>NC_086360.1:17848260-20395760 GCF_036324505.1 Eleginops maclovinus
AAAAAAGACGGGAAGAATATTTCATTGAGCATGTGGACATGTAGCCAGATAACCACATTCGGATCTCCTGTCTACAACGATGCACCATACAGCAGGATTGTGAGGGTCGGCATGCTTACATAACCCCTGCAGGATTGCACCTTGTTACATGGATATAATGACAATTTTAGATGTGGCTCACATGTCTGTCTGAGCCTCATATTTATGTGAATGTCACCACATTTTCAACATTTAATGCAATTTTGACTTTTGTCTTTGAGATAACACAGGAAGTTCGTTAATGTTGCAGTATTATAACATCAGCATAGAGCAGGAGGTGAGGATGGATCGATTGATAAAACGACTGGACTTAAGAGACTGCTGTTAGTTTCCTGTTTCCTGTTGACAGCAAGGAATGAAAGGAACCTTAACCAAGTGGATTTATTGTAACCATAATGACAGGAGATAATAAAAAGGCAAATTGAAGTTGAATTTCAGCCAAAGCTTTCCAACTCTTCAGATTCTGCATCCTTATATCTAACTATTAAGATCACAAATAGTAGCATAAATAAAATCTCAGCCTGTTGCATGGGCGTCATATCAAAACATTGCTTCTGCATCGTTATAGAGGACTGAATAAAGCCAGAGAGGACATGTGAGTAAAATACCCTTCTGTCCTAAAGATAAAATATAGATAAAGCCAGCAACAGAACATATTCCTTCCCTGAAAAATCCATCAATCCTGTTATAAGTTCTTGTAGTTTGGATACCTCAGCGTGTGTGTAAAGCCTGACTTGTTTCTCCCCTCTGGTGATCTCCATAGGAGCTGACCTGACTTAAGGTCAATGATGTCAGTCTTGACCTCTGGTGACCCCTGCGGGGACCCTTGACTTCTGAGAGTTCAAACAATGGAGCATCTCCCTCAGGGGTCAGAAAGAAGAAAATAAGTGACAGTGACGAGGAGTAAAACAGGTCTTCGACTGGACTTTGTCAAAACACTGAGGTTAGTTGAACGTGACGAAATGGTAAATGAATGTGGTGTGTTTTCAAACCTAGCCACTGAGGTTACAGAGGTATAAAAGGAGGTGGGGAGAGGGGAAACGAGAGGAAAAGCCTAAATTAGAGATGCAGATAGGCGTAAAGGATGTTACCTGCATTAAAGAAAGTGCTCTTTACCATGTGATCACATTGTACCTCCCCATGTGATGAATATCTAATTAGACTTTTTTCAATATACATTGTGAAATCCAATTAGTCCACACAAAAAAACGGAGCATTACTCTCCCAAGGTGACGATAGATTAAAATAGATTGGTAATTTCAATTTATACTTTAAAAGATGCTTCATCTTACTTTTTCTCATTAGTCTATCGCTGTCAAATCAAGCAGTTTAATCTCAGTCAGAAAAATTATCTACTTCCTACTTTGATACTACTCTACTCTGATTATTAGTCAAATTAAATCTAAAATTCACAACAAAAATGAACAATTACACAAAACCTGTCTGACCAAATAAACTATGCATTCAATATCATGTTCAATTGATTTTAAAAGTCACTCCTGTAAGAAGCATTCTTCAATCACTTACATTTGAATGACTTTGCAATTAAAAACTTGACGTGGAACTCATCACCTACAATCATGACCTTTTGGTGTAAGCTTGAACCAAAACTCTTTTCACTCAATTCAGTGGCCTTCAAATGTAGAAAGCTGAGAGTAGACCATGTGTTGTATCGTATTGTGTAGGATTGTCAACAGAACAGATGATATATGTTCGAAATGGAGCACATTGTGGCAGAGAAAGATACATTTTTGGCTACAACATGCGATGGTGTCAAAATCTTTAAATTATAAAAAGCTCAAATAAAAAGGGCACTTCAAGACTTGTTTTAGCTGTTGGGAAAATTGTGTTTTCTTGTTTTGTAAAGGGAAATTGAATGGACAGGCCTACATGTAACACAATCAGTTATTTTGCATGATAATATAACATTTTTGAAAGTAGTATCAATACATATCAGTAGCTTTCAAGGTATCAAGGTTTTATTTGTCATATGCACAGCAGATACAACGTATATGTTGGCAATGAAAATCTTATGTCGCGTGCTCCTCCAACAACTCCACATACATGGTGCAAATAAGATAAATAAAATAGTGCAAAAAGAGAGAAGAATATTTACAATAACAACAATAAAGATTTAAGGATGTGAAATATATACATATGTGGAATACATTGAAAGTATTTAAACACTTTACACTGTTGAATGAGGAGGTATGGGCAGATGCATATATTATGTATAGCAGATGTATATGGCAGATATGTATAATATATAGATATGTGTACTATAAACAGATATGTATGGCAGATGTGTATAATATATATATATATATATATATATAGATATGTATGTGTGTACTATAAAAAGATGTGAGTAGACATTCACACAGCTCAGGAGTTCAGCAGTCTTATAGCCTGTGGTATAAAACTGTCTCTGAGTCTGGTAGTCTTGGTCCGGATGCTGCGGTACCGTCTGCCAGACGGCAGCAGACAGAACAGACTGTTGCTGGGGTGATTGGGTTCCTTTAATATCCTACCGGCCTTCTTCCTACACCGCTGGGTGTAGAGGTCCTCCATGGATGGCAGCTCCGTCCTGGTGATGTGCTGAGCAGTTTTCACCACCCTCTGTAGAGTCTTACGGTTGAGGGCGGTGCAACTGCCATACCAGGCGGTGATGCAGCCAGTCAGGATACTCTCGATGGTGCACCTGTAGAAGTTGCAGAGTATCCTGGAGTCCATGTTGAACTTCCGCAGCCTGCGGAGGAAGAAGAGCCGCTGTCGAGCCGTCTTGGATATGACCCTGGTGTGATGTGTCCATGTCAGGTCCTCACTGATGTTTACCCCGAGGAACCTGAAGCTGCTGACTCTCTCCACAGGAGTCCCGTCGATGGTGATGGGTGTGTGTGCCTCTCTCTGCCTCTTCCTGTAGTCCACAATCAGCTCCTTTGTTTTGCTGACGTTGAGATGGAGGTTGTTGTCCTGGCACCAAGATGTCAGGGCTCTGACCTCCTCTCTGTACGCCGTCTCGTCGCCGTCTGTGATCAGGCCGATGACGGTCGTGTCGTCAGCAAACTTGATGATGGTGTTGGAGCTGTGTGTGGCCACGCAGTCGTGCGTGAACAGGGAGGGCAGTATGAATGATCATATATATTTTTACATGTTGGTTCATGTTGTACAACAAGAGCAGTATGTCATATGTTGGATACTGTATACAATATTTATTTTGCACGAAATCAGCTACTTAGCACTTTGACTCAAATGCAATGCAATGCAGACTGTGGCTATCTTGTTCACTTCAATATGTATTTCAAATGTGATGTGTTGTATTGCTCATTTGTTTAGAGACCTGCATGAGATAAAATGCCCATCTGGGATTGCACTCTTCAGCAATCAGACTGTATGCATTGGGGGAAATATTTTCACACAATCTGTGAAATGAGTTATTGTAAGTGTATAAAACATCTTCTCACTGGTATAATGGGAGTATTGTTTAATAATAACATCTCCCTTTTACTCTAACTCTTTTTAAGTCCTCTCTTGTGCGTACACTTACAGTATTTCCTTGTTGTGAGGAGAGGTTTCATGCCACAGATCACCTTGTTCTTAGTTGCTGTGTGTGACTGTGACCTGCTTACAACAAGTTTGAAGCAGAGTTGCTTTGAGGTTGCATCACTCAGACCTGCAACTCTGTTTGTGCGGCTTCCTCACTTTGAGCTAATGCAACTATCAAAGACGCTCCACAGAAACATGCTTCTGCTGCAGATAGCTTGTACGAATTCAATCAAACAATGGAGTGCGCCTTCAATCTTATCTGTCTCTGCATACAGACACCGACACATGATGGGGGCTTTCACAGGAAAATCTTTTTTCCCCTTACTTCCTCTCCTCCAATTTGCCTCAAGATAGCTGCTTGGTGCTTTGGCAGACATAAGCGCCAGTATCACTACAATATAAAAGAGTGATTGTTTTTTTATTCTCTGAAGGCATTATGTCCTGTAGAGGTAGCTAGATGTGTTGTACGTGCTAGTGTGTGTGTGTGTGTGTGTGTGTGTGTGTGTGTGTGTGTGTGTGTGTGTGTGTGTGTGTGTGTGTGTGTGTGTGTGTGTGTGTGTGTGTGTGTGTGTGTGTGTGTGTGTGTGTGTTTCTTTTGTTGACTGTGTGAAATATAGACTTTATACAAGATGCCTTTTGAAGTAGTGGATCCTTAGAGAGAGAGTGAGCTCTGCGATAGTGACAAAGTAAAGGGTATGAGGCGTGTAACAGGACAGGACACACAAAAACACAACGTGGACATGTGATCACTGAAACACACACACACACACACACACACACACACACACACACACACACACACTCTCGGCCTCTCAGCAGGCTGCCAGATTCCCTGCTGAACAAGCCAAGGATGAAACCCAAAGCGAACGTGTGTGTTCTCTCCCTGACCACAGCTGCTCCGCTCTCACGCTCCCTGAGGTGTGTCCCCCACAAACACACACACACACACATTCAAACACACACTACAGGGACAAGATAGTGAGTGAAGATACAGAAACACACAGAACTTATTAAACAGAGGGAGAGGATTTGTTTTCCTCTGCCAGTCTAGGCTCTCATCATCGTCTCATTCAGAGCCGGGTCACGACCAGAGAGGCATCAGAGATGAACTCCTGCTGAAGCCACAGAGGGAGAGAGAGTGAAAGAGGGAGAGGTCATGACCACTGTGACATAGAAATGAACCTTTGACTGCCATCGGGGATCGAGCGAGAAAGAAAACGAGGTGTAGGATGTTATATTGCTAACAAATTAGTTTTGGCTCGTCTTTAGAGATTGGCCATTTTGATTGGCTCCCCAGGTCTCTCTGGCACACAGCAATTAGGAACCACACAACCCCTGCTCTCCACAGAGACAAAAGCTGGAGACGCCGCTGCTGCTCTGCCATGCTGACTGAACCCTGGCTGGTTTCTGTTGAGGGGAAATGTGGAGGAATGAAGATTGAGAGGAAGATAAATAAATATAATTTCTCATGGTATAGCTAACTAAGCAAAGAAGAACGTGAGAAGATTCCCGGCCATAGAAAAAGAAGGATTACCTTGTATGTATTTGGTTCTGCTGACTATAAGATGCCACTCAGTGGGAAAAAGATTCTTGTGCCCTTAATAAACTGTCCTTCAATGAAATCATGCTAACACCTAAAGTATTTTGACTATGTCTGGAAAAAAACAGGCAACCACTGAAAAGGTAGTTAAGGATGTGCTTTTACCTTCAACCAGTTTCAGGTCATATATTAGGATCTTTTCCCACACTCAAATCGCTTAACAATAAAGGTGAAACGCCCAAATCTCTTCAGTTTGTTCATTTTCATTCATAATTCCTAAGAGACATTATTCAGATTAATAGATGAGGTTACAGGCAACAGAATTGTTACTACTTATATTTTCTGCACAACCGGAAGAGGCTTACGTGAGTTTGTTTATTGAAGCTTTGTATACTAAAGTTTTGTATACTAAAATGCAAGGTTGGTTTCCAATTATTCACTCTGGAGACAGTTTTCATAAAGCTCTGTCACGTTAAATCAGTTTTGTTTATAAAGCCTGATATAACAAATCACAGTCGCTATCATCAAGCATAATGTAGAAGCATACCCATTTTTTCTGTCTTCTTTATTAGCAGTGAATAATGCATTTTAAAATACATAAATGTTACTTTAGCCAGGCGGGTTAGAAAGGCAAGGCTATGACTCATTCAGTTGTTGCCCTTGGTTAGGTCATGTCACTGTGTAGAGATAGAGGTGAGGATTGGTGGGAACTAGCAGTACTAAATTCAGAATAACACCTCACATTGTGCTACCTCATGCCATATTGGCCACAAAGGCTAAATAATTACTAATTAAACAGGCCAAAGCTACACTTCCCTGGTTCTTGTGTTTGCTCTTTGCTTCGAAGAAGGGTTGATTTAAAGAAAATGATATGAAGATGTTATTCTTAATGTTTAATGGAGGCTGGTGTGAGCTTTTCTGACTGATGTATTCTGTGTGAAACATTTGCTGCACTATGTTGAAGGAGACTATGGCCTACACGTGTGTGTGTGTGTGTGTGTGTGTGTGTGTGTGTGTGTGTGTGTGTGTGTGTGTGGCAGCTCTTGCTCATTTCCAGTCAGAGCACCCGTAGGGCATCAGTGTGTGGTCACTGTAGGGTGTCCTCCTGTCCTCCCCTCTCTTCAGCCACACCATCCTAACCCAATCTGACATATTCACTGTCCTACGCTCATGGATATACAGTATGTGACTGGGACTGTGTGTGTATGTGTGTGTGTGTGTGTGTGTGTGTGTGTGTGTGTGTGTGTGTGTGTGTGTGTGTGTGTGTGTGTGTGTGTGTGTGTGTGTGTGTGTGTGTGTGTGTGTGTGTGTGTGCGTGCGTTTGTGTGTGTGTGTGTGTGTGTGTGTGTGTGTGTGTGTGTGTGTGTGTGTGTGTGTGTGTGTGTGTGTGTGTGTGTGTGTGTGTGTGTGTGTGTGTGTGCGTTTGTGTGTGTGTGTGTCTGAAGCTATTGTGAATTGTATTTTGTTCTTTTTCTCTGACATTTTACAGATCAAAGACTAGTTAATAATAATGTAAATGACCTGCACATTATTTGATAACATAAATATTAATTAGTAGCATTTGCAGCCATACTTACGGTACATCCTGTTCATTAGAACACATTTACAGTTTACTTTTTTGTATTTTGTTTTATTTAAAATAGCTACAGCTACTGTACCTGTTTGTTCGGGATGAGATATGTTAGTGGCAAAGGTGACGGACAGATGCTGATCAACAGATTTTTTTGGGTTAAGTTATCAGATGTAAATCCTTTAGTTGTCCCACAGCCAACAACACTGACTATAACTTTCCATCCTAAAAGTTGTGCTAATATGCAACTTCTTAAGCTTTTGTTTGAGAATAATAGATTATGATCATCTCCAATTGCAGTACTGGCAAGGCTGTACACCTCAAGCACACACACACAAACACACACACACACACACACACACACACACACACACACACACACACACACACACACACACACACACACACACACACACACACACACACACACACACACACACACACAAACACACTTCGTCCAATTTCACATGCATTTCAATTTCAATATAAATAGTCTGGGGAATCAGAACTGGAAAATAACATCTACATTAATGTATCACTTTTTATATTATTTCTGACTCTCTCGTCCTAATCCTCCTCTCTGCCTCCTCCCTCTCTCCTTCTTCACACACAGGGAAAGTTACAGAGGAAGTTCGCACAACTCCTGTGGCTTGGGTGGCTTTTTAAGTGTTCTTTATTCATGTGTTATTTGTTTATGTGGATTAATTATTAAAAATTTGGTGCATTTTACAAAGGTTCAAGTCTGCAGATAATGATTCCTCTCCATTCTCTCCCAATGGGTTGTGTTTGTAATTTTCTTGAATATAAAAGTTGCATAATTCATGTGTATCGGCGGGCCACATCTATTAATTATGTCAGTCTTTTAGGTGCTTGCGTCTTTACCACGTCTCCTTTTCCTTTTATTCTTTCTCCCTCTCTTCCTCTCTCTCCATCTTCTTTACTGAATCAAAACAGTAATAAATGCATCCTCTGCCGTATTTCCCCCTCTGATCCTCTCTCTTATTCGTCAGTTCATGAGGGTCAAATGGACTGTGTCCAAGTTAGAAAAATAAAAAAGATGAAAGGAAACAGTGGAGAAAAGGAAAAAGTTTGCAATGCTGCTGTGATGTAAATGCCCTTATTTAGTAATTTATAGAAAAGGGAATTGAGCGCAACTCTGTGGAGATTCATAAACTATTGATGTGTCTAATCTTTCAGATCCTGCCAACATGATGATCATGATCTGTGTTAGCGTGAGATGCTCCCCCCCTCCCTTCTTCTCCTTCCTCTCCTCTCTCCCTCCCCCACAACTCTTGTTTCTGTCACTTTCCCCCCTGTTTCGCTCTTCGCCGTCACTTTCCCTCAAAATATTCAACACTTTGTTTCTCATCACAAAATGTCTTCATCAGGTCTGTAATGTCTTTTCATGAAACATTGTTTCTGCCAAAGCTGATAACACTGGGAATATCTGTTCGGAGTTCAAATTAAAAGGTCTTATGGTTGTATTTGTCAAATCGAAATTCTGCAAACTTTATCACTTTTAGAAGATCCTCCAAAACTTGGTTGAATCAGCAACAACATGTATTCATGTCTAGCTTTTAAATCTATTTTTTGTATTGTATGCTATCTTGCTGTTCTGTTTAACCTGCTTTTTCGCTGTTCGAATCTATTGGTCCTAAGGGTGTTGCAAACCAGCGTTCAGTATAAGCACTATGATTCTGGCATCGGTGAGCTGATTTTAGTCTATCTATCTAGCTTGTCCCTGTCACTACCTAATAAAGGATGAATAAATAATAATAAATTAGCTAATTTTAGAACAAAAATACCTTAATCTATCCGATTAATCCCAGTCTGTCCTTTTTTTTATTCATCACATGCTTTGCTTCACATATCATTTCATTTTTTTTTATATCTGTAAGGAAAGGAACGTTATTTCACTCATCATCTTATCCTAAATTCCCCATACAATTTTTTATCCCGTTGTTTCTTCTCATCTCCCTGGACTCCACTGACATCTGTGAACATTTGACCAGTAAGTAAACAAAAAGCCTCTCTTTTCTTTGTACAAAAGAAAGAGGAGAATATAAAAGAAGGACCCCTCCTCTCTGTGAATGTGTAAAAAACAGTGGTACTGTATTACAGTTCTCCTCTTGAATGAGCTATTCAACCTCTGACATTCAGTTCATCACCTGCAGGCTTATCTCACCCTAAATTCAGGTTAAACCCACCCTCGCTTATGTATGCAAAGACAATGAGGGTTATAAAGAACGATCAATACCTGATATGCATGTCAGAAAGTCAAACTTGCAAAACATATTATCAATAAGACAATCCAAATATGTAAATGCATGTTTTAAAAGTACTTAAGGTATGTTGAGTGTCGAACACATACTCATCAAAATAAAATACTTGTTTACCACATATATGTGCGTAATAAGCTTCTCTCCTTGCATAATAAAGCGCCTCTCCCTGCATCAGTTGAAATAATGTGTGGTATAATCAGACACAGTTAACGAAAGCAACAGCAGGAATAGGGATAGAAATCTATGCACATCTAAATAATACAACCATCAGTACACGCCAAATCTCTGCGGCAACAATCTCCCCCCTAAGGGTGCATGCCTGCAGCTGATTTGTATACAAAACAAATCTAATGTATGCTTTCAACACATATTTAACATATGCCACTCACTGATGAATTATTCAAGAAAAGAGCCCTAAATGTTTCATCCTCAATGTTTCGTCTTCCCAATAAGTAATGTGGAAATGGGAGGACAATAGGTCCGAAGAGAGGAAGGAAGATATTTTGTTGAAGTTAATTGAATGTAATAGGGATGTTAACGTTCTCTCATGTGCACAGAGTGTGTGTAAATGAAATTCGCTGTATTTTCTCTGTCTCTATATCTAATGAATCCTGACGACTTGAGTTATTTCAACGCATTTGTCTTTCTCTCTCCGGAGCTTTTACCAGAAAAATCAACACAGCCCTTTAGACATACAGATACAGTCGAGTAAATGTAGCAGAATCTCATTTTACTCCACACATATAGGCTATTGCAAAAGATCTCCCCCCTATACAAACACACATGTCGGGGTCAGTCCGTGTTAGTTACCCACATCATCCGTTGACTAACACATGAACTCACCCAGAACCATAAAGGTTAGATGTGTTCAGAAGGTTATTTGTAACACACAGATGATTCATGCAAGCTGTTCATCGCAAAAAGTATTCGGGTGCGTGGCAAAGAAAATAAACAGAGGCAGGAGGATTGGGAACCTAAAGGACACACACATGTACATTTCTATGCATATGTACAAACACAAAACACATGCACATGTAAATAGAAACACACCTGTCCCTTCACAGTGAAAATGTCCCGGTAGTCCAATATTCCTCCAGATGTTAACTGTGTGTTTTTGTAATGTCTTTTTCTTTGCCATAGGCATGTTTACTCACACATACACACTCAATAAAATGCTCAGACACAAATGTGTGCAGAGATGTTGCAGACACACATGGATGCAGTCATGCAGCCCCTGTGTGTCTTTGCCCTCAGCGTGTTTGGCATGTGTCATGCTATCGACAGGAGTAAGGAAATGTGGTAAACATGCCTGACATTATGCCTGTCGCAAGAACATGGATATAAGTGCAATTATATTGGAATTACTGCTTCTGTTGAGAGTCTAATTAAGGTTATCAAAAAATAGCACTATAGGTCAGCCTTTAATGGGCCCTAAAATGCAAATTTTCAGGTTCATATTTATATTTTGTGCCTCTACTGAGACATCTTTACATGATTTAATGTTCAAAAAGGTCTTTATTTTTTCTCATAATGCCTGTGCTGCACCACCTTTTTTCACCCTATACCTAAAAACAGAGACCAGTCTGCTCTGATTGGTTAGCTTGCTGGCTCTGTTGTGATTGGGGAACCTTTCACATACAATGTGTTAGAGCGCTAGCCAATAAAAGTGCGAGTGTTACATTGTAATGTCATTATGTTACAGAAGTAAACAAAGGAGTCCAATCGAGGTGTTTTATCCTGGGGGCAGGGGGTTAGGTGTGGGAGAGGAACTCCCTCTGGAGGGAATTTGGGGGTTTTAGCCTTTGGAAGACCATTTACATGTGCAAAAACCTATATAAAACACCACAGGAAAGGGAAAACAAAAAAGAACAATAGAGCCTCTTTAATTGGAGGCTTGTGAAACGATAAACACATGGTTGATATATCTTTTATGAAATGAACAGAGGATCACCTGGTAGTTCACCTGTCTCTCTTCAAACTATCACTAGGAAATAAAACAGACATGTAAAAAAAGTGTAACCTTCTCATTTAAGTATCATTTTAATTATCTACTTTTTCCAAATACGGAGAGATTGGGATGCAGACTTATTGAATAAATCAGCTGATAATAATAAGAGGGCTGAAACAGACTTTCACCAAGGCTGTTTTCATAATTAAAAAAGCATGCATGTACTGGCCTTGTGATCTAGATCTGAAAAGGTTACATTCTTTGCCTATGGTACACACTTTCACTAAGTTCCACTTAGAAAAGCTGGCTGGTAGTTTATACCGAAACCCTGCTGACAACAAACTGACAAAACTAAAAACATAATGTCTTTTGGTGGAGGTTATAACAATAATGAAAGTCTCATTGAGAAATTCTCCTACAGTTGAGGATCAAGTGCAGAGCGCCACAATGCACAGCACACTCACAGTTTGTTTTGGTTTTGTTTCATGTTCTCAACGAAACTTCAGCTTGCAGGATACACTACACAAACTTCATTTCAGGAACAATTCAAGAAATTATTTACAGTTGTAAATTGTCCAAGAAATTGATACCTATCGTAAATGCTATTTTGCCAATAAAAAAGGAAAAATGTAAGGGTTGATAAGAGATTTGTATTGTCAAAATGATCAAACTTTAATTATAAAGCATTCTTCATACGAAAATGTAACACAAAGTGTTTCACAAACCACAAACATACAAAAATAAACGATACTAAACCCCCCTTCCCAGATAATAACCAGAGAAACACATAAGAATATTTAATACTAACCTGGGACTGAATGAAAACATAAATACAAAAAACTAATCAATTAAAAACCACATTCAAAAAAGGAGGTCTTAACTCTTAAGACACTCTTCAGGCCACCCAAGCATCACAAATATAAACCTAATTCTTGACCATGATCACCCATCTATATGGATGACCAGAAGACGTTTTGGGTTAGAAAAAGGTAATAAGTGGACTTTCAGTTCAGAATATCTCTGTCAAAGTATTGTATTTGCCTGGACCTAACCAAACCTTAATTGTAGGGTTTGCAGATCCAAAGGGTTGAATACAAAAGCACACAAAAAGTTAGTGTGGAGAGAGGGGCAACAAAAAAAAAACAGATCGTATTTTCTCCACCATAACCTTTCCTCCTGCCTTTTTTCTTATTACCCTCACTTCTTCCGTCCCTTCGTGGTTTTCTCTTTCACAAAATGCTCATCAGTTCTCTCAATCCTAACCATCCTTTTCTGTCCCCCTCTCTGCCTCTTCTCTCTGGGTAAGAATAAGGAGCAGCAGTGCTATTCAGAGCGGTAATTACATTTCTGTCCTTTGTTGGAGCCGAGTGTTATTTTCCATTAATGGCTGGACGTATTATATAAGAGAGTCTTTATGGGAGTGATAATGGTTGGGGACAGAGGAGATGGGCGAGCTGGCAAGTGTATCAGCGTTGCTCTTTTTCATAGGAGGGGCATGGTGCAGCTTTCATTTATCCTTCAGGAGCATACACCTCACCCTGCTGACACTGGGTACACATGTGTACAGCTTGATACAAGAGGAAACATACAGGACACATGCACTGATTGCACTCATCTGCACATACAGTATACCGTTACCCCCTACACAGGAACAGTTCACACAACTCATTCCCACTCACCATTCAGAAAACAGCAAAATATAGGCCACGGTGATATGCTGATGCAGAGGTTATGCCCACTTTCATGGTATGATTTATTCATCTGTTGTTTGCAAAATGCTGTATTAAATATAGATGGTCTGAGTTTGGCTTTAATGTTTCATATGACCACGACTGTGGGAGCAGGGAAACTAGCTAACATGGCCTCAGCTACACACTCAGTTAAATCACACCGGATGGAGGGGAAAGAGGAAGCAGAAGATGTCAGGGAGGATTGGTCACATGTTTATTTTAACAAAGTGCACTTATATGTATATGTTTACTATATGTATATCTTTTTGAATGTACACTAAGTGTATGTCGTGGCGGACGGATGGTTAGCATAGGGATTTACGTTTCAATTTGGTAGAATGTGTTCATGGACAGGAGGATGAAATGATAGAAACAGTACATTTATAATTAAATAATTCCATTTAACTTTAATTAAGTTAGAAGCAGAAGGTGTAGTAGTAGTAGTGGCTATGAAAATGGCAAACAGTGGCTAAAAATGTAAATATAGCCAAGCAAAGGCCAAGCAAACAAATCATGATTCAAAATCCGATTGAATCTGAGGTTAGCTTTCGGCTAGGAGGAGCCAACTTTGAAGGTTAACAAATGTTACTCATGCTGTCATTAAGAATAGATCAAGACATTTTGAGAACAAAGATACACACTCAGTTTGGTTAGCTGCAGAACACTTTTGCAGCTTTAGCCAAAGTGAATTCACTTCCGAAGTGCAAAGGAAATGCTTTATCTTCAGTATGTAAAGAAAAAATGATTACAGCAAATCATAACTTTTTCACACATTATTTGTAGGTATTGTTTTGTATTAGGATACATTTCTAAAGCTTTTGTTTAAGTTTGCAAGCTAGCAAATCATCGGTATATGTGATGAGGAAGTCCAACAACCAGCAAATATATCGTCCAAGTGAAAGGTCTTGAAACAGAATGAAACCACTATAATACATTTTAACATATCACATAAAACATAAAATGAAAGGAATCTAATTCATTGATAGGATGATCAAAAATCTGTGGTAGTTTTAATACATATAGTTAGATTTAAATAACATTTTCTAAGCATGTTTTTATCCTTTAATCCAGCTTTGTATTTTATCCGTGGTTAAGTTGGTGTACCTGAATAACACTGTAACCATCACAGTTGTTTCAGTGTTACTCACAGTATTTCTACTCCATGGATGAGCAGCTGGGATTTATGGTTGGCTTGTAAATTGACCATCATTGATTGTCTGCAGCTGTGGTTTCCCCATGAGACACGAACATGGAGAAATCAATGTGCTTTGGTAAAAGGTAAAATATAAAGCAGCCACTTTATACCGTAATGTGGATTACACACAGACCAGTTCACAAACCTAAGCTGTTTGCGACCTCCATGATGCTAATCACTTGGGGGAAATACGCTTGTTGGGGTTAATGTATAAAAAAATGAAAATAATGCACTCTGCCAGAAACACCTTTTCACTTTCACTTCACAATAAAAGGCACTATAGAATTCAACCGTGATAATAGGAGCTTCTGTAATGTTGTCCGGGCTGGGGGAAAAAAAGTACAAAACGCATCACACAGCCATCACTTTTACGGCTAGAGCAAAGCATGATGGGAGATGACAGTGGTGCCCGGGGCAACGTGGGTAAAAGAGAGGAGACAGAGATAGAAAAGGGGATGGGAAGCGGAGGATGGGGTGAGCTGTAGTGTTACATCAGTCTATATAACGATGCAGATAGAAATCATCGTACAGCAGGAAATGAGGTTAAAAGGACAGACCATAGGCCCGCCGGATCCTTTCTTCTGACGTGTTTTGAGTTAGAGATGAGGACAGATAAACATTTAGAAACCATACAGGTGTTATTTAGGTTTTTTAAGTAAAGCAAGCACAATTTAAAGTTTGAACTAGTGCCCTTGTAAAATATAGAGGTGCAGTAATGACTCCTAAAACCCGAAAGAGACTACATTTGACCACATCCTGTTCCCTCGTCTCGGGGTCAACTGTGTTTTCAACGTGTTTGTGGTTAAAAGCCTCAAATAAGGTCTGTGTTTAACACATGCGTACAGGATTTTCCCGCTTTGTTCTGCGACATGAAATACGTTGGTGATAACCCTACTCCTGAATGTCCAAGGCCCTATTTGTCATAGAAACAGCGGTTGCTAAGAAGTGACCCCGACACGATTCATGCTCAGCCTCACGACCGTGATTGTTCATCACAAGTTTGCTTTTAACTTCTGCAGGTTGCATTTACGCTTCAAAAATTACAACGCGGTGTTTACATGTGGAGTTTAGTATCAACAACTTTTGTATTGTATTATTCTGCAATATAATGAAATCCAATCGGAAAATACCATTGATTTTTGGGATCCCCCTTTGCGATATTAACTTCCGGGTCGGCCTACAAAAAAGATACTTATCCAAACTTCTCTCAATTTATTTGTTATCAATTGACTCTGCAATTAATTGACTTTAAGTAAAATACTCAATTTGTAGTGGACTGGGATGTAGAAACCCAGGTCCCAGTGTGGAGCGGTATAAACAGATGTAAAAGTATAACACTAGTTATCATCTGCGTTATAACCTTGTCTCTTTCTAAACAAACATAATCACACAAGCACAAACCAAAACATATTTGTCCCATGAAACTCTGAAAGTCAAGTTGTTTGTTCTCTCGTATCAAAGGAGAGATGATACATTGTGCTAAGAAGGATCTAACACGGTGTCCTTCAGGTCCACCATTAATACATGTTCCGGCAGAGGTAACATCACAGAGTAATCATAACAACATCTCTTCATCATAATGCCCTGTAATGAGATTTCCAGCCACATGTCCATTGATTTCAGCCTTTCTGCACCCTCTCAAACAGAAAGAGGCTGAAATTGGTTCTGGCAACAAGAAGAGATGCAAAGTAAATACGTTTGTTCCAAAAGTAATGTGATTTTTTTATATTGCGATGAAGGATCACTGTGGGATGATATCAAAAGGTCTGCAGAGAAGATGTTTGTGTTTACAAAACCGTGTTTAACATTTGCATATGCATGGAGGGTAAATGCACAGCCATCCATGCGTGTTGAGTTGCTTGCGCAAGCGTGCATGTGTTTACACTATATGTCAAAAGTTGTGTGGTTAAATGATTTCTGATTCTTTGCTAGAAGGTTAGGGTGTGTGATCTAAAGACCCGTAATTAGCTATTACAATGAATCATTATCGAGATGGCACTCGTGATTGAAAGCCATTTGTACGTGATATTGTGTACATGACCCTTTTTGTGTGTGTGTGTGTGTGTGTGTGTGTGTGTGTGTGTGTGTGTGTGTGTGTGTGTGTGTGTGTGTGTGTGTGTGTGCGTGTGTGTGTGTGTGTGTGCATACCTGTATACATGTCTGTTTCCTTTTATTTGTCATGTTAGATGAGAGTTGCCAGCAGGTTTTCTCATTAGTGAAAAAGAAAGCTCTTTTATGCTTTTAACCCACGAGACTCACAGGAAAACAGGATGACAGACAGGGGCTGGGAGGGGGATTATAGAGAAACTGTATGATTGATTTACGGAGTGACTAAATATGTTTTAAATGAGGAAAAAATAAAAACATAGTGAACGCAGAGGGAAAAAATAAGAAACAAAACTGGTGAGGTCGAGGCAGAAGTAGTAAGACAGGGCAGACAGCAGACATAACATTATTTATGGGCTGGGAGTAAGGTAACATGGAGCAACATCACAGATTGGATTTTTCTTCTAAAAGCAATGTGAAGACTCTGAAACACTCATACATGTTAACAATGCACACGTGCACACACACGTGCACACACACACACACACACACACACACACACACACACACACACACACACACACACACACACACACACACACACACACACACAGTAGTGCAATTACACACCTCTAATTCAACTATCAATATTTCAGCGTGCTGAGTAGGGACGCCACTGTTACTAGGCAGATTAGGAAACAATGATTTACGAATTAAAATCATGAGCAACAAATGAAAAAAACAAACGATTTAGGAAAGGAGTCACTAAACTACTAGCATTTAAGTGTTGATTCTTCAGTGGGGTTCATGATAGATATGTTATTATATTTTATAATTAAGTCAAAGTAGCAAAAACACATTGAAAAGCCTTTTTACAAGTAAAGGTATAGTTAGCATTTTATTAGCATCATCAACATACACCTAATGAAAAGTACTTCTAATGGCCAATTTCAGAATAAGATATATAATATTATTGATTATAAAGTGATTTATTGATATGTTCATTGCTTTATGTGGCAGTTGGTTATTTTTGTATATACTGTGGGTTGTCTGTGAATTTCCCCCCAGGGATTAATGTAATTTTGTCCTAATCCTTAATAATAAATCATCATTTATGAGATTATTTATGTTTTGTTATAATAATTTGAATCTGCAAAGCAACTAAAGTTATTAAATGCATGCAGTTGAGGGAAAACTACCCTATGTTTGGTGTATTATATAAAGTAGCAGAACATTGTAGTGTTGAGGTAACATGCTCTCACGTCTTTGAGCACTTAGTGAAACACCATGTTCACCAAACGCAGGTCATTGCTGGTATTGCAATATTTAGTGGCCTGTGATCATTTGATTGTCTGTATGCCACATCTAACTAATGTGCACCCACTGCATGTTCCCCTCCTGCATCCATTCCCCTATTGGTCTGGCTGCAGAGTCAGAGGCTGGCAGGCTCGGTGCAGGGATAGAATCAGTATCCAGGGAGAAAGAGGAGGGATCACATCTGGCCCACAGACTGAGTGAGAGGAAGAGCAAGGGGAGGAGGAGGAGGATGGGGGAACATACACTCAGTTGAATGAATCATTGCCCACACACACACTCATACACACCGTCAGCGCAGCTACCCTTCCCCACAGCATGTTGCACCCTGCAGCACCCACTGCCATACAGCTGCCGACCCCCCTTTTAACACAGACAGTGCATTCAACTCACACAGAAGCTCAGACAGCCACATGCATGCTATATCAAATTTAATTTCCATTTTAGATTTTTCCCATCCATCCAAATCAACAACGGAACTTTATAGATTACCACATTAGAACTCCTTTCATCAGCACTGAATTTGCATTTATTCATGCTTGGAAATTTGAAGATCAATCTAAAAGAGTGCCCTGTGGTCATGTTTGCCCTCTTGTAAATATCATCTTCCAACTAATGGCATTTACACTGACATTTCTACCACTCTGTTTTGTCTCCACAGATGGCGTTAATGTTTTTGGTAATGCCCAGCGTGCTGCGATGCCTCCTTAGGAGAACTTTGCCCCTCAGCTTTTTTCCCTCTGTGTTTGGGTTTACGTGTGTTTTCCACAGACACACACATAGGCACAGTCAGGCAGTCAATGGAGCTCCAGTGTGGTGCAGTGATTGTGCTGGTCAATGTGCTGCGCTGCTGTGTGACTGCATGCCCCCAAGACTGAGGCTGAGTCTAGACACGAGTCAGCCAAGCCGCCCTGCTGACCTATATCCTACAGTAACAGTAAGTGAGAGGCATAGCGAAACACAGAGAGAGGGGAAGAGCAAGGGAATCGAGAGCGGGATGGGGGGAGACACGAAGAGAGGATGCAGAAAGTGAAAGGATGCCATAAAGTAAGAGAGCAAATTGAGAGAAGGGGGGAAGAGTTGGGAATGAGAGACAGAGAGCTAGCGAATATGCAGACAGGAAAGAGGGGGCTGGAGAGGGGAAAGAGGGAAAGTGAGGGAGTGATGCAGCTATGGATAATTCAGAATGAGTTAAAAGGGGGAAGAGATAGGAGGAGAGGAGGGATTGGAAGTGGCAGCCACTAAAGCAAAGAGAGGGATGGCTAAGTACAGTAAAGAAACAGAAAAGTCAGCACAGCCAAAATCCCAGTAGAACACATTTCATTATTAGCGATATATCATAGAAGAAAAAACAATAGTTGCATCAAAACTTGCATCGGGACGTTACCTTCCAACCCTCTTATATGATTGTCCATTGTGATTATGTCATTGAAATGTGCATACGCTATCTTAATAATAACAATTTGTTTATACTGAACATTTGGTAAACTGCAGAACCAGTCTTGACATTTAACAGGTTGGCCTTGAACTTTATAGAGTATGGGACACATTGTTTACAGATGTTAATACAATTCAGTATAATTACAAATGTACAGTTATTTTCTTGCATTGAATATTGCCAGGAAAACATGCAGTTCATATAATTATGAAATAGTAACAAAATACACCCTTTTCTGCAGTGTAAGGTCAACAGAAATATGCCTCAGTGATGAAATGAGTGAGCTTTCTGATCACATTTCTTACATTGTACTGACTCCAGTAGCATCATGTTATAGTAATACATGATCATTGATATTGTAAATACACAATCCTATTATCTTTGGCACAGTACCCATCCTTTTGTTGAGGTTTGTACACATCCAGACTTACTAAGGCTGCTCTGAAGTAACTTAGTGTTTACCATCTCAACCATAAACCTCAATGGACAAATCATCATCTATGTCTTTCCAATTTTTTCTTTCTCTTTTCCCATTACTCTTCCTCCCATGTATGGGAGAATGAATAGGCCCAGACAGAAGAGGACAAAGACTTAACATGTTTTTCTCTCTTTTCTTTTGCGCATTGAGAGGATGAGCTGGACTGTACTAATAGTCTTTGTGTGTGTGAATGGGACAGAGGGCTTTTTGTGTGTGTGTTCCAGACAGCAGCGCATAAGGCAGGACTTAAGTAGATGTTCGCCAAAGCGTACGTAATTCCAGGGAAATATCAACTAATCCCTACACTCTTCTACCCAATACCCCTCCCTCAACATCTATTCTTCTCCTACCTACCACTCATCATCCCTATCATATCTATCTTCATCATCCTCACCATCTTCCTACCACATTGTTACATTGAACCTTTAAAGTAATAGCTCTCCTCTAATTTCATAATCTGAGAATAATTTTAAGAAAAGAAGTGTCAAAATCAAAATTCAGAGATGTACATTCAGGCATGCAATCACACACTACACTCTCTCTCTCTGTCACACACACACTCACACTCCATGGGGGATTGTTGTTGTTACTTAATCCTGATGGATTAACAGACTAACAGACTCATTTTACCTCAGTCCAAACAAAGAGAGATGTCAAATCATCCACCCAACGCTCAAGGTGATGATCGTATTAACGTGATGAGGATTCATGTGTTTGTGTGTTTTTGTGTGTGTGAGTGTTTTTGTGGGTGGTAGGATGGGGTGTGATCGTAGTGGGGAGTTATCTGGCTCCCACTGCATGACAATAAAGAGATCAAAAGGTTGAAATTCATAACACCTGTTGGGAATTGTCGCTCAGGCAAGTACACTTTCTTCCACACTGAAACACACAACAGAATAATATTTGTACACACACATGCGGGCACACACATTAGGCTGCAGCATTAAAGCATGCACCAGCACTTTGATTGCATAGGATGTCATTAGCCAATGTGCTAACTTCAATATTCTCACAGAGCTGTGAGTGTAAACTGCTTAAAGACATAATCTTATATGCTCGGTAGGAAACACAGCGTTCTGTCACACAGTGGTGCTGCAGAGTGTCCACTAATCCACATGCTAGACTCCAGATTAACGAGAGGGGATGGGGATGTGGGTGAGGGAGGGGTTAAAAACATGCCGCCCAGACCCACCCCCACACCATACTCATCTCTCACACACACATGATCACTCCCCCCCCCCTTCAGATTATAGTGCTTAATGCTGCCCCTGTGCGACAGACAGTAAGAGGATCTCTGGGTGGCGTCCCCCAGGGCTCTGCCATTGGTCTTCTAGAAAAAGCCCCCCCGTACTGGACACCTACAGATAGGGTACGGGTCAAAGGTTGAGGGTTGTGAGGAGTTGGTTATAAAATATACATCTGTTTGTTTTGATGAGACGGATTAAAATAGATCAAGCTAGTGGTGCCTAAAGAGAATAAGGAAGAAAAAAGGCTTAAAATTCACTACAGCGTGACATTTTACGAGACTGGAGATTGATATATGATGATTATAGTTCAGGTTGTGACATAAAATGATTTCTAATCATTCTTGAAAGGCTAAGAACTCACACACACTCAATTCAAGTTTCAGTAGCCCTCTTTAAAAATGACAGGAAGTGTCTCTTTCTCCAAACCAAACCGCCTTTCACAAACCATCAGTGAATGTTAAATGAAGACACTGATTTGCAAAGCTGTTGCCGTATCCTCCGTTGGTTCATATCATAACTTACCACTTCAGAAAATCAACATAACTATCAAGTAGCCCTGAACATGAAAGCCTCAAACAGTCCCAGTTTGCAATTTCCTCCCCATTTCAACGTCAACGTTTATTAAGCTCTCCCAAAGAAATCAACGACGACTAAATTATTTTGAGATAAAGCCTCAGGCTATAGAGGCATATTCAATATGCCTACCGAAAAAAAAGATATATAAATTTATATATATTAAAAGGAACAAGGAGAGAAGGGGAAAACGACTGACTCAAAGTAAAACTAGATTTAATATCTTAATGGCTTTGTGTAATGAAAAAAAAACAGATAATAGAGAAATCCAATTAAAATCTGATGATTGGCACTGTGAGGTAGAGACATGAAACTGTTTGTCTGAACCACTGGCTCTATTTAAAGCTTTGATTAGATGATGCTAGTAATAGTGCCAGCCAGACTAATAGGTTGTATATTTTTAACTCAGATATACCACAGGCTCTAAGCACTTAACACAGATGTACAACACTGAAGCATCAAAAAAGAATGCTCTGATAAAGGGGATGAATACAAATAATAAAGCAAAGTCAGTGAGCAAGTAAACGGATGACAAGAAGATAACATTTCTGATTTGAATTAACTTGTAAAATCATACTGAGCCATATTCAGAAAGTGTGTGTGTGTGTGCATGTGTGATGGGTAAGCGTTTCCCCTAATGCTTTTCAAGGTGACTTGGCCTTCCTCCTTCAGGGCTTTCCTTTCAATTCTTTTTGGGATTGAAATTATGATGAAGTAATTTTTCTACAGAAATTGCCTATGTCACTTGTGGTATCTCTCTGCAAATTTCTCAAGTGTATTTTTCAATCTCTCCCTCTCTCTCTCTGTGTGTCCTTTTCTCTTCATCTCTCAGCTCTCCCTCTTTGGCTTTCTTTCTCTGTCTTTGAGCTCTCACTTGACATGTCAATGCGTCAATGTCACATTACAGGGGAGCAATATATGTGAAACAATTTGGCGCATGATGAAAAGAATAAATGAGCAACCTCTATTTCATACAAGCAAAACAGTCTGTCTTTGAGGCGTACGACCACGCTTGCATACACATATATATATATATATATATATATATAAAAAGTCACGTGCAATGACACACAAATACATCCACAAAGTCACAGACACATCTGCTCATACCCACACACACACCACAGTGTCGCAGTGAAAAATCACCTGCTTGTTTCAGGGGAAAATAAGAGGCAGTGTGAAACATGTCGTAAGATTGGAGAGGGAGATTCCTCAGAGACCTGTGGCCTAATTTCTTATTTTCAAGAGGAAACTTATCTAATTATATATAAGTTAACTTCCTAGTGGTCGATTCAAGGACAGCACTGACTGGTATGATGAACAGCCTTAAAAGAAACAAGGCTATCACATCCTGCTGTCTTCTCTCTCTTGTCTCTCAACACACAATCATGTCTCTCCACTGGTGTGCCGTTCACACACAGCAGTAGCTTGATCATAATGAGATACTGCAGATGTATGTGAATGAGTGTGTAAGTTAGCTCTGAATGTTGCACTGTGTTTGAGTTGCCTTTCACATTGGCTAAAAATTCAAATGCAATAAATAAGAAAGTCATTAATGCCAAAGCAAATTATTCTGCCAGAGATTGCTCAAAAACTATAACCAAAGAACAAAAAAAAAAAACAGTCTAAAAAACCTAAATATATAAACGAAATTGAGTAATCAAAGACGAGAAAATCCAAATTCTCTGGTTTGCATGCATTCGTTCAAACCTAATCCAAATAGATTATCATGTTTTTTTTTTTTTAAATGGCCTTGTATGATACAGATTAATTCAGCAAGGTGCATTACATTTTAATCAGATCTACTCAATAGGGGGTAACTGTAGTGAATGCATGAGATGTCTGCCACTATAACTCCACCTTGCAGCAGGCAGTGGGATGAAAAAGTATACATATTTGCAATCCTACTGACTTGCAACACTTAACCAATGCATATCAATAAATATACGTTTGGCACATGACCTGTTTGGTCCTCGTACGAAACAACATCTCTGTGTAGCAGAGAACGCATTAGATGTGATGGTCAAGGTCAAAGACCATGCATGGTTTTAGCTGTGTTCAGTCCTAGAGTCAATCACATTTTATTCAGATAGCCCAATATCACAAATTACACATTTGTCTCTGGGGTTGTTCAGTTAATACAGAATATGACCCCTATCCATAGACCCTTTCATTGTACAAGGAATTAACTCCTAAAGAAACACCAAAATTAATGGTGAAAAATACGGATGAACCGACGTGCAATAGGTGTTGCAAAAGAGATAATACATTAACAACATAAACTGTCCAAATGTTAGAAAATATAATGTGTTTATATATAAAAAGAAAATTAAGATGGATCCAGGTGGTGCAACAGATTGATAAACAAATAAGCATAGCAGCGAAGTATAGCTATGATGTAGTTAAGACATTTACTGAAGGGAATTTAAATATCAATCACCAGGGTCCTAGGGTCTGGTGAAGTGATGCCAGCAAAAGAGCAAAAATGTTACTGCAGCTGGTCCGGAGTTAGGATTGAAATCAAGGCTCTGGAAGAACGCCGGAAGTTGAAGGAAGGGGCCAAACGTTTTTACTACACTTAAGTTCTAGTCGGTGATGTAAATTTGGGCCCAAAGAAGACTTGACTTGCTTTGGGAAAGAGGCCTTCCTGAATTCTTCCTTGGATCCTTTCGGATTTAAAAGATCCAATCAAAACTTCCCAAAGACTGCAATAATGAATGTAATGTAGTTGTGGCCACCTGACCAAGCCCATCTCCAACTTCCCTGTTACCCATTCTTATCTGTTTAGACTACGAATAGCCCTATGAGGCCTTATTTTTGAAGAGCAGTGATCTGAGTTAAAGGCTAACATGCTCACAACAACAAAGCTAACATACAGATATGTAACCGGTATATTTGACATGTTAACAATGTTAGTGAAGGTTACTAGCTTGCAAATATTGCTGATAGACACCTTATCCAGAGTCAAGCTGAGACTGGTATTATTATGGTATGTTGTCATAAACTGAAGGATTTTATAAATCGAAATGTTAAATCTTGTAGTGCTAGTGGAACATTTCATTTAAATTAAAGCAATTGGGGATTAATCCAATTGGCACATGAATGTAGAAGATTTCATGGCCATCCATCCAATAGTTGTTGATATATTCCAGACTGGACCAAAGTGGTGGACCGACAAACATTGCTGTGCCTAGAGCCACGCTGCTAGTGTGACTAAAAGAGAGAGGGAAGACAGTGAAATAATGTCAGACATAATGGACACATAGATTCAGTTCGTTCAGTACACATGTTACGACCTTCAATAAAGGATAGAAAGGTAGATAGACAGATGGAGATGTAGCAGGCAGCACCGAGCCAGCCAATAGAAACAGACAGCGAAACATAAAGGCAGAAGGACCTAAGATCCCATCTCAGCGCAGAGTGCTGCTTTCTCCTTCTCCAAGTTCAGCCCTTAGGCATGGCCCGGGCTGCTTCTCCTGCTCCCTTCCTCCCTCCTACCACCATATGGACAGAGCAGCCCATACTCCAGTATATCTCATCAAAAGACAACCTAGCTATGTTCCATTACTTCTCATCCTCGCTCAACAGACGATATACATATTTGGTCATGTTTAAAGTAATTTCCCTGCTATCTCTGTGGCTTTGGTTGTACAGTGAATCGTTGGCAATGAGGGGTAATCCTTATTAATGGAGTCCCCAGCCCTCAGATGGATTGAAGTCCACACAGCAGATCACATAAGGACATTTTTTATTGCTTTGACAAAGAGGGTCGAAACCTTTTTTGTATTTTAAAGTACTAACCACCCCCACCTCTTTGATTTTAACCCCCTCCCTGCCTGTCTCTCTCTGTCTCCTCTTTTCTTTATCTGCCTCGTCTGTCTGCATGTCTTGAAGAGCATTTCATCCTGACCAGTCTGTGATTTTATCACGCCTGCTTTGGTCATTACATCACAATTATGGAGCTTTTGGTATACAGGAGAAATAAGAGATGGAGAAAAAAGGGAAGAGTGGAAAAAAGCGACAGATGAAATGTAGGTCAGTGGAGATGTGCTCGGGGCAGTTTCTCTCTCTGTTTCTCTCTCTCCCTGGGCCAAAGCTAAAGAGGCTAAAAGAGACTGGGGGTGAAAGTGCCCACACCTGCCTCTCTCCTACCTCGCTCAGAAGCTCCGGCAGTGTTACCTCTCAGAAAACCGCTCTAATGACAGACGCTGAACGCCGGGCGTGATGCTAACCGTGTCTGACAGGAGTGGCTCTTTTCAGCAGCGACAGGAAAGACACTCACTTCTGCCCAATCATGACAAGATCCATTTTCACATTTTCTTAATATTTCGCTGAGCAGAGCACCAGAGGTCACCAGGAGTCTGGTCCTCTGTCAAAAGAGACCTGGTGGGGTCGAGCCTTGTCTTCACTGTAGGCTTTTGTTATAAATCTGCTGGTAGAGTGAACAAATAGGATAACAGCACTAGTAAATTGTTTAATGGCTCATTTATAATTATTTCCTACCACTAAGAGGAAATCATAGCATCACAAACTTTGTACCTTTTCAATTTGAAGCCTAATAGATTTTAAACAAATTCTCACCAGTGCAGCAGTACAGTGTTCCCACCTATCTGAAACTGAAAATTGTACAGAGCACTTTTAAAGTGGCCTCATAGAAATGGCTGCAATGTATCCATGTAACATATTCAATTTGCATTTGATTGCATTTGATAACATTGATTGTTAGTCCATAAAACACTGGGAATACTGCTCAATATCGACTTTTAAAATTTTAGGAAAAATATATTAACAAGACAATCCTCGATCCACAGGTAAAATAAGTAAATAAGGTGTACGTTTGTATCTAACAGAGTGAACGTACATTTTAAACCGCACAGCTGTCAGCCATGGTGCATTACAGTGGTCCAACATGAACCCTTTTTATACTCTTTCTTTTTCCAGGTCAGTATTTTAGTGTTTCTCAGAGGAAGCAGAGGACCCCACCCTGAAAGCAAACCTGGAGACACCTGAGACAACTCATGTCATCGAGCTGCTTTTCCTTCTGTGACATGAGATCTGTCAGCCTCTATACGTTTGTAAGCTCTAGCAGCATTTTTCATTACTTTACTAAATACAAACTTAACTTTATATAGTGTATGCCATTTTGTATAATACATAAACATTAGATCTGTCTTTGTGATGATAAAATCTCTTGGACTAATTTACATATATACTTAAACATATAACATCATCAATATTTTTTTGTTATTATATAACTATACTATATATTATATACTGCACATGTACAAGTTCAACAATAAATTACATTTATGTTTTTATCATTTTTTAAACTTCAGTCAGGGTAAGCAGTGCTCAATAGTGACTGAGAATTGTTATCAAATATTCGCAAAATTGTCAGTCTGTATTATTCTAAAGTATGGGTTATCTCTGTTATCATGTTTGACACAATATTTTTAATCACAATAATATTTGAATTAGAAGATATCTTAATTTGCATACTAAAAACTGAACCAAACGTATAGAATCCATCCAGTTTGTCATCACTTATAGAGTCTGACTTGACTTTGGTACTTCAAATGCACTTGGTTTAACAGTGTTAAATCCACTAAGTTGTGTGTTAATATATGCCCCACGTTTCTATGAAAATAAGTACCCTAATAAATAATGTCTTTCCAATAGACATCACGTTGGATTTCAGTAACCTCGAAGCAGAGATCTGATTAAAGATAGACTTCCTCTTTATTGTACATGCAAGACAATAGTCTAAATTGCATGGAGCTGCCTAAATGAGGAGGGGGAAATTAAAACTTGACTGTGACTGTGTCTGTGTACTGTAGCGACATTGTGTGTGTGTGTGTGTGTGTGTGTGTGTGTGTGTGTGTGTGTGTGTGTGTGTGTGTGTGTGTGTGTGTGTGTGTGTGTGTGTGTGTGTGTGTGTGTGTGTGTGTGTAGGCTCCGGGCTGGAGGCTGAGCAGGAGAGAGTGGGAGGAGCGGAAAGTGCTCCAGTCCAATCAGGGCCGCCGGGTAAAGCCTCTCCTATACGCTCTTCCCTCCCTGAGCCTGCAGAAAACAGTGAAACCCTCCCACAGAGGTGAGAGCGTAGATGTCATGAGAAAAGCGACCGCACGACCACAGCTCAACGAACGACTCACCGTCCGACTTCAGCCCGCCTCCCTGCGCCCCAGTCTGGGATGCTTTTAGCGCAGAGACTCCTCCACTCAGGGCAGCCCGTGGACATCGACGCAGATCACCAACAATCTTTCCGTTGTTGTTGTTATTTTTAACCGAGGATCTCCCCCCCCGCATACTCCCCTACCCTATTATTTTTTAAGTGTTTATGTTTGTTTCTTCATGACTGTCCTGATTTGGGAAGCGAGCCTCAGCACCAGCTCCAGCAAATCCAACACCATGCGAGGTAAGACCATCACACTGCTCAAACACCGCCGCACTTTCCCCAGAGCGTCATCCGGCTAAACACACATGCATATCCACACGTTACACGGCAGGCTTTATCCCACCTTTGGCCTTGAAAGTTTACGGGAGTTTTCAGCTGCGAAGCTGATTTGTCGCTTTTTTACAGCCGAGCGGAGGAAACGTGTGGGGCTGAATATCTCAGCACCTTGCACGCCTTAAAGTTTATTTATTGGATCTCTCGTTCTCAGTGAGTTTGAGCGTGTGTCTGTGTGCGAGGAATAGCCTTTCAGTTTTGCAAATTCATGCGCAAATCCATGGAAATCTGTGGTTGCAAATTAAAAGTGGCGCATGATGTTTGATTAAAGCTTTAATCATTTGAGCTCCAAACCAACGGAATCTGCGGACAGGCTGCCACCAGATTAGATCAGAGGATGTGCAGAGAAAAACCCAACTTTATTTCGTTATATTCTGGGGATAAACTTTACTTTTCTAGCGCTCCACTAACACATTTCTGCACGGGACAGGGGATGTTGAAATTCAACGTCAATGTCGTCCTGAACGCGCGCGCGCGCGCACACACACACACACACACAGACACACACACGGGTTAATACCGCTCTTCCCACTTTCACTAACTCTTCCCTTGCAGTTAAATTCCCTTAACTCAGGAAGATGCGATGATTCGTTTCTCCTAAATCAATCAATTTACTTAATTGGTAGTTCAAGTCCCATTCGAATACTTAACCCTATTATTATCAGCTGATCTGTTTTTATTTACTGTTCCAATGTTGGGTAATTATGGCTGACGCAGAGTCGCAACACTCTTCATTTACAAGTCAATCTGTTTCTGACTGGAATAACCTCTTCATACTTTAGAGCAATTAAACTAATTAGGAGTGTTGTGACAGTAATAGGGAAATGAGGGACATCAATTGTTCTCATAAATGTAGCATACAATTTAAAAGCTCAGCACTATAATTTGAAGGGAAATATAATGTCAAACTCAAGTAAAGTTAGCATCTGCTTGAAATTAAAACACACATGCTTCTTTTACTGAATTTTTTCCCTGGGTTATGTTGGAGTCAGATGTTCTAAAGTGATAATATCTAAGGATAAAGGATTGGCCATCATTATTATTATCAAAATTATAAATGACTTCATTATAATGATAAACAAGATTGATTTAAAACTATTTAATGGGTTAAACTTGTTTTTTATTTAGTTTTTGCTTGAAATAAAGTCAGACATCTATCTATCTATCTATCTATCTATCTATCTATCTATCTATCTATCTATCTATCTATCTGTCTATACCGATGCTTTTTGTGTTTGAATGTCACTTAAAGCTTTCTGCTGCCTCAGCTTCAGGCCATCAAACCTCAGGCCAGACAAAACATGAGAAGGCCAAACACCCCCCACTCTCTCTCTTTCTCTCATCCCGTGAACTCCTCTGTCGTGCACCTTGTATTTTATCCACATTTTAATGGGCCTCGCGACCACTCTCGTGCAAGCGAGGCTTTGGGGGGTATACCGAAATCTCCTGCTTTCACTTTATAGCCGTGGTTGGCAATGGAGGCCCCTGAAGCGTCTCTCTCACCCCTCTTTCTACATGTCTCTCTCTCCCTCTCTCCCTCTCTCTCTCCATCTTCCTCTCTCCCTCTGCACGCCCCAAAGGGTTTTGTCAGATAGAATTAAATCAGTGTGGGCCGTGCGGCCCCCACTCTCAACCTGTGTGTGTGTGTGTGTGTGTGTGTGTGTGTGTGTGTGTGTGTGTGTGTGTGTGTGTGTGTGTGTGTGTGTGTGTGTGTGTGTGTGTGTGTGTGTGCGTGCGTGCGTGTGTGTGTGTGTGGAAACTGGCTGCCCTTACACAGAAATGCGCTCACATCCACAAGGTTATAAAAAATAGAGGCCCCTCATGAGCCGTGATAATTATCATTTAACAATAGCCACAACTCCTGAAGCCCTGACCAAAGATGATGTCACCCCAACGCCTGACGGGGGAAAAGCAAGAGAGAAATAACAGATAAATATCATCAGGGCCTTTTGTCATCTCACAAAATGAAGTATTGTGGGGTTTGTTCAATATGGCTCAATGTTGTGGAGGTTTTTCTAAATAGGATAATTATTTGTATTTTCAATGGCAAAATGATGCTGTGCTGTGAACTGTGTTCAGTTAAAACCTAACAAAGAAGTTGATGAAGTGATATCAGTAACACTGCCATTATATCTGAGTGGAAAAAAGTTTTGGTTCTATATTCAAGCTGTAGCCCTATATAAACAACCCTGAACAAAATTATGTTTTAATCTATTTAGATTTCGATTGATGTTTTCTGTTTATATTTGCATTTAAATGTTAGACTCGCCATATTTTTAGCAGTACATTTGCCACAAAATCATCAACTTTCTCTAACCTAATGTTTCATTCAGTTATAATCGATGAAAGCACAATGCTTCTACTGAAACAACCAAATGCATTTACAAACTTGGATACATATTACGCTCTATAAGAATTTGCACAACCCTACAAACATAAATTGACATTGTAGACGCGTCATCTGCATGTCAATTGCTTCCTAGTTTCGCAGTGCTCCTTATTCGTCCCTGTTAGCCTGGGTCTGTGTGTTCTTTGTAATACTGGTATAAGCCTAAGCGCTCCTACAGCATATAGATGCAGCGGGTCAGCCAGGTCAAAGAGTTCAGCGATGGAGGGAGCAACAGGGGAGGAGGGGTCAACAGTGCCATTTGATCTCCTGTGTTAGCGATATGTGTCAATCACACATTTCCATGCTCCTTCACCATGTGAAAAGATAGGATGACGGAAAGTGTGAGAGAGCAGAAAAACAGTAAGGTGATGACAGTCTCAAAAGAAACATATTAAAGTCTACAGCAAAGGAAACCTCCATTTACATCTTTTATAGGACCTAGCAAAATGGCACGATCTCTAACAAAAATGCAGAAAGCACTAAAAATATTCACACACCCACACACACACACACACACACATACACACAGCTGCAATACTACGCATGACGGCCTCATGCCAATAGAATTAGTCCCATCCTGCTTTGCTTTAGAGGCTTGCGTGAGCATTGATTTTTGTCCGATACTAAAGCATCCCAGGATCAATGCTTGGTCAAAGCCAACGGAAGCAGTCTGTTAAGTTAAATCTATGTCAAACTAAAAATCTGTAGCTTTGAGATTCAGCACAAATTATTAGGTTATTCCATCATTTGTTTTCAGTATTTTTTTTAGTTGTAACGTTTACTTGGTTTATTAATATCTATGAATTGTGTCAATGTGTTTATATGATATAGTTATCAGTTTACTTTATCCCCTTTATTCAGCATTTACAAGCATTTAATAAGTGGTTTGTAACCATATAATAAGGTTGTTAGCAGACATAAGTGATTATTATTGTAATTGTTATCAACTTCCATAAGTGGAGGTTATATTTAAACTCATTGTGAATGACAACATAGCAAAAATAAATTTGTAGTAGTATAAAATCACTTTTCTATTGTTGCTTTGAAATCACTTATTATGCACCATAGTGGGCACCTGTCCGGAGTAAATCTGAGGCTGGTGGTGTCCTCATGAAACTGTGCGGTCTGTTGTCGAGCCTGTTGTTGTTGATTGTGTTGTTGATTGTGTTGTTGATTGTGTTGTTGATTGTGTTGTTGATTGTGTTGTTGATTGTACGTTAGTGCTGACTAATGGCCCAGCGTTACATAAGAAGAGAGGAGAGATTACCCCAAGCCCATGCAGGCCACACTGTTAATCCCTCCACACAGCCCCACTGACTGACTGACGTACCGCCACAGTGCTGTTGCAAAACACACACACACACACACACACACACACACACACACACACACACACACACACACACACACACACACACACACACACACACAATTACATTCAGGACCAACTGTCTTCAGATACACAGTTTCCTCCTTACCTAGCCTGTCTGCATGACTGTTTTATTCCATGCAATCCTCCAAAAGCATCTCCCCTTGGCGTGTGCGTGTGTGTGTGTGTGTGTGTGTGTGTGTGTGTGTGTGTGTGTGTGTGTGTGTGTGTGTGTGTGTGTGTGTGTGTGTGTGTGTGTGTGTGTGTGTGGCCTGCATGGCACTCCTGTAGTCCCACTGAGCCGCTATCATAGCCCGTGTTTGTTTAGCATGTGCTCAGCGTGCGCTCCATGTTGGTTTTATCCCTCTGTGTCTGTCTGGAGGAGTTTAAGCGAACTGTTTTTCTCCTCAGTCAATTCTTTCTCCCTTTATCCCTCTTTTTTAAAATCTTTATACACACAAAGCGTGGGCTACGCGGCACGCTTCGGTGTGTGTCTCCACTTTATCTTAGCCAGGAGGGATTTCAGCCTGAACCACTGCTAAACTCTAAATCTGCCTTGAAGTCATACAGTCCTCTGACAGCTCCTTCTGTTTTGTCAGTTTTACTCATCCATGAAGCCAAGCGCGTCTCAATGGAGACACAGTTAATATTCAATATTCACAGTTTCCTTCGATTTGCATTGAAGTAATAACTGGGGGAAAGAGGGTGGTGGCGCTTGTTAAGAGCAGAAATGTATGAACAGATAGACCATATATTTTATTAGATAGGTGTCTTTAGTAGAAAAAAAAGGATCCTTTTGAGAAAAATGTAGAAGGAATTTCATTTTCATGTCCTGCAATACATGTTTCATGTAGAGTGCAATGTTTGATAGTCCAAAGTCAGAGACCATGTTCACCTGCACTTCTAAACTCAAGCTGCAAAACCCATGTATAAAATCTACTGCTGGATTAATGCCGAAGTACAGAATTAAAATCATATCTGAAGCCAAAAGATTATAATGGGAAAAGGTTTCTGTCTCTTTGTGAATGAGACTATTTCTTTCTATGGACTTTTTACTTCATTTACTTTAAAAAGATTGTGAATTATTTAAGAATCTATGAAGTAAAAAAAAGAGTATTTAAATGCATGAGATAAAGAGAAAGTAGAGAAGGGAGAATGTGAGTAAATGAGTGAATGAGATAAGAAAAAAGAGAGCCAGTAAGAAGAGAGATTCAGGAGTTATATAATCGTGTGTGTGAGTGTGTGTGTGTGTGTGTGTGTGTGCTTGAGCAAGTGTGTTCGAAGTAAGGGATAACAGGCTAGAGGGTGGATAAAACAGTAGATTGTGTTTACTTCATGCACACACACACACACACACACACACACGATAGACTATCCCGTCCTCAAATTACACTTGGACATAGCTGCCCTTAGCAATGAATAACGGCAGTGCTGTCCAAAGTCCACACTCGCAAACCACCTATTAGAGTTTAGCTAACACTCAAAGCAGATTAGTCCATATACTGCAGGTTTGTGTGGGGCTAGCATTCCAATCTGTACTTTACACAGGTACTTATACATCAAATGCTCCTTTGTAGCTTAAATAACCCTGTATGTGTGAGGCTAAAAGAACATTTAAAAAAAGCTTGTTTTTCTTTAAGAACAGATTAAAATGGATCACTCGTTAATACTATTTTGTTATTACTGTGTTTACTTTTGCAGAGTTTTTCTCACATTTCACTAAATGCCTATACTGTGTGAAGGTGTGCAGTGTTGGCAGGTGCATAGTACGCACTCGCACCAATAAGCCTATAATATGACTAAGCCTAGTGCGGCATCTTTTCTTAATGACGAAGATTAACCTGTTTTAGTGCTTGTAATCTCATTGAAGAGACTCTTATTAGGTCTGTCTTTCTTTCTCTCCACATCCCTCCCTCTCTCTTTTTCTCTCACCGTGTCCAAATCCTGGGATACCTCTTTTAACCTGTGTGTGTGTGTGTGTGTGTGTGTGTGTGTGTGTGTGTGTGTGTGTGTGTGTGTGTGTGTGTGTGTGTGTGTGTGTGTGTGTGTGTGTGTGTGTGTGTGTGTGTGTGTGTGTGTGTGTGTGTGTGTGTGTGTCCTTAGCGGTGGCTGTTAATGTGAGGTCTCATGTCATTCACAAAGAGAATGCAATTACAAAACCAAGACTTCTGATGCCTCTGCTCTCCCAACTCAAATTTAATGTGCATAACGCATTCTGTTAAATCATTCCACTAGAGAGAAAGGGGGGAGGGAGAGAGAGAGAGACAGAGAGAGAAAGAGAGACAGAGGGATGGCAGGTGAAGAGCAGAGCAGGCCGGGCCAAGCCGAGCCGAGCCGAGCTGCGTGATAGTCTTTGTGATCAATTTGCCTCTGTGAGAGATGCCCCTGGGGCCACTTTGAGGAGAACCTTGTTAGGCTGAGTTAAATTGTTGCCCGAGGCGAGCTATTAGCAGCCATCCCTGGGAGAGGACACACACATTGACTCACACACATGCGTGCTCACACAATCGCTCAAATAGACGCACTGAAACACACATGCATCAACTCAAATGGTAACTTATTCATATGATCAAATTCAATCAAGGATTCACTCAGAGGAATAGATAAAACTACAACTAGTGGGGCAAGAGTCTTCACTTAAATAGTACTAATACCACTGTGTAAAAAAACGTGATCAAAAGTGTTCTTTGACCGCATTACACAGTTTTAAATAGGGTTGCATGCTTTTCAAAATAGTGAAAGGAGAAAGTAGTTTTTTAGTTGGAACCTACAAAGAAAACAAGCAAAAAGAAACGGTAAGTATAAAAAATATAATAACAATGTCCAGAGCATATCAAAAGTAAAATACTCATTACTCCTCTTTTAAGGGATGTATAATATTATATGTATCATATATAAGACAATTATTATTGATGCATTGAAACGTAGAGACTTTTGGTCAAGTTGGAGCAAATTTTTACTTCTTTATTTACTTTGGGGTAGATTAGTCCATAACAATTCACCAGATTTTGGTAAAATCTAAATTATCTAAGTAGCTACAAATACATTTGATCCCCTGTGTAGTGGGGTAAAAGAATTAAGAAACAGAAAATGAAATTTAAGTACAGTACTTTAGAAACTTACTTACTTTTTACCACTGCCTACAACTTCCCTTTTGCTGCATGTGCACACAAGTCAATACATGAATAAATAAATGAAAACAACATCCAATAAAAAAAATGGTTGTTGATGCATTCTCACACACACACACACACACACACACACACACACACACACACACACACACACACACACACACACACACACACACACACACACACACACACACACACACACACACACACACACACACACACAGTTTCCATCCTACACTCAGTGGATTCATTATAGTCTATTCTCTAAGTGCTGCTCTCTATATTAGAGCTTTAAAGTCCATTTAACTCTCACTCATGTTGATCTTCCTGGTTTATTTGACTGACCACCCACTTTAGAGGATGCGACACCCAGGGCACATTTCTCACCTTATGTAAGAACTGAAAGCAATTTTCTGTCTCTGCGATGGCCCTCTCTTTCCCTCTACACTGTTATAGCCACCTTTCCTCTCCCTTCCCCCTCAAAGAAACAAACACACACACACACACACACTGTCATCTACAATTAGGCTCAAGAGAAACACCATGGAAGGAGGAGCGTGAGGTTACGTGGAGGGTGAAGACATGGCCAATGCAACAAAATGTTATTTTCTCACATCAGAAATAAAAAAGGATATCAGTCAATGTGTGTTAGAACATATTCTACTGTGCATCCCAACAAATTATAAACACCACGATTGATAAACTCTGTGCTTTAACAGCTCAGTGTGCACACGTCTGTAATCGTGAGGTTGTGAGAGAGGAGTAATATAAGAGAGCTTACAGAACTCTTTTTGTTTCAATACACGTACGCGCCTCAGTGTGTGTGCATTCTCATGGCTGATTTCAGGACGGTAATGACCAGATGCAGACCTCTCACACTTGGACTCATTTCTTCACTCTAATGCGCTCGTTCAGTCCTTAAGGAAAGGTCAAAGGCCGTCAGGGTCCTACAGGTCACCCAGGGGGTTGTAGAGTAAGCGTACGCCCGCATGTATGTGTGTGTTTACAGTGACCATGAGAGGCAGATCTGAAAAGGCAGATGGGCAGACTGTTTGTGTGTATGTGTGTGTGTGTATATGTGTACAGGGGTTGGGTTTACCCTGTGGATTTTTTCCCACGCCTCCATCTCCTCTTATCCATCTGAGGACACATGCTGCCCTGGGTGGGAGGTGTGTGTGTGTGTGTGTGTGTGTGTGTGTGTGTGTGTGTGTGTGTGTGTGTGTGTGTGTGTGTGTGTGTGTGTGTGTGTGGTTGGGGGATGGGGGACAAGCATAAAAATCATACTGTAAAGTCTGCTTTTTCAAAAGCAGTTTTCAGTAATGCGTGCTGTCAAGCTGTGTGTGTGTGTGTGTGTGTGTGTGTGTGTGTGCCTGTGCCTGTGCATGTGCATTTGCATGTGCATGTGAATCGATGCACTGGATGAGAGCCAGTGGCCCCCTTCTGTTCCCTCTCCGTGGCGTCCAATCACGCCGCTGCACAATATTCTATGAGCAAACCGCAGCTGATCCCAGACCTGCTATCTGAGCAATTACCCAGAGTGCTTTGGGGCCGCATGGCAAGCTGGACAGACTCATGCCCTCTGACATACAGCAAAGGGGGGAGGGCGAGAGAGACTGTTTCTCTGACTGTTTTGTACATATGTGTGTGTGCGTTGGCAAAGTGCACAAGGGGGGTCGATGATGATGGACTGATGGGAATAGCGAGGTTGGGGGTGGAAGCATGTATGCTCATGCAGCAACAGTGTGACTGTCTTTATTACAGAGTGGACAAAGACATGCTTTGCGGCGAGGGATGGGGATGGGGGAGGTGGGCCCACTGCTTGGCATTATGATTATTAATATAACACACATAGAAGAGCAGACTGTACAAACAAAAGCAGAATCATTACTGGACTGTTTCCTCCTATATGAACGGGGACAGGTCGTGGTAGTATTTCAGCGATATGGTTCCAAATGTTAAGGGGTTGATAATCGCTAGATTTGAGTTCACTGTTTCTTATACAAGACAAAACTAATGGTTATTTCCATTACCAATTAATCTACAAATTGCTTTCATGTCATCGACAATTGACTTTTTGTGTGTTAGTCTTAAGGTTTCAGAAAAAAATATCTCATTCTTTTATAAATAATGGCAGTAGTGTTGTTAAATTGCATGTCGCCATAGCTGTAGTGGCCACCAAGGCTCTGAAACAGACAAGTGTGGCTAAAACTCGATGCTGGTGTCACAACAAGAAGTAAAGAGGACAGCTCAGTATGAAAGATAATAAAAGTGATCAAAATGCACTTTATTTTATATATTTTTGAGAGCAGAGAGACCATCACTATTCAATATATTTTTTCATGTTTCAGACAGTAAAAACAGACAGGAAAGAGAGAAAGTGTGACAGCACATAGTGTAAGTCCGTTTGAAACCATATGCAGTGGCATTGTCTCATTGATTTTAATGGGACAGTATGATGTGGAAACATGACAGGAGACACAGGGGAGATGTGTGTGTGTTAATCCACTCACGCTAACAGAAGTTTGCTCAGTGTTATTCATCATCTGCAATGGAAAACAACGCTTGTTCCACTCTAAGTTCTATGAACCAAGGAAGACGAGTTACGCTGAGAGATGGAAATAGATCATGAAATACTGAAACTGAAATGATTTCCCAGTCACACAGCCACTTACAGTTAGGAGGAACACAGAAAAAAGTGGAATTGATGGTGAACAGTGATAGCGTAATACACAGTATATAGACATCTAACACCAGCGCTGGAGTCGTTCAGATTTAACAAGGAGTGGTGGGGGGTAAAGTGCTCATATCCTTCATTTTCCCAGTTAGCTGGCAAGAAGCTATGCATATATTTAATAAAGTGGAGACACTACCCACATTCATCCCCACCCCTGGGACTGCAGTGGGAGTTGGGTTTGCAGTTCTTAAGTGCCTCACATTGGCAAAAGTTACAGTAGAAAGTGGTTTCAACTGTTCCATAAACTGCCATGCTACAGCATCAACCTCCAGTGAATAACTGCGGGTTATGCTGCATGATATTGTGTGTGAGTTGCAGTGGGTATGTTTCTGTTGTAGACCCACCCTCAGGCTGAATGAATGAAACATCCACAGTCTGCCCTTCTTCAAACACACACACACAAGCAAAAAATGTATAGCAGCACCTAGTGGCATGAATTCCCTAGACATGTAGAGATGCCCTTTAACATGGATATGTGTGCGTAACCCTTAACGGTACTGTGAGAGTTACTTGTGTTTTAGATGAAGTATCGTTAACATATTGGTGCTAGGCTGCTGCCTTTTTTTCTGCCGTGCAATCTAGATAATTAGGACTCTATTTAGAGAGAGAGGGCCAGCCCAGGAAATACACAGGAGATCCTCACTTCATTAAAAATCAATTATCATAACACACGTGCCAGCGCAATACAGCCCTCATGGCCACAATCAGCCACACACGTGTGCAAATTCTCACTGTAGTGTGATACACACCACAACAACTATCTTTTTGAAATTCCTCCCTAGCTGGTTCTCTCCTTCTTTTTTCCCCACAAGAGATTGTGCGGGCCTGATCCTCCACTTAGCTGAGGAATCGCCAGCGTTGCAGTCCCGCTCTTACATAATAACCTCAGGATAACACAGACACGCGCTCCCAATGGCTGAGGACGCTGTCAGTCATTAAGCTCGGCCTGGGTCAACTCAGAATGGAAAGAAGACCCACCCACTTTAGTGAAAGACATGTAGCTAAGAAAAACCGTAACGAGTGGCTTTATTCCCCACAAATGTTTTGTCTAGAAATGGATGCCTTTCTAGAGGGGTTAGGAGAGCTGCATTGTTCTCTTGAGTTCCAAGAATTTACTTTAACTACAGCTTCGAAGAGGTAACTTTCCTTCTGTGATGTACAAAAAAATATCCCAAAAAAACATTATCATACATCCTAAGTTTTCAAACAATAACGACACGGCGTCCTTGAAAAACCCAACGGATAAAACATCTTAATTCTTCCATAATCCATCATTGCATATGAAGTGTAACCAGGCGGCAAACATGTATTGTTGACGGGATGAGGAAGTGGGAGTCCTTTCCTTTAGTAAACAATTCACAAAGCCTCCGCTGCTGGGAGAGGGCGACCGCACGAACAGAGATGATGATACACCAAGTTGGCTGCACACACCGATGACATCACTTCCTTTAAGACTGTGACAGCTTAGCACATCATCGCCGTGACAGCCAGACGACTGCAGCGAGTGGGTGGTCACCCTGGCAACAGCAATGCTGTCATGACCGTCTCCTTATATCCTACCTGACAGACCCCGCTGGCAATGAGCACAACATACACTCAACAATGCACACACCCACACACACAAACACATATGCAAACACTTTGTCGAACACACGTAGACACATGCGCATACTTTATCTTCCCCTCTGTCTTTTTTACAAGTGAAACGCTCACTCAAACCCTCTCTGAAACACGTACTAAAAAACAATGCTCTTGCCCACACACCCATGCTCCTCTGGGCATAATTTATATGATACAAAGAGGAGTACATTCTCCAATGGGGTAAAAAACAAATACAGTGGAGGTATAATGTAATCACTGGAGACAAACAGTATACACACTTCTCTAAGGTGGAAATGTAAAGAGCTTTTTTTTTTTTAAGAAATCAACAAAAATAATAAGTATGTATATCCACATAGCAGCAGCAGTAAGGTGTGGGCTGAACACATTAAGCTTGTCTAAATCCTTAGAGAGGCCTCTGTCCAAAAGTATGTGATTCAACCGCAAAGAGTTCAGTTATAAAGTACGTCAGAAGGAAGGTGAAAAGAAGCCAGCTGATGCATCGCTATCTGTTTATTGCTCATATGGTCTGTTGATAACAGCCAAGTCCTGGGTGCAACTGGCCTGTTTTACAGACTATAAATAGTGCGTTTCAGGCCCCGATCATTGACAGCTCTGTGTATGTGTAGTCTGTGTGTCGTCCCAGTCCAGTGCTCCGCTCTGCTCTGACCCAGTTTGGAGCCAGTTGGCCGAGATTGGTGGAAATGGGTCACGTCTTGAGCCGCACCAGAACTCACTGCATGAGTTACGCTGCTTTAAGCACACGGTCAGAGTTCACTGATTCCCAGACATTCTGTTCCGAAGGGAAACAATGATCTATTGTTAAGGTACATTGTGTGAATTAAGTTTCACAAGAGACAAATAAATGGCCTACCCACTTCTGAATTGCAACTATAAAGATAACTTTAACAAAGAATGATACAAAAGACATGAAAGTCAGTTCATAGTCCAGAGTCAGGTCGGATTAGGGGTCAGTGTAAGACCATGTAATGTTTCCCAAAGGCCACTAGGGCATAGATAATCAAGTTAATTAATGAATGAAAGGACAAACTCATTCATTATTGCATTTTTTATATCCCTTTAAAATCTTAAAATACCTTCCCTTTCTTAACACGTGTTATCCAATATTTTCACTGCCAACTAAATATAAAGTACTAATCAACTATCATATGAATCAGCTGGCATTTGGTTAACAGTTATTTAGTGTGTGAGTATTAACGGAGAGATTTAATAATACTTACGATTGTGAATTATTCAAGGCTGAGATGTAGATATATAGTGTATGGACAACAGTGACTCGTCTTGCTCAGTCGCTTACACTGTTTCCATTGATCCTCATTTGGGATTATCCAATTATATATACCATACAGTCATTTCTCCCCAGACTGTACACCTGTGCAGTACACACACACACACACACACACACACACACACACACACACACACACACACACACACAGACTCAAGACAAAATCAGACAGGCACGCAAACTCGAAATACACTAGAAAGACCAACTCCACCTTGCAATTATTGTATTGTTCTTAAGGGGAACCATTCAGGCACAATTATAAATATAATACTGCAAAATGTGTATTTCCTGTTCCGCTTAGAACATTCATAGAACTTGGAGAATTTCCTTCAGGTGGGACCACGCAAGGAGATTACATGTCAATGGCTATTTTAGCTATGGCTAAGCCCGTGGTCATCAGAGGAGGGAACAAGCTTGTCGGAAAATAATTTAGGATTAGATTGGCTGTCTAATCTCTTTATGGGTGTGCTACTGCTACATCCATCTCATATCTGTTAAGGAACTGCGGCTCTCTCTCTACATTTGTCATGGATAATAAGTGCAAAGGCACTAGTGATAGATGTATATGCGTGTTACGTTGAAATACTTCTGTTGTTCATAGTCTGTGCCTTTGGTTGTGACTGTATATGGAGCTGCCAATACACAGTGAGTACAATCTTGCCACAGATAGAGACGTAAATTAATAAGAAGCTGAACATAACAAAGCAATAGTATGTGTGTGTGTGTGTGTGTGTAAAGGGAGAGAGAGAAAAAGTGATTTGAAGAGCAAGTATGGTCCTTCAGTGATGTAACTGTTTTTTTCATTATGGGCAACCTTTCTTACGTGCAAGAGTTTCTCCTTCAAAGCAAGCGGCACACAGAATTAATGCTACAATGTCATTTATGTGTGTGTGCAGTCCTCTATGTCCTTGTCATTATAGTAAAAAAACTTGTACAAGGACATACAGATTGTCCAGATGTCATTGTGCCCTTGTGAAGTTAAAGTCACACACATGGTGTACACAGACACATCCTAACCTCAATCAAGTCCTCCAGCCAACTAGGTTATGCTCTGTTTCTTAGCCTCAAATTAGACCACCAGCTGAGGTGCAACACCCTGAGAGGGGACAGAATCAGGTGTCACTCTCGAGACTGGGAATCGAAAAAGTCTTTGGCTTGTACAAACTGTGTTTTGTAACGCACATTTTTTGTGTACCCTCTCTTTACTTGCAGCCCAAATCGAGGTCATACCTTGCAAAATCTGCGGAGACAAATCATCAGGTATCCACTACGGAGTCATTACGTGTGAGGGATGTAAGGTGAGACAAATACACCTTTTCATCAAAGCCTGTTTCATACTCATGCACATTCTGTCTTTTAAGGGTACCTGTACGTCTTTACTTATACTCTCTGTTGACATGTGACCAGGGTTTCTTCAGAAGGAGTCAGCAGAACAATGCTGCCTACTCCTGCCCCCGCCAGAGGAACTGCCTCATCGACAGAACAAACCGCAACCGCTGCCAACACTGTCGCCTGCAGAAATGTCTCGCCCTAGGAATGTCCAGAGATGGTGAGGCCTAGTACATCAGTTTCTATATCTAATGATTATTGACTTATCATATGCGATGCACGAGTGTATACACTGCAGACCTTATGCAAACTTAGAATGCAGTTTGTAGCAGCTAAGGCGGCAGAAGCTTTAAGCCACTGAGATGCTGCTTTGGAGACATCATTTACTCAGTGATTACTTTTTATGATGAATGAAATGTCTGAAACGATAAGTATACAATGATACATTCTCCGTTACACATAAATTAGCCTTCCAATAAGCATACAAAACATGATATTCCATAACTTAACATGTAAAAAATAATTTAGCTTCAGACAGAACCTCTGCACAATCAAACATTGGTTCCTAATAATAAGGAGCAATAAATCTTAAATATGAACAAGCTGAAAAGTTGTGACAATTTTTTGTTGTTGTTACATTCTCTCCCTTCTCGTTTTCCCCCCCGTACAGCGGTAAAGTTTGGCCGCATGTCCAAGAAGCAGCGTGACAGCCTATATGCAGAGGTGCAGAAGCACCAGGCGCGAATTGCGGAGCAGCGGCAGCAGCAGACAGGCGAGGCAGAAGCCCTCGCACGAGTTTACTCATCCAGCCTAACCAACGGACTGTCCACCCTTAACCATGAGATTGGAGGCACCTATGCCAATGGTCATGTCATTGAGCTGCCCAAGGGTGGCCATGTTAACGGAGCCGTAGTCCCAGGGGGATACTATGGGATGGATTCCACCCAGCCGTCCCCGGATCAGTCAGGTCTGGACATGTCGGGTATGAAGCACATTAAGCAGGAGCCGGTGTATGACCTGACGCCGGTGCCCAACCTGTTCAGCTATGGAGGCTACCAGGACAGCCAGCTGGGACCCAACAATGTCAGCATGGGAGAGCTGGGTAAATATGCACTATATTCTGCTTCTTTATCTTCCAATCTACAAAGAAAACACACAAACTGGTCCGGTAGAGAGCCTGAATTAGAGTGCTTATCTGAGGACAGAAGAGATCACACAGGCTTAAGCAGCTGTGTCATATTAATGTATAAAGAACTCGTTGGGTTCTTGAGTAAAGGTTTAGGGTTAACTCATATCCAATGTTAAATTAAGATGTACATTTGGATTTTTATTTATCTTCCTCTAAGCTTTCAACACATGGGGAATGGATCTTATTTATTATTAGGGCAGCACAATGTCATTTTTTTTATCGTGATTGGGAAAGACAGTATAGCATATATTTTTATTGATATTAAGAGACTACCAGTACCAAAATACACTTTAAATTGTAGCTTCTTTCTTTTTTTTAGCTTGCCCAATCCATGCTTTAAACCACTGTATAAAATGTAAAACAGTACATGAATAAATGAATTAACAAACAATCCTCTCTTCCAGACCGTATTGCTCAGAATATCATCAAGTCTCACCTGGAGACGTGTCAGTACACAACGGAGGAGCTGCAGCAGCTAGCCTGGCAGACGCACTCCTACGAAGAAGTCAAAATGTACCAGAGCAAGGTGAGCTTTGATGTGATCACATCTCCATGTACAGAATGTGCCCAGAGTTGTTCTTTACAATGCACCATGTAAATATCTTCTTAACATCAAGACATTTTCCTATTCCTTTTAGAGTTTTTGTACATTAAACACTTCTGGTAATAGCTGTCATAGCAGCATTTAATGTAAAATAAGTGTGTGAGAGAAGAGGGACATGTTCATTTACTGGCATGAATAAAACTACATAAGTACAGAACAGGTCATTTTAACTGGGGTGTGTTGGTTTCTAGCCCCGGGACGTGCTGTGGCAGCAGTGTGCCATCCAGATCACCCATGCCATACAGTACGTGGTGGAGTTTGCAAAGCGCATCTCAGGGTTCATGGAGCTGTGCCAGAACGACCAGATCCTCCTGCTCAAGTCTGGTGAGTTAAGATGTTGACTGACGATAACGGGTCAGGGATATTGTCATGTTAAAGGCAGACTATTTATTTCATGTGCCATTTTGTCATTATATCAGCTTCACATTATCTCTGTTGTTCTTCCAGGTTGTTTGGAGGTAGTTTTGGTGCGGATGTGCAGGGCATTCAACCCTCTCAACAACACTGTGCTCTTTGAAGGGAAGTACGGCGGCATGCAGATGTTCAAAGCTCTAGGTAAGATATTATTACCTATGCAAATAGAAATTAAATGAAAAAAAATCCTCTACCCTCAGAGTTATTTTTGCTTTGCAGGACATACATGACCGGAATAAGAGTAATGAAAATCTCTTTTTTTGTCTGCCCTTCTCTGTCCTCTTCTCTGTGTTTCCCTCTAAGGTTGCGATGACTTAGTGAGTGCCGTGTTTGACTTTGCCAAGAGTTTGTGTTCACTGCAGCTGACAGAGGAGGAGATCGCTCTGTTCTCGGCAGCTGTACTCATTTCCACAGGTCAGTTCACATTCCCTAATATTACTATAATACAGAAAGCAACATTTCTGAACCTCAATGCCTGCAGTGGAGCGAGGGACTTGGTATTGTGCAAAGCATTAGTCATTGTATAATAGCATAATCACAAGTATTTAAGTCCAAGTAGTTCTACTATTTTTGTACAGCAGCTTCTGAGCCGTATCAACTTTATGAAAAGCTATCCAATAACACATGTCTACTCAAAAAATGAAGAATTATAAAAATTAAACACTTCTTTCCTTTTTCATACTCAGATCGGCCTTGGTTAATGGAGCCTCGGAAAGTCCAGAAGCTCCAGGAGAAGATCTACTTTGCTCTGCAGCACATTATGCAGAAGAACCACATGGACGAAGATGCACTGGCAAAGGTAGGACATCCAAAAGACTACAAGAATGCTTCTGACATTGTCCCTGTTTGCAGTTGGCCTAAGCGTTGTTGTCCTTGACCTTCTCTCTATTGTCTTTCAGCTGATCAGCCGAATTCCAACGTTGTCAGCCCTGTGCACGCTCCACACCGAGGAGCTCCAGGCCTTCCAGCAGCTCCACCCAGAAACAGTCAACGTCCTCTTCCCTCCGCTCTACAAAGAACTGTTCAACCCTGACCCCAACTCTGGGGTCATGGCCATACCCAAGTGACTGCCTGTGGTCCCAACGCAACAAACGGCATCAGCGGAGGACCAAGAAAATGAAAAGACAGCCACGTCTGACGAGACGACAGCAGCCATGTCGACTATGTCCTCATCGTGGCAATCACATATTCCTGAGCTCCCCGAGCTTCATTATGAGCAAGGGGGTGAGGAGCCATCTGCCAGGAACTCACAGTTACCGCCAACAATACTAGGAATGTCCAGCACTTATTCCATTCTGTTCACCGATACAGTCTGAAGAATGTATATATAAATGAAACGCGCCCGAGCCACAATTTAAGTGGGGCTTGCTCCCGTCTCCTGAACTGAACTGAACTGACTGACCAGAAATGTACAGACTTTAAAACATCTAGGAACAATGTTAAGCTGTCAATCTTTTTAAAAAAATAGGTAAGTTAATTTGTTTTACCTTTGAACAAAATCCTATTGGTTTGTTCTTTTATTTTCGAGTGAAGAAATTGTGACGCTGGACGGGGGAGGGAACTGTGGATTTAGAGAAGCTATTGTAGATATTCTTCTAGTGCAGAGCGGATTCCAGTATTACTTCTTGTTCTGTTAAAATAAGTTAGTCCTAATTTAACTATACAGCAGCCCACTGTGGCTGACTATACCTTGTCTATGTGTTTTTATTTTATTTGATAGTTTCTTGTGTACAGAATTTGTAAAGTTGAGACATGTAAAAGAATATTGAGTAAAACCGGGAGACGATTCGGGTTTTGTTGATATATAGAAGCCTTGTCTGGATTTTGTTCATATGTAAAGAAGGTACTGCATCCTTCTGATGAGAACTTATAGAAATATAAAGAGAGCATATGAAGGATTTAAAAAGAAAATAATGCCTATTACTTTTCAAGGTGAAGATATATACATAAATATTCTATTTTGCAAGAAAAAATAATCTGGCAGTTCTGCCATCCTATCAATCATTTTCTTCTCGCTGCAATAATAAAGTCCAATAAAAGATGGACTGCTTTCGAACAATCAAACAGAAAAAAACAATCAGAAACTAGGACCTCACAATCAACCCCACCCCTTCCCAAATTCCCTTCACCCTGCCCCTTATTTCTTATGTATTGCATCCTTGACATGAGATTTCAGCCGACAGAATAGTCTAGAAATCACAATGAAGAAGTGGATAAAAGTTCCACCAAAAACACTAAAGACAAGCTTGAATTCAACTTTCCAATGTGAAAAAAAACAACCTGTATGAGTGCTGTATGCCCTCCCATCACTATTTGCACAAATCAGTCCGTGGATGTCAATCACTCCGGGCTGAGAATATGAAGGACCCTTTTTTCTCTAAAGAGCAATAATAACTTTCCACTGCCTTTCCGATCTTTCCTTTTCCTTCTCTTCCTATGTCCAGCTGTTCAAAACAGGATAGCAGTTTTAAATAGATTGCACTATATTTGATCATTTATTATGTCTAACAATCATCTCTATTGATGTTACTCATTTCACCGCAGCATCTGCAGTGTTTTTAACGTGACGTAACAGGATCTGGGGTTAGTACACAACGCAGAGCACTGAAAAAAGAAACTTGTGAAGTTATGAAGATTAGCCTCCGATGATCTTTAACACTTTAAATGCTGCAATATTACATTGACCAGTTACACAGACGGATGTGAAAGACAATCACTTGTTCTGCTTTTCATTTAGTCATTTCATAATTATTAGCACTTACAGGTTTTTCTATACTAATGTTAGGTTGAATGTGATTTGGCCACTGTGTAAAATCTGGGTATAAATCACTGTCTTTTTGCATTTCTCTATACGCTTACTTTTGTATACAGATCTTTGATGCGCTACGGAAAATCCCCTATTACAATCTCCACTTAAAAATAGCTATTCACCAAAATAAGTGACCCGTTAAAAAATAAGTGCACAGCATTAATCAGCTGATTGTGCTTTTACAGACTGTTATCAATTTACTTGTTTGACATAATGATAATTTTGCAAAGAGGATTTTCTAATTCTAAGACAGCACTTAGATTTTTAACTTAACTTCAATAATAATGATTAGTGGACAATGATCTATTGTTGTCCGTGCACTAAAAGTGGAGATATGATTTGTCTGTAGTTGCAAATAAACAGTGGCCAAATCCTCAATGTGCTCTAAGCATGGACACAATCAGACTAATTATCCTTTCATTAACATTACCGTGTGCATCCTTTAATCTCCACATAGTCAACATAACGATGTGGACATCCTTCCTCCGACCCCTGACCCGACCCCAGATCAGAGGCCAGTGACTCTTAAGACAATCACTTGCTCATTAAGGCTCGATGCACTACAGCATCTCTCAGGGAGCAGCTCTTTTTCTGACTTTGCATTAAAAGAGGGTTTAATATTTTTGCAAATTTACAAAAAAAAATGTAATTATAAAATAAATGTTTTTAGGAAAAGAAATGGCATACTCTGCCAAAGTATGCTGGCAAAGGAATCTGCCCAGACAAGGCTTTGATAAGTGTGTGTCTGTGTGTATGTGTGTATAGAGCATGAATTCACTGTCCAAATCTCTTTAGAGCCCAGACTATATGACAAGCATTGTTACGTAGCACACGAAGAATAACAAAAGATAATGTTTACTGCTTATTTTGCTGCTTTTGGGACATTGAGGGAAGTCCACTGGTAAGCTGTGAATCAAGCGCCATCACAACACCCCCGGGGACAGTGAATTCCAACTCTGATGATGAAGTTTATTGTGTATGATGCTTTTATTTTCCCTTGTTAAGACTGTGAATCAGAGGGGTGGGATAGGGTTATGAGAGGGGAAGTGCTGGCAAGAAAGAGTGGCAACGCAACACTGTAAGTAAGAAACTGTAGCAATAAGAACTGGAGGCATTTACTACTGTCATGTTTGCATTGTAAGATTATTTTTTATTTTATTACTATTTACTATTATCATTGTTCTTATTATGACTACTATTCTTCTATTACTATTAGCCTATTGTTGTTCTGTTCTATTTGCATGACGTTTCACTGCAATGAAACATTTGGGGCTTATTTGTGTTTTCTCTTCTCATGATATTGTTAGTTCCTTGGGAGGGGGTTTTCGGAAAGGTGGGCGCAGGGCAAATTCAGTCAGTTCAAAGCAAATTCCTTTCACAAGCTGGAAGATTTTTTTCTAAATGAAATGCTCCTATTTATACACGACCAATTTAAACTTTGTTGTTTCGATTTCAAATGTTGTTTTTTTTTCTCAACCTCTGAATGTGTGAGTTAACCAGTGAATGGCCCTTTCTGAACTGGCCTTTTTGAACCGGATCAGAAACCCTTAACCTGCGGCGGGAGGGAACTACTGTATGTGGGTGGGGACGGGTAATCTATTCTGAATGTTATGGAGTAGCCTGTTCAGTGTGAGGGGCTGAACGCATCACGCGCCTTTACCACTCCATCAACTCAGAATGACATTGCAAATCGCACAATAAAACAAGTCGTCGTTTTAAGTGACGGCTCCGACAAATTGCGCAGACATTTTTAATACACCTGGTTTGAAATGCATTTCCTACACTTAATAAATACACTCCACCCCAAGCCTCCTCCTCCCTTTGTGTGTGTGTGTGTGTGTGTGTGTGTGTGTGTGTGTGTGTGTGTGTGTGTGTGTGTGTGTGACAGAGACAGAGAGAATGAGACGATTGCTCTACCAATGCTTTGTAAACTTTCTCCTTACATTACCCATGCGTGCAATTGGAGTAGTGTTGAAAAATTGTTAATTTATTGTTTAGAATGTCTTTGTGTCCCAGTAAGAGCAAATAAAACAAAATGTAGCAATCTGTAACCGAAACCTAAAAGGTGCTCAGGCTACAGAACCTCTTTTACACAGGACTAACAAAACAAGACAATAAAAAACAATAAAATGCAACTTTTTTTTTGTTTCAAAGTGCCATAGCTAGTGAGGAGAGGAAGGACTGGCAGAGTGGGGCGTAGATGCTTTACTGTGTGAGTTTACTTGAGAAACCAATCAAAAAAGGGGAACTAGATGAAAATGTGTATTTGATTACACTGACAGTTTTTACATTTATGTTTTTTTTCGTTTGGTGAGAGGGATCTCTGCTGGACTCTGAACTCTGACTCTGATTTTAATCCTCTACTGTAGATTTTTTTATTTTCACATGAGAATGAAAGAGATTGCCTGGGTGTGTGTGTGTGTGTGTGTGTGTGTGTGTGTGTGTGTGTGTGTGTGTGTGTGTGTGTGTGTGTGTGTGTGTGTGTGTGTGTGCGTGTGTGTGCGCATTTGCATTGAGAAGAGCCACAAACACCCACATTTGATGGATCAACGTGGGTTGAAGTTCAGAGTCATGCAGGGCCCTTACTGAGTCCTCCTTTGACATGTATATACAATGTGAAGGTCTGAAGTGATTTTTGTTAAATACTATATTTTATCGCTTTTGTAGACATTTTGTTGTGGGAAGAAAAAAAAAATAAAAGAATTTTATGGGTGCATTTCTGCCTTGTTTTTCTGTCTCACACAATTATATTAACAAAACATGGAACAATTTTATCCTCGGAAATTAATTAATCATGTATTAGTGTATAAGCTATTATACTAACTGTATCAATATAGAAATATTTATAGACAAAGTACAAAAATAGTGATTTAGACTTTTGTAAAACATGTTAAAACTGTATTATGATTGATTTAATACAGCTGAATGATATACAACACTTTTATAAACACAACTGCCATGAGTCCTCGTGACAGTTTTTACCTAATATATTTAAATAATGTATTAGATCCTAATTTAATTTAATCTCTAGAGCCAGTTACAGACTGCTCATGATCCCTCTTGGCTCTCGCTGTTTTTGCAGCAAAGAGATGAGGGCTCGGGACACACATTACGCGACCTCACAGAGGCGTGTGTTCAGGCAGACATGTCGCGGTACATGTGATGGTAAAAGTGCAAGTGTCTTTTTCTCCATACTTCCTGGTTCAAAGGTTACATCCTGGTTTCATCGTCCTCTTGCTCTTCCCTCCGCGGCGTCGGCTCAGCCTCGCTGCTGTTCTTGCGGCCGTCCAAACACTTCCTTAAATCTGAACAACAGAAACATCAGTTAGCAACATGTCGCTGCACTAACACAGTCATTACCACAAGAAAGAGAATAATGACAGGCCTGGGAGGAAGTCCACGCATCCAGCATGAATAATTTGGTTTGATTTGTTGGAGAAATCTTGGAGAGGACACAAGAAGAGGAAGAGGAAACGCAACGCACCTTTGAAATATCAAAACAACTGTGTCTGAATGTGTGTGTCTGTGTGTTTGCCGGGCTTGTTTGTTTTTGAGCACAGTTTCTTTCCGAGCAGTTATCCTCTAGATGCCGGTATCGTGCCTACCCAGAGACGTTAATTAATAGCTAATCAAAGCTAATGTCTCAGCAGCACATCGCCAGCACAAAGACATGATTAATATGTAATCAAAGGCCGTGGAGCACAACGCACAAAGCAGGGCCCACCCCCATGCCTCAAACATTACTGTTGTTATAGAAATAAACGAACACTCGCGGCTTAATGAGCTGGCTGTTGGTGTGTTGTCTTCATTTGAAGTTGTCGGGGATTTATCTCAGAGCCAACGTTGGCCTCCTGAGTGACGACACAGAGGTGACATACGAATACTTGCTTATACACACGGCACAAGAAGTAATATTGAACATTTCTGACCTGCAAGTCCCAGTTTGCGGCAGCAGGCACCGCAAGAGTGTTTCTGCAGGAAACCGCTGATGGCATCATCGCCGAGGTTATCTGGACCAAAAAGCATCTCATCCCTGCTCCCACTGCATAGAGGTCAGAAAAATAATATGACAGATGTAAAAGTAACTTTTAGTTTAAAATCATAAGGAAAAGGTGTCATTTAGAACCTTGACATGCTGTACCTTTGATCCTCCGACATAATGACTGTCGGGTCCGTCAGCTGCTCTCCTACTCCTTTCAAGGTAAAAATAAATAAGTAAGTAAACAAATAAAGACAGATACAAACTCAAATGTGTATAATAGTTTTAATAATTAGCACTCTGCAGCTGATGATGATGAATGATTTCTCTTATCCGTGTTTTCTTTTGTGTGTCTGTTGTGGATTTTATTGTATTTTTCTACTTATTAAAATGTGCTGATATTTTACGGTTAACATCTCTTTGTGTGTGTGTAGTATGTATAAGTGTGTATTAGAGGGAGGGCTAGCTTTTGCAATGTTATTTTATTTCTAATGTAGTGTATGTTATTCTGAATTTTGTAATATGTTTTTCTTATTGCACTTTTTGTTTTTAAAACAAGTTGCACATTTGGTTGCAGAATATATCTCATAAATCAGCATTTGATTGCAAAAGAATCCAACGTATGAACGTAATAGGCCTTGCGAATAAACACATACACAGCAAAGGAATCAACCTTGTATATCGAGCACCAGAAGCTCTCTGTTAGAGTACTCGTATGTCCAGTGTGAGAAGGCCAGCAGCATTTCTTCCAGTGAACAGCAGGGGGTGATCTCCTCTCCTGTGTTGTTGTTGTACTTCCTGAAGTCACCGGTCATGTTCCTCTCAATAGTCAGCCACTGGCCACTGGATTGCCAGAGGACCAGTGCTACATCTAGGAATCTGGTGGTGAGAAAAGGAAATTAGTTCAAAACCAGATCAACACGTACACATAAAGAAGAGAAACACACCTTGGTGAGGGGTGCATGTCATCAGGTTTGACCTCGTTGAACACTTGCATCATCTTCTGGGCTGCTCTCTGCTGCTGGATCTCCTTTAAAGATGTCAAACAGAGGTTGAACATGAAGTTTATGTGATAGGAAGTGACATGTCCTTTAACCCTCCCTTAGTTTACTTACTTAGTTAGGTTTTGCTTAATGCCTGGAAGCTTAGGGGATCAAGTTGATCCCAAAAAAACACTAAATGATTTAGCCAAGATATTTAGATAAGCCTCCCCTGAAACAGTTTGGAGCCCCCTGTGGAGGCAATTCTCCCACTATGCTAACCTCTCCTTTAGGTTTTACAGTTGTGAATATGCAACTTAACAGGAGCAATTTTGCTGATTGGCGACGCCGTCTGCAGGTAAAAAGGTCATAAAGTATTCATTCCTTCCCTGCCTATGTGCACTTTACTGTTTTAGGTACACTTACCCTTAAACAAAGCAGGAGCGCTGTACTACCATGGAAGTGCCTCTGCCAAGCACGAACAACCTCCGGCCTGAAGGCTTTGACAACGTATACCAGACCGGGTCTGAGGACGTCACGTTCAGCCCAGGTGCAAAGCACCCTGCAGCCCCGCCGGAGACCCCCGTCCAGAGAGCCCTCTTCACTGGAGAGGGGCTTCAGAAGGGCGGACAGGCCCCGTGACGACCAGGACGAGACTGTGCCAGCATCAGGGTCAGCATCAGAGGGCCCTTCCTCCAGAGAGTAGACACTCACCTCTTCACCTCCTGCAGGGAATATAAAAGAAACAGTGAATGGAAAGAGATGCATTAAAGAGACATAAACAAAACACTTACCTAGAATAGAGACAGGAGTGAAGGGAATGGTGTGAGCCAATCTCATCAGATTGTTTCTCTCCATAGCTGTCAACACACAAACACAACACGGTCAAAACCGCAGCTGAGATAAAAGACCTGTATAATTACTAATGAAATACACTGATGTTTAATACAATAGGCTTTTAGGATTCAGAGTTCCACAAAATGTTGATAGCCACAGAAAACATTATTTTCTGTGTAGCTTAATACCTGAATAGTGTGGATACAAATTGTCAGTGGACTGGAATGAGGAGCTCTTTGCTGCAGAAAACAACGGGAAAAAAAGGGAGATGAAAATATAAAAAAAGGTCTAATCTATTTATAGACATATTCTTTAGGATCATTGTTTGCAAAATACCTTCAAGGGAAATCCCGCTCTGTAAACTGCAACAAAGGAATAAAGAAAAAACATTTGATGTAGTTAATAATATATAATGTGTTTTGAAGTGTATGGATGTTACGGACAAAAACAGAAAAGACCTACGAAGACCTGCGGCTCATGGATCTGGCCCAGCTGTTCCAGGCTGAATGGGTTGAGCTCCATGCATCCTGAAGGCCAAAGCAAGGGTAATGAAACCTAAGTCATTGACGTAATACAATATATTTTTCCTAATATTACTACAGTACAGTATGTGCCACAATTTGCCGCAGATTTACCTGATGGGAAAAGACTTGCTTCTGCAACAGATCCATTGGTTCAAAATCTGAAACGATATTGGTATATTCAATATTTTATAAGGTGAAGAACTTATACATTGGGCCTTTTATTATGGCACTGTGTTCCCTGTCTCTTTATTTGTGCGCTGGGTTCAATAAAAGATCAATACAGAGAGGCCTTGGTTTGGTAAACCAACAGGCTTTTACTCATCTTCACATTCTCCTTCTTTTACCACTGTGTGTTCAGGTTCAATGGTATGACCTATGCTTAAAGTATTACTAGTTACTAATATGTGCTTGATATAAACAGGACAGCGGACACTTACTGAGCTGATTGAGGCTGGTTGAAGCCGACCAACATGTAGATTGTCCTCTAAATTTTCGGCCCCTTCTCCAGCAGGTCTCAGACAAATGGGACTGCATGGTTAGCCATTTATCCCACGGAAATAAAGAGTCACCGAATATAAGACAAAAACATTAGCATGGTTTGAGTATCTATGTAACATGTTGTGCATTACCGAGCTTACATGAATTGAGAAAAATCAAACATAATGTTGTGAATTTCTTACAGGAGTGCTCTCTTGTATCTTCACTGTCTTCTTGTTCTGGTTTTTGCCTCTGCAGTCTTCAGTGAAGTCAGAGGACTTGGACCACTCTGCAAAGAAAAACCACACATGATCTGCTGGCTGCATTATATCACAAATGCAAACTCAGTATACAAAGTAGAAATAAAGCACATCCTGATTTTTTTTATCAGTACAATGTATGTTTCCTTTTATATGCAGGGCCATGTCTGTAATAATGGACAGTTCCATACGTTTAGCAAGAAATACATCAAGACTGACATTAAATGCTTGCTTACTGTGATTTACGAGCCAATTCTTATTCTTTTGTTTGAAACCATCCACTTGTAATGAAAAACTTGCATTACAATCTACGTTACCTTTGCTCCTGCTGCTCCGTAGTGATGTGTCATCCCTAAAACTCCTCCCATCAGACAGACTCTCTTTGCTGATCAGTTTGTCTAGAGAAGGGAATGATCCACTCCTTTGACTCTGAGGTGCAGCTGAGAAAGTAATGTTCTCCACGCTGGAAGACAGAGACCTGCAGTAGCCGTAGGGACGGTCTCTGGACAGACACGCCCACCTGGAAGATTTCACGGGTCTGCCCCACTGGCTGGAAGGTCTGGTCCGAGAACTCGGTTGGCTATCGCCCTGAGAAAAGCCGGGATTTACCAAACCATCAGAGACCTGTCGTGGGTCGGACAGAAGGACAGCAGTGCTAGATCCCCTGGATACTTCTATATTAGAGAGTGGTTCATGTGTCCTTTCCTCCTCTCCCTCTCCCTCTTCTTCCTCCTCTTCCATGGAAGGTTCCTCTTGACTGCGATACAGGTATGGGTCACATGTCAAGAGTTTATGATGCGGTGACTCCAGGCCTCTGGGAGCAAGAGGAGACCCGAAGTGGGACGGTCCGCATGACTCACAGGGTGTCTGATCCCTTAATCTACCCAGATGAACTCCGCCTCCGTAGAGGTGAGAGAAGGAAGAATGAGATGCAGGTTTAGGAACTCCCAGGTCATTTTCAGGTGGATGTTGAGCAGGAACAGTCTGTGGATCCTGAGGAAAAACACATGTTAAACAATACTTCCCCCACAGAAAGACAGTTTAATAATAATTACTCAAGTGTTTCCTTGTTTTCTGAAGTAAATGGAGAAAATGGGGTGCAGTATTATTCAAGTCTAAAAAATCGTATTACTTAATAAACTTCTCACATATGTCGTCCACTTGTGCAGGCTTGTACTAGTCAATTTAATCCGGATTCCCATGAGTTGTCAAAGGGTGTTTTTATCTACTTTTTCTGATGTTTAACACTTTCCACATTTACTCAATTTTACAAGACTACTGTTTTAAATTCTGCATTTTCTTTCTCTTCCTACATGAGCTGTTATTATTAAATGCACACAGCAAGTACCTGCTTAGCTCCTACCTCTCCCTTCTCAGTGTGTCCTTGTCTTCCTCCCCTGCTCCCCTTAGCTCCGGTACTGCTTTCCTGGAATGGCAGTCTATTCGCCACAGGGCCATAGCCCTTCAGCAAAGAAGGCGGGGTACTTTTACACGACTTGGGCATCACTCGGCGCATATTGAGTGCATCACAGTCTGCTCCACCTCTGTGTGGGAGGGTCAAGCTGTGAGGGAGGATAAGCAGGGACGATGTGATGACTCGACATTGAGCAAGGCGAGCCTCCTCCTGGTGCAGGCTGTCAGATGCAGAGAGCAGAGTGAGAGTGTCCACAGCCAGAGCAGAAAGGTCCTGGAGCCGACCCAGCTGAGAGTCCAACTCCGACAGGCTGTCATGAATAAAGATGACCTTCTCCGAGACCTCCCCCACCATCATGCACATCTCCTCAGCTCTAGTAGAAGAAACAAAAAAGGTTATTTTATAATGAGTGAGAGAGATTTAGTCGTCAAGCAAACATTTACAAAAGAGTGAAGCCTGTGTTAGTAGGAACACTTCACATGTCAGGACTGACCCAGCAACTTAAATATTTCACTTTAGAAACTATAACAACTTTACAAAGACACATTATATCGAGCCACCCATACAGTTAACGTGAGCGCTGACTCTAAAATCTTCAACAATACCATCCTGGACAGGGACCAAGCTTTTAGAAGAGAGGGAACAGAGCTGAAGGGTTGTCCTTTCAGAATACATAAATTGAGAGACGTTCCTTTTATTTCACAACCCTACCCGCCTGGTTTATACAAATGAAATGGATTATCAATCCCACCTCTCAGCTGTGGCTCTGATCCTGTTAATGTGACTGCTGTGGAGACCTTCACTCTTGTCATGGAAGTAAGCCGTTACGCATTTCTCCTCAAACTCATGGAGCTTCTTTCGATCCTTGTGGCCCAGGGAGAGCTCTGGTAAAAACAGGAGGAGGGATTCAAATCTCACACTGAACTGAACCGACTCTTACGATGTGTATACATAAATGCTGAATTAGTTTTATATTCACACACATACACACAACAGTACTCACTCAGTCCAGAGCCCCTTTCCTCTCGTTCAGGGTCTCCTCTAATTTTCCTGTAGATGGCTCTCAAACCTGAGGTCATGTGACTGAGGAGGATAAGAGGAGGAGGCAGCCACGGCCTGTCCTGATAGGTCATTATGTAGCGATAACGGTTGTACTTCCACAGCTTATTGGACGTTGATGCCATGTCAAAGTAGATGTTGCTGTTATTGAGAAAACAACATTCCTTTAAACAAAAGTCCTCTTTATCCGGAGTCTTGCAGTGTATTTAAAAAAATGTTTTTAACTTACTTAAAAAATGCAATGAGAATGTTGACCATGATGATGTACTGGAAGAACATGTAGACCGCCTGCAGGAACGCCGTGAGAAAGGAAGCAGGAGGACACGGATGACCGTCATCACAAGCTGTTAACACAAAAACAATAATAGTAGTATCAGCAGTAATCGGACATCAAGCGACTCTTATTGTACTGTTTTAAATAAACACCGGTTATTAGGTATCTATTGGTTTTAATTGATCACCTACGATCTATCTCCGACGCGTAGACCTCTCCGTAGATCATCCAGTAGGGCTGGAAGACAATGTCTCGAGCAAGGCTCCAGGACGGCTCCTCATTTGGCGACAGGATGGCCTTCCTGGACACCCCGAAGCTCAGCAGCACTATTGCCATCATCACCACGATGAAGAACATGTTTCTGGTCTGAGCAGAAAGAGGAGAGAGGGGTGACTTAACACAAAAACACACACTGCACACTTACCTCCTCTTTAACAAGTAGTGTACTGTCTCTTCCTACCATCTTAGTGATCATGGTGAGGTAAGGGCCTGCATGCTGATTGACAGCCAGCAGGTCCATCACCCTGACGAACCAGAAGATGATGTCCAGACAGTAGCTGATGCGTCCTGCCGTCCGGTACGGATTAGCATGCCAACGCAGTACCAATCCAGCCATGAAGAGGAGGATGGCAATAAAATCTGATATGTTCCAGTACTCAGAGAACCAGATCTTCAGCTTCTGGCTCAGCTTCCTCGGCTCAGACATTAGGACCTAATCCAGAAATATATATTTGAATATTCTTTTGCTATTAAGTATTGTCAGTCAATCAATCAAATGTTATTTATATAGCCCAATGTCACAAATGAAACATTTCTGTCGCTAGGCTTTACAGTGTGTACAGAATACGACCCCCTCTGTGCTTAGACCCTCACATCGGACAAGCAGGAACTCCCAAAGAAACCCCATGACCAATGATGAGAAAACTTAAGAAACCTCGGGGAGAGCAACAGAGGAGGTACCCCTCTCCCAGGACGGACAGATAGCCCTCCAATACGTCTCTTGTGTATATTTGTTTGTGTCAATCTTTTTCAGAAAATTGCTGGTAATTTATTCATCCCAATGAATGAGTTTTGTGTCTACAACAACAATATTTTGACAACATGTCACTTTTTTAACTGCCTTTGTATGATAGAAATGTGCCTTTGTTTTTTATTAGTAATTTGAGCAACTCTCTGTTTTTGTTGTTTTTGCACCATGATAACCAACCAGAAGATTGCCTGGAAATACCCAGCACTAATCCATCAAGTTTCTGAAAAATGTAGACATTTTTAACAGGAAGCATTTTGAAAAAGCACTAGGTAGCCAATACGCTCTCTCGTCTTTAGGGAGCAATTGAAAAAGATGCTGGTACTCAGAAAAAAAATGCTATAATGGACACTTAGCCTTTGGTTTTATTCCTCTATCAAACTCAAATTCTTATGCATTGTATAACGGATAAATTGAATATTATTTTGTCTGCAAAATGACTATTTTTAGGTAGGAAATGTATCACAAAGGCATACATCAAGCGCCTAAACAGTTATATTATTACAAAGTTAAGAAGAGAAATAAGAAGAGAACATGTCTCTCTTGGGACTCTCTCACCTCTCTGGTTTTCTCCACTGCAGTGGACGAGATGTACGCTATGACCAGCCACTCCTGAACACTGGGCTGATCCTCCATTTTCACCAGGATGACGTAGGAGAATACCATGAGGAAGGCCAAGTAGGACATCTAAAGATAAAACAGAAACAGGAAGTGCAAAATAAATAAATATAGAAAATAAACACTAGATACCACACATGCTGCAACACAAACAAAGATCTTCTCATGTAATCGGGTTTCAGAATGATAAATACTTTACATTATTCAGTACATAATGTGTAGTATAACAACATGCATACCACCTACTGTGTGAAACCAGAACTTGACAACAGGAGCCGTGTAGAACTCATAGAGTCTTTTGATCCAGTACAGACAGTTCACAGAGATAGAGGAGAACGTTTCAGACACAGGACCAAAGCACTTTTTATGGAACGGCAGGCCTTGCTCTGCATCCTGACTGCCCTGTAAGAGGAGAGGAGGAGAGAAAGCACAACACTAAGGCTATTAGGTGCAAGTTAAAACAAAAACAGTGCTGGATAAGTGCACTCCAGGAGCTTTACCGTGACACCAGTTCCCCCATGGGCTGGTGCTGACCCAACAGACTCGACTCCAAACAGCATTGCCTCATGGGACTGTGGTACGTGGCACATTTCAGCTTTGCTTTTGAACTCCAGGAGCAATATGGCAGGCGGCAGAAGAAGGGTCAGAATTATCTGAAAAAAGAGATAACAGGTGTGTCATATTAGCTTGTGTAATTTTACAGAAACGTTAGGAAAACAAAGTGCAATGTAGGAATTACGTTGTTTTAATGTTATGTTACGTTTTTGTCCGTTTCCTGCCAGCAAAATGACATAAGAACTACTGCCAAGATTTTTAGAAAACTAAGCAGAAGGGTGAAGCATGGACTGAGGAAGAACCATAACATTTTGATAAAGGATCTGAACGGGCATTTGTGCTGCATTTAAATACCGTCTAAATGATTGAGGAATTTAGACACTTTTTATTGATCTCAATGCCCCCTCAATTTAAAAGAATAACTCAGAAACACCCATGTTGTTTCCAAATGTCAAAGCTTATGAATACGATAAAGTTGGAAATACAACTTCCAAACTCAGGGAAAAGGGGCCATCCAGAAGCACTTGAATACAGCATTTGCCTTGGTGGAGGTTGGCACTCTCCGAGAGCCTTTCTATTTATTTAGTTTATTTATTCATTTGTCTTTTTCATTTTGATACAAATACATCATACACTAAGACAAGGATGAAATCTGTCCGTTTTTACAACGTGTACCTTCACAAAGGAGTTTTTTCTCATGTTGAGCGGACCGGTCCAGAGGTCTGTGAGCAGTGTCTGAGTGCAGGAGTGGGAGACGAATGGTCTGTGACATGAGGAGACAGCCATCTGCAGACAGGTGAAGTGGCTCCATGCCTCCATCTCTGATGTCAACAGCTTCATGGCCATCTGCTCGTTCTGACGAAACGCACAGTCTAACACGTCCACCGCCAGCTGACCAAACTCACTAAGACACAGAGACAGGAGGCACATGCAATCATTTGCAGGTTTTCATACAAGCAATAGCCATATGTGCATAATAATAAAAAAAAACAATTAATATTCATAATCAAACCGAGCAAATTCAAGAACTTGAAGGATCCTTAAATGCACTGAATCACACTACACAAAACTAGACTGTAAAAAAAAGTGGTTTTTTTTTATCATGTTACTACTATCTTGATATGGGTGCAACTTTAGCCGTAGATTACCTACTGACACGGACAGAAAAAAACACATTGACTCACAGAGAGTATTTCTTGAATCGCTCTGAGATGTTGTCGTCCATACTGCCATGCCTCGCTTCAAAGGCCATGGAGCGGTAAAGCTTACAGGCCACTGTAGCGCGGGCCAGCGCTTCTTCGCTGTGCTGCCACAGGAACAGCGCCATCTGCTGACGCTGATGAAGCACAGCCCACACGAACACATCGTTGAAGTTGAAGGCTATCAGCAGTGGAGCATCGACAAGGCCTGGGTTCGCCGTGACCTCTCGACTGCTCCCAGGAGAAACGTCCTGCTCCTACATCGAAAAGTTTCCACAAATCAAGGGAATGTGACAAAGAAGGAGGATGTCATGAGGAAATAAAAGAAAGTAAGGAGAGTGAGGCAGAAAGGCAATAACGTTTATAAAGTAACATAAGGCTGCATTAGATATCCAAAAGGTGCTAATATGATGGCTTGACAAATAACAAATTATACAGGGCTAGAGAATTACTCCATTAAATGACAGCCTTTGTGGGCCTCAGTCACCACTTGCATAACATCCATGTCTGTCAAAAATATCATCACAATATCTTTTATACAATTTGACATTTGTGTAACGTTGTCTTAATTAGCATGTTAGTGATTGATTTGGCCAAATACATGTTATTGAGGTACCAGTGACATTGAACTTTGACTGTCAATTCAAGCCCCTTTTAATTCCCCACCGACCTTGAGTTTGTATGGCTGCGCTGTTCTGAAAAAATGCAGGTCCTGGACCGTCCTGCCCTTTGTAGAGATCTGTGGAAATCCCCGTCTCTGTTTAGAAAGGGAGGTGGAACTGCCCCGTCTGCCCTCCTATAGACAAACACAGAACAACAGAGGAGATTTGTACAAAAGGTCAATCACAAATATAAACTCAAGACAAGAACCAAGTCAAGGCATTTTGTTCTTAGACATTTATTTTAAAAAAGGATCTCTATTAATCAGGGCTCACTTTATCCTGCAGGCGGCTGTAGGCAGCTCTGAAGTGTTTGCGTGTGTAGGTGCTGCGGTACGCGTCTCCTATCAGGTACTCGATCACCAGGCCCATGTCAATGACAGAGAGACGGTAACCTATGGGAAGAGAAGTCTATACACACACACACACACACACACACACACACACACACACACACACACACACACACACACACACACAGTAAAACACATAAAAAAGAAAAGAATTACAATATAGATGCGGCTGAATTTGGTGAAATGGCTGATAATGTCTGAGTAAACAGTGCTGTCTGTAGTGTTATTTCATATTGATATGATTTTACACGTTCTCATTACTCACCTGTTTGGCATCTTCAACGAGATGATGCAAGAAACGGTCGGTCTGCCCCTGCGGCTGCGGAAAAAAAACGACTCTTATTATTTAGAAAAACAGACAAGTAAACGGAAAATATCAACAACCAAAGATCTACTGGTTACTTTTTAACTTAGTTGCATATTGCATACACAGAAGCGGTCCTGGGATCCTTAGCTTGTGTCTTAAGGGGGACTTATTATCCCAGAGTTATGAATAAATAAACAGGCTTTAATACACAAAAGAGAAAGCCAGAGCGGAGAAAGCCAAGACTGAGCGTAATGATGACAAAAAGCCTTGTGATCTCAAAAGCATCCCAAAACAACAACTGGGAAAATACCCTGAGTGCAGATGACCAGGATACGCAGGGAATACATTTTCAAAACACTTACAAAGCATTATTGTGATTTCAATCACAGAGACAGTTTTGGTATTTGTGCTTCAAGAGTCACAAATAAAATAACTGCATTTCTTGTTTGTAAAGCAAAGTGCGAGCTAGGGGAAACAACCCGTAGATAGTACGACAAGACAGACCAGTACCGTGGGGTGAAAGTGTATTCCAAAGCGAAAACTGTTATTTATTTGTATTTCTTTAAATGTTGTTTAACTTTTCATAACCACTGAGATACGTAAATAAATAATTGTGACAAAAATGGAGAGTCGAGTAGATACAAAATATCAGAATTCATCATATTGGCAAACAGGCTTTTACATGTAGTAATTTCCTTTGGTGTAAATATATAGATATTATAATAACCGTGTTATAGAGCTCCTCGAGGCGATCCACAGTAAGGAAGCGACTCATAGTCATGCCATTGTCAATCAGCAGTTTGACGAAACTGACCCGGTCCATCACCAGAGCATCCAGCATGGCCTGCTCCAAGGAACCCACCTACACTCAGCATACAGTTGTTGTTGTTGTTGTTGTTATTATTGTTATAGATGATATAATATATTATAACAGCATGGATACATTAGTGATCCGCAGAGGCAGTCTTACTGGCCAATGTTGTCCGTACACCAGAACTTCCTTCTGTGCTATGTCAGCCCGGTTCCAGGCCAGAGCCATACTCAGCTGCTCTGCAGGGCTGGCCTTGGTGCCTGGTCATCACGCAGAACAAACAGAATACAACAGAAGGTATATCTGTTCAAATACTGTATATATCACCTGATTGTACTCGTGTCCATGTGAGGGTAAGTATATGTTATTCAGTAGTGGACAGACCATTTATTTCTAGTTTATATATATATGTGGTTTGATTAAGAAAGAAATTATTTACCGTCTCCCTGCTGCTTTTTCGGTCATGGAATGTGTAAATGGTGTTTCAATTTTCATTATGAATTGCTGTATTTCTCTTATTTTTCCCTTGAGCTGTGCATTATTATGAACAGAATACATTTCACATTAAATGAAATAAAATATCACTGCATACTATCACTAACTAACTTTCTCTAGGCTGACATTTTTTCATTGACATAGAAGAAAAAGCCCAGGTGTAACATACTGATTGCAGTTCCATTCAAGTGCACAATACAGTCTTATGGGAGATTTGGCCTGCAAATGTACAGACCTGGTGCAAGTAAATGCAGTGATTGTTAATGTTTTCAATTACTGTGGTTTTCCAGCTATAGCATGTCACAGTTCTGTGGTGAAAGTGTCTATTGTCACAATGAAAAGGAGAAATATAAGTACCTTTGAGACTGGTTGTCAAAATGGCTGCATCAGGTGCCGCATGGTCGTCTGACTCCGAGTCAAAGATGGTTATCTGTTGTTTAAAGACAACAAAATATTGAGGTAACGGGAGCATTGCATGTGTTGAATCACAACATTTGAATGTTTTAATGTTTCACTCACAGACTGTCTGTGATCCATACACTGCAGGAGCAGAGTGTAGAGCTGAGAGGCTTCTGCCATCTCTACTCCAAACACGTCTCCGATCCTGACAAGGAAGTCCTCTTTGATGTCAGCATCCAACTGCCTGATGAAAGGCAGTAAAAAGAGCAAGTTATATCAATAATCATTGACCCTCACTAAAGACATTTTGGTACAGCAATGTTCCAGTAGAAATAATTTATCTTTTAACATTTTATACTTCAGAAGAAATGTATATTCATCTGAATTTTGATGCCAATTATTGACATGTCCGGGATTGTAATTTGCGGGCATTTTGTAAACAAACAGCATTCAAAATGCTTAATTTCTGAAAATGAATGAATATCTAGTTGCAAAAAGTTGGTGAAATAACTTACTTCAGTGAAAGTGGAAAATAATATTTAATTGTATATTGCAGTCTTTAGATGCTGACATTTCAAAACATCAGAACTTTTTTTCAAATCAGGGGCACAGGTTAAACAGTGGCTACATAAAAACCTTATCAAAGTTAACGTGCGTTTTACCCTATGAGGTACATCCATTAGAGCTACAACTGTAGATTTAGTGACCGAAGCAGGCCTACCTGTCACTAGCAGTCTGCTTGTGCAAAAAGGCGAGCAGGTCAGCAGCTCTGCCCGATCCCTCGAACACAAACACTGGCACAGGGGGAACATTGCTCACATAGTCCAACACTGTGGACACAATGGCAGGGCCTCCCTCCACCACCACACACACCACAGGCACTCCTTGGTTCAGCCCTACAAAGAAGATGGAGGAGAGCGTGAGATAACATCAGTCACATCAAACACATGAGCTTTTCTCAACGTCTACATTACACACACTGACTCACGAGGGTGTATCTTCTGTAGCTGGATGTGTTTCTCCAGCTTCCTCCTGAGGCCTTGCTGGCAGCCATGTTTTCCCAGCGTCCCATCATCCACCAACAGAAAGTGCGAGTGGAAACCATTAAGACAGGCTCGCTTGCTCAATGGGTTTCCCAGGGGCTGGTAGGGTCTGAAAACCTAAACCATGTTGAGAGAAAGTCACATCCAGAGCCCACCAGGAACCAATTATAGTGACACAAAGCTCTGGGATAGGTAAGAAATATTTACACATGTTGGTGTTAAAGTGATGTACTGTATGTATGTAGTATGCATTTAGTCCTCACATCTCGGCCTATAAGGTCTGAGTTGTTGTCAATGACTCCCCATGGTTTGATGCCCACTGTGTTTCTCTTCCTCAGGTTGTGGCCCCCAAATGTTTTCACCGCCTCGCCCACATACTTGGACACACCTAGAGAGTGTGCAAAGAGCAGCTGAATGCACAGCAAATACACAATTCAACAGTATAAATCATGACAAGCATTATGCAAACCATTCTGCTGCTGCAAAACATTCATGTTTCTCAGTACGCAACAGCAAACACATGGACAAAACACACATCTTAACCCCACAGGTCAAACCCAGGGACGCTTAGAATGAAAGGACTGAAATCCTTACAAATGAAGAGACCTGAGTTTACACAGCCGACGAAAATGATCAGGAATTACTCTCACATCAGCAGTGAACAGAAATGTACGTGCAATTCGAAATCAAACCCAAACCTTACACAGGCATGATGGAATATGAGGCTCTTTAAACGTTTCACATCAAGACCATTGCCGATAAGATGATACTCATTATGCTATTATAGGGATAGTTTGAAGTGAAGTTGTAGTACATACTTATCCAAAATGTGTATGACATACCGAATATGGTTGATGTCAGGCCCCCAGTCTGTAGCAGCAGACCAGAGTTATAGTACTGAAGTTAAGCAATGTACTGCTGTGTACAGGGGCAGTAGCAAAACTTATTTTAACCACCTAAAAGAAAGGCCAACCTCGAACAAACAGAATCAGCTAATCAAGATCGTTCACAGACATCTATGCAAAGATAACGGCCTCAGTTCTCCTTAGAAACATTAGATCCAAAGTAAAGTGAGGGTTCCTTTAGGTCGGCCTTCCTTTTATGTGAAGTTGAAAATTTTGGACACCACTTGTCTGTACTCCTGACTGTTGGGAGTCATGCCAACTGACATCAACTGTTCGTAACACACTGACTTAGTACCTCATACAACCCCACTTCAAACTATCCCTTTAAACTGCAATGCTTAAGAGCATGTTTGATAAAAGCCCAAGTTGTAGTCTTGAGTGATCCAGAATACTGACCCACACACAGATCTTACAACCATCTTTAACACCTACCTGTGTTAATGCCATCAGTGAGTATCCATGCTCCTGTGCTGATCGCAGCGGTGATCAGCCCTTTGCTGAAGGCCTGCTTGACTTTGAGAGGCAGGGTGAAGTTTTCTGAACCCCCCTGCACAGTCAGCAGCAGCTTGGGTCTCTCCATCTGCCACTCCCTCAGCATCAGCTGCAGCAGCACATCTGGCTTTGAGTCCACAGCCACACGGACATACTGGACAGGAGACATTTGAAACGTTTATGAACTGAGTGGCTCCTTGTGCTTTTCTCAAGTTCTGCTAGTGTGACTGTTTTGTGAAGTAGATACTATCTTAAATCTGACAAGCATTTACCACTTTTTGAGTATTCTCTCATAGATAACGGGGGTTAAGTTATCAACATTTGGTATCATAATTAAAGAAAGAACCTTTTTTTTTCTGTGCCCTAGAAAACCATGTTGTGTACAGTTATTGGACTCACAGACCTTGGCCCTGCAGACACGCGTGGCAGTGTCCTGAAAGTCTATGGTCCCATAGGCATTTGTGGGACTGGCTTTGGTGTGTTGCTCCATGGACCAGTCCTCTACCAGGTCCTGTCCTGGCCCAGGATAGAGGGATATGGGGGGAAGGGACTCTCGCCAACAGTGCTCTCCCATCAGGCGGCCACAACAACATCTGGCCAATGACAGATTGTGTAATTAAGCATAGCAGGCGGTGTAGGAATTCAGAGTTCTTTCTACTGCTCTGTCTACAGAACATTCCCTCACTTTAACTATGAAAAGTAGGGACTTGCTTGTAACGCACCCAAATGAAATGGTATGGCTTTTCAAATTCACAGGCATTTGACAATCATCCACCAGGCCTTTTTAAGCCAAGCTGTCTCTATTCCTCCACCTTTCCTGTCTCCCTCCCTTCCTCTTTACTTTCCCTTGTCCTTGGGTCTACTTTTTTTAATACTCATTCACAAATGTCCTGCACAGAGGCCCCAATAAACCTATAACCTTTGTTCTTTCATTATATGGTATGGAAACACAATAAAATACTGTATTAATTCCCTTGCCAACACTTAGCTTTATTCTAAGTATGTGATGTCATTTAAACTAGCACAAGTAAGAATAATACAGCAGAAAGGGGAAAATATAAAATAAAGGGTGTGGGATAAAGAGACACAAAAAAACGCATTAATAAAAAACAGCTTCATTGGAAAAGGGGGTGGGGCAGAAGAGGGAAATGCAGTGGGTTTTCGGATGGTATGAGCACACACATAAACACAGAATTCTTAGATTATACCTGATCAAGTTTTGGCATACTTGACATACGGGAATACATCTGTAAGAAACAGGAAATAACGCATTATCAAAGAATCCACATGGTCTCTATTCCTGGAAGTAAAAGGCTGGGTGCCAAAAAGATTTTCTCTCACAAAAATGTTTCCTTGGAAGATTATAAATGCAATCAGTTTACCTATGCAGGTCCCGAGACGAAGGGATAAACTTCACACACTCTCTCTTGAAGAAGGTTTCCTCAATCCAAGACTTTCCTGACTGGAATAAGAAAACAAAGTATTGATTTACAGTAACAGTACACAGTCCTTGAGTGGATAATCTAATAACGGCCAGCTCATCCTCCAGCAAGAAAAATAACACACTATTCCTGCACAAGAAAACAATCAGTGACCTCCTCAGTGAAGCTCATTTCAGTGCCGGCAGCAGCCTCACATGCCGGACCCACAAAAAACTAACTGCAGGTCCCACCCCTTCCCGTCATAGAAACCCAAACTGCACTCTTGAAAACACTGACGGGATGTGACATATAACAATCAACCTCTCTTTCAATTTCACAGCAGTCTTCGCTTAATGCTTCACTTGGTCTCTCAAGGTCCGTCCTTCCCTTGTAGTCCGTTTCCCAGACATTTCTAACAATGGCCTTAGTGAGTAGAGAATTGTTGGTAGGAAACATATACACATCCCCTTCCTGAGATTAGTACACATGGCCGGAAGATGCATGTTGCCTCCCTGGCTCGACTGCGTAAACAGTAAACACGGGTCAGATGTGTAGCTAATTTAGTTTGCATTGTTGTTAAAGTAAATATTATTCCATAATATTATAAAATAAACTTCACTAGTTTACCACATGCACAATTCAACTGAAGCATTAATTTAAAGATAATGTGCTCTATACAAGAACTTACACATTCCGACTGCACATAATATTTTACCTCATGTTTTTTTTTTAGAGAATACGTATTTATTTTTAGTTTTGTAATTATAAATACATGTGCAAAAGCCTCATGTGCAATAACTTATTTATTGCACTTTTTACTGCCTTGACTGTATTGTTGTTTTGTATTTGTATAGCAATGTTGTGATGTATTGTTTTGCACCATCAGGAATGCATACAATTTTGCTGTTCGTATAGGGACAATTAAAGGAATCTTGACTCTATATCCATATGGTTAGTTATGCAATATTCTTTATACAAAAAGATTTATGTTTGAGCTGTTTACTTTGATCGCACACAACGTTTATTCCTAAAACGTTATGCAATGAAATGGATGGTATGATTTATTACGAGTATGCAAATAATGTTCAGAGCTAAAACAATGTAACTGTCACTGTGTACAAAGGGGATTTTCAGTATGTGTATGCAAAGAGATGATTGTAAGTTTACTGTACAAAAAGCTAAGGAGAAATTTGAATAAATAAAAATATACAAAGGATGTAAAGGAGGTGTTTTTCTATTGTTGGGCTTCAATAATTAAATAATGCTGACATACATTTAGGAATGTGTGACTCACAAGAATGGTTAATAGAGCTGTTTGAAGGTTTCAGTGAATGGTTTTATTTTCTTATTGTTTTATATTTCTGGAGGTTACTTTAATTGGTATTAATGTAGGGTATGTAGGATTTGCCTTATTATAGTACATCATATTTTATTGTGAGAAGGATAGTATTCTACTAGAGATCTATGGTACAGTAAGAGTTACCGTTGTACCATAATCAAATAATACTTCTTAAATTAACAATACTAACACAATTTTCATAATTTATTCAATTTGAACTCTCTTAATCAACTTTTAATTCGTTTTTTAAATGTTGTATTTATGCCATAGCCTACCATGCACAGATATCACTATCTGGTACTAACTGTTCACATCAAATAGCAATTTAGGCTAAGTAACCTTAAAATATGTTGCTTTAAAATGTTCTTGAAACTATTTAGTTTAGTTTCACAAAATCTAAATACATTTAAGTATCATTAGCCTAGCTCAACTTTTACTCAGCTAATGTTAAGGTCACGTGAGTTACGTTACTGTTACTATACTGAAATAGCTTTACATTAAAACCTGCGCTTTAAATAAATTATCGAAAGTTTATGTTGGAGACAAAAAAGCAAACTGGTTTTACAAAGCTATAGGACAAAAAGTTCCTTTAAATCACATTGAACCGTTGCTAACAAGCTATTTGCTAACGCCAGCAACTAATAATTAGCGTTTAATAAATAGGTGTATTGCCTGTCATAAATACCATTAGCTGAGCTGTAAGTAAACTATAAAACAACTTGGCATCTTCAGTGGATATAAGTTAAAGTTATAACTTACCATAGCTGAACACACAGTGGAAAACACGTCTCAAGTATGAGTGTATCTTCAAATCTTCGAAATATTATTATTTCCTGGACAAGGACGAGTGGCCTTTTATCAGCCGCGGGTCCAAAGAGCATGGAGAGCCTGAATAAGGAGTTCATGACCTCCTCCTTCAAACACATGAAGGACTCCTTCAACAAACTGTGGAGAGACCATTGTGTCCTTCATCCCGCTCCTATAGAGAGGGATGACACAGGTGAAAGCAGGCAAAATAGCAGAATAAAAACGTATTCTTGTCAAAACTCTTTCAGGGAGCCTTAACTCACACTTTGTAAACTAAAGGGTCACAGCAGCAGCAAATATACATTGGTTCTACAAAATACTTTTTCGCACTTTAATGTTTTGTAGACTTAATCTAAAATAATGCCTATCAATCAACACAATATAATGATAATGCAAAATGATTGTTTTCACATTAACTGAAAAAAAGAAATCTACAAAAATGTAAGCCCTTTGTGCTCCAAATTGTGGTTTTTATATACAGTATGATTAAAGTGCATATAACTGACTGGAGTTCCCCCGTGGCAAATTAAATTGATTGGACATCATTAAAACATCTCCTACAATTCACACTGGCTCTCAGGACAAAAACCAGAGGCTCTCTAGTATAAGTATGGCCAACAGCGGGTACTGCTCTTCTGGAGAATACCATCACTCTGTGAAGCACGGTTGTAGCAACATCATGCTATGGAGGTGCTTCTTATCGGCAGGGATAGGGAGTGGTCAGAATTGAGGAAAGGTGATTCTAGCTGAATACACAGAGGTCCTTGGAAGAAAAACCACCAGAGTGCATGTCACCTGAGACTGAGGAAAAAGTTGACCTTTTAGCACAACAATGATCTGAAGCATACAGACATAGCTTAAGGGACAATGGCTGTGTTCAAAATAACATTTAAAACGCACTGTGCTATACAAACTCAACCAGGCTTTCTTTAGTACCTACTAAATTTACGATTAAGTATGAGATTTTCAGCAGACTGCTTACATGAAGGAAACTTAAACAATAGGTCTTCGCTGCATCACAATGTATTGATCGGGATATTGTGCTCTGAGCTGCCGGTATCACAAATGTTAATCAAATATATCCACAAATCTCTCCAATATCCACTTGATCTAATACTTTTAGCTTAATTTAAATGTTTTTCTACAGCACATTTTACATAAACTATTGCATTTTTTCTTATTATTGTACATTCACATCACTAACTATTTATTATTTAATCCATCTGTCTACAGTCCAACAGTAAATAGAGATTTCAGCTGTTGTTATTAAAAACCTGTTAAAGAAATGTTTTAAATGTTCCTTTATAGTTAGATTTATCTATGGTACTTTACATTTTAGGTTATTACAGATTATAAATCTGAATTTCTTTATTTTTCCGTGGATTAGATGGCACTGTCAAATACATTGAAAGAAATAACATGATCACACAGTATAAGAAAACCATTATATTTCCAATGAACACAAATGGCTCTGAGATAAGCAGTGTAGGGTGTGTCAGTCACATAAAAAAAAGAGTGTTAAAACAGCATACACTTAAGCTTTTAATAAGGTGTTTTAGAAAATCTATCCAACATCTACAACTTAGTCATATGGTCTGTTAACAGCAATTTAGGAATGACTTACATACAGCACACTTTGAAAGAAATTACTGAGTGATTATAATATGAACTGTTGTGTACTTATACCAAGTCGGCAAGGTAGGGATTCTGCACAAAACTAAATGCCTAAGTCACAATTGTACTAAAGGCAGTTCAACATATTGTTCATACAAATCTGTAGAAACTTTTGAAATCAGTCTACAATTTGAGGATGCACGGGCAACCCCTCCATCAATATGTACTAACATTTCCCCACAATTTTGGTCACCACTAGTATTTTTGCAGATCACTGGGTTCTTAAACCTGCACAAGGCTCACTAACAGAATATCACTGATGAGGAAACTTTGGCAGTCCGTGACTTAAGGTTGTTGCATCTCACCTGGATGTGTATAACCTTTCTATGCTTTTGATGCCTCTATCTGCTCAAAAGCAGTACATTTCATTATCACACTTGACTGCTGATGTACGGACAGAGTAGAGCAGTGTAGCTTGCAACGGTTGTTTTCAAGTTTCCATGGCATAGGGAGAAGAGTCTTTGACTTTTGACTCATCTTTTCCGCCTTGGGAATTCTCATTGGCATCTTTCAGCAGTGAAAGGTCAAGTTTAGGTAATGGGACCCTCCAGTACTGGAAGCAATTGAAAGTGCAGTCTTCAGGGTCGGGGTCTTCATCAGCCTAAGTGTGTGGAGAGAGAGAGAAAGGGAATGAGAACAGAAGATATGTGCACAGCAATAACAATAAATGTTTAAACTTGCTGTAATCTGCTAGGTCACCAAATCTGATAACAATCAGAACCATAGATAACCAGCTCAGACACAGTGTTGGAGTAAGTAGCCACATACTTCAATTAAAAAGCTGTAATTGTAATTACGTTATATGCAAAATGATGGAATACAGCTAAACATAGCCTACGTTTTGAGAAAAAGCTCACATGCATAATATGACATTCACTCCGTTACTCAATTACAATCTGAATGTAAGTTAAATTGAATAATTGCTTTCTGATTTGCCAACAATCAGTGTTGAGTCAATCAGTGTTTACACTACCTTTAATTGGTGTAAAAGACTCAGATCTAATGCCCAGTTAGAAAAGTAAAACAATATAGAAAATGTAGAAAGTTGCATGTACTTGATGAACAAAACGAATAGTTACATGTCATAAAACATGCCAACAGATAATCTGCAACCTATTATACTTTAACATTCCCGTCACTGTTGACAGATAGCTGGGAAAACGGAGAGCTATATAGCGGGTAAAGTGGGACATCTAGTGGACATTTACTTCCATTACACTTTCACTAAAGAAATCAACCATCTGCACACTGGCTTTGTTGCCAAAAACTTACTTTATCATCAGCTTTAGGAACAACAGTCTCTGAACTCGTGCAGTCATCTCGAGGTCGTTTCTTTGAGTGTGTAAGCTCGCTGGAATTGTGACGATCTTGAGAACTTCCAGAAGTCTGCACCGTCAAAATATTTGCTGCGTGCTTCATAGTGTCGCACAAGTCCGTAGGTTTGCGATTAAGAGCCGCTGCTTCTTGCTTTTCGTTTTTTTCAAAGTGATACGGCCTCTTTGTGTCGCTCACACCCCCGCCGGTAGGATCCATGCTGTCCAGATTCAGGTCAGCGCTGCTCAGGGAACGGTAACACCTTTTATTGGGAGCCTCGTGAAGAAATGTGTCGTCGGCACGTCTCTTCGCCATTAACGTAAGCTCTTAATGCACACTAATATAACGCAGTAAATCAACACATATGGGACGTTGATATTGTTACTAGCAAGGATGTAGCTTCAGTCGCACAACAAAAGGTACCGGTAGTGCATTGATTGCGAGGCAGTCCGATTAACCAATCGGAGCGGCGCACCGCATTCTATGCCCGCCCACCGCCTCCCCTCTTCCTGTGGCGGTACATTCATGCACATCATCCATGATCCTAATAAGAGTTTGGTCTTTTGTGTGCAGTTAATCTTATTTTGAGGACATTTCATAATCATAGAAAGAGGTGGGCAGTCTCCAAACCTGATTTTGAACATTTTTGCCAAGAGTTGGAGCAATATAGTAGCACTACACGAACATATTTAATCTGAAAACTGTACTTTGAAACAGAAACTGTATTTTTATCTTGTTTGTTTATTTTTTTTTTAATATCATGTGGTGTTACTTTTATGTACTCATTTTTTGTATACAAATATATTATGTTCATGTATTTATACATACACAGTTTATGGTTCATTTATGTTATGAATAAAATAATAATTAAAAAGAATTGCTCAATTGCAGTTTGATATGTGATCCTTCCGGAATTGGAGGATATTTGGATATAAAACCTTTTAAAAAATGTACTCTTTATTTTGTGGTTTCCTTTTAGGTTTTGGATTAAAAACAGGTAGTAAACCATCCAAAAAAAAAGTATTTGGCCAGCTCGAGCATCAAAGGTACACTTTTTATGAGATGTTAAAAAATAATGTAGATGTAAAAAATATTTTTGCTTTTCAACAGCCCTCAATGGTGGGCTATTAACATCTTGATCTAACGAGAACTTTAACATAGTTTCTTTTTTTTCCAGCATAACATGTTTCGGCAACTGGGTTGCGTGCATGTTTGGGGCACACCTTTAATGTAACATTACTGTTATTCAAAAAGAAGTTTGTGATTTCACAAATTGCTTTGACTATTACAAGAGACTTATATCAACACAATAAAAGTAAAAAAATAAATAAAAAGGCTATTTTAAATGTTATATTTGACAGGCAAGTTGATAACCGAGAAGGAAGGACAAGAGAACATTTTGGACATGGATTATATGAGATTTCATAGGTGAGACAGAAAATGTCCTCCAATTCTGGAATGACCCATGTATCATTCTGAAATGGTTCACACTTGGTACTTCAAGTATATTTTGAGTTAAATACCTTTGTACATTTATTTAGTAAAGATTTTACATGGAGGACTTTTACTTTTGAAATGGCAATTAACAACAATTGTTGTTAACTTTAGTTTTTAAATCGATGCTTATCATCGTAACGTTTTACTCAAAATGACAAGGTTCAAATACTTTCTTAAACAATAAATTCAAGGAATTTCAAGGCCCAATTCCTTCAAATTCAGGGACCCAGCACGGCATAAACACGGATCAAGGTTGATAACGTTCGCACTTGCTCAAGGAAAGTGGCATGTTAAAGAATGAGGCAACAGATGGAGATGATGCAGACAGCTTAACCTTCCAAGGCCTTGATATTTTCCCCCTCAAATGTAAAAGAAAACTTTCACATGGGAAGCAACAAATTCAGGGTGACTGAATTCCATTTGGCTCCTTCTTTTGGGCCCAAGTACTGTGCATGCTGATACTGTGCATTGTCACGACTTATAGTGAAAATTCCACCATTATTTATTTTACTAACTCCTGTCCCTGCGCCTTTGGTGCGATAACATAACAAAAAGTCTGCTATTAAAAATAAAAAGGTTTATTTGCTCAACCTTAACAATTACAACACTGGAGTTTCATTTTTTGTTTTAATACTTGGCTTTATTAAAAATGTTGATTAGAAACCAGGAAAGTCGATGAACAGTGAACTTTAAAACAACATATTCCTGAAAAACTGAAAACAGTTTTGATGACATTTACAGCTTTGACTGTTTATAAATGTGAATAAGTAGACATAATAATTGGCACCATATGTGAAAAAATAAATAGATTTCAAAAGTTAATGTTCACACACACACACACACACACACACACACACACACACTCACTCACTCACTCACTCACTCACTCACTCACTCACACTTTCGGGCAGTGAAAGTCAATGGAAAAGAGAATTAGTAAAGGCGCAGGCAGTCTACATCAGGACTGCAGTTAAAAGCAACTTAAGCAAAAGGCAAGCAAGTGTAAATCACTCAAAACCAGGTAGAAAGAGATGCGGAGTATTTAGATGTTTTCCAGGTTTTAGTTGAAACAGGAGTACGATGATTTTCAAATGAATCAGAAAAAAGTTAAATATTAGTCCACTGCTTTTTTCCTTCAGTGTCCATTTTCTCTTTCACTTTGTTGGCCTCGTCTTTGCTCAGTCAATGGTTGTATACCTATAAGTTCATTGTTTTTGCTAAATTATATCCTGTCACGTCATGGTGTCGGTACCTTCTCGTCGAGGGGATTTAGCTGCCGGTGGGGAAGTCTGTAGATGGTCCTCTTCTTCTTCTTGACCGTTACAGTACATGTCTGCAGGTTTTCGTGCCACAAAGTAGACGCAGTCATAAATGTATCTCAACATGGAGTGGTCGTTCTCAGTGTATGTGGTCTGAACTGACTCCTTCTCCACCTGCAGCATGAATATAAATACTATTTCATAACTGGAACAAGATTTGTGAAGAGCCCTGAATATAAATAAAGTATTTCGTTGCCTACCTCTATATGGAAGCCAAAGTTGACAATTGCTGTCCTGATGTCTTCGTAGCTAAGTTCAACTGACAGCTCGTTGGCCATGTTCTCAAAGTGGTACAGCAACGGACCTAAAGAAACATTGAATATGAATTCTGAAATATGTTTATAGAGACCCAACCCATAAACCCACAAACAGTATATGTAGTCAGTAGTAGTTACTTGCAGGTGTATTTGGTGTTATTGTACTTTTTTAAACAGTCCAAATACCTTGGTCTCTACTCATAGAAAAAATGATATTTGTCTGTGAAGTTTAAATATATACAGTACATGTTTATTTTTATTATTTTACAAAAGTTGACTCACCCAGGTTGATCCACACTCCACCAGGCTTAAGAATCTTCCAGATAGTCTCCACATACTCAATGACATTATGAGCTGTGTCTATAAAGAAGCAGGTAGCCACACAGTCCCAGGAATCTAACCCAAGAAGACAATATATTATAATATGATCACATTAAATAATGTTGCAAAGTTCACCAACAATCAATCATTAATCCTTTGCAGTACCTTTTAATTAGTATGGTCAGTTTAATCCCAAATATGTTCTATGTTAATTGAAGCCAGAAATAACAACATTTCCAAGATTGTACAAAACGTTTTTGCAGCTTCATTTTTGGGTAATTTTCTCAGAAAAAAAAAATGGAAGGCTATCGGAAGAAATACAAATGTTTTGCTGAGCTTGCATACAAAAAACATACAATATGGCAGTGAGCTCTGCCTGAAAGACCATTTGAAAAAATGCAAAAGGGCCACACAGCTTCTACTGACCTGGGTCCCTGTACACCTCCACAAAGTCCCCAGCTACCATGGAGAAGTCTGCATCAAGTGGTAAGCTCTGAGGGTTGACATCAGGAAATGTGATTGGTCTTGTTTGGTCGGAGGATTTCTTGTTGTTGCTAAACTGGTGTATCCAGGGGTAGAGGGTCAGAGAGTTCTCGTTTTCACACCTGAATAGAGCAGTCCAAATGTACAAGTGGATGGATGTAAGTGTTATTCGACATAGCATGAGGACAGACATTCACTGCCAAACAATTGATATGTGTTCTGATTCAATTTGTGATAACTGACATTCATACATATAGGGTTAGGATGTAGAAGTATGTGTGAGGTTGTATGTAATGTAATGCTGTACCTATTGAGAACAAAGTTTGAAGAGAAGAGCATGAAGAAGCTCCATTCGTTGCCTTGGCAAGTGTAACCCAGACGTGCTATCTCCCAGGCTAGACGGCCGAGACCAGCGCCCGGAATCAGCACGCTCACCTTAGACACATCACTGACATAATAAAATGTACAAAATGCACATATCACATGGAAAACATGGAGTAAGTCACATCATCAAAATTATAACAAAACATTATTACATGAAAAAAAAAAACGTTTGCTGGTATCATTTAGTATCCAAATATTGGTATGTGTTGACATGCATGCAGGTGTGTGGTGGTCTGTGAGTAAGCATGAATGTTTCCTACTATTGTTCGCTTGGGAATATTCTTTGGATCTCTTGGATGATCGGCTTGTAGCAGGTCTCCCTCTCTTTGTGGCCCGTCTCGCTCCAGTCTCTGACAAACTGCTTTATGGTGGACTTAAGTTTGTCCATGTCAAACGTGGTAGAGGGACGCATCTTCCGCGGATCCTCCTGGAAATTAAATGGAGGAGAAAAAAAACCTAAATTTCTCGACAGCAGGCATCTTAAATACAGCACAACATAATGATTCATAGGCAGACCTAATTATTTTTAAATAGTTACAAGGATTATGACATTCAGTCAACCACACACCTAATTAAACTGAACACAGTATATGTAGACTAACTGCCGAAGTCAAGCTTACCCTCTCGCCGTACTCAATGTTCTCAAACATGTGGAGGCTGTTGTGAATGATGGCCTGCATTATGTCCTGGTTGTGGTCCGCACACTGGCTGATCCGGGCCAGGTTGGACAAAACATCTGGCAGCAAATCCTGGTGGTGCTTTGGGAGGCTCAGAAACTGACGCTCGGCACGCTTGACCTGCTCCTGGACGTGGACCCTGACAAAAATAGAAGAGCCAAAACATAGCAAGGATTCACAAGATGTTTCATGTGAAGAGTGCACAGAAGGATAACACAGTTCACTCATCTGGGAAGACAATGGGTTTAGGACTGCTTATAGAGGCAGTGTGTTTCTACAGTCTGGTCCAAATGGTTCCTATTCATTACTACCATTGTTATCTTTAAATATGGTTGCTACAGTACATTCTTTATCTTCTACGTGTAAAAGGAGAAAGGATGGATCATGTTGAAGATGTGATGCCATGACAGGAGAGGAGCTAAGGTCAGAACATTTGGAAATAAATACCACCGGAAGTTGGTTAAAGTAGACTCATCCATAATAAACATTAGCCAATTCTTTATTAATACAAGAAAATTATCCTTTGGCAACCTTCCCTCCAAACATTGTTATCTGTCCTTTGCTGTAATCATTTGCTAACGACTTCGTTTGTTGACACACACACAGTCGCTTGGCTGGTACTTTGTTTTTAAGCACGGTTATTGTACCTGTAAAATCTAAAAGCATCGATTATTCTCCAGAAATGCTTCCTCTCCAGCCTGGCTTCTTCCTCCGGGCTGTTTTTAATTCTGTCTTTGTTAAAAAATGGTGCTCCTTGCGGACTCTCTCCCGTTGTTTCGGCCATGTCTGTAAAAAATTTACAGCCGTCCAATCAAAACGTAAAAGAAATTCTTCTTCGTGGGATTTGGTAGTTCCAGCAGAACAGACTCACGAGGCGCGTTACTGCCACCCACAGCCCTCATGAGGAGACTGCAGGCAAACAATTAAAGAGGAGAGAAGTTGGCAACTTAGATCTTTTCAAGCTAAACATTTAAAAAGTATTAATACCACAGACTAGATATATACTCTCTTACAAGCAAAAGTACTCCATTCAAACTGAACCAAGTTAAAGTACAACAGTATTACACAATTACAACATACGTATAGACTATATGTATATTTCAATTTAATGTTAATTAGATATGTTTTAGAACTATTGCTAACTACAATAAAAACACCAAAAACACCATTTACTGTTTATCCTTTTAATATTTATATGAATTAAATGTTTATTTAATAGATCTAGAGAATCAGATATATAAAAAACATATATGCATACAGCTCTGGAAAAAAAAGAAAGAGACCACTACAGCATTATCAGTTTCTTTGGTTTTACTATTTATAGGTATGTCTTTGAGTTAAATGATATGTAATAAAATATGCCTAATTTGCATATTTAATCATAAAATTCATAAACTTTTAATAAAAAACATTTGTCTAAATGGAAGTGTTTCTTTTACTTTATTCACCTTGGTTAAAAGCCATTTTGGAAAAAGAAAAAAAACAACTCTACATACTCTACAAAGTCCCTGCTTGTATTGCATGTGTTATAAAAGCTGACAGCTGTTGCTAATATTTTCAAGCTTAATTTTCCCTTAACAAACTAGTATGAGAATAAACACTCTGTTTGCTTTACACTCGACAACAACAAATAAAGACCAAACACAATATTTCTTTCTAGGTTTTTTTATATGTGATGTCACAGCTGTGCTTAAGCAAATACAAAGTGCTTATCCCATCAGATGTTTGGGTTGATAATCTTGCCCATGAAAAGGATGTTTTCTGTGTTGCGTTCAACAATGGTGACCATAAATGGACGGTTGAACTTCAAGACAGGGACAGTCTGGAAGGACATTAGTGTGATGCCGATGCCTGTGGCTGCTGCAGCGGTGGCTCCGGCCTCATCGACATCCAGGGAGGCTTGGTGCACAACCTGCAGTGAAACGGAGTAAAGTGAAGTAAAGTGAGATTAAAAGAAAAAGAAAGATGTAAGGACTATACTGTGGGGAAGAAAGTGTGTGTGAAACATGTGTTCTCACATCTGAGACAGCCAGTTTTTGCCCCTCTGAAATGCCACTCAAATCTGCAAGATCACTAAACATGTCGGTCATTCCCATTGCCATCAGCACATCGTTCAGTGCGTAGGAAGTCTTGATGGAGAACTTTGGAATAAAGACATCATATCTCCTAAAATAAAATGAGAAACAGACAAATATGAAGTTATGATCTGACAGAAATAACAGTGGCAATTCTTCCATGTTAGAAACCAAGAAAGTGAGGATGATTTTAGATTTGTCCAAACCTCAGCCTCATCCATTTCAGCCATTTGGTGACATGCCCTGGGCCAATGGTCGACTCCAGTGTTGCCATGTCCTCGGGCAACATTAGCAGCATGGAGTAGGTGCTGTTGAAGGGCAGGTGGAGGATTGATGTGTTGATTGCCTGGTCGTAATAGGAATCAAATTGGTCCTCCATATTCATCATCTTGACTGTAACCTGGGAAAATATCCAACATGAGTGGTCTTGATCAGAAAAGACACACATTATGAAAGATGCGCAATGATCTATAAATATTGTGACAATAAAAAATATTCTGGATAAATGCTGCTTCTTTGAACCTTGGTGTTGTCATCCACATTGAAGAAGTCATCCTTGGTTAGCATAGCTTCAAATGGAGTCGCCCAGGTTCCTGTTGGATGATGAGCAGGTAGTAAAACATTTTGTGGTAAATATATTAACCAAAACATGTCACTGTCGAACTTCCATAGTTGGTTACTAACACCATGACAATTGTATTAAATAACAAGTTATCTGAAATGTTTAAAATGAGGCATTATCATGTTAAACATGTCCTAATATAAATACATTACCAGAACCAAATTCTGAAAATTAGATAAAGTCCATTTCAAAATGTTTGTTTGTAAGTCAAAAGGTTTGACAGAGGAAATGTTGGGACTAAAAATACTCTAGCCAAAATGTTAGGACTCATATACATCAGGTTATAAATAATATAAGAACAAACCCCTCTGTTAAAACCTTCAGAATACCGATGGGAGTATAACTGGAAAAATTGGTGTATGTAATTGCTATTTAAGAGGAGATTTCTGGCTCGGAGTATGAAAACAAATCATCTAGAGTTTAGTGACTTTAAAGAGACACAGTGTCAACATACATGTAGCAAAAAACTAAGAGTGAATGGGGTAAAACAATATATAAATAAAAGATATCACCTTGAAACTTACCAAGTTGATTACTTACATAAGGCCCATATTTATTTTTTGAGCATTACATATTTTTCAGAAATGTTATATTTGAATGTTCACATTTATGGTCAAATCTAATGCTTTTATGTGGAGAAATCTAATTACAAGTTACTAAAATGAATAAATGTGGATTTTTGTGTGAAAGCAAAACAGCCCTCAATGAATAGACTGAAAAATGCTGTTTTTCCCCGGGTGTGCAATCTATAATATGTGAACTAAAACAAAAAGCCAACAAACAAACCAGATCTAATATCACGTAACCTTTCACCTTTGTAGTAGATGTAGCTGACGAGATACATGACTGTGTTGGATCCAAGCTGTCGACCAGTTTGTTTATCTTCCCGTTGGTCTTGTCCTCCACATACTTATTGATGGTATTGGCACTTTCTGTGGTTTTGGTGAAGTCAACATTGAACCCCTCTGCAAAGTAGAACTGCTTCAAGGCCTCCAGGAAGTCAGGTTTTGGCTTGAGGCGGTCATCTATAAATACAGCAGAACCTTCACTGACTTCGTTCTGAGATGGGCTGTTTGTCTCTTTTAGGAGCATATGGAAAGCCTGATTAACTTCTTCCTGTGTCAATAGGGTGTTGTTGAAACCCAAACCACTGAATATTTGACTGTGGGTCTTCTTCCGTGCTCCTACGGACAAGGCAGCCAAGGCGTGAGACACACTGATTGGGGAGAAGAAGATGTTCTTTCCCACTGAGTCAGCATGAGCTGCTAACTTGGTGTACAATTCAAAGGAGAACTGTTTGTTTGCTGAATTCACCATAGAGATGCTGCTGGCGCTGAGTTCAGGTGCGGTGCTCTGGTCTCCCTGACTGTGACCATAATGGTGATCTCCGCTCCCCACGCAGATCACTGCTGATAAGATCCAAATCCCCAAGGTGGCATGCATCATTGTGAACTAAGACAAAAGTTCAAAAGTGCATTGTTAATTTGGATTACACAATATGAGCTGCCCTCTTTAGCAGGCGCCCCATTCCCCAAGGCTTAGCCCCTCCTGCAGTGTTGAAAACTGACCTTTGCGGCCTGACAACCCCTCTATGTCCCCCATTACTATCTACAATCCAATAGCAAGGCAAATAAGAAGAAAAACTAAGTACATTAGAAACACTCCTGCACTGATTTTGCATTGTGTGTGAAATTGGTTTGAAGAATACGGGTTTATTTAGAAAAGCAGATTGTAAAATCAGGGTTTGAAAAACGTTCAAAACAGAAGCTTATTTTTTTTATTGGAATCTAAAAGTAGGTGGGTTAATTAATTACTCTCAATGAAATTAGATTGAACCGCAAACAAACAGAAAATAAGAACGTTAAACTCATTGACAGTATACATTGAACTCTAGATAAATAGTAAATGATAGTTATTTAAATTCCAGAATTTAAAACAATACATCAAAAGACGGATAAAGATTCATTTCTAACGCCTCTACATCAACATTTGTAACACGCCACAGATGTTAAATATTTTCAAATTCCAGTGTACACAGTGACATCTCACATATAAGAAGTCAAACATAGTATTTTACTGTTGAAAGAGTATTTAAACTTGTGTTTACATAAACACTTTAATCTGAGCTTGCAGAATCTTTTTACTTACCTTCTCCTGGTCGAAACAGCGAAGCACAGGCTGGTCAGAGGGAGCGGCGCATTTATAAGACTGATCAGAGCGACTGAACTTTGTCTTTGTTTATTCATCATCTCAACCTCATATTTGCTCTGCTTCCACATTTGCTCTGTGTAGCAGTACATCTGTGTATTGATTACTGACTGAGCATGGAATCAAACTGCACAGATAAAAGCAAAACTCAAGCTACCACTATCGGCAGCTTTTACAAAAACATGTTAGAGATGATAAGTGTCTATTTTCTTCCTTACCTGTTAATAAGTGAACCGACATATTGTAAATTACATCATTTTTTAAATAGGTAGTTTTTTGGTGTCAAATAATAGCAGTATTAGCAAAAAACTGAAGTTGTAGAATACTGTCTTAGCTATCATTCTCTGATACTTGCAACACACAAGAGCATTTCTTTCTTGTGTGCCTTAATACATAAACAATCTGATCGCTGAAAAACGACTTCCCTCTCAGAGGAGATGAACAAAGTAGATTAGCTGTGTGTGTTCATGTTGATAAAGCAATTGGAAGCATTTTATAGAGTAGTGATCTCTCCAAACAAGACAAGCAGAATCAAACACAGGACAGAACCTGAGGTAACTGATGGGAGGTAAAAGCCAAGAAAATTAAGCCTTATAAGAGAAAGCTGGGATTAAATCAGTTCAGAAATTAACTATGCAACAAGAGGCAGCTCAACAGATTTGACTTTCTTTAGATTCAATGGGCAAGAATGTATTTTTATACAAGGCTGCAATTTGATGGAATATATTGATAATATCTCTGAAACTAATGAAGCAGAAATATTTTAAGCACACGGTGGAGAGATTACTCACAAATAGTCTCTCAGAATAGACACACTCGACTCGTGAAGAAATGTTTTTTTTAGAAAATATTTATTTGATGTGTTCTTGTTTCCGTGTCTAAGTAGCACTGATTGTCTGCAAGACATTCAACTAAATCAACATTGAATGTTTTTAATGTAAAACATCATACAAATTGACAGAATATATTAACATTTTCTACCTTAAAGTTAAAGGCAATTAAAACACAACCCAGAAAATGATCAGAGGCTTTGAGTATCTCAAAATAGGATAATATGCAATACACTTGAGCTTTCTTTATCATGTTATTTCCTTTAAGTTCTGGACCTGCTCAACGTACCCAGTAATGCTACGCAGCAGCGTTCAGTGTTTGCCAAAGAGCTTGCCGTCCAGTCTGATGAGCTGTCGGAGGAAACCTCGATTAGGGATGACCCCCCGGTTTTCTTTCACCACACAAATCGCCTCCACCAGGCTCAGGTTGTGCTTCAGCATCAGGTAAGCCAGAACCAGGGTGGCGGAGCGGCTCACCCCTACATGGCAGTGCACCAACACTTTGCCTGGGAAACATAAAAATATGACATAACAATGAGGGCTGTGCCATATCATATGTATCCATAATTTATCAATATAGTGAAATGAGACTAGATATTGTTTAATTTTTTGGATTTTGTAATATTTGTAATAATAAGTATTGTGTTATCCTGAGTTGAAAGGATGAAGGACAGTAAAGTTATGACATTTCCCAAACTCTGCTATTAATTGGCTCCACTCACTTATCGTGATATTTATTTTTAAAAATCTCATTGTGTAAAGATTTAGTGAAAGCATCAATGGCCGACCCAACAATACTGTCACAACAAAGATGTAAAGTATTTGGTAAATACAAAATACTTGATATAAACTGAGGTGAAGCTAAAGAGCTTTGGGGGGAAAACCAGGTGTGTGTCTCTGTGAGTCTAAAAGAAACTTAAAAGTGTCTTGAAACAAATGTAAAAAGGGATTAGCGGAAATGATAATAGAAGGAGTAAGAATTAGCATTTCACTGATGATTCTTGTGTGTTACTAAGAATCTGAAACCATCTTGCCAAGTTAAAGATTGTTTTATTTTGCAAAACTGCCACAACATTTATTTTCTTCCCCTCCTCTCACCTCCTCTGCTGAGAGCCCTTTGGATGAAGTCTGCTGCTGCCTGGAAATTGACGCTCATGTCAAAGCCACAGGAGTCATGAGCCTCTATGCCCATGTATGTGATCTCCATGCCCTCGTAGATTTCTGGCTGCGCCCCCCGTTTGCTGTGAGCTGCATTCAGGATGTGTGTGACTCGATGCCTGGTGAGATCGGCCCGGTTCTCTGCACTGTTCCTGGAAAACAAAACGCTCTTAATTCACATATAACAGGTCGAATATACAGACATATACAAAAAGAGCAGGTGTTTCTCGAGTAAACAAATGCACGTAAAGTATTTCATAGTGATAATTGATATTTAGAATACAATTTCAGACATGCAAGTCGGAATCATGCATGACTGAGACATGCTTACATGCCAACACATCAGTGGAAACTCACACATAGCATAACTGTAGTTTACGCATGCTCCCAGTGTGGAATGCAACATGGGGGGATCTTAAGTTACATACACTCCATTTAAATCTGATTTATGATCAGTTCCTCTTTCACATATATGGACTGAATCCAACTCTAGACTTTGGTAAAATTTGTTATAAGGTGTAAAATATTTTACACAGCAAAAAGTTACAAGGTCATGCTCCACTTTAGTCAGCCAATCTGTTGGCTTACAACGTTGAAATGGTAGGAACTTACTGGTCACCGATATAAAGCCTTGGCCAAACTTCGTCTGCATGGCTGATGATAGCTTTGCCAGTAAACAAGAGTCTTTCCAACTCAAACACGGCTAATCCAGGTGAACTGAGGTCAATTTCCACCTTCCGAGGGGGAGGCTGATCATTCCAGGACGCAGGAAGTTTGGATTTATAGGACATCATGTTTGCTGAGCACTTCTCTTAGTACAGAGTTTTCTATGAGGCAACTTCTGGTCCTTTATAAGTAAACAAACGTCAAAGAGAAAAAACCTACGTGCGTTCCGTCTACCAGAAGAAAATAAGTGTTTCCAACAGGCTTTTTAAAACGAATGTGTCAAATTACCAGCACGAATGGCACAGGTGATTCTAGTCCCCGGCTTCTTTGCCTCAGATGTACTCGGCACAGGGTGCTCTAATGTTTGTCAGGCCATTTGACCCACACATTAAATCTAGTGCCTCACGCCCTCGGGGGCCTGTGTTGTGCTTTTGCATTAAAATAGCTGTCTATTTAAAGACATGTATGCTCAGTGGCAGGGAGTGTGGACCAATGCAGTTTCCACTTGACAACCAAAACCAAGCTATTTTTCAATTCTTTAAAGTGGCAATATGCCTTTTTTCTTTAACGTTTTATATTCTTATAATTTCTGATAACTGTTGATAGTAGATAAATCATTGTAGAATTATGACCCCTTGCATTTTGACTGGTTGCATTTTAGCCTTGCGTTCTCTATACACATATGTCTGAGCTTGGTGCGATTTACTGTTTTTTTTAAACATCAAAAAGGAAATGCATCCGGTATTGTGTAAAACAGTACATGGATTGCGATTTTGTTTGCCCTGGTAGGTAACCCGAGCTATGTTATTTGCAGTAATTATCCCCTGAAATGGAAAAGATGGATTGTGAACTAACTGAAGTAGCTGTTAACTTTGCGACTGTGGTGATGGCTTTAACACCATTTGAAAAGTTGTGTTTTCTTTTCTTTTTAAGAATGAAACAGGCTTATTATCAATTGCCATTTTTAATATTGAGCTAAATATTTCTTAAATTTGCTCTACAAAGTGTATTTTTGAACAATAATAACCAGCAAGCAAGAAAAATATAATTCATTTGATCACAGTTTAGAAAATATATTGACATTTAATTATTTCTCTGTTATTTTCTCAATTTCAATACTTGTCAGGCAAGGATTTCCATGTCGTGTTGGAAACATGCATTACATCTGAAACTGTACAGTTGTGCTCCATTAAAACATAACAGCACAGGAAAATTAACACATATGACAGTTGGTTTTTTTTCATGCAAAGCTTGTCATCTCATTTTTATTTTTTTCTAATCATATAAAACCATCCCCTGAAATATGGCGCTCCTTTTTTTCTAAATCAACACATCAAGATGATTGAAAACAAAAAGAAGAGTTTAGCGCTACACAAGAAAATTAATAATGGTGAAAACAGGATATTGGTGCAGCAGTAAACAGAATCAAAGTCCAAATTAAACACTTTTTACTCAGAAGAGCTGTGATCAATATTGTCCTTAAGCAGAACACATTACTGAAAAAGAATATCCTTTCCTTCATCCTTTACAGCAAAATACTGAACACTTAATCCTGAAAATACAATTAATTTTCCTAGTTATATATTCCAAGTATTCCAAAAGGGATTAAAATAACTATGTATCAGTTTTTCAAGTAATTCTTAAAGTTCTCCTTATGTATCTGTAATAACAGTAGTTCCTAGAGTAAAATACATGGCATTCATATATAAGTCGGATTCTAAGTCCGCAGGTAGGAAATTGGATCCAAAAACTGGAATAATAGGAACAGCAATCTTTAGGGGGTTTTCACTAACCTGCTACACTCCATGCCCGATCTTTGTTCTTTTAGATGTCATTACTGTATTCAATGTTTCTCCAACGTTATAGTGCATCCAGGGCTGGGAGCACTATTTTAAAAAAGAAAAGCATTGCACGTCTTCCTGCAGAGACATGGGACTATGGACAACTATCTGTATGGCCTCTATCAGGGTTGAAGACAGATCATGCAAATGGACTATGAGATGTAATAATAGACAGGGAATGAAGTTCTTAGATGTCGGATCGGACTGACCCACAATCCTGAGGGACAGCATGAAAATGTGAATAAATTCAACTTTCTTTTACTCAGCCCTGCATTATGCTGGCAAAGGCATGACATGACAGAAAAAGCTGAGTGTGAGTGTCAGGTTGTGTTTCCAGCAGAGCCACTCACTGAGATTCAAAGTCACTTATGATATGTACAACTGTCAGTCTAACACAAATATATCGCTGTTATTAGGCTTCACAAGGTCGATTCCATGTACCAGAGTTGTTCTTTCTTGGGGTTTTGCCAGATATTTCAGGCATTGGATTTAAGCTCAGAGAGAGGAATAGAGAAGAGAAGACCTTCATTGTGTCCATGGAAGATCTGGAAGAAGAAAACAGCAATACTTAAGAGACCCACAAACCAGTAATAAGTCCAGTTCAGAAGGCTTTTTTCTCCAGCTGGTCCAATATGGCCTGGATCTTCTGCACAGCCTCCTTTCGGGCTTGCCGAACGGTCTCCTGTCCCTGAGTCTCCACAGAGTCCAGCACCAGCAGCTCTTTGGTCAGCAGTTCCTCCAGACAACGATAACTCTTGTCGCTCTTCTTGCCAACAAACTCATCCACATCTTCCTGCAGCAGCAGCATTCTGGCCATGACCTGCTGGACCTTGGCGAGGCTGGGGTTATCGCTCAGGGGTTGAGGTCCGGCCCGGGCTGAAGCCGGGGCCTGGGGCGGGGGCTCACTTTGAGAAGGATTGGGATCACCTCTCCCGGTTTTGTTGTACATTTGGGGGGGTGAACATATTTCGGCAGGCTTTCCATTGGGGGCATTCAGGGATGGGTTCGGCCTGGGTTTAGGTCCCACTTGTGGGGCACGTTGGTGCTGTTGGTCCTACAAGATAAAACAAAAGATTGTACAAATATTTGATAATCCTTCAATCCTTATGTCAATACCTCTATTACACCATGTTAACTCATAGATACATACTGCTATATGCCTCTACTGTGGAGAAATTTGACAGTTTGTTTTTGAGATATATTTAGTTTCATAAAACGTAATTCCTGTATGTCCTGCAAATAGTTCTAGTGGGCTTAATGCATATAATTCATATCGACATAGCAGGATGGTCAGAGCGACGGCCATTGTTATGTTGTAATTGCAAAGGAAGGGGACGGTTGTAGCTGGCTAACTTCTGGACAATCAACTTTTGGCAAGTCACCAAGTGAGGCACAAGCAGTAGAGGGGTAAAAAGCATGGAGAGGTGTCTTATGGGCACCATCTCTTTTGACCTGCTTAATATTTCTATTAGTAGGTCAGATAAAAGGAAAACACAGGCTTAGAGTGGACAGAAAGCAATAGTGAATGTGATACAGCGATTTGCTTTGTCACTATAACAACAACCAACAATCGCCAATTTCTTGTGACTAGTCAAATGACAAAGGTCAACAGTTCAAAGTCCGACTCTCATTTTACTGCCGTTAACACGCTTCCTACTTTCATCCATCAAAACTGCTTCATAGGAATTGTAAAAGCATCCAAATTGATCATTTAAAAAAATATTATCAATGTTATTTTTGATTTTCAACTGATTGAAATCTTTTTCTAATATCTCTAATATATACAAATCAGATCAAAAGTTGAATTAAACCTTATTGAAACTTATCAATGAGGTTTCTCAGATTTAAATTGAATCAACTCGCGAAAATTGCAATATTTTTGTGTTTATCCATCTTATAACAGCCTATCTTTATATTAAAACCACCAAATAACAACAAAGAATCATGACAACCACATGGAAATAAAGCAGCTGCAGATTCATACTTTGGGTTGGTAAGGTGGAGGAGCACCAGTTCCAGTCCCGGGCCATGCTGGAGGATGTGGGGGACGGACAGGATTGCCGTAGTGGTTTTGTTGAGGCTGCTGGCCTGGCTGCCATTGCTGCTGTGGGGGGGCATAAGCTCCAGAGTGCGTCCACCCATCGGACTGGGGGCTAGGGTGGAGAGGCTGGCCAGTGGGGTACGGGGGGTTTGCTGGCATTGCATGACCACCTTCACTGTAGTGAGGGTACGCCCCAGGAGGATATCCAGGACCCTGGAAGCAGAGCAGCGATCATTTTATAATCAAAATCTATGAAGAAATGGTAAATGAGAAATGGACTTACATGGTATTTATATAGCGCTTTATCCTGTCTATAAAACTCCTAAAAATACTTTACATTTACAAGTTATCATTCATGCCATTTTTACTCAAGGAACCACCAAAAATGTTCATCAACAGCCTTTTTTCATGAATAATACGAGAGACGACAGCGAGAAGGATCTAAGGTCTTTAAACCCTAACTTTGACAATATCTACATGTAATACAGTTTCATATTTTACGAATGATCTCACCCCTTGACAGTGTGGACCAGGATAGTGATGATGTTGGTGTTGAGAGTGGGGCTGCCCTGACGGCCCACTGCTCTGTTCTGCTGAACAGGCCTGGTTAGGGTACTGCCCTGGTGCCGGTCTCTGAGTGTCAGCACAGTAAAAAGGGTTGGTGGGGTGGAAACCGCTAGCTGAGTATTGACTCTGCGGTTGGCTGTAGACACCATGTCCATTTGGATAACCTCCAGGCATTACCTTCATTGAAAGCACAAGAGATGAGGATTAATTAAAGACCCTTCCTTATCTTGGTGTAACTGTATCATAGTGATGTAATTGTTACAACATAGCTGTTAGAATATGTGAGGGAAAGGTGAAAGCACTTAAGAGACTTAAGGATAATGAGTAGATTTACTGCTACTGTACACCCGAGGATTAAAAAAAGGGCCAGTTTATGTCCTACCTGTTGATTGTACTGTGGTGGGACATCTGATCCCGATGGATAGGTGTTTGCATAGTGTCCTGTTGCATGAGACTCTGGATACCAGTAATGTGAGGGGTACCCTGGATACTGAGAAGCATCCTGTGAAGACAGCATATTTTCAGATTTAAATACTTTATTGTCAAATGCACAATAGCTAAATGTAAAGCTTAGTGGCCCAAGCGTCTCAAACAATGCAAAATGCTATAGTTGAAACTCATTAAAAAAGACATAACATAGAGCAATAGAATTCTTGTTAAAATGACCAGAGTGTAGGAATACTCTGTAAAAGTCCAGCAATTAAAATGTTTCTCAAGTAGAAGTACAAAAGTATGGGCTTTAAAACATTCTTTAAGTATCAAAAGTAGTATAAATAATAAGTAAGATAAGTTAAGATTATAACTAAAAAAGTAAATACTCAAATAAAGTAAAAGTCCCTCGAATTGTACTCAAAATTGTACAGTAGTTGAGTAAATGTCACTTTACTCCACTGCAAATGACATTGTGTTGTAAATCAAATGTGGACAAAAGTAAACGACATACGTTTAACGTCATGTAAAAAATGTCACAGTTAGGAGTTATTTTTGAGAATATCTCTAGTACCATGTGTAATTTAAAATGTGAGCTGTACTTGGTACGAGCCGACAGGAGACTGTAAATGCTTTAAAAATCCCCATCTTCGTGAAAAACAAGAGTAAACATTGGGACTGACTTACGTACTGTTTGCTGAACCAGTTTTGCACAGAGCAGCACTATTGTACCAGCTAACCGAAACCAGGCCACGCTGAATATTTGAGGGAAGACATTTCTTAAACATGTGCGTTTTGATACGAATGTAGTATTATCAGCAGTAGGGTCACGTCCAGATGAACGTGACAAAGTGTAGCGGCTACTATCAACGTTATATAATGCCAGCTAGCTCCGTTAGCCGTGGAGCTAGCATGAATAGAGAGCTCTTACCTAACGCGAGCTAGCTGGATGAATAGAATTTTGCATACAAACTTGAACATTAAAAAACGTGTTAGAAGACAGAGGCTAAACCCACGGGGTTTGTCTAAACTGTGTCACTTACCATGGTGTTATTCCAGTCCTGGTTAGTATTCCCCGAGTTACAAGTCGAGGGCCGATTTGACTGCATTTGAAGATGGTGCATCAGCTAAACGCGCTCCCCGGCTTCCGTCCTGTTATCTGCCATTGTAAAATCCTTTAACAAAGTCTAACGTGTATTGTGTGAGCCGTCTGTTCGTCCCAGCTGTTAACAAGAATGTCGCCGTTTTTTTCCACAGAAGTACAGATCGTCTGAGTGGATTCAGGAAATGATGGAATAGCTCCGATAAATCCCGTGCTGTCTCTTTAACGAAGAGGATGAGAGGATATCAAAAGCTCTCACTCCGCCTCTTTTTTTCTGGTAACACAAACAGTGGTGGACATTTTCTCTATTTTCCCCTCAGTATTTATTGCTGTTGTTTATGACATAACATTATACAAAGAATTAGTTACATTGTGTAAAATTAGCAATTTAGCACATTTATAAGCACATAAATTCCTGAGTGGCCATGTGTCATTTGTTTTTCTTTTCTGCTTTCTTTTCATAATGCCCTCAGTTTTGAATTAACGTAATGAAACATGATGTTATTTGACTTGTTCTGATGTATTGGAATAATTGTTCAATAAAGTTGAAAACACCACAACGACAATCATAACAAAAAACATTTCCTATATTTCTTATTGGGATAAGTTCAACTATTTCTGGTATGATTCATGTCACCGTTTTTATGGTAAAATATAGTAGGCTATTCACTGGAGCAAGTGGAACAAGAAAAGCCCCCGTGGGTTTGGTTTATAAATATTTAAAAAGGAAATTCCCCAAATCACTGTTTCTCTAGAAAAATAGCAATAACCCTTATTCCTTTTAAGTTCTTCCTCTTATTTAATCAGATTTTCTTTTCTTAACATTTTTATATAAATCCCACTTGTTTTTGTAAAGACATTAGGTGGAGGGGTCTTTGGGTTTGTTTGGTTGAATAATGCATTTGTTTTTAGATAATGTTATGACTACACAAGCAAATGTGTTGAGTTGTTCCGAATCTCGCACTGTTTACGATCTTTGGTGTTGTCGGTGCATCAGCCGATAGGAAACACGTCATAAATATGTCCTATTTCTTATTTTAACTACTATTTTTAATCCATAAATATTATCCATATTTGGTTTTTACATTTATTTAAATGTATTTTCTTAAAGAGCCGCTCCTAAAAACTTAACGAGAGAAAATGAATTAAATAGCAGCGCTCAAAGGGTTAAGCGTCTACAGGAAGTTTATCCCAGGCCTGTATAAAGACGCTTCCTGTACTTCTCTTCAAAGAAACATATTTTGAATCATTCATGGCTTGACGTGACATAAAGGCATAAGAAGCAAATATAAAAAGCAGCCCAAGATGAACTACGTACCAGGGACGGCAAGCCTCATTGACGACATCGACAGTAAGTCCGACTGGAGGAGCCTCTCCGGTAGAGGGAGATGGTTTGGCGGAAAAATCTTTTCAAGATGTGGCATCGTGTCTGACACAAACTGGATCACTTGTAATCGCTTTAATGTTGTAATTAACCATGCTTGTGTTGGTTTATTCTGCAGAGAAGCACCTGGTGCTGCTCCGAGATGGCAGGACACTGATCGGTTACCTCAGAAGCATTGATCAGTTTGGTATGATTTATTTAATTGTCTCCCTCTTGTTTTGATTCAATAAGGGTGCCAATCACACGCCAAAGTATCGGCTAATTTAAAAGGGGCTCAATACAAATGTTATTATACTTCCCACCCCCTGAGGTGTTTATTTTCAAGAGTTTGTTTTAAAATGTCATTTTAACCCTGTAGTTTATTTCTCCAACCTGTTTCTCTTGCTCCCCCCAGCAAATTTAGTTTTTCATCAGACAGTTGAACGCATCCACGTGGGGAAAAAATTTGGTGACATCCCCAGAGGAATATTCATTGTGAGAGGAGAGAATGTAGTGCTACTTGGAGAGATAGTAAGTGGGAATATTGTTGTCTGTCTGTCTGTCTGTCTGTCTGTCTGTCTGGTACAAGTAGCTACAATTATACAAATAGGGATTAAACAACAGTGGATTATGATTAGAGCTCATTTCATACCATGATGCATTTAATATATTTGGGCTTTAGACCTTTTTTAAAGACATTTTATAGACCAAGCAAATGTTCAACCTAGTATATTATCGGCAGATGAATCAATAAGGAAAATAATTGTAAGTTACAGCCTTAATATTAGGTCATGGCAAAGTAACAATTTTAATTTAGCCTCAATTGGCCATAGATCGATGGTTAGATATAGATATATAGTCTTTCAGTGGAGGTTCACATGAAAAAGTGGCCAAGGATCCTAACGCAGTCTTATAGTCAGAGATTGTTTATTCTACATTTGTGCTACCTATTGTATCACATTTTATAGTAATACTAATAAATGGGTACTGCCTGTTTGTATCGAAACAACCATTGAATATTATATTATTAGTGCATTTTTATTTTTTGGGCAGTAGGTCACAAGTTTACAAACTGACTAAATTTGAACAAAAGAGCTCGGCTCCTCTGAATTAATATATATTTGTTTTTTGTTTTTACGAATGCTCGTTAATTTGAACAATGCTAAATATGTTTCAGTGCAGTTTTATTTAAAATATTTCCACTGCTTTACCCTACACCACACAGACCTTTTTGATGGTAGACTGATGCTGGTATAAGCATCTATGCTCTCTTCAAAGCCTCCAGACTCAGAACAAGAAACTAATTTTACCTACAAGAATGCACAAGTTGCTGATATTACTGCAGCCTCAATTTGTTGGTATGGTTTTATTGTTGTGTGACTTCAGTCAATCTGAACTGAAGTGACTTGAAATGCAAACAAACCAATTAAGGCAGCAACTCCTGTGTCTGCCAGGTATGACTATAGTTTTTTAATTACATTTTCCCACTTCAGTCTGGTGGTTTTGAGAGCATAGATGACATCTCCAGCTTCATGTTGGAGAGGTCTGTCCAATGGAAGTGTGAAGAGGGGGAAGTATTCTAAATAAAACAAACTATTTAAAAAGAAAAATGTTTGCTACATTTAGGCAGATTAAACATGTTTTGCTTCCCAATCTACTGTGTAATACATTGACTATGGACCACTTCATCCAAACTGTCTCTTTTTAATATCAAGCTGTCATGGGAAAGTAGAGTGGACCATTTGCTGATGTACAACATTTTTGATGAGTTTGTTTTAAGCCTGTTGACAGATGTAATGTTCTCTATGCAGGATGTGGATAAGCCCTGTGACACAGTCCTTCAACAAGTCTCCATTGAGGAGATTCTGGAGGAGCAAAGGTTGCAACAGCAATCCAAACAGGAGACGGAGAAAGTCAAAATGCTGGCACTGAAGGACCGAGGCCTTTCAATACCCAAAGCCGATAACTTAGACGAATACTAACCATGTATCCATGAGCCCCTTTCTCAGTTTGTATTGGACTGATACGTTTTATGTTCAATTTGAATTTAAGAGAGCATTTTTAATGCATCATGCTGGGTCTGTATACTGTAGTGTACTGTATTAATTTCATTTCATTATTTGGAGAAAAGAAATGTGATAGCCACTCTGTTGTGGAGGACCTTGTAGAAACAATGAAAGAATCATGTGTTTATGTACGATCACTCTGTTGACAATTTAGCAATTATTTTAGAGCAGCACTTTCTGTTATGTTGGTGATATGTTGAGCCTTTTCATTTGGAGAAATGTGGGCCTGCTATTGACAAAACTACATGCTATGCTCAATTAAAGAGTTTAGTTTTTCATTATTGATGACATGCTTGGACAAATTTGTGTCATCACACCATCTGACTATTGCCTATTCTTTTCTCTCTTTTTTTTACTTCATTTTGTTCTATTTAATGAAGTATTAAGGCATTCACGTTTTATATAGTTGTGGTTATTTGAGCCAAAAGCAGCAAGTGCCCTTCTGATCCTGTGTAATGGAGCTACAACCAAACTGCAGACGACACTAGAGCATTTGTTGTGCTCTATCTTTGAGGAAAGGGGATTTTAATGTAAGTAATTCAATGTAGTCTAGATCAGACTTCCGCATGTCCTGTTTATAAAGATAAGCGTCCGGAGAAATCGATCCTATCTACCTTCATCAGTCAATAACAAGCTTATTAGTCGTTCAGACGGATACAGTGAGTTAATATAAACCAGCAGCTCAGCACGCCCTTTACACCGGCTGCAGCAGCAGGAGGGTCGGCGGTATTCAGTCCTGGGAGGTACACTCGACAACGAGCTATCCTAGTACCAAGTGAGATCGCCTTCCGCCTAGATTCAATGTATGTTGAGTTCTCCCTTCTTTTTTTACATGAGGAAATAAGTCAAGCTTTGTACAGTTACAACAGGATCAATTCCGGGCTTCCTTCAAAATAAAAGTCCTCTGCTGCATTAGGTTCATTATATAGAAGGAGCTGGAGGGGTATAATTCAATTGGGAGATAAAAAATGAAGAGGGGTAAAATATGGTAGAGGGATTATAGGGACTGTACATATGGAATAAGATTTTTCTTAACCTTATTGAGGAAATTGCCCCAAACAAGGTGTCTTTAATTGATTTCATAACCTTTAATAGTTTTTTTTAATGTAACGTACATTAAGTATGCTAACCTATACTGTGGGATACATCATGTAGGCCTACATATTCTGCTTTAAGATCACCTAGAGATATGACTTTTATATTACCTTTTGGAAAGGGGCAAAGGGATAAAGACATGAACTTAATTAGATTTTATGTAAAGCGTCTTTGGGCACAAGAAAAGTGCTATACAACTCAGATGTATTATTATTATTATTATTATTATTAGTATTATTATTATTAATGACCTGGGTATGGCACAGAAAAACATGCTGGTAAAATGAAAGGTTGCTACCATTCATTAGTCTTATGGGTAGCTATTGCATAAATCTCAGGAGCGTGCAAAGGCCTTTAACAAGTGACATGTCCTCACCCTTGTTCTGTGAAAAAGACAAATGAAGCGATATATATTTAAGAAGCTGCCTAATGAAATGTAGTATCCGTCAAACAAGGACATATACAAGTATGTGCTCCGTTTAGAAATTCTACCACAAGAGGGCGACTTTACCTAATACCCCTTTTCTATATTTAGCTACTATACATTAATTTGCACATTTTAACTCTGCGTAAATGTCTTTCCCACATGCCCTGGAGCAAGAATTGGCATTTGGATTTATAGACAAAATGCAACACAAACGGACACGTACCAAATAGGAGACTTAGAGAAAAAACAAATAAACAACAAATGACTAAATCAGCATATGAAGAGAGACTCAAAACGACAAATAATAACTACAAAAGGGCAGAAACAATTAAAACGTGACAGAAAAAAACTACAAAGAGACACAAAACTAAATCAGAAGAAACTGCACAAATTCTTTTTAGCTTGCTCCTTTGAGCTGGTGGGGCCTTATGTATTTCTGGTGTCCCGGGGCCCATCGTCTCACAATGTAGAGACATTGTGGATTTTAAACCAAGGGGACAAAGAGAACAAACACTTTTAAGGGTTCAAACAAGGATTTTAGAAGATGTGCATTTATTTCGAACACTGTAACATATGACACATACCTCCTTTACAGGTGTTGCCACTAATCTGCCTGATTTAAGCTCTAGGAGGTAGGAGGTCTAATCAAGTAACAAGTGGAAACACCTGTGCTGCTTCACATGGCTACTTTTCTGATGGGAAAGTTGTTTACAGCTCCAGTGTTAGGAAGACTCAGAATCAGAATACCTTTAATAGTCCCACAGAGGGGAAATTTGCATTGTAGCAGAAAGAGCCAAAAACAGCTTAATGTTACTCCCAAGATACAAAAAAAATAAGAATGACCCAATAGCAAAATACATAAAAAAGTAAAGAAAAAGCTGTAGTTTTTACGCATGTGTTCGCATTTTGTAATTTATTTTATCCCATCCTTCAACTGCTATTTCTGACATCAATGCACCACAGGTCAATGCCAAAATAAATGGTACACGATAATATTTTGGTGACAATTTAGCTTCGCTTCCGGTAGATTTGTTACTGTCTCTGGCTTGACGCAGCTTTGACAGAGAGGCCCAGCCCATTTCGATTACGCACCAACAGGGGAGGGGGCGCGTTTATGTCCTCGCTCAACCAACCCCTATCGTTTTAATGTAAAGCTGGTAGTGTCCGGGTGTACGGTAGAAAGAATCCGCTGTAAAGAACCCGGTTCGCTTGCATCGGTGCCTCCAACTTGAATATTCTCTGCGTCGGAGAGACTCCGCAGCCAAATTACGCATGGAATGGTTTTGGGGGGATTGGAGTAGAAATGCAGCGCCGCACTTCCAGCCCACAACAAGAACCATGCTCAGTTTACATTGCAAGCAAATTTATGACATCCTGTTTAATCCATTACGACTTTGATATGAGTGAAATTTGCTCGGATACCGACAAGGAGTGAACAGAATACACAAAGCGTACAAGCTAAAGGACGGTGTTTTTGCTGCAGACCCTTGTGAACCGAAAACCTCTGCATTTAGGATTTTATTTTTTTTGATGGAGCTGGAGAACATAGTAGCCAACACTGTACTGCTAAAAGCGAGAGAGGGTAAGTTGGTGCATAAAAAAGCTAAGTGCAAATAGTAAGTAGGCCTGGTTGTGTCACATTTTGCGCTCAATATGCAGACAAGGTGGGAATAATCGTAATGATGACGGCAGTAGGTACGTCTGCGGACTGTAGGGCACAGTACAGCAGGTAAATCCTACAGATGCAACAGAAAACACACATTCGTATGATCCTTGACACCATCAACCCATCTTATTGGAAGTTTTTCATTTGTTGATCAATTCTAACCTTAAATCAATCTTGTGAATCATTTTAATTCTTTGATTTTGACAAATCATGTGCGTTATCCCACATATGCATGGGAAGGGGGGGGGGGGGGGTATTCTGCCTCCCACATCCGCTTTCGCTGTCTGCAAATGAATGCGCTCTTTCGCAACATTATACATGCTGAGACACAAACTGATTACTCTTTATACAGAGGGAATACATGGTTGAATATTAGCTAGCATTTGAAAGGTGATCTAATGATGTGGTTGGTGTTCAAATCTGTGTATGGGGCCTGCAGAGAAAGACTCTGGTTATCAGTGCAGTCCAATGACTGAGGAGGCCAGGTGTAGGTCACTATATAGTCTGAAAAATAGGGGTGTGTAATGTTATAAATTGTTATTTTTGAGAATGAAAAGTCATTAGGGCAGGAGGAAGGCCTGCAGGTAACCATAATATTGTCTGACGCCCTGATTGTTTCCCTTAAAGTCTTCTGGAGGTCCCTGAACCATTTTTTGTACAGCTGGGTTAAAATAAAGTAAACATCAAACTTCCTTTGAACTCTGTATGTGTGTCATACTTTCAATATAAATGATGTAACCTATAACCATAAAATCTAAGTGACTCAGTTTTGGTTGCACACTCAAGCAAGTGCACATACAACTTTGGTTGCGGGCATCAATGGTTTTATGTGGCAACAGTCTCTGGAGTTGCAGGGTGACGCAGGAAAAGACTGTGCGCCTCCTTCCATTTATCTCACATGATGACATACTTGGGAGTAAACAGGTTTGCCAGAGAGGCCAGGGAGAGTTTCATGGGAACTAATGGAGTAATGAAGTGAAACAGGAAGTAGGCTTGCTTTCAAAACCCTAAACGAAGAATGCGTTTTACCCCCGGGTCAATCTGGACATTTTGTTTTACAGGGGTAAGAGCACGACTGGGCTGGTTGATTTAAGCTTCATGAACTAATAAGAGCAGTTAATGACCCATGACAGATAGGGCTTGTCCAAGCAGCTCCATTGGTGCTCATCCAGTCACTGCCCCGTGTGTGGGAGAAAGGGCCTTTTACAATTTCACGTTAAGGGATGAGATGGGTCTTTGAGTTAATAGCTGAAACACGACTTTCTTCATGGCTTTATCAATGGCCCTACAAATGAGAGTAGATCAACAGTTGAGTTCACATTTGTTGCACTGCACACAAATGTGTACTCAACAGGTTGTTGAGTGTCCTTTAAACTGTCTGAATCATTAGGGGTTTTATCTTACAGGGCCCAGAGCCAAGCGGATCCCTCTGGCTGGTGGTGACTTCTCACTCATGTATGGAAGAGGATAGTATACACAGAGGCTTATATTCGGCCACATAGCAGCAACAGTGGGAGAATGTGAATGGAGTGCATGAAAGAGTGTTTATTCCTGTTTGTTTATGCGAGTGTTTCTCAAGCCAGAGCTGAAGCAAGAGGCATGCATCCTCTGTACAAACGCTCGCAGAGACGCACAGCAGGAAGGCCCAGTTTCCACTGCCATGTTTTATGCCAGCGTCCTCACACCTCCCAAATCAGTAAAACAGTGCAAGTGGAGTAAAAATAAAAGTGATTTATATCCCCAGGCCAGGAGCGGCAAAGCAGGCCCCGTGCCAGCTTCCTTGGCTCTTTGGCTCCTCTGTGTCAGACAGATCTCACAGTGCTGGTCTGGGGTTTACCACCAAGACTTTGTGAGCACTTTTCATTGATTAGAGAACCTACAGATGGGAGATTTAAACAACTTGATTAAAACTTAGGGATCAAAGAGGATTTACAATCAATTTGCTGTTTCATGTTAATGACAGAGTGGAAAATATTACTCGTATGGATTTTCATCGACTAAGAGAAGCAGCTCTGATCACATTGAACCATCACATAAAGTGACCGCTCTCTTATATAAAGCCAAATTATATTATACGCTATCCGTTAGATGCAGCCCATAAGCTATTTAATCAAATTGATCGTTACATAACCAACTGAGTGGGCTACTGCCATCCAAGCTCCATCTTCCTGTGGCGCTGCTCTCCGGTCTCTGCGGAAGATACTTTATGGATGATGAGTATACAGTGAAATGAAACTCCTGCGTGATCATCTGAGTATCATCTGACGGCCACAGTGGGCTACTGTAGGCCATGTCAGAGCAGCAGGAAATCTGAAAAGCTCCACTGTCTTAGGAAATTGGGGGTCATAGATAAAAAATAAGTTCTGCTAAGTTATTCATGGATGTTTTTCTTTCAGTGAGATCTGTTTGGATTTGTCCTCATTAATGTCAGCTGACATATATTGACATAAGGTGAATAGGTTTAATAGCAGGGTATACTTCAGAGTGATGTGTGTGTTAGCAGATGAGGGGTGTGGAGGTGAATACTTTTGTTTAAATGTAACCTGAACCCAGCTGCTCTGATGAGGGTGTGTGTGTGTGTGTGTGTGTGTGTGTGTGTGTGTGTGTGTGTGTGTGTGTGTGTGTGTGTGTGTGTGTGTGTGTGTGTGTGTGTGTGTGTGTGTGTGTGTGTGTGTGTGTGTGTGTGTGTGTGTGTGTGTGTGTGTGTGTGTGTGTGTGTGTGTGTGTGTGTGTGTGTGTGTGTGTCCGTGTCGTGTCCGTGTCCGTCCATTCACAACTCTTGCTGGCAGCAGTTGCAGATTCCAAGCCAGGGGAGCGAACGTCATCGGCTGTCGAAGTGAATGAGAGTAAGGGGGAAAAACTGAATTTGCTGTGTCCAGATGCCTCTCTTGAATCTCTGTAGCAGAGCTGGGGTATTTAGTTTGGGCTACTCAACTGAATTCCACTCTGATGCCTGCTGGCTTTTGCATTTGGGATGTCGTGTTTTTGGAGATTGTGTTGCGCAAGTAAAAGTCACATTTGGTGTAAAATTCAGTACAAGGAAGTGATTCATCCAGTACAACCAGTACGTTATAAGATATCTTCGAGTTCAATGACCTGAGCATTGACGGATTAGTTTATTTCCAGGTAACTAGGATGATAGGGTCATGGCAGCTGTTGTTTCTTTTCTAGCTCGTCCTTTCTACAGCTTTCTTTGACTAAAGAAATTAATTTGCCTAACACTCATTGGATGTTTTGACTAAGCGATTAGATTATTTAATTGACAGATCTAGGTTTGTCCTCAAAAGTCATGCAAAAGCATCACTGTAAATGTTGTGCTTACCAGATATATGTTAATACGTTTCTTGGAGGTTATTATATTTAGTTGAAAAAACCTTTTCATAATGTACTCAACTAAAGAAATCATACTAGAATCCAAGGTGGCCAATGAGTCCACCAAGAGAGGCCATCCGTGATGGTTTTTCAACAAAAGATTCAAATAATGTCACCAGATTGAGAAACAGGCTTGTTGAAAGAATGATTCTGGAAGTGATTTGTATGTTTTGAGTTTATAGAACAATTTCTTTAAAGATTTGCCTTGAAAGGCCTTGTATTTGTATGTACGTTTAAGATGAGAGTTGGAGTGTAATTTAGAGCCACAAAAAATTGTCGAAATTGCATTACAAATGAGCTTATTTGCAACTACTTGGATAGTTGTTTAAATTTTACTGAAACTACTTTACTCGGTTTAAGTATTTTTTATTATTGACCATGAAGTCATGCAGCGTTGGTGTCGTTGGCTTATAGTCAACATTAGCTCTTTTTCCGGCAATAGCATTTACGCTTTGAACATCCTAACCGTGGAGTTCACTTGAGAAGATTGTTGTTTGGTTCCTTGCATGTTTTTTACTATAATCCAATGGAACAATCCCATTGTCTTTTTTTGTCAAGGATATGCTACTGTCTGGATGGCCTAAAACATAACATCATCACTGCATCACTCTATAAGGTTGTCAGTCACACAAGTTCACATTGCAACAAGCACTGAGTTCGGTCTGTTGTGTTTGAATCCTATGATAAACTGATGTTTTTGTGTGTGTGGCCCCATTGTACTCTCAAGACGATGTTGTGATAAGTGCTAAAAATCACAGGTCAATTGATCAGTTACTACAAGAAGTTATGCATGATACAAGATGACGGGAGGTAACAGGCATGAGGTATTTGTCAGTGCAAGAGAGTTGTGTGGGCTCCGCACAGTGGATTCGAGCTCCTGCTGCAAGGGGGTGGGGAGTGGGAGTTGGGATGGTGTTGCTCCATCATGTGATGCCACTGCAAGTCTCAGCAAGCTGGGGGAGCTACTGCTGATGAGCTGGATAACCTGTTAGAAACTGCAACCATGTCCAAGACACAGGTCTTTGTTTTCCCTTCAGCCAATGGTAATGTTAGTATTATACAGAACACTCTCTCACATACACACTTTCTCTCCCATTTCCACACAAACAGAAACACTTGCCAAGAGTGCTCCTCCCTCAGGACACCTCTGAAAGAACAGAGCCATGACATAATGCCGTCGACTTTTGTTGGCCTCAGAGCCGTAATCGAAGGGAGAGTAAAATGTATGGGGGGGAATAAGCCTATCATTTCCTCTCTGGCTTTTTCTGATGGGAAGGAAGCGAGGGATAGTAAAAGAAAACCTTTGAAGAAAGTCTGCAAATAGCCGCAGGGCTGGTTGTGTATACAGTCTATAGGTTGTGTCCCACTCTAACACAACTCACATTCAGCACTTCTCTCAGATATGATTCGCGTTGATTGTTAAAGCGACAGTTGTGTGGTTTTTTTATTTCTTTTTTTATGTTTTCACTTCCTGGCATCTGTGCTTCAGGAGCACTTAGCCTGTAACATTAGACCCCACAGAGTTGAGTTTACCCGTCAGTCAGGGTTACTGTTAGGTTAACTGGTAATACTGGTGGAACGAAAACCCTTTGCTAGTGGCATCCATTTGTGCTTGCCACAGGATGAACAGGTAAAAATACTAATTTGATTAATCCCTTGAATTTTTCCCTAGCGCCATCATTGTCTCAACATTATTTATTCAACTGCATATGACCAAACATCTGCAAAAATGACCAAATTTGGTTCTTTATGCATGAGTGGCATTTGTGTATTTTTACCTATTACTGCAAACTCACATCACGCTTTAAGGAAGAGGAGGTGCTTATGAAGCTTCCATGTGGGTATGCTAAAGTGCTTAGCAATCATTTTAGCTGACATTACTACACATGAAAAGGCCTTTGTTAAAACCATAGATTTTGTGAGAGTAAAGGTGTTATCAGTTTTAGGCTACATTTTATTTTCATGTTTCACCTTTCAGGTGCATGTTAATATATCTCCAAATTACATGATGGCAAAAGAAAGAACCTCTTATTAGGACCAATTTTGTTTCTGTAATTATTCAATGCTGAATTATTTTCAACATGGTTTTAGCTAGAATTTGAATGGATTTTTCAGTAGCAAAAGTTAAATTCAGTTTTTTTTCCCCGTGTGAATCCTTCAGAAATAATGTTTTCCTTGGCTCCCCATGTTCAGTTAAAGATGGAGAAAAGAAGTGTCCATCGACAACACGCCACAAGGCTCGCTGTGTTTTGAGTAGGAGTGTGACTCATTTTTTCTTGAGTAGAAAAATTCAGCTCTCTGGCTCTTACTATCTCTATTGTTATTGCTGCTTCTACCCACACATACAGTATACATAACTCAGCTGGATGTAACAAGTTCACGCTTGTTCTCCGGGGGTTGTAAGAGGAATTCTGGGAAATATAGGAGATAATTATCCAAAGTAGAAACAGAAAAGGTGGGCTGAGGGAAAGTGGATGCAGAAAAAAATGAGAATTTGATCAACTCGTCACTGAAGTACTCCAGGAATGCACTGAGCAGCCAAACCGATGATATCCTTTTCCCCCATGTCAGACATACAAGGATAACTTACTTGTGCAGCATTTTATCATTTCTTGATGCATATGCAGCCTTAGATGTGCTTCCTGTGCACTGTATTGCTGCCGCCTTTTTAATGGATCATCCAATGAATATTTCATGTGCATTAATCGTGGATTAATCAATACTGTAGCTTATGAAGCTTCCTCCCTCATGTCTCCTGCTGTATAAGGAGCTACCCTGCACTTTTTCGACACATCCATGCAAACTTATATACGCACACACAATATGGTCGGAGATAGAGCCAGTACAATGTGAATTTTCATCTTGTTATTGTTTTAAGCACATGATGTAATCATATGTGTATGAGACTCAGTGTGAGACTATAAACACATGGGCCAATGTTTGTTACCTATGGGAAACTTTGGCCTGGGGATTTTTTATTGTAAAAACAAATACATCGCGGACAGCATCTGCTCTTCCCTAAAGCTTGCCATTAGTTTGCAAAAATAGGGAAAACACAAATGCTGCAGATTAAGTCTATAAAGGCCCCAGAAATGGGTAAATTTATTAAATAATATAAAAGGGCAGTTTTCACTCTGCAGTTTATTTCTCCACAAAACATTTAAGTACCCTTTTTTTATTTTTTAGAGTGATGTTGCCATAACAGGGACAAAAGAACATGAAATGTCAACATAGGAGCAAGACGAGGGACAAGCTGTGTGTGTGTGTGTGTGTGTGTGTGTGTGTGTGTGTGTGTGTGTGTGTGTGTGTGTGTGTGTGTGTGTGTGTGTGTGTGTGTGTGTGTGTGTGTGTGTGTGTGTGTGTGTGTGTGTGTGTGTGTGTGTGTGTGTGTGTGTGTGTGTGTGTGTGTGTGTGTGTGTGTGTGTGTGTGTGTGTGTGTGTGTGTGTGTGTGTGTGTGTGTGGACAAATGGGTTAGGGGGATCTCGGGGATGAGTTTTAGTGCCTGTACATACACCAACTCTCCCATATTCAATAATATCTAACCAAACACAGTGTGTGTGTTCCATCAGTTTGATAAGTTGGACCTCTTGTTTCATTGGAAGCACTTTTCTAGATGTTTGCTCACTTGTGATGTAACTGGAGAGTTTCACTCCGAGCTAGAGGAAATAAATTCACCCCTCACAAATATTAAAGATTACTATGCCATTAAGTATCAAAACATTTATGGAGGTGAACAAACACTGACACTATGTCAGAGCGTAGGAGCGTCTCATTATTGTTAGCTTCACGTGGACTATGCTCTGTCCTCCTGAATCTTTATGGGTGAGCAAACAGCATGTATTACCCAGCGTGCCCTGGGCTGTGTGTGGTGCTTTGATCGCACAGCCTGGTAGGTTATATAATTTCAGTCTATTGAATGTTTTTCTCCACTTTACATTCCATATTTTATGTATTTATAGAACAGGAAACTTGTGGCACATGACTTGTCTCAGACAGGAAATGCATGCCTTTGTGAGATTTTTTCACTTGCATTCAAGTTGTCACAATGATTACCTTTCGACGCATGGTTACACACAGACACACACATACACACACACTCCTAGAAACAGTTACTCTAGTGACAACTGTCACAGCTTACCAGCTCTGAGGTCATGGACTGGTTTGACCACCTCAGTTTACATCAACACGTTGCTCCTGCCCTTGGGCGGGTTGCTATTTATAGCCATAATTTTTACAAGGACATGAAGACAGGGAAATAGTTGTGTATTGTTGTCTTCAAGCTTTGTGCAAATGCAGCCAAGAGCAAAATCCCTAACACAGAACTTGTGTTGAAATAAATCTTCAAAAAATGGACTTGTGCGAAGTGAAAAAAGTTCAGTGACGTACACTTGATTAAATAAACTAATGTTATTAATGGATTTGATTAAAATTCCATCCATCCATCCATCCGTCTTCTCCCGCTTTTCCGTCAGGGTCGCGGAGGTAACAGCTCCAGCAGAGAGCCCCAAACTTTCCTTTCCCTGGCCACATCAACCAGCTCTGACTGGGGGATTCCAAGGCGCTCCCAGGCCAGCGAAGAGATATAATCCCTCTACCTGGTCCCAGGTCTACCCCACAGTCTCTTCCCAGCTGGACGTGCCTGGAACACCTCCCTAGGGAGGCGCCCAGGTGGCATCCTCACTAGGTGCCCGAACCACCTCAACTGGCTCCTTTCAACGCGAAGGAGCAGCGGTTCTACTCCGAGTCCCTCCCAGATGACTGAACTTCTCACCTTATCCCTAAGGGAGATGCCAGCCACCCTGCGGAGAAATCCCATTTCGGCCGCTTGTATCCGCAATCTCGTTCTTTCGGTCATGACCCATCCTTCATGACCATAGGTGAGGGTAGGAACGAAGATGGCCCGGTAGACAGAGAGCTTTGCCTTCTGGCTCAGCTCTCTTTTCGTCACAACGGTGCAGTAAAGCGACTGCAGTACCGCTCCCGCTGCTCCGATTCTCCGGCCCATCTCAGGCTCCATTGTTCCCTCACTCGAGAACAAGACCCCGAGATACTTGAACTCCTTCACTTGGGGTAAGGCTTCATTCCCTACCTGGAGTGGACAGTCCATCGGTTTCCTGCTGAGAACCATGGCCTCAGTTTTGGAGGTGCTGATCCTTATCCCAGCCGCTTCACACTCGGCCGCGAACCGATCCAGTGAGTGCTGAAGGTCACAGACCGATGAAGCCATTAGAACCACATCATCTGCAAAAAGCAGTGGTGCAATCCTTAGCCCACCAAACTGCAGACCCCCCCCCCCATGACTACGCTTCGAAATCCTGTCCATGAATATCACAAACAGGATTGGTGACAAAGCGCAGCCCTGGCGGAGGCCAACCCTCACCGGAAATCGGTCCGACGTGCTGCCGAGGACTCGGACACAGCTCTCGCTTTGAGAGTACAGAGATTGGATGGCCCTGAGTAGAGACCCCCTCACCCAATACTCCTGCAGCACCTCCCACAGTATCTCCCTGGGAACCCGGTCATACGCCTTCTCCAAATCCACAAAGCACATGTAGACCGGATGAGCGTACTCCCAGGCCCCCTCCAGGATCCTTGCGAGAGTGAAAAGCTGGTCCGTCGTTCCACGACCAGGACGAAAACCGCATTGTTCCTCTTCAATATGAGGTTCGACAATCGGCCTAACCCTCCTTTCCAGCACCTTGGAGTAAACTTTCCCGGGGCGGCTGAGTAATGTGATGCCTCTGTAATTGGCACACACCCTCTGATCCCCCTTTTTAAAAAGAGGAACCAACACCCCGGTCTGCCACTCCTTCGGTACTGTTTCCGACTTCCACTTAATGTTGATGAGACGTGTCAACCATGACAGTCCCTCAACACCCAGAGCCTTCAGCATTTCTGGGCGGATCTCATCCACCCCCGGGGCTTTGCCACTGTGGAGCTGTTTAACTACCTCAGTGACTTCCCCCCATGAGATTGGAATTGATCCCCCTTCATACTCCAGCTCCGCCTCTAACATAGAGGGCGGAGTTTTCGGATTCAGGAGTTCCTCAAAGTGTTCCTTCCACCGCCCTAACACACTATCAGTTGAGGTCAACAGCGTCCCATCCTTACTGTACACAGCTTGGATGGTTCCCTGCTTCCCCCTCCTGAGGTGTCGGACGGTTTTCCAGAACAACTTTGGTGCCGACCGAAAGTCCTTCTCCATGGCTTCTCCGAACTTCTCCCACACCCGCTGCTTTGCCTCGGCCACGGCTGAGGCTGCTGCCCTTCGGGCCCGTCGATACCTTGCAACTTTGTCAGGAGTACCCAGGGATAACATATCCCGGAAGGCCTCCTTCTTCAGTCGGACGGCTTCCCTGACCCCTGGTGTCCACCAGGAGGTTCGATGGTTACCGCCCCTTGAGGCACCTAAGACCTTGAGACCACAGCTCCCCGCCGCAGCTTTGGCAATGGACGCTTTCAACACCACCCACTCTGGTTCAATGTCCCCAGCCTCCACAGGGATGCCTGAAAAGCTCCGCCGGAGGTGTGAGTTGAAAGCCTCCTGGACTTGGGACTCCTCCAGACGCTCCCAGTTCACCCGCACTACACGTTTGGGCTTACCAGGTCTGTCCAGAGGCTTCCCCCGCCACTCGACCCAACTCACCACCAGATGATGGTGATCAGTTGACAACTCCGCCCCTCTCTTCACCCGAGTGTCCAAAGCATGCGGCCTCAGGTCAGATGATACGATAACAAAATCGATCATGGACCTTCTGCCTAGGGTGCTCTGGTACCACGTACACTTATGAGCATCCTTATGTTCGAACATGGTGTTTGTTTTGGCCAATCCATGACTAGCACAGAAGTCCAGTAACAAACCACCACTCCGGTTCAGATCAGGGGGGCCGTTCCTCCCAATCACGCCCCTCCAAGTGTCTCCATCATTGCCCACGTGTGCGTTGTAGTCTCCCAGCAAGACTAAGGAGTCCCCTTCAGGAGCCCCACACAGGACTTCTTTCAGGGTCTCCAAGAAGGCCGAATACTCTGAACTGCTGTTTGGTGCATAAGCACACACAACAGTCAGAGTTTTCCCCCCCATGACCCGCAGGCGTAGGGAGGCGACCCTCTCGTCCACTGGGGTAAACTCCAACAAAGCAGCACTCAACCGGGGGCTTGTGAGTATCCCCACACCCGCTCGGCGCCTCACACCCTGGGCAACTCCGGAGAAGAATAGAGTCCAACCCCTATCCAGAAGTAAGGTTCCAGAGCCGACGCTGTGCGTAGAGGTGAGCCCCACCAGATCCAACTGGTAACGCTCCACCTCTCGCACAAGCTCCGGCTCCTTCCCCCCCAGAGAGGTGACATTCCACGTCCCCAAAGCCAGCTTCTGTCGCCTGAGTCTGGTCCGTCGAGACCCTCTGCTTTCACTGCCACCCTTCTCGCAGCGCACCCGACCCCATCTTTGTTTCCAGTAGGTGGTGGGCCCGCGGGACGGAGAAGCGGAGGTGTTGCTCACGTTGCTTTTTCGGGCTGTGCCCGGCCAGGATCCGTGGCAAGCCCGGCCACCAGACGCTCGCTGACAAGTCCTCCTTCTGGGCCTGGCTCCAGAAGGGGACCCCGGGCTTCCTCCGGGCCGGGTATCCTCGCTTCCAAGTGTGTTTTTCATGAGGTCTTTTTGAACCAATCTTAGTCTGGCCCCTTACCTGAGACCAATTTGCCATGGGAGACCCTACCAGGAACACAAGGTTCCAGACAACACAGACCCCAGGTTCATCGGGGCACACAAACCTCTCCACCACGATAAGGTGCTGGTTGATTAAAATTGTTTACTTTAATGTGCACATGATTAACAATTAAGTGTGCCCTTTTGATGTACTTAAAATCTAGCTATTATACTAATCATGTTCCATTAGTACGACTAAAGATGTACCAAAATACATGTACTGTATGTGTACATGTGTGCTCTTAAATAAACTTACAGTAAGTACATCTTTATCCATTTTTATTCTAATGCTAAAATGTTAATGTTTTACTCTGAAAGGTAATTTAATCCTACAGTTCATATAATAATTTATTTACCTATGATATCTAAAAAATATATTTAAATTGAAAACAAAATGTGTGGGAATTTTGTTTCAAGTTAATAATTGAAATCCTTATGATGTCCAGAATAGAACCAATTACACGTAATTATTTAGTAGCGCTATTTATATATCATTAGCATGTGCACATACTCAGTCCAACAGACATAGCTCATTATACTTTTTGATGCCTTGGATTAAGTGTACTTCACAATTTGTTATACCTTGTGTAGCTTTTATGTTTAATGCAGCTGCATTTTTAAAGTCAAGTTAGATTCAGGTGTTATTGTGAACACAGCACCCTTGTTTTGTCAGGATACAGCTGTGCGCTATACTGCCAATATAATCTCTCTTTTATTGTCTATGACTGATTTTGAGTTTATGACCCCTCATCAAACATATGACCCGCCTCCAGCAGACAGAAGAATAGTTTAGTGTTTCCAGATAAAAGGTATACGTCACAGATGTTTGCTTTGAGAGCGTTAGCGGATGTTAAAACTTGGATCATGCTGTTATTATCGTGATAATGAGGAATACATGGACAGAGAGGCTCGTTGGGGGAGGTAATATGGCAGCTGGACAGAGAGGGACCAACATGACATCATGGTGGAAAAGGGCAACAAAGAGCTTCTTCCTGCGATAGTCCTCGCCTTCTGCTCAGGTCAGGGCAGCGTTTCCCTCAGCTTCCTGTGGCACACAGACCACACACACAAACACACACTTGCTACTGTTAAATTAAACCTGAGGCTTAACCTAAAATGTCCTCCGTTCAATAACAACTTTTTCACATGTGGAGATAAAAGTGGGGGATGCCACTTCTTACTAAGGCATCAACATAGGGTTGAATCAATGAAAAGCTTAACATCTTAAAGGATTTATTGTTGAGATGTTGGCTGTTCTGCAATAGCTTGTTAAGGTTTGTATATAATATTCAGATGTGATACCAAGTCCTTACAAGTTGTTTTTTAAATAAAAAGTAAGTCCTTAGTCTTTGCATTTAAGTTGTTAACATTGAGCTCTCAAGGCCTAAACAATTGTATCTGTTTCTTAAGTATTGAGCCCAAATGTTTTTGCCTCCACTCTTCTTTTATCGCAGTTTTCTATGCAAAGAAAATAATGTTTGGTTTCATTTTTTTCAACTGGAGCTCATTAACATGGTCAGTTCTTCATTTGTCTCCCCTGCAACTTGATTTGATGTTGTAAGATTGGAAAAAACAAAGTTTTTATTTTCTGAATTTTGGAGAAGTAAATTCCAACTTGCTGTTGAAAGAATATACTTTTTAATTTAGTTTTGGCTAAGGGGAAGGTTTTAATTCTCAAGTCAAAAGGCTACACTCTTTTTGAATTCACGGGTCATGTTTAAGTCAAAGTCAAGTTGCAATTATTTTTTGATTTTGTCAACATGACTTTAAAATCATATTATTCGTGACTAGAGTTGGACTTGAGTACAAATCATTTGACTGTAGTCCACGCCTTTGATGGAAAGTAAATTATCTTCAATCTTTATTTAGCTCTATGGAAATGTGTGATATGCAAGCAACTCTATTTATGGCTTTGTTTTGCAAGGGATGGAAAATTGTATAGATGTTGCTTATGATAGAAAAATGCACATCCACGCCCTAAGAAGCAGAAGAGGAGGTTTTACAGACAGTGCCAATGCAAATGTTTTCTTTTTTTTTTGCTTGATCTGATTGTTGTGTGTTTACCGCACATGATTTGCATACACAAAAACACCAGGCTTTACCTGCAGCTCTAATGCAAATTAATACCAAACATTTAACAGTTGGACATTGTGGGCGTTTGGATCATCGTCTGGTGGTTGGCTTCACTGTTGGTACCTCGCTGACCACCACAGTGTGACTCAAGTGCGAGGCCGACATTTAACACATCAGACAAAGGAGGTGATGTGAGAATGAGTGATAATCAGAAAGGGATAATCAGTTGTTTATGAACAAGAAAAAGATTTAAGGTTGGCGCACGGAGGAGATGTGTGTGAAGGGTCACAGAAATCTAGCGAAATCTCACTTTTAGCACAGTGTAGGTGCGAGAATAGCACGTAATATTCACTGGGGCCCCCTCTGCCAGCGTTCACACATCACATTCTGTTGCAGATGTTGTTGTTACATGTTTGCAAGATACAAAGCGTGATCTTCATGGTGTGGTTTCGGCTGGTGGTCTACAGCAGATCTGACTGAAGGTCTGGAGTGACAGTGTGAGTGGAGGTGTTTTAAACCTCAAGAGTATGAAAACTACGCACTTGTTTACGTCCTAGATTCCTTTGTGTGAACGCTTTATGAATATAACCTCACAGTAAAGCAGGGTCGTTTTTGATTGTGTGGATAGATGCAGCCTGCAGAACTGCTGGAGTCGGTTAAATTAAGCACGAGGACATTACTAACGAGAGGTCAGAGTAGAAACAGTGTGCGTATACACACTCACACACACACTCAAACACAGATGTTCGGGATGCCGGTAACCCCCTGGTGTCCCGCCAGAAGGATGTCGTTCCTTCTCTGACCTTATTTTTGCTTCCCTTGACATGCCTTCATGATGTCAGAGCTGCTAAGCAGAAACATAAATAAAGGGCGGCGACCACACTACCCTCATGGAACAAATTAGAACGACAAGTTCCTGTGTGCAGCGTACCCACAGCGCAGAGCATATTTCTACTCATGTGTAAGTGACAGACCAAGAGAGAATGAGAACCGTCTAACAGAAAAAGAAAAGCATGGGGGAGCGAATACAAGAGAGTTTATGGACAACATTTATGAGTTTGTTTCAACTTTTAAAGCCCATTTTTATTTCATATGAACCCAGATCTGCACATAAAACACATATGAGTGGAGATTTTTTTTTTCCTGCAGCTTTATAGCAAGATGTTATAATCCCAGTGTTTCCTTTCATGTTGATTCCTTCACAATCCTTCCGCTAAACTTCCCCCCAGACCTAGTTTGTTATATCCTGCCCAAATATTTCCCCTTCAGCCAGCAGATACACAACAGCTGAGGGCCACCAACAATGCAGCAGGAATCTGTGCAGAATTTTGAACTCATTTGAACTGATTAAGGGTTGTATTTGACATCACAGAAGCCAAAATACACTGTGGCAGCATAAGAAGTTGCTTGTTGCATCCAGATTGATGTCTCTCTCATGTGTAGATAAATAATTCATGCATGATATTTGCATGTTTGTGGGAGCAGTTACTCATATTTGTTCTTGGATAAAAATTGTTTGATTCAGCTGGATGTATAAACATGCTGACAGGGGTGCTGGTGAGAGATTGCTGACCAGTTTAGATATTTTTATCTACACAAACTTTCCCATACCATAACTCTCTTTTATTTCACACACATTGAAGAATGACATTATGGTTTCATCATCTTCACTGACTTGTTGTACGAAATATGTTGGGTCATGAGAGAGATATAAGAAAGCTGAAAAAAATCTAGAGTTTTCTCTAGTTTGTATCGCTGTGTCAAAAAGCCACAGTATTCATTACACGGTGTTAGAAGTCAAAAATGAAGTACACCCCTGATCTATTGCTGTGCTCTGTTTATGTGCATATAAAGCTGTAAACTTGCGACTTTATCCAACCCTAAAACAAAGGGCGTTTAAGAGCCTGAAGCGGTAAACGAGGTCAGTCATGATGTAGAGGTGACAGTGAAAATCCCCTCAGAGAACAGTTTAAAAAGCTTGATTACAAGAAACTAAAAAATAACCAAGGGTGATGGAGAGACTAAGGGATAAGAAGTGCAAGGGGAAAAAGGTTTTGAGAGCAGTGAGAGGGAAATTAAAAAGGAAACAATAAGAACAAAAGAGGAACTACATTATTTGTGGTTTTCTCTGCATTGTGTTAAAGTTCAATGCCTGGGTGGAGTGCAGATGTTTGGTACAATTATTTGACATGGCGTTGACCCTTAACAGGAAATCTATGCCATTTGGTAGACACTTTTGTCCACAAGGCCTTACAGTAGCATTCATTTTTAGCATGGTGGCCCCGCAGGGAATGACCTTCTACTGTCATTGTACTGTTAGCAGATGTCAAGTTTCTTTTGAAAGTGGATTATAATATTGGACCACAACAGACAAAATGTTGCTGTGAAGCATTACTGTAGATATTAACTGTTTTCAGAGAACAACTGGTGCTTGAATAAGGAAGTGTGCCTGTTTATAGCTTGTTTGGTCTACAGTCGTGTTGATGAGGAGCAGGTGCTCAGAGTTAATGATTCTCTTAGGGGATATTTTGTCTTGGGTTATTAATACATTTAAGCTCTGTGTGTGTCCGTGTTGATACTACTACTAGTCTGTGTGTCAGCTGTGGTGAGGATGTGGTTTCCTTTATCTAAAAACATAACCAACCTGATGTAATATTCAGCTATTAAAACCCTTTATGTATGGGTTTTGTGGGTCAAAAAGAATGGTTGAAGAAGTGCGTCATAAGCGGCAGTTGTAGCTTACTGCCTAGAGTACTAGTCAGCTGGCTGGTAAGCTAGTTAGCAGTGACCTGGCCTATTGTCTATAGCAGTTCAGCAAGCCTTGTTTTATTTTCCAAAGCCACAGAGTCCCTGCATTGAGGGCATTATTCTTAAGGTCTACTATAGGCAATTAGACAAAGCCCCATTCAGGACTGGCACATCTACTTTGTGGTAGCCAAACTCCTCTTTGATGATATTATATCAGCGTTTTATTGCTACCATTCTTAGTGAGTAAGGAAGTGGTCCTGCTTAATCGTCACTGTACAATCCTATGCCAGTTACTTTATACTTTTACTCCACTCGTAACTTGAAATACAGTATAAAAATAGAAACATAACACATATAAAGTTGTTAACTTTGCCATTGTAAACTGCTAAATCTTGCACCTGTGTTTATAGTAACTGGTGGAGTTTGAGCTTACACCTGTTGTTTTCATTCTCAGTTGGAATTTGTATTCCATATTGATTAATATGCAGCCTGTGGCTCTAGTATAAGGATATTTTGTTTAGCATTGTCATTATTATAGCCTTAAAAATCAATGCTGATATTTATCAAGAATTCAACTTTTTCTTTATAGAAAAAGACTGTATAATGTTTTGCATGTACCTGTAAATTGTATGAAAATACAAAACCATAATATGTGAATAACAAAATGAATGGCCCTGAAAGTATTTATTTAGACGTTTATTGATCAGGGACAAATGCATTAAACATTATTTCATATGAAATACAAAAACATACTGTATGTCATGCATACAAGTTTCTAGCCGAAGCTCATTTGCAACCCCTGTCCCTGGTTAGACTTTTGCTATTAAAACAGAGTTCATGAGCAAAGCTAAAAACAGTACAGAAACATTAATAAACAAAACATATAGACAGAGACAGAATCGATACATAAACAATAGTCAAAAACACAAAACATAAAGGGCAGGACACTAAACGAGTACAGTGGTTTATAAAAGTCAATGTGCACAGGTTTGTTTCAGTTTCAGCCATTGTTTTACTTCAGTGTTAAAAGCCTTGAGCTCTGTCAGTGTTTTTATTGCAGGTGGTAATTTATTCCATAGGTTGGTACCTATTACTGAGGAGGATGTCCGAATGTTGTCCTGCGTTTCCCTGTTCTACAATTATTGCTTGTTACACTCCCAGTTCTAATTCCACTGTTTTGTTTGTTTACTAGTTGGCAGAGTATTTCTGGAGCAAGGTTGTTAACACACTTGAAAGTCAGTTTGAAGAGTGAGAGGCCTAGAAAACTGTCAAAATTAAAAGATTATGTTTCTTGATAATTTGGCAATGGTGTCATCTAGCATGTTTATTATCTATTACTTTCAGTGCCTGTTTATATAATGACCTAATTGGTGCCAGTGTTGTTTGATTAGCTTGACCCCAAACAGTTGTACAATATGATAAATGGGAGAATATCATTGCATGCATGAACTGTTGTGCTGTCTTAAGGGGGTTATATTGTCTAATCAGACGAAAGCAGTTTAAAATGGTTATGTATGTATATATGTAGTTTTTATCTAAGGCGGCAAAAGATGCCAAAGGGAATTTGAAGAAGGAAACATACCTTAGGGTTCATGACACTGTTGTCCAGAAGTTCTTGTTTTTTTGGCAAACTGCAGCAGCATCACCATAAGTGTTTGAAATCACATCATAATGAGTAATAAATTAGGCGTGTGTGATGTTTTAAATCACTCCAAAACATGTCAATGTTATTCTTAAATCTTCACATTGTTGCGTGTAATATAGTTACATTTAAGTTCAAGTAAGTGTAAGATCATCAAATATTAAACTGTAGAGCAGGAAAAGGATGAGGCAGTAAAGCAGGGGGATGACGGGAAAACTGCTAAAGCTTTCACTCAGAGGCTTCAACATGACGTAGTCTGTCTCACATTCCTGTGTTATTACTTAAATATGTCTGCTTTTCATTGTTCCCCTGCTCTCCTTTCAATATATCCTCTAAAAGCAGCTAAGGCTTGAAAAGATTGGTTAAAAGAAAACCCTGTCAGTTCAATCGAGCATTCATTGCATATTGAGAAAACAAATCTAACTGAATCGAACATGATGTAAGGCATAGTAAGCGAAATAATTTAGATGAAAAGCAGATAAATAAGTGCTCCCAGTTGTGTTACAACTGCACAAGAGAAGAAAGAAGAAAAGTCAGAGGTGATTTTAACATGGTTTGTATAAGAATTGTTGACTTTTTCTGATTCTGATTCTGATCGGTCTGATTCATGGTTGACATCACAGCAAATTTCCTCCCCCAAAAAATGATATGATGTTGATGTAAGTGATTCGTGTTCATGGTGGTGTTACATTGCTGCAAGAAGCTGATCATCATTATTCAGAGTTGTGGAATCCAGCCTGGGAAAGATTTGGGTTCTGATGGGAACTGAGCTGGTCAGAATAAGCTGACACACACACACACACACACACACACACACACACACACACACACACACACACACACACACACACACACACACACACACACACACACACAGCTCAACTTTCAGAAAAACTAAAAGTGAGAAAGAAAGTCAGCAGGGAGAGGAGAGATTTACGCAGGAAGTGAGACATAATCTATGAATTATATATACACTCTGAGACTATGATTTCATTCAAGGGAGAGCCCACACACAACCCCTCTCCTTTTAGCCTTTAGGGTTTTATTTTCTCCTCACTGAGGAAAATAAAAGTTGACAACTTTATGAAGTCCTTTCATTACGACATTCTCACCTCTTGTTGTTCTCTCTCCCCACAGGTGGAGGAGGAAAGCGGAAAGGGAGGAGCAAAAAATGGAGGGAGATCCTTCGCTTCCCCCATATAAGCCAGTGCACTGAGCTAGGAAACTCCATCGGTAGGTGTTTGTGTGCTAACTTAGTTTGAAGAGAGTGTCTGCAGTTCTTTAGTCTTATTTTGCCTAGGAAACTTTGTGAGTTAAATGATCCAGAAATGTCATGATAAGAGATGGTCAAATTCTGTAAGGAAAAAAGCATCAATACTTTTCTTCTTATCATCTTTAGCATAAAATACACTGGACTGTCCTTTATAAAAAGGAAAGGAGATAATGCTGTCGCACAGAGTATTGAAGCTTCACAACAGAACCATGCCAATAACATTCGCTAGCATAATTACAAACAGTGGTGGAGCATAACTAAGTACGTTTACTCTATGTACTGTACTTAAGTACAATTGCAAGGCACTTGTACTTTTTCCATTTATGCTACTATAGAGACTGGTTACCTTTCAGGTTCATTTTATTAATTAAAACAAATAATTTAACTAATGGATTATGATGTGCTAGTCGGATTTGGGATACCTGGCAGTATACAGTCTATGAGTATAACAAGTAATTAAAGTTATCTCGCCTCTGGCCAGTTGCAATATTAAGATGATTTAATTATTAATGGATCACAAATTATAATCTAGTGGTATAATAGTGGCCACTCATAATCACTCACACAATTAGTTTTGGTTCTTTAAGTATATCTTGAATCTAATACTTTTGTACCTTATTTTGAAAATGTTGAATACAGGATATGTGTACACTTTACTTTTACTAAGCTAAAGAGGATGAGTACTTTTAGTCTAGTGTGAATGCAGTGTTAGCACAGCGGTTGTCTTTCCCTAGTCCTTCTTCCTTCCTTGACCTCATGACGTCAAAGAAATTTGGTTAAAAAATAAGATAGGAGTTTATTTTATGTTGTCTAATGGTGTTTCCAAAGTAGGTGTTTTAAATAGTGTGTGTGTGCTTTTCTATTTCTGCAGACAGGGACTATGTCAGCATCTGTGAGAAACAGCCTATTGGGCGGCTTCTGTTCCGTCTTTACTGTGACACCAGACCTAAACTGCAACGATGCATTCAGCTACTGGACGCAATGGTACACACACACACACACACACACACACACACACACACACACACACACACACACACACACACACACACACACACACACACACACACACACACACACTCACACTCACACTCACACTCACACTCACACACACTCAATATCATACACACACACACCACATGGAGAGCGCATTTTCCTGGAAAATCCCCAGGAAAAAATGGGGCAAGACAATAATCAACTTTCTTTTTCCTTTTAATAATTACCATCAAAGTGACTGTGAACAAAGCATTTAACCCCTAATTGATCATTTACCAAACCTAACTAGGAACAACACGCCGTTTAAAGCTTTTCTCCAGTTTATCTAATATACTTGGTATGTTAGGCATGATGGTGGTTGATTTTGTTTTGTTGACCTTACCATAAACCAAAAACACGAGCAACAGCAGCAGTACTATATTTATCTCAAATTCAAAATCAACTTTATTGACAATCTGTTCGCACCACCAGACACCAAATCAAATTCCTTGTATGTGTAAACGTACCTGGAAATAAACTTGATTCTGATTCTGTGTGTGAGATACAGACAGGGAGATCAAAATGCTGTTCCTCACAATACCTAGAAATACAAATGAAAATACAGTAACTACAACATACATACACTCCTGTACATCCACCTATATATACACTTGCATAATCAAACATAGACACATACAAATACCCACTTTAAGAGGCGTCTGATCCAATGTGTTAGTTCGCTGGATGACTAGCTTATTATCAAGAAGAAGTAGTCTAGCATCATTTCCAAAAGTTAAGAAAATATGTCATTTGATAACTACAACATAACCTGAAACATGATTTTTAAAGTGTCACAGAGTTCACAAAGCTCACAGAGTTTTGGCGTTGACATTAGCAACCAATAAAATCTTTACTTCTGTGTTAAATCAAGGACTTGTTGTCTACAAACAAGGACTACACATTAGAGAAGTACATTCCCCCTAGTTTGTCAGCAGAATTACAGAAAATTATATTTTGCAGCAGAACAAAAGCACAAGCAGATTCACACATTAACTTTTCAATTTCATTAACATTGCAAAATCGTGCAAAGAGCGTTCAGTTTTGGCGGGAGTCTGCGCTCTCCAAGTGCCCTATTGGTTGTACACACGTATGTATCATTGTGTAATGGAAAGCCTGACAAGCATAGCAACAGTAACCAACAGAGGAGGGGCTTAGCAAATGATCAATTCTTCCTATATTCCCTGGTGCTATATAGGCTATCTAGATTAGTAGAAAAACACCGCTCTTTCCTTGATGAATTCAGGTATGGAAAACCCCCATCCACTTTTTCAAGGCTTTCACTTTCATTACATTGTGGCCTGAAAGTACCTTATTGCTGCGTCATGCAGCCAGAGGAGACAATTACACTGAGTAGTGATTATTCAACCAGTCAGATCCCCCCCCTTGTCACCCGGCTTGTTACCCACCTCCTCCAATCTCTCTCTCCCTGCGTCTAGACGAAATATCTCCCACATGACACATTTAAGTCTTTATCTATGCCCAGAATATCTTTGAGGCATGTGAGAGGACAGAAAGGACAGCATTGTTTCGCACACCACCCCTTCCAATCCCAAGACCCCCGGCGTTCTCTGCCCTCTTCAACCTCCCAGCCCTAGAAATGACCGTCACCCTCTGCCAGAGGGAAACCACTCTACACACACTCATCCTAAACACATGCTGGTGATAATTCCATGTAATGACCTCTGAGATGTATACTCAGCACATTACTGACAATAAAAAAGGCCTGAGGGTCAAATGAATCATCTTAACACTTTTTTTTAGGTCTTCTCTACATACGTTTTTTATTTAGCTGTGCGTTGGGAACCTGGAAAATATAATGTTTAGAATGCGTCATTATTTATTTGTGTGTGTCAGTGTGGTGGTTTCTCCTGCATCATGAGAAAGTGTGTGTGTGTGTGTGTGTGTGTGTGTGTGTGTGTGTGTGTGTGTGTGTGTGTGTGTGTGTGTGTGTGTGTGTGTGTGTGTGTGTGTGTGTGTGTGTGTGTGTGTGTGTGTGTGTGTGTGTGTGTGTGTGTGTGTGTGTGTGTGTAATTGACTCTTTCCCCATCTCTCTCTCTTTCAAATTTCAAATTTAAAGACGCTTAAGGACAGGTCAAAACACAGTATTAAGCACATTGTACAAAATGGTACAGTGTGCTTATTACAAACAACAAGACATTAAACAACCATGTTAAAAATACTCTTTCAACATACAGTGGGGCAAAAAAGTATTTAGTCAGCCACCAATTGTGCAAGTTCTCCCATTTAAAAAGATGAGAGAGGCTTGTAATTTTTATCATAGGTATACCTCAACTATGAGAGACAAAATCAGAAAAAACAATCCAGGAAATCACATTGTCTGATTTTTAATGAATTAATTGGTAAATTCCTCGGTAAAATAAGTATTTGGTCACCTACAAACAAGCAAGAATTCTGGCTCTCACAGACCTGTAACTTCTTCTTTAAGAGGCTCCTCTGTCCTCCACTTGTTACCTGTATTAATGGCACATTTTTGAACTCGTTATCAATATAAAAAAGACACCTGTCCACAACCTCAAACAGTCATACTCCAAACTCCACTATGGCCAAGACCAAAGAGCTGTCAAAGGAGACCAGAGACAAAATTGTAGACCTGCACCAGGCTGGGAAAACTGAATCTGAAATAGGTAAGCAGCTTGGTGTGAAGAAATCAACTGTGGGAGCAATTATTAGAAAATGGAAGACATACAAGACCACTGCTAATCTCCCTCCATCTGGGGCTCCACGCAAGATCTCACCCCGTGGGGTCAAAATGATCACAAGAACGGTGAGCAAAAATCTCAGAACCACACGGGGGGACCTAGTGAATGACCTGCAGAGAGCTGGGACCAAAGTAACAGAGGCTACCATCAGTAACACACTACGCCGCCAGGGACTTAAATCCTGCAGTTCCAGACGTGTCCCCCTGCTTAAGCCAGTACATGTCCAGGCCCGTCTGAAGTTTGCTAGAGGGCATTTGGATGATCCAGAAGAGGATTGGGAGAATGTCATATGGTCAGATGAAACCAAAATAGAACTTTTTGGTAAAAACTCAACTCGTCGTGTTTGGAGGAGAAAGAATGCAGAGTTGCATCCAAAGAACACCATACCTACTGTGAAGCATGGGGGTGGAAACATCATGCTTTGGGGCTGTTTTTCTGCAAAGGGACCAGGACGACTGATCCGTGTAAAGGAAAGAATGAATGGGGCCATGTATCGTGAGATTTTGAGTGAAAACCTCCTTCCATCAGCAAGGGCACTGAAGATGAAGCGTGGCTGGGTCTTTCAGCATGACAATGATCCCAAACACACCGCCAGGGCAACGAAGGAGTGGCTTCGTAAGAAGCATTTCAAGGTCCTGGAGTGGCCTAGCCAGTCTCCAGATCTCAACCCCATAGAAAATCTTTGGAGGGAGTTGAAAGTCCGTGTTGCCCAGCGACAGCCCCAAAACATCACTGCTTTAGAGGAGATCTGCATGGAGGAATGGGCCAAAATACCAGCAACAGTGTGTGGAAACCTTGTGAAGACTTACAGAAAACGTTTGACCTCTGTCATTGCCAACAAAGGGTATATAACAAAGTATTGAGATGAACTTTTGTTATTGACCAAATACTTATTTTCCACAATCATTTGAAAATTAATTCATTAAAAATCAGACAATGTGATTTCCTGGATTTTCTTTTCTCATTCTGTCTCTCATAGTTGAGGTATACCTATGATAAAAATTACAGGCCTCTCTCATCTTTTTAAATGGGAGAACTTGCACAATTGGTGACTGACTAAATACTTTTTTGCCCCACTGTATGTCCAGGGACTGCAGATAACAAAAATAGCCTCTTTGCTTTATAAAACACATTTGGTCCCTCCTCCTCCTCCTCTCTTTTTATACTAATACTACTATGAATAAAGTTGCATGTGTAAATGCAGTATGTTTATATTTCACGGCTTCTTTTGGCTTTGTCCAGAAGTGTCAGTGACCCTGCAGCTTTTTAAAGCCAGTTTTTCCTTAAGCTCCAGGCTTATGTGTGTATGTACTGAATATATACGTGTGTGTGTGTGTGTGTGTGTGTGTGTGTGTGTGTGTGTGTGTGTGTGTGTGTGTGTGTGTGTGTGTGTGTGTGTGTGTGTGTGTGTGTGTGTGTGTGTGTGTGTGTGTGTGTGTGTGTGTGTGTGTGTGTGTGTTTTGTAGTGGAAAGCTGGTGACGCTGGTGTGACACACTGTGACACTCCAGGACCTCAAGGAATCCCGTCGTGTTTACTGTGTGGTTGCCAGGCAACGCAGGAGCATGTTGGAAAAAAGCCACTGGTAGGAAGCGCTGCAGCGTGCAGCACAGGCGCCATGTTGACCCCCCCCGCTACCCTCCCCTTTCTTTTTGGAGAAATGCGTCAGAGTGCTCTTCATGTCATTGCCTCTCCAATATGTCCACCGTGTAACGTCCAAAATCTGTTTGTGTCAACAGCTTCGTATGTTGACACACCGAGCCAAGAGCAGCATGTGTTTATGTGAGAGTGACAGCAACACACTCAGAGTGAGGTGTGTGTGTGTGTGTGTGTGTGTGTGTGTGTGTGTGTGTGTGTGTGTGTGTGTGTGTGTGTGTGTGTGTGTGTGTGTGTGTGTGTGTGTGTGTGTGTGCGTGCGTGCGTGCGTGCGTGCGTGTCCTAACTAAACAGCAGCTACTCAATCATACAGAATAACAAATTCTACTATTTTCCCGTTGAAGGCAGAAAAAGAGTTTGACGGAAATCATATTTTCGTTTTTTCATATTTGGAACGCAGAGGGGGGGGGGGAGTCATTAATCATCATCAGTACATTATGTTATTTTAGAAACCATAATAACCTTAATAAACCTATTTTCATTGGGTTTTCCTAAGGGAAACATACAGTTAAACAACAGCAGTTTTAATGCACACATTAATAAATAAATACACAATTAAAAACTGAAATCAAACAACTCAATATTTTCAAGCACTGTATGAGGAAAAAGATCTGTATAGCAAATACGAAGAATTAAATTATGCTTTGCATCCCACTGGGATTTTCCTTTTTGTTTACATGAAACAAATAAGTATCACTTTAATACGCATATTTATAAAGTAAATGTGTAATTGTTGAATTAAACATATACTAATGTTTTAAAGATCAGTTATAAACCATTTCTAAAAAAAAAGAAGGTGACCAGGTGGTGAAAAATCTATTTTGCTATTGTTTCTCTGAACCATTTGTAATTGTTAATCTGGCTTCCTTTTTGAACAATCAATTTTACAATTATTATTTAAGTTATTTAAAAACGGACATCTTTCTCATACCAAACAAGATGAATATAATATCTAAAAAGATACTGTCATCCTTGAGGACACACACCTAGCCAGAGAGATAATTAACATTTCCATTTAAAATGACATGGTATAATTAGATTGTTTGTGTTGTTGTCTGTGTAATTTAGGAAGACTATGAGGTGACGCCTGATGAGAAAAGGAAATGCAGAGGGGACCAGATCGTCAAGACTTTCCTCTCAAAAGAAGTACGTTTCTTTATCTGATCAATTTTGCAATCTTTTTTATTTCACATTATGTTGTTAAAGGGAATTTAGTAACCTTTTAAAATGATCGATCATTACATCCTGTGGAAAAAGCAGTCAGTAATATTGAGTAAGAGCTACAAGAAACACTCTGAAGGGTTCTTAGGAAGATGTACTAACTAAAAGAATAACAATGGAATGTTTGCACAGTGTGTATACTAGTTATGCATGTTTCTCCTGATGTAGTAAGGCAAAATAAAAAGCAATTTATTTGTGTATTTGTGCGCGTATGTCACTGTGTTTGTTTACATGTGTTGTTGATGTAGTCCCCTCAGCGTGTAGACATAGCGGAGGATTTCGCAGAAGAGTGCCGTGAAAACCTTGAGCTCAGTCCATGTAAGGAGATCTTTAACAACTGCTGCAAGTGAGTCTCCCCTCCGTCTTTATTCCCTCTCACCTGTCTCACTGTTTACACTTGACAACAAACAGTAAATATTCTGCTGCCTGAATGAGAGCATGCATTGTCTCACTTTTAACCGTGGTTGTGTTGCACTAGGGTCCTGCATGACTACCTGAGTGGAGCTCCGTTCTTGGACTACCAGAACAGCATGTACTTTGACCGATTCCTGCAGTGGAAGATGCTGGAGAGGTATGTAAATAAGCTAATATAATAATAGACATGTAAATGTTTATATGTAAATAAGGTAAAGATTTAAATATTAGACATCCTGCTGTAACTTGCCTGGCGGACAGCTTACACGAAGACTATTCTTTTCTAAAATGTTGTCTAAAGTGTTATGTCTACATTAAACAACAGAGGCATTATTTTTATAAATATATGCTATTTTGCCTTTTTTATGAATTGTATGTTGAATTTGGTGAATAGGGGATAAAACACATCCTAATGTACATCAACATAAAACTTCCATATTATATAATCAGAAGAATGGACTTCAATTATTATTTGAATGTCCCCTGTAGTTGATATATGAATAATTGCATTAATGTGATGCAGCATTACATTTATAGAGTATAGAGCTACATAACTACTTTATACATTTTGGGTAATTTAATCTATAAGAAAGCATCTTATAAATTGATTAGGTATTTTCTATTTTAAGTCTTAATCTGAACAGTAAATATAAGCTTTAGCAGTACATGTATTTACTTTAAATTATTTTTAAATGTACAATATTTTGTAAAATAGCATCACTTTTAGATACTCAGGAAATATACAAGTACATAAAAATGTGATTGTTTGATACTTATATGCAATGCACTCCTGATTTAACTGTCCGATGTGACTTTCCTACAACAGTAAATCATTTCTAAAAAGAAAACAAATAAAGAATTTGACTTGTGCATCACTTCAGAGACTCTTTAGAGTAGTCTGATGACTCTAGACAGGAAAGTATTTCATGCAGAGTGCATATCAAAGGCAGTTAGAAGTAAACAGCAGGCTTTTAGACGAGCCTTAATTGTATCCGTGTCTGGAAAGTGAAATTGCGTAGGAGAGGCCCCACCCTCTGCACAGGAAATAGACTCAGGATGATATTGAGTTCCACTGATAACATCTCCGTCCTAATCGATACTATATGAGCGTCTATTAATGGATCTTGCTGTTTCTGTGTTCTGTCAGGCAACCAATCACTAAAGACACGTTCAGGCAGTACCGAGTACTGGGGAAGGGGGGATTTGGAGAGGTAAGAGATGATCACAATGATGATACAGACAAATGTTGATGCCCAGAGTATTGCGATTTGAATGACAGCAATGTGGGAGATACAATGTTATTTTTCTACCTCAGGTTTGTGCCTGCCAGGTCAGAGCTACAGGGAAGATGTATGCCTGCAAGAAGCTGGAGAAGAAGAGGATAAAGAAGAGGAAAGGGGAGTCCATGGCTCTCAACGAGAAGCAGATTTTAGAGAAAGTCAACAGCAGATTTGTTGTGAGTAACCGTATAAGAAGAATTGAAATGTTCATTTACAGAAAAACGTTATTACCTCCCTCTGTGATCACCACCCTGAACAAACTGTTCTCAGACCTGGTACCACTTTTATTTTCAATTTTAGTTTTAAGAGTAAAAAAATCCTAATTCACTTATGTGTTTGTTGTTTGTCTGATGTAGAGCCCTTTTGAAAAGGAGACTTTCTGTTTGCTTTGTGACAGACAAATAAGTGTGTCTTATCTGACCTGCATGTACAAGAACAACTTTAAATCATTGAACATGTTCTTCTCTTTTTTCTAGGTGAGCTTAGCATATGCATATGAGACCAAAGACGCTTTGTGTCTGGTGCTGACCATCATGAACGGGGGAGATCTTAAGTTTCACACCTACAACATGGGAACACCGGGCTTCGAGAAAGACAGGGTCCAGTTTTATGCTGCTCAAATATGCTGTGGACTGGATCATTTGCACAAGGAATCCATTGTCTACAGGTAGCAATACTAAATCCATAAACGCTCTCAAATGTCTTTTGAGATGTTCACCTCCTCCAATATTTATTGTGTTAATTCTTTTTTTCAAATGTGTGATTTGATACTGTTGTTCTTTAACAAATGCTTTGCTTTTTGCAGGGATTTGAAACCAGAGAATATCCTTTTAGATGACAATGGTGAGTGTCAGCGTAGATGACTGTTGATGGCGTTGCTCAATTTTCAAACATTTTTATGGCTTCATAATCCCCTGAACTCTGACTAACAAAATGCATCCTATCCCCTCTGTTACGCTGCAGGACACATCCGTATTCTGACCTGGGGCTGGCCATCAAAGTGCCTGAAGGAGAACTCATCAGAGGCAGGGTGGGGACTGTAGGCTACATGGGTAAGACACTATTATAAACATTTCAATCAGTCATATAGGCTGCACATGTACCAACTTTTGACCATATTAACCTTTCGCCATTCCTTTCCAGCTCCGGAAGTTGTAAACAATGAGAAGTACGCGATGAGTCCTGATTGGTGGGGGCTGGGCTGTCTCGTTTACGAGATGACCGCCGGGCGATCGCCTTTTCGCGCCCGCAAAGAACGAGTGAAACGAGAGGAGGTGGAGAGGAGGGTGCAGGAGGAAGAGGAGGAGTACAACGACAAATTTACAGAGGACACAAAGGCCATCTGTAGAATGGTAGGCATAAACTTTCTTTAAAACATTTGTAAACCACATTCAACGTGACTTCACTCTGCTGTGCATTTGGCTTGTGAATAGCATGAATGACAACAGAGTAAATCTTCAATCTTCGATCTAATTTAATGATTCTTCTCTGTTTCTGCTCATCCAGCTGCTGACCAAAGACCCTAAGCAGAGGCTGGGGTGCCTGGCGGACGCAGCAGCGGACGTCAAGGCCCATCCGTTCTTCAAAAAAATCAACTTCAAGAGGCTGGAGGCTGGAATAGTGGAGCCACCCTTTGTGCCTGATGTGAGCAATTGACACTGCACAAAACATATTCTTAAACTGAACTTTTTCTTTATTTGCACAATGGAACACCAACCACAAAATGTTAATTTGTATATCAATTACTATGTAAGTTAATGGGGTCCGCATTTAACTAAAAACCTATATCAAATCACACGTTTAGAAACTTACATAACCTCATTCGTCCAGTTGTATGCTCACTACTTCCAAAATTCATGCTTTTTTTGCTAAAACCTTATTTTATAAAATGTTAGTTCAAACAATACCTGCATTGATGAGTAGTATGCCTTTTAATACCATGAAGACATGTGTGAATAAATCTAGAATTTGGCAACACGGACCCGGTAATTCATATACAAATGTGTCTGTAGTCGTTCTTCTTCTTCAAATGGTCTAAGATGGACATCACAGCAAGTACAGTTTGATGATTATAAATAATCTGTTTGGATAAACTTGTCTCCTGTTTTTCCTCTGAATCCCCATTTTTTCCGTGGTCATTGGCCTATCCCAGCCTCGGGCAGTGTACTGTAAGGACGTTTTGGACATAGAGCAGTTCTCCACAGTCAAGGGAGTAAATTTGGACCAAACTGACAATGACTTCTACTCCAAATTTACTACAGGCAGTGTTTCCATCCCATGGCAGAATGAGGTAAGTGTGTGCTCTTAATATGACATCTTTAAATGCTTGGTGCCAAAAAACCTCACTTAACAAGGTTTTCTCTCTTCCCTTCTCTCCGTTTTCCTTCCCCATATTTAGATGATAGAAACTGAGTGTTTCAGAGATTTGAATGTGTTTGGGCCTCAAGGGACGAGACCTCCAGATCTGGACTGGAGTCAGCCGCCAGAGCCGCCCAGACGCAGCCTGCTGGACAGGATCTTCAGGAGGCATGTAAGTGAACACACACACACACACACACACACACACACACACACACACACACACACACACACACACACACACACACACACACACACACACACACACACACACACACACACACACACACACACACACACAAAACCTGTCACAATAACTTCTTCTCTTGGACCATAATGTGTCCCAGAAATATCTGTTTTAAATTATATTAGTCATTTTAGGACCAATGTATAATATATTAATAAAAGCAAGGCAAACAAAAGAGCAGTTGTTTCCGTTTATGGTATGATAAGATGATACGGTAAAAATGATTGGGGTGATGTCCATATATCCTACGAAAACTAATGACCTGCTGATACGGCATTACAGATAAAATGCAAAAGGAAACATAATATAAACAATGAGTACACGTTATTATAAAATAAGAACTTTTAATTTGTATCATTTAAACTAACTCTCATATCGATCTCTTTTTTTTCTCTGCAGCACCCAGAGGTGCCTATTTCCCACAGCCGTGTGCAGTCTTCCAGTGTAAACTCTGTGGACTCCATGTCCAACTCTGCCCCCTAGTGGCGACAGTGTGGGAGCCACACACACACAAAGGGAAGGAGCTCCGAGGGGTTTCCCCGCTGCTGATTGGTCCACAGTCCCGGGCCTGAGCAGCAGCCGGAGACAGCCTGTCTAAAAGCCTAAACGGTCAGCCCATGGGTGGGGGGTGGGGGGGTGGGGGGGGAGTTGTGACCAGGCCCTAAGACCCGGGGCATTTGTAGTGGGATGGTCTATGTTGCGAAGACGTTTGGAAATATTTGGACAAACTTTACTTACCCTCAGGATTGTTGGACTAATAGAACAGAGCCACTGATGCTTATGGAAACAGAAAAGGATAGAAACATGCTTATATTCAGGGGATCCACTGTATAATAAAGACCACCACAGGGAGTAGACGATGGCGTCTTGGTGAATTTTTTTGTTTTTCCAGAAAAGGAATTTCTTTTCCATTTCTTTTCAATTATTTTACTTTCTGGCCTGTATCTTGTATCTCTCCATCTACCTACACGCTTCTCTTACTCGATAACTTATTTCTCTCTGCATTTCCACCTCCCATACCTCAGATCACTCCTAAACATTCAGAACACATCACCTCAACAAACCTCAACACATAATGTACATTGCCTTGCGTACACTCAGGCCAAAGATTACAGTTAAGTTTCGTGATACTGTTGTCATGTTGATTTATTGTTTGTTGTTTTTCTGCCGTCATTTAGAACCACAAAAGGATCACAACAGGCGATCCATTTTTTCTACACTTTCTCTCTATTTATGAGCCTGCAGACATATCATATTGCTTAAAGCACACATACATACAGTTCATACATACACAATCAGATAGACGTACACAGACAGACTTGTGAGAATCGTGTTGTGTTTTCAATGCATGGACAAAGTGTAAGTATGGACCGCTGTATCCCTTTCGCTTCTGCATACCTCATTCCACTGATGTTACCATCGTATAACGTACAACACAGACGTCTCCCTGGGTTTACAGTGTCACTTTATATTTGACATTATGTGGAAACGAATTAATATGCTGTACAGAAACCGAAATCTCTTCTTTCGTTGTTTTTTTTTGCTCATCTTTTTCTGCACAGTCCCCATGGAGTGGAGAGGAGCATGCACTACAAGTTGCACAATTTAAAACGTCATGCTGTTTATTCATCAAATGTATTTACCTCTGAACATTAAGGCACATTGTTGTATTGATATTGTCACGCACCGCTTGTTTTCTACATTCAAATCTGAAGTGTTCTTGCTCTCCCTTATGCCTTTTCCATTTATAGGATATTGCTGCATACCCCTTCTTGTCACATGTAAAGGTTTTCTATATTTTGCCCCTTTACACTTAACATGCTCCTCAAAATGCCTCACAAATCTAAAGGGCCTTCCTCTTGATACACACAGGGTATCAACAGCTATTTGAAAGGATAGTCTCATCTGAATAGGTTATTCTCATCTGAATTGTAATTGTCATCAGTTATCCCTTTAATGGTCTTCCAAACTGGTTAAAAGAGAAAATCAAGCTCTATTTGGTTGCTAGAGCCCCCCGCCCCCCCCTCCCCAAGCATATGTGTTTTTTGTAGTGATTTTTTCATGACTTTTTCGATTATTTGGTAGAAGGTTACTGGTTTTAAACTGTTTCCATTATAAAAAATCAGTTATTTCACTGAAAAAGTGTTGTAATATATCAGTATAATGTTTTAACTTTTACCCTCACTCAATTAAGAAAAACAGATTGACCGAATCGGATATCGTTTTTGGTTTAAATTAGTTTTCGTGTTGGACCATTAAAGGGTTAATCTAAGTAATTTATGTCAGATCTAAGGAGTAGAAGACACCATATGATCCTGTAAACACCACACAAAGAAGTGGCCTTCTCGCAGCAGCACACACATTTAAAAGAGAGGAACACCTCACTCTTCTGCTTGTTTTGAGGATATGGTATCTTGGCTATTTGAAGTAGTGAAAGCTGGTCCATGCAGTAATTTTAATCCCCCTAACAGATCTCACCCAGGCCTGTTTTTCTCTGCGTACTTGATATGAAAACAATTAATCTGAATCAGACTGAAGTGCCTCCTTGTTAGCATGATCTCCCAGACAATGCCCACACAGACATCAGCACTTGTGTATTCTCTGACTGTCATGCTCTGTTTGTTTCGATGGGAACGCGTCAACAGAAACACACACACACACACACACAGACTTGCATAGTTTTTTTAGAAGTGGAGGGAAGGAGGGGTGTCAATTCTTAATGTGATGTACAGCAAAGTGCTGAGTGCATGTGAAAGCCAAATCCACTGTGTCCTATAGTCCCAATAAACTCTGTGCTATAGTTTGAGTATCCACAGTTTGTCCGTGTCTTTTGTTTTCTTCTGTCCTTGTGACCACAGAACATTTATTTGGTCATAGTCAAATGCATGTAAATGATTGGAGATATTATTTTCCTACACAGTTCGTCATGTCAATGAAACAACAGGCAGCACAGCTCTCATTGTAAGAGGCAAAGCTCTCTACAGTTTTTCAATACCTAAATATCATGAGGGATACAACATATCCTTATAATTACATATATAGACAGTTATTGTGCAGCTGCATCAGGTTTTGTGAGTGCAACATATGAGTACTTACTGGGGATACCTGAGTGGGGGGTGGAGTATTTGTCATGACCCCTAGTTGTAAATTATAGTTTCTTTTGTTGGAAAAACATGACTTACATAAGCGAGAGAGTATTCTACAGTTATGAGTGGGCTATGAGTGTACAAACTAACTCTCGTGCCCATACTGTATATACAAATATTAGGGTTGTCACATTGTGCATATTGGCATAATCTGTTTATAGCCCTTTAAGAAAATGTATTACGAGACTCAAAGTATCCTGGTATATTCATAATCTGAATACATTTACATTTAGTAGAGGAAGGTTATATTTGCATTACTTGCAATAAGACAAATTACCCATTGTAAGACCACCGTATTGCAAATGACATCGAGAATCAGGTGCAAATGTGGGATGAGATAAATAAATACTTACTAACTCTTTGGACTATTCTAGTCTGAAACCATAGTACCATAACAGGGTAAAATCTAAAGGAGCTATGTACAGAAAAATAATTTGTCTGCACACATAGAGTTAAAGTGCTTACAGAAAGGCGCTTACTTCTCAGGGACACATTTTTAATAACCTTCTCCAGGTTCCTTAACCAGTGTATCCACATTAGATTAATGCAGTTTGCTCCAGCACTGGGGCTCATTAAAACATAATGCTGCTATTGTCAAATTGGGAGTCGTTAGAAACAAGCATATGACCCAATTTGGGTGCTGATTCTTTGTCTCAGAAAAAAAAGAGCATTGCAGAACCAGAAACATTGGTGTATGGTCTGTCCTCTGTGGCTGAGTAATGTGTCAGAGAGTAGGCCTGTGTGTGTTATTAAACGAGAAAACTCCCCCTGCAGAAGGCCACAGCGACTGATGGATAATTCCTGCCATCTAGCCAGATGGGCGCGAGGTTGCAGGTTAAGGTGACTTCAGTATTTCTTTGGGATTTATTCATCAGTTCATGCTATCTCTGCTCACTTATCAGATGAACTGCTACCCTCCTGACAGGTTTCCATTCCTGTGGTCATGTGCACTGTTGACTCTGAGTGCAGGTTGGACATGCATCTTGCTGAGGCAATGTTGCTGTTAGATAGTTTGGATTTGGCTTGGACGGCGTTAAAGCAAGGTTGTGAAAACATATAAGAGGCTTGATAAAACATGTTATTAACAGTTCGTGGTTACGTTTGATGATTAGGCAAGACTTTTGGAACAATTTCCAGAGGGTTATTCATTCTCACAGCACAATAATTAAGGCTGGTGTTTAGATGTCGGTCATATGAAAAGTGATGTGTTTGAAAAGTCAAACCGCAATGGAAAATCTGATAGGGTCGCTGTTGAACAATATGAAACCCTCATTGAGTACTTTTGTTTGATCTACACTTCAAAAGAAAGGCCGATTGAGCTTACTGTATACATTTGTTTACTGTAATGGCCTGTTTTCTGGATAATGCACATAAGAAATCAATCAATATGTAGTTTCAAATGTTTTTTTAACCAAAAAATGAAACGCTAACAGTTATTAATTGTAGTGGATTAGGAACATACAGAGGCAGCAAATGGAAATACTCAAGTAAAGGGTCCCTATATGCAGAGTTTTCCTTTCCTTTAGTGTGTAATATAGGTTTGTGTGCATGTAAATGGTCTGCAAAGGCTTAAATCCTAGTCCCCTCCAGAGGGAGTTTCTCTCCCACACACTCACACCTGCCCGAAATGCATCCATCGGACTCATTTGTTTACTTGAGTAACCTGATGACATCACTATGTAACATTCGTGCTCTAAGTAGCTGATCAATCATAACAGACTGGGCTCTGGTTTCAGACAGAGTGTGAAAAGAGGTGCTTCAGCACAGGCAGTATGAGAAACATAAAGACCTTTTTGAACATTAAAGCAGGTAAACATGTCACAGTAGAGGCACATCTAAGTGAATGTAGTTACTGTTCACAGCAACAAAAATGTATTCAACTTCAAACTAAAGTAATGTGTTCAATCCTGATGCTGACTTCTTTTTCATGGCTGTTACAAAGGAACTCAGGCTTCAATGACCCCAAACAGAACATTAGGGTTAATGGCTGCTCATTTCCACCCAGTGATAATGAAAGCAGCTTCTAGCTCATACTAAGATATCAATCATAAAAGGGAAGAACCAAACCCAGTGTAAATCTTTTTGCCCTCAAATTCAAATGAGGTTTTAGGTTGTAATTGACCATTAAGGAATGTATGAGTCACTCAGCGTCTTTCCCACTGACCTCTGTTTTGGGCACAATCATTACCAAAGTCTCTCATATCACACACTGGTATGGGGATGTTTTTGAGTGTGTGTGTGTGTGTGTGTGTGTGTGTGTGTGTGTGTGTGTGTGTGTGTGTGTGTGTGTGTGTGTGTGTGTGTGTGTGTGTGTGTGTGTGTGTGTGGTTGTGTGTGTGTGGGTGTGTGTGTGGTCCCCGGCACTGGACGTTATCTGACAGTGTTGGTGGGAGTCATGTTCGCAGTGTCGGCCGGGCAACCTTGGCAACATGGCCGTAGGAACAGCAAAATGATGTGTGTGTTTATCTAGCCTACGTGGTGATAGCCTCACGGCCTTGTGAGCAGTGCTCTTATATATACAGGCACTTTGAAACTTCCACAGTTAGAAAATCCAAGTCCTCTCTACAGCACTTCTCTCCAGAACTTTTAAAGCTCAGCTAAACTTTGAATCTTTGTGACCTACTTGCTTTAACAACTTAATAATTATCTTTAAAGCTACGAGAACAGAAAATGCTGCCTGCAACCTTCAAACTGTGTGCTGGCATCTCTTATCGGCATACAAGGAACATGACTGGTGAGTAAAAGAGACATTGGGGATTTTATATTGCCAAGTTGTTTCCATCTTTTACTTATAAAGCTTAACAAGTAGTTATGCATGGAGCCCAGGTCAAAGTGGCTCAATGAATCAATTAAGGAAGAATTCAATTATTTTACTTTCCTTTAATTTCCTTTCTTTGGATATATTGAATAGATCCATGGGTTTAGAACTGTCGTCACTGTGTAGTTTTTCCCTTTTTCTCCCAGGTTTGAGGAAGAATGCCATGGTGGCCATTCACCATGAGCTGAACAGACTGGCAGGTCCGGGCCCGAGTAACTGGATCAGCCAAGTTCGCAGACGAAGCTCCCTCCTCAGTGATTACTCACATGCAAACACTTGAAACAGAACATAAACCACTGCCATGATGTGCCAAACTTGAAACTGCGTAAGTCTGAAATATAAATAGATAGCACAATGTGTTGCTCTCTCTACTCTATAGGTTCTCGGATTATAGAGGAGGAGGAGGGCTACAGCGAGGAGGAGATGTCTTATTTGAAGCAAGGTGAGAATGCACTGCAGAAGGCCATCAGCATCCTCAGCCAACAGGACGGCTGGACCATTGAAATTGTCGCCGTGAGTACAGAGACAGGACACAGAATAAAGTATTTACTGCATTATGAATTAATTCAAGCGTTGCAGCTGCTGCCACCTTGTGATTAAAGGTGTGATTATCACAATGTACTGTTTTGATGAGAGTATAATGTGAATGTAATGTCATGAATTGGCATCTGTCCTCAGGCAAACGGAGACAAAGTCCTGAGTAAAGTGTTGCCTGACATCGGGAAGGTGTTCAAGTTGGAGGTGATGTTGGAGCAGCACCCTGACAGTCTATACCAGGAGCTGGTGGGAAATATGGAGCAAATGGGGGAATGGAACCCTAACGTCAAACAAGTCAAGGTAAGAGAGATACAGCACCAGGGGTTGGGGTTGGTTGGACTCTGCTGATTTGATATATGTTTACAATTTCAACACAAAGACAAGAAAAGTATCTATCCAAGGACATTGATAGATTTTCACAACGTTTTTCCACAGATCCTTCAAAAGATCGGCCAGGACACAATGGTTACCCACGAGGTCGCTGCAGAGACCCCTGGAAATGTGGTGGGACCGAGGGACTTTGTCAGTGTCCGCTGTGCCAAGCGCCGGGGCTCCACCTGCTTCCTGGCAGGAATGTCCACTCAACATGAGCAAATGCCCGAGCAGAAGGGAGTGGTGAGGTAAGTGCCCACCTGAGGGGGAAACATTTATTTTTGTGATATCGGCATGCATCAGAGGAGGTAGAGGATCTATGACTTACGAACAAATCGTAATACCATAGTGTAGAAACACTGTGTCCTGCAAATAAAAAAAGTCAATGTTAAAAGTATTAGCTTTGAAATAGTACCAAAAGAAAAGCCACTCATTATGCACAACAGCCTATTTCAGAATGATATACTGTATATTAGACTATACTTGTTGATTATAATTACTTATGCATTAATGTGTTACCTTCAATGTTTCAGCTGGTAAAGGAGGAGCTTATTTTTAAATGTACTTTATATTCTTTGGGGTAGCTTGTGAATTTCCCCAATTTTGTTTATCTAAACTCCTAATAATAATAATAATAATAATAATAATAATACACAATAAATGATTAGTTGTTTTTATTTTGTATTGTTAATCTTAAAAATAAATAAAGTTATCAGTACATGTAAGATATGTGGAGTAAAGAATATAAAGAAGCTTAAAATGAATGAACTAAAAAACAACTACCTCAAATGTTTATATAATACACAGAGTATACAGTATTCATGTGTTATGTTATGTATCTATGTCCACCACTGGTTTGCAATGGATGAATGGGAATATTATGTCTTTTAAGTTTGAATCATCCTATTTTTCAGAGCGGAGAATGGACCCACCTGTATAGTCATGAAGCCCTGTGCTGAAGACCCAAATAAGACCAAGTTCACCTGGTTACTGAGCATAGATCTAAAGGTAAATACCTGCCATGTCTACCTTTGTGTTTCCCACAGTAACCACACTGATGAGCATTACAATTATACAATAATTAGGATTAAAGACCAGATCTAATACTGTCTTTGTCTTCTGCAGGGCTGGATCCCGAAGACGATCATAAACAAGGTACTCTCTCAGACGCAGGTGGACTTTGCCAATCACCTCCGGCAACGGATGGCTAATAACGTTTCTATGGAGATGGCTCATGCCTGCTGACACAAGGCGCCTCTTGAGCTTTGGCACAGTGCGCTCAACAGTGGCAGAGGAGCATCCCCTGCTCATTAAAAAATCATACAAATCTGCTTACAACTGCTGTAATACTACGCAAATCCAGAGTGTATCAAAGGAGATCGGATGTAGATGATGCTTGTCTAAGATCCAAGGAAAAGATGTTGGTTTCAATTGGAAATTGGGTGTTTTTCATGCCCTTCTTAATAGATCTGTCATAAACCTGTGCAGTAAAATGTTGAACAAACTGCAAATTGTTTCCCTCTGATAACCCCCCACGTGTTGTCCTTCCTCTGCTGAGAAATTGCACCTTTATTTTACTGTACTATTTATTGATGTTGCACCAATGCCATTACAATGACCGCCAAGAAAATAAAGAATTGCAAAGTCTTTGATATGTTTTTATGCTTTTTTATTATGCTGTTGGACAATTTAGTTAAGGATTACTCTCTCCTTTCCTGATGCATGGGAAGAACCTTGATAAAAGCTCATAAAACATTTCAATGGTTAAGCTTGACTCGAAAGATAAAGAATAAAATCACACAGACAATTACTGAAATTCTTCTCGTATTGGAAAAAAAATACACAAGCCAAACTGAAAACCGAGAACTGATATTTGAAACTAAACAGCAACTGCACAATTATTCCACATTGGCAGGAAGGAGATGTATATATTCAAAGTATATTTTTCAAATCATGAGATACATGGGATACATAAAATGGGTTTTCAGAATGACATTTTGCAAAAACAAGCAGGTGTTGGCAAATCAGATGTGTAAGAAAACCCAGCAGCGAGCATTTTGCCGTTCAGAGCCAGCAGCACATTCCCCAAGATCGAGTAACGGTGGATTTCATCCCAAACAGGAAATCTGTCCTCCATTATTGCAAGTTGTGTAACCTTTTTTTCTATTTTGTGTGTCGATCCAAAAGGTTTTGTAACAGCTAATTCTCTTGTATGTATGGCGCAGAAGAATAGATGTCTCACTTTATGGCGCACATGCTGAAGTTGAAATATGAAGTGAGCTGACTTTAAATGGGTAGCCTGTTATATAATCATTTTCAAAATTAAGGCCTAAGCTAAATGTGCACTTCGGTTGATCCTAACTCCATTTTCCTCTAAATAATACAGACTTCAGCAGAATGGTTCAGAGGGCTGCCTTGTGCAATGCAAAACAAACTTCTTTTTTTTCTTGAAAGAATGTTCCACAGCGTAACAATGGACATCTGCTTATTATCCCTCAAAATCTGAACACAAGCAGATGTGAGGAGGGATGTTGCCACTTTTAGATCTTGTTCCATTATTTGTGAAAGGGAGAGGAGTGGAGAAAATCTGGGGTAGAAGTGGAAGTATGATCCACTGCAGAATACGTTGTATAATAAGAACAGGAAGACAACACATGCTATTTGGCAGTGACATCAAATCCCTGGCACTGATGACAGCCCTTATTAATTCTTTATTTTTTTCTTCCAGTTTCCATCTATGCGTCCTTGACTGAAATCCATCTCCAAACATCAGCTTTTCTTTCTTTGGAGCAGAGGTGGAAGAAGTACTCAGATTTAAGTAAAAGTAGAAGAACCACAGTGTAGGAATACTCTGTTACATGTAAAAGTCCTGCATTAAAAATGTTACTCACGTAAAAGTACAAAAGTATTAGCATCAAAATATACTTAAATTATTAAAAGTACTCTAGAAAGGGCCAGTACCTTTCCAGGAAAAAAAAATATATATATTTGTTTTGATTATAATTATTGATGCATTAAAGTGTTATCAAAGCTGGTAAAGCTGCAGCTAATTTGAATGACTTTGTATGCTGCTGTGTAGATGTAAATGTAAAAATAAATTATAAATTCACACCACTAACAAAATATGCAAAGTAAAGGTATTAAATTATGTTGTGGATTAAAAGTATACCATACTTTATACCTTGAATTGTGAGGTATAAACAAAGCAGTACAAAATGCAATACTGAAGTAAAGTACACATCCCTTAAAATAGTTTTTAAGTACAGTACTTGAGTAAATGTACTTAGCTACTTTACACTGCAGCATTTGATGAACGCATTCTTGCATCAGCTTTCTGGAGGATTAAAAACGGTTGTACTATAAATCATTTTATAATAAATATATTCATACTTTTCTGTGCTGAAGGGAGGTGTGGATGGAAAAGGAGGTCACACAGCTCTCCTGTCTTCAATATCTGAGAGAGAGAGCAATGACGTAATGAAGTTACAGTCCGACAAGGAACCACAATTACCATGATGCACTTGGAATTACCGTGGCCACTGAACGGGGGAAGGGAAGCTGAGATTGGAGGGAGAAACATTCAGAAACTGAGGTACTTTTGAAACCCTTTATATTGTCTCAATATATTATCGGATATGCCATAGCACGCATTGTTTTGTAGCGTTTTTAAAATATGCCTCGGAGACAAAAGCAGTTTAATCCGTATGGTGCTGTCGGATTTGGGACTCCATCCCCGTTACAGTTCAATAGAGCTACAGCTAGCCCGTTAGTTAGCCTGACAGCTGGCTTTTCTTCTGTTAGCTACGTCTCAGCTACTTCATTGCACTTCATATCCATGACATTTAACATGGGTTGTTTTTTCTATTGTGTTTCTAAGGTCTGGTTTGCATGCAGGTTGTGCAGGTAGTAATTTCTCTGTGTTAGTAGAATCTGTAGCTGCGTCTTTGTGCCTGCGGGGTTGCTACTGTAGCTGACATATTGCTAGCTTGTCGGTTGCTATCATAATGTAAGCTTGCCGAGGTTGCTACTGTAGCTGTCAAAGCGGCGATGTGTTCAACTGTCATCTCGCAAGTTGGACTTTTTCCAACATTATCAGATGTATGTCATGGCGCTTTGCATGTACTCCGCAGTGATTTACTTTGACACTAAACTGTAACACATTAAAGGCGTTAAAATCTTGCTGTGATTCAGACAGTAATGGAGGAAGTCCTCAGATCCTCTCTTGAGTAAAAGTAGTATTAAAGTACTGAAAGAAATACAAATCAAAGTCATGCATTTTCTTCAGCACTTGTATTATTTAAGTTATTTTAATACTCAATTTATACATAGTTATTTCTGTTATTGTTTTATAGTAGTACAATGTAGTAGTTTTATTGTAGTACATTGCACCCATTTTAGCATACTTATTTAAATATTTCCTTTTTACTTCCGTCTGTTTATGTATATTTTTTATCGTAAAATGAAGCAACTCTGACATATACCAATTTCCCCCATAGGGGTCTTCATAGTATTTATATTTCTTAAAATGTCACTTCAGTGACAGTATCAAAGCTACACAAAGTAGCCTACATAATGCACAAAACAATTAATCTGATACAGTTGTACAGTTAAATGAATAATAACAAATTGTTTGGTTTTACATTTTCTTACGTTATCTGAATAATCATGTTAATACTATTGAATTTTGTGTCGCACATTTGACTGACGTTTATTAACGTTTGTGCAGTTTAATGATTCTTTTTGATTCAGTTTTCAGATATTGTGATGAGACTCATCTGGACTCTGAACAAACAATAACTCTATCCATGCCCCTCATCTCACTGGACACCTTCACATCTTACTTTGGACGCGTGCTGATGTTTCATGTGAGGCTAAAGACATAATAAGCCCAGCCAAGTAAATTAAACTATTCTGGTACCACTGTGTGCACACTGGATTTGTCTCTTGAGTGCCAAAGTAATGAAGTCTCCTGGACCGGGAGAGCCCAGCCCTGAAAAGCAATGTCATCCTCCACCTTCTTTGTACGTGTGATGGAGCTGAGGAGTGGACCCAGTGGCCAAGAAGATCTGCGGAGGAGAGGAAGGAGGCAGGTTTCCAGGAAACTTGTGCATTGATGGATTGCAATTTCCTCCTGTCAGCTCTTGTAGACTGATACCTGCACATTCCTATCAGCGAACGCACTCAAGGTTAGACTTTAGAGTGGCTAATAAAACAAAGCTGCCATCAAAACCACACAATCATCGCCGATACACAGATGTGCACATTATGGATTTCTTCTGCCAGTGACAGTTCGCGGAAATCACACTAGGGGACTGTGGACGTTGAGTTCTATGTATATAAAGGAGAAAAGCATAAATACTTGCCGTCACTACTAATGTGCACTACAGAAACCATGGTGGTCCTTGCATCGGCTCCTCAGCCCATTGCCGTCCATGACTACAGCAGCCTTTAGAGGCCGGGATCAGGAACACGCTCGCCAGCCAACACACTCATATGCAATGGAAGAAGACATTGATGTCACATCCCACACTGAGGTACTATTTTTTTTACCTTAAGTCTTAAAGATTGTGACCGTTAATCGTATTCTAGTGTTTTGGTTGACAGCAAGCTAATACCATTAAGGCAGATAACAACACCTGCTGTGTTGGTCAACAGAATCAAAGTAGGCGAATTACCGCTGCTGCCATACTGATGTAGTCAACTCCAGGTACAGAGAAGTAGCGTTCATTTGACTACTCAATAAGTTGATTGACTCCTACTTGTCTGACAATCAATAATCGTTTGAATAATATGTCATACAAAAAGAAAAGCTAAGATATTAAAAGGCATCACATCAGTCTTCAAGAAACTGAGATGGATATCTGTACTATTTTCTGACATTTTATAGATAAAACAATACATCAATTATTAAAAAGTAGTGTTAGTTGCAGCCCTACTCATAGATAAATGTTCCGTTCCTGTTCCACAATGTTGTATTATAAACAATTAAGAGCTAATTAGTTTAAGCAGTTCTGTCACATGTGTTTAACTTAAGGCCTAAGGTTAACAGTTCACCCTCTGCCTTAGCTCTAATCTCTGGACCAACTTGCCTTGCATATTACTTTTGCAACAGCTGACAGGGCATTTCTCTTATCCCGAGCTTGGTTTCCTAGCTGTAACATTACTTATTGCTCCCTGGCCTCTATCCTTGAGTATTGCTTCCTATGTAAACAGTGGCATAAGTATGTCTCCTGCCTGGCTGGATGCAGCGTGTAACAGGGCAGGGAAGGCTTTCTTTAAAGGGAGTGCACCTTAACTAATCTACCTACCACCTTTACCTTAGCTACCAGCAGAGGAAGCATCCTTATAAAACAGAAGCAGTAAAGGGTTTATAACCATTTTCATGTTTTAATGAATATATATATCACAAGTTAGTTTTAAATGTCTACTTAAACAAGAGGAAATAAAGAAGCATGTCATGATAATGAATTGCCTGTCTTAGAATCTGTGAGCGCTGCACAGGCTTCATATCGTGTGCATATCTGAAGCATCTGCTCTGTGCTGCTCTTGTGTTAGGGCCTGAATGGTTTGTCCCATGAATGTAAACCATTAGAGGAAATCACCAATGGACACTCCAACCATAAGCCTGTGAGTAAAAATCACCTCTCCTTGATTTAGTCTAATTAGTTTTTCCTAGCAAGTGTTTTATCTAGAAATTAACAATTTAAGCTTTCTTCTCAGGTCATGAACGGACTGATAATTAGTCATAATGTCAAAGACCAGACCAACGGCAGCGCACCACTCAGATCCCTGCCGGTAGGCTAATTCAGTTTCATCTTAAGTATCTGACTGTAGCCAACATCTCCCTCCTCTCTTTAAATGTAATGTAATCCATTCCTTGGTAATTGTCCAGATTTCAGCACTGAAGCAGAATGGGCTTCTACAGACTCTGGCAGCAGGAGGGGACCAGCCTCAGCCTGCAGGTAACACACAGACATACTCTCACACAACCTCTCTATTGTCTCACATCCTCTTCCCACAGGAATGTGAGAAGTGTATCCTAGATACCAGCCAGGTAAAGTCTTTCCCAAGGCGTGCAGGTTGTCTGCTTGGGGGAAGCACAGGGTCTCAGTGGCACTCTGAGTGATGCACCACTGTGAGACGGGAGGGATTTATGACTGAGGATGAACTGGGTTGGTGTCAGCCAATGCACCATAGCAGATTACTCATCCCTTAAAAGTACTTCTAGTCACGTTTGTGTAAAAAATGGGTTAAATAGTTTGTTTCCTTAACTTCTTTTTAAAATAAGGGAATGGATCAGGCTCTTCCTACATGCTGGAAAGGGTTAAATCATAAACCCAAGAACATGCATCTTTCCCTGCACAGGCGTATCGTCTCGCTGCTCCCTCACTGCAAACCAGCAAATCATTTTCTCTTCTGCATGTAGCACTTACAAAAGTTTTGATTATTTGAATCCAATGCGCTTACTGTGCCTACTGATATGTACCTGCAGGATTCTTGCTTTTTAGGTTTGCTTCCTGGTTGAATTCATTGATTGTAGGTCGCTATGGATGAAAGCGTCAGCAGATGAAATATACACCATGTAACTAAAAATCTTCTCTACAGAGGAAAATGTGGAGTTGCAAAAGGCCAGAGAGGAGTGGGAGGCTCTGGAGAGCGTCCAACCAGGTCAGAAGCATCTCCCTGTTTCACCCGTTTGAATTCAGATTGTTGAATTCATTAGTCTGTTGCTGTTATAAAATAATAACTGTTTATGTAACATCCCCCAGCTCTCACTGAGGACTCAAACCCAACCCCGATCATCTCCTTTAATGAAGCCTTGCAGTACTTCCAGACCACAGACCTCGGGGATTTGCTGGTATGAAACGCTGCATGACCAAACTCTCAAATATCAGCTGATATCTCAATGATAGCCAACTCAATATTTGCTGGAGGATAGTTTGTTGGATGTAGCACAATGTACATTTCCACAGCATTAAATCAGTTGAACATTGTTTTGCTAGCATTTTATTGTGAAAGTTTACATTAACAGCAGACACAAACAACACCAAGTGAACGTGGCAAAGAAACACACATTAGAAGCAATTGAGATTTGAATAAAGAGCTGTGTCAGTCGTCTGTGGGGTAAAAGAGGGATACATATACTAGGCTATAAAAAAAATCCAGTCGAGTAAAATAGTTGTACTTAAGGCTGGTCTTTATGATCATTTATCTCAATAGAAATCAAGTAGGTAACTTTATCTGTATGAATCAATGGATAAGTTGTATTGCTGGCTCTAAAACCTCACCATCTCTTTCTGTAGAAGAACATCCAGCCCACCGTCCGCAGGACCGGTCTGGCTGCGATCACACACTTCCTGTTCGGACCGCCACGGCTGCACAGGGAGTTGCTGGAGGAGAGAGACCTGGTCTTTGCCATCGCACAGTGTGAGTGTGTGTTTGCTGAGCCTGATTGTGTTATCTTCTAGCCATATATAAAACTCATGAGTGTTGATAATACAGAAATGTATTGTATTTAGTGTGTCAAATGTCCCCATGGCTCAATTCCAAACCACACCCTACCCACTCCCACTCCGTCACGGAGTGAACTCCGTCTGTAGTCTCATTCGCAGCTGAACGAGGCTCCCTTCTTCCACGTGGAGGGTGAGAATACAGCGGCAAGCTTTGGGATGACCTCCCTTCTCTCCGGCAGAAACAGGAAATACCGTAACTTTTCGAAACTACGGTTTCAAATCAGCATCTCTTGGTCAAAAAATAAAATAATATCTAAAATAAAACTCCAAAAATCTTTAATGGCATTTCGTTATTTGCAAACCTATTTTATTTTTAAAATATAATGTTGATAAGCTGCTTGGTTTTCGCACTAGTCTGTAAATATACACAACTTTTTAATTAAATTCCCACCGTTTTCTAGACACGGGTACTGTATAAAAAAAACGGGGTAACAACTCTATGACGATATGTAATGTGTATCTTGTTTTACGCAGTACACCAGTCTAAATGTTTGCAGGAACTGTTTGTGTGTTTCATGACGGTCACACACAGCAGGTGAAGCCAGGTGCGATGCAGACTCGCTGATGGAGGGCTGGATAACCCACTCCCCCTCCACACTCGTTGGTTTGGAACAGCACTTAATGTGGCGGACCCTCCGCGCAAACAGAGGGGTAGTGTGTAGGGGGCGGTTTTGGAATTGAGCCTTAGTATTTATCATATGTAGTGTAACGCCTCCGGTTTGTTTTAAGTCAAATGTTAGTTAAGTTTGGGCATTTAAGTGTAAAAGAGAAACATTTTAAGTGTTAATCAATGAAAATTTACCAGTTGTTATATGATGTCAGTGCCGTCTGAACAAGCATATTAAGTCGTAGTTTCGTTTTAGTGTTTTGACTCTGTGTTTTTATATAGGCCATGTGGACAACAGCCAAACAGTCCACATGCGTGTCCTCCAGACCATTTATAAGAGGCTGATCGGCAGCAGGCTGGACTGTCCTCGCTTCGGGGCGCACTGGGAAAACATCGGCTTTCAGGGTAAGACACCCGCACTCTTCATCTTGCTTGTTTCCCCAGGATGGGCCGGCGGGTTGGCTGGTGTGTTTTTTAAATATATTTCACATTCACATTTCCAAATATCAGTTACTTTCTCTTCATCTGTCAGTCCTCTGCTTCTCTGTGTTTGGAGAAGCTTGTGAAATGTGAGAGCAGAGGAGATTAATGATTGTGTGACATTTGAGCAGCAGCATTCATCATTCTGCTGCAACGGTTCACTGTAGACTGCTGCTCTTTGATTTCACAATGTCATAGCTTTTAATTGTTAAGAAGTGTAAAGTTCATGAGTGAAATTCATGCAATATGAAGTTTCTCCACAGTATGAAATACTTACAATAAAAAAATAAATGGTTCTGTAGCTTCTGTGTGATATAATGAAAGAAGATCTGTGTCCCAAAAACATTGACAGTATTCACACCAAACATGAAACGGCATGTTGTTTCTGCAGGTACAGACCCAGCCACTGACCTGCGTGGCACTGGTTTCCTGGGTCTGATGCATACGCTGTACTTTGTGATGGACCCAGAGACTCTACCGTTGGCTAGAGACATCTACAAGTTATCCCAACACCCTACACAGGTAACACAGCTCATACACACACCTCATTTACTCATGCCATAGGCAGCTAATGTGTGCATGAATGTGTGTATTTTATTTGGGAATCACATTTCACTAATCCTCCAGAGACACTGAAACACCTCCCACTGCAGACGAGCTGCTTTAAGCTGACCCTGACCTTTGTCCTCCCTTCAGAGGGAACTACAGCAAAAGGAGAATTTCCCCTCAGGGATCAATAAAGACAAGCTTTTTTTTTCTTATAGCCTCTGTAAGTACTTTGTGTGGACTCAGATGTCCTTGTGTATTTCCTCTGTTTTAGAACTTTCCATTCAGTGTGATGTCAATCAACATGACCCGCATCGCTCTGCAAGTGCTCCGAGAGGAAGCTTTGTCAAAGTGAGTCCTTGCTCCTCAGCTCCACTTGTTTGTTATGGGTTGCAATATTTTTGTCACACACAACCTCTTCACCAATGCTCTCTGTATTTGGTGATACCAGGGAGTGCAATCGCCGTCAGCAGGTGGTCGGTGTGCTCAATGAGTTCTACGTTGCCACGTATCTGCACCTGTACCAGCTGTGGAAGACCCAACAGAAGACCATCGTTGACTCTGGCTTTGTACTAAAAGGTAAAGCAAATGGTATATGGTTTCTACTGTACACTTTGAATGCTTTTTCGATTTGTCCCAGCACAAATCAAACCCTTTTAATAATGCCTGCAATAATTTTATTTTGTATCCTTAATTTAGCCCTTAAGGTCCTATTGAGATTTAAAAACTGTTCTTCTTGGGAATCAGTTTAAACAAAGCTAAAGCCAACTTGGCTCTGACTGAATATTAGGAGAAAAAAACCGTCCGCTGGCTTTTGCTCCTCCCAGCACGAGGCCCACAGTGTCTGTCTTTTTAACCCTGCAGAAGTGGAGCTGTTTGCCAAAAAGAACCCGAAGCAGATGCTGCGCCGACTAGAGGTCTTCCTGAAAGAGAGGCGGGCAGGTGGAGTCCCCCGCGGGACGTCGCCAGACCCTCAGGCCCAGCAGCCCTCTCCCAGCCTGGGGGCCGGAGCCGGGTCGGGACAGGGGAGCAAAGGAAAGGAGATGCACTTCACAGGAGTGTGTGATCTACCGCCAGACATGGAGGGAGAGGCCAGACTCATCTAAGCTAGACTCTGTGTGAGAGTGTGTGTGTGTGTGTGTGTGAGCAATCGTGTTTGTGAGTGTATCTATGGCAGTGTGTGTGAGTGGCTTACTCTCAGAGATAAACCCCACCAGTCCCTGTTCTAGGACCTGCTATCTGAACCTATTCAAACACTTCCACTCCTTCCTCTGACGCTGGGGTGCTGCACTTTGATCAGATTAAGTTTTCAGAGTTATATTTGATTTTTGTTTTTGTTATTAATGATTAAATTATTTTTTTTAAACCATAGAACAGTTGAATATAAGGAGCTGAAGCAGGTTAGAAACACCAAGTGATTTTTTTTGTTGCACTTTTCTGTGGATTTAGTAGCCAAATCGATAGCTGCCAAATTCTTGTGGTTAAATCCTAACCTGCATAGAAGTCCAAAACGTACACTTGTGTGTCTCTAGGGTCGCTCAGTCAGGGTGTGTTAACGTTGTAGGAGAGGGAGCGGCTTCTTCTCCCTCGCTCTGAGATACAGCTCCATCACACGAGCTTGCTAACAGCTTATTATACATGTTGTTAAACGCTCTTGATTCTATGGTGATAATAGAGAAGTGAACCAGCCCTGCTACAGGGGAAAAGAGGCACGTTTTTGTCTCAGAGTGGAGAGCGGCAGAAAGAAAAACCCAGGGAGGTTACAGACCTTTTTGACACAGCCTGCTTCGAAGGTCCGGTCAGAATGCATTCTCTATCAGAGCGGTAATGAAATAAATGTCTTGTGAAAGATGTTGACACGCGGTCCAGATGTGTGGGGGTAGAGCCAGGTGTACTCATGGTGTCTGATAGACTAGGTCCAGAGCTTCCACGTAATGTGGGGGAATATATTTTGAATAATTTTAAAAAATAACTATTTTACTGTTTTTCTGAAGGGACAGCGGACCATCACGTCACAGTTATGTTAAAGCGCTGTAAAACTTTGTTATGAAACTTGATGACTTTGTGGCCGTACGGAGGATTTTTATTTATTCCACCAGAACGTATGAAAATCTTTTTGCGGTTCAAGTCAAGGAGACACTTCCTAACAGAGCCTGTGTGCTCGACTCGGTCCCGGATAAAATCGAAGGTCTGGTATGAGCTTTCTCTACATTCCGTTATAAAGCATGTGATTGTATGTTTTTTTTCGACCAGTTAAACATTTATTCCAGTGTATGTGTGTAAGCTTGTGTGTGTGATGTAATGAATGAGCTGATATTGATGAAGGGTGCCTCTCCTAGGAGATGTATGGTACAGTATGCAATCCCAGCTCTCACTCAATGATAATCAAAACGATAGTGCTGTGTGACGATAGAAATCGTTCCTAACTTCAGGGTTTGTGCGCTTGAGCGAGTGAATGTGTTTGTGTGGGCGTGCGTGTGTTTGTTGTATGACAGGAACTGACTACAGATGGGGTGCTTTCCTCTGCACACAATAAGCCAGCTTTACTAAGTACTTGATCCATCAAGCTGCAAAGACGGTACATTTTGTCGTTTTTAAAAATGGTACAGAACATTTTCTTAGGGCAACATTTATCCAATCAACACATTATTTGGTTTACTTTTCAAATAAACAGACGTTAGTTTTGAACACAGCTGGCGGCTCTGTGGCCTGGGATGGGTAGAGCTCCTCAGCAAAGCTGGTTCCTGCTTTGTGCTAATGTGAAAGCGTCCCCCATCGTTGTAGTCTCGATCTGTAGCATGTTCAGGTAGCACTAGTACTGTAGCATCCTATAGCCTCCTCCTCTTCGTAAAGCTTGTTGATGTCATGTCTCGGTTACAGTCCGTAGTGTCAATGGGTGCGCAAACTGTTACTACTATAGCACATTTATTTAGTATTGGCATCAGGCCTCCTTCAGTAGACACACATTTAGGTGGCGCAGCGTATGTTTCGGAGAGTGGGATAGGCTTGACGTGTTATTGAGCTCACCCTTGTCTTCTAAGAAGGTAACAGTAAAAACGGTGCCTACGTCCAGTGGAGCCACGAGGGGTAGAGCGCTGGTTTGTCCTTGCTTCCTTTTTGTTTTCTTTCATTTGAGCCACCGTGCCACATTAGACTTCCTCCATCCATGTAACGCAGTAAACAGAGTCGATGTGACCCCCGAAAACATGCAGGCCTAAAGGATATATACATAAAGATACACTATGGTCCACCCAGATAGTTTGATATCTCCGTTCTCCATGAAATATCTTCAAAAAAATGAGCTGATGTAATTTAGCCAATCGTTTGCAAGTGTTTGGATCGAACAGGAAAATTTGCACTGTTGTAGATATTTGATAGTGTGTGTGACGTATGCAAGAGGAAACAGGCCATCTTCAATAGCCATAATGTCCATTATCGCCCACCTCATTAAACTTCGTGGAATCCTCCCTCTAAAAAGAAATTGCACCATATATTTGATTTCACATTTAGTTTTATGACATTTTTAAACTGAGGCGCAGTACAGTGTATGTAAATCAGGAAGTTTGTATATAGAGAATTAATGATTGTAACTGTATGATTGTCTGTTGGGCATTATACTGAAACACATTGCTTACCTCAAGACTTGAGACAAATCTCTCTTTTCTCTCTCCTGACGTTAGTTTGGCCTCTCAGTCAGACTCTTTTTTTTTTACGTTTCCTTGTACCTAGGCCTTCTCTCATACCAATTGGACATGTTATATATTGTATAATCAACACCTGAAGCACTATGTAATAGCAAACTAACACAAAAGCTGGTCAATGTTATGTGTAATCTATTTAAAGACACATTTATAGACACTATAGGCCCACACACGCTCATCTGCAGATGATAAAATCCTTTTTTTAATGATCTATAATTGGCTGATGTTTGAAATAAAGCTGGGTTTCTTGTGGCTTCAGTGATAGTACACTATACTTTTTGCTGTGTTTAAGCATTTGATGTCCGGAAAACACTCAGAAACAATCCAATGGGAACAGCTACAGTCACAAACAAATAAATATATGATTGTAAAGATATACGTTTGATTAGGAGTCATAATACAGTGTATGCTTTGACCTTGGTATATATTCAGTATCCAAACAAGGCCTGATTTATCCTCTCATATTACCAAAACTTATATTTTCAGCGGTTCTAATAGATCATATTCTTATGCGTTGATTATCGTTTCAAATCTCCTCAGTTGTGAAACCAGAACCAAGAGAAAAGAAAAAAACGGGTTCTTGCAGGATGTCGGATGCTCTGAGAGGTGTGGTGTGAAGTTCAGCCGCTCGGCAAATACAATCACTTCTCTAAATATCCTGCGCTTTATATGAAGGTGTTTTACTGTTGCCGTCGTCGTCATGTCCCTCAGAGCATTTTATGACTGTACCTTGATTGTAGAAGCCCTATTTTATACTGAGAGTTATTTCAGAATACAGTATGTGCTGTTGTACATTAAATGTATCGTATGGAGAAAGCTAAATAAATGCTGTTTAAAAACGAACATTTTCTCAGTGACTTCTTCTTATTCAATTTAGGGGAATTATACTGGCAAGTCCTGTCCATCAATTTCACACTGCAGACACATTTTTATTGATAAATACAAATATATCATTTATATCTTCTTCCCTTACGGATACATATACTTGACTGTATTGGGACAGTATGCTTTCACAGCCAATTCCATTTTCCAAAGAGAAGATTTTATACATTTTGTTTTCTCACCACCACAGTCATTTATATGGCTGCAAGTTAAAGTTATTTAAACGATCTATCTTTGATTATTTTCCCATTAAATGATTCATTGTTTTGTCTGAAGTGTTTATTAATTGTTTTGATTCAAGTGTTTCATTCCTGAAAGCTCAGTCACAGAGAGGAAAAAAAGAAAAGCAGCAATTATTAAAGAGACCCTGCTGTGCATGTTAGGGGTTTCCCTTGCCTGTGTGTTATATAGGTGTATGTCCATGTAAATGGTCTGCAAAGGCTAAAATCCCAAAGTTCTCTCCCACACACTCTCCTCCCCTGCCTGAAACGCCACCATTGGACTTCTCAAGTTACTTGTATAACATAGTGACATGACTATGTAACACTCGCAATTCTATTGGCTAGCGCTCCAACACATTGTAGTTGATAGGCTAAGGGACGGGACATCTGTCAGCGGTAGACCAATCAAAACAGTGCCAGCCAGCTAACCAATCAGAGTGGCTGGGCTCTGGTTTCAGACAGAGGGGGTAAAGACGTGCTGCAGTACAGGCAGTATGAGAGAAATAGAGACCTTTTGTACATTAAAGCATATTTCCATGTCACAGTAGGGGCACAAAAAGCAAATATGAACCTGGAAATGAGTATAATAGGGCCCCTTTAACATTTGAGGAGCTTAAAGAGGCAAATGTTTTTCATGTCCGCTCGACTGAACATGTAGTCATTGTTTCATAGAAATTGTCTTGAAACATCAATTTGCTTTTGTTTTAACACCATCAAAACATTCTTTCAGCTTTTCTTTAAGCAATATTGCACCGACCGTAAACAGCACTCTCAGAAATCATTGTGTTAAATTATAGTTTTGAGTTGAGACACAACAATGGTTTTATAGTGGGCCTCTAGCTTGTCTGGAATTCAACCACTAGAGAGCACCCTTTAATAGATTTGCAACTAAAATGACCAAAGATATAAGAGAAGTCCACAGGTGCTACGTTTTCACAGGGTGCTTTATGTACCGATGAATTATAAAATTACATTTGTACACACACAAAAAAAGAAGCAAATCCTCTTCAGTGGCAGGCTATAACGTTTTATTTACGATCCTTAACACACTTCCAACTTTTTTTCTGTGCTTAGGCTTTCAAAGCAGTGGGAGTCAAACCCTGTGAACTGTAAACCTAATCCTTATGTGGTTGTTAAGTTTCAAGTGAACCTCATAAGTTCCTCTGCTGCTTCTTCATTAGGGAGGAGAACCAGTACTGGCTAGCTGTGTAAACTCTCAGCCACAGTCCAAGGTCCTTCAGCCTACGAATCGTCTTTCATCAGAAAAACAAATTACTCAATAAAACATATTGAAAGCATGATTTAGTACAACTTCTGGTATATTTATCTCCATTGTGTTGCCACAATACAAGGACCACTGCAGTGCAATGTTGAGATATTTGCAACCAGTCAGAGAGAGGGGCATTTTGATCATGGGTCAGTGAATTTGGGATGCCTCCAAAGGTATCTCAGTGCTGCTGCCTGTTTTTACATCTGTGCTTAATCAGAGCCGTGGCTCCGGTCCCACGGTGCCAGATGACTAGGCTGTGGTGGACCTGCTGAATCACAGCACACAGGATGGAAAAATATTTCAGTTCGCCCTTTTTTTTAATACTTATCTATGTCGAAACCACACTTCCATAAGCAATTTTTCATATTTGCTCATAGTTTATGGTCTGTGCTGGTGTTGGTGTTCTTTGATGTGATTTCAGTTGAGATTAAAGGACAAATACAAGACACAATTATGTGACTCAGGAGCCCATTAAAAGGAAAATAATGTGATACACAGACATCAGTTATGTGTCAGATGTCCTGCTGGGGTGTTTCGGTGTCCACATGCCCAGTGAGAGTGAGGAGAAAAAGAGCAGGATGGACTTTTTAAATCCGTTTCCATTTGTACCTAGTGAGCCTGCTGGAATACATGCAATGCATTTCTTACTCTCTCTCTCTCCCTTGCACACTTCCCTCCCCCAACTCTCCTCCTCTCCCACTCTGATGTCATTGTTTCCTGCTCCGTAGATGCTGACTATGCTTCGCTCCAGGGAGTGTGCACAGACCCCTAAATCTAATGTATGCTTCTCTGCTTATGTTGCCATATAGACATTCACATATGCAAAAAAAAGTGATGTCATGTCCATTTAAACTCCAGTCAGTAAAGTCTACTGGTTTCTGTTCTCTTCTCAGTGCAATTATGTGTAAGTGCTGAGTGTTTGCCAGTGTGGGCAGTTGTCTTATGTATGTTAATGGAACATTATGCTCCTGCTTGTTGCAAGAAAGTTACTACTATTCACTCTGAGTTGATTGTGCTGAATTTCCATTATCTTGAATATCCTCACGAGTGACTTGAAAAAGCTTGGTGTTATGTTAAAGATCTTTTCTGATTTAAATTGGCCCTATTATGCCCCAGTCTGCTCTGATTGGTTAGCTGACTGGCTTTGTTGTGATTAGTCAACCTCTTAGAGATGTCGTGCCCTTGGCCTCTCATGTGCAATGTGTTGGAGTTCTAGCCAATAGAAGTGCAAATATTACATAGTGATGTCACTATGTTGCAAAGATAAACAAAGGTCTACAATCGAGACGTTTGAGGCGGAGGGGGAGTGTGCGGGAGAGAAACTACTCACAACAGGAAAAAAACAAAACAAAAGGGATAATAGGGCCTCTCAAATTAAATCAAGGAGTTATCATGTAAGGAAGAACAGAATGCTTATTATTCATTTACTTACTGTTGCAAATAACTTTATTTAAGATTTGTTTTATCTCTTTTTCACTTAAAACATTTTTCTTTGCAATACATATTTTGTCTAGAGTATGTTGAAGAGCCATTTAAGAAGTTTCAAGCAACATATCGATTGTTATCTGGAATATATAATGAATCCCAACTATTTTTCAGCGGGATATTCTTGAAATGACATTTTATTTCATTGCATGCCTCGTGCAAAGTGTGTTAAGTGGGAAGTGTTGTCATATGTACGTTAATTTGAGGCCTCAAATGCTCATCTTTGTAATTATCCATCTGTGGTGTCATTTCTGAAACGTTATGCTTGCACTTCTTGGAAAAAAGGTCTTCGCCACTTACTGTTGTCTGAACATTAATCACCACGTGAGTGACATCAAAGGTCAGGAGTTGTGTCCTGGCGTGATATTTTTTGTGTTTAAGTGTAGCTCACACACAACCATTGTTATGTGAAATGATGTTAGAAGTAATCAGATTCTTTAATGTATGCAAAATCACAAAATTGTAAATATAATTTTTATCAGCAGAACGTATAAGTAAAATTGTCATAACAATAGAAATGCTTAAGTTAAGTAAAAGTCAATACGCAATTCCACATTCTTCCATATGGTACGACAGAAATGATTTACTATCGAAGCTGCTCTGGTTTCTTATACTCCATGCTTCATGAGTAAATCATTTAAATGATTCACATGTTGTTTTCCATGCTTTCATTTGACTTCTATTACTGTTGCAGATTTCTGTCTGTATTGTGAAAAAGCTTGGATGGAAAAAAAGTGTTTTCCAGTCCCCTCCCCACTGTGTGAGTCTGTATCCTTGCCAGATGAAAAGGCCTCTACTTGACCTTACTGTAGTCTGAATTATCTGCTGCATTCTTCAGAGCCTTAGTCATGTCCAACACAGATATCATTGCATGTTACACTACATTTGTCTTTAAATCAAATCCTCCGGGGCCAATTCTGTTCGAGAATCTTCAACCTCTGACAGTGTATAAACTGAATGTTTTTACCAGGTGTGTTTGCGATTGTGTGTGTCTGTCTTGTGTCAGAGTTAAAGTGCTGTGCAGTGATTTAATTTGCACTTCATTATTCAAACATCAGACATGTCTGGATAATAAGACTTCTCTTATTGAGTGAGTGCAGGTGACAATGGAGGCAAAAAACCTGAGCTGAGGTCGTTGCATTTTGTAGGAATGTCTGCATAAGTGGGGTAACATGACACCTTTTTACACTGACATTATTTTAGACCCCTTACTTATAATTGTAATGCACATTTCACTACTGTCTAATATCTTAACCTCATTTCAGAACAAAACAGATCTGTCAACTTCCCCATTGAGATAATCTGCTCTAGGAAGCACTATTTGATGTACCCTGACTCTGGATAAATGTGCTGCACGTCCATCCTTTAAAGGCCCTGACAGGCTCTCCAAATGCTAGACAGAGGGGGAGGATGGGGGGGGGGATGGCAACAAAAACATTCAAATCTTAAAAGGTTATTATCCTGTCATCTGCTCAAACAATTCCCCCATCCTGTGTGAGTGCTCCTCCATACCCCCCTTTGAACGATCATTACTGTGAGGAAAGACGGAAGAAGACAGAGAGCCACAGAGAGGAGACAGATAGTGAAGATCCTTTCCCAACCAAAACAAACCGTGGACTGAAAAATAATTTATGTTCTGTTTTCATTTTCTTTGAATTCCTCCCTCTGATGATTAGCGGTGTTTGGTTTTGTTAACACACATGTCTTCCTCCCCTTTTCGCCCCTTCCTCCTCCTCCTCCTCCTGGTGTGGAATTCAAAGTCCTAGCAGTCGCTCGTCTCTCCTGCTGTTCTGCTCTGTGGTGAGTCTGCAGGGTTACAGCTCTCCACTGAGGAATTCAACAGGAGCTGTGGAGGGAATGAAGGAGCTGACTTCTTTCTCCAACCCAGGAGGTGCAAGCCCTGTAGTCTGAGGCCTCACCTGCCCTCCCTCATCCTCCCCCCACAGTCTCCTGTCTGATCCCTGCACCTGTTCTGACTCGTCAGCCAGGTGAGGGGGTATCCTCTGGCCTTGCGCTGTTTTTGCAGCTGACCGTAGCTGTGGGGCAATTAGAAAACCAGTCCAGTCATTTGACTGGATTGCTGCTTTGCTCTCTCTCTCTCTCTGTCTCTCTCTGTCTCTGTCTCTCTCTCTCTCTCTCTCTCTCTCTCTCTCTCTCTCTCTCTCTCTCTCTCTCTCTCTCTCTCTCTCTCTCTCTCTCTCTCTCTCTCTCTCTCTCTCTCTCTCTCTCTGTCTCTCTTTGTCTCTTTCTGTATAACCCACCTCCCTGCATATCCCTACCCCCCTCCCACTCCATCTCAGTCTAGCCCAGTCTGGTTGACATTGCGGCTGTGTGTGGAGCTGCAGAAGTTTCCCTGCTGGAGTAAAAGTCTGGATCACATTGCAAAGACACAGGGGAGGAAAGGTTAAGAAGGAATTCTTCTGCTGGACGAGGTTGGATTTAGGCAACTGAGATTGAATAGAAAAAAACTCAAAACCAAAGGATTTTGCATTTGGAAGAGCAGCAGGTATGAGAAGCCAGACTGTGGTTGTGTCTGTGGCTCTGCTGGCCCTGTGCTGCCTGCTGATCCCCAGAGGAGGGGAGAGCGCTGGGGGGATCGTTTCTCTGCGGCAGGCTGAAGCAGAGAAGCAGGCTGGAGATCAGCTGCGAGATGAGCCCCTTGATGACCCAGATAGTGATCAAGGACTCGCAGGAGACCTTCACCAACTGGGGAGAAGCAACAAAGAAAAGAGAGACACAGAGGAGGCTGCACAGGCAGGTGAGTGGAAAAAGTTCAGATTTTAACTATAATAAAAAACAGATTTGTTGCACAGTCAAGACATCAAAGCTGATCAGGTATGGTCTGACCTCCAACATGATAGAGAAGAGCAAACACAGACACACGTTAACTCACTGTCTGACAGCTCCAAAGGCATGAGAGAGTCCAGATACTAACCTGTTACTCCTCCACAACAGAGAATAAAAAAGATTGTGTTTGTCCCACATACCAGACAGGGAAGAATACACTGACTTAAGCTTATTGCACGCTGATTCGTATTACACAGACTGACCTTTTCCACTGCCCCAGCATACTGCCTGGATGATTAATGCTGACCCCAGTGCATATCTGCTCTGGAAAAACTGATAGGAAGACTGTTGCACAATTTCAATAAACTTCATGTCTGGAGCTTTCTATCTAAGCTTCAAATGAAATACACATGAGCTCAAACTCACTCTTTAATGAGTCTCACTGATGAGATGATGCTGAGGTGATAGTGATGTGTTTATTGAGCATCTGGACATATTTAATGTTTCATTAAAACAGAAGTCTGGTTTATGGAGTCGAGCTAATGGAAAGATAGAGCAGTGTTTTCCATGAAAGAGCCTCAGAATTTCAGACAACCTCAGGAGGAAATACTGATGAACCTGAAGCAGCCACTAAAATAAGTCTGCTGTCTGGATTTTCCCTGGCAGCGTTGTGTTTTGCCATTGCAAGAAAGAAATCATTGAATATTCATTCATTCAAGTCTGACATAAATGACACAAACGGAGTGTTACTTTAACTTTTACTTCAATCCTTACTGTTATAGTGCTTTTATAGATGAATAACTTGGCATTTAATCAGTATTAACAGATTTTGACCTGTTAAGAAATGCTGTAATACCAGCTGAAGAGGCTTAAGTTTGTTGGGAATAAAAGAAAACTGTTTATGCATTGATTTTTATTCTGATCATGGGTGCTTTGTGTTTATTTGATCTTCTCTTGTTATCCTCCTCTTTCTAGGTATTATGAGGATAGAACCAGAGGTAGGTAAAAAGAAGAAGAAGGACAAGAAGAAGAACAAAGAGCCAAAGGACCCCAACGCCACCAGAAAGCCCAAAACTGACAAGAAGGGAAAGAAGAAGGACAGGCAAACAACAACACCAACAACAACAACAACAACAACAACTGAACCACCAACCACAACAGGTGGGGACATCACAGAGCCATGTTTGTACTTGAGTGATTTGTACTTGATGGATGTTGTTGACCTTGTGTTTGTCTGCTGCTTTCAGTGATTCCGACTGAACCACCCACCGAACCGTACACTGACTACAACTATCCTGATGTTGGTGAGTGACACACACTTAGGGACTGTACACAAACTAATTTAGGTAGGAATGTAAGTAAATCCTATAATTATAAATCGATTTATAAAAATTCTATCTTTAGACCAATCTCACTTTTTCAGTTCATTTCTCCGCTGGGGAACAATAGCTTATTTAAGATTTTTTTTTTTTTGATATTTCATTTGGATATACCCATGAATGCAACACCCTCTTCTTAATATTTTTGAAATATAATGCTGGTATGGTACAACTCTTTCCAGAATTATTGACTGAAAAGGCACAGATTAAATACAGTTAAAGGGGAACTCCACAGATTTAAACCTCAAAGTCAGTTTTCATGGCTTGAAGCTTCCTTTATCTCACTTACAGGAAAACATTATCTATGTAAATAACAATTAGATTATTACTCAGGGTTAAGTTAGCTTCCAATAACACTTAATGTTTCATATTCTACGAAAAAGTGTTGTTTGTTCTTAGTTCATTAACATAAAAAAAACAGTAAACATAGTATAAATGTAACCAAAAAACGATTTCAGTCTGACACCTTTCCCTGTGTGCCTCTTTCAGACAATGAATACTGGAAACCAGAAGATGACAATGACTACTGGGATGCCGATCCCACCCCAGCCGGGCCTGAAGCTCCAGTAACTGATTTTCCCTATGATGACTATAAGCCGGAGGAGGAAGACCCAGCTGCTCCAGTGAAAGACGTCTATGATGACTACTGGAAACCAGAGGAGAAAGAGCCTTTCACTCTCGCGCCTAATGCTTACGATGACTACTGGAAACCAGAGGAGAAAGTGCCGTCCACTCTGGCGCCTAATGCTTACGATGACTACTGGACCAGAGACGATAAAGAACCTTACGCTCCCGTGACTGATAATTACGACCCCTATTGGAAAGAGGAAGACCCGACGCCCCCCAGCCCAGAGGTGGATGGGAAGACTGATGACTCCGACTACTGGGACACCAAATGTGAGTCTTTCTTTGATGATATCGGTGGGATGACAGTTTGACACCAAGGGGTAACCTCTTGGGAAGTGGGGCATACATGTTGTTAACCTGCATTCTGTTCAATGGGCAGCAGGGGGCAACTCCTCTGATCTTCAAAAAGGAAGTCTATAGAATGAAAATAAGACCCTAGTGGGACTTGATTTATTACCTCAGAAAACATTCTCTCATTGAGTTTGTGGTCTCAATTGATGGTTTCAAGTCTTGTTCAATATAGCATGATGTTCGTTTTTCTAAATTACATTCCTATTTAAAGTGAATTGACGATAGAGCAGAGTATGCTTTATGGCTTGGCTAACTTATCAATGACCTTTTCTTGGGTGTTGCCGTGTTATGGTCTTCCAAATTTAACCCTTTGACAGAATGTGTATTTAGGTATGTACTTTTCTCCACTATCTTGACAGCAATGAGTGACATCCAATGATTGGGTCGGCGTCTTATATGCAGCCTATGTTTATCACATGCATGAATACAATGAGGTAAAACTACAATTATCCATGGGACCATAATAGTTGTATCGATCTTGTTAGTCAATGATTTATTTTGATTTAAAAAAGACACATTAAAGAAATTAAGTTTACTTCTTAGTTCTTAGTTTTACTTACCTGCAAAGAGTTGTTATTTGAAAGAAAAGAGAATAAAGATACATTTACAATTGCTTGTATTACTCATCAGCAGTTCGAGGTTAGATTCCTTCATGCACCACAATGCCTCATCCCTGCAGCATTTACTGTGTTACTAACAGCCACAGCCAAACATGGATCAATGTGTTCTTGTTTTCAAACCAGGCCCACCTGTAACCTATTAGAAGAAAATCACAATGTTTTGTGAACAACTTCATCCGATGTGTTCTGTGAATGATCAGTTTGTAATGAATCACAGTTATAGATACATTTTTTAAAGGTTTAACATTTTTCAGCCCCACTTGTATTTCGGTATATCAAATAGAATTTCACACTGAACAATAAACAGTGTGAAAAATGTATTTGAACCAATATTTAAACCAAAAGACACTGAAATGATTCCTCAATTTAAATTTTTTATGTAACAACATTCACTGGCTGAAATGTAATACAACATCTTTCAATGCCCTCTTCAGGCCCTTGGTAATCACAAAAGTTGACAAACTCCAATACTGTACAATGATCAGTTAGGATCATTTACAGACTTCATGGTAGAAAATTGGTCACTGTCTTCCAACCTCCAGCCTCTGTCCACCTGACCTCAGCCGTGACTGATGTCGTTTTTCCACAAACTCAGATGTAAGAAACAGTCTTTCGTGTGGCTCTGTGACACTCATCTGGAGCTAACACATGTGCTCATTACTCTGTATTTCCAGCATACTATACCTATGCTCTCATAAAACCACTTCCACTGATTCACTCACACTTGCACATCCTGCATTCTCTGTCACGTCCTCCTGTTTCTAACTCCGACACTTATATAATCCCTCTGCTTGACTATTTACATTATGTTTTCTATTTCTTCTGCAGATGAGGTGCCGGAGAATCTTCCCTTCCCTGATGGTAAAGAGGTCAGCCCTGAAATCAAAGTAGAAACTATACCAGGTAACTTCTGTCTCTCAAACATGCTTGAAATGATGTAGTCAGAAACCTCTGTAGACTTTGTGATGCAGACAAATTGTAATTCCATGTGTGACTTTATGCTGGCAGCAGAGAAATCCTGAGCAATTCAACACATGGGAATAACATAACAGTGAGTCTGTGAGCTAACCTTCCCAACTTTTCAAACAGGAGTGGGTAGGTTTGCTTTGTTCCAAAGAGTCAAGATGTTCTTTAGTTTTGATGTGGAGTTTAAAAAAAAGAGCCTTGTCATCAAATCACCACTTTGTTATAATTCCTGTAAATGTAAATTAAAGATTTAACAAGTTAATTACCTCGTAGGCGTCCCAGTAGAATCCAAATAGAGAACAGTTGTTGTGGGTGAATAAATCAGGGCTGGACTAACCTGTAAAACTTTATGATCACACGTCATCTTTTAAAGTCTCACTTAATAGCGTTGTCTCTGAACAAGTTGTCTGAGTTCATGTTGTTGTTTTTTACGCAGAGGAGCCCACAGCCACTCCTCCCGATGAGGGGACATGGTATGATGATTACGACGAATACGGAAATAGTATGTGCGCACACACACACACACACACACACACACACACACTCGCAACTGTTTTATATTAGATCCATTAGTTAAGCTGCAGGGACTTCCTGCCAACAAAGCAGAGAGCAAGGAGAGCAGAGTGATAAATAACAGTCAGGTCATAACTTTCCAGACTTTTAAATGATCTTTTGTGACATTTTAATTGCTCTGGTTCCTAATAGCTTGCAAAAACACAGAAAGACTTCAATACACACTGCTGTACAGGGGACAAGTGTGTTTATAGGTATTTCTATAAAATGATGCTTGATATTCCACAGACAAACAGACTGATGACAAATGGATGGAGAAGGAGAGAGAAAGAGCAGCAAAAGAAAGAGCAAGGGAAGAGAAAGGTAAGAAAAACCCAGATGTAAATATTACTCTCTTTTACATAACACATTTTGCACAGTCTTGTCAGAAAGCACAGACATCGAAGTTGCCAAATCAAAGAACATGGCCTGTGACCTCAGTGCAAAAGTACTTACAGATAACGGATAGAAGTTGTTGCCTCATTTGGATCAAATGTCTGTTTTAAGAAACAGCAGATGGGACTTTCTACCATGTTAATGTCAGCAAGCCTTTGGTACTTGCTTTAACTTGCAAGGCATAAACAAAAGTTCAACCCTTCCATAACAAAATGGATATTATTCAAAAGAAATTCAGAAAGCTCTTGAGAGTTGCACTGCATGTAGTAGATTAGTGTGTGATAAAGAAAAAAGCAACAACGGAGAACTACCAGGTAGACGATGTTGCAGTGTAGAGCCTTGAAGTATACACATCAGCTATTTTTGCCACGTGTCTGCTGTGTGTAGCTGTGTCAGCTGGTGGTTAAGGAGAGTCTGGAGACAATGATATATAACACCACCATTCCCGGTGTCAATAGGTCACTTCCTGTGTGGACTGTTCATTGCTATCTGGGTTTAAGGTGTAAGGCATTTTCATTTACAAAAGTTCAGAAGTTTTTGGGGCTTGAAACACTGATCTGTAACACAGAGGCGCAGAAGCAGATGTGTTTTTGCATCTATCAGTGTGTGAGTGGGTTTGTCCACTTGTGCATATGTGTGTATGTTAGGTGAGTTAACTTACAATGTACAGCTGTTAGGAAGGCTTCTGGCTGCAATATTACCAGCAGTAAACTTTATTATGTCAGTTCAGTGTGTAAAAATATGACCAAAGATAACGATGGATGGGATTCAGCAGTGTTTCTCTTTAGTAGGGTCAGGATGTTCGGATTTTGATCAGCACTTGGAAGAGAAATCTGGTTTTTTTTACTACACATTTTTGGGGGGATTTACATTTTTTTTTAAATGCACGTGAGTTCCTAGATCATTTCTGGGAAGAGAGAGAAAATATTCAGCCAAGACAATTTCATTTGCATTAAGACTTTTTTTCTGATTTCTGCCAGAGAGAGCGGAGAAGCTGAAGGAAGCTGAGGAGCGTGCCAGGAACAGACCACGTGTCTTCAAAGAGCCAAAGAGTATGTTTTTTTCAGATCTGGAAAGCTGCTTATGCTTCTGCTCATAACATTAACATATCATTTAATTTTTTATTGGCAGACTGCCCTCCCCTGGGGATGGAGTCCCATAGGATCGAGCCGGACCAGCTCACAGCCTCCTCCATATCTCAGTATTTCTTTGCACCTCAGAGGGCGCGACTCAACATGCAGGTAAACCATCAGAGCAGGCTGCTGTGGTCTGAAGGCTTACATACTGTACATACAGGACAGCTATCACTTACATACTGCCATGCTTTAATATAAACACCAGCTATCAGAGCCATGTTGAAAAATATAAATTAAGTCTAAAGAATCTTTTTAGCAGCTAAGATATTGGATCATCTGATGAACTAGTTTTTTCAGTCATCAGTGAATCTGTCAGGTATGTGCAAAGTAGGAATTTTATATAATTGCATGTCAGTGCATGATAAGTTTATATTTGGGCTCAAAATGTAACAGAGTCAAAGGAGCAAGCAGCATGTGTTGTGGTCTCTGTGGTTCCCAGGGCTCAGATGATGAAGACAACATGAGAGGTGGAGCGTGGTGTGCAAACTCAGAGGATAAGATCCACTGGTTTGAGATCGATGCTCGCAGAGAGACGGAGTTCACAGGAGTCGTAACGCAAGGACGAGACTCCATGAACCAGTAAGACTCTAACACACAAACTAGGTATTTGTTATTTCTGAAGTCAACAAGTTGTTAACACATTGCCTCATTTCAGGAGTGACTACGTGATGTCCTACTTCCTGGCTTTCAGTAATGACAGTAGAGAGTGGACCACCATCCATGATGGATACACTGACTGGGTTAGTTTGCCTGAATATATTGTATGGCCTCTCCTTTTGACATTATATATGATTTGCCTTCTCTTTCGCTGACTCACCTTTCTCCCCCTCTCTCCCCAAGTTGTTTTTTGGAAACAGTGATCAAGACACTCCGGTGATGAATCAGCTGGCAGAGCCTGTACTGGCTCGCTACATCAGAATCATCCCTCAGAGCTGGAACGGATCCCTCTGCATGAGGCTGGAGGTCCTCGGCTGCCCACTGCCCGGTAAGCCTGCAACACTTTAAAAACATACTTCGCAGGCATGTTGTAAATCAATATATGTATATACATGGGAGCAGATCTACCTAGAATTATATAAGACCTTTTTTCTTGGATACCCAAACGTTGAATGGAGAATCAAACATAGATCAAAGTCTTGGTGAAGTAAATGTGGGCAGCATTTGAAAACATCAACACTTTTTCCTTTCACAAACTCTCATACAACTCATGCAATATAATCCAAGTCTCCTTTAACCAGTTGTATCCTCACTACTTCACAAACACATGCAGTTTCACTAAAACCTTTCAATCCTATAAAAACACTTCTGCATCAAAGGTCTCCAAGCAAGTCTGGATGAGTCCAAAATGTTTTAAATAGTAAGGTTTTATGCAAAAATGCATGTTTTTAGGAGGTAATAAGCCTACAGCTGGTTAAATGAGACTTGGATTGTGGGAGAGTTTGTGGCTGGATGTTTTCATAAACCTTTGCAATTCCTCTAGACTTTCCTCGGTTTTTTGATTGTTCCTTTAACTAGGAGCCATGCTATAAAAACAAAGCTTTCTTTACATATTTAATGTAACAAAGAGTGAGTATTTGATATACAAATTGATATTTTCTGGATGATTTTTTTTAATGCACCCACACTAAAACACACGAAATGAATGATGCATTTTCTTTTTGTCTTGTTTCACAGATCCAGTGGATGCTCAGCACAGGCAGAATGAAGTGACTCCAGTGGATTACCTAAAGTTTAGACATCACAGCTACTCAGAGATGGTTGAAGTGAGTATCCTCCCACACGGCCCCCTGCACATCTGCTGGCTCATTGAATTCAAGAGGAAATACCTCAGTTATTTCCCCAAAGATGAAAACTAAATACACTCCCAAAACTTTTAAACTGTTTATATCCACTTTAATATTAACTGATATTGAAACATTACCCCTAACCTTGGAGTGTGCTCATTCCTTCTTTATTAAGTTATTACAGCTGCCAGAGGGCAACATGACCTTTCAACGCTTAGGCAATGCTTATTATCAACAGCGCCCACACTTTTTCAGGTTGTTAGGAGGATTTTTATGTGTAAATGATGAGCAATATTTTGCACACTCACTGTTACCATCGTCTCACATGTTCAGCTTATGAAGTCGGTGAATGCAGAGTGTCCCAACATCACCAGCATCTACAGCCTGGGCCGCAGCTCCAAGGGACTCGATATCATGGCCATCATCATCTCCGGCAATCCCACAGAGCACGAAATAGGTGGGAATGTGTTCATAGACTAGGGATGCAAGAAATACTGTATATCAGTTCAAATATATGCCGATTGTCTAAGGCCAAATTACTTTTACTCACTTAACAAACTTGTGTCTGTCGAGTAAGTTGGTTTGCAAACAGCCTATGAATACGTGCAGAATGCTGACTGGAGATAGAGAGAAAGAGAGCCATGTATACTTTTTTGTATTTTTCTTTAGTTTTAACAAATATGATGTCAATTAGATTTGGTTAGGACAAACTATGGAATATGAAATCATCCTTTGGAAATGTTTGAGTATCTTACTGGTATCAGCCGTGAAAGCAGGTAATAATCAGTTGTTAGCACAGGTTGGATAAAATCCATATCAAGCATCTCTATGATGATGAATCTTTTTTTGTTTTGTTAAATGCTGTTTGGTTGAAACTAAACACAGTGGGACTACTGGGTCTCAATGGCACCGACAATAATTCCTATAAATCCAGATAAACACCGGGTGGAAGTCAGCAGATTATGGTTTAAGGGACCGACAACTACATTCTTCTCCCATTGTCTCCACAGGTGAGCCAGAGCTGCGCTTCACGGCAGGTCTTCACGGAAACGAGGCAGTGGGTCGAGAGATGCTGCTGCTCCTCATGCAGTACCTGTGCAAAGAGTTCAAAGACAGAAACCCCAGAGTGCAGCGGCTGGTGGAGGGAATACGCATCCACCTGGTGCCCTCGCTCAACCCCGACGGACATATGGAAGCTTTTGAAGCGGTCAGTGGTTATCACTGTATAACATCATGTGTTTCTAGTTTACTAGCAAACAAAAAAGAGGTCCAAACTGGAAATGCCAGAGAATCATGTTCTTTTTCTTGGCTGACTTGGTTTCATCTGTCACTATTCTCCTCTGCAGGGATCGGAGCTGAGTGGATGGATGACAGGACATTTCACTAATGACGGTTTCGACATCTTCCAGAACTTCCCCGAACTTAATAGTATCCTGTGGGATGCCGAAGATAAAGGCCTTGTGCCAAAACTCACACCCAATCACCACGTGCCCATACCAGACACCTACGAGACCAACAGCTCGGTATGGGACCCTGTTTATTATGTCTTACAACCAGCTTATTATAAAGTCTGAGGACAGAAGACCTCCGGTTTAGGGTTGTTGTTTTATCACCAATTGTATTTCGAAACGCACTTCTTGTAACCTGTCATCATATTTTTTTTTATTTACAGTGGATGTAATATATACTTGTATTTTTAAAAAGGTGGTTGAGGTTTACTCTTTAAGCTAAAGCCGGTGTCTACTCTGCTAACATCCGCCTTCTTGTTTTTGTTCCAGTTTGCTGTGGAAACCAAGGCCGTAATCTCCTGGATGAATAGCTATCCATTTGTGTTAGGTGCAAACTTCCAGGGTGGGGAGTCAATTGTAGCCTACCCTTATGACAGCTTACGTCTCAACAAGCCTACCGAGAGCCAAACTCCTCACAGCCGCAAGAAGAGACAGTATGACAGTGTTTCCTCACCCTTTGCAATGCGTGCTACTGTTGTTTTCCGTGCTTTACACACATTTACTGTACTTCCTAAACTCTTTACTTTTCATGCTATATCCAGCCTTGCTCTTCATGAACATCTCACATTTACTTTAAAGTGAAATAGTTCAACTCGAGTCATTTCTTACAGGTATGAAGAAGAAGGTTTTGATGTGACAGAGTGGGGAAGGGGCTACCACACAGAGCCAGAGGAAGACTGGGGATCAAGGGGACAGCAAGAGCCAGAAGAGGAAGAGAGGGGCTACGGCCACAACCAAGGTTATGACCATGGCTACGATCACAACCAGGGATACGACCGTGGGTATGACCACAACCAAGGATACGACCGTGGATACGACCACAACCAAGGGTACAACCATGGCTATGACCAAAATCAAGGTTTTGACCAAAATCAAGGTTATGACCAAAATCAAGGTTATGACCAAAACCAAGGTTATGAGAGGAGAGAGGAGGAAGATGATGATAGAGGAAGAAGTGCCGGCTACCAGTACGGGGAGCCTGAAGATGAGCCTCGGGTAATCGCAGACGAGTCCCTCTTCAGGTGGCTGGCTGTTTCCTACGCCTCCACACACCTGACCATGACGCACAACTACCACGGATCCTGCCACGGAGACATCGCCGCCGGGACGCACGGCATCATCAACCGGGCCAAATGGAAGCCAATCAAAGGAAGTAAGTAAATGCCAGCAGCAGTGGAGGAAATATTTTGATTTTAAAGGAGTCACAGTGTAGACAAATCCATTAAAAGTTTGCATTCAAAATATCTAAAAAGTTATAATTCTGTCCAATGGCCCATTTCAGAATAGTATATATTATATTATTGGATCATAACTATTTAATTGCTTGTATGAATTTCTTTAATTTTTCAAGTTGGTAAAGAGGGAGCTCATTTTTTTTAAATTTAGCTTTTGAATTTCATTATGGGATTATCTCACCTATAACATCTGATACATTATGTAGATTATATTTTTAATGTGAATCTGATTCTAAATGTAACTCATTTAAAAAATGTTGTAGTGGAGCAATAAGTACAATATTTGCCTCTGATTGGTGGTGAAGTAGATATTTAAGTAGCAGCAAATGAAGTTCAGTACAATTTTGGAATACTCTACTTGAGTTCATTTCTTAGTAAATGTATTGTTACTTTCCACCACCAGAGGTCAGTAGGTTCATCATGTTTTTTGCAAGTGTTTTAGCTTTTTCCATGTATTTTTAACACACCCTGCTGGACAATATGTGCTGTGCAGGATCTGAGTTTTGTGCGTTTTCACCTCTCTAGGTATGAATGATTTCAGCTACCTGCACACCAATTGCTTTGAGCTTTCTATATTCCTGGGTTGTGATAAGTTCCCTCATCAGAACGAGTTGGTGTATGAGTGGGAGAAGAACAGAGAAGCAATGCTCATCTTCATGGAGCAGGTCAGTCACACACACTATCTGAATTAAGAGTGGCCTCAACTAAAAGGTATATGCTTTCGTGAGGGATAAACTTAATAAAAACATAACTTTATTAAGGCCTTTGGTCCCTGACATTTCTTTGCTTGGAAACATTTACAGAGATGCCCTTAATAATGGATTTGGTAAATTCCTGGCCATGAGCCGTGGATATAGGTTCAGTAAATATCGACAACATATTGTGTTATTGTAACTACCATTTTTTCTGCTGATTCAAATGATTTTTCCTGTTTTGTTTCTCACGCACACCCTTCGTGTATACCTGGGTGTATGAATGCAAAAGCACTCAAGTCAAAAACAAGTTTATATTTTCTATACTGAAAGTATATTGTTGGTATGATAAAGGAATAATTCTACACATATGTGCTTTTGTGACACTGTATTTGCATTGAATCTCTCAGTGTTATGTTTGTATGTTGACCCATAGGGAATAATCAGAATAGCTTTATCCGTCCCACAGAGGGGACATTTTCAAATTCAATATATTCAATCGTGGCAACATCAGAAGTAGTGATCTCATCCCCTTTAAACTCCCCACCGATCTTTATCTAGGTGCACCGTGGTATCCGAGGCATTGTGAAGGATCAGCAGGGGAACTCCATTGCAAACGCCACTGTGTCTGTAGAGGGGGTAAACCACGATGTCACGACAGGTATCCTGAGAGACCTCCTCTTTTCTCCTTCTTGCATCTCTCTGCATACTTTTTCACTGAGGTTCTTAAAACAAAATGCCTTTCCTCTCTTTTTCACTGTAGCACCAACAGGGGATTACTGGCGGCTTCTAAACCCTGGGGAGTATCGTGTGACGGCTCGAGCCGAGGGGTTCTCCTCTGTGACTAAAATATGTGTGGTGGGGTATCAGTCAGGAGCAACCACCTGCAGCTTCAACCTGGCCAAGTCGAACTGGGACCGCATCAAACAGGTAAGGCAATACAATCCTGCAAATATATGTTTAATAAAACAAAACAATACTTTTAAGAACTATAACTCACAGCAAAAACAACTATTTTTTGTAACTTTGTATCAAGGAAAACTGAAATTCAATGATAGATTCATCAGACTGCAGTAGCTCAGTCTGAAGGGACTTGCAGTGATGAGTGGTGCTTTTGGAAATGCCAGTTCACCTCCTGGGCACTGCCAGGCTATCAGTGAGCAAGCCACCTGACCCCCACACTGCTCCTCAGGCGCTGTATAATGTGCTTGGTACTGTGTACATACAGTATGTGTAATGATTAAAGGATTTCAAACATTTCTTATACAAAATAGACACAAAAAAACGCTTACATCTCTAACTCATCACCAAGTTAGTGTCTCACCCTCACTAAAGCCAATCTCAAAGTGGTTTTAACCTTGCCGTTGTCCTTGGGTCTAAATTTGACCCGTTCCCAAATGTTTTTATGTTGGGATAAAGTTTTTTGTTATGTTTGAATACTATTATTATGATCACTTTCCTTATGTTTTGGGTTTTATTCAAATGCATTTTTCTTATTTCTCTGCAGATCATGGCCCTCAATGGCAACAAGCCCATTCGACTCAGCTATGGCAACAACAGGGTGCAGTCACCTGCAGTCACGAATGGCAACAGGCGCTTTGTTACCAGCAATAACGGGTTTTCAGCGAACTCACAAGTCAGCGCCGAGCGGCAGAGGAGGCTCAGGATAGCTCGCATCCGTCGCCTTCGCCAACAGAGATTACTGAAGTTAAGACCGACGACGACGCTACCCCCAACAACCACAATTCCCACAACGCCAGAGACCACCACATCCTGGTACGACTCCTGGGTCATAGGGGAGGGACAGTCCTCCACGCCTGGCGGATTCACAGACTCCATCCTGGATTATAACTATGAATACAAGATCGATGACTATTAATCTCACACACACAATTCAGTAAACATGCATCTTTCCTCTCATTCAAGTAGTTCTCATTGCCATGTTGTACTTTGAGCAGGCTGATAATGAATCAATGAGGAATCCTGTCTTTGTACGACAGACAAGCAATGGGAAGGCACAGAATATTAACTACAGTTTGTATAAAGATAGTGTATCTTTGACAAAACGCCTCGTCACAGATATTGTTATAGCATTTCCGTTTTTCAGTTCACACTGCATTCTTGACCTGTTACTCAGTCTTTTTGCTTCATGAAAAGATGTTTATTGTAGATGCACATAAAAAAAGTAATCTGTTTTTTTTACTTCAGGGTTATTTACACATGGCAGAAATATTTTTTACAGTATGAACACAAAAAGGTTCAAAAAGCTTACAGCGAGTCAGTGGACAGAAAGGGTCTTCTGTCATGTTGCCTCAGACGCAGAAGTAAAGTAGTTATTTTTCAAATAAAGGTTTGTTACTGTAATACACAATGCCTTTTCTGTCTTTTTTGCACATCTGTAAACATGTATATAAGTGTTACATAAGTGTGCTTTTATCTCTTACAGATTTATGAAAAACTACAAATGAGTATTACATCCAAATGAGAAAAAGTATTTGAGTTTAGATTTTAGATTTAGAACTTAAATTCATTATTTAACGTGTGGCCGGGCCCTTTTCCCCTCTAGAAAAAAAACACACCTTGAAGGAAACATTAGAACCTCATAACAGTAACTTTAACAGTGATTTGTTGGCCATTATGACACTGGAGAGCATCAGTGTAGCAAGGACATGTTGCTGTGACTCCGCTGTGGTCGTAACAACAGTTTGAGTGTTCATCAATAGCGTCCGAGAAGTGTTGATCGGTACGTGGACATTATGGACCTCAGTGGCTGACGTTCATCTCACTATCCTCATCCTCGTCTGCGGAGAAGGCCGAAAAGCTGATTGGCTCACATGTAAGTGTACGTAAATTCACCAGGCATGCTGTTTGGGTGCTGTTGAAATCTGGAATAGTAACTAGAAGGCATTCTTGGCCATCAGGACCTGGCAAGAAGAGAAGAATAAAAATATATTGCCATATTAGACAGTTCAATTTCATAATATAGCCAATATAATGTCAATATTTTAAAATTTAGAGTCAAATATGGACAGACCATAGTGATCACTCACCTTTAACGAGCTTAGACTGAAAGGTTGGGGCGGTGCCACTGAAGTAAACATGGGGACACTCTTCCAAGATAAAAGGGTCTTTTTGGTAAAATGGGTAACAACCTGGAAGGAAATGTCCAGAAAACATTGTGAGTACTGCGAACAGATATAACCCAGAAGGTTTGCGTTGTTTTCATCAAGTTGTCTGACTAACCCAGAGTATCGGGTGCTGTTGGCGCCAGGTGTCTGAGTCGCAGTGTCTCCTCCAGTATCTCCAGGTGATCGTCCATGCTGCTGTACCTCTGAATGTCACAGATATTCTGGCCAGATGTGCCCAGGAACCTTGGAGGAAACACAAAAACATGGCTTTTAACATCTTTAGCTTGCTTAGGGTTCAAGACTAAATCTGTAGAGGGAAATAACTTCCTAGGCCCATAACTCTGACCTAGTTTATCATTTCCTACTCCGCTCGCTGAGTACAGGCCTGCGACCTTGGATTGCTGCGCTCTCTAACTCTCTCTGAGAAGCCAGTTATGTATCCTTATTCCTGCCTGTTGGCGTCCACTGATAGAGGTGTTATAGCGATTTGTTTGTTATGTCTTGCCATGCAGAATGTTGATTATTCTCTTTATACCAGCTTTAACAACTAAATACAAGGGATCTGGGGAGAGATCTTCAGAATTGGTTGGTACGAGCTGTGTCACTTTGTGGCTGTAGCAAATGTCTTTGTCAATTCTCTGGCAGTAACTTCAAATTAAAATTCAGTGTTTGACATCAAGTTCCAGCTCTCCTGTGTCTCATTGTCTTTCTACTCCTTGCTCAAGAACTTCCATTACAATTACTATCCTCAAGGTTCAAGGGTTTTTATTGTCAGATCTCCTCAGCTCCTTGTGATGTTTATTCTTTTAGAATACGTGCTGAACAGTGGACTTTATTTCTGTCTATTGGAAGAGTGGTACATTCGTTTTTTTGAGAAATGTGTTTGTATGTACTGTATGGTATTGCTTACCTAACTCCATCAATGTGACATTGGTGTGGGTTGGTGACCAGCTGCAGTGTGGGGTACACTGAGGACAGGGGGAACATGCAGCGGTGGAGGGACTGCTGAGGGAGGGTGAAGTTAGTGGGGTCGTACTGGCCCGGCATTACATCCACTGGAACTGAGGCCTATAACAGCAGGAGGCAGCGACAATGTAGTTATATCATCACTTTTTTACAGATTGCAACTTAACTTAATTTTTTATCTAATAACATTACTCCATCACTTGTTACAAGTTACTCCCCACACTGTTTTTGTGGAGAGGGAGGCAGACTCACCACCAGCTGTAGCAGAATCTCATCCAGCAGACGAATGGCCTCCACGCTGCCAGCCTGAGTCTTCTTAGTGAGGTATTTGGGCTTAAAACACAGAGGACAAAAGGTTTTCGGTTGTTAATTATGTGAGCCGCTTCATGATCGCTTCTTTAGAACTAATTTAAGATATTTCAATAATGAATAATTGTTTGTCAAACAGTTACCTTGGTCGACGCGTCAGCATCCTGGGTGTTTTGACTCAGCAGGTTTCCAGCCAGTAAGACTCTGGAAATGGTTGCGGCGCATCTCTGCTCCCCCTGGTCACCAAGCTGACCAGTTACCATGTCAACCAGCAGCTGCAGCCCCAGCATGCTGTCGGCGTGAGTACTGCCGAGACCGAGTCCTGAGACCAGGAGCACGAACCTGGACGAGGACAGGAACGGCATTAGAACATATTATCAATAAAGGCTGGGATGTATGGTGTGTATCCATGTAGTGTGTGTTTACCTGTCAGAGGTCAGTGTAGGTCTTGGTGATTGTGGAGGAAGATCAGCCATGCAAAAGTCCTCAACAGTGAACTTCCCATCATTCTTTTCGGCTCCATATATTGCAATAACACTTCCTGCAAGAGAAGCAGAAGAGAAGACATTAGGACACCATTACATAGAGGACACCTGTACAAGGCTGAGCAATGAAACACTGTTATCTTGTTCTCCACATCGCATTGCAACAAACTGTCTTCCAAATCCAATTTCTTTAGCTTTTATGTCACACATCTGTATTGTGCCTTACCTGTGACAAACTTGTCTCTGTCAATTTTGCCCTCCAGCTTGATCCTCTGTAGCTCATCCTCCAGAACTAGCTCATCCATGTCACTGATGTATTTGACTCGTGCAGGCTGAGGCAACAGGTTGTGCTGAAGGAAAGAGGGAAACAATGATAAATGACACCTGTCAGGAAATTAGTTAATTTTGTATGGGATGTAGGGGATCACGCTTGTGAATGTAGCATGGCTACTGACGTCCTCACTGATCTCTTTCAGAATGGATGGCTGCAAATCCATTCGTTTGAACAAGGTTCCAACAATGCAACACTGCTCCCCTGTCTGAAGATCACACAGTTTCCTGATAAGCACATCTGATCCTGGCAGAAACAAAGAGACACACATAGATAAGAAAAATAAATTCAGATGCTTTTGAGTCCAAAATGTGACAATATGTTCCTAACTCACCCCACTTCTGCTGGGCTCTCTCTGACAGCAAGGGCCTCATCTGCATGAGTCGTGCTGCGTAGATATGAGCATACTGGCGACTGAAGCTCCGCTCCCCGACCGTGAATCGCTCGGAGCATGGACTGTAGGCCAGAGATATTCTTTCAAACACCGGGCCCTGGTCTTCGGAGGGCCGGCAGAGCAGAGAGGAGCCCTCCTTCTGGGCGCTCAGGTCCGAAAACATGATTGTCCTAAAGCAGAGGTGGAGGAGAGGTTTGTGTCTACTGTGTTACATCCACAATCTATGAATGCCGTGCACGTTTTAGAGTAGTTTTAAAAGGCTAGCAGATTAATTCTAAACAGCGTTAATGACAATGGTCCTCTTCCAAAACATGCCCTCTGTTTTGAGAATGTCCCACCTCACAGGTGTAACGACCTTACCTTAGTACAGGCAACGGGAGGGTCCAGCTGGTATCCGTGTTGAATCAGGTTTTTAACGTATGTAGTCAGATATCACTCATTTCATCCTGAGCAAAGGAAACAGTTCCCGCGAAATCCCCCGCTCAACATGTCATTTTTTTCAAGATGAACGCATATTCTCGCGAGAACACACGGGATGTTAGAGTAGCAAGTCTAAAAACGCTAAAAAACGTAACATACACTTAAATGACCTGCATCAACTTTAAGAAGCAGTCTTACGTATACTGAGCATAATATTTCATAAAGGACATTCTGGATAAAGATCGAGAGTAGTACAATTTGTTTTTTTTAAACACCGTCGCACACAATATACGTCACACATTTAAAAACACGGGTCGCATTGTGCTGAGCTCACAAAGCAGCCGCCTCCTCGCCATTTTTTCGCAGCTCTTTGTGCGCCACTCTGCGTTAATAGTTTGGGTGTTTTTTGTCGAGCGATCCGTCGACTCGGGTTTTGATTCTTTATTAGAAAAAATGCATGGAAACAGAGGCCCCTCCCAGCACAACCACGGGTCCAACCGCCCGGGGGAGCAGAAGAACACCAACGGCCAGCAGCCCGAGGATCCTAGCAACGAGGCCTTAACTCTGGATCTGCAGAACTTCAGGAAACCCGGGGAGAAGACCTTCACCCAGCGGAGCAGGCTGTTTGTAGGAAACCTGCCCACCGGGACCACAGAGGAGGAACTCGAGAAGCTGTTCGCCAAATACGGCAAGGCCAATGAAATATTTATCAACAAGGAGAGAGGCTTCGGCTTCATCCGGCTGGAGACCAGGATCATAGCAGAGATAGCCAGAGCAGAGCTGGATGATACCCCCTTCAAAGGCAGGCCCGTCAGGGTGAGATTTGCCACACATGGTGCAGCCTTAACTGTGAAAAACCTGCCAGATTTTGTGTCCAACGAGCTGCTGGAGGAGGCCTTCGCTGGTTTTGGGCAGATAGAGAGAGCTGTAGTGATAGTGGATGATCGTGGGAGGCCCACAGGGAAGGGAATAGTGGAGTTCACCTCAAAGCCAGCTGCGAGAAAGGCTTTGGATAAGTGCAGTGATGGTGCCTATCTTCTCACAGCCTTTCCCAGACCCATTACAGTGGAACCCATGGAGCAGCTCGATGAAGAGGAAGGACTGTCAGAAAAAATCATTAACAAAAACCAGCAGTATCACAAAGAACGTGAGCAACCACCACGATTTGCACAGCCAGGCTCCTTCGAATTTGAGTATGCCATGCGCTGGAAGGCCCTGATGGAGATGGAGAAGCAGCAGTATGAGATGGTGGACCGCAACATGAAGGAGGCTCAAGAGAAGCTGGAGGCCGAGATGGAGGCGGCCAGACATGAGCACCAGGTGATGTTGATGAGGCAGGACCTGCTGAGACGGCAGGAGGAGCTGCGGAGGATGGAGGAGCTCCACAATCAGGAGGTGCTGAAGAGGAAACAGTCTGAGATCCGGCAGGAGGAGGAACGCCGGAGGAGAGAGGAGGAGATGAGGATGCGCAATGAGGAGATGCTGAAGAGGCAGCAGGAGGGCGGCTTCAGAGGCAACTTCCCTGAAAACAGGGAGCAAGAAATGAGGATGCATATGGGCAGGTCACGGGATGAACAGAAACTCTCTGCTCGGTGCCAATGCTGGTCCTGCAGGTACTCCTGCTGAGAATGCTCCAATGATGCCAGGGCAAGGAAACAACATGCCAGGAGGCCAGGGGGGCTTCCCCAGGGGTCCTGCCGGGCCTGGAGAATATGGACCTAACAAGCAACGCAGATTTTGAATGATATGCCTAAAATTCTTTTTTTTACTGTATTTTAAAGTAAAGGGTTACTGGTTGATTAAGTCAAAGTTGCAAGAGTTTACCGGCCGCTACAGCGTCTGTTTTTTGGTTTCGTTTTGTACCCTTTTTTTTGTACCTTTTTAGGTTATGTCTTTAGTACTAAACTGTCATAACTCTGAATGAGCCATGTGTTTTACTTTTTATTTTTCAAATTATTGTATTTTTCATATGGATAGAGAACCTTTTTTTCGTCCTAAAAATGTTGGCTTTTCTGAAATAAATTCACGATTCCCTAAGAATTTAGATTTCTTAATGTCTTTCAAAGCAGCGGACACATTTTATCTACATGATAGTCATTTATAATTGGGGGTGTCTCACTCTTGTTTCAGCGTGTAGCCACAGCTTCTTTCCACAGATTCTTGGCTTTGATTAGAATATTGATTTAATGATCAATGTCTTGAATCACAATTAGAGGGAGGCATACATAACAAATCAATAACACGGTCTGCATTGAGATGTAAAGAAAGAGCAGCAAAAACTAAAACACAAAATATCACCCTAAAATACATATTCATGTGTTCATTTACTTTGTCTTAATTGCTTCTGGAGATATCTCCTTTATTCACCTAAGTTAGCTTACATAATACATCATTACCGTATTCAAACAGAAAAATCCTTCAGTTTCATGGTGATCTCTATTGATTCAATATTAGTACCCTATACTCCTGTAGTGTCTTTCAAAAATGTATTGGATTGTACATGTACACCTGCCAGGAGTGAGCAAAATAAAATGAGATACATAAGAAAATGGTGAATGGGAAGCCACAGCATATGAGGCACAGTTTGTAATTGTATATTTGCATACATATTTTATGTTATATTATTTTATCTGGATCTCCAAAGTAATTTAATTCATCAAATTCATATAGTGGAGTAAAAAAAAGAAGTGGTGGAGTAGAAGTATACAGTATCATGAAGTGAACATTAAAGGAAAGTATCTAAATAAGGTGCTGCAGTACAGTACTTGACTAAATGTACCTAGTTAATGTCCACTACTGACTAGATTAGATCCACTGAATAGAGCTTAACTTTGGAAAATGTTGCAAAAAAATGTATTTCACATGAGTTACAAAACATATGATCATGTTAAATTAAACAAACAGTACATTTACATGCATATTAACAGTTAAAACAATATTATCTATAGAATACATTATAATAAATATACAGAATGAGTTAGGATTACAGGTAATTTCTCCCTCATGCAAACGCAAGCTAGAGTTTTTCATACGGCTCTGTGTATTGCTTAATTCTCTCAAAGTTTAAAGGTCTAACTTTATGAATCCCAGCAGAGTATTTCAGTTATAGTATTTATGTATTTAAAGGCATTGTAGCTTGCTACTGGGGCAGATCTCGGTATCGTTCCATGCCATGACAGTAATATTCAAGTTTCCTGGAGAAACTCCTCATCCTGTGCCAAGATGAAACCCCAACAGAAACAGCATGCAGCGAAAGTCTGGTTTGAAAACAGGGTCTGTGTTAATAGAGGTGGACTATCAAAGTTCAGGGTTACATATTATCTAAATAGTTTCAGAGTGCATCTGCCAGACTGCTGGGTTATGTCATTACAGTCTTTGGGGTTTTGGTTGAACAAGCGCTCGGTACAAACCAAACATCTATTCAAAAAGAGGAAGGGAAGTTAGAGAATAAAATCAAATTACGCAAAATTCTCCTGCAAATGTCCTGCAAATATAAAACTGAGTTGTATTAAATAAGCTGATGTGTCTCCTGTTGAAATAAGGAGAATGTTTTCTTTCCCAACTTTATTTATTTAAAAAACATAAACATAGAAATACCTCAAAGACTAAAAAAAACACAATAAAATGTTATAAATCACCGAATAAAATAAATGAAGAAAAAATGATGAATGAAAACCAAAAATAATTTAAAATACAAAACAAAGCGTAGTAAATAAACATTACTCCAAATTAGAAAGATATTCTTCAGTTATTTGAACATTTAAAGTATAGAACAGGAGGATCTTTGAAATCTTGCTTTAACATAATATGAAAAGATGATCTCTGGGTCGCCTGTGCAGTGTGTTAATCTCCATCACGCAAAGGTTTTATGAAATGAGATAAGAAAAGATAAACCTTAGTCAATCCCTAGGAGGAAATTCAGGTTTCATGGCAACAACAGATATGAAAAAGAAACAAAAGAAATATAGGTACAACTTCAGAACTAAACCAAGATAATAATGAGAAAAATAAATATCAAGCGAAACCTTTGAGTGAACATACAGCCTATCAATAAAGACATATGGATAAACACATACATTACGTCCAATCTATCAATAAATACTCTTAGTCTATCCATAGATAACTATCTTAGTCTCAGTCTCTCCATAGACATAAAGGATGATGGTCAAGGCCTTTGGATCAAACTACCCTTCACCTGTATCGGAGTCCAAAAAGTCATGACCATCCTGAAGGCAGTAACAGCTGCGTGAATGATGATCGATAACTGGATCATAAAGAGGGGAAAATGTGTGTTATCATGACAAGAGATCTGCAAAGTCTCAGAGAAAAACTGCTCTAGATAAGTAATTTTTAAAGACTCTGTACCTCGGATGATAGATGGTAAATGGAATATTGATTGTGAAACTGAGGCCTTTAAACCCCAAAACACAATTATTCAGAAGATATCCTTCTAATTAAATAATTATGCAAGCAGAATTGCATAATAATTCAAATCCTCCATGATTGTATACATATATGTCAGACCTTGCAACATAATGTGCAATTTTACTTGTCAGGATCTTTGTATATAAATACATTTTATTTATTTATTATTGTGCAGATTTTCCAAACAAACCTATGAATATATTTTATAAATCTATATATAAATTATTCATGAAACGTTATTAGTTGATTTAAATCCTAGTTCAAAATGTATTTTTATCTTCTTTTTTTTGATTACTTTCATTGTGCTATTATTTATGATTTTATGTGGCGCTTCCAATTGGTAAAAAGAGGCGGTGTTGATTTCCATTTAACAGAGAATAAAAGACATTTAACAAACCCACATATTTATAAAGTTAAGCTTTTACAGCGAAGCCCAAAGTCTTGCAGCACTCATTTAAATGTACCCTCCTGTTTATGGATTTTGGGGGTTTCTTCCAATAAATGCAGACTTGTGTTGTATTATGCAAAAACACTTGAATGGGCAAAGTCCCGTGCATGCTCATGTGGCGCTTGGCACTCGTAAATAATGGATGCCAGGACAGTGTCTTAATCTGAAGGTCACCAGAAAGACATCAAATTGTGGGAATAAAATAATTAAAACATAAATATCGATATAAATGGACATTGTAAATAGAAAAGGAAAGTCCTCACGCACAGACACTGTAAAAAAGGATACATCGATAGTAATGCTTGTCAATCAGAATCAGAATCCGGTTTCATTGCTAAGTAGGATTTCAGTATATGGTAATTAGTGGGGGAAAATTAAACAGAAACAAATCAAATAAGATAAGACAGAACTTTAATTTTGCCGTGGGGAAATTCATTAGTTTAAAGCAGCAACAGAGTGAGAATGGAAAGGAGAGCACAGATTCACACAAGGATAATAACATTAAAAATAACATTCCAAATACAGAAACGTATAAACATACGTACAGAATTTTAACACAAATATGAAAAAATCCCAAAAAACTGCGTACAAGATATCTGATTTAAAGAAATATAATTAGATTTTTGTTTGCTGGCCAGGTTAAAAAGTGCTCTGTGTTGTCGTGACTTATCAGCACAGCAAAGAACAAAGAAGCTATCTCCATATCTGCCCATTTTCTTCTTCTTCTTGTTATCACAAATTGAAATGCTTATGCAATTTCACCCTGATACCTCTGATGCACCTGTGACATGTTGAAAATCTTATTGCAGCATGACCTTGCAGTATGATAACAAGATGATAATAAAGTTGATTTGATATTGTAGGATGTGATCCAGGAAGTTAATAATCTTCTTATTATATCTATATATATATATATATATATATATATATATATAGATATATAGATATATGAAGTGATTTGGCTTGGAAGACTATGCTGATTTGGAAACTTATTTGACTACTTTTTAAAACATTTTATACAAAAATATATTAAAAAACAGTCTGTTGTTAGGAAGTGTGTATTGGAAATGGACAGATAAGCTCTCTCTCTCTGCAGCTTATATATCTGACAACAACTTGGATACGGGTCTAAAGGTCATATTCAGCGAACAGATTGATCTGAATAGACTGACAAATGTCTCTACAGAAACAGCCAAAGTTGCTGTAAAAATAAATTATTGGAGGTATACAGTATATAAGCTGGGTGTGGTTGTTTATTCCTGATTCACTCATAGTTTCTACCTGCTGCTTTGGATCACCCCAGCAACCCTATCGAAATCCCACCCATGTTACGTATCTTAAAAAGGAATTTGATCATCCATAGCTGCGATTGGCCAGCCGTCGCAACACACCAGATAAGAAAGGTTTGACATCACAGGAGTGGTGACACTGTGCATGTCATGTTGTTTAAACTTTACCAACCCTGACACTGTCAGACAGAAAGACAGATTAGAGGAGAGGTTGTCTCCCACTCTCTTTCTTTATCTAATGTATCTTCAGGTAGGGCAGCAGTGATCAATATACACTCCCTGACACTCTGTACCTGAGGACCCTTCTTTACCTGCTGCTGAAAAACCCAGGAATCATGAATCGTGTCGCAGCTCTCATCACTTTTCTGACCTTTATGGTAAGTTGGCCTGGAATCTTTTCTTTTGGAATTGGCACCTATACTGTACACTTGTTTCAGTCCACTATGGAAGAGTATAAGGGCCAGGCATAAGGGGGGGTGGAAATGAAGGGAGAAGTTTGCTTTCGGCATTAGGAGGATAAAGTCCAGTATTCGCCGCTAGTGATTTGATTTATTCTCCAATGTTAACTGTTAACGCTTAGCATTTCAACGTTATTCTCAAAACTGCATTCCAACTTTATTCTCAACATTTCAGGTTTACATTTAGAGCTTATGCTAAAAAAACAATAATTTTTCTGATAACATTTTTCAAGACTTCAACTCTTTACTCAACGTTGCTAACTTATTATGGAGTTGCTAAGAAAAAGAAAAGTCCTCCACTTAGGTTAGGATATGATATTTGACCAGGATTGTAAAGTTGAGAAACACAAGTCATTTCTTTTTTAATTAAGACACTAAAATATAAACACTACCAAGTATAAGGAAATGTTGTATTCAACTGTTATCCAATGCAGGTAATCATAAAATGACGAGCTCTGAATGTGTTTAAACAGTAAAACACAGTAAAAGAGCAAGCAAAACTGATATTTGATGGTGTTAAATCTCTGCACCCAATGCAAAGGCTAGATAAGTCATTATTTAGCCTAATGCTTAACTAAATAAACACATTAGACATTGTGATGTCATGTGTTTTTATTTTGGCATTTAAAATCTTCCATACACCTGAAAGTTCTAACGTAATAGAAACATATATTAAATAATCAAATATAAACTGGTGAAAATCTTCTTAAGATGAATGAATGAATGCATTTCACCTCTAAAAATGTAGTATATTTCAACAAATGACATGTTTACATTGAGTCACAATGAGACACAATTTAGACAATGAGTCGATGTTCTGTCTTTAATACTAGTTTATTGTTTCTTACACAAGTAATGTTTTGATGTGTAATGTACTATAAGGATCATCATTTTCCAAATAGACCTTGAAAAAAAGAAAAAAAAACATTGTGTTAAGATGAAAACAATTCAGTAAAACTGCAGACCTTTAGACCGGCTTTTAAATTGGATGGGAAAGGTCTTTTAGAGAGGATCATATGGATAAGTAATTCATCATTTTACCAGTGTAAGTCGTTTTATTAAATAAATTACCAATATGTGAAGATGATTGTTAAAGACCTTTATTATGAACATTATATATCAATTTGTTACAGATTTCCCTGTAATATATTTGAACATGAACAGAGGTTAATGTTTTACATTTACATTCAAGCGTTAAATAGCTCACAGGGCAGGATACAGTAGCCTGCAGCACTAAAGTCATAAGTCTTTTATTTATTTAGTCTTTCTTTAACTTGTATTCATGGTAGTGTTTATATTAGTAATGTTGACAATAGTGTTTCATTTACACTCTAAGAAATGGAATATGGATACCGTTCCATTAATTGCCTTTCTTTATGTTGAAACTACTAAATGATATAAAAATGAGTTTTCTCCTCTTCTTTCCATTAACTCAATCCATTAACTCAAACTAGTGTCGTGCAACCGGTTCACATAACTAGATTTGATAAATGTGATTTCATTTCTATGAGTGTAGGTCCAAAGACTCCAAAATTGTGATATAACTGAAATACTCAGTGTCTTTAGGTCAAGTAACTATTTCCTTTACTTCCTTTTTCTCACTTGTGGTTTCTCCTCCTGTGATTATTTGTGACGACTCTTTCTTTTTATGCAGGTTCTTTCGGAGGCCCAACACGAGCCAGGCTATTGCTCTTTCTATGAGGAGTGTGGTCATAACCCATCAGTCGGAGGCACTCTCCTACCTCCCATCGTCCCCTGTCTCGACTACAGCCGAGCCAGAGCCCTCAGAGGGAAGCACTACATGAAACTCAAAGAGGTCTGTAGATCATGATAGTGTGGCACATTAAAACGTCTTAAAACAACTAGTTATATAAGTTGTTAAGCTGTGTACTTACATTCCCAAATGCTTCTGACATATTTTAATCAGAATCAGAATCTAGAAAAATCTGAAATGTTGATTGATGACTTATTTAGTTGCTTGAAATGGGGAAAAATCTTATTTGCGCATGCCTCAGCATCGTCATTGTGTAGTCATATTGACTTTTATACAAACAGCTTTTTAGATCTTGGTCACTAACTACATTTTTTTAATGGATGAAGGCAGATTTTAGTCACATAGACACATCTGGATCTTAAACAACCTTAGGCAACATTAGTGGCAGACGAACAGAAGCAGAGGAAGATTTTCAACATAAAACTGATTTATTCTCTGTTTTTAACATTTCTTTTTTATTAGAGTAAGCCACCTCTGTGGATAATTTGGCGTCCAGTAAAAACCTGAATAATTAAATATGATTTTATCCTAATCTGTAGAATCTAACTAAAAGCCCAAAACAGTACTGAGTAAAACGTGGTTGACTAGTTTTAAGTGTTCTTTGTGGATTCTTAAGTAGTTATTAAGAGGTATTGCCTTGACAATAAGTACTTGAGTCCCTCAGTTTATGAACATCACCTGTTCTTACTGCAGGTGTGTCCCGTTTTGGACCGTGGAGAGGGCAACACGTTTGCCTGCTGTTCCATGAAACAGCTTTCATCCCTGGAGATGAGTCTGACTTTGTCCAAGGCGGTGCTGGTCCGCTGCCCGTCCTGTGCTGAGAACTTCGCCCACCTGCACTGCATCAACACCTGCAGCCCCAACCAGAGTCAAACAGTGAAGGTCACAAAGGTCATGAACGTCACCAGCTCCAATACGACCAACGAGGTGGTGGTAGGTTACCAGGCGTTTCTCAGCACCACCTTCGCAGACGTCTCCTTCCAGTCATGCAAAAATGTCAGGATCCCTGCCACAGGAGGCTTCGCCATCGCCACCATGTGTGGTCGCTACGGCGCCAAGCTGTGCACCCCCCAGCGCTGGTATGACTTCCAGGGAGACTCCAGTAATGGCCTAGCTCCACTCGACATTGACTTCCAGCTGGTGCAACCTGGAGACACTGAGGGACTACCCGCGGGTGTGATTCCCTACGCTGGACGTGCTCTGAGGTGTAACGAGACCACGCCCTCCGGAGGTCAGGACTGCTCCTGCCAGGACTGCCAGGAGTCGTGCCCGAGGATGCCACCTATTGATCTGCCCCCCGGCCCCTTCAGGCTTCTGGGGACAGACGGCTTCCTTGTGATTGCTATCCTCCTACTCTGTTTCCTGTTGTTTTCCTTCATTTTCTACCTCTTGGTTGCTTACCTGGTGAGATCCAAGAAAAGAAAGGATGAAGAGAAAGGGAAGACGAAGGGGAAAGGCAAAGACCAGAACAGTAATGATGTGAATCAGCAGCTCATTGATCCGTCAGAGGTGACGTGCGCCGAAAAGAACAGCCTGGCTGCCCAAGCTTTCCTCAGCTTAAAGTTTCGATATTGGGGAACCCTCATGGCTACTTATCCTCTCACGGTTGGTTTCACCTAGTTTCACTTAAATCCTTGTTGAATACATACTGTAATAACAGACATTAAAGTAGACATAAGCTCTGTTGTTTCACTTTAAAAGTTAAAGACAATTTTACTTTTGCTGAACACAAACTTTGCTCAAAAGGCAATTACAGACTTTAAATGCAAAAAGTCAAGCAGAGTACAGCTGACAAGTATTGTCCCATTCTTCGACAAACAAAAACCTATGTACATCCTTTCAAATGCATAAAAAACAACAACTTGCAATTCTTCACGCTATTGTTTTGAGAAAAAGGGATGAAGAAGTTGTTTTTTAATTCATATTTTTTCTTCATTGAAGGTGCTTCTGCTGGCGGCTGCAGTTGTGGCTGTTTTCTCTGCAGGCCTGAAGGACATTGAGCTCACCACAGACCCCGTCGAGTTGTGGTCTGCCACAAACAGCCGCGCCCGGCAGGAGAAAGAGTTTCACGACACTTACTTCGACCCCTTCTTCAGGACCAACCAGCTGATCTTGACAGCGCCGGGCAGAAAAGGCCACATTTACGACTCGTTACTGTTTGGAAAGCAGAACTTCAGCGGGATTATATCCAAAGATCTCATCATTGAGCTGATGGGGCTACAATCACGAATCCAGGTAGAGACCCCAAATCAAAGCAGAAATTCACTGTTTACTTTAGACGCATTGATGTCTCTTCATTTAACTTTAATCATGTTCATATACCAGTACAAACATACCGAAATAATACGGACCTTACCCCAAATGAAACCCATCTCTAACCCCTCCCTTCATCCTCTGCAAGATTACACTCCAAAAGATAAGACAATATAATTAGGAGTCCCTTGCCCAGTGCTGTTGGGGTTTTTGGCACATTTGTGCCATTAGCTTTCACAGGTGTTTCTCCAAAGATAGTGGCCAGTGTTTTGGGCTCAAGAGGAGTATTATGTAGAACAGAAAGGCAATCAAACATGGATGATCAAACATTGCCTTGGGAGGGAAAAACCAGAACACATTTTGATTACTGCATCTAAACAGTTGGGTATATTTCAGCTATTCTGTCACTGACGCCTTTTCTTTGCCATTTTTAGAACATTGAGTTCTGGTCAGAGGACCTGAACCGCACTGCGAATCTGAAGGATGTCTGTTTTGCACCCCTGAACCCAAACAATGCCAGCCTGACGGACTGTGCAGTCAACAGCCTGCCACAGTACTTCCAGAACAGCCTGGACAACCTTAACGCCAAGGCCAACATGACGGAGCTGGGAGTGACCAAAGAGGTGGACTGGAGAGACCATCTGATCTACTGCCTCGGGTGAGCATGCATCAAAGTTATTAATCATACAGTCTTTGTATTTTGTAACTCTACTCTGACTTTTTTTACATGCTTTAATGTTTGAAAAAGTGCCTTATTTTTTTACTAATAATACTAATTCTGTCTCATAAAGCATAATAGGGCCCCTTTAAGATTCAAACTGCCTTTGCTCTGTAATTTAACATAACCTTTTCTTCTCTTCTCCCATCTCCTCTGAAGCTCTCCCCTGTCCTTCAAAGACATCACAGCTTTGGGTTTGAGCTGCATGGCGGATTACGGAGCTCCAGTCTTCTCCTTTCTGGCTGTGGGAGGCTACAAGAGTGAGTTACATTCAGCTCGTACAAAGGAAATATCTAAGGCAAATCAAGGAACACTTTAGCAAAAAGGCATTCAAAGCACTTTGCATTAACATTAAAAGCATCTATATAAGATGCAAATGTAACACACTAACAAAGGACATTCAAATACAATGAAAACACCATGAGAAAATAAAAACATGCTGAAACTAGACTAAGGCAATATAATTCTATATGGCTCTCAATAACAAGAAGATAATTATTTTATGAGTTAATAAAAGGCAACAGCAAACAGAAACCGAAGGGTGCGTCTACATGTTTCGTCGTGAGAGATAATCGGGATTTATAACCTAGAACCGTGCGAAAAAAGAGGGATTCATTAAACATGTTTTCCTGCTTTTCTCAGACGACGACTTTACTAAGGCTGAAGCTCTCATCATGACCTTCTCCCTCAATAACTACGCTCGTGACAACCCCAAGTACAAAGTGGCTATGCAGTGGGAGACAGAGTTTCTTAAAATTGTCCAGGATTACCAGAAGAGCCCGACTGCCAACTTCACCTTTGCATACATGGCAGAGGTACAGTACAATATGGAAACTCTCAAACATCCTGCTGAATTGTCTCTTCTTCGTCCATCCCATCATCATTTAATTAAAGTATTTAGCCCCTAACCCTTTTATTCTCTCTCCAGAGGTCTCTTGAGGATGAGATTAATCGAACAACATCAGAAGACATCCCCATATTCATGATCAGCTATGCTGTAATCTTTGTTTACATCGCTGTAGCGCTGGGGGAATACTCTTCATTGAAACGCATACTGGTAAGACTTTAAAGAGTAATTGCTATCTTTATTATACTGCCGTCATAATACTCAGCTTTGTTTTAGCCACTTGAGGTTAATAGGGCCCCCGATATGGTTCAGACCACTCAGAACATATTGGATGATTGCCTTCAGTTTTTGTTAAGGCATTCATTGTCACTAGGCATGAGTCCTTCAGACTTTCACACCAGGCTTTGATGATCCCTTGGCTTTTCCAATAGAACCACCATGAGGTTCACATTGGGGGTTTTAAGTTCATTTCTTTCACAACTACTGCATGAACTGCCTTGAGATTTATCAAGACTGAGTTCTTACCCCATGTTTGAAACCAATTTATGGGCTTTTGCGTGTAAAGTATTCCATTTCTAACCACCATTTTTAATAACGTGGCTTTCTTGCACATTGATGAATTTAAAATTGAATCACCACAAAAAAAGAGAAAGGCCCACAAGCTTAGTGGCAACTTGAAAGAAGGGTATTACTTATCCAATGGGTTTTCAAAGAGTACAAAAGAAATGCATGTATGCACTAATTTTGGTGGAAAAAGGTTATCGTCTTGTTAAGTTGTTGCTAGATAACATGAAATAAAACAAGGGGCATACAAGAACTCCCTGGAACCCAATGAGCCTCATCCATGAAAGTCAAATGGATTTGCCCTGTCTTATCACATGTATGATAAGGGGAAACCGTATATCTGCGTCAGCATTATGGTGCTAACCTACGCTGAAGCACGTAGGTTTATAGTCCATTATGTTATACAATACAGAAGACATGATACAGCAAAAGATATGGCTCTCGGGAGGTTCACTGAGTTTGTTCTGTATCTGGATCTTATCTCTGCATATTGTAGGTTGATTCCAAGTTTCTGGTGGGTCTGGGTGGGATCATGGTGGTCGGCTGCTCTGTCCTCGCCTCCATGGGCTTCTACTCCTGGATCGGCATCCCCTCCTCGCTAGTCATTCTGCAGGTGGTGCCTTTCCTGGTGCTCGCCGTTGGAGCCGACAACATCTTCATCTTTGTTCTAGAGTACCAGGTGTGTACATGTTTGTGTGCACCAAAATTGCAGATTTTGTAAGATATGACCTGTATCAAATGTTCTAGATATTTCTCCTCTGCCTTGCCTCGTAGAGAGATTTGCGGCTGCCTGGAGAGAAGAGAGAGGAGCAGATCGGTCGTGTCCTTGGAAACGTAGCTCCCAGCATGCTCCTGTGCAGTCTCTCCGAGTCTGTCTGCTTCTTCCTCGGTAGGAATCTTTGCAAAAAATATATGTCTGTGGAGAAGTTTTCATGTCTTTCGTCATATTTATGATGTCAGCATCTTAAATATGACCCTAACCCTAACCCTTGACCAAAATCCTCTTTTTGAATAAAGTGAAATATAAAATAGATTCATTAAAGCTTTTTTTAATGAATACAACTCTTTTTTTTAGGTATAATTTGTGGGGGTTTGAATACACTACATTCAACATTTCAACATGACAGCAAATGTTAAAACCGAATGAACAGACATGCAAAATATTTTCTATAAGTGTATATTGTTTTTGCTTCCCCAGGGGCTCTGTCCACCATGCCAGCGGTGAAGACCTTCGCTCTGTACGCGGCTCTCGCTGTGGTCATGGACTTCGTTCTCCAGATGACAGCCTTTGTGGCGCTGCTGTCCCTGGACGCCCGTCGCCAAGACAACAACCGCTGTGAACTGCTATGCTGTGTCACAGTATCAACAAAGCGTCCCAACAAGCCTAACGAGGGGTTCCTGCTCCCATTAATGAGGAAATACTACGCCCCTTTCCTCCTGCACAGCTTCACCAGGTTTATTGTGGTAAAGCTACATCCCCTTTAACTATCACAAGAATAATAATAAGTGAAATATGAGTTTAGAAATGACATAAACTAAAGTTAACTAAATAACACTAATCTCCAGGACTAATTTAACTGGACATTCTTGAATACATCAGTGGTAGTCAAAAAACCTCTGTCCTATTATCGTTTCAGATGGTGGTTTTCATCTTTGTGCTGTGTGGATCTGTATTCCTCATGTTTAATGTGACTGTGGGTCTGGATCAGGAGCTGGCTATGCCTCAGGTCAGTCAGCACCTCCATATGAATGTCAATTAGCAGCTGCACACTTCTTTTAATGTAAACTAACATTTAGTATTTTATTTTTTTGGTGCAGGGCTCTTACATGCTGGACTATTTCAAGTACCTGTACAAATACTTTGAAGTCGGAGTCCCTGTTTATTTCGTAACAAAGAAAGGCTATGACTTCACCGCTGTGAAAGGCATGAATGGAGTCTGCTCCAGCGTGGGCTGCGATCAGTTCTCACTCACGCAGAAGATCAACTACGCCACCAACCACCCTGAACTGTGAGTTTGGTCATTTTTATAATCTAGACAGGAGAAACTATATGTTTTAAGACAAGTTGTGCACTGCTGTTGTGGCTGCTGAGTCTAACTTTTTAGATGTGATGATCTATGATTCAGGAGTGTTTGGGCTTTTTTGCATCTCAGAAATAGATATGAGGCCATTATTTTACTACACTCTTGGATATAATTGACCAAAAGTAAGCATCACAAAAAGCTTCATTGGAATATTAAAACACAAAATGTAAACACTGCATCTCAGGGATTGTTAGCAAGGTAACAGTGATGTGTGTTTCTACCTCATGGCTGTTTTGGTGACATTCAAACGCACCTAGTCATTGAAATTATCAGGGCTGTCCATCACTAATGAAATTTAAACAAATCTTAGTTGAATTGATACAATTTTGTCGATTTATTTTAATTCTCGGTTTGTTTACATATATTAATGCAAAAGCTTCCCTTTAAAATGAGTGTTTACCAGAGATTTACTGATTAGTTGACTTGACTAATTGACCAAAAATATTTGGTAGACTCAGACACCTAAATATTTACCAAGGTCAGCCCTAGAAATGGTGTGTTTACATGTTACGCTTTATATTAATGTGAATTAGATTAGAAAAATAACTAGCTTTGTTAAATAGAGTTACCACGGTCCATTGGTGAGAATAGCTGCTCTGCCTTTGTCCTTCACATTAGTAATGTTACCGTGACACTTCCTTGAACCTGCTGGTATCGAGGTAGCAACCTCTAACATACTATCCAATCAGATCAGTTAATGGTTAACTCAGTTACATGAGCTTCACTGAGCAGATAAAGGCTGATCGTGCTATCAACAGCAAACACCCAGAACATCCCATATAATAACTACTGACTGTTTTATTCTAAATATTTGGTTAAAGTTATGACAGGGCTGATGATAATACTACTACTACTACTACTACTACTACTACTACTACTACTACTACTACTACTACTACTAATAATAATAATAATAATAATAATAATAATAATAATAATAATAATAATAATAATAATAATAAAGCTTTATTTATATAGCACTTTTCATACATAACATACAGCTCAAAGTGCTTTACAAAAAGGCATACATCACAAGTTGAAAACAAACAACAAGAACAGATGTTTAAGACCAATTCAGATACATGCAGCATAACAACACAGTATAACATCTTAACGGATTAAGAGATGTATTCTAGCAAAGGTTTGGTAATATAATAATAAACGATAAAAGACCAACTTAAAAGGTTAAAAAGGAATGTTGCTATTAAAACTGATGTATAAATAATACAAATTAAAACCCTTTAAGACCAATAAAACAATATAAAAGCAGGTAAACAATAAAGACTAAAAGACCATTTAAAAGGAGCGCGTTGCTAATAAAAGGATAATCTAAAAAACGTACTCTTTAGCTGTCGTTTAAACATGTCCACTTAGTTGGTCTCTCTGATATTTCCTGGGAGGGTGTTCCACAGTTTCGGAGCGTAGTGTACAAAAGTGGCCTCACCCATTTTATTATGGGGGACTTTAGGAATATTTAAAAAGCCAGCTGTGGAGGACCTCAGGGCTCGTTTAGGGACTTAAAAAGATAAAGACTCTGTGAGGTAAGCGGGTGCCAAGCCATTGAGAGCTTTAAAAACCAGTAAAATTATTTTTTAATCAATTCTAAAAGACACGTGCAGCCAATGTAGTGCAGCTAAAGCAGGAGTAATGTGCTCTCTCTGTCTGGTTTTGGTTAAAAGCCTGGTTGCTGAGCCCTCATTAAGTTACTGCCTTAGTTACTGTCTTAGTTACTGCCTTAGTTCCTGTCTTAGTTACCTTATATGTGAGTTAAAATGTAAGTCTGCATCTAGAATGACTCCCAGACTTGTGACTTGCGCTTTAATCTGATTTAGTTTACCTAACCTAGTCGAAAGCTCATCTCTTTTGCCTTTTGAAACCAACTAATAACATTTTGGTCTTGTTTTCGTTTCGTTTTTAAAGTGATTGCATGAGGTTAGGGTGCATCGGTGTCATTAGGTTCAACGGAAATGTACAATTGTGTGGCTAACTGGCTGATTGCTCATCATATAATCATCACACGCTGTGTCCCTATTTTGTTTTTTAAAGTCATAAAGAAAAGATTATGGTTTCTTACATTAATGGTTTTTCCCCGTTTCCCTAGATCCTACTTGGCAATACCTGCTAACTCCTGGGTGGATGACTTCATTGACTGGCTGAACCCGGGATCCAGATGTTGTCGCCTGTACGCCTTCGGTCCAAATGCTGGAAAGTTCTGTCCTGCAAGCGAATGTGAGAATAACCACATTAACAAACTATCTTTACATTGAATTTCCTTTTATGATGAAAGCCATTGCCCTTCTTTTATTAATACCTAATCTGCTTTTATGTGTCCACAGCTGCTCTTATCTGTCCCAAGAAGTGCATGTCTACCCCTCCAGATGGCGTCCTCAGGCCCACTAAGGAAGAATTCAACCGCTTCCTGCCGGACTTCCTGGGTAACAGACCTGACCTGAAGTGCCCCAAAGGGTGTGTAAACGATACATGTGCACACTTTAACACATCACAAAATGCAAAACCCTATCCTCACTGCTTATTATCTCTTTCAACAGAGGTCTTGGTGCCTATGATAAAGCCGTGGTGATGGATGAAAAGGGAGAAATTATAGGTAAGTCATTTAAAAGCCTCTATCCAAGATATATTATGTAGTTTGTTGTTTTGCTGAGTTACATTGTCCTCAATGTTTCTACACATTTTCAAACCTAGAAAAAGCATCTGGTCACATGACATGACAAGTACTGAAAAAAAAGAGACTTATCGAAAAAGAAACTGATGAATATGCATAACAATATTCATTTAAAGTATTACAAAAACACGAACATCCAAGATAAATAATAGTGCCCTCTTATTCCAGTGTAGTAATACAGTTCTGTATTATTTGGAGAACTAAGGTCATTATATTGGAGAACTAAGGTTTCTTACCAAACATATTAATAACAAATAGCAAAAACATTTTAGTCCTTAGTTTACTATACTAATACAATGCTGCCTTCATTAGGCATGACATGGAAAGTGTTAAAAATTCAATAAAAACAAGTGTTTTTTAATTAATATTTTCTTCCCTGTGTTCGCAAGCCTCTCGGTTCATGGCGTACCACACACCTTTAACCAACTCTCAGGGATTCACTGCTGCACTACAGATGTCCAGAGAGCTGGCACACAACATCACAATGGGCATGAGGCAAATCGAAGGCACCTCACCTGACTTTGAAGTATTTCCTTACACGTATGTACATTCATTTAACTCCATTTTACCTTGCTACTTCTACAAAAACAACTCTTTCTTATTTAGTGCCTCTACAGTGAGATGTTTATATGCTTAAATGTTCCAAAAGGTCTTTATTGTTCTCACACTGCCTGTGCTGCAGCACCTCTTTTCACCCTCTGTCTAAAAGCAGAGCCCAGTCTGCTCTGATTGGTTATCTGGCCAGCTCTGATATGATTGGTCAATAGCTAAGAGATATCCTACCCCTTGGGAGTCCAATGGAGGTGTTTCAGGCAGGGGGAGAGTGTGTGGGAGAGAAACTCCCTCTTGGATTTTAGCCCTTACAGACCATTTACATTCACTAAAACCTATACAGTACACTACAGGAAAGGGACCCCCCCCCCAAAAGCATAATTTTTCTTGTCTCCTTTCTCCAGGGTGACCAATGTATTTTATGAGCAGTACCTGACCATTGTGCCAGAGGGACTCTTTAACATCTCCTTGTGTCTGCTGCCGACCTTCGTGGTGTGCTGTCTGCTGCTGGGTCTGGATCTGCGCTCCGGCCTGCTCAACCTCATCACCATCATCATGATCACCGTGGACACTGTTGGTGTCATGACTCTGTGGGGCATACATTACAACGCAGTCGCCCTTATCAACCTGGTCACGGTAAGACAATTAAACATGCACTCCACTGATTTTACGTATGAAGGTATTTTTACTGGTAATGAGGAGTACTGATATAGTAATGATATTTTCTGTGATACTAAAGGGATTTATTTGACACAGTATGCTCAGTGGTTGAGCTGTGAGAACACAATTGCAATGTCAATATTTTCTCAGAGGTGTTCAATTTCGATAATCATTTTTTAATGTTTGAGGTTGGCTACTTTATGCAGGTGCAAAACTAAACTGCTATAATCTTCCTTTAGTATTTTTAATATGTCTTGTAGAAAATCTGTGATATTTCATTCGTTAGTAGGGCAAGATGTTTATAATACATATGATACATTTATATTCTCATGTCTTACTCTACGTGCCTACTTTCTCCGGGTTGTTTGCAGGCGGTGGGCATCTCGGTGGAGTTTGTGTCTCATATGACGAGATCCTTTGCACTCAGCACTAAACCAACACATGTAGAAAGAGCCAAGGAAGCTACAGCCAACATGGGCAGCGCGGTGAGTTAACCATAAGGCAAACCAGTGCAGACATTGTTAAATACAGTTGCTTTTTATAAATATATCTTTGTCTTTTTTAACCCTGTAGGTGTTTGCTGGTGTTGCTATGACCAACCTGCCAGGCATCCTCGTGCTGGCGTTTGCCAAAGCACAGCTCATCCAGATCTTCTTCTTCCGATTGAACTTAGTCATCACTCTTTTGGGGATGGCTCATGGACTCATATTCCTCCCTGTGCTGCTCAGCTACTTTGGTAAGTACTTTTCTAGGTGCTTGTTGGTGTATGCTACAAAGAGGTTTGAAGAGCTACATTGCAGTTTAACCAATTTACTTTGAATCAATTCTCGAGTAATGAATCTCTGAAAAAGGTATTTGCATTCATTATTGAAATTGCTCTTGTTCGGGTACCTGTGCAAAACAGTACGTATAATTGTCGACAATTTGAATCAATACTTGCAGGTAGCTTACTTTTCATAACTTATGAGTTGAAGTGCAATCATCAGATTTTTCTTTACATTTCTGAACATTCTTAAATCGTTTGATCAATCACTTGCAAAACAATTAATTGAACTGTCGAAATCTAGAGGTCAAGATACATGTTTAATTGACTTAGCGACTGAACACCAAATTGGCATTGTGAAAAAATATCTAAACATTTTGACCAGTAGGGCTAAACCAAAGTGAAGCAACTTTTCATTTCGGTGTCACAAAGATTTGAATTTTTGATGCAGGGAAAAAGAATTGTGGGTGAGTTTCAAGTTATTTCAGAGATGTGACTGTTGCACTTCAAATTAGGAAATGGGAATCTGTTTAATGAGCCAAAGAGATGTTGAGGAAATCAGAATACATTTTATTCACAACTTGGTTTTTTCTTTTCTCAGGACCTGGTGTAAATAAAGCCGTGCTGCTGCAGCTCCAGCAGGACAAAGCGAAGGCCGCCAAGGAGCTGGAGAGGAGAAACAATATGATGCACGTCTATGAGAACCTGAGTTTTGAAAGCAGTGAGATAAAACAGGACCCGGACTCAAACCCCACAAAGGACACCACCAGTCCTTCACAAATTGAAGAAAATCAAAAGGAGGAGAAAGAGGAGAGGATTGATAGCTTCTGAGCACCAATAAAAAAACAGTTTTTAAGCTCTGATGAGTAACTACCTGTGTACTGAACAAGGATGGACACATGTAAAAAGGACAGAGATAGCAAACAAGAAGTCATCTATTTGGCACCTTATGGAAACCATTCACTTTACGATGTACCTCAATCAGAAATGGACCGGTGGGACTGAAGACAAAACCACAGTTGTGCAATATTTCGAAGCCATGCAAGAGTGGAGTGATGCAATGAGAGAAGGCGAGATTCGTTTTTTTGATTGTGGAATTCTTTGTTGTAGTCGACAAATGTTCTTGAATAAGTCAGTTTGTACTTTTTGTATTAAATGTAATTATTTTGTATGTGTGAACACTTTACATTAGCACTGTTTCGAGGGATTTAAAGGAACACACACTCCATCTTTCCATGTTATAGTTTCTTCAATAGCAGCAGCATGGAGGCATTGCTGTAAAATCTGCAATCAGTAAAATAAATATTGAATGCGTTTAAACATTTAGATTACAGTTATTGTATTTATGGTACAAAGAAAAACACACTAGTTGCTGCGACATCGATAAAATGTCAGTGACTGAAAGCTATTGTGTGTACTTAAATATCTAAATAAATATGGTAATAATTTGTTCCATCTGTTGTTGCCCTTCCTGCACTTTAATGCAAAGGCAGATTTTTTTTCTTATCTTTTTTTGGTCTTTGCACATTTTTGTCTGGCAAACAGCACCTTTCTTTTTTCAAGAGGCTGCCTTCAAAGGGGCCCTTTTGTGCTTTTTGGTGTTTCCCGTTTCCTGTAGTGTGTTATACAGTATAGGGTATTGTAAATGGTCTGCAGAGTATAAAATCCCAAAGTTCCCTCGACAAGGAGTTGCTCTCCCACACACAGTGACATCACTACATAACACTTGAGCTTCTATTGACTAACACTCCAACACATTGTACATGATAGGCTAAGGGGTGCGACACCTTTAATCAGTTGACAAAACACAACAGAGTCGGCAAGCTAACCAATCAGAGCACACTGGGCTCTGGTTTCAGACAGAGGGTGAAAAGGGGCCTGCAGCACAGGCAGTATGAGAGAAATAAAGACCTTTTTGAACATTAAAACATGTAGACATGTCACAGTAGAGGCACAAAATACAAATACTACCTGAAAATGAGCATGAATGAGCCCCTTTAAGTAGATGAATAGAGAAAGTAAAAGAAAAAACCTTTTCACCACCACTTACTGGCTTCAGACCCAATTGACTGTACATGTCAGCGCTTCATCAATATCATAACTGAAACATGGGCAAAAAGTAATAGAAAGATAGAAAAGAAAAAGAAATGAAGTAAGCGCCAAACATTTTGGGTATTTCAAATTTTGTTTTATTAACAATGCATCCCTTTGATAGGATTGTATGTTTCTTTAGGTCATCAATGCCCCCAAAAACATACTGTACACATTTTACAAGGGAAACCACGATTCAGGCAAAAAAAAAAAGAAAAAAGAGAGAAATCTTTTTTAAATTATAATACAGTCTTGAGGAAAAAATATAAATAACTTTTTTTTTCTTCTCTGGTCGAGCTCACTCTATGGTACAGACATATAATAAATAGATCGGATCTGACATCACTCAGCTGATCTATGAATCATCTTTCTATGAGTCCATTTGTGTAGCAGCATTTAGCAAAAACAAGCCAATGGAAACAGAGATCCCCCGTTTCCCTGGAAACCTTTTACAAATCTTTTAGTCATCACACCCCTCCTCCTCTATCTCAGCCAATGACAGACAGTGATATTGCATTGTGGACACAGATTCAGGGGTCATTATATTCCTACAATGTGATGGCAACATGTAATGGCAATCTATTATTATTATTATTTTAAGTTACAAGCAAGAAACACGTTAAGGTGACGTTACAACTTTGCCATGCTTGTTGCACATGCAGTGGAGGTGAAGCACAGAGGTAAAGAGGCGTAGAGCTGCTGCGGGGCTTATGCAGGGTTTAGAGATGTCTGTGAGGAGAGATTTGATACTAAATCTGTAATGAATAAACCTACAAATAACTTATAATCTTTCCAAAAGATTAACCGACCTCCTGAGGAGCTTACTAAGAAAAATGCAAGTAAAACACTAAAGGTCCTAAGCAAGTAAAGGATGGCATAAACTAGCATTAAATCACATGCTATTCTCCTCATGTACTGTGTACTTATATAGTGCTTTAGAAAATACAATACTAATGATGTTTGATTGTCTGAGATACAGGTCATAGAAAAGTAATTGGCTTTCTGTGCTGACGAGAGGCTACAGGTTGTCGGGAGAGGTGAGGCGGGAGAAGCAGAAGCAGGTTAAGTGGCGATCACAAGTCGGGGTGAGATATGAACCAGGAAGGCTCCACATGAGTTTGAAAAACAGCAGGACCCTTCTGTAGTGTTTTGTTTCATAAGGAGAAAATAATGCACGGGGTGGGGGGGGGTCAGAGGAATCACTGGGAAGACACAACAACATGCCTTATTCAATTCATTACAGAAAAAAACACCATCTCCGGAAAGAGATCAAATGTTACTTTTTTTTCTTCTTTAAAACACAAGTCTTTGTCTTAACGATCCAGCTCGTCCTTTAGCATTACGTTGACGTATTATTGTGAGTGTTGCTCAAGCCCACCCATCTGAAAACAGTATTTGGTAAAACTGCTCCCCCCATTTTCCTGTTAAAAAAAAAAAGTCTTAAACAGCGTGTCGGGTTAAACCGTGTTTACAGATGTCGACATCCTTCGTTTCCAAGAGAGGCGAGCGATGACCACTTCCTCCTCTTCCTTGGCTATGGTACTCGGTTTTGAGTAACAGAAACATTCCAGACGCCTTCCTAACGTTACATATTATATTCTGTCAGTCCTCCTCATGTGGCAGGGAACACACGAGGAGGAGGATCAGGATTCTGCAGGAGCGTCTTCGTCCTCCTCAACAGGTTTTGGTATCTTCATCAGGATCGCCTCTGCTTCCTCGTACATCTGAGAATTACGGAGGATTTTTAGACATAGAGATGGTAGACAAAGACATAGAGTTTCAGAAAACGTAGGGGGGGTGTAACACTGTATTTTATAGTAATACTTGCATTTCGTAATAAATTATGAAGTATTGCATTGGTTATGTTATTACTTTTGATGTGGGTAGGGCAAACTAAATATTTACTTATCTGAACTAATTATATCTTTTACAATTCATTTCAAGTCAGTTCTGATATTGAATGAAGACACACACTTTGCTCGGTAATTACACAATTCATGTATTATTTCACAACTCCCACGTTTTGTAATACCATCAGCAATATTATAAATGTAAGGCAGGCATTTATTGTGAGGAGAAAATGTATAACATCATGTCGAGTTCTTACTTATTGTGGTGTTATAGATAAGTGTGTTGTCACGGGTTGAAATTTCTTACCGCCATGAATTGCACGTCCTGGAAGAGTTCCTGTATGAAGCGTCTGGAGGTCAGGCGGAACATACAGTGGGCTAAGAGGTTAGAAACCTCGGAGTACAGGCAGATGTCGTCAAACGCATAGGGGAACTTCTCCTTTATCCTGCAGGGCGAAAGGTATACAGGCGTTAAAATGGACATGCATCTCAGAAAATGTATGTTAAATATTGCTGCAATGATTGTTGGACTGATAGATTAAAAGAAAAAATGGCCAGCTATTTGAATATTGGATTTATCATTTAACATATTTCTAATTCACAAATGTCCTACTTTTGTCTTTCTTTTATAAATATGATATAAAACTGTTTTCCTTTGACTTTTTCACTCAAAATACAAGACATTCAAAGACATCAACTTGGATTTCAAGATACTACGATGTAAATGTATTATTTCTTGACATTTTCTAACCCAAACAATTAATGGATTCACCAGGGGATAAATGGGCAATTGATAAAAAAACTGAGCCTTACGTCAGTAGTCCTGTTTCGTGGCCTTTGGTTCCTACAGAGGAGCTGAGGTTGATGATGAGGCGGAGCACCTCCTTCCTCAGCAAGACTCGGGACGCGGGGCCGTCTTCTGATAAGGACTTGCTGCCTAGATGACACATCATGAAGAAATATTCAATATTTACCACAATATAGACAATATCAAACAGTACCACAAGGCAAATACATTGTTTATATCGCTGTGGAACTAACGTTGTATAAAACTCCTTAAAATGCCTTGAGGTTGTGTTTCCTTACTCATAGTCTTACCTATAACAATGTCCGCAGGTATGGGCGTGCTGCAGATGGATCCCTGTGACACGGCGGCGTCGCTGCAGCCCGACACGCCGGAGAACTTGGACTGAGGCATCACCTCCAGACGATGGCCGCTCTGCCCTCCCCATGGTTGAAAGTCGAGAAATTCTGGAACAAAAAAGATGAAACTTTATATTCTGCACTCAGTTTAACGTGTGAGTGTGAGTGTGTGTGTGTATGTGTGTGCGAGTGTGAGTGTGCTCACCTGTGCGGGGGTGTGTGCTGTTGATCGGTGGCTGTGTGGGGTATCCGAGGACGCTGGATCCTACACAGTAGAGGCAGTTCTCCTCGGTGTGTTCCTGCAGGCCCGTCTCATCCAAACCCACCGTGTGGTTCTGGCTGTCGCCGCGGCACACGATCAGCTCAGAGATACTGAACTGCTGCTTCAGTGCTGGGAGGGGAGGGCGGTCTCCTGCACAGAGACGATGTCGGTCAGCACAAACTCTTTTATTTTCTCATTTTCAGGCTTTTCTTTTCTTTCTCTGTTATTAAAAATACTGTAAAATCATTTGACCCATTGCAGTTTTGCATGAATATATAATAGCATGGGAATTCATAAAACATAAATAGATTTGAACTCAAATAAAAATACAATTAAAAATGAATGAATTAAAACACAAAGATAGTAACAAATAAAATGTAATAAATGTATATGATATAATACCATAGGAATTAGTAAAATATAAATACAAATTCAAATAATACAACACATTAAAAGAAAACACTAACTAATCGGATTCATGGCAATTATAAAATAAATAATACATACATATATATCTATCTCAGGGTTAGAAGGATTGGTAAATTGTGGTTATCCCTAAAATAATAATCTCATTATAGGATTCAATATCAAATTTCTGATGTAACCTTAAAAAGGAGACGTTATTTGCTTTGGGGATTTAAATATCATTTAATCGGGCCATGAGTTGAATTTACCGTCTCCATCTCCAAAGAGGAAATGTTTACGCTCTTCCGACGGGGGACTGATCCTCTGCTGGAAGTAGGCAGAGTCTCTGATGTGGAACATATCATTGATGTCCATGGGCAGAGCCAGGCCCACGTAGTCATCGCTGCACCCGTAGGTGGCACTAGAGACCATTGAGCGCACTGAGGAGCAGCGGTGCAGAGTGCTTTGGTTGATGGGACTGAGAAGTTCCTCTTTATCCAGAGAGGCAAAGCTGAGCGCCTTCAGGAACCTAGGGAGGGCAAGAGGAGAGGAGCGTGAGAGGATCCGGGGGGAGAGACTGGGACAGAACAAGGAACATGAGGAATAAGTGAAAGAAATGTTGGATAAAAGCAAAGAGACGGACTTTAGTGAACACACAGACAGAAGGGTTGACGATTCTACAGCAAGCTATCAGGGCACGTGTTCATCCAAAGAGTGATGTCACTGCAAATAAATGATATTCACCACGATTTTCTGAATTTGTTTATATTTTAAGAAAACTTAAATATTTATAACCATTTGACAAAAACAACTTATACCTCAGATTCTGGGAAATGTTATATATTATCACTATTTTCATTCCTTTCCAAGACCAAAATATTAATAGAATTCATTTCTACAGAAAAAAAAAAATACCAAGTAACTATTAAACTATAATAACTGACATCCAAAAATATTATAACCACATGTATATTATAGCACCTATCACTACCTGTGTGCTTTACACCTCTATAGCTCTATGAGGAGGGACCAACTAACTGCATCATCTACATGGAGCTGGTTCACTCTACAGACACTACAGGAGTCAAAGCGGACATGTGTGATTGGGTCAGTGCTACACATCTCTACTAAGGAGGGCACTGGGTCGGTCCACCCACCGCGGTACAAGTGTTCTGGACAGTCTGTGGTATGGACTTATGACGGGGGGCTCTGGACAGGTACCCCTCCTGTCTGATAACCTGACAGACATAGAAGGCGCACAAAAAACACACACGCACGCACACTGCTTTCATTACCATGTAGACAGAAGCAAAAACCCTTCCCCAGACACAAAGCTGCTAAAGCTACAGTAGCAGAAATTCATTTTCTGTTATTAACTCTTTCTATATAGACCACAGCTAAAGTGCATTTTAATTATACCTTTATTGTGGAGGCTCTTGAACAGTCATCAACTGGTGGGTACACACCAGAACAATTAACCTTTTCATATTATAAAACACACTTAGGTTTTTGACAAGACAAACAATTTAAAAGTGACGCTCAGGTTGATTGTGATGCTCATTTTTCACCATTTGTTTTCTGTTAATACTACAAAATGTTACCAGGCAAATCTAAATTAATTAACAGATCCATTTTTTCCTTCATAATTTCTATAGAGAGATTGGAATGCTGTGCAGGACTGTTAGTCTCATTAGATGAAATGTAAAAGTTATTATGAATTCATTATAATGGGTTATAAATAAAATGATGTTTGAGTAAACAGCTATTGCGAAAGCTCGAACATTTTCCACACCACTGACGGGTTTCACCATATTTTGACCTTCCTTCAGCTTCCTCTGTCTGACATATATTTAACCACCTACCAAAACAGTCTAGCTACAAGTGTATTATAGCACTTATCTCTGTGTACCATTTACAAGCTCTATGAGGAGGGACCAGCCAGCAACTGAACAACTTAAATGGGGCTGTGGTACTACAGGAGTCAAAGCAATAGAAAACAAAGCTAGAGAAAGGAGATTTTTGATTGGGTCAGTGCTAGAAGCTACACCTCTACTAAAGGAGGACACTGGGTCGGTCCACCCACCGGGGTACAAGTGTTCTGGAGAGCCTGCGGTACGGACTTACGACGGGGGGCTCTGGACAGGTACCCCTCCTGTCTGATATCCTGACAGACATAGGACAAAGGTGCACAAAAGACACACAGGCTCACACCTTTCATTACCATGTAGACAGAAGCCAAAACCCTCAGCCAGACACAAAGCTGCTGAAGCTACAGTAGCACAGATGGAAATGTGAAATGTTTTTTAGGTATCACTTTCTATGGAGACCACAGCTATATATTACATCATGTTGGCATCCATAGTGGATCATCATGCATTTATAATAGTTTATTAATTCACTCATAAATCACACATAATGTGATCACTAAATCACGGTCATTAAAGGTTGTAATGCTGCTGAAAATAAATTAGAAGGGGCATTATGATTGCTTTTGATAAGTGATAAACTAGATGCTGACTTATAATACATCATGACTTTACTGTTTCGGTGCTATGCTACAAACAATATCATAAGTAATTGTAAATTCTAGATTATTGAGTAAAACGAAATGTTTTATGTTCATGTAGTTCATCAGAGAGCAGTTGTGTGTTTATCAGTGAAGTCAAGTAGCATTATAAATCCATTATACTTCACTATGGTTGCCCTCATAAGGCAGTACAGATGTATTCTTCAAAGAAAGTGTAACTTTATTGTTTTTTAGGATGGGTTCATGCACAATGATCACATTCATGTAAACAAAGAAAAAATCGATATGGACGCTTCGTGTCATATAGGCCCTGATAGCGGGCTTACCTGCGAGGCGTTAACCTGGAGTCCAGGCTGCCGGTCTTCATGGTGATGGTGTCGGTGAACAGCACGTCTTTGGCGGGTGAAGCCAGCGCTTCACTGTGAGACAAAGACGGGTGAATCCTCTGCTGCTGCAGCCTCTTCAGCGTGGCGTAGCCCAGGGCGTCCCGTGGGCTCGTGTACATGAAGCTGCAGTCAGCCAGGCTCTTGATGGCGTTCACTGAAGGAGACTTGAGAGATTGAGCTCTGCGGGGGAGAGTGTGCGAAGAGCCGGGCGGTACCAGAGAGACGGTGGAGGACTTGGAAGTGGACATGTGGTTGGTCTGAGACTGGGGGGTGAGAGAGGAGAGCGTTTTGACAGTCTTGGCTGACACCACGGTGTTGAGGCTCACGCAGTCAGAGGAGTCTGGTTCAGGTTCGGGATTATCTGGGTTTCCAACGGTCTCCCTGGAGGGGCTGGAGCTCATGGAGCTGATGCCGCTGGTTGTGGTGTCCGTGTTAAAGCTCTGACTACGGCTTTTAAACTGAGTACCTCCGCCGCTTCCTCCCACGTTTCCTCCACTCGACGAGGAGCCGCCGTCTCCTGCCAGGCGCTCCCGGCTGCTCTGCTCCTTCTCTCGGCTGGGTTGCTCCACCGCGCCCTGCCCTGCGAGGCCACTCAGCCCGAGGCCTGAGCCCCCTACCCTTGCCAGCCTGCCCTCCACGAGCTGCTCCTCAGAGCCCCCCCTCGTCCCGACAAAGGACGTCTCTAGGCTGACTGTGGGACTCTTCGGCATTCCTCTGCCGTTAAAAACAGGGGTGAAGACCTCTTGGTTTGGGCTGTAGATAGAAGGCTCTGTCACCGTCCTGTTCCGCCTCATGCTTCCAATCTTGAGTTCAGTGGGGGTGTGAGAGCCTGACGGTGTCTTGGGGTCGCTGGTAGAGCGCAGCTTCTTGCTAGGGAGGGACAAGGAGTTGAGGAAGCGAGTGCGAACGAAGCGTGTAGAGGCCAGGATTGTGAAGGGGCTGCGGTCCTTCACCGGTTTGGAGTGTAGAAAGAAAGAGGGCTCGTCTGATTGGTCCAGACCATCACACTTCTCGTCATCCAGGATGTACATGTCTGAGAGCACAAGGAGTGAAGAACACAATAGGAGTTATCAATTTGAACCCATCAAAATGTGATCTTTATATAATGTTTCGACTGTAGTAAAGCTTTCCGACTCCCATTCCTAATCCTACGTACTTGGTTGAGACTCGCTCTCGCTGTTGTGGCGCGAGCTGGTGGATTCAGAGTTCAGACTGAGCGTGCTCGGTACTGAGGAAAGTTCAGAGGTCAGCTGTGCGTCGACCTCTTCTGGAGTGACCGGCCACTGCGTCCTGCGACTGTGTCTGACTGCATCCCACCCGTACTGCTTCAGCACCTCACAGCCCTGCCGGGTCTTGGAGATGACCCCCAGCACATACACACACGTTCTGTAAATGGGAGTGGGAGGATGATTAATGAACACGCTGATTGTACATAGGTGTTCTGTTAACCCAGAACATACTTTCAACCATAAGTGCCATAGCATGATGCGTGTTGCTGTAGCTGAATAAAAGAAAATCTTCCCACTTCTATAAAAGTTTTAAAGGGCAACTAAGGTCCAAATCCTTCATTTATAATAGTTTTAGATCATAAAACATGACTGAGTAGTTCCAGCACCACTGATAGGATAGCAAATATGGAGCTAAAATAGTAGAAAACTTTTAAATCAGGGCTGAAAGATTCATGGGCATTTCTTTGATGGATAATATCATTGGAATATCCAGATTGCAGACGGCGTAATAATTATTTAAGGCCGGATTTATTATTGTGGAACAGCAGAAATGTCCCAGCATACAAATTATATTCTGCCGTCTTTAATAGTGCAGAATGTCACAAAAAAAAGATTAATGACTGAAAAATGATTTACTCATCACTGTTTAAAATATATTCTGAGCTCTTAATACCAGCAAAGTTTATTACGTGTATATTGTGTTCTTAAAATATTAAAAGGACAAAAATTCCAGGTGGACATTCGTTTTGTTTTGGAATAACTGTAAACGCTTACCCTCGTACTGACAGTACGTCACAGTTCTGAGCCAACGAAAGGATGTCAGGAATGACGTTCTCCTCCTGCAGGAGATTCAGACCCCAGTTTGAAGAGCCGATGTTGCCCTGCATGGAAAACAACACACACCATCACCGCCATGTCCAGCCTTTTCATTATTAATATAACAACACAGTAACAGAGGGGACATAAAGTGACACTGACCAGAGCCCAGAGAGCGGCCTTCAGCTGTTTGATGCCCTCCCAGGTGTCCAGCATCGGGGAGCGAACACTGTAGCTGAGGTCAGGAACCACACTCTGGAGAGCAATCGAAAAAAGACGTTAAGGAGAAAGGCGGCTATCTGCAGAAGCCATGGCTCCCCTGGGAAATTAATGTATAAATAAAGCACTTATAAAAAGAACAGTGTGTGCTTTGGAACGAGTGAGAAATACCTGAGCCTCCAATAGATGGCAGCCTGTCTTATCGTGGACCAGCTGACCGTACAAGTGCACAGGAAGATAGACATGTGGTCTTTGTAACCTTGGAGACAGAAGCAGAGAAGTTTAAAAAAGGCACGAAAGCTTATCCTTTGTCTTGTCGGGTGATAATAAACACCAGCTTCTCACCTTTGGTTGCTGCGTCTAACGTAGTTGTCTCCATCTACAGGTTTGCGGTAGGTTGTTAGTGCTTCGTTGAGCTGCTCCTCTATTAGGTCCACGTACTTCAGGTTGTATTCCTGCAAACAAAGACGAATATAGGTCAAATAGCAAGCCTTTATTAGTGTGTGGTCTTATTATATTATAGTAGCCATGTGAATTTAAATGTGGTTAGCAAATGCCAATGCCAATATCTTGATCATACCTTCTGCCATTTGTCCAGCTGTTTGCTGACGTACCCCCTCTCATTGAGGTAGGAGAAACCTTTAGGAATGGACAGGAACCTAAAACAGCAGAAAACAAGATGTTCAATGTCCACAAAAGGCTGCTGGTCTACATAAAAGACTGACCCAAATCCTATAATCCATGGTTGGTAAGCAGTGCTGTTGTAATTACCTGAGGAGCAGCAGGAGGCCCTTGTCTCCCAGGTGGGACAGAGCTGGTTTCAGCTGGATCAGAGCGTGGAGGTTGGCCTGTGAAGCAGCACAACAGAGTCAGAAAACAGTAAAGAGGAAAATCCAATGCGACGGTCAACTCAAACTGACTGCATTTCAATATATTAGGAAAAATCTATCCATGAATTACTCATTATTATTCCATTATTTAGGCAATCCTGAGGGGGATCCATGTTCTAAGCATGATCTCAATTGTTTCTTTCCTTTGTTATTGATAGAAGAACCATAATAAAGATATTTCTGTTGTGTTTCTTTTTTTTCCTCAGTGAAAAAAGATTTTAAAAGCCTGGGTCATTGAATGTTTTAAGGTCAGGATCATTACAAATTGCAACCACGAGATGCTACAATTTCTAAATAGAACAAAAAGCATTTATGTTTTCTTCCAGGTGAGTTTAATTTATCGTGTTTAAGTATATCATCGTTTTTGTTAACTGTAACAGTGAGGGAAGAATACATCCTAATACATCCATGTGTTTTACAGCAGTCACCTTGTCCTCGCAGGCCTCGTCCAGTATGTCCAGAGCCTCCATGGACACAGCCTTGCTGTGGTCGTGAAGCTGAGTGACCAGCAGCTCCATGCCCCAGCTGCTGAAGAACTCCACGCTCGCACGCAGCAGCACACGGAGGTGTTTGGTGGCATACAACCTGCACACCTGCTCAACAAGAAAGGTAGAATTGTAGGAGAAAGAGTGGATATTAGGATATTACTATCAGAACTTATATGTGTTGTATAACTTTGTATATAACATTTTTGAAGTTGCCGGTTAATGTTCTTATAAAAAATAGAAATAAAATTGGGATCGGCACAGATAATCGGAGCACCTCAACTAATGACATTTTCTATGAGATGTCTAATGTTGCTTTCAATTTTGGGTAGATGACAACTTAAGAACCGTTGCCGCTTTTCCTATATCTACTTTATGCTGGTTTTTATATGTACGTCACGCCTTGATTTTAACGAGGCAGTCTTACATCAGTAGCAGCAGTAAGGATCTTGGAGAGGATCACTCTGGCCAGACCGTCTCTGCTGTAGTCCAGTGTGGACACAGCAAGTTTCAGCACAGCATCCTGGTTCTTCACAGAGCACAGATTCAGCAGGCTGAAAAAAAAAGAAAGATGTTGGTGAAATGTGTCAATTTATCAAAACGACATCTCTGTAAGTCTTCCATTCTATGTCCATACACTCACCACTGAAACAGGCCACATTTCTCCAGCAGTTTGACTCCCTGTGGGTGTGCAGAGAGTGTCCCCAGGAAGAGGAAGTAGTGTTGGCTGAGTGTGGTGAGCAGGCCGTTACTCTGCAGACAGCGCTCTGGCTTCAGCCCTGAGGACGAAGACAGCCATGACACCATGTCCTTCACCAAGTCCTCCAGGTAACCCTGGCCGTCCTGTCGACAGTGAGAGGGGAGAGACGCGAGGCAGGTAAGAAAATTGTAAAAAAGAGAAAAAAGGTAAAGGAAAGTGAGTTTTTGTTTACGTGCACACTTCTCTGACCTCGTCGGATTCCATGAGGAACTCGATAAACTGACAGCCAACCACAGTGAGTTGTCTGGCTTTTGGGTGATCCAACGCCAGCCCTGCGTACAATTTACTACTGGGCTTATAAAAGTACAGCAGCCTGCGCACAAACCTGTGTCACACAGAAAAAGAAAAAAAATAGGATGTCAATACAATTAACTATTTAAAATCCTGCTCCGGGTTTTGATGAGACCAAGGATTCTTACTTGTGCATATGTTCATCTTTGTTATTCCTGAGGTTTACATGTGGCCACTGGGGGAGGAAAAAACCACATTAAAACATCAGACAGGAAGAGGAACTGGCATACACGTCTGTGGTGCTTCATGAGAGCAGCCTGACCTTCAGGATTGTGGCGATCAGCAGCCAGTTCCACTCCAGGTTCTGCTTGTGGTTGAGAATGTGACTGTCTCTCAGGTTCAACATCAGTGCTTCTTCTGTGTCCTGAACACAAACACAGAAAACCTTGATTTGACAATGTCAAACACACACAAATATAATAAAAAAATAAATTTTTGTTTGTCTGCACTGCAAGGTAAGAAGCACCTGAAGAGCTGTCCTTAACCTTAATTGAGCTTAGCTTAGCACTAATGCTAAAAAAGTGAACAGCAAGCAAAGTTGTTTTTGTGTGTTTTAAGGAAATGTGTCTCAGATGGCAGTTTTGCATGGAAAAATAGGATTATTTCATATATTTATATTCATGGTAAAACAAAGCAATAATACAACAGAAAATGTAGAGAAACAACTGAAAAATAAAATGAAACATCAAACAAACAAAATACCACAGTAGTATCAGGAAGAATACACTGTAGCCAGCATTTAAGTGTGTTTCCAGTTTAAGAAAACTAAACACACAAAGATTTGTTTGGCATCAACTCCAGGGGATTTAATGGCAATAAGCATATTTCCCTAAACATGTAGTAGAAGTTGATTGGGTAGAAAAGCATGTTGATATTTACCTTTATAGCGTAGATGTCTCTGTGGACACGCGAGTGCGTCTCTCTGCGGTTATGTGAAGACACAGACTTGCGGATGATGTGATCCAGGTAAAGACTGTGTGGTTTCAAACCTTTCTTCTTCTTTTCATGGAAACGCTTCAGATTGTTGACTGCTGCACTTGCCCGGCTGGAACACATGGAAAATCTTTTTTTTTATAAATGTGGTTTAAAATATTTCACATACAATAATTAATTAATAATAAATAATTAGGACATGTTTATAGTTCCCTTCTGTACTTGTAAATATAATTGGTAGGATTCAAATATAATAACACATTTAAGGGAAATATGACATGATTCTCTGTATCATACTGTGTACTCACAGTCGTTTCTCCTGTGCAATATCAAAGGAGGCTGCCATGTTGATGAGGGTGGGGAGGCAGTGCAGGTGGTGACTGTGGGAATGGGGAAGGATGGTGTTGGCCTAAAGACAGAAGGAGGAAAAAAGAGAGAGTATGCATTATGTATCAGAATCCCAAGGTTTGTAGTAGGCCACCTTTCAAAATACACAAATCTGACTAAAGCAGTGTATATTTTGCAGTGACACAGCATTTCAAGGTGTCAAACTATATTTTAATATTACCATGTGTAGAAGTTCTCCCAAGAGGATGGTGGCTCTCACAGCAAGCTGGTCATCGCTGCTGGTCACAACTTCCACAAGTCCCTGCAATGACAAAAGAGAGGAGGAAACGGTTTAATAGGAAACATTCCATCAGAAATAGTCTTAGGTTGCATAATAATGAAAAACACAGTATCAGCTCACCTCTAAGAGCCCGCTGGAGATGAAGGCAGAAAGAACAAATGCCAGGTAGTTGTCCATCAGATCAGGCCTAATGATGAAAAACAGAAAAAGATGATTCATGCTCATGTTATGTGTAAACTGAAATGACAGCATTTTGGGTCAAATTGGGTTCAACACATTCCATCTCTGTTCAGTCATATCATATCTCACCTAGAGCGGGCCCGATGGGGTAGAATGACTTTGGCCTCAGCAGCAAGAAACCCATCGGACAGTCGCCAAGTGTCCTGAAACCGGGCGGGGTCTGATGAAGAGCAGAGCACAGATTAGCTTACACTCATTTGGTGACTAAAAGATGGTCTTACTTGGGTTGAAATGGCACCAAACCATTTAAGTAGGAAAGAGTTCAGAGGGATGCTTTAAAAATGTATTCAGAGATAATTACTCCATAAAAAGTAGTGAGTATCCTAATCAAAGTATAACTTTTATTTATATTAACCTTTCTGTTACTTTGAATTTCATTAGTGGCCACTGTATGAGACCTGTGTTGTGAAGTGTTGTCATCATGCCATTATTCCCAATCTTATTAAAGTATCAGTAATCTAGCGCCTTTTACTGTAACTGTAATTTAATACAGTCACTTTTTTGTAATCTAATTACATAAAGCTGTTTCAGGTATTTCTGTCCTCTCCAAGAATGACTTTGGAGTTTATTTTACATCATCATCCTACCACATGGCTAAAATGGCGAACACATAATATTTACTGTATGTAAAAAAAACTCCTTAATCACAAAATACTGGGGGAAAGTATAAATATGTGCTCTGAAGATACAAAGATGTTTCTCTCACCAACACTAAGAAGAGCCTCCATGAAGTCTTGAGTTACAATGGGCACAGGGAGCCTGAATATCTCATATAACACCTCCAACAAGCCTTTCTGCAGGGAAAATCACATTACAGCAGTCAGACACCGACTGATAAGCTCAAAAAAACCATTATTATTATCTCAGTGTTGTGGATGGACAGTACAATACTCAAGTTACCCGAGGGTAGCCCTATTATCTCTCTGGAAACAGTGTGCTTCTATCTCATTTGATCTGTCAGTGCCAGAGCAGCCTTTGGATATACCTCACTCTCTGATGCTCCAACGAAAAAATAGGCCTAAGTCATACTGACTATATTATCTACTGTCTTTATTATTACTACAGGGGGTAGCGGACCCAATCATTTGCAGATCAGCGCAATAAACCCCGGAGCAACAGTGCCCCCCCCAGAAGAGCCAGTCACTGGCATTATTCTGGGAATAATATGTATTGTCTTTTTTTCTCCTACAATAGCTCTGTGGGCTTTCAAATGAAGACTTGTGTGACTAAAATATTTACAGCAAAGTTTGCTATCAATTATATATTCACTGCTAAGTTAACCAACAAAGTTGCTCATTTGTTTTGCATCCACAAACTTCCTTTTTCTGAATGCAACTTTTTCAATACTCACCCTAACTTCCATATTTGGTATGCAAAGTAAGCCAATTAAAGATTGGATCCCAGAATTCCCAACCTTGCATAGGTTGATAATTCCTGAATAAAGAAAGAGACAGACAGTAAAGCACAAGTGATATAAATCAAATGAGTCTATTTATTTGTACGCCTAAATAACTTTATCTATAACCACATTAAAGTCCTTACCAGACCAGGAGCGGAAGGCTGCCACAATAGCCATTCTACTCGACATGAAACGGGCCTCTCTGTCCTCCCTGTGAGCAAGACAGAAACACACATTAAAAAAAGGACACCATGTTCCACACACACAGCATCATAATGATCTGAGCCTTACACAGAGCATATAAAGCATATCAGAGAGGAGAAACTACACCCCAACCCAGAACAAAATGCATTGAAGTCAAGCAGAATCACACAGAGATGTTTTTTAATATAAAAGCACATTATTCAGAGTGACTCAAAGCATAAGTGTAACTGCTTCAAAGCCTCTAGCAAGTCATGCTTAAGTCGAGCAGCCCTGATTACATGAGCCGTGTCACAAAACACAATATAAACCCTCAACTTTCTCCATGCATGGTGTTAAATACCAATATGGGAGCATATCAAATGGTAAACAGATGGGAATGTCAGAACACTATCTATTTTGTTCCTGGGACGCCCTTCATACCCCTCGCGCACACACTCACTTGAGTTGCCCTTCAGCCGTGTCCGCGTTGTGTCGGTAGTGAAAATCCGTAAAAGGTGCGAGGATTTGCTGGAGAACCAAACAAACACAAGAGGGATGAGAACAAAATACAACCGATTTTAGAGCTCATTAAAAATGAAGTGGTCAATTGAACACACAACGAGTAATAGGAGTAGTTAAATTAAAAGTCAAGACAAAATGTATAACCTAGGTTTAGCTACTGTTAGACACAATTTAATGTGGACATGTTTCATATTATACCTTTAGATATTCCCATGAAACATCTTGCAGTAATAATAAACCTGCTTCAGATCTCATATGACATCCATGTGGATGTTATGACCGTGGTGCTGATATGTTTTTGTCCCAGGTGTCTGTTTACGGACAATGGCGCTTTGGAGAGCTGCTGTAACTGATTACTGTAAGCTCCATGGGAAAGAGACGGGCAACCTATGGCTGCTAATCCTCACTGAAACAGCTCCCAGCACACTGGCTCATTTATAAAAGGCAGCCTCCCCTGAATTCATATCTGTGTCAGTGTGCGTATCAGAGTGTGTACCTCCAGTTCGACATCAACACGCACATACTGCCGGGTGCGTGGGTGGTTGAGTAGATGGAGGATGGTGGTGATGAGAGCTTCGTTGATGCGGCTCAGCTGACAGTCGATTACACTCTTCAGGATGGTGCTGAGGCCTCCACGTTTAGCCACCACCTCCGGGTTCTTCAGAGCTACACGTTCAGCAACAAAGAAATATTAGAGCCATTTCACATTTCTTTTTATTAACCACACCAGGGCTGTAGCAAATGCTTTTAACATCTGAAGCGTCTATTGAGGTTTTCGAATACAGTTTCAAACTAAAGACATTATTATTGAATTGAATGATTGGTCGGATAAAATTACCTTTATTTTATTTGAATACCCTTTCATTAATAAATCTAGTTTAGAAAGGATTAACACAACACCTACAAATATTGAATTATAAAAACATGTTAATTTTGGAAAGGAATACATTTTTCTCTTAAAATATTACTTTTGGACTCCTGAGTTATTGGAAATGTCTACATGACACTGGTCAAAAAAATCATCCTACGCAGCCCCCACTGGAATATAATTCTTAATGTAATATAATGCTAATAATATAAGTGAAAGAAATGCCTTACAGACATTAAAAGACATAAGAGGCACAGCTTTGGGATCTTGATACAGCATTTAAAAGTCAATTTACAAACTTTTTTTGTTCACTATTTTCGCAATCTCCCAAGGGCTCCTCACAAAGCTGCAAAATTAATGATTCTGAACATCTGCATTGTGCATCTCCATCTCAAAAGGCCAGGTTCTCACCTAGCTCACATACGATGGCGATGGCTGCGCGGACCATGCGGTCTCTCTCCTGTAGTCCGTCAGTGCCCACAGCAATTAAAGAGTTTGCAACAGAGGAAGGGAACAGCATCGCATTGACAGTGATAATCTGGAGAGGGATAGAGAGGAGGAAAACGTGATTCATGAAACCTTTCTAGACAAACGGAGGGAGAAAAAAATAGTACAATTTCTTCTAGGTCTCTCAAAAGAAAAAAAAGCACCTAATTGTATTTTAAATATGACCAGAGAGCGTATCATTGGTGGTCTTAATTTGCTACGATTTCTTTAGACGATTATTCTTTTTCAGACACTTCTCTTAATTTACATTCCAAGAATTGATAACAGAAAAGTTTAGGAAGCTTTATTTCATTGACAGACCACAAGGGTTGTATTACTGCCTGGATTACAAATCAGCCTTTTTCTGAAACCAGACCCTGACTATGTGTATGTGTATGTGTTTTTGTGTGTTTGTGTGTGCAGGAGTGTGGGTGTGAATGTGTGAAGAAAGTTTACAGTAAACTACACAAAGAGCTATAAATAACCTGGCCTGCAGACTCATGCAACCCGTCCACACATTGACTCTGCTGCTAACCCAATGATCTTTCTTCTAGAACTAAACCTGAGCAGTGAGGGCAGACGGTGCATTTCTCTAGTAATATAAGGAGGAAGTTTTGAAATAAATAAATAAAATACATATGATCTTACCTTTCGGACTAGCCTCAGAGCCTGAGTCCTCTCGCCCTCATTGCTCTGCTGGATGTCAATGCATCTAAACGAACACACAAGCATTATTAGACATGTAGTTTTCTTAATACCACAGCCAGAAATAGAATTGTCAGCCGGAGAAAGACAGAAGACAGAGACAGAAGCATAACATTTCAAAGAAACTGGCCGACTTTGAGAAGCGTTTCTCGTTTAGTCTAGAGCAAGATGGCGCCGAGGATGGCTGCCGTGTCTCGAGCTCCTCACCAACTCCACATCTTAGTGTTTTTATTGTTTTTCTGCACCATGTATGTGGAGTTGTTGGAGGAGCACGCGACATAAGATTTTCATTGCCAACATATACGCTGTATCTGCTGTGCATATGACAAATAAAACCTTGAAACCTCGTACACACTAATATTTTTGGACCACCGGTTTATTTTTAACCTACCTTGCTATCAAATAGTCCACCTGTAGTCTGAGGACCTTCTGCAGCACCGTGGTGTCTCTGATGAGGTAGCGAAGCGCCCGCAAACCTGCCGCACGCACTTCCTTAGCCTCATTCAGTAGAGCTAGTCGCAGACTGGTGTTTAAAAAGAATAAAAAACGTTTGATGAGTCTAACATTGCAAATTGGACAAGCCATAAGATTGACTTTAAATACTGTTGTTATTTCCTGCTTTTTTTCAGAAGCATGTAACTAAAAAGACTTACCAAACGATGATTTCTTCATATGTAAACCCAAAGTTTTCTTCACGGTGGTTGATACTGCATAGCAGCTATAACACAGAGACAGAACAAATAAAGCATACATTGATTTATAGAAGGAAGGTGGTAACATGACTTTTGTCAATTTGCAGCAGGGTGCTGCCGGAGCCATGCAGGTGTGTTTGTTGTATTTTTCCACGTCTCTGTTACATGTTGACTGGTCTGGAGTACATGGATCGTGACTGCATAATGTTATGTTTTCACTGGCGGTATGTGGAAGTTATAATCACGAAGGCGTTGGGGCAACACATTCACAGGCCCAGTGTCACCTCCACCACTTGTTGTTGTTTACTAATGCATGTTGATATGTGTTGGATTTGTGAAAAAGAAGGTTATAACCAAAAGTAAGAAATGGATGTTGTTGTATCTATAGGCTGACATTATAGCATGAATTTACACTTTTAGATTAATTTTCAGCTGAGGTTTTTATCCAAAGCGACTTACATACACATCGATACCGTAGACTACATACCTATGGGAGCCATTTTGGGTTAGGTAAATTGCACAAGGACACTACGAAAGGTTGACTGCAGAGTCTGGGATCGAACTACTGACCCTCTGATTGGTAGATCAGCACAAAAGTCCCCTGAGCCACTTTTAGCAGTTCCCTCACCACAGGTTCCTTTATTATTATTATCATCAGGGGCCCACACAACTGATGTACACAAAAGCAGTTCATTATAAAAACAATAAGGCTTCAGCTCCAGTCTGTCATCTCATTATCCCCACAAAGCAATAAGCTCCTTGGGCAAAGGGTGCAGCTATTTTAGAACTGCCACCTTTCTCATAGACACCCTGAAGCGCTTCAAACCAGTCAGTGCTACTCCATCAGAGAAAGTCAGCCTTGCCTGTCCCGATGCTACAGCAGTGGAAAGCCTGTTGTGATAACTATGTTACTTTTATTATCATACGATATTGTCACAACCTCGATATATGTACATCATGTTTGTTCACACATGCCCTTGACACTGCTCAGACATTGCTCATTCTTTCAGTCAATTTTATTATTTTTTTTGTGTTTGGAATATCATTCCTCTTTGAAAAGGTGTGGTTGCATCATTGTGCCGTTATATTATCATTACATAATCATCTGATAGTTTTAATATGACATTTACGGGAAGTATTTGTTGGACAATACAACGCCCAAAAAAGGGAGTTTTGGAGTCATTTTTGTTTGACTTTCTCCTTTAAGCTGGACATAAATCTCCTCTTTCCTTCAGCATAAAGTAAAAGCAGGAGGATAGGCGAAGAATGATGGGACGGGTGATGATGAGGGGCATGGTGAGTAGGGGGGTTATTTCAAACCAGCTGTGATGTCAGAGATCAAGCAGGCAGGAGGAGGAGATAGGGAGAGTGGCATGTGACACTCTCTTGGGGGATTAGGTCACCCTCACTCTCCTGGAACCCTTATAAGGAATCAGAGGTATGGTGCGCTCACGGACGTATACACAGACACACTCAATATTACGCTACTGTCAGTTGTAAATAAGAGAGTTATGTTTACGCAGGCCAATACAGTCTGCTACACTGCCAGATGCAGTTTCCTAAAGGCCAGTGGCTGCACCAGCACCAATGATCTGTAAAATATGTCCATGACAGACTGTCAGACCTGCTTTCAGGCAATGTGTTGCTCAGATAAAAATCTGAAAACAGCTGGGCAAGAATCAGTCACCCAAGTTGTGTAAATGACTGCAAAATTTCTCAATGACTTGATGGTGAGCTATCGTCATGTCAGCAAGTTTTCCCTTCATTCTTTGCTTTCAGATTTGCAAGACATTTACTTATTTTCTACACCCCTGTTAATTCTGTTTAAAGTAACAAGAAGGCTCAAAACTATGCAAGCTTGTGTCTGGAGGAAGGCAGAATAAAACCTGGAGAAGTCATCAGTCCATCACAGCGTAGTATCAAACCCTTCAATCTAAAACCATAGAGTTTAAGAAATGTCTGTGATTTTTATGATGATGATGATCAATTATTTTATGTTGGCTACGCATACAGATTACTCTTACTTGACACATTTGTGCCAGTACATTGCCGTACAAAACAGAGACAAGACTGACCGTTTATCATTCATGCAGAAAGCGCTCACATATAAAACATAATAATAAAACGGAGTTGAGGCAAAACATACATTGTAAAAAAACAAGTTTCATAACTAATATTAGGAATCTCAAGTTTCTAAAGTCAATGCACTGCTCTTCATACACATTGGGTCTGTGTGCTTTCCCATCCCTTAAGCTTCTGTTACATTCACTGTCAGCGTAACAATGACAGGCACAGCTAGGCCTGCTGGCAGCAACACTCAGGAAGAGAGGATCAAGGAGAGGTTAGTGATGACAATACAGAGAAGGGGAGCACAGCTAGTCAATCTTTTTAGATATTTGAACAGTGAGTCAACCGTAATAAAAACCTGCATGTTTGTATCCACAGATTTAACATGGTCTTGGGAGTTGGTTTAGGGAGACACCACATGTACTGTTCATACTGTTGTGTTGTCAGTACAGCTTAGAATAACAAATAAAACACCGGGGTACAGGCAGCAAAACTTGACAGCATTACCTTTATGAAGTTGTTCAGGTGGCCCAGTTTTCGCATGTTACTGACTCCGTGTGGTTTGGCCACATTTTGAAGGATTTCACGGAAGTTTTCTGATGGTTCTGTCAGAAAAAGATAAAGAAATACAATGTAACCAAGACAAGTATTAAGCCATATTGCCATAATATCAGTCGATGAACCATAATTGATGTTGATGTTGCAGGAAGGAACTTGGTTTAGCAGGTCGAACTAATTTAGTGTTTACAGTCAACACAAGGTCTAGACGCGAAAAGCAAGACCTGAGCTGGGCAGTTTGGGTTTTCAGTTCCTTCAAATTATTGTCAGATTGTGTTATGTTAAATGTTCTTCACAAAAACAAACAAAATATTCCCTTGGCAGTAATCGTGTTTTAATGGTAGCTTAGTTTGCATAGAAACCGGTAATTATACTGGAGTTCAACAAAAAGGATATACTGCATGCACATAAAATAAATGAACAAGCTTAATGAATTGCATTTAATATTTTCTTCTAAGCAACAAAAATCACCAGAGGATGATCTTGATTTAGTTTGAATCTTACAAATATTATTGGCAATAGTCATCAGTAAAAAGAATAACTTAAACCCAAACAACAATTATGAGCTTCCAAATATTTGGACTAGAACTGAAATCCTTTTAATCCTAAAAAAGACACTAAATTAACCATCTTCTCTTTGATATTCAATTGTATTCAATTAAACAAGGATTGACAAGCAACTTCAGCCAATCTGAATCTGATATAACCAGAGGTCTTTTGCTGTGTTAGACTCATAGTAATAGTGTGGATACAGGACAGTTTACAGGGACTTGCTATTCATTTTTTGGACTTCATGATCTTGCACCCTTGGGCACTGACATGATTAAATCTTCAGCGTTAGGAGTGTTCAAGTCTCTTGTGATACTCCACCATATGCGCACACAGCACACAGAGTCTGACCTGAAATAAAACTGAGGACAAACCTATATTCTCACACAGTTATATTGATGGAACAGCTCACAGATTACCCCATCCTTGTGTAGTGGGCTCGTGTCATGTCGATGGGCCTAGGATACTCCTGGATATTTATGCTGCATTCATTTTCAATTTAAGGGTTTATTCGTTATGCAAGAAAATGAATTCAGCCGGTCCCTAGTTCCCAAACATGGGGACAGAGAGACGCAGCTCCATGTAAACAAAGTGGTGCTGCAGGAGTAAATCTGAGCAGGCTGAGCATCTGTGTATCAGTGAGCCACTGAAAAAAACACCCTGCGCTGACTAAATGCTACTCAGCTAACAGCCTTGAACTCTTTTTTCTCATACAGCCAGTGATGACAAATGCATGACTACATCACTTATGTCTGGTGGCTAAATTACAGGCTATCTTTGCCCACTCAAAACAACAGGGTATCGTCATTGCTGGTTAGCTGTGGCAGCTAGCTAACGCTAACTGAGCTAGTTAGTTAGCTCGCTGCCGCCTGTTATTATGATATCGCCAGCAATGTTATTAGACGAAACAGAAAGGGAATACTAACGACTTTACAGCAGCTATGACAGGACAAGTGTCTGTACTTTCCTGGGTGTCACTTTGTAGAGTTAGTGTTTGCAGAACAGTTCCACTTCCATTTTGAACAATAATCGCTTTGAGGGTGATGTGATGAAGCTTACCTCTGGTCAGATCCAGCGGTACGTTTTCCTCTCCGCTGTCATTCCGACCTGTCAAAAACACACACCAAGGACACGATGAAGGGACACACCGGGGTCATCAGTTGCCTGGGAACATGTAGTTTCCCAATATGCCACTATAACAGACATCACTGCATCGAGTTTTTCACGCTTACCTCGCATCCGAACACTCCGGATAGGACGGCCGCGGAAGCTGGCCGCCATGTTTCCAGGAACATACACAACACCGGAAACTTCGCGGCTTCTCGCGAGAAAAGAAATCCCACAACAGGGGTTGTCGCCGCGACATCGCTGCAGCAGAAACTCCCACAGACCTGAGATCAGATCCTCCTTAATCCCCCTGTTTCCTCATCAGGGCTAAAAACATAAATCTGACCTTGTGACAATTTTGTGGCAAGTCAAGAAGAAGCGGCTCCATCATAATGGCACTGTAGAGTTTTCATCCCAGATATAACATTATTATATAAAATAGAAACTTAACTCAGTCACCATTTGATGGATACCCTGATGTCTGTACTCACAGGATAATAAAATGACTGCAAATAATATTTATTAGTTGTACATTTAACATTTCCCCAATGAAGATGAACAGGATTTGTGCATATTGTGAAAGCATTTCGTCTTTCCAAAATGTTCGGAAGCTCAGCATGGTAAGTTAAATAAGATGAAACATGGTAATAGGAGTTTCAGATGTCTTTAAAGCAGGGCTGGAGGTTGTACACTTGACGGTTTGAAATACAGTTAATACCATAAACACAGTAAAAACGATTGTCATAGATTTAAGTGAAAACTTCTTTGACTTAAAAGCACTTTGACGATTGTAATAATCCTGTGAAACAGTAGGTGTCACCAATACATAACAATCTACAATGTTTCAAACAGTAGAGTTGAAAGTGCTCCACTTTTTTATGATTTCAAATAGTTTTAATTAAGAATATAAATACTTCCTTAGACGTTCAGTTATATTTCTTTATGTATATTTATGATTTTACCCTTTAAGTCCTTCAATAAAAGTTCATTATACTTCAAATTAATGATAAACTAAGACCTATTTTGTCTCCCACATCATAATTAACTACTTTAAATGCACCCACTGAAATAATAAATACAATCTGACCCATTTATTCAAAAATAAATCTATCTTTATTGTCATATTCAAACAAAAACAATTATCAATTAATACAATTAATAGCATTTCAAACAGCCTACAACTTCGAACTTCTACTGGTTCATGTTTTGAGAATGTCGTTCTGTCCATTGTTTCATTATCCGGTCACTGCCCTGTGAAGAAAGGTAGGGACTGTTTTTCCTGGAAACATCAGTATATTCTGCAGATTTCCTCACTTCCTTTTTCAGTGACAATGTGTTTTAGCAAATCTTTGAGCTTGTCTTCACTTTTTAATTTGAATACATATTAGTGACAGGAAAAGATTTAACAAGGTTAAATGAACCAAATAAATAACATTACTTCACAAGGCACTATAATAACAGAAGAAAAGAAATTCTGAAACAGCATAAGGAAAAAACAAATACATTCTCAGTAACCATTCAACTGATATTAGATTATGGTGGGAAGTGCTGTTGATGCAACTGCTAAAAACAGAAAAATGCTCCTATAAAGGGAAGAATTTCACTATTAACTAAGTGAGAAAGGACACGTTTGGTACACTTAAAGACGGCCACAGGTTCATTATTAATGATGCAATAGTTTAATAAACATTTGAGATTCATTTGAAAGTAGTTTTTCTTTTCAGCTTTAATCTACCAAGGAATCGAGTGTATTTGCATATTTTAAAGCGAGACATTTCAGGCATCAACATCTTCAACTTTAAGAGTTTGAGAGCTATTTTGCCTCCATAACATGTAGTGGGGAAGAACATCCAAAATAAACATTTTGTTACGTCACTAAACTTACCCCAGCATTTCAGACCTCATTGTTATGGTTTTCTAGTAAAGTACCAAGTACTGGAGTTTGTAGAGGCTGCACTTATTACAGCCAATCATTTATTGGCTGTAATTTCACTTTCACAATAATTCCTAACACAATCAAGATGAATCAAGGAGAATCCATATTTGTGAGTTTGAAAATAGCTTTGTCTTCCAAACATTTAAAATTCCTTTAAGATTCAGGTCAGTGTGGCTGCGGAAATGAGAGCATCAATGTCCTGTATGGCTTTGAATGTTTTCTGTAGAGCATCGGCGATGCAGTCCTCATTCACCGGTTCATGATTGACATCCTGTGGAGAACTACTTTCAAGTTTCCCACATCCTTTATCACTTGTTATCAGGTGGTTGTTCTCCAACAAAACTGGGCATAGGATGTTAAAGAGCACACACAATCTTCTTCAGCAATATCTCTGTATAGTAAAAGTACATATACAGGATTTATTATGAGACAACAGCAGTCATTCAAAAGGCCCAACAACCTCTTCAACATAGACACATGCACACTTCACAGATAAGCCTCTTTTTGTTGTGGCTTTGCATTTATTTGTATGTTTTTATAGTGGTATTGTGTCTTTGTAGTTGTTTTGAATGTTTTTCGTGTCATATTGTGTCTCTTTTTGGTTGATTTGTGTCTATTTGAAGACAGAGTTCTTATAGTCATTCTCTGTTTCATTGTTGCCATTTATGTGTCTCTGTGTAATCTAATATTTCTTTTGGTCATTTTGAGTGTATTTCTGATTGTCTTTGAGTGATTTCATTGTTATCGCAAGGCCAGGGGTTATGGTTAGTGTTTAGTGTCAATTCATGAAAAGACTCCCAGCTGATTTGAATTCATATATTGATGGTAAAAGTCCCTTTAAGCAAAGGATACAGTTGAAACGTTTAATCTTCTCCAACTCTGCAGCTACCAGATCTGACCTGAATGGAATGGAAAGTCAGATAACATTACATACAATTATTAAAAGTATTATTAAATATATACACCTAGAGTGATCAAACTCACCGATTTTCTAGAGTCTGTGTGACATTCAGATGCTGCTCAAAAGAAACAAGATTGAGAAGATGTTCTTCCATCCTTGCTGGTTGAGAAGAACGTCTCCCCTGTATACAACATAACAATCAACATTATGGCTGCAACTAAAGGTTATAATTATCATTGATTTGAAAATGTTCTAGATTAATATTCCCAATCAATCTGTAAAACAAAATGAAGCTCAACCCAGTTTCTCAAAGCCCTAAATAATTTGTTTTGTCAGATCAAAACCGAATAAATATTCAGTTTCCTACTTTATTTTACCTCTTGAAGGCAGCTTGGTGTCGCAGGGAGCTTTAGTGATTGCTTGGCCTCGTTATAGCAAGCGAGTATCCTGTAACAGAGAGGTGATGATGGTCAGGGACTGATGCAAAAAAGTCTTTTAACTTATCAGCCTGTGATGAAGCCGTGGCTCACCTGCTTGCACGGCTCACAATGGAGCACACAGAGTACAGCTGTCCAGGTACATCAGGGGGAAGGTTGTTCAGATGATATGTTACCTCTTTCACCTGTGAGATAGAGTCAACCAATCAATGCCAGTTAGGTTAAGTATTTTAGACCCAAAAACAGTTACAATTATATTTTACATTTCGTAGAGTAGATGTTATGATGACGTTTATAATATTTTGAATAATTTATTTAGTTTTGACAGGGAGTTTTTTGTTCTACCCAAAGGTTTAGTTGTTATTAATTTTCTTTTATAGTAAATTAAGTTTGTTTTGTGTACAAATGGTCATGCTGTTTGAATATTGGTTTTCGTTTAATTTTTCCTAGTCACTTTATTAATTTCATTGCCTATTTCAGGACATCAAACAGATAATGAGTACCTACCTTTATAAATTGAGATACAGCAATAATAAAAAATAATATATACATTATTTATTAGAGGAAAACATAAATAATGTTAACGATAATAATAATAAATAAAAAAAGAGAAAATCCAAATAAAAAAAAACACAAAACGTTTTTAATATATAATAAAGTAAAACTGAACTCAAACATATACTTATAGTACTAATTCATGCATAAGTAAAAAGCTAAAAATGTTTTAATCTTTTGAATTAGGAATCAACATGGTGAACAATAGACTTGATATGAATAGTACAAGACTTGCCTTGATAGGGATTCATTAGAAATCAATTTCATATAGCTACAGTGGTATGCAAAAGTTTGGGCACCCCTCTGAGATTTCATGACAATTTGCTTTTCCTTTATAATAGAAGATCACAGCAACAACATTTGTTTTCCTACAAAGATGTAGACGTTTTAGTGTTTTCCAGACCAAAATTCTTAGGGTAGCATTACATAGTTTTATTATAATAAAATAAAATGCAAAAAATGGGATGTGCAAAAGTTTGGGCACCCTTATAAATAGCATTCATTTCAACACCTGTACGGATTTATAGCTGACAGGTTGCTGCACAAAATTGCTTTGATTAGCTCATTAGACCTTCAATTACAAAGACAGGTGGAACCAATCATGAAAAAGGCTATTTAACATAGGTAATAGCTGGCTGTGCCTGGCCTAGGTTCTTTCTTAGGGAGTGGCAAGATGGGGACCTCAAAACAACTCTCCACTGACCTGAAAGCTAAGATAATCCAACATTATAAATTAGGAGAAGGGTACAAAAAATTATCTGACAGGTTTAAACTGTCTGTCTCCACAGTCAGAAACGTAGTTGTGAAATGGAAGGCCACAGGAACAGTCCGTGTGAAGGAAAGATGTGGTAGGCCGACAAAAATAGGGGAAAGGCACAGGCGAAGGATGGTGAAAATGGTCACAGAGAAGCCACAGACCACCTCCAGAGAACTACAACAACATCTGGCTGCTGATGGTGTAGTTGTTCACCGTTCCACAATCCAGCGTACTTTGCACCAGGAAGAGCTCATTGGAAGGGTGATGTGCAAAAAGCCTTTCCTGAGTGTTAATCACAAGAAGAGTCGCATGAGGTATGCAAAAGCACATCTGGACAAGCCAGAAGCATTTTGGAACAAAATACTGTGGTCAGATGAGACCAAGATTGAGTTATTTGGTCATAACATGAACAGGTATGCATGGCGAAAAAAACACACTGCATTCAATGAAAAGAACTTGTTGCCCACTGTAAAATTTGGTGGAGGATCTATCATGTTATGGGGCTGTGTGGCTAGCACAGGTACTGGAAAACTTGTTAAAGTTGAGGGCCACATGAATTCCTTACAGTACCAGGAGATTCTTGACAAGAATGTTCTAGAGTCAGTCACAAAGTTGAAGCTACGCCGGGGTTGGATTTTTCAGCAGGACAATGATCCTAAGCACCGATCAAAATCCACCAAGGAATTCATGCAGAAGCACAGGTACAATGTTCTGGAATGGCCATCCCAGTCCCCAGACCTTAACATCATTGAAAATGTATGGATTTATTTGAAGAAGGCTGTCCATGCACGGAGGCCAAGAAACCTGACTGAACTGGAGACGTTTTGTGTGGAAGAATGGGCCAAAATACCACCTGCCAGGCTTAAGGGACTTGTCTGTGGCTACAGGAGGCGTCTACAGGCCGTTATTGCAGCAAAAGGAGGCAATACTAAATATTAATGGAATTATTTCTTAGGGGTGCCCAAATTTATGCACATGCCTATTTTTGTTTGAATGCACATAAACATGTTTCTGTTTGACCAATAAAAGTTATTTCACTACTGAGATGTTTCTGTTACCATAAGGTATAACATATGTTAAAATGAAGTTGCTGCTTCAAAAGCTCAGCAAGTGACAAACTGATGCAGTGGTTTTCCTAAGGGGTGCCCAAACTTTTGCATACCACTGTATATCCTGCATTCTCAAGTCTGCAAAATTACTGTGGTTCCCATGGGGATTGACAAGTATTCATGCCTTGTCTTTTACTGTACATTTATTTGTGTTTTATGAAGATTTAATATGGTTTCAGTTTAGTTTCTCTTAAAGGTAAGCCTATCCTCACATTTTTTCTGTTTTGTCTTTTTCGTTTTAGTTAAAGCTGTTACGACAAAACATACCTGCCCTGACCGGAGCTCAGGTTTGTGATGGGTAAAATAATTATTAAGGACACAGTTAGATCGCATGACTGATCCATCGCCTGGAGAAACCTCTATGACTGGGACCGTCCCGCTCAGTATCCTACACAGGAGGCAGCAGGAAAAAACATAATTAGCACTATACATTTATTTGTCTTCTTTTAAGTGGCTAAAATATGTTCTGCTGTGTACAGTGCTGTGACTCCAATCTGCATCTCTAAACTGGGGGCGACTGTCCACCATCTTCTATAAAATAACACACTGACTATGCAAAAATAACTCATAAAACCCGGGTTCAAACATCCCATTCTATCACTTTTATCCCTAAAAAACAACATACCTGTAGGTGACTCCTTGACACCACATGACTTTTAACAACTCTGTTGGAAGATCTTGGTCTGGATGTTCCACCAGGCCGTCTTTAACCGTCCACCTTAAATACATCAAAGTAAGGAGAGTTAAATCCGTCTTTGAACATTATTAAATAGTTCTTTATATGTTTTCTTTTCCCACTAAAGTCAATTGCTCATTCAACCTGTGCCAGTGAGGGGATGGACATGTGAGAGGCAGTGCCTGAGGAAGATGAGACCGCCTTTCTGTGATGGAAATAGTTATGTTGATGCTCTCGTGTTCCTGCGTGTTGTTGCTGGTTTCAACTGTTCTGATTTCTTTAGCTTTAGAGAGACGAGCCGTCCAGAGATGCCGAGCCAAGGACAGAGGGTAGCACCAGGTTGGGTCAACGGCACAGCAGGAGTGATGCTGGACCACTGTGGTGGACTGGTACATCTCCTCTGGCTGGGGAAGGGAAGTCAAATATTAGATCAAATCTATGATATATAAGCAGAAGAATATTACCTATAGGCATTACCTTTGTCTGAGCAGTGCTGAGGGTCCGAGGAGAACAAGACCTTGATCTAATAGACTCATTCTTCTGCTTCCTTTTCCCTGATGAACCTCTTTGTCCTCAACATTGGAGGCCTGACAGATCAGATTGCGTACTAGCTGTTGCTGATGTTGATTTCCTGGGCTGCTGTCAGAGTCCCTGCTGAAACCCTGCATGCTGCAGCGCTGAATCCGAGTCTGACTGAGGCTGCATCTGAACTCAACAGAGAATTCTTCACCAGAGGCCGACAGCATCAACGCAGCTCGTCCCTCCTCCGACCTGATGATGGTCTTACCTCCAGGTCCGAGCTCAGCAGCACAGGAAGACCACTTAGGCCACTGCACATCCGAGTCAATACTGACAAAAGGCTGCAGGAGGAAATGCAAAAAATATATAAAATTCAGACAACATTGCTTAAATTTGAGGGACTAGTATTTGGCAAGGAAATAGCTTTAGGTACCTGTTTCTGGTCAGCAGGGATGAGCTCCTCTGGCAGATATGGTCGACTTGCATATTTATTCCTAAATTCCAATGCTGCAACCATAAACTCCTGTAAAATGAGATTATAACTTTAAATACATAATGCAGAAAACAACCAAACTGTGTACTTTCATCCAAGCAAACAACAGCCTGTAAGCTCATTTGAAGCTCTTTAAATAAATGACATGCACAAACTGGGACTAACAAACATTTATAAAGAAACGCTGAGACTTTGTACCTTATAAGCGCTGATGGTGAATCTGGTCCTCTGTCGGATTCTCTCAGTGGGCTGCAGAGGGTGTCCTGAAGGGTCTTTGGGTTTGACCATCGTGAACTCACAGCCACACGGCGACATCTGTAACTGAGCTCCGTTTCCGTAACGAACATCCACCGATTCATCCTCATACATGATCATCAAGCTGTCACTGACGCTGGTTTCCATCGTTAAACCTGAAAATGAGACTCCACTTTCACTGTGTGTTTGAGACATGGATATAACTTGGAAACGCGCTTAAACTCAAAAACACAACGTCATCAGATGGAGACGTTTGTTATTGGCGCGCTCATGAGAGGGAGCGCGCTTCAGCCAGAAAGTGCTTTTATTTCTTCGCTTTTTTACCATGGTATTTTTGTCTACACTCAAACCACCTACTTTTGTAGCATATATTAGCTATAAACTGCAAGCCACACGTAAACATGTAAACTTCCTAAAAGAAAACTGCTGAATGTTCATAGCTACGCATGTTTGTTAAAGGAAATGTGGTATAATCCAATATAAGGAGGTCTTACCATAGATAAACACAATGCTGCACTGATTTGGCTCTCTTGGGCCAACTGAGATATGGATTATTGAAAAAAATCCAGTATTTCAGTAAAATCCTAAAATGTCATAATATGAAATACTGAATCTTTAAAATTATATTAAAAAAGGTGTGACCTTATAGTTTACTGTATTAATACAATTGCCCATTGAGTAAGACCGGTTATGTGGAACCTATACAAAGTCCATACTAAACTTATTTAGTAAAGCTGATTTTATTGTTCAAATTCCAATATACATTCCATTGGTCTTAATTCAAATAAAAGTATTTACGATATACTCATCTGCAATGATTTGGAGTCATATGGTCACATGAGCTTTTTAAAACAAAGAGACCTTACAATGAAGAAACTGTTGAATTGTTCCTAAAAATATATGCATAGAAAATAAAATAGAAATATAAAATCCTGTTAAAAAAGGTGTGTTCCATCTGACAAAAGGAACAACAATGGACTGCTGCACACTGGTCTGTGGAGGGCAGTAAAACACTGTGGCTGCGTGCAGGCTGCAGCAGCTCACACAGAAGAAGCAGCCTGGCTCGGGGCTAGAACATTGCTTTCATCACACCAAGACGTATTCGTGCAATTTAAGAAGTGATGCTTCATATTGCAATGTTTTCACCGCCTGCCGCCTCTTCCACAGTAGATACGTCGGAGCTGCAATGAAGGTACCATTTTTCTTTACATAACCTCTGATCCATTTTTAGTTCTGCTTAGACTTAGGCTAGCAGCAGCGAGCTAACGTTAGCTACAGAAGCTTCATGCCACTGACGTTAGCTCACCTAACCTCTGCCAGATAATTGTCACAAGGCAGCAACTCAGTGACAGCTGCCAAACATCGACCTGACAGGAATATAAGGCATGCTATTGTTTTGGTCAATGCATTTGAGTATGTGTTTTGTTATTTGTATTAGTATCAAAAGTGTTTTAAAATGCAGCTTGCTTAAAGTAATTGTCTGTGTTGGGGTAGTGTTTTGACAGCTTGCTCTTCCTGTCTGACAGCTTGTGCTTTCATTGTGTAACCTAGCGTTGTGCTTAAAGGTGTTTAGGTATTATTTATAATATTCATCAAAATGAGGCAACTTAGCAAAGAATGTGGCTTGATTCAGCGCACAAATCAAGATTCAAAGGTTATGTCATTGTAGCTACACTGTCGTCAACGCAATAAAACCAGTGCCAGGCTTCTCCATTAATGCGACATAAATATGTCACACACCTGACAATAACATTTTTGTTTTTTAAAGTGCAAGGAATAACAGAATAGCAATAAAATATTGCAGGAGAATGTTGCATGACTCCTGTGTTGTAGGAGAAGTGAACTATATAGCCTACTTAAAATAGAATAACATGAGCTCAAAATTGAAGGTAAAATAAAGTACTGCTTATTGTAATAATAAATAAGTATGTGAGATGCAAATAATCGTAATGTTGTGTTTCTATTAATGTCTACAAGCTGAATGTGAGATTCTGAAACGATGCTGTGTTTTCTGATGGTCAGGCAGGGGCCTCGTCCATGTGGGCTTCATGCTGTGGTTTGCTGAATGAAGTCATGGGAACTGGGGCCGTCAGAGGCCAGCAGCCAGGGTTTGGGGCCGGTGCTGGACCCTTCAGATTTGCCCCCAGTGCGGGATACTCCACATACCCGCCCGCCAGCTCAGGAAGTCCCAGTCTGGTATGCAAGGCCTGTGGTCAGGCCTTCTCAGTCTTTAGGAGGAAGGTAGGTGTCTTCCAGTACATGATAAAGGATCTACTATCTTCATTAGTAGGAAAGGTGTTTGTGTAGAAGCAGAGGGAGGTATTAGATGAATATTTTAAACCGAAGGACAAATTACCTGCTGTTCTTGGCTTAGGAAAAAATGCATCTAGTTATTGGCATATAGAGTACATGTTTTTTTAGACTTGGTTTCTTGTCTACATTAGTAATTGGTCTTTATATTTATAGTATTGTATGACCACTGGCCTAAAAGTGACTTTCTAACTATTAGTATAAAATATTATTTAATCGTAGTCATCACTACAGAGGGAATGTTTAAATAATTATATAGCACTAGTATAGAGCACAACTGATCACCTAAAAAATATGTTTTGCAACGTAAAAAAAAGAGATCAAAACTCAATTTAATTTACACCCAGAGGCTATTAATTTCTAATGAGAAGGCTGTGCCGTTCTATCTGATTGCAGAGACAGATGGACACCATACTTGCTCTGTAATATCTTCAACGAATGTTCATGTTCATTCATGGCTTATGGTCTCATTCTGTCTGAACCCTTACCATGTCAGTCTAATCCCACATCTTGCATTTATTACTGTTTGATGTTTGTCACTTAAAAGAAATGAGCGTCCTCCTGTCTCTGTGCCCGGAGAGGTAGAGCAGATGTGAGGGATTGAAGAATGCAGGAAAGGACTTCTGACATCGAGGTGCCTTCCAGTAAGGCAAAATGTTAAAATTAGACAAAAGGTTAAATAGAAGCAATTTAGGCCAACGTAGGTGTTTGCAATATGACATGTTCCTGTCACATTTATCCCATCCCAAGTCTGTTCTTTAATACTTGGTTAATTCTGTTTTATAAATCAGCTCTATTTTTTTATCCTTTTCCATAAAAGCAAACAAGACAAAAACACAAAAATTCACAATTATCATGTTAATGAAAATTCTCACATATCCAATCTTCACATTCCTTTAAATGCATTTTTATTCTTAATGTTTTGACAGTAACTCACTAGACATATTCCCAAATTGCCTAATTTCCATCATCTTGTTTTTCTCTCTATGTTTCTGCAGTATATTTGCTGCGACTGCAAGAAGAGCTTCTGCTCTCTGTGCTCCGTGCTTCAGGGAAATCTGCGTATCTGTGCCACATGTCATTTGCTGAAGGCAACAGCGTTTCAGCGGCCACGGCTCATGCGCCTACGAGTCAGGGACCTGCGTCAGTACTTACTGCTACGTAACGTCCCCACGGATACCTGCAGGGAAAAAGAAGACCTGGTGGACTTAGTGCTTTGTCACCGAGGCATTGAGGAAGAGGAGGACCCCGACACGGCGAGCCTCCAGTCACGTGCGGTGTACACGCCGACCCCTTCTACCACGCAGTCAGCCTCAGAGCTGTCGGCCTTCGTCGCCTCTCAGGAGGAGCAGCTCAGCAGGAGTGATAGCTCTGATACCAATCAGGTCAGAACTTCAAACTCTGTATGATTTTTGTGATTAAATTCAGTGTACTGCAATAGATACGAGACAAAAGCATATGTCCCTAACATAAGTTACATTTATATAAACTCACAAAAAGCAACATGTTTAACAATTTCATTGCTGGGCTCTGTAGGAAGGAGATGCACTTGAAATTGTCTCAACATCTCAATGTTTTTTATCTATACATAAATCCAGATCTATGTTATCATGAAGAGAAGGTTGTCTGCTAGCTTCTTATATTTGGAACCTGTGACTACATTCTTGTTTGTTCTCAATATTGTAAAAAAAATGTCCAATAATGGCCTTTAGTCACAAAGCTTACATTTGTAAAGAGTCCACACTAGTGTTTTTGTTCAGGCATTTGTGTTAATTGTGCTGATCTTATAAATCGTATCATCTCTTCAGTCCGACTATTTGTTGAGGTGTCACAAATGAGCCTCATTGAGATTTATTCTTCATCCTTTCATTCTGGCTTTACCAAAAGCCAATTGAAAATCGAATGATCAGGACTAGAAAGCAAGTACGAAGAGCCATAACAGGCACTGAGCGGCCATGCTCCACTATAAATACTTGGCCTGCTTAGGGAGCAGTAAGCTTTTCTACGAACCGAAGCTATGAAACATTTTGGATCCCAGAGTATCAATGAGATTTGAAGAGTGTGCAATCCTGATACTTAGTCATCGGGCTTATTCCCCACATGTCTTGCAAACTAATGTTTGTTATTGCTGCTGCTGTGTAGCAGGATATAGGTGATGCCACATCTGTGTCTCTCCTCAACTTGGACCCCAGTGAACACACTCCGGAGGTAATCAGTCATCTATACAATTTCCTGCTTTCATTATGAAATCATTCATATGTGAAGTTGTAGAAAGTGCATTTCATTTCTGTTGCTGAATGCATATAAATAGAAATCGCTGATGTCACAGCTATATATGCAGTATATAATTTTGTGTTGAAAATTGCCGGAAAAGCAATATAAGGGTCGCAAATTAAATGCTAATGCCTAAAATTGCCAAGCTGGATTTGAATGAGCAAACAATGAAACAAAAGACTCTATCGCATTTTCTAAGCACACTCAAACATCTTCCCCCCGTGCTCCAAAAAAGTGTTCTCGCTCAAAACAAGCAGTAATAAACCCCTTTTTTATATTGCATAACCATTCATTACAAGAATTCTCAAGTGATGCTGCATGATTGCTTATAAACACAACACAGGATTTTTGGAAATATAAGCTGTATTTTTATCTAACTCTCATAGATAGTACAATTTTTGTCACTAAGTATATGTGCAACCCCTTTCCTTTGTTAGGCGTGAGGCTAATCTGCCAAGATTTTTAAGGGAAATCTCAACCTTCAATTCATTTTTCCTCCTTATGTCTTGATTCCTGCTCCTTCAGGTCAGTCCTCAGACGCGGCGTCGGGCCAGAGCGTCGCTCTCAGATATCTCCAGCTTGAGGGACATCGAGGGCCTGTCTGTCCGGCAGCTGAAGGAGATCCTCGCCAGGAACTTTGTCAACTTTTCAGGGTGCTGTGAGAAGTGGGAGCTGGTGGAGCGGGTCAGCAGACTGTACAGAGAGACGGAGGAAAACAGGAAATCATGTGGGTATCAACTTAGTCATAGTGTAGAGTAAATACTGTGGGATTTAGTTTGACAGTTGTTGGCTGTAACAATGTCCTGTTTACATACATTTACTACTGAATGTATTTACTAGGGCTGTACCAAATGTCCATTCAAGGGCTTCCATGGAGGTTTTCCAACGAAGCTTCAAAAGTCTGTAATTATTTTTATGAAGTTATCACGCTAAAAAACAAAAGCTGCACCTAATGCAGTGACTCATCTAGTAGTCAACAAGTCCTTTTTTAATTAAATCAACTTTCTTTAATAAACATTATTTCGGTTTTTAAACGATTCCTGCTAGTCTGTCTGTTATATAAGATCCTGCCTCCCTTTGTGTGCGGCAAGCAGGAGGGCAAACAATTTGACCACAATGAAACAAAAGAAGTATAAATAATAGACTGCAATCTAATGTGGATTTAATTCAAATGAAAAAAGTTATAAATTAAGTTTTAAATATTCGTTCAAGCCTTGGTATTGATAGAACAGAATTTAAGCTGTGTCACAATACTAATTTCAAATTGTTTTCCTTTCAGTGGAAAATGTGAGCAGTACTGAAACCACAGGTAAGCTGTCATTCAACTGTGTGCACTCTCCTAGATGTCAGCATTGGAAACCACATCCTGTTTTTAACCACAAAAGCCCAATATCAGTGCTCCTCATGACAATATACTGTCGGTAGAAATCATAATTATGCAAAAACTAAATCAGTTTTTCTCAATCAGAATCATAATGAAATATCTCTTGCTTGCTTTACTCCTATCACACTTAAGTGGTGGCCTTTCCCCCTCCTATCTGCAACGGGGCCGTCGGAGGTAAGGCTTATGCAACTGTTGCCATGGTCACATGCACCACCTGTGACTCACCACCACATCTGTATTCACTGTGAGCCCATTATCATTCGTTATCCAACTTTCCTCTTTGTGTAATCCCCATATGTGTCCTCCCTGTGTGGAATGACATTTAATGTGAGGGTTGTCTTAAAAAGGATGAATATGATTCATCCCACAGGTACATCGATCCACCATGAGACCATCTATTCATGTGCTTGAATGTGTGAAGCAAATCACTATCACAAGTGTAGTATATAAGCCGTGTAAACCCACTCTCTTAGCAGCACGCTTCCACTTATAAAGACTGTATGGTCGTCATAGAAACACCTTAACACATTGCTATAACGGTATTGACATTTTTGAGTAGATTGTGAGCATGACCTCACCAGGATAAGGCACTCTGGGTAAGATGAGGTGTTTTATGGAACTGCTGAGTATGTTGCTGCACCTTCTTGCCTCCTCAGTGCATGATATATCACTCTGTTATTTCATCGCTGTGTTTGAAGGAGAACTCCACCCATTTAAGGACCATTTGCATATCAGTTGCTCACCGTGTTACATGAATTCTTGAAGAAAACGGTGAACAAGGATTTAAAAATAAAAGAGAGAAGTCCAAATTAATAAAAATAATGGGGGCTTTGTTAACAACAGCAAAATGACATCAAAAATAAAAATAACGGCATGCCTTTGGGAAGAATAGAGCATACGACTGGATAAATAAGACATTGATTATACTGCACAAGCTGTTTCAACATTTGTAAAAGGATGTAGTTCTGCTGTTTTAAACAGGGCCCGCATGGACTCTCTTCCATTTTTTATTGTTTGTTCAACAGGCATTTGATCATCTTGTGGGTGAGGTATTCCTTTTAAAACAGTTTCCTAACATTTGCTGTCACCTCTCTCCTTCAGACTGTGAGAAGGGTCCGCTGACGATCCAGGACGACAACCTCTGCAGGATCTGCATGGACGCTGTAATCGACTGCGTCCTCCTGGAGTGCGGTCACATGGTCACCTGCACCAAGTGCGGCAAGCGGATGAACGAGTGCCCGATCTGCAGGCAGTACGTTGTGAGGGCTGTGCACGTCTTCAAGTCCTAATGCACCTCTGCAAGTCTCAGACTGAGGCTGTACCTTAGAGGGACAGTGTGTCTGATTTGAAGTGGGGATTGTATGAGATACTAACTTAATAAGATATTGTGTGACTTTGGTAAGATAAGCTTCTACGACTGAAGCAGTAGTAGACCAGCAGCTGCGGTGTTCTGTGAGGTAAAATTATTTTTCAATGGAGTTTGGTGGCCTTGATTAGAGCCGAATGTAGAGAAAGACAAAGGTTTGAGCCCCTCTTTGGAAAGAGCCATCTCACTGTTTTGATGCTCCCTTGTCCACAGTAGTAATATGCTTAGCTCAAGGGCTGGTACTCTTGTCTGCGACTCCAAACTGTGGGTGCCAGTTGCTCTAAGTCTGGGGTGTCAAAACTACGGCCTGGTGGCCAAATGCGGCCCGCGACCCACTTTTAATTGGCCCTCAGCATATGCTAAAAGTAGAATGGAATATGTCCTCACCTGAAATTTGTGCTTTTCCTATATTGTACTTCTTAAATATGTACACTTAATATTTTACACAGTATTCATGTGTTAATAAGACCAGTTTTCAAATAAATTGAGTCAATTAAAGTTTAAAAATGTTTCAAACAAATCATAGTCCAATAACTTATTCGCATAACAAACTTGAAATAGACTCTTCATATTTCCCCTTATTATCAGCAATCTGATAAGAAATGAGCTGCCAACTAAATAACTGAAACCCTACGGAGAGCTGAGATGTTTCTTAAAGCATATTCAAGTATAAAGAAAAATGTACCTACATTTGATTAATTTTGCTAACTTATAACTTAACTTCTGAGGCAGTATACCTCACCTCTAGTGAGGGGCCCAGACCTTTCTATGTTTTTCTGTATGTGGCCCTCAGGGAAAAAAGTTTGGACAACCCTGGTTTAAGTAATACACTGACTGTGGAAGTACCTCATATAACCCCACTTTAAAACATCCACCTCTTAAATTAACCATGCAGCTCATTACTTTAAATCCCCAAAATACTTATTTTGTGGTTGTTCCCATGTTCTCACACTATTTGCACATTGAAATATTGTGAGGAACATTTTGGTTTCAGTCATCCCTCAAGTAAACATATCTCTTATCTGTGTTCATTCCTAAGTGTCTGTTAAACTTTTCTTACAGTTTCTCAAAGCAAAGAATGTGTGGTCCTGTTTAACACAACGCATCACCCTCAGATCTGCCTATAAACTGTAGCGTCTTTAAAACTGCTGCACGTCACAACATATCTAAGAAACACCGAGGACAGAAGCAAACTGAACCTCACCACAAGACAGAGGGTGAGTGAAGAAGGTGCCAAATAATGGGTAATGCTTGTCACCCATTTCCTCCCCTCTCCACTGTGTGGGTGTCATCATGTGAGGTTGTTGATTTTCAGCACTTTGTTCACACTGTGTTAATGCACCACTGCTCACAACACCCTTTAAACTATGACCAATTACAATGACTGAAGTAGCATGCGTACTGATTCTTGAAAACCTTGTGGGATGAAGTTTAAGGCTACTAACTTTGTTTATGTCAGTTGAAAACCAATTAGAAATAATTGAGCTTCTGTTTTCTTTGACAATTAAACCTAGTGTTACTGAGCCTAGAAATGAGCAAGTGCTATGAGTTGTAATATGCATTATTAATTAAATTGAATTATTATTGTTTTAGAGGCGCAAAATAATACACTTAGGGCTGCAACTGGTGGTTCATTTTTCTGCCCGTTAGTTTCTTGATATATTTTTTGGTCTATAAAATGTTAGAAAATATAGCAAAATATGCATCCCAGTTTCTCAAAATCTAGGGTCGTCTTTAAATGTTTTATTGTGTGAGTCCAAAACCCAAAGATTTAATATGGGATAAAACAGAGCAATGCAATAAATCTCCATATTTTAGAGGCTAAAAATCCATTATGGCATGCAAAACATAACGTCTCATTATTCCGTTTTCAAACTGCTTTATTTGAATTTTTTTCTGTTAGTGATTTAATTTATTAGACGACTCATCGCTGCAGCTCTAAATGCATTCCACATTCAAACCGTCATACAGTTTCATTACAGCAATAGCTAACCTCAGCTGTCACTTCTGTCTCAGCAGCTTTAGTTTAGAGACAAAAACCGGTGCTAACTCCTCCAACCATCTTCCTGTTTCCAGCTGAACTGTGGATGTGAAACTGAATGTCGTTTTTATTTTTGTTGTTGTATATCGTTGGAGTGGAATGAAGTGCTTTTTAGTTTTGATTTTTTTCTCATATAGGAGAAATGTATTGAACTAACTATTCAAAGATATAGTTCCAAGTTTACTGACACCTGTGGTATAGAAAGTATATAACAAATAATGACTTAACTAATGTACATTTGCATATAATGATCCATATGAGATGTAAATATCTATTTTTTCCATTTGATTTTAACGGGGTAATAGCAGATTATTGAGATGTCCCTGGGATTGGGTTTATTATTACAGAGTAATGTTTTTTCTGTCAAGTGGTTTGAATTGTTTTTAATCTGCACAGCTTGAAATATCTGTCCCTCTTAAATCAGAGCATGATGAGATGACACTGGTTATGTTATTCCCCCATCTTCCCTTACTTTTACTTGCCCTGCTCCTGCACATTTAGAAGTACCCAGCTGTGAACTGTGCCCACACAAAGTCAACATTGCTGCTATTAGATAAAGATGTCCTTACAATCATGAGCAGCAGCGGAGCAGGTTGCACTGTTCCTTTAGAGAGGGTATAATAGTGTGCAAGTCTTTGTATTTGGGAATGTTGAACTTTTTATTTTGGTAATTAAAGATTTCAATTAAAGCCTGTGTGTGTGTACTTGTGCATCACCAACAGTGTCCTCTCTACTGGAATGAATCCACACAAAAGAATCCATTACATTTTGATAATTGAAATATCATTTTAAGGCAAGAACACCAAATATTTACTGGATTTTGGCATGTCAAATGTAAGGTGAATAAAATAAAAAGCAAATTTAAATAATCTCAAGAAATATTAAGCATTTAACACCTGATGATGACGCTACGACATCCCCAAATGATTACAGCTTGTCCTGTCGGGGCGAGAATATGAGTAACGTGTAATTAAAATCACATCCATCCTGTAATTGTTACATATTTCAAACAAAATAGGACACAATCAATGTATCACCAAAGTATGTAACATTTCATTCGTTGGGGAGCATGATCTACAACATGATAGGAAATGTATGTCAGATATAATGTATGTATCAGCTTGGAGCAAAGGAGTGTACCGACTTTCTGGTTATGCATTTGCAGAAGTGTGTGTGAGCTAAAGTAATCATATTAATGAAACTACATAATCAAACACTAACAAAAATGATCATCTCCAATACTGAGCTTTATTTCTGTGCAGAGTAAATGTTGTTTTATGACATCTAGAAGTTGTTGCATTAAAAAACAGACGGCCAAAGATCTGCTGAAAAACCCACTTAAAGATGTTTGGACTCTACATGTCCCCAAGACGGGAAGAGAATTGTAATGTCATTGAAACTTTATGGGAAGTGTTTGTATTTTTGGCAGATATATTTAAAGAAAAATGTATTCAAGAAAGACTCAGTGATGATACAAATGAAGTTATTTTAATGCATATTAGCAGTTTTTGGATTTACAAATATAAACATTATCACATTCACCTCAGGTGATCGATTACAGCACAACACCCCAAAATACAAACGACACCTACTGTATGGAGATATTATTTAAACGTATGCAAATTAGATATTTGCACAATACTTGCTTAAGCCTGTGACCAGATGTGTGAGGTTGACTTTAATGTCAACTTACTTCCACTGACTGTGTTAAACTCCACCAACAGGCTCAAACTAACCCGAGAAGTTATTAGTAAGCATTATTTGATGTGGTTCTGAGGCATCGATGTCGAGTTATTGAATAAATGAATAAATATAAACTGTAATAACAAACAAAATCAATAAATTAATGTTGAAATGTCAAACACAACACTCAACAATTTATAAAAGTATTAAGGTAAGTGAAGACATGAGGGTGAAACAGGAAAATATAATGTGTTCATCATTCTTGAAATACATTCCAAATATTTGAGAAGAAGTAATGATATTTATTTCTGTACAGGTCATCTTTTTTGTCTGATACTGAAGTTACATTAATGTCAGATACAGATGTTGGCACGTAGAAGAATTTGTCGTATGAAGGCAAACTGAGGGAGGGGACATCTTTTCTGCTCACATGCCATGCAGTCTCTCTGTGATCCTCAGCTCCTGAGACGTAAAGTAAACTCTGAATGAAGCTTGTATAAAAATACTGTGTTCTCAAATATTTAAAGAATAAAAATAAACAACCCAAAAAACAAGCACGTCTTTAAAAAAAGTATAATCGCAACACAAATGCATGCATCCTTTTCATCTGTCCAGTGAATGTGTTTCCGGAATCCGTCTCAGTTTGTCTACATCGATTTAGAGACTGATCACAGGAGCAGTTTAAAAAGAAAAATATTGTTCCATTAAGTGCAAAGACAGTCTTTCATTGGTTGTTAGGAAGAACTAGCTGGCCTTCTGCAGCAGTTTGTCCTCTTTCAGTCTGAACGGCACGCTCACAGACATTTCTGCGATGAACCGCTCGCAGGCCGCCCTCGTCACCTGCTTGCAGAAGCGAAGGTCGATCTGACAGATGCTTCCGCAGCGCTTGAAAAAGTTCAGGGAATGGTCTGTGACCCGGTTACAAACTAAAAGGGAAAGAGAGAACAATATCAGTCACAAGCTTGATATTTAATAAGGGTCTGTGTCGCAACTTGACTGAATATCAAAATCACTTCCACAATTGTTGGATATATTAAGTGTACGTAGGGATGCTAACCCAGTTGCAGAGAACATAAAGTTTCTCCTGTAGTGGAATTAACATATTGTTATACCTGCTGGCAAAATGAGAAAACTGCTTCGACTAAGGTTAGATGTAAAAAATAGCATATTTTTTGTCGTATTGGAGAATATTCATTTCCATCTTTTGTAATCTGCTAATCACACCTACATTATATAATCGGATGATTTTCGGAGGTAATTTGACAAATCCTTCATTAACTTAACTTCTGTTTGTATCAGTTTTGTCCATTCAGCTCAGAAGATTTCATGGATTATAGAGGATGTAACACACGCTACCCGATCTACTTATAATAACTCAAGTGACTGGTTTCCCCGAAAACCATCCTGTGTGGCCATCTGAACTAAAGCATCTAACGTCGTACAGTATCGCACGTGTATGTCAGCACCTGTCTTCCACTTTGTGCCGTGTTTCTCTCACCTGACAGGTTGATGTCTGTGAGGGAGTCCCTGGTGGTCGTCCCGGCTGCGGTCAGCAGGTTGACCGACTGGTCGTTGATGTGGTTGCAGTAGCTCAGGTCCAGCATGGACAGAGAAGGCATCTGCCGACTGATGAGACGTAGAGACGCGTCTGTGATGTCGAGCCCCGCCAGACGCAGGTCCTCCACGTTCCGCAGTTTGCAACGATTATCCAGCTGACCTGTTATCAGGGTCACAGAGAACATCACAGATTAATTCATGTATTTTGTCAACAGGTCCACTACAGTAAATAAGGATCTGTACGATATCTAAAAGCTATATATGCGAAATCGGCAGCATTATGTTCTTACTTGCGATAAACTTTTATTAAATCAGATATGTATTCCTAAAAATGTAAATCTAACATAGGTCTGAGGACACAAAATGTTATACATGTCTTTCAAGAAAACATATCTTTGAGTATGAAGTCAGTAAGTTACATGTGAAATGTTACACTAATGGACGTGGTGATTAAAACCAGGAAGAAAGAAAACCTTTTGATCATTTCTCATTTCAACGTTGAAATGTTATACTTTTAAATGTAATGTTTTAAACATTAAGGGTGGTCATACTGTAGTAATTCAACTTTACAATGATGGCTGTGCTTGATTTTATTAACCTATGAGTTACCTGGTCTGTTGTCTGTGGGGGGGGAGAGGAGGTCCCTCATCTGAGCGTCTTTGAGCCCCTCCACCCACTGGACGTCCAGGGTGCGCAGCAGAGGGCAGCTGGAGGTGCAGAGCGCAGAAACAGCCGCCCACGAACACCCTGACAACTTCAACACTCGGAGACCTGAAAATAAAACCACAGCACTTCAAGATACTGATGCTGGACAAAAGAAACACAACAGGGAGCGTTTTCCTTGTCTGCAGTTCCAGAATCACTCTTAGTTACCTGGCAATCTATTTATAAGCCAGCTTAATTGTTTCTTGGAAATGTTGGTCCAGCTGAGGTCCAGGGAAACTGGCTGCCGGCGGATGATCCCACTCAGCATGAGAGGAGTGATGGAAGTGCAGCGGTTCAGGTCAATCTTTGTCCAGAGTCTCTTATCACAACACCTGGAGATCAGTAAGAAAGGTGTATATGTAATCATGTTATTAAGATCTATAAAATCTGTGCAGCGATATTTGTGTTTCGACAGGTGGGCAATGTTCTCAATGTGTGAAGGGTTGTTCTGTTTGGTATGTATTAAATTACGTTATTGTTCACATTAATAGTCACGTCATGTTTTTAAGACCCTACTTTGGCAGTCTGCTTCTCTCGTGTAAATGTGCAGATGTGGGTTGTTTTTAGTTTGCTCGGGGAAACAGGGCCAAAGCAATAAACATGTTTTGAGCTAGGAAATGGTAACACGATGCATTACTGGTAGAATGTGTAAAATCTGACTCCAAAATAAAAGTGACGTGAAAGGCAATTTTCACATTCACTTAGTTTGTCACTAGTTAATAAATGGAAATAAAGATGCCACATGCAAACCCCATTTCAGAGGCACATTTAATTGTTCAATTGTGTGAATAATAAGTCAAACTAAATGATATGATAAGTAGACATTTGTGAAAACCGATATACCTGGCTGCTATTTTCGTGTATTTTATTAGATTGTGTAATTTTTGTATCTTGGATGTAATATTAAGCTCTCTTTGGCTCTTTTTGCTGTAACAAATGAAAAAGTCCCCTCTGTGGGACGAATAAAGGTATTCTGATTCTGAATTCTAAATGACTCAGATTTGGGGAATTATTTTACACGAGGGATCACTTTGGGAATGATCATACACATCAACAGGTTAAATCAAACAGCCGTAGAGGTAACATATAAAAGTTTGAGATATATATTGTTCATAGCTTATAAATTATGAGATATTTATCATACGCAATAGCGCCCCTCTTATGTTAAACGTGTGTGTCCTGTTCCCGTACCATCTGTTCCAAGTCTTGCAGACACTCATGCAGACACACAGCTCCTGGTGTGTGAGGTAGTCGAAGATCTTCATCCACACCTCGCGCTGTATGACGTGAGACTTCCCATCTTTCAGCGGCAGTCTGTCAGGAGGCGGGCTTATCGGAGGAGGCCGGATGACGTGCCGCTCCATCTGGACACATTTGGGCGGGGAGTGTGGGGGCACCGGACGGTTGGTGGGGGTGCTCCTGTTGAAGCCCAGCGGAGTGATCTGACTCGGGTAGAAGTGACGCAGCTCCCAGGGGGTCCCGTTCATCTCTTTGTTCTTGAGGTGGGGCCTCTGATCTCCGAGTTCGCTGCCGTTGCGGAACAGCCTCTTGGGTTCCTCGTTCTCCGTCTCCGGCTCCACCTTGAGGGGTTGGCGGTTCTCGTTGGCCAGGCAGTCCTCCGTCTTCTGGATCTCCTGGTTCAGGGCTTTGCTCAGCTCCCGGCTCAGCTCTCTGTTAGGTAAACGGCGCTTGCGGCGGGCTTTCGGACGCGGCCCTTTTTCCTGGGTCTCACTTCCAGCCTCGCTGCTGGGGCCGGCCTGCGGAGAGCTGCAGAGGGACTGGTCACTGTCTCCAAATGGAGTTTTAACGGAGGGATTCAAGAGTGCATTCCTGGAGTCCCTCTCCTCTGCTTCTTCTTCAGGATCCCCAAAACGCCCTTTCCTTTCTACACCTCCCCTGAAGTGAGGCACCCTTCCTTCTTCATCCTCCTCCTCCTCATAGGCGTCTTCGTCTTCCTCTTCTGTCTTGATATGATGCAGGAGTTTGGAAAAATAAGGATCATCTGACTTTTCCTACAGGAAAGAAAAGGGCAATATTTACAAATTTGTTTTGCAGATGGGGCAGATTTTCAACAGTATTTGATTAGTCATGTGGCCAGCTTGCTTGTTGTTTAGTGTCTTGTGAGCACATATGGGCTGGGACTCATTGGTGCAGGACTCACACTCACACAAACAAGTCATACACCCCTTTCCCCCTGGACCAAAATGAACACCGACTAACATCTGGCTTTTGTACTTAGCAGGAGGGGTTACATTTGGCAGAGTCATTTGTCTCATGACAAATGACTCTGCAGTAGTCAAGAGCTTATAAAACAATCTACAGTATAGAAACATTAAACCTACTCATTTTCTCCCCTACTGAGAAAAAGCTATGACATATTTGTAGGGAATAGGGTTTATACAATCTGTAGGGATTTGCACATGTTTTATGATTAATTCACTTACAGAACATACAGTTAATATGCTCTCCCTAAAGTTTACAGGCCAGAATGTGAAGTAATCGCTCATAATTTAAACTCAACTGAAACCATTTAAAAAAACCATTAAATCCTGCCTTGTTGGTCTGTAACTATGGGTAAGTGGCAGATTTAAAATTCAGTAAAAAACTGGGAAAAGGTTTCACAGTTTAACCGTGTTTTTGTCACATGAAAGGTGAGTGAAAAAGGCAGGTTGACACTTCTGCTGGCATCACCTGGCAACAGGAAGGGAGTATTTTCTTCATGCAAATACTCACTTCTGAATAAAAAAGGGTCATATTGATACTAACCTTCTTCCTCACACCGAGATCCTCTTCCTCATCGTCATCAAACAGCTTCCTCTTCTTCCTCAGTTTGTCCTCAGGCCTGGGTCGTGGCAGGTTGCAGGGGGAGAGCAGAGGGGGTTGTCGGTGGAGAGTCTCCTCGGGTCGGTACCTGGGGGTCTCCTCTCTGTCTGGCCTCCTCTTCACCGCTGTAGAAGCGTCCCCCTCCTCCTTCAGGGGCTTCTGCTCCCTCAGCAGGGACCCGGGGAGGTTGGAGGCGTACTTGAACCCAGGACCCCTTTTTTGCTTCAATGCCAAGGGGGACAAAAATTGCGAAACAACTTTATACCTTTAGCCTATCGTGGGCAGGAAAACCAACTGTACTGCAAATGTGCCTGAGGTTTGATAAAGTGTGTCAGTGATCAAAGCAGACAACGTGTTACTTCTAGAGGTAGAAACAAAACAAAAAGGAAATCTATTAGTCGAGCTTCTCTATTTTCTGCTACTTTATACTTGCTACTTTTATGCAACTCTGTAACCTGTTTAAGTTACTATAGGATCATTTAAAATCACTACCGATTTGGAAAATTATTATTTATGAATGTACAAAACATACAGTTAATATGCTCTCTTTAAATCCACAAGGCAAGAACAAATAGTAACCCTTTTTAATCCTTTTATTTTTGTTTTATTATCCTGTGTGAACCACACTGTCCTGTTTTTCATTCTTATTCTGTTGCTGCTTAAACTACTGAATTTCCCCACTGAGATTAATAAAGGTACATCTTATGTTATCTTATCTTAAAGTCGACTGAAATAATAATAAAAACCCATCAAAACTGGTAATTTACTTGAGTTTTTTTGCTACTTTACATCTCAACGTTGTTACATCCAAGAGACAAATAGTTTTTTTTGATTCCATTTACAATTAAAATAAAATGTAACAGTCTAATAAATGTTGGATTATATTAGATTAAAATCACCCAGCATATTAAGTATATAAGTACCTGCACAATTAAAGTAACATATGTATTAATTATCCAATACTATATAATCACTTATGTGTGATCTGAGTACTTCTTCCACCACTGGCTGAGTCAGTGGTTTCCTGCTTCTGTGACAAACACAGTCACATGTAAATGACTTTCACAAACAAGAAAAGTATAATCAGGAAGTGGCAAGATGATCAACATACACAAACTGAAAAACTGAAACTAATACTGAATAAAGAAAGTTACTGTTATAAATGAGTAAAAATGAAAGAAATCTTTGGTAGTAAAACTTTTACAACGTCAACACTCTTTCAACACAGCCTGTGTAAGCAGTTCTCAATCTGCTGACTCATGCATGTTGTACTCACTTTTCCACTTTTTCCAGCATGGTTGCATTTGGGGCATTCCCAGCAGTTGGGCAGTTCATCGTTCACCACTCCTGAGGCTTCGTTCACCTGGCAAATGAACCGGATTACAACAAGAACAACAAGCTTTAACGCTCAGTTTTTATAACACAAACAAGACAGAGGAAGTGAAAGTGACAGTTCTGACATGCTCCTGCCAGGCAGGTCAGCACAGTTTAACCTCAGATATCATGCAAACTCTTCATGCAAAAGAAAAAGGGGTTGAATTCAAAGGAAAAGTTTACCAACAAAATGGCCATTTGTATACAGATAACTCAACCAGTGTAATCTGGAATTTTTAAAGAGAATGTTTTTCTCACAAGCCTTCACAGTACAAACAGAATAAATAAACAAAGAAAACTCTGGAGAAACTGAAGTAAATTAGCTATCTACATACTTCTGCCTGCACAGTCAGTTTTTAACTGTGATGTTTTTGCAAAAATGAATGTATTAAATAGGAGCACAACTGCATAAATCAGACTTTTTCAAGAGTTGTGTCAGAATTTGTACAGAAATGTAGGGATATGGTGATACGGTTTTTCAAAACACAGATAAAGTGTGCTTTAAATATTTAAAAAACTGAGAAAAGCATTGAAAGATTACTCACTCTGGAGAAAACCAATATAAATATTTTCACTTAAAGAAGGATCAGGAGTCACTAAGGTTAAGTTAGTGATATATAAATTGTTTAAAAATGAAACTCCTACATAAGAAGCTTAAATAAGCACTTCCTTATTAGTATGTATAAAACTAAAGGGAAAACGGATTTGATGCGTTGGTTGATGCTTCCTGCTAAACAACTTGACAGCGCTTGTCTGAAAAACTGGTTTGACCAAGCCTGTGCTGGCCTGACGTTAACAACCAGAAGCAGGGTGTGTGCTGCTTGATATCGGTTCGGTATGTTCCTCTCAGAATGCTGTTAGCACTTCGACTAGTAAGACAACAACATCCCACTGCCATAACGCTAGTAAACCATATAATAATGACGAGTGTGTTATATAAACAACACCGCTTCCAATTTACTTCAGTGACTACACTCCATACGTCTGAGTCACACACACATTACCCTTGAATGACCTGGCATTCCTGGCACACTACGTTAACTGAAATAAATCACACGGTGATTACTCGTCTAAAAGGTGGAGTTGCTCAACAACCGTTCCCAGCACTGCTCTCCTCTGATGTACCTTCAGACAGTTGGGATGGACGATCTCGTTGCAGATGGAGCACTCCATCAGCATGAAGTTGAACTTGTCCTCCTCTTCCTCCAGTGTGTCCTCTTTCCCGGCCTCTTTACACACCACACACACCGCCGTGTGAGGCAGCACCGGCTGTGTGACGAGAGAGTAAATGATCAAGAACATGCAGGAAGCGGACCGTCAAGATGTCAGATCATTACTGCAAGATTAATGTGGCCAGAGGAACGCATGATAACAATATAATTACAATATCTACAGAACATTTTAAAATAATTAATGATAATGAAATCAGTCAAATGTATCTTTAACTGTTTACTTTGCTATAACCACAACTTGGATATGATATTATCATGTTTTATAAACATCATATCACTATTCAAATATTATCATTTCACTGATATTATCAATACCTGTATATACCTGACAACCCTATGCAGGAATAAATACGATTTAATTAAACAAAAAGAGAAGAGAAAGTGTGACAGAGGACATTGGTATTTGTCTAAGTCACAGCTTCTGCAAAGTAAGATGTAAAAGCATTTGTAAAGAATATAAAAGCTTTTCTAAAACTACAAATTAAATGTAGTAATGTAAAAGTCCAGGAAGCGAAGTCCATAGGCTTGAGAACCAGTCACCAATTCAAGTCCCAGAAAGACCAAGTGCTACCGAGGTGTCCCTTAGCAAGGCACCGTTCCCTACACTGCTCCCCAGGCACCGTTCATAATGGCCTCCCACTGCTCCTAACACCAGGATGGGTCAAATGCAGTAGGTACATTTCCCTTCTGTGGGACGATTAAGGGTATATTCTTCTTCTCCCTTTCGTCCCACTTACCGCAATGCACTGCCTCATGATGCACGACTGCTTCATGCGCCCCGGCCCTCCGAACTTCTTCATGTCTTTGCAGAAGTGACACTCTCCACACTCGGTCCGGACGCACGCTTCGCACTTCCGGCATCGCGTCCTCCTGCGCCTGGCTCCCGACGAGCTGCGGTTGGACGGCAGCTTGACGGCCGCCGACGTCCCCACCTTCGGCTTCGGCCGGTTGGCCGCCCGCTGCTGGAAGATGAAGAGTAAGAGACGAAAGTTAGCTGAAGGATACGCGAAGATCTCATGAGTCTTTAAGCACAAGAAAAACAGTTGATAAAGCAGGCTGGATATTATTCAGCTCTTCTGTAATGACCCTGCTGAAGCTGAGCATCAGGGCACACATCAAAAAGGATCCTGATATGTGGATCAACACTACATACCGTTTATTCATGCTTTAGTTGAGTAAATCACTCTTCTTGCTGCCTTTTGACAATAACTAGCAGTATTGTAAACAGGTTAACTACACATCAGGCATAGATACAGATATTGAGGTGAAATGTCTTATATTTGTAGGGCTTAAAAAGGACTTTCATTACATACTTGTTCAAAACAACAACAAAAATGACATAACTTTCTTGATAATCAATTGATTGTTTAGGTCATAAAAATGTAAGAATAGCCCATCACTGATTTGCAGAGTCCAAGGAAACAACCTTTAATTCCATTTATTGGATGCCTGAAGAAGTCTTACATTCAATAATATTCAACTGAATCTTACAAAATATAAATCAGAGAATATCAGGAAGGTCTTTACATTAGAGAAGCGGGGAAGGGAGGATCTTTCTGTTAATTGGCTGAATAAATTGTTTCACCCATACATTAGAGACATTAAATTAAATGATTGCACAGGTTATACGATCATAACCATCCTTTTATTTAATCAGAGTGCTTCTCTCCACCAGCTCCGACCTCTCTGGTAAATTGCACACATGCATATTGCTCTGTGTGACTCGTGGGAGTGAAAGAAATGAAAGAAAGGGCAACATGGTGATTAAACCGCTCTGCACTCAGCTTCGCCTCTCTGCTCATAATATCACATTTGTGCATTTCTCACATTTTATTTTTAGTCTCTTGCCTGTTGCCATGGCAGGACTATGAAAATAAAAGACAAATCGGAGACCATTACAGCGAGTCTTGTTCTAGCAGGAGAGGTTACCTAGGCAACACGTTTGCCTTTCTGGGGGCAATCTGTTTGAAAAGACGACTGCAAGAGATGATAAAAATAAGCTCACAGCAGGAGCTTTTACTGCAGGATTTAATTACTTATCACTAAAACTGCATTTCAGCACAGGCTTCTTTATAAGTCATTGGGAGTGATATCAGGTAAAACAGGATGGAAATAGAACAAAACCCTCCGGTTTAACAACAATTACAATGCTAGAGAGAATTAAGTGTGCACACATACAAGGAAAACACTAGTTAAAAAATAACAATTCTTAGTCATGTATGATTCAAGCTTTGGTTATTTTAAAAGGGTCCCTATCAGTATTTTGTGCCTCTACTTTGTTTACATGCTTTAATGTTCAAAAACTTTATTTTTTCCCCTCATACTGCCTGTGCTGCAGCACCTCTTTTCACCCTCTGTCTGAAACCAGAGCCCAGTCTGCTCTGATTGGTTAGCTGGCTGGCTCTGTTGTGATTGGTCAACCACTTAGAGATGCCCTGACCCTTATCCTATCATGTAGAATGTGTTGGAGCGCTAGCCAACAGAAGCAGTGACACATAGTGATGTCATTATATCACACAAGTAAAAAAAGGAGTCCATTTACAAGCACAAAAACCTTTATAAACACACAACAGGAAAGGGAAAACCCCCAGACAGCATAAAGGGATGCCCCTAGAGTAAATGTACGTGCAAGAGTCTTGCTGTTAGATTTGTATCCTCATGGTTACTACACATATTGTCAGGGGGTTTGGATGAAAGCGTGTACAAAATAAAATGTAATGAATTGATACATAGTTGTCCTGGATGCACACAGAAATACACACAGGTCTAACAACAAGAACAATAAAGCTAGCTTAAAAGCAGCGTATTACTGTGCTGCAAAAGGTCCAGGAATAAACATGGATTAAATATAAAGTAAATAATACTTAAATACATTAGGTAAGTGGATCTGACAGTATCGTGTGTACAGGGAGTTGGACAATTAGATTTGAATGTTTTCTTCATATTAAATGTGAAATGTGATTTTGTTGTCCTGGTTTTTTGTTTAAATATATGTTCAAATGTATTATATTCTTTGTCTGAAACAGAGCTTTTCCATCTTTTAAATGCTCTTCTGTATCGAACTTACTAAAAATCATCTGGATGTGAATGTTTTTGTAATTTTCAATCAGGAGTACTTTTGAATACTATTTATTTTAAAATCCTATCATGAGATTATTTTAATTTGTATTTTTTATTGAATTATCTCTCCTGGCATGTTGCCATGAATCTATCTGACTTCTGTGGAAATATGGGAGTGAAGCATCAGAGGAGCGACTGTAGCTGCAGGGTGACTGTCAACATCAACATCACACAATGTTTGTTTTTTTCTGCCGCCATATTATGTTCCTGACCTTGTCTGAAACAACGGTTTTGATCTTTATCATTTCTTATGTCAGCCACTAAACAAAACAATTTAAATCACAGTGTTAAAGGAGCGTCACAGATTTATCTTTTCTCCAGCTCCTTAAATGTTCATATCTCCTGATTTCTTAACTCCTCTCTGACATTAAACAGAATATCTTTAAGTTGTGGAAAAAATGAAACATTTTTGCCATTTGTTAACACTGATCAACATGCTTCCCCATTTCTTGACATGTCATATACCAAACAAGAAATACGTTGCCATTACTCTCTCATATATTTTGCTATCTACTCCAAAAATACTTGTTAGTTTCAGCTCTTGACAAAAAGTTTGGAGCACAACAAATGACATGGTGAGAGGTTATACATTCTCTGGAGATCTCACACATCCAGCTGGCTACTTAACTCAGATTAAAATAAATAAGAAGCATAAAATGATGTCTAAAAACAAATCTCAGCACGGCTGCCAAAGCAGCTATCAGCTGACCTCGTCTTTACTGTAACCGTGTGCAGTAATATGTCAGGAATTTTGGATTGCTTCCTGGTGTGGGAAGAAAAAAACATGGCTTATATTTTGATTTGAGCGTGGTTTTCTGACTCAGGTTCATCATGGATTTCAGAGGAAGTCACAAAGCTTATCGTTGGTTGCTATCAAAACAAAAGAAAAAGTGAGTGTGGCTGTCTTCAACACCATGTCCAAAGAGACCAACACACTGCCTCTGAAGAACTGTTATTGGGTGTTGTGTGTAAACATTGTGTAAGCAGCAGGACCTGGCTCTTATGTCAGCACCTCTCATATTTCTGCTTCGTTGAGAAGGCCAAGTGTCTAATGGAGACTTGTGCAATATCACTGTTAGAAAGCATTTATGCCCAAATATCTCACACACACACACACACACACACACACACACACACACACACACACACACACACACACACCAAATGAATAGGCATGTCACAATAACCACATTATTGTACAAGCAATATTGTCATGTATTTTTGCTGACCTCATTATTGGCTGTTGTTTTTACAGTCAAGTGTGTTTACCCTAAAAATGTCAGCAATATTTTAAAGAACATGATGCCAGAATAAACACCAGGGTTTCCCCTTTCATTAAAATGCCTGCTCTCTATTCCCCCATGTGCCATCTGTTTAATATTGTTTAAGTGCACTTTTTTGTAACAGAGCCAGAGAGTGCATTATATTTATTGTTTTGGTTGTGTGACATGAATTATTCATGCTTTATTTATATACGATATTTGCTCAATAGGATGTCTAAATATATAAGAATAAAAAGTGAATGCTATTTGAAAGAGTATGCTTGCTTTAATATGTTATTATTTATTATTATATTGTCATTACACAAACTTAAAATGGCAATAATTAAAATAATGAAATAGTTATCACAATTATATCTCGGGCAACATATCCTGCAACAAAAGTAGTTATGTGACAGGCCTACACACCAAAACGTTATCCTAAAGACCCTCAGAAAACACAGTTTGAGTGTAATATCTGATTTGAAAACTCTCCAGTGCTGTATTTTCCTCCTCCTGGTGCAAAATAAGTGGCCAAAACAACAGTTGAAATTAAACCATGCCTTATTTCTGCCAGGGGTTTGAGGGGTCAATGGACCCCAGTTTGGGAACCACAACAGAAGTAGTAGAGCCCCTTCATTGTTCCCTCACCCCATCCCCCCCTCATCTGCCTAAACAACATTGAGCCTAAAGCCTTCTTAAAGGCACAGAGTGAGAGGGGTAACTTTAGGAAGTGTGAGGAAATCAATCACAAGTATGCATTTTCCCACTAACCGGACATGTGGGATTAGAGTACATTGTGTAAATCAAAGCTTGTACATGCATGGTTTTTCAGATAGATATAAGGTTTTGTCCACACGTTTATAACATAAGAGGATGGAAATCTGTATGAAGGTGGTTAGTACAAAATGGGTCAGTTTTGGCTAACATGATAGATGTTGTCCAAGGAGGAGAGAACACGGTGTGTGTGTGTGTGTGTGTGTGTGTGTGTGTGTGTGTTTGTATGTGTGGACAGGCAAGGTATCAATCCCAATAAGCAGCCCGATTATATTTAACCATGTTTACATAAGATTTACCTGAGTATTAAAACATATAACTGTAGAAAGGTTTAAAAGGGACATATTTCAACACGATACTGAGAATAGCGGGTAACCTGAAGCCACAGAAGAAAACACATTTCCACTCACAAAAACCTTTCTCTCTCGCTGCACGTTTTGATAAAAACACACACGTATACACACGGAGGTGACATAATGAAATGTGGGAGCTCTGACCTGCTCAGACTCTGAATCATATTCCTCATCGTCTCCGCTCAGTGACAAGGCCATGGCTCCTCTCTCATCGTTTGTGAACACCAGAGAAAACTAACATGGCTGAACAAGCTTCCTGCAGCTCAACTCATTCACCCCTCCCTCAAAGAGGCAGCTGCTAGCAATGTTCACTGTGCTGCGTTCAGGAACCATGAGAAACGTGGGGAGCACCGACTTCCTGCTTACCTAACAGCATTCTGGTTAACGAAAAACCGGTGGTCTAAAAATAAGGATACATATTATCGTGATTAAACACATGTTAGGGAATGTAAAAGAGTGTTCATAGAGGAATATAAGTTAAATATGCACATGTGCATGCTGCATGTTATCGCAATGATGATAAACTAGGGACATGATAGCAGCATCAATTCAACAGGAAACGGAGATCAGCAGGCAACACAAGACAATTCACTCCCAAACACCTCCGTCTTCGCTTCTACTGGTTTTTGTGGGATGTGTGTCTACATGTACAGGTAAAACTAAGCCTTAGGCTTTAGAATAGTTAACCTTACGTTATGTATTATAGGGTTGTTATTAATAATTATGATTACAATTTCATAAATGTTGTAGCTTAAAGGCCAAACAATGCAATATTTTTGAACGCTAAAGTAATTAACCTCATATAACAAACAAAACCTGATTAAAGATATAAAAGTTGAATTGTCCACCTCGTTGTTTTATTCTACGAGATTTGCTACCAGATATTATGTTATATTATTATTTTGTTAAACTGCCCAATACATTTGGTTTCCCCTTAATTGAGGGACTGTATGTATTAAACGTGTACAATTACCACTCACACTGTTGATCTGATGTCTTAATTAAATTAAAAGGAAAAACCGGCCCTCTCACCTAAAAAACATTGCTTTATATTAGATCAATTGTAGGATACAGCGCCCAATTAACACTAAATGTTTATTTGGCTTACTCTCGCTTGGACTGTAGGCTATGATATAAAGATGGTGATATAATAATCACGTATGGCCATTATATTCAGGGTTTGAAAACATCTCACTCTGGCATCATCCAGTGGTAGCATGAAGTGGTGGACAAATTCATGCAATGTCAGATAACAGTTATTGGCAGATGCCTGCACTCACAAGGGTTATACTTTATTAATGATCCATATTTTATAATGCATTTTACTGATCCAACACCAGGGAAGATCACTACAATGGTTATGTATTATTTGACTTTGACTAATTTAACATAGGTGCACTTCAAACAGATTGCAGATCGACCTTTTCATTTTTATAAAAATATTTAAGCTATTGTGACATTTACTCCTTATTCTATTCTTAGTCGATACCCTTTTTCTGCTTTTCTCCCTGAGATGTTTGGTGCTTGCTGCCCTCAGGTGGTAGAGGGCTGCGATGCTTTACTCTCTGTTAAGTCTCTCCAAATTGGTTAGGAGTGTGAACTGAAAACTGCAAGACATCCTCACAAAAACAAGTGATGGATTACTTAAATGTTCTCCTGTGCTGCAGCAGCATCACAACACAAATAAGCATGTTATTCTTTTAAGCTACTTATATTTTGAGACACTAAGTCAAAATATTGAAAAACAGATACTGATTATTTAGTCGTCAAAAAGTAATTAATTCGATTTACTTATAATTATTCAGAGATAGGCCTACTTTGTCTTCTTGTTTAAGAATATTTGTCAGAATTAAGACATACTATGTAATTATTGTGAGCTACAAAGTCAAAACATTGAGAACGTTTTTTGAAAGATGTGATTATTATTTGGAGAAACTAACATCGAGTAATTGTTGTATTGACTATTTTTTCTTTTGCACAATTTTTTGTATTTTAGGTATATTATATGTTGCAGGAGCCAGAGACTAAAGATGTCATTGCCAAAACCACGCTGTAATTAGATTAGCTTTTTGAAGATCTGTTTTTCATTGCACTGTACAGTCTCTGGCGGAAATGGGCTTTCATAGCTTTGTATACACATGCTGTTAATGTTTCCATGCTTTATGTAATGAATAATGAGTGGAAAAGGTAAAGAATAACACATGCCACTTCAATATGCACTAAAGTGGATTAGTGGATGGGTATATGTTTTAGTAAAGAAGGTGTGATTAAAGAAAAAGACAAAACAATAACTTCTTTACGACTTTCTGGCGCAAGGAGGCGGACTGCCGCGGTGGATTGTGGGTATCTTGTGTTTCCTGATAGACTCTGACAGTCGGTCAGCTGTTGCAGGAAAGTTTTGACATAGTTTGATAGCTTTCTGTACTTTCTAGTGTTTATTACATGTTTTACCTCATCCGAAGCAAATTCCCACCGTGTGCTTTTCGTCTGTGTACTTCATCGAGTGCAATCCAGTAAATCAATCCGGTTCATATCTTTAATTTGTAAAAGTTCACTGGGACAGTAACTTTTCGGAATGAGCTTGAACGAGCACTCCTTGCAGGCTCTGTCATGGAGAAAACTTTACTTAAGTCGAGCAAAGTTAAAAGCCACCAGTCGCACTTCTGCTCTTTTGTCCGGATTCGCAATGGTAAGTTATCATTGACTTTATTTGATGTTTTTACAGAGTATGTGCTGCGTTCATGCATCTCAACTTTAGGCCATCTGCATGAAATGTAGACACACAGCCTGACGTTATGTGACGCAGATGATTGTTTTCAAAGGCTGAAACTTTACAGGCCTAATGACAGCTACAGAGCTGTGCTTTAATATTTTCCATCTATCATTTCCGTGAAGACAGACAGTGTCGTTAAAAACAAAAAGGTCACAATAAAAAACACAATACAACCTACTCTGAGATGCGTGTGCCTGTGCACGAGATGTATCGCACAGTGCAGTAGTGCCATGATAATAAAGGAACAAGATAAACAAAACACTTTATGTAAACTCCATTGTGCTTACCAACACACCCTTAAAGGGGGATTAACCTTCCACCACAACAAATAGAGCGCATTGCAGAACTACAAGTACTCACCCATGTATCTTATTTACATACAACAAGTTGACAAATAGTCATACTTTTTTTAATGTGGTGGTAAGAACAGTGGGATGTGCAAATGTACATATAACACAGTCACTTTAACATCCAACATCATAGCACTACCTTTTTGCCATGTGAGCCGCTGTCTGCCACACATCATTAAATATAAACCATAAAATAAAAAATTAAATTGTGAAAATCAAGTGTATGGATATTTGCGTACACCCCCTACTGTTAAATATCATAAAGTTATAACTTTGTTCTACAAACATCCTTAATGTGAGGGAAGAGAAAGCAGGGGTTAGAGTTGTCAATGTTAGACTTTTTATGTAAAACATGTAGAGCAATATAACTATGACAGCCATGTTTATTTTGTTACTTACTGACGCGGGTATAATCAGTCATAAATTGGAAAAGAGACATTTTTCTTCTTATGATTTTCCAAGGTTGCCATGGTGGAGGTACAGCTTGAGCGGGATTATGTGTATCCTCCTGGGCTGCTGATAGCATTCAGTGCCTGCACCACAGTCCTGGTTGCAGTCCACCTCTTCGCCCTCATGATCAGCACTTGCATCCTCCCGAATCTCGAGGCTGTCAGCAATGTTCACAACCTCAACTCCGTCCACGAGTCTCCACACGAGCGCATGCACCGCCACATAGAGTTGGCCTGGGCTTTCTCCACAGTCATTGGCACCCTCCTCTTCCTCACAGAGGTGATGCTCTTGTGCTGGGTGAAGTTCTTACCCCTCAGAAGCGCTGAGGAAAACGGCACAATAAGTTCAGGTGAGGCTGCAGCCATCGCTTCCACCTGCATCATGGTGCCGTTTGGACTCGTTTTTATCATGTTCGCCGTCCACTTTTACCGCACACTGGTCAGTCACAAAACAGACCGGCAGATCAAAGAGCTTGAGCAGGTCATCCAGCTCCAGAACCAGCTGGACCATCGGGGTGAGAACGACGAACTGAAGGCCACTATCCACTATCCTTGATTATAGCCAGTTAGCACGCTACAGCAGCAGACATTCAACAATGCCTTTATTATGAAATCTCTTATAAAAGTTTTATTTTTTATGTATATTCACTTTGCTGAAAGGCTTTTTTTAAAGCTTTGACTCAGTCCACTTTTATATAATGCATGGTCACAAACCTCTCAACAATGTATTTGAGGGAAATAGTATTACCTTTAACTTTTAATGAAGGTGGTTGTTTTTCTTCACATCATAGGACTAATGCAACATTTCCCTGTTTGTTTTATTACGTTAAATGGCCAGCTACAGATGACAGCACAATTATACTGTACAGTTATATAATAGAGAGCAGCTCTTTTTATGACTAACATTGGGAACTTCTGGGTCAATTTGTCAACCTCAGATTAAAAATACTTCCTTGTTTTTATATTTCATTACATTTAATTGACGCCTTTGTCTAAAGCAACTTATAAACACTTCAGTACGGTAGACATGCCTACAGGAGTATTTCAGGGTGAAGTATCTTGCCCAAGGACACTTTGACATGTTGACAGCAGGGAATGGGATCAAACCTCTCACCCTCTGTAGACACTTTTTTACCCCCTGCATCACTGTTGCAACTTTTTGTCAATGTTTATGTACAAAAAAAGCCTGTGTTGAAGCCTGTTTTATAGAAAAATGAGGGTGCTGCTCATTCAATGGTCTATTTTCCTGTGCTGCTGCAGGCAGACACACTTTGTAACTCACCACCGCTGCAGCATGCACCTGTGGACTTTATATTGTCCCAAGGTGGGCTGCATTGATTCCACCTGTTGTCAAATTTGTCTGGCTTTAAATCAGGCTTTGTAGAGAGCATTACCAGGCCTGTGTTTTCAATGCAGACGTTTAAATTCAAGGTTTAGATTATTTGACTGAAATATCTGTTTGATTAGATTCGCTGTTTACATGCTGTAAAACCAAAATGATGGAACAACTTTTTTTATATTTACAAGCATTCATAGTCATTGGAGTAATTAGTTGCTTAATAATAACAGTAATACAAATAACAATGACAATAATAATGATAATAATGACAATAGTATTTCTAATAATGACAATTGTTATGGTAATTATAAGTATAATCAAAATAATAATACAATTAAAGAATGAATATGCATAATAATCTTGTAGGAACTTTTATTGTTTCTAGGTTTTTTGTAAATTTTTGCTCCTTGCCTGTTCCCGTAACTACATTTTTTTAGTCTCCTGAACAATGTTCATGGTACTATTTGCAAATCTAACTAGCTCCAAAAATCTGTTTACATAGGAATGCTAAGATTCCAGCAAAAAAGCAGTCTGGATCTAAATAAATAGATACAGTATACATCAATCCAACAGTATTTGTGTGCAATCTGAGGCAAAAGAACACTTATGAAAAAAGTGTGTTTATTACAGTGCATATTTCTTTAGCGCGGCATTCTTAATTTACCCTTGTAAAATAAATGTAAGGTAAAACAAATTAGGAGTTTTCTTGATTTCCTGCTGCTTTTGCAAATATACTGTCATCTATAAATGGTTACTGGCTTTAAAAGTATTGTTGAATGTATTGTTTCAAAGCATGCACATATTGGAAATGTTGTTTTTAAGTTTGTATGTTTTGTACTTTTCATAGTTTACAAGCTTGTGTGAAAAAGCGTGTGGTGTCTTTGTCCTTTGGCACATTGTTGAATAGTTTTACATGGGTTTGACCATTTTCTATGCTTTTCTTTATCATATTTACTGTAACGCTGGTACAAAAATACAGTTGAAGCTTAAATGTGGAAATATGCAGATATTTTGAGCTGTTGGACGACAATTCAATGTGTTCATAATACTATTGCTTAACAGTAAAATACTGTTGTTATACTAAGGTAATGCTGTGGTCGTTGTTGCATTATCTGATTTCTCTAAACGTGGTTTGTGCTGAGTCCTGATTATGTATCTGTAGATCATTAGCTCCCAATATTTGCATCCAAATTGTTTCCACCTGATGATAATATATCTGTGACTAAAATCAGAGAGCTAGGATCCTAAAGGGATCAATCACTACCACACGGTTTAGTAAAACTCGTCGTTAACTTTCTCCAAATCACTGTTGATGGTGGTTATTTCCACATATGGAAATATATAACGGAGGTTTTATCCAGACCACCTCACTCTCTCTGGACACTTCTAAAAGGAATAACCACAGATCAATGCAAATGAAGGCATTTTTTTCTGTGGGTCATTTTTCTGGTTTATTTATTTAATCCATTGTTACTGTATATAAAGAGGTTCCACTATTTGTGTCGATGCACAGCTTTAAAGTGACTTTTTTTTCAGCAAATACTGTATTGTAAGTTTTGCATATATCTGGTGTTTGAATCAGCAGGACTTTTTTTGTTTGTGGCCGGTTCGGGAATAAAACACATCTGCTAGAATTTGAGTTATGTTTTTATTTTTTTTAATACAGTTCACATTTGCATGTGCAAAAACGCCAGGAAAAAAACAACAAGAAAATCTAAAAATGTATTGTATTAATGGTATTTTGGTCTATGAGGTCAGAAGGAAACACACACAGGAAGTGTGTGCACACATGCAGTTTGATAGTGCTGTCACTCAGTCAGAGCAATGACTGCATTAGTGCTTGTTTTGTTATTTCTCTGAACAATCGGTCAACATTTTCCCTGCATTCGTCTGAGCACTCTAAATATAGCACAGCATCGATTTTCCTTCTCTTCTCTTCTCATTTGTCCTCTTCTTTTCTCCCTGTTGAAAAAGAGCTTTAGTCCCAAAACGTGATTGTGAAGAAAATATTAGTTATATCCAATGATTACACATTGATAGTCAATATTGCTGGTCAAAAGTAATAATATATAATAAATAATACATCAGATTTATACAGCTCTAGTCATCATCTCCAAAGAAGCTTTGCATACTTTGGGAAAAGCACAAACAAGCAGTAAACGCCTTAATAAATACAGGAAATAGAATGAATATAAATAAGAATGCTTGTAGGAGCTTTTACATTTTCGCAATAACGTTTCTATTATTATGTTTTATACCTGGATTATTAATGCTATTACACTGACATTTATACTTTCTCTAAACTTTAAATTATTGATCCATTTATCGTCCTCTATTCGAGTATGATTGCCTAATTTGCATCTGATTATTATATATATTACATTAACATTTCACAATATTTTCATTATTAGATTGCGTAAACATGTATGTATTATTAAGTTGCATAGAAACCATAGACTGTGATAGAAACACACCTCACACCGGTTCACACCTCCAACCCATGCCTCCAACATTGTGTGTTCTTCCGCCTCAACTAAGGATCTATATTCCGTCTCTGTCTCTCTCCTGGCGGATGGATCTTTTATCCACCTGGGCGACGAACTGTAAAAACAACCGAAGATCCCGAAAGCTTTTCCACAATGTTGCCCCACCAAAGGATACAACCTTTGTAGTTACAGGTAAGCGAGATAAAACATATCATCGGTCGTCTTAACTTTGAGTATTGATCACGTTTGATGTCACAAACTGTTTGAGAAGGATAACGTTACAGGTGATGCTCTCCATCACCTGTTGGGGCGTGTTTAGCTCCAGCGGCCGACTGATGTAAGCAGCCCTGTTTATCTTGCTAACAACATACGGTGTTTATTTTTCCTTTATTCCCAGGTTTTGACGAATGTAATGGAAAGCGAAAAACAAATTACTGAGAGAGAGACACCGCCTCAGTTCTGGAGATGCTGCAAGTTGATTATTGACCCCGCATTGACAAAAGGACTGTACAAAGTGTACCGTTATGATGGACAGCAATTTAACATACCCGTGAGCACATATCATTGTTTTGTCGATTACACATAGCCGCCTGTCTCTTATATTGATCCAAACAAGCATTGCCTTTGTTTTATAATCGGTGGGCTACTTATACTAGTATATTTACTAATATAGCCTACTTACATGTTATTTAAAGTACTAATATTTAGCATTTTCTGCTGCTTTATACTTCTACTTCAACTCAGAAGTAAATATTGTGCTCTCCAGTTTGACATTTATTTTACTGCTTCAGTTACTTTGCACATTATGTTTGCATTTAAAAACGTAATTTAAATATTCTTGTAAAAATATTCTTGTTAAACTATTAAAATCAAGAAACCTCTAAATAAATAAATAAAAGCAGACGAATATTAGCTAAAGCCTACCTTAGTAAGCTACAATGTTTTAATGCTGCTTTCATGAATAATAATAATAATAATAATAATAATAATAATAATAATAATAATAATAATAATAATAATGTAATTGTATAAAATATGAGTTACACAGACAGAGTGAAGGTCATTGTGTTGGGAGTACTACACTTTTATATTTGAAGATTATGTTGAGTTTCAGTAATGTTTTAATGCTTTAACGGAATTGTTTTCTTTAAGTGTGTAATTGCTACTTTTATTGAATTGAAATAACGTAATACTTCTCCCCAACAATATATTTATGGGTGTTGTTTACCTCAACAGGTGGAGGATTTAGGTCTGTTTCCTGTGGAGACAGTCAGAGATCCCCGTGTCTGCCGCCTGTGGAGCAAATGCAACAAGACTGATCTTTTGATTTCTAAATTTAAGGTAATCTTCATTTTGATTATCATAATTATTATAATATTAGTAAATATGATAATAATGAGAGCTGTTGTTTACCTATGTCCTTTCAGGTTGATGAATGGTATGTTGGCCCTGTTCCTCCCAAAGAACTGACATTTTCCAAACTAAATGACAATGTGAGGGAGGCGTTCTTGACTAATATGTGCAATAAATATGGGAACATCGAAGAAGTGGAAATATTTTACAATCCTAAGAACAAGAAGCATTTAGGGATTGCGAAGGTCGTCTTCGACACAGTGAGGGCGGCAAATCAAGCTGTTCAGCACCTCCATCAGACGTCCGTGATGGGAAATGTTATTCATGTGGAAATTGATCCTAAAGGTAAGCCTGATTGTAGAAGTAGCCGACCTCATATTTGTATGTATTGTAAGTAAACATTTTTAATCTCTTTGAATTTGATGATTTATTACGATATGCAACCGTCCTCAGGTGAACACAGGACAAGATATCTCCAGCTCCTCTTACGTGGCCTTTATACTCCTTGGACGTTGCCAGTGGGCAGCAATGAGCAAGCTATTCAAAGCTTGGTCGACAGTTTGATGGTAAAATGTTTAAGCTCATTATTGCTTTTTTTTGTCCTGCCATGCACCCAAAACACTTAAGCCTCATAGCCTACAACATACCAAAAATAGAGTTCCATTTGTCAAACTAATTAGTTTTGCTTTCTATACCCAAACTCTTCTTCCTAAAGTACAATTCAAGTTTTTCAGTCATCCATCCAAAGGCAATCAACATATATTGAGGTCATTTAACTAAAAAGTGCATGTCTTCATAGACTGGACCGTAAATCAAAAAGTGAAACTCATTTTCTATTTCTTCAAACTCACATAACAGACAAAGCTATAATCATCAAGTTATAGTATATTAAATATTTATACACCAGCTGTTGAATGAATATGTTTTTAAAGACAATGCAGCTATTTTCTCTTACAGGGCAGCGCAGCCACGCAGCGACATCTGAGCATCTCCAGTCCAACTAGCATCGCCACCCCCCTCTCTCTGGACACAGCCTACTCCAGTATTTGGCAGGATACACCTTGTAGCTTCGGGCTTACGCCACATTCTCAGGGAACCCCCCGCACTCCCTGCCTGTCTGCCACTCCTCTCTCCCAGGACTCTTGCTACTCCAGTCTTCAGGCGACTCCAGTCCTCCAGGTGGAGCCCTCCACCTTTAACGTTCAAAAACTTTTAAGACGAGAGCTCTGGCGGCGTAAGACTGAGAGGTATTATAGAGGATCCAGTGAAGTTTCAGATGTGAACTTTATTTTGAAGCAATGCCAACCCCAGCCAGCAGAATTTTACTCTACCACAAAACAATCGAGCAGCCAGGAGTTAGCACTGTGGGGGCACAATGCACAATCATCCCTTCACAGTAATGCTTCCTTTAACCTCGAGTCCCCCAGTCAAGAGTCAAGGGACATGGTCACTGCTACCTCTAAGGATTTTGATAGAAACTCCAACTCTTTAAGTGTCCTGAGCATCAATTTCACATCTGAACATCAGACAGCAGCCTCCTTTCCATCTGATGACCATGCATGCATTACAGACTTATCCCAAACAGCTGGTAACTATTCTTCAAGCGTCAAGCCCGAGGTGGAGAGTTTGGATTCTCGTATTGAGAGTTTGCTGATAAACAGCCAGAGTACTGACCCATCATACTTCTATAGAAACACTTTGGATGCTGATGTTCACTCGCAGGAAAGCCCGACCTCACCTTGCTCTGCTAACGCCTCGCCTTTCTCAGATGACTCACCTGTTTGCTCTCCGATTTCATGTGACTTCACAACCATCGATCAGCGCTCCTTCAAGGACCTCATTGAAGATGAGCCAGATGAAACCACTCAAGCTGTTCTGTTTCTAACAAGAGACTCTCAGCCTCCATCTAATATCACACGTTTTGAAAGGAGGGCTCACATAAACCACGAAAAAGAGGCAGAAAGGTTACAGTTTTTCTCACGTTCAAAGGTAATTTCTCCTCAAACATTCATAAACAAGGTAATCCTGAAATATAATGTCCTAAAAGATACGTAAATGTTACATAAAAATATCAACATTTGTGTGAATTTGTAATTTGTGTTTTTTTAAACTGAGCGCTTTAAAAAAAATGTCTCTACCATTGACAATCCAAGTTGTAGTTATCTTTATGGGTAACTATGTTTTATAAAGTGTGCGGTTCTGCAAACTACTTAAAGAGATTATTTTGTGTTTTAGGAGCATCATGAGGATAAGGTCAACTCGAATAAAGGAGCGTTCAGAGCTTCAACACCGGCAAGACAGATCTCCTCTCTCCCTCAGCCTCCATGTTTTTCTCTGGATAGGACCACTCAACTCCCTTCCTCCAAAGCTCCTCCTGCAATTAAATCAGGGTGCGCCCATCCACCAGCCACCCGTTTCCATTTCCCCCTTCCTCCCTTCCCCCCATCAATCCCACCTGTCCCACCTCGCCTGCCTAATGGCACCATCCCCATCCCACCTCCAGGTTGGATCCCACCTACGGGCCATCACACCGGCTTCTCTATTCCTCCTCCTGCTTTTCCACCTCCATCTTCTATTCCTCCACCACCGACTTTCCTTGGACCCCCACCTCCTGTGCATAGGTACCCCTTACCTGTTCAGCCTCCAGGCCCTTTAGATAAGGGGAATCCTCTGACTGCTCCTTTACATTTCCCTCGACCGCCATGGCCTCTTCCACCTTTCCCAAGGTTTAACCCCTTTGTGCCACCACCGGATTTCCTGCTTGTGCGGGAAAACCCACATAAGGCCACAATAGAGAAGGTTTTAGAAGTCTTCATGGATGAACTGAAGTTGATTATTAAAAAAGATATTACACGCCGAATGATTGAAGGGGTCGCTTTCAAGGCATTTGAGGACTGGTGGGTATGTCAAGAGAAGAAAGTAAAGGTAGGTTCTTTATCTTTTATTTGTTATCTGATAAAGTGGTTGATGAAACAGCATGAATACATAAATGAATGTGTCCTTTTAGAGACAGTACCTTCATTGTTATTGTTTTGTTTCACAAGATACAAGTTCCTCCTTTGAAAAGAGGAGCAGCAGGTGTTAAAGAGAAGAGAACACTTATAAATCCCCTCTGTCACATCGATAGCCAGGGCAAAAAACCTCCACTGCCTTCATTCAAGGTACTTCATTGTGCTTACTATAATATGAAATATACCAGCATTTGACTTCTGAGCGATGCATGACTTGATGGGATAAAATAACATTTTATAATGCAGGTAAAAAGGAAAAGAAAAGATGATACTGCTACCTCAGAAGAGATAGAAAACGTGTTGTGTTCTACTCATGAAAGCTCTGGTGAGTGACTTTAATGTGACTAACCCTCATTTACTATTTACAAACTCATTTTTATAGACTGCAGCGTGATCCTCTCTCTGATGCTCTCTTTGCATGTAGATGCGAAACTGGGGGAGGATAAACTGAGTTTTGCATCTGAGAAAGCCAAACGCAGACATGCAAGACCTCATGAGCTTGAAAGTGACGATGATGATGATGATGATGATGAAGGGAAAGAAGAAGATAACACGCTTCAAGATGAGGAAACAACATCAGACAAAGTGGAGGCAGTTGTGCCAGTTGATGATGATCCTCAAATCCTGGTAAATATGAACAAAAAAAAGCAAAGAGTTTAAAGCCAGTTGTTAGTTTTTAGCTAAACATTTTGCTCTGAAGTTGATTCAATCATAACTGGAAATAAATATCTTACATGAATTTCCATAAACAGCTGGAAATATGCAGTGAAAAGTGGTTGATTCCCTCTATCATTACAACTAGAATATATAAGTGTTACATTTTTAACACTCACAAATTAACTTGTGCTCTATTGTAGTGTGACAGAGATGATCGTGATGACAGCAATCATCCTGAGGAAGAGAAGGAGTCCGCACAAGAACACACAGAGGATGAAGATGCAGTCATATTCCAAGCTAGTGAAGCAGTGGCGAGCTTGGATAACGGTTGGTTAAATATCATATAGTTGTAACATTAAACATCTCATGAATAATGACATATAAATATTTCTGTTCTTTTTTTTTTATATTATAGAGCCTTCCTCAGAGAGCAGCTCCTCAGAGGACAGTGAGTACTCATCAGACTTCGATTCCTCGGACTCGTTCTCCTCTGAGAGCTATGAAAACTCGTCCTTCTCTGACCTCAGTCGTGAAAATGAAAACATGGAGGAGGAGGACGGCGATAGAAGAGTTGAGTGTGTATTCATATCATCAGATGAAGAGTCGATGGAGCTTGAGCTCCCCGTCACCCCCTCAGCCCCACTGACCCCTGGTGCTAAGCTGGAGCTGGAGCTGCAGGAATGGCCAGACACATGTCACTGGGAGGAAAGGGAGGAGAACCAGTTTCTGTCCTGTCTGGACATGATGGAGCTCCAAACCAGCGAACCCCAGCACCATCTACAGCCCCTGTCACCTATAGGACTCCCAGGTTGTACGGTTTGCGTGTTGTGTGTCTCTCTGTGGTCATTTAGCTTCACATTCCATTCATTCTCATTTTATAATGTGTCTTTGGTTGTTTTGCTTCTTTTTGTGGGCCTTCTGTGTCTCTCTGTTGTTGTTTGGTTGACTTTCCAACAAGGAATGTGACTTTTAAACAGGGCTCCAGCTTGGGCTCTTTTTGAAATATGTTCAAAGAAAATGTTGTTGAAAATATTTTTTTCTAATATTTTATTGCTATTCTTGTGTAGCAGTGGGGCCACATCTTGACATAGAGATGGAGAGCCCTGAATGGATGGAGGAGTCACCAGGGAACATAGAAGACATGAGGCCTATCACTCCTACTGGTTGCCTGCTGGACAGCGACCCCGACCTTCTGATCAGAAGCAAACCCACCTCCCCCGCTGTGGAGGAGGTGGAACGACCCCAAACACCAGGCAAGGGCATTCTGGCCGAACTGGAAAGTGGGGTCCTTTTTCCAACCGGCCCTGAGGTTGTTCTTTCTCCAATTGCTTTGTACCCATCATACCAGGATATGCCCAGAACGCCTGGTCGCGAGGATAGACATGCATGGACTCAGTACAGCTCTGTGAGAGCTCTAGCTACACCAGGCAGAGGGACCACCTCGTCAGAAGGGAACACAGTGATGTGCCCCCTTCTGAGCTGCCCTCTTCCTGTGCCTTGCATTTCTAGCAATCCGTATATCACAGCCCCAAAGACTCCTGGGAGGGACATCATCCTACCCCGGAGATCCATAGTCCACAAGAGGAAAAAGGTGGTGACCTTACAGCCAATGTCATACGATTCTCTCGGAGGCTCCCCCATCTCAGTGTCCTCTCTTTGTAGCTCCTCTGAGTCTTCTTCTGACTCGGCTGAAGGGAAAAGCATGTGGTTCAATTCAGGTGTGAGAATGAGGCCTTTGCAGGGCCTGGAGAATATGCCTGGGCTTCTGCATGAGGGGAATAGCAGAGATACGGAAAAATCCTCATTAAGGAGAAAACAGTGGAGGAAGCGAAAGAGGAGGTGGAGGATTCATCATCGACGAAGACTACTTCACAGAAACACTGGTTCTCTCCCCTCTAACATTGCTCCTCACAGGTGGCGCTCTCTCTCTGAGGAGAGGAGGATACTTCATAGTGTTTGGAAAGAGGGCTTGGATGAAGAAGATGCCAGGCTGCTGCAGCAGACATATGACAGGCTGCAGGTGCGGGATAATGGCTTCGGTTGGATCAGTGACACTCTGTGGATACCTCACACCTATATCCTTTTTAACCAAGTTTAATGTAGAAATGAAATAACATCCCATGGAGTTTACTGTAGGATTACATCTAAGATATTTTTTATTATCAATTTATTAGCCAATTATTATAATCAGTCTATAAAATGTAAGAAAATAGTAAAAAGTGGATATCCGAGTTTCTTAAGTATTCTATTCACTGTGTTATAATATTTTGTCGAAAACCCAAAGATTTACATTTACTAACACTACATACACTTAATTGATTGGTCGACTGATTATAACAGGTCATGATAAAACATAGATATAATTTAATTAAGAAAAGGAGAACAAATTTGACTCTATCTAAAGGAAAACTTTGAATGTTGTAAGTTTAAAGGACTGTTGCAAATTCCTTGCAAAGTTTGCTATTGAAACATTCACTTACAGTTAGTAATAATATATTCAGATAAAACATTTTCATACATACACAATATTGTAAATGATATTCTCTGGTTGACATCCTTAACCACTGATCACTGACTAAAGTCGTCGCAGAGCAGAGTGAGGAACACTGGCGGCCCGATCACAGGACCGGCTCGGCTCGCACTGAGGGATTCTACAAAATCAGCAAGAAAGACAAAATGAAATACCTCAACAACACAAGGCTGACCCCTGAGCTTCCATCGACAAGTACTCAGGTATTAACCAGAGGAAACAGTCATGATTTCATGCCCAGTGTATTGGAGCCAATGCTGAATGTCAACATATGTTTCAGCAGGGAATAAGCATCCCTGCCCAGCAACAGACCTCCCTGCGAGCCGGATCTGACTTCAGGTCTGAACAGCGCCGCCTGCTCTCCTCTTTCAGCTGTGATAGTGACCTAGTGAAGTTCAACCAGCTGAAGGTAAGTACATTAAAGGTACAGACAATAACACTTGTGAAAACCTTGATTCCCAAATCATTTCATAAGAATTTACCTGTAGCAATCCTCAGCATACATTTTGTCTGAATAGAAAGCTATGTTTATATGTAACTTTGGTATTACAACAGCATTTCCCCATATGTTGATATGTGATGGAAAAGTCTCCTGTACTGGCTGTGCTCGAAGCCAGAATAGTGAGAAATGTGTGTACAGTATCACTTTTTTGTACCTGTTGTAGGACTTTGATATAGATAGTTTTATTGTGTTTGCAGAGGTTTGGAGATAACTACAGTTGAGATGGCTACTACCACACCAATTCATTTAATACACTAGTTGTGAATGTAATATGAATGTGAAAAGTCTTCACCTGAGATATTATTAAAAAGTAAATAAACTCAATAGTAGCGTCTTTGCCAAGATGAACAAACTATTGGTAGAACTGACCTGGAAGCAGATCTGTGGCCTGTGTTAATGACTGGCACGTGTCTCATTTCATCATGCTCAATAAATCAGTTCCGAAAGAAGAGGATTCGTTTCAGCCGGAGTCATATTCATGATTGGGGCCTGTTTGCGATGGAGCCAATCGCAGCAGACGAGATGGTGATCGAGTATGTGGGCCAGATCATCAGACAGGTAAGACAAACTCATCATGTATGCATAATGTTCCCTTGGTAACAAATGTCTCTGACGAGTTTTCAAGCGAGCTGCTTTTCCCCTGATTGTTTCCCCTGAATCAGCCAAGTTGCCCCCTGGGACCCGAGTGTTATTCTGGGTACTTTCCAGGAGTGTGAGGACTGACAGTAACAGTGATTAACAACACTCGCATGAATAGGCTCATGTGTTTTCTTTCTCCTTAGATCATCGCTGACATGAGGGAGCAGAGATATGAGGAGGAGGGCATTGGCAGCAGCTACTTGTTCCGGGTTGATCAGGACACCATCATCGATGCTACAAAATATGGGAACTTATCCAGGTTTATCAACCACAGCTGCAATGTGAGTAAGAGCCAGAAGAACTGGAGTTGAAAATTAAAGGGCTTTTATTAGGCTTTTTTTGGTTTTCGCTTTCCTGCAGCGTGTTATTTTTTATTCATACACATTTCCCTAGGACTGAAACATAACTCAATTTTACGTTTTACAATTTAAAACGTCTTAACGGAATCTTGTTGAAACCTGCAGAAACCCGAAGGTAACAATTTGTTCTGTAAGGTCATTAACGCAAAATACCTTTATCTTGCAGCCTAACTGTTATGCAAAGATCATCACTGTGGAGTCCCAGAAGAAGATAGTGATTTACTCCCGGCAGCCGATAGCCGTCAATGAGGAGATCACGTACGACTACAAGTTTCCCATCGAGGACACAAAGATCCCATGTTTGTGTGGAGCAGATGGTTGCAGAGGCACCTTGAACTAATCTCTAATGAAGTGTTCAGATTTATGTCAAGAGCCCAAGTTGCCTGAAGTACTGTACAATCCAAACACCTGAAGATTATTTTGATGCCGTTTCATACAGCCAATGACTGCCTTAAGACCAAACAGGAATCATAAAGGCTCTGCAGACATGTGGAGGAACTGCTCAGTAAATAAGGATTTAGTTAAACCTCCTAATCAGTGCTTGAGTACAGGAGAACTTGGAACTTCCTCATTTTCCGGTAAAACATTATAAAACACTTCATTTGTTTGTACATTACGGTTTATGAACACATCGCAACCAAGGTTTCACACATTGCAAATGTTTCCTCTTGCAGCATGGAGGGGAAAATGGGCGCTCCAATTATGCTAAGCTCTTCTGTACAATGAAATGACTAAGTTATTGCCAAAATGATAACAAATCGTCAAAATGAATTGTTTTCATTAATGAGAGCTTAATGGTGTTTTGCTTGAATCAAGCTTATATCGCTAATATTGGTTTCCTTTTTTTTTACATTTTATAAAAAGAAAGACTGAAAAAGTTACAATAAGGTGATCTTTCATGAAAATCAGGAGAGATTATAATGAAGTACTTTTTTACACATACTTATAAAATCAATGTTATTATGTTAGCATAATAAAACATGCAAGTCACAAAAACATGCTTTGTTCATTATTTCACAAAATTATCACAATACTAGTTTAATACTAAAGTACAGGACCCTAAACCACAAATGGCCTCATAGTAAATAGATAGATATTGAAACTGAAATGTCTGCTTTAATAAAACTAGGATCATATGTTCTTTGAAACTCCGTTTGGTGTCAGGATCGTAAGATTTCCTCTTGCATTCTGGTCCGCTTCGATGGCTTCAAACAGAGACTTGAAGTTTCCTGCACCAAAGCCCTGTGGAAAAATCACGTGTTTAAGTTATTGATTAAATAACTAAATTAACCCTGTTTCTAACACAGATATTGTGCACAGAGAATTAGGGCCACAATTAAAAAAGGTCTCATATTAACGTCAGAATTGGTTTATAAAATACCTTACAAATGTATTCAGCTTCTGAGTTTAAGCAAAAACTCTGAATTTGAATTCACAAGTCAAATAAAAAAAATGTTGACCCATGGGCTGACCAAATGTGGCCCTTATCCTATTTTCTAAAAAATTTGACCTAGATAAATGTACTGTATATTTCCTTCATCCTTGTATAAGTGGTCATTTGTCCAGTGGCGCCCTCACCTGGTGGTTGTGTCTCTGAATTACTTCCAAGAACACAGTGGGGCGATCCTGAACTGGCTTGGTGAAGATCTGAAGTAAGTAGCCGTTTTCGTCGTAGTCCACCAAGATCCTCAGCTCCTGGATGTGAGTAAGATGACATTTGACAATTGTAATTCATTTATCCACTTTGTTGTGGCACGGCTAGATAGATGACACTCAGCCATGAGTCTATGAAGATGAGCAAACTAAATATGGCCATAGATGATAGAGATGGCTCAATGCTTCTTTTCTAATGTTGTGCAACAACCCTATTGTACTATCAGCCAACACCAATCTAAAATCATATTTTTCCTTCTCTTAAACAACTAAGCTGCATATAATTTTAGTATGAATGCACTTCGCCTAACCAAGCCTTTACGAATAACATTGTGTAAGCTGTGAAACAAGTATTGTATCACCCTAAAGCAACACAGCTCTCAACATGACCCAGTTATGCAAACCTCCTGCTTAGCATTATTAAACCTTTATGTAGAAATGTATTTATTTTGTATGTTTTCATCTGTCAGCACTATCCAAAAATACATCTAAAATTCAACCTTGTGCAGAATTTTAAATTTGTATGTTTCCATTTCCATTTGCTATCTTTGTATCTGATTACAGATGTTTATAGATAGTCAGGACTAATGGCTTATTGAATATTCTGATATTCAATCCTGTCATACATAATAGATATAACCATTGCCTGGACCAAACATAATAACATCATGTTCATTCAGTCCTCCAAACTTTTTAAATATAATTCTGACCTGCAGGATATCCAGGTCCTCTGAGATTTTGACCTTTGATTGTTTCAGGTTTTCTCTCAGCTGTTTGTAGTACGTGTCTGGCACAGACATAAACTCCATCCCACGCTCCTTTAGGTTTCGAATCTGCAAATTGAAATTCCTTTGAATGTTATTTTTGCTTCTTTTGGGATGCATCCACACACAAAGCCAAAGTGTGTTGCAGACATACCGCAGTGATGATATCTGATGTGTTCATGGCTATGTGCTGCACGCCTGGACCTCCATAGTACTCCACATATTCCTGGGAGTGAACATTTGAAGTTATTTAATCATTCATGTGCAAGTAAATCATTTATAGCCCACATATTTGCCGAAGTGTGCCAAACATGCCTGGATCTGAGACTTTCTCTTCCCCATGGCAGGCTCATTGATGGGCATCTTCACAGTCTCCTCGTAGTTCGCCACAACGATGGATCGCAGGGCGCTGAAATCCGTCTGAAGCTGCTTGTCATCCACTGACCAGAAGCGGTGAAAGAGAAGGTTTCTTTGATACCTGATAGATTAAGAATCAGAGATCAAGAGGTTCAAATATCATTCACTTCTGAACTGATGCTCAGGTGTTATCTTACCCTATGTTGAATAAACAGAGCTGGTGCTACTCAGATGTGAAAAAAGTACTCAGATCTGTTAACTAAGTAAATAGTGATACCAAACACTAGAAACACCCCATTTCAGATTAACATATGTTCGATTTCTTGGGATTATATTTATTGACGGCTTGTTATGTTCATCACTTTCAATTGCAGCTGGTAAAGAAAAATGTTTTACTGTGCACCAGTGATGCTACTATCATGATCTAAATTAAGTTGGCACAAAATGATTCGTCACGTCTAAAAAACTCCAGTCTGTGTTACACCCCTTTTTATAGGGTCAACCAATAAGCACATTCATTTTGAGAACTGCCTTTCTCCGCCCTTGCATTCCTATATAATGGGATCCAAACAAGATCCAGATGTGGAGAACAACTGGAGACCAGCTTAAGAAAATGCAAAGTCATGCTGATGACTGACTCCTGCCAGATAAATAGTTATGCAAGACAACTCCTCCCCTCTGAAGAGCCGATATATTGTTATCACATGTGCCCCACTGCGTGCTTCTAAAAAATAAACAGATTACTGAACAGGCCTCCTGAGTATCTGTTAGGAGTTACTGCAAGCTCTTTTCTTGATGAAAAGTTACAAATTACCACAACCAATACTATCACAAAAAGCCAAAAGGGACACAAAATAAAGACAAGAAATGCCATGTTAAGACACAAAACAACCAAAAGGAGATACCAGAACACTCAAAAAAGAAAAAAGTCATACACAATGAAAATGAGATGCAAAGACTCTAAAGGACCAACATCAGACACACAATGACCACATAGACCCAAAACGACCACGAAGAGACAAAACAACTGAAAAGAGATGCAAAAGGAACCAAAAGATGCTTGTTTTAATCTGTTAGTGGCCAGGGCCCTGATGTCTCATGATCCACCCTTATTGTAAACTCTCTACAATAAATTGTTGAGTCCATTACCAATCGACCACTGGTACCATCTCGTCATCCGGTTGGTTTCCCACAACGTGATCGATGAAGTTCAGTTTTCCACTTGGTCTGCATGGGAGAATGGAAGCAAAAGCATAAAAACGTGCAGTCCTTTTGCTGTCAGTTAAACATTTGTATGACGTATGCACACTCACAGTTTGGCCAGTGAAGGGTCCTTGAACAGAGAGGGTTGGAAGCCTGGCAAAAACAACCCAGTGTATCCGATCCTCTCCACAAACGTGTGTGTGGTGTCACCATACTGCAGCAAACAAAAGCGAGTCTATAGATCTGGCATTTTTTTTACTGATTCCCTAAAGTGCTAAAAAGAGAGACATAAAAACTATATCTCAATTCGTACTTAGTGCCTTACCGTTTGAAGCACGGCCAGTCTGACTTTACCATACTTGTCCTCCAGGGTGTAAGGCTCCTTCACGATAATTGCACCTCGCTCTTTGGCTTTCTGTATGTAAGGATGTATGGTTAGTGGAAATATTATAAATTATATTATAAGAGAATAGTGCTGTGAATGCATGTTTGAAAGATTTCCTGTTACCTTCGCAAGGAAGTCACAGTCCTGCACTGTAAATGCAACATCCTTCACCCCATCACCGTGTTTCACTAAATGCTCTCCCATCTCTGTAAAAAATGTTAAGGATGTAATTGATATTATAAAATTGATAACAGGTTTTTCAACCCTTCTGTGTTAATCTCTAACTCTTTAAGATCTATAATCATGATGACAATGTTCTTGTTTTTGAATTGACTTGCCAAATCTATAGTGATTTCAAAATATCTATTTCATATTTTTATATTTTTGGAAATGTTAACATCCACAAAAATGAAAATGCCAGATAAATTAGAGATGTTAAAAGTGTTTATATATTCAAGTCATGTATGTAAGACAATAAATGTCCGTATTGATTTCTCTTATCTATGATCAGTGTTGTACCTTTGTTTCCAGGGTTGAGGGCCGATGAGAACACATAAACAATCTGTGAAAAACAAAGTGAAAAGATTAACTTCTCCCACCTTCACTAATCCTTTCATTTGAACTGATTTCTATATATTCATATCTATATTTCACTAAAAGTCAGACATCCTCACCAAACTATTTATTTTATTTTTTACAATTAACAATTCTCCTGGCTGATTTCCAGGCACTGCAGATGATTTACCTTTCCTTGTTTGACTGCATGGGACACCACTTCACGACTGCCGGTCTCCAAACCCTGGTAAGCCAGAGGCTCAAATCCCAGCTTGTTACAGTAGTACGATGCAGCCTGTTGAAGACAATACATTTTACTCAACTGATAATCTCTTATTTCATGTTACAGTGAACTGAAATTGGGCATGTTTGCAACAGGTTCATCTTAAACTCTCTGATAGCACCATCTCCTGGTGACTAGTGATGCGAGACTCAGTTTGTGCTTTGGGAAATTAAATATGTGGTCTGAGGTTTTACATGCCCCTCCACCCCTCGGGAGAACCAATAGCCGTGCTCAATGTATAGTATACCTCTCCATCTGTGTGAAAGTTGGCCAGAAAAAAAAAACAATGTGCCAAAAAAACACTTGGCAGCAGTTATTGATTGATTTACCTGTTTTGCATTTCCAACCCAGAACGTGAGGTGATCAAAGCAGAGGAACTTGCCCTGCTCATGCTGAAGACAAGAACAAATATGTTGTTGTGAAATCGTTAAAACACACAGAGCCTCTCACATTTACATTGGGGGAGAAACTCAAAAAAGCATCCAAAGTTAAAGACAGTCCAGATGAATGAACACACACAACTGATGTTGGTTAAGTGTCATTAAAATCCTGATATTTGTGATTTAACTGGCTTAATAGCCTCTGTTCTGCAGTAAAATGCACATGAAAGGGGGAACCTACCTTTTCGCCTTTATCTGTGTATGTGGTCTATAATGACAAAGCACATGATGAAGTTATTACATATGAACAACCATGCTGAAGTACATTGACACATTTTTACACAATAACAAACACTTAACAAAGTGATAACAAGATAAGACGGCAGACACACAATTAAAAAAAAAAGTTTTACAACATCGATTGAATGAGCTAATAATAGGAAAGTGCAATAGGAAAAATGAGCCAATTAACCAAAGTTATTTTATCAACAAGGCTGTTTTTCAAGAAAAGCTATCTGACTCAACAGTGAGAGGTTACTCACCATCCTGCTCCCGTTGACCTGCCCTGACTGTCAGAAGGAAATAAACAATGAAACTCTGAATTTGAACGCTGAAAAGGACGATTCTAGATCCACTCCCACCGGTAAGGAGGAGGAGGGGGGAGGAGGAGGAGGAGGAGGAGTATTGATGCTTGGTTCACTTTTTGCTGTTAAACAGTGATAACTTGGGGAACAATGTCAACACTGGTTTAATTAGACCTGCTACTTGATCTGCTTCCCTGCTTCCTAATGCTTGCTGAACACACTTTTTTTTTTCTTTCTGCAAAAGCATACAGAAACGGTGTCCAAACAGGTTTAGAATTACAGCTGTATGTTTTTTACTAGAAGAAGAAGGCGACGTCCATATGTTAGTGTTTAGTGGAGAGAGGAGGCTCACTCATGCAGGACTCCCATTGGCTCACTGGCGTTGAGCTGTTTGAACTCTTAAAAATGACCCCATCCCATCAATCCTCCTCCACATATATTCTGAAAACAATTGTGATTTTTCCAGTAAAAGAGTGTATAGAAAGTGATGCAAAGCTGTCGTATAATGTCTTTGCAATAATTTCATTCATCACAAATCTGTAATAAGTGGTTGGTTTTGGGACGAGCTGGAAATAAAGGATTTAGCTAGGGCCAAAGTGCAGATGGGTTTATTGTGTGCTTTGTTACACCAAAAGTGCTAGTGAGTGTAAAGACAAAATCCTATTATCAGATACATTTTGATTTAATATACTATATACGTTATGACAAAAGAGAACAAAATATGTTTTTTTGACACGTTTGTTCAGAAGTTACATAAAGTAATTGTACAACTCCAGCTTCTGGTTTGGTATTTAGCCTGAGACATGTGTCTGTATTGTTAGCAACAGTTTTCTCTAATTTACATTTCTTTGATAAACTAGACTATCACTAGATTCTGAAAATAAACCCCTTACATTTGTTTAGATGGTAGTCCTGTTTGTGATTCGACTGATACATTAATTACATTACCGCAATCATTTTTGTATTAAAACAACTATTTTCTTGACTTGAATAATGAGTCAGTATTGTGGCCGGTTGCCCTCTAAAGTTATCGTCATGTTATTTGATAAACATGAATCACTCATCAATCGTTTCTCCTTTTATGTATTTGAAGTCTAATTTACCCCCATTCATTTTCCAGTTTCACCGTGTTTGTACTCAGTTGCTGTGGTTTAGTTTGTCTAATCATTTGTTGTCTTTTTTTTCTTGTTGGTGTTATTGTGTAGTTGTAGGCACAAATGAAGTTAAGTGACAACATGTTATTCAACTTAAAAATGACTCAAAACACAAACCTCACCTGCATATCAAATATATAATATGTTGCAACTTAATATATATTCAAAAGATTAACAAAGACTTGAAGAGAATCTGAATTGTAAAGTGTTGCCAGTGTCAATAACACATATTTGTGTGCAATCAAACTTTGACAGAATTGAGACTTCTGGACTGCTGTGGATACTGATGAGTGTATTTTCGCCTTATAGCTTTTTCTATTGTAAACTGTTTTAAAGCGGTTGTCTTTGTTAGGATTTTAAACTTGTAATTACAGTTGCAGTAGGGTTCTTACTGTTCTAAATCTCACCAAAGCTAGGGTTGCTTTGGATGACCCTTTCTGTTCAGAGCAATCAGCAGCCTAGGAGGAGCGGCCTTCACAGCTGCAAACACCTAAACCTGTTTCCTTATTAACAAGCATTTTGTTGAAGCCTCAGCTTAATTAGACAGACAAAGACTAAGGAGTCCTTCAGGAGTCTTGCATGAGTCTAGTGGAAGGTGCATGTAGCAACTCAATATATTCCAAAGAAAGACAAATACATTTAAGAGAATCTGAATTGCAAAGTGTTGCCACTATCAATGATTCATATTTAGTCAAATCCTGCTTGGAAAACATGTTGATGTAGAGCTTTACTACATACATAAACGTTAGTACCACATTCCAGTCACAGCTCACTAATGAGGAGACAGAGCCCCCCCCCCACCCCCTCACCCTCGGTCCCTTAAGATCTTTGTTTTCCATGCAGTCACCTGGAGGTTCACTGTAGTCATGGGATGCAACTACACACATGCAGACAGACGAACACAACATGCAGGATAACAAATAATAACAGCTTCCTTGCTTTTGAGGTTTATCTTGTAGCGATGTTTGTGAAGATGATGAAGAAGTCTCCGGAGACACCAGCTTGTATATAATAAGGTTTATTACAACAGCATAGTATAGTACACCAACACGGGCAATACGAGGTTCCCAGAGCCAATTGTGGAAGTCCCCCCAAACAGTCTTTGTGCATACACTTTATAGAAGAAGATGTGTGTGCGTGTCCAAAGTGTGTGTGCTCACAGGAGGTAATCAATGACAATGTATGCCTCACTAAGTGACATGTATCCGTTCATAGAGGCCCCCTAACGTATTTCGGACATTGTTTTGCGACATCTGATTGCCCACCATATGGCCCCTGAACGACATCTTCTCTGCACTCTCTATGACCTCAGGGAGTAACTAACTGAACAGATTTAATATACCACATATTGGGAAATGTGGTCTGCTGTAATGTAAGTGCCATTGGACAGAAGTGCATAAGTTGCACTTAGTGGACATTCTCCAGAATTTGTGTTGATTTATTTATTTTTTCAAGATTTGATATTTGAACTGGTAAACCGTACTAGTTTTAACTTGTGTTGCTTTTGTTATTTTTATTCATACTGTTCCTATATGCTTATTCTTATTTTTATTATCCTTGTGGGTATTCTTACTGTCCTGTGTTTCTCTCTTATTCTGTTGCTGCTATAAACCCCTTAACTTCCCTACGGGGGTCAATAAAGGTCCATCTTATTTCATCTTATCGTATATTTTCTGAATCAGATCACCTTAACAAGGTCTACGAAACAGTAGTAGAAAGACAAAAAAAATAGTCACATACCTTGATAATGAAATATTGGCTATTTTTTTGCATCTTTATCCTCTAAATGATTCTGTCTAAATTGCTGTGATTTTTGTGTTTTGTTTAAAGATAACATCTTGGACTTTGAGAAATTGTGATGAACTTTTTTCGGACATTTTATAGACCAAACTTATTAATCAATGAATCTTAAGATAATCATTATTTTAACCAATAAAGAAAACACTCTTTAGTTGCAGCTTTACTCCCCACATTATTTTAAAACATTATCTCATACATCATGCTGTATTACACTAGACTGTAAATCCCCTGGTATCCAATCTCTCTAAGGACAAACGCTTCAGTGGATCAGCTCCTTCCCACGCCAGCACTCCTCACATCATTGTGGTAGCTCAGTGAACGGCAGACAAACAGCTGTCAAGACGGAATAAAAAATGAGCGCATTATCACCTGAAACAAATCCACAAATACTGTTAAATGGTAAACAACAGGGGCAACATCAGGATGCGGCAGGAGAAGAGCAGATCTCTGACCTGCTGGATGATGAGTGTTCAGAGGACAGTGGGGCAGCAGAGAAGGAAACACAAGCAAAGGTGCAGTGTGTTTTCCAGCAGGTACGTAACCAGATCAGATCACAGGTGGGTGTGAAGAGCAGCATACTGGAGTTGGTGAAGAAAATGAAAGACAGAGAAACAGAGAGTGCAAAGGTGGATGTTGAACCCGAGGGCACAGATGTCAAGGGTGAGGAGAAGAAAGAGATGCTGAGGGATGACAGCAAAGATGAGATGCATGTAAAGGAAGAGGAGTTGTGTTCAATGTTTGAAGAAAAGCTTGTGGTTAGTCAAAACGCTTTAAAGGATGAATTTGAAGTGCAGATTTCTCAGGTGCGTAAAGAAATGCAGGCCTACATGGACCAGGCTCTGAAAGGCTTGGAGAGTCAGATGCAGAGCAGCTGGCAATCCCACAATCTCCAACATCACAAAGAGAAGCAAGAGAGCAAAGGTCCAGACAAGAAACAGAAGCCTTCAGCAGCTCCTGCCCTGGCGTCCAGAAGAGGAAGAATCCTGACTCGGACCATGACCTCCATAATCCCTAAGACATGCCCCCCTGTCATCATTGGCCCACGCGCCAAGTCAGAGACACTGGGCTGCTCGAAGCGGGAAAGCTCTTGCCTCCTACTGAGGGATCCAGGCATCTCTCTACCAGGAAACAAGCCCTGCCAGAGCCGTAAGCCGCTACCTCCAGTCTGCCCACCTCTGCATCAGCACAAAAAGCCTGTCAAGCCAAAAGATAAAACTGGAAACTGGAAAACAGGAAACTGACTCCACTTGTTGGGACCCAATGAAAATCTCGATAGTTTGTGCAACTGTCCTGATAACAAGGCAGGAGCAGAAGCATTCAGGTCAAAATGACAACTTTTTTGCTCTGTCACTGTTATTGCGTATTGTACCGGCCAGCTGTGACTGTTCATTAGAGCTGCAACTATTAGCTAAGTCATTTATTTAGTTAAATTTGATTATCCATTCAAGTTATTATTCATGCAAACATGGCAGAAGATTTCAATTTTGGAGATTTCCAGCTTTTATCTTTTTTATATAAAAACAACCCGAATATCTTTGGATTTCAGACTGAACTAATTTAAAGACATATTCTTGGAGTTTAGCAAACTCTGTCGGACATTTTGTTCAAATAGGTTGTACTAAAAAACAAATTGAGACAAAGATCAGCAGATTAATCAATCAAAAAATAAAATATGAGTTGCAGCACTATTGTCCAGTTTATGATTTGCTGAGGGTTCTGCTTTACTGCTAGCATTATGTAGATATAAAAAGTGTGTTTGGAAATTGCAATTATAACAAAACATAATAAAGCTGTGAGAGTTTGAAAAGAGATTTGCATTTATTCTAACACAATCAATGAATTGTGTGACATTAAAGAGGAGTTTTGGTATTCCCTCATCAACAAACACAATATATTGATGGTCAGTCCAGGCTCGGTAAATCAGCTTTAGATGAATAGAAAAGGACTCAAATGTATTGCTTAAATTGTGGTAAACTAGCAAATGTGAACTCACATGAGTTATTTATGTACTAGGGGTAAGTATGTATAAGGGGTAACCAAGCATGCAATACATTTGTGATGAGAGCTTTTACTTTAGTACATTGTGTGACAGGTCACTTTTACTTTAGTACATTGTGTGACAGGTCACTTTTACCCTAAGGAATACAATATATATGGATCCTGTACAATCTGACCAACAGGTGGCAGCAGTTCCTCTTTTTGGACTCACACCAATTCCATTTGAATAAATACAACTTCTTTCTCACTTTCCCTGCAGGGACTTATAGAGCACTTCTATAACTGGAGGACTTGGTTAGCGGCAGTTGAGCAACATGAAACAATTCTTTAAATCAAGTTTGTGCAGTCATTTAAAAAATAGAAATATCTGTGACCCTGAACCAACAAAAAGCCTCTTGTTATTGAACAAACTTGTAAATACCAAAATTGTCATAATGATAGTGAAGAGTACCTGACCCATGAAGTCCCAACGTGGAGACAACTGACCAGACATAAGGTAAAGTAACCTCCACCATCACTTTGTTGTGCAGCCCACTGCTGCTCCCCAGTGGCCGAACACCACAGGTCTGCAGCTGCATGCATCTGCTTCCTGCAAAAAACAAGAGTAACTATGATGAACAGATGAAGGGGGGGAGGCACTGCACACAAATCAATAACAAACTACAATCTGACTATGAGGTAACTTCCTAATGACTAATGTTTTCCTTACTTTAAAAAAATATTTTGAAGGCTTATAACTTGATACAGACAAACTCATTTTAAATGCCTTGATTTGTTCCATTTCTTTCCTGCAAAAAAAGCCATTTTCTAGCTGGTGAGTGACAAAAGAGGTCAAAAAGTTTAAATAAAGATCAGCAAGTGTCGTGCCTGCACATTGTTTATAAGGTGTAACTTGTGCAAGATAGGTGATCTGTGGTTTACCTCTGATATTTACTGGGGGAGCACCTGAGTGTGCACAGCAGCTGAACTGGCACTGGGCTCAGCCAGTGACAGGAGATGCATTTAGCCCTGAAGCAGCCACAGGAGCAGTGTGCCTCTAGGCAGGACCTCCACAATGGATCGGATAGAGAACGATGTGAAGAGGATCTTTGTTTCTTATAGGCGATGGTGGTGGGCCCTGAGCGGCCATATCCGGAGGGGACGAGAGCCCAGCACATTCAGGTCTGGCCAAGGCGTGATGTCCTCGGAAGCAGCATCTCTCGCCTAACGATATCCACCAGCAGCAGACTCATTACTATTCAGCATGTAGACAGACATAGATAGATAGATAGATAGATAGATAGATAGATAGATAGATAGATAGATAGATAGATAGATAGATAGATAGATAGATAGATAGATAGATAGATAGATAGATAGATAGATAGATAGATAGATAGATAGATAGATAGATAGATGCATAGACAGGCACACACACACACACACACACACACACACACACACACACACACTCACACACACAATGTAACAGATGTGCCACATATGTGAAGAGTTAAACCCTAGCCTTTACAGTGTACTCCAGGGATACTGATCTTACAGGTCCCATATGGCCAGACACCATTTCACAATGGAATTTATTTTTATGAATTTCATGTGAATAAGGCACTAGAGTGCACCAAGATAAACAAAAAGCTTGTTTGAAAAGAAAAAGAAGCTTCTGAACCCATCGTATTTTACACTATAACAGCTTTGTTAATTCTTTCATCTCACGGTTATGAACCATTACAACATTTGAGTGATCGCTAGATAGAAGAGGTCATTTTCTATCCAATAAAAATTGAAGAACCTGGACGTATACAATGCATCATAGTTTACCAAATAACTTTATGATAAGAGGTAACAACTCAACAAAACAGCTAGCAGTAGCTGTACATAGGTATCAGAACAACAGGAGTAACGTTACATTTTTCCAGCAAAAGAGCCCCAAAACAGAGGAGGCATATGCCTACAGAGTAAGAGTGATTACAAACAGTCTCCACTAAGCTAGATCAGTAAGTAACATACCTGACTATACTGAAATACTACTAGGTGTTTAACTCTGCCTGGCACTGAGATGGGTGTTTCTTTTTAGTCAAGCTGCTAGCAGTAGCCATGATGCTTACAATTTATATATCAAAAAGAAGATCATGGAGATCATTTTCAATGTCTTGGTTGTGCATTTTCTTTGGAAACAAATGATGTGTTTCATGTGTTGACGGGCAGAAAAGGAAAGCAACCTAACAGCGGCACCAACAGCAATACCAAACACCAGGGGGTAACATTTTAAAAGTTATCCATTTCCACTTTAATGTTGTATACTCCAACCAAAGCAGCTGTTGCGTCTAATAAACCGAGTAGAATATCTCACTCATTTTCATATAACCCTACTGTCAATCCTAGGACCAAGTTAGTTTACTTAAGAAGTTAGGATAACAACTCAGTTAATTTGAGTAATGGTCCTTTAATATTCGTTGTATCTGATGAAAATAATTAATGTTCCTTTATTAACAGGTCCCTGGCCTTCTTTCGTTTTGCAAAAAGTCCCCGGGCAAATCAAGTTGAGTATCCCTGGTGGACTGTATATCCTCTTATGTATTTTCTCAGCTGACTAAAATCCTCTCAGCCACCCAATCAGATGTGGTTAGTGCCGGGTGGAGTAGACATGACCCTGAACAACAGGGAATAACAATGACAGGGAGGCGACGTTGGGGTAGATCCATTTGAAAGCCTGATTTCCTAATCGTCTTTTGAAACGTGCCAAAAGATAACAACATTACCATGAAAAAACTGACGTCATGTAAACGCTGTATTTTTCTAAGCCGTTGTTCTCAAGGTTTGGACAATTACAGCAAGAGGCCACTTCCAGGTTAAACAAGACGGATTACTGAGACAAGCTGATTTCTGTAGTGACTCTCGCACGGACATGGTAGCAATTTACAGCCATTTTTTATGGTGGAGAAGTCAGGCAGAGAAACTGCAGTGTCGGTGTGTATTTGATACTCAAGTGGCCACTTTTGTGAGCCATGATTAGACATGTAATACCCCATTAATTGTTAGACCTTATGATAAGATTTGAGGTGATTTCGCTCTGTTTCCGAGGGCTGTGGAATGCCATCGATCACTATCATCACAGACTCAGGCTAGGGAGGGAATATGGGTAGAGATGTTGCTATGAATGCATTAAAAGATAAGATTTCACTTGTTTTATCACATCAAAAAGCACAATTTGCAAAAAGGCGATCAGTTTTTTGAAATGATGGAAAACTAAGAAGAAAAGTATTGTAAGTTAGTGAATATTCCTACTTTGAGCGACCTTACCTTGACTCCAAAGGATGTTTTATTTATTTTAGCAGGATAAATCTGCAGATTACTTCCTTTATCAATGGTTTTCTTTATGAAAATTCTGAAAAATGTCATTAACAGTTTGCCGAAGTCCAAGATAAAGCAGCTAATTTTGGGTCCCTAATTACTAATGACCTTAAAAGTGTTACGAACATAGAAGAACAGGTAGGATTTTGTACAAGTAACCTTCTTTTAAGCCATGGATTGACAGCTTTGTGATGAGAAACTGTCGAGAGGATTAAGGCTCACACTGTACAGTTAATAACATAAAGAGTCTGAGTATGAGCCCAGCTACAGTCTAGACAGCCGGGCCTCTGATCCACAAAAACAAGTCAGTCCAACCTGACACAGAAACCTTGAAAGTAGCAGTTTCCTTCTGGCAAAGCTGACCTCCATCATCCATTAATGCCAGAATACACTGCTGGTTCAGTGTTAACACTTTGAACATGCATCATTTATTTTTTCAGTCTGTATTGTCTTACTGAAGCCATCCCTCCGAAATGCTGGCATCCTTTGAAAAGAACACCCTTTTTTTTAAATGTTCATTTTCAAAAGATGACGGTGACGCTTTAGTAATTGTGCCTATTTAACGCAATGGCATAAGAAATGGTACTGTATATTTATCCAAATGATATATGCAAATGAGTTGTTTATTCAATTGAAACAAGTTATAGAAAATGTATCTGCATTATAAGCAACATGATAATGCCTTTACCCTTCTTATGGTACTGTATAACCATAATTATAAGCACTCAAAGGCATTAATTGTGCCTTATAACCATAATGACAACACATTATACAGCAACAACTTCAAAGGTAAAATATCCTAATACTTGATAACTGCTGCTGACACACTGATATTGTTTTTGCATGGATCATAGCTTATTTTAATTCCCACAATTTAAATAAATCATAATCCTTTTCATAATGCAATAAATGAGCTGTTATAATGTATTGGGATGGGATTAAAAGTACTTTTCTATGGTCATTGTGTGTTTTGAGTTAAGTAAGCAATCCACGAAAGAAGTGAGACAAAAGGAAGAACACACATGTACAACACACTCCTGCCCCCCTTATTCACACACACACACACACACACACACACACACACACACACACACACACACACACACACACACACACACACACACACACACACACACACACACACACACACACACACACACACACACACACACACACAGCTCTCAGTCCTTATTCCAGTTTCTTGGGCTTCAGTACACCCCTTTGTGATTGAGATTCACAGGTAAGAGGACCAAACAGGCAGGTAGAGGGACATCCACAGGTCCTTTTGATTAGATACTTTCTCTAACTACTTATTTTTTGATACGCTGCAAGATAAAGCTGTTTGTTTTACGTGTGTCTGTGTGTGTATATGTGGGTATGTTATGGTCGAGTAACAGGTGGACGAAAGCTACAGAGAAAGTAGGGTAAGCGTTGACAGCGCACAGAATGTGTCATATGTCTGTTTACAAGTGCATTTGGACACACACACACACACACACACACACACACTGCAGAGTGCATTTGTTGCTGCTTGGGTGGGATGGAACAGCAGGGAGATCTGAGGGGAGGGCAGCAGTTGTGTTTTGGTTCAGATGTCCCATTTGGGTGTGGCAGCTCACACTGACGACAACACTCGGAGCGAGCACCTGTGTCTGCTGCTTTAATGTGTTTCACTTAGACTGGACATGCAGAGTGATGGCGAAACCAGTGAAACAAGTCTGGATATATTCCATATTTTACTTACATGTATAATCAACAAATCTAAACCAAAAACACAATCGCTCCTACTGAAAGGAAGCTGTGTGTGTAGAAATAAGCTGTGTTGTCCCAGGCAGCACATTGTGTTTTTGGACAACTCCCAAGTTATTAAAACAAATCAGAGAGCCACTGTAGATGGGTTCCAATTCAGCTGTTTTCATGGGCATTTTCATTTTGCCCAGAAAAAAACCTGAGTGGAAATGCAGAACATTCTAAGAAATGTTGAACCTACGCAAAGAGCTTTGTACAATTGGCTGAGGTTGAAAAGATTACATTTTACGAGCAGTTATGGATGGAAACCTGCCTACTGTACATTAGCTGACATGCTTCTTTATTAACTTGAACATGTGCAATATAGTTTAGTTTTAATCAAAACCATACACAGTAATATTCACTTTAAAAACAAGTTCCCTACAAATGCACTAAAGTCACTCCTGTTTGAGTTGTGTTTTCTAAAAGCTACGGAGCACAGACAAGGAAATGATGTATCCAATTCAAGAATAATAATACATATTTGAGACCAGTTCTTACAGATTGAGTATTGAGCGGCAACATTTATGTACGAAAGTGTAGAGGAGGGAAGTCAGACAGTTGGTTGGTACTGGTGTTTTTATGGTTTTAACTGTTCATAATAGCAACAATATAGAATATTTCAATTCTTACCCTTCAAATTGAAAGGGATCAAATAGCTTTGTTTCTACATTTAGATAAGGAAAGTAAGGAAATCCAAAATATGGATGAAAAAATGAGTTTCATAACAAAAAATACGATAGTGAAGTAGAGAGCAACTGTGGCTCAGAACAACCAAACAAAGTACATTAATGTTTGTATTCAACCCTTAACTGCTTAAGCATACACATGCATAGACAATTTACAGAACCATATTGAATATTTTACCCATTACAAAAAGCATTTACAAGTGTGATTGCAAACCTTAGAAGTTGTCCAACAAGATAAGAGAATGTACATTTTTTATGGGGTTTGTTCCATATGCTGCACTGTATCTGAAGTCACAAAACAAAGAGGTATGTTTGAATGCTGTGTTAATGTTCTGCTCTGTTAATGAGGAAAATAATAACATCTCTAAGGGGCACAATGGGTTAACATGGTTCAACTCCTTCTAAGAATACTTTAAAAGAACTGTAAAAACCCAAACATCCAAACACGCAAACGGGTCACCCTGGCCACACACGATTACCACCAACATTTATACGAGTTCAGATGCCTCCACAACTGTTGTTTTTGTGCTGGCGGTGTCCCCCATGCACCCCCGGTGCTTTGCTCAGCTGGTATTCTGGGTGAGTTATCCCAAAGTGGACTTCGCTGGCTAACAGCATGAGACAAGCTGTCAGCCCAACTCATCTCAATAACAACAACAAGTCTGGCCAGTGTAGCATGCATGATTGACTCCACCCTGATTTCACTCACTCATAAGATAAAAGATGAACCAGATGCTTTTTGGTCCTTATAATGATGCTGTAAAAGAATGTGTTATGGACGGTACGCTTTATAAATCCTTCCAAATGGCACCTGACCTAGCTATGAAGAATAACAGTGGGTGTTTATGCAATCGTGTGTCTGTCTGTGTGTGATGTTGAAACCGAGGCCCCAGCTCACATCCATCACAGTGACCATCGTGTGATCTGCTGTCAAATATGCTGCGTTTTGCGAGGATGGACAATAAGTAACATATGATCTCTTACATACAAAGTCGAGATGAATCATGCATCTTCATGTTCTCACTGTTTCACACATGTTGTTGCTTTAAAATGTGATGACAGATGAATTCGTCTAGCTGTGGCTTTTTTCCCCAACTACCTCACCTCGCTCACTATTTTCCTCTTTCTGTTGAAGCATCTGCAGTCAAATGCTGGCCTCCCATCACCCCCACCACCGCTTCCCAGCTCTGCCCCGCACCCTGACCACCGCTCTAACTGCGACCACTTGTCAGTGGGGACAAATATTGACTTGTTTGTTGGCCTTACTTCTGCCAAGATTAGAGCCCCACTTCCCCCCGCCATCTCTAAACGGTGATTACGTCCAACAGAGCTCATTACTGTCAAATCAAAAGATCCCTCAGAAGAGTCACTCATTGGTAATGACCCTATTATTCAGTGAACATGTGTGGTGTGGTTGGTTTTACCTCCTGTGGATAAAGAGTCTTTTTGTGACATTGTTTTTCACATGAAAGTATTTTAAAATGGAGTTTACTAAAAGATGTCACTCAAAATACGTTGTCCCTCCTCCTCCTACTTGTTACAAATAAAAACTCTTTGATTGTTACCCACAAGACTGTGTCATCCAATAGTTAGAGTACCACAGCTGATTCACATCTGAGTATCGAATACACATCTCAGGATGACAATCACTTTGCCTAATCCGGTTACAGTCTGGATACTGGTTGTGAATCAATAGAGATTAGAGATCTATTAGTCTGAAGGTGTAAACCAAATGCAAAGGCATTCATAAGAAAGCTTTAACCCTCTGGAGATACTTAACCCTGAAATAACAGGATGGTGTAATGAAACTGATGTGAAACCACAGGAATTTAAATGTAAAAAGACCCTGTTATATACAGATATTGACTTCTCCTCTCCACATTTAAAATATATATTTTTTTATTTCAACAAATAATGAACTTTGTTTCCACACACTCAATGAGTCAGAGAGATCTGGTTCATAGAACACATCTTTATTACAGTAGTTAGTTACAGTGATGTCGAAAAATAAAACATATACATCAAACTGGATCATTTATTTACAGAGTTTCTTTGTCCCCTTTTAGTGCTGTGACTACACTGCGAAACCCCTACACCCACCCCGCCCCGCTCCTGTTCCCCAACAACATTTGTCAACTGCCATCTGCCTGTCTGCCCCCCGTCTCCTCTCAACAAACTATATAATTAAGCCGCAACACCTTCTCTCGTCTTACACCCCCCTCCCTCCTGCAAACTTCTACCTTCACATACAAAAAGAGGACACTGCTCTGTTTGATTTCTCTGCTCACACATCTTTTTTAACAAGTGCTTCTAAAACAAAACAGCAATAGATCTGAACAAGAAAAAAAAATGCTATGGTATGAAAATACTGTACAGCTTTATGTTTCATCCAGTGTAAACCGATTTTAAATTGATATACAGTTCCCAAAAACAGTGTGTGTTTCTAAAATCATAACTATGCCCTCTTTCCATGACAGAATTTTACAGAGCAGGACAAAACTAAAAATATACTTTCTTTTTTCTCTTCGAACTTGAGGAACAAAGCAGCAAAGGAGCGCAGCCCGCTGGCTCCGGCTTCACGTCCACACAACATACAGAGCATCCACATCTCTCACTGTAGAATAGGAGGAACATATTATAGATTTCATGACTGTGAGGGGTGAAAGTTCATCAGCTCAGCTTCTCAGCTTTAAACAACGGACACATAAAGTTTTTTTTCTACAAGTGTTCCAGTGGTTGGAGCCCCGCTCCACCTTTCCTTTTCCCTTCTACACCTTGGTGGCTAGAGACTGGATCTCTGATTTTTGAGTCTGGGCACTGAGCGTAGAGGACATGGAACTCATGTGGCCATGCATAGCCTTCTTCAGGTTGAACAGGCACAGACACTGAGAACGAAAGCGCAGGTCAAAGAAGGCATAGAGGAAGGGGTTGAGGCAGCTGTTGACATAGGCCAGGCAGGTAGTGTAGGGGTGAGCCAGCAGCAGGAAGCGCAGGAAGCCGCAGGAGCTGGGAAACAGGTTCAGGTAGGAGAGGGCGTCCATGCTTTTCAGCACATGGAAGGGAGTCCAGCAGAAGGCAAAAATCACTACCAGTGTGGTGATGATCTTCAGCAGCCTCTTCTTCTTCTGGTCTTCCTTGCGCAGGTTGTTGAAGTGGCGTGTGACGGTGCAGCCAATGAAGCAGTAGAATATGGTCATGGCCAAAAAAGGTAGGAGAAAACCCAGAGCGGAGGAGGAGAGGCTGAGTCCGGCTATCCACAGGTACTCGTGCCTCTGGTTCAGGGTCACCAGGCTGAAGTCCATGGCGCACGTGGTCCTGTTGCTGTTCAGGTCGTTCACAGTGGTGCGGAAGAGCAGTGTGGGCACAGCCAGCACGCCGGACAGCAACCAAATGGCCCCCAAGGACGCCAGCATGGTCCCTCGAGAGCGCAGCCTGCTGCTTGACAGGGAGTGCACGATGGCCAGGTATCGGTCAAAGCTCAGGCAGGTGAGGCAGAAGACGCTGGCATACATGTTGACCAAAACAACATAGCTGCTGATTTTGCATAGAGCCACACCGAAGGGCCAGTGGTACCCCAGAGCTGTGTAAACGGCCCAGAGAGGTAGGGTGATAACAAATGTGAGGTCAGCAAGGGCCAGGTTTCCTATGTAGACATCTGCAGCACGACGCTTAGACTTGGATCTCCAGACAGTGAAGATGACCACGCCATTACCTGACAGGCCCAGGATGAAGATGAGCATGTAGAGCACAGGGATGAGGGAGTAAGAGGGCTCCCACTCTGAGTAGTCACAGGCAGTCTCATTGTCATCATAATACTCATAGTTATCAACATATTCCGCAGTGGTGGTCTCCATGCTGGAAAAGAAAATCCTTGTTTACAGAAAATAAAAAAGTAGAGTCCAGTACAGTTCCAAAGTTCTTTGAGGTGAATCAAAACTCAGAGGATCACAGAGGAGCCTCAGAGCTGCTGCTGGAGGAGACTGTGAGAGAGTAAGTGACTGCTGGCTGCTGTCTGCCTTTTTAAACTCGGCCCTCCACACCCCTGGTTCCCTCCCAGGACGACCCCCCTCCTTCTACCCCAGTAAAACATCTCGCAGTCAGCCCTCCCCCCTCCTCCTCTCTCTCACCTCTTCTGGCGGAGCCCGAACGACAGAGAGCCCCGATAAGCTCCCCTTGTACCCTAGCCAAACCTTCATAATAAATGTTTTTTTAGTATGCAAAATTAATGATAACCATATTTGAGGAATTTGCACGATGAGCAAAATACAATACCTGATTAAATAAATACAAATTCGCAAAATTATGAACGTGTCGATCCCACCTGAGGTCTGGTCGAATGTAAATCAATCAATCAATCGACCATCAATCAATTTAATCAGTCATTGAAGTTTTAAAGTACTTTTAAACAAACGATCTTTATCAGTTTTTGTAAAGAAGAGAAACTATTTACATATTTGCTTATTAGCAATAGTGAGCAAGTTATATAACAATTAGGCTACACCCTTATAACAACCCTTTAATAAGGACAAAACTAAGGTAGTCAAAAAGTTGATTAAATCAGTTTTTGCCCGTTACTGACGTGAAAAGATGCCATCATGTAAACAAAGCAGACCTGTCGGTCAGGTTGCACCCAACCCCCCCACCGCCCCCCCCCTCTCTCACTTTACTTTTTTATCTTTTAATCGGCATGAACATCTTCTTTTCAGCGTTGCATTACTTTACCATCGACTTCGTTAGAAAACGAGATTTTGCTAAATTAGGGAACAAGCCTGGACATTACAACTCAACCCGTTTTACATCACAATCACAATTAAATGGGTGTAAAACGTGCACTCTATGACATTTGACAGTCTGATCTGTCGGTTTTTGTCGCTTATTTCTAATAAAAGAGCGTTTACTGTCATATTTAAATGAGCTGCAGCCTTTATTGCCACATCAGCAATATAATCTGTTGAGTTGAAATTAAAACGTAATTAGATCGACAGTGAATTTCAAACTGTTTGAAGATCAGATTAAACATCAGCGGGCAGCTCAAGCCGGCATGTGTGAATTCAATTCTCAAGTCTGGGGATTTATTACCATGATAAAAGGGCAAGCAAACGCACCGGTTCGAAGCAAAAACAAAAGGAAACCTCACATTGACACCATCACTGCGCTCACAATGTCTATTTCTAAATCCTTTTTTATTGTTGGTTAAAACATTTAACTGCTCATTGCATCAAATAAGGAGTTAATGCAGCGCACATTTTAATAAGAGTAAGTTATATGATATATATTTAAATCACCTGTAAAACTTCCCACTACAACAAATAGGTAGGCCTTAATTATAGATTTCTTTAATGTTTAGTTTTTTTGTAAATTTAAAAAACAAACAAATAGAGAATTTAATCCTTCATCAAACATACACACAACTGTATCATTTACAACAGATATAACACATTTATTCATCTACACATACAAATATAATGTACATATATTATATATATTGTAAAGCAACACCAAATCACTTATACATCAGTTAATATACTTCATGCTATAGCAGGAAAAAAAAGAAAGAGACATACAGTTTGGAAAACAAATCAATCAGCTCACAACATATTTATAGCAGCTCAAATGGACAACCTTTATTGAACCCAAGAGTGATCAACTCTGATGAGTACACATTATTTACAGCTGTAAGATTTAGTGAATCTCTACCAAACAGGCCTCCTAGTGGGGATAACATGGAGCTACTCAGTAATTCTCCAATGGAGTGTTACACCGTGAAGGACAATCTGGATCACATTTTATCAGCCTGACCGGTTATTGTGCTGTCCTTATAAACCAGTGTATGAGTCTAACATGGCAGACACAATGGCTGCACTTCATCTGTTCACATGATTTTGTATTTGTGTGTCAAAAAAAATGGTGGTGATTCTTCCCAAATTGGTTATGAAAAAAGAAAAATGCACCAATCTCATTCGGCTGTACCTTTGATCAAAGACACACACACACACACACACACACACACACACACACACACACACACACACACACACACACACACACACACACACACACACACACACACACACACACACACACACACACACACACACACACACACAAACACACACACTCCAGGTGGGTACTCCACCTCTACCTAATTCCCCAGGGAGAGGATTGGACGCCTGCTGCTTGCAGGCCCGATATCTCTAAAACAAATAAATTAGCAAATTTAAAAAATAAAGGTGAGTAGATAAGAAACAGATGGTCAGATTAGACCATCGTCTTGGATATCTTTAGAAGACCTCCTCACTTGTTAATCGGAGCCTTTATAGGTGCCAAGATAAAGTCCTGCTGCTGATCCTGAGGCTCAGTTTTACGGGGGTGGGAGGATGATTATCAGCTGGGAGTGAGGATTTACTTTCCAAATATAACACGAGTGAAATATATAAAGTGTCTCAACACAAGTCATGGCACGCTTATATTATGTGTCATTTTTCTTTTAGATCCATTATCACTGTCATTAATTGCAGTAGTGGAAAAAAAACTAGTAGATTAAAATTACTGTACTTGAGTACACATTTGAGGTACTATATGATTTCCATCACAGGCTACTTACTATTTCTAATATTTTACTTCTCAGAGGTTAATATTGTTATTTTTCCTCCAATACATCTGCCTGACACCTTGACTTACTCACAGATGAGAGTTTTTCATCCCCCTCTTGCACCATGGAAAACAGTGTTCCTCCTGATTTTGCCTTAAACTGAAAGGTCTCCATAAAGTTCTCCTTTTTATTTTGAGAATATCATCAGACTTATTCAACTAAATAAACTTAAATCAGCTGCAATATGCATTTTCACAAAGTTAAAAACAAGGCTGTTTTTCTGAGCTTGTGAAATTCAACTTTTTAGAGATATGTCTAACAGGACAGCAATGCTTCACACATATGGTGATCAAATAGAATATGATGCATGGCTGTAGCTTAATAGTATATAAAGGGGTTCAAATGACTTCAACCTTAAACATCTACAGCAGTAAAATGCACCATTCGCATAAATAAAGGGGAATAGCAATGCAAAAACATCAGTAAAACAATGACAGGGAAAGTTATATTGCACATTTTTTAAGAACATTCTGCCGATAATACTAATACAGTTCAACTTTAAGTAAGGATTTGAAGCAGTACTTGAGTGTACATTTTTTTACGTGAGGTTTCGATGCTTTTACTTATATCTCAATACTTCTTCCACCACTGCTACCTTGGCACCTTTAGCTGCATTGCGTCACGGCTTTCTCTCTTTAAGTCTGGACCACACATGTGTCCCGGCCACAGCTGTGCCGGCTTTTGATCTGCTGCTGTAATGAGCCTGCTGCTGTGATAAGACTGCTTCTGTCTAACGCTGACCATGCAGTGGGATATCATGGATGGTTTTGTAGCTCTTCTGTAGAAAGTTGCTGATTTGCACCGGCGGATATATTATAAAACTGAAGTGAGATGTGTGATATTCATCTTTAAAGTTCACTGGAGTCAATGGCAGGCAACTTGAGGGATGTTCGTAACGGACACAAGTCAGCTCCAGTCTGGTCAGAGGTGGAGATAAGTCATTGAAGGTGTAATCTTTGAGCTGTGGTCTGTTTGAAGTGTAAAAATTGATGGCAGCTCACAGATCCCCCCTCTCTATGACTTGATTTGTTGCCAATACAGCAGACCCCAGGAGCCACAAATCATGCTGAGGCACACAGAGGGAAGTGGACCACAGGGTCATTCGAGAGACAAAGTTGGTCTCGAAGTGTGCCGTCCTGAACACACTTCATGCAGAACAAAGATAATGGATTGTATTTGTGTTTCCATCCTTTCTTACTTTTAGCCACAGCCACGGACCTTTCACGGTGGCCTGCTAAGTGCCGACTCTGCTGTGTCAGACGAAGTCACACTCCTGTGCCGTGGAGCTAGTGCCACAGCCTCAGATGTGCGATGGCACTGCTCCTGCTGAGGGCTTTCTTATTGGCAGGAGCTTCTTGCTAAACTGCAGGTCATCTGAGGATGGGTGGCTGTTGTGTGTCTGCTACTCCTGCAAGACACTTTGCTTCTGCATGTCTTTTTTTTAACATAAAATAACCAGAGTGAAATACATTCTCATAGTGTGAAGTCCTGTAAATAACCTCCTTAAGGTATTGTTTTGTGCTGTGTGTGCTTGATTAAAGTCAGTCCTATCACAAACAGCTACTTTTACCACACATCTGCCTGGTCTTGACCTCAGCATTGAACTGAATAGAGACCTCCACCCAATCATTGTAAATCTGTGTGCTGATAAGGCGGCTCTATTGTTTCATTTTTGTCGCTCCATGCACTTCTCTCTTAATGAGCAATGCACCTGTAGTTACAGGGCTTTTCCAAATGTCATCATTCATCCGTGATCAGGTCGAAATGTTTTATTTCTCTGTTTCCTGGAAGATTGGAATACAGTTTATCTTGTTCAGAGATTTGTTTTTACGTATGGACTGTTTACTCTCTTTTTGTAGTATAGATGGGTTTCTTGTTTATGGCAGAGGAGTTAACGCCAACGTTCAACTTTATAAAAAGCATGAGGCTCCCCTATTGCTCATTCAGTAAGAGAAAAATACTGTATTTCCATTTCTGTAATATATCTAAAAAGTATTAAAGTACAGAATTGGTACAATCATGTTAACTTGTAGTAACAGCCATCAGCCAACATTTTTAATAGTTGTCTCAGGCATGTGGCCAAATACACCGTAATGAGCTTTGGAGTATATGATTTCTTTGTTTTCTATGAGAACTTTTTCACAACTTCACAGTACATTTCCGAAGATAAACAACAAATGTAAATCGAGGATGATAAAAAGCTACTCTTTTACTTTTAAAATACCCATCGACTAAATAAAAATAATCAATTTCACTGTAATACTTTTTTGATGTTCCCTTAACTTTTGAAAAACAAACTTGTCACTTTAAGGGAAACTCCACCGATTTTACACATAAAAGTGTATTTCTGATTGTTGGGGAGTACTACTGCATAATGTAAAGGGAAAATAAACAAGTGTATGAAGGCTATAGCAGTTTGATGCTAAATAAGCCTCTACTTGCATACAAAAACATGCAAAATCTTCAAGTCTAATCTAAAAATCCATGAATTGTCAGCTTTTGAAATGCATTGTGGGTAATGTAGGTGCTGGTTTTGACAAGAAATAACAGTGTAGTAAATAGATAATAAAAAAGACAATGTTCCTGGTTGGCCGTGAGTCTGACATTAGTGTGTGTGTGTTATGCTAAATCACTGTTAGCTTTCATGCACTAATAAGAGCTTGTTGCTTTCTCCGTTGCTGCAGTATGAAGAATTAACGCCATTCAGATTCATTTCAATATTTACTCTGTGTCGGTGAAATGAACATATGCGCGCATCGAAGCAAAGTTTTCTTTGGATGGCTCCAATGGAGGGTGGGGTGGGGGGGCCTTTATCAGCAGCAGAAGTCATGCTGTCTGTGTCTGGGAGACAGTTCATCCATATCAAAACCAAAACATGGCCCAGCCAGAGCCAAACTACAGCCGTGTTTAAAAGCTGATTACCGCTGTTGCTACCAGAAACAAAATCCTGACTGTTTATTTATGATTTAACCACCTTCCTTATTCCATGTCTGCCAGGAAACCACACAAAAAAAACAAAACCTGCACAATCACAATGAGAACACAATTATTGGGACATCCATTTGAGCCAGTGCTTAGTTTAAATGTGCACTTTTTTGACACTTTTTCCCCGGGGTGAGAACGTTTTTAACACTTAACAAACGCAACAGATTTAAGCTGGTAATTGTGACGTTAACTGCCAAATACTGACTCAAATCAAGGCAGCTGTGCAGAGCTGATCTCTGTGCATCCTTGTTGTCTCCTCCAGTAGCTTGATCAGGAACAAGGGGGTCACAAGGTGTTTCCCCTCTCCCTTCTTAGGACCCTAGACCACCCCTGTGTGTGTGTGTGTGTGTGTGTGTGTGTGTGTGTGTGTGTGTGTGTGTGTGTGTGCGTGCGTGCATGTGTGTGTGTGTGTGTGTGTCAATGGACAAAACAGCAAGCACCACAGGATGCGCTATAGCAGTTTGTTGTTATGACAGTTTGTCCTCGCCAACTGAGATTCATCTGTCCGACTGTTGTTTTATGTTTAAGAGATGCCGTGACAACTATAAAGTTTCCTTTTTAACAAACAATAACTGTGTCTATTTTTTGATAATCAAGCAGAAGCCTAACACAAAAATAGCAATAAGGAAGCTATCTGGATATAAATTCCTATGACCAGACATTGTTTATACCCACTACAAATATAAATCATGTAACATAGCAAATATAAACAACTGTCTTGCCACTTGGTCAAGATTGTTGCCAAGTCTGGTTTCTGTTTAAACTTAGTGTGCAGGTGAAACACGTAAGATTTATGCATCACCTGCACCCAGAGGGAAGATGAGGAAGGAAATCCTGTAGAAACCGTAGGAAACAATCCCGCTGGAGAAAATAAAGTAGCGGGAGATGAGTCTAATGAAAGAGAGGATGTGAGGGAAGAAATAAGGGGACAAAGGACAGGGCTGATGAGAGGGTAATGGCAGACGAGCAGGCCATTTCTCTCCGTGCAGTCGAGTTAATGACAGGGATTATGGAGCTGGGGGGACTGCTGGGATCTCCGGGCTCTGCTAGACTCCAGCCTGGCCCTCCCATCCTCCCAGGAGATCTGCGGGAATCTGACTCCATTTGGTCTAAAATCTCCTGACAAAACAAAAATCCCTGTGGCTCAATTAGGAGGAAATTAGTCTCCTCTTACACATTTGCATTGTGTGTTTGTTCATAGTATATTCAAAATCAGTTATCCAGCCTGCTTTTAAAACACCCTGACTGTGTCTTTAAAGTTGGCGGCTTATTCTTAATTGTTCTAACCGGAGATACATTTTGAAGTGGCAGGAAATGTCTGGATCTCATATCCAATAAGGGGCAGTTTTAGTCTGTTTTCTCTAGGCAAAGAAACCTAAATCCTTTCCCTGTTATGAGAAGTCAGAGTGGAACCCAAAACAGCAGCCCATGTGAAAACCAGGTGCGGTGTAGACATTTCATTTAGGAGTGTTACTACGTCCAAGCGCTACTTTTGTCTGTTATATGATCATTTGCTTCAGTGGAGGAATGAAAGAGCTGTCTCAGACCTGACTGGCACTGAGAAAGACCAGGTTAGAGATCCTGAAAAAAATAGGCTTGGTGAGCAAAACCTTAAACAGAAGCAATCGGTGGGCTTTAAAGAGGCCAGAGTATGCTTCTTTTTATTCTTCCCTTTCCTGTTGTGTGTTGTATAGGTTTTTGTGATGTAAATGGTATGAAAAGACTTAAAAGAAAGACAATTTCTCTCCCACACTCCCCTCCGGGAGGCCTCCATTTACTCCTTTGTTTACTTATGTAACATAGTGACGTCAATACATAACAATCAAACACATTGTACGTGATAGGCTAAGGGGAGGGACATCTCTAAGCGGTTGACTAACCACAAAAGAGCCAGCCAGCTAACCAAATAGAGCATACTGGGCTCTGGTTTCAGACAGAGGGTGAAAAGACGTGCAGCAGCACAGGCAGTATGAGAGAAATACAGCTACTTTTTTTTTAACATTAAAGCATGTAAACATAGAAAAGGCTCAAAATACAAACACGAACTTGAAAATTAGGGCCCCTTTAAAACGCCCAAAATACTTGTCATATGATTCAAATACCTAAAAATGTGCTGTATGCAGCAGGGCACAAAAAGTGCAAACAGGTTTATGTCAGTTTAATAGTAAGTGATGAAAGTCCTGCCAAACACTGGAGCATTTTAGAAAAACAGCTCAAATAAGAAACAAGTTGTATCCCACACAATGAGCATTTCAGAAACATTCACACTATTTATATCTCAGAACATTTTGAGTCAACATGACGTCCACTCCTGCGATTTCCTCAGAGACAACACTGTGTTACATTTTTGTTCATATTTCACAACCAAGTATGACAAGGTTTTTCCAAGAGTTTTAAAAAGATGAGAAGCTATTTACAATGTGGGTACAGTTTGGTTGCTTACATAGCTTTACCAGGATTTTTTAGCAGGTTCAATGGTCATCACAGGTACAAAATAATAAAGTGCGTGCTGTCCTGTTACACTTTTATGGTAGCTGTTAACTTCCCCGTCAAACTTAAGGAGCGCTGCTCAGCATTCTTGCCACTGGGGAAACTGCAAAGCATCTGAGAGTGGCGACAGTGTGGCGGAGGGAGCACTGCTTTCCCATCTGTCAGCTGTTTGACAGACAGCAACAAACTGTAAATCAGTCACCTCTGAGGCGAGGCTGGCCCTCTCCATGCTTAGCGCAAACAAACCATAGGGTGTGTGGTGTGTGTGTGTGTGTGTGTGTGTATTTGCCTTTACAGTGCATCGTCATCACTTAGTTCATCTGCGTAATGTGCTGCTGATGCTATATTACATCACTATAAATGTACTGTGATTTTTTTGTCTGATTTATGTTTTTTCAGGGGGATTGGGTGGCGTGTGCAAGAGACTCCCTAACAGTATTGTTTTATTTGTTCTGTGTTCTCACATACATCATTTGTATCTGTATATCTGTGTTCCTCTGTGAAGGTGACAATACAAAATCGCTAACAAAAATTATTTCCAGATTTGGACTTCAAATACCTGTTTAAGGATTGTTTTCTATGTTGTTGAATTGTGTAAAGCACATAAAACCATAAGTCTGTAAAAAACACTTTCTAAATCAAATTGACTTGAAGTGAGGCCACACTTTAGGACAATGCTCATGCATCTCATGAATTAGTTTAATTTCCTTATATACATTTCTTAATTCATAAGGAATTCAATACATCATTGGTACATTTATTACAATACCTGTGTTTTTCAGGCTAGCCTACTTGGACTGATATGACCAATAGCGTATAGAGGCTAATGTTAGCAAAGACGCTTTGTCGCTGACATTAATTAGGTAAATAAGTTGAGTATTCCTACTTTTGTTGACATTTAAGACAAACAAACTTTGCTTTAAAGATATGGTATCTTTCCCCCAAAGGAAGACAGTCTTCCCTTGCCAAGTTTCTCAAATTAATACAGAGCGCCACCAAATGTTTAACTTCATGCCCCATACATCTTACCTTTGCATATCGTAGTGGACGGAGACCCATATTGATCGGCATTTTTTTGTTGCAGATTTTCTTTTAATTCAGTTAAAATAATAAAGCAACAATAAAAGCAACTTTGAATTATCCTTTTAGTAACGTTACTCTCAAACTGATGAAATCCATAAACATAGCTAAATCTGAGGATTGAGTATTTTGCTATCATACAATGCATGTTAGGACCTGAAACTGCATGCATTGGTGCGTGTCAGTAAATCTCTCTGCTCGACATTGTGCCTTCGCCGCTCTATTCTGAGTCTGTCTGGCCTCTCAGCTGGTCTGCCGCCAGAAACAACGGCTCTTTTAAAAACTGACAACTGCTTTAAGGAGTCAAACAATAAAATCAACTTTAACACTCTGTCGACAACTTTGATGTGCAATCACAAGGCGAGAGAAGAGTAGGGAGGGTCAGAGTGGGAGTAAAAACATCCTCTGACTTGCCCTAATTGTTTCAGCATCTGTTTTGCTGTTGCTATCACCCAGACAGGATGAAAACACAACTAAAAACACACATCCAAAGTTTCCACTCGGTCCATTTCCTTTAATGAAGCTGCCCTCACCGTGACTGATAGCAGTCCCTGACTTTGTACAGTGTGTTTCTCCACCTCTGCTTACTGTTCAGCTCATGTTAAACCCTACAATACTTTCCCCTCAATAATGCTTTTCATTTCCCTTCAGGAGCAGCTGATTATTACATTGAGTCGTAACAACTGATGATTATTATCATATCATTTGACAGGAGGAAGAGAAGTAGAGCCAGCAGGTTGTGTTTGGATAAGACTCCACGGCCAGACCGTGCTAATGAAACAACACCAACTGGCTGTGGAACGTGGCCTTCCCATTATCCACGTACTTCAGGTTCCTAAAAGAGGAAGCGGGACACAGTTAAAACACAAAAGGTCCAGATGTTAGGTCCCTTGAAACACATCGCACTGTCTTCCCCGTTTTGAATGCTGACAAATTGGCCTTTAACGATCCCAAAGCAGGCCCAAAGTCAATGTCAAAGCCATGTGTCACTCTTCTGAGCGCTGTGTGGGAAGGCTAAGTGCTTCCAAAAAGAAGCTGGGACTCTAAGACAATATTTACACAAAGCCCGGCACTATTTCAGCCTCCAAAATGGGTTGATCCACATAGATGGAACTCAGCACATGTTGTTGCACTTCATCTCGCTCAAGGATTGAGGGCTTTGAAACACAGCTGAGGGATTAAGTAAAACCTATTGCCTTTCAAACCTAGTAGGAACACATTTACTGACTCAAACACAGGTGATAGTGGAAAACATGTAATGGCCTATAATACAGTTCATAATTTGAATCAATAATCATTAAAGAGCATTTCCTTGAGGTCTTATTGAGTTTCTTTCTGGTAAGTACACTGAGTGACATTTTCACCCTGACTCAAAGAGACACATACCAATCAAAAAGAGACTCAAAATGAGCAGCCAGAAATATAAAAAAAAGAATAAAGAGACAAAAAAACAAAACTAAAAGGAGATGCAAAACCAGTGCAAAGATGACATAAAACAACCATAAAGATTTGCGACTAATGAAAGAGTCATTACAAACTAACGGAGACAAAATGAATGCAAAGAGACACAAAAGACCCACAAGAAGATGTAAGCCCACAGAAACAAGACCATAAAGCAACTAAAAATAGTCCGCTATAAAAAGGGACAAAACACACACACACACATGGTGACACAAAGTAGTTACAAAAATGGGCATAACAAGACCAATACTTAAGACTAAAACAATTACAAAGGGATAATTTAAGAGCGCAAAGAGATAAAATGGTGTTGGAGCGTCTTGCATGTCTGTACCTAGGGGCCCATCCTAATCCGCCCATGTCTGTGACCTGGGTGACAGGATGGCCATGATGCCAGCATATGTGTTGTCTGGCTGCAAAAACTCAAATGTTTGCACCTCACACTCATCCAGCTATGATGTACTTACAAATCAAACAGCTGCATCCCTCCCACCCCAACAGCCTTCCTACTTTAATTAAATATAATGCTAATGCTCACTTTGATATAAAATATGATTGGATGTCATTCCTCCTCGCGAATCGTTGAAGCTATATTGATATATGCATGGCTTCCATATGGTGTAATAATCTTGGAGAAGCATCTTGAAGTGGGACCTCTTCTGTTCAACTGCGACAGCCATACACACTGGAGTGGAGTGGTTTTATTTATTATGATCTGCAACTGATATCTCATACTTATGTGTGTTGAAAGTCCCAGGACCATCAAACTAGGAAAATCCATCCAATAGCTATTAAGCTTTTTTAGACTGAACCCAAGTGGTGTACAGACTGACTAACCAATGTTACGATCCATAAAGCTAAGCCTCTAGCGTGGTTAAAATCCCGTCCCTCTCACCTGTGTTCAACAAATGTGTCCCTCAATTTGTAGGGAAGAAGAACAACGTGACAATCCAATGAACAGCCTTCCACAACAACGCATACACACCAATACATTACTGATGTCAAAACATCCACATCAGAGCAAAGATTTGAGTGTTTACATTGCACTGCCGACCCGTAGGTGAATTCTTGCTCTCTGCGATAATCTTTGGAGAGGGAACACTAAAACAGGAAAAACATACAGCATCAAACTGCATGGACACTATTCATGCGATTGATGCTATGGCTGTAGGGTTCAACGGCTCAGCCCTTCCTGCCTTTGTTGGTCTTTGTTTAGGGTGGTACGCCTTCATCAACGAGGGGTGCCCTTGTGCGTGACCCTTGCTCTACAGGTTATCCCTGAAAGATCACACTTTAAGATGCATTTCTGTTCAAGTTGGAGGTATTTCATGTGTAAATGGAGCACAAACTGGGAGAACTTTTGTACCAGTTTTTATGAGTATCAGAAACTGAGTGTTTTTTAAACAGATGGTTGAGGAGGGTACAACCCTGAGGGCCTTAAGGATTAGGGCTGAGAGGACAAGCCCAAACCTGCTCTGTTACCTTTGCTTCATGATCCTCCGACAGACCCCTGATTTAACTTCAAAAACACATACATGCAATGGGAAATAAAGGTTTTAATGAACTGAACAAACCAACAAATACCAACTCGGTAAGGATGTACACTCTTAATTGCACAACTGGAGGTTCTACTTCTTAAAAGTGTGACTGCATGGGTCCATGCAGAGGGCAGGTGTCTGCTTGACAGCAAGATCAAGGTCAGAGAGTTTGAGAAGAGAGAAGAGACAGGAAGACACCCAGGCTCTTTTCAGGGATAATCTCTGCTACCACAATACGTGACAGGCTTTCACTGGCCCAAAAGGCAAACAGCTCTCAGCATTCCAACAAGGCAGACTGATCGGCCTATTCATACGTAAAGCGAATGGCGATGAGTCGTCTCGCTCATCTTGACATGCAGGGAAGGGATTTGTCTCGCAGGAGAGAAGTCTCACCTGTCAGAGGTAGAAAAGCCCTTTGGCCAGGACATAAAGCACATAACAAAATCTGTGGTAAGGTAAGGTGCCTAAAGTAACACTTGCTAGATATTAAGCTATTGCTCATTTTATTAATGCATACATGATATGAACCGAGGAAGAAAACATCTAGCTACTGCGAAGCACTGCTGTATTAATATTAGAGGAATCCCTTAACATGCTAAAGCGTTTCTCAGATCTTTATCTTGGCTTTAACGTCCTACATGAATAAGGCATAAGGATCTGGTGTGTAAATGTACTAATACATCGATAATAGAGCTGTTTTTGTTCTAATATTTGCATTATGTCTGTCAGATAAAAATGTGATAGGTAAATCGGGTAATATACATTTTTGCTTTCTTGCAGAGAGTTGGTGCAACAGCAACCCGTGGTTACCTTAGCATAAATAGTGGAAGCATGCGATAAAGTTAGCTTAGCTCTGTCCAAAGTTAAACACAATTAGCTTTCACCACCTCTAAAGCTTATTCATTTACGGGTTATATTTGTAGGCAAGCTGTTTTTCCCTGTTTCCCATCTCTGTGCTAGGCTAAGCTAACTGGCTGCAATCTGTAGCCTACTGTCATATTAACTGCACAGATTTGATAAGGGTATTAATCTAACAAGCTCCCTAAACTTTGCAGAAGAATGCAGTGGGAAATCAACATTTCACGCAATCCCAAAACATGTTTTTGGCATTTGTAAATAGATTTGTATAAAGACGCTAATTGGCAATGAATGATATTATTTTCAGGGAGCATTGGACAGTCTGCTGTTTTTCTTTGCAGAAAATGAAGGAGAATCCAATTGTTTTTCGGGTCCCTCCCCCTCTCCCTCTGTGGCTATCAGCAGGTCTCTGGAGAAGTGCTGGTTTCCGTAAACGTGATGGGGAGATGTTTCCTGTGGCAGGTCTGTCTGCTGCTGATTAGAGCCCATCCATCAGCCGGACCTCCTTGGAGCAGGGAGGAAGGCACTGGTCAAATCTGCCTCCCAGTCCAGAGCAGCTACTCATAAACTATAGGTACACGGTTACGACAGGTCCATGCCTTGACTCTACCAAAGACATCACGTCCGCTCAGTATGCACTCGCTGATTCAAAGTTGTGCAAACAATAAAGAATGTGTGAACTCTTGCGAATATCCCTCTTTTAAGTGAAATTTGACAGATCTCCAATTGACTCTTGACGGACAAGTGATGCACGTCATTTCTCTACCCCACTCTGTTTTTGTAAAGCTGTTTTTGAAGTTTTTATTCAAGCCACTTGTTTGTTCATGTGTGTGAAATACTTTCTGCTTCAGGCTCGGTAAGGACTTCTTTGAAACAAATTATGAATCTCAATGGGAATATTCCTCTTCAAATAAAGCTTTAAAAAAAATGTATGCTGGGAAATGTTTTACAGTCTTTCACAGAGGTCAGAGTTGCTTTCTTTTTCTTGCAGACGAGATCTTTCATCGGCTCTGGTCTCCAGGTCGTGATTGCTCTGTGCAGCAGTGAGCTTGATTTCTTCCTCTGTGGTCCTCCGTAACACTTTCGGGTAAAGCACCCACAATAGCAGGATGACTCCAGTCTAAAAACAGGCTGCAGTACGGGGCCCCCTGCAGTGTTAAGGCATTTTTTTGTCCCCATCACTTTCTTTGGCCTCCAGTGTAGAGTGTAAACAGGAGGTAGTGAAGTATTCTCGCCTGCCTGGCAGAGGAAACTACAAAGGGTCTGGAGATTGAACTCTCCCGTGGACAGCTAGTCAACTGGAAGGCATCTCTGTGACCTCCTGAAGTCTGAGAAACTGTGCTTTAACTACAGCCTATTGTGTTGAACATTGTTTGTGGCTAGGTGTCAAAAATGGTGTGACCTTGCATGAGACAAAAACATTGCTACTGTCTGGCGCTGTTGAAGTTCCATTCATAAAACTAAGTTCAAGGCATCAAAACACAAACAGGAAAATTAAATTTAAGGAGTTTGCACACGAGCAGTGAACGCCTCAGCTGCTGCTGCTGTGTTAGAACTGGAGAAAATACCCTCCCAAAAAGAAATCCCATAAGGGGAAAATGTGGCTTTCATACGTGAGAAAATGAATGCTTTCCTTTTATGCCTTTTCTTTCGGTACTTTCTAAATCAGCGGATATTACTGTTTGAGACGCAGACATGGAGAGGGTTAGTCACGGTAAAGCTGACCGTGTCATCTCACTTGTTCTAACACAAATTATTTTGTAGTACGACATAATTGACCATGTCAGGCAGAGGAATTTGGTCAAATTTATGCCACACTTTGACTTTAGACTCTAATGCTTTTAAGGGCCCCTTCCAGGCATGCGGTGGTACGGATGTTACATTCCTCAGAGAGCGGTAAGTGACAGAAGACCACTGACCGTACTCACCTCTACCTGTCAGGCTATTGAACCTGAGGCTGACGTAGACAATGCAAAGGGTCAACAGGTCCACATAGCAATCACTACGGGCAATAGATTCTATTACTCAGGTTGACCTCCGACCTTTGGGGGAGTGTCAAAACAAGATAAATTGAAAAAGTGGAAACAGCGCCTAAAAGCAATTCAAAAGTAAAATTAAGTTGTCAATAACGAAAATGCTAATATATGTAGTTTTGCAGTTATTTCGTTATCAGACAAATTCACTGATGATGACGCTAGATGAAACACAAAAATTCATCTTCCGCGAACAATGAAAGTCCGTACAAGATTTAGCACCAATTCATGTAGATATTGACATATTTTACGTAAAAACGTAGAGCTTCTGTTTGGACTACAGGAAAAGTCCAGGGCTAACTTATGTCATTGGGATTCGTCCTCTGGGGAACATACATTTTGATTAAAAAATCATAGCTACCAGACTAATAGTTATTGATATATTTGAAAGAGGATACATTTGATCAGTTTCCAATCTTGGTTTAGAGTTTAGCTTCTGGCAGGAATACAGGCACAATATGGGTCAAAGTGTGACCCAGTACGTTGGCAGCACAAGGCTCCATTGACTCAGAGTTGTTGATCAGCAGAAGAGTGACAAAGGCCACATCTGAGAAATCATATTGCTGGCAGAGGAAAAAGGGAAAGAGGAACTCAGGTCTTCCCAGCTGCCCTGCTAAAGGGGGAAATGAGAGGCAGACTTGGAAAGATTTATAGTCTTTATAATACATTTCTCAGGAAGGATAAGAGCATTACATTGTAAGTGAGGATATAGTGAAGGAGGAGCGGGGAACACTTGGCTATGTCCAGGACAGTTATTCTGTTAATAGCTTGGCCACCGCTGCTGTTATTGTTCAAGAGACACTACGCCAGGCAGACTGCTCTTTAGATCAGATTCAGCAAGTCTCAAAGGCAGACGCTGAGATTTCTTTTCTGCCATCCAGCTGCTGTCCGTCATGACTGAAAGACCCTGAAGTTACATCCAGCTGCCCCTGCAGATCAACTAATTCCCCCTACAGCCATCTGTACAGCTGAATATGAAAAAAAGACAATATTTGTCAACACCATTTTAATATTCCACATTGACCTACTGTTTGGAGGGAGTGCATGGAAATAAATTATCCTGAAATATGGTGTATGTCCTCATATTGCACATTTACTCTCCATGCATGATTCATTCCCATGCATAACTCTAAGTTTCCACATATCTCTCATTCCAGTGCCTATCTGACCTAGATTGTTCACGCGCAGACCCACCAAATTCCACAGCTAACAAGCACCATGGGGCAGAAAAGGAGGGGGGGCCTTTTGGCTTTCCACACAGGAACATCTTATCAGAGAAAATACCCCGAACATGCAATTATCTAGCAGGCTAGGTAATTTGACCACAAAATTATGTTAGTACATTTTCTGTGATAACTCAACTCATGCACATGGAGATGTTGCGCAACTTTGAAGCAACTCCTTAGTGCAAAATGTAAGTATTTCAGAATCACAAAAAGACATCTTGTGATAAAAAACTTTAGAGATTCTAATCAAAGGGCCTGAGTGATACAGTCTAACAGCACTGTACATGCCAATAATACCCTTAGCCCCGGTCTTCCTCTTTTCTTTTGTTGCTCAGGCGTGGGTTGTCAGATCGCATGTATGCTGGCTGTCGTACATGGTGTAAGAGAACTCCATGCTCAGTGAAAGCTGCAGAAGGCGGCAGTGTGACCCGACGCTGGCCCCTGACCTGCACCCAGTGGGAGCAAAGCTCAGCGGCAGGAGGCCACAGCCAACATGACAGTTCCTGCTGGGAGGGGAACGGGCGAGGCACTGCTCACCTCTAATCCCTACTGAATCACGCTTCACTAGGCTGGTACCCTGCGTGCAATGCTGCACTCTCATTTCGGCACATCCTAACAGTGCAGACGCCTTTGCTTCACGAGAGTAAAGCACCTGTTGAGCCTCATACAGATAATGAGACTATAGTGAAAAATGTTAGCAAGACATATTTGCTCACACTTTGCGTGAGTTGGTAATACAGTCATGTGTGTAAGGCCCACACGCTGTGGCATGTTTCAGGTAGCATGTCACATCGACGTGCTTGAGATGTCACCTTAGGGGCACAATGCCCAAAGCAAATACTACAGATCTCTGAAGAGTTGAAGAAACAAGAGTAAGGTATTCAGGGGCTCCCTGAAAGTAATTATCCTGGCATGTGCGCACACACACACACACACACACACACACACACACACACACACACACACAGTCAGTCAGTGGTGAATGGCTCGACTACTCAGGGTCTGGTTCTCCAAACATACCCTTTTCCTGTTTTTATAAGGAGAAAATGGGAGCAGCAATGGAGAGGAAGAGAGGAGAGACACAGCAGGGAGAAGTGGAGACTGTAGCGCCCTTACTCAACAATCACAACAGAAACCTTTGTTATGCATTATATCACGTTTATTAGAACTGACACAATAATTCAATTAGCAAGAAATATCAATAACAGCATCTCATTATTTTTGTATTTTGGCTTCTAGTTCAAGCTTACAGTACATCAAGATACCCCTAAATACTTATCACAAACTATCTTTTGCCAATATTTCTTAAAACCATACCAAGGTTTAAACAAATATAAAATAGTTATGTGTGATGATTTTTTTAAATGCACCTAAAAAACCTTAAGGATAAGAGGAAGCAGGGGATGGATGTGTAAACCACAATCATGTGTGCATACTTTTATAGGGGGATACCATTCACGAGCAAAACACACAACGTAATGCATGAGTAATGGTCCTAATAGACTTAAGCCAGAGGTTAGACGTTCTAAGCATGTGTTTTTCCCACATTAAAGCAGCAAAAGAAGAAACCACTGGCTTTTATCCACAGGCACGACGCGTGCAGACAGCAAACAAAAACATCAAGTATTATAAAGCAAGGGAATTACTGTCGGATAATTGTGTCAGCATGGAAGGCCCTGCAAGTTGAACCACATATAGTATATGAAAGCATACACACAGTATATATGTCTTAACGCCACACAATGTTTAAGTTGAAGGGAAAGACAGTTCAAAAGCATTTCATGAGAGATGCTGCCAGTCTATCAGGAAAAAAAAAACCTTGAGAAAAGTCATTACTGTTTTTACCACTGAAAGCTGATGCTCAGATCGAAGCAGTAATAAGCCGAGTACAGAGCGAGTGGCGGGACAGGATGGAGTGGATTCCCAATTCCTATGACTTCCTGTCAGGGGCCCCGTGTCTAAAGAAAAGGGCTGCACTGCATACAAGCAGGCATTACTAAACTTTTAGCTGAAAGTAAACCCACACAGTATAAACTCCAAAATGATGCAATTCATGTTGAGATTTAATCTACACACAGCTTTCCCAAGACAACCTTGGGGAATATAACAAGATGATACAGGGAAATTAAGAAACTACAATTGTTATAGTTTAATAACCTGGAACTTTTTTGTTTAATAATTGCTAATAAATGAAAATGGAAGCATGGTTGAAACAAGAGCATATTTATTTTCTCTGTAACCTGTGACACGTTCGTGAGGAGGGTCCCCTGCTCTGACCACCGCGGCCTCTCCCTTGACATCAGAGTGATATCTGAAGTATGCCAGGGGAGGACAGTGGTGAGCCCCAGCTGGACCACATCCACCTTGCCAGTGCGCGGGCCTCATTAACACACGAGTGCTGCAGCCGACGCTGGATACATCCAACCAACACTGGATTATTCATCATTGAATGAGCTACTGTATTTGACACATTCTGGCCCATGTGTGTAAGACTGCGGAACAAGCGGTAACTGATGATCGCTAGACATGTCAGGGTTCATGTTGATGTAACTCTAAGCAGCATTTATAATAGTTCAAGGACACTTAACTGTGGCCAATTTCGTTAATCCCTTCAAGTATCAGATAACATACAGCTCAATGTTATTGCTTTTCTTCCCGCAGTTAATATTAATCAAGAACAAATTTAAGTTATTACTAGTGAGGAAAGAATCTCTGAAAATGAATTTGTATACTGACTGCTTGCTAAAACCCTCCGCAGCACAGCGATTTTAAAATCATAGCATAGCAACCATGACACAATAAAGCTTAGGATTTCTCAGCAAAAGTTATAAGTAAGAGGCTGTAGTGACATAAGAGTTTGGAGGGTGCAGTGGTCTTTTAGCCTTTCCAAAACCCTTAAATTAGTGTGTTATGTAAGCTGCAAATGAAAGCATGCGTGTCTGACTAGCTTACTTAATGGCTGACAGATAAATAGATATCTGAATATCAATAATGAACCTGTAGGAAAGTTTGGAAGCATTCTGGTTTCCCTTTGTAGTCAAAATATTGAATTTTGACATGTTTGAGTAGCATGTGGTTGCAGAGCAGAAGTCCCAGATAGCATAGTCTGAAATTAAATCTTGGAACACATTGGCTATCATCTAGCAAAGATTTAACTTTGGATTAGCTAAATATAATCTCAACCATTTCTAAATGATCTGGTCGTATAGTCATCTCTCACCTCCAACTCCATTCCTTAATTACGGGTTTTTAACCTGGTGTTCACACTTACTTTCATCACCAATACACCATCACTACCAAGGCCAAGGAGAATGTATACTACATTATTTTGTGGGGTTACATGTTACATTAAGACTGCATAACTATTACCACACTGCAAAACCTTCCTTTGTCAATACTTCATGCCTCAGTGTTTTTAGCATTATATCATGTAAATGGCCATCAAATGTAATGACACAATTTCTATATGAGTAAGCTGAAAACACAACTGGATCATGTTTTTAAACAACTCATGAAGGTAACGTTATTTAGCACTAGCTAGCAATAGCTCAGTCTGAGGCTCGGGAACTGGAGGGTCATTGGTTCAAGTCCCAATCGGACCAAATACAGAGTGTGGACTGGTAGCTGGAGAGGTGCTAATTCACCTCCTGGGCATTGCCAAGGTTTACCTTGTATAGGCTACTGAATTAGAACAGAGAACTGTCAGATATAACAACAGTAATAAAGGGTGAAAGGGTTTAGAGGTCAATTCCAGGTATGCTATCCAGTATTAACAGCTTGCTTTCAGTATTGGCTTTGTACCATCAGTCCCATCACATCTACTCATTTTATCTTCATCTAATCTCAAAAGACCTTTGCTGTTAGACTTCATTCTTCCAGCAGCTGTTACTGTGTGGCCGACTCTCTTTGAGATATAATTATTCACAGCAGGCCAGAGCTAGATATGGGTCTGCTAGATGTCACCTGTTGTTCACACAGCCAAACATCTATACCAGGCCTGTTGCTCCCCCTACTCTTCCTGTGCCTATGTCTTTGATCAATAATTCTGTGGTCACCCATCAGCCATCAACATGTGCACCAGAGAGGGGCCCATTGTCAGCTAATTACAGGCCTACTACTCTCTACGACTGAGCCAGTGGTTGGGTGAGCGTGATTAAAAGTCAGCTGGAGCGTGCTTCGGTTGCTAGCGGCTCTTTCAACTAGAACCAACAGCTTGGAACACGGCACTCAAAACAAAGCTTTCTTCTGCACGCTCCGGTCATTGCTGATATTTTAAAGACTCTTGATTGAGCATCAATTTGCGATGAAATTGAGAGCACCTGTGACATCTGGAGAGGCCAAAAGTGAATCACACATGAGTTCATCTTCAGAACGGGACATCAGGACAATGGCTAATAGCATCAGGAGAGGGACAGCTACCATCTGAGTCAGCGAGGCCATGTGTTTTTAGCCAAGACCATTGTTTGTCTTGACTCGGGTGAAGGATAGCATACACAATAGGATCTTGAGAGCTTAAATGTGTGTGTGTGTGTGTGTGTGTGTGTGTGTGTGTGTGTGTGTGTATATGCTTACATGTCCATCTGTATGTACAGTAAGTACTCTAACTGTAACCCCCTCACTTCCTGTGATAGCAAAGAAGAGTTATTTGATTTGCAAGCCTTCAGCAAATCAGTTCAAGATGGAGACCAAGGATTTAGCCTCCATCTAGTCCACAATAAACTCTAAGTAGTGGATGGAGGAGAACTTTTCCTGAGGGGACACTCACAGGAAACACCTTCTGCTTTATTATCTTTCCTGCTGTTATCGCTGGCAGTGCCGGCTTGCTCTCTCCTCTCCTTTTTAATCTCCTTGGCCGGCGAGGCCTGCACGCCATCCCGGCATTACTCCTCTTTCTCAGGGCCCCACTCCCTGATGCATCCTCTTTTCAGGGTCAACCTCCTCATATAACCTTCATTTAAGAGCAAAGAGACCAGATAGCAAAAATGAAAGATTCCGTACGGTGAAAAAGTGCAATCACATGTGACCCCGCTCAGCTGCTAGTTGATAAAAGCAGAGCACTGTATCTTCTTGTTAGGCATCCTAATAATTGCATGTTAAATGCAAAGGGCAAACCCAATAAAGCCTCTCCGAATCACTCATCTGTTCATGTGTTTCTCAGTGATAAAGCATCAGTGCTTTCTTCTCATCTGCAGCAATCATGTTCTTACATCTATCATGATCTGACACCCGGAGCAGATGTAGGTCTGGGGTTGAGTTTAGGTGACAAGAGCACACACATGCAATCACGGCCGCAGCAAGATTTATGATATGGCATAATGAGTTCATATTAATGCACGAAATAAACTTTAGCTGAAGCCCAGACTCCAGATGTGCTCTTATGTGGCTTCACTGACTCCAGTTACATTTAAGTTATTTTTCTTGTGAGGGCGGTTTATTTTCATTAAAGTAAAGTTCAAAAGTTATCGAAGCAGTGCATTAAAATTACATTTCAAACATAATTGAACTATGACTCGAACTCAGCAAATTACTGTATCAAAGGGGAATCAAAAATTAGCTACACAAAGTTTCACTAATTATACAAACAGTCGACCTCAGCTCATTTATATTAATTATTTTCTTTTGGATTCCTTCTGAAATAAAATGTGTACTTAACGTATTATGTAACCAATTATAATGTTGTGCAACCAATTGTAATTTAGTACTCAGATGTTTTACGTAAGTAAAAGTAGCAATACTAAAATAACTAAGTACAGTTTTGACTTCCAGAATGTAGTGGAGTAGAAGCTTAAAGTAGCATCAAATGACAATACACAGGTACGAGTATCTCAAAATTGTACTTAAGTATAGTATTTGAGTAAATGTACTCTGTTACGATCTACAGTGCTTACAGATACATGTCAACATAAGATAGAATAAAAGAAAAATTAAAAATGAGGGAAAACGAATGGACTACCTTTATGCCAAGAGATGTCTGTTCCCTTTTGACAGCAAAGGTTACATAACAAACAAGCATGCTGTTTGCAAGCCATAATTAACATTTTCGATTAATAACACAGTTAATATGTAGGGATGCAAATGCTAACCAAGCGAGCTAAAGCCACTTTTATCTGCTATGGTGCTATTCGAAAACCAAGAAAGCAACGGCCAATTGCAAAACTCAAGGCTTCCAAATGGTAGTCAACCAACAGATGGTTGACATGACTGTGATTGCACCCGCTTTGTTTGAGGCTAACTCAAAGAACTTTTACTGTTGTTAAATCCCTGCATTTATTGGTTTTTCAGCTTCATACTTCTCTGAACCAGCATCTCAACTGAAGCTTTTTGTGCTGCATAAAGACCCCAGTGTAGCCTATAGCGTGCACATGCAAGACTTGTGCATACATCTAGGATTAGGAGTATAAAGGGTTGGGAATTGTCCTGCAGCTGAATCCTCTAATAATGCCTCAATGTACATAGAGAACAAGCTGGCATAGCAGTTAATCAACAATCAATCCTTGTGTGTCGAATCCAGTATAAATAAACCAACAATATTTAACGACTGGATCCGGCCTGCTGGCTAAAACTGAAACCTTAGGCCAGCGGTCCATTACAGCAGTGTTAACAAGTCCCACCACTGTGCCCTGATCCTCCTCAATCATACCCCAGCCTGGAGATGAAGGGGCTTTGTCCACGCAGCTCTGAAGACACAACAGCCTGTGTGCTGATACATGAGCTGCTGTTTCATCCCCACAGCTCATTGTAAATATCAGAAAAGCCAAACTCAAGCTCTTTCCATGGGAAACAAACCTGCTTTGTGGTCCTCATTGTGTATATGTACCCCGCTTGAGTGCTGTAGGCCTGTCTTCCTCACTGCACAGGCCATTTATTTAGAGAGGCCCCCTCTACGGAGCTGATCATGAAAATTATTGGTAAGGTTTATGGTTCCTGCTCGGGTTTCTGCTCATCTGGTGTGTATAACACACGAGCTGTGAGGGTTAATCCTCCAACTCGGGAATCTGTACTGTCTGATTTAAGAGAAACTAAAGAGCGGCTCGTAACCTATAACAGCACATCTCCACATGTAGCAGTCCCTGATGATTACAGATTATTTCAATCCACTGGTGGCATTTAGAGTCACATATAGTAATGTTATACATTTCAATACGTTTATTACTGTAGTTCTTTTGGGAAATGTTATACAAAAGAGTCATAAGCACCACATGGTCAAGGGGTAAATGCTCCCACAAAACTGTTTTACAACTACTGTCTTCTGAAGCTTTTTAAAGGTTACTTATTTTGCAGAACAACCAGTGCTGGACAATGATAGTACATTTACTCAAGTAGTGTACTTGAATATGTTTTAGACATATTTTTACTTTACTTGAATATTTCCATTTATTACATAATGAGTACATTTGATACTTCAAGTACTATGGCTAAGAATACTTCAGTACTTTATATTATTCTGGAATTGGACATTGTGCAGACTCATCACCCTTGGCACTTTAAGTATATGTTGTTGTTAATACTCTTGTACTGTTAGTTAAGTAACGTTTCACTTGTAGTATCTCAGTTCCTTTTCCAACACTGTCCGCAACAGACTCTGAGACCTTACTATGATTTATTTCCCCTTGCAAAAATAAAAGATGAGGAAAAGGTATCCTATGAAGTGTAAGGAAAATGCAAACTTAATTGTGCAAGCTTTGGTAAGTTGCAGAGGTTGTCAGGTATGTGATGAAATTGTTAATACCGATTTAACCGATGTTAAGACTGGTGGAATAAATGTTTTGGGACTATAGTAGTAAGAGTTAGAGAAGTCAGTTTCTAGGGTCTTTGGTTTGTCTTTCATATGTTTGTGGGTTGTAAAAGCTATTGTATTACACAATCAGTTTTTCCAAGGGTTAGGGTTAGTCCAAAATCTAGACACGTTTAAATATTATCTGTTGTGTGTGAGCTCCTAATCTCAAATTACAGATCAATATTTTGGGTGTCCCATTTCACATTATCTCTATGATGTTTCAGGATTCTACTACCAAGACTTGACTGAAAGTAAAAATCCATTTAAAGCAAGAAATTGAACATTAATGAGGGGGGGGCACTTGAGCTCATCTGATCTACTCTGTGGGCGTGAGGCAGAAGATAAAGGTTGGGGAAGGCAGATGCTTCAGCAAGGAGTTTTAATGATGCTGCTACTACAGAAGATTACATACACACACAGACCCTTCAGCTGTTTCTCTGCAGCAGACTTGTCAGCAGCACTGTTGTGTCCTGGCACAGTGAAATAATTCATCTGGCAGACAGCAACAATTCAGAGATGTTTTCCGCATCCAGTCAAGAAAACATTTCGCAGCTGATAAACTTTGTGAATGGGGTGTTGAAGTTATTGCTTTTATTTAGATTTTGATTGGGAGGCAGGGGTGGTCTGCCTGTTGGTGATTATGCACAAATAACATGTGTCCATGGTTTGTGTGTGCTTTCCCACTGGGGCTTTCAATCCTAAACTATATGTATGCGGTACAGTTAGATGCTTTGGGTGTGAGCAATTAAACCATCAAACACGGGGTGTTTGTGTAAATCCTTAAGTGTCGAAAGAGACCCATCAGTCCCGCAGAGCGGTGACAGTTGTAGTCATCAAAGAGACTTTACTGCCACTGCATCTCACAAAAAACCCAAACAATGGCAGGAAGGGGCTGCGAGTCTTCAGGAGATGAGCCACACACAAACATCTTCAAGCAGGATTCATTAGGCTGGCGCTGAGGGTGGGGACGGGGTCCATCCATTTCCTGTTTTTACCTCCCAGCGAAGCGGTGAAGAGGGTCTGCGTGTGCCAACACCACTAATGACTCAAACCTTGTGAGTCGCGACTAACTCGATCATTCAATACTCTATTATGCTGTGCAGACCATGCATCCTTAGGGTCCACATGTGTGTAATGGCAACAACATCATCTCATCATTAGTAGTGACCAGAAATGATGCCAATGACTGTGTGTCTGCAACTACAACACAATGGTTGTTAACAGAGAGGACATCCTCCCCATATGGCGGACGGAGCATGACTCCAATACTAATCTGCTCCCACTGTTTATAAAATAAACAGCCCCCCAACGCTAACCTACAGGCTGCCCAGTTTCCCCCCTCCTGCACACTCTACATCGCATCTGGATGACCTTTGACCTGGACTGTTTGAACTGTGCTTCCTGTCCAGTGTAACATACATATGGCATCATGGCAAAATTTGCACTGTAGGCATTTTTCATGCAGCGGAAGCGTGGATTACCAACGTATCCCCATGGAGGTGGCACATGTGGCAAATGCCATCCCACACACATAAGCACAAAGAGGGCTACAGCCTTTGATTATGAATCATAAAAAGTCACCATGGCTTAGTAGTAACTGAAAAAACAAGGCTTAACACCTACATGCCATGCTATAAAAGTGCAAATGAGTATGCATTTAGATAAGGCTCCATTTAGTGGTTTAAAGTTACTTCTAATTACACAATCTGTGCCACTTAAAGGCAACAGCATTACCTTTTCAAAACAAGGTTGTTTTCACACAGACATCCCCAGCAGACGCCCCCGCCCCTTTCTCTCTGGGAGCCCCGAGCCTCCTAGGCCCACTGATGGTGGAATGAGACGAGATAAGCCCGTGGTCGGCCTCCATCAACACATAAGGCTTGCCAAAGCGAGTAGAGTTACAGACAGGCAGTCCTCTGGGGCTCAGTGGGAGTGGGAGCGGGGCTGCTCAGACATGGAGGGCTGCTAATCTGCCCCCAGCCGGCCTGCTGATGCCCACCATCTGTGTCTGTAACTCATCACCCACCGGCCAGGAGCCTCCGCATGCACACACACAAGTAAACAAACACACACAGAGAGCCATTTAACAGCCAATGCTCTACCTGGCTCTGTTAATTACTGATTATCAGTGCCACCCAAAATGCATAGGACAGGAGCCAGTGGAGGGAGGTAAGGTTGGATAATGAGAAGCAGCTGTGAATGGGGGGCCCAGAAACTTTAGGTTGTTTCATTGTCCTCATTATGGAAGGAATTAGTGAAAAATAGCCCATATGATTAAAACGGTTGTGACAAGTTTAATTACCACCAGGATGCAATGAAGCCTGAGTCAAGTCAGAAGACTTCACGAATGTCAGTTAAATGTAGCTGCTGCTTATATGCTTCATTTAGTTGACGAGACTTCACAGCCATAATTGTGCCTGCCTCTGGCTCTACTGAGCCAGGGGATGTAGAGGGTTAAGAGGTCAGGAGGATGGGTGCAAGGGGGGGGGGGGGGGGAGAGAGACTCCTGGAGATTAAATGAAATGCCTTAAACTCCTCAAGGTGTATGACAGCCATGCAGGTGTGCAGCACTTACCCCCACATAACCCCACACACCCATCGTTTGGAGCTAGAATATCTTGCAGGCATAACAGCAGGCAGGAGATCAGTAGACACAATTACTATGCCTATTACCTGTTTACCACTCACCCGCATGTTTGAATCCCACTCAACAGAGACAGACTTGCTTCATTAGATTTGAACCCCCTAAAACCACTGAATGGCTGGGGTTATTAATTTCTGCTAAGGCACTGTAAGAAATGTATAAGGAGGAGAGTCAAAGGGGAAAGGGGGAGTATGGCCTAAAACCTTAGGGCTTATAATATTTTGTTATCCTCCATGTATACTGTATATTTCATAACTGCGGTATGAGGTAAGTGGGTATGACCAGTCATGTCTCTGAATAAGGCTTTTAATTTCTAATTGCTAGTTGGAACAAAAATATTTTGTTTCTAAACAGTCAATGTGGATACTTAAAGTAAACACTGAAAGAACATTATCTCTTTATTATAATCTAACTTTTATTTTTGCCATATTTAAGATTGCTTTTTGATTTGGGCTCTGTAAAAATCATTGTTTCACCACCTTAGAATCAGGCTTGGGTTCAGAAATAAGAAGGGAGTGTGTTGGAATAATTTACTATTAAGGGGAGGGTCCAAACTGAAGTAACCCTGGGGAGGGTCGAAGCCAAAAATAAAGTTGAGCCCTGAATAATAATCGTATGGTCCCTAAAGTGGGACTTGTATCCACTGCAAGTAGCGGGTATGTGAACCGTGATGACATTTAGAGTATTTTTCTGAATGCACCCAAGAGGATGTTTTGTTGATATTCAACTTTAAATTTACCAGCTAAGTATTAACCATGTAAATAAGTGGACCATAAATGGAAGCAGATTATACCAGTGGAAACAGCATAGGTGCCAAAACTACATTTCCAAGGTACACAGAGCCTTGTATATCCCCTGATGGAATATCTGAGCCTGCGGGCACTGCTCCAGACTTCAATAAGGTTATAAATGCCTGCTAATGTTTTAACAGTAGTCCTCTTTTAGGGTGGTCAGACATAGCTGACAGGAGCCAGAGGATGGAGAATATTTACAAAACTATGTCTGGAAAGTCATGTCATGTTTTCATTTAATAAGAAACCTGCAGGGCAAGAGACTGGAGGTGAGAAGTATTCAGGACACTTATTACTACAATGCTGTAGAAAAAGCAGTTGTACATTATTATTTTTAAAAGGAAAGATGTGAAAAAAAGTAATCTGCAATGCTACAAAAGGATGATAAAGGGAGGGCTTTTCCCCTGGTAAATGAACATAAGAGGTCAACACTGACAGAACAAAAAAGTCAGGGATGTTTCAATTATCCACCTTGGCTCATGCTCACAGATTCCCCCCTCTTAAGTGCCACAAAGACTAATGTTTTCCTCAGTGCAATAAATAACTTTTTACCCCCACTACCACGGAAAGTTCACCTGCACAGACAATCACAATGTCTGCCCTCATATTTGTTACTGCAGTCTTTTTAATTTGACCTGAGCCAACCTGTCATGCTCCATCAAACGTGGGAATCGGATACCTCAGGAACACAGGCGCCTTTGCTTTGCGTTATGCCATCCACCCCCCCTGTGCTTTAACACATTGAGCCTGGGAGCAGGGAGAAAGTCACCCGCATCACATGAATCAAGCACTGTGACAGGGGTCCGTTAGGTCTGGGATCACACGGAGGATCACAAGTCCCTCTTTTTACTGCTCCCTCTCCTATCTCGGTTAGCTTGGGGATGAGGGAGGCGGGATGGCCCTCTAAAGGCATATATTTCCGTTGATGAAGAGATAAATCAGATCATTTCTGGAGTGAGGAAGGGAGCACAGAGGGAGCCTTCTTGGTCGTCCCCCTTTGAGATGTAAATGGCACGGTGGCACTGAAAGAGGGCCAGGTGTCCGATGCAAAGTGGGAAAGCGTGACGGTGCATGCATTCCTCTGGGACCTAGACCATTAACTGTTGCTGTGCCTCATGTGGGCAAACATCAACAGATCCCTTAATGGTTCCTAAAGGCGTAGGTGGAATGACAAAATGTGTAAGTATGATTAATAGCTATTGACAGGTATTCACTTTCAATTGATCTACACACCAAGGCTACCTGCAGTTTCACTGGTTGTATATAGAAAAGTAGTATTTTTAAGACAATGATTCCCGGATCACGTTCAACTTGCTGCCTTCTCTTGTAATCACTACTCTGAGCCCCGTCATGACCAGAGGTCGACAGCTGCAGCTCACGCCTTGCTGGACGATTAGAAACGAGTTAGCAGGCTTACTGAGGTCAGCAAGGTAGCAATTTACAATGAACTCTTTCAAGCCTAAGGCAAAACATTCAGATATCCCACACCTTAAGGTGGAGAAAAGAGGCATTTGGCAGTTCAAACAGTGAATTAAGAAAAGAATAGCAACCTGTTATTAGTCTAAACGAGGGGAGACACCAGGGATGACCTCTTTAAGGTGGGTGGGGAGTTGTTGAAGCTGAAGAAAGAGCCTAAGAGGATAAAGGTCAAATATTTGAGCCATGAATGGATACACTCCTACAGTGGTGTCACTATGTTTTTTTCATTTGTAGGATAACCAGACAGCTATGCCCCAGACCATGGACTCCCATTTGATAAGGTTTTCTTTTAACCCTGGAGTCTTTTCAGAGATTAGGGTAAGAAAATTCATCTCTGCCGAGTTTAATCATAAGTGATAGTGAAATTTATCTACACTTGTCTCACCACACCACTTTATTTTAGAGGAAAAGTCTGACATCTTTGTGAAATATCCTGAGTTGTTTAGTTTTCTGAGATTGATACCACCTTTTCTTCTTTTTAGCCTGTTAGCTATGCTAAACAAAACAACTAGAAACAAGGGAGACAGCTAGCTTGACTTTGTCTGAAAGGTAACTCAAATCCCCTACCACCACCTCTGAACCTTACCACTTGATCCATAGAAATGTTCCAACCAAGGGGCAACCTCCGGTGCTGAGCAGTGAAACACATACGGAAGTGCCAAAAACTGCAGTTCATCGAATGGCCGCGTGGCCTGGCTCCAAAACAGAGCAATTTACATAGACCCCCCATGTTAAAATGCCAATTTTTACAGCAGAAATAAACATGTTTTACAGCGTGGTATAAAAATTGCTTTTGGTCTCTTTATCTAATTTCCCTATTCGTGACAACTGCGAAGAGGGGAATTTCTATATAACTCTTCCGTTATAATTATTAAGGCTTAAAGTTATGCATAATTAAGGGAGCGGTCGCTTTGATTGACAGGTTAGCGCCGTCAGTGGGCGCTAGCCGCTAGTTGTCTGCTCTGCTAGCTCTGCTAACAGCCTCTGCACTGATAATGTGTCTTGTTTGGTATAATTCCTTTAAGAAGCAATAATAACTATGACTATGTAAGCCAGTATCAATAATACATTTACCATCACATGTAACTTAGCTTTTTATATGTTATTAAACGTATTAAGTAACGTTGTATTCGAGTGTTCCATAGAAACGACTTGTGAACTGAATCATGTGAAAATTAAAACTGTTTGAAATTAAACTTTAACGTTACGCTGATTCACGGTAACACTGGCCACATTTCTGGTCGAAATATAGTGTTGCAAATTACGTTTATATTTGAAACAAGCATTTTTAAAATAATGCAGTATAATCTCAATAACAGATAGATCTTTAGGTCAAGTTTTATTGTATAGTTGCAGGTTAATTTACCTTGAGTAAGACAACTGGCAAACCGGGAGCAACGAGACCGCAGGGTGTGCTGTTGGCTTTTAGCGGGATAGCGCCGCGAGTAGCATACAGTACCATGTAGCCTAGCTTGGAAGCCTTCGCTAGCTTGGTAGCTTCGAGCTAGATGGGCGTGTTTCAGTAGCCACGCCCGCTTCCTATGTCCATATTTGGATTAGCCGGGAGTGGCCGGGAGGTAGACTGAGAAGATGTCGACGGTGGGAGTCGCTCACTTTGAGCTTCATTAAGTGCTCTTCACAAACCTATGAGTGACGCCACGGATACTACGTCCATTATTTATACAGTCTATGGTTCCAACACATTGCATATTTATTTAAATGCAGAAGACAACAAAGCTGGTTTTAAGTAGACTGGCATTTCACATCTCTATGCTAAGCTAAGCTAACTAGCTGCAGCTTCGCATACATCCAAAAATAAGTGGTGAAGAGTCAATTACCTTACCAAACTCTTAAGTGAGGCATTACAAACCCAACACGTGCAAGACTATCATTGGTGTAAAATGTGTCAATGTGTAAACACCTCTCCCATTGGTATATGTATGTGTGTGTGTGTGTGTGTGTGTGTGTAAGATATTCTCAAAAATATAGTTGTACACCACTGTTAAATATATTTCTGGTATTTTGCTCATATTGTCACCAATCTTAACTGTAGATTTACGGCTTGCATTGCTTTTAGAAGTCTTTGTTTAAATATTCTACCTGGGTGTATTTGTAAAATAAAACTAATGTAACTGTTGATAAATGTTTTACTTGGTGAAATATGTTTACCTCTTTCGTTAAGATGCCGCGTGATGCCACAGTGCAAAGCAACAAAACCTTTGCTTCATTTCAAAGTAGTGACTATGGGGCTCCATCTGGTGGTGAAAACAAGACATGTATCCAAGTTATGGTTATCAATAAATTGTGCACAGAAAAGGCTTAACTTCGGCTTTAAACCATCATTTATTTGTAAAATTAAAACTTGTGATGATGCTAACTTTAGGGTTGTCAAATATCGCTTTTATAATCCTATTGTAACAAAATAATGGAAAAACAATACCAATCTTATTTAGGGCAACCAAAACATCTGACATGCTCTAAACGTTAATAACAATTATTTGATGATGTTTCCTCTGCAGTTTCTGGAGCTGCTCAATAAAATATAACATCAGACATTGAAAAATAGATTTCCTTACAAAACAATTGTTATTTTACATGTCTTATCTACACAACAGCATTAAATTAAAAACAAAACATCAGCAAAATGTGAGTTGTGTAATATAAGCAACTAAAATAAACTATTGCATAAAAGGGGTCTTTGAAAAAGTGTTATCAATTAAAATATCATTGCTTTTTATAACTGACCCAACACATGCTCTTTTTTAGGCAGACACTTTTTTTTATATTAATCATAGATGCTAACACATCATAGACGTGTGTGCTCATGCTTGTCAAAACTCCCTTAACCCTTGTGATGAAAGTTAGAAACTTGTTCCCCTCACAAAAAAGATTGTCCAATATGTTTTGAAAAACAACCCCTGCATGTAACAATATATTTCCCAAAGAAAGAGGCCCGGTTTTCCAAAATGAGATGCTACAAATATCCCAAAGAAAGTTAGAAATCACTTCTTTTGCATTTAGTAACAGAATATGCCTGGTCACAGGTAACGGCTGTAAATCATCTCAATACAACACAGTCTTGATCGGCTTTGGAAATTCTAGCAAAATATTAAAAAAAGATCAAACGCACTACAAGATTTGCTAAATCTGCTCCAATTGGATTTTTGAGCAGACCAAGATAAAGGGTCAGCACCATTAGGTGATTTTCACTCACTCACTGTCCCAAGATGTCACAGGAAACACATGCACAAAATCATACATCATGGACATTTGTTTTTGGCAAGAGACAGCTTTCGGACTGATGAGCTTTTTACCAAGGCAGAAGGAATGTGTCATACAGCAGGAATGTTCTGTGATCTCTCTGCTGCCAAAGTAAAGTAATTACTGCTCCTTTAAAGTGGCTGGAAGTGCCTGGCACAGGGAATATTAGGAGTTAACCCACATCAATCCAACTAACTCTTAAAAAAAGTGACAATAGCAAGGCATGCACAAACAACACACTTCAGGTGGACACTGTTAAATAAATAGCGCTTGTAAGAAAAGACTTTGCACAGTGTGGTGTGACCCATGGATTCAGGTAGATTAATTCCAATTCACAATATGAAATGCACAAGCACATGCGAAACAGGGAAAAAACCCCCAAAAAACCTGAAGCTTAATGTAAGAATAATACCTCCCAAAGTAAGTCTTGAAAAAAATCCCATCATCCTGCTGTTATGTACTTTACTGAGAGGAAATGTAACAGCTGAAACCTCTGCAAGGCTGCCCTCTAGTGGACCAAACCCCTGATGAGCTCAAAATGCTTAAGAAGAAGAAACGCATGGAGTTTGTAAACTCGGATGAACTCAATAGTGTTGAATTTGAATGGAAATGTAAAGACAAACTGCATTAGCTGTGGCACATTGTTTTTAGGTTACATTTCTCTCTGAAAAAATTACTTTGCTCCCGATAACTGTAACATGTCTCCCTTACAAACAGAAAACTAAGACTTATGTATTGAATAAGAGCATCAGGAATCAGGTAGTGACTAAAGCTGCAACGCTTATTAGACTACTCAACTTCTTTGTAAAATCGATCAATCATTAATGGATTTTTCAAGTAGAAATGTCAGAAAATGTCGTGTTCAGCCTCTCCAATATGGATATTTCCTTTTTGTATTCCAAAAAGAAAATTAAACTGGATGTCTGGATTTTGGACTGACAAAACAAGACACTCCTTCTGGATTTTGAGAAACTATGACATTTGCTGACATTTTTAACTCCAATAAATGAATCCTTTAATCTTGAAATAATCTGCACAATAATTGATAAAAAAAAAAAAATGTTAGTTGCAGCCCTACAGGTAACATCAGCTTCATGTGTACAAAACAGCATAAGCAATAGTAGTTTTACACGTAGCAATGCCGCTTTAGTGTATACCAATAATATGATAGGCAAAATGGTGTCTAAAATGAATAAATGATAACTAACAGTCTGACACTACAACAATAAACCTTGGCAAGGCTGGCTGGTCGTTGACTGAAGCGTGCTAGCGCACACACACACACACACACACACACACACACACACACACACACACACACACACACACACACACACACACACACACACACACACACACACACACACACACACACACACACACACACACACACACACACACACACACACACACACACACACACACACACACACACACACACACACACACACACACACACTTCCGTGGAGCTACAGGTATGTGTCCTGATCTGTGCTGCTAAGGCTTTGTGTGGATCGCTGAAGTGAAGTTTCTTTGGCAGGGGGAACATCTGTAGGAGGCGCTTGCTGCTGCTGCTGCTGCTGCTGCTGCTGCTGCTGCTGCTGCTGCTGCTGCTGCTGCTGCTGCTGCTGCTGCTGCTGAAGGGGGTCAGTTTCAGTCTCTGGCACAGTCTCCGGCACAGTCTCCGGCACAGTCTCCGGCACAGTCTCCGGCACAGTCTCCGGCACACTCTCGGGCACACTCTCGGGCACACTCTCGGGCACACTCTCCGACACAATCTCCGACACAATCTCTGGCAGAGTCTGTGGCGTGTCAATGATGACTCGAGGTGGAGCGGGTGGATCTGAGGGTGGTGGCGGAGGAGGGTCACTGGGAAGAGAGTAAGGATTCGGGATATCCACGATGGGCAGGGACTTCTTTATGCTTCTCTTCTTCTTCATGCTTTTCTTTTCTTCCTTTCCCTTCTTCAACTGCGGGATGGGCTGAGGCACATCCAGTACGATGGTGGGGTTCTGCTGCAAGTCCTGGCGCCTCGGAGGTTCGGCCAACATGATGATCCGGGCACCGTGCAACCTTGGGGGGGATTTAAAATTCAGCTCTCCGCGGTTCTTCTTCCAGCGCTTCAGCTGGGTGTGATTCTCCCTTTCCACGTCTCGCGCTGTCACTGGTACCTCCAGAATCTGCAACAGGAAGAGACACGGCATTAGGTCACAGCTGGAGTCAACATATAGATCCTTTTCTTAGGAACTGCGTGGGAGAAGACTAGCGGCGGCTGGAAAATACAGTATCTTCCATCCACATTTGGCCATTGTGTTAAAAATTTGAACTCGTCATTAAATGCTAAAGGGCCTCAGGGCTGGATAGTGATCCACAGTCAAGACAACCCTTCATATAAGAGGCGGTATTGTTAGCCTGGACAGAGACTCACACAAAGCCAGGCTCAGGAAGCAAATACTGACCAGCCAGCACTCTGGTCAATTTGTCTCTGTATCACTTCAATACACACTGAGACTCTCTTCCTTTTTCTCGGCTGCGTTTTCTAAGCACCCACTGTTCCTGAGCGACACAACACTCCACTACATCATTAAAGCACTATGCCAAAGGACTTCTTGTCATAAACAAAGACCTTTTATTCCTCAAAACTTCTTTATTCTGCATTCAGAGCATTAATATACAAGCAAAGAACTATCTGCTATATAATGGAGAAATGGAGTAAAAGCGTCCTGAGTGTAAATTAAGTCAAACTCATTCTGTGTCCTAGGTTATTTAGGTAGTACCGATACTCAGGCCTACTTTTCATTAAGATTACATAAAATAACCCTATTTTGATTGCCGTATTGAAAGTCAGGTGTTCACTACACCATGTTGCTGCTCTGCTGCCGTTACCTCTCGGACCAGGAAGCCCTCCTGCATGTATCGAGGCTCTATGGACCTGAGGAGCTCCATGGTCTCATACTGTCCCTGGTAGGCTTTCAGCTTCTCCCGAGTTCCCAGCATGCACTTCAGCAGCACCAAACCCACACGAAAGATTATCTTCACTCCTGTGAGAGGAAGAGGAGCCAGGTGGTTGAGCAGCAGTGTGAAAACATTGTAACAACATCTTGCACCAAAGTGCTATAAGCCAAAGTTACCGTCACAGAGGAACATGTCCCAGACACGCAGCACAGAGGCCCAGGGCAGCGTCCTGGAGAAGGCACACATAAACCACTCAGTCATGTAGAGGATGGGGTCGATCTTGTGTTTCTCCAGATGGCGGTAGGCTAGCGGGGAGACACGTCGCAGCAGAGCGAACAGGATCTCTCCATCCAACTGTATCGCTTCCTGAAAGAGACACAGGTAGGAAGGCATAAAGGGAAGACAAAGGCCATTGTCCTCTACACATGACTGAAATCTGATATGCATGTTCATCCATTAAAAATAAACTAGGATAAATGCATCATGTTGCAGTTTGTTTTTCCACGGAAACATTTGATTAGTAAGTCATGTTTTCATTAAAAATTGATTACCTAATCTGAAAACAATGAACAGTAACCACCAGGCAAAATGAATAACTCAAGATTACACAAGTATGCAATGCAATGATGAATTATGGTCTGGCAAGATTGACAACGCCCCATTGGTTTCATCAGTGAATTACTGAGCGCTCTGCAGCAACAACAATGCATTCCAGTTTTACTGTAATTGCAGACAAAGCCTGGTTAGCTCATATGGATTATAGTTGTTGTTAAAGCAAAATCAGTTTAAGTAAATATATATATATATATATACACATATATACATAACGCCTGGTGATGTCATCATGCATGCTTGTATATGTCTCAGTCTCACCAGGCCAGGACTGTAGTAGCCAGGAAGGTACTTCTCACAAATTTGGACCAGTCCCCAGAAGGCATCCTGTGGAAACACAAACACATGATGTCAGAAGAACACTTTGGACCTGATCTTTTCACAGGATATTTCCACGTGTTCACATGAGAGGAAGGTTAATCCTCGAAATTCGGACTTTGATGAAAAAAGCTTTATATGGTTAAGAAAAGAAAATGATGTTAACACTTCGAGAAAAGTCACTTTAAGTAACTAAATTACCACTACAAACACTTTCACTATGGTGGGTCATGTAAGGACACAAAATCACTTCTAAATAGTCTGCCCTTTTAATGTTCATCATATGCCAACAACGCCGTTTATTTGCATAATTAACGAGATTTGAGGGAATTTTCCCCTTGATCTGCAAAATCGTTTCTGCATTTTAGGCATATAACTTGTCTCTAAAGAGTTTTCTGGTGTTACCGTACTTCAAAAAGTCACATATCAAAGGGATGATTGGCAGAAATCATAGGATATTTGGAAACCAAATGAACTTAGCCGGGGAATGATAAACAGAATTATTTTTTACAATCCCGATTGAGACAATAGTCAAGTTCTACTGCTGTGAACTGGGAAACAAACATCTACACCCTAAAAGAGTCACCATGGCTGCAGTCTGTAATACTCAAGCTACTATTCAGCTTCTGGAGCAGCTCCAGGTTTAATCTCTTGAGATGACATCATCTGTAGAGTCTGCCTCTAGGCTGTTTGGATTAAAAATACACTTGTCGAAGGTCAGGTATTAAAACAGAGCTTTGAAATTTGTTAGAAAGAGCAAGTGTGATTTCTATTTTATGAGTGGATCTCATTTTTGAAGAGCCAAAATATTAACAAGCCTTTTAGAACTGGTACAGAAAACAGTTCTAAAAAGCCTACCAACATACAGCATTGTTACACTTGTTTATATTGGGTTTGTGGCTGAGGCACGTACCTCGGCAGGCATGTGCATAAGCAAAACAGCAGCGATAGGAGCTTGAGCCTGGCAGTATCCCTCCTCTGGTCTGTACAGAGTGTAGGCCTTAAGAACACGGAACAGGTCCTGCTGCCTGCATATCGTCAAAAGAACATTACACACAACAGTTAAAAAGTCATATTTATTGTAAAAAAGGACATGAATCCCCGAGTGTAATATCAGAGAGCATACCCGTGTCCTCCCCGAGACACAAACATCTCATGGAAAGGAAACTGTCGATGGAGGTCTTTCTCAATCACATCTACCCATTTAGGGTCTCCAGGCTGGCTATCCAACTCCTGAAATAAAACACATGAAGGCGACTGTGAGATCTCTTTACTAAATACTAACAACATTCAGGGCAGAGTGCTTTTACATTTAAACAATCCAGGAAGTGTGTATTCTCTAAAACTCACTCAACACTAAAAGTAGTTTATTTGAATACTCAGCACAGCTGGAATAAGTAATCCAAAAAGGGAAGTTAAAGCTTGTCTTGGATCATTTATTTCTGAGCTCAATGTATTCAAAGGCTGTATGCAAATCAAAGGCTCGATATGATCATGGACAATCCTGTATGCTGTCGTTATATAGATGCATTTGTAAAGTGTTTTAAGCACTGTATTTAAAACTTAATTTCTGTCTTTTGGGTATGGTTGCCTGGAAAAGTTTCCCAAAATGTAAGATATTTATGAGTCTTATGAATGTAAATTCTTATATGTAAAGAAGGTTATAACAAACTTAAATTCAGACAACTAAGACTTTTTTTCTTTCGTTAATAAATGTGTATTTCACTCACCTGAATAAGAATAAAAGCTGTATAATGAGCTATTTATAATCACTACATTTTAGGCTTATTGAAATACACTGAAATGGCTCCAGTCCTGTTCAGAAGACGTCAGGGTTCTCAACAAGAGAAGTAACGAGTGGCATGGCCAGTTTCAGTAACAATTTCTCATGAAGTGTAAAAACATGAAATGCAAAATACAGCCTAAAAGAAGCTGCTGAGAGGAAGGGGAAGAGAAATCTCTCTGACCTGAAACTTTCCGTGGTTTTGCTCTTTCTTCACCTTTCCCCCCGACAGGTAGAGCCATGCACGGCCTCGGAGGGCAGGAGGAATTCCTTTCTGGCACCGCAGTCTAACCTGAGAGAGAGGACGATCACCAAGTTAAGTACAGCAAAAAGGGAAACTAGTCACACAATTTCTTACCTCAAGCCAAAAAAGGCTGGTATAATATGATCAGGCAGTGGTAAAAGCTTGGTACCACTAACTTGGTATTGTTTCCTTCTCTTGAACACATGTGCAATACAGCGATCTGTTCAAACCTCTGAGTAACAGCTCACCGTCAGCTGTGAAAAACACCTCTTAAAAATATTGACCCAGGTTAACTGAAAGTGTATGTGACATGTATGTGGCCAGTATTTGATCAAATACTCGCTACATCTATCACAAGTTAAACAACATACGTTTCCAGTCCGCATAAGAATTTTTAAAAGGCCGGGCCTACCAGTTAAAGTGTGGCAGCATTTATTTAACTTGATAATAGTTAGCAGTGCAATGCTTCGACGTAGGGGTCTTTATCTAGTGAACATAAAAAACATGGCATGTAGATTGGTGCATGCCATATACAACCAACGTTGCTGGAAGGAAACTCTTACAGGTTCCAGATCATCTGCATAAGCAGCAGGGTGTGTCTACTTCACAGTGTTGGCGTATGGTATTTACCTCAATCCTCAGCAAGGGGTACTTCTCTCTTTGAAACTTTCACTACTGTGAGTTCAAAATACATTGCAAGAAACATTTCCTTCAGCATCTGACTCCTATGGACCAAACCCTGACTTTTGTGTACAGTTTTGGTCAAAGAGACCCTGACACTGACTGAATCATTCACTCACATTACTTTAAGTGTACCGAAATACATCCTTGCTTATTTGCTTGGTATTGAATCTGAATGGACATTGGCCTAGATGACCCAAACTGTGTGTAAACAAGTACATATCACCTTGGAATACCTCATGCGTAGCTTGGACTCAGTGTCAAAATAGCAGTGGTTCTATAATCTTGCTTACAGAGTCACAAGCGACTATTAAAACAATACTGTACTGATAGTGGTATTGGTTTGTTGCATTAGACATTCTCGTGCATTTGTTTTTCTGTTATGGAACTGGCATGCTTCTCCAAGGAGAGTCTGCTGTTATATTATTGTGAACCAAAGGAGCAGAGTAAAGAATCCCAGGTATTTGACAGGGTCTTGCTGCTCCAACAAACTGTTTATTCTTCTCCTGGCTGTATTTGATTCAGAAAATCTATCTTGCATTTAAGTACAGCTATACTTTAAACTCTCTACACCTTTATTACATGGCTCAGTGTCTCTAAGGAAGTCACAACGGCCCAACCCTGAGACTCAGATTGTCTATTTGTCACATGGTGCACGAGGCCATAGAGGGATTGGCTGTGTCCTGCCCTGTTGCTGACTCATGGAAAAGAGGTGAAGTTGCAGCTCCGTGCTGAATTGCTGAGAGCGTTCTTACACAGAACTAGCCAGACAAGTGAAGCCGCAAATAATTTGCCCACAAAATTCTTGGTGCAATCAAATACTTGAGCAATGTAATTTGCTGTGTCTGATCATGTATACAAACTATCCAGGAATGAGAAAGTGGTGCCTGGTGACTATGGTGGAAAATAGAAACAAATAACACATTCAGATCTGGCAAATAAACCTGGCTAGCATCGTACAAAACATACAGACCAGCCACTTGTGTGTCATTGAGTTAGTTATTGCGGCTGACCTTATTGAATCTCTTGATCATCCACTTGTCCCAGTGGCTGAGCATGTCAAGCCACTTCACTTCCCTTTGCCGGAGCACCTGGGGAGGCAAATCCTGCGCTCTGGGGACAAAGGCAAAGTTAAACTAAATTAGATCAACATTGAATTCTAATTTGAACGATCAGTGTATATATTTCTTTATAAATAAGTCTGAAAGAAAACTATGAATTGGTTACAAATATAAAGTAGGTTTTTTTGTGGCAGTGTGATAGGAGGGTGTGACAGCAATAAGAAAACATCCTCAGAAGGGCTGCTCATCTTTCTGTGTGTGCCAACAGATCTTCGTGGGTGGCCAATCGCTCATATGCAGTATAATATAACAACCACCACCAGCCTTGTTTTGGGGAGACTATAAAAGACATAAACTTAGATGTAGCAGATTTCATGGCAAAGCCTGTTTAACCTCAAAGAGCTGCTCGAAGGATTTGACTGTCTCATGATGTAATTCAACTTCTTTTACGAGGAAGAAAAAAAGAGGGAGTGTGTCTCATACTCCCAAGCAGAAAAATAAATTGTAGTCCAACCTACATTATGAATGAGGGTTGATGCTCTACTAAGGTATGTAATTTTCTCATCAACACAAGCCTGTAATCATAGGGTTCAAACGTCTTCAAAGACCTCTTTTTAAAACTTGGGGCAGCCCTCTTTAGTTAAAAAAAAAGTGTAGGCTATATGTTCAAAATAATTTAAACAATGTGTTATATTCCAGCTTCAGCTTCTTAAAAACGTTCAGCACTGATGAAATTCTTTCAATCTCTGCCAAACAGTGCAAGTTAAACCATTGGTTTGTGACCACCGATAAAGATTTGAGCCAAAAGAGGCCCTCTAGTAACAGGGCACCAGAGCTTTGGCTCCAAGTCTGCCAAAACCCCAGAAACAGGAAGCTCCCAGCCAGCCAGTGCTTGGCACCACTTTCACTCTCTCCTTCCACTATTTCAGTGTTATAAAGGGCTCAAGGCCCCCAGTAAAAAAGGGAAGAAAGAAAGGCCTTCTTAAAAATCAACACTGCAATTGCCTCAAAAGCTATGAATACAAGTATTCAGATGTAATCAATAAATAGGACAATGTGAATTGCCACAACAACAAAAAAAGCAAATATACCTATGAGAAAACCTCATGTACTGTACTTAGGTACAATTTTAAGGATCTTGCTGCATCTTCACCAGCTTTGATAACACTTTAATACATCAATAATCATAATGACAAAACATGTAATATATATTATTCGGAAATGGGCCGATCAGCATAATGAGTACTTTTACTTTTGATACTACTAATATCTTTTGTTGCTTATACTTGTGTACTTTTACTTGAGTAGCATTTGGAATTCAGGACTTTTACTTGTACCAGAGTATTCCTGCACTCCGGTACTTCCACTTACTTAAGTACATGATCTAAATGCGTCTTCCATCTATGTTCACGTTATCAACCAATATTGTGTTTGCATGTGGCTTTTATATTTGGCATATTGGGAGAGGCAAACATAACAAACACATTGTGCCACGCAGCTGGTGGACAGATTTGTAAATAGGGACCAAGACAACAACACAACTTGTGGTATGAAACCACAACTACATTAACTTATACACTTGGTTCTCAATTTTGGGTGAATCAAAAACAATCATTGACCATATTTAATTTGCTGAATTAAGCTGGAAAGACAACACAGTCAGTGGCAATGAATCACTGTGGAGACAAACTTACGAGCCGTCCGTCTGCTGTGCCCCACCAATGAATCCATATTTGTCGGTCTGTCTGTCGCTGGTGAATCCATTGATCTCTGAATCCGATCCCAGAGAGCTTTCGTCGTCCATGCGACTGCTGCTAATAGTCCGGACACTCATTGTGTCGAAGGATTGCCGGCCGTTTGCTAGTTGGGCCATGTTAGCAGGACAGCTAGCTGGTTAGCTAACGTCAGCTCGCTTGTTGACAGCCCAAAGTCAGAACTGCTTCTCTGCATATGAACTGAACCGCAGCGACGCCATGATTTTTTCTTTTTTTGAAGGGAGTTAAACTTCCCAACTCTCTGTAAATGTTATCTAACTTTAACTGCCAGTTAACACAAAATAGGTAACAGCTAACTATGTAAACGTGAATGCGTATTCAGATTTAACATGAGCTAGCTAATGTTGCTAACCTAAAGTTAGCCGTAACTGCTGGTACCAACCATGGATGTATAAAGAGAACTGGATACAGCGTTGGAGGCGGGACCCTGTTCATTCCTATGAGAGTTGCTCAGTGGCTCATGAAGCCAAAATACCATACCTCTCAAGAGCAAGAAGTACCCGGACGTAGGCCAAGAGAGCATGTGCACTTGAGTTTTCCTTAAGCCACCGCCTCCGATCTCCCGCTCCCTGAAATGAATGGAGAGGAAAAACAACTTCGACACTAACAACTCTTAACCCTAAAGATTTAAATAATGTCTAGAAAAGTGTTGTTGCTGGATAGACGTCACGGACTAACAGGGAAGTTGTACTACCGCCGTTTGGCCACTACAAAAATGTGCTTCAATGTCCGGCACACTTCCTCGGGGATCGGTGCCAACACAATCCAAAACTATTCCTACGCTTCCTTCAACAAACTAAAGTTGTGCCGTCCGGGTTTTGTTCCATAATTATTCATTCACCAACTTCGTAGCTGGTAAACAGACGAGTTAATGTTGTTTCTGAGCAAACAGGTGTGTTGTTTAGATGTCCAGTCAGATTTTTGCCTCAACCTTGTCCTGGGTTGGTTACTTTTACCCTGTCGATGCCACGGTTACCTCTAGTGTTTGCCTTGGGAAATATACCTTATTTCTCATTTAATTGTTTTATTTAAGAAGGGACAATGACGATGCAATTTAATCAACATGAGCACTCGAGTCTATTAAGTAAATGTGGCGGATTTAGCCATAGAGGCTCATTTTCATATGCAGTCCCTGGCAGATTGATGGCATTAAAAGAAAACAAGAGCACATAAGCACAGGTGAAAGATGATCAGCAGAATTATAACAAATAAGTACAATTGACTCACGATTGCAGCACATATGCCCATTTTAAAAGCCCTTATATATAAAACCATTTACACCACATTGTCTGTTAACTAGTTTTACAGAGTATGTCTAGGACTGAGATCAAGGTTAACCGTTATTGATCCCCTAGGAGTTTTCCAGTTACTTTTTTTTTCAACACACAAACACACACCTTTTTTACCATCCACCTTAATTGACAACCTACGTTTTCTTCAGTTTGAAACGGGAATAAAACAAGTGTTAGTATCAATGTATCCTTCTTTCCCCTCCAGCTGACTCCAGGGATCTGATAAAGTACAAGGAGCAGTGGGAAGCTTATTTCCAATCACTTAAAGACCAACTTATCACTTTTGTACAGAGTGTGATGCCTTGATTAATCACTCATTGTAAGTGCAATTTTTCTAACATAAAACATAATCATGAAGCAATAACAAAATAACTGTTTTTAAAATGTATTTATTCAGTATTATGGGGCTCTAACATGTTACAATTTGAAGATACGATATAGCATATATCCTCAGGAACAAATCAAGAGTTGATCCAAGAGTATGAACCAATAGTATGATGCCTTCCAGGCAGTGTACAGCATAATTCCTTTAGCATTGCAAGTACATTTTTAATTAACTAAAATGAAATCGAGAGACAAAACAAACAGAAGAAAAATCATGTCCTTCTTGCAGCATGGCTCACTTCTTTCTTCCACCTCTCTCCTTGAGAGCCAAGTGAATGACTGAACCGTTGTTCATGTTGTAATAAGCCAGGGAATTAGAATCCTTAATGAAGATGCCCTAAAAAGGAACAAGAAAATACCAAATATTAGTATTATCAGTTAGTTAAAGGGTAAGAAATGAAGGTTTACGATTAGGAGGTTAAAAGAAAAGTTTACCTCATACTGTAACTTCTGTTTCCCTGCTGCCATGCCTGTAGCTTCATGGATTTTTACTTTAATAACAGACACCTGCAGAGACATTTGAGATCCTTAAAAATGCAGTACAGTGCAATGCTTTACACTTAATCAAAATAAAGAAAAGAAAGAGTTTAACTTTATGGAAACATGTGCATACCTGATCTGTGAGTGGGACAGTGAAATTCAGCACTTGGCCATTTAGCTTCCATTCGGTCTTGTCCTGCATGTTGGGGACCTGTACTTTAACTGCAACAGGACCCTAAAGAGGAGGAAAAAAAAATCAAATGATGGAATGAAACACTGTGCTTTTCTCAGTCATCACAAGTGAAAATAAACATGGGAAAACTTTACTTTGTGTTGCAAACATTACTCTTAAAAAATAAAAAACATAACTCAGTGCTTTGATCTGATTATTAGTTTGTATATTTGAAATCCTGCCAATACATTTATATCTAATAACAGTTTGAAGCCTGTATTTCTGTGTCTTCCTGCAGATCACTAAAAATAGATCATCAACATTTCAGTGCTCTCACAAACCTTATTTCTACGAAGGAACTCCTCCTCTGGCATAAGGTTGTCCTCTGTCTTCATCTTTTTGTTGACTGGCTCATCCTCATGAGGTGGGGGTGGGTGGGATGGTGGAGCAGGAGCAGAGCTCGGGGGTTGTGGTACTGGAGGGGCAGGGACGAATGCTGGAAGAAAACGTTTATTTTTATTAGATTGATAAAAGCCAGAGTCCTATGTGAGACAGGTTGGTCTAATTTGCAAAACAAGGCATATTTATTTTGGATGTTAGCGATTTATGTATGCGTCTTCATCTTACCGGTTGGAACCACCATGGGGGGTGGTCTCGGCGCCATAAGGTGAGAAGATGGAGGCATGGGGACCACATTGATGCGGGGACCAGGAATCATTGGAGGCATTGAGGCTATGACTTGTCCAGATGCAAGGCGGACCACAGGAGACAAAGGTGGCCTTTGCATTACAGGTACAGCAGACAGGAGAGTGGTGCGCACTGGTGCCATCTGTTTAGAAAGAACACATTAGAAGGTTATTATTTATTAATCATTTAGTTTCATTAACAATTAACTGTTTTTTTTAATTACTCACCGAGTGGGGTGGGCGAGCCATTGACATTGGGGGATTGGGTTTCGGCATATTCATTGGGGGCATCGGAGGCTGATGATGATGAATGTCACTGGGCTTGCTTGGGCCAATTTTCTCTTTCGAGTCATCCTCTCCCACTAGCCCTTTGGCCTTGTGAATGGCTTCGATCTGCTCCTGCAGGGTGATGTTGGCCTGTGCTGCCTGCTGGGTACGAGCCATGCTTCCGGAGTGGCCATCCCAAGTAACCTTGTAACATGAAAAGATCAAAAACATATCGAGTCAATTTTATCCAACTCAGGAATTATTTATACCTAACACTGTAGTATAACTTTACTGACCTTCTCCTCCGGCTTCTGGATCTCTTCTTCACCAATCTTCTTACCGATGGCAGTCTCTTCCACACCGAAGATATCTGTACGCCTCTCAGCCAGTTGTTTCAAGCTGCTCTCGATATCCAAACCAGGGGCATATACTTCGTCTTCAGTCTGCCTTTCTCTGATGCTGCGGTCCCTTTGCTCCAGCCAGCGCGGATCAAGCAGACCAATGCGCATGTGCTCTTGCATTTTACTGGCTTGGATCTTCTCACCAGTAATTGGTGAGATGAGGTACTCATCTGGAGTAATAATTGAGGGCGGAGGCTTGGAAGCTGTAAGAAATAAAGCATGAGATAAATACAGTGCACATAGAAAAAGCTTGCACTTTGTATTCCCTTGTCTAAGAAAGCATCTGTCACCTTTGGGATCGTAGTCTTTCCTAATGATAACCTGGTCTGGAGTTGGGGGCAGAGGCGGTGGCATGGGGTTGTCTGGTGGCAGTGGTGCTTTATCATCGTCGTCATCAGATCCCTGGAGAGAGCAGGAATGGGAGAATGATAAATTGTTACCAGCATTTATTGTTATTATATTCTCTTTTCAAGAATAAATCAGAAAACAAGAGTTGTTAAAAAGGTTAATGGGAAAAGAAAAAGGGGGCAAAGAACCAGCCTTGGCTGCAAGTGACTTTTATTTTTATCCAAGGGGATTTCATTAAATATCTTGCTTTGTCAGTCCGAAACCCAAATGTAGTTATCTTTCAAGATATTAAAATCTAGACAAATCAAGACATTTCTACATTTGAGGGGCTTAAATGTTTTGGAGGAAAATTTACTTTTAATCAAAATATTTCCAAAAAAAAGTTCAGTTGAATTACTTATTCATCAGAGCAACTGCAATTAAACCAAGGTAAATAATATAAAAAGGCACAATGATAAATAACTTAATCAGTTCTTACCTCATCCATATCCTGCAGCTGTGTGTCTTGATCCGGTTGGGAGTGTTGACCTGGGGCCCGAGTCTCCCTTTCATCATCTTCATCCTCACTCTCAACCTCCATCTCCACCTCCTCGCTCTCCCCATACTTCTCGTAGCGCTCTTGGATCAGGATGCGAGCGCCAAGCTCCTCTGGTGTGGTGGGCGGGGGGAAGTGACCTGGGAAAATAGAGATGCCAAATAATGATAAATTATTCTAGTTACATGATGAGGCTCACGGGATTAAAGGTTCTAATGATTGTGGTTGTTTTACCTTGTTCGTTGGGCTGGAAATCCACAGTCTCAACCACAACAAAGTCATGCCAGTCAATTTGGGCATATGCCACACGCTCTTTCTCTCTTTCCTCCTCCTCTTTCTTTCTCTCGCGCTCCTGGAACTTTGCCCATTCAACACGGTACCTCACCTGATGGTTGGAAAGAACATCATATTAACATGGGCTACACGCTATTAAGTTCTTCTGAAAAACGTTCACAATTAAAGGGGATTACCTGATCCATAACCTCTCTTGGATTCTCAGACTCTCTCTTCAGCTTGATCAGAAGGCCTTTGGGAGGGATCAGAATCTACATGATGCCGGAAAAGATTGACAAACAGTTAAGCAGAACCACCAAGACAAAAATGAAGAAAAGCAGAGAGACAAGTTGTTGGTTTACCTTAGTGTACTGTTCAACCAGTTTTGTGAAGTAGTTGAAGAGGCTGTGTTGTGGTCGCAGAAAGTCAAACTGGTAGTTCCTCTGTTCTTTCTGCATGAGCTGGGTAAGAAACTGGCGGCCATTGCGAGCAACAAACTGAGCAGTCAGCTTGACAACATCCAGATCAAATGCTGAGATTGATGGGGGATCTGCAATGAACTCATACTCAGGAGGTGGTTCTTTGGGGACAACTGTCTCTTGAATCACCTGTGACTGTACCTTTTGACAAATAGAAAGTATTAATTGTCAAGATGAAAATACTACCAATTGTTAGAAAATAAAAAACAAGAGCAGAATGAAATGTCTTACTTTTGGAAGCTGAGCCTGCAGCATGGCCTGCTGCATAACCTTAGGCACTGCTGCAGACGGTTCCTGCCCTTTACCCTCCTTGAATTCATTGACTTTGTGACGATAGTAGGCATGGTAAGGGTCGTTAGGGTTGAGAAAATTAAACTTTGGATTGTTGATCTCATTCTGACGGATTCTTGCTTCGAACTCTGGCCCGTTTCTGTGAAATTAAAAAGAATTTGGGAAATCATAGAACCTTGTATCCTGTTAAGATTTGCAATCGTATAAAATACACATGTGGAGTTACCAACCTGGCAACAAAGCTGGCTGTCTTGTCAACGATGTTTCGAACCTCAGGAGGTGGATAAATGATCCCAACAATGGGTTTAGTAGCAGGGGTTTCTTCTACTGGTGCATCATTCTGTTGGCAAACAGGTACATGTTAGGCTGAAAACAGAAACAAATGCAAAATATATATAAACATTACAATCTATTAATTCATACATTTCGCTGTCTTCTTATTGTAAAAAGTTAAGGTAACTGCTTACAGTTGGGTAAGATACTTACTGAAGCAGTTAAGTAAGTATCCTATTTTACGTTAAACACAACGGTGTTCCTGGAGAGTAAAGTTCGTGATTTTTAAATGAAAGATGTCAATATAAATACACAACAAACTAAAGTCCGCCGCTCGTCCGTTGTATTGGAAGTCTAGTAGAAGTTTTGCAGGTATTTCGAAAGATTTTTTTTGTTGTGAATGGAGCCTTGAAGCTAACTACAAGCTAAGCGAGCTGCATCATTATAGAGATTGTCTAAAATAGACTCTACCTGCCCTGAAATTCAAATGTATGATAGTCGTTTCCAAGTACAGTACATTGTTTTTTAGTTTCCCCAACAGAAACATTATGTGTGCTAAATGCTAACATTCGCCAGCTAGTAGCTGTATATTCACCTTGTTGTTGGGCTCCGGCTGAACGATCTGTACAGGCCCAGGCGGCATGGCGATGTCCTTTTCTGGGTAATTGGAAGTAACCTGCAGAAACCCAACCAACGAGAATACTTTATTTGCTAGAAATACACCTATTATAGCACATATCATGCAACAAACACACTCTTTAACAGCTAAAGCTCTACATTTGCTATATTTCACCACTTACCGCGTCGCGCTTTCGTTAACTCAATGGAGACGTATTACTTCCGGACACCGGCTGCAAAGCATTATGGGACCAGTAGTACTTTTTTTTTTTGCAGGTTGCTATGGATATGTGATGCCAACAAGCCAATCTCAGACAGACACACACGAAAATTAAGCTCGCCTTTCAGACATGAGTCAGTTTCTGGGTCGTCAGGACAGTATTGAAAGCCTGAGGAAGGACGTCATTGACCTCCAAGGGGCACTTCTGGACGTTTTTTCCAGAACCGGACCGGTCCGCTTCACTTCTTGGAAGTTCCCCGATAAACTCTCATGTCATCTGGACATGGTAGCTCTGCTGGAGAAATACGATTTTGTGGATGGGGAGGATGTGTACAATCAGCACTCGCACATTGTGTTACTGGAGCTGGTGGTTGACAGGTAATAGTGTTGTGTGTTGTGTGAAATAACTAAGTAGATTTACTAGTCCTGTACTTAAGTACACTTTTTAGGAGTTTACTTCTGCCCAGCACCCCACTACAATTCAGAGGTAAATCGTTGTACATACTTATTCGCCGCTACATCTATGTTATATCTTAAGTTACTTTACATATTTGGATAGATAATGATGTGAAATATAATAAGCACTTAAATAAGAAATTAGTTACACCAGGAGTAAAATTCACAAGCTACCCTACAGTATACAAACTGTTTAAAACTAGCTGCACCTTTACCAGCTTTGATAACACTTATCATCTATCATTATAGTCAAAACATAAAATATATATTATTCTGAAATGGGGCAATCTGCTTAATGAATACTTTAGTACGCAATAACGTTATCTATATAACATTTACACATATTTCTTAAGGTCTAAAAATAAAAATCTGTTTTCTCTCTCATCTCTCTTCACAAGGCTTGTGCTTCTTCTACAAAGCCTAAATGCATATGTTGTGCAAATAAGGTGCAGCCACAGGAGAGACCAAACCCAGCAGAAAGGATGCCTCTCAGTTGGTCTTGTTGTCAGAAACTATTGGAGTAATTTAGTTCAATTTGCCAATCTTAAGGTATGCAAATGATGTGATAAGTAAAAATAATGGCAACATATTTACAGAGAAATATATCGTTGTGTGTTATGTCTTTTTTCTACTATTAGGGGACTTACAAAGACAGCAAGAAGCAGACAAAAGAAAAAACACTTGACTATGATGGGACCGAGACAGTCTCATCAGTCTACCCCCAAATGAGCCCAAGCAGAGATTGCTTATCTTCCTGGTCTTCATCAAGCTCCTTTAAGTTATTGCCACAGAGTAATGTACACTCAAGTCCTACCCACAACACCACATTGTATCCTAAAGTTTACAGCCACAATGTGAGCTGCCAGACTGTTGAATCATCCCTTGTTCCCTGCAATGCATGCCACCAAGTGCAATCCACTTTAATAAAAACAGGACATGCTTTGGTGGAACTGCTTCAGAGTGAGAGCCTGCCCTCTTCTCTGCAGCCCCTCTTAGTCGCTGTGGAGGACACTCTGGAGCTGGGACATATGACAGCAGGCGATGTCACCCAGTGGGCCAATGAGCAGCTCAGAGACATGCGGCGGCTGACAAAACACCTTCAAGAAGTGCGGAGTACTGTGCAGCCTCTGAAAGAAAAACTAGCGGCGGCAGAGGCAGAGAGGGACAGATTTAAGTCTCAGCTGGAAAGAAAACAGAAAGAGTTCAAGCAAGAGATGGAAAAACACCAAGCGAACATAGTCCAGCTGGAGTTTTCACTGAGTAAAGCACAGAGATGTGTGAAAGAAACAGAGCAAAGGCTACAAGAGGAACAACGACAGCTCAAGAGAGGTACGGATTCGTCACAAATAAACATGAAAGGCTTTCATTGATATCACATTTACAACTTTATGTTTAATCATTTTTTAACAGAAACATTGAGCTTGGAGGAAAGTCATTCCAGACTGAAAGAGAAAGTAGCACTGCAGCAAGATGCATTACAGGCACTTGGTAAGGATAGAATATTAACATTTTGCATATTGTATCAAATGCACTTGTCTAACACATATTAAATAAATAACCTGAAATGCTGTATGACGGATCATTTTCTCGTGAGGTAGAGTTTGAAAATAATGGCCTGCAGGAGAAAGTGAGGGCTTTGCACATAGAGGAAGAGGCCTGTGGTAAACTTCAGCAAAGGATACAGGAGTTAGAGAGTCAAAGCTCTGAAACTCAACTCTGCCTTGACAAGGAGAACGCTAAGTACCAAAGCGCTTGTCGCCAGCAAGAGGTCAGTGTCATCATCACTAACACAATATTATTTGTTAGCTGGAGACCATGACATTGTTTAAATAGATTTATACAGTATAGTTTTGTGTTGTTGAGTCTAGTCAATGCAGGCAAAGCAGAAGTCTTTGCTGGAGAGAGTAAACGCTCTCGATGAAGAGTGTGAAGAGTTGCAGGGGCAGGTAGGAGAGAGGGAGGAAAGACAGATCGTCCTTCACAATCAGCTGCAACAGATGTCCAAGGAGAAGGACCAAATGCAGGCTCAGCTCGCTCAGCAGCAGGTATATTTGATATCTATGGTGCAGCATTATCAAGCATTTCATATTGAAGACTTTAAAGCCTAAACCTATAGTGGATCACGCTGGGATGTTTCTCTTCAACAGAACCTGTGTTTGGAGCTCCAAAAGGGGAAGCAGATGCAGGAAACACACGCAGGCCAGCTGAAGAGCAGTGTGGCTGAGCTGAAGGAATACGTGCAAGCTTTAAGGGAAAGAGAGAGACTCTTAGTCGCTTTCCCAGAGCTCAACCCTACAGCCCAACCACAGAGTAGGCAATTATTTACATTACTTCTCTATAATTATGAACATCTTGCACGAATTATCCACCTACTGACATTACCTTAGCGTATGTACATAATCTCAGGGCTATGTACACTCCTGAAGAGCACCTGCTAGCTACTGTTTATTTAGCATGCATCATTTTCTTATATCCAGTCATTGTTTCCATCTGCCTCTTTTTTCATTGTGTTGATCAATCATGTTGTACGTATACACTCTTTGTTCATTGCATATTTTCTAGGTACAGGAAATGTGCTCTTGGATATGGAGCAACAATTGCAGGCCAATAATATTCGTATAAACATTCTGGAGCAGGAGAACACAACCCTGTACACCAGCCTGGTGAAACTGAGAGAAAGAGCACAAAACAATGCCACCAGGGTGAGGCCTATGAAAATATGTGAATTGATTTGTGTAACAGGAATAAACTTGAATGAAAGCGAGCATTCAGCTGTTTTTTTCGAAAATTACATTAAAACTGTGCCTCTTTCTCAACAGGAAGCCTCACCTCAGCAGACACGTATCCTCTCTCCATCGGGCCCACCGTTAGAAAAGCAACAACATCCCCTTACACAAATGCAAAAGAGATCATTGTAAGTTGTTTATTAAAATGTTTTACATTTGAACATAGTGAGCATTATCCCCACATTTTTATAAATGATTAATCAACTCGCTGCGCTTGCGGTGTGGCCTTATTTCTCCTTTGTACCACAGGCAGAGCAGCAGTGCAACATGGCTGGGATACGGTAACAGAGGGAAGGAAGCACAACCAGGGGTAAGTGGTCTGGAGTCAGCGGGGTCAGAGGATCGTGTGTCCCCCGCCCCCTCGTCCCTGCAACTTCACCTTCAAACCCTCCAACTCAATATGGGCTTCACCGCAGCTAAAAACCAAACAAAGACACCAAGTATTGCTCCCCTCTCTCACTCCAGAGGCTCCAATCAGAGGAAGAAAATGAAACCCTAAAATGCGAAAATGCACCCAAAAGGACAGAGAAAAGAACACAGCTTTGTATAAGGTTACATGTCTTGTAAGGGCTCCTTCCCTACATAAATATTTCAAAATGTCTAATTGAATATTATAATAACACTAATGCTTTTGTAATTTCACATTGTCATTTGGTACAATTATGGCAGTGGATTAGCACTGTTACCACTGCTTTTCTTATTATGTAAAGATGATTTAATTAATAAACTTACTGTGGATTTATGTACAAGTTTGTAAAATGAACTCTGTATCAGCAGATTTTTGTATTGCTGCAACTTTGAAAAAAGGTACATTATAACAATGTTTATTTTTTAGATATTTATTTGAGAAATGTTGTTTTGGCTATTCCAGAGAAAATGACATTCCTGACAAATCAATGTTCTCACATTGAAAATCTCGCAATCCAATATTGCCAGAAATCTTTTTATGTTACCTCATTCACTAAGAATGAAAAATATAATAGTAATTTGACTATTTCTTTTCAAGGATCCAGCTCAGATTTCTTAGTCGTGTATTATAATAAATGTAATGCTTCTCAGAAAAAAAGCCCGTATGTTTATCAGTGGTCATTTTTGTTACCTAAACAGTGATATGCTTAATAAACGCAAAAATGTAATGCAGAGTGAACTATTACAATTTGTACAGGTGTCCCTAAGTAGCAGTGTATAATGACGACTGCTACTCTACTGTTTATTTTAAAGAGGACCTAGTATTTTATTAGGTTTTGTGTTCTTTAGGTTTTTGTGCATGCAATGGTTTGCAAAGACTAAAATCCCAAAGTTCCCTCCAGAGGGAGTTTAATTCCCACACACTTCCCCCCTCTGCCTGAAACGCCTCCATTGGATTCCTTTGTTTACCCCCGTGACATAGTGACATCGCTATGTAACACTTGAGCTTCTATTGGCGCTCCAACACATTGCACATGATAGGCTAAAGGGCTGGACATCTCTAAGCGGTTGACCAATAAAAAACTGAGCTGGCCAGCTAACCATTCAGAGCATACTGGGCTCTGGTTTCAGAGGGTGGAAAGGGGGCAGTATGACAAACAATAAAGACATTTTGAACATTAAAGCATGTGAACATGTCGCACTATAGGCACAAAATATAATTATCAAAAGGGAGTATGAGCACGATAGGGCCCCTTTAATAGGTTATTGATGTCTTTGGTATATTATGTTTCCTGATATATGATATGCAGGCTGTCTCTGAATAGGTAGCCTTCACAGCAGATGACTCACTCTGAGTGAATCACACAAACAAACACCACAGAGACAGATGTGTTGATAGCTTTTAAGTGCTTCCTGACAAAGGTCGGATGTGGGTTGTTTCCATAGAAATGCAAGTGTTCGAAAGGATTCAACCTCTGCTGGTTCAATACAGACCTTTTATTTCAGTTCCTCCATGAAAATCTGTGAGTTATTTATCATTAGTGCTCGGAGATCAAGGCCACACAATCTCACATAGATCAATGTGAGATGACGCTATCCGCTTGTCATATTATGATTGCCCCAAGCATCATAAGGCTTGCTTTGCAGTGGTAATTTGAGATGTCATGAGTTTCGTTGTTTAATCTGAGTCTACGGAGCCCAAGCAGACTTTGTTAGACCGGTATTCGTTAAACACATCATGTATCTTTGTTTTTTATAAACCTGACAGTTAGCTACGCGAGTGTTAGTAACTAACTTCAAACACCCGATTAACATTACAAATCCTCCGTAATTTCTCACTAATATTACCTGAACCAGCACCTGATCTAACTCTTAAATCCCTTAAAAGACAGCTCAAACCCTGAGGGTTAATCCTCAAATTGGGTTAACTTTACAGCTGTGTTATCAAGCATGTAATTGAAGTTGACAAAGCAATTAATTAATAATAACTATGGCATTTAGTGAAGTTAACCCTTAAATGGGCATTCACATACACATGTTCTGGAAAAATGTTTTGCTTACTGTATTTAACCTATATTATAATTTATAACCATGTAACACTTTTATCACACCAATAATACACCCATGTAATATTAATACGTCACCTATATTACACCCACATTACACCTAATTGTTAATACACCCATTTTACACATGGACACTGTCTGTCAAAGACTGTATCCCCAAGGATACAGACATCCTTTAAGGGTTAATCAAAAGCAGAATATTTGCACTAACAACACTGACTTTGATAAGGATCATGTCTATTCTAAAATAAATTTGACTTAACTTTTAGATTTATTGTGTTGTTCTTGAAGTTTTTTCAAAATGAATTGTGTGTATTTATTCTTGTAATGTGATACCCTGAGGTGATACTGCATTGAGATTATTCCACAATACAGATTTTTTGTAAATGCTGCTTCAAAACATTTATTTATCAGTTGTTTGCATTTGTATACAGACACAAAAAAGACAAGAGATAGAGGTGAGGGAATGTTGAGCTTAAAGAAGCACCACAGTATCATGAACCGTCACTGGCCCGGACATTGAAAGCAACTGTAATACCTAAAATAACTAGACAATAGTTTTCAGTGTGCAAAGTTGTACAAAAGTCTTTGAAATAATGTCAAAATGCCTTCTGCTTTACATTCTCTTCCAAGATTGTGTTTTGGTTTAATACAAATGTTGAAGTCATGTTTAAGAGTTCTTATCTAACAAAATGTAATAAATCAATCAGTACAGCGGATTACTTTAGCTTTGGAAATCAGTCTGCATTGGTTATAACACGTTTAAGGCCATTGGTTTCTTATGCAACACATGCAAACACACACTACAATGAATAGAAACATAGCATTTGTCAGGGATCAATTTACCTTTGAGATATAAATAAAGCCTCACGTTCACATGTCGACACTGTTGTTTATAAGTGTAGGCTGTGGGAATGTTATCTGTATATTGTTCTCAGATGTGTGCCTTTCTCTAATCTAGGTCAAACTGCAGACTGGCAACAGGGACTAATGCAAATCTGCTGGGATTACGCAGGCCTCAGAGACAGGAAGCCCATCCCATAACATAACAACCAATATCTGCCTGATCACCAATATTATACCCTGTTTGTGAAGGTTCCCATTCAGTAGGTTTGTGCTTGCCATATATGTCAATAATTTAATTATCTTTCAGGTTATTTCAGGAAATCTTAAAAAAAATCTAAAAAGACAAACCTCAATAAATATGTGCTTTGATTTTCTAATCTCATACCAACGGAAAGAAGTCAGGAAAAGGGATGCTAACCAAATGTGCGTGAGAAAAGCACAATATCAGTGACACAAGAACGAGTAGGGTCATGGGACGAGATTTAGGAGATTAAGTGAAGCACTGAAAGTGTTGTCAGCCACTTAAAAAGGGGAGCACATATTACTGATGGAAACTAACAGGGGTACACGCAAAACATATATAAAAGACACAGGAAAAGGAAAACTCAGATTAACATTTGTAAAAAAGTAATTATAGAATAGTAATAATAGAAAAATAAACACATATTTTAGAGTGTGGGATGAAATGATCTGCAAGAAACCACTATACAAAGGGGAGTTAATGAGTACCAAAAGAAGGAGATGAACAGGGGGATCGACAACATAAGAGCATGTCATTTCTCAGAGGCTTTGGGGATTACAGTGTGAGTAAAAAGGCAAAAATGTAAACTCACAAAAGTCTGTGCATTCCTCAGCTTAACTTTAAAAAAAAACATGCAATGTATGAATTCTTAATATGCTTAAAATGATATTACAGTTTTGTTGTGTGTTGATTGAGTTTAAAAATCGTCCACTGAGTATACTACACAAAGAAAGCACCTATTACATTGTGGATTCTGACAAACTGGCATGGTTGCAAGAAAAGAGCAGGTCTTAAAGGATATATGTATACAACACACATTTGATGCTAATAGTTTACAAGAATAATAAAGCTCTCAACTGTACATTCCAGTATTACAAGATATACAAATAGGCTTCACAAAGAGACGGAGAGCGTGCATCCCATCCGGTGGTGTGCTTACAATTGCTAAGCAACGAGTACAGACTGTGGCAGGCCAGTCACACGGAGTGATATACAGAGAGGACACGAGTATAGTAAAGCATATGAGTGGAAAAGAAAATACCAGGCAGCAATAATGACTCAGTTTTAGTCACACATCATCTCTTTCCTGCGTTCTCCTCAGCTGTGGAGGCAGTGGGGCTGTTGAAGTCATGTGCAGAGGTGTCCATTTGTCCTTCAGGCTGGACAGGCTGCACCGTCTCTACAAGGCTGCCACTGGGAAGCACCACATACCGGGCGGCCATGTCTTTGGGCTGCAGCTCCCGCTTGCCCTCCTTACTGTGCCAGATCCCATAGCCGAAATACACAATTAGACCTGGGGAAGGGGACAGCAAGAAACTTAATCACTGATCAGGGCACAATGTATACAGGTGATGAGTGAGGAAAGTTATGTCTATTGTGATACACATTTGGTTTGTAAAATGTGTTGGCTTAATGTTTGATTAACTATGGGCAAAATATATACAGCCCCGGAAAAAATTAAAGAGACGACTTCAGCATTAACAATTTCTCTTGTTATATTTTTATAGGTACGTCTTTGAGTAAAATTTGAATTTGAATTTCTATTGTATTCTATAAACTACTGGGAATTTTTCTCTGTTTTGGAATTCAACACAAACTGGAATGGCTGCCATACATGTAGAGATAAAGATTTAAGAAAAATTGGGAGTGCTCTTAATATTTTCATAAAAATGGATGAGGCTGATTGGAATATAATTGTTTTTTGGTCATAAAAAAGTAGAAGAAGTCCCTATGTAAAAAGACTATCACAAATGTTAATACAGTTCATCCTAAGGGGGCAATCATCCCAAGATACAAACAAGTATTTTTAGCCCTCAATTCTTTTCACAAGCTTTATGTGTACTATAGCCAGTACAACCCATCACTTATATCAATTTGTATTTACTCTTGAAATATTGATGGCTTGTTTTTAACCCTACCTAAGCTCTAAGTCAAGTAAAGAAATCCCACATTCTTTTTTCCTGCAGTGGACTTTCTCAAGGGAAACGCTGTGAGAGAGGGAGCATAGCCTGAGACCCTGTCAAGTGTAATTTTCCATGCGTGTGCATCTCGTTAACTCGCTGCGACTTCTGACGATAGTCTTTAAATGGTTAACTGGTCCAGAGAAACCTTAAGCTAATGCAGCTAATCATGTTTCCCCAGTGATCCCCCCTTACCTACAGGGCATTAACACTGCCTGATTACCTGATGAAATCCTTTCGAGCATTTCTGACCAAAGGTAAAAATATGCTTGTTCAATTTGGTGATCTAACACTTTTCTACATTTCACTATGAAGATGTTTTAAGAATAAGTACTCAAAAATACAAACTGAGGTAGATTCATTTCATGTCATGTGTGCACTGTGGATGAGTCTATCTTCAAAGGGGTCCTATTATGCTTTTTGGGGTTTTGCCTTTCCTGTATATATTTTTAACTGTAATGAACAGAGGGAGGGAGTTTCTCTCCAACACAATGAACAGCTGCATAACAGGGCCCCTTTAAGCAAGCAAAATGCAAGGCAGTGTTTGTTTAAAGCAAGAATTAAATCCATTATGTCAATTTCTCAGTTCAGAAAAATACATACTTGTTTTGGATGTTTGTGTTTGAGAGACAAAGCAATTGAGGTGATTATGTGTCTCTTCAGCCACTGTTCACTGCCTGATTTCTGGTGCCTTCTTACCTACAGCGATCCATACAGTGAATCGTATCCAGGTCAGATAGCTGAGCTTCATCATGAGGAACACATTGATGAGGATACTGGCAGCTGGAGTCAATGGAACCAAAGGTACCTGTTCAACAATAACACATCAATCTGACTCCAATCATTGTTAATGTTGTTTTCATGTCAATTTGCTTTGAATAAAAGTATCAATTTAACTAAACAGTTGCGCCAAGTTCAAATATATGTTGTTGCCAGGACAGTGAAATGGGTCACAAGTAGAAAACACAATTTCATCTGAAGACCAAACAAAGTGAAAGAAAACACAACTCAATTCAATCACAACTTATTATTGATAAAGCCATTAAGAAGCTCACCTGGAATGTTTTGCTGCTGGTTTGTGGCTCATGAAGCCAGATGAGTGTCAGGCTGAGAACATAAGCTAAAATAAAAATCCCCAGCAGCATTGAGAAGCTCCAGATTGGTAGCTGAAGCTGTTTGGTTCCAAACTCTAACACGACACAAAGGGAGACTGAGCTCACGATCAGCGTAAGCACGCAAAAGGCCACCACCTCACCCGGCTCACAGTCCCCCAGTAGCTTGCCGAGGTACGGTTCCCAGTAAGCCTTCAGCTGGCCCACCCCACGCTTCTCACTTGATGCCTGTCTCTCCACAAGCTGGAGTTTGTCAGAGAAAGACTCATACTGCTTCAGCTCCCCGCTGTCCTCCCTTATGGTCTGAGACTCTGTGGGGGCAGGGGAGGTCTCAGCATTTGGGTTTGGAGATGTGGAAGCGGTTCCTTTGGAGCTGGTTTTGTCGGGCTGAAATCGCAGTACAATTACACTCGATGCCACAAAGGTGTATGCTAGGAGGGTGCCGATGGACAGGAACTGAACCAAGGCCTCCAGGTCAAAGATGAGAGCCATTGTGGACATGAGGATCCCGAACACCAGGATAGCATTGACAGGGACTTTGGTGACAGGATTGACCCTTGCAAAGAAGGAGAAGAACAACCCGTCGTCTGCCATGGCGTACACAATCCGAGGGAGGGAGAAGAGATTACAGAGCAGAACAGTGTTCATGGCTAGAAATAGAAAGAGAAAGTCAATATCAGAACTGTAGTCAAAATATAGCACTGTTGAATGAATTACCATTTGTATCAGGTCTTATTGGTGAAGGTAGAAATAGGGACAGTAAACAGCAAAACATACAAAAAAATTGTGTTTTATATGGGTTGCATTAGTGATTAAAATATTGTTGTTACAGTCAGACCTTATACCAGACAATGTTTCACGGCGAATTTACTTGTTTGTGCACAGGCATTTGTTTGAGCGACATTGGAAACAATGGCAAATGGTAAAGAAAATGTTGTTTGTTGTGGGATGAAATGTCAGACTGGGAAATAAGTTCAACTAAAGAACAACCAGATACAAGTGAATAAAAAACAAAAAGGAAATCTTGAGAAGCCTTGGGAAGGAAAGTATCCCGGCATGTTGAAGCTTTACTTAAAGTGACACGGCTAAGCTGCACTACTTTGATTTTGTATACCAGGAATTGTGGCTCAACCTGTAAACTGATAACTGTTAATTACTCAAACTGTGAGTTGACTAAGCTAAGGCTTGGTTCCACTTTTAAGAGTAAGAGTTAAGCCCTGTTTTTGTTATTACACCTAGTCTAACAGCAATTTACGTTGACACTCACCGCAGATGGAACCTATTGCCACAATAACTCCAGCCCAACTGTAACCCCGGCGGAAGAAGGCATCTGCCAGAGCAGAATTTGGGTCCAGTGAATGCCAGGGTACCATTAGGGTGAGCACTGTGGAGACCAGGATGTAAGCTGCTGCTGCCAGTCCAAGGGAAATAGCAGTTGCAATGGGAACTGCTTTCTGTGGGTTCTTGGCCTCCTCACTTGAGGATGCAATTACATCGAAGCCCACAAATGCGTAGAAGCACGTAGCCGAGCCTGCCAGTATTCCAGATAGGCCGAAAGGTGCAAAACCTCCTTCTTTCGCACTCCAATTGGCTGGTTCAGCCAGCATAAAGCCAAATACCAGGATGAAAATTATGACAGCCATGCTTATAACGGAGAAGATATGGTTTAAGTAAGAGGACACTTTAACTCCAAAGGAAATGAAGAACGAGGCAACTATAAGAATCCCTGCTGCAAGGAGGTCTGGGTAATGGGCAAGGAAGGGCACATTCCACTGCATGATGTGTGTCTCTGTGAAGTTCTGGATGGCGTGGTTAAAAATGGAGTCCAGATAGCCACTCCAGGCACGTGCCACAGCAGCGCCACCAATCATGTTCTCCAAAATCACATTCCAACCAATGAGAAATGCCCAGACCTCTCCCACAGACACATAGGTAAACATGTAGGCAGATCCTACTTTGGGAATGCGTGCTCCAAACTCTGCGTAGCAAAATGCAGCCAGTAGTGAAGCAAAACCAGCAAAAATGAAGGATATGATGACAGCGGGCCCAACCATGTCTTTAGCCACCGTTCCTGTCAGGACATAAAGCCCAGAGCCCACCATGCCCCCGACTCCCAACAGAGTCAGGTCCAGGGTGGAGAGGCAGCGTTTCAGCGACGTGGCCATCATGTCATCATCCAGTGTCTTGAGTCGGTTCAGTTTCTGACAAAGGCGCACCGCTGGGGTGCAGCCTCTCGGACAAGTTGCCATGGCTACAGAGTTAGGGAGGCCAGCTGGGCAGGATGGTGTTGAAACAGTCAGTCTAGATCTGTGACCTGTCCATCAAGCATACCTGCAATACAAAACACAATATTGTAAACATGTTTGTATATGAACAGGAAAAAAAACCTGTTTTTTTGTGTTAACCTACATACAGTACTGTGTATTTTACAAATTTGTGATCACGTTAGGTAACACAGAATGATAATTATTTCACTTGTGGTATTTATTGGACATACTGTTTAATTCACAGAGCATGAAGCAATAAACCTGCATTTTAATATGGCAGTTTATTGCTTTGCATGTAGTTGTAAATAAGGCATAATCACTTGCAGGACGTGCTGTAAGATAAGGTAGAAGAGACAAATCCTACAACCCACTAAGACTTTTGAATACATAGGCTAGAATATCTGGCTTTTTACCACACGTTATGATGATCGATCTTAACAACATTTCGGCAGGGAGGCCTGCAGGTGCATGTGTGGCATGGGCCATCACTGAGACCAGCCCACGTCATCTGAAAGGCTTGCTGTGCGCCTATGTGTAAAATAAAAGCCTCAAATACTTAAACAACAGAATATTTAGGTAATGCGTTTTTGTTGTTTTACTGCCAACAGTGTGTTAAGGTTTTGTTTTTATCAGTCAGTCCAAACATTCATCCTCTTGTTCTGGGCGGTGCATCGTGCGATTCCTGTCCTGGATAGGCATATGGCGACAACATGACGCCTCCTCTACAATTACGTAACGCTTTATTCCCCACTAGAAATAAATCCCCCCGCCATAAATCAACAAGAATCGTTAACACTGTCAAGTATATATTCATGACCACATTCGGTACGGTGGAGTGAATAGCGGACGAATAGAATAGGCGTCGTTTTAAGGCAAAATTAATAATTTAAAACAAAATGGAAACGGACGCTAAAGAGGATCGGTGGACTTCCTCTCTCCTGGATGCAATGGATATGGGACATCGCACTCTTAATTCACGCATGAGCAGGTGTAATTGTTTAAATTATCATATTTACAAGAAAAAAAACCCCTCATTAATAACATAGGAAATGTAATCGTTGCTTTACCGTTCTAATTCAGGATCTGTCATCTGTGCTGCAGGTCCGGAGCTGTGAGAAGTTGCCGGGGTGCATCGCCTGGTGATGGAGCAGAAGGTGCGACGAGGAATAAACCCAACATGCACCGCCTGGGCTGCTTCTTAAAGGCACAGTCACCTTTATGCTCACAGGGCTTCCCCACTGTGCCCCACCCATGTAACAGCAACATGGAGGGACATCCTGATGTTCCCGGACAGCCGATACACGTGAACGTGTTTATCAAATGCAGTCATTATGTAAGAGTCAAGCCGCAAAGGTAAACACTTTTAACTGTATTTACCTACTTTAAGTGACCAATGTATCAGAAGCAGGTGATTTTTCCAAGTAGATTTTCATGTACAAGTAACTCGCATTAGTGTATTAGTCATCAACATAATAAGAGAAACTAATAATAATTTAAATCTTGGAGCCCTACAAAAAAAGACACATTAGCATAGAATAGAAACATATTTTAACAAAAAAAGGAGCCTGTATATCGGATCATAAGTATCTTCAATTTGGTAGGTAGAATAAAGAAAAAATAGATATGAGGATTTAAATTGAGTCCTGCTGTTGGACCTGGTGAGGGGCTTATAGCAGCAAGCTGGGCCTCCTTTGGTCCACATATGATGTTAAGATGGATATAATGAAGAAAATGATAGTCCAGGTGGGATGAAATCATCACATATGATTGAATCTACAGTATCTCAGTTGGAGAGACCGGGTCTTTTTTTTTGTCCGTTGTTTTGTCTGTTTCTCCCTAGGTGAACATGTTTATATTGGCTATACATGAATTAGACAAATTACTGAGAGAGATTGACAAAAACAGACCTCGACCCTGTTGAAACGTTTACAGAAGACAAAGACAATTTGAGTGACTTTTAAAACATTTGTTTTATGAAAAAATATTTATGTAATGACAAATGAACAAATACATATGTCTACTGATACCATCCATACTGGTGTTGTTCATATCCATATCGTTTATTAATTTGTTCATTGTTGAAAACATTAGGCCACACTGACCTTAAAAAAAGTAACACTAAAAAAATATATTATGTCAAATAAGGTAGCAAAATTTGCAAAAATATCAGAAACAAAATGAAGGAACTGTATTTCAATACTGTTAAAATAAATAAAGAATAAAGTGTTCAAAACACTGACACTTGTAACAAAGGCATCAGCTGGCCCTTATGGAGTGTCTCACTTTTTAAAGGCAACATCAATAATCCCTGGTGCCGCCATAATTGTGTCCTTAAATTACACCTTGACGCTCAACTATATCATTTCTGGCAGTCTGATTCATCAACATTGGACTTGAATACGTATATACTATGTCTGTAAAGGAATTCCAACACATTAACTTTCTAATTTCACAATGTGCGACAGGGCAGAAAAGTGCTTAACAATTTCATGTTTTTCCATCACCTACTATGGCTCTCTTCCAGGTCTGCAATCATCTCACCATCAGAACCAGTTGTGTCCTACTGGTACTGATGGTGAATATTACCCTTACATCAACAAGTGATAAACATGTTGTTAAAGAGCACAATGCAATTCGTTGACCAATGTCAAATCTCACAATTACTGGACTGTGAGCATATGCGGTCAGAGGCCATTGCATCATTTTTCAGCCACCTCTTTTGGCGAAATTAGGCCTCTTTTTCAAGGGATTCAATATTGTGACTCCTTTTGTTGAAGCTTAAGGATCAATTCAAGTAGGTTCATCTGCATTGTCAGCTCCTGCAATAACAACACATAATAGATGAAGAACAGTAAGTTAGGACATATATCACCATCTGCTGGACATTTGTCTGCATCACAAAGAGCAAGTTTTCAATGCTAAACTACCATAGTATGCTATGCTTTCTGCATTGAGTAGACATTACCTGAGGATTGGTGGTGATAAAAAATCCAGGGACTCCCGCCTTCTCCAAGGTGTTCTGCTGGTCTATCACTTTCTGATCCATTTCTGCTACAATCTTTTTATCCATAATTCGTTGTTCCTCTCGCACTCGAATTTCCAGAGCCTGATAGCAAAACACAAAACTATTAGTAAAATAATCATAACATAGCACATATCACAGTTCTTTCAGTACTCAGAGGATTGTAATGCCTTACCTCCAGCTCTGCTTGTTGGTTAGATTTAAGAAGCGTGAGGTTGTGCGACTTGCAAGTCTGCAAAGCATCCTTGTGTTTTCGCAGAAGGTCTTGTTTGAGTGCTACACACAAAAAAAGAAAAACCCATCAAGCATCAAACTAACATTTACTTTTAAATTAATACACCTAGGACAAGTTCCTTGAAGCATGATTTTACTCTACATAATTCTTGATTTGAGGTAGCACAATTTGAAATACATCTCTTGATTTTCCTTCAATTCCAAGCTGGTTTAATATAAAAAATAATTTATATCTGTCAAACAACAAAACTTTAGCAACACATGCAAAAGGACCATAAAAGGCACAAACTCAAACAAAGACCAGTCGTTAAAAAGAACAATCGAGCTTGTCTTTGTCTAAATGAATTGAATAACTGCAGAACTCATCATCTTTATGCAATTAAAGATTGTTTTAAGAGATATAAGCAAGATTTAATTTTCAAAACTGGCTTATTTAAAAGTGTTTGGCTCAACCTCACCAATCATGCACCAACATTACTCAGCCAATCATGACTATAACCCTTGAGTAATTTCGCCTTTATTTAAAAAATAAGAGCACATTTCTACCCATAATAACTTCATCAAGGATTTACAAATCAATGCTCAAACTGCTTTGAATGAATCAAATAGACTAGATGAACAAAAAAAAAAAACCACCATTATTTTGGGCCCTCAATTATGTTTGTTAGCCTGAATATCAAGCTCCATTTGGAGATCAGATTTTTAATGTTATTATTATCCAGGGTACAGGTATGAACTTTTCTTGTTGGAGCAGGACTGATTGGTCACAGCATGTTTTCTTAGAGAGAAAGGTAGAGAGGGGAGCACTCACCTTGGAGTTCACTGTGCAGCTTTTGCCTCTGGTTGTACAGATTTTTCTCTGTAAGGTGCTGAATATCCAGCAGCCCCTGAACAATCTCATAGACAGTCCCATCGATGAGAGCCAGAGCCAAGTCACCCAGCGTGTTGTAGGACAGCCGCTGCTGGAAGGAGCTAACCAAAGAGAAAAACAATACAACCATCAATATCTGGTGTTAAAGTGACATCTGAGTTGTGTGAAGGAAATCTCCCTTGATGTTAAGTTACCTTGGTAAATCTTTGACTAAGGTTTGCAGTTCAGATAAGAGGTAGTAATGTCTTTCTTGGTGCTTTGCAGGATCGCCGTCAGTGACACCGGGATAAACATCCATCTCCTTAACTGCAATGATGAACAATACAAACTCATTTAGCTCAGATGCAAAAGCCAGCTGAATGTACCCTATCAGTTTGGCTAATTTAACTATTTTAACTAAGAAACCAGTATGTAAGTTGTCTTTTGAAGACTAACTATCAGATTATGTTCGTACGTTTACAAAACCCGGTTAAAGTTAGTTAAAAAAATAGGAAAAGTTCGTGTTTTGTATTAGCCATCGATGTAGCTTCCATTCACATTTAGAACAGGACCCCAATAGCTCTCTGTCAAGATGCCTGTCTGTAAAGATGCGTGCAGTAGCTTGATGTGTCCACCAGGTGGGGCATTGTATCACAGAAGGGACGCTCGTGAGGACCGTCACCTACAAGGTAAGACCAGACATTTACGGTTATTATAAATTAGCAAGACAGCGTATCTTCAAATGCAATGACCTCAATTAAAATAAGATTGTGAACGATGTGAGGTATGAAAACATGATTTATTGTCCTGCAGTTTATACGATCATGTTTATTTCAGAATGGACATTTCTGACGATTCAACCATGTGGCTGGTTTGAAAGGCAAACAGCCAGAAAACCGTCCAGCTGCACACACTGTGACTACTGTGCTCAACCAGAGACTGTAAGGTGTTCAATCACAGACTGTAAAGTGTTTAACGACAGACTATCCAACCTGCTCTGCTCACTGACTGACTGGCTGCTGCATGCGCGCCTGGGTTGCGCGCTACTGGTGGGCTGTGCGCCGTCACGCGCCAAAGGTGCCATGAAATGAAGAAAACTCACTTGCAGAGGTGAAGAGCAGTATTTATAAGAGCGCGTATGGGAACATAGGGAAAATTGGACTATTAGACCACTCGACTGAAAATGGCCAGAAACACATCTCTCTATTTTAGAATTGTCGAGGGCAGGAACCTCCCGGCCAAAGACGTGTAAGTAATCTCTGAATGGCATGTGCTTCTGTGGTCAAGTCTTATCTCTCGCAATATACAGCCTCAACATTGTCTAACAGCAATTTATCATTTTAATAAGACAAGAAAAAAGTTCATCCTAGATCTAAAATGACAGTTTGTGTTTTATGTCAACTGTAAATTACACAAATTGAAGGAATAAGAGGTGAAATCGTGTCTGTTTACTAGTATTGTGAACACAACGTCAAATGAAATTAGGCAAATTATCTCATGCTGTCATATCTTTTTCTTGTCATTTTAAGCTCCGGAACCAGTGATCCATATTGCATTGTTAAAGTTGACAATGAAGTTGTGGCCAGGTGAGTTCTCTCTGATTATAACTGAAGGTGTGCATGAGAAATATACATTGATACAGAGCTACAGCTGAAGGAAATATATAGCCTACAGTCTATGTGTCCATATTTGAATATCTGTCATCACAGTTGGGATATGTACAGTTGTTAATTTGTTGCTGGTCTCCTGCTACTCTGCGTATGTAAACACGGGTATGATCAGGGTGGTGGTGCCCACAGCGTGGCTCCTCCACCACAGAGAACCTGATACTGGTGTGGCCTTTAAAACAACAGCAGGTAACCATGGAGAGCCTGCATCAATTATTGCAGGTAGCTCCTGTAAGCAAGGAGAATGCTGGGAGCTGGTTCAGAGGGGATCCTCAGTGTGAGCACAAAAATACAGATGATTCAATCAATCCGAAGTAGAGAAAAAATAACATTATTGCCAGTTTTATAGTACAGTAGAATATTGAGTAGAAGTGGTGTTATTTCGCAGTTGTTGTTTTTTAAATGTGCTGTGTGCAAGAACATGGGGTGAATTCAGTGGCTATTGTTCCATCTGGTATGTTAGGGCAAACAGCACAATGATTCACTGAAGATACTCACACTAATTATCTGGTACTTGTGGTGTTACTGGCCAACTGACTCCTCGAGTGTGATGTTCATGGATGGTGTAGCTGGTACATGGGAAATGTTTGGGTACACTACACGCTAAGAGAGAAAAAGGTTTATTATAAGGAAACTGTTCTTAGGGGTATTTGAAATCTTTTGAAACTATTAACAATAAGATATATGAATGGTTTAATACTAAAGCGTTACTTTTTTGATACCTTTCTTGATTAAAATGAAACGTGCTTTTTTAATTGAAACAAATAAATACAATCATAATCTTAATGGGTAACTATTGATGAAATCATTTATATATCCGACCTGGCATTCAGTGCAAACCTTCAGTAATTTACTTTTTTTAATACTTTTTTAATACAGAGCCCTGCTTATCCTCATAGAAGAATCCTTTTGGGCTTTAAGAGCCCTTATACAAAAAACATAAAGAGATACACAGAAGGCTTACTCAATCCTACCTGGAGCCTATCATGGTTTTTTAAGCAAAAATATTGAGCTTGATGCAGGGAATCCTAACATTTTTACCATAAAATCCCTAAAAGACATACGATGCCTGTTAGCACAGAGCATGTATCACTAAATTGTGAGCAGATCCTCCCAACCTTCTTTTTTATTTGAATAATTTTAAGTGCTTAAACAACTAAAACTACAGAGTATATCGTTAAAATGTAAAAATAAATTTTGAGAGATCCATAAAAGGCAGACCCATGTTATTTCTTCTTGCTGCAGTTTTATCATCTTCTAATCCCACTATTTTCTTTCACATATTTCTTAAAAAGCACAACTGTTTTTTCTTAGGTTACCTTTAGTGGGTAAATTGGGGCTTATGATGCTGCCACGATTTCTTTCTCCTGTATTTACTGGTTTCTATTATTACATACATTCATGTGATATTTTCTGCCTTTGGGTTTGGCTAACAAGCATGTGAAACCTCTCTTTCAGGACCGCCACAGTGTGGAAGAACCTCAGTCCTTTCTGGGGGGAAGAGTACACACTGCACCTCCCAATGGGCTTCCACTCGCTCTCCTTTCATGTCATGGACGAGGACACGATTGGGTAACACTGCCATCCAAAGCTTTATCAAAATGATTCCCATAGTTAACCGTTACTCTTCAGTTTGTGAGTAGATTTATGATCCTCCAAGCCATGTCTGTTTGCTTAACTTGGCATGAATGAGCCAGCATTAACCTCATGTACAGTTTAATGTTTTGGGAAAAAAAACTCCTAAGCTTTGCATAAACAAATATCATCAGGCAGATGGATATCCAGATTGAGTGATTAAAGGTTGTTTTTTCTCTCTTCTCCCCTTATGACTGCCAGTACTCTACAATCTGTCCTCAAATTCACCTCATTTAACTCTCTAACAACTTGATAGTATTTCCAATATCTTCTATCTGAAAATCTCTTCTTTTCCCTGCAGCCATGATGATGTTATTGGAAAAATAACGCTGAGCAAAGAGGCCATTGGATCTCAACCTAAAGGTATGACTTAACAGATCTGTATTAGGACGGGTGCATGACCCAAGCTTGTAGGTTAAACACACATGGCTTCACATGACCTGATCAAAGGTCAGAGTGATTGAGGAGACATTTTAAGATGAAGTCTCTGGGAATTGGTTTCTCAGTGCTTTCTCACACATTTCATTTGATTTGCTTACATTTATTTGAGAGTCGGGTTGTGTAAACTCGCAGGCATTAAAATCAGCATTCAAATTGATGCATAAAATATTATAACGGCTCTCCAGGTGCTTGTTTACATAAAGTCCGGCAAAAGCCTGCAGTGCTGTGAAATGAGGAGAACAATCAAAGCATTTCAAATAACTTCAAACACTTTAATGTGCCCTCTCACAGAGGCTCTTGCATTCAAGGGATTAGTCACAGTGTTTACCTCAGCATGAACCTTAGCACTTTCTTAAAGACACCCAGCATTTAAAATATGGTATGTCGTGATGTTGTTGTACTTTTATGCAATTGTGTTTACCATGGTATGTTTGCTGCATACTGATGCGTCCTCCTGAGAGCCACCTGGCGCGGCCTTCACTCGTGTGATTCACTGCTACACTGAGTCAGATACTCCCTCACAGCAATACTCTCACTGTTCAGCCTTGACATTGTTCCGTCCCTTTTGTGAGATATTTCTTAAATAATACAAATGTACATTGAAAGTGACTGGACTGACATAACACTATCACATAATGTATAGTCCATCAAAGACGGCAAACTGCTCTTTAAAATGTAACTATCTATCTTTCATTCAGTTCAGTGTCAATTTGTTGTCATCATTTTGATATTTCCCTCCATAAACACTCCCAAGTCCTTAAAATGCTGACTTTAGTATTGCACAAACAAACGATAAAAGATGTTGGGACTAGCAACTTTTGGAATTGTTTTCCTTTAAGAAATATTCAGTTATCAAATTGCTGCATATAATTCTTCTGTTGATTAATTTATCTGGTAAAATCTGGTAAAAGTGTCAGCTGTTAAGCCATTGGATATCTAAACGCTTTCTTGTTCTATTCTCTTTATAAAGTCAATTCACATTAATTTGCCTTTAAAGCGCATTTAAAAACAACCCATGTTGACCAAAGTGCCGTAGGCTACCGGCCAGAGCAGATAGCCAACACAACATTCATCACAAATAAAATAAAACACTGACATAAAAATCAATGCACACAGCTTATAGGCACAGATGAACAACACATAGGCACCATAAGAAATCACCCACGTCACAGGATTTTAACGCATAGTCAAATTATGATTTTCCCTGTACATTTTTTTCAGTACAGACGTTTTTTTTTTGTTGTAAAAAACAATTGTGCATTTGATATGTCATTTAGACACTTTTGTCCAAAACAACTTGCATACACTTGCATCCTTAGTTTATTATGCTCCCTTCATGTTGTGGGAAGTGTGGTATCAATGAAATGTGCCTCTTTGATCAGGACTAGATTGCTGGCTGAACCTGACGAGGGTGGACCCTGATGAAGAAGTCCAGGGAGAGATCCATCTGAGTCTGGAGCTCCTGAAAGATACGGAGAAGATCAGCCTGCGATGTCAAGTCATTGAAGCCCGGTAACTGAACAATTCCTGCTACTGCTGTGATGAAAACAAGTTCATTAAGGGACGTGCTAAACATTAATAGCATGCGTTTGATCAGAAAGAAAGACTCTGAGCAAGAGCTAATGTAGTTTAAAGTTGATTAAACTGGTCATCAATCATAAGTTACGCTACTGGAGCTGAAACCTGTTAGTGTCATCGCTGCTTCTGTGCTGAAATCTTATCACGATCACCCCGCAGGCCTCCACACTCCCCTCCTGAGTCATACTGCCACTATCACACCACTCACTGCCCCATCTGTGCGTCCCCGGCTACAATCTTTTCCTCTCAAGGCTCTAATGAGCATGTCAATCAGACCCCAACACTGTTATTCAAACCTGCTCAGACGATAGTGAATAGTTTGAAGGAATAAGGTCAAGTGGGAGAGCTGTTTGATGTTAAGCCATTTATGTTGCAGAATATTTAATCTGAGTGTATTGATCAACTCTGTTGTAATTGGTCTGTTTTTATCCACAGAGACTTGGCTCCGAGAGACATTTCTGGAACCTCAGATCCATTTACAAGACTTATTTTCAACAACCACAGTGCAGAGACCTCGGTGAGCTCTATGTGTGTTTGTGTGTGCATGGTATGGCTGGGTGGTATGTAGAAAATCTTAGAATATTAATACGATTTTTGGACCAAAGGTCTCAATATCATGACAATATTGAAGGGTTGACCATCGGTGCTTACAGAAATTTACTTAAACAATTAGATTTTTTTGGAGTAATTGTCATCTGGAATGTGGATACAATGAGTGAGTAGGCAAAGGCCTATTTTTCTGTCTGATCTGTCCAGAAAATACATCAGATTGCTGAAATACAGCTTTTAAAAATGTGGTAAAATCCAACATTTATGTGATATTACAATATCAAAACATGAAGACCATATATAGTCTCACATCACAATATTTATATAATATATATACATTTCTCAGCCCTAGTGCAAGTATAGTGTGTATTGGTTTTAATGGAGACACATGTTCTGCTTTTGTAATTGATGGTTATTGATTGCCATTGCCATTTGATTTCAAACTGGTATTCACATGTAAGGTTTAACAGTTTTTTTTACACCCGTACCTGCTGGGATTTAGATTATCAAGAAGACCCGTTTCCCTCACTGGGGAGAGACCCTGGAGCTGGAGTTGGATCCAGAGGAGCTGAGGGAGGAGGGGACGGTCACTGTGGAGGTCTGGGACTGGGACATGGTGGGCAAGAATGACTTCCTGGGAAAGGTGAGGCTGGTGCAATTGTAATAATGATCACTACACAATGTGCTTCAACTGGAAGAAAAGCCTTTCCCATATTATTATTCAGTCTAGTATTTTATCCTTGTTATCCCCTTCTTTCCACAGGTGGAAATCCCTTTTGCTTGTTTGCACAAAACACCTCCATTAGAGGGCTGGTTTCGATTGCTTCCCTTGGGAAATGATGAGGTTGATGCTGGGTGAGAAATATGGGTGTGTTTGTTTGTCCAATGTGGATTACTTTGTGTTTTTATAACTGAGACAAGCATTTTGCTTTTGGAAGTCTTGAACTGAGCAACAGTAAGTGCTTTAAAATGCACTCTGTGCTTTCTCTCATGCATTTTGAATGCTTTCACAGGAGTACAGCCAGGTGTCTGACAGCATTTGTTCTTTGAGATAATTTTAGAACAAAGAGAGCTGAGTGAACCACCAAACGATCCTTTCAGAGAGGTTCATTAGGAAATTACTCAGAGTTAAAGGGTTTTTATTGAGTGGATAACCATGCTGAGTAGAAGCTGGATGTAGATTTACTTTCACAGCGGTTAAAGAAGTAATGTCAATGCAAAAGCTATTACCTGGCACTATATGTTAAAGCTACATATTTTTTAACGTTTTCTTTAACTCCTAAATATTGTTTCTTACAATGTCATTCCTCCATTGGTAACACTGCTAAAATATTGTATCGGACATTTACCACACCCTCAGTATCCCCATTAACTATTTGTTTGCTTTTATCAGTGCTTTAAAAATGACAACATTTAAAAATGAATGATATGCAATTATACTCAAATCTGTGGTTTTCAGCCTTCATATCACGTAGCATACTGTTCCCTTCTTTTTGAGGATATATATAGCTTGCTTCATGATAAGATCAAGGCGTGCAGGAAATATGTTTTTTTTTATTCTGTTGTATTTATGCTCTGTTGCCAGTGGCAAGCTGGGAGCGCTGCGTCTGAAGGTTCGTTTGGTGGAGGATCGGATCCTGCCGTCTGTGTACTATCAGCCCCTCATTCACCTTCTGGTGGAGTCAGTCATCTCCCCTACAGAGGTCAACATCGCCATGTTTCTACAAATATCTTTTACCCTTTATTATTGTAACTGCTCACTGCTAGTTTACTTGTGTTATACTGCTCTTACACTTCTTGATTATGTAACGTCTGCTTGGCTCTATTATTGAATATGTTAGCATACTTAGTTTTGCCTTTTATCTGCACTTTCCATTTGCTGCTGCTGTAAAATCGATTTGGATATTGGGCATCTTATTCCACCCTATGAACCTGTGTTGCCTCTTTTTTATTATTTTGTGTTAGTGGTGTTCTGACCTGAGTCCTCTCTCTGCAGGTGGAGGATAGCAGCGCTCTGACCATGCTGGAGGAGGTGAACACGGTGGAGAGCCGTCAGGATGTGGCAATGACTCTGGTGAAGATCTACCTGGGCCAGGGTCTGGTGGTGCCGTTCCTGGATTACCTTAACACCCGGGAGGTCAACAACACCAGTAAGAGTAAAGAACATCAGAACAATTGAAAATGTTAGGTTATTGTGAGCCAGAACTAAGGATTTTGCAATATAAACTTCTTATACACATGTTAATATTATGTAAATAATCCACAGATAGAGACAAAATGCACACAAATCAAAGTTAAAGGTGGATTCAACTAAAATATATAATATATGTTTGAACTTTTATAGATAACGCGACACTAAGGTTATCTTTTGGCCCCGATTGTTGTGTAGTGAAAGTTTGATATTGAGAGCTCACTCATCAGAACTGTTACTAAGTCTAACGTATGATATATGCAGACCATCTGGCATTTTGTGAACTAAAACCTAAAGCTTAGATGCTCAACTCAACACAAATGACAGTAGTGTCAGACAGATTTGGTAAATTAAAAACCTCCACAAAGAATCGCGCAAAAGATCCACTTTAAATGTTGTGTTTACCAGAGATATGTTCATATGCTTTTTTCAAATAATGAATTCAGCGTGAAAAAGCACAAAACATTTCTTAATCTTAGTTGACTAAGACCAAAACAACCAAAATGACGACTATTCAGCTGAGAGGTGGCAGCCCTAATGTACTCTTATCACAAAGATAAGAATTTTTAATGGCTGCAAATATTTGTTCAAATCCTTATGCATGTCAGAAAAGTGATTAGGTAATACCCAGTGTGCGTAAGAAGTTTATCTCTATTAGTCAGTATTTGTGTTTGTCAGAGGTATTTCTGAACTCTCCAGCGACCTTCTGAGGGCTGCTTCTATTTAAACTCTGAATTGACATTAAGGTCTCTGAACATTCATGTTGTGTGTGTGGGCAGTTCTTGTCTACCAGCACTGTATTTACTACCCTGAAGCCAATTATTTACCCACCCTACAGTCTTTTCATGGCTTCTCTGTGTGGTCTGTATTAGTCATGTTTTTGCCTCCGCACCAAATAACCATCGCTAATTCTAACAGATTTGTTCTCCAGTCTTTGCGGGTTTGCTTAGTTTGTGTAGTTTGAGGTAATAAGCATAGTGCCCACGTTTCCATAGCAACTCCAAATGATCCGGTTGGTAACTGCTTGATCAAGAATAGATGGCGCACGCAGCCAGACATTAAAGTTTGGCACTGGGGTAAAGAAAAAGGAATGTTCAAAAATATATTTTATTTTCCTCATACTGCCTGTGCTGCAGCACTTCTTTTCACCCTGAAACCAGAGCCCAGTCTGCTCTGATTGGTTAGCTGGCTTAGAGATGTCCACTCCATTTAAAAACCTATATAACAACAAGACAACAAGAAAGTGGAAAAAAACAACAACAAAGCATAATAGGGCCTCTTGAAAGGACATAGGTGGGCTGTCCATTTCTAAACTAGATCAATTCCTGGTAAAAAAAAAAAAACGTACACAAAGAAACGGAAGCATGAACATGACTCATTAAAAGCCTGATTGCGAATTGATCCAAGCAAATTATTTATAGTTTATAGTGAATTAAATGAAGCAGTGTTAGAGATTTCCATCAAGCATGATTATATGCCTAATGAGTGTCTCTGTGAAAGCTTACAACTATCTTCATTGCACTGACTGGGAGCTTTAAATACAGTGGTGGGATCCTTCTTTCTGTTTCTAAATATACATCAAGCAATAGGCTATTAGAACGCCAACAAAAGAGAGAACTAAGGATCCTTTATTGACTGCAACACAGTAGTGTAGTTGTAACCTAGTCCAGTTATGTTACCAAGAAAAACGAATTAAAAATTAATAAACTGAAAAAACAGTAGTAGTAATGACAGTGCATTTGTTTAATTTGCATAAAAAGGAATGTGGTAGCAGCAATGAAAACAATGGTTAAGTGTTTATTTTATTCTCTTTTTTCTGTTTTGCTCTTTTAGGTGATCCAAACACTTTATTTCGCTCCAACTCACTTTCCTCCAAAGCCATGGAACAGTTCATGAAGGTGCGTATCTCTGATGAAATTGTTTTAACAAATCCCTTTTTGAAAATTCTATTTAACTTTAAGTTCCTGAACTTTTTCTGTCTCTTATGTGAGTGCAATCATAATCTGACTGTTAATTATTTCTAACCTTTTAATAAATCAACATTCCCTATCCTTTTAACTATACACTTAGTAGTCACATCTCTTCTGGTCCCCTTGCTGCATGACACTGTACCCTGTTAACTCTTTTACTATGCACATTTACACATATAGAAAATCCCATAGCATAAATGCAAATGAGATATTACTTGACATATGGTATGTCATTGCTGTCAGGCTGTTGGCATGCTGTATCTGCACGAGGTGCTGAAGCCCATCATTAACCGCATCTTTGATGAGAAGAAGTACATCGAGCTGGACCCATGTAAGATCGACCTGAACCGCACAAGGTAAGAAATACCTAAATATTACATACTGTTTTGTCCCGGTATTGACCTAAAAATACTCCAGATCTGCTTCACATGGGTTCGTCTTAAGCCACACATGCGTGTAGATTACAATCTATGTGTTGAAATGGTCAAACAGAAAATCTACCACAGGGGACTGCCCACTACTTTACACTTCTTAACCGAGAGGAAGACATCAATGTGAGAAATTGGAAAAGAGAGGAATGTAAAAAGGGGGGGGGGAGGCTGTTGCTTGGCAACTGCTACGAGCCCCCTGAGATGTCTATCTCTGACATGGAGGGAGATCAAGGATCTGATGTGCTCCTTGTCTGCAGTGGATCTGCCTGCCATCACCTTGTTTGTTTTCTCCACTCCCTGTTTATATATCTCCCCGGACATATTCAATTCAGTGCTCAAACTCACAGCAAGCTCTCACTATAATGACATAATCAGGAACAGAGTGGATATCAGCTATAGGCATTTTATTCTAGCCATATCTATACACAAAACTGTGTGTTCCGATTGATTATGCTCTATAGTTTTGTGACACAGGGATTCAGTCATTAACACTTTCTCTCTCCCTGAAGACGGATTTCATTTAAGGGTGCAGTTTCAGAGGCAGAGGTGCGGGACAGCAGTGTGGAGATGCTTCAGAGCTACTTAACCAGCATCATTGAATCAATCGTGGGCTCAGTCGATCAGTGTCCTCCTGTGATGAGAGTGGCCTTCAAACAGCTACACAAGAGAGTGGAGGAGCAATTTGCTGAACCTGAGAACGAGGTCAGTTTGGAGCAAAACAAGCAAGAACAAAAACAGTTGTTAGCATTTTAATGTATCTGCATGGTTTATATATTTGAGATCTAAACATTTAAAGGGGCTCTGTTATGCTAATTTCCAGGTTATATTATAGTATTTTGTACCTCTACTCTGACATTTTTACTTGCTCTAATGTTCAAAAAGGCTCTTTGTTTTTTGAATACTGCCTTTACTGCAGCATCTCTTTTCACCCTCTGTCTGAAACCAGAGCCCAGTCTGCTCTGAATAGTTTGCTGGCCGGATCTGTTGTGATTGGTCAACAGATTAGAGATCTCTCTGCCCTTAGACTATCATTAACAATGTGTTTGAGCGCTAGCCAATAGAAGTGAGAGTGAATAGTGATGTCACTTTGTTACAGAAGGAATCCAATGGAGGTGTTTCAGGCAGGGAGGGAACACAGGAATTTTAGACTTTGCAGACCATTGACATGCACAAAAACCTAAATAACCAAGTACAGGATACGAAAAACCCAAACAGTATAATAGGGCCTCTTCAAATGATTATAACATGTTTTATTTTCAGACAGAGCTGTTAACTTAATTTTTTAACAGGATGTGAAGTATCTGGCCATCAGTGGGTTCTTTTTCCTGCGATTCTTTGCTCCTGCAATCCTCACACCTAAACTGTTCCAGCTGAGGGATCAGCACGCTGATACGCGTACAAGCAGAACGCTGCTTCTGCTGGCCAAGGTATGATTCACAACGCAGACATACGCAGAGACACGGCTATGGATAATTTATTCCAAACGTGGCACTTAGTCACTGAAAAAAACAAGTTGTAAAGTGGTGGATGCAATGGAAGCGAGGCCACATGCTGTCAGCGAACACTGAGGGACTTTGATTTGCAAGTGTTAAACAAATAAATATGAAGCAGGAATGCAAAAGATGTTTATACTGTGCAGTCAGCATGCCACAGGCGATAAAGCACTGAGCTATCTGCAGTCAGCATGCCACAGGCGATAAAGCACTGAGCTATCTACATCATGCTGATAGTCATCAGTTAAGGTTAGTATCAAAACTGATTAATACTAAAAAAAACACCCTGTTTTCTTTTCCTATAGCATTGTTAAACCATCCGAGAGGCTGCAATTCATTTATATTGTACAAAGAATTTGATTTGTTACAACTCAAGAGAAAACACAGCACATCTCACAGTGTATTGGTTTACCAACGACACTGGGTGTGTAGCGTGTTTCAGTGCCGTGACAGAAAACTTTGAACAATGGCTTCTCACATTATGCCCTGCTCAAAAATCTTGCTGAAATAGATCCAACAACAAAATAACACAATTTCCTTGTTCTTTTTCCTCAATTGACGCTAACATAAACCCCCTCCATTTGTTTGAAAACCAATGTGTCATGGTCAAGTATTAGAAGGAAAGTGAAACCTTGTTTTTCTCACTTGTGTGGGTTCTGTGGTTGCTGTCCATGGTGCTGAAGTGCTGTTGCCATGGGTCCCTTACAGTAAAAAGGGAACAGGCTATTTTTACCTCTGTGTGTGCTACAACCAGTCTGCGGTTCAAAGCCCACCATCAGAGAGGAACCTCCTCCTCGCCTGGGGCCAGGTGTGGGCCGGACAAAGGGCCTCACAGCATGTTTGGCCCCCAGGCACCCTTTTGATCTTCCACTTTGAGAAATGCAGTCACTCATACTGAGTTCTGACAGTCACTACGGATTTGATGTGCTGAAGATGCGAGTTTTGACTGTGTCTCTGTGGTCACCAGGCATTGCAAAGTGTCGGGAACATGGGCCTTCAGCTGGGTCACGGAAAAGAGCAGTGGATGGCGCCTCTTCATCCCATAATCCTCCGCAGTGTGGCCTCCGTCAAAGACTTCCTGGACAAGTTGATCGACATAGATCATGACATCGGTAAGGCTGGCGATAGTGAACACACCACTAAACCTCAAAGGAAAGCGTGTCATGCTGTTGAACTGATCAGCCGCAGGCCAGCTGCTAGCTAGCAGCTGGTATTAAGATTAAGAAAAACAATACTGTAGTGGTGAAATATTCATAACTAGCTGGAAGACTAGACCAGAGATTACACGGTTAGCGAGCTGGCAGGGAGCTGGAGTGAGAAGCCTCAGGTGTTTGTACACGCTGCATTGGCTGCCCGACACGTCTGGGCGACTTTCTGCTGTCAGTCAGGTTGTTGTTGTGAAACTTCTTCCCCCTCTGATGTATCGTGTTTCAGCCGCCTCCAGCACCTCACACCCACTCTTTTCTCTTAAAGGCCAGTTTGACATTTAATGCTCTTCAGGTGGATTTGTTGGACAGAAGTAGACGCTTGTCACGCCTCTTTGAAGCCCTCTTTCATGTGGCGATGAAGGAGCAGGAGGTGACTTCAGAACAAAATGAAGTCTTGTACTGTAGTTTAACAATAAAACAGGCTCTGTTTGTTTATAGACGCAGCACCACCTTGTGTGGATGAACATGCCATTACATGTGCATTGCAAAGTGCATTTATAACACTGTTTACTTGATCCCACAGTGTCTGAGGTGCCACAGAGGGCTGTATTCATGCCCTCGGTCACAGTTAAAGAGGGGTACCTCCACAAACACAAGGCAGAGGGACCCCAACTGCTGTCCCGCTTTGCTTTTAAGAAACGTTACTTCTGGTTAACCAGTGAGACGCTGTCCTACGCCAAGACGCCTGATTGGCAGGTAGGTACTAACCATTATAGCATTATATTGTGTATATTTCCATTTGTTTATATAAACTTCACTAGATACTTTGGCAAACAGCTACTACTAAAAGTATTTTGTAGTGTTCTTAAACTTGGATCAAAACACAAGTGATGTCTGCCAAATGAATGTCTATTTGTTCTTCTTGTCTGAGACACAAGCTGAAAACAGATAAAGTAAACTTTGAATTAAAGTCATTTGAAAGTGGCCCATTCATCATTAGAAACTGATATACGCTCTGATGATGTATTAGTCCCCGTGTCTTCCCTTTGAAGGACGTTTATCAACTTGGCTCATAGAAAAAGAGGAAACATCCCAGGGTTGCTTAATTGTATTTGTGTTCATGTCCTTGTGAGAATCTCATTAGTGTTATTACCATGTGGTGCCTAACCTTGTGATAATGATCTCCTCTTATTCACCAGCCAGAGAGGGAGACGGAGAGGGGAGCATGCTCTCTCTAGCCCAGTAAAAAGCTCTCTCTTTGAGCCAGTTTCGGCTTTGTGTGACCAGAATAAAGGCGAGGGGTAATTGAAGGCTGTGGATATTCATGCTAACATTGCAAATCAGATTGAGGACAATGTCCTGGCCCCTTTCCTCAATGTTGGAGCACTCCAGTCTCAGTGAAACAAGCTCCCATTGGAAGTGGCTGATTTACACTTTAAAGTGGCCTTTCCTGCGACGCTCATCTCATCTTCACTTCCTCCTCGTCACACACTGTTCCCCTTAGCCTAATGTGTGCATAAAATCCCCTTTATTAGAATTCTCTTTTATTTTGCCCTGTGATCAAATGTCACTTTTATTTCACGTGTACGCCACAATGCAAAAGCATGATCCATACCAAACTGCATACTTGCGTTAATTGGTGCGGTGGTTTGTGGCTGAATTGTTGCAGGTGCGCTCTTCAATCCCTATTCAGTGCGTGTGTGCTGTGGAGAGGGTGGACGAAAATGCCTTTCAGCAGCAGAATGTAATGCAGGTCATCACCCAGGACAACGAGGGACAGCTGCACACCATGTACATCCAGTGCAAGGTGCATTGGTACTGACACAAGTCAGACGCCAACAAAGTTCTAAACCTTTCTCAGTTGTCTGTGAAAACGTATATTTGTTTAGATTCGGCACAGATTTAAAGAGGCTCTATTATGCTTCATATTTGTATATTGTGCCTGAATTTTAGCCTTTGCAGACCATTTACATGCACGAAAACCTATAACACACTACAGGAAACGAAAAACCCCGAAGAGTATAATAGGGCCCCTTTGAAATAATTGTGGCTGTGTCACAGTAACGTTTTCAGATCAAATACAATTTAGCTAATAATGTTTTTGCTGTAAAATTAGAATAATCATTTTCTTTAATTGAAAGTTTAAGGTTTATTCATCAAATGTTATTTATGGACAATTCACTGTGATTTTTTAAAGATAATAAGTTCATTATTTTTGGATAGTCACCCTTTTCCTGCTGTGATTTCAGTTTGACCTTAATAGACCAACAAGCTAATGGTGTATTTGTTTAGAATGTGAATGAGCTGAACCAGTGGCTGTCGGCAATCAGGAAAGTTAGCATCTACAATGAGCGCATGCTGCCCTCTTTCCACCCGGGGGCTCATCGCAGTGGCAAGTGGACCTGCTGCCTGCAGGCGGACCGTGCTGGTAATCCCACTTTCATTACTTCTTAAAACTGCACACATTTTTTAATCTTTACTTTAGGATTTAGGATGTAGTGTAATATTCAACCTATTTATGAATAACACCCAAGACGCCCCCAAAAGGATTTTCAGGAATTAACATAATCTCAGTGCAGTATTGTCCATCAACATGCACTAAGGAACTTCACGCTTGATTCCTGTTTTCTAGCTGGTTTCAAAGTCAAGCTCCTGGTTATCTATTTTTAATGAATAAACTCTCAATTTGTAGCTGCGATGTTTTTGTTGCTTCAGTGGAGTCACAGCTCTCAGAATCAAAATGCAATGTGTGGGTTTTTTCATTAGTCATTGTATAACATTTGTAAAATTGGTAGTACTACATTTGGGGGTTTTATGTCCACCAAGTAGTATTAACGTAATACATTTACAAACGTATTGTACTTTGACACTAGGGATGTCAATCTTCTGGTATTTCATAAGACAATTTTATTTTGATTCTTGGGGAACATGTTTCAAATCAAATTCCCCAAAAGTGTTATTTAGAAAGTGATATTAAAAGTTAGATTCACTGATGGCAATAATGTTGCACAAAAAAGTTTTTTCTCAAAACGTGTCAGTGAATACCAAGCTCAAGTTAAACAACAAATACAAATTCTACCTTTTACATTAAATCAAATGTGTAGCCTTGATGCCCCATTATTTTTTAGAAACTTGCCTAGTTCAAAATCAAATTGTAAGAAATAAGGCTTTACAAATGGTTGTTTGTGTTATTGTTCAAGAAATCACACAATGATACTTTGACTTGCTGTGTAGGATCAGTGTCCATTGGAAGCAATATGAATATAAATAATAATAATATAAATGAGGTATTAATGAGAGGTCATATACAAGTGCGTCCCTGTTGAATAAAATGCTGGCTCTCAGTTACAGGCTGCAGTAAAACCCACTCAGCTGTGACTCTGGGGGACTGGAGTGACCCGCTGGATCCAGACGTAGAGACGCAGACCATATACAAGCAGCTGCTACAGGGCAGAGACAAACTCAGGTTGGTGCAGAAAGCAGTCTGGAAACATCCTTAGCCTGGAAGCAGTTCCTTTACTATACACTAGAGGTCAATGTTGCACAATAATGCCCTGATGCTGCTCAACAAAACATTCAAATGCCTTACTGAAACTGTATGAAAAGACTAATCACATTCAGCTTATCTCATTTCTGGTGTAATCTGCAGGAAAAAATATTTGGAGTTGCCAGACTCTGATCAGACGTCCAGCAGTAAAGAAAACATCAACCCTGACATTCACCCAGGTGAGGCTGCAGCTGCAAAAAACCTTACATATTCGGCCATGGTGAAAGGATTTTTATAAATGTATATGTCCTTGTGCTTTCATCATGAGCATTGTACACTCACTGCCTCCCAGATGGTGCTGAATGCAACGTGCAGCTGATGAAGCCAGGTCAGAGCGTCGCTGCTCGGCTGTTGGCGGTGATCGACGATCTGGAGCAGGCTCACGCCACCTTCCAGCGCAGAGAAACAGAGGACGGCACAAGTGTCATTCTGAATCCCTAGACTCAAAACAGACTGGGATCCACTACTAATCTTTGAAACGGGGGTGTCATGCATCCTGTAAAAACACCTTTGAGCATCAGATATTCCCCCTTGTTTGTCAGGGAGTAAAAGTGGCCAGAAAGGTGCAACCTCTTCCAGATTTTTAGTACATTTCCTGCTGCTAATAGCAGAGTGAAATCAGCCACTTTTAATCTATTTTCTATTCTCTGAGTGCCACCAACTATAACTGCGCCGGGGAGAGATTATAATACTTGACAATAAAGGGGAGGGAGGGGGGGGGGGGGGGGGGGATTTGAGTATGATCTGACTATTTTTTATGTAGATAACAAGCAATCTCTTGCATGGCCTGCATCCACTTGTTGTGAAATGTGAAAAGAAGCTTTTATATTTTGAGATACTGTACAGGACCTTAGTCAGGGTCACACATTTTTATGCAAAAAGCTTGTTGTATTATCTAGAGTACCTGAATGTAATGTGTTTTGATATTGCTTTTATCAACGTTTTGTATTATATTGAGGCAATTTCTCTCCAATGTAGCAGTGACATTTATCTAATCCCAACTTGAGTATATGAAATGCTGGTGCAGTACAACACTGCCTGTACGGTTAGCAAAATGTATATTATTTCAATTGTTACTGTGGTCCCTTTACACAAAACAATTTGCTTTTGTTTGGTGCTACGGTCAGACTTACATTGCATATTTAAAATGTCCATACATTTGATGTAGCCATTCCTGGAGTTACAGGGGTATATTTTACAATGTAACGTCCATACATATGACTGAGATGAAAGAAGTAACAATTAAGTGAGATGATACCATTGATAAGTTTACATTTCTTGAGATGTAGGCGCCACTTTAAACGGCTCACATCTGTCAGGATTCACCAATGCCAAATTATTAAAATAACAATCATTTTGAAGCACTCAAATAACGTAATTGTCTTAGCGTATCTGTGAGTTGTAAGGCCATTTCCTGTAGAGGGACAGAGGTCTGTGATGTAATGAAGATCATATCTGTGATCTACCAGAAAGTCATAAACAGGCCATCCTGCCTCTGGAGCTGTTTACATTATATTCTGGTGTTACAGCTACTGTTAGTGTCTCTCTTTCTTTTAGAAGAAGTTCAGTGCAATATTTACTTGTGGAGTAAACATTAAATGTGACATCATAGTACTCATGCCAGACATGACAATCAATATTCTTCATCTAGACTAAACCAGAGAAACATCAGATGTCGCTTGTGAAGTTGGTATTCCCAGAATGAGGGCTTTTATTCTGAAAAACACTACTGCCTGTACTTTATTTTTGTAAATGATGGTTTGTTCCAAGTGGATTGTAACTGTGAATTAAACACAACTGTATTATGAGTAAACTATTATTTGAGCTAATAAGTCTAGCGTCAAATTTGTAACCCAGAAAACTAAAACACTGCCCAATTTTAGGTTGGGTTAAAATTAAAAAGGTAGAAATAGTTCATTTTAAAGAGAACTTATTCATTTAATTTTCAGGTTCATATTTGTATTTTGTGCCTCTACATGTCTCCATTCTTTAAAGTTCAAAAATATGTTTATTTTTCTCATACTCCCTGTGCTGCAGCACCTCTTTTCACCATGTGTATGATACCAGAGTCCAGTCTGCTCTGATTGGTTGGGATTTTAGAGCTTACATGCACAAAAAACCATTTGACACACTTCAGAAAAGGGAAAACCCCAAAAAGCATAATGAGGCCGCTTTAATTATCTAATCTTTTATCTTCTGTTCCTGTATAGCTGCAAGCATTGACTTTTTTTTACGCTACTACAGGAAATTACGTGTAGGAACAGTCCCAGCGCGGCTTCACGGAATCATAGCCACTTCACTGCCCTTTTTCAATGAAATATTCAATCAAACCGTCATAACCCTCAGACTCTATAATCCAACAGTAGTCAGAATCGAATGTTAAATTATGCCACCGTTCATTATCCTGGCCTTGTTTAAATGTTAATGAGAGCAGACCTACCTGCAGTGATGCTGCAGTCTCCCTCTCATTCGCCATGAGAGGTGAGCGATAGGAGGAGGCGGGGCAGGGGGTTTAGGATCTGTTAGGGGGAGACTGAACCCTGAGCTGCAGGGTCATTTTATGGAAGGAAGAGGGTGTGTGCTGAAGGGGAAACTGATCTCCCACAGGCCTGCTGTAGTATGCATTAACACAGCTCTTCACCACAGCACCAACATACAACAGTCAGTGACAGAAAAGGATCATAAAGCAAATTTACTGCCAGTGAAAACCGTTTCCGCTGCTCTCCTCAGCTCCAGCAAAGCTCATTTATAACCATATAAAGAGGTGTAGAGCACGGAGTAAGCTGAAGAGAAGGAAATGGTGGAGCTAAATGGCATGCCACCGAGAGGAGAAAATAACGAAGGGGGAGTCAAGGTGACAAAAGTTCAAACAAACTACCCTTATCCAGGGCACATTTATTTTTCCACAAGAAACACACAAACATGCAACGATGTCATCACAATTCAATAAAGACCGATAGATTAAGAAGCCCTTTATAGTTGAATCAATGTATCTCTATATCTTGCTTTTAATTGATCTCTGTTATCTTTGTGAACCTTTTTAAATAGCAATATGTAGACACTGCTTCAGAGAAATCAAACCACAAAAATCATGATTTGAAAGATGTTAATAAAAATGAGCACTTCAAATGCAACACATTCGGATGTTCGAGATGATAAAAGAGTGAGGAGAGCAGCCAAACGCTGAGTCATCCACATCTGCGGAAATCAAACCCGGTAGAGGAAATAAACTATCTATCTGGAGTAAGATGCAAAACCACAGTGCTAAATCCCCAGAAGACCTGGGTGATATCTCTAAAGAAGCTATGGTTTTTTCATACGCAGAAAGCTATGCATTGTCAATAAACTTGCTCACAGTTTGGTTAACATGCATCTCTCGGAGAACATTACTGTATCTTCAAAGGACATGAACCTAATATCTGTTTACTAAACGCACACTCTGCATACATTCACATACACTCACTCAGACAAACAGATAAAAACACAAAGTTTATCTGCGCAAAATGTCAAGGTATAAGAGGGTACAACTGTAAAAACTTCACATAATAAAAGTGATTAACACCTCTAATCAAAGTGAAAATAGCATGGAATGAATCGTAATAAGAATAATACAGCAATGTTATGTTATAGTTCTTTTAGAGACAATCATAATAAAAAAAAAGACATCAAAAATATATGTTTTCTAGTTCATAGCATGTGAACATCTTCGGATCGCAACCCCTTTGTTCCTGGAGGTAGGCACCCCATAAAGAAAACATCCATTGCCATTTAAAACCAAAAAGATCTGCCTTCTTGCTACACATAAATCATGTAATAGATCTTAAAAATAGTAAATTGCATAAACACCATCTCTCTCTTTCAGACACATACTGTATGCCAAACCATGTATTCTTCGTCATGGCCATATAAGTCTGTACACACCTGAAAAGTCTAAAGGGCCGTACTACAAGGCCGACACATGGAAAGGGAAAGTCAAAGAAGAAGCAAACATTTGGATTTCTCTGGTTAACAAAACTTCACTCAACATGGAAAAAATTCCCTGAAAGGTTGGAAGCATTCTCTTTTGCTGTCCCGTAATATAAAGGGAGTCAAAAAGGTTGTGAAGGAAAAAACCAAACAAAACTGTTTTCAACACCTGGGTCAAAAATCACACTCACAAATAATTTTGGTGGTTTGTTTGCCTATGCAGGTGTTAGTGTATACACAGAAGTACTTCAAAGCCCCTGAAAACTATTTTTTTCCCTATAACATAAAAAAACTCATGACAAAGACGCCATTTAAAGCTAATGTGCCTAGCTTAACGATACAAAATCTAGCTAACAGCTAACTTCTGTAGCTACGTAGCTTGTAGCTGTGAGTGAACTTCAGACCTTGGTTTGTTACACTCTGTTTTTTAGGACAAATACAAACAGACAGGCCAAACCCTCTAGTTGTTGAATTGCTTGGTATAATGCCAGGCAAAAAGAGGCTTTTTGTATTAACATGCTTTAAGAAAAGCAAGGCTATAAACACAAAGAAATGGCAAAAAATGTATTGGTGTGTTTGTGTAAGATAAAGTGAGAAGATGATTGAAAAAATGTGTTTTTAGTAGGTTATACCTAAATTGACAACTGACTCAGGTCAAATTGCACCAATCTGTTGCTCCATGTACCTAAAGCAAAGACCCCAAAAATTATTTGTAGCTTTTATTTAACCCAGGCATGCCGTTTTCACCTTCAAACTGAACAAAGATTGCCTACTGCAACCATTCCATTTTCTGGACAAGTAGAAAAAGAGAATGGGCCCATTAAGGGGGAACGGACATCTTCATGCTGCTAAAGCTCCCCCACCAATAATAAAGACACACTCACTGTATTTATTGGAGTCCACAGGATCGACTACATAGATTCTACATTAAGGTAACGACAGCAGCATACGCTAAGACTACTCGTAATATAAGACGTCCATAACATGTCGTACATATTTCAACAGTCCCTGACATACTGACAAATTCATCTTTGCCAAATTTTCTGTATTCATGTTAACATGTGCCTGTGTATAGATATGTGGGCCAGATGGTCATTTTATATATTCTATATAGAAGAGTATAAAAATAAATTAAACTAACACCATCGACTCAAATTGAGCTTGAATTTAAAGGTATATCACATTTGCAAATGTATATTGTATATATTTTTCAAAGCATCGCAAGCAGGTCTATAAACATCAATAAAAAAAAACACAATTTAAGACAATTTCCTTAAAAATTAAATGGACTGACTGAACAAAACCGTTGCCTCAAAGTGCTATGGAAGACTATGATTCACTCCAAAATTAAGCTCACAGCTGGATGCTCACACGATAAACCATAGATCTACATCCCCCACTCATTAAAATTGATCAGATATAATTATGGAGAATTATGCAGCACTGTGTTATCTTTAATCTCCGAGTAGAGTAACAGTACGACTCCACCAAGGATCTACAGAAAACTTTGTACCTCACGGGCATAAAATCTGAGGTGGATATGGAGAGTGCAGGAACATTTTATTCCCGGCGAACTAAATACTTGACCAACATTTGCATGGTTGCAAGTACTCTGCTGCTGCTGCTGAGGAGGAAATATGGGGGCGAGGCCATACATTAGCATCTTGCCTAACAACTCTGAGTGAGCTCACGCAGGAAATGAGATGTTTCATTGCCTGCTGTACAAGCTAACAAGCTCACAAGAGACTTGTTGATGGCAGGCGAGCAGGAGCCAAAGATGGATCTCCAACAGAGAGAACTGTTGGTGTTTGTAAGACGAACGTCCATCTGCGAGGAGTGTGTTCAGCTTTTCTCCTCAAGAACCTTAAGCCAGCATATTATTGCCTCGCAATCACACACTCACCCCTCATGTATGGTCAGCATGATGGATCGTGCCGACACCCGGGTTTGCCTCCAACAGGGAGAAAAATAACGCAGGCCTTACATTCACAGAGGTCAGCGTCATCAGTGTGTCAACAAAACAAATGAGTTTAACCTTGGAGCGTATAAAATCCCGCTTAACAACCACAGCCTTTCAGTTTACAACATCTCATAACAGGCATCAGACTGACTGGTAAGATGCTTGTTTTTCTATCTTTCATGTCTCTGCTTATAGAACATAGGTTTAATATCAAACACCAATGTTTCAAAGCCTTATTTCTCCGGAGTTTACTTCATGCACTACAGGACACACTTTCATTGTAGAAAACAATTCACCTAAAGTATCTGAAGTGGAACATTTCAGAATAGCCCATTGCAACTTTACAGTCACCAAAAAGTCTCCTTCAAATCACGAAACCACCACTTGTTACAGGACAATAATCAAATATATGAGAAAAAGGAGGATGCAAATAATGAATTCCTTTGGATTAATTCAATATGCTGAAATTCTCTTAAATATAATCTTCACAATATTGAGCAACAGCTGATCTATCGACATCTCGTCAGATTGCAGGTTATTGCCCAATCTTCATTATGCAGCGTTAGTCTGGGCCATGCATTCTGGAGTTTAGCATTTAAAAAATACGCCAGCTTTGTCCCCTCATCAAGTGCAGAGGAACAGCTTCAGTTTGATCTAAAGGGGTTAAATACCATTGACCAAGACAGAAACCTCACCTTGTCTTTACGCTTGTCTACCCTCTGAGAAAATGTGTACACAACATGCTCAGGGCATGGATCAAGAGACAGCAGGGGGGAAAATCTTAGGTTACATAAATCAAGATATCGACCATAACCACGTTGTTTATTTTGCTTGAGTTGCTCTTGTGCCATTACTTCTGCGGGGTATTTTCGTGTGTGGGGAGTAAAGAGTTGTCGGCTGCTTTTTGGCACGTCATGAAGCTTCCTTTGCTGGGAGATGGTGGGGCATGTTGTGCGCTGTTCCTGTGAACCAGCTCAGGCAGGAATCAGTCCTTCAGGTTGTCCTCGCCGACCCCCTGGGCCGACAGCTCTGTCAGGACGTTGTCCAGGTATTTGTGGTCCGGGTAGCCGTGACCAGTCAGGTTGGAGCCAAATTCTGTCTTGTGGTGAATCTCGTTCCAGACCACCGTGTCCGACTCTCCAGTGGTGCTGGACGTGCCGATGGTGAAGATGAGGCGTCGGTCCCAGGCCATGATCAGCAGCTTCAGGACCTGGAGAAACAAAAGCATGTGGACAAGGACGTCATTATCCTGCTTCATCAAGAAAAAAGTCACTTTAATGTTAGCCCCCTAGAAAGGTTTTAATGCTTTCGAACTGTTGTCTTTAGCTGATTGTTTTCATGGACCAGTGTCAGTGCTTACCTTCCTGCCTTTGTCATTGTCAGGGAGGTAGCAGTGTCTGGGAAACCCTCTGGCACTGAACTTCTTCCCTGGGTTGGGGTGCTCGTTGGTCTGGTGAAAAAATGTTGGAAAAAATGACAACTCCTCTTCCAATTATGACTTTATTGTGTAAGAAATGTCAACAGCAATACATACATAACAATGTCTAAAAGGGATACGCTATTGTAGATATCCAATTATTTATTGTTTATTTTTGCAGGGACATCACACAATTGAAACGAATTGCATCAGAGTTAGCTAGAAGCTAATTTGCATCTGTTGTGCATGGTAAGGTGAACAAAAAACACCCTGCATAATGACGAATACTCTACATGAAACAGCACAGTAAAAAAAAGTCCCTCGGTGTGAGATAATAAATAGATTCAGTACAAGGCAATCATTGGTTGTGACATTAACCAAAGATAGTTTTAAACACTCAGAAGCTCCCTGAATATCCATGTTTGCTGGTGTTAAATTCAATTTCTCCACAACGGTATCCAAGAAAGAAGAAGGCTGTCTTCTAAGAGTGGCCACAACAGTAAAGAAGAGGGGGTTGCGAGGTTATGAATAATTGCTAAATATAATGCATGCAACAGAATAAAATAAGAAGTAAACCAACGTGAGGAAATAGTTTTATTTCAGGATATGTAGATAATCCCTCACACCCTATCTACTAACTTTAGCATTTTAGTTTTGTAGATATTTCATATTTAAGAATTTTGTTCTCAAACCTCCAAAGTGAAAACGCTTGATTCAATAATTTCCCCGCCCACACTTATTAATAAAGGCATTTGTAGTTACAGCTGCCTTGTCATGGTACATTAGTCACATAATGTTCCTTATTTCCAGCGAGGTTTGAACAATTGGCTGCTATACCGTGCCTTTTTTGTGTGTTGAGAGTCCCTTCACCTCTTTTTGTAACTCCTCAGTACATGTAGACCAATGAGACAGGCCTATCATCACAGACATCAAAGCAGAAGAAATACAGTGCACACATGTACATGTTTTGTCTTTTGTTTATTCCTGTCATATTTATTTTTAACTGTAATATTATTTTTGCTGAAGTTCATTAAGTGCTTTACAGAGTTACACACTGGGATATTTAGTTTGTGAACCGAGGAGTAAGAGGAGAAAGAAGAGAGGCGGGAGACCTACAGAAATGTTGTCTGAGTGGTCAGGTCACCCCCAGGATTCTCTGTCCCCCGGGACACTAAGCCTGTTCCTCTGGTGGAAAAAGGTCAGTTTATTGACTCTATTAAAGCTCCTTTCTGCAGTCAGGATGAAATACGCACCCTATTCATCTCACCGACACAGACCCAGGCTGCAAAACCATGCTCTCCTCTCTACTGCATATTCAATGAAAAATCTAAATGACCTTTATTGGTTCAGTTTATTCTCATCTCCAAAAAAAAATATTTATTTGATTATAAATGATGAATTAAATGCTCAAAAACCCTTAAAATTAATAGTATAAAAACTTCCATCTTTGATGCATGATTACCATGGGACTTGAATAGCCACAACAGTTAGTTTTCCTTCAGACTAAAGGAGATATTTAGCAGTTGTAGAAAAGCACATAGATTTAGAGATAAGAAACACAGGATCAGAGCACAATAGGAGCATGGTGGATTTAGTGAAGTTGCACAGTTCTGACCTGGATACCAGCAGGAATGTCGTAGACGATGCGGATGGACTTGGAGTCTGGGTAGCCGGGCAGGCAGTGGGGGATGACGTGATACTCCATCTTCCCAGGAGGCTGGGTGCCTGTTTTCTCCCCATAGATGGTTTTGCATGTTGGGCACTGAAGACTGCCATCCTGTTTGAATAAAAAAAAATATATATATTGGCTGGGTAAGTGGTAAGTTAACCCAATTCAAAAACCTTTTTCATTTCACCTGTGGTCGTAGCCATGTAGATAATTTGGATTTTATTTGCGTTTTGAGATAGTTGTCTGATATTTGGGCTTTGTCTCCCAAACAATGAAAATGAATGGCATTTAGTTTGTAATCCTGGAAGTTAACTTGTATTTAAAGCTTTACCTCAATATTTTTGATGCAACAGGATGAAATGATAATCTATAATTTGCCCTTGTGATGACAAACCCATAGAAAATGAGCAGAGAATTAGATAAACGAAGCCTTTCAGAAAGAGACTAAACAAGAGATCAAATTAGAGATTTATTGGTTCATTAGAAACACAACTCCAAATGAATGTTGAAGGTAGATCTATATCTGGATTTGTAAATAGTAACTGTTTGCTTATATGTTAATGGGCATTATATTTTTTAATGTCAAGTGGCCAAAAAGTCTTTGCATACAGCTTTAAAATATATTTAACAGCAACATGTCTTCCCAGTAAAACAATGTGCTAGTTGATTTCCACTAAGAAGTTGGTAAAGTATTCAATTGTAGTTCGAATGCTCTGACCATAACAACAGGACGAAAGCATACATCTCAAAGAAGGATATCACAAAAAGCCAGACAAACAAAACCAAGACATTTACCATTTTAGATACCACCGGAGGTATGTGACAAAATAAATGCTATAAATGCTACTGATTTGGCCTTTTTAATAGTAACTGATACATTTATTTCACATGATTATACCAATTATTGGTAATGTAACACTGATGGCTGCTGATTAAATCTGGCTTTTTTGCATTAACAAACAGCATATTAAAGGAAGTAAACTGAATCAAAGTGAGCTATATGTTTACATTTTCTACAAAGCATTTTTCCATCAATACTTGTATGACTTATCTGATGAGATGGGAATGAAATACTCCCATCGGTGTACAACGATATTGAATCCTAATCATCTGCCAGTGACATAAAATCCACCACCAGTTTATAATTTGGTCAACTAGAGTGACATCATAACAATGTCTGGCTCACAAGGTTTTACCCACCTTATTGCCATTGTTGTACATGGCCACCAGGCACAGCAGATGGTACATGTGGCCACACTTGCCAAGCTTGCCTACCAGCTCTGGCTTGATGCCTTTGTGCTGCAGGATGCCTTCATAGCCTGATGCCATGACCAGCCTCTCCATGCAGATGGTACAGTCCTGGAATAGAAAAGCAAAATACTTCAGCTGCCATTCTAAGTGACTGTGTAATCATGGGACTTTCACACATGGTTGTTACAACAAACGGTCGCAGAGAGCATCTCTTTGTGGTGGGCACAACACATTTTAAAGTTTACTGTGCCTGCTTGTGTTTTTCTTACCTCATCTGGCATCATTTTAATCTTCTCTGTGTATCTTCTCACCACATCCTCTGGGTTTTTGCCTTGTCGTAAAAATAAAGCACAAGAGAAATTAGTTGACGGTGAAGAAAAGCCAATCTGACCACTTGTTTACACCCACACACCACACAGTAATATGAAAAAAGGACTAGATAGACCACTGGATGGCATTTGATGTCATTTGAACACAAGAGAATAATAACAGTAAGATCTTCATGGATGACAAACTTTTATGAGTTTCAGCCGTCACTCTGACCTGTGTGCTTTTTCTCTGATAAAAGAGTGTTTCTACATGTGAATTTAGTTCACATGTCAGTGGTGTTAAAGAGGAAGTCACCTTCAAACTCAAACATAACCCAGCCATCCCCACACTCTCTCATAATCCCTGTGTGCAACCAGGCTAGCATGGCTGAGAGCACACACACATCTTACACCCCTAATACGCTTACAGGCAACCTTTTCTGCCCCTGGAGCCTTTGTTTGTTTATTTGAGGGACAGCCAGCGAGAACAGCGGGAGGGAGAGCAGTGGAGAAATGAAGACGGAGCAAAAGGTATAAAGGCTAGCAGAGAAAGAGGAGGAAGAGAGCTGTGAAGAGAGGGAGGAGTGAGAACAGGAAAAAGGAGAAGGACAGAAGAGACTCAATTGCATATTTTACGCTATGCCTATTTGATGGGTTCATTAGCCTGGATCAAGAGCTGTCCGACCTTTTTCTGTACAGAAAGTAGAGAAGGATAAGCCTATATCTCACTGCTTGATAAAAAAAATAATCACATTTTTATTCCCCTCACAGCTCTCCAGTATCAGAGTTTAAACCCAGCACAAACAGGTTTCACATTTGGCAGCTGCCTCATTCCTCCATTTAACACCCCAGAAATGTTTAAGCCTCATTCATTTGTTATTAGAATTAGAGTCTCCCCTAGCAGGAACCTTCCTATATATTTACAGCCACATATCAGGTTCCTTCCAAGTAAATTAGATTAAACTATGGGACATGTTAGATAATGTCCCGCTGCATCATCTGCTCTGAAGGGTTAAAGAGGACGACCACGGTGCAGAAACCGAAGCCCATCAGACTCACTGATCAATTGGGACAAAGACTCCCGTGGGAGACTGGCAGTTTAAAAGGCTTCCATCGACCAGCACTTATTCAAACACAAAGCCGTCCAACTATACAGCAGATCCCCCCTCAAACCAGCTTCGCACAACATTTCCCCCGTTAATTACTTTCCTTACTGCCTCTGTCAATCCGCATGTAGTGTAACACAAACAAAATGGTTACAGTAACACTTTTGCTCATTAATCTGAACCGGCAATCATCATTACATTTTATTGGAGCTTTTTGAAAAAAAAGGTAAAGGCATTCATGCCTCACTAATCATCAGCGATCACAGTGAGTGTGGATTTATTGTACGCCCTCATGCAGCTGAAATTGGGAGCATTTAAAGAATAATTTTGTAAACAGCTTTGATTTTGTGTGTACGGTAAACAACAGACAAAGGAACAGCTGATACGGAAACATCCTGCAAAGCTTGGCAGAATAGAGAACGTCTGCTGACAGTCAGTGGTTGGTCTATTTGTCTTCTCAGTGCATTTCAAATGTTTTCAGTAACACCATATAAAAATACCAGGGTAGCTTTTCCACTTTGTTCTCAATTCAATCCCCCTCTCTTCTCATTGATTTGCTCCATCTTACCTCTCCTCAGGTGCTTTTTCTTGGTTTTGCGACGCATGCCATTGATCCCTGGTACAGGCTTCATGTCGCTCTTATTGATCGGTGGTGGGTGCAGAATGGGCTTTGGGGCCCGGGTCAGGCAAACCGGCAGACCTGCAGCGCACATCAGGATACCTGTCATACCTGAAGCATATGGACAGCACACACACATACACACAAAAATACACACAAAGAAGAGTGGGAAAAAACACTAGTTGTAAATGTCTTTCAAGATCAATAAGAGTTTCAGCACTAAAATCTAATTTATAGCAGATGCTATACAATGAATTACAGCTGTGCGATAATTAAATATGACCATTTTAATTCTAATTATATCCTAATTAAATCATATATTGACATAATGATGATATCAAATCAATAATAACATACATAACTAACTCAAATTCCTAAAAAATTCAAACTATTGTCTAAGTCTGACTCTGTCTACTCACGAATTAATTTAAATGTAGTCAGGGTATAGCTGGAAAAATATATATAATATCACCTTATACTTTAAACTAAGTTCCTTATAAAATGAGGAACACTTAAATATATTTCCTCATTTGTCAAGTACTTAATTACCACAGGTATATCCAAAATAGATTTCCCCACGTTATTTTTTATAAATATGTATGTTTATTTATTGAATTGACAAAACATTTCTATATTGTAATGCCATGATAAAAGGATAACAGGTAATTGGCCATATCGCCCATTTGTATGAATGTGAACTTACCAGCTAATGCTGGGTGCACTGGTCCAGATCCAGTCAGGTTTTTTACTGGGAGAGCAGGAACCCTAAAAAAAAGCAAAGCATAAACATTTTTAAAGTACATCATGGCCACAGAAAGTGAGTAGCTTGCATTATACATTTATACAGGGTCATACTACCACCTCTAGTGGCCATTTTGAGACATGAAGTTCCACATAAAACACAAATAATCTCCTCTGTGCGCAAGTCCATTCTTGTTATTTTCTCAAAACCAAAATCCACATTTAAATGAACTTGAAACCTTTGAAATGGATGTTAAATTGTACTGATCATGCATCACTGCCTGTAATGCCACAGCCGAGAAAAGTGAGAACAGCAACCCGTTCTTCCCCACATGCCACAAAAAACAGATAAAATGTCACATGTGCTTCATCACAGAGACAGAGACGAAGTTCTGCAATGGCATGAGACCGCTTGACTCATGTACAAATCACTGCAGCAGAGTCTGATTCAGGATGACATTTGGAGAGGCTGGGATTCATGGTGAAAACAGACGACAAAGACAGTTGACTTGCAAACTCTCCCAGATCAACAAATGCACTTCAGGCCTTATTATGTGCACAAAATCAGTGAGTCGCTTTTGAGAAGGGCTGTGGTTTAACGCAAAGCATTCAGATTAGCTGAGTTAGCAAACCATTTTTCCTTCCTCAGGTTAACAGAAAGTCACAGTGTCATGGCAAGCCAACTCAAGCTATGCATTTGCAATCAATATCTTGATTTAAATCTCAGCAAAGAAGCAACACGTAAAGAATTGCACCAAATGTGAGTCTGGTAAATACAGTGAAGCATTCAGCTGCTAATCAGAACAAGATACTTTTCTCATGAGTTTGTATTAGCTGTGTTTGGGTCAATAAACTAAATATCTAAAAAACATAAATGTATATGAAGAAAACCAATGTGGCCGGAGTGTTATCTATTTGCATACTAGGACATTGCAGTTTGAGCAAAATATATATTTTGTATATACAAGTTGTTGGTTTAATACAACGGATCCCAAACTTTTTTTGCGTCCGAAACGGGTTGACGCACCCCCCAAAAAACCGCAACAAAAAAGAAACTGCAATAAAGCTTTGTTTTATCGCCATAAAAAGAATCATGTTTAATCATGCGCAAATAACCAGAACATGCATGACCATAACAACATCAACACAGTTTCAATATAATGCAACAAAGAAAAATTTCAACGATCCACAACATTAAAGAGCATGGGCTCAGAAACAGATACAATAAATAAAAACGAGGATCAATCATTTCCTGACTCCTGCTCATTTTCTTCTCTCGGATTCGTTCCTATTCTCTCCGTCTCTGTTGCCTCCAAATCCTCACTCTCTTGGTCCCTCTCATCCTTCATGACTAACAACTTTGTCATGAGACGTTCCACTTGACAGTTTCCCTGATTTCAGCCAGTTAATCACATTTGAAAGAATGAATGAAACGAGTTGGCGCGCATATATCCTAGCCTACAGTGAATCGTAGACAGCGGCTGTCTTCTACTACGTTTCTATCAAAAAACTAATAAATTGTAGTTTTTTTTATTTAAAATAAACGGATTACAAAGGAAATGTTTATTGTTCCTGTTTTTTATTGTAGCCTATGGAAAAATCCCACTTAAAAAACAACACTAATATTTTTACACCAGACCACAATTACATGTTTCATCTCGCGCACCCCCTGGTGGCAGCTCGCGCACTCACTTTGGGAATCCCTGGTCTAATGCATAGTCAATATGTTTGTGTTAATGTGTGGCTTTGCTTTTTGCAAGGGTTATCTCGAACTCCCCAAAGTCACAGAATATCATAACACAAACTAAGATCTGTGAGGTTAAATTACTGGTGGCTTTAAAAAGAGCATAGTTGCAGAATACTGTTTTAGTTCCCTGTAAAAAATGTTCTGTGAATATATTCTAAACAAAGCATAGATTTAAACTAAAATAATTGTTTAAATTGGGGTTTTATTTAAGTCGGCTAACATTTGTTTTGCTGTGGAGCCCATCCACAACAGTACATTACTTTGCGTCCTGCATTTAGTCTTGTCTGTTTCTCAAAACTGGGGGCATGCACACAACCATCTCTGTAGGTAATACACTGGGTATGGATACGTACCGCATACAACAACTCTCTAAAACACCCAAACAGTGCCTTCACAGAGATGGTCTGAGACATATTCTAACCATAACTTGATAAATGAAATTAACACGAGTAAATGGGCACTTTTCTCACTGAGCAATTTATCTAAGTATATCACACGCTCACACACAGACACAGACACAGACACACACACACAGACACACAGACACACAGACACACAGACACACACACACACACACACACACACACACACACACACACACACACACACACACACACACACACACACACACACACACACACACACACACACACACACACAACTCCACATATCTAAATCTCTCTGCTCTCTGACATGAAGGGACTGAGATATTTGGCCCTGCAGCTCTCAGGCATTTCACAGATCTGCATCAAGAGACTGCTTTAATATTAGCGAGAGCCTCTGAGCCTCTGAGCCTCTGTTCCTGCGCCAGGGGAAGCCCTTCAATTAGCTGAGTGCAAGCAATAACGGAAAGGGACGCAAGGCCTGGCTGAGGCTGATGTGTCCTATCGTCTCTTTGGTAGGGACTGGCTGCACGTTGTCTCTCACACCAGTGGACCAGAGAGCAGGATCAGCTGACTCCTGTTGTGTGTCAGACTGGAGGGAATTAAAGCCAGATTTGATTTTTAGTGACTTTAGCGAGTGATTTCACACCCTCAACCGCAGCAGAGGAATTCACTAGTGAACTCTCCCACTGCAGTTACTGCTACAGATAAAACTAAGTAGCCTACAAAGATTAATCATCCATCCATCCATCCATCCATCCATCCATCCATCCATCCATCCATCCATCCATCCATCCATCCATCCATCCATCCGTCCATCCATCCGTCCGTCATCCGTCCGTCCATCCATCCATCCATCCATCCATCCATCCATCCGTCCGTCCGTCCGTCCATCATCCATACATCCATACATCCATACATCCATACATACTGACATCACTTCTTACACTGACATTTCTATTGGCTAGTGCTCCAACACATTGTACATGTTAGGCTAAGGGGCGGGACATCTCTAAGCAGTTGACCAATCAAAACACAGTTGGCCAGCTAACCAATCAGAGCAGACTGGGCTCTGGTTTCAGACAGAGTGTGAAGTCCTTTTTGAACATAAAACATATAAACATGTCACAGTAGAGGCACAAAATACAAATATGAAACCTTTAAATGAGCATATTAGGGCCTCTTTGAGGCAGAGCACGTGACAAACACCTTTTGAAACCTGAATATCAGAAGTAGAATGGGATTGGCCAAAGCGGCATCTGATACTCATTAAAACCAAATTAGGTGCAGCCCAGTGGGAGAGTTCATCCTCCATTTAAACATGCACTTAGGCCTAAATCAAATCAAAACAAATGACGCCTCCCTCTATGAATCCATGTATAACTAAGCTTGTTCAGTGAGAGCGCTGTGATCAAACAAATAATTTTCATTAGGAGAAGAAATGAGACAGCACACCATGAGAGCCCTTAACACCATCTCATTGTGTGCCGTGTGCACACTCTGCACAAACACTCCTATAGGCACACAGCACAGAGGATTTGTCAACGATCCATAACATAACATTAATTAGGAATGCTTTTCATCTTTATTGCTTTCAAATCCTGGCAAAGATCTTGGCATGAGCTGGAGAGTGTATTGCATAATAAATACGCTATGTTAATGAAACAGCTACACACTGTATGATTACACAACCACCAAAAAAGCAAAAGCTAACATACTTATCTACTCTGTGTTTATGGGGTATTTTTTATGAAGACAGATAGATCCTCATCTCACAGGCAATTTCCTAGTGTGCTGTACTCCATAACTTCTGTAAAGCATGTGATAACCTATCTTTACAGTGCAGATTTTTTTTTAAACACATGACTGCATCCTTTACCAGCCAGTGAACCTGCAGCTTGTAAGCAGCTTCTATTGCATCTCATGCTGCGAACCCCTTTTCTCTTGATTTGCTTTTAGAAATGTGCACCTGGAGGTATGACTCTGCCTGTCATGGCTGTGCATAAAGCACTGAAGTTAAAGACACATTTCAGCTTCACACACTCTGACACTAACAATCCTAATGCTGGATTATATCAACGGTTTAACTCCTCCCTCTTGTTGCTTATTCCGCTGTCTGCCTCACATCATATTTGTCTAAAAATACTATCATAATCATTGGGAGTGCATCAAAATCTATTGTCATTACCTATCATCTAGTTAATCAAAGTCAATGCCGGGTGTATCTAATGATCCTATACAACAGGCTGTGTTCACTCATGAGTAATTATACCTCAACGTCCGTGTAAACAAGAGCAGACCTTTAGCCTTATATCACAACCCTTCTGTTCTAGCACAAAGTTTTGTCAAGGCTCCTTCAGCAAACCAGACGGAACCTCGTCAGCTCTGCATTTGTTTTGCACTGCCAACTCTAATTTTCTCATTCTCCGAGACTGGCTACAATAAAACCTTTAAAAACATCCTATGGCGCTTTTTTGTCTGTAAAATGATGCAATTTCTGACTTAAAACCAATGCAATTAAGTGTTAAATCCAACCCCTTCATACCCAACTCATTAACTCCACCTTAATTATGGCCCGAGCTAGGTCAGGGAATGAGGGTTGCTGTCCTTCTTCGGTTTTTTCATCAGGATTATCCTTCCTATCCTGGGGGAATCTCCGGCCTGCCTTGAGGAAATAATCAGACCGGGAGGGATGTGATTCCCCAAATAGAGACTACATTAGGCCTAGTTAGGAAAGTGCTGACGGAGGTCTTATATCTCTTCATCTGTTTATTATGCACCAGGGGGGCTTAATTTCATATTGCTGCGAGTATCGGGAGGCAGAGGAAAGTCCTATATGCTGCACTGTAGGGGGATTTACAACAAGGACAATGGACTTCATACTGCATCTGAAACATCCTGAGAATTAAGCAATAATGACACCAATGATTTTCAAATTACGTCAGTTTGGTCCTGATGAGCTGACATGATTTATGAATTAATTTTAATATTCATTTCTATCTAGTGGTGAGCCCTAGAGCAGCCCACTGAGGAATAATGAACTTCACACACACAGCCCTCCAGCCAGACGAGCTGTCTTATCACAAGCAGAGTGGAGCTCTTAAACACAGCATGCACACACACACACACACACACACACACACACACGCGCCCTGTTGTCTGAAGAAAGCACAGTGCAGCATCTCAACTCAGTTAAATAGCCCTCTGCATGAAGAACGTGCTCAAGAGGAAGAAGCTTGGCTAACACAATAAGACATGAGAAATATCCTTGTGACATTATTTCCATTTAATCCACCCTCATAATATGCTTCTTTTTTTTCAAACAGACTGATAAATAAATAGAATCGCTTCTCATCACTCAATGTTATCATCATCAACCTCTTCCAACTTTTAAAAAGTGAGCTTTTTCAAAATCATCTGAAGTTGCAGCCCTACTACACATAGCCTTTGTTACACACACGTGCTAATAGTGTGTAAGCTAATTAATTCAAAAGAATCTATAGCAGCCTGTTTCTGTCGTTACTATACATGACCTTGTTTCACAGGTCCTCGGTTTATGGCAGGTATCATGTAAAAGCAGGTGTTATATGGTGGGCTGAGTCAAACCACTATTAAGAAACATTGATGTGTTTACACAAACCAGCAGATGGTGCCACTTCTAATATCAGTTCACACAAGACAGATGCATTAAACAACACCACCATTAGTAACCTAAAAACTCAAATATTAACCTAAAAATATTTGAAACATACTGTGCTTATGGGCAGATGAAATCAATCCTGTGCAAGAAATGTAAATGGTATGGTTGTTTGTGTATCTAAAGCATCTACATAAACTCATGTAAACAAGCCACATGATAAGAAATACCTTTCTTGCACCCAGCACCCCTTATATTCTGGTGTGGGTGTGTGAAAAACAGATCTGATGTTTTGCATTTGTGTGGGTTCCTCTGTTATCGGCCCTGAGCACGCTCTTGGAAATGCGCAATTGTTTTCTCATTTCAGTTTGTTTGTGTGCGTGAGCTCATGCTCTTCTGTGTGTGAATGTTAACCACACTCATCCTGTATGTTGAGCCACTCGCCTGGGAACTGACACACTCCACCTCACTCCCAGTCTCTTCCTCTCTCTCTCGCTTTCTCTGTGTCCGCAAAACACATTTTGTGTGAAAAAGTTAAATTCACCTAAGGTTTCACTGAATTCTCATAATACAGCAGAACATGTATATATGCTGGTTTTCTCTACCACATAGACCTATACAAAGAGTTGCATCATTTCCCACCTGCTCGCTTTGTAAAACAAGGTCATGGCCTGCTCTGATGACTAAAAATCGTATACGTTTCCTTTCAGTGTCGCAGAATGAGGCCACAGAAAGTAAAAGGATGTGTGCCTGGGTGAAGGACGGCATTATTCAAACACGAAGTAAGTGTGTCTCTCCCCATGAGCAGTGCGAGCAAAATGGAATCAAATTAGATTAGGAGTGGGTTTATTTTAGTAAAAGAAAGCAGGATAAAGGACTGAAGTATCGGTTACAACGCTAGACACACTTCTTTTCCTCCTTTCGCTGAATCGCTCTGAGGTCAGAGCGCTCAGCTGAAGCTCCCATTTTTCCTTGATCCATTATTCATTCTTCCCCAGTGGAGCTCTGCCTCGATGGCAAATACGATTCCACAGCTACACCAGAGCCTGCCCATGCATTAACACAACCACACCATAAAACAAAAGACGCGGTTACACACACACAAAGATCCAGATATTCAACTTACGATGTCATTTTTTTTCATGACACAAAAACCACAGAATGGATTCATAATAACAAATTTGCAAGCAGAGGCAACAGAATAATCTAGAAGAGCTGCAGTATTTCATGCCTATTGGGGCCAACATAAGCTTATTATGGAGCAGTCGCCATGGCAGACAACACGTGAAAAGAAGGGCTCTTCTGTGCAATCAACTAGACCCATGGCTTTTTCTGCAGCTGTAGTGATCCTTATGTTTAAGAAATTCATCGTAAATCAGCAGAGAGTGGTCGGACACGACAGCACAATACTCCTGACACATAGAGGCTGAAGCTTTGTGAAGCAGAAAAGCAGAAACAGAGATTGTCTTTGCTTTTTATATCCTCCTATTGCCTCAGCTCAACAGGAAATTTAACCAAATCCGAGCATTATGCCCGTGCTATAACAAGTAACAGGCTACTGAATACTCTATTCAAAGTGGAAAATAAGGGGAGTGAATGGTTCTGTTTGTCATTACCCTGTTGGGATGGCTCCTCTGGCAGTGCTCATGGAAATGCGCTGTGTGCCCGGCCGGTTCAGGTTGTTCTGTCCGTTGATGGTAAGAGCGTGGTGGCCATGGGCGGCTGACAGAGTCGGCATCACGGGGGAACAGGGGAAGTTGGCAGAGGACAGTGGCAACAGCACCTGTTCAGCTTTGGCATGCCCACCTCCCATACTTATGTTATTGTTGTTGGGGCCCGAGGAGGCGGATGTCGGGGACCAGAGGGAGGTTCCAGCAAAGGTGTTGCTCTGCCGCACTGCAGTGAGGGTTCCTGTAGCGCCTGGGTTGCCTGCTGTACCGCCGTAGTGTTTACGCCGTTGAGAGGCCAGAATCGCATTAGAGGCAGCTCTCGTGCTGTTGACAAGGATGCACTGCTGACAAGAGCAGGGCTGGCCGGAGCTGGCTCCCACGGGCCACGACTGGGACTTGGGGATGGAGCCCATGATGAGCGGGTAGGCCAGGTCCATGCGTCTCCGCAGGCGTCTCTTACGCTGGCTCTGCCTGTTGGTCTGACACATGCTGTTGAAGTCGATGAGGTAGCAGAAGCCCAAAGAGGTCAGGTCCAGCCAGGGGTGCTGCTTTTCGTAGGCGTTCTGGATGGTCACACAGATCTCCATGTCATACGGCGTCCACGAGCCGTTGTCGTTCTCCCACTCCCACACCACGCCCTTCCCCGGGGCAGAAGACGGCTCGTAGAAGTTTCTCTGCACTGGTCTCATGGTGCCTAAAAGCAAAAGACAGGGGAGAGAGTGAAAAATGAGGACAATCTCATTTGTTATGGTCAGCTACTTTGCAAGGACAGAAGATCACAAATGATAAATGTGAAGAGGAATAAAACTAATTTTTAAAACCACATTTTCTTTATTCTGCATCTTTTGACACCTCTGCTGGCCTTACAGATTCAGATCAGTTAACTAATCCATCCACAGGGAATGGTTCTCATTTGAAAGCTCATTATGAGTTTCATCAAAAGTTAACTTAAGTAATTTAGTTTGCCGTTCACAAAGTCGGGGGACTTGCAAAAGACAGATTAAAAAGTAAATAAGCTTTGAGTCTCTTAGGTGGGTCAAGCTACAAAAAGTCAAGGTACTCAATCAAAATCCTTCAAATGCCACACCCCCAGTTTGTAAATCTGTTTAAAATGTAAGGTATCAAGCTCAAGCTGAGATAGTAAGCTGAACTCCATGTGTAAAGTCAGTGTAGTGCTCATTGAATGTATTGTATTGATTTCTCTATTGGTTGTAAATGAGATGACTCAAATCAAGGCCTCAGGAAGAGTGCCAGCCGTTGAAACAAACTGTTGTAGTGGCCAAACAGAGTTTTTTCACCCCTGTCCTAGCCCGTGACGTCGTTAGCTTTTACAAGTTATAAAATTTGCTAAAAGCTGAATCCATAGGGGGGCTATGATTTGGTTACTTAAATCTACAGTCGGTCCATTTTAGGCTTCATGTGTCACTGATCATCTTTCATAGGAATGAACGGTTCCCGCCTCCGAGGCTGTATCCAGTTCCCTTTATACATCCATGGTAAAGATACGATGTACAGCTTCACCAATGTGACACATTGCTTACTTTTAAAAAATATTTCGTGGCATAAAACTCTATCAAATGTTATCGTGCTTAGAATGTGTCATTATACTTGACAAATATAAGTAAATGAATAATTGTGTAAATTATCACTAAGAAAAAGGCATTAGATAAAGCTCTGGTGATATGCAGTTTCAAAGCTGCTTGGGTTTATTGCTCATTTAGAGAGCCAACAAGTGTTGAGACAGCAACTTGACAAATTGATGAAGGTGCAACATTTCTCTACCTGCCGGAGGGAAAGTAGTTGCAAACTGTAGCATTAAGTCAGTGGCTCAAAAAACAAACATAAATTGTAACAAGCTGGTCTGCACACGCTAGGAAAATCGCTCTGAGTGTGTATTAAGCGGCATGCGATAGCCACAGACATCATACCCACAATCCCCTTCTGCCTCAGTCTGCAGTCTACTGTTCTGTATGGCGACAGGAAGGAGTGGGTTGTACCTCTGTCCCTCTGCTGACGGCCACTCAGCTCCCACCTCCATTATAACACAATTACTGTAGTCACATGGGAAATCAGGATACCTTAGCCAATCCATCTCCCCGCAGCAAGTCCGCAAGGGTATCCAGACACTGCGACCCCCACCTTCCCCCAGCTTCCCCCACCTAATTTAATGGGTAAATGCACACTCTCCTTCGAGGGAGGACCAGGGTGATAATGGAGGGATGGGAGTGTGTGCAGTGGATGAATGGATGTTGGAAAGAGTAGAGGGGTCTGTGGGCAGCGGTAACCCCTCATGCTGCTTGCTGAGGAGAATAAAATGCATCAGCAGAATCAGTAAGTCTGACCTTGAGGCTGTGCTGCAGACTGCTGCTAAAGGACTCCTCGGCTTGACGACTAATTTCATTTAGAGCTGTTGAGAATTACACGCACGCACGCACGCACGCACGCACGCACGCACGCAGGCACGCACGCACACACACTTACAGATGACTGCTCAGTGAGCCAGCTGCCTGTGTCTCTCACGTCTTTGCTCACTCAGCCATGCACAACTTTTTCTGCCAGTTGCGTTCGTGCCTGCTCACAGCTTGCTTGCATGATTTCTTGGAGGATGATAATGAAAATTATAATGATTTCCCTAAATGGATTTTGGAATAAAACACTCATTGATTTCCTGAAAGTCAATGATTTGGTCAGTGCTTTTAGCATAACGTTGAAGAGCTAGCAACACATCTGAACCCTTTATCCCTGCAGCTCCTGAGGGACGCATTAGGTCCGACACTTTCCGAATGGCTGCGTGTTTCTAGCCACGGTCAATGGTGGCACAGCTTTACAAAGTCCTGCTTATAGGTTTAACATAGGCTTCATAAATGTTTCAACATGTGGGATGTGTTTTTCCCAGGCGTCAATTTATACATCTTAACTTCAGTGGTGAGAAATAAACAATTTCTATCTTTGAAAGCCTATTAGTACTGTACTGGTAATTGTTCATGAGAGTGCTGATGGAGCCTGATGCATGAAATGTGCTCAGCTGAAAGAGTTTCTATAACCACTTCAGTGAGCTCGGAGGGATGGGTGTTTGGCAGCCAGATTTCTCCGCTGTAGTTAAAGTGAGGCGAGGACAGGGCTTTGCTCAGCATTCACAGAAAAAACCCAGTTTGTGACTCTCATATATTACTTATTACATTCGAGTCACAGAGCAAAGCACCCAATTTTCCGTCCAAAAATAAATACCTGGCGATTTCTGAAAACCTAGAATGTCATTTTCTAATACTTACTGCCGTTATAAAACTATTTCCAGAATCCTCAAACAGTCCTCTGACCATCTGGATTAAAAATACATTTTACTGTTGTGCGAGAAAAAACTATGTTTTCTAAGGCTTCTCAAAGACCTACGAATATCCACAGCTTTCTAGCTCAGATGGAATACATGCAGGGCACAAACTGAGGCTGTCATGGATCAGGCATAAAGGGATATGCTCATATGATATAGATATATAAACAATGCAATGTTTCTTGGTTAAGGACAATTTTAGTTCAATTTATTTCTCTTGTTATAAATTCAAACTAACTACAACAATTGCTGAGATCGAATAACAACATTCCAACAATAAAGTCAGCCAAACGTACAATGTAGAAGTAGGTTAAAGGAATAGCTAAGTAGTGAATCATTTCTAAATGTCTGTTAATTTTATTTATTTGCATCAAACAAACAGATGACATAAACATGTTGAAAGATGCTTGGGAACTAATTCTTAAAACGGGCTCCATCATGATTTGGGGGTTTTTCCTGTAGCGTGTTTTATAGGTTTTTTTTGCTTGTAAATGGTCTAAAATCCCATAGCTCCCTCCAAAGGGAGTTTCTCTCCCACACACTTCCCCCACCATGTCCTGTGTTTACATTCGTAACATAGTGAGATCACTATGTAGCACTCGTGCTTCTATTGACCAGCAATCAGAGCAGACTGGTGGTGCTGCGGCACAGGCAGTATGAGAAAAATAAAGATCTTTTTGAACATTAAATCACATAAAAATGTCACTGGAGAGACACAAAACAAAAATATTAACCTGAAAATTAGGATAAGTTATTCCTTTAAAATTAAACCAAGAAGCTCATCTGTTATCATCCAGCTTTGCTGGATGTTTACATAGTACAGTTTTAGTAATAATGTTACTTTAAGTCTTTGTGCTATCTTCTAAATATGTTTTGGCTAAGTTGGGTGTCGCTAGTTTCCAACATCTCAACACATAAGTACAACACTATTGTTACCAACCGAAATGATGTCCAAAGTAAAACCCACATTCAAACAAACTAGAGTTATTCTCTAAACTGTTACATTCTTTTACAGGGTGTGTACAGGTTGCGGATCAGGGTCCTTGTGAGGAAAGAGAAAAGGCCACATCAACACATGTGTCCTGGGGCCTCATTTGGGAAGTCTTATTCAAAACATACAGCCTGAAGCGCTGCACACTGCCTCTCATTCTGCTGTAATTTACTGCTGTATATATACCTGCCAAAGCCAAAAAGGCAGCCCTGAGTGGTACAGGTTCCTTCCTGTGACCCTTAACGCTCTTCCTTGCAGGAAACTAAGTGAGAGTGGCCACTTCCTGTCTGACCCTGTGTGCCTTCAGCAGCCATCTTTCCTGCCCTCCCCTCATTTCCCTTGTCCTCTCTATCCCAGGATGTCCTCCAGCTGTCTTTGCCCAACTCTAGCGTGTTTCCCTCTGCTGAGCTGTGTGATGTACAGCCACGTCAGGCCTCGCAGTGGGACTCTAACCCTGCTGTCGCACAGGGCCAGGTGGGTTCAGGGTGAGCTTGGCTGCCCTCTCACATCTTAGCTGGAGGTAAAACTTCCTGCTGCCTACTCGCCACATGAGGGCCGTGCCAGTCTCCAAACTTGATACTTTTGTTTTCCTCTGGAAGTAAAGGAAGCCCTGTCTGAATCACTATTAAATGGCAGGACATGCAACATTAACTTGTAACATCCTTGACTGCCCTCAGAGGAAAGATAGCAGATTGACAAACGGATGCTTTGCAGTTCATTCTGGTGAAAGCTTTTTATCAGAAATGTTAACAAGGGACAATAATGGCGTACAATCTTGTAAACTGCATTTCAATAATAAGATCATCAAAATATTAATACAATTGTGGCATTAAGTATTTTTGTGAATTTAATTTCTATTGTTATTTATTACCATTACAACACTCCAAAATAATTGTTAAGAGCCCAGTTTATCCAAAATAGGATTAAGGAATAGTTTGATATTTTTATTATTTAGTTTGATTGGCAAAATGTAAAATGAGATAAAAGATGAGATCCTTTTTTTTAATACATGATTAATAACATCTTCTCCTGTATGCTACACGTAAATAATAAAATAACTCATTTGAAAATAGAAATTAAATTGCGGCATCAACAATTAGGGAATGAATCCCCTCTAGCTAAAACTCATCTACAGTATGGAGAAAAGCTGTGAGCAGTAAATCCAGTCTGAATCTGCCACTGAGGTTATAACACCTCTGTGGTCACACAGGAAAATGTGATGAACACCCGTAACGGAAAGTGACGATGACTTGCGTCGTGTGTGCACCACAGGTAATACCTGAGCCGCTGCTAATGCGTGAGATTCAGGCTTTGTTTGTCAGAGAAACGCCAGGGGGAGGTTTTGTTGTCATGGAAGCTGTCCCTGGGGCTAGGAGTAGTGGGAGGAGGATGGTGGGTAGAAAGGAGGGGGGCGGAGGGGTTGCCAGTATGTGAGCGCTCCTACTACTATTATGAGTCAACTCCTCCTCTGCTCGCTCATCTCATCTGCTGCTGACGCCAGCTTTCCCCTTGCTCTCCACAGTCTCCTGGCTCCTCACCAACACTGTCTCTCTGAGCTATTCTTCACATTTTCCACCCCGTCACTCACTGGTCCCATCCTTCTCTCACAAAACACTCAACACTTGGTCAGAGAGCAGTAATCTGCGTCATTGAATAAGGGGTCCACATCACCGTGCACTAAAGAAAGGAGGAGAATGAAACTTCAAGATCTGTAACATATCCTTATAATTAACAAGCCTTATCAATTTCCCCGGGGCTGTGTTCAGGCTCTTAAAAAGTAGTGTCGCAGTTTTCCTTTTAACTACAGAACAAGAGAGGCCAGTAACAGGTCAAGCATTATACGGCCCAATGCTGTCTGAGCAGTATTTAAAACTAGCTAATCTGTGGTCTCTGATGGGGAAGGGGCAGATATCTGAAATGATGCTTCATATACAGAACAGAAAAGACACAAAAAAATGAAAAAAACCCCCAAAAACTCTATTGATGTTTGAAGACTTATGAAAACCACTTTAAATTAAGGCTCCAAGAAAACATTACCCACTATATTTTACCATAACAAATTGTCATATTTAAGAAGCTGCTTGAAACAGATAATACTTAACAGTACTGCTTTAAAAAGTACTGAAATGACCATTCAAGAAATAAGATTGCCTTTTATGTTTTTGTTCATCAGAAATAACATTTCAGGGGCTCTGTGTAAATTTGTAATCCGTGTGTCTACGGATTTTTTTTTTACCAATAAATGGAAGAGCAGCTGAGAGGCTTTTTTCATTTTTGCTTTTTACCTTTCTAAATGGTCAAATGGTCATTGGAGCGAGGCGAAGCTCTCGGAAATGTTATTTCAAAACAAAAGCACTCCCATGCTAAAATGCACTTGCATTGAAGCACTAAAGTATCCGGTTGAAGGAATGATGATAATATTATTAACAAGGGAAAACGGGGTGAATTTAGGCTGGTTCATTGCGGTCACAACGAAAACAGCGTTGAAAAGACACAAATTCATATTATATACACAACAACTCTAAGTCCCTCCTGCAGACATCCTGCTGAATACAGAGACACAGAGGTGCTGCAGAGGGGATTCAGCTCGCGACTGTATATAACGATAGGTTGGGACGTGTCACGTGGGGGGGGACGTTGCCAGGAATTCAATGTAAAGCCAGCCCACATTTCCGATATGACGTCATAACCGAAGCAAATCTGGATCAGCTCGTTTGTACCCCCGTTTTTAGAGATGTGGGTAAGGAGGAAAAGAGAGAGGGTTATATTTTCTGACACTTTGTGAGTCTCCCTATACACCGGGGACACATATTGATGCACAAAAGAGAGCAAAAAGTGCATTTTGCATAATAGGAGACCTTTGATGCAAGTGTTGCATCACTGGAAATTAAGGATTGCTCCTAAAGTCTGTTGCTTTGAATTTGAGAATTCTTCTATTGCCCCAACTATGGAAGCGCAATACTCAATCACTTCAGCACTACTGCTTTATTAATTGCGGCTACTAAAATCATGGATTGTGCATCACTAGCAACTTCTTTCTGCTCTGTCTATCTGAAGAGCTGGTAAATCCAATGAATCTGCCTATGGCTATTATGGTTGATGTTTGTGACATATACTGTGTCTGCAAAGAGGATCATTTGAATAGAAAAGGGCATACATTTTTATCTTTTTGTGTCATTTTATGCTTTAAGTGGATAGTTTGATTGTGATGAGGGAGGATATGCGCAGACATAGTGGCTTTAAATGCAAATAAATTGCCGGCTGTAATCGGATCTGCAACAGTGCAGTTGTACAGAATGGAATATATCCATTAAGCTACCAAACAAACAAAATATATGCATATTATCAATTTTAAACATGCGTAAGTAGCACATGAGAACCGAGAGGCTATATACAACTCACACTTTGCGAGAGTTTCCGTTTTTGTTATTTAAAGGTTATATAAAGGTACATCTTATCTTATCTTTTTTGTGCAGGTTTAGCATGTTGACCATACCTAAGCAATTCTTTTTAAAATTTGACTGTCATTATGTCATTTTTAGATATAAATGTCTAGTACATTTTCAGTTACGAGTGAGGTGAAAGGCTTCTTTCAAGACTCACTAATTAGAAAGGATTGTTACCGATCAAACAAAGAGAGATTCATAACGGCAGAGACAGGAACATCGATTCCAACTTGAGTTATAGCCCCAGAGAGCCAGACATACATTTTCGTTTGTGTGAAACACAATTCCCTTTTTCAGCTGCTCACTGTTATTTATACAACACAGCACAATATACCACAGCACTGTTCTCATTCTCATTCTCACTTTCATAACTTTATTATTGTTTATGTTGTCACTGATCGTTCTCAGGTAACATAGAGAGGTCCTCCTCCTCCTCCTCCTCCTCCTCCTCCTCCTCCTCCTCCTCCTCCTCTGCTGTTAAAGAGGATTATGATCTTTTTTTAAATGAAACAATGACATAAAGAAACAATAATGATTTAAAATTGTGCCAAATATTCAAACTGGGAAGCAAATGTTAAGATATACAAATCAACTTGCCTGTAATCTCAAGGAGACACTGTTTCTGAATGACCTAAGATCTAGATCCAGAGCTGTTATCCAGTATCTGAGTACAACAAACTGTTGTGCAATGTATTGGCAAAAGACAGGCCTTTAAACATAAATGAATTAATCTGTTACCAAAACCAGACCTCACTGTCTCTGTACCTAAAACCATCTTGCCGTGATACTGGGTTGCCTAAAACAAGCTTCTCCACAGATGCATGTCCTTGCTATGTTTTAATCCAGAGCTGTTTTATATCATGGTCCCCGTTAAGTCTTGTTGAAGAATTTCTCATTATTATGACCTTGGCTCGACTCCTCCCAAGCTTCATAATTCATATAAAAACAGGCTTTCATACGAGCAATTCTCTGTGACAACATGATTTCTTTCCATTTAACAGTTGATCAACTTTTGTTCAAACCAAAGACGTACAAAGCTCCAAACAGCGCAGCATCACAGGCTATAAATTATCACCATACAGCTTTCACAATATGCTACATATGAATGGTGAACACATGATGAATATGCTAATACATTCTACAGTATGGAGGAAATAAAATAATTGAAGCGCGTTTGATGTTTCACATACACCCCAGAGCACAGCTTGAAAAAAGGACTTTCATCTCTCAAAAAGGCCTTCACAAACAATACACCCAAGATCGCTATTAGAGATGATGAAGAGACAGAATACTGCAGAGCGGTTTAAAAATGCATCACAGACTCTGAGAACACATCTGGCTCAAAAAAGATCAAATGATAACACAGTGAATGAATATGATAAGAAGTGAACTTTTCATTTTAACGCTTGTACCACTGAGGCTTTAAAAACTCTCAAAAAGGCGTTGTCATACCTGAACATCAAAGTCTGACAGATCTGTAAGAGCATTATCTGCTCATTAACAAATACCCAGAGATCACAGACCCTAATAATGAGGATGACAGTCTGGCATTAAGCTGGTTCAACAGCATAATTCGTAACGATATCGCAGCCCCCCTTCTCCACTCTGAAAAAAGAAAAAGAATCACGCATTAAAGCTCATTTTCTATACCGAGATGACACTTTGGTTTTCCCAGGATGCAGTTTTTTATAATAAGCTACACAAGTGAATAGCGAGTTGGATTCCCTTACGTCTTCGATCTCTTTGTCGAGGTCTGTGATGGATGAACAAAAGTGGGTGGCTGCTGCTGGTAGGGAGGCAGGGGGAGACGTAGGAAAGGAAAGTAGAGAAGGTGGAGTTAAAGGAAGAGAAAAAGAGGATTGAATAGGAGTTAAGGAAGTGGAGAGTAATTGATAAAAGGCAGGATGAAAAGATGACAGGCAGAAGGAAGGAAAAACTATTTGGGGTATATTAAAGGAGTGCATCAAGGAGAAAGAAAAAGGAGGAGTAATTCAAGAGTAAGGGAGTACTGGAGTCATGTGACGAGTGGAGGTTTTCTGCCAAATAACAATAAAAAAAAGAGGACGTCTCACTTCTGCCTGAGCTTAAAAGTGAACACTGCAGTAAAACAAGCCCCTCTAATACAGTTATGCTGCCAGAAAGACAAAGTGGAGGTGGTGGTGGTGTTGAGGGAAAGTGGCTTAACTCCCACTGCAACCTTCCTCACCCTCAGCCCCTTCAACTCTACAAAACTCTCCCACACCCCGGACAGAGAAGCTGGCCAGCTACTGTGCACTTGCGCAGAGCATGCTGTTACTTGGGTAACAAAAAAACAAAAAGTCAAAGTGAATAAAAATAAAAAAATCTTGAGAAAATGAAGTTTTTAGTCCTGTCCACCTGCCAACTGTGAAGCAACAGACCCTGAAACAACCTTCTGACTCGCTGGATGTCGTGACCGTGCTCAGCTGAGGAGCTGCAGCTCTGCCAAGAATGCTTTCCGACTCACTTTGTGTGTGTGTAATGACTTTATGCACATGGGACTGTGTGTGTGTGAGCAAGTGGTACAGGCTGAATAGGTGATTCTGCCTCTGCGTGTTTCACCGCACAATTGCATCCACTTCACACCACTTCAGCTTCATAAAGTCCAGCAGGTATGCCTCGTTAGTGTGTCAGCACCATGCCGTGCTGTCATCAGGGCATGGGAGTAGGAGGCGCATGCACACACACACACACACACACACACACACACACACACACACACACACACACACACACACACACACACACACACACACACACACACACACACACACACACACACACACACACACACACACACACACACACACACACACACACTGCAGCCTTGGCTTCACATGCCACAGGGCAGCTCTGCCAAGGAGAGGTGTCAGGGTTACAGGAAAACAGGTTTCTTGTTAGCAGAGAGGAGAACCCTGTAAGGTAATTTTTTCCAATGAAGACAGCAGATCTGGGTTTCTGTCTGACAAAATCTAAAATCACTGACAGCTTATTTTGGTTGATGCAGCCTTTGACAACATTTTTAACGTTTCCTTCTGAGGTATGATATTTGCTAATTTTCCCGGATTCTTGCCCGATTTCCCCTGTGCACTCAGAGGCTTTTTATTTTATCACAACATTTCTTCCAATTTCAGACATCTGCCAACAGATGACTTCTTATGCCTGGGTGCTATAGAGGTTTCTTAAGCTGGCAGCAGTCCAGTTTGAACACATCACTGCCAATAAATACTGCAGAACATGTACTGACTTGTGAACTTTTTCCTTCTTCATTACTGGATTTTTTTAAAACAATAATTACACAGTGGAAGAAGAAGTTTGTTTCACTTGAGTAAAAGTAACAATTTGACAGTGTGACATGCGGTTTAGTGATGTTAATTTGAATTACTTGATATACTACTGGGTTGCTTAACTCATAATAATATGATAATGAGTTATTTGATTATTTCTTTGTATTAATAATGTAAATCTGCAGAGTAGATAGTAACTAAAACCTTTAAATAAGTTTAAAAAGTACAACATTTGCAGAGTAAATGTAGTTTAGTAAAAGTAGCATAATGTGAAAGTACAATACTCACATGTTTTACTTAAGTACAGTGCTTAAAGAAATGAACTTAGTAACATTAAACCACAAGTTCAATATACTTTCTGAAATTGTTGTGTTAACATTTTCCCGTTTTTGTTTTATAATTGGCCTTTACTTTTAGAAGGAGACAAAATAATACCTTTTTCATTTTCTTGACCTTTTCATTAGTCTGTTGCAGATGATGAGTGTGTGTGACATAAATGTGAAATCAATATTGGTATTGTTAACACACATCACTTAACCCTACAGCTGACCTTGCACCGCAGACTGCATTGTTCCTCCCTCCATTTAATACAAGTGACACACACACACCCCACACCCACACCCACACCCACACACACACACACACACACACACACACACACACACACACACACACACACACACACACACACACACACACACACACACACACACACACACACACACACACGTTGCAGTATTCATCTGTCACAACGAGATAGATCTTGTCAGACGTCACATGACAGAACATCAGTGAAACCATTTTGCAGGCTCGGCAGAAAGTAGAGATTGATGGCCGTCAGAGGAGACTTTGAGGAGTAGTTCACGCAGTTCTTCATGAGATGACCTCTGCCACACATACATGTAACGCTTGCCGCTACATGACTGAATCATGAATCAATCACAATCAGGTGTGTGTATAATGCACCCAACACAATCTACATTTATCAAGTGACAGCAGACTGCGGTTTAATTATGTTAAATGAGGTTTATGATGTAATAGCACTTGTAGTATGTAACGATCTGCTGCAGTTATAGACAGCCTGAGCGCATATGTAATAAAACCACCCAAAATGTATGTATTCATTCCAAAACTCCTTATCACCCTATAACCAAAATTATTGTTTAATGCATTGCGTGATAAATAATTCTGATACCTAATACATTTTTTGGGAATCAAGACAAACAATGAATTAAGTTGATTACTAATACCTTTCATTAGCCAAAACTACACCCCAAAGAAATAGCAATGCCAGCATTTTTTAAAGAACCACTGCAATGTGTAATTATTATTTGGGCTGCTGTAAAAATGTAATTTCAATAATGCGGATTAATAATATAAGATTGACTTTATTGATCCCAATTTGGTTAATTTCAAAAATAAAGCTAAATTAAAAAAGGTAAAATATATACATATTGACATATCTGTAGACTGTCTGTCCAATATACACTATTAAAGGGCCAACTTACAGCTAACAATATTTTAAGTAGGATACTAGATTAAGTGAGCAAGAAATAGCATATTAAATGGAATGTTTTAAAACCATAATACAGATTATAAAGTTGTGGTTGTTGAAGGGAAAAGTGCAGTCCAGTTTAATAAAGTTATTATCTTATTTCAAAATGCAATTCTATGAAGAGGATGTTGTTATGCATGAACCCCTCCCCACAACTCTTAAATGTTAGTTTAGACATCATTCATTTTTTATTCACGGCCATATAAGCTGTACGCCTAAAAGCTTGAGTGGATTTTACATACTAATCATAAACAAAATATGTGGATTAGAAATGAAAGAATATTCCGAAAAACACCAAATATGAGTTAAAATCAATGATACAAATGTCGACTAATTTCCAACACAACATCAAGGCTGTTTGTAAAAAGAAGAAATCTAAAAATATTACATTTGATAATTAAAAAGCAGTCTGACTCATTGAGATGAACAGCATGCAGTTATAAAGGTTTGCTGAGACAGGCTTTCATTACCCACTTCATAGCTGTCAGACGCAGTCAGGTCTTATCAGAGGATACGTCTGGCTACATTACAGTAAACTGACTCTGTGCCAGACTACACCGGTCAGCTTTGATCAGCAGTAAAGTGGACTCAATGTGAGAAAGGTCAGAGGACACATGACCACCCTGCGGAGTAATGTATTATCCATATACATATACTCCTTAGAAGTTTCTTATTATTGGGGCTAGACCTTTTCCCTGAAAGTGTAATCACATCTTCTTTCTTCCTTAACTACAAAATGTGTAGAGAGACATTCATTTTCTTTTGTGTTAGAGGGGCCATATTATGCTATTGGTAATAGACTAAGGGGCGGGAAATCTCTAAGCTGTTGACCAATCACAACAGAGCCGGCCAGGTAACCAATCAAAGCAGACTGGGCTCTGGTTTCAGACAAAGGGTGAAAAGAGGTGCTGCAGCACAGGCAGTTTGACAAAAATAAAGACTATTTTAATCATTAAAGTGTAAACATGTCACAGTATAGGCACAAAATACAACCATGAACATGAACATGAGAATAATAGGACCCCTTTAATATCAGATCTTAACAGCTGAATTATTTATGAATGATGTATTTGTTTGTAGTAAACTTTTCCTAAATTTCACTATAAAGTCTATTAAGCTTAACAGAGGATATTCATGAAACTGTGCTTGTTGAGGCTAAATGTCAGCGGCTTGAATTTAATCAGGGCCATGTCCCTATTGGAAAGTTGATGTTGGATCGCTAAAAGGTTTTATTGAGCTTAGGCCTGAACATGAGACGGATACATTTTATCAAAGCCTGCAGAGGTGTAACAGCATTACATTGACTTTGGGTGTCAAACCCTGAAGAGAAACTCATTTGTCAAATCTTTTGTTCAGATATCATCAGTTCTGTGAAAGAGAGCTGCTGAAATATGAATGATATTGTTACGCGAAACCACGCACCTACTTTTTGTCACTCTGATAATGAATCATAACTGTGGGTTGTATATGTCGTAGAATCAGTTCAAGCGGATTACTTCATGCTCTCGAGGCTATTACAGCTGCAAGAAACATACATAATGCATATGCAACTATGTTGAATAAATCATTAATGACTTTCAGGGAAGGCTTAATTACTGAAGAACAGATGAGGGTCAACTTTGAAATTCAATTTATGTTGCAGTCATCAGGGGGAGGGATGGGCTTATTGGCGCTAAAGTGAAACACTACCCATATGACTGCTTCAAAGATCTTAAACTCAGCCGGAGGCAGCGCATCAAACCATATTTTCAAGGAACAATCACAGCTTGGAATATTTTCTCAGTGGAACTGGAAAATAGAGAGGCAGATCGTAACTCAGTAGATTAAGGATTTTAAGTAGGGCTTCTTCTGGTATGTGCTGTTCAATCTGTACAGATTGTAAACCATTTGTGACTGTAAAGCGGTGTTGGAATGTAACTAAGTACATTTACCTAAGTACTGTATTTAAGTAGAGAATTGAGATAATTGTACTTTACTTGAGTACTTTCACATTATGCTACTTGATACTTATACTCCACTACGTTGTGTGGGTAAAACGTTTTATTTTTACTCCACTACATTTATTTTACAGATTTAGCTTTTTACAGATTAATATTTTTTTTTTAAATCTAATTTTAACTAATTCGTTATAGTATATTTGAAAACGTTAAGCCACCTAGGTGTATATAAAGTTGTTCAAAGAAACCCCACGTTAACTCAGCGTAACATTTAGAAATGGTATATATAGTGTGTTTAAAACACCGTTCTGCATTATGAGTAGTTATGGTCCTCATAATGGTCACCTAACTTGGATGTTTCAGCTTCTTTGGGCTGTTGTTTCTTTTCACTTTTATCTGTAGAAGGAGGAAAGTTTGTCTGTGCCAACTTTAACACATGGACGTACTGTATGAGACATTTTAGAGGCAATTGTAGTCCAATACAAACGTGTTTTATATGGAAACTTTTTATGTATGTAGGGGATCTTTTAGTTTTCTTTTTATTTACATTTTGACACACTGAATTCCGCATTTGGTCTGACTGCTATATCCAGACTCCTGCACTGTATCTCACATGACAGCAGCTGAGATATGAGAACTAGCAATGACCACAGTCTGTGGTGAAGACACACGCTGTCCTGTTGATGGGAAGGTTACTTTATTCACCTTATATGTAAGTACTTTGCTCAATTGTGAGCTTTATTGCTTATGATGAAACACAATTTTCTCCTACAATTACTTATTGTTGAGCGCTTCTCTAGAAAAATAGCAATGCTCTAAGTATCACGCGCCCTGGTGAAATATCACTGGTAAGTTTAAAGCTTTTTTGTATTATTTGATTCATACTTCTAACATCCACACAATGTATAGTTTAACCTTTAAGACATTGTTGTAGGGACATTTATTCGCATTAATGATCCAAACTCATAATGTCCAAGTCAATGCAGCCAAATGAAGGACAGAGCAGAGTAGAAGTAATTACCATTGAAGTCTGATAAAAATTCACCTTGACACAAAAGTGTTTCAAATCCTTGGGGAGTTTGTGAGCACTCATTAATAAAGAAAAATCTGACAAAGTGATGGTGTAAGTCAGCAGCTCCTCTGAGGAGCAACAGTGGGGCGTCTGCCAGGAGCACCTGTTCAATATTTTCCACCTCACAGGCTACTGCAGGACGGTCCTCATGCTGACCAGTCACAGGACTTGGACCCTCATCAGGAGCCGTGATTTAGAAACACTTACAGGTCACACAGAGAAAGGACCAAGAAGGTCAGACACTCGCATTGATATTCTGCTGAGCGCTTGGGCAGAAAACAATCAAAATAAGTGATTGTTTTTAAAAGTCGGAGTGTGTGAGGGAATGTGAACCAGTGTTACGTGCATGCATGTGTCGTCCCATACCTCGTCGCAGTAATTCCTCCTCTTTCTTTGTTCCAAATAGCCTGTAACCTGGCACTCGGAACACAATGAATTCAACTGCAAAAAACCATAAACTGACAAAAAATGATAAATACAGTTGATGCTAGGGCTGCAACTGATACATAGTGTAGGTAAGATAAATAAAAAATAGAGCTGTCAACGGGGGGTACTATTCCGGGAAAAAACCTCAGGTGATTTTGAGAATAAAAATGAGGTATTCTCAATTAAGCTATATATGAACTAAGGAACTTGCAAAAAACTCTGAGATTGAGATTACAAATGAACAAAAATAAAAAACATGTTTTATCATGTAACGACATCACTTCACTTATTGAAGAGGTGCATGGCGATATTCCTGCTGTCTGTTGCATCGTCATACTGTTATATTGTAGACGGAGAAAGAAGTCCATATGTAGTGAAACAACATTGAGCCCCAAGTGTTTTGGTTGGTGGAGTGTTGCCTTGCTCAATCGGACTTAATGAAGATCATTTTTAGTACTTGAGCAAATGGCACATTGCTCTGTATGAGTGTGGTCTGAATGCGTGAATGATGACTTGCAGAATGTATAAAGCGTTTGAGTGGTCGTAAAGACTGGATAAAGCAATATATAAATACAGTCCATTTACCAAACACCTGAATTGAAAAACTGCAGACAACCATGAAAATGAATTATTTGACGCTCAGACTGCAACTGATGACTATATTCATTATCAGTATTTATTTTTGATCAATTAAGTTATATTTTTGTTAAAATGTACACACAGATTAGTGAGGAGGTGCAACTGTATGGACGTTGTGGCATATCACTTTCCATTGTGCTGTCGTTCCTGATGCAAAAAGGTTAAGAACTAGTTGTTGATTTTCTGTTGAGCCAAGACACTAGCATGGCTAAAACAAACTTTGGATTACTAAACAGTAAACGTTTAAATATCAGCATGCTGAATTAGCCCTTTAAACAGGCCATTTTTTCCCCAAGCTAACTGAGTATTTGTGTTGCATGTAATGTAAAAAAATATGTATAAATGGCCCATTGTATTGTAGATACTGGCTCATAGCAGAGATGTGACTCCTGCCTGTGACTTCAGACTTTATCGAGATATTTTTTACCACAGCTTACACTAAACACAATGAAGACTGTCTTAGCACAAGACACCTTTGAGAAAGCTATCCAAGTTTAGTTTTAGCAATCTGCCATGGGTCTTAGGTGGGTTAAGGGGGCATTTTTTAACAAAATGAGTAAAAAATGCCTACACCACAACAGAAAGTCCCGCGCTGTATTTCTGGGTTTCACCGAGCCTGATCAAGGGAGATCTGGGCTTGATGCAACCGCTGGCAGCCGAGTTGCGTCAGTGCAGCTCTGGTCTCTGTCAAACTATGCTTTCTGTAAATGTTAGACCACACACTTGTGCAGCTCCAATAAACCCTATTTGTTGCAGCGGGAACAGTTTGTACCATTTCAATATGACAGCTACATCTGGTTTGTATACTGAAGAGCCTGTGCACTATAAAGCTTTTTTCTTTTTAACACAAGTAAATCACTTAAGTGGGAGAGAAGTGTGAGAATACTTTGAAAATGTGATCCTAGATAGTGAGATACATTTCAATACAAGTAACCAGGAGATGAAAGATAGTTTACTCCGGCTGAGGCAGACGACAGCTTACGATCTCACTGACCTCCCAGCCCGGCCTGATAAGGAAGCGGCGTGGAGAGCAGCTTTAAAGCCACTTTCGTGATAAAAGAGTATGATATCCACTTGAGAAGTTCAAAGTGGTGACTCGCTGGATCAGAAGTTAAAAGGAAATGTGGAGGGACACTCTGCTAACCAATGCCGGAGGCTGCCAGAAGCTTGCTGATAACTGTAATGCAATAAGGATGTGGACAGAGCAGACCAGACCAAACCAAACCAAACCAAACCACTACAACCCTATAGGAACAAATGTTGGGGAATAACAGCCAGGATGATGATTAAAAAGGATGAAATTAAGTATTTAGTGCTAAATATCAAATAGATGTTTTTTCACAGACTGAAATGAGGAAATCATATCAGAAAGAATTGACGGGTTGATCAACGATAAAAATGACCAAAATAGGTAAAAGTATACTTTTGAAATGCCTACTTTTTTCACTCAAGATATTTGAGTAAAATTTGATTTAGAAATGCTCCAATTTGCTTGACTGGCTAAATTGTGTGGAAATGTAGGGATATGATATTGCATTGGCTGCTGGTCAGACCATTTAAATGATTAGTGAATCTGGTAGATTGTGAAGGACTCTATCTATATTTAGTCATATGATTGACACAAATACATCCAGATAAAATTAAATAGGACCACTTTGAGGCCCTGGATGGGATGCTTCGGAGCACAAAGACAAAAGCTGTTCATGCAGGGGAATGTGCACATTTGAGGGTCTTTTCAGTGTTATTATCCCTCCCTCCACCCTGACTGTCACTTTCCATCAGGAAAACGCTCCACCTCTCCCTCTGTTCCCCTTCTCTCCTCACTTCTGTCAGCTCCCCCCTTCCTCCCTCTCCACAGTGCCCCTCCAATCCCTTTCCTGCCGACAGACAAATGGAATCCAGCCAGCTGCTTGCGGCTATAATGCACCACTGTGAACAGCAACACCTTAGCACCACCAGTGTGATTCTGTTTGTCCTTCACTAACTAATTATGCAAATTACTAAAACCTCTAAGAGAAAAATTAATTGGTCATGATATGTCATGTCTGTTTATCATTGTTACACGTGACTGAGGACAATACAATTACGATGTAACAATTTGGGTAAAATTCCAATACGACTCTCAATACTCAATACAAACCATAGTAAACAGAAAATAATATGTACTTCAAATCCTGGCAGATACTGCTTCTGCCAGGATGTATGCAAATGTATTATTAACCTCTCATAATACAGCCCAAAGTAAAGCACTTTAATTCACAACTTTTATTTTTAGTCGAAGCTTACACTGTTCGACTTCTTTTTAGGGTTACACAGGTTTTTGTGCATGTAAATGGTCTGCAAAGGCTCAAATCCCAAAGTTCCCTCCAGAGGGAGTTTCTCTCCCACACACTCCCCACTTAACTTTGACAACATAATGACATCACTATCTAACATTTGCGCTTATATTGGCTAGCAGTCCAACACATTGTATATGATAGTCTAAGGGGCTAAGTGGTTGACAAATCACAACAGAGCTGAACAGCTAACCAATCAGAAGAGGCTGGGCTATGGTTTCAGACTGAGGGAGAAAAGAGGTGTTAAAGCATGTAAACAGAGGGACAAAATACAATTATGAAACCTGAACAATAAGCCTAATAGGGCCCCTTAAACGTGTTCATGTTTTCCCTTGCTGGTAGCAATTCTTCTTTTTCTTCTGGCCTTTAACTGCAGACTAAAGCACTTGTAAGTCCAGGACAGTATTTTTTAAAATTTACCACTTACTAGGTACCAACAAATTAGATCTCATAACATGCTTAGTAGCTCTAAATGTCTATAGTCTAAGCCAGAAATAAAGAACATATACTAAACTGCTCAGTTTGTCAGCAAACATCACAGTGCTGCCGATGTGTGCACATGTGCTTCACTTGTAGACACATATAAAAGCGGCTGGTTCTGTCTCGTTTGTAATCTTACTTGTTTCTTGACGTTTCTATTATAAATCTACACTTCAGAGCCTTCAGGCTACACTCTTTGCTCATTCTGCTTTCTTCTGACGCAAGTGGGATTTCACATTGAGGGCTGATGCATACAGCACCTGACCTTTAGCACGTACATAGCGGGAATCCTTTTTACAGCTTCCTCCCACAGACCACCAAAACAGTTCCCACACACATTTACTACATACTCAACTACATTAAAGAAGTACACCTAAAGCACCACTCCCGTTCAACAATGTGCAGCATTTTAGTCTCCACGCTCTGCAAGTTTCCAGGCAGTATGCAAACCACAACCACAGCGACTGTTGTCAGCTTAACAAAACACAGTCATGAGAACATGAGCATCTCCTCTTTGTTTTCTTGAGTTTTTCAATGTAATTACTCAGGGAGGGCTGTTAGTCGAGGGAAATGGGCCAGGGGAGAGGAGGTTCTCACGCCTGTGGAACCAAAACAAACAAAGCCCCACTCCAGTAACACAGCAGCAAACAGCTGCTGATAGGGGTTATCTGTGCAGTCACTCATGGGCCATTTCACACAACACTGAGCACAGAGCGACTGTAATGGCCCCTGCAACTCCAGGAACACAAAAACAAGAAAGTCTAAGACACACTACATGCTATTTCTGTGTTTGTAAGTTAGAATGTACTATTGTTTTCTGTAAGGAAATGTAATGAGACTGCAGCTATTTATTTTTTTCCAATAAGAATGAATGAGTTTTTGAGATATCTGGGAAATAAAATCACTCATACACTTTGGGAGGTTTTTTCCTTTGGCACAGTTGTCATCTACGAGCAAACATTGCTCAGATGTTAAGTAAACATACTGTAACAACCTACAAACATTGATCAAAGAGTTGTTGTTCCTTTAAAATAAAGCCTGCATTGCATTTACTCTTAGCCACAAATAATTGAATCCTACAATGTCTGCTGTATGGCACCGAGCATGTAGCGTGCAGTCAGGACATTTTTAATAAAGTAATCTCACAGTCTGTTTACAACAATAAACATTTAAGAGAACCAATTATCTTGTTAAATGTGTAGTCTATTCCCGATTAGAAGCTTACAAGCTATGCCAAATGAAAGCTATTTAGAGTAACTTGCAACAACATTCCATTTCGTGTAGAAGCTGCTGATGACCTGCTTTCCCTCCATCATGGGTCCAGTTGAGGTAACGACAAAACCCAACTGAAACTGCACCGAAAAAATTGTTCAAGAAAACTCACAGTCATCACATATGTAATAAAAAGCTTGACACATTAACAGATATATAGGACTTAAAAATAGCTTATAATGTTAACTGCCATTTGAAACTGAATTTATGTTCTTAGTACCCACCCACACAAGTATCAAAGCAATCAAAATTACAGAACCAATATTTTTGGTTGGTAACAAAAACAGTTCTTTTTTGCTATCAAAATTCTTAGCCAAATCAGTTCATGAGTAAGAACAAGGAATAACCCAGAATTCTTAACAAATAAATCTTAATTTCAGTCAAACTTTAAAGGTTAAAGTTAATTTTACATCAATGCACACATTTGCCACAATTAAAGGGTCTATTAAAAAACGAATTGCGTTTTCTCTTTCACCTGTCAATGAATTCAGTAATTAAACATGTAACTTCACATTACCCTGTTAGTTAATGTCACTTTTACTCTATTGTGTCTTTTGACCATCTTTACTGTGCTGGGGCGGTGGTGGAGAACCGGTTCGGAAGACCAAATGGTACTGAGGTGTCCCTGAGCAAGGCACCGTTTCCTACACTGCTCCCCGGGCGTCGTACATATGGAAGCCTACTGCTCCTAACACTAGGATGGGTCAAATACAGAATGGGAATTTCTCCTCTGTGGGACGATTAAGGTTTCCTTCTTCTTCTTTAGTACGTACAGTATATCCTTCTTGCAGTAACATAACCATAGAACTACATCAGTAACAAACACAATCTGTGTTCATTTAACAATAATATTCATGTTTTGAATGGTGCAACTGTTAGGTATCTTTCATGAATGCTTACTTGCTGGTCCCTCTGCTTTGTGCCACCTCTCATCATAAGAGGTACATGCTTATAAGCCAAGCAGCAAAAGCAATAGCTGCAGTGTGAAATCCATCAGACAGGCCACAAGTGTTGGTATATGATGGAGATGGCAGATAAGCCCATGAGTTTTGCTATGGGAGTGGGTGTAGTGAAAGGGGATCAGTCCACAGCAGTGTTTAGAGGTTCAAACGCCCCTCCGGGGAGGAGAACGGGTCGATTCTCCTCGGCTGGGAGCCAATCCTCTCCCAGCCTTCAGCCAGAAATTCATCCACACTATATATAAGCCTCTAAGCTTTCAGTCATACTGTATATATAAAGCACTGGGATACAGGATTTTGCCATAGACGGTTGTGCTTCACCAGCAGCTGTATTATGAAACCCAGGCCCTGTATTTTTGAATGCCAAGTACATAAAGATGTGTTTAAGTTGCTTTTCACAGAGAACCTTGCTACATTGCATTGTGGTGCGTGCGTTGTCGTCATGATACTTTGATTAGAGGGAGCATTACAGATAAACTGTAACTGCTGCTGTCTCATTAGTCAGAGTGAGTCTGCCTGGTTCCCACCCACAGGAGCTCCTCCCAAACCCACATGAGGAACAGGGCACCCCAACACAGCCTGCAGGGACAGGACACAAACGCCACAGCTGCCACAGCGACCGTCATCAGCAAACTCACAGATGCACACAAACCAGGACAAATACACACACTCAGGGGACAACAAGCACACACAACCCTCTCTCCAGCAATAAACAGCCTCAGAGGACGAAATAACTGGCACGGCAACAAAATGGGGTTTCCCTTCAGGGACACTCCATGGGCCTTCAACAAAGCAACCAGCTGTGTGTGACATGGTGAGAAGCAAATATCCGAAGTGAAACAGGAGCATCACAATCCATGTTTAAACAAACTCACTGGTGCCCTTTGTGTAAGCATGTGGTAAACATCCCTAGAGCCTAAAAGCAAGGCTAGTTTGGATCGATGGCTGCAGCCTGGTAGAGGCCAGCACATATTTGGGGGACAGGAAAAAGGAAAAAGGAGGGAAAGGAGGCAGCAGGTGTCCGGGCTGTTTTCCGTTGGGCAATGCTGTGACAGGTTTATCCCAGCCGAGGGGGAATGTAACACACCGTACGACACAATGAGGACCGTTAAACGTCAGGCCTAGCCCCAGCGCCGTGGTAATGACTGACAAACGGCTCAGTGGCTCATCTCACAGCCAGTCAACCACAGACATACTGAAGCTTTGTGTTTTGTTCTATAAGAGGGGAAAACACCTACAGCTCTCCTGACAGTCATGCAGAAATAAAATCCCTCTCATCAACAGCATTTGAAAGATTAAAGAAAAATAATGTCAAAAAACACTAATATACCAAGTGCTTTATGCTGTCTATAGCCCATACAAGTGCTCAAACATTTTTCTTGACATACGTTTGAGGCCTTTTCAATGACTACATTTGCCTTCACACACCTTACAATCCTATTATGTAGCACTTCTGTTATATAATACTTTCTACATGTTGGGATTGTTCTAAAACTGTATTATTAAGATGTCCCATTTAATGTGTCTGTTTTCCTCTTTCTACAGCATGAATGCAACAGCAATGCAATAAGATGCAATGAGAACAGAATAATGTCGTGTTGTGTTTTTAATAAAACATGAGTTAAAACAGTCTGACTATACATTGTTTATAACATTATCTTAGTGTTCATATTTATTTTAAAAAGGGGCAAGTTCATGGCTTCGCCCAAAACCACATACAACAGAATTTATAGCGTGAGCTAGTTTGCAACGCCCATCTGTAGCTGGGCTAATATAAAAAACACACATGCAGTGTAACAACTACGCACAGAGATGACTACAAATTATTACAATTTAGGGATTTTTGCAGATTTTAACCATTTAGAGAAAAGCCTTATTACATTTTAACCGTTTTTTCCACAATCTGGCAGACTGACAATATCTCCATTTTCCTTACAGCTGTATTCCTTATTATTCAGTCCTGTGCATAAAACTGCCAACTAAATCAACAAATACGGTTTAACGCAAATGTAAATGATGCAATGCAACATAATCAGAAGGTGACATAATGCAGATTAATGCACAGTGAGGCAACTTTTCTATATCCTATGTGTATGCCCCTGTGCCTCTTGTAATGCTCTAATGTTAGATAACGCCTTCCAAAACAGAGACTTGTACCTAACTTACAGTGAGACTTTGACTCATTTATTTAAGATTTTAATCAATGAGGTGATAAGATTTTTTATTGAACACCCGACTTGTCCATCGAGCCTCTAACACAGAAGTAGTAGCGTGATTTATAACTAGTTCCTACACAGTGATGTGTAGCTGAATCCGACAAAAAAAATAATTCACACGGCTGAGATTTCTCCAATGTTGCTTCCTCCAGATGTCTAAACCTCCTCCATACTTCTGATTCAAACACTGAGACAGCAGGGAGGTTGATACACACACACACACACACACACACACACACACACACACACACACACACACACACACACACACACACACACACACACACACACACACACACACACACACACACACACACACACACACACACACACACACACGAACAGAGAGTGTGTTTAGCTTCAGTGGAGCACGGCGAAAAAAACATCTTGTCTAGTTTGAAAAAGGTAGCAGTCATCAAGAGAGAGAGAGAATTTTAGTACACCAAATAAAGGCTGTGCTGGGAGGATTTTACTCTAAAACGACATGTTATTATAACTTTTAATATACTACTACTGTTACCAGAGGCAATTGTTCCCTCACTCTAGATAATGTTGGTCCCATGCTTTACTACAGAACCCATATTTTGAATAATACCATTTTGAATCGCCAATCAGAAAAAGGGCTTCAATATCTAATATACAGCCACTCCAACTGTATATTTTTTCCATTACGTGGAGGGGAATACATTTAGGTGAATCGATGATTGAAGAGCACAGCCTCTTATACAGTACCTTTATCATCAACCACTATTGTGATTGACACACTTAGATCTGAATGACAACACATTTAATTAAAACAATCAGCGAAAGAGTGAGGAGTGTCGCACCGAGCAACAGCGCTGATTTCCCTGATGAATGATGCATGGCTCATTCAACATTGTGACCTTTGGGAAGGTCATTAGAGCAGTTGCATGAAGACACTCCTGGATGAGTAAATCACTGCCACACTTCTCATTTTGGTGTCCAGTTTGTTGCAACGCATCTAAGCACACCCTGTGGCTTATCCACGTGAGCAACAAATCAGATGGGACATTCAGGACTCACTAATTTCCCTGAAAGTTACATAAGATCTGTGTAGCAACCAAAACAAGGGTTGCTCTGTTTCAATCAGTTCCAAAACATTATATGATATCCCTTCTGCTGAGGACATTCACATAAAATGTATTTGATCTGCTGGGTGAACAGACCCAAAATGTATTGATGACTATTGTGTTTATTATCTGCACTTTCTTTGAAACCCCTTTTAGCAACATCCTTGTACATTGACTTGAAAATGCCACATCTCTTACCTGTGTCCTGTCGAAACTGGTGCATGGACTGCAGGTCGATGATGTAGGGAGCGAGCTGGGCATCCACCTGCCCTAGGACTACAGTTCCCCGAGCATCCCCCTTCAGTACATTCTCAATATGGTGGCAAACCGCTGCACTGTAGGGCCTCCAGCGGCCATGTTCGTTCATCCACTCCCAGACCACCACCCTGGCAAGGTTCTGAGGAGGGTATCCCAGACCATTGACAGGTACCAGCAGCCCTGATCCTGGACGAGCCATCTTCTTTGTGGTGTCTGCGCTTCAGCTACTGGTTAAGTCCCGCTAAAATAGAACTGCAACCCTATCAGTCAACTGACACACTGGAACATTTTCATCACCACCCAACAGAAAAGGCTTGATTCAGCGATTAGTATGGTACTCCTCGATTATCTCATGCTGCTTTCACACAGGCAGCTCTGCAGGAGTCATGGTCTACAGGTGCTTTGTGACTGCTGGCTCTTTGATCAGCCAAAAGCAGCCTCTGGCCTCTTGTGTCTTGGTGTTTGAAGTGGCAAACAATGATGATGATGATGATGATGATGATGATGATGATGATGATATGATGATGATTATGATTATGATTATGAGATTAGTATTGGTGGCAGTCTCAGTCCTCCACAGCCATCCACAGCATGTCAGCAGAGAAGCTCTCTAAACAAGAGACAAGGAGCAGAAACAAACCCGGTAAACAAATGCTGTGATCAATCCCATGAGTTATTTCTAAACAGTCATTCACAGCTTTATAGGATAAAACACAAAACTGAAACAGTTATGTGCCATGGTCCCATTAGTCGCCTCTTGGCAATAGCCTACTGTTTACATAGAGAGCATGACAAAAAATGTATACGAGCTGTTTCAGCAGCAACATAATTGTGACTGTCATCAGATTTGGGTAGAGGGGACAGAGCAGTGTGCATAAATAGCAAGATGCTGTCATAATTGTAGCAGACAGAATCTCACTCAGACGTTTTCCACACAAGCTGTTCAGGTGCAGTAAATGCAAAGCCTGGTCTCTGTTGCTTCTCATTACTATAACTCATCATACTGAATGTTTTAATGGCATGCAACATTACTTAAAGATTTGATTCTGGCGATACAGACCTGTAGGCTGCATTCGTGGTGCCACACATCTCTCAGGTAGAGGATGCATTTCACAGGCTCCGGCCGAAGATCAGATTGCAAAAGAAAAAAAACCGAGGTGCTAAATCTCGAAACGCACCTGCTTTTTCACATCTGTACGTTTCCTCGTTTTTTTAGAACTGAAATCTTCCTTCAAACCCACCTCCTACAGCTCCAGTAATCCAATGTTATTGCAGAAAACCAAGACGTCGTTTTATTCCCGTGGCTCTGCTAGAGACTACAGCAGCTTGTTGGTCCGCTCTGTCAAAGTGAATGCATGCCCCAGTTGCACTGTTTTCAGTGTGTGAGGTGCAGAGCCATTTCGCCGTGGATGCGCATGTCTGCCTGTAACGAGAGTCAGCATGTGTGCAAACAGTAAACATGCATTTTATGCCGCAAATTACGCAAAAAATCTCCTGGCTCACCTGTATCCATATCCGTTGAAAATCATCCAAAGTGTCAATTACATCAAAACAAAAATATTCAACTTCCGGTATCTGGTTTCAAAATAAAACCCCTGTATACTAGATTATAATATGGGCTACTGGTTACGGCACACTGGTGACATAAACAATATATATAATAAATAAATACACATACTGCATATTACCATACCATTTAGTATGCCATACAAACTAACTCCATATTTAGTGTATCCTGCATCCAACACTGTTTACTTTGCATGAGTATGCTGTATCACATAAAAGTAAAACAGTTTGCTTTACTGGATTTTCTCACCCACAATCATTTACACAACAGATTATGGGTCAAATGTTAATGCACAATATTAAGAAGAGAATAATAAATATACCCCAAATGTATCAAGTGCAACTGAACAACCTACTCACATAAAAGGTATTTGCGATTTGAAACTCATTTATTTATTATTTTTTTAATATGCTTATGAAATCAATCAGGTAGACATCTGCCGTTCTGATTTACCTTTTTGACTATATATTTTTTTTAAATCAAATTTCTTGTTGGTTTTTATTTATGTTTCCCAAAAGTACAACAAGAAAACCCAAAGCATTCATTAGAACTATTGACTGATCTCTTTGCCTTCTGAGGCCTTGTTGTTGCTATACTTCTTTGAAATCAGTGCTAATTAATCTGTCGCAATGGGGGGGATTTATGGGGATAGTAAAAATAAATAACTTCTTTCAGAAGCATTACTATGATTTTTCTTCAATTGTGAACATTCTACAATAGTGACTTCAATGAGGGCATTGTGATAATCAGGTTTGAAAGAAAACTACATTAACAATTTATCATTTACAACCATGAACCCGAGTATTTACCTGCATGTTACAATGTCGGAGGAGCCTGGGACATAATTTCATTACCATTTCTACACAGTAACTTCTGTGCACATGATATTAAAGCCTTTGAATCTTTGAATATCTTGATTCTGAGTGTCCTGTGCTGTGGAGGACGTCCTGCCTCAGTCTTGTACCTAAAACGTTGTGTCCCATGGCTACAAGGACTTTTAAAGCACATTTTCACTTAATGTTATGTTTATATAAATATTGAACCTATTTTAATTCTAATATGGTGCAACTGTCACAAAGCATAATTACCCTCTGTGATGAATGAAGTATTTTGATTGATTAACTATCACATCACTACAGAAATAATGTAGGGCTGTAAAACATACTCCATACGTCACACCACTATCCACACGAGGCAACATCTGTTATGTAGATTGGTTATAAAGAGGTATAGGTCTACTCATGAAGATCATCTGGAAGAAAATATGACGAGGAAGACTTATTTTCTTCAAACATTGCAAACATTATTATTTATTTGAAGTAGAGCACCATCGTGTGGCGTTTTGTAGTCATCACAACTTCTACAGGAAGTGATTTTATCTCCACGTTTCAAGGTGTAACATTTTAATTGATTTACTACACAATTTATTTGACAGCTAAATTACTGTTAACTTCTTAAATATTCATATTCTCTAAAAAAGTATAACTTGATTCAACAACCATCAACTAATAACTGATTATTTATTATAGATTAAGCCATCGGTCAGTAAAAAAGCCGTTTTACATTACAGGCTTACATAGCCTACTGATGTTTTAATAATTATATTGCAATAATATGTTTATTATCCTGAAATGGTCCATTCTGCAGAACAGAGTGGTTAAGTAGATTTGTATGCTAATATTTCTAACTGAACTACACTTTAACACTACACTCAGGTTCGTCTTCAGGTAGTATAGCCTACCTCTGGAAACTCCCGAAACTAAAAACAGCAAAACTTCATTCAAAAGTCATTCTTAAATGAATTTAGTTAAGAACCGGAATATCTTAAAGAAGCACACTACCCAAAAAGCATTGGACATTTTATTTTAGTACGAAACTGCAGCAGATATGAGGAAAATTATTTTCTTATCTGACAAAAAATAGAAGTTATATTATCGTATAAACAATACAGTCTGTTTATTGTAAAATGCACATCGAAATAGATATAAAGCGCAATGCGATGGAACGCAGAGCTAACAAACGGAATTCAGAACGTTCTTTTTCTCTGTCTTCAACATTCCGGCAATCTAGAACAGAACGTTGGCAGTAGCTTTGAAGATTGGCTCAGAAACAGCAAATATGACACAATTTTGCAGGTTTTTCGGACGACCAGTCCTCTGATCAAGACTCCCTCACACTTGACATTTTTCATCAAGACATCCACAGACAACCCACTGACAGAGGCCAGGTTGGACTGGTAAGTATCTATGATTCTTCAAAGCCTAACTTACTATTAGAGGGATAGCCAATAAAGTCAAAATTATGTGAAATGTTCCTTTTAAATTAATCAATTATGAAGAATTTTCCACACAAGTTTTAAACCAAAGCTAAAGTGAACTGGACACTAATTGCAAAGATGCACAGATAGAGAATCTAGCACACAGAAATAACTTAAATTAAATTATGTTTTCTTATAATTTCATCTGATTTAAAATGTTTTATTTATACTTTAAGGCTTTGGTATTTCATCATCTTGCTCTTTGCGTGAATCTTCCTTATATTACATATAAGAAAGACATCAAGCAGATAATCAAAATCAAGCTATGGGTTTAAAATGTAGATAGATGCCAGTGGTAAAACTAACTGTATGTACTAAAGCAATCTTAACCTGAATGTTACTGGTGACTGAATCTCTCAGATAAAGTAGGGTAACAAAAAATACTGTACTTATTTTTGCCTTTTGTCCTTATTGGCTTCCTTGTATTGTTTTCATGATGTTTTTAATGTACTGAATGTACTTTTTGTGACAGTTTCAATTGAATTTCGTACACTGTATTTAATGTGTTATCACAGGAACACTTGGAGGGAATTTCCTCAAATTTGGCACAAACTTCAACCAGGAATAGAGGGTGAACTGATTGGATTTTGGAAGTCAAAGGTCAAAAACTCTGTGACCTCACGTCTGTCGTTGACTTCATATCTCCAAAAAATTCCACTTGAATTGAGGTACAACTGACTCAATGCATTTTATTTTATTTTATAGAATTTCCTGTATCCTTGGTAATGTATGCTATTTTATTCATTGCTCATTGTTTATGTACTTTGGTTTTTTTTTTATTGTGAAACTTTAATTTAAATTTGTTGTGCTGTATTTCAGACGTTTGCACAGGAACACCTAGAGGAAATGTTCTTTAAATTTGGCGAAAAATTCCATTTGGATTCAATGATGAGCAAATATGTCTATATATTTTATGTTACTTAATGTATTCATTGCATCATTGGTAATGTATGCTACTTTATTCAATTTTTCACTTCATTCTATTTGTGAAGAACACTTTTTAGTGATTTTTGATAAGTGTATAACAGCAATCTAGATTGATAGCTATCAATCAATCAATCTAACGTAGCTAACATTCTCTTCCTAGCTTGCTAGACATATAGCTATGGTAAGCTAGCTAACTAGTGAAATAGATAGGTAAAAACAGTTATCACAGGAACACGTCAAACAGGAATTTCTTAAATTTGCGTCATTGGTAATGCATACTAATTTATTCAATTTTTCACTTCATTCTATTTGTGAAGAACACTTTTTAGTGATTTTTGATAAGTTTCCTTCACAATTAATTTCACATTTTAATTGTTTATTGTAATTTTTATGGTATCTTATATTATTTACTGTAAATACTCTGAATACAATTTACTGAGTGGTATTTAACGCTGTATCACAGCCATCTAGCTAGAAAGCGAACAATCTAACATAGCTAACATTCTCTTGCTAGCTTGCTAGATATTTAGCTATGGTAAGCTAGCTAACTACTGAAATAGATAGGTAAAAATAGTTATCACAGGAACACGTCAAACAGGAATTTCTTAAATTTGCGTCATTGGTAATGCAATGTATTCAATTTTTCACTTCATTCTATTTGTGAAGAACACTTTTTAGTGATTTTTGTTAAGTTTCCTTCACAATTAATTTCACTTTTTATTCATTTTAATTGTTTATTGTAATTTTTATGTGGTTTTTATTGTACCTTATTTTATTTATTGTGAATACTTTGAATACAATTTATTGGGTGGTATTTAACGCAGTTTCACAGCAAGCTAGCCAGATAGCTATCAATCTAACGTAGCTAAAATTCTCTTGTTAGCTTGCTAGATATTTAACTATGGTAAGCTACCTAACTAGTGAAATAGATAGGTAAAAATAGTTATCACAGGAACACGTCAAACAGGAATTTCTTTAATTTGCGTCGTTGGTAATGTATGCTATTTTATTCAATTTTTCACTTTATTCTATTTGTGAAGAACACTTTTTAGTTATTTTTGTTAAGTTTCCTTCACAATTAATTTAACTTTTTATTCATTTTAATTGTTTATTGTAATTTTTATGTGGTTTTATTGTACTTATTTATTTATTGTGAATACTTCCAATATACTTTATTGAGTGGTATTTAACGCTGTATCACAGCAAGCTAGCGATATAGCTATCAATCTAACATAGCTAACATTCTCTTGCTAGCTTGCTAGATATTTAGCTACGGTAAGCTAGCTAACTAGTGAAATAGATAGGGAAAAATAGTTATCACAGGAACACGTCAAACAGGAATTTCTTCAATTTGCATCATTGGTAATGCATGCTAATTTATTCAATTTTTCACTTCATTCTATTTGTGAAGAACACTTTTTAGTCATTTTTGTTAAGTTTCCTTCACAATTAATTTTACTTTTTATTCATTTTAATTGTTTATTGTAATTTTTATGTGGTTTTTATTGTACCTTATTTTATTTATTGTGAATACTTCCAATATACTTTATTGAGTGGTATTTAACGTGGTATCACAGCAAGCTAGCGAGATAGCTGTAAATCTAACATAGCTAACATTCTCTTGCTAGCTTGCTAGACATTTAGCTATGGTAAGCAAGCTAACTAGTGAAATAGATAGGGAAAAATAGTTATTACAGGAACACGTCAAACAGGAATTTCTCCCATTCGCATCATTGGTAATGCATGCTAATTTATTCAATTTCTCACTTCATTCTATTTTTGAAGAACACTTTTATTTTATTTTTTGGAATTTTTTAATTTTTTTATTTTTTTTTATGGAAAAAGGGTTTTTATTTTTTTTTTTTTTTGTTTCCAAAAATTTTTTTTATTTTTTAACCGGGTTCCCAAAAACAATAGTTAAAAACATAGTCAATTTTTTTACTTGTAATTTAATGGTAAGCAATTTAATAAAAGGAAAAATTTTTTATTAAAAAAGTAAAAAAAATTTTTTTTTAAAAAAATTTTTTTTTAAAATTTTTTTTTTTAAAGGAAAACAAAATTTTTAAGAAAAAATTTTTTTTTTTAAAATTTTTTTTTTTTTTTTAAATTTTTTTTTTTTGGGGGGGAAAAAAATTTTTTTTTTTTTTTTTCCCCTTATTTTTTTTTTTATTTTTTTTAAAAAGGGAAAATTTTTTTATTTTAAATTTTTATTTTGGTTTTGGGAAATAGCTATTTGTTCAATTTTCATTTTTTTTTTAAAATTTTTTTATTTTTTTTTTTTTTAAATTTTATTATTTAATTTTTAAAAATTATTTTTTAAAATATTTTATTTTAATTTTTATTAATTTAAAATTTTTTGAGTTTTTTTTTTTTCAAAAATTTAGAAAATTTTTAAAAAAACCTTTTTTTTTCTTAGTATTTAGTTAATATTTTAATTGAAAAAAAAAAAACTTTTTTTTTTAAAAAAGTAACATTTTTAAAAATTTTATTTTAAAAAAGCTAATTTTTTTTTTTTTTTTTTAAAAACATTTTTAATTTTTTTTGTTTTTAATTAATTTCCTTTTTTTTTAAAATTTTTTATTGTAATTTTTTTTTTTTTTTTTTATTTAAAATTTTTTTTGTAAAATTTTTTTTTAAAAATTTTTTTTTTTTTAATGGGGTTAAGAATTTTTTTTATGCCAAAAAATTTAAAGTAAAATTTTCTATTCAAATTTCTGGAAAGACAACATAAAAAAAAAAAATTTCCCGGGGGGCCCCTTTAAAATTTTCTTTTAAATTTTTTTTTGGAAAAATGGAATTTTTTTAAAAAATTTTATTTTTTTTTGGAAAATTTTTTTTTTTTTGTTAATTTTTTTTTTAATTCTTTTAAATTTTTTTTTTTTTAAATTTTTTTATTTTTTTTTATTTTTTATTTTTTTAAAATTTTTTTTTTTTTATTTTAAAAATAAAAACTTTTTGAATTTTTTTGGGGATTTTTCCTTTTTTTAAAAAGAAAATTTTTTCCCGCTGTATTAAATTTTAAAAAAAATATTTCAAAAAACTGGGTTTTTTTTGCATTTAATTCTAAAATTTTTTTTTTTTTTCATTTATTCATTTCACTTTTTTTTTTGTTAAACCCCCCTTAATTTAATTTTTTCATTTTAATTTTTAATTAAATTTTTTTTTGGTTTTATTGATTTTTTTTTTTGGGTTTTTTTTTTGAAAAAATTTTTTTAAAATTTTTTGCATCCGGGGAAAATTTTTAAATAAAATTTTTTAAAATTTCTTTCTTGCGGGTTTTAAAAACCCCCCCCTAAATTGTAAAAAAAAACCCCGGGTTTTTTACAAAATTTTTAATTTTCTTTTAAAATTTAAATTTCCCTTTTTATTTTTAATTTTTAAAAAATTTTTTTTTTTTTTTAATTAATTTTAATTTTATTTTTTTTTTTATTTTTTTTTTTTTTTTTTTTTTTTAAAAAATTTTTTTTAAAAATTTCCCTTTTTTTGGTTTTTTTTCCCCTTTTTTTCCCAAAAATTTTTTTTTTGGGTTTTTAAAAATTTTTAAAAATTTTTTAAAAAAAAGCAATTGGGGAAAATTTTTTTTTTTTTTTTTCTTTTTAAAAAATTTTTTTTTTTTTAAATTTTTTTTTTTTTTTTTTTGTTTTTTTGGGGAAATTTTTTTTTTTTGGGCCCCAAAAAACCCAAAAAAAGGAATTTTTTTTTTTTTTTGGGGGCCCAAAAAAAAATTTTTTAAAATTTTTAAACAAAATTTTTAAATTTTTTTTTTTTTTTTTTCAAAAAAAATTTGGGAAAAACATTTTTTTTTTTTTTGGAATTTTTCTTAAAATTAAAATTTTTTTTTATTATTTAAATTTTTTTTTTTCTTTTTTTTTTTTTTATTTACTTATTTTTATTTATTGGAAAAATTTAAAATTTTTGAAGGGGTTTTTGCTATCAAAAAAGTTTTGCTAAATGTAAAAAGCAGTTTGCTAGCTTTCTAAAAATTTTTGAAAATGTTTAAAAGGAAAAAGTAACAAATTCCAAAAATTTATTTTTATGATGGAATTGATTTTTTTACCTTTTAAATTTTTTTTCTTTTTTAATTTTTTTTTTTTTAATTTTTTTTTAAATTTTTGGAAGAAATTTTTATTTTTTTTTTTATTTTAAAAAAATTTTTATTTTAATTTTTGAAAAAAATTTTTTTTTTTTTTTTTATTTATTTTTCTTCTTTTTCTATTTTTTTCCCCCGGGATAAAAAGTAGGGAAATTTAAAATAACTAAATTTTTTTTCTCTTGTGTTTTTGGAAAGTAAATTGGAAAAAAATGGAAAAATTTTTTCCCCCGGGAAAAAATTTTTTTAATTTACTTGGGAATTCTTAATTTTTATTCTTTTTTTTTTTTTTTTGGGAAAATTTTTTTAGATTGTTTAAAAATTTTTACTTTTTATTTTTTTGAATTTTATTGTAATTTTTAGTTTTTTGGTTTCCCATTTTATTTTGTAATTTTAATTTTAAATTTTTAAAATTCCCCAATGGGCCCAAGGGAAAAATTTTTTTTTATTTTTTTTTTTTGCGGGCTGGCCAATTTATTAATTTTTTTATTTTGATTTTTAGGAAAGTTGGTTTCTTAAAAATTTTTTATTTTTTATTTATTTTTTTTGGGAATTTTATTTTTTTTTTTAATTTTTTTTTTTTTTGGGGGGGGGGGGGGGGGGGGGGTTTTTTTTTTTTGGGGGGGGGGGGGGGGGAAAAAAAATTTTTTTTTTTTTAATTTTTTTTAAAAATTTTTTTTCTTTTATTCATTTAAGTTTTTAAATTTTTTGTTTTTTTAAATTATTTTATTTATTTTTGAATTTTTAATAAAATTTTTGGGGTTTATGGGCTTTTTTGGGGGATTATTAATTTTAAAAAAAACCTTTTTTTTAAACTTGAAAAGGGTAAGCTACCCATAAATTGTTAAAAGGACATTTTTTAAAAAAAAAGGCATTTTATGAACCAATTATTTATTTTTTTGGAATTATGATTTTTTAATTTTTCAATTCCATTTTCACTTTTTTTTTTTGTTAAAACCCCTTTTAATTTTTAATTTTTATTTTTTAATTTTTTTTTATTTAGTTTTTTTTTTTTATTTTTTTTTTTGGAAAACTTAAATTTTTTTTGATTTTTTTTTTTTTTTTTTTTTTTTTTTTTTTTTTTTTTTTTTTTTTTTTTTTTTTTTTTTTTTTTTTTTTTTTTTTTTTTTTTTTTTTTTTTTTTTTTTTTTTTTTTTTTTTTTTTTTTTTTTTTTTTTTTTTTTTTTTTTTTTTTTTTTTTTTTTTTTTTTTTTTTTTTTTTTTTTTTTTTTTTTTTTTTTTTTTTTTTTTTTTTTTTTTTTTTTTTTTTTTTTTTTTTTTTTTTTTTTTTTTTTTTTTTTTTTTTTTTTTTTTTTTTTTTTTTTTTTTTTTTTTTTTTTTTTTTTTTTTTTTTTTTTTTTTTTTTTTTTTTTTTTTTTTTTTTTTTTTTTTTTTTTTTTTTTTTTTTTTTTTTTTTTTTTTTTTTTTTTTTTTTTTTTTTTTTTTTTTTTTTTTTTTTTTTTTTTTTTTTTTTTTTTTTTTTTTTTTTTTTTTTTTTTTTTTTTTTTTTTTTTTTTTTTTTTTTTTTTTTTTTTTTTTTTTTTTTTTTTTTTTTTTTTTTTTTTTTTTTTTTTTTTTTTTTTTTTTTTTTTTTTTTTTTTTTTTTTTTTTTTTTTTTTTTTTTTTTTTTTTTTTTTTTTTTTTTTTTTTTTTTTTTTTTTTTTTTTTTTTTTTTTTTTTTTTTTTTTTTTTTTTTTTTTTTTTTTTTTTTTTTTTTTTTTTTTTTTTTTTTTTTTTTTTTTTTTTTTTTTTTTTTTTTTTTTTTTTTTTTTTTTTTTTTTTTTTTTTTTTTTTTTTTTTTTTTTTTTTTTTTTTTTTTTTTTTTTTTTTTTTTTTTTTTTTTTTTTTTTTTTTTTTTTTTTTTTTTTTTTTTCCCCCCCCCCCCCCCCCCCCCCCCCCCCCCCCCCCCCCCCCCCCCCCCCCCCCCCCCCCCCCCCCCCCCCCCCCCCCCCCCCCCCCCCCCCCCCCCCCCCCCCCCCCCCCCCCCCCCCCCCCCCCCCCCCCCCCCCCCCCCCCCCCCCCCCCCCCCCCCCCCCCCCCCCCCCCCCCCCCCCCCCCCCCCCCCCCCCCCCCCCCCCCCCCCCCCCCCCCCCCCCCCCCCCCCCCCCCCCCCCCCCCCCCCCCCCCCCCCCCCCCCCCCCCCCCCCCCCCCCCCCCCCCCCCCCCCCCCCCCTATACTTTTTTGAGTGGTATTTAACGCGGTATCAAAGCAAGCTAGCATATAGCTTCAAAAACTAGCAAAAATTTTTCTTTCTAGATATTTTAAAGGTAGCTAGAAAATATAAATAGAAGGAAAAACAGTTATCACAGGAACACTCAAAAAGGAATTTCTTCAATTTGCATCATTGGAATGCATGCAATTTTTCAATTTTTCTTTTATTTTATTTGAAGAACACTTTTAGTATTTTTTTTAAGTTTCCCTTACAATTAATTTAAATTTTTATTTTAATTGTTTATTAATTTTTATGGGTTTTTTTGTACTTTTTTTATTTTAAATTTTGAATACTTTTAATTTCTTCAATTTTCAAAAAAATTCCATGACATGAGGCGAACGGGCTAATGCATTTCATTTTTATTTTTTTTCCTTGCGTTTTCGGGTGCGCCCACTTCAATGTTTTTTTCCCCCCCGGGCCTAGTGGAATTTCTTAAAATGTATGTTACTTAATTTTTTTTATTGCACATTGGAATGTAGCTATTGTTCAATTTTTTACTTCTTCTATTTTAATTTCACTTTTTTTTACATTTTTAAAGTATTTTTATTGTACCTCATTTCATTTATGGAATACTTTGAATTCATTTTTTGGCAAAATTTTTTCCCTACACAGAAATTAGCTAGATACTATCAAAACTAACATACTACATTCTTTGCACTTTCTAAATTTTTTGCACGGGAAGCTAGCTAAATGTGAAAAATTAAAAAAGGAAAAATTTTTTACCGGACAAAGTAAAACCAATTTTTTATTTCCCATTGTAAAAAGAAAGCTAATTTATTCAATTTTTCACTTCATTCTATTTGTGAAGAACACTTTTTAGTCAATTTTGTTAAGTTTCTTTCACAATTAATTTAACTTTGTATTCATTTTAATTGTTTATTGTAATTTTTATGTGGTTTTTATTGTACGTTATTTTATTTATTGTGAATACTTTGAATAGAATTTATTGAGTGGTGTTTAATGCCGTATCACAGGAAGCTAGCTATATAGCTATAAATGTAACATAGCTAGCATTCTCTTGCTAGCTTGCTAGATATTTAGCTACGGTAAGCTAGCTAACTAGTGAAATAGATAGATCAAATTTGGCACAAACTTCATTTGGAGTCGATGAGCACGTATGCATTTTATGTTACCTAATTTATTTATTGCTCCATTGGTAATGTATGCTAATTTATTCAATTTTTCACTTTATTCCATTTGTGAAGAACACTTTTTATTTATTTTTGTTAAGTTTCCTTCACAATTAATTTAACTTTTTATTCATTTTAATTGTTTATTGTAATTTTTATGTGGTTTTTATTGTATCTTATTTTATTTATTGTGAATACTTCCAATATACTTTATTGAGTGGTATTTAACGCGGTATCACAGCAAGCTAGCGATATAGCTATCAATATAACATAGCTAACATTCTCTTGCTAGCTTGCTAGATATTTAGCTACGGTAAGCTAGCTAACTAGTGAAATAGATAGGGAAAAACAGTTATCACAGGAACACGTCAAACAGGAATTTCTTCAATTTGCATCATTGGTAATGCATGCTAATTTATTCAATTTTTCATTTCATTCTATTTGTGAAGAACACTTTTTAGTCATTTTTGTTAAGTTTGCTTCACAATTAATTTTAACTTTTTATTCATTTGAATTGTTTATTGTAATTTTTATGTGGTTTTTATTGTACCTTATTTTATTTATTGTGAATACTTTGAATTTCTTCAATTTTCAAAAACTTCCACTAGGACATGAGGACGAACGGACTAAATGCATTTCATTCTATTTATTTCCTTTCGTTGCGGGTGCTGCGCCACTTCATTGAATTTTTCCCGCTGTATATATCCGATTTTTCCAGGAAAACGTAGTGGAATTTCTTAAAATGTATGTTACTTAATTTATTCATTGCATCATTGGTAATGTATGCTATTTGATTCAATTTTTCGATTTGATTCTATTTTGGAAGAACACTTTTTAGTCATTTTTGTTAAGTTTCCTTCACAATTAATTTAACTTTGTATTCATTTTAATTGTTTATTATCATTTTTATGTGGTTTTTATTGTACGTTATTTTATTTATTGTGAATACTTTGAATAGAATTTATTGAGTGGTGTTTATTGGCGTATCACAGGAAGCTAGCTATATAGCTATAAATGTAACAAAGCTAGCATTCTCTTGCTAGCTTGCTAGATATTTAGCTACGGTAAGCTAGCTAACTAGTGAAATAGATAGATCAAATTAGGCACAAACTTCATTTGGAGTCGATGAGCACGTATGCATTTTATGTTACCTAATGTATTTATTGCTCCATTGGTAATGTATGCTATTTTATTCAATTTTTCACTTTATTTTATTTGGAAGAACACTTTTTATTTATTTTTGTTAAGTTTCCTTCACAATTAATTTAACTTTGTATTCATTTTAATTGTTTATTATCATTTTTATGTGGTTTTTATTGTATCTTAATTTATTTATTGTTAATACTTTGAATAGAATTTATTGAGCGGTGTTTAACGCCGTATCACAGGAAGCTATCTAAATAGCTAACATAGCTAACATTCGCTTGCTAGCTTGCTAGATGTTTAGCTAAGGTAAGCGAGCTAACTAGTGAAATAGATAGGGAAAAATTGTTATCACAGGAACACGTCAAACAGGAATGTCTTCAATTTTCAAAAACTTCCACTAGGACTTGAGGATGAACAGACTAAATGCATTTTATTCTATTTATTTTCTTGCGTCGCGGTGTTACGTGCTACTTCATTGAATTTCCCCAGCTATATATATCCTATTTTCCCAGAAACACTTTGTGGAAGCTCTTAAAGTTTGACCCCAACTTTTGTTTGGACTTGAGAATGAAATGAACTCATGCATTTTCTGGTATGTATTTATTTCATTTTGTCACAGGTTGTGTATATTATTTTATCCAATTTTATTTAAACATTTTTGGAGCATATTGTTAAATAATACTTAATAGGTTAATCTTGTAACGTTACTTTTTTTTCCACATCTTTATTGTACTGTAATTTAAACGTTTAACATTTTATGGTTTTGTATGTAATGTGTTTATTTATGCGTAGCTGTTATTGTACGCTACTTCATACAATTTATTTAATCTTTTTTTATAATTTACCTTATTAACTTTCTGTCCAGACTCCTTTGACATTTTAATTAACATTTGTATAAATATATTCTTTAATTTTAATCGATTTAATATTCTACCGTATATTCAAATATTTCATCGTATGTGATAATTAATTGTCTGTTCTGGCTTCCCTATATTGTTTTATAATATTTGTTTCCTTCACAATCAAATTAACATTTCTGTTTTCATTTTAAACGTTAATTGTTTAATTGTTAATTGTTTGTGACAGTTTCAATTGAATGTCTTACACTGTATCTAAGATGTTACCACAGGAAAACGTAGACGGAATTTCCTCAATTAAGCACAAACTTCCATTTGGACTCGATGAGCATGTATGCATTTTATGTTACTTAATTTATTCATTGCATCATTGGTAATGTGTGCTATTTGATTCAATCATTTACTTCATTCTATTTTAGTACACTTTTTTGTCATTTTTGTTAAGATTCCTTCACGTTTCTATTCATTATAATTGTTTCTTATAATTTTCATGTAGTTTTTATTGTACCTTGTTTTATTTATTGTGAATATTTTGAATTTAATTTATTGAGCTTTATTTAACGCAATATCATAGGAAGCTAGCTAGATAGCTATCAATCTAACATAGCTAATATTCGCTTGCTAGCTTGGAAGATATTTAGCTAAGGTAAGCTAGCTAACTAGTCAGACAGATCAGGGAAAATAGTTATCACAGGAACATTTGAAATGGGTATTTCTTCAATTTTCACGAACTTTCACTTGGACGTGAAGACGAATGTATTAAATAACAAAGTCATTTTTGTAACATTTCCTTCATAATTAATTTCATATTTTTATTTTCATTTTAATGTTTTTTTATTTGACCTTATTTTATTTATTTTGAATATTTTCAATTGAATTTATTGAGCGGTGTTTAACACTGTATCACAGGAAGCAAGCTATATAGCTATCAATCTAACATAGCTAACATTTTGCAGACAGACAGACAGACAGACAGACAGACAGACAGACAGACAGACAGACAGACAGACAGACAGACAGACAGACAGACAGACAGACAGACAGACAGACAGACAGACAGATAGCTGGATAGATCTTACGTTAACATTTTTAAGGGTTTATTTATTTATTACTTTTTTTCCAGCTTGCAATACATTTTATGCTTGTAGTGTTTAATAGAGTTGGGTAATGTAATATTCCTGTAATTGTAGATTCCTGTTTATTGAGTGTGGTCTTACAGGAACACCTACAGGGAAGTTTCTTCAAATATTCTATTTTATTTAAGAACACTATTTGATAATTTTTTGCTAAGTTTCCTTTTTGCAATTAATTTCATCTATGTTTTGCATTAATGTGAACACGGTCATGGTTCTTTTTGTTGTTGTTTTTTATTTGAGATTGAACTATCACTGTACTTTAATTTCATCATGTGTAATGTTGTTTATATTTTACAATTCAGTTTTATATCTCATGATTTTAATGTAGTATACAAAAATGTTATATAGAGTTAGGCCTTACTGACTACTTAAGTCACCAGTAAGTGAATTTATCTGCACTTTCCTTGTTGTTCAGAGTTTGATTCTCTATGTTTTTTGCTCTTATTGTAAGTTGCTTTGGATAAAAGCGTCAGCCAACTGAAAAGTCATGTAATGCAATGTAATGTATAATTTACTTTGAAAATTCTAACTTGACAATGTCTTTTTTTTATTTTCATCCAACAAACTTTTTTTCTCCATCTTACAGTAGTTTGTGGTGTTTAACAATTATTGTTTATGTTTGCATTATCCTTGTTGAGTTTCCTTTTCATGTTATTGTACTTTAATTTTCATATAAGTTATTTTCCACTTTTAATTTTAAGACTTATACTTAATGTATTGTTTAAATTGTCATTTGACAACAATGTTTGGCTTGAGAAATGTATTTTCTTTTATCTGTGATCTTTATTTGTTTTACATTGTAATAACTTTTCCTTCAACTGATTTATGTTTCATTTCATTCTATTTAATTTCATCTCATGGTGATCCTTAGGAAGTTATCTGGGATCAACAGGGCAGTGCAAAAATGTGAACATTTGTGGTAACATATTCACATTCAGCATCCCTCTATTTATCCTCTCATGCATGTGCTTTATGTGGTTCTTTTTTCCCCTCCTTAGTGTTATCTTGTATGTGTGCAGTATTCCACCAAGTCAATCTTTATTTTCAGAGAAAATGAAATTGAAATTGCTGGAGTGTAGACTCAAGCTCTTTTCCTTTTGCAGCATGCTGTGAAGAACTGATTAAAGTGGAGCCGAGAATTACCCCGTTACAAGCAACATGGCAACTGCAAAATAGAATGCTTTCAATAAAAGGCTGAAAATATGTAACTCTCTCTTCAGTTTTTAATGTTTATGTTGTATCTTGTATTTTCTTTTTTTTCATCTCCTTTGGTTAAATACAGTTCTTCATGTGGGACTATCACGTTCCCTAACAGTGTAGGGCAGGGCTATTTGTTAAGAATTGGGTTCGGTTGATGAAAATGATCCAAAATAAGGGACCAGGAAAAACATGTCTTTAAATATGTATATCATGTTGATAGTTACAGTCAAGTAATACAACAACATATGACTTCATAGTTAGTAAAAGCATGACAACAACATGTTGCATTGTATTGGACCAAGACACATAGGCCAAAAGCATTTCTACATTTAAATGGCATGTTCAGAACTCAGAACATGTTAAGCATTAACTAGTTTAACCATCAACATCAAAAGTGCACACAACAGTGCAAACAAAAAAACTAACTTGCTTGATTAGTATGGTATTAAATATACACTTCAGTATTTTATTAAAAAATATAGCAAGAATTCATAACATTTCAGCATTTTATCAATGGAATTATTTCTAATTTTTATTTTGCATCAGACCTTAATGATCACTCCATGTGACCCTTAGATAATATAACACAAAACAGCAACTTTAAGACATTTCCTTTGCTGAGGCATCTAATGTCACTGTGGATGAGCAAACAAATAAAGTTAATAATCATACAGTCCCTGGTGTTTTTAAACTCACTATTTGTGATGCGTTCTGACTAGTACAAATATACAAATATTTGTGTTTATAAATGTACAAACCACAGACTGTCTACAGCATGGCAAATGAATTGTTCTGCTTTATTCATGTCTGACGTCACTGTGAGAGTGGACATCTCCATTCAGAAAACATGCATTTTATCTATAATTGTGGGGAAAAAAGATGGGACCTTTATATTTGTGTTTGAGGATGCCTCGGGCTTATATACAGTATATGATGCATTTAAATATTTTGTTAAATGAAAAATAAACTTCAGGAGAAATTATTTAAGAAAAACATTCATATGTTTTGTGGTTTTGTATTGCTGAGGGTCATTTTTTATTGAACCATGTTCAAAATAAACTAATATTAACACTATTTATTTAGGAGAATATTAAACCTTTACATTCCTTGAGGGGAGTATAAAATATGTGTTTTGTTTTTTTAAAAACAATGAATCTTTGTCAAGAATAATATTTGTGGGCTTTAAATAACCCATCCCTCCCACATGAACACAAACTAAATCAGATTCAGTGGAAAATGTTTAATAGTGAGAATTGTACATTGAAACTGTTCAAATCAAGCAACTCGTTTGTTACATTAAAATATGCAAACATAAAATATAACTGTTATTTACTTTTCAGTCAAAATGGAATTATCAGATTTTTAATACACATTGCTTTTATACAAATATACATAGGGATACACAAAATCACAGGATATTAGAAAAGTGAACAGTGGCATTAGATCCAAATCATTCATGGACACATTGGTATGAGATAAAATCATTGGCTCCACCTTGAGAAGACATTGAATGATATTATAAACATCATTTTAATACACGAGGTGGAGCGTGTTTATTAACACCGTTTTATCAGTGAGTCATACAAAAACTGTGAATCTGAGCAGCTCAAAGCACGACATATATGAATAGAGCCATGATGGCAGCGCTGATCAGCCCGGAGATAGGAACCGTGACGAACCAGGCGATGAAGATGTTCCTGAACAAATGCCAGTCGACTGATTTCCTGGAGCGCAGCCATCCCACGGCCACCACAGATCCCACCTGTGTTTGCATTATATTAGTCAGATGTGATCATTTTGTTCAAGAATAAAGGGAAATCAGGATGCATATCCTCTGAATTGATTGAACTTCGTAAACAACATGTTTATCTATAATAGGTTGTTGGTTATTACTTTTGATAAATGTAAACAGTATTTTTAAAGTTATATACAGGATATCAAATTAATATTGAGAGCCAAAAGAGCTGGTTTTATTATCTCATTTTATTTTCATTCTTTTTCAGCTACCTACACACCAAGACGAAGTTGTGTCAAGTTATATTTTTTATTTATTAAGACATCACTTATAATACCAGTTTTACAGTGTTCCTTTGAGTAAAATCTTTGCCAATTCCTGAGAAATAAAAAGGCGTCAAACCAAATCTGATGTAGCAGACGGCACTTTTATATATATATAACTTGAACTGGTTATTCTTGAAGTCAATGAGAATTAAGAAATATGGAAAAACTTTCCAGTAAAAAGTGTTTATATAGCAATGTGACTTTTGTTTAATGTTTGCGTGTTTGTGAGACCATCTTTGCTATCATTTAATATCATTTTTTCAGTCATTTTAACTCCACAACCTTGTATACACACAACTTTTTAAGCTATATTTCCCTCAATCTTTGTTAGTGCACGACTGGAGCACATTGGAAATGAGCACCCCTATATTATGATTCAAGATTTGTTCTTAAAACTAATTGTGACCCAAAGAATGGAAATCAAATTTCAAAACAAGATTGAGACTGAATTTTCCAAGTTTAGAGTTTTATTACCTTGCAGTGGGTTGTGCTGACGGGAAGACCAACATTTGAAGCCACAACAACTGTGAGCGCTGAAGCTAGCTCAATGCTGAATCCACTAAATCACAACAAAAGAAACATCAGTACATTTTGACTGTCAAATATCTTACAATTTGAGTTGTCACGGTATATAAATGACTGGCAAACCTGGATGGTGTAATGGGTGTAAGGTCTTTGCCCATGGTCTGCATCACTCTGCGTCCCCATACCCAAAGTCCAGCGCAGATGCCCACTCCGCCGTAAAGAAGCAACCAGATAGGTGTCGGTGCGTTGGACATCACAGAGCCACTCTCATACAGAAGCCAGAGAGCCACCAGTGGCCCAATTGCATTGCTAATAAAAACGGCTTATGTTACTCATCTGAATAAAAAGCACATAGTGAAAAAACTCAGGAGAAACTAACCCTACCTGACATCATTCCCTCCGTGAGCGAAAGAGCCAAAGCACGCTGTGAGTATCTGAAGGAACTGGAAAAGCATGGCGACAGCTGGTTGGTCGACCTCTAGCTCATCTTCTTCACAAGCAGGTTCGATGGCGGCTTCCTGCGTCACACTCTCCTCCTTGACTGCACTGCCGTTGGTCACTGCCGAGCTGTAGCTGCTGTAACTGTCTACTCTGGATCTTCCCTGCAGCCCACCATCAACCTCCTTGTTTTTAGGATCTCCTTGAATGCCATAAATCGCCATGGTGTAGGAAGTGTAGCTGTTGTTCCTCCTGATGGGCCGCTCCTCTGTATCGCTGTCGCCAATGCAGTCACCAACCTTAGACATGTGAAGTTTCTGCAGCAGGTCTTTATACAGGCCCGAATCTTTGTGGATGGTGTGGGACCGTCCACTGTGAGGATCAGTGATCATCATGGGCCCGACACTGCCATTCACACCTATGGAATAGTTTATTGTAATTCAACTTTTGTCCGAATTAATTGCGGTTTTATGACATCTGAGGTAAACTATTTTGAGATTTCAAAGATTTCCTACGAAACATTTATTAGGGAATTACTTCCAAACCATTCATTCCTCACCATTGCTGGCATCCAAGTCTTTGGTTTCCATGTCATTGTTGTCCAAATCTGCTTCCTCTGAGCCTCCCAGCTTGAAAGCTACTCTCTGACTTTCTACTGGGGGCGCCTGGGATTGAGGGTCCTGAGGAGTTGATGGCGGTCCGGCTGATGCTGGTTTGCTGGAGTTCTTCTCCATTAATGGTGTTTCACAGGGAGAAGCAGCTGTTTCTCCTGAAGTGCATTAAAGAGGACATATTATGCTATTTTTCGGTCTTTATATTTGTATTTTGTGAGTCTACTGTGACATGTTTACGTGCTTTAATGCTCGAAAGGTGCTTTTTTTAATGTATTATACTGCCCGTGCACCTCTTTCTCCAGCCCAGTCTGCTCTGATTGATCAGACTTAATTGTTCCTAACTACTTAAGAATGGTCTTGTAAATACCAAAATAACTAAATGTATGAATACAAACCTTTATTTTCATTTAAAATGCATTTGAGAATTTATGAAAGTGTAAGATTTACTTACGTCTGATTTTCTTCTTCAGGAACGGACAGACAAAGAACCAAACGACCAAAGCTGTAATGAAGGCACAGCCCCACGCAATGCACAGAGTTCCCCACCACGGCACTCTGTCAAAACCCAGCACTGTGCACACCAGAAAGGGAAATGAGAAAAAAAATCTGTCTCAGAAAAGAAGAAACACAAACTTAAATGCTTCTTTCTTTCTTCTTTAAGAACAGATACTGCTCCTTTCACAATCATGACAAAATAAATTGTTAGTAATTGTATGCTCCTATACTGTTGCCTTCTTTTACATACAGCTGCGGAAAAATTAATAGACCACTCCAAATTTTTCTTAAATCCTTATCTCTACATGTATGGCAGCCATTCCCAGTGTCTGTTAAATTTCAACACAGAGAAATGTTGTCAGTAGTTTATGGAATACAATATTTAAAAAAAATCATTTCACTTAAAGACATGTCGAGAAATAATAAAACAAGAGAAAAAGATAACGCTGAAGCGGTCTCTTAATTTTTTCCGCGGCTGTATATCGTAACATCTAACGGGTCTCTGACATATTGAGCCTTATAGAGAACAAGAGTGAGTCTTTGTCCAGAGTGACTAATCTTATCCTCCGTTTCACAAGTTTTGTTTAAAATGTTCTAACGGACTGTTCCAATTGCTTACATCACTCTTACAGACAGCCATATCAGAGTAAAAACACACCCCTTAGAATCAGATAGTGTTTCAAATCCAGTCTTGCAGCCCACAGATAAAATACACTGTAAGGACACTTTTAGTCTTTCATTTTCTTTGAATGCTTACACAGAATAGCTAGAATTGCTAGAATTAGATGTGGTAATGCAGGTTAGTATTACAATATTGGGTTTTTTCCTCACAGATAAAACTTACCTGTTTGCTCTTGTAGACAACAGCAGGTTAATGACAAATCAAAAGGCCACAGATTAAAAGTAGTAGCTTTCCTTGTCAACACGGATGTGAAGCCATAAACAACGAAACATTCTTGATTGAAACAAAAAGTGTTTATCTCTGTGTCAGAAAATAAAATGTTGTCTGGAACATGTTTGCGGTATCAGTGTGAGAATTTCACTGCTGTGTTACGCTGTATTATTGCATAGCAGGAGTTATGGTGTGTTAAAGTCTTGAACCACACACACCGGCCTGCAGCCTTCAGTGAAGGGCCCAGGCCAGTTGACTTCTCCATAAGTTCAATCCTGCAAATGAAACAAAAAGGAATGGAAATGGTCCATTTAATAGTTGTAAGTTTCTCAAATTCCCATTCAACTGGTTTCACTTCATTCTGGTTAAGTTGGGTGGTTTTTGGTGGTTTGCAATCAAGTTTGAATGTGGGGTTGACCGCTGGCATTATCTAGGGAACACTTCATTAAATAGAAATGCCAAGGCAGACACGGTTTTGGTTGATGAAATATCGTCAAAAACAAAAACGTTCTCCTAAGAAGTCATCACCTCTCTGTGTCTCCTGTGACATTTATTCAGATCTCATCTTGCTCCGGGGCTTTCAACAGCTGCTGCAGTGAATGAAAAGAAACATGAGTGTGGTGTGTGGACATGGAACTTACTTGGGGCTCCTGTAAACATGATGGAGAAGAGGTTGATGCCCATAGTGATGGCGTAGAAGATGGGAAGAGCTCTGAGTCCGTTAGGTACAGGGTCAGCCTGGGGAAATCATATGTGAGAGCAGGATTTTTTATGCAGTCACAACAAAGGGACATTTCCCCCTCTCAATTTCCCAGATGTCTTCAGTTAAGCCCAAGGAGACACAGGTTATCCAGTATGTAACAAGAAACACAGATTTGAAAAAAAGGCCAATCCCACAACAGAAGCATAAGTCTCTCTCTCTTTTTTTTTTTTTACTATTCACCATTAATGATCTCAATACTACTTAGATATTTTCTTTTGACCATTTGGTTGGAAATCATTCTTAGGTTGTTTAAGGCTGCGTAGGGCACTAAATAATGATATGTCACTCCAAGGAGACAGTTTTTCTGCAGAATGAATACTTCTATATGTATTACTTTAAATACTTCTTGAAAATAATGAAGGGTTACTTTTGAACAAGTATCCTGTGAAATGCATGACTTGTACTCTTTATGGAGTATTTTAACTTATGAAAATGATTTTAACACTTGCACCACCATTAATAACTAGACATTATTATTCAAAGTATCCTTCTTTATCTTGTACACGGTGAGTGCTTACCTTGTCCAGAATGTATTTGCGAACCAAATAGAATAGAACTCCTGACATGATGCCTGACAGCACCGGGGACAGGAACCACGACGCCACTTTGGATTGTAAAATACATTTGAAAGAACATTGACAAATGCGTTTTAGGCTACACTTGTATGTTTGGGTTTAACACATACTTGTTTAACAATGTTGTGGACAAAAACAAATAGTCACCAATGCGCAGAAGCTCCATCCATCTGACCCCTTGGTGACCTCTGGCTACCATGGAGAAGCCGATTGTTGCTCCAACAATACAGTGAGTTCCAGAAATGGGGAGCTTCAGGAATGATGCAGCTAGCTGCCACACAGCAGAGCCTGTGGGACAAAAACATGAGCAAGGCCTGTTCTTGCAGTCTCTAAATTCACTTGTAAAAAATCTCTTTACTTTATTTTATTTGCACCATTTCAAATCATTTCTATGTAATGTATGTGAATGCTTACCAAACATCGCACTTATCGACCCGGCCATCAGGACGTGTTCGGAGCCGTTGTACATCTGCACGTCAATGATGCCCTTCCGGATGGTCTCGCTGACTTTGGCCCCGAGTAGCACTGAGCCCACCGTCTCAAAGATAGTGGCCAGGATGCAGGCCTGACGCAAGGTAACCACTCCGGAGCCCACTGCAGTACCGAAGGAGTTGGCCACATCGTTGGCTCCCACAGAGAAAGCCAGGATGAAGGCAATGATAAAGCCTAACACCAACAGCCACATGTAGTCTGTCATGGCGGTCCCTGAGGCCACAGCCACTGTAGTGGCAGCAGTCAGGGTTGCTAATGTGGTTGTATCCATTACTACTTGCAAATTGATTTAAAAAATGTAAAACAATTGGAGTCAAACAAAGCCAATTTATTCTGGTTTAACTGTGACTAATGAGGTATTATTTGTTTATAAATTTAAAAAAACTTCCCCCTTATTTAGGTTTTAATTGCAATGAATGGGGAGAAATCTAAATGTATTGCTAGCTAGGTATGTAGGGTTTGTCTGTAGGCTTCATCATAAAATTACAGGATAAAGAGACAGGAGAGACATCCATTGTGACAGCGAGCCACTGATGATACACACTGTACAAACACAAACACAAACACATGAGTTAGTGGTTAATGCTTCTTATTTATTGGTTCGAGAACAAAGTTAGGTTACACATTAACAAGACAAGAACTACCTACAGGGACAAAACAGCATGCATCATTTTGTTCTGCAGGCATGATTTAGGGTCTATTATCTGTGTGGCAGAGGGAAGTGGTTATGATAAAGGGTTTTATAACCGTGTTAGCCACATTAAAGTTTGGCATCACTTTGTTAGAGCATAACCTTTCTGTAGCGTCAATCATAACACATGACACAAAAACAGGAAGAAGACTATGAATATCTTTAAATCTTATGCAATTCACAGGCTTATAAACATTAATTTCCCACAAATCCTAAGGAATATAGTCATATCAAGTAAATGTGCCACCCAGTGTTATTATTAGGGTAAACATTTGCATATGGACTGATGTTTGACATGTTGAAGAACTCCTGTAATCTCCTGGTGTGTTTAAATGGGGTTTTTCTAATATTTAAGACAACCAGATTCAGACATTATTAGCTAATTAAATCCATGTGTGTCCTCTGCATAGTGTCTCCCCCCGTGTCTATTAAGAACTCACTGGGGCTGCTTGGTGTTTGTCTGTGATGAATTAATCTGTTGCTATGGTGTTTTCCATTTAAGCAGCACTTAATCCAGACAATTTTAACAATGTTACATATGCATTGAAATAGATCGCTGTAATGTTTTGGCTTTGTCTAAATGTGTCCGTGTAGCAACAGGTTGAGCGTCACACAACTTTAGTAGCGTCTAAAATTCATGTTATTATCACATGTAAATACACTTAAAAATAAAAATAGAAGTGGACAATTCAGTCATTTTGATCTAACTCATAATCGGCATGGCAAATAGCGGTATGTTAATCCCCTTAGCTGCTCTTGCATAATTAAAATCGAGCGACAACACAAAAGAAAAGTGAGAGAGAGAGAAAAATACTTACAATGTGAGACGAAAGTGCACCTCTGCGTGTTTTGGGTCCAACGCACTTAGTGTGTCCTGATGTGAGATGAGAAGCAGCTTTATTATTCAAAGTGAAGGTTGGATGTTATTATAGGAGGGGAGTCTGCACCGGCTTTATATAACGAGCTGTGGAGTACACGCCTCTCCAGGTCGGTCATGAGACCTAAAGCTAATGTTTAGCTTGTTTGTAGGCACGGAGGAATAATTACTGTTGCCTTTGATTATGTTACTTTGCTGCATATGCACCAGAAATCCCCCCCATTATTGTTTTCCTCACCACCATGGAGATACAGAAATGTTTATTGTTTTGACTAAATATATCATAAGGAAACTATATTTCAGGCTCTTAGTGTGTTTATGCTAATCAGGGTTTGTTGTTGTAATATTATGTGTAATATTCCCATAATATTCCTGGATACTATGTATAGTTTGATTTATGTTGATGTAAATAAAAAAAAAGGCAATGGGCATGTGTAGCTGAGGCTGATGTCCCAAATCTAACAAAGAGAAGCTGATCTAATGTGTGACAACATGTGATGATCTTTTTTATATATTTAAATAACATGGCCTCCACTCTGGTGCCACCTATTGGTCAAACCTTATAATAAAAGTAGCAGGTACTATTTTCGTGTGAAATGTTATTATTGCAATTATTGAGGCTATAGACTTCTTCAAAGGAAAGTGTCTTTTTTTAATTTTTAAAGAATTCCCTCAACAGAAACATATACATATGATCACACTGAACTCAAGTTGCATAGCACATTAAGCAGGGGTAGCTAAGCAGAGCGTGAAAGTGTGTTACTGAACAACCTGTCTTTCCCTATTTTCCTGTCACTTTACTGGGAAACTCCACTGGACTTCAGCGTCAGCAGAACAGACTCTTTCTAAACTGCTACACTGCCTCCAAATCTGCTGATCAGTTCCTCTTCATTACTCATTTATTCAGGGCCTGTTGGATGATCTCAACCGGTGCACAAGAGTGCTACCTGTGTGGAATATTTTGACCTCTCCAAAGCATGTGACAAGTGCAAATGGAAGAGACTCACAACAGTGCTGAAAAGAAATGTGAAGGTGGCGAAAGCGGTCACTTTTTACTGGCATCACATTTTGTTTTAAAGGTGACGATGAGCAGGTCAGTTCGTAATGGTAAACTGTTTTTAGAAATGTTAGTCTCGAATTTCCTTTTCTGTATTTTGTATAGTTGCAAATAGTTTTACTATTTGCAACTATATGTAGACTATCAACAGACAATATTTTATAATGTTCATTTATGGGACTGTAAACATACAAATATTCATTAGCTAGCCCCTTTTATTATACATCAATACAATGAAAAAAAATAACAAAACGGCAGAAACACCCACTAATGAATTTTGAAGCAAAAACTGATATTACTTACGAGACCAAATAAGATTATATGGTATAATACAGAAACTGAGTTTAAAAGTGTGTACTAATAAAGGGCTATACTTGTGAATGCATTCTCACTGGTACCATGCGATGTAAAGATTTTACAGCAAGGCATCTGTTCTGTTTTGTCACACCAGCTTGGGAGAACACCCACCAAACAATAATTTAAATACAATTAACTCACTGATCTTTGATCATTTAAATACAAAGAAGTTGAACAAAAAGTAGAAAATGAATCATGCTTCTTCACAACAGAAACACAGCCATTCCAAGCAATCATGTTCTCATGAGATTAGAGCTGCAATTTAAATTATTTACAAAATGCTTCATGATATGTTGACAGTGATTTAACTTTTGACAGACTAGACAAAGGAAAGTAACTTTCCCAGAGGGCTTGGCCATCCTTCTGTACCACTGGTGTTTTTAATTACTACTGCCTCAGTAAAATTGACTTAAATGTTGTTTTCTGTCTTGTTTGAGGTATTCAGAATTGCTATTATCTTTTATTGTAACCTCAGACAACAATGTGCACTTGTTTTGCAGCAGCTTGAGAATAGTTTTCTCTTTGCCTTCTCATGGCCAGTTGTTCTTTATCACTTAATGATACCTATTATGCTAATGTTCAGGTTACATAATTGTATTTTGTGCTTCTGCTTTGACATGTTTTCATGCTTTAATGTTCAAAAAAGTATCTATTTGTCTCATACTGCCTGTGTGCAGCACCTCTTTTCACCCTCTGTCTGAAACCAGAGCCCAGTCTGCTCTGATTGGTTCAACCGCTAAGGGATGTCCCGCCCCTTAGCCTATCACTTACAATTTGTTGGAGCGCTAGCAAATAGAAGCTAGTGTTACATAGTGAGGTACTATTTTAAAGTTCCTTTAAACTCCAATTCGTACTAACCAAACGTTCCCAGACACATTTCATTCAAATAAACGTGCGTATAACTACTTTTTTTTGCTAGTGTTAAGTAGATTTTAGTTTTACAAATACAAAATGTTCTTTAAACAGATAGTGTTAGTATATTCGTTATATTATAGATTGTTGAATTCTTGGTTAAGCATTGAAAGAGACATAGGCCTACGCTTGAAGTTCTGGATGAGAACCGAAACATATTTTGTACTTTGAGGCGGATTAAACCTGTTATGTAGTCTGCTGCTACTGGTAGCTTAGCAAACATATTTTCTCTCAAGTGTCCGTCTGTTGGGCAAGATTCCTCTCTCAACAAGATGAGCTGCAGAGTTTTAAGTTGTCTGTGCGGTTAACCATTCAACATGAGACCGTTTGTCCTTCACAATGTCCGCTGTGTAAGGTTCCCCTAAACACCGCTAGATGGCATCAATGTGACTGTTCAGGTTATGCTGGATAATGAATATACTCCAAGTGGGAATCATACAACTATCTTCCCAAGGTGTTCAACATGGCAGAACATTTAGGTCATTTCCCATTTCTTCTAAAATTGAACAACTCTATAATTTCAGAGAGAAAGGCTTCGGATTTTTTTATTTGGCTTATCATATTTAAAGTTAGACAAGATAGGACATGCAAATAAGTAACTAAAGAGCTTTGCTGGTTCTCATGCTCAGGCCTATATTAGCCCAACCCTTTCTTCCCCTCTTCCCTCCCTCCTGTCCCTTGCCAAACAGGATCTGTAGGATCTTACAGAGTCATTTTCTCAGGAGACAGGAATTTCAGAACACAAGGCGTGTTACCTGCTGGGACTTGCAACCTGCATTCTCGTAAACTAACAGGAAAAAGTCCCAAACCTGTTGCTCATACGTCTATTAATTTGAACTCAGTGTGTGGTAACAGCTTTCAGTGTAAGTGCCATGTATGCACCGGACACATTGTAGACACACTCTGACTCACTACTGAAATTAGGTTGTCTGGTACGCCACCCTGCACATTTTTAACAATGTATCTGTTAGTTCACAATCTTTAGGTTAAAAAAGGAGTTGTATTCATTTTCTGACATGCATTGCTTTTGTTTCTGAAGAAAGATTAGGAAAACATTATCTATGTTTTAATTTTCATTCCAATTTAATTTTCATTCCAATTAAGTAGTAGACCAAAATGTGCTTTTAAAAATGAAACACTGAACGTTTTTAAAGGATTTTCGCGTTTTTTTATTATTTCAAAGTCCTTTTTAAAAAATCTGTTGGACAGCTGCTAAGCATTACAATATACAGCAGATAGGCTAGTCAAGTAGACTATAAGCAACCCAAGTGTTATCAGTACATAAATATAATACAACAAAATTGTGGTATTCAGACCGTCTAAAAGACTGACACAAAATGAAAGAAATGTTAAGGATTACTTGGCGGACAATTCAATCAACCCGCATCACCATCTACAGTATCTCAAGTATTCAGATGCTATCGACACGCAGAGGATAGAAATGTAGAAATGTAACAAAACACAGACATCCCAAATAATGCTACATTCATCTGCATCAATGTGTCTGAGATTCGCACACACACGGGTACAAAGTGAGAGCACCCCTGCATCCGTTAACTTGCTCTCTCAACACTAGCGCTGGCATTTCCATTGCTCAACAAGCAGAGCTGCACGCAGTGAAATGTTAAAAGTCACAGTTTTTTCTCCCATGTCACAGGTAATTTATGGCTTTAATTAATAGACCAATGGCTGGAAGTCGGCGATGAGCTGCTGGTGGACTCTTTGCGCGACTGATTCGGGCTGTGTCTGTAGGCTGGGGAGTGAGTGACACTTGGACTGCTGGGCGGTGTTGAAGAGCAGGAGGAAGACTTGGATTTAATCTGCAGCCACTTGTCTCCCAAAGCCTTAGTAAAATGGTCATCCACAGACACGCTGATGGAGAGCTGCTGGGAGCGTGCTTTCTGGTAGTTCACTCCGAGGCTTCTCTGGAAATGCTCGTCAACAACATGATCGTAGTTGCATTTGGAAATCACTGAAAGATAAGGATGAATAACAAAGTCAAACACACACCTTGGTGAGTCAGGAAAAGTCAGCAGATGTATAGTATGTGATGTGTTTGTGACGATTAGGGAGTGACCGTCTGGTGTGGTTGATGAGATCATTCAAAAGAGTGTGAGACTGACCTGATGAGGGGCTCCTGTGGATATCAGACCTGCAGGAGGGGTTTCTTGATGAGGAGACACAAGTGATCACAGAGGGGCGCATCTGAAAAGAGGGGGATCATCGATTAAATTAAAAGTTAAACAATATTCCGGTTTGTGTTTTCTATCACCTTAACCTAGCTGTGCACTTCATTCCACAATTACAAATCACAGTACAAAGTTCGGTTTAACTAAATCATTTCCAAACCGATTAAACTGGTTGAGTCTGCCTATTAAAGTCAGATCACTCCCAGTTTGGTTGCACATGCAGGTCAAAGAGAGAGCTGTCTGTTTGGTCTTGTTTATGGAATTCCTCCCTCCATTGCTCACATTTTCTTCCTGAATCCGGCTGGATTGCATAGCTAGGACAAGCAGAGGCCTGTATATACTCTTGGAAGAATGCCTGTGCAGTTGCATTCGCTGCCTACAGATAGGAGATGAAGCTGCAGCTAGCCTGAAGCTACACTGACACTACAAAGGGACATACAGCACATTCACTGCCTACAGATAGGAGATGAAGCTGCAGCTAGCCTGAAGCTACACTGACACTACCTCTTTCACAGGTAACAGCCCAAACACCCATGACCTTTGAGAAGAGCACATTGAACATGAGGTTTATCTTACCTGGAGTTGAGCGGGAGCAGAGCTTTTAGTCTTTTCCTCTGTGCTTTCTGGGTCTTTCCTTGGTTTCTTGATGAGTGCAAGTGGTTCATCCATGATTGGTGCACAGTACACATGGGACGGCAGAGGGCTGGTGGGGCTGGGTGTTGGACTCCACGGATATGTGGGGCTTTGAAGCCTGTTGAACATCCCTGGTGCTGGTGGCGCTCTGTGGACAGCTTTAGCATTGCTTCTGCCCAGTACCCGCTCCCGTCTGAAACATGATTTCATCAGGAAATGTTAGATATCTTTGACAGCATTTGCATATAATGAATCCCAATTTTAATATTGAATTGCTATTGTAAATATGACAAAAACACAATTTTAACCAACCTTTCCTCCAACGTCAGACCCCTCTCGTGGCTATGCTTGCGTTTGACGGGATGCACAGTTGGGGCTCTGGCCCGGTCATTTGCGATATGTCTGTGTCTGTCTTCGCTTCTGAGATGGGGCTGACCTGACAAACATAAAGAAAGGGATAGCGTTAGGATAAGAAGGATGGCTTCGGCTTATTTGCAAAAAAGAAATTCAAAAAGGGTGATCATTTACTGGCATTGATGATTTTACTACAGTGAGGATGCTGTATGATGAGTAATTGCTTGTTTTGATCCATGACATCAACCTGCATGACTACTTTTCGTGGGAAAGTCTTACCACCGTTAATTGTAAACTCCGTTAAGTTGAAGAACTCGATCTACCTGATATGCGAGGGTTGCAACTGTACACAGCTGATTCATTGCTAACGGTAAATGTTGTTTTTCTGCATAATGTTGGCATTCAGCCCTATCAACGCACCAAAAGGGCACAATAAACAGCTTGTGTTAGAATAAAGTCCCACACTTTTACCGCTTTTGGCCTCTGACGACCCTGATTCGGGTGGCACCCATAAGTGAAAGGGCACACAAAGTACACACATTGAGTTAGAGGATGCTTTTATCCAAAGACTGGCTTTGTAACTACACAAGTTAAAACACATCAATAACTAAGGGGATATCATTGATGCGTCCAATAAGATAAATGCAAGGTATATTCAGATTGCAAATCAGACCCACAAAATAATTTCTTGATTGTTATAAGGAGACCGCATTCATTATATCTAATCCCAATAATAACATAAATAATGTTTTGCTCTTTGGGCTCTTGAGTATTTAACATGTGCGTAGCCAACTCACATGTTCAAAACTGGCATGCATACTGAAAAAACACAAAGCATCGTTTTGAGATGTAATGGCAGCATAATTAGACGGTGGCCTTTTGTTCGACTGTATGCTCAGTTAGCACTTGAAAATCAACATTCATGTGGCGGCAGGAGTCCTTCAAAAGTCTTTTAACTGTATTCAAATCAATCATTCAAAGCGTGTAGAGAAGTCAAAATAACATCTTTTGAAATCTCACAATGAGGTGATTAGTGTGATGTGTTTTGAATTGCAAGACAATGGAAGTTGTCCACTGTCTTTAACTCACTTCAATACGCATATCCTACTGGCTGAGCACTTTAACACCTATGAGCTACTCCTTCATACAGAGTGCTATTGTAGAGGGGGGGCAGGTACAACCACACCTATGCTGATTTTCTAATGCCCCGGGCATGGGTATTTCTTCCTTGTTGGAAGAGGGAATATGGTGCCTGACCTTCTGTTTGGATAAGTTTACTTAAATGTTGCTGATATCCATCAAAGTCTCAAGTGGCAACACCATTCTTTGAAACGTAGTTTAATCTTAAGGTCATTGAAAGCCAATAAGTATTCAAAGAGGTTCATTGAATATTTGTTTTTAATAGATTTACTTTATGTTACCCATGTATTGTGGGTAGTATAAAGCTATATTATACAACACAAAAAAGGCCCATGACAAACAAGCTATATTATACAATACAAAAAAGGCCTATGACATAAAGTGTATTAAGAAAGTTTGTGTATACCTTCCATGTGATTGTGTGATTCAAATCTGATTTCTTTATATTTGATACTGGATCAACATCATGCATATAACATTAGTCAGTGCTTCTCTAATGAAAACGTAAATAAAAAGTTGAGGCATGACATACATACGACAATTATACACATTGAAATATTGTAGCAGACTTGATTTCACCTAACAGGGTAAAACAATTAGTATGAAGTAACTTGAGGCATCAATAATCAAACTTACCTTCTAAAATGTAGACCTTGAAGCCACTGCTCATCCGGGTGATGTACTGGAAGTTAGCCACAGCCATGGCACCTTGTCTTTGTCCAAAAAAAGCAAAATAACAGAGAAACACCTTGACTGCTGGAGCTTACAGGACACAATGAGCCTCAGTAAATTGTATTGGGAAAGGTAATGAGATGCTGGGTCTGAGTTCAGCCAGGTAAAGTGTCAGGTGAGTGCAGATAGGTGCAGTGGCTTCCCTGTGACTCACTCCTTGCATTCCAATAGGCTGCTGTCTGGACCAATCAGAGGCCCTCATTCACTCAGGCTTGTTGTTGTCCTACAGGAGAAATGAGCTCACAGGTAAAGGTAGAAAGTGGATTTCTAAATGTCATACTGCCATAGAATCCACTCTGATTAGAGGAGATTTGCTATATTCAACACTTTCTTTTGTACAGTAATACACCTCTTTGGTCATGAATCATTTTTTAAAACATGTTCTCGAGCGATGAACACAATGAAGTGTGCCTTTTGTTTCTCTTCATGGAATCACCACCTGTCCCCCTCACTTCCCTCCCTCCCTCCCCCCTAATCTGCAATCTCACCAAACTGCATTTTTTCGAGCCCTTAGCCCACCGGAGCTCCAGTCATTCCTCTGGCCTGCCCATACACGCACGCAGCTGTACTATGTGCCTGCCTCACCAGTAATCCAAAGGCTTTTGTTGATGGCCAGACAAAGACTCCTAAGTCCTGAAAATGCCGCTGCCATGTGAACAATCTCGTCTGAGTATACTGAGGAGTTTGAACAGACGAAGAAATTCTTTGGTGGCCGCTCACCCAGATACAGTCTGACATTGGTCCAGCTAAACATCACAAGTGGGGTAATTAATGGATAGAAATATGATGTTGGTAAATATGAAATTATTGCAATGATAATCAATTAAAATTATACTCTTTGCTGCCCTGGTATAGGCTGATATATTAGCTTGTTTCTACACATATAATACTGATTTCTAGGTGGATGGTTAAAAAATAAAAAGTTCTACAAAAATAAAAGGCTTGCTGTTAAAACATGCAAGAAATGTGGTGTTGAACTCAATTTAAGCTCAACACTGCCCCCCCTAAGTCATAGGACACAGTGCAATAAAGTGGCATCAAAAATCACACTAGGTCCTGCATTCACATTTCAAAAATGTCCAAAATACCAACGTGCTGTTGACATTTCAACATCACGTTTGCTCAATGACACATTCCATTCAGTGTAAAGAACCTTCAAATGCAAAGTATCTGGGTTAAAAAGGATTGGAATCCGTGCGATCGTGTTCTTCTAGTTTTGTAGCATTTATTTTCCACATACCAGTGCCTCACATACCTAGGTAAGAAAGTACTTATTTGCTTGATACATTTTTGTTGTTATCCGAAAAATTGTCCTTCCTTTCATTGCAATAAAATGAAATCCAGATTTGAATAATCCTACATTCATTTTTTTCAATTGAATATGAATTTACTTAATTTAATCAGTAGTATTATTTGTGTATTTATTCTCTGTCTAAGACCAAATGTTAAGACAATCCCTACATAGTACTCCAGAAGAAGCAGAAATCCTGTAAAATAAAGCCCAGTACCAAGTTTATAATGAAGTATATCAAATTAAACTAAATTAATTAATATAAAAGAATAACCGAATTACAAACAATGCAGATTTTTTTCTTTTAATTGGGGACCCCAGTTACTATGCCTTAACAAGAAATACATTTATGATGTATTACTAACTGTAAGACGATTATATTAAATGTGAATCAACAAATAATTGTAAACACTTTTCTTTATAGATATTAGCACTGCTCTTTGTATGTTTTTTCAATTACTGTCTACATTCACAGCAGTAAAACTACTGAAACATGTTTAGAATCAAATTAATCCATTGTTGAAATGGCATCCATTTTGGTCTGCACCTACAAAGGTCATATGACACACTGCAATAACATGGATTTAAAACCCACATTAGGGTACTGCATACAAGTTTGAGAGATGTGCTGTTGAAGTTTAAACCATCTGGTTTGCTCACTGACACATTCAATGCAACGTAAACAGTGGAAAAATGCAAAGTATCTGGGCTCAACATAAATGGAATCTGTGCAATCGTGTTTTCTACTTTTGTAGCCTTCATTTTCCTCATACCAGCACCTCACAAAGCTTAAAAAAGGGCATTTTCACTTACTCTCTCCGGGCCAAATAAATAATCTAATTGTAAAGTTCCTTAAGCATCACATTTTAAACTTCAATTTCCAAATCATCCTGCACTAAAGCATGGACTTTAATAATTGAGTCAGTATAACAGCTCTTTCCACTAGGCATTTATAACATTAAATAAGGTTAGTGCCCTCAGCTATGTGTAACTGTGACCTCGGTGAACAGGGTTTATCCACCTCAACACAGTGCAGTTAGCAAAGGCCTGATGGGACTCCCTGGGGCTCTGTGTTGATCACTGACTCTGGTGTCACCAACAGATGGCGCTTCTCTCTCGATCTGTATTGACTCTGCTGATATCAGAAGCACCACGCTGTGTCAGCGGCCTGAAGGCCAAACAGTAAGTGTTCCAATGCTGCATTATTGAACACAACAGGATGCAATATCAAATCAACTCTCATAAGCCCCCAGTGGAGTCAGCAGCATGCTCATGTCAAACAGATAGCGACACCCCAGACACCCTCCTCTCATCAACACCTCCATCATATCCCGACACAGAGCAGAGTCAAGTTAGACAGATACAGACTGAACAGTACAGGAAGTGTAACAATATTCCTTTCGACACAAGACTTGAAACCTAAAACATTGGAAAGTCCAACAACCTCATAATAACAGTGAACAACTCTCCGTAACAGCAGGGGTGGTATTGTGTGTAATCGTCCTTGAAAAAGGGAAACCGGAAAACGTAGGAATGCAATTGATCTGATAAGTTATATAAAGCATTGTTTGTCAGCCTTTTTCACGCCACTTTCACTTACCACTTGGATGCATTGCAGAATAGCATGGCGTTGTGAAAAAATGCGATGTTCACTCTCTTCGTTTGTTTGTTTTCCTCTCTTCGTGTGTACTGATTCGCTAGCCAATCAGTTAGTTTTCCCCCCTGCTTGAATCCGCTGCAGGGCCGAAAATTGCCTTTCTTGTGGGGCCATCACTGTATAAGGAGCGGGACACACCCTATGGAAAAACATGGCCACAAGTCGCTCAGCGGCGTCAATAAATTAAACGTTGTGTTCGGGTTGGTGTGTATTTTCGCCCATATCGCAGAGCTATGTCCAGCAAATGTTTGGTATCTAATCTTGATGTTACAAGAGTTACAATTTCACTTCAATTTGCCGCATAACGACAGCAAGTGAGCTGATAGCAAATATGAACAGTAACGTTTCTGATAAACCAACAACAGCCCTAAAATGAGTTAAGTAGCCTAGTCAGTGGACTTTTGAAAGAATAACTCATTTAAATTCCCCTTTTTCAATAAAACAGCGTTTGCTTGCAATATCATGTTAATATTTAGCACGATTGTAAAGGTACATTTTTCACCTCATGCTGTTAATTCTATAATATAACATTTAACAAAATAATAGTTAACATGCGTTTATTTTGAAATCCTCACCCGGAAGTCGAGTATCGTACACTGCCTGACTTGACTCTCATGCAGCCTTGCAGCCTCCTTTCCATACGATGACTGGGAGTGACGCAGGGCAGACGGAAAAAACTAGGACAAGAGGTTAAAGAAGGACAGGGGAAACAGCAGTGATGCTGAGAGGGCTATAGTTTATATTTCACAGGTTCAATACCGATCCACTGCCTGCCCCCTGCACAGAGGACATGAGAGTAACCTGTATGTAGTCTTCCCTTGAGAGATAAAAAATAAAGCATCATCACCTCATCCTTGGGGCGGATAAGGACATACTCCCAGGTAGGTTTCATCCTGCCTTGTTATGACTGTAAATGATTAGCCTACTACAGTGATTAGTTGCTTTATTAACACAATCCATATGCTACATGTGGTAATGATTTATTTTTCGTTTAAGCCAGGCGTGTGGATCTTTATTCTAGAGGCTGTGTGATGCTCTGTGATTGCTCTACCTTTGCTAATTCCTCGAGCTACACAGTCACGATTCCTTACTACGGTAATGTCACATTAAAAACCTGCACCTAATACATAACACGAAACTTGTTTCTCTTTAGGTAACGTTGGTCCACATCGCTGTAGGTGGAAAAGTAGCCTAGTCATATTTTTCTCACTGATCACTAAGTTGGAAGTCGCATCCAGTTGGGAGGATATTTGGACACCTCTTTCCCGTCATTTTAGAAAGTCTCCATCATGAACTACCTGCGTCGACGACTCTCGGACAGCAATTTTATGTCCAACCTGCCTAATGGCTACATGACGGATCTCCAACGCCCCGACCCACCGCAGCAAAGCCCCGCAGTGTCGCCCGGGCCGACAGAGAGGCGCCAGTCCACCAGCCAGCCGCAGCCTCAGCAGCAGCCGCAGCCTCAGCCTCAGCCCCAGCCCCAGCCCCAGCCCCAGCCCCAGCCTCAGCCCCAGCCCCAGCCCCAGCCTGCAAGTGGAGGCTCCAGCTTCTTCTCCTCCATATCCAATGCTGTGAAACAGACCACGGCTGCTGCTGCTGCGACATTATCCGAGGCGGCGGACCGTGCAGGAGTCACCAGCAGTGCAAAGATCCTCCTGGTTATCGATGACCTGCAGACCGACTGGTAAGAGCAGTGCGCATAGCTAGCGTGGTGCCTCGTCCAGACACAAATATGTGACAGACCTTGGGTTGCAGTGGCCTAACATCCAGAAGGTCATATGATTCAACCGGTACTGTGATTCTTATCACGTATTACAACCGCTGGCTTGAGGCTCACACCTGAAACACCGTGCATGTGTTTGGTTGTGCCACTGCAAAAACGTCACAAACTGAAAGCAGAAAAAACATTTGTATTAAAACATATTTAGCTCCTGTCAAAAATAATATTGCAGTTGCATTTTACAATTCAAATGCTTAATATAAGGCCAATACACTGGGTATTGGCAAATGTTACCATCATGCTTCATTTATTTTCAAGTCGAGTGGATGTAAGAGCAAATTGTGCATGCATCAGGTTAGTAAAGTCAAGCCTTCACACCAGTATACATAATGCATGCCTATTGGAGCTTTGTGCACAAGCTTGGGTGATAAAACACTGCCCCAGAAACACTGCACCCAGAATCTCACCCTTGGTGAGAATAAACTATGCTGATCACCACATCAAATCCCTCTTAACTCACAGTGCAGACACTCTGCAGCTCTATTACTCTGTTACAATAGACAGTATGTGGACATTTATAATTCATGAGAAAGTGAAGTGCCAGAATTTGTGTCCTTTTTGTATATGCTATACCCCCGGGTATGTAATGTTGCATGGTGCCTGCAAAAGACTGTGAAACATCTTCACCTGATGCATTGCCAGGAGCCACAGTTATGACAGTATGCAGCATACTGCCACTAGCAGATTTCTCTGTGAATAAATTGCATTTTGTTCCAGTGACTTCTGAATTGTTCTGCTCATGCTGGACGAAATATCAGCTGTTGATTACAGTAGTCATTTTTTATTAACGTTTTATGTCTGGATACAACAGGTGGATTCAAATTCTTGTTTTTCATGCAGGGTGAAGGTCTTCAGAGGAAGAAAGGTTCATGGTGAATTTGACATCAAGGTTGAACAGGTATGTTTTACAACTGTAACTATTTGCTTTGTTCTGTGCTTGATAACATTATATCTTACTAGGATGACAGGGAACTTTCTAAAGTCCAGACTAGATTAGTAGAATGAAACCAACCCAGGTTTACTGAGCCTCATGAACAGTGTGTGTGAAGTGTGAACTTCAGTAGGAGGGATGTTACAAGAAATAAATAGTTTGTGTTTTTCTTTTTATAAATAACAACAACTTTTATATCAAATCCTGGCAATGGGAATAATTGTTACATTTTTATCTGAAGATGAATGCGTTGTCTTTGGCATCTTTATAGCACCAGTAAAATCCTTATCGTTTTTAGATCTTTTTCTCTGCATGAAACTGCATTTGCATGTTCCTCCCTTTTTTGTTAATCTACATCAAGCTGAGCCAACATTTCCATTATTCCCCTTGTTGGTTCTTAAAAGGAAGAATACCCTCTAGATAACGTTTGCCATCGTATAAAAGTACCCTGTAATAACCTGGCTCAGGTAGCGTAATTCAATGCTGTTGTTTTGATCACAGTGTTTTGTATTCTGTTGAATAAGTCTTCCCATCGTCCTTTTAGGCAGAATTCTATGAAACCAGCCTGGTGGTCAATTCCACAGGCACCTACAGTGTGGAAATAGATGCGATCAGGAATGGACATAAGGTTACTAAGTAAGTACACTGTTAAATAGTTTATACTCCCATGTGTGCTGCAATTTTTTATGAATCTGCTGAAATTCCATAAACTATACCCTCAATGAAAGTACCTAATAACTGCCGAGTTTGTCTTGCAATGCAGTTTAATTTTTAGCTAATGTCCCCTCTCCTAGATCCTTGAAGCCAGACTTTGTGCTGATCAGACAGCACGCCTTCAGCATGGACAAGAATGGAGACCACCGGAACATAGTGATTGGACTGCAGTATGCTGGACTGCCAAGTGTTAACTCCTTGCACTCTCTCTACAATTTCTGTGACAAACCATGGGTGGTAAGTATTAATTCATTTATTTGCTAATGCGAAACAATATTGCACATTAAGTTCACCTGCATAAACATATTAACACTTGGTTTACAAATGCTGCATTGTTAACACTTGTGTTCCTTTTAGTTTGCGCAGATGTCTAGACTCCACAAGCAACTGGGCCCCGATGAGTTCCCTCTGATAGAGCAGGTTTATTATCCAAACCACAAGGAAATGGTGAGCTTTTTGCCATCTGCTCTCCTTCTCTCTCTCCTCCCCCTTCCGACTTGTGCTGATGGGTATGTCTTAATGTTAAACCATTAAAGCGACACATGGTCATCCCTCTTCACGGGTCATATGATGGGGAAAGTAATTAACTTCCATGTCAATATTCTCACTTAGTAGCCGTGGCCTATCTAATTTTCATGGGATTGTCTTTTTTTTTGGGTTTAGGCAGAGTTAGTGATTACCCCTCTGCCAAGTCAGTGACAGTACAGTAACAGTGAGTCTGTTGCTGCATAGCAGTTATCTCCACCCCTGCAGTCACATGCTGACAATACTGGGCTGGCTTTCAAGTCATTAATATGAATCTGAATCTAATGCAGGAATAGAGTAGGGGTGCTTGTGTGTCACTTCTGTCTGATGGAAATTCTTAAAAAAATGTTTTTTATAATTAAGAGATCTTTACAAGTTACTGTATATAAGGACACATTTGAGAACATGATGATGTTTTTGTGACAGATTACCTCCCCTCGCTTCCCTGTGGTGGTAAAGATGGGCCATGCTCACTCAGGAATGGGAAAGGTAGTTCCAAAGGGCTCACCTTTTTACACAATTCAATTTGAACACAAATGTCTTGGAGAAACGTATGCTAGTATATTTATATTTCCAGGTGAAAGTGGACAATCAATATGATTTTCAAGATATTGCCAGTGTTGTGGCATTGACCAAGACTTATGCCACATCTGAGCCCTTCATTGATGCAAAGTATGATGTCCGCATCCAGAAGATTGGCACCAATTACAGAGCCTACATGTGAGTTTCACACTTCTACCATAGAGTTAAACTAATTTTTAGAATACATTTCATAATATATATATATATATATATATTTAATTCAAATCAACAGGAGGACATCAATTTCTGGCAACTGGAAAACCAACACTGGCTCATCGATGCTCGAACAGGTTGCCATGTCAGACAAGTAAGAGCTTAAAATCCCAATATTCACATATATGCATGTGAAATCTAATATTGTATCACAGTATACTAATATATACACTTATACTCACACATCTTTACAGGTACAGAATGTGGGTGGACTCCTGTGCCGACATCTTTGGAGGATTGGATATCTGTGCTGTGGAGGCGCTACATGGTAAAGATGGCAAGGACTACATCATAGAGGTACTTGCAGAAAGTATAACAATACAAAAGGGAATATTTGTCTGCAATCTTATGGGAAATCAATTTAATCCACCATATATGGATTTTTAGGTTGATGACTGTTCGATGCCACTGATTGGGGACCAGCAGGACGAGGATCGCGTTCAGATTGCAGAGCTGGTGATTTCTAAGATGACCCAGGCTGTTCCACGCACTTCAAGCTCTTCCACAGCCAGCCAGCCAACACAGGTACTCAAACCACACTTTTGTTAGTAGTATATGTAAGGTCTGCTTTTAATTTAGGATGTGCAGTTACATACAATGTTTCTCAGAACATCTTCATGACATATACATATAAACAAAGCATAGGAAACAACAGGAATAGAGGGCATATTATTTGTATATCCATGTGTATGTGGTGACTACTATATGAAATATTTTTTAATCTCAAAGCAATTGAGTAGTAGGTGTATATGCCAATACGTGCATTGTCTTACTGTCATTTGCATGCAGGTGCTCAAATATATTTAAACTGTCTTAAGATGTCAGGGTTGTTATTTAGGTACATATTGTAAGGTGTCATCAGCATAGAAATGGATATTATTACCAAGTCTACATACAAATGAATAGTAATGGGACAAGCACTGATTATTTTAACTTTTTTGCTCGTATAATATTTTCCATACATATCTTACTTCCGTACTTTTCTCATTTGATATACATTAACTCTCAGCCCTGTTGTCTCCTGTTTGTTTTGTAGAAAGCAGTGTCCCCTCAGCCTGTCTCCCAGCCCAAAGTAACACAGACTCAACAGCGCCCCCCACCTCAGGGTAAGAACTAATTAAATAATAATATGTTTCCCTTTGTTACAAATAAACTCTTTTTACTTCCTAGTCCAGGAAAGGATATTAGGAAAGCTTCTGAATGTGATTGCTGCCCTCACTTTCTGCTGTAGGCGGTCCTCAGCAAAGTCCTCCATCTCAGCAGCGCCCACAGCCTCAAGGCCAACCTCTTGCACAGGCACAGCAATCTAGCAGTGACCCCGGGGCCCAGGCCAAGGCTAACCAGGGACCTGCAGCCCAGCCACGGCCACCAGGTCAGGGAGCTCCTCAGCGGAGCCAGGGAGGTTCCCCTCAAGCTCAGAGGCAACAGTCCGTCCCCCAGAAACCTGCAGGAGGACCTGGCCAGAAACCTCCAGCAGGTCAGCCTCAGCAGCGGCCCGCCCAGCCCCCCAGGCAGCAGTCACAGGGGAGTGCACAGAGGGCTCCTGGCCAGCAGGGCCGTCCTGGAGGAACCACCACTCAGCAGCCCCGACCTGCTGCCCAAGGACAAGGGGGCCCAGGAGGGCGACCCCCACTTCAGCAGAAGCCTCAGCCCCCACAGAAGCCGAGTCAGGACAACCCGACTATGGGCGGCTCTCCACAGCTAAAGTGAGTATCTGTGTATGATAAATCATTGTTGATCTGTTTACTTTCATTCCTCATGAAGTGAGCCTTAGAGCTGATCCTTTCTTATTTTTGCCTGCAATGAGATATGCATGCCACAGGAAAATCCTTTCATTCTCTTTATTGACAAACAATCCTCTTGGATGTGCATGAGTTATTGATTGTTACATTTTCAGTCCTTCAGCAGCATTTTCACAAAACATAACATTTCAGATTGTCTCCAGAGATCGTGATACATTTAGCCAACAATGAGCTGCAGGCTTGGAGTTGTTCACATGAATGTATCACAAACATCTATATCCAAATTGTGTTCAGTAATTCTTACAATTAGGTTTTGTTGTAAATTGTTCTCTATTTATACTCTTCTTAAGCTGACATGCTTTCACACAGTATAAAGCAATATTTTCTTACACGGAAAAATCTAATTTGCCATCTAGAGTTGACTAATTATTGATAAAACAATTAACAAATACATTATTATTGACATATACTGTAAAGAAAGTTCAACTCATATATTTTTATGATTCACGTTCAGTAACAGAAATTAAAGTGGTACAACATATAAGATAACTCTAACAAATTTGAAAAAATCCATTACATATGAGATTAAGCAGTATAAACTGAACTCAAAAACAGACGTTTACTACCCACAGCTTATACAGCTCTGACATTTTCATCTGTATTTGTTGAATATATTCAGAGAATTTCGCTGCAGAGTAATCTGCATCATTGCTCCTACCTTCTCCGGCTGGTGGCTTCCATGAACAAATTACTTATACTGAATACAGAATGACCACACAGAAAGGAATTAGATGGGATTTTATCTTCTTCCATCAAGCCTTTTTTCTCTGCTGCATCTCTCTCTGTTTTGCCGTGCTCCAGTAGTTTCATTCCATAGGTTTGCTGCATGACTTTAATAGCCTCTTCCTCTCCTCTATTGCCATTTCCTCTCTTTATAGCAAGTCCCAGTCTCTTACCAATACCTTCAACATTCCAGAAATCCCAGCGCCACGAGCCAACCTTAGCCAGGACGAAGTGAAGGCTGAAACCATACGCAATCTACGCAAATCTTTTGCCAGTCTCTTCTCAGACTGAGATGGCAAAAGCCCCCTTTCCTCTCCTCCTACTGACAGAAAGATGGACAGGCAAACTTAAGGACTAATTCCCCCAACGAACAAGGACCAACAGGATGCCATCTCCAATTCATGTGCATTGACCCTGATATGAAAATGTACACACTGCCTAAACAGTTACCACCTTTGAAAATGAACAAAAAGTAGATTACACAGTAAATGTAGGCACTGATATCTGAAACATTCCTTGCCTTGCCTCACGCTTAAGTACGTCATCTTCTTTCGTGTCACACAAATGATACACATAAAAAAGCCTGTATATGCATGAACAGACATACACAAAAATAAGAAACAAAACAACAAAGTACTTCTCCCACTTGTTTGCTGGTGCCGTAAAGTCATTGTGATCTTAATGTTTAAAGTTTGGCTGGTTAGCCGAACAACTAAATGAATTAAGGGACTGTATGAAAATTATTGGGGGTTGGAGGGGTGCTGAATCTAATATTTAATTTTGTAAAGCAATTTTCAATATCAAATTATAATATATTTATGTCAAGAATAACTAAATATAGCAGCTCTCTATTTTTTAAAATATTGAGCTTGCAAATCAACTGTTATTATATACTGTGCATATCAAAAATGCACTTCCGTGGCACGCGAGAAAACCATCATTATGATTTACTATTTTATCTATTTTTATATCACTCATCACAAGCCAATATTATGATACAAAATAGAAATATAGGGTTAGATATAAAAAATATACAGCCTCCCTTTTACACATACAAAAGTTACAGTAATCCTTCCCCTTGTATTTCCCTTTCCACCCCTTATCATGTTTGTACAGTCCCTAACTCAGCACAGCTGCACACATAGGATGTCCAGTGTTAGCTAATGCTAGATCTGTTTTGCGCTGTTGGCCACTCATGGTGATGTCTTAGCTGCATGTCAACAGGAGGCAATGGTCGCATTTGCCAACCGCTTGGCGCTTGTAACTGTGTCGTCACATGTAGTTGAATTAGTTTGTAAAAAGTAACCTAGTAGGTGTTGTGAGTATGTTGTTGCTGCCACTTTTTCCCCGTTTTCAGCTCTCCACCTTGAACGCATGCCTTACACAGACAAAAACGTCAGATCAGATGCAGTTGCTTCAGGGATGTCCATTGAATGTGACTCTTGTATGTGGGTGAGGGTCTTCCATTAGTTTTATTTTGGTTGTTAGCTAATAAGGAAAGGAAAGCATGCATTTAAATGAGGTATAATTTTTCTATTATTTTAGATGCATTTGCACACAGAGTATAATGCAAAATGATACTTGAATACCGTGACAATGACTGATGTATGAAGTCTATATTTTTCAGGTTTATTGGTCGGCCACTTGACAAAGTAACAACTTGATGGTCCCACCCCAGGGGGTTGCTGTTCAGTACAGTAGGACACAAAATATGCAGGGTTAACAACTGTTCAGGTACAGTTAGAGTATAGTGAAAAGTCTTAGTGATTATTTATAGACAGTTTAATTTCATATTCCCTTATTAAGCAATGTAATGGTACTTCTGACTGTAGATCAGCTATGAATTTAGTGGATGTACAGTAAGTGAGTGGATAATGTCAAGTTTAATTTAGTAGCTTGTCAATGCAATGTGAGGTTGCACTTGAGTAACTCCAAACCTGAGTATGCATCATGCAGTCAGTACAGCAGACTTTCTGCTTCAATATATGCCTTGCGGTTTACAGTGGGTTAACAGTCTGTCAGAAGAGCTTATACAATAAAGAAAGCATGTAAAAGTGATGCCAACTCTGGGTTGAACACCTGCAGTGGAATAAGTACTTCCTGCAACCCTCTCTCGCACTGACTTCTGAAAAAGGATTCTGTTTCCAGGCAATACAAATGTCTTCCAGAAGGGGTGTTTTCCATTTGAATGTAGTATGGCAATATCATGTTTTTTAGAGAAGACCCAATAGCCAAAAAGAAAGTCCTGGTTCCCCTGTAGATTCTTCATGCTGCCTGTGTTTTGTGTAGCCACAGTGACCCCTTGTGCTCAATGGTGCATACATGTATGAATGTCGTTCTGTAACTGGTCAAGCCAAATAGTTGTGTTGTACAGAGCCCTGAGTGATGCACATTGTCCCCTGTATCCCCTGCTGCTATGTGTGCTGGTTGATATGATATGTGTTCTTTGTGTTTGCTTTATCTTTTTCTATCTGGGGACTGTCTTGAGCTTGTAAGTTTATGCAGTAGTGATTCAGGGCTTCATTTTTAAACTCTACAGTGACTCAGTGTCAGTACATGACATGTCGGATTTATTGTGGCACAGCCTTATGCCAAGAGAATCAGTAATAGCAACTTTGTATGATTGTTACACTGAGTGTGTAATTTATGAAAATGAGCCATCACAATCAGCATGGATGGTTCATTTTGAAAAATGTCATACTGGCAATCTGTTGGCCATATTAAGACATACCATTTGCTGTGTCACCTCCTGAAACATACAGGATGAGCTCTGAAAGCAATGCAAATAATTAGTTTTATGTATTCATGTTTTTAATCAGATTTCTTTTTAAAGTTTACATTATTTATGGTGGATGTATCTGACTGTGAATGTACATCTATTATTTTATTTTTACTGCTGGTTTTATTGTTTTCTAAATGCATTGTATAATCATTGTGAAAAGATAAAATCCTTAAAAATATGAGTGGAAGTCGTGTCAATTGATGCCTGCCGGATTTAAAATCGTACATCATCAATGTAAGTGCAAGAATCAAAAAGCTGAGGTTTTTGTTATTATAAAAATAAGATCCTGCAAAATGTAAATCATGGTGGAATATTGAATTAAATGTAAAACAAATGGATGTTATATGCAATGTAGCTATATTATGTGAAAAATGAATATGTTATTAAAACACACACATGTCTAATAAAGTCTATGACCAACAATGACTGTTGTGAGATCACTATCTAACACTTGCGGTTCTATTAGCGGGACATCTCTTAGCGGGTGACCAATCGGACCAATCCGGACAGCTAACCAATCAGGGCAGATGGGCTCTGGTTTCAAAGGGTGGAAAGAGGTGCTGCAGCACTGGCAGTATGAGAAAAATAAAGAGCTTTTTGAACATTAAAACATGGACACGTGTAAAGGCACAAAATAAAATGATGAACCTGAAAAGGACCATAATAGTTAAACCTTTAATTAGGTTTGACTATTCATTTTAGATGTTTGTTTTTCGCTTTTAAAAATTGTTAAACGTTTATTCATTAGTCCCTTATTGTATATTCCAGACTTAACACAATTCATCACAGGGATAACAATTGAAATGACCCCAAAACACATATATAAGTTTCACCTCATTCCGTTTATTGGAACTCCTTAGTAAATAATTCAAAAGTATTTCTACACACACATTAATTGAAAAGCTCAAGGCTTTAAGTGCCATAGCTGGGTGAAGTGCATAATCTTGTGCTAGCTTTGTGTGCATTAGCTGCAGCTACAAACATATCGTTGTATTGTTTTGTTCTCCTCATAAGTAATAGATAGAGTTGTCAGAGTTGGCCCTGTTAACCGTCACACAACAAACTTATTTAAGACATTAGGACAACTGACAAAGAACCCTGCATGAACTATAGGAAAATACATTGGTGGTGTAATGTTAAAATACTGTATTTTCTTTACATTTCTTGTCCTCTGAAAAAAATCCTAAGATTATTATAATTATTTTAGAATAGTTATTTATTTAGCCCAATCTGATAAATTACAAATTGGACCCAGGTGGTATCCCCTGTATTTAGACATTCTTTAAAAGCAGACAACAATCATATGAAAGGATTAGGAAAAAGTGGTTTGACAAAATTGTGAACAATTTTACAAAATGATGTGTAGAAACTATTTTGTTGTTGGATGTTTATTATAAATGTAATTCGGTTTCAAATGGTTAGCTGAGTAAACTTTGCTCAGTTAACAGTGTTTGAATAGTAGTTTCAGTGGATCCAGTCTAATGTGACCACGAGGTGGTGTTTGCATGCAGTCTCACCACAATAGCCCTCAATCATGCACAAGATTATGTAATACATTTTACTCTGATGTAATGTCTGTATCTCCTTGATCACATAGCATTATTGCTTTCAGTTGAAACATGCTTTGACTGAATAAATTGATGCATCCAAACAATCAAATAAAAAAATGTTCAGTGCTACAGTTTTTATTTACACTAAATAAGTCACACGTCACTGATTATTCATGTGGTATGGAAGAGTTTTATTGGAGGTTTGCTGTGTTATGATTTGCAATGAGGTCTCATTTGCATTGTGTTTTCTGAGACATTTGGTTGATAATCACATTGAAAACATAAAGAAAATACAAATACCAATGTGAGCATAATCCTATTATACAAAACAAATCTGGCACATAGCCTACAGTCAGAACAAATGACTCTGAAACTTCTCATCATAGCCTATATTTTTTCTAGATTAATGACCTAATTTGAGGAAAAAACACATTATGTTCCAATGTCTTTTGGACTTTCATTATGACTGCAAATCTAAATGCAGCAGCTGCAGTTTAGAGAGGCCAATTGTATCAATTCAAAATAATGACTGTGTTTTATTGTACGAATCAATGACTGCATCTACAGCTGTAACAAATTCATTAAAATTTAGATATTTTACTTTCACCTCGTCAAACTTTAAAACGATTTGCCCTTTCTACATTTCTGGGATGGTCGGGTTTGTGCAGTGATGGAGAAAGCTCAATTTTAATCGCCACATGGATCAATTTCTTTTTCCCTTGAAAGTTTTCATCACAGTGTGGAGTACAAAATCCAATTTGCAGGCATGTACGTTGTATAGCAGCTCCTGAACAAAAGGTCAGTCTCTTTTTTAAATCTCTGCTCTTTCTATCTAGCTGCCCAGTGGGCCATACATTTTCCTTCAACAAATCTATGTTTGGTTAACAGTTAGGATGCTCGATTAAAGACATCAATTATTGAACTTGTTCTGGAAGGCGATTACATTCAATTTTTGGACAATTTAAGAGTGAAAATCAGCATCATTCACACATATTATGATCCTACACCAGCAAAGGAGTGACTTTGGTTTGTAGATTAGACGACAATATGCTGTTATTGGACAGAGTTTAACACTATTCTCCAAAAAATGGCATCCATTCACAAGAAAACAACAGAAATCGTGATTTCATCCCACTGCAGTCACTCCTGAGATGTTGTGCAATCATTCTAATACAACTCCTATGACTTTGCAGGGTACAAACAAAGTATTCAAGGGTACTGCCAGCAATAATCTTGTTCTTTTATGGGAGGGGCACTCACCACTTCTTCTCTGAGCCAGGATATTTCCAGAGTTGACCCATTTAAACAGCCTGGAAAAAGCTGCAAGCACAGGTGCATCTGGATGGCTGCAACTGCCAACCTTAAAGCGTAATTACATACATTAGGTGTCAAAACTGATCTGCACATGTCATTTGATGGGTGGATGTGGAAACTATGCAGGGTATGAAAGGGGAAAATTCCAAACAACGAGGTCACATTCTCTTGGATTCATTTAAAATACATGAACAGAAAACATACAACCAAGTCTTCTCAATCATTCTTTTATGAAGGAAGAAGAAATGTGTCAGGCCACCATTTGTTGTTTTATTCAGAAATTAGATCGCAGTCTTTGAGGGTGAAACAGTGGCTGCTACAGCTATTATACATGGCCTACAGCTTCGGACAATTAGTGCAACTCAGTACTGCTTTGCATTGTACTGTTGTGGGATAGAGAGCGAGAGATATCCATATTTAGAAGGACCTCATTGATTCTTCCTAACTGAGGAACAAAGGATTTGTTGTCTGTCCAGTCTTGAATAGCAGGGCCTTAATGACAGCCCCGCAGTATAAAAAGTACTGCTAACCCCAAACACAGTTTGAAAATCTGATGAAACCCTTCGAATGTAATGTAGCTTCAATCTTTTTCTATGTTGTTACATAACAATATCCTAGTGACAATGCACAACCACAAATAATTCACACCATCAGGAGACCTTGAAAACAAACTGCACCCGGTGAGAGGCCTGTCTCTTTGCTCGTGTTTCCCCTTTAATAAACTTGAACACATGACCAAGTGGTTCCTTAGCCAAAATAGCAGATGATGAAGGATGAAAGAGGAGTGTGTAGTAAAAATTTAATTAAGACTCACCATGGGGATGTCTTACTGTGACTCCAGATACCAGGACACAGGAGTTTGTGTTTGCTCAGTGCAGCTGTGAATAATATCTACTCTATTCTTACTTTGACCTACATGTACTGACAGGAGGATCTAAGATTATGCCCACATGAGTCCTTCTTCTCGTCATTTTTTCACCGTGAGGCTGCCAGAGGGGTCTCCTTATGGTTAACCTTATGTTATCTTTAAATTGTCAACCTCTGCCGGAGATAACTTGGACAGAAGAGACAACAACACTATGTTTCCACCACATGTGCAGTTGATACGAAGCTGCACTGCTCAATACCTTCTGCGATGCATTTGCAGATTGTTGAAGGTTGACAAGCAATTTTCACCTCCCTATGTCTCATCCTCGTGACGTAGATTTTTATGGTCTCCGTGGAAGACTCCCATCAGCGCTTTACTTCACTCCCTTTGAAATCAATTCAGTCTCTTTTGCTCCTACTCAGTGTGGGTTACCATGGATACCACTCCCAAATGGTTTGGCTTGTACATGAATTTGTTTATGGGTGTTACTTGGAGGGGATAGGAATGTTCTTTTTTTGTGCAGCCAAAGTAAACAAAATGTGCTAATTAAGCATGGGAAAACAACCTTGTGTTGTTAGTTATTCTATTCAATTGTATTCTATTCCTTAAAGATGAGAGCTAGACCTCAAGGTGTTCACATTCAGGTGATGTAGCAGCAACAGAGTAAGAGTAAAACACAGGATAATACAATTACAAATCACACAAAACAAGGCCAGAAAAAATTAAGAGACCACTTCAGCATTATCATTTTCTCTTGTTTTATCATTTATAGGTATGTCTTTGAGTTAAGTTATTATTTAAAAAATCAACAGACACTAGAATGGCTTGCCATACATGTAGAGATAAAGTTTTATGTCTCTTCATGTTTTCTGGAGCTGTATATACAGTGCAATTTATCTTTACATTGGAAAACCTTTGGTTGTGCAGCCTGATGGCTATTGGTACAAAAGGCAGTCCAAGGCACTTAGTGGTGGGCCGAGGAGGGATGAGTCTGTGGCTGAACGTATTTCTCAGTTTCACTATCTCAGCATGGAACGGTTCCCCAGGATACAGTTCAGCTTTCTCCTCGTCCTCCCCTCCGCAACTTCCTCCAGATTGTCCAGTTTAGGTCCAACGACAGAGCTAGCCTTCTTCACAAGCGTATTAAGCCTGTCCATATCCCTTTTGTTGGTGTTTACCCCCCAGCACACCACAGAAAAGAAGAGCACACTGACAACGACAGACATCTGCAGCAGCGGGTACAGCGAGGATCATGCGATATCTACTGGCAAAATTGGAATATATTATAAAAGTATTATTTTTTGATTTCCTGTATAATGACCACTAACTAAGAGTCCGCCATGTTTCACCACTATGTATAGTAAGAAGTAAAAAGAAACTACATTGGATTGAAATGCCCTTTTAGCAATTTTACGGCCACTGTATGATCTCTGGCGGAAACGATTGAGTGGACTAGTATTTCTAGAGTTGGAAGAAGATATTGAACTTAAGTAAAAGTAGAAGTACCAGAGTGTAGGAGACTCTGTTACAAGTAAAAGTCCAGCATTCAAAATGTGACTCAAGTAAAAGTACAAACATTTGCCATTGTTACAACATGCAGTGTTAACTACATGAGGATACTAGTAAGAGTTACTCAAGTGCATTCAGGAAAAACCTAAAATCTTCTGAAAATAATCTACTCTGATCCACCAGGAATCAAAGCTACGCCAACGTGGATTCTTCTGTTCCCTGTTGAGCCAAAATATCCAAATACTTAACTTGGCCGCATCTAAATCCTCACAGAATAACTAAATGGAAGCGTTTTATATGGGCCAACACAACTGTAAATCATGTCTGGAGCAAGAAAGTTTGACCAAGAGGATTGAGTGGTTTAATAAAAAAGACTTAATCAGGGTTCATTTGGAATTAAGGGAAGACTGGTGCATCTCCCTGAGTGTTCAGATTCACAGCTGCTGCATTTAACTCCCCTCTGAGTCCACTGAATCAGAGTGTATACATATTTTATATAAGGCATTGAAAGGTCCTTTAATATCTGAGGGAAACACCCACATTCAGACATATGTCTATCTACAAGGTCTAATTCTGGCCGTTTGAAATATTCAACACTGCAGTGACCGTGGACAACATCCCCAGCTTCCATGGAGATTCCTTGTGAAACAGAAAGTGTTGAAATACGTTTGCCTTAAAGTGGCTGTCTAATTCATTTTCGTTGTTTCCTCTGACATATCATTACACTCCAAAATAACCGAAGCTGAGAGGTACTCTACACATTGGCTATTTTGGGATGGACTTTGTAAGCAATTGGGCCTTGCTGTGTGCGCATCCCCGCATCTCTTATGTAATTCCTTCCCATGGGAACAGAGAAATCAGAAGGAAAAGTTTGTAGAGAGTCACTTAATCTTACGTAGAGTTAATTGGAGACAGCTGGAGAACTGACAGTTGTTTACTGTGCCAGCAAGAGAGTGAAACAGTGCAAGAACAAAGCAGAATGTCCAGACTCTTCCTTATGGCTCATTATTGCAGACATGTCAAAGCAGCGTGAAGGCTTGTTTCAGCAATCGAAGCGTAGAGTGAAGCAGTGTTCCACCTTAATGTTGTTACTTTGTGGTAGTATAAACCTGATTGATCCCTGTCAGAGGGGCCTCTAATCAACAGGGAACCATTGATTTCCTCTCCACAGAACCTACAAGGTGCCCGAGACACCTGCTAGCAGCCAGCTGACAGACACTTATGCCTGCAAACCAACAGCTGACACAAACTGATGCCAAACCAATGCACTGTGTTGGAGAGGGTGAGTCACACATGCTCAGATAGAGCCCACTCTTAGGGATGCTGGATGCTTTACAATGTGAGATTCACTGTAGTGTCATTCTGAATCATTTCTCATACACGTGGTATGTCACAGATGGAGGCTCGTTTAGCTGTCGTGTTTTGAAACAAAGATGCAGGAAAAGTATAGATATTAGAAGAAAAGATCGGATCTGCAGTGTGTACGCACTGTAAAGCTGTCTGTCCTGTTACACAATGAGCTCTATCAAAGCTAAATATCATTGCGATCTTCAGCCCCATCAGCATGGTTTGTCGGTAGTGATTTCTATCTGCCTTGAGAGTGCTTCAGTAAGCAGTTTTCCAGCAGCAGTCAAATGCTCCCGGCTGGGGCTCACAGCCAGCTGTCCCTATCATCAATTCAGACAATGCAGAAGCCTGTTGTGGGGTGAGAATTTTGGGCAGATGTGTGCGACACAGAGCAGGAGAGGAGAAGCATAATGTAACTGAATTTTAATCTTGCTAGATTGCAAACAACAAAGACAATGTGTTGTATCATAAACCTGTTGTATTAAAGAATATTTCTATGGATTACAAGAAGATATTTTAAGCCAGTTTGTAGCTTTAAGTCTTAGGATTTCAGTTCGAAAATAACTGTTGTCCTGTAAGAAGTACATGCAGTTACCTGTCATTTCTGATTTTAAAATATATCTTTAACAACTTTTCACAATGACATACTATGCAAATGGAGGTATGAAAGAAGTGAAATTAATATATATATATTTGTTATTGTAATCTTTGCTCTTATTTCTCTCTCGCTCTACCTTGAACTTTTTCTATTATTCATTTTTGGGAAATTGTACTTAAAAAAAATGTTATCTGTTCATGTCTCTTCGTAAATTGGTGTCAAGCATATAGTCAATCTTTAATTTCAGTGTTAGGTGGGTTCCTTTAGCCCTCAAGGGTTTTTGTGTTCCAGCATTTTCTTTTGTTATGGTGTACTTCCTGTGTTTTGTTTTATTTGATTATATGTACAAATAAAGGGCTAGTGCGATGATTTTATGATTTTCATTGTTAGATATGCAAATGTCTTTGGATTTTGGGCCTTTAGCTGAATAAAATAAGCCATTTGAATATGTCTCCTTGGGCTGTTTTTAACATATTAACAGTCATTTTTACAATTTTATGGACATAAGATTTGATCAATTACCTAAGAAAATGAGTTTTACTGGTTGATAGATAGTGAAAATAATCCTTAGTTGCAGCCTTACAAAACACATCTACTTCCATCACAGTAAAGTACAGAATAACAGCATGATGGCACAAGAGAGATTTCTCATCACTATGTATAATGCATGTGCAACAGTGTAGGAGGAAGACCAGAAGTGACCAGTCAAGTGTGGGAGAGGTCTAATTTTGTAGGCAGTTCTTTTTTTGTCTGTCTGAAAACATGTAAAAAAACAAAAGAAGATGTAGGCTTAGCTATATATAAATAACCGTTAGCATCATGATGAAGGAGGCTGTTTATAGAGAGCAGCTTACACTGCAGGAATATCAAACATCCAGCAGTTCCCCCGGAAATGCCCATGCAGTTGTCTTCAGGTCTTCTTGTTCGGAGATGGACGGAGAGACCACCGCAATGCTGCTCCGAGACTGATCACTCACCCAGCCTCTTTCAACACCCCCGACCCCTCCTTCCTCCCTCCCTCCTCGTAAAACACGCACAACCACGCCTCCGGAGAGGCACGTACCCAAGCGCAGACTCACAGACACACCTCCTCCAGTCCTCCATCACACACAAACACACGTACACACACGCAAAACCAAGAGTGCGAGAGCATCGTTGGTGAAGACAACATGTAAGGCAGGATGAGGGACGAGTGCTTTGCTCCGGAAGACCCACAGCAGGTGCAGTAGTAGAGAAGCTGCTCCTCTGAGGGAACAAGCTCCACCATGTCCACCGCATCCGATCTGCTCACTGGCGAGGAGGTAAGGCCCCTCTCGCTAAATGTTCCTTTTTTAAAACTTAGCCGAACTCATTCCCTCTTATCTCGGCGGGATATATCCCGGTTTGAATCAGCTGCTTTCTTCTTTCTCAGCAAATGATGTCATTCGGGGCTCAAAGGCATTAGGTCAGCCGCAAAGGATGGAGGGCCGTTCGTGCCGCAGCACCAAAATAAAAGGGGTGCGTAGAGCAAGTATTTGGTAACGCTTCAAGGCTGAATGCGCCTCGGTATGGCCCCATGGGGATGTTTCAGGCGAATCTGCATCACATTTGGTATTGGCTGACAAACCTCGCAAAATGGAAGAATACAGTCAAAGTTTATAGTTTTAGTTGCACACTTACAAACAACCCAGTCATGTTTTATTTAACTGCATGAAGAAAAACCGTATAAAACAAAAACATGTAGCACAGGAAAATACAGCCTTTGGTTCAATAAGTTATTATGTCAATATCATGAGTACATCTTCTGATAAGGTCAATGTTAAGTTGCTCTTGTTGTCACAGATGGATTTTACCCACACACATACAAGATTAAGGCAATTCATTTGTTTTTTTTATACTGAATTTGTGCCCTGAGCTGAGTGTGCAACTCCAGGAGTGTTTCATGGTTTCTTTGCTGTGTGCTGTAGCCATGGAGACAGTATGTGGCATGTGGTTTTTTACTTGTGCAAGAAAGTGTAGTCCCTTTATTCAAGAACAGACTTAGAGCATGAGGATGAGAAGAGGAAGAAATGCATGCATTTAGTTTGCCCTAAGCTTTTAATCCGAATGTGCTGTTTAGTCTTCTGTCCTTACTCATTAACACTTTACTAAAAACAAACTAAGTGCTCAAAATTGTAAAAGATTGTAGAAGTGAACTACTCACTGAGTGTTCAGCCTTCCCATCGTGCACCTCTTTTGGCCTATTTTGTTAGGCTGTTTAATAAAATGAACTCACCAAAGACCTTTCGTTCTTGCTGACATCTCACCTCATTCATTTAACCTCAGAGAATAAGGAGAACAAAAAAAAAAGATTGATCTAAGGAACATTTTTCATCTATGTTGGCTAGTTCAAACTTAGGTACTCATCCCGTCTTGATTTTTATATCATTCACTGATGGGGTATTAGTAATGAATTTATCCCTGCTACATTGAATGACACAATATTATTCTCAGATGGTACTCATATCATAAGGACATTCAGCAATTAATTAGATTTAAGTGAGCATTAGTCACAGTGGTGATGGAGCAGCTGGTCATAATACAATATGTTAACTGTATTTTTAAGAACATCTGACTTATTGTAAAATATATTTTTTCATTACAGCACTTCACAACATTTGGTAGCTTGCTCTTAAATTACAATGCAGTTCTTTAATACATTGCCATACAACTGTTGGTCACATTGAAGCATTTTTTACCTGTGCATCTGACAAACAAGCACTATTACATGATTTTAAAAGTATGTATTACTATTTAATGTAATTGAAACAGAACACTAATAAGGAATATAAGGAGAAGCTGATTGATGTATGCACAATTGATGATCTTAAGTTTAGATGATCAATCTTCCCACACTAATCTGTGATCTGTTATTCATTTGTAATGCTTTTACATACTAACATTCATTTCTCAAATCTAGAAACAGTATTTTGAAATAACATAAATAATCGGTAGGGAACTGTAGCCATTGTCTGTATTTTGATTAGGAGCAGCAAAATACACACATGTATCTTATAATATGTCTCGGTAACTCCACCAAGTAAAGCAGAGACTGACAATGATGGTTTGTCTGTCATGATTGTTCATGTGTGAATGGACGTGATATTGAGGTGTGTTGTGGAGACATGACAGGGAGATGGCTGGTCAGTCCTCTCTCATCATAGTGAACAGATGGTAACTCAGGGTTAGCTTGTAGGTGTGTGCCAACAAGGAAGGCCATGACACATACAGTAAATCCATTGGGGAAACAGAAACATTATTGTCTTCAAATACAAATATTTCAAGGCCTTTAAAAATACTCTGGATTCTTGAAGCAGAGATTAACAGCAGTTGTCAGCACATCATTTATTTAATATTGGAATAATTGAAACGTTATGAATAAAATATGCTTTGTTGCACTGCATTTGAAATGAGAAAATATAAAAACAAGGATACCCACTTAGACACACTAGTATGCAAATACAATTTTCACTGTAATTTAGTTAATTGGTTATATATTCAGTAAGTTTCATCTTACATTTACTATATGGACAGCTGGTGAGCATACAGTCTCTCCAGTCTAATTTCAGGTCATGTCATGTCAGTCTTGTGTTGTAATTACATACAAACTGTTTATTTGTGACTGTTGACATTAAATTCCTTTGGTTAAAAACGTAATAATGACTTTATTAGATTTATACACATCATCTTAACCATCTTAAGTGTTGACATCTTGTGTCATGATGTAACACATATTCATTAACATCAGATTCAACTTAATACATTGTTGAATAAAAAAAATCGATTTGATGAATGATTTAAACATATTATCAGAATCAGAATCAGAATACCTTTAATCGTCCCACAGAGGAGACATTTTCGTTATTACAGCAGAAAGAGCCAAAGACAGCTTAATATTACACCCAAGATACTAAAAAAATATATATACTGGCTGATGTTAGTTGCAATTTTGGTTCATAAACTGATGCTACTATTTGTTTAAACAACTTTCTCTTTTTTGCAGAACATTTACCTCAAATCTCTACATTACATTGCATTGAAATGTATTTGTTTCCTTCTCTCTCTTTTTTTCTACAGGTTGTGTTGATCTTGAATCACACCGAAAGGAAGACATTGAGGTTACTTTAAGATGACAAGAACACATCCCCCTGATATACTGGCATCGACTCTATATCAGGACTTCTCTAATCCCATCACCAACCAGAACATTTCTCTCCACTCTTCCCAGCAATGTGACTTGAAGATGATCGACAAACCAGAAATCATTAACAAAAGACACTGCCGCAGCTTTGACTTCATTGAGTCACTGGATGACCCACAGTCTCTCTCTTCATCAATGGAGTACCCTTACAAGAGGACTGAGGATCAGACATTAAATAAAGATCTAATGTGGAATGGAATAGATCAACCGGGATACCTTCGCTTTTCGTCTCCTGATCTGTTCAACACCAGGCAGTTCCAGCAGCAAACCAGCCAGGACAAAACAAGCAACCTTACATGTTTGGACTCTAAAAAGAAAACAAGATCTAGAAGTGCTCCTAGAATTAAGTCCACCCTCACTCCTGTGCCCATCTCAGTTTCTCCTCCAGGAAACAGGAAGGGGAGGGATGTGTCCCAAGCTGCTTCAGATACCTTGAGGACTTCTGAAACACATCGAGAATCCTACTCTTCAAATAAGGCTTTTTTGAATGAGGTGCACCCTATCAAACTGCAGCCTCAGTCTCCTCTTTATGTCTCAGACTGTTTTGATGAGAATAAACCAGATAAACCAGCTATAACCCCTCATGTCAGGTGCCGTGTGGACATTAAACCGGATGCTGCTGTACTGCAGCATACATCTAGGCAGATTCCCAATGCACGGACTGATCATCCTTGGCAGAGATACTCCCAGGCCAGTAGCAGTAGAGGTTTGTATGTTCCTCGACAGATTGTCTCCTCTCCAACGCCCACTCCTAGCGAATGCTACAGTGGAGATTTTAGACAAGGATACCACTATACCACCAGTATGTCTCCCATCTCATACCAGCATCTAGACATGCAAAGAATGCCTTCACCAACAGCACCATATCTCAGTCAGGAACAAAGAGCTTACTCAAATCCTAATATACCGACTAAGTTCTTCTATACAGAGGACCCTGTTCGTTATCCTGTCCATCCCTACTCTAGAGCATACTTTCAGGATGACCGGTCCAGTCTAACCAGCCATGGTAGTACAATGACTAGCCAGTATGATCCAAGGACTCGATGGGTGCACACCCTTCCTGTCAGGTCCTATTTCACAGAAAACTTTTCTAACAGAGAGCCAGCACACTCTGTATATAGTAGGCCTTACTCCACAAGTGAGGCAGGATCATACTTTTCTCAAACTCCACTGTCTAGATCTTACTATGGAGAGGACAGCCGGTTCAATCCCTACCATATGAGTAACTCAAGGTTGTTTTATTCAAAACCATGCTCCCCCGAGGAGCAGTACTATCCATCAAGGCCATACCATACAGAGGGTCGTCGTCGCCCGAGAATGTCGCAGGCCTTTTCAGATGACTGGTATCGCTCAAGTATATCTGGATACTCTAACCAGTCCTCTCAGCTCACACCACCAAGAGTAAGGCAAGACCCCAGTATACCTCCGTGGTTTACTAACAGCTGTTTGGAGACAAATAAACTAGGCGCAGAGGTCAGAAACCACTCAAAATCTTGGGACAATATTCTATATCCAAGGCACGAAAGGGAGCAATCAGTACCACGTGGACGAAGCTATGAAAACTTGTTTCATCAAGCGAAACAAGCCGCATCCTTTGATGTTACATCTCAGCCTGTTATTCTTAACCTCTCAAGTTCACCAAGGCGCTATGCTGCCCTTTCGCTCTCTGAAAGCTCATTAGAAAGGGGTTCAAGCAATCCGTGGAGGAATACCAAGAGCGGGCACTGGTTTGTAACGCCTGAGATCACCATAACAGATAATGACATATCTGCAGGCAACAGAAAGCGGCGAGATGTGCACACTGTCAGCTGGGATATGTTGGACGGTGAAAAGAAACCATCTCAGAGAGTATTGCCTCCTCAGCAGCCACAAAATACACCGGACATAACCAAAGAGAGGAAACACAACAACTTCTCCCTCCAGCAGAGTCTAGAGCAACTGGACGAACTCTTGGCTGATTTGGTGATTGATTACAAACCACCAACTAGCAGAAGATCAAGCGTTGACCTTTTAGACCAGCTGAAACAACTAATTACTGAAGATGACGACAAAGACAGAGAATCTTCGGGTATTGAAAACTACAACACACAACTCCCGTCCTCCAAATCCAGTCCAGACACAATCAAGGACCCTGATAGTGGATGTGATGCTTTCCAAAGGAGTGCAGAAGAATGTTCTCCAGACCATAGCACAGACGAAGATGACACTATGGTGTGTGCTAACAAAAAGTGCAACCGGGTCGAGAGTATGTTCAATGCCTGCTTGTACTTCAAATCATGTCACAGTTGCTATACATTTTACTGTTCACGAAACTGTCGCAGGGATGACTGGGAGTCCCATAAAGAGACCTGTCTGTATGGCCGGGTAACCAGTGTGTGCCGACACTCTCTTAAGTTCTGCAGAGAGAATTCAGAGATCCACAAAGCCTTCTCTCGCGTTGCTAAAGCTGGCTACCTGTCCAGGGGGAGAGGAGTTCTCTTTCTGGGTTTTGCTAATCCAGAGACTGCTGACAACTTCCTCCAAGTTGGGCTTGAGAGCCTTCTCATGTCTCCCACATACCTATCTCTCAGAGAGCTGGATGGCTTTAAAGACAACCTAGGCGAATACTGCAAGGAACTGCAACAGGCAGGTAATGAGTATGACCCCAATGAATGTTTCCTTCTGAATGTATCTGTAGCTGTTGGTGAACTAGTGCCTAACAGACCTTCACCAAGGGTCCAAGCACCAACAGTTCGAAAATATGCAAAGGTGTCGCTGGCCTCCTCAAGCCCTGACAAAAAGGTACTCAGGAAGGATAGTGAAATGGAAACCCTCATCCTCACTCCGCCTCCAGGCACACCGGACATTGACAAAGAAGGGGAGAAGGGGAGGAAAGCCAGAGAGGTGTGCTTTGTCAACATTCAGCGGGAGCTCAGGACGAGAGGAGTCTTCCTACGACACGAGTATCCCAAAATCTATAATCAGCTGTGTGAGTTTGTAGAGAGCAACAAAAGGTTCACTCCAACTACGATTTACCCAATAGATCGGAGAACAGGTAAACAGTTTATGTGCATGATCATGGCTGCGTCCGAGCCAAGAACACTGGACTGGGTGGGTACCCCTCACCTCTTGGATGATATTATATAGTAGAGCACTAAACAGTAATGATAATGATGTCAGCAACTGTACATGCTGTAAATATATGGTGTGGTTTAGCAAAATGAACATTGATATGGGAAAATGTTTAAATAGTATGTGACCAATCTCTCTTTCTGTCTCTCTCTTCTCTTATTTCTCTCTGTCCACACACACACACACACACACACACACACACACACACACACACACACACACACACACACACACACACACACACACACACACACACACACACACACACACACACACACACACACACACAAAGGCCAATATGCTCTCACTCTTAAAGGTTGCACTATGTTGTTTTTGGCTTGTTTTGATCCTGTTGCACTCAGATGAGTTAATAGCCTGCATGTAGACTAGGCAAGTTATCCAGGTGTTTAAGATTTGAACATGTATGTTCTGTGCAGTTTCAACAGACAATGTATGAAGAACACGATATTTATGAAGTACACATCTCAATGCCAACACCGTATAGTATTCACAGCCTGTAACATTCATCCATTATTGATTTCTCCAACAAATGTTATATAAGAAATTAATATTATATCTTGTTACAGTGGTTGTAATATTACAACTGTATTATTACGTATTTTTTCCTGAGTACACTATAGTTATGTGGAAATGTTTTATTATTGCCATATTCATTATTGTTTGATAGAATATGAAGTACAATCAAACCAACTATTTGTTTCCCACTTCAATAATAATTTAAGTTGGAACTTATATCATCTTGTGGTAAGACTTGATGTCATTCTTGTATAAATTGCTTTGTTTGAAAGTGGCCTTCAGTCGAAAAAAAATTGCATTTGACACAAGGCAATGTATGTAATGATTTAGCTATTTCTTAATGTTTGGGAGATCTTGACTTATTTGAAATACCATTGTAAATGAACAATTATTTTGCTCAAAGCATGTTATTTTTATTCAGGTATTTTAATATGGATATTGCTTATAATAAAATGTATAATGTTAAAGAGAAACTGTTGATGCTTAGAAATATAAGAGGTATATTATATATATTGAATATTAGAAAATTTGAACATCATGATCTTGAGACCTTATTGTAACTAATACACCAGTTCTTAAACAATATGCAATAAAAGAGCAACCTTAACATATATATTGTAAAATGCTATTTTATTATTAATATTAAATAATTCCCTGGAGCCAAGAGCTGCAAAGACTTTGTTTGCACTAAAACATACATTATAAAAGAAGAATGTTCATAACACAGCTGCAGCACTGAACCCAGATATGATGTTATGCCTGCTTCCATTGCCGTTGTTGACTAATCTAAGGTTGCTCTTTTACTTGATTATATATATCTTTGTGCAAGACCTTCTGGAACTTTCTATTTTGTGATGTTTATAACCCATATATAAATATATAATAAATGGAATTTAAAGATTGATCATGGGGCTTTCCATTTCTCATCCTCAATACTTCTTATTAGGTATTTGCAGGGTTAGTGTATTTCATGTTATTACACTATCACCTAGTGGAACATTAATGTATTACTCCTTTCTTTTAAAATAGGAGCAGTTCACCTTATTATTGATTTAGATGGACTTAAACAATTGTTAACCTATTCATTAACCAGCTTGAATATTTATAGTAATAAACTAATTTTGAATCTAAGCAGTTACATCCAGCAGAGTACAGTGACAGAGTTACAATATATGGCAGAATTAAAGATCCTTTACTTATACTGAACATTTATAAACCCAGTTATAGTTAAAAACCTAAACAATAATTAAATCATCTATAAAGATAATGAGTCATTGTCCTTTTTGTTTCACAGTTAGATGATACCCCTGCTTGGCTAAATCTCAGAAACTTTTATTATTTTTCTTCGTTTTTCAGCTCTGAGTTGTTGGGAGCATTACATCATGTGCTTTGTTCAGTTTATCCAGAATGTTTTCACATAAATAAAATAAATCCAATGCCATACTTATTTGAGTCACAAAGATCCTACACACATTTTACAGCAGTAAATATATATAATAATATAGTATTAGTAACATCTCATAAAGTATGGTATTTTGGAGAAACTGTGAAGCAAACTTTTTTTATCATGATGAAAACAATTACAGTCTTGTTTGAAACTATAGGGTGCCACAACACTTAAGTTGAAGATGCTCACAGGAATGAATAAGAACAATTACAAAAGATTACTTTGTAGTGTGTTTGTAGTGTTTCAATTGAAAAATGGTTTATTATCTGACAGCATTTGCACCAAAGTTTTACCTACCCGTACTTATGTAAAAGTAAAACTGCTTCTGTTTCATATCATTAATCCAAATCTGCAAAGTATTAATGGTATTAAATAAATGTAGTGGAGTAAAAGTACACTTTGGTACCTCTGAATTGTAGGTGTGCTGTAGAAGTACAAAGTAGCAAAACACTTAAATACTCAAGTAAAGTACAAATCGGATCAACGTTTATTTATATCAATATCACAAAACACGTTTGTCTCACAACAAAAGACTATACAAAATACAATAACCCCATAAAATAAAATAAAATACCAGTAAATGTAAGACCCAGGAGGATAAACATAAGGAATAATCTGAAACCAGCTCTATAGGCTTTATTAAAAAGGAAGGTCTTCAGTGCACTCTTAAAATTATGGACACTGCCTCTGGAAATAGGTTCCAGAGAAAGGGAGCTACAAGTACCCCAAAGTTGTACATAAGTACAGTACTTGAGTAAATGTAGCCTACCTAGTTACTTTACAACCTTGTGTGGGTTAGGCATGAGTGTTTGTCGGCCTGGTTTTTTGTTGGTAGGTAAAGCTTCCGTTAACAGGCCTTTGCGCATGCGGGTTGCGCAGGTCTCCTCGTGATGACAGCAAATGACAGCACTGTTCACTCCTGCAGAAGCCAGGGTGAGACGGCTAACCGTCAGCAAACGGCTCGTCTGATCCGAGAAATCTGATGATCGGCTGTGTTTAGGGAAAAAGTGGACCACTAGAACACGAGTATAACGCTTGGTAAGTAGCTGAATTGAAGTTGGCATATTTTACTGATCATATTTGATCATTCGGGAGCTTGCAGCCTAAAGCTAAGCTAACGTAGCTAACTAGCTTAACGTTAGCTTACCCTAGTTTACTAGCAAGCGTTAGCCGTGTTTAACTAGGTTTACGATAGCAGGCTGCTGTTGCGTTTAGCCAGAACACCAGTTTGCTGTCTGTTCTCAAATCACGACAGATACAAGCCAGTTTTGACTTGTGCCAACGTAGCTAACTGCTGGGTTTGGTTAGTATCCGTCATAGCATTTAGCTGACCTTATGTTAACTACGTGTTTTATTTGATACGATTCCCTGGTCGTCTGGTGGTAATCAAAGCTGTGGTAACAAGCAGTCACAAACCTGAACCTAAACAAACCATTTTGATTCGTTCAGTTAAATATCTGTTAACGAGTATACCAGCAAATCAAGGACACTATAAACTTGCGAATTAGCACATCCAAATGTTTCAGTTTATTGTGTCTAATGTTCCCACACCCTCATATTGAGCCTGAGAGGGTAATGTTTGGCTAAAGTTGTTAGCCTAAAAACATAACCACTTAAACACTATTTGTAGCGTTAAGGCTTGTAAGGCATTGGGCATTAGCCATACTGCCATTTAACATCATAAATGTTTAAACACTGGATATTCACTTTAACTCTTAGTAGCATTGAGGTAGTAAATGCCTTCCCATCTGCCCAATATAACTGTAGTAATAAGTCATAGACAAATATATGTTATATTATCAAGGTAAAAACGTAAACATTTGCTGGTTTACTCCTTGTCAGACATGAGATTTTGCAACTTTTCTGAGGTTTTGGATCAGAAAACTTAAAAGGTTTGTGTTTTCTAAGAAATAACATGTTAATTAAAACACAAAGGGCTCAGTGCACTTGTGACCAAAGCATAAATGAAAGGAAATGATTATTGTTACAGCTCAAACATACATTCATTACCTTGTTCTTTGGTGACAACTGGTCCTGAATTATACTTACTTTGTATCTGCCCATCACAAACGCACTACATTTTTTACCAACTACTAAATACCACATTATCCTCATAAGTTAGTTTCACTAACTTTGTTGTATGATTAAGTCTTAATCTGCTGTGAATCAGGCTTGATCAACAGGAATTTTATTCTTATTTTTCTTTTTATATTGCCTGGTTCAAACTCTTGTTGCTTGCTAACTGGATTTCTCCTAATTGATCAGAATGGGTTCTTTATATGTCTGGATACACAATGCTAAAATCTGACATGGATATTTATATATATGCATTTTCGACTGTTTGCTTCACTCTTTCCTGACCGCTGCAATGCATCATAAAAATGTTGGTTTGAGTAAAATGTTTGTCTTCATACTCCAGTCGGATGTTTTCGTAATGTGAAGACAGGGCTCTGTAAGGGGCTTTAAAGCTTGGCTAAACTTGCACTTTTTGCCCATTTCAAAGGTCCATCCTTGCTGAGAGCAAAACTAATAGTTCACTCTGGTGCTCCTCATCAACTGGTGCAATCAACAACCTCTAAGAGTAGGAATTTGCCCTCAAGACAGCAGGTAAAATGACAGCACCTCAGGTGAACTGGGTTAAGTTCCATGATACCTGAGTCTACAGTACAAGTCGTAACATTAAACTTCAGCAGATCATTGAACTGCTTATCGATGAACCATGTTAATGGTACATGCTGTTTATCCATAAAGCTTGCATTTTATTCCCTGTGATTACCTATATCCAAGCTGATAACAATGACACATAATGTAGTTTAATCAGGAAGTCCAGCTTAAATATTGTTCTGTTCTCTACAGATTATTGAGGAGCCACAAGAAATCAGTTTTATCTGTCCTCTTTATCTATCCCTAACCCCAACCCCAACCCTAACCCTAACCCTAACCCCCTCTTTATTTAGCAAGACTCTACCCCTAAATAAGGATGCATCTTATGTGTGTATTGGTTTTTTTTCTTCTCATTTAGCCACAAACAAAGCTTGTTGTGTCCCTCCGGTGGACATTGTCAAACATTCCTTTTGGGGAGTGGTGGCCTTAAAGTTAGAGAAGTGAGCTTTTTGGCTATAAGGTTGCTTATCCAGCCCAAAGACTGGCAGAATACATCTGGGTGGGTGCAGTGAAGGAGTAAGATCAAATGCTCAAAGCTAGCTTCCAATGCTTGACAGTATTTTTAATGGTATGGAAACATTTCAATCAGTATTCAGGGTTCAATAGCTTTCCCGAATAGTGAGAAAGTTCACTCTTAAACTTCATGTACTTGGTCTCCTTACCGAGCAGTGTAAGAAATTATCGGAAAGGGAAGTGTGAAGAGGATGTTGGCTCAGAAACATGAATACCTTTTTGTAGAAAGTGAAGTCCTTTGAGCAGCTATAAAAAGCACTTTGTTCCGTTGGTCGGTCTCTCTGTGTGTGTGTGTGTGTGGGAAGAGTGGGCTGTGTTCCAAACACCTTTACTATGGTGCTGGAATATTTACTTTAAGGAGTGTGGTTTAGCTCTATGCATTTTCAAAAACAATATCCAACTTTAAACTGTGTCACTATATAACTTGTAGAGAAACGTGCTCGTTGCATTTTAAATCCTCTGCGTTGTCTTTGACCTGTCTCTTATGATACCTTGTCGCTGTGATTATGGTGCTTTCACCAATGTTATGGGTGATTTATTTCCCTCATGTTAACAGTATTCAGTGGCTTCTCTGCCACAATCCCTCTCACACAACTACGAAGGTTGCAAATTATGCCTTCCCTTATACTGTCTGTTGTTTGGTTTCTCTTCTGCTTTAAAGTTCCTCAGCGCTGTCCATGACTGACTCACCAGGTGGCTTTATGCAGTGCTTTGTATTGAAGCTGATGGGCACAGGAGGACTTGACAGATGTCAGTTCACCTCTCTGCTAGCCACTTAATAGCCTAGTTGTTTTTCACTTCCTTCCAAGTATGTGAGGAATGTGCTTATTTAAGAACATGAGAGTAGATGTGGAAGTGCACCCTGACTGTTCTCAATAGCCAGTTACCTGTGAATTTATTCAGCTGTAAAATGGAAGCAAAGACAAATGTATATGTCTTATTTGCCTTTTATAAGATCTCTCACAGATCGATTCATTTTACAAAATTGCAAGTCCCAACCAAGGGGTCTCTTTAAATGCAGCTCCCTTTTGTGGCGTCTTTGTTTGCTTTGAACTGTTTTTTGTATCCAAAAGCAGCACGAAGACCTTGGAAATTTAAATTGGGTGGTTATTCTACACAAATTTCTAAGAGAAAAACATTTGTGGATTTACAGCAAAAATAAATGCAGATTACTCAATAATGTAAATAAGCATGAGTTTCACACCCAGTTAACACCCCACTCATGTTATCCTCTTGACCTTTTTCAAGAACATGTTTTGGAAAAATATTAAAATAAGAACCTCCAAGGGCAAAGAAAAATAATTCCATTTATATGATTTGAAATTATGAATCCAAATTTTTTTTGTAGCTACTGTTTGTTACTTTTAATGATGAATCACTTATATTTTCGTTATTTGCACCCAGGATTCAGCTGTGCCTTGCAAATAATACATCTGCATTTTTTTCTGCATACTAATGCCTAAAAGAGAGATTTTTAACTAAAATATATTTTAAAACTTGACCTGTTTTGGACTATTATTACACTATTATCACAGTTATTAGAGATCGGTAATCTCAATACTGTTTATTCTTGGTTGGCCAAGAGAGTCTAATATGGAGTCTATTATTACGTGTTTAAATCCGCATAACCAATTTGATTTGTCAGACACATCATATCTAACGTCGTGGTTGTCTGTTAGCTTGTGAACAATGACACTGCCTTGCAGTCATTCCCACTCTTAGGCCGTTTTCTCCAGTCTAGTCTCTTTGTCCTCCCAGAGCCATAACTCCACAGTTAAATCTGAGTTTGTTATGTTTGCTAGAAGCCACAAAAGGCTTTTGTGCCAAGGATGCACCAAGAAATCATTCAGATTTCATGCCCTCAGCTTGGTTTGTATGTCTTGGCTATGTAAATCTGGAAAAATGGAAAGTGATTTGCATAATGTGCTATGTAGCGTCTCCTGAAGCTTGTGAAAAGCGTGCTTTTGTTGTTGTCATTGAGGCAGCGTGTGAAGCACATGGAATGCAAATGATCACTTCCCTCGAATGACCCAAGAGTCATGTACTTACTTTCAAATGCAGCTTTACTATGATACGTACCATACGATATGGTATGAAAACTACCATATAGTACATTTCAACCACAATTTCAGAATCCTTACTTTTTGGGTTTGGTATCAGCCAAGTACACATACTAGACAGTCCCACAGCATTGTTACAAGTTCAAGGCCAGATAGTTACAACAATGCTGTTACACTGACAGGAAAAATGCAGTTTTTACTCTTTGATTGACATGTCTTTTTTTCAAATTCTGGGAGTTCACTGTATGGAATGTTTAAAGAATACTTCAGAATTTGAGTCATTTACATAAATTGAAGGACTTTCAGGAGACAGATAAAACAAAAGATGGCTTGAGGCCAGAACCAGAGATTGTTTGGGGTTTTTCTGCCTTCAACAATAATCCACTTTCAAAATTGTTGTGATAACATTTTTGGGGATTGACTAATCCATTGATTGCATACTGTTTCAACGCAAAACACAGACTTCTTTTTTTCATACATCTGTAGTTTCAAAGGACCTTCTAAGATAACCCAAATGGCATGCTATACTATCCAAGACAAATACATTTCACATATGTGGTATTTCTTTTTACCACACCTGCCCGTAAACACTTTCTTTCTTTTCACTGATGTGTTTTTGTTGTTTCACATATTAACGTGATTTACCTGTTTTTTGTGCTCCAGTGATTTACCCCTCTGCCTGTGTGAGCTGGTGAAGATGGTGAAGCCAGACATCCACACTCTGGCCCACCACCTGAAGCAGGAGCGGCTGTACGTGGCATCAGAGAAGCAGCTGATCCAGAGGCTCAACAGTGACGTGCTGAAGACAGCCGAGAGGCTGTACCGGGCCGCATGGATTGCCAAGCAGCAAAGGATCAACCTTGATCGTCTTATTCTCACCAGGTCAGACCTCTCCTTTTTTCTGAAGCGATCATTTTCTGTTATGCATGCCTGTGATTTATCACAATTTTATTTTACTGTACAACAGAATGCAGTTTTGAATGAATGGCAGATAATATTATGCATCGTGTTGTTGTAATTATACTGCAACATTTCAAACTTGAGGACGTGGCAAATGTTTTTTAATCTGAAAATGTATTGTGCTAACACATACGTGAAAACAACAACAGGTTGGATACTGTGTGTTGTTCTTCACTTGGCCCTGTCGCTATACAGTTTTGATCAGTTGTCAGTTTGGGCCTGCAGTCCAAGAGCATCCCTGCTGAGCATGTGATATAACGCTTGTTCATGCTTGTCTAAAGATGGATAGATGTCAGTGAGAACTAGGATGTGTAATCTTTCAGTACAGAAGTTAGCATGAACTATTTGGACCCACTATGTCTGTAGGTGGGGCGAGATCCGGTTGTTATCTAACATCTTATCTAATTATCATAGTTGTTCGTACAAGAGATTATTCATGTTGTATATTAGTAATGACACCATACTTTTTTATTACAGTGCGGAGGCCTCTCCAGCTGAATGCTGCCAACATGCCAAAATGCTGGAAGACACGCAGTTTGTTGATGGCTACAAGACTCTGGGCTTTCAAGAGACCATTTATGGCGAGTTCTTGGCCCGGTTGAGGGAAAACCCCAGACTGGTGGCTTCCTGTCTGGTGGCAGGGGAGAGGCTGAACCAGGAGCACAACCAGTGTGTCACCCATACAGTATTCACCTCACTTTATGGCAACTGTATTATGCAGGAGGATGAGAGCTACCTGCTACAGGTCAGTAGCCTCACTTATCTTCAGTGTTCGGGGTTGTCCACACCAAGGACCAAGGAATGATTACTATAAATCTTCTTTTAAAAAAATAATAATTCCAACTTGTGGGTGGAAAGCAGAGTACTATCAAACTATACTGAGGATGTCGGTGGTGAAAGATATTGTTGGGATCACTTTCAGAGCCATTGACAATGATTGTTCTACTCAGAATGAAGATGAGGAAAATGGTGTTTGGAAATATTTTCTATTTGCAATAACATTTCCTTATTGTGCAACAATACGAATTATTAGTGACAGTGGGGGCTCACTATTTATAGTTATCATCATAGCTTACATTCTGGGTGTGGCTGGCCCTTTACACATTTGCAAACTTATAATAGCCTTTCTGTATGATGCCAAGTTTTTTTAATCTGTTTTTCTTTTATCATCTCCCAGGTGTTGCGGTACCTGGTGGAGTTTGAGCTGAAGGAAAGTGACAACCCTCGCCGTTTGCTGCGACGGGGAACCTGTGCCTTCAGCATCCTTTTCAAGCTCTTCTCCGAGGGCCTGTACTCAGCCAAACTCTTCCTCACCGCCACTCTACATGAACCCATTATGCAGCTGCTGGTTGAAGACGAAGACCACCTCGAGACCGACCCAGCCAAGGTGACGGAGCGCCTCACTCCGGCCCAGCAGGAACGCTTCGGAGAGAAGGGCTCCGAGGGCTACAAACAAAGGGTGCAGTCAGCGGTGGAGGCCAATGAAGCTAAGCTGGTAGCTCTGGTCAACAAGTTTATCGGTTACTTAAAGCAGAACACCTACTGCTTTCCCCACAGCCTGCGCTGGATTGTGTCGCAGATGTACAAGACGTTGTCATGTGTGGAGCGTCTGGAGGTGGACGAGGTGCGCACCATGTGTACCGACCTGCTGCTGACCTGCTTCATCTGCCCAGCTATAGTCAACCCGGAGCAGTATGGAATCATCTCAGATGCCCCCATCAATGAAGTAGCCCGCTTCAATCTAATGCAGGTTTGTGGCAAAGCATGCAACCAATACACGCATCATACGTTTGGTAATCATGATACAGTATTGATTCATATTGCATATCATTTGTTACACAGGTGGGGCAGCTTCTGCAGCAGTTGGCCATGACTGATAATGATGCAGACCCAAGGCGTAAAAGCAGTTTGGCCAAATTTGATAAGGTGCAGGAACCACGGTGAAGTTTAGTTAAATCCAGACTAAGGCAACATGCATTTCTCCTTGTACTAATTTACACTTTTATGTCTCTGTCTCTAGAGTTGTGTAGCTGCTTTTCTGGATGTGGTGATTGGTGGAAGAGCAGTCGAGACCCCACCCATGTCCTCAATGAACCTCCTAGAGGGCCTCAGTAGGACTGCCGTCTATATTACACATAATCAGCTGCTTGTGCTGGTAGGCCCTTTTGTTAAAACTGATATCCAAATATGACATTTGCAGACCATTTGATAGATGGATTCATTTTGTGTTGACAATAAGCTACAGGGTAGAACCACAAAAAAATAGTGCAATTCACATGTGACAATTTAGGATGAGTCATTGTTACTGGAATTTCAATAGCGTCATGCGAAAGCTTAACTAGACTGTCGCAGTTCTGTTCAAGGCATTTGTCAAAGCAACCTACACATTCTTAAAAATAGGCTGGATAGTCGCAAGCAAAACAGAAATATGTCTTGAATGAGTTTACCTCATTACTCTAGTGTGACCTCAACGTGTATATGTATTGATACATTATTATGTTTATGTCAGGACTTATGGCAGCTCAAGAGCCATTTTGTGGCTTTTGTATTGAGGATCTTTCGCCCTTCATTGTAAAACACCTTTTGTCAATGAACTCTAATAAAGCCATGTTTGATTCTACATTTGGTGCCAGCAACAGTTAGACTTAGGCAAGTGCAAGCTTGTAATCTCACACCCTCCTATAAAAACCTGTTCAATTCCAATAATGTTTCCCGTGTCCTGCATAGGTGGACTTTGTAAGGAACGTGATGGCAGGGGACCACCTTCGGGAGGAGGAGCACATGGCTCTGGAGACTATGGTAGCCAATGTGCCCCAGTCTCGAGCTGTGAAGAGCAACAGTCTGGAGCTCACTCCCTCCAACACTCCCCAGCTCTCCCCGGCTACCACTCCTGCCAACAAGAAGAACAGGCTCCCCATAGGTACCTCCTCGGCCTCTGAGCCTGTTTTTCCTTGCCACTTTTTAAAAATAGATACTTAATTGTGCTCTAAGTTTTCGAAACGCTTGTTTCCTGATGTGAGGATCCAAAGGACATGTTGATTTAAAGGAATATCACAATTTAAAACAAGAATCAAAAGATAGAATTGTTATGTTTTAGCTAATGGGAAGCAAAATAAACAAGTAGAATTGAGTGGTGATGACTAGTGAAAGGCCTGTGTTTTATAGCAAGCTAATGAGCTTCTTCTCAGCTTGTTATAAAGATAATTAGCATGGCCTGGATTGAGGCTCAATTACAGAAATGACAACCAATTAAATTACCAAATATAAATGGACTCATTTTAATTGGAATGGATGGAAAAGATGCATAGACTACCTTCATTAGCATTCTCAAGACAAATGATGTTGTAGCAACACCCCCTTAATTAGAAATTAACCACTTGTGCTCGCTATTCTGAAATATTACTTTTATACACACAATCTTGACTTGATACTTGAAATACTTTAAAGATTCTGAGATGTACTCTGTATCCTTTCTCAAACTCCCTACCTTTTGTCCTTCTCCTTTCCTCCTGTGCTGCCATTGACCAGGACAACACTTAGCCGCTATAACATCCTGGGACCCCACAACCACCACTCTGTCTGCTCACATTCCATTAGTTACCCCTTTTGGTGGGTAGCATGTCAGTGGTGTTAGCGCAGGAGAGAACTTAACCCAAGTTGCGCTTTAGATAAAACTCATCTAGTGCTAACCCTAACCTCACTGCTTCGCCACCGTTACCCAGCACTGCTGTTGTCCATTTGCTCTCACCCGGCTTGCTTTACCCTGCACTGTGCTTTGGCTCATTATTACACCTAAAAGGTTTTTCTCAGTTGTTTTTGTCATCTTAAGTTTTCCTCTTTTTGCTTCCCCATTCAGCTGAGTATGGCTTTTCATTACCAGGTAGAGTTGGGGGAAAATGTGTACAGTAGTCCACCTTTCCTCTCTCTGGTCTGTGCCTGAGTTGTGGTCAGAATAAAGAGAGTAGTTCTCTGATGTGTTGTGGTTGTCTTCTAAATAGCATTATAGCATCCACTTATTTCTGAGAAAGTAACGGCAAATCAATTTATAGTGGCTTTACAAGCAATATTGGTGGACATACAGTGTTCCGAGAACTCTTAACTATTTGAAACTTGATATTATGTGTCATTAATGGAGGACAAAGGATGTAACCACATCCTTTTAATTTTCTTCAAAGTCTTGATTCCCTGTTCATGCTTTGATGGAAGCATGGTTCAGAAAAAAAACACTTTCATTGAGAATGAAACACAATCCAGGTTAAGTGTCATGTGGTAAAATGCCTTGATTGCCTGTTATGTAATTCTCTTGAGATGATTGGAGAAGTTAGAAACAGACATCCTGTGTGAATCCATAGTCTCAGTAGACTTGTATAGTACCTTTACTTACGTAGTTGTCCTTTTTCCCCCTTCTTTTATGAATCCACTGGATCGAGCTAAGTACTCAATGCCGTCTTCTGGGGCTGAAATATCTGGTCTTTAGAGTGGTATGAGTATCATGTGTTGCTTAAGTGTTTCATTATGTTAGCGCTCCCATTTTTACCCCAGAAACATTGAAAGCAGGTCAGTGGATTTCAGTATAGGACATATCAAATATTATTATGTACTAACTACCGTCTAACATCTATGAGGGATGGTCTTGTCTTTAATGTCACACCAGTCTCATTTGATCATAAAAAAGGTACATTTGACAGTATTTTGTGAAACCAAAAAAGACATTGTGACTTCAGCTCACTTTCTTTACATTCTTCATATTGGTGTGACATAACAAATGGGTTTTAGTTTTCTAGATTCACGCTTTAGGATACAGCGTATCATTTTCATTAATACTGATCTCAACATTTTTGGGTTTAAAACAACGATATATGTTGTTATTGAGTGTCTTCAGGAAATAACAGTGGTTTAATTCCCTCCGACCCAGCAGCTGCTCGCAGTCGCAGCCGTACCAACATAGCCCAGGAGGGGGAGGCAGAGGCCAGCTCCCAGGAGTCCCTGCAGGAGCTGCTGCCAGAGGAGGTGCTGGTGATTTCACTTGGAAATGGTCCTCAGTCGGTCCCTGGGATGATGTCAGAGAATGAGGTAATGTGATTTGAATTATTGTAATCATTTACAGGAGAGATTATGGTGTGATAAATTCAATGTAATATCTTTTTCTAAGACTTCATAGAGTCTGTGTCATGAATTTGATAAGAACCTTGTATCTCATGTATAAGTACCTCCCTGATTCCAGTGTTTCCTGCTGTCTTTGAATGAGAAACTGGCTCTACAAAGAATGACTCATGGCAAGACAAGGTAGCAACCATCAATGTTTTTTAATGTATGCTCTTTCTCTCTTAACTGCTCTCTAGGTTTTGAACCTGCAGATGGCTGATGGGGCCCAGGGGGATGGCCATGCTGATGATACTAAGCTGCATGGTAAACCAGACAAGACCCTGCGCTTCTCCCTCTGCAGTGACAACTTGGAAGGCATCTCAGAGGGTCAGCCAACAGTCTGATGATAAATAAAGCTAAAACATGACAAAACATATTGCTGCTATGTTTACTTTTGTATTTCTGATTACTGAGTGATAACAGAAAACTTGAAATTAGTGTTTTTGGTTTGTGGAAGCACATTATTGCGATCATGAATCGATCTCCATTGATGTTTTTTTACATCACTGTTATACAGACACAAATAAACAACAATAGAAATACTATGAGGCTTAGACAAATATGACTGAATTAGTTACTGACAGTTGTATGTATTATTCCCCCCTCAGGTCCTTCCAACAGATCTAACTCTGTGTCATCTCTGGACCTGGAGGGAGAGTCTGTTTCCGAGCTGGGAGCCGGACCATCAGGGAGCAACGGGGTGGAGGCGCTACAGCTTCTAGAGCATGAACAGGGTATGCGTGTGTATTTTAAATACTGCTAAAAAAAGTTGAGTTGGATGTAAAAATATATAGCAATTTTGTCAAGAGATCAAACAGGAAATGAAGGGTTACAGATGAAAGATATTAATGTGCAGTTCCTGTCTCACATCCTTTGTGCCTCCTTCAGCCACCACTCAAGACAACCTGGATGACAAACTGCGCAAGTTTGAGATCAGAGACATGATGGGTCTCACAGATGATCGGGACATCTCTGAGACGGTGAGCGAAACCTGGAGCACCGATGTGCTCGGCAGTGACTTTGACCCCAACATGGATGAAGATCGGCTGCAGGAAATAGCAGGTGGGGCATGGCTTTCTGTATTTCCCCATATTCACTCCCTGTCGGCAAATTGATAAATCCAAACAGCCTGTGTGATCATTGCACATTGTACTAGATGAATGGGAATCTTACCCGACTATTGTTTAAGTAGATTTAGAGAAATGTCCTCACCTTGTGGTATGTTGGTGAAATAGCATCAAAATGCAGGTTTTCAATGCAGCATAGGAGCTATAAAGAAACACAAATATGGAACTACTCATACCTTGTAATATAAAAAGTGATTTGAATTGATTTACCACATTCAAGCACAGCTTAACGGAACTAAATAGGTCAGCGTTTCTAGTTGTTTCTGTGCAAATGGTTTATTAGTTATTTTACGTCAATTTCTGAAATTGGTACTTTGATGTTCCGAATTCAGTGCTCTAATGCAATTTCACTGCCAAATCTTATATCCAAACAATGCTTAGTTGCTCAGTTTTTATGATTTTTAATAAAAGAAAAATAACTGAATAAACTATTAATTGAAAAATAATAATTAAGGTTCAAGCAAAAACTGCCAATTTTATACCCATTGTCTTTTTCCTACTGCTGCTGACGTCTAGATGTAACTGAATATGCAATTATCTTCCAATCATGTAAACTGCAGTAATGAATTGGAGGCATTCAAATAGAGAGTGGACTCTAGGGGCATACCAAGATGATTTCTACATGTCTCTGGAAGTATATCCTGAAGATAGCTTGCATCATCACAGTGACGGTGTCTAATCTAGTACATGCATGCATTATCATAATATGCTGATTTATATAAAAGGTAAACTTCTTCAGTAGATATCGGAGGGCAGATTCAACCTCTGCTCTATTTTGAGCAAGGACTATGATTGTTAGGCACAGATTGTAAAAATCCTAAATCCATCTAATGTAAATCTTGCTGTATACAGAATATTTTAGTCTTTACATTCCTCTCTCCTTGCCTCAGTCTTTTTCCTTGCAGCCTTCCCCCTGCCCATCTCGCTTTCCTTCTGTCTCTCTGACATTCACTCTGTCCCTGCAGTCTTATTGACCTTGGTTCCTTCTCATTTGCATCGACCATTTTTCATTCTTCCGAATATGGCGTTCGGGGACTTTTCCATCATTAAGTGAATTTACAGCGATTTCCTTATGTGTTTTCTCCAAGGGATTGGGTTATGAGATGCACATTAAATATCCATTAATACCTCATTATCCCACTGATAAGATTACCATGATAATGAGGCAGAAATTCTAATTGTTTCACTTCTTGTTGTGCCACTCATTTAATCATCCACCTGAAAGACAAGTACTCTGCGCCCTTACCTTGAAGACTGTAAACACGGACAGCGGGATAGAGCTCTCCCACCGCCAATGAGAGCCCTACCCCCGCCAACATCAGTACACACTGTTGCCTGCGTGCTGGCATGCATGCGTGCTCATGGCGTGTGTGTGCCATGATGTGGAAGCGGGACATTCCAGGGGGCACGGCTACCACAGGTCGACTCTTTGGTCTTGAGCCTTGGCCAGTGACTCCCACTCACACCTGCTAGCTCCTCCACATTCTTCCGCCTTGTTAAGCCTCGGCTTTCCAAATGGAGATGGAGGGATGGCGTGCTGAGGACTTTGTGGGAGGGTGGGCAAAGTGGTAATTTGGTTGTGAGTAATGCTAGGCTAAATCAACAGCTCAAAGTCATGGCCCTCGAGGCCGAGGCAGGGTGAGATATTACCATTAACCTCTGACCTTTGGCACAGTGGTGTATTGTGCCTTTGGGTCCCAGCATGGAATGCACGTGACCTCCAACTCTCTCTGTCTCTCACTGTCACTGAATCCCCATCCACACGCCATTCAGAGAGGCTTTTCCTACAGTTTATACTTATCTCAGTCTATTTCACAGTGTTTTTAGACCTGTGGGCATACTGTAAATACGATGGAACGGGTTTAATCAAAATATAACGAGAAAGCAGTACAGTCAGTACCACTTCCTCAGGGATTACATCACTCCATGAATACGTGGATTGAAAGAAAAATACATTATTTGGGATAAAACCTTAATCATGTCAGCCATTTATCAGGAAAACATGCCAAACATTTGCTAGTCCCAGCTATAATCTGTGATGATTTGCTACCCTTTTCTATTATAACATAATGAAAATTGGTTTTAAAAACAGAAATAAAAGTCGAATAGACAATTCTTTAAAAAATGTATTTAAAATCATTCTTGTATAACTTGTAACAATTGACAGACCCTTGGATGCGGGTATCATTTCTGTAGGGGCAATTTCAAGTTCACATGTTGCTCATATTTAAAATCTGAATAATTTATTAGAACTAATTACAGAATATGAATCAACACCAGTGCTATAACAACAGACAGGCTTGCTAGTACATAAAGGTGACTTGAAGATGACTTTGTGACCACGGAGCTGACTTCTTAAATAAAAAATAAATAAAAGCATTTTGTTGAAGGAGGTTAACTCTTTGTCTCTCTCTCTCTCTCTCTCTCTGTGCTCTCAGGGGCAGCTGCGGAGAACATGCTCGGCAGCCTGCTGTGTCTTCCTGGCTCGGGGTCAGTGCTGCTGGACCCCTATGGCTCCACCATCTCCGAGACCACAAGCGAGGCCTGGAGCGTGGAAGTCCTTCCCAGTGACTCAGGTAGGGATCCAGGTTTGTTCTGTTCTGTTCTACTATTTGCTTTGGGTATTGTGTTGATTCGTCCACTCCCTGTTCTGGATGCATGCATATTTATGTTTGTTGGATAAGTGGGGGTTGGGACACCAGGTGTGGTTGCATGGCAATCCATACCAAAAAATGTGTGTGTGCATCTGTCATCATATTTGTGTGCACTAGCCTGTCTTTCAGGGCAGATCTGCGTGTGCCAGTAAAAGGCAGAACAGGGTTTCCTTAGAGGGACCACCAGGTGTGTTTGCACCTGTGGTGGAGCAGCGGGGAGAGAAGCACAAGGACAGCAGCTGTCCTCCGTCAGTTTACGTGGTGTCAGTTTTTTATATGGCTAGACTTAACATCGCATTTCTCTGAGAGTGGTGTTTACATAGTGTACTGTTGTGACACAAAGGGCATCTGTCTAAATCAGTTGCCAATCCAAATTCATAAACAATCTTATAAATCATACTTTCTTTGTCTGTTCTGCAAATTGAAGATAGAGTCTAAACATTTTATTAATGAAAAATGATGTGCTTAACTTCCCCTTTTGAAAACCAGTGTTTTGTGAAATCAGTAGAGTGCTTTATTAACAGCGCTAAGTGTTTCTTTGAAAAGCCTGGGCTTATGTTAATTGAAGTAGTACACCATTTCAATATGTGCCGTGCAGAAATGACATGCATGAGTGTCTTGATTGCTTTTTGTTCCGTTTGCTGCTCCTGTTCTGCTCTGTAATAGCACGATCGGAGGCTCTCTTGGAGTAGAACGCTTGTTTCATGGCTAGGCAGCAGAAAACTACACTCTGAAGAGCACTTCACCAACACATTATTACTAACGAGCATGCAAATGAGTACTGCTGTTAGTATGGAGCCTCTGGGTTCGAACCAACAGCTCCATTGGGTAGCCAAAGAATTGGCCGTACTAGCTTTATGGTTTGGTTTGGCAGTTATAAGACATGATAATGTATGCTTTGTTTGATTTTCTACATATGTGCACACTTGGTTTCCCAATGATCGTAACAGAGGGGGGGTGGAGAGAAAAGAATGACCATCATCTATTGCAAACTTCCACAAGAACACTGGATTATGAGTTGTATGACATGAGAAATGTACACATTATTGTCTCAGATTTCTTTCATTTCTAAAAGAGTTTTTAAAATGTCCTTTTTGGTGCACTCCTAGAAGCTCCGGATTTGAAACAGGAGGAGCGTCTGCAGGAGCTGGAGAGCTGCTCAGGGGTTGGCAGTACCTCTGATGACACGGAGGTCAGAGAGGTCAGCTCGAGGCCCAGCACACCAGGCCTCAGTGTTGTCTCAGGTATAAGTGTAACCTATTCTCTTCCCTATTTCGCCGCTTCTTCTTTGTCTGTGTAGGTCTTCTCTCTCTGATGCTAACACCTTTCTATTAATACTTTAGCTCCCAAATTCTCTTTAAATAAATTGCATGTTCCTCACCCTATTTAAGTCTGTGTACAGCGGTCATGTTGTGGGCAGAAATGTTTAACCAGTGTAATAGGGTCAGTGGGATTTTTTTCCTGTATGACACAGGGTTTTGGTGGTTGTCTTTACCGTTGGCTCAGGTGGACATGCTTTGTTGACATGCATGAGGTAGTATCCTAGATTAAGAAGCCAGCGGTGATGTGCGTGGCTCAGCTCACAGGAAAACGTCCCGCGGGATCCCGCCGATGGATAGTCTACATCTGATGATCACTCTTGTCCGTGTCCTCCCCCTAACCCATGGGAGCTTACACTACCAATTTACAGCTCCCAGTGGGTTCCCATCTGAGAGATAGCATACAGTATATATATATAAATGTCTTCTTTTGTCTGAGAAACATTGAACATGCAGGATCTGTTTTGTGACAGGTATTTTACTGTAGAGATGAGTCTCTGTCGTCCTGAATGTCAACACAACTGTTTTTGTGGTTTTCCACTCCTGCAGGCATCAGTGCAACCTCAGAAGACATCCCTAACAAGATCGAGGACCTGCGGTCAGAGTGCAGCTCAGACTTTGGAGGGAAGGACTCTGTGACCAGTCCAGATGGGGAGGAGTCAGGCCACGGTAGGAGAATGTCACATCCCCGCTATGCTAGCTAAGCCATCATCCAGTGTCTATCTGGTCGAAACAGCATCAGCCAGAGCAATCAATCCCTGTCCTTTCACAGCTGCCACCAACTTTAATCACTCTTTTAGTTCTCAGGCACTGTAATTGTTGCATTAAGTAGTAATGCAGTTGCACATCCCTTGTAGGCCTAGCTGGGAAATCCCTTGGCTATTGTCTTTTTTAACTCAATGTTAACATTTCTTTCTTTTTTAATAACAGCAATACGCTTTTGTGTGTCAGTGCTTGATTTAGTAAATGCTCTGAATTGTCTCATATCGTTTTGTGTTTTCACAGGATCACACCATCCGACATCTCCACCCTCACAGGCAGATTCCTTACTGGCCATGTTCGATCCCCTCTCCTCCTGTGACGGTAATTTGCACTCCCAGGATGCTCTTCAGCCAATCAGATTTAGAAATTAGTATCATTAAGTCCCTACCCTAATGTTGAGAGCTCGCAGAACAGCTTGAGCTTCGTGGAATTAACCAAAATAGAGCCTGTGCCCCTCTCACGTGCCTTACTCCAATTACTGGTCTCATTATACGTGAAAATTAAACGCAATTTCATTTGGGCTATTTATTAGCCAAAATGATCATTTGCAGACTCTCTTCCTGTGCATTTTGTGTGCAGTGCAGGTGGATATTGTGTGAGGGAGGAATGGTCGTGGCTTTGTGTCTGTGGCAAGGTGAAGGGATGACAGGTTGAGAGACCTCACCCCAGGCTCTTTGGCACTGTCCCCTTGTCCCACTGTGCTCATGGCACCAGGCTGCCATTGGAAGCTTTTCAGGAGAGAGAGTCTACCCTTGGAACAGGTGGCCTACCTATACCTAGGGCTCATCTCCCACTAACATCTCTCTTTAGCACTCTCTCCCACTTTTGAGGTTTCCCCCACTGCTTTTAATGATTAGCTTCTAGAAACACATGAGAACAACTCTCAGTAAGCCTACATTTGTATTCATATATATATATATGTTAAAAAACAGTTCAAAACAATATCTACTTAGGGAAGTCTTTGTTGAGCCTGTGCCATGACCTGGTGTTTAGAAAGTTAAAGACTAAAGATAATAGGAATTGTCCAAGTGTTATTATTATCATGTTTTTCCAATTGTCTCACCCTTTTATTTTCTTTCTATCGCATCAGGCTCCACCACTGGAACAATAGTGAGGCCCAAAGTGCACTACGCCAGGCCCCCTCACCCTCCCCCCGACCCTCCCATCCCTGAAGCCAGTGCCCTGGGGCCAGAGACGCGCCACTCTCTCTTCATGCCCCACTGCCTCGCGCAGGCTGAACTGGAGCACACCAAGCAGCGGCACTCCTTCCCCGACAGGCTGGTACGTAGCCGCAGCTCTGACATCGTGTGCCCAGGCCGCCGGCCCACAAGCGACCCTGGCCTTAACCGGCGGGTTGCAGTTGAAGAGCGTGACCCTGCTGGGGCCTTCGCCTTAGGACCGTCCTCGTCCCCCAGCAAGGACTCCCTGAAAGGGGAGGTAAGGAGTTACAGCGGTACACTTAGCTATAGACAGAGAGAGTTGCGTTTTTACTAATGCTGCTGAGGAACAGTTTTAAAGATAATCAAATAGTTAGTTTTTTTAGGGATTGTTAGTTATAAAAATATAACTGCTGGTATCTAAGTGTATCTTTGTCATTTCTATCTAAAGGTTGAGGACAGGAAAGACAGCGACGACGAGAAGTCTGATCGGAACAGGCCATGGTGGAAGAAACGTTTTGTGTCAGCCATTCCCAAAGGTAAGGAAACTTGGTGATTGGAAACATTCCCCCCTTTTCTAAACTGAAATAGGAACTTTACACATCTAAAAGTGATCTGTTTGATTGCAGCTTTGTTTTTAAGTTGTGGAAAAAAAGCACTCTTAATCACGACCAACAGAAAATATCACACTTTAAAGAGCAGAGCGAAAACCAATTTATAATGTGAGAAAGAGAATGATGATCCATGTTGTCCACTCCATTGCTGATGCTCCTGTTGGAAAATCATGTTTCTTGTTGTTTGAAGTTACCTCAGAGACGTGTCCAGTCCTTTTTCTCTCACGTCTCACTGGCTGCAGATTTATATAGACTTTTCAAAGCTAATCAGTCATCAGAGGAGCTTTAGCAGTGTAGATTGTATGGCTGTAGCCCTCCCAGCAGTGCTGTCAGCCAGCGGCTAATGGTCATTAGATAGACCTTTCTGTCATCAGCACTGATAGATGACGCATCTCTTGTTGCAGTTCTACTCTACAACCAGCTCTCATACATCTGTCTGGGAAATAATGAGCTGTGCCCGCACAGAATGACTGCTTATTACTCTTTGAGATAATGATGTTTCTTAAGTAAACATTAAATTGATATTCATAAAATGGAGGACTGTGGGCACAAGGAAAAAGTAAAGAGCCGTGAAGCTTAAACCACCAATCTCCATCCAAACGTCTGTAGTGTCCATTTGTTTTTTTGTCCTGTTGCTCTGCATGGTGATGCACAGTCAGTTGTCTGGCAGAGCGGCAGCGCGTGTGTGAAAGGCCAACCCTGTCTGTTGTGTTCCTCACAGTGCTGTATTGGACGGCTGAGAGTGATGTCCCAGGTAACGCTTCATGCTGTCGTCATTGAGCTAGCTTTCCTGCTGGAGCCAGCGGCTGTGCGCCCATGCTGCTTTGTAGATGTTGCCTTAGAGATGTAGAGCTGTGATGTGGCAATGGTTGTAGCCTGAGTTTAAACACCCACACTGCTCATTCATTCATCTGTTTAATCACCCCTTTGTCATTTTTGCTACAGTATGTTACCATTTTTCCATAAAGAGAGTGCAGAATATCGATGTAGATGTTACACCCAATGTTTCCTGTGTGTGTGTCATTGAGTTTTAGACCCTGTGTAATTTTGTGTCTCCTGTTCACACCTGTGTGTTATTACGATAAGCATCAGTGGGTTGATCTGTAAATCTGCATCGTCTGGACTTTTTATAATAACTAGGGATGGGTATTGTTAGGATTTTATCGATACTACAACTCTTATCAATGCTATCATTGATTTTTCTATGTCTAAATATTTGAAGACGGTTTTATTGCATCTAAAGTAATATACATAGTGGGAGGAAATGAGCCCCCGAAAGGAGATGCTGCATAATAAATTACACCAAAACATGGATTGCCAATTAAGAGCCGATAACATACAGCTTGTCAATACGGCTGTCTTATATTAAACATACAATATTAATATTAAAATATTTTAAACGTATACCCTTTTTAATACTGGGTTTGGTACCCATCCCTAATAATGACTTAAAGGGGACCTCTGTGATATTCTGCTCTACACCAATGGTTTAATTCTCCATTCCAATATTCTTTTGCCTTTTCTGAATAAAGTTCTACCATTGACTTTTGGTAATGTATGATACCATCCATCCTACATTGAGATTTTTTAGTCTCAATATAAACCATGACAAAATACCAATGTGGCTGTCGACAGCGAGTCAGTCATTATCTGCTTGTTATCCCACGGTAGGGAGAGTTCTGTCGGTCCACTAATCACTTGTCTCTCCTCTACAGCTCCGATAGCTGCATTTCGGAAAAGGGACAAGCATGAGAAGGATGACGTGGCCCCGGAGCGCGTCCCACAAGGTCTGTCCCGCTTTTCTTTAATTACACTCCTGATTAGGGACAACATATGGGTATTGGATTTTCAATAGACTATTTAAATATACATGTATTTGATGTGTTCACTTCCAGGAAAATATACCGATCATCATATGCAGGTGTAACACATATCCACATGTATACAGCCTACATAGCTTTATGTACTTCTAATCCAATCTGTACGTTTTCATTCCAAGCTTTTTATAAATGCCCATCCAGCACTATTCAAAGGATAAGAGGGAAGAAGCACACACAGTCTGCCCGCATTGTGGATATAAATGAAAGTTTGGTAAAATGTGTTAAACATTTGTTGTTGGCATTCATTAAAATACATGGGTTTTGCAGATGACACATTGCCCAGACAGAGCTCTCAGACGCAGGCAGCTGAAGATATCCTGGACAAATACAGGAACATCAAGAGGATCAGCCCGAGTGATGGAGCCACAGGTGGAGCTTCTTACGATGGAACTGGAGGTCAGGATTAAAAATATTTTCTTCAATATAGATAATATCAACTGTGCATTAGATACATTGAATAATCTGCCTGTTTTTGTGTTAACAGATCTTTGTGGTGATGACAACGTCCACGACTCTCCGAGAGAAGACACCCTGCAGAACATTTCCACTGATGACCTCCCAGATTCAGCCAGTCAGACAGCCCAGCAGCATGACACCAAGTTCTCTTTCAGGTCAGAGAAAACACAGAATCTAGAAGAAATCACTCAACACTCTTGGTGTTATTGCACATCATTTTAACCGTTGCTTCTCATAACATTTCATTGTTTGTGTTTTCAGTGATGCAAAGAAGAAGTTGAGGTTGGCTTTGTGTTCAGCGGACTCCGTGGCTCTGCCCATCATGATTCCTGTAACTACACGAAATGGGCTGCCTGACCACATGGACTCGGAAGGTAGGCCGTCCTTTTTGTATTCTTGATTAAAGGTATCTTTTGTACACCTCTCCATGGGGAGCTGGTACAAGCCCTTGATGTTGGCAAGAATCCAACAAGCTGAAATTGTCCTTAGCAAGACGCCAACTCTGCAGCACCTTCACCTTCTGACCAACCGTCAAGGTTTGGGGCAAGGTTGAAAGTGTGGGGGATGTTGAAACAGGATTCCCATGTGGTGTCCTTAAAAAATATAACATTGATAAAGCATCGTACATATTTGTAACACTTGTGTAGTCACAGAGATTAATAATATTCCAGCATTCATCACAGCAAGTCTTCAGGGTACCTCCCTAACATCAGGACAATAGCAGACAGAATCAAGTGACATCCTGTGAAATGGTCAACAGTAAAAACCATAAAACTCAATCTTTGGGACCATCAGTCACATTGTCAATGTGGCGGCAGCAGGTTGATCAGATTACAGCAGCCAGCCGTCCCTTTGTGAGCCGCGAGCGGTGTCCTCTAATGCTGTCTCCCCACCGTCCTCTCGTCCAGACAATGAGATCGTCTGCTTCCTGAAGATCCAGCTCGCAGAGGCCATCAACCTCCAGGATAAGAACCAGATGGCCCAGATCCAGGAGACCACGCGTTGCGTCAGCCGCTTTGACGCACGCACCAGCAGGAAGCTGATGGCTGCCATCGCGGAGGATTACAGGTAACTATGGAGGCCTGGAGAGTCGATTAAAGCTCACTTATGGCACCCCATTAGTCTTTCATTTTGTTATCCTTTCTTTTTTCACTGCATCATGTTGTTTAAGGCAACTACAGATATAGCCAGCAATACAGTGGCATTCATAAAATACAATTGTTTGTGTGTGTTTCCTTTTTAGAAAGAGGGCACCGTACATAGCGTATCTAACCAGGTGTCGTCAGGGCCTGCAGACCTCTCAGGCCCACCTGGAGAGACTCCTCCAGAGGGTGCTGAGAGACAAGGAGGTGGCTAACCGCTACTTCACCACCGTCTGTGTTCGCCTCCTTCTCGAACACATGGAGTCCAAGATGCTTGACTTCATTAAAGGTATCTCTACATTTTCCCTTTCCGTGTAGCTAAACATGGCCATATGGACTTGTATGTCCTTCAGCTGGCAGAGTAGAAAGAAATCTGACCTTCCTGCCATCAGATTTTTTTGCAATTTCTGGCATATTATTTTTATGTTTCACAATGCATTATCAGTCTGAACAAGAAAATAGGTGCTGGTAACCCTTACCCTAATATTATTTAAATATGAAAGTATCTTAACCCCACATATTTATTAATATTTCATATAATTATTATAAGTTATTGACATATTGCAGACCTATTTTAGTGTTTTAATACAGGTTTTGTATTAAACAACATTCATTTTTCATAATGTTTGAAGCCTGTATAAAAAAACCTCACATCAAAGCTTAATCCACTTCAAACAATCCTATAGGTGCACAACAGTGGTTGCAGCTCCGTCCTGTGCTGCTGTTACATCTGTTGTTTCTCTGCTCCCCTCCAGCGTTCCAGGGGTGCACGGCATCGGATGACAAGACCGCAGCAGTGGAGGATTTTCTGCGCTACTTGTACGGCGCCATGGCCCGTGATGCCATTTGGCAGTACGCGAGCGAGGACCAGCTGCAGGATGCCCAGATGGCTATCGAGCGCAGCGTTATGAACCGCATCTTCAAATTGGCCTTCTACCCCAACCAGGATGGAGATATTCTCAGAGACCAGTGAGTAGCTGGAATTACACCAGCACCACACAGCCTCACTAGGCAGTGTTCCAGTTTATTTGTTGTTTTATTAAGATTTAAACCTGAAATAGTGAAAGGACTTTGATACAGCAGCTAGTTGTAAACAATGACAAAGCCCTCCGCAATGTGTGCTGATGATAATTTCAGCCTTTTTTTCACTGCTTTTACCCCTGGTGAAAACAATGCTCCAACGTTCAAATCACTTCAGAATATGACATTTCCCATCCTAATAATGGGATGAAATCAAGTTTTACAAGCAATATAGTATTTACAATAAGAATGATGCTATAAACTATGAACATTATAAATAAATAAAAATAATCCTTTAAATGTTACTTTTCAAGGAGTTGGAGCCACATCATCATTCGAAAACCAAAGAGCAATTAGAATCAAAATCAGAAATCTTTTATTAGTCCCACAGCGGGGATCGAGATAAATTCAAATGTTAGATATTTAGATTGACGTGTTGCACCGTGTCGTACTCCATGTGTCATAAGCTGTTTTTTCTCACAGGCTTTTCCATGAACATATCCAGCGGCTCACAAAAGTTGTGACGGCCAATCATAAAGCTCTACAAATCCCAGAGGTATTCTATTCTCAAATTTTTTGTAATATCCGCTTTGTGCCGTTATAGATCAATACTGTTAAAAGTTTTTCTTCATTGTTTTGATTTTTCTTCTCCTTTTTTTGCAGGTTTACCTGAAGGAGGCTCCCTGGCCCTCCGCCCAGTCTGAGATCAGGACCATCAACGCATACAAGACGCCTCGAGACAAAGTCCAGTGTATACTGCGCATGTGTTCCACCATCATGAACCTCCTCAGTCTGGCCAACGAGGACTCCGTCCCCGGAGCAGATGACTTTGTCCCTGTGCTTGTCTTCGTCCTCATAAGGGTGAGTCAGATCTTCCTTCTTTCTCAATCTGTTGAAAACACATTCAGTACAACTTCAATATTAATCTCATATTGACTTTTTTTTAAATAAATAGAGCCTAAGCATATTTATGAGAAACAGTATTTCCCAAATGACTGCATTTTAACTCCCAAGGCATCATAAAGGCTGCTAACCTTTGTGGATATTCTTTACATATTTACATATTTATGATCGTAATCCACACGGCGTTGCGTGAGCTTCTTTCAGCCGCTAATGTGGGCCCATCCCTACATCTCCTCCCCTCCAGGCAAACCCGCCCTGCCTGCTGTCCACCGTTCAGTACATCAATAATTTCTATGCCAGCCGGCTGAGTGGGGAGGAGTGCTATTGGTGGATGCAGTTCACCGCGGCGGTGGAATTCATTAAGACCATCGACGATCGCAAGTGAAGCAGAACAGCCACCTGTATGGGCAGACTGCGGGGGAAGGAGCCGGGAGACTGGGAGACTTCCCAACCAACTGCTCCCTCTGCACAGCTTATGAATCCTGGCCCTCAGCCTGCTCTTTATTTGTATAGCTTGTACATAGCCAGAGACGTTGAAAGAGTACAAAATATATATTACTGTATGTATGTGGACAAATCCAGGTTTTAGCTGTGCTGAAAAAACGGCGTTGGGGAAAAAATTAGCAAGATGTTAACCTGATTTGGATTTTTTCTTTTTTGTCTCTTCAATCTTGTTTCACGTTTGGGGTCTGTATTAGGAATTTTATATATACATAATTACCAATATGACATTAAATCAACTTAAAAGATAATCCTATATAAAGGGACCAGACTTCCTTGATGTGATCACTTTTTTTACTCCCCCCTGAGTATGAGGGAAGGGCTTCCAATTAAATTACAATATAATGTTCATTAGATGCATTGTAACGTGGGGATTTACAGTGCGTGAGGGATTTAGTGACTCGTTAACACTGAGATGACCTCACAATAACCATAATACTCATAAGGTAAGTGTGTCAAACATATAGGGCAGCTTTTTCATGAATTGTTTACTTCATCTTATTCCCAAAAACAAGTGTCAGTGATAATTTGGACATAAGGGCCCACATATTTATATGAAATAAAAGTGTATTTATTTCTGTAATTCTATTTAATGCTTTTGTTTATCTAATTTTAAAAGAAGGTGAAAATGCATATCATGCCCATTCACGATGTCTGAGGCAAGTGTTGTAATTATAATAAACTTGTTGAGTTAGGAAGGCACCTTAGCGAGGAGTAGGCGGGGCTGCTGGGGGATTGTGATACAGGGTCAACTCATGCACAGAGCAGTGGTGGCATTTCTGGAAATATTGTGCCTTTGATGTGGGGCGCTCTGTACAGGTAGTTCTTTTTGACTATTTTTTATTTTTTTTAAATCGGCATAGGCATTGTCCCTACCCTACCCTACACCCTCCCCAACAGGCCAATTGCGTCTACAGAGAAACCTTAGTCCAGACCTCTCTGCGGGGACATGGGCTTCACTGATTGTCACGGCTCAGTCCCTTTAATGCACTTGAATTTGAACAAATATCCCCTTTTTGAATTCTAGGTCCTACCTCAGAGTTAAAACCGATGAGCCTGATTATGACTGCCCTGCATTTGTTGTCAACAGAGGGTCGTTTTTGCACTGGTAAGAAATATTGAAACAGTAAAGGGCAGGGAGGGAAAGCTATCTACCTGCTGTAATGCGTTCACATCACCCTTAAATGACACAAGCCTTTGTTAGCCAACAAAGACGTTTTAGTTTCCAATCTTATACCTGAGATGCCACGTGTCCAAATGGGCATACTAGTGAACTATTGGATATTAGCTCTCTACCTCCTCATAAGTTCAAGAAAGGGACTCGTGTTTTTGTGCACTTATATTTCTTTTTTCTTTTCTTATCCCCAATTTGGCGTGGTGTGATATCCCAGTGTCATTGTATCTTTCCAAATATAGTACAAGCATGTCTTTAATTATCCAGAAATGACTAAAACTCATCTCTCTCTTGAATTCCTCTGCTTCATTTTTGTGCACAGACGTGCCACATGTATTATAGTTTTTCATAACCCATTACTTTTCACCGTAACTGACCTGACAGCACAATACACAGTAGGATAGAAGAGCAAATAATCAACACTATTGACTTGTTACTGATTTCCTTTTCTTTTCATTTTATGCTAACGTGGTTGGTGTAGTATGTGAGTGTGGTTTATATCTAGTGAGTGTGTGTGAGATGAACGTGTGATTGGTTGACCCTCTGCCTCCTCTTGCATGATGTCATTGACTGGTCTGTACATACTGTATCATGATATACAGTGTAATAGGATTAACATCTGCCACAGGCCAGTAATTGAACCTGCAAGAGGATGCAAAGCTTCTCTTTGTGTCCGTGATACTTGCATATCAGAACTCAATGATTTATTTTGCACAAAACAGATGTTTTCCTGAGAAATTGACAGGGAGCAGTGCATTTTGAAATAACATTATGGCCTTTAAGGCCATTTAACATAAGAATATTGTGATAACAGAAATGAGTTAGCAACTGAGTGTTACTATCTCAATCTTTCACATTAATGGGCAAATTTCAAATGTGTTTTTATATTGGCCTACAGTAGCACCATATTTGCATATGCAGTATACTTCCTTGCAGAGTCTGTCATCAATTTGATGAGAAAACCATGCACTGGAAAATCAAGTTGCAGGTTGCATCTATACTAATTAGGTTTATGTGATGTCACCTAAATGTGAAATACATACTGCACACATCTGATGAAATTATTTGGCCCTGGCTTATGTTTCAGTGTTTCCTCAAATAGCTGATCACAGCAGCTACAGAAGAACCCAGTCGAGTACTGATTAAAACACCATATTATTTACACAAATATACACAAGGCTATAATGATCAAACTGTGATATTAAATCAGATTGTATGCAAACCACAGGGTAGTTGTGTCAAGTGAACAGACTAAAGAGTTAGTCTGTTGTTTCAAATCGTTGTTGCTCTGCTCCCTGTGCGATTGAGTTGAAAAGCTGAGCAGAGAAGAAAAAGTTTTACATCTTACATCTAATTTTACATTTAATTGTAAGCTTGCACAATATGACATGCGGGGAAAGCCGGTTTGTCTTTACTGTGATTAATGCATTATGTAATTCTTTAAAAACAATAAAAGGAGCAGAAGTTTTTTCTTTTTTTTTTATTCTTCTTTGGGTCTTAATATACATGTCCACTGCAAGGGGGGATAATATGGTACGTACCTTACATGACGTTTCATTATTCCGAGGCTTATTGGGACAGGTATATTTTGCAGACAGTACACACAACACAAAAGACGGTCGGGAAATGTATGCGTGGAATATAATTGTTGGTGTGGGCAGTGGAGCAGCATCTTCCAATCTAGCAGTCACAAATAGCAACCTCTCAGCAAACATTTCATTACTGCTGACAAGTGTACGCTCGATTGTAATTGGAGATATCCCCTCATCTAGAAGCCCTCCTTACTTCACCGGTTGCCTTCTCTAATACTCATCTTTTTTTCTCATCATAAACTTCTTCATGGGGTGCTTTGTGTCCCCTGATGATATCTCACAATTGTTAATTTAAATTCTAATTTTGGTATGTGAAGTTAATTAGTTGCATAAGCCAATGGCTAGATAGGCCAGATTTGGAGATACAAGGAGGCTTGGTTTTGTTTTTCCTCAAAATGTATGATTGGCTGATAGTCTTTCGAGCGATAAACCATATACAAACATAAGGTGTAAAAATGAATTCCAAATTAGACAACAGGGCAGGGGAGTTTGTTTTCTGGTGATGGCTGATGGATCAAGTGAGAAATATTTGTATGAGTTTCATATTGATGTCATTCTGTACCTTGAAGACATAAACAGGCCTGAGGTCTCACCCAGATGGCTGTGCAGAGACAGATGATCAGTCCAGCGGGACTCGTGCATGACTTCACACGTTGGTCTTGTACTTCCTGGCTGTACATTGAATTAGGGCCTTCCCCTTCTGTATCATACACCAGCTCAGCATAAGACAGAACTATCTCATTAAATTTCACAAATGTCCCGGCCTCTTAAGCTCACCCTCACTTAAGAGTTACTGTAGATTTCACAGTAGAACAGTACTATTGCCATGATGGAAACATTTTTTTTTGTAAACTTTGGGTGATAAGAGATCCTTAAAAGTGGGCCATAATTGAAGTGATCCAAGAGCTGGGAAAATACAATAATGTTATAAAGCATGACTAAAAGTGCATCACATTATTGTTCAGTAAGTCTAATTACTGGGAAAAGACCTGTTAATATATGCATTTTTTCAATGCTTTCTCTAAAGCAGCTATTCATGATTTAGATATACACAATAACACCATGCAGCTGCAGGAAGAATAACATCATCAGCACTGTTGTCCTCGGACTGTACTCTTGCTGGTCTATACAGTGTGTGTTTCTCCCTTGGTGTCCTGCAGATGGCAGACGCACCATTCCCGAGGACGCTCTGCAGATCTGATCTGAGAGCGGCTCAGACAAAGAACACCACGGGGCACGACGGTTTGACATTTAAAACCAATGGGACTCGCTGTCTGGAACTGGATCTGTTTTCTTCATGTGGATATTCGTCAAATTAATAAATATTAGGATACGGTCTGTATTATTATTATTATTATTATTATTATTTTAGTAGTAGTAGAATGGACATTTAACACATAAAATGCAGAGGCAGAAAAGTCAAATACTTTTTTTATTTGACTACTTAGCTCATACGAATGGTATGTTGTTGCCTTAGGCTCCGTGTGACATTTGATATCGTGAAAAGTGTCATCACACACGCGCGTGGCCTCCTCCGAACCCTCACGCGCATATACTTCACGGTGGACGTCCATAATGTAAATATCTCGTGGGGACTTATTTGCTGTTGGTGGCGGGAAATCTTCACAAAGGACAGAATAAACAACACAAGGCAGCAGCACGTCAATTAAATTAACAGTGTGGATCAGCAGGGGAGGGGGCCCAAATGAACAAAAATGTCAAATACACATATTAAAACTTAAATGAAATAGCCGCAAGGATGCAGGCAGAGAAGGAGATTAAACTCAAAGGGATACCAAGTCTCTGTGCCTTGAGGTGGTGATACTGTAAGAGATGCAAATAGTAAAAGTGAGCACCATTCTCTGTAATAATTTCAGTTTATATGACAAAGACAAAGGAGATTTGTGTCTTGTAACAAATAACAAAATACTTCTGTTTCATTATAGAGCAAATATTAAACCATGGAAAAATGCTAACCCAGTCCTGTTATAGCATCATTCCAAAGGACAGATATATAGATTATTGCATCCCTTTGCACTTTTATTGTGGCATCAAACCTACTGGGTTTAGTCCAAAATAGTAGTAATAAATGACATTCCCCATGTTTTCCTTTATTGCTTACCACAAAGGATATCAATTAAGCAAAGGTGTCAGTAACAATGGCGCTTCTGAGGCTACCACTCCTTCCTTATATAGCGCTGATATCATTAGAAAAAGAACAATTTTCACAGGCACAGCTAATCACCTGCGAGGGAAAGAGTGGGTGGTGACATCAAATTGAACCACGGAAATAGAACAGGAATTAGATGCACTTAGCCATCACATGTTAATGGAAGCAATCAACAGCCAATTACCCAGCGTACTTGAGTACCTTGACAAGTGCAGGTGTACCCTACAACTAACACAGGCCTTTTTCATGCATTTCCATAAATTCAACAGTAAACTCCCTCCCTGATTGTGCATGCATGTTTCATTGAGGTTGCAATTAAGTAATATTGTTAGGGAAGTGTCAAATGTGGATCGTAAGAAAGACACAATTCCTTAAGGGCAAGTTGGACAACAATAACATACCTTACCTGCATGCATGCAAATCAATGAAGTTATTGTTTATATTTAAACTACCAGCTTTGTTATTGCCTAGAGCAATGCTCATATTGCTTACATGTGTTTGCTACTTTGAACATTTGTAAATCAACGTTCAGAAATGTGTTGGCAGGACTTTTTTTTGTACAACTGGACAGTGCAGCCGTGTCATTGCCTGGCACAGCTCACATTGTGAACATGATCCAGGCTGAAGATCTTCTGCTGATGCTGATGATCTCTGTCACTGGGGTGGATTTCAGGGCTCAGCTCTGACTGCTGCCCTGACAACTTTAGGAAACACACACTCACGCGCGGACACGCATGCATTAGATGAACACATCAGCCCTTGCACCCACTGCGAGGCCAGCGTCCCAGTATGACCCACTTTGATTATTCTGTCCTTAAGCAACAGGTGACGGGCTTCCCCGGATGTCATCTGTGTCGTTGGCCTCTGTTCAGAGGCAGCATTCAGGACCTAGGGAGAGCTGGCTGGCAACATGCCCGATCTACAAGTGAGCTGTCCTATCATTGACATCAAGTAAGCCCAACATGTCATGTCTTCATCTTGTGAGAGTTCAATCCCCCTTTCGGCATGGATCAAGCTCTCTGTCGCTGAAGAGAGGCTGTGCAGATATTTCCTCCTGGGATTATCTAGAAAATTACCTCAGATGCAGGCATGCTTAATAACGCTGCTTTAATGGTGATTGAGAAGCAATACATTGCACTAAGTATGTGCACTATGTATCATAAAACCAGTGTGATTTTAAATGTACAAAATGGAGTTACTTGTATAATTGTATAATGTAATTAACGGATGACTGCTTTTCTGTATGTCCAGGCACATACATTTGTTTTGTATGAGCCCTGCATGGCCTGGTATTCAGGCTACAGTCCATCTGGTGGACAGCACTGTAAGCTGCATCAATGGCGAGCACTGATCTCTGGAGCTGGTAAACAGACACCAAACTGGTCAGGTAAGCAAGAAGTAGGAAAAGCGTAAAAGAAAATGTGTGGAGGGGCTTTTGATTTTAAAAATGTAAACCTGTTTTTGAAAAGAAAAGCAATATTATAATAGAAAAAATCACCGCTTCAAAATTGGCAATATCCCAATGGTAATATGTAAATTGAATTAATATCTGTTCTGTTTGTATTATCTGAATAGCCTTGGTTAAATAATAGACAGCCAATGACTTATAGCACTGTCTTCACATGAGGCAAACATATTTTATAATATTCAATATAATACAATATGACCATTGACAGTCCATTAGCTTTTAAGAATGACCTGTGCTTTCCCTCCTCTTTCTCCCTCTTCTGTTTGCCCTCCAGCTACTTGACTTGTTCTACTTGACTCCTGAACCATTTTAATATCAGGCTGCCATGGGTTTCCTTCCTGTAAGCCAGCGTCTTCATATTTCGGTTTCTGCTCTCCAGGAATGGGAGATAAAAACTGAGCATGCTGTTGGTGAATTCTACCAGTGTGTATTAATATAGTAAGTGACCTTGATGATGCCCCCTTAAAAACACCACGGAGAGTGTGCAGAGAGCACAAATGTTGAGAAAATATTTTGGATTCATTTGACTATTATTTTTTATTTAAATATAGAAACCAACACCTGTGTACTCCCACTGTTTATCACAACATGCCCAATTGTTTCCTTAAAAGAAAGCATAATAAATGTAACTTAAGTCCAAAGGGCTATATTAAAGGTTATTTTCTGGATCGTTTTCAGCTTTAATTGCACAGTTTAATGTAACTGTAGTTGGAAATTGTATTTTAACAATATTTTTAAAATAATTTTATCTCTGGAAAATATTTTTAAAATATGCTAAATCTAGATAATTTAAAGTGCAAGTTGAGTTTTGTTTAGTGCTAAATGCAAAAGCTAGTTAACAGTTCATATTAATCACTTTTGAAATGACATCAATAAAGCAGCCCAACGGAAAAATGGCAATTAAGCATTTATTGGCCAAACATGATCAGTGTTGTCAGAGGTCATGTGCAGACATCAATGGCAATGTGGCCCAACTTTTTCTTCATGACTAACAGCCTCCATAAAAGATGTAGCCTGTCTCCCCGCAGCAAACCTCTTATGCTCCGTCTCTCTCTCACTGGCACTTCATTGCTTACTCACAGAAGAGTCCACAATGCTATATATTAATTAAGGGTTTCAGAAACAATAATGGTGACAATAAAGACAGTCCTCCCTCTTTGTCCTCCACGTTCTGCCGTCAGATGACATTAGGAGGCATTTGAGAGGAGATGGGGGAGGAGGAGGGGATGGAGGAGAGATAGAGCCCCTTCTCTCAGGAATGTAATCTCCCTGATGTTACATGGTGCAGCCTAAACTGATAAATTGCAGATTAAATGGCGGCCACACTCCACTTCACCCTACAGCCTACACCACACCCCCTTAATTCCACACATTTTTGCTATTCACTGCCTTCTTGGCCTGTCAATTCTGCCTAATCGTGAGAGGCACTAAAACACCAGGTCTTGACAGAGCCAGATCAAGAATGATGAACATCTCTCAATGGCAAAAGACTTGTGCTCCTAACTCTACTAGAAGGCTCGCATCACTTATGCAGAAATCAGCGGCGTGCCAGCATCTAGGAATTATGCCTGCTGACAGGAGATGCATGAGGTACGCATTGTGCGGCTGGAGCAGCCTTGACAAGTTATAGTTAACTGCAGCAATGTCGACCCCGAACACAAAGGATACAGCGGCTTATTAATGGTGGAGCATCCATGTCAATAATCCCTGCTTTTGGGTTGTGTCCAGAGTCATGCATCTTGCCATTACAAGTGGCAAACACACACGCTTTCACATTACATAAATACACACATACTCGCACTAGCAACTCACACATCTCCTCACTGTGTTTTTCTTTCTCTTACGGGCCGGAAGTCTCCCTTTTCCTTTGGATTGAATGGCAAAACAGCTGGAGAAAAAGTGAACATAAATATATGCACCTGCTTATAATTACTTCCCTTTTTCACCCCACTAAAATAACCTGCCTGTAGAGGGGGTGCCCTCCCGACCTAATCCATAAGCATGAATACAAAGAAATAAGTCATTAAATTCCCAACCGCATGTTGCCGTTGTCGTCTATGGAAATATTTGTAATGTATATTCTAATTTTTCTGAATAAATTAGGCACAGATGCATTTCCATGTAAATTTATTCAAGGCGAAAGGAAGAGGAGTGTGGGGGGTGCGGTAAAATCTGCCAGATTATGCATAATTGTAGTATTGTAGCTCTCATTTCTACATCTAGCTCCGTATTGCGTGGTCATTAAATTCTAAAATAATGGCAACCTCACAGCTTCCCTGTCCTAATTGCCCCTTCCGTACAATTGCCTTCTCAAGACAATGTGATGAAGTGTGCTGTAGGATGTGTTAATAAGATGGCATTTCTAACTGAGGAGGACAATGCTTTGGAGTTGCACTGTGTATACCAAGTGGAGTGACTTCACTCACTCACTCACTCATTGTCTCTCTTATTTGCTCACCTTTTTTTACTGTTTGATGCCTTTGAGGTGGCAAACAACTGAGCTCACAGTAGCCTTGACATATCAGGAGGAAACTGGGATCTCAACTTGTCTTCACTCATTTCAATATGTGGAGAAATCAAAGAGGGAAAAAAGGCTCATTAATAAAAAGACGTGTCTCTAATCCACTCAGTGGTTGGGAGGAAATTATTTTAATGAAATGCAACACGTTACCTAATTGCGCGGCCGCATCAGGCACACAGTTTACATTTCAAAGGAAAATATGCATGAATTTCAAATGTACTATCTCTCAATTGAGACCGGATGCGAGTGAGGGGAAGGGAAGGAGAGATCAATCTCTGTGATGATATGTGAAAAGGGCAAGCTCCTCGCCCAGCATGTACTTTTCCTCATTACCTTTCATTTGCCAACCGAGCATCTTCCACTTGATACAAAATAAACAACTTGAATACAGTGTGATGATATCTGGCTGTCTGTGGCCGCACTGGAACCTGCATGTCCTCATCTGTGCATATTTGTAAACACACATTTTAGGCTGAAAGGCTTTAGTTGCACTTACGTGATAGAAGGTCATTATAACGTGTTTAAAGTGTCCCCCAGTGGACATTTTGTCCATGCTAAGACTTGGTGGACTCATCACCAGCAATTCTGTCTGTGCTGCAGCTCCCTCAAACCCACACACACAAACACATGCACACACACAACACCCAAGAGTGCTCTCCTCGTAGCCGAACCCACCTCGACATTCTCCCAGCTCCCTCTGACGTTTAGCCATGCTTCATCTCCACATCCTTAAAAGCAGAAATTAATGACAAGCACAAAGCTGCTCATTTATAATTGCTTCATTATACTGTTGTGTTCTCCTGACAATAATGGTGTTGCTGGTGTTTTTCTAATTATATGGCATTTTTTTTTTGCTCGTTATCAAGGACTTCAGGTAATTGTGGAGAAAATAATGACTGCCTGCCTGCCTGCTTCCTCTGTCTCTCATGGATTGCACATCACAAACAGTCTCAGTGCAACCAAGAGCCTTATCAAGGAGGATGTTGGGTTGCCTTTAAAAAGCCGACTCCATTTACACAGCTAGTCATCAGCGGCACTGTGGCTCAAGTGTCTCTAATGAGCAACTTGTATTCAAGTGTTTAACTCAAGGTTTATGACAGATTACAATTAGCTTTTATTTTTTTTGTAGTGCTTGAATCAGAGACTTTCTTACTAATTCTCATTTTGTTTTTGTTGTCCTCGCTTGCTTTGAAAAAAATCCTAACATTTGGTGATTGGAACTCAGAAATATAAGAACTTTATCTATCCTATTTAGTTATTTAACCCAGAAATGAATAAAATGAAGAATCAGCATGCATCAATTCCCGTTCTATAAGTCTCAAATATGAATATGATTTGCAACAGTGACGATACCATCACTAATAATGCTGTCTGTGTAGTGTGATTTCATTCAACTGTGTGGAGATTAGTGATTTGCATTTAATACCCGGTGTGCTCTGCTGTTTCTTTTCATGCAACATTGCCGGATATGGATGATGACATTATAATAATTAAAGAACATTATGGACAGAGGGCGCTTTGCTATTTGCTACCCTGCGTAATGGCGGCCAACACTGTTATTTCTATTTGAGGAATGCATCCATGTGTGAAATAATAATACACCCTCCAGGAATACCATTGTCATATTTTATTTGTCAGTATAAAAAGATGAAACAGAAAACATGTAATAAAAAAGAAAACTCTAACTCTTAATTTCCATCCTTTTCCTTTTGTTTTTTATTCTGCTGTTGCAGCATCCAGCACCGTTGCCATCTGAAAACCTCAGAGGCGGACTTAATTAGTTGCTAAGAGAAAGCTGCCAGTGGTGGGGAGCTAAGAGAGCGGGGCATATTTTAGTTTGCTCTGAACTTTGCTAATTATCAGGTAGGATGTAATTTCCTCTGTTCCCAAGAGGCGCCCAGCAGAGAGATGCACTAACTAAAAGGAGAGAAACAAGGCTGAGCCCAGGACAAGTATGAAATATTGACTGTTGTGAACAAATCCTTTGCTTACTATTTCTTCTTCCAGATCACTAAGGCTTACTTTTTTTCTCCCGCCACTTCTGGAGGTGTGATTATAGTCTAATGCTGTGACACATCGCGAACAGTACTTGAGAGGGTGTAGGAGAGAACATTTGCACAGTAGCGATCATGGACAGGTGAAAACAGGATGTAGTGTGGCTCAGAATGGGGAAGGCAAGCGCAGGGCGTATATCATTTATATCCAGCAATGTCTGAGCAGTGACAGGGACTGTGTTTAGCAGCTTCCTATCCCACATGCATCACATTATGATTCTGAAGTGCCTCAGACGAAAGAGGAGGTTGAATTGCCGTTGACCTGAGTGAGCTAAAATGACATAGATTCAGACAAATAGAGCACTGAGCTAAGCGGGAAAACAAGATGGATGTCTACTGGCAGCACATCTGCACAGGCTCCCTCTCTCTCTCTTTCTCTCTCTCTCTCAATGTGTGTGTTTGGTGGGCCCAAACTTTTGACATTTTCCCCAGTTGCACCACATCTAAAGCTGTCTGGATACACACTTAATAAGGCTTGCAAACATGCAACTTAAAACTCTAGAAATTACGCAATTTCTAGTTTCACAAACACACATTTCTTTTAATGTTGCCATGACTCAGAGAGGGTCCTTTTACTGCATAGCCTGACATTAAATCTGAGGACTATACATAGAGTTCTATCTGTGTTCTAAAATGTCAACATGAAGTTTTCAGAGCAGCTTTTTACAAGCTTTCCAGTTTAAATCTTGGCAGACTCTTCTGTGTGTGAGTGTATCACCATGGTTGCGGCGTCTAATATGCACGCCCCAGTGCATTGAGAAAAGAGAGTACTTCTTCCTCACTTGGTTTAATTGTCCCTCAGAGACCTGTGGAATTGGAATCTAAGTGGAATACCAGTCTCTTTCTCCAGCCTCACCCCAACACCACCACCATGAGCCCCCCACCCTCTCACTCTCTGGGGTTGGAGCGGGGCATTCGGAGACTCTTGATTTGGGCCTGTCTTTATTTCATCACTGGCATCTTCTCAGCTTGCTCTTTGCCGTGGTGCTTGAGCGCCACAGCGTTAGGCTTTATTAACCCCCCTAAGCAAGAAGTACCTAAGGGAGGTCAGACACTGGTCGTTAAAAATCTATTGTGACTTGTCTGAAAAATGAATAAATGAGCACATTATTTCTCCCCGTTCTGCAGCCCCGCTGCGCTGTTTGTCTAATCAAGTGCTGGAGCAGGCAAAGTCAACCAGGGTTGACATGCACATTTTATTTAAGTTTTTGTCTGTCAGAGGAGTTTAAATGTGTAATGAACAAAGGAGTGGTGATTTGAAATATAATCCCATTACACTGATGAAATTACAAAGACGGCGAGAGTTCACAAATCATGCTCATTGTTTTCTATCATGAGCGATGCCCCTGTTGAGGTTGTGGCGCGAGGAGGAAGGGCAGACCGTGAATGAATAGTGACAGCACTGTAAGGGGATTTGGAGTGCAGCATGGCCCGGCTTCGGTGCACCTCCCCGCACTGGGAAAGGCTGAAAGGCTTCGTTCTTGCCTCTGCTGTGGCTCAGGATGAACCCATTTGAAAGGGCCCAACACAAAATGACGGCACCAAAAGAGCTGTTTCTTGGTCAGAAATAAGGTGGACATATTTAGGAAACTAATTCTCCAAAAGTAATGCTGAACAATTGATATAGCTTTCACCCAAAGCAAGCAAAAAGTCATTTCAAACCAAAAGTTATGTACATTTATATATTAGGCTTGCTTACTTGCTACGTGTGTAATCACCTGAAACCAAGAACTGTGGTGTTTTGCAACATTAGAATAAGCCTTTAATATCTTCATAGACAGAAGGACCTCTTTCAATGGAGTCTGTTATTTTGAAAAGCCATGTTTCCACAGTAGCACAGAATAGACAAACCAAACACCAGCTTTTTATGTTACCTGAAGGCCATTGGGATTTTTGGACTAGCTTGGAAAGGGAGAGTTGGGCAGTACTTCACTGCCCACCCACTCAGTTGTTTGACATCTGCAACTTCACTGTTTGATACCAATACATCCTACATACTGGTCCTTTGACACATTGACGAAGCTGCAGTACCAGTACCAAATTAAACGCAAATTTGTTTCCTTCTCAACTTGTGCTACCTTCGATACATTTTATGGATGGACAACATCAACAAATCATGACAGAAATGTTCATTTCTCTTTTCAAATCCAGCTTGTAAGACTTTGTTTTAGAGATTAATGTAGTTGTGTGTAGCTGCAGACGCCCTTTGATGTCTGCCTTTGATAAGGAGGGTGCTAACAGTAAGGCTCTTGGCTGAAAAAAGTTGATCTAACTCTAAGAAAAAAACATATTAGAGCAACTTCTGTTTTAGTTTTCTCCAGCTTTAATTGGAAACCTCATATGCCCCTTAAATAACATCATCTGAAGCTAAAAAAGTACATCTGGCTCTAAAATGCTTACCATTTTTAACACTAATGAACTGAGGCGTGCAGTAGAGATCGCCAAACTGCTGGAGATGTACAGTATATTCTGGAGAATTCCCCTGCTGCACAGGAGCTCATAAAACACATATGAAGACAGGAACTTGTATCTGGTTATTCGTGTTTAATTGGAGGCGCTGAGTGATGCAAACTAGGTTTTAATGCCCTCCCCTGCTGCCTGACTACAAGTAGCATGAGTGTAGCAACCCCTCCTTTTCCACATTTCCTCCTAGAAATGACCAAACATAATGCTAACAACGCCTGAAACACACTCTTACAAACTCCCCCCAAAATGTGGCGACACAACATGAAGATATTAGACACTAAACGCATTTAAATGCCACAGTTTTATTTTATTTCCTGGCATGGGAAGAAGTGCAAAAGTATTTGCGACAATCCTGCCAAAGAGACAGTGTTATGACTCATGTGGGAACTTTATTAAATCATGTCTTTTTCAGATTATTTTTGGTTTCTAATTATTAGCCATATTGAAGTGTTGGTTATATAATGAGAAACGTTTGCCATCGATTCCCAGGAAGTAGACCCCTTGCTGCCCTCAACAGGTGAAAAGGCAACATGTAAAGGGGGAAAGCTGGGTGTCATGCATGTGATGTATTAAATCTTCCCCCAATCGAGTTGACAATCATTCAAAACAGAGCGACAGGGAGGCTCAGCTTATACCATTCGACCGTAGGGGCCATTTGATATAAATTTTCTTTAACTGTCACATGTGTTTGTCGAATGTCCGGTTTTTGTTAAACACTTGACACAACGTTCTGTCTCACGCTATTACGTTCTCTTCCAGGCTTTGATGTTATCCATGTACAATATAATAGCTCATCCTGTAAACATGAGAACAGATTGAATAAAGAATACTTTGCTTTCCCTTGGCCCTGGAAAACAGTTCTGTCATGTGCTGTCCACGCTCATCTCGGCTCTGGGCTGGCCGTGGTGCTTTTATTCAATGTGACAGAGGAGAGCTGGGGACTCTTTCTCCTGGCACCCCGGTACGCGGCACACTGACACTCTCCTCTGAAGTGCCACATTAATTCTAATAAAGCGCTGCCTTACCAGGGCCCACGAAGACCAGGGCTGTTGAGGGGAGGTAGACGCTTCGTATAAATACCAGGCTTAATGAAGGGAGGCAGTGGTGGCGCAGGTGGTGTGGCAGTGCAGGTGGCACCTCTCGCCCCCAGGCTCCTGGGTGAGTCCGCTGCCACTGCCACTCCAGGGGGCACAGCAGCAGCGATTGCATTTTAATTACCAGGTACACCTTGTCCTCCTGATGGGTCATCGCCTTGGTGGGAGTGAGTGTGCAGACGTGCCTGCTTTATTTCTTCCTGCATGTTAACAATTAAATACTCCCCTAAACATTGTAACGTAATGCTCGAGCGTGAACAGGGCTCTTATTGTTCATGCTTGGTCTGTCACCGCTCCACATAACAAATTCTGTATATAGGAGAGACCGGCATCCTCCCTGAATTATGTGCACCACTCTCCCTGTGGGGAGGTATCCATCCAGCGGCAGTCAGCGCTAACCCTCCCCTTGAGGAGCTCCATCCACAGGGAGGTCCACACCTGTTTCCTCGCCCCCTCCATCCTCACTCTGGAAAAATCATCTCTCTTTCTTCCAGTGGTAACTCAAAACTTGACATTTCAAATGCTTCTTTAGTTGGGGTTTCCAGTTTTGGCGCACCTGGGTGAGAAATGGATGATGGTTTCACTGCACCTATTCCTTCTGCGCCTCAAGACCCTGTACAGATGGGTGATGAGAGGTCTTGGATTGGGGGTAGGGAAGAAGGGTTGTATGTCCAGGACATGTGAAGGCCCCCCCCCCTTTCCCTCTCTCTCTGGGGATGCTTCTGTCAGCACACACCAGCACAGATGTTGTTGCATTGTCTGGAGCACCGAATCCCGGATCAGCCCAACTGGGAGCTTCTACTCATTAGCTATTGTCTCTGTGTGTCTGACTAGGCCTTTGATGAATGCAGCAGTTAGCCAAAGATCAGACGCTAGACAGAGAGAACCGAAAACAAACCATCTATCCCCCGGAAAGATGCAGTCCTAACGATAATACCTTCAACATCTTTAAATTAACATTGCCTATTTTACGTCAACTTCACATTACAGTTCATTATAGACTGTTTTTTCTCGACAAATACAAACCATAGCTGAGGTGGAACTTCTTGATCATAGGCCTTTGGTTTTTCTTCTAACTTCTCTGCACTCAGCAGAAAAACTGTATCATCTTAAGCTCTGTGTGTACCATAAAAAGCATGGGCTCTAAACTCCAGAAAATAAAAGGGCACCGTGTCTGCCACTTGGAAACTATGCTTCCCTCTTTGCTTACTCAACCAGAGAAAGGCCATGCTATTATTTATTTAATTCCCCCTCCTTCCCTTCTTCTCTCTTCCCATGCATGCACCCAGCCAGCCAGCCAGCTAGCCAGCCAGCCGGGCTATGAACACATTGCGGGGCCTGAGGGCAGTACTGTGGACAACCTGCGCTGTGTTCACATGGCTGAGCAGAGATCGAGTGAGGAAGACTGGCACGCTGAAACCAAACAGGTGTATGATTCAGAGGCGTGAGCTGTGAAGGGTGAATTTTTTATACAATATAAGTCAATGTTGCTTTTGGAGCAAACAGCGGCTTGGAGCTGTCCCAGAAAAAACATTTACATGCATTGTGACTTTTTAAAAATACGTAATTTTGCTTCTAACGGTTAACTTTTTATTACTACATAGGATTAAATATAAAAATCTGTCTAAAATAATAAGTAATGACATGTAATCTCCATAATGCTAATAAGGGTGAAATGTCATTGTTACGAAGACCCATTGGTCTAAAACCCCAATTGTCTGAAAAATGTCCGATCTAACTGAAAGCTCATTTGTCCAACAGTCTGTTACCTGGAGAAAACAAATGCCCGTTGCTTTACCCGGACTATTGGGATTTGGAACAATGGGCTTTAGGAACAATGGGCAGTTTCCTCTTGTAAGTGGTCAGTCCTTTGCTGTTTTCCAACAGTGATGTCGTGTAATGTCTTTGGATTTTCTCTAGATGAGTTCTCACTTTGTGTAGGTGGGTCTCTTTATTTAGCCTCTCAACATATCACTGCTTTTTCTCACAGTTCTATTTACTCGTTCATGATGAAAAAAACGCAGCACTTTAAGTCAGTGTATTATTATTTTGGGAAGATCAAGTCAGCACTTGATTCTGCATAATTTAAATGTTGGGTGTCAGACTAGCATTAATGTTGCCAATTGATTTGATCAACATTTTGCATATCCTACACTAAGGAGCATCCCTTGAAATGATGATTCTTAAGTCCAGTATATCAGTGAATTAACTATCATGGATGTTTGTAACAGATAGTGCTAGTGGGTACCAGTGGGTAATAATTTAACCGTTTGACTTCTTGATCTTCCGAATAGATTGTTACTAACCTGTTTCTATGGTAATCATTATTGATTGATTTCTTAACCCATTGGATTTCTTTAAACTGACCTTGGTCAGTTTAATGTGTTTGCAGCACCAAGAAAATAAGACCCAGTTGCATGAAATCACATTTATCCTTTTTCCTTTTGAGGTAACTTAACACTAGGGCCTATGTAATACTGAAGTGTAATTGGGTTTCATGTAGAGCCCTGAACTGTGCGTTATTGTGTGCAATTGTGTTTGAGTGTTTGAGTTTCTATTAGCTCTGTAGGGTTGATTTTTAAAGCAGCACTCACAGTGAACTAAACTACATAACTGGAATTATCATTTTAAACTGCAATAAAGTTATACAATTTTAATGCAGCTTTACTACCTAACTTGTCATCATGACTATCAAAGAACCTAATAGAGCTATATTCAGCTGTTTAATACCCTTATACCCTTTTCACTGCACTTTAAAAAATATTTGACCAGCAAACCACAGTGTTTAATAATGTGGTTTAACAAGAAATCAACAGACCTCTCCACACTTAGGAATACAGAAATGACACAATGCCCCGGAGGAGTCACTAAGGAAGCGGCCATAAATCTTTGCCCAGTCAGTTCTTGAAGGCTAGACCTTGAGGTTAAGAAAAGAGACCATGTTAGTGGTTATTAAGTGAAAGTTTCCAATCGATAGCCAGAGAGACGTAATCAGGGAGGGTTTAATTGCAGAGAGGAAGACATCTATTCACGTTATTGCAGCAGCTGTCCAGGAAAGCTTAATTTTTTGCCCCAGAGTCTCGCCTCCACCATCTGAGTTCAACTGACCTCCTGAAAAGCTACCGATCGCACGGAGTAAAGGTGTCAGGCATTCAGTGATATCACTCCAGTTTTGTGTCCACGGTTGTATGACTCATCTCCCTACAGTAGAACAGTGTATTATTGGCATCAACGCATATGAAAAAAAAATAAAAACGACTCATCACCACCATTACCAAATACATAATCAGTTATTCTGCATTATAGGCATATATCACATTGAATATGGTCCAAATATACACTCTTATTTCATATCATTACAAAGTACTATGAATTTGGTGCATATATATTTAAAAAAAATCATACCGAATAACACAAACAATAATACTACGATTGCACATTCTTTGCTACCAAAGTAAGATTGAAGTGAGCATGGGGGAAAGTTCATCAGCTTTCCAGAAGTAAAAGTAAAACTTAAAAGAAATGCAACTCCTTTTTTATGACTGTGAATTCTCTAAAGCGGTAACCTTTAAAAATTTGATTTACATCTGCATTTGTCAAGCTCCACCAGGTAAACCTGGCAATAAACACCTTAGAGACTCCAAACATCTCCCATGACCTCAGAAAATATTTGACTGTAGTTATATATCAACCATATATCAACCAATGAATCACTGAATACAACAGTTATGCCTTTGCTACATACTTGCCAGTAAAGGAAATAAAGAACTCTGATTCAGAGCAAACTGAAAGGGTTTTTTAAAACAATTATTCAACATTAATCATTGAGAAATTCTTGGTATTTCTTGCAAATAGGCCTCCACTCAATAAGGTGCCTTAATATAAAGATTCAGCATTACAGATAAATTGGATTCTCACAAAGAAAATTGGATGCATTATTCAGTGCAGTGGTTGTCTCCTTTCTTATTCAAAGAGACTCTGCTACATTATGTTGCATGATCATAATAAGCATAACAAACCCATCCGTTTCTCCACCAGTCTTGTTCCTGGTTATGCAGCAGCCTGTTCATTTCTGGCTCCATGTGCTGCTTGATCACCAAAATCCAAAGGCGACTTATTGCAGGGAGTTTCATGCCATGAAATGATGATGATGATGTGAATGGATGGCTGATGCCACGTCAAATCCAGTAGATGTCAGTAAATTGGAACATATGTTACTTAAACTATAACATCATGATAATTCTCCTCCAAGATGGCTCATAAAACTGGAATTTATTAGGCTAAATCCAGGGTGATGATAACATAGATAATTTTTAATGGAAGGTTAATGTGAGCATCAAAAGATAAAAATGGACCCTTTGGCCTTGTATCAGCTGGATCCTACAGCGCCGTGCTAAAAACGGAACCATTTTTATGCACCGTGGGGTGTTCCCCTTTCATTACATTTTATAGCTTAAAGCATAAAAATATACGGAACATTTTCATGGCTAATAAAATCCCAGATCTTCACATGATAAGCACAATGGAGACACAGTGTAAAGGAAATCTAGATTTGCAAAATATTCCCTCTGCTATTTCTCCCAGTGCTGTCCCACCAGAATGAGGAGTGTGTTCAGCTGCTCGCGAGCCATACCTCCTCCCAGCGGGGACCTGGAGAGCCTGCTCTGATACAAGCACAGCGCGCTTCCTCTATCCCCACAGACGCACTTTTAAAATAGGCCACATTGGAGAAAACATGACTTTTCACTATTCTAATAAATGGGAGCCTGCCTGTTTATTATTAATGACATCCCAGCACACTTTTCAGATTTGGTTGGTGTTACGCTTTGTGAGTAATTTATATTCATGCCAGCATGAGAGCCTGCGTGTGTATGCTTACTGTCTTTTTACTGTCAGCTAGTAGTAGTTCCATGAAATGTTAATGTTTACCAGGTCAGTCCTGACCTTCTTAATCCTCCTGGTTATTAATATGGTAAAGCCAACACAGAGGAACAATTAATCAAAAACACCTCTTTTCTTCCCAATTTCACCTTTCATACATATTAATTAAATTCAGCTGCCTTGGGCTGAGGAGTGCATTAACATGTATGTACCAGCATGGAGAAATAAGTCGGAAAGCATAGCAACCCTGCCCCTACAGCGCGAGGTACTTCCCAAGGATTAGCCTTATGAGGCTGAGTGGCAGGAACTTGAACATGACAGAGCACTGATACACTTTCTTGTCCAGACAATTATCTGTGCCCTACTTTTAAAGCTAATTCTACACGGGCCCCCCAGGTTGTGTGTGAAGCCTCCTGGTGGGGGGGCAGCAGGGGAGGGTGTCAGTCACAGGAGAACCAGACTGCCCTGGAGCAAAGCTGCGGGTCCCTTCTCAGAGATAGGGGGGGTTGGGATGATTGAAATAGAAGTTGAGATGTAGGACACATAAATAAAGTGTTTTTTCCCCTGGAATACACTTCCCTATCCTCACATTTACATAATACTCTACCATGCAAACCATCACTTGTATCAGCCCCAAGGTTTATGGAGTCACATGATGATGCACGTAGCTACGTTGTTCACATCAGCTTCCTTAACATTAGCAGCTCAGCACGCTATTCGTATTGCATTGTCTTTATAAAAATAAATATGTGGGTATGAATTTGTGGCAGTACCTGCTCCTAATTTCCCAGTATTTGTTCTGGATGTCATCACACTCAAAGGATGAAGGCCTGGATTCCCTCTTGCTGCTCAGGCTATTGTACTTGCACACCGCATGACCTCCAAGGAAAGATGGAAGACAATGCGAGCGTGGTGGATGAAAGGGCATCGGAGAGCGGCCGCGTCCATGGGTGGGGGAACGGGGAGGATGGGAAGCAGATGGCAGTGGCTCCGTCCCATCAGCACAACAGAAGGGGGACTCAAGATGGCCACAGGCCCCCCTCACATTAACAGCATTCAGGGAGACGCCTTATCATCCCGCCAGCGTGATACGTTTTTAACAACATCCAAACCCCCCCCCCTTTCAACCCCCTCATCGCACTACACTGGAGATGCTGAAATCAATCATCTGGGTACTTACAGTATAACATTAAAGTCAAGGGTAGAGCCTATCGCATATAGCCTAAAAATGGGAACTAGGGGAGGAAATATATTCCTCAAAATAAGGCTGAATAAAATCAGGTTTAAGATGACGGGGCACGACCTGCTTGACGTGCTTCCTGGTCGACTATGAATGAGGCTGCAGCGTCCATGAGCAGCTTGTCTGGGAGATAACCTTCAGCAGCCTCCCATCCCTCGCCACCCCTCGCAGTGTGAAGAGCATGCACTGAATAGGTGCTAATTAAGCTTTGTGAATATAAAGAAGACGCCATACTGCTGCGGCCAGAGAAACACACATACAGTAATGCACACTACCTTTGATCTCCAGTGAGGATACCACAGTTCACTCACAGTATCCAGCAGTACTGCACATGTTTTGTGCATTTACCTTAGTTGAAAGATGATCTTTTTTCTTGACAAATATATATGAATATAGCCACAGTAAATCAGAGGTTGAATGTAAATTGTTCATCTGATGACTTTTCTCCACGCAGCATAGTTCATCACACAGGCCAGCGAAAGAGCAGCAAAAAACCAGAGAACCATGCATCTTTGCGAGTAGAAATTAATAAAAACACTATGTCAAGGAGCCAGAAAAATGGTTTCCCCTAATGGATTCTCCACAGAAAACAGCTTTTAGACAATCAATCTTTACTTTGAAAGCCCAATTATTTAAGTAATTGTTCCTTACAATTGCCACAGGAATTTGTCCTCTGGATGCTGTAAAAGTAAGCATCTTTTGTCACTCGTAAAATGGCTCATACCATGTTTATTGTACTCATTTAATTTCTTTGGCACGGTTCTACTTAGCACTCTTCGTCTACATTTATAAAACTGTTCATTCTCTATTTGTCAAAGAACACACACACAGGCACACACTCACGTGCACACAGGGTTTGTGGTATTATGGCATAATCGAAAGTCATACAGAGTGCAGTGTCAATCAGAAGTGAGGCTTTATTTATAGTCCACAATAAACACCTGTTGACTGACATGCTGTCATTTCTGCAGTGTATGGTAATGACTATACAGCATGATATCTTATTTGTAAACTGGCAATGTGTGATTTAACTGTGCCGTCATTCATTCAGCTTTCATAGGGGCACTAAGCATGGTTACAGATTGAAATTAAATGACCATTCATTAATCCATTAAAATAATGAATCAGGTATCATTTGCCCAAACTTTAGATACACACAGGCTTTTGACATTTTTCAAAACAATGTCTACTGTTTTTTCTGCTAAGCAGTTAATATTTCTCTATAGTGTCCTTCCTTCCTGCAGCGTTCAGACTGTATAACCATCATGACCCCCGGTAGACCCCCACACATATAACAACACAGACAATACAATGTGCAATACCAATTATGTGCAATACGTATATATATACTGTTAATAACTGTGCAATACATACCTGGCTGCTATACCTCAAAACTGTTTCTGAGGTCTATTTTTGTGTATTTTGTGAAATTGTATAATTCTTGTATATATTTTTGTATCTTGGGTGGGATATTAAACTGTCTTTGGCTCTTTTTGCTGTAACTAATGAACATTTCCCCTCTGTGTGACGAATAAAGGTATTCTGATTCTGATCATAACTATTATTATTATGTTATAAGAACATTACTCCCAGTTTACAACCAACATTACTATAATTGTGTCTTATATCATAAACTGCATAAACAACAAATAAAAATCATACATAGAAACTTTATTTTGTATATTGTTATTATGTTAACTAAAGTAGTCCAAACGTGCTGTAATAACTAAAGTGCATAAACCACCTGATGTTAGTCCCTGTCTATAAAATAGTAGTTGTAAATACCTATGAATATAGGATATAAAAACAGGAATATTTTACCTATTGAAGATTTTTTTATAAATTCACAGTATTGATTTAGATCTATTTCTGAAATATCTATTGTATGTCTTGTGCTATATCTTAAATAAATGAAGTAATACAGTAAAGAGCATGTTTCTTGAATTGACTTTATACTGCCTAGAATTTTAGCCAAAAGTTTAGTTGACTGAGAAAGAAAAGATAAAAAAATATCCACATTTAGTCACCAAACTACCATACAAAAGACTGCTGTTATGCCATCTGTTTTAAAAGTGTTGTTTACATACTGCAGTAAGCAGGTATATACACAGGCAGACAATTAAAACTGGTTTAATTATAATTACAAGCCAAATTTATTCTTGCCTCTTCCAAAAAATATGTATTATAGGTCTTCTAAAAGGCTTTACTTACTTACTCATTATTATAATTTTGTTTGCTTGTTAGTGTCCAGGTTACTGACAGCCTGCAAAATACTGTTACAATTAGGCCTGGCAGCAGTGCCAGATGTTTCTCTGAGAGGAGAGAGGGAGATGTCAAAACACCTGTCTGATCACCGTGGTGCACATGCTGCTGCAACCAGCAACGGTGCAACCAGTCCTTGTTAGTTTAGTGTGCTCTTCAAGGCTAGGTCTTGGACTACACAATGGACACCTCTGCTGACAAAGGCACTACAGATTTTCTCTAAACAGCACTGTACCTGTGTTCCATCTAACAGGGCATCATTTATATTGAGCTCATCCCATTAAGTTGATTATTTTTCTGTGTGATTCAATAATTGACAATATGGAATAATTTCATGACAGTATTCAATGTGACTCGTCAATCTTCCATAATAAATAGATGTTGTGAAACAGTTTCAATGAATTCATTAGTTGATTATTGAATATAAATATGCATATGGTTGGTAATTAAAGCTAGTAACAAGTTCTCCACCTGGCACCCACATGAGTAGATGTTCAGGGTGCAGCATTATCTCACTGTATGCTCATTTGCAACTATTTTTTTCACTGTACATGAATAGACTGACATATATGCAAGATGCTTTCATAGAGTGTTTTATTTCAAGTCAGCTAATTATATTTTAAGTATTTATTTTATTAATTTTAATCTTTGAAAGTCCTAGCAAAGTCTTGTGGATTTTTTCTAAATCACTTGATACAGAAAATTCTTAAAGAGGACCTATTATTTTTATCTTTCTGCGTGTAAATGGCCTGCTTAGGGCAAAAATCCCAAATTTCCCTCCATTGGCAGTTTCTCTCCCACACACAAACCATGCCTGAAACTCTTCGATTGGACTCCCTTAACATAGTGACATCACTATCTAAAACTTGCGCTTCTATTAGTTAGCAATCCAACACATTGTACGTGATAGGCTAAAGGGGTGGACATCTCTAAGCGGTTGACAAATCAAAACAGAGCCGGCCAACTAACCAATCTGAGCGGACTGGGCTCTGGTTTCAGACAGAGGTTAAAAGAGGTGCTGCAGCACAGGAAGTATGAGAAAAATAGAGACCATTTTGAACATTAAAGCATGCATAATAGGCCCCTTAATAACTGTTGATTTCTATGTCACGTTGCCTAACCTTTATATTTCACATGATAAGCAGGCAATTTCTACAACACCAGAATACTGTACATTACCTTGATTGTAAGAATGTCGTTTTGCTCTATTTTACAGCTGTTTTAGCCAAGACAAATGCAACAGTAAAAACTGCCACTCTAAGCAGTGAAAATTATAACCGCATTAACCCAACATTACATGAGGCTTTTATTGGAAAATGTGTTCAATAAATTCTTCCAGTAGCTTGTGGGCCAGTGTGTGTACCGTAGTGTTACTCATCCTTTCAAGTGTTCAGGTCAGTTACTATGGCAACCTGCACAAACTGGGGATGAGATAAGGGCTGGAGCCGTGGCCTTGAGGGAGTCGTTAAGCATCTGTCTCCTGACTCCCCCCCTTCAGTCTGTGTATGGAGGAGGCTGCCAGGGAGGCAGCACATAAACAACAAAGGTGGCTCACCCTTGCTCCCTCTCCAAGGGCTGACCATCATCATGCCGAGTTAACAGTGCCACCCATCACCGCTGACTCAAACTGGGATACAGCAGATAATGTTGAGATATTTTTTCTGGGCATGCAGTTTGGAAAATTTAAAGGGGCTCTATTATGCTTTTTGGGGTGTTCCCTTTCCTGTAGTGTGTTTTAAAGGTTTTTGTTCATATAAATGGTCTGAAAAGGCTAAAATCATAAAGATCCCTCAAGAGGCAGCACATCTCGACTCCTTTGCTTACTTCCGTATCATAGCGAATTCACCCTGAACAATTGTGCTTCTATTGGCTAGCGCTCCAATACATTGTGCGTGACAGGCTAAGGGGCGGGACATCTCCAAACGGTTGACCGTCCACAGTAGAAGCACAAAATACAAATATGAACCTGAGAATTATCATATAACGGCCCCTTTAAGGTCCTTTTAACATAAAGAGTTCCCTCAAAATTCGTCAACTAGACTAACTCAATTAGAAAAACATAAAACATAATAAGATTGTTTTTCTTATTCACATGATACTATCTCGTAGGAAGTAGAAACTGTGACTTTAATGTAATTTCTTGAAAGCCAGAGACAGACATCACTTTGGATACTCCGGGCAGACAGGGTTGGTGGTTAACTGTTCGTGAACTCGTCACTGAGGTATACGTGCAGAAAAAATGAAATATTGCTTTAAATTATTCTGACTCCATCGCTGTACAAGTGTGAAGACAAGAGAGATGTCAGAGGCTAAGTTCATCAGTGGATTCTGATGAGGTTGGTGCTGCTGCTGTAGCGAGTAAGCACGCCTCACTGAGTTTCAATGCAGCTGCGCTTCTCAAGATGTTCCAATCAAGATGTTACCGTCTCCTTTAGAAAAGTGAGTTTTGTAACGGAATACAATACCCCATATTTGTGCTAAAAAGTCTTAATAGTGTGGGGTAGCAAAACATATTTCAGGACTGGTTTGTTGCATGAAAGAGAAATCCAATAGCCTACAAAAACAGTTAAACATCAGGGTGGAAATATGTTTTATTTGGGGTTATTATATCAAAGTCTTTTGACATGAAGGCTGCGTACAGCCTTTCCTCTTTTTTACTCGTCAGCATCTGTGTGTGGACTGAATCCAGCTTTTCTCCCTACTGAATGAATTAATCATTCTCTAAACATACAAAACAGCAAGAGCCAGCTAACAAGAGGCCCCCGCTGGTTGACCACAGCATGTCAGTGTCAATAACAGCAACATTTACTGGACTCAACACCACCGCACAATGAGGACAACAATTTGGAGGCCTGATACTCTTTAGGATACTGCCATTCAGGGTCTTACAGGGGTACCTCTTGTGTTAAAGTGTCATGTTTAAAACTCGGAGCACAGCGCATCAAGGCTGCAGTCCACCTACAGCCTCACCTAGCAGTGTGTGAACCTGGAGCAGCCAGCCTTGCTTTAGAAACAGATGATAAATAAATCAAAGTGCACTAAGCACTGCTTCCACATGGCAATCGCCTCCTTCATAGCGTCTGCACCTCATCAATCACACCATTGTCTGCTTGAAAGGCGAGCCTTGTAAATGTCATATCCACTCAAACCCAAGGAGAGGCGGATCAGAATGCGACTCAGTTTTTTTTTTTTTTAATTGGATAGTGTAATTAAACTAAAAAACCCTGCTAGGCTGCCTTTTGACAGGACAGATGAAGACCCCTTTTAATAGGGCTATGAAACATATTTGTTAAAAGGATGAGGCAATATGTACCATATGATTGGGTGCCCTTATGTGTCATACTTTTCATTTATGATTAAAATGGCAAAAAAGGGGGATTTACGGAAAAAAAAGAGGGATTCTTAAAAGGTCTCAATATATAAGAATAATTAATGAAATTTGCTTTCCAAATTATAAAATTTCTTGGAACCATTTGAAAAAGAAAGCCCCTCGTATATTATATACACCAATCAGAAGCATATATCAAGGCATATGTTCAGCAGCATTTGTGAAACATTCATCTTGGGACCGAGCGATTAAGAGAGGTAGAGCTTGTTCTTGATTAAAGTAACAACCGAGAGAGGCCAAGCTATAATATTGATTACATGAACAAACGGGATACGGGTCACTTTGCTACCCACACATGCTTTCTATTTAATTTCATTAGCGGCGTTCTTTCCTGATGTTCTAATGTTACACAAACACCGGAGGAATACATGCACGCATACACCCGCAAAAAAAAGAAAAGCAGCCACTCTCTGTCACATGTCCGGGGTCATAAAAGTGACATACACATACACACTCACACACATCCACATTCAATATCCTGCTGCTTTAGAGTTGATTTTGATGGTGGCTGCTGAGAACCTGGCTTGAGAGGTCTCTCTTGAGAGGCAGAGTAAGGCCTCCGTACGAAAGATCGATAGGACAGGGGTGCACAAATAAATCAGCATGCTCTAGTGACGTCTGTCATAAAGTGCCCGCCACAGTTGCAGCTCTTAGGTTTATGGCGGCGTTGAGTGTTATTGCAATCTTTTGATAGCCTTGGTTAATTTATCTGATTACAAGAGCACCCAAAGAACAAGCTGCAGGCAACCTCAAGTGTTGCATCTAAGCAGTTCTATGGTTTCAGCGATATGAGGCTGTCAGTGTGACGTGGTCGTGGTTAACAATAAGCTGAGTTGTTCTCTCTTTTTCTCTTAGGAGAAGGAATTCTTCCTTGGTAAATGCACCAATGTGAAGAAGTTTATAGCTGATAGAATTAATATTCTTACATTAACAACTTATTTAGTATGTAGGATAACAAAAGGCCATGAAAGTGGTTGTAAGTAGGGAAAAGGTTTGTGAAACTGCCTTTTCTAGTTTTAGTAGCTTCTACCTCACTGTCTTTGTTTTACAGAACAACTTTGATGTTTGAATCTGGTATGAGTCTGCACAGAAACAACATTTAAAAGGCCAGAGCACAAAACACTGGAAAGACAGAATAAATGGCTAGCTAGTGAACATAGCAGAGTAATGAACTGCTAATATTTCTGCCAGGAGATGGAAGAGACCAACATAGAACTAAAAGAAGAGTTGATATTTGATAAAACTCCTATGTTTCTCAGTTGTAGTAAGGAGCCCGTGTTGTATTTGATGGTTGCTTCTGCTCTCTCCAAATAGCCACAAAATTGCCAATGCAATTATGCAAGTCCAATGTACATTTTGGGGATTTATAGTCCAGATATCATTGATTATTTTGATAAAAGAATATAATCTTTTACCACTTTAACAAACTGATTGGCCCTTCACAGGAAAATATACTAGGATAAATGACTGACATCCAGACAAAAACAATGTACACGATTCCATCGTTTATGTTCTTTATAAAAAAGATAGTCTATATTTCTGACTCCTACTTTCACATCGAAGACACATTTTCTGCTTTATTGTTTTTCTGTTAATGGTCGTTTCAGATCACCCCGATGAAACCCTACCAGAGAATATGAAAGTGGAGACTGTAGACCTTATCCAAGGGCTATTTGCCAAAAGTGAATGAACACGTCAGCTACCTCATGGTTTTAAATGAAACTGCATAAAGGCTTGCCCTGCCATTCTATCTACTGGCAGCCAGTGTGAATTGTGCTGGAAAATCTATTTCTGAGAGCAGGGCCTTTCAATTCACAGGGAAAAGACTGACTGCTGTAGCGACATCAATCAAACCAGGACGCTGCGCTGGCTTCGCTTCACAAGTGGAAGGTCCAGAGTTCACGGGTTAAAACAGGCAATATAAAAAAAGGTGTAGAGAGACGGCTGAGCTGGGGGCTGACTGTTGTTGGTCTCTGCTATCTCCTCGGTGGAAGTGTTGGAGAGGTACCCCCCTCCTGTATTAGCTGGACTTCATTAATCTTCATGCCATCTTCTTTAACTAGTCATGTAGAACGGCTCAATAGAAAGCCGTATAATGGGGAAGGCCCAGTGCCAATTACTAGGTTAACATAGTGTTCAGCCCCAGTGCAACAAAGGAATGAGATGGAGGAGGAGAGCTGGCTCACAGGGAGGGATGCACAGCATTTGAATTGACAAGAAAAGCAAAATGGAAGTTCTTGCTGTGTTATTTTTACTTGGAAAATCTCAATCTCTCATAAATGTATCATGCAAGCATATATTTATGTCCATTCTTTGAAATAAATCATATAACAGAATGTCAAAAAGTCTGACATACACATTTACTATCACATTAATAAACCAGAGGTGATGATTTGAGCAACTGCATCATAATGTAAATAAAACATTGATTCTAATAAAAATAGAATGTCGTCTTTGACACAGTTGACATACAGTTAGTTGCCAGTTTTTATTGGGAGGCCACATCAAAACCTAGAAACTGGATTTCTTCTGGTATTAAATCTTAAAGGCGATTTGAAGTTGAATAAATGTACTGAGGTGTGTTTAATGTCATTAAGTCATTGCAACTGTAATCTTTTACAATAACAATGCATCAGAAGTATATTTTGAAAGCAATGTGACTGTGAAAGGGGTTCAATACTAGAAAAGAACTACATCGAATTATCACCCGACACTGCAGCTCTTAAGCATTGTAGCAATTTTAATCTCGTTGTCTAGCTTTCCATTTCGGTACTTTACTGATTTGGTTCACCTTCACCACTCTTATAGTGTTGTTTTTAGCTGTAGAAAACAGTTTTATTCAACAAAAAAAAGCTCTAAAACCACACGATTCCTTATTAATATTGTTTGTTTCTTTTACAAGAGTTCTCAGCTGTCCTGAGTATCACTCCTGTCATTCTCAGCCTCCATTTTCTTTGTTTTTATTCTTCATTTGACTCGAGGGGGAGCTTGCTATGCAAACCACTTGTCATGACTGCTGTCAGAACAAGTACAGTGTTAAACTGTAGTTATTTAATTCCATGTGATTCAAATGGGACTGGGTCAGTTTGGGAAGGGCCTGTAGGCTACAGTTTTATTTAGAGGACCAAGATTAAACTCAAGTAAAATGGAAATGTCACACCGTCATGGAAGATGCTGCGGGAGTTGTGAGAAGGATAATATTATTGTGATGCGAAGTGATAATTCCGCCCTGTCCACCCTCATTATCCAGCAGCATAGTGTATTTCTGGCTCGCAGCTGTATGTGTAAGTGTGTGTGCGTGTGCAGATGCCCTTTCATTTCTACACACGCTCACTGCAAATTTACAAAATATGGAACATGGGGAGAAACATTTGGCATCTGTGTGTTTTATTGTTGTCAGGCCCTCAAATTAGGGCACAAGTGTGTGGCAAAATAAAGGGTGTGGTGAGTGTGTGAGTGTGTTTGGATTCATAATTATGTTGTGTTTGCATAAACTCAAGTACAGTCAGTATCAAAAGCAGTTCCCCACACTCCCCTTTACCTCGAAACAATGACACAAAAGAAAGCTGAAGATCCCATCCTAAATTACATGCAGAGGAGCAACATGACCGCAAGAAATAAAAACAGCCCCGACAAACAGCAACAACACATCCAGATGCAACACAAAGAAATTGAACAAGAGGATGATCTGGAGAGGCTCCACACTCATGCAGACCCCAGCAGTCCGAGATAAGGTATATTTTTGTCGGGCAAGATAAGGGAGAGAAAGCAAACATATTACAGGGCTCAAAATTCTATATCTATAGCTCCTTTTCCTGAGTCCAATAATTCATTCATTCATGGCCTCTGTTTCCTCTGCCTCTTGGAACATCTGCCTCATACATACATCACTGCACTGATAAAGATCGCAGACAGAATTGGTAATACACTGTGAATGGGAGACTGCAGCGCTGATTAAATAACTTCGGTGGCACACTAAAATTGAAGCGGCCGCGGGATGAAAGGGGACTTATCGGGGGTTTTATTAAAGGCAGCGGAGGATGATTTTAGGTTTAGGGTGATGTACACAATTTAAGACACAATGTCCTGCAACACTGCCAAGGGATTTATACACCAAAACAAAATTGGCCTTTTTGACCTCTGTCAATGTTTTGTACCCCTACACACAAACACACACACACACACACACACACACACACACACACACACACACACACACACACACACACACACACACACCCACACATACAATGAGGAGAAAGTATGATCCTATATGTGCCCGGAATGGAAATGACTCTTTGGTTAGAGGATATGTAAGGGGGACTTTAAAGTTTTTGTAGAGAAGTTCTTGGTTTGTGTAAGGAAAAGCTGATCGGGAGGGGCGGGGCTAAAATCCCAAATAGACAATTCTCTGGCTGAAATGCCTCCATTGGACTTGTTTGTTCATTTCCACGACAAAGTGACATCACTACGTAACACTCGCGCTTCTATTGGCAAGCGCATAAAACACATTGTACATGATAGGCTAAGTGGAGGGACCCCTCTAAGCGGTTGACCAATCACAACAGATCAACAGACCAATCAGAGCAGACTGGACTCTGGTTTCAGACAGAGGGTAAAAAAACAGGCATTATGAGAAAAATAAAGACCTTTATGAACATTAAAGCAAGTAAACAGGTCACTTTAAAGGCACAACATTCAAATATGAGACCTGAAAATGAGCATAACAGGGACCCCTTAAAGGTAAAGAGTCAAAAAGTTTCATTTTGGTGTAACTTTCCGTGAAGCGTGCACATTGACTGTGAATAGAATCTAAATAATGTGACTCCAAAAGTCATTGGATTTTAATATAAAGGACATGAACAGGAGGTTTAACTGGAGTTTTCTAACTGTTCATCTTTTTTTTATTGTACCACTTCCCTGATGAGTTCCAGACAAACCATAAAAGCTTACATTTTGCACTTCTGTTTTTTCAGCATGTGTAAAGATTTCACTCAATTCCCTTTCTATTTACATACGACTCAGAGAAAGCCTCAGTGGAATTTACCCGGAGTAGTTAACACTGATGGTCTAACAGGGATTGTCTCCGCAGTATCTCCACAGCCAAGTCATACAGTATGAAACTGCATCAAATGAACAGATGGCAGTGACACGAATTAAAAGCATGGAACAATAGTAGAATATAAACCAGAAATGACACCCAAAGTGGCTGTTGATTTATAGCCACGGCGAGTTTGGTACTGGGCTTCCATGTATATTAGTGCTACAAATCTGGGTCCATTTAGCAGGGAGATGCTCATACATACATCACCGACTCCTGCTCCAAGCCAAGGTCAGTCCTTATTGCATCAATCTTTTCAACAGAGGCTACTCCACACAGCAGCAGTTTTGTAACTGTCGCAGCTGTAATGGAATCTTTTTTCTCGCGCTTCATCTTTCTCTTATCACATGAAATATATATTCAACTTCTCTTTCTTTCTCTCATTCTCCTGATTCTTTTTATTTTATCTGTAAAACATTCCCCGGGACCTCATCCCTTTTCTGGGATGAGAGGGACAAACACACACACACACACACACACTCCGAAAAGCACAGATTTTAACCCCTTCAGGTCTCCATTGCAGTGGGTCACTCCTGAATACATAGTTATAACAGAATGAACATTTAAAAGGCATTACGTAAAACTAGATTTGTCTCATTTATAGGATGCTTTGCGTAAGTGACAAGGCATTTATTAAAAACCTTCCACTTCTCTCTCCTGTATATATTATTCACAAAGTCATTTCCCAAAGGTTTGACAGATGCAAAAGCACTTAACATCTATGCTCCACTCAAAGTAGAAATAGGATGTTTCTTTAAATAGGTTCCTTTTCCAACATAAAATGTCACTTTTGCTGAATTTTTATCTTAAATGTCATAAAAAACCTCCTCAGTGTGTTGTGCCTAAATGGATATGGTCAAATTGCATTTATGAAGAGAAGAGTCTGCATTGCTGAATGTGAAGTGCCAGTTTTAGACATTCATGCTGAGTCAGTTCCTGTTGTCCTGATTACTCATGCTACAGGCTCACATAGTACTTTAATAAATGAAGAAATAATAAAATCAATCATTTTAAATAGCACAGGACCATTTACAGTGAAGGGAGAAAAAAAGTGTAGACTTTTAATTGATGAACTTGACCCGCTTTTCCCTGATAACAAATTTCATTTGTTCTATAAAAATTATGCTCAAGTGACATTATTTGACGGGATCTTTATCACCTGCAGAGTAAATAAGAGTAATTTATGCTGTTTAATTTTGAGCGTGGATTATAAATCATAGCTCTATCATATATTATGGAGCTTGCATTGATGAGGGAAGAGAGAGCGGGGGCCAGCTGATTGGGTTGTTAAGTTAGCAGTACAAAGCAACAGTAACAGCAGAGACTCATTCTCCCAGCGTGTCTTTTTACAGCCGCGCAGATTGAAGCAGATGATAAATGATGATAAACACCCAGCACAGCCAAGTGGTGAAAGATAGACTTTTAAATAAATTATAAAGTATGCATCATTAAAAATCAGACAACAGCTTGATGCAGAAACAAATTACAGGTGTATATTGTCTTCCTTGCAAATAATGTAGTTCAAGTTAATAATCATCACTGTAAATCCAGTTGTGTGTTCATGCTACATTGCTTCTGCAGTAATAACATCATGATCAAATGATACAATAAAGTGCAATGTGTAATAATAATAATAATAAAAAAGATATATTGTGCTTTGATGTGACAAAATGTAATGCAAATTAATACGGACATAATTTCATCTGCGAAGGCTGATCACAGGCATCGCTTTCCTGCAGGTGAAGCCTTGCAGCGCACTGAAGCCGTCTCTGGGCTGAGAAGACCCTCAGATCCTCTGTCAAAGAGATGGCTTCTGACAAATATCACTCTGCAGTGATGAAGACATGACAGCTGTCAATCAACTCCTAATAAAGGGGAAGCAGAGCAGCTCACTCACTGGGAGTTTGACCTATGAAGCTAGAGAGACACGTACACACACACACACACACACACACACACACACACACACACACACACACACACACACACACACACACACACACACACACACACACACACACACACACACACACACACACACACACACACACACACACTTTGATTTACCTACCTATCTATCAGATTTTATTAGCAAATGCAAGTCAGCAGTGGAGCAGTTTAAGTTGCCAAATAATGTACATGCTGAGAATAAGAAAAATGTTCAGCATATGCTTTAAAAATAGTATAAAAATAATGCTTATTCACTTTGTTTTTGACAGTTAAAGGGGCTCTATTATGCTTTTGGGGGTTTTCCTTTTCCTTTCATGTGTTGTATACAGTAGGTCTTTTGCATGTTAATGGTCTGCAAAGGATTAAATCGAAGTTCCCTTCTCAGAAAGTAATCCTCCACACACTTTCTCTCTGCCTGAAACACCTCCGTTGGACTCCTTTGTTGACCTCTGCAACTAAGTAAACTTTTTGTTCAATCAGTTTCTGCGGGAATGTTCTTTAGGTAGAAGCAATGGTCTTTTTTAGACTGAACAGTACCTCTCTAGAAAGTTCTTTAACGAGCATATTTGTTGCATCGTAATGTTCAAAATACTCAAGCAGTGTTGATTTTTCCTTATATCAAAGGAAAGATATTGAGAGGACAGTTCAGTTATCAGGTCTCAGGTTTAGTAGCTGAAAGACACACAGGTTTAATTATATCTTGGAAGAGAAAGGCTTTGTTAGTTGTGTGATTCATTTCAGATTGAAGGTAAATTTCTTTTTTTACTGTTCCTTTTATGACGATAATACGATAATCTAGTGTTTTACACATTTTGGGACGGATTGTCCTGTATAGCTTGCAATAATAGATCCAATCTTTTGTTTGAAGTCAATTTAAACTGGGCACTTGTACTGTAATGCATGACAAAATAAATGAATAAGATAATATAACATGAATTTCTGAATGTGTTTCTGAATGTTTTGGGTTGGACCTCATATTCTAACATTTTGTTGAAAAGTTTGGATATTTCGGGTGGTTAAACCCCTCTGTAAATTATTGTAAAACTGTTAAATTCTCGCTGGACTAAGCTGTAAATTTAGCCAACATCCCTCCAAAACTTTAAAACTGTCCTGTTAAAGCTTTTTTCCATCAGATTTTTTAAGTGTCCATCATAAAGAACGCCATCTGCAATCAGTTAATGAGATGCAGCATAACACTGGTCTGAAGCCTTGGTGCTATGCAGCATGGAGTCTCAGTATTCAGATGAAAAAGGATTAATAATGCTCTTCCTCCTCTCGTCTCGTGCTGCAGAGCTTTATGAGTTCCTTCGATCCCTGCTTTCAGAAGCCATTAGCGCTCTTCCTCTTGAGAGATAGAAGGCGATGGCCGAAGCCTTAGTGAGAGTCCTCTTCCTGCTCTAACTAGAAATGACACAATGTCAATAAGTATACTGATTATTCTGCCCATTTGTTTTGCGCAATGCAGTTAACGAGCTTTATTATACAAAGGACATTGTGAAAACCCAATAACCATTCTTTATCATTTGTTTTGATGAGAGTAATAGAGTGGCTCATGCGAACAGCCTGCTCAGTAGAAACTTCTTTTAGTGGAGCGCACAATGGATGATCTGGCCCATCTGTAGAGGTTGTAGCAGGTACAAGGGTGAGCCGAGGAAGAACCCACCACATAGCGTTGCCGGATAGGAAGACCAGCCTCAGTCCACTCCATCGTCTTGAAGTGTTTGTGTTCCTACATCAGCTGTCCTCCCAATTCACCATTTATCTTCCCTGAACTGTCCTAACCTTTTCAAGCTTTCACTTATGACAGATTTCAGATACACTGGGCCAAGCCTCGTTGGGAGCCAGCTACAGTATCATACACACAACTGTCAGTATAAAAGGAAGCCTACACATGGCCTGGCACACTGGATTGGCCTCTTCCTATACAGCCACATAAATCTCAGCAGCGTCAGACAGGTGGGAGGAGGCTCTGGCAGATGTAGCCATGAGGAATGGAGGTAGTGATGCCTCAGACAGGTCCTCTTCCAACCTCTGGCCCTGTTTCTCTGCAGAAAGCGAAAGGGTTGTGGGAATCAGAGACAAAGGTGAGATTTCAGGCTCTCACAAAACTTTAGTAGCAGGAATTCAAATCCACAGTACCCCCTCACAATAGTAAACAAGGTATATAAACACTGGTGGAAAAACAGGAAAGAGCTACACGAAGAAATGTTAATTTCAAACTTTGTATTGCACAGCAAAAAGCAAGGAAAACATTTCCATATTTTAAACCCTCATTTAACAACCAATCAACATTATATACATTATTATTATACGGCACCACAGTTCTATTAATCATTAAAAAAACATTACTTTGAACAACCCGACAAGGAAATCAACAGAAAACCTTGTAAATAGTTAACATGAGCCACTTGATATAGAGTCATAAATACAGGAGAATAAATATAGACTTCAGGGTCTGTCTATTATTTTGCAATGTATTGTGTTTTTTCTAAAGTGTCCTTAAAGTGCTTAATCATTACATTGTACATGCTGTTGGATAAGATAAACACAAGTTTCTTTTTGTTGTCTTCAGCTGAATTGGACAAGTTCCCTGGTCTTGTCTTTGTGTTACAACAAGTTCAAGGTTAGAAACATGAGATCTCTTCTTGGATTTGTGCTTTCCTTTGGGGATAGCTGAAAACGTCATTTTCAAACCGAGAGCCTTAAATGAGCAGTTCTGAAGCGTACTTGATTGACCGAACCTTACCGCCTGTCATCTAATCAGCGAGCTAACCAAGTCTCTGCTGCACTTACCTTGCCATTCACTCTCTGTTGTTGTTGGAAAGCTGATAGACCAATTCCCTTCCTTTACAGCTATACAGTAACAATGTCGAGGCACACACATGCAATTTGAGAGATCTGGATGATTTTGCGTGCTGAAGGGACACTGACATTTGTGAGTACTTCATAATTCCAAGTAAAAAGTAATAACAATTAAATGACAAAAATGGGAAAGATAAGCAAGATCTTAATGTGTGTGGTCATGAAATGTAGTGCAGCTCTGTCTCACTTACATTAGGTTTTCACAACATGGCAACCTGTCATGCCACACAGCTCCAGTCAATTTCAGGGTCTTCTCCTGTGGGCAAAACAGTGATGTTAATGTGTGGTAGTTAGAGACTCTGGATTGTTTACTTATCATGTGAGCGATGTGACAGGTTTACTGACGATGAGCTTCTGAGTTTTGTTGGCCCTCCTTTAGGATGCGGCAACTATCTGACAACCTTGATTAACATTATTACACCAAGCAAGTTGTTTGCCATGTTTACTTTATGGCATAATGTAAATGGACTGGCTGTAAACAGATATAGTAGGTTAGACCAACATAAATAAAAAATGCTTGATATTGTTTTACTTCTGAGAAGAAATGTTACAAATCTGTAAGCATAATATACAAGTAACCTTTGGTAGGTAAGTATCATTTTGTGCACAGATAAAACGTTATGGTGTTCCACAAGGCTCTATTCTTGGTCCCATTTTATTCGGATTAATAGAGTCATGTCATCCATAAACATAACAGCAGTTTGAGCTGGTAAGCATGATAACAGCTATTATTATGTTCCTTATTTGTTACATATTAAATGCTATGCGCATATAAGATACGCTTGTGAATTAAGGTTTTGATGTTTGAAATAATATGAATCAGAAAGCTGCATTATCTCTGGAAAGCAACGGCTTAGTAACACCGATGTTTGCTCCGATGAACAGTGGGGGTTGTTGGGGGTGTTTCTCAGCCATCTCCTTGATGGGTTTGCATTTCAAAAGACCTTGGTCCAATCCATTAGGGGTGTAGGAAAACAAGATGCTCCTCTCCAGTTGGACTAATTAGGTTTTTCTGAGGGAACCTTCCATATCTTTAAATTGCTGTGGGGATCCAGATGTGTAACTAGGCTAATGACTGACTGGCTAACAAAGAAAAATGGGCTGTAGTCCTTAAGCAGCGTAATAAGTCACCTTCTGAGAGGCAGTAGTGAATAGTCATTGTCTACATAGCTCTGCTCACTCTGCCAGCCTACAGTATACAGCCAACCTTGATCTACTCTAGGGTCAAAACATATGCAAGCTACTCATTAGATTTAATTTAAATAGAATTATTACAAGTCCATTTACATGTGGCAACATCCTCTGCGGAGAGACAGAGGAGATGAAAAGTGACCATGAGAGGATGGGAGTGGCCCAGGGGGTGAAGGGTGAGAAGGCGAGGCAGTGTTGTGCTGAAGCTGTGTGTCTGCTTTGAGGAGAAGTAGAGCTGACAGAGGCCACCTCAAGAGACTCTTCACTCTCCATCAAAGAGCTGAGAAGAAGAGGCAGGATCTGTCAGGGGTTCCCAATTCCTACAGAGCACCCACATGCTGCACCTCCCACCCTAAACACCTTTAGTCAGTCTCACAAAGCTCCTCACGCCGCCACAAGCCTCCAGACTCATTGGCAATGCATGACCAATCCCCAGCTCAACCAGCCAAACATCACCAGAGTTTAGCACTTAGAACATGACAGACACGTCCAGGGGCTTCATTTCCACACAGTTTGCAAACACTGGGATCATATGTAGACACAGCATGCAGTGTGATAAAATCTTATTATAGAGGGTATCAGATTAAATGTACAGTACTGTTTCACATCATAATTATCAAACAATATTATATTATATCAGATATAAATCTATTGCGACAACTAAGATAAGAATTCTCCCAGTGCAAACAGCCTGACCATATCTGGACAACCAATTTGACTTGATCCTCCAGCAAATTGAGATTCCTTCACATGCATCCCCTTTTTGAACAAGGGCTATCAGTTTTAATTTTCCGAACTTTCTCTTTTCCGTCAAAATTGGGTAGGGAGAAAAAAGGGGAATATAAAGGCACAGACCACCATTCCAAGTTTTATCTGCTCTACAAAATGTCGTTATCTTAGTGCGGTGTCAAGAACTCTATCTCCTTTTTTCCAGGTGACAGGCACAGACGAGAGATAAGATTGGAAAAGAATCCCACTCCACTGAGTAAATAAATAATCAATACTCATCTAAATGTAAATGAGAAAGTAGCCCCCTTTGATAGGAGGGTTTTTATCAACCAACCAATTTTCTACAGGCACTCACTGGGCCTCAACCAAATCACCATCATTCAGCTTCCATGTAATGGATAAGAAAGGGGAGGAAGGGGGGCAGCTATGGGCGGCTATGGGGGGCTATGCGGGAGAAAAGAGGAAGGGTCATCTGAGATCAGCCATGTTCAGAGGGCTGCATCAATAGCACACTGACTACTGTATGCACGAGATGTGTTTTATAGAGAGTTAAACACACATTGGGATAATCCTGATCTTTGTGAGACAAAAAATGATACACAAGTTTAGGAGATACTAATAATGCAAAACAAAACAATACAGAGTGCTGCTTGAAGATAAAAACAGCCTGCACTAAACTTAGTGTACTATTACTTTGCCAAAAGGAGAGGAAACACAATAAAAACAAGTTCCCCCCTTCCATAAAATGAGAGACTATCTGAACATTTATCACATCAACTTTCTGTACCTTTAACTGTGAAAAAAGTCTTCCGACATCCAGCCCATTGCTTTATGTTTGGTGAACCTAACCGATCACATTCACTGTCAAGTTAAATTCCAGCAGAGTTTCCCCCCTAAAACAAAAAAGGACAAGTCAGTAGACGCTACTATTATTTTCTACTCTCTCTCGTGTTAACATTTTCGATTCCTCTGCACTTTTCTAACATTTTTTGATGTTTAGTATACAGGGTAATATTAGCATTTTATTGTCATCAGAATGCACTGCTCTGACTTTAAATTGATCCAATAAAAACCCTCAAATACTATTTTCCTCATCCTCATTGCATTAGGTTTTATTTCATAACTCATAGATGTCAATAATGGGAACCATTATATAGCAGTATACTCAATAACAGAATTTTCCTGCTTGAAATGCATGCAGTATTGATTTCATGTTTTTCTGGGTCCATAAGGGCAAGTAGCGTGGCGGAGGTTGTTTTACTGTACTCAGTCAGCAATGCAGAAAAACAGATAGAGAGCACATCAAAAGCTTTACTTCTGAAAAGTACAGCTTTAATAACATTTATAAAAATAATAATAAGACAACATTTATACGTCATACATTAAATCTTACATCTTTACTTCCATTTTAAAGGGAAAAACACAGACTATACACATGCTCAATAGCATCAAGATGCTAACATTTTTTACATGTTTTTTCAGATCTATGCTACTTAAACTATAAACATTACTACTTTAAGTAATACTAATGCTGTTGGTGCACCATGTGAGTTATGTATGTGAGTCTGTGCAGGAGAATGCTTATTTTTCAATTATATTCCACTTATATTCCCAGTTTTATAAAGTATCAAATTAATGTGGACAGCAATATTTTTACAACATCTGCACAATGTCTGAGGATGGTATGGCACTGTGTGAAGCTCCAGGTGAAGCTGTGGTCTGTGGCCAAGCTGCGTTTGATTTTTATTGTGCTGAATTGGAATGACAGAGCAAAGCATTTCACAGAGTGTGTCTTCCATTTCTTCCCTGGGATCCCTCCAAGCCAGCCTCTCGCGTCCCATGGGAAACAAACCCATCCAGCTAATATGCCATAAGCTGACAGCCCTCCACTGAAATGTGTGTTAAAGAGCCGGGTTTGAAAACATAAAGGCATTCTTCAGAAGCTGACACAATTTCTGTAGAAAATCACACCCCCAAGTACATGCAGAATGCCCATAGCACTGTATATGACCACAATACCACACACAGTTAAAACAACATTGCTTATCTGAAATTCATCTTATATTAATAATAAAGTATGCAACACAGACACATTTTTACAGATAAACTTTTACATTCAATGTTAGAAGCCCACAAAGTCAACGTGATGCTTTTAGTAAGAAATTAGAAAATGGACTCTGACTCACTGATATTCATGCAATTTAGCAAGTACATGAAATTGCAAAGTTTTCCAACCTCAGCTGTAATCCGCTCAAGGAGGATTTGCAGACTGTTTCTCCGAACCATTTAAAATCAGACGGAACTGCAGGGATGAAAAAAAATAACACTTTAAAAGGAAAATCTTGACAGGATAGTGCAATGTTAACGTTACACCACAGCTGCTTTTGTTTAAATCCGGCACATTCACACTTCTTAAAAACATTGCATCACTGCTGCTTTATAATCTCTGTGCAATTTCACTCTTTGATGGTCTTAAAGAATAAATATGCTGCCTCCTGACTTATTTTCGTAAGAATTACTGAATAGCTAATATGAGCATTTATCACGCCACACAGGCCAAGCTGAACTGCAACCTTTAGAATATAACCACACCTACTGAGACTCGCCTTTGTGCCGTTATTCAATTTACTCAAAAATATTAAAGCCAGAACTTTTAAGTTCAAGAGGCAATATTGCTGTTCCATATACTGTAGCAATCTTTCACTAGCACATTGTTCAACAACAGAATCACCAGCCATTTAAAGACCAATACCAGAGACCATAACGCCTTTATAGTTGGTGTTGTCAACTCAATTTTCAAATTCGGCCCCACACTCGGTCTCTCCTATTGAAGTGTCATCTGATCTGCTGAATTACTGACAAGGCCACAGTCATCAACGTATCGCTCTGCCTCTCTCTCCAACAACAACCATCAGCAGCTGCATTACGTTCACCTTAAACCAGGGATATAACAGCTCTGTGGGAAAAAGGCTGCTTGGATCCAGAGTGCCATCAAACTCTCAGTGCAGTGTCTTTCATCTGAAGGATGGCATTGCTGCTTATTGCCGTATTAGTATGCTGGAGCTCACAGTATCAGATAAGATTTGTTATAATTATTGAGATATCAGTAGCACAAATGACAATCTACTGTACTGTACCAACCAGCATGTACTGGAAGTACTTTAGAATATTTGAATTTGATAAATGATTAGATAATAACTTTTAAACATTTCTATTTATTTAGTTAAATACATATAAATATCTATAAATGTGTGCCTTCCCAGCTGACTGTAACTCAACATAGTTACTTCACAAAGGAGGATATCTTTTTGTTTGTCAACAGGATAACAGAAACACTAATTTTCAGAATTTCATGTAACTTGGTCAAAAGCAGTACAACAGTCCAAGGAAGATTACATTGTTTGCCAAAAAATACAGAGATCATTTTTTTTGCTAATGGAAATTGCCTTGGCCAGGATATACGTTTTATGAGTACCCTTCTAGTTCTGCCTATAACTTTTTTTATTTATGTAGTGACTTTTTTGAGGCCATTATTATTGCTGCATTCTGTTGTACCTAGCCTATAGTCAAATTATCAGTTCATAGCAAGTTTGTTGACCTCTTTGATGCACATTAAGCAAAATTAAGACACAATGCGTGTACATGAACATTGGTACTAAATAATCATTAGTTACCACTGTAAAGTTATTTGTTTTTGTACCTGGGTCACCAGAGTTAAGCTCACTTTTGCAGTGATACGACCAAGATGACCCCCAACTCATCAGCTAGCATTGATAGATTCAGCAACATGGGAACACTCAGATCCCAGGGGCAGCAGAATGGCTGTGGGAGGTCTCCTGGGAAAATATCAAGTTCACTACCAAACACATTTCAAGGATATCGAGTATGGCATGGAGAGGTTGCCAATAGGACAACTGTGGTAAAGGAAGAAAAGACAATTAAAGAGAAGAGGTGCCATTAGCTGGCAGTGCTCTCACTGCTCATTGGTAAGGTTGTCAAGCATGTGCTGAGATATGGGAATCAAACAAGTACACTGGGATATACAGTATGTGTTATTGCTGAATAACAACTGCTTTCCCTACGCTATCAACCAGGAGAAAGCTGCCATATTCAACGCTTCAATACTCATTACTACTCTATAATTTTGCACCTCCTATGAAGACTGTGTGGGAACTCATGTTTACCTACCTGCTGTTTTGTGATTGCTTTGTGCTGAATGACTAAAAGGATTAGAAAAAGTGTATAAAATTTACTGGATGGTTTTCTTCCATGTAACTGTAAAGAAGACAGTAACAATGAAGTCATTCTTACAATTTGGGTAAAGAAGCTTTGAAAGCTACAACCATCATTTTCATTTTGGTAGCAGGTTAAACTAAGAGAGTCTTGATTGGAAGTTTGCATCAAATCCTTCAGACCAACATTTCTCAGCTAAGTGTCACATAGCAACAAAAAAAAAAAACGTTCCTCCGGATTCCTTTAAATAACGCCATGTCTCTCTACTCTAATCTGAATACAACTTCTAAATATGTTCTGCCATAGATTAGGAAGCCCCTCTGTGCTTGTATTCTTTTTTTTTTTTTTAAGTAATTGCACTTTCTGCCTCAGGCACCATCACACAGCAGGTCATGAGAGTATGCAACTGCTTTATAGACTCAAGCCCCTTGAAGACTTTGGCTTCTCTATTATTCATTATCAAAGCTGAGTTTGGATGCACTTATGCTGAGAAAGACCTTTTGACCTGAAATATGGAGGATCCAATAAATGCCCCAAATACTGTGCATGCACTAAAGCCTCTTAAACTTTCTCTTTAATTTTGTTTGCCAAATGTTCAGTGTAGGACTGTTGTAGGACATGAACTGAAAGAAAGCCTATATACTATGACCAATGTGCGAAATAACATGTGTCATTTTCAATATAAGTCAATTAAGACTTTGATCACTGTCCAATGTTCTATTGAAAAGTGCCCCTGCTTTGTTTGTTTCACATTGCACACACACGGCAATGCTGTACGCTTTTCTGCAGACATTTTCACACACCAACAGTTGGCAACTATAATTCACCAAGAAACTTAAAAATGTGCCAGCAGGAAAAAATAATTACACAAAATGTGCAAACAATGCAGGATTTATATGTTAAAAAAACCCACTTGTGCCATCCTTTTATTAGGTAGTAAACACATTCAATGCTTATAATAGCTCACAGTGCATGTTGGCGAGAGAACTGACGTCCTCACGATCAGTTTTATTTTTGAAGGGCCAGTTTACCCATTTAATCATGTGGATGATTTCCATTGTACAGTGAGGATTCAGATTAACTCATTTGATTACAAAACAAACACATTTCACAGTGAGGTGTTTGGATATCATTTTTTCTATCTCCTGTGTTTATCAGTTTGAGCCCCATAAGTGATATTCAGTTCACCACCACTGTATTAATGTGCTGGAGTGGCAGTTATCTCAAAGCCGCAGCTAAGGTGACACTTCCTACATCACTAGATACTTCTGGGGGTAATTGAGAAAATATTAGATTCTCTTTTATGATTTGAGTGAACTGACCCTTTAAGATGCTTTCAGATCCAGAGCTTGGTTTACAAACTGATCCTCCATTACACATCCGCTCCTGTTAATGCCGTCTCCGAGCAGCATTGCTGATGCTCAGGTGAGTGTTCTCCTGGTGTGAATTGCAGACCTTGTGCTGAACATTGATGCACTGCCTCCATTATCGCTCTGCCTCCTTCCGAGGAGTCGACGCTATTGTTTATGACACTGACACATGCAGTAATGGGTATTTCACTTCTGCACCTATACTGAGCGCGTGTTGAAACTGGAAACACAGATAAATATGGTGCGTATCCACAACATCAGTAAATTTCTATTTCATCAACTGAAGCATTAGACTGATCACCAGGAAACCACATTGTAGTGATCGCATTGCTCATCGGGTACACTGATATAGAAACTGAAATTATAACATTGTTTTAAAAGAGCATAAAAAAATCCCATGGGTAAAACAGTTGCTACAAATTCACTATCACTGGTCGCTCTGTTATTTCTAGGACTTAAACGTTGAGGGAATTCAAGGCACAAAACTTCTGTAAAGATTTAACTGGAACCTCTCTTCAGGAAAATCATCAAACATGTAAAGATGTGTCTCGGGGGATTTGAGGAACTTCAGACACACTGTACAAGTCAGATGAATCCTGGAGTACAGTACGTCCCTGCAGACTGGGGAACATGGCAGCTGTCACTAACAAGGAAAGTCGCATGCCACTCTTCTCCTTCATGTTCAAATACAAACACAGACTCTAGTGTATTAGTGCCAGATATTTTCAATTATCTCGTGTCAACCTTTATCTCTTCACATTTAGTGCCGTGCAGCTGGATATATGTCTTGCTTTTTTCATATTTCAAGCACTGTTGTACTTCAGAGGAGAAGATCACAACAATTTCATCCAACTTTAATGTAGGTGTTTTAGATTCGGGTAGCCTCGGGGTATATGGTGCACACTGTTAAATTCTTTAACAATGCTCTTAGTAACACAATGATTATAAACAAAAATGAAAGCTCAGAGGAAGTGTTTGTCTTGAAGACATCTCGTACAACAAACAGAGTATTCATTTCAAACGCAGGAAATAGCAGTTCACATACAAGCCTGATCCAGTTTACTGATAGAGAATAAAACCCTGTGTTGTTGCTGTTGATGGTACATATTTGTATTGCAGAGTAGCTGTAGAGCACAGCATGGCTTTTACATATCCTCAGTAGTTTTCTATTACAGTACAACAAAAAGCCCTTTTTCTGTTTACATAGCAATCTTGCATCAAGTGGAAGATTGTGCACATATAATTACCATAATAGGCGGCCACCGAGTTTGCTAATGGGCTTCTCTGGATGATAGCGCACGCAGAGACTTGCTGAGGGACAGACAATGAGGCAAAAACAGACAAACCCTCAGTATATCCTCATTTTTCCAGGCCCTGTTTAGTACATGGGTGTGCAGCCACCCCGGGAGCAGAGAGGTTACCCCACATCTGGAGAAATGAGTTTGACCCTCTCAAAGGGCACAGGAAGTTGCCCCTGAAAGCTGCAAACAAAAGCAGCAGTGGCGAGCAGGAGCCCAGAGCGCCATTCATCGCAGCTAATGACTTGTTCATTAAGAGTGATGATGGATAAAGACTTCTCACGCTGAGATGAAATCAAGATTTATATGCGTTGTTTCCTCACCCAACTTGTGGGAAGATCATCATCATTTAATTCTATCTCTGCGGCCGGTGATGGGCATCCAGAGAGCGGGCTATCAAACGGTGCAGTCAGCTGGCAAAATCCAAAACGTGCCGTTGGCACATCTGGAGCTTGCCGTCGCAGCTGAGGGTGAGCAATGGCTGCTGGCGGGTGGCCAAATTACAGGCAGAGACGCTTCAGGACTCCACAGCCTCCACCCTGGCTTCTCCTCGTTTAGATCATCATCATTATTTATTTGCTTATTTATTATTTTTTCCATTATGTGTGCTGTGTTGCATTTCAACAGCACTTTTTATTTTTTCCTCAGCATCAGCGTATTATCACACTGCTCTAGACCCTCGACCCACCTCTCCCTGTAGGTTCTTATCTCTAGCTGGAAATAGGCCCCAAGACACTTCATCAGTGTCCTTCACCCTGCTATCTGCTGCTCCCAACTTTTATTAAAACTTCAGCCTTTATCAGCTCCTGGGTAATTCAGGCATGACAAATTGGGCACCAGATGCCACCTCCATTTGAGGCCGCTGTACATCTCTTGCTCCCCTATCAAGACAATGGGAGGTGGCGGGCTGCAGCATTGTTGGATATCCACCTTCAGCTCACCACATCAGGTTACTTCAACAAACTTCCTTCATCCATCTGAATGCCGAAAACATTGTGTGCCATTGAAAAGTTCTTGACTGTGAATCTCAGTAAAACTCACTGAAGCCTCTTAAATCTATAATCTTATGCAGGAGAATTAATCCAGGTTTTCTTTTTTATCTTGTACCAAATTGATTTTAACTGCAAAGGAGTCTGGAAAAGTTCTCACTTTTTTTTAAAATCTGAATTTACAGGTCATATTTCCCATAGAGTATTCACACAGTGTATACAACAGTCAAGTTTATTTTAGATCAGATTTAAAAACAACAAATGTTGATTTTTTTATCACAGACATTATTGTGCATATATGTTTTTTATGTAACTCTTGATGCCACACGATGCATCTAAATTACCAATATATTATTTTTAGGATTAACCTACCAGTGTGGTAGAAAAAAGGAAAAAAAAGCCATTTTAAGATGACAAGTGACTTATTTAGCCATATAAATGTTTTTCTCTTCCTGTTTGAGTGCCTATGCATGAACCTCTAAGGCATTAATCTATTTTTGTCTTGAGAACGTGAGGTGTGGAATCATTAAAAGCACTAAATAAATAACAAATATTTATGGTGGCTTGTGTTTCTGGGCCAGAAACCCACAATTAGCTCTCCATGGTGCTTTCAAATGCACTCATCTTGATGACATGGACAGGAGGAGCACCGGACAGCTCATATTTACGCTCTCCTCCTCCCGCACATTTCATTTTGGGCATGTTTAAAGATAGGACATAATTTATGATGCATTTAAAAAGAGGGAATGTGGAGCAGAGTTGTACGCTCTGTTAAATAAAACCACAGCAGCTCCAGGATATAGAAAAAATAATCATTCAATGCCATTAGTTCATTTATATCTCTGAGATTAATAATCTGCAGGGTTTCATCTCACTCTGGTTCCTGAAACTGACAATAGGCATCTACTCACATGTGAAATAACCTGATTCTGAAGTAAAGAGGTTTTCAAGTTGACAGCTTTCATTGCCTTGCTCATGGTGACGCTAGCTGGATCAGTTACTGGAACTCTTGAATAGTATTCATAGTGATAGGGACAGTATTCATGGGATATGGTCTCTACCTAGAACTGCACATCATCTGCACCTCAGGGGATTCAGTGAGGGTCCTGCCTGTAAATAAGAATCCATGATAGAGGGGCAGCAGGCGTGAAGCATGAGATTGGAAACCAAAGGCATCACACTGGGCTGCTGGATCTTAGTGATGTTTAGCAACACATAACTCTACACATAGACCCTGAATCTGGCATGAGCTAGTACACACTCGTGCAGCCATGCATGTGAGCAGTCTCTCATGCACTGCATTACAGTGGACTCCCTCTTTCAAATATGTATAATGTCTTTCAAATTAGTTTACAATAATCAAAGCCTGCTCTTGCAAACAGTTGTTAGTTCAGCACAGGGGATGTTTTGGGAATGAGAAGTGCACAAACACCGCGGCACACAACCACTCTCATCATTCCAACTGGGTTCCATTTTAATTTCACTCTAACATCCACATTTGGTCCTTCCATGCCCAACACAGCAGTGCTGGCCAAGATGCCAGCTGTGTTTCAGGACTAAAATGTGTTTTAAGAGCTGCTGCAGGATGGTAATGTGTTGTGCAACCTGCCAGCCCATGAGCATCCTGAGGCAAATGGGAGAAGCAGTGGTTAAAAAGCAGGCTTTTTTGGGCTACAGCCAGGGAGTAATCTACCACATAAAGGCATGGCATAACCGGAGGCTATCATATGGGAAATGCTTCCCAAAAGAAGACATTTGTTTAGGAGACCTCTCATTATTTGGTGCCAATGGAATTTGGCACTGAATGCTTCTCTTAGTCAATTAACATTTTAAATTAAGTAAATTAGCAAACAATAGATTAATTTGTCAGTGATTTTGCCCCCATTATATAACCACAGCAGAGAACACACTCACAGTGAACAGAAAATGAAGCCTGACCTCAAAGATAGCACTGGGATGTGCACACATTTACCTATTGGTTTGAAAAATATACCAATTCCCCAGCTGAAGAGCCTTTCATTTTGGCAATTTGTTATGTCAAATAAGTTTCCCGGGTAAACCGGACTTGGGTACAGAAGCCAGTGATGAATAGTCTCCATTAAGCAGGAATCTTATAAACCTTAAAGTGAAAACATACCTAAAACAAGAGCATCATTAGGAAAATGAGCTAAGACCTGAACCTAGAGTGTTTCTGAGCAGAGATGAATGATGGCATCACACCTCAGTCCATTATAGACTCTATTTATACACATGGACACAGAGGAGCAACACTAGTTAGAGGCTTCCCTCCAATTAGGTTATTACTGGACTGGGAGCCTTTTTACTGAAGGAAATTTCCGAATACAAATTGTGTCTTTAATCAAGAATAAGGAAATCTGTCAAGGAGCAGTTACCTTTTAATGCAGTTTATTGTATTTGGAATCTAAGTATTATACCTTATGCTATCATCATGACATATAGGATCAAACGTTACATATGGGTAAATATCCCACTGGTTCTTACTTTTCTTTATAAATCCTTCAACATATTTTTGTTTGTGGTCATTTCTAGGGTTCACGTGCACTACAGTTACAAGTGATCCCCTGACAATAAAAAGGATGCTTCCAGTGCTGTGATATCCCTACCAGCCCAGTATCCCTATATTATATTAAAGAACTATCCGGCTCACGTTTGATTTCTAAGTTTCAGGTGCAATGCAGGAAGAAGCAAGTATTTTATGTAAGTAAGAAGGCATGAACTTAAAAGGCATTTATCATTGTTTTTGATTGGTGTCGAAACGGACATGTATGGTATCAGAACATGTCATGTTTCTTGAGATTAGAGCTGGAATTATAGCATATTATGATGTTTCATTGTCAACAAATACCATGAAAAGCAGAAAACCAAATGTGTTTATCCAAAAGCACATGTGAAGAACAACATAAAAAGAATGTCCTGTCTTCAAATGTTTTCTATTTTTATAACATTTTATGAATCCGTGCTTATTTTCTGATTTAAATTAATGCGCTAGCTGGTGTTTATACAATATGTAGAGGATTGACTCTGAATGCTGAAAGTGAGTGTGTGCTCATGGTAATTAAGCAACATGTCTCCCAGTGCAAAGCTATGGTTCAGTGATATGTTTTTAATAGTGTGTGAACATCAATAGAGTTCTTTTGCACAGAACAATAACATATATCCCATTGGTTTGGGTTCTTGAGATCATGAGATTTGTTGACAATAAGAAAAATAAAGAATAATGCCGATAGTCAATCCATGCCTCGGTTTTGAAGAATTATGATAGGGATATGAGTAGCAATGTGTTGCAAATAAAACAAGGGCCCAATGTGAGGTGTTGTGTGGCCCCTCACACATAGTCTGTGCTGAGTGACAGGTCAGCGTTCAGCCCTGGAATTCCCCGGCGCTCCTCTTCATCGCAGGACATGGTGGCCTCACTTGAATTCGAGCGAGGAATAAAGGATTGCCTTCTGTATTTTTTCATTAGACTTTTCTTTTGTTACTGAATACATAAATCCATTGTGGCAAGATGCAATATGTATCATGGCGCTCCACCTGCGGACGTCTCATAATGGCTGCCATGTCCCTCCAGTCAGGGATGATAAGTGAACCCCCCGTGAATGTTAATGATAGTGATCATTCTGAACCAGCCCGCCTCTTCGTCTTCGCTCACTGCCCGGGTGTCACAAGCAGGGTGGCAAGGTTCAAGGGACTAAAATGAAAACAAACACTGAGGGAGATATATAAATAAATAAAGAGGTAAATGAATGAATGTACATAGCTGCACCTGAGGAAAAAATAGGTTTGACCATATACATGCATAGACTTTTGGATTCTTTTTACTTGACACACTCTTTTGTTTTATAAAGCTTAGAAGTTATTGTGTAATGTAATGATTACACCATAACTGCTCTTAAAATGTAGTTAATGTTGTCTGTTGTGTATTTTAAGGTGTTGTTTTATATAATTGGCAATGTTTTTATTGAGTGTAATTACTCTATATATAAAATGTATAATTATTATGATGATTATTATTTGTATTGTGCTTATGATTATGATGATGATATTTATTATTATCATTATTATCATAATTATTAATGCACAGTCTTGCTGTCTAGCTGTTTTATGCAGTCATATGGTGGACTTATTTCATTATTTACCGGGCCAGTAAACACTGGGGAGCAGGTGGGTTCAAACAGATGTGGCTGTTTACATGACCGCAATAGTCTGGGCTTCATATCTGGTCATTGCTCGTAAACAGCTTTGACAACATGCACACTTGCAGGGCCGGACAAAGGCTTGACTCAGCTAATCAAAACTGACAATACTGAAATCACAATGAGCCTCTTTCTATCAAGCACTATGAGTCAAATGGGAGATGAGCTTAAGTATCCCAATAATCTTGAACAGCACCCCGCACAACAGAGATAACCTGGGAAGTGGAAAGACTGCTGCTTGTTACCAGAATTATAGTTTCAGCGTCTAACGTGTAATGGAAACCTCATTTAATCACATTTCTACCCCCCTCTCTAAGCAACTTTTTCCGTATCTGTCTCCTTCAGCCTTCAGTGGATTGTTTTGACCAACACAGCAGCCTCTCCAAGCAACACACCCCGCTCAAGTAACAGGCAGGGGAGAAAGCAAACACAGAGTCCTTGCCAGCTCATCCCCCTCTCTACATCTCACCGCTTCCTCCTTGTCTAACTTTGCCAAAGTCCTTGGAACTTGCCAAATCCGGTCATGCCTGCTTAGCTTGCTGGACTGATTGTGCCAGAAAATAAAATAAGACACAGATGTATACAAACTCTTGGTGGTGCCAGTGGAGAGACAGCTAATGGCTTCATCTCGACCCTCCCATTGTATCCGGGCACAGGTGGGGATAATTAGAGGTCTTTCTCTCTGTTCAAAGTCGATTCTCCAAGGCTGAGACGCTAGGCTACGCCCCCTCCCGTCAACAACCTTCTTACCCCCGTCTCAGCCTCAGTAAGAACAACAAAACATCCTCCTCACAGATTCTCCTTTATAATCGGTGACACCAGACGACCCTGTTTGTGCTGGCAACAATGGAGGAAACTCAGAGTTTTCCAAATAGAAATCAAGAAACATCCCGTTGGGAAACAAAAAACTCCTTAGCAGACCTCCTCCTGTCAGACCGGGCTGTGTCATGGCAATGGAAGAAGCCCAGCTAAACCACAGGCAGAGGGTTTCATAGCCAAGACTAATCAAATGCTCAAAACAGCTCACGCTTGGTAGACATGAACGTTTAAAACAAAAGTAAAGACATCTAATGTTTTTTCAGCTGTTGGAAATATAATTCCTTTCAAGTGCACCATGAAAAATAGTTAGGTGTCTCAATCCAGATTGCTGCCTCATTTAATAATTTATGTTCCTTAACTCCAGATGTTTGAATGAGGTCCAGAGTGTGACCTCTGTCCTCTCTCTGGGAGACTTTGTAATGAAATAATCCCGCATGAGCAGTTCCTAATGCAAAGCGGAACGCTATCATATAGCCCGTGTGCTTCAAAAGGCTGGAAAAAGCCCTTTTTCCTGCGTTAGCCTGAGTGACAGCAGAGAGACATGTGTCTTCAGATGAGAGGAGGCGAGTCTCATTACGCCGCATTTGGTTGACACTGAGTGATTCAAGTGTTCCTGGACAATTCAGACACACTGATATAAAACACATTAAATGTCTTTCATAGCACTTTACCTGACACTGTTCATCTACGCTCATCTGTTATCCATGACGAGTCGGCTTGTGTCGCTGCTTTAAGTCTTGGATCAGGACTGTGCTGAGAAGTGAGTAAAACAAAGCTGTGATGAAATACGAAAAAGGAAATTACAACATTAGAGCTTAAAATTCAAAATATTAAATCTCTCTTTGAAATTGGTTTTCAAAGACAATTTGCTACTTTAATGTTTTGCACAATTGGAAGATGATTCAACTCATAAGCATAATCTTGGTGCTGTAATGCAAATTTCGAAATATAAAGAAAGTATCAGGTAATCCACACTTTTGTCAAATTTGGTAGACCACATCAAGATAATATCAGACACATATCGTAATTTTAGCCGATACATATGAGCATATGACAAGGTAAACCTTCCTAAAAAATATATTGCATGTTGCACAGTAATCATACATGACACACCATAATATTATTTTGACATCCTGCATTGCAAAAACAGAGAGAAGAATAACACAAGCAGGCATGTGATGTACAGTTCCTCTAAGATTGATAGGTGCAGAGACAAGATGACACAGTGAACCTGAAAAAACATCAAATACTCAACAAATTACATTTTCAAACAAATTCCCAACTTTTTGTTGATTTAACCTTCATATAGATATGAATATGGTTTGTTTGTATTACTTTTAGATTGAACTACATTCTCTGTGAATCAAAGGAAATAACTGATAAGTCACTTACGTTTAAAGCGAAGGTTTGTCACTTTGTCAGATTGGGAGTATTATCAAAGACAAACAAACAGGAGTCAGCATCCGGAACCGATACTTGTACGTCCGCAGTCGGAAATTGTTAGCCTACATCCCTCCTCTTTGACACCGAGGCGTTGATCCTCATTCTTGCTGCAAAGACTTTGAGGTGAGAGGAAGGCGAGGAATAGAGATATGGCGGAGGCGGTGATGGGGCAGGTGAGTGGAGAGGATGCCAAGCCCAGTGGTCAGCGGGTAACAGAGAGAGGGCGGCTGTCACATCCTGCTGACTTAGCCAAGACAGATGAGACAATCAGCAACCCGAGGCCCGGACAGTTCTTCAACACGGCCCGCATCCTGTGTTTGAGGGCAGCTTTCCACAACATTTCAAACCTGAACTCACCTTCCCCTCTGCTGCAATGTGGAGGTGGGGGTGCTGCTCGGGAATGTTCTCGAAGCCTTGTGAAAAGAAATGTTCTGTTGGTAATGCTACTGCTAATTCTTAAAGAGTCCTACTTATTTTCAAAAGCAGTGAAATGCAAAAGAACTGGATAACGTAACAGCAACAGGCTTTGAAGCCAATTTTGCATAGTGGCCTTACTGTGCGACCTTGATATCATCCATTTGTATGTGGACTTTGTGCAACAATGAGCAACACAAGAGGGTGGAGGAAAGTACAACAACATGCTTATCAAAACAAAATGCCCACAATGTTACAAATAACTTTTATTTAAAACCTTTACTATATAGGCACAGTTAAGGGTTAAAGTTTAAAGAACAAAACACGTGGAGCATCTAGAAAGGACTGTGGCGTGGCAGAGTACCGTCCATCACAAGGTGGGAACATCGACTCCAGCACGAACGCTGAAATTGCCATTATTTAAACAGTCGTCATGTCATAACAGTTGTAAAATTCACTCCAAGCTATTTCATTTCTCTTGCCATAAAGAACTGCTCTATCGGCCACATGGCTGAGGAAGATCCAGGTTCAGGGCAAACCTTTTTAAAAAGAAATGGGGTCCTGCCTCCTAAACTGCATTCAGACAAACTCACAAAAAATGGGATTCAAACACGTCAGCTCATTATATTGGTTTTCTGATACAAAGTTTACCTTTAAGGTTGACTCTTAAAGCTTTCATAACCATGTTTCCTGCCACAGGCTGCCGTATTGATCTAAAATATCTCCGGTAGACTCAATAAATGTTACCTGCTTGCCACCAAATTGCTGACAAAAAGGTAACAACTACCATGAATGAAAGTAGGGGCAGTAGGCTTCTCAGGAGTGAATATTCACCAGATACACAACTCCAAATAAATGTTAATGCTGCGCCCCCAAAAAATAACAACTATTGCTTTTTAAAAGTGTAGGTAAACATAAAATGTAAATCATTTGAAATGTTTCCTTTCTTACCATTTTAACCCCCTGTGTTCCTTTACCCTTAACTGTAAACCTCACTAATTACCTTATTTGTTTTTGACACAAAAGGAAATATATGTCTTTAAGAATAATACTTGAGTTTTTTGCCCAATGCCCTATATATATAGAAAACAGGAAGCAGTTGCTTTTGTTCCAACACAGAAAGAGATAAAGCTTCCCTCTTATAACAGACACTGAAATGCTGATGGCAACTTGAAAACCATGCAGCAATGGTGTTGTTATCAAAAGGGCTTTATGAGGAATTTGGTCTTAATTTTGATAAGCGCTAACATCAATAAAGGTGATGTGAGACAGGGGCAACCAATCATCTGAACCGTTGTCTCATTTGTTTGCGGTAATTATACCAAGGTGTCACAATTAATTTGACAATGACATATTGACTTGACTAAAAAATGCTGCACACTGCACCTTTAAGCAGTGCTCAGATATTTTGCTGAGTACTTAGTGGACTTCCAGAATTACTGCTGCTAATGATGACCTTGCATGTCCCAAATTAAAAAAAATAAAAGAAAGTTTTGTGTGTGTGTCAAAAAATACCTAAAGACCACACTGGACCCCAGGCCAGCTTCCAGCCTCTTTCCTAATTGCATTGATTTTTAGCTCACTAAATCTCGCTGTGTCACAATCTGCACTCCCCAGGCATGATGTACTGCTCCAACGCCAGGCTGCATGTCTGCTCCCAAATCTGCTGGCTTAAATTTTGAACTGTAATAGCGTGATTAATGGTTAAATTAATTAATTGCTAAATGTATGCTAATTGTTTAATTGGTTGCCTGATCTATATAAGATCATTTATAAATTAAATGAGTTGATTTACAAAGTTTATTGATTAAATGTGACAATGAGTAATATGGCTGACTACCTGATTTGCAATTTTCCCAATTAAATTCACAAAGTGTGGTTTTGCAAAGTGTGCCCTATCCAAAGTGATCTATACCAGACCTGACACTGCTGTACTTATTTATGAAATCAGACAGCTGATAATGATGCATTAATATTAATGCCAACTGTAAATTTCCGTATTGCTCTGCAGAGACAAATCCAGGAACATTTGTCACTGTAAATCTATCCATATTTCAAATGTTTTATGTAAATTAAAGTGGAAGTCTTTGCTCAGGTCAAGTATCTGGGAGGAATCTGATTTTCTTTTTTGGTTCAATGAGCTACAGGTGAATTATCCTGGAAAGACACGTGAAGGACACTTTTAAGGAAGCTTCCGTGATCAAGCTGCATCTCTTTTGTGGTGTAAAGTGTAACATATACAGTAAGTGAATATATTTTGCCTCGTATTTCATACATTTTTGTAGCACAATCTCCTGAAAAAGTGTAAAGGAATTCATTTATATTTCGAGCCCATCAATTCGGCTGCAGAGGTGTTGCAACAGTAGGAGAAAAATAAAGCACTTTTTGAACATGAAAGCATGTGAACATGTCACAGTGGAGACACAAATAAAATGATCAACCAGAACATTAGCATGATAGGACCCCTTTAGGACAAAGTGTGTTTCCTTCACTATTTCTACAAATATAAAGACTGATGAAATATATCCAAAAACATTACAACAGCCCCAAACTCAGTTTGCTCATCTTTATCAATATTTATCCACAAGTCCTTAAAATGATGGATGTAAAATGGCCCTGGACGTCTCCTCAGATCTGATTCATAATGACTGTATCAATACAATACAATACAATACGATACACTTGATTCTCTCAAAGAAATAAAAGCGCCACTGAAACAATCACCAGCAGTCCATTACTACGGTACAATGCTCCACTCCACTTCCTGTCCGTGAATTACCATTTTTGTTGTTTCTCCCTTGGGGGCTGGAAAGCATTCAGGGATGTTGGGAAATACGACATTATGGCGACCAATACCAAACCGTCCCTTAAGGGGTGATCGTCGGGGATGTTTTAAATGTAGTAAGTATCTGTTCCAAGCCCAATAAGAACCTTTTGACCTCTGAATCCAGGTTCTATAGATCATCGGTATATTATTATCATAAAACAATCAACTGTAATTCTGAACATATGTTTGAATATATAGTGCCAGTGTTGGTAAGATCAGATGAGGTAGCTGTAAACAGATATAAAGTCATTTTTAAGGGTTTATTCAACATGTATTTATATATATTTTTATTTATTATATCTATTTATTTTAAAACAATACAATTTATCTATTTATTTTATCAAAAGGGGATTTTTTAATTTATTTTATATATTTATTTTGTAAGATTCTTTTCATGCAGGTAATCCAAAAAGTTGTTTAAAAAAGTGTATAATATTGCTATCAATCAGCCAGTATCTGTTAAATCAAACAGTTATGAAATGTCGTCCTTAGTAGCAAATACATTAGACACTAACAAAAGTCTTTATATCTTCTTACAATTGCTAAATAATAATTAGCCATGTATTGAATGTTTTTTATACTGCTCATGAATTCTGAATAATGAATGTAATTTCGAGCCTCCAGTAAGTTTTGATACCTCCTACAGAGAGCAAGTGTAGGCACTCAGGCCTTATCATTTTTTAAACTTGCTTTTAATATTTAACATAACTTAAGGTGTGATAAGATGAAGAGTAGCTGCCACTCTTTTGCTAATGTTTCTCTGCTTGAAGTAAGGTTTAACCATCATGACAGATCATACTTTTTGCTCTTGTGCACTGATGTTAATATTTTAAATAAATACTGTAGGTAATAAATAAAGTGGTGCTTGTATCTATCTTGCTAAGCTCAGATTGATATCCAGGGTAATTTACAGTATTGAGCTATAGGAAAACTGTTTTTATTCAACTATATGGCGCAGGTAAGGCACTGTCTGCTGCCGAGTATCTGGATGTGTCGGCAGGCAAATTTAAACACTTTTTCTAAGTCATACATTCATTGATGAACGGTTCTAGTGTGGAACAAATGGATGCCTTTTTCACTTCACGTTTCAGAGCCATGGTTATGAAAGCTGTGTCACACTGAAAGCTGGCAGGAGAACCAAAGGTGATAAACAAAAACACATGTCCAAAGAGAGCTGGACAGGGACACTTGGTATGTCCATGACCAGTTTGGCTAATTTGTTGTGGTACACGGCCAAAGCTTTCTATATATGAATCACTTAAAAGTGCACGAGTGTCTGGACAAACACTGGAAGTCTGTTTCATCCCAACGGATGGTTTTCCAAAAATGAAATCCAGGTTTTTCACTGAATTCAGAACTGCCAAGAATCCAACCTTTCAGACACATTCATCTTCGTCTTTGTCTTGTCTCCCACCGTCTGTTTATTCTGGCATTCATCAGCTCCATTACTGCCATGCCCGTCAGATCCCTTCGAGGGAAATGAAAAAGCAGTCATTTTTACGGTGCAGGCTAAAGGTTAGTTCATGTAGAGGGAGTCTGGCACATCATTTCTTGTGTGCGTCTCTCCCATGCTGGTATATCCTGTAGTGCATACCGGAGCCAAAGTACAATGAAAGTTCATAAAAGGCCTCCTAATTTGGTATCTGGGTTTTAGAAAAGGTTACTGGAAAAAGAATGGAGGAAATACAAAACCGCTCGAGACGTTTTGGGATTTGATTTTATTGGCTGTCGGGATTAGTTCATAGAGTTGAAATAACCCAAAAGATAATATTCCACAACTGAAACGGGGTCTGTACCTTTACACTTGACAGTTTAGAGGAGATTTTCTCTTCAAAAGGTATTCCCATGTCATATTATCAGTCTCAAATGCCTCATTAGATTAAATCCATCCCTGCGAGTAAATGAAGAGCAATTAGCTCTGTTGAATTCTCCAAAAGGCCACAATGGCCATAAAAAGGAATGATTGTACAGGTGGCAAACATTGCCTTGTCTTAAAGAGAGGCATGCACTTTTGCTAATGTTTGTCGTGTTGGTCCAGGGGTTGCATGGAAGCTTGTGGTGATTTTTTTTTTCCTGCTTTTTGTAGTTCCTCGGAGGTGATGAATGGCAATGGGTATAGTGCCAGTAGCGATGTCTCTAGAAGTAGCTTATTCTGTGCTGCCAAGCATGATTTATGACAAGAAAGGGAGGGGGGAATCTCTGACTTCACCATTTGCCCTCCTGCACTTTTCCATATCGTCCAAGAGGAGTTTGGGGGTAGTGGATTGACACAGCAACTGCCCACATCTGGTTTGGAAACATAACCAGGCACTTTTCAAGCCAACAACCGTTTAATGGAAATCAGTGGAATTGTGAAAATGGTCATTTGATGTGGCAAAAGAATGAATACTATTCATGACCAAAAATATTATTGCTTTTTTAAAGCTACCACAGTTTTGTCCGACTTGCAACAGATCAATGTGTTGTGCGCTTTTCAATGGAAATAAAATCACAAAGCGGATTCATCTTTTTAGCATGTGTTTTCACATGCAGAAATACTGGATGCTGACTGGTGATTCAAGTAACACTGCTGAGTGCAGGTTTTCTGTAGGGTGTGTCATTTGAAATATTACTGCAACCTGACTGAGTGGAAGATTTAAGTGTTATTTTTATTTCAAAGATGGAAATCGCGTCAAAATGTGATGCTTTTATGGTTGCGAGAGCCGCTCTTAATCAACAGTATTTTCCCCATTTTCCTTTTTTTAACAGATAAGCAGTAAAATCACTTCTGGCCTTTTTTTCACTTTATATTTTACTGAAAGAGAGTCAAATCTCCTTCTATCTTTTCCTTGTGTTAAAGCACACGTTTTGCACACCTTGTTACCATTCCAAAAGATTTGATTTAAAGATTTGAGCTCTAGTTGTTACAGATTAAGAATTAAGGAACAAAACCAAAATCATCAGATTACATTTAAAGAAAGTATGCAACAATAATAGTTTTTGGAGCAGTTTAAATGAAGTTTACATTATAAGTTGTCAATAGTGATAATCATATAATAAACAATGTAAACACTGATTGGTGTCATTTTGACGAATTCTAAACACATTTACTTGATTATTTTAATACATTTTGTTGAAAATAAATCTATACCTTTAGTTGAGTAAGGTTTAAAAACATATTACTCAGTCACCATAGAGTATATTTTTAGATTGTGTTGTGGATTTCTTTACTTACTTTTTATCCACCAATGGTAAATTGGTTATAAAATGTTGCCCTTATGAAAAGACGGAACACAAAAAATAAGTAAATATTGGGAATAAATATAAAAACAAATTCTGATTATGGAAATCTTAAAGTAAGGAGAAACAGATATGATAGAGTTATGACAGAGATGTGGACTCTGGGTTTACTGCTGTATTCAAACTCATAAAAATATGGTAAATATCGTAACCTAAGATGCCAAAAAGCTCCTTATCTGCCCCATAAACTTACACAGATTTGTGGTATTAAAGAGGAATATGGTGTCCCTTTAACCTCAGGCCATTAGTCCGTTCAAACAGGAGTTAAAATTTACTTTGGTTTGTTTTTCCTCCCATCATAAAGCTTATAGACATCAAATGACGTAATCAATCCACTAATATACGGCGGCTATGATGAATGTAATGCTAATGATGCAACTTCAGCCTCAAGTAATTCTGGTTGAGCATTTTATTGTTCAGACACGCTTTTAAGGACCTCTGTCTTCCTTAATAATATTCATAAAAAATCAATGCGGTTAAAATGTTCAAGGAGGATTTTAGCACCATAAGGATGAATTAGACATTCAGAAACTCTATTAATTTCAGCAGATCGTGGCGTCATATTTAGATTTAATAGAAAGTTTTTAATGAAGCAGATTGGAAAAGGGATCCTTGCCTCCATTACCAGATGATGGATAACTGAGAAAGGTTAGCACCAACTCATTAACACTCTCTTAAATTACGAAAGTACTTGCCGCTATTTTTTCCTCTCCCCACCTTTCATTTTCCCCTAAATGAGATAAAATAATATTGAGAGGAACAGCGTTGAATCAAGTCCAACCATAATTAAATACACTGATGGGGTTAAAGTGTTCTCTAGTGCTGCTGCTGTTGGAAAATGTTGCTGTGAGTAAAGATCATGCGAGGCACTTCAATCCACACTGCTGTCTGTGGGAGGCTGATGGATAAGTGCAGACTGAGTTTGAAAAGAAATATGGTTAACGCTCCGATACGTCGTTAACCCCTTCAACACACCTACTGTTTTTGTTTTTCTTAGTTTTATTTTATTTGAAACTTTATAATAGGTCTGAAGTTTTCCTAAGCAACAACAAAACACATTCTGTGCTTCTTCTAATCATCAAGCTCCAATTAAAGTCTCTCATTTGCCTAAATATTGCTTAAACTGAACATGAAGATGTACTTGATATGAACAGTTGCATTAAAGATGTTTATTGTATTTGTGAATAGTGGATGTTTACTAAAAAAGTGTCACAAATTGCATTTTATCAGAATTCCTTTGGAATCAAATGTGATGGATTATAAGATTACATAACATTGTTCAACGTATCAGTGATATCTATGACATGGTAAAACTGACAAAAAAAAAACTAAAAACACTCAAATTAGATAAATAAAGAGAATCATCAAAGTCACTTTCAAAGTAGCTTTTACTCAAACATGTTATTGACAATTCTGATTTCATGGTTCAACTCCTAAGTAGTTTAACCATGTAGCTCATGGTGCAGTCTTTAGCATCCTGCCCTGCTAACTAGAACAGAACCAAACTGTGATAGGACATAAAATAATACCACACAAATAAGCATTATGATTCTTTTTCCTTTTAGTACCAGTACCTGTAGTACCTGGATGCAAAGAGCGATAGAACAGCACCAGAAATTATCATGAATGTGACCCTGAATTTCCCTGATTTCTGACTATTTTTTCATTTCAGACATATTGCTGTAATATCTTAAAACACAACAATGGCATAGCAATAGATGTATCACACAAACAGTACAGAATAAAAAAAAAATCCCAAAAGCATTACGCAGATTTTGGAAAATAAACTCTTTCAAATGATCTTTTATATTAAAGGACAACACATTGCTGCGTTTTGAGTCAGCAAATAGAGTGATCTGCTCCAAATGTAATATAACACCTTGTAAAAAATACGATCCTTCTAAGTTTTGCAATTGTAAATGTACTAAAAAAATGCGTAACATAAATTCTAACCTGTCAGATTTATTCTCATGGCAGGCTAAGAACTACATATACAGAAAAAGGAGCTAACAGAGCATCAGATAAAAATAGAGGTCATAAGGTATTCTTCATTTCGCTGAGTGCTACAGAATTGGAACCACTTGGGATGTTGGTATATAGGACACCCGCTGCTAAAACACCGGCATGCAGCACCATGATTACGACTTGATCCTTCCTCCGCTGAAAGCTCACGCTGGCGGAAATCAAGTACCCCGAGGCTTACAGCTCGCAGCCCAAGGCCTAAAAGGTAATAGCATGAAATATAGATACGGAGGTGACAGATGTTTACAGTGCGTCGCGAGATGGCATTGAGACACAACACAGTGGCACCCTCCATTGGAGAGGAACCTGATGAGTGGTATATAGTAAAGAGATGGAGTGATATAGGAGGCGCCCCGGCAGTGTTTGCAGGCAGATCATTAGGGCCCCTCTTTAACTCAACCCCCAGTGACAATCTATTGCTCTCCTTCCCTGTCAGCGAATCATTATGGTCTGATCATTAGTGACATCGCCACATGCCCATCACTCAGGCTAGTGCCATATTGGCAGATGAACAGCCTCTGCCCCAGGCCCTCTAATCTGCAGACTTCAGACAGGGAGGATGAAGGAATGTCTGCAGAGCATCAAAAAGACTGGACCATCATATCAAATGTGGGCCTCTCAGCATCAGTGGGGATAAAATACATGTGTAATATTAACAGTCCAAATAACGATCACATAATTATTGTCTTTATCGTTTGTGTTTCATGTGGTTTTATGTTATTTTTTGTGCTTCAAAAAAAATATTTTCTGGGATTTCTGATGGTGTGGCTGCCTCCATACTGGTGTCTTGTGATGGAAGTACTCTTAATTAAAAAATACCAAATCTTACAAAAGGTCTATATTCAAAACCTTATTTTAGTGAAAGTACAAAAGTATTGACATCCAAAAGTAAATGTACTCTGTTTGTGTAACAGCTCATATCAGAATAATGTATATCAAGTTGCTGATTGGGACTATTGATGCATTTACGTGTTTATCACATTGGGTAAGGTGGAGCAGATTTGAATTACTTTATAAACAGCTGCTGGAGATTGTAGTCTATAATATATGACAATGTTTATTTACATTTTGTTTATTAGATAATAATATATAAAGTAACCAGCAAACAAAACGCTCAAATAAATGCAGTGCAGAAAAAAGGACAATATTGGAATATATTATAGTGGAGTTGAAGCACAACATTTAAATACTCACATCTGAATTTAAAAACACCAATGAGCCAAAACACATGTTAATGAGGCAACATCAAAAACTAAATGCAGCACTTTTGGTAAACGTTGTGCATGTCTCTATAAGTTGGTGAAGATGATTCTTCATTTGCATTTGTTTTTATATTTAAGTTTTTTAATGTGCAGCGCGTTTCTCCTATAAGTCCTAGTTGTTTTGGACCAAATGTTAAGCATTTTCAGGCCTAACCTACGGTCGTCCACCATAGGTGAGGGATGGCATCTTTCCAGTCATTAAATTTCACTGACAGCTGGAACTTTATGATTCATGTTTTTTTGATTCTAGCAGAGATGCAAAAGTGTCCACAGACACCAAATATTTCAAATCTTAAAAAAAATATTCAGACCTCTGATAATATTTCCAATGGATGAGATGGTGCAACCATTAAACACATGAAGTCTGTTTTCACTCAGGGTAAACATCATACAGCTTCAGTGAGGAAATTCATATGTATTGATGTTGAATGTTGTGGAATAAAATGCTTTTCGAATGGTTTGAATCAATCTTAACAACTTTTCTATTTATCTCTTAGGTCTGCATTAGTTTGAGTAACACACTTTCAAAAAGATTTAATACCTACTCTCCTAATCTAATCATTCAATTTCAACATCAATACGGCAGAAACGTAAAGAAAAGCAAAGTAAGCAGCTTGATTACTTTTGAAAACTGTTGATTTTTAAACAAATTGTCTTCTTTCATGGGGTGGTACAATTCAGCCAAGATTGATTGAATATGTTTGAAGTATTTTTCTGCTACTTTTACTTCTACTCGTCTACATTACAGAGGGAAATATTGTACTTTCACTCCAATACAGCTATTTGTCAAATAAATAACATTTGTTTTTAAATATATGTTTATTATCAATGTTCTCAGCACTATTCAACATTTGCTCCTACTGTAAGTGACAAATAAAACACTTGTAGATTTATTTTCCAAAGATAAATCTGAATAATATAATATTGTCTATTAATAATTTTATTACACTGTATTAGATAGATAGATAGAAGATAGAATCGGAGGAGGAAACCCTCTTTATTAGTCACATACATGCACACAGCAGAGCACACACAGTGAAATTTGTCCTCTGCATTTAACCCATCCTAGCTGCTAGGAGCAGTGGGCAGCTATTGTGCAGCGCCCGGGGAGCAATGGGGAGGGGGGATTGGAGGTGTCCGGTGCCTTGCTCAAGGGTACCACAGCAGGGCCTAGGAGGTGAACTGGGACCTCTCCAAGTAGCAGTCCACTTTCCATATTTTTCAAGTCTGTTTGGGGACTTGAACCGGCGACCCTACGATTCCCAATCCAAGGCCCTACTGACTGAGCCACTGCTGGACATTATTAGTATTAACACCCATGTTACACTATTATTACAACTGTAATTCACCCTTATTGTACTGTTATGACACACACGCTACTCTGTTATTACACTGTTCTTACACTGTTCTTAAACCCATTTTACACATGGACAGAGCCTGTCAAATGACTGTATGCCCCAGGATAAAGAAACCATGTAAGTGTTAAGTAGCATTTTGAACTCAGCACTTGTACTTGTGACGGAGTATGCTTGGATTGTGGTTTTACTACTTTTACTGAAGTAGAACACCTGAGTGCTTTTGACAAGACTGAGTTTATGACACACTTAAATGATGATGAACCCTCACACCAATGCAAACACGTTCATAAGAACAACCCATTAATATGTTTATCATGCAACTTTTGATGCAATTATTTCAAGTTTTTCACACTACATTTTAAAATATATTTAATCAAAACAGTGGTGCATAAATGGTTGGTTACACCATTGTTTTCTAAGGTCTCACACATAAACATTATTCCCACATTGCATATTCTGTATTTCACATTTATTAATTGTGTTTATCTTTGATTGCTTCTTTTTTCTTATCTCATTCACAATTACAGTTACATCGTAAAGAAACAAATCATGCATCCCACTTCAACATGTGTACTAATAACAACACCAAAAAATTCATTAGTTTTGAACATATTATGCATGTTATGATTGATTTCATGTAGAGGAGCAGCAGAGATGCTCTCAGCTCTGTGCTGTATGTTTTGAAGGTGATGATGCAACGAAAACAGAAATGCATGGCCTCTGCTCTGTGACCTGTAAATAATTGATAAATCAATTTTCTTGACTACAACACCAAATAATGAAGCAATGCAATTCTTATCAATTACATTTTCATCTTAATTGTTGACTTCACTTAGCACAAAGCAGCACTGCGAAACACCAAGCCATTTTTCAATTAAAAGGTCCAGATGTTTTCGGAGGCTTCAGTAGACACAGGCAGTTGTGAAGAATGCTTTATCTGCATTGTAATAATCACTAGAACATCAGCTCCAGGCTGCATTTACATACTCATGTTTTATTCCAACCATCTTTCTAATGCACCGCTTAATTATACTGAGCGCAGACAATGTCAGACCCCCATAGCCCCAAATTTATTATTGCACTGTGTGAAGCAGGAGCCATCAAACCTAGTGCCCCTCATCCCAATATACCACCCTCACCACTGCTCTCAAACTGTTAAATACACATCAGCTCTGAGCACATATCCAAATGTCAGACATTATGATCACACTTAATTCTCATTTCCCTCCGTCAGATAAGAGTAGGATGTTTACACAAACTATTCACATATATATTACACATTGAAACAACAGCAACAGTTGATCTGTGCATATTATACTATGTAAAAATGTCAGAATTTGTGTCATAATATACCTGCAGAATCCCAATATTTTATTATCTTTAGTCAGTTTTGACCCAAACATGCAATGTATTTACAAACCTAATTATATATAATGCATGATGCACAATGCAACACTTTCTCTGTCTAATGGCTAACTGCATGCTTATTAATGTCCATACAGTGTCTAAATAATTGCTATTGAGACTTTTCTTTTCTTAACTGCACACATTTTTCACAAGAAAGATTACATTGTAGTGAGATTCATAATATAAATTGGATTCAAGATGAATAATCATGAGGTGTAATTACTTTTAAATGCCAAATAGCGGTCTTTTATAGAGCATCTCTTCCTCAATCCTATTTTTTTTCAATCATTACGATGTAGCCTTCATTCATGAACCATGCAGTGTCATATTAAAAATGTCCGAAAGTAAAAACAAGTATTATTAGATATATGTAATTCAAAAAGTATCAAAAGTATTCATAATGTTGAAAGATCACTCTGTGAATGATTTAAGAATTGATGCTGTCACATTTAAGTTACATTGTAAAGAGGCAGTTATCAGGCTTTACCACATGCATACTCATTTATTTAATCTTGGGTAGTTTAATCTATAATGATTAAATCATAATTTAAATATGTTTCCTATGTTAATCAGCAAAGTTACTCGCTCGAAAATAAATGTAGTGGGGCAACTTAGATCTATTAAATTGTGAGTGCAGGGCATTTTAGTGCTTTTTTGTTATTATTTTAAGCGTTTCTTTAATAAGCATTCTTTCCTTTTGTGGTTGGTCAATATGGGAACATCAAGGCGTGATTTTACCTTCACTTACCTTTACTAACTAAAAATAAAATAAACCTCTCTTCAAAGTAGTCATTGCAACTCATGTAAAAGGTTGATCTGTGGTTTGGTTCTCATACAGGACGGCTTCTCATATGTTAGGATAAAACAGACATCCTAAGTGCACAGTACATTAAAAAAAAAAACAGTTCTTATGGCAATACAAGCCGACATCTCCTGTTTGGTAAGGTCACATCTTCCGTTACAGTGAGCAGAGAGTCGATTCCCCTCGATACACACACACACACACACACACACACACACACACACACACACACACACACACACACACACACACACACACACACACACACACACACACACACACACACACACACACACACACACACACACACAAACCATACACTCAACGACTCAGCCCTGCTACACACCAATCCTTCTGAGAACAACCAAGCATGGAAGAAATATTCCTATTTAGACGAGGGCTCTGCAAGGGGCATAGTATGGCATAACAGAAGAAGAATACGATACACTGTGGCATGCATTGAGAGTGACTCCAATACAGTCCCCTTTTACAGAAGGCAATCAAATCTGGCAGTCATGTGTAAAGATACTTATCTGCCTGGAGAGGACTTCAACACCATATTTCTGGGAAAAATGGAAATCAATGCTGACAGCAGCTTGTCAGTGTTATATATTCAGAACATCTGATCTCAATAGAGAAACTTCTTTGAGAAAAAGGGTGAATAACGAAGAGATATTTCCGTAGTGAAAGGTCAATCCTCCATTGTGAATACAGTTAAAACACAGAGCAGGAGCTGTAAGTATTCTACAGATGATGATAAATATTTCAACAAAACCCACTGATCTTCAAGCAAGCTTTTCACACACTTTTCATCCAGGTTGCTACATGTTTTTGTTTGAAATCTGGCACATTACACGGCTCCACAAATGAGATTTAGCATATTCCTGAATTCATGAAGAAATACCTTTCTTCTGATGAGTTTTTTAAAGATATGTTGCTGTACAAAAGTCCCTTGACATATCTATAAATTTAGTGTCAAAAGTAACTACAGTGGGGACTCATGAAATATCACAATTCTCCAGTAAAAAGAGATGTTGGCATGGACAAAGGCACTTTATGAGCTGGTATTCCTGCAAATGTGGAATTATCGCCCAACAAGCGAAACGACTTCACAATTCCAGCAAGCAGTGTTAATCAGATTTTCCCACCAGAGCTGTAGTTCATTGTCATTGCTAATGGAGCCTCCTCTGCAGGTTGTTGCTCTTCACTAAATTAGTGTGAAGTCTTATCCCAAAAACATTGACTAATACTGCACTTAATCTTAGAAACTCTCAAGTCCTGTGAAAAATCTCATCTGGAATGACACTGATGCATCGGAGCGTCGCCCCGCACTGCATTCATCATGTTCGTGACAAAATTAATCTTGATAGACTGAAACCAAATTACACCTGAGTTCACACCCATTGCTCACCACAACTGCTGAATAAATATTTATTGATGATATGTGTAATTTCTTCTGCATGTGAAGTTGTTTTAGAAAATAAAGATGAAATAAGAAGCAAAATGCAGAATATTTTTGCTTGTGAAGAAGACGCTCCAAGGAAAAATGCAAAAAAGAGCCAAGGGCAATTCCTCAAGGTGGACAACTTCAAAGACTATACTGAAGGCAAGTTAAACTGGAACAATTAAAAACTCAAACTCTGCACTGTGCTTTGACCATACTGGAAGTTGAGCTTGTGAATTATTTAAATATGAACTGGGATCTTAAGAGAGTCTTTTATGTCTTTTATCTCTAGCATTTAATGCTGCATTGTGGTAAAAGAAAAACAAATGTGTTTGTTCTGACCGCTCGTGAATTAACCCAATAACAGAAACAAATCAACAAAATGATGACTGTTTGTCTCTGCATAGAGCCACTAACTAACATCTTCAAACATCTGCACATGGCAAATCTTGAGAATATTTCCAATAAAACGCTTCTACAAACACAACCCTTATATTTGCAGGCTACTCCTACAAACAAATTTTATATAATTTTAAAGGATTATAAACCAACATCGCTCCTCTTTAATTAGTTTTGTAAGCTGTGCAAATTGTGTCTCTCTCCTCTCTGCAAGACTGTGGTGAAAAACAGCCATCTTTAGCCCTGCCAACCAAAAACAGACAAGCATGGCTCCCGTTATTTATCTTCCAAATGAACCCATTTTTCACTACTAATTAAAACATGTTGAGATGAGGAGGAACATGGAGGAAGGAAAGCATTTGTTTGAGAACTGCACAGTCACTCATTTAGACACGTATGTTTGGCTTCAGTTTAAAGAAAGCAAAGTGATGTACGAACACATAGCAAGTTGTTGTCACTAATAGCGAGAGGGACTCGTTTGTATTGTTGCGGTGATGACGAAACCCCAAAAGGATTGACAGGCCTTAAAAATATTTGGAGGTTGGCCAACCTTTTTTAGGCGCCATGTTTTGAAATAGATCATCCCATCACCTCTTTAATGCACCTTAATCTATTAGGAACACAGCAAACCAACAAGAATATTTTCAGATGCTGGCGGTTTGTGTCTTTGTGTTGGAGATTAATTGGATAAAAAGATGGGTTTTCACAAATCATCCCTTTAATTAGTCTGCGAGCGCCAGAGTGACAACGCTGCCTCCGTCTGAAAACACAGAGACAGGGCTCGAGGTACCAGCCAGAGCTCCAGCAGGGGCTGGGGGCCGTTAGGGGACTTTGGAGGGGGGGTATTGGGTAGCTGTGCTGGGTTGGGGGGGGCCCACGTCGCCCCCGGCTGCCAGTGCTGCACACCCAGGTGCTGTTGTCAGCTGGAGTCTTGCTCCAGCTGCTCGCCAAAGATTGATTTAATTATTTCCATTCCCTCTGTCCCTGCATTTCTTTAATTCTTTGTCTTCTCTACCTTGTTGCCTTTTGGCTCCTCTTTCAGTCTTGACTCCATGATAACATGAATACTTAAAGGTCCATTGTTGTCAAAACAATGCATTATATATATTCAAATCTGTGCATCTGATTTCATGCAAATGTAAAGCTTCCCTCACTCTGTTGTTCTTCACATTTCAAAGCATCACACAGAACATTTTAAATTAAAAAACACTTGATAACTCCCATTTTTGAGGCCACATTTTGACTCTCGTAACACTTAATCTACTTCTTTTCATTCGCTTCATTTTCACACATAATGAGACAGATTCATTTTATAATTACGGTGTACTGTATTGTTACAGTCCATAAGTGCTGAAGGAGATTTCGGCTGCGCTCGCTGAGTTTGAGGTCGTAGGACTTGTGTTATCAATTCTCAATGATTTAAATTAGTAAAGTTTTTTTTCCCTTATCTGATCTTTTAAAGGGCAATGAAAAGGCCCATCTTTTCAGTGAAACCCGTCCTCAATCACTGTTAATGTTAACTCCATGTACACATAAGAGGGCTGATAAAGAATCATTAGTCTCGTTAATGGAATCACAGGTCCAATCCCTCTATCCTTTACTATTGAAAAGCGCTCCTCATTTCAAAGTTGTTCTGCTTTATTAAAGCTCATTACCATTTCTCTTTTAATAAGCACTCTTTAAAGTCATTACCTGCAGTGGAGTTAAAGGCTCAGCTATTAAAAGGTTACTTTAATGTGAATAATGGCCTCCCGATATACTCAAGTTAATTACTATTGGATCCTGGATCTAGTTTAATCTAATGGTTAAACCTTAATGAAAGATATGTCACAGCACAATGAAATGGCAAAAAATTGTTCCCGATCAACAGAAGTGTTTGTGCTATCTCACCTCTCACACAGACACACAGACACACAGACACACAGACACACACACACACACACACACACACACACACAGACACACACACACACACACACACACACACACACACACACACACACACACACACACACACACACACACACACACACACACACACACACACACACACACACACACACACAACCAATACTGCTCCATTTTCAGATCGTTGCATGCTTCCCAATATTGACCTTCGACGTGCACTATTTTTCTGAACATCCATTGACACATGGTAAACATGGTTAAATGAAACTGAAGTCTTATCAATGCTGTCTTCATCAATCCTTTTCCTTACTACTACTAACCTCTATTTCCTTCTATCTTTAGGCAAATAGGTTTATATTAATCATCTAAAAATAAATCTAATGTGGCAAATGTTGTGTTCAAAGGCACAATGTGAGTTACTTTCTGTTTTTATACCATCCCAAACGTTTTTTTCGCCAGGGCTAACAATCCAGTGTGTATCTATTTTATTATGACATTTATATATTAAACATTTGACACAGCAAATGCATGTTTTAAACATAAACATAATGCTGCTTAAATAACTTTTGATTTGACATTATAAGGAAAGGTTTTTAATAAATGTATCGAGTTACAAGATGTTGTTTTTCTTAATGAATAAACCTTATTTTTCTCAGCCTCTGCTCGAAGTATACTGTTTATTTAAAAGTTCCTGTACAATACGAACTTTGGCCAAACAAAGCAGTAATTGTCGTTTTATTGTGATGAAAATGTAGTGGTTTAGGTTATATATTCTGTTAACATATTTTTTTTTCCTAATGTGAACCAAAGTGTTTTTGTCCAGCTTTTTAAGCCTGACATCCCCCACCTCCCCCTGACCTCCATACAATAATATATTTTGCTCACAGAACAAAAAATCTCCCCTCTGAATTAAATACTGGCAGCAATTATTTTTCCTTCAAATGTTACTGGGAACCAATTTAGTAATATATACATATACGTAATATCTAGGGGGACGAGGTTGCATTCAAGGCAACTAATTAGTGCAGAATGAAAGGCCTGTTAAGCACACCAAATATGTGTGTATATTTGCAACAAAAACAGTCAAAACCCGTAGGATATACATCAAATTATTCACCTTTCAGAATTCACTATACACCTCGCTCTTTAATATGACACTGTTGAACTCTGTGTTATCTTCCGCTTTGAGGGCAGTCAGTCAGATGATGAAAGCTGACCTCTTTGTTTCAAAGAGTTTTAATTCACAAGTGAAAGGCCTAATTGCAGTGAACTGAACAGAAGGCCAGTGGTAAAGGCTCCTGAGAAGCATTAACCTTGGGATCTTAGTGCCGAACATTTTTACAGAGAAATCAGCACTGCTACTCGGAGATAAAATTGAGATAAAGTGGGGAAGACATTTCTCCAAACAGATTACGTCAGGTGCTGCTGGTGTAAATCCACAACATATCAAACAGTGCTGTAAAACAAAACATGAAAGCCTTTTTCTGTAGAACACTCACACTTTCCACATACCTTCATGGCGACTGACATACAAAATTGCTTTTATTAATTTCAAGATGCTCTTGCTGACACACTGAAAATCTCTCAAATCAGCAAAAAAGAAAATCTGATTCGCATATTCTCACAAGAAAAATAATTACAAGTACGATGATATCACCAGTTAACAAATGACTTGTAGTCCTAATTGCTAAAAAGCGGATTCCCTAAAGATAGAGAAGAGAAACGCATCACTCTTAAGCTCCATCTTTTATTTTTTTCTGAAGTGAAATATGTATCGTATTCATGCTGAGAATTAATGTGTACCAAATGCATCACATTAGCATTTTCCAGTGATACGTTTTCCTCTCTCTTAAGGTCATGTGGCTTTAACGGGAGTCTTAAGTAAGACTCATGTGCATGTGTATGACCCGTTTCATAAATCCCATCGCCTCCTCAGTGAAATAGTGGATACTAAATGTCACAATCCAGTGGGTCATCTAATCCCCTTTCCTCAACAAACTGAATTAAAACAATGATAAGGAATAAGCAGCGATTGTGTTGGAGGGCTTCACCGTGTTAAGATACTCTGATAACAACAAGCATTTTCCATCATGTCAACAACAAGCGGCACATTCATGAATAGGTTTGTTGAGATGTGCTGGACAGATGTTGTTTTAGTCATTGGTTTCAATGCTTGACAGATTATTTGCAGAACTTCAATGTATCTTTGAAGCCCAGGGGTCGCTCACTGCCATCCAAACAGAAATGGCACTGTCAGAGAAAGGATGGACAAGCTACTTGCAGCAAAGAACGGCATGATGAAAAGACACAACATTGTTCCTTGATCAAGAGCTTGAGGCTTCTATTGAGCATTGGCTTTTAAGATCAAATATTTCAACTGAAAATTGGCTGCAGCACAGGCTGCATGGTGGTGTGCTTCATAAATATTGTACTGTATGTTTCACATGAATGCCTGGCTAACAAGACGAATGGGACACATACAGACATGTTCACCTTGAGGTGTTTGAAGAAAGCTGACAATAAAAAGTGTTATCATGTGACTTCATAGGAGCTAAAAATAAAGAATGCTTTCAGCATTTATTAAAAGGCTCCTGATTACACAAACCAGACTGACTGCTGAGATGCACCTGATCTTTCTCTTGATTTCTTTTTGTCTTTATTTTTCTTGTCTTTGAGCTCTCCATCCAGGACACTTAAGAGAAAAAAAAGACAGCTATTGGTGAGTACGGTCACATTCACACTACTGCTTGTCAGCAGTCCAACATTAATGAACTCACCGTTGAGTTGTTAGGGTACAATAGGATTTTTTTTTTTTTAACTGCCTCATTTAATAGGAAATAAAGGATGACAAATGTTTGGAAAGGAGCAAAACAACTGTCTTCACTATTGCCTGACATGTGTGTCAGTATGTCAAAATTAGGAAGTAAACCTCATTACTTTAAAAGGATATTCAAAACAAGAGTTCCTTCTTAAGAATCTATAACACATTGTAAAAAACTATTTATTTTATGTTTGCGACTTTTGATGAGGCAGAAATGTGTGGAGTTGGAGTAAAATTCAAAGAAATATTTCTCTGATTTTTAAAACACACTTTTGACGTGTGTCACAAGTTAAAAGATGACAGGCTATGGCTCTAAAACTAGTTGCAAGGCGTAGTGAAGTCATGGTCTGTAATGTCTTTAAAATATGTCATACGGTTAAAAGGATCAGATAACATTATGAATACAAGGATTGAGTACAACTACTAAATGATGTTATGCGGTTGAATTGGCAACATGTTTAAAATGGTTTAAATGCTATTTCATTTTCAGTTGTTTATGTTAGTATGTAAAAATGTTGTGATCTACAAGAAAGTCTTAATCCAGGATCTTGAGATCGATTGCTTCTGTCTGCGCCCACTTTTCGCGGAAGTCGTGGTATTTTTGATTGTTTACCGTAAAGCAGCATCTCTTTCTATACCTTAAGTTCTCCTGAGTAAAAACCCTTCATTTATCAGGTATGTTGTTGGTGTTGAAACAGAGTTAATATGGTTGTAGTCGTTTTGGTAGAGTTTTTGAAGTGTTTGTGTAAACTAGGTCCCTGCTTGTTAGCCCTACACACTGTCAACTCACCTAGCTGTTAAACCACATTTAAAGCTTTTATTGTGTATTCTGTTATCTTGATATCTAATATGTTTAAAGCGTTTAAATGACTTATGTAAAAGTTAACAGATGTTAATGAGAGAAGTATGGATGTAGATTGGTCTTCATATTTTTTTGTGTGTGAACAGATCAATAAACGGTGTGCAATTGTGTAATCCATAAATATAAAACACCTTCAACAATTCCCCCCCAAAAACATTTGTAAACTCACAAGAATGTTTGTTTGCATATATAAAAAAAGGATAGTCAAACAAATTCCACAAATAAAAATAAAATCGGTGAAATGTATGACGCATCTAACACCTCCGATCAGGTATTTTTTAATCCAGTTCTTTATTTGTGGATTGAAAATGCGCATGTGGTTTGTGTACAAAATCCTGTCTCTTTTATAATATTTTTATACAGACTGTAATGTTTGTTTGGACCCCATTTCATGAACCAACAAATGTCAATACACTGACAGTTTTGGATAAGAGTAAGACAATCTATTTCTGAACATTGCACAATATACTGCTGATACATAACTATTTTCTTCAGTGTAGAAATAAAGAGAGTAACACTGCACCTCCACAGGAGCCTCATAAACAACGCAACTCTGATGCTAACTGCTCTGCCTACTTCCAGCAACACTACATTTGAACCGCATGTCGACAAAGGAACAAAGTCATCACTATCTACAGTGAGTGCTTACATTTTGTTGATGAATTGAGAGCCCTGCCAGATTACTTGATTTGATAAGCAGTACAACCCATCGGTAACATAATACATCACAAATTGTTTTGTCAACAATTTATGATACCATTTATCAAATGACCATCGCAGTGGGCTGAGTTATGGTGTCATAGCTGGCATAATGTCAATACTCAAGCTGAGTTGAGGGCAGTCTGGCCACAGTGATTTAGACACACTACACCCTGACCTCTTCTGAGATTTTCTCTTCATTACCAGACAAAAAGAGGTTGAAGGGAGAAAAAAGTTGTACAATTTAATGTTTAAATCTTTACTATTAAATATAAGAAGGACATAGAGTAAGTGCCGCAGTTTGATGAACAATTATGATTCATAAAATGGGGCACCCAGTTTAGTTTAGGAATCAATTATAAAACAGATTATGCTAAAAAATAAAGAGAAATTGAGATATGTTTGGTCTAAATGAACAATTTCAAATGTGTTTGTAGTATCATGTATCAGTCAATTTCCCAGACAGACATCCCTTTCCACTGTAGATTCCTTAAGGTTATTGTGACTTAATTATAATATCTAAGAAATCAAGTGAACAAATGTGAATTTTCATTACAAAACCATGCAATCAAGGTCTGATTTTATTCCACCCTAGAGAATCAATCTGGGCTGCTGCCTGGTAGACAATTAAAATGTAAGGCCTTAAAATGCCTCCCCAAGTCAATCCGTGTCTCTGGTATTGACCACGATATATGGCCCGTGTCCAAGCCACCACCACTGGCTGGCCAATCTTAAAGGTTACTGCGACCACTACATGTACCCACATTAGCAGGACACTCACCTCTCTGGGTTTATGGCCTGTGTAATAATTTTAAGCAAAGAGAGAAGTGCATTCAGTGGAGACAGTAACAGCGAGCGAGTCGAGGGAGGACAAGTATAGTATGATTGATCGTGGTGAGCAGTGTAGCTGTGTACCTCTCACCTCCCCCCCTGATTACTGCCTGCTCCTGATCTCTCACATCTGTCTTGACTTCCTAAAGAAACAGATTCCTCAGATATGATACTTTTCACTCTTGGGATTTCAACTTTGTCAAAAGGTCGATTTTATTTATTTATTTTTTGAAGGAACATCCTTGGATTCATGGACACTAGAGTTACAGTAGGTGTAGTGTATCGATTAAGGGCATCTAGATGTTAGTGGTGAGGGGAGAGGAGGCTTCTCTATTAGGATGTTTATCACCCCCTTATTTTTTTCAAGCATGTCCACACCACATAACTCAAATGTCCCCGGCTAAATTTACTTCTGTCCAACAAACATGTTGAAGATGTATCAACTCTCTAATTGTGCATTTAACATTCTTAACAGTTTATTAGTTTACCTCCCACACTAACACTTGGAATTATTTAATGACCACAGAGGGAGTTAACACTCATTATCAGATGCAATATTTCCTACATAGTTATCTACCTTTCTTGCACACGACTGTACATGCAATCCGTTCATGGGTGCATATATCTCATACTGTAGTTAAGTGCAATTTATTGGTACTGGTACTTTCTTTCTTACTTTATACTTTAAATTCCATAACAAGATAGTCCATTTACTCCATTGATAGTATGCGATAGCTAATATGTCACACATTCAAAATATTATCAGCTCATAAAATATGACACGTTACATTATATTTAAGTACTTGCCAGTATATAAACTATTAAACATGAGTTTCTTCTCGACCCCCATAGCAGTTTTATCATAATAATACTGAGTACGTTTAAGAATTTACATACATTTACCTATAAAACTTCACTCTAGACTTTGCATTTAATATTCTTTTAGACTGTGGTATTGCAATATTATTTCTTAAGTTAAAGACCTGAATGTCTGCAACACCAAACACATGATATATATATATATTTCCTTAGATATAAGTTTACTACTCTAAACCATGGAATAAAATCTACAAATATCCATGCTCTCTCTCTCTCTCCTTTCACATCTGCAACTTTAATGAAGACAAAGTGCATCCACACCATCGACAAATACCAGGAACTAAATAAGAATAAAGTATCCAGACCAAATGAAAGACTGTTCATAATTGGGTTAGTAATATCTTTGGCACCGTCTGCTTGGTCATTTCCTCCAATCTTCTCGAGCAACAGAGGATCAAACAGGCGACACTCAAACCAGGAGGTATCTCTCTACCGCGTGACAGGCTGCCATCACCGGGCTCCAGCATTCTTTCACCGTCTCCAGCAGCAACCAGGAAGCTCAGAAAAAACACGAACATCATCTTCAGATGTAAAACACGCAGCGACTCAACAAATCTTTGAATGATTTGTGACCCCTTTTGTGGACAGCAAAATCGTGAAATCATGCACCCATAACTTCTCACTTAATCTGTATTACTCTCATCACAACAGAGCAAGCCACTCTATCAGTAAATGCTAATCTCCTAATTAACAAGCTAATTAGGCAATTACAGCTTTGCAGAAGGATGCCTAAATGAAATATGACAACACAGTCACTTTCTACAGCACCTGTGGGTCTTTTCACATGTCACAATGAGAAGCATGATGACAAAGTGTTGTGTCTACACTCGTAGGTGCTAATTCTTATGCCTCGCATAGCTCATCTGTAAAAATATTATCATTTTATTTACGCTAATGCGCAGTAAATGTGAATGCTACTTGTCAAATGACGTGTTATTTAAAGAAACTGACCTGCAGTATTTTTCAGGACAATTACTTTTTACAGAAATAAGACTATTCAAAATCAAGTCTACAAAAAACAGTGGAAAGCACTACCTCTTGGTTATGTAAACAAGGTTTTGTGAAGTAGTAGTGCCACAGTGTCTTACTGTAGGGAGCTGTCACATACGGAAATGAATTATGTTGACATATGGCTGAAAACAACGGTGAATAGGCCTGCTATGCAATGCAATGAAGAATCATGCACTGCAACAGAGGAGAGGAGCTGGAGCTGTACCTTTGAGCCCCTCTTGACAGGTGTGGAGTGTGACTTGACAGCTCAGTATTTCAATGATAAATGCAGTAGTCCTGGGACTACCATTCACTAAACTCAGGAGTGTGTTGCTCTGAAACTTCAAGGTCAAATCGATGAACACAACCAAGGTTCAAGGTTCAAGGCTTTATTTGTCATATGCACAGCAGATACAGCGTATATGTTGGCAATGAAAATCTTATGTCGCGTGCTCCTCCAACAACTCAACATACATGGTGCAAATAACATAAATAAAATAGTGCAAAAAGAGAGAAGAATATTTACAGTAACAACAATAAAGATTTGAGGATGTGAAATATATACATATGTGGAATACATTGAAAGTATTTAAACACTTTACACTGTTGAATGAGGAGGTATGGACAGATGCATATATTATGTATAACAGATGTATATGGCAGATATGTATAATATATAGATATGTGTACTATAAACAGATATGTATGGCAGATGTGTATAATATATATATATATGTATGTGTGTACTATAAAAAGATGTGAGTAGACATTCACACAGCTCAGGAGTTCAGTAGTCTTATAGCCTGTGGTATAAAACTGTCTCTGAGTCTGGTGGTCTTGGTCCGGATGCTGCGGTACCGTCTGCCAGACGGCAGCAGACAGAACAGATTGTTGCTGGGGTGATGGGGGTCCTTTAATATCCTACCGGCCTTCTTCCTACACCGCTGGGTGTAGAGGTCCTCCATGGATGGCAGCTCCGTCCTGGTGATGTGCTGAGCAGTTTTCACCACCCTCTGTAGAGTCTTACGGTTGAGGGCGGTGCAACTGCCATACCAGGCGGTGATGCAGCCAGTCAGGATACTCTCGATGGTGCACCTGTAGAAGTTGCAGAGTATCCTGGAGTCCATGTTGAACTTCCGCAGCCTGCGGAGGAAGAAGAGCCGCTGTCGAGCCGTCTTGGATATGACCCTGGTGTGATGTGTCCATGTCAGGTCCTCACTGATGTTTACCCCGAGGAACCTGAAGCTGCTGACTCTCTCCACAGGATTCCCGTCGATGGTGATGGGTGTGTGTGCCTCTCTCTGCCTCTTCCTGTAGTCCACAATCAGCTCCTTTGTTTTGCTGACGTTGAGATGGAGGTTGTTGTCCTGGCACCAAGATGTCAGGGCTCTGACCTCCTCTCTGTACGCCGTCTCGTCGCCGTCTGTGATCAGGCCGATGACGGTCGTGTCGTCAGCAAACTTGATGATGGTGTTGGAGCTGTGTGTGGCCACGCAGTCGTGCGTGAACAGGGAGTAGAGGAGAGGGCTGAGCACACAACCCTGAGGGGCTCCGGTGTTGAGGGTCAAGGTGGAGGATGTGATGTTCCCCATCCGCACTGCCTGGGATCTGCCCGTCAGGAAGCTCATGATCCAGTCACAGAGGGCGCTGTTGAGCCCAAGGTCCCTGAGCTTAATGATGAGCTTGGAGGGCACAATGGTGTTGAATGCTGAACTGTAGTCAATGAACAGCATTCTCACATAAGTGTTCCTCTGGTCCAGGTGGGAGAGGGCAGTGTGGAGGGTGAGGGAGATGGCATCATCCGTGGACCTGTTTGCTCTGTAGGCAAACTGCAGGGGGTCCAGTGAGTCAGGGAGGGAGGAGGTGATAAAAGTTTTGACTAACCGCTCAAAGCACTTCATGATGATGGAGGTGAGTGCAACTGGGCAACCACACAGACTGCTCAAAACAATCTCAATATAGTTCTTTCACATATTCAAATCTTGTAATATTAACACTTCTCACTTAAATAGGTAGCATATGTTGTCATACAAAACTATCCGTCGATGTGCTCTAGTTCACTTTTAATGTGAAATTGACCATTTTTATCTTAATATGTATTCATTTATATGAATAATTAGGAGTGGTGAAATTACTGTGTGCTATTCCTTGTTCATTTTTGGACTCGTCCTACTGTAGTTCCTGAACTTCAAATTGAGACGTGGAGTGATGTTTTCTTCCTTTTCCGAATCATCAACATCTTAAAAAGTGCTTTTAATTAATCGCTCGCTGTATCTTTTTTTTTATGTACTTATTTTTATCTCATTAAGATAAATCATTTCCAGAGAGCAAGTGGTCCATGATTTATCTTTATTTTGACCTTACCAAACATAATATATGTTTTTCAGAGAATGACTGACTTATACCAGAACAATTAAATACGGGCTAACTTTTACTCTGTACTCTTGAGAATTTAAATGATTGCAAAGTATAAATATAAAACAATTAGTCAGCAATTGTTTTGCATCATCAATCACAATTTGAGATGATATGCTTTTCTGATGTTTTCTGAGAAAAATGAGTTAAAGTCTCATACACAATAGGTTAAACCTCCCTGTCAAAACAGTTTAGAGTAATTAAAGAAACACACGATTCCATATCAGAGATATTGTTTTTGTTCATCTCCCACATTTTCGTTAAAACCAGCAGCTTTCTGTCACAAAGATAATGCTCTGCTTTGCTGGCTCTTCATCTCAGCATCTCCCTGCACGTTTTCCTTGCTTAGTTATGTCGAAGAGGTTATTTTTGACTAATTTCACAATGTGTCCTATGACTATTGATTTAGGTTTGTCTCCATTTTGCTTTTCTCAAGCATCAAGCAACCATGACAGATCTGACCCAGAGACAGCCAATGTAAAAGAAAAACAGCACAGCAGTTAGAGATTGATATCTAATGACTGTCTTTCTGTTGACTGGATTTTTGATAATGACAAAAATGTGTCTCTTTAAAAGTGAAAGCATTACATTTGCTTGTTGAAAAAACATGTGTAAGCACAACCTAATGAACAGGCATAGCTCTGAATAAGACCTCTGATTCATTTTCTGTTTTTAAACTTACTGACATTGACTGCGAAAAAAGTTATTTTTTCCCCAGCAGATCAGGTTCCTCGAGGATGACATTTGTCAGGACTTCTGTTTGGCTCATCAGAGTGTGACTTCAAAAAGAGAGGATTGAGACTGAAACTAAAAAGTGTTGCAGACAGTACTAACTACACTTTCCAGGGATAATACTGACCTTTTATGCGTTTCTTCAAGGGGGATTTTTGGCGGCTTAACACATTTATTGATTCCCTGATGCCTACTTTTGGGAGAAATGTCACCAACAAAGGTTATTTTGGATGTTGGAGGATATAATCAGTTATCGTTTCTTGGCAATAAGTAAACCTACTGCACAGGAAGCTGAAGAATTCCCCTTGAATACTGTTTGTGTTGTCTTTTTAGTAATTGTATCAAAACAAGTGATACTTCAAGCGTTCATATTACAAGCCTTTTTACTGTCTTTCTGTAAAACTCCAGAATATCAAACCTCTCAATAACTCCATATTATGTATTCCCCTAAATTTAACATGAATGGCCCTCCTATATAAAGTTACACATTCAATTGTTTATTAGTCTTTTTAAATCCACTATCTGTCCATTGTAGAGGTGCACATTATATTTGCAGCCTTGCATCCAGCTCAACAACGTGTCTGCTGCCATAGCAACTGCGGAGGAGCACTGAGCAGCGCCGCCTGCTCGTGCAATGGATGTCACTCGTAGCAACGACCAATCAGAAGTTCCTATCCTTTTGTGCGAGGGGTGTGAAGATGGAGGGATGGAGTGGGTGGGCTCTCAGCATCATGCATCTGCCAGTAATAGGACACAAGGGTCGTCAGTCTTCGTCATTCTGTCCTGCGATTGGTCGACGAGCTTTACTTTCCAATAATATAAACATGTCTACTGCTTGCCTGACTTGAACCAAGGCTTACAAGGGACTATGCAGTTCTACATCAAACTGTATTAAAACTCTCATTATGCATTTGCCTGTGTTGTTGCAGGACTAAATCTTTATTATTGCAAGAGAATATGCACATAGCTGCACGTGCACGCGTGAGGAAACGAGGATACCCAACTGTCGCCGCTGCAAGAAAGAGAGAGGGGACTCTGCCGTGCTTTCATCAATATAATCACCATCCTAAGTACTAGCTCTTAACATTTTGTTTTTCGGTGTTCAGGCGAGAAGTGACAAGAATATAGACCCCTCCTCTGCAGGGCGGAGCGTGCATTTTCATTTCGTATTTTGTATTTTTCTATTTTTTTTTCCTAACCCTGTTCCCTGCTCTGACACGTCTGCACTGAGTGAGTGGCATTGGCACACTGTCAATCGCTCACTACCGCTGCCATCAAACAACATAAAACACACACAGGCAGAGGCTGGAGCTCATAAATTTCAGCAGGGCAAGATATTTTTTGCGCATCGCCTTTATACAGCGTTGTATCCTAATTAATTTCTTCTCGTGGTTGTTTTTTTTTTTTTTTGCAACCAGAAATATCCCAACTTTTTTGTATATTTCATATTTTTTATAGTCACATTTGGACACCTTAAGCCGCAGATTGTTTATTTTTTTGTTTAACATTGCCAGTTTCACAGGAAACATTTCTGCACATTTATAGTTGGCAACACCTGCAAGATTTTTTATTTGTTTACACGTTTCCACGTTGGATATTTTTGTTGCCGGTGCAGGACGATTTGGACATTTTGGAGACGGAATGCGCCGGGAATCACATGAAGAGCGCTGATAAATGAGAGATCACTAAGGAGCGTTTCTGTCCATACCACCCGTCAAATCCTAGAGAGAAGACAGATTGGCATGAGGATTCGTGTGGGACACGATGGACCGTCAATTTTGACAAAGAAGTGTTAAAAAGAAGAAACAATTAATGCATTTTTCTACAAACATAGTCACGCGTTTTGGCACTTTGGACCGCGCGTAAAAAAGCGAAGGAAAGCGAAAACTTGGACACAAGATTTACGCTAAAATATCTCTGCTAGGTTGTTTTTAAACGTGTGCGCTCTTTTTCGCTGAAGAAACACAGCCGTGCAACCCCTTCTTGTCTGCGGCACTTGCTATAACCGATTTCGTATATGAGTTTTTCAATTTGTGTGGCTCAGTGCACAGACTCTTTAGCGGCTACTATGGACGATCAAGCCCGGATCATGCAGTCCATCGGCGGTGTCAGTCTAGCTGGCCACTCGGTACAAGGAGGCATGGCACTGCCGCCTCCACATGGACACGATGGGACAGACGGAGACGGAAGAAAACAAGACATTGGTGACATTCTCCATCAAATAATGACCATAACTGATCAAAGCCTGGACGAGGCGCAAGCAAAGTTGGTTGATTTATATGTTTTATTAACTTCGCCCTCCCCAAAATGCTGAACGCATCATTATTGAGATGTGACCCGCTTAACTTAACTCCCCCATGCATAACAATAGACTAGAGTGGCTTTAATGATAATCTTACACTGAGGTGTATTTACTGCCTCGCAAAGATTTAACACATGAGAAAGTTGTCACTTAGGGAACAACAGCATTTTTAGTTAAAGTGCTTGTGTGCCAAAGTCATCCTGAACAAGCTTGTGTTGTTCAAAAAGTTTGTGCACACATAGAACGTTTTCATATATCTGCAAAACTACTATGCTTAAAAAAAAATATTCCTGTGAGTAGGTTGATTATATTGCCATTATATTTAAAATGGAGGATTTAAGTTTTGTAACCTAAATAACAGATCATTTTGTTTAACAATTTTGACTCTATTGTAGAAAATGATAACTTATGAGAGACATGTGATGGTTGTAACATTGCAATGCTAAGAAAAAAGTGACAACTAAACTTAAAATCTTAAATACTCCATTTACCTACTAATTTTTAACATGTGATGTTTCAGTGAATTTATTTCAGTATTTTATCTTGTCTTATACTGAAACAGGAAACATGGGCTGAACTGTCACAGAATGAAACCAGCACTCTTCAGCGTTCTCTGTGAAATCAAAGAAAAGACAGGTAAGATCTTTATGTACATATATCTTATTATGAATTTAATATAGTTGTGTCTCAATACAATAGCACACTGACACTTACCACCCAGTGATCTGATGCCAGCCTGCATCCAGGTTATAGGGGACCTCTGCCCATATTAATCAATCATTAAAAAAAAGTGATTGTGCCACCCGGGGAAAAAAACACTTTTTGTCATAGCACGATGTTAAGTTTGTTTCAATATTTTTGCAGGAACATCTTTTTTCGAGCAGTGTTTGATTGTATTTAAACAGAAAATGCGCTCCAGCTTTTACCCTCTCTACTCTGGCAGCGAAGAGGATGGGGGAAATCCCATAGCATATGCTCTACATAGCTGAGATCACAATGAATTCATGCTTTATAACCTGAAGACAATTGTCACATTTTCAACATAGAAAGACAACGTTCTCAATCAATAAGTGTAGTGCAATTACATGCAGACTCCTGTCCTGTAAACTAGGGCAATTCATTTTGGGAAACAATGCAAATAATTGAATCATCCTTTAGAAAATAAAAGGAAAGATATTTTAATTATATTTCATATTACACTCTTGAGAATAGGTATCTAGTCTGCCGAATTATATGACCAGAGTTGAACAATTCTAGTGTGTTTGCAAACAAAAATAAACAGCTGGAATTATAGATAATACTTTCATGTCTGAAAACTTTTCTTACAGCTCAAAGTTTACTTTTACCTGGTTAAATGAAGGATATATAAAGGTTGCTATATATTTTATTAGAAAATGTATCTTTGTAGGGACATATTTTTCTACAAATTTCCCACCATGTTTATGGGACATATCATGTCCCTTAAAATTCTTAAACACATATTTGTATATAGTGATAACAGTTTTCACACGCAAGTTTTATTATGCCTTACAGTTATGTGGTTTTCTTGTTCTTGAAACTAGGAACAAAGCGCTTTTAAAAATATGATTCAATTATTCAAACCACTGGGCATCCCTATTTATTTTTAGAGAATAATGTATATTTCTTAGTCAAAGAAAATATGAGAATATGAAGAAAATGATGCGGTCGGTTTGGTGTAATTTAGCAAATCTGATACCTTGTCATATTTGTGACCTTTGTGCAGTTTATGAGGAAATTGGCTTGGGAGAGATCATAAAAGTTTATGAACTTCCCCGACACAGGTGGCGTCCACAGGGACAAACAGAGGGTCCACAGTCTAGCCGAGGTGCTCTTCTGTGTGTGTGTGCCTGTTGAGTATAGACAATGAGAGAGACAGCGAGAAAAAACAGAGGCTACACATGCACATCACACAAAATGCCAGCTTGTATTCTCTGCGCATCCATTGATTGGATATGAACGTGTTTTCCAGTGCAGAAGCATTGCTACATATGTAAAACGTAACCGTCACTGGATAAAAAAATCACAGAAGTCATTTATAAATAGTATTATTACTCTGCAAGTTACTTTAGTTTAATGTTTTACTTTGTTTTTCCAAACTTGCATGATGTATTTAAATGTTCCTGCTGTAGGCTTACGTTTAAAATAGCCTCTTAAGGTAACATAATAAAGTAAATGAACATTTTTATCAATATACTTACATGTATGTCTGCAGTAGAGTTTATTTGCCATGGAATGATTGTGTGTGAGCAAGAGATGAGACGGACAAGAGGGAGAACAGGGTATGTGTCGGTGTGTGTGTGAGAGAGAGAGAGAGAGAGATAGAGATAGTGTGTGTGTATGTGTGTATGTGTGTGTGTGTGTGTGTGTGTGTGTGTGTGTGTGTGTGTGTGTGTGTGTGTGTATGTGCATGGTTAACCTGTGGTTTAGAGTCACAGCCTCCCCCTCTTAGCCATTGACAGAGCTCAGCTGGTCTGGTGGCCTTGTTGACCGGCCAGTTTTTGCAGCACACAGTGAGCCTTTCACTGGCTCCTGTAGCATCGTTCTCAGGGCTTCCTTGGCCCTTTCATGTCCGTTCAGATGGCACAGGGGCCGCTGTCTTTTAACCATGGGATCCACCGTTGGCTGAAAGTGGCTTTTAATAATACATTTGAAAGCGGTCCAAGAATCATAGCTGTAATTACTGCGCGCATGTATCATGTTATCCAGACGTATTGTCGAGTGTGCAGATGAATAGCGAGGTCAGGGTTCAGCTTCAAAGGATTTTGTGTTTATGTTTAAAGTATTATTTTATGAGCGGAGTTAAAACCAAAGAATGGTCTCTTTATTTTCTTGTGGAAGCAAAGACGATTTTTACAGTAAAAGCAAGACATAGTGAATCCTTTCTAATGGTGTTTAGAAGTTTCCGGCACTTTCCTAACTTGTTATTGTAGAGCTACAACATTTTTCTGCATTGCTAATGCCCTGGAAGTATTAATTCACTTTGATATGCTAATTAGAGAGCATTATGCAAGAAATGAGATTAAGTGGCAGCATGAAGTCATTTGCCTGTCACTAAATTGAGTGTTTTTAGCAGGAGGGTTTTTTCCCCCCCAAAATGTTCTTGGTTTTGCATTTAGATAAGCTAAATATGAGATTTGGTCGGCGAGTGGAGTTCTTTGTCTTTTAGTGTTTCATGTTTTTCTTTTGGAATGTACTTAAAAAATGTCAATTAAAATGTTTTATTCTCGATTTTCTAACTGTTCCAGGACAAAGGTTGCATTCATGTACCTTTTTCCCTGTAGGCTGCGTGAGGAGACAATGAAGGCATTGAGTGAAAATTGCCTGCGATTCAGATGAGTTTTGCAGTTATTCCTCTGTGCTGGGTTTGTTTTATCCTGCTGGCTACTCCCTTGTCTTGCTCTCGTGCTTGGAAGAGAGACTCACAGCAGCAGCAGCAGGAGCGGCAAGAATAACATAGGTGAAAGATTACCTCCATATGGTATTTCTGACCAGGGAAAGAGAGGTTCTGTTGCAAGACTCCTCTTTGATGTGAGGTTTAATCAATAGAAAGAGATTACAGAAAACTATTACAGGCTAAATCACGGAGTGCCACAGAGAGGCTTAGCCCTCTCCACAGCTCTCTCAGCTGCATGGCGCTTCTTTGGCTGCGTATTGACTTGTTGTTTTCCTGACCTTTGACTCGTCAGGTTCGGAAACAGGGGGTCTGGAGAGGTAGGGGAGGGAGAGAGTGTGGCAGATTTAGCCTGATAAATGCTCCTATACACTGTTTAAAGCATTGGATTAAGGAGGGATTGCACTCACATTTGGAACCACTGTCTGGGTTTTGTTGCACTCGTTTGATTGGGCTTCTGATAAACAATTTCATATATGTTTATCAGTTTGTCTGCATTATATGTAATGTTTGACTCGGAAAGACTGTGTTAATTAAATACAGTTCAGGATGAGCCTGTAATTAACCACATGCAAGGCCGACTAAAAGCATTACCTGGAGTAAATAGAGTTAGGACCGAGGAGGTAAGCATTTCTAAGATCTACAGGAAACATTAATTTCAATGTTGCCTGACAATGTTAATGATCCCTCTCATTCCAGTTGTGATTAATAATACGTATTATTATTATTATTATTTGTATTATTTTTATTCTTATAGCTGCTGCAGTTAAAATAAAAGAACACATTTTATGAGCAGGGAATATATATATCTATATTAAAAAAAACAACTATGATTTTCTTTCTACCTTGTGTGTTTTCTTGGTGCAGAAAAAGCTCCAGCAAATGCATGTGTGAGAACAGAAAGCTATTCAGCAGGAGAGACAATTGACTTTGGCTGCTTTTTGTCTCAGAGAGCCCCAGTGATGCGGCTGCAGTGACTAGATAGTGTTGTGCCGAATGGCTCGCGCACAGCTGGGTTCCTGACTGTCTCAATGGCAGGGCCACTATTGCTTCCTCCTCTAAAGCACGAGGGGGACCGGGGAAGATGTGGCTATTATCTAAGTAGCTCCCAAATACCCTCCATTTCCCCATCAGCAAAGATGAAAAGAAGGAGAGCCAGACAAAGAAAAAAAGGGGAGAAAAAAGCAAGAGTGTACACATCAGTTTCATTTGGAGGGGTAAATGCTTTTGTGCTGTGGAGATAGATGCCTCTGCACCGGTGCTGCCTGGTGTCTGCGCGCACGGTTCCTCAAAGCTGTTTTTTTTTTGTACGATGATCCAGTGCTGTCCCTCCATCTGCACACACAAGCACCCATCTTGCAAACGTCTCCCTCGCTCCCCCTCTATCCCTCCAAGCGATTTCTGCGGGCTCCGGCGCGATCAACAGCTCATAATTGTTTTTTGCACATACGTTATGCAAATGAGTCTTTATGGCAACTGGCATAACAATTAGCATCCTCCAACAATATTTTAGTAGGTTAATTGCGAAATTTCTGAATTGTACATCTGAGTTGTTAATTAGGCATGACAGAGGTGGTGAAATAGTTATCTTCAGGCGATGGCAGCCAGCAGAGGCTGCTTGGGATGCAAAAAGGAAGGATTGATTGAAATGAGTTTACAGCAGTAGGAGCGTGGCTGGTGTGGAGACTCTTTGCATGCCTCTTTTCTTTTTGAAGCTGTCGCTGAACGTCGAAATATAAACCTGAAGCAGACAGGGAGAAGCTACTTCAAACTATGACCCCCTGTAGAAATAGATTAAACGTGAACGATACAACTTGTTGTCCTGTCGGCACGAGTTAGGACAGATTTTTTTCATGCATCACTGGGGCTGCACTCTTGTCAAAACAGTAAAAGACCTTTGACCTGACAGACATAGTTAAACCAAATGTTTCCTTTTTGCAATATGCAAATGCCCCTGCATTAAAGAACGTTAATGCCAACAACACACACGTTTAATATTTAACACTTTTGATCTAGGAGAAAGAATTACTTAAAAAAGAATGGGAAAAAAAGTGGTCCCTTTATCATTTTTGGCGGTGAGAAAATTAAAAAGCCATCAACTTGTGTTAATGAAACACAAGATAAAATTAACTTTTATTGCTTTTATGATTATGACAAACAAAGGTATAATTATGTACTTTGTTTGATAGGGTTAATATTAGGGTGCATATATTTTCAGCTGTGTTTATTTACAGCTATAAAGAAAAAAAGGAAACCGCTCGGTTTTCTTTTAACATAAAGTCTCTTGTGTCTTGATGTTCATTACTGTGTCAGCCGATGGCCGAGACTATGTAATGCCATAGAGCCAGTTATTAGTGTAAAAAGGGTTAGAGTGAAAGACTGGTGCAAAGCAAGTCCTCTCTCAGTAATGACTCTGCTATTTATAGGTCCCTATTTCATTAGCTCTAGTGTTTCAGGGAAGAGTTTTCCTCATGGGACAGTGGACACCATGATGTTCATTTACTCTGTACACATTACATGTGGACAACTAAATGACCTATCATTTGTGAGTGCAAGAACACAGAAAACAACCCTGTTTGTGTCACTATTGCTCTCTTTTGCTTGGCTTTCCTCTATTTACTCTTTTTGACAGATATACTGTTTCTTAAATTTTTTATAGGTAGTAAAATTTCTGTATTTGAGATAGTTTTGCTGTGTGGTTGTGGGGCTGTTACTCCTACAGGTGATAGATTTTTTGTAGATGGAGTGATAAAGGAAGGCAGCTGTCATTAAATGTACACTTCTTAAATCTCATTTGTAATATTCTGACACAGCAGCAGTCTGCAGCTTGTTTCGTGACAACAGAATGATACATTGTTGTCACCTTTTCTTTTCTTTACAGAAGATTGTTTTCCAAAAACGGGAAGAAAAGAGGATTTTTTTCCTCATTTGCAAGCCTAAAAATGAAAGCCCTCTTCCCATTGTTCCATATGCCATTGTTCCACATGTTTCATACATTACAATGATATATTGAAGGCAGAAATGGGAAAAAGACTGCAATGCAATGAAATTTTAATCAGCGTCTTCTGCTGCTTTAATAAGGCAAATAATTCTTATTGGCTGCTGTGTTAAGATTTCTAATATTTAATTCATAACAAACCTTGCATTATTCTGCTTTAGCCCTAAGACAAGCTCCACTCTGCTGCCTGCCAAAAGGCAACTGTGGGGAAAAGAAAGATATAAAAGGAACTGCACACTGAGCATTTTTCTTATCACTCGTTGCAAAATACTACCTCATTGTTTTTTATATTGTTAGTGAATTTAAACATGTATTTGGAATATTGTGAAATAAAAATGTTACTGGATTACATGATAGAGAAGCTGGATTGATACTGCTGCTGTTTAGTGAAAAACACCTTAAAATTCCACATTTTTCAACTTTGCCAGAGGTCAGTAAAGTATGACCATTCGCAAACATCTTTTTATTTTCTTAAGTCCTTGAAGTATATTCCTGTGTCTGAAGTAATGGAAAGATGGCGAGGGGCCAGCAGTTTGGTGCTGGCTCATGTTACAGTGAAACGGCGGGCCCTGTTTTCGTCTCTCGGTGAAATGGCTTAATTGGTGTCAGAGCCCCAGGGATAAAGGCCTCTTGCTCTGAAACACAGCCACACAGGCCCTGTCTTCCCTCAAACCAGGAGGAACGGCCGGCGTCTGCTGGTGAATGAGGACTAAGCCGTGGCATAACAATACCAAATGATGTTTGGGATGACAGAAATTAATATGCGCTTGCTCCCAGAAAGCTATGATTAATGACGCCGTGCAGGGGAATGCTGTCCCTCCTTTTTGCTCCTCTTTGATGGGGATTGAAAAGTGGGAAAAAAAAAAAAAAAAGGTTTAGAAAGTGGAGGTCACCCAGAGTACATTACTGCTATTCTTCTCTTGCCTTTTCCTTTAGCAGGAGGCAGGAAGTGCTTGTAATGAATTTTGGAATAATTCACTAACATTAGGATCTGGTGTACTGTCCCATGGCATGTGGCTCACAGACATACCTGTGTATCATTCACACACTACTCATCATTTCAACTGTAGCAATTAATAGGCTGGTCACAGATATATTTTTTAATGCAGGGTGATTTTGAAGCCATCATTTCTACTCAAAAAGAGGCAGATCTAATTTTAATAACATAGTAAATTACTGATGTAGCTGACGCTGTCTTTTTTTTATGCTGAATATTATACACACACATTGATTTGGTGCAAAAACGTGTGAACAAAATGGTGGAGTGCTGTTGCCATGATAATGATCTGTATCTGTTGTGTCCTAGGAGGAGACACATGAATATTTAATTGTGTCTGCTCGAGAGATCCCCAGACCCTTCTGTTCATTTCTTACTTTCTCTAATGCGTTTCCACCCTTCCAGGTACGTCCTCTCTTAGTAATGGAGAATTAAAGCATGCATTAAATGATATAAATTGCAATGTGAGGGATTTCTAAGGACATTTGTCTACGCACAATGCGGGTGAAAATTCAAATGACAAGTTTTGACAACGGACATTCTGCTGACACGGCTTATTTGCCTCACGTTGGCTCTTCAAGTAAGCATTTCCTCCGTCAGAGTGATTGATATGTATTAGGCATGCACTTTTTTACATCTGGAATATGATGTAGGTGCTACGATATGAGTTTCAAACAGTGGTTGACTTCCCCTCATATTGATCTATTTGTGTTGCCGGAGTGGCAGGTGCTATACGGAGACTGTGTCAGCTTTGATTGTTTGTGTCAGTGATCCGAGCCGACACTGAGCTCTCTTACTGTTCGTCACTGCACTTGCTTCCTCTTGAAGAATGGCAGCACACTGCACAGATCCTCAAGAAACTCATGTCGACACTGTCTCGCCGACCCTGTGAATCAGCATTGGTCTTCGGATATTATTTATCGCTTGTGAACGCTTAGATTTCTACATGCAAAATTGCGGGACATACCTGCATTCTTTGCAGGAAATGTCCCAAAGGTTGTTTTTAGTCTTTTAATGTAATTATGTAAAAGCTTCCCATGTGAATGTGAACATCAGTTGTTGAGAGACAGGTGTGGTTTCTCTCCTTCTCTAAATATTCAAGATGAGTTGTTAACCTGTGTGTGTGTGTGTGTGTGTGTGTGTGTGTGTGTGTGTGTGTGTGTGTGTGTGTGTGTGTGTGTGTGTGTGTGTGTGTGTGTGTGTGTGTGTGTGTGTGTGTGTGTGTGTGTGTGTGTGTGTGTGTGTGTGTGTGTGTGTGTGTGTGTGTGTGTGTGTGTGTGTGTGGTGGCAAGCCTGTGAGGTTGTGGTGTGAAGGTGAGGTGCGTGATGCTCGGAGCCTCTGTAAGTATGCAGAGCACGGCGGGCCTCTCGCGGGTGCTGAAGGAGAGCATGGAGTGGCAGAGTTAATTTATTTAATGACTGAGCGTCTTATATCTCCCCAGCCCTGATTAGAATCCATGCTTGATGAGGGAAGCGATAGAGGGGTGTGCACTGCCCCTAGGCCCTAGCACGTACGCTCATGGTTTTCTTTCTCCAGTGCCTTTTTCCCTACCCCCAATCCACTGGGTTTTAAAATAATTTAAAAAAAAAGAGGAAAAATTCACAACTCAGTAAGACGATTTCCACTTTTGTCTGTTGCGATATTTTACAATCATGTCGGTACGTGCGATAATTTAGTTGAACATTGACAGGAAATGCAACTCTGAAGCTGATTAAATGTGTTTGTGTGTGTGTGGCATGCTCCGTGATAAAGACGAAGTGCTGTGGAGCTCTATGAACGTGGGAAAGCCAAACAGAGTGTGTCACTTTGGCAGCACGGGTTGTCAGCATTGGGGAGCTGCAGTTGTAAAAACCATGACCTTCCTCTTTGCCAGCATGTCCCTCGCAGAGCCAAGCGCTGCCCTGTAGATCTGGGCTGGCTGTGGGAGGGAATACAAAAACAAGAGAAAGGACAGACAGTGGAAAAAACCGGTAAGAGCCATAATTGTGAAGAGGGGGGGTGGCTGAAGTAATGAAATACTTCTTGGAGCTATCATGACTGAGAAGGTAAGGGAGGGAAAGCGAGAGGACGGGCGAAAAGGGAAAAAATACTCCTCGGCTTCTAACATTTCCATGAGCCATCATCAGTAATGCCGCGGCAGCCTCACAAACTAGAAATTATTTCTTCAGGCGTCGCTGTCAAGTGTTATTCAAATAACACCAGCCTCACATTTGAATAACAGCCGACATTTTGAATTAATTAATCAGACAAGATAGTCTGGGCCTTTTCTCATTAGTCTACAGGTCAGGCTGGGGAAGATATATGCGCTGGTGATGATATACTTGTCTTTAATAGTGATTTATGGAGATTTTGGATTGTACTCGATTTGTCAAAGGGCCTGGTAGCAGAAAAATAGGACAGTGCATATTTCATTACCTAATCTTTGATAAATTCCATGATGCTAAAAGATACAACCCCGTTGTTTAGATGCACAGGAAGCTATTTTACGTTCACTCTTCCTGAGTGAAGAGAGCCACACACACGCACATTTTTGCACACACACACACACACACACACACACACACACACACACACACACACACACACACACACACACACACACACACACACACACACACACACACATTTAATCTCCTCTCATAGACCTCTTCCATTTTACTTTTCCTATGCAATTAAGCGAGGGCTGTAAATTATAACTGTGTCGTACTTTAATTATCAGGGTGTAAAAATAGAGTTCCTGTCTTTGAGAGGATTTCATTAACTTACTCAATATTCCATGTCAGCTCAGAGTCACAAGATTGCAGCGAGGTGTGTGTTTAACATGCTTTGAGTCAAGTGTGTTATTTATTTTGATGTTATATAAACTTGGTGGAAAAGTAGGGAGGAAAGCGAAGTTTTAAAATTAAATGTACACTTCATTTTTGTATTAGTATAATCTTTTTGGTTGTTGCTGTGACAGATTTTATTTTTGGGTTTATAAAGGGTAGTGTGTGTGTCGATGGAGGTATAAATGAAAATGTATATATTTAAAATAGTTTTAATTATGAAGTGTCACTTGCTGTATTGGGTGTTAAATAACCATGAACACTTTCAATTTACAGGCATTTCATTTTTTAACATATACAGCTTTTAATTATCGAAGTGCAGCACCTTCAGTATGCATCTGTGGTGTGTGTGTGTGTGTGTGTGTGTGTGTGTGTGTGTGTGTGTGTGTGTGTGTGTGTGTGTGTGTGTGTGTGTGTGTGTGTGTGTGTGTGTGTGTGTATGTGTATGTGTATGTGTATGTGTATGTGTGTGTGTGTGTGTGTGTGTGTGTGTGTGTGTGTGTGTGTGTGTGTTTGCGCAAGTGTCAGGATGCTACGAGCTGTTGCCATATCGGTGAGCAGCCCACACAAAATGCACCAACACCAGTGTGACAAAACATTCAAATAAATTGCTGTCAGGCTGCCGAAACACCAAGTGCAGCGATTTTTATCTGACATGTGGAAGACCCAGACATGCAGTCCTGACAAGTAACGCTGCAGCACCTGTGAGAGACAGGCGATAAAAATCAGGATATGCCTGATCCTCGGCATAACAATACCTATCATTACTTGATATTATTACTCTTCTTTAAGAGAGAGCTCAAGATAGAAAGATATGTATGCATGTGTTGGCTAAAGGCTGGATAATAAACGATCTTAGGCCATCATTTGCATAGGTGGACTTCAAATGTACGCTGAAATGTAATTTTGCAGTCTGATGGCACACTTACTGCAATAGCTTTAATATTTATGTAGAACTATTTAATACTCAAAATAGCATGTATTTAAAGAAAAGTCCAGTGTCAGGCCATTTATTTATTCTTACCCAGCATAATATTTTGAGAACATTTAAATTCATGTGTGCAATAACAGTAGGATTTGTTTTTCTAATGACAACCCCTTTAATTTATAATTTCTTCCTATTTATTGCACTTTTTAAAAAGCCTGAACATGTAATGAGAAATTCTACTTTGTTCTTTGCATTTAAAATAGAATTTATTCGTAATTCAATACGACTGTTGACACTGATTGACTTTGTTTTACTTTTTAAAGCAGCAGGGAGACACAAATAAATACTAAGGGAGCCTGTTTTGCTTCACTTATTTTCATTGAGTCTACAAAATTGACTTAGTAATTCTTAAATCCAATTGAGAAGCATAAAAAAAAACGTTTTTCAGAAACTCTGAGACAAAGGACTCACTGTGGAACGCGCCATCCATTCTCCACTGTATTGTTATTTTCTCCCTTATAGGTTACTAATGAGGAATCGGCCCTCATTATGATTTTAAGGATGAGAGAGGAAAGCTTTTAATTAATGATATGTAAATGGTTCTGAATTGATTATGTTAGAATATCAAGAGAGATGGGTAGAAGCTGTGGTGTAATATATTTTAATTAAGAATTAATTAAAAATGATGGCAATTTTATAGAGGCTTACAGAAAATACAAGAATTTATTCTCTGTCACAAGTAAATCAGCCCTTGATTAAATAAACAGACACATGCTGTATTCATTGAAGAGTTGTATTTATACTTTGCCAAGAAGAATGACCCCGATTATAAAAATAAAAAAAAGAAAGATCAGTGCGGTATGTCAGTGGTCGACCACAAGCTGGGTTCTCTGGGGTTAATGGTGATTTATCTCATTCCTAATTCATGAGATCCTCCTGGTCTGTGTTAGGTGGATCAATAAAGCTGTGTTTCCTTTTTGAATTCAGTGTCTACAATTAGATTTGCAACGTGGAACACAATTACAAGTAAGACATGAATGCGTGTTTTTATCACTTGTGGCAAGTGAATATGCGCCCCCCCAAAAGATATCAATCTGTTTATGAGGTAAAAAGATTTGTGTGAAAAAGATGAGTTGTGACTCGACGTGGACCCTAGTTAACCTTTTTAATTGCTATCTGCTTTCTTTCATTCATTCTTCAGGGGAGAGGAAAACAGGAGATGTTAGCTGCATTAACGGCTTGCGGCACTATTAAAGGGAGAGAGGTCTTTGTTTTTCTGCTAACGGTGGCATGCATGTTCTGTGCTAAACTCCGCGATCAATGGCAGAGAGGCTGCTATCACAGCAGTCGGAGCAGGCGTAGCTCAGGGGGGAGGGAAGGGGGGTCCCTGGTGGTTCATTTTGATTGGAGCGCAGAGTTTTGTGTTGAAAGGCGAGGGAGAGACAGGCTGTTGGAAGCAAATCCCCCTGGATCAGTTAGAGCTTTGCAACAAAAACACCTTGATATTCCTGGGAACATTTGCTTAGGAAAAAGCATGAATTTAAATAAACGGGAAATTATAGAACGAAATGGTCTAAAGCATTTCTGAAGGTTTGTGTATTCAGAGAAAGCTTGTGTATCTCCGGCTTAGAATTAATTTAGAAACCACATTTCAAATCACACTAAATCATTGGAGTGTTAAAAGGGAATATCGAAGTAACTGTATTTTGTTGAGATGTTGTTCCACAATCCTAAAGAGCTTTTTTAAATCTAGAAAAATATATTTTATAAGATGGTGTGATTATTCTATTGGGTGAAGAGCAGAAAGAGGCAGTGTGTGAATCTGTGGCAGCGGAGAGCCTTTATGAGCTAACCAATCTGTTATGGGCGGCAGGGAGGATGTGCTGCTTGAGATGGAGGGAGTGTTGAATGGATTATTAGTCCGAGTCCCCTCATAGCAGGTCACATGTAAAGGCTTAAAGGCGTCATAAATAGCCACATATGCACACACATCAGATGTCTTTAACAGCACATACTCATGTACACATACACGATGTGCAGAGGGACGCACGTTCAGAAAAAAACATGCAGGGGCACAGATGTGTCCATGCATGCATATATACAGTGCATGCACGGCAATGGCTGGCAGAGCATCTTCTTTTTGACACCTGCAACTAGTTGCAATACATCACTGTCAGAATCGCTTTCTCCACCTATCCGAATTTGTACGTTAGTTATCCGCGGAGGCCTTCGTCAAAAAGTTGCGCAGTCTTGACACCAGCTCCCATGTGGGAAAAGGAAAGGTGAAATTGTGTTGGGAGGTGCCACGGCGGGTGTCATCTACTGTCTGTACACAACAGCATCCTAATGACAACAGAAGAGAGAAATGACGGTTAAAAATACAAATACCCTGCCACAATTCATTCTGTAATCGACACATGATGAGATCTTGTTTTGTTGCCAGTATTTATCACGAGTTACAAGGCTTAGTGCAATGTGTCTGTGCTGTATTTATGAAAATAAGGCACTAGCATGACCTAATAAAAGGCCATGATGAGGTTATTTTGTTTAGGGCCTCTTATAGTGAATGTATGTGCTTGCGTAATTGACAGTTAGTGTAGCTTGTGAGGAGGAAGTGAGGGCACGGCGCCTCCTGTGTGAGCTCACTATGGAGTCGAAGAGAGTCTGCCAGTGGCAGTGCTAGTGGTGAGCACCAACAGCTCCGGCCACGACAGAGAAGAGGTGGGGAGTAAAGGGGGGAGGGTCAGCGTCTGAACTGGCTGATGGGAGCCAGAACATGAAACAATGCCGGGGGAACGTCTGGTGGGTTCGCTGCACAGAATTACAAGCGAGGGAGCAGGCCTGCTGAGGCAATTACAGCTTAATGGGGTCATTTGGAAGGCAATTGCCAGGGGTTAATGTAGTATGGAGAGATGAGGTGAGATTGAAGTGAAATTTTTGGCTAGAAAATGTGTTCAAATGAAAAGGGAGCAGGCAGACAAGTTGTGCACTGATGGGATGGGAGGTTGATTGGGGTAACTGGGATGCAGGTTTTCATTGCCACACAGAAAGATGCGAGGCCTGGTGGTACACCGGTGCAGGCAAATGCATATGAGCATGTCCTCACAGGTGCATTCTACATTTGCAACCAAGCAAGAGCTCCACTTCTTCTACATGTAGTACTCTGACTGTCTGTTTTACTTTAAGACATACCTGTTTTCTTTTGTCTTGAATAAGCTGTTTTATCATTTCCTGTTTTAAGAACATCAACAAGCAGGACAAATCATGATACTAAGTGATTTTAAGTGATACAGAGGTAGATGTGTCAGAGAGGCACCTTAGAGAACGAGGATAAAAAGGATCATTATGCGCTGTTACGTTAGCCAGTTCATTACCTTAATTGCCCAACATAATCCGGTGTTGGAAGGGTGCACTAGAGCTTTGGGAAGGAGTCTTTGCCAAGACCTCCTACTCCAGGACTCTTCTCCCTGATCCCCTGATCTTTATAGCAAGCAGGCCGATCGTGCTAAACTTTGATCAAAGCTAAACTTACTTAAGGTCAGCCATGTGAAATCCCCTGGGAGCCGCCGTGTTTGCCGAAGCGGACTGCAGTATAGGAAGTAGTACAGCACTGTGCCTTGCTGCTGCTGCCTGTGACCGTGCTGGATCACTGGACAGCAATAGTATTATCATCAGCCCTTTCAAGTCTTCAGCATTTTTTTGTGATTATGTTCAACAGTGGAACTTAACATCATCCATGGGTGGAGATTCCTTCAGTGTTTTCTCTCTCTCTCTCTCTCTCTCTCTCTCTCTCTCTCTCTCTCTCTCTCTCTCTCTCTCTCTCTCTCTCTCTCTTATCCTTCTCTGTCTGTCTTCCTCTCCCTCTCAAATTCTGTCATCTCTGTGAAGTCTACGCCTCCCCCCTTCCCCTCTACACAGGGTTTTGGCCAAGAGCCGGCCACTTCACTGAGGCAGATTTTCCCAGGCTCCCCAAAGGGTATTTTACCAGGATTCCCATTAGGTTCTTACCCATTACCAATGTTCCAAATCATTTACAGAAGAATCTATTTACTTTATGTGGTAATGGATTCATTTGACATGGCTTGCTCTGAAGAAACTCAGCATTTAACATGCACTTTCCCTCTTTCCAGTTGAATCTCTCACTGTATTTTCGACATTTGGTTTATTTGAATCTGTTACTGCAGCGATTGTCTCGTATATGCCTTCAAATTGTCCCCACGCTATGCTTTCCATCACTGGGCAATATTGCACAATGAAGAGGTGGTAGGGGTATTGTGTCAGGGCTGCAGGAAAAACAAGTATGATGCAACTCTGTTGTCATTTAAGAGTGACAAATAGACAGTGGCAGACCATCAAAAAGGGGTAGAGAGTGGAATGGTGTCGCTGACAAACTGCAATGACCTTTGGGTCCTTTGGCCTCCAGAGTGCAAGGCACATGCAGTGTTTACCTCAGGTCAGCAGCAGTGTGAACATAGTGGTCTCACATGGAGAGAAGCCCAGCCTTTTGCACTTATCACATTTGATTGGGCAAAATCAATAATCACTCAGATAACCTTCACTTAAATTGGATGCATGTGTCTGGAATAACATAAAAAAGGGTATTCTAAGTTTGTACATTTTAAAACACTCATAGAAGGCCATGCTAAATCATACTTAATTCACAAACGGTCCATAAAGCAAAACAACAGCAAAAGAGAGGCATAGCACCTAAAGCAACTGCACACTTCCCCTGCCTCTATTCCATGTCACTAAAGCATCCCATCAAAGCCTGCCTCTTTCCTGTTGTAAGGTAGGGAAAAAAATCAATGGCGCAATCTTTTCTTTTTGCCTCCTCCAATCCGTAATTGAAATGGAAAATCAAATGAACGGCAAGCAGATAATTGTTTTATCAATATTCCCTGCCTGCCCTACAAGGGTCAGTGCAGAATGATCATGAGTCGGGATATGACGAGGACAAAATGTGAAATTGAACAGCTAGGAGGCAATAAATCAGCCCTGACAACTAAGAGTGACCAGCATGTAGCTGCAGCAGGCAGCTCTCCCTTCAGGATGTGTCCTAAAGCTGTCTACACTAAATGGGGAATATTCATCTCATTATTATTGCACTTAATATTGCTATCAAATATTATTCTTAGAGTCCAGACGGGAAGTCAAGGTCACTGGTGCCATTATTGTTGTCATTGTTAGTGTGTGATATTAGGAGTATAATAGAGGGCAAACTCATATGGTCTGCAAGGCTCGTGAAGACTCAAATAATACATTTATTCATTTGGTATGAAAGAAGTTGTTTTGCTCCATGGTTTATTTGTGACATGTACTATTACTGCTTGTCATAAATAGCTGTGGTGTCATAGAAAGCAACAACAATAGACACCATAATAATCAATAATAATATTTTCTGACAAATAAACGGCTATTTCTTTAATTTTGCCTATTATATGTAATTCTAAGGTTTCAATGTCAAACAGTACATATTGCGCTTGAGTCAAAAGAAAAGAATGAACATATTTGAATTGCTTACTACATGGTTAACACATATAATCAGAAAAAAACTCCATAGTATCATAATAATTATAAATAATATAGGACAAAGAAGGGGAGACAATAGTGTTTACAGGTTTCCTTTTTGGCATCAATGCTTAAAAGTTTCTTACAAGATGAATCAACTAGTGAAATACTTTTATTTTAATTCTGTCAATCAACTAGCAATTTCATGACACACTGTTTCAGCAGCGCACTCTAGCCTATTTGTCTTATATGTCTTTAAATAAACACATCTTGCCAGCTTTCTACGTCTTACAAAAACTGCAGATAAAACTGTTGCTAGAAAATCGACATCCTAAATCATGTGACGTCCCTTCCCATCTGGCTCATCCAGTTGCAAGGCATTGACAAAAATATGAAATTGATTTGGTTGAAGGGTGTTAAAGAGCCGACAGGAGAATGTCACAAACAATGAATGGTCACAGCTTGGAGGAAAATCAATGACAGAGGTTGAAGCCAGTCTAGAGTGCTACTTGGCAGCTTTGCACTGTTCCTGGAAAAGAGCTGTCTTCTTGCCTTGGTTGTCTGATCAAAAGAACACTTGATAGGTTTAATGAAGGAGGATAAAACTGACAATGGAAATATAGATATTGCAGCAAAGATTGTTTGACTTCTACATAGGTGGCAGCTATATGCACTGTTTGAAATTCATTTTAATTTGCTGTGGGATGATTTTCTGGAGCTTTAGTTATTACGCATATGCAAGATGTAATTCAGAATCACAGTGACTGCCTGTACTGTAGCTTGTAGGGCATTGTTCCTCTATTTGCTATATAAAATGTGTACATATCATTATAGTGTTTGCAGTACAATTTCACATTGTGGAGATCCATAAATCATACACAATGTGTGTATTTTACACACATGATATTAATATTACTGTGTAGATTATGATCCTTGGAAGGAGAAAAAAAAATGAATTGGCAGTGTGTCTTTCAAGTGGACAAAGTGATGGAAATCCCCCCTACTTTGTTGGGATTGCAGTTGTAAGCTTTGCACCATATGCTACTTTCCTCTTTAGCTGGGATTATGCCATCATTATTGCTGATAAAAGCTGTTTACTGCCTTGGCTCCAAATCGATGCTTGGGGCGCTCTGAAACTGGCATTCCCTCTCCAGAAGAGTTCATTCCATGCCAGCTGCTCAGGATTCAACCCCCTTTGTTTAAGATTTCACAGTTTTTGTAATGTTTATTTTCCATTTAGTTTATACCCCCCTCACCCTCACACATGATGTTATTCCTGCATTAGCATATGTTTGTAACAATTTGACATTCACATTTGATTTGCTTACAGCCGATTGAAAATGTCTGAGACATGGTTATACAATACTCTATGAGCTACAGTGCTAGTTAACACAGTAGAGACTGTACAATTCAAATAATAAGGCCTGTTTGGAGGGGATGTTTTTTCTACCAAAATGCAATCCTGGCGCCCTATCCTACACTATCCCTTCACATAGTGTTACCAATCAATGCTATAATCAGTCAATGCAGATTCAGCCTGACAGCTGTGTTAAGATAACAACTGGTTCTCATGACTATAGCGGCCCCAATGACCTTGTGTGCCTCAAATTAATAATATAAAATCAACACAAGACAACCACCCCCCTGGTTCCCATGTAGACAATGATGAACTACCTTCATGCCTTACCATCAAAGGCCACTCAGACTAAGGCATGTTTCAAGGCATACACCATAATGTCAAGTTTTTTTCCCCCTTTTCCTTTTTTTCAACTTAGGCTCCATGTCCCTTAAATAATGTCTCTCACTCTTCCTCTACAGCTCCCTAGTACCCAGGGAAATCACGCTGATCAATATTTCCCATTTTAGAGGAACAACAGCAAACATTCACACAGGATTTACTGTAGCCCTCTGTTAGACCTTAATCAAGCTATAATTTAGGTCAGACAAACAAAACCTATCCATCTATCTATCTATCTATCTATCTATCTATCTATCTATCTATCTATCTATCTATCTATCTATCTATCTATCTATCTATCTATCTATCTATCTATCTATCTATCTATCTATCTATCTATCTATCTATCTATCTATCTATCTATCTATCTATCTATCTATCTATCTATCTATCTATCTATCTATCTACATTTACTTATTTTTGAGCGGCTGTGTTTGCTGGTGTTCATGCATGTGCTTGCATGCATCCATAATGACTTCACAGAGCATAAATCAGAACATGCTATCTCAGTACTTCTTTATATTGGTCAAGGGCCATTGAGCAAAACAGCTTAATGCGCCCTTAACCATTTCAGTCTTGGTAGGAAATGGAAAGACTGCTGACTCGCTGACATTAGGACACCCTTTGCTGTCTGTTTATTGTTTAATAAAGTGTGTCAGATTTTCTGAACATTTTACCAAAATAACAGTAGTCAATTAAAATCAAACAACAGTTTATTTTTATATTTATATAAGTAAGAAACGGTAAACTGTTTTTAGCAAGTGATGTGTTTTAGTTAGCTAATTGCTTTAATGAGCTGGCTGTTGAGCCAACAACAAGCTAGCTGTTTTAGCTTTAGAAAACATACTTTGCTGCCCAGACAGTTATGTTGACAAAACATTGGGGTCTTTTTTGAGGCATTAAAACATTTAGCTAGCCTAAACTGAAAGGAAAACGTTCGCTAACATTATTTAAGACAATGTGAAACATCCTGCAAAGTATCAACGGTAGCCTATCATCATATCAAGCAGTGCTGCTAATGTTAAAACTGTCAACCACACAAGGCTAGCATTTTGTTCACCCACCATAAAATCAGGGTTAAATGTCATTACATTGTGTCTTGACCTGAAAGAATGAAACAACCTAAAAAAGGGAGAAAGAGAGAACACAATGATGAATGAGTGTTTATCTTGTCTTCTAATGCCAAGGTTTTGGCAGTTGATACTGCTTTCATACCTCTTGGGTATTGTGTAGCAGCTCCTCATTCATGCATGACTTTCGGCACACAAACTCAAGCTTAACCCTATCGAGCGAGCTCTCCCAGAGCTCCCATAGGTTTTGGCAAGCTCAGACAGGATGCGGAGGACTGTGTGGAGCTGAGGCAAATCCATAATGAACATACAGGCACAATTACATAGGATGTAGTATAAGGAGAGAATTGGAGGTATGAGTAGGTATGACCATTGTGCATGTTGTTTAAAGGGTTTTATGATCTGAACCGAGTACTACACATTTGGCTCTCCTATGAAATCTACTTGAACTTGCCGATAACTGGATGACCAGAGTGCAGACTGCTGTTGACTCTTTTCCATGGCAGGTGGTGACAGAGCATGTGTGGTCCCCATCACAGGTGTGTGCAATTAGCCTGACAGCTAACCCTGGATTGCCGTGAAATAAGACCCTCAACTGTTTAGGCGCCTGTGTGTGTGTGTGTGTGTGTGTGTGTGTGTGTGTGTGTGTGTGTGTGTGTGTGTGTGTGTGTGTGTGTGTGTGTGTGTGTGTGTGTGTGTGTGTGTGTGTGTGTGTGTGTGTGTGTGTGTGTGTGTGTGTCTGTGTCTGTGTGTGTCTGTGTCTGTGTGTTCCGGGGTCTGCCTTTTGTGCATAAGTGTGTGCATAGTAACCAGCACATATAAACAGCTGTTCTTCCACAAGAGCGTTTAACAAAGCACTGTGGCGCTCTCAGTGTTGTATGATGTTATACAGCGCACGGTGTAGATCCAAACTGTCTTGTTCTTGTTGCGAGGTTGGAGAATCTGTGTGTCATTAATTCATCCTGATGTAATGGGGAATGGACTTGGAAGAGAAAAGAGGGTAATGTATTGGAAAATATCCCTTTCAGCACCTCAGCATTACTTGTCATAGGTCAGGCTTAAAACGTAGCTTGATACAGTTATTAACTCTAATCCGGGCATAAACACAAATCCTCAAGCACCAGCCCAATTAATAATTTGCATAATTAACATGCATTTTAAATAGAGGCTGGTCTTGTCGTTGCCAAAGCAAGGATGGGGGTAATTAGGGCTAACGGAGCAGTGCCTAGGGCCCTTACCCGCGGACGTGCTGCAGTCGTTTCCAGCTAAGGGATTGACAACTGCAAGACAAGCTCTCTATGCTTAGAGCGAAACCCCCTTTGACAGAATTAATAGTTGACAAACTGCTCCTAAAGCCCTGGCATTGTTTCTGTCAGTTGTTTGGTTTGATGTCACTGTTAGACATTATAAATCAATAGTGTCAGGATTTAGTAATGTTTATCGCCATCCATGGTTTATTATTTCATGTGACTGTCATGGACAAATAGTATTTATCATAGCTGTCTATAAATTACTGCAGACAGACTGTTGGTTTACCCAAACCCACTCTGCTCTTACAGAGCCCATTCCAACGTCCACTTACATATTTAGAGTAATTTATTTTCTCAGCCGTAGGCCCACATTAACCCTATGCTTTCTCACACTCCTCTGAGACTTATTGTGGCTTGATTGCTGCGCCTCAGCTGACACATTAACACATCAAAAAAGCTGAACAAAGCTTGTACAAAACTGCTTGTCCCATCTATTTCGAGCTTGAACATATTTTATCTTCAAGTTTGTTTTCAGAAGGTCTTAAATTGTGATAAACAAAACTGACAGCAAGTCCCTTTCATGTTTTTACAGTATATTCAGTCAGTCTCTCTGTCGTAGGCAGAAAATGTCTATTATATATTTAGTTTATTCAGAAATAAGTCATTCTTTATTGTTGTGGAGGGAAAGTCCAGTCCTGCTTCATCAGTGTCACACTTTTATGTGACAAATTTATAATGCATTCATTCAACAAGCCGGCTTTCAATGGAACAAAATGGTCTTAACCTTTGCATCACTGCCACACTCATCAAAAACAATTAGAATCATCAGTTTTATAATGACATGATTGATTTGTCAGCTCTTGCAACACTTTGTCAACACAGAGCGAGAAAACAATCGCTGTATTCAGTGATTGATGCTATCAGGTAACATTACTTACATTAACACATGGATTTGCCTTGTTTACATTCTCCATCACAATGAATATGTTACAATGAGACTTTATTGACTGATGCGCTTCGTATTAAACAGTCTCCATCCAGGTGCATTGATGTGTTTCAAGTCAGTTTTTCTTTTTCATTTTACTATATTAAGCATTTAAACATGTACTACACGTTTGGTTTAATTCTTATAAATGTTTTCTAAGACTTTGGAAGTATTTCAGTTAAGACTGAAGGGAGGAAAGAGAGAGTAAGCTGAGATGTATTGGCGGTATTGATCAGCTGTGCCATGGACTATAAGGTCCACTTTCAGCAGGGAGGTCATTAGTTACTCCTGTGTGCTAATTCATCCGGGGTTGAGGCGTATCCGTTAGAATGCTAATTCACTACTATGATCTGACAGCTGGGGTAAAGAAAGGGGCAAGCAGGCTACCGCAGAGAGAGGAGGGGAGGGGAGGGGGCGGCAGCGGCCTAGTGGTCTGGTCTTGTGTTTGGTAAAAGAGAAAGACTTCAGTACATGGGATGTGGCAGTGTGTGCATGGAAAAGGGGTGCAGAACTGACCCCTGCTGTCTTTGCCCCCCAGCAGTAATGATGTAAAAGAAAGATGACATTTGGTGTCCACATTTAACTTGCATTTGCAGTCCACTTGAGAGGTCCAGTATGCGTGACCTACCTTGATTAAGCCTGAGGCTGCTAGGACTGTACCCTTTAGACTGAAACAAAAAGTGGAAGCTCACAGGAGAAAGCTGAGCCTGTATAATTGGGCCAAGTAGAGCTGCGGGAGGCAGCCAGTCTCCGCTTTGCCTTTTGTATATTCATGACCCCCTCGACTTGATTGATGGAAGGATAGCATTTGGTGACACTGTCATTTGCAAGTTGAAAAGGTAGTGCAGTGGCTGGAGCGGCGCTGTGGCTGTGCCTTAGAAGGGGCATCGAGAGGAGGCTCATTTCTATGCTGATGATATCCAGCCCCCTCTCATTTTCTTTGTCTCCGTTAGAAGGACATCTGCTGACAACACAGAGTTTAAAAGGAACCAAGTTGAAAATGAAAAGGGGGCAAGGAAACATACATCTGTGTGTTTGCATGTGAAAGGCACATGGTTACACCGCGATTTTAATCAGTGCAAAAGTTTGATTTTGATATCTGCATAATTGTGTCTTATATTTCAGTGAAATGGAGTGTTTTGAAGCAGATGGCTTGAGAAACACATTATATAGTAATGGGAAGACTCACACAGTTTGTGTGTCTTGGCTTTGAAATCATGGTACTTTAGCTGTCAAAGGTCCCAATCACAAAACATTACATTTCAGTAATAGTTCTTTCTATATAATCGAATAATTTAATCCTTTTGACTTAATATTTTTGTTATAATTACAGTTTGCATTTTGAAAGACGAGAAAAATCTAACAAGTAGTATGTAATCTGGTATTGTAACCACCATTATTATTGGGGCAAACTACATTAACAACATTTGTGTCTTTTGCCTTCTTGCCCAAAATGGCTTGGTGGTATAAGTCAATATATGAGTATATGAGTACAGTATTTTAGATCATGCACTGTGCTAAACTGACATTGGCACACAAGCTATTACTCGTTGTAAGTAGCTGCAAATCTGATAAAATTGCAGAAATATACCAATATAATATACAACCTAAAGCATATGGATCTAGCAATTGAAACAACAAATTTTAGACTTTCAAATCAAGACCATGCAAAGATGTCTAAAGCTGTCAAAATATTTTTAAAGCCATCCTGCAGTTTGAATGTGTTAGAAAGTACGACAGCAGGTAACAGAAATATCAGTTTACTAGAGACACCTCGATCCCCTCAGCACTACAACCCACACTTATCAGAGCCACAATTTATAGCTGCGGTGTGAAGTGTTCGCCTGCAACTCCCATCTTTGTATTTACACCAATTAGCACATAAACTCTAATTACCGAGATCAAGGCAGCCGGGAGTCCATAAATGCAAAGCGACACGGAGAACCAAGTCAGCTGACAGAGAGGGAAGGTGACAATAAATAGGGAAGTATCAATTAGGCATCAATGACGCGATGATGCATGTGCGTACTGGGAGGTGTCACACAGAGGGAGGTGGGAGTGTGAAATGTGTGGGGGCAGCAGGGTCCACAGAAAGTTGAACAGGCTGTGGGGTCTTGTAACTCACACAGCACGGTGACACCTTGACTGTGAAACACATTTCCACATTAACACCATGGAACAATCAGGCACTTCTTTTGTGTCTCAGTGAAATGTAGTATTTATCACAGCACTGCGCTGCGTCTAAGGTAACAATTAACACATGCTAATTTAAGGGCACGTCGCATAGTCAGAAGGTATAAAAAGTTATTTCAAAATAAGAAGAAATGAATACGTTACAGCAGAGTCATTAAAGAATCGTCGGGATTGGAGGACAGATTTGACAGTTTAAATTTGTGTTTAATTATAAGGACGAGAAACTCAATCACAGTTGGAGAAAATAGAGCCTTCCTATAATGACTTGAAATGGATCAGAGACCATGCTTGAACCTCAGGTTAATCCCAATAAATTGAAGTTGATCAAAGACTATAGCAGTAAAAAAAAAGTATGGCTCTGCACATTAATCCAACAAACGCATAAAACAGGACTGGCTCAGCTCTATAAATTAAACTCTGGCTGCAATAATGCTGATCAAGGGAAATTGTGCCAGCATTGGCTCAAGCCGCCTCTGTATGTCTGAAGTCTTGTTATCCCCTTGTCTTGATGTGGAATAGTGTTATCTGTTCCCCTCTCCTTGTGCAGCATGGAATTTCTCTTGCAGGATGGCCCAATGATGGATTTGCAAAGAGGCTGTTTACAAGAGAGCGTGGAGCATTAAAGAGCTGCCAGAAGGCCCATTAACATAAATGTTTAAATCAGACACACAAACTTATGCGCCCAAAATGAAGATGTTTCCTGCATTAATCTGCCACATCTGCCTTTGGTCCAACAATTAGTCCCCATCCAACATTTCATTCAGTGACCAGTGTTGAGGAAGCCGCTCACAGAGACACCATCATGGTTTTTAGAAAGCAATTGTCCGTATTTATATCATAATGGAGTTTGTGTCGGCACTGTGAGGTCTTGCAGACCTGGGGTGAAGCACCAGACAGTTTACTTCTTCTTTTTTCTCCCTCTATCAACACATGGCTCCAGTGCTGATTTAAAGCCTTGTAAAAATGTCTCATTTTTAAATACTGTTTGCATGCGGGCCCCTGGAAGACATTTCATACTCAGCAGATTTACATTATGGCCATTATTATGATTTTATGATGCTGAAGCTTTAAAAACTATTTCCCTAAAAATGCTTGGGAATCATCAGAGTATCTGCAAGTGTAAATATTTGCCTATGCTATGTCTGAGCTTTTCTCCCACCAAAAGCCGGAAGGTCCCGGGCTCAGACATCACCGGTCACTTTTTCAAAGAGATAAAAGCTTCTCCCAGTGGGGGTTAATGACATGTTTCTCCTTGAACCGAAAATCAATTTCTCTGGTTTAAGTGGATTTCCCAGAATTTAGGGAAACAATGAAAAATAAAGTGCCACATGAATAGATTTCCTTCCAGTTGTTAGGGAATGACCTTAATCGTGGCAAATTCTACCAGAGCTTCATGTTACTCACCTCTGAGCTGTGAAAGCAGATTGAATGGATCTTTATGATGCTAACAGCGGGGATAAAATGACAGGGGTAGATTAGAATAAGCCGTTTCTTGATCTCGTGTTTCCCTGTTTTATCAAAAGTTCAGAGCATAATTTCTAGCCATTTTTCTCTGTCTGCTTCATGTCCTGGAAGAACTATTGGAAGCAACCGAACGTAGCTGAGACGAATAAAGTATGTGAATTGATTCCTCCATCACCTGGATAGGCTGTTGATTTTGGGGAGAGTTATCGCTGTTTTCCTAAGTGTGGCGTGGAGATTTGCTGGAGGGCTGAGTGATCGATTCAGCAGCCTGGAGCATCCTAGTGTGTTTATACATGGCTTGTATGGCAGCTTTCATAAGACATTTACCCCATGATTTGCGATGAGCTTATGTGTGAATAATTAATGGCAATTAATCCTTAATTACAGTAATTAGGCAAGTCACAGGAAATTAGGCTGCAGCTGGAGAAGCCCGTGCCTAGGAAAGGGAGGACTGAGGCTGAGAGAACGTGCCATTTAGTGACAGAGGAGCCGCCGTGCAGTGATTGTGTGGCAGGCCAGCACCGGTGTGCTCGCTTGCCAGCAGAGATAAGAGTATAGGAAGACACAGATGCTGCTGGCCAGTGAACCTTTCAATGGTAAGCCAGACTGAGAAAGCAATCACAGGCTCAGAGCGCCAACACACCCAATAAAACCCAACAATAAATGTCCCAGCAAGGTGACCCCTGACCTCAACACCGCTTAAATTTCCTAGTTTGCTCAAAATTACATGCTAAGAGGTAGTGAACCACTTCAACAGCTTGTGACTGATGAGCTAACAGTAATTGGTTAATGCTACACATCCAGCTCCTTTTTCTCCACTTTTATAAAGCTAGATTTACCACTTATTGGGGCCCCTGAGGCTGCACGCTTTAGCACCCAATGTGCTGTTAACACCAAGTTTATGAATCTGCTCTGCGGCTGGAAGGAGAGACACTCCAAGATATATCTATTTGTACCTCTAATAAAACAATTAGCCTGCTTAGAATTATTAAAGGAAACTACAGCCGGCAGAGTTGTTTGGTTGCTGATTTCATTGTTTGGTAATGGAAGGGGAGATTAGGTGGATCGGTTCTGGGCAAAGACGGCATAGAAGAATAGGGACGAGGCTCTCCGTGTGTCGCTCGGAACTCATTTGTGCTTTTCCATGCTTGCCTTGATGAATTTCCGCTTCTTTCTGCTCCTGTTGCTTTCAATTACACTCTTATTCACAATCCTAATTGATATGCCAGTCTCAGTAGATGAACCATGGACTTTTTACAGTCCATTTTTCTATTCTTAGACTAACGTTTCCCCATGACAAAATGGGACTCTGGATATCACAGATGTGAATTTTTTGGCCTTTTGTTTTCTTCCGACGTGATTTTACAACATTAGAATTATGTGTTGCTTGATTGAAAACATTCAAATTTGAAATGCTTTTAATCTACCACGTTTATTCTCTCATGGGGCCCTCTTTTTGTAATTATTTTGGACTGTTTGTGGGCCATCTGCCGGTTTAGGCTCGCACAATCGGCGCCTCCTTCCAAGCATTGCATACTTTTTCTTTCTTTTTTTCAGGGAAGGACTTTTAAGCTAACAGGGAATGTAAGTGAGTTGAGGAGGCATCCAACTGTGATATTACATTAACCCATAGTGCTTGGCCATGTCTGTCAGTGACTACAGAATAAAGAGAACATGCTCTGCTCTACTCTTTAGCCTTCACAAGTGCTATTAGAAATAATGAGGATTTATAGTAAGATAAAAGACGCTCTCATTGCTCCTGAATTCTGAATAGCCGTTCATATTCTACCACCAAAATCTAAATGAGGCTCATTTGTGATGCATACACAACCACGGTATAATGATTAGTGTTTGCATTATATTATGTATTGCATTGCTTTTCATTCCTCTTGTACTCAAGAAATCGCCTTCTGCTATGATATGCCCTCACACTGTATATGTAATAAAATCTTTTAATCAGAGCTCAATGGGCATGTTATGTTGCTCAGCCATTCAATAAGCAACCACTCTGCTGTCACCCTCAGAGGCCCTTAGCTTCTCCTTTATGTATAACACGAGCAGGAAGCCACTGAGTGCTTTGGTAACAGTACCTGCACACCAGTGAGGCTCCACACTAGCACGACAGAGATGTCGTTTACGGTGACAAGGTCAGCATGTTCTACCGGCCCCGCACATACATTCCTCAATATAAGTAATATAAATGAGGATGCGTTCGATGCAAACTCACAGCATGTTGCCTGTAAGCTAAAGGGTAACAGCAACGTCTCCAAATCCTCTGGGGCAGGTTCTGACTTTTCTGCAGACTGAAAGATAGAGCTATATCTTGTATGAAAGTTTTGCAAAATTCAAGAAACCATATCCAAGTATATTTATACATATAAGCAGAACTTGCTGTTTTGATTCCATGATAAATGTGACAGAATGCAGTTTGTTTGCAACATTAGCATGTACTGTATCTGGAGGCTCGTCCGGATTTGTTGAGCGTACAACTTGAAGTGGGAGCAGCAGGGTTTGTGTTGTTAGGGGCATTCTTGTATCTACAGTGGTGTTTACTCACATTGGCAATTAATTATTAATGCAGAATCACTGAGAGGTTACAGTGATATGGCGCTCAGGCTTTCCAAGCACTGTCTATATATGAACAGTCAACACAGTGAGAGCTTCAAAGGAGCACTCTGAAATGTTTCAGACTCTCATGGAGAAAGCTTATTACAGTTGAAATGTTTTTCTAGGAGCCCCAGATATTCTTTGTGAATGCTGGAAAATATGGAGTACTTTTTGTTTGTCTATATCAAGAGACATGCGAACAAAGAGACAGTCAGCATTTGCAGCTTTACTTGGCGTGAGTATTGCAGTTCACAAGCGCGAACTTGTTTGTGTGAAAAAAAATGTTTTTGCAAAAAGAAAAAACTGTGAAGATTCGACGTAGAGCAAAGAAGCAGGACTCCATTTACCGGTCCAAGAATCAGCTTTTTTCAAATGCAACTCATCACGAGACATGTGCACGGTGCGAAGCTAATCAATTTCCCCAATAATTTCAGAGATGTGATGTCCAAGTAGACGCAGGCTGTGAGTGTTTTAATAATACGGCCAGAGATAAACATCAATTGGTAATGTGCTCTCTTCGAGGCGTCTTTGTTGCCTGCAGAGCCCTCCTGATGACACCTCTGTGGATCTGCTAATGGAGGAGGACCTGTAAGGCTATCCCCTGGCCTTTGTCTGACCCCTTTGTGGAGCTGAATTCTTCAGATGTTTGCAGGATCAAGTCACTTAATCTGTAGCACAGACTAGGGCCAGAAAAAAGAGCACAGGGGGAGCATGGGAGAAGGAAGAAGGGAGGGGGGGTTAGCAGACAAGCGACTCACTCTGTCTGAGGGCAGAGCATTCAGCGTGCAGGGTAAAGAACTGCAAATGTCTGCCTGTTCTGTTATGCACCATTGTTTCATACAGAGCTCGAAATAGACAGAAACAGTGTAGCAGCAAGCCCTGGCAGGCGGTGCGTTTTATTACCACGAGACCATAGACTTAGACATTAGTGAATATGGCTCATTAAATGGCATGGAATGTTACCATTTTACATAATTCCTCCTGTATCGTTGTTGTAAATGAAATCCTGTTTCTGTCTCTGACTGCACTCCACTCACTCTACTGCCATTACAGCTTTCCCATCAGACCCTAGCACTCCTTGAAAGCAGCTATCTATAATTTCAGGTCTGTGTCACACAAAAAGCGGGCTCTACAAGCCCTAATGGTCTGGCGTGGTTGATGTGGAAAGGATGTAGCGCAAATACGAGGAAATCTGAAGAAATATTTGAGAATTAGGCAATGATGTATTCAGATGGTTGGACAGACTATGGGTGGGCAACAAATATAAATAATGTATGTGGCGGGCCTCTTAAACGTAAGCTGTAATTTTCCGCCGCAATTTTTGTTCTCAATCACCTTGATGAAACAATCCCGAAGCAATGGCTTCGTGAATGAGACCACTGACAAGCTGATTTTCCACCCCTGGCATGAGGCTGCTTTCTCCACTTAATGTTCTCCGATAAAGTGTAGCACAGACGTAAACTAGAAGAGCCTCCACTCCTGACACATGTGACAGTATTTGCATCAATTATGCAGTCTATGGCTGCGGCAGGAGGGAGCGGGAGAAAGAGGGGAGGAGATAGGAGAGAAAAGGCTTGTGACAAGATGCAGAGGCAGAAATGAGAATTTCTCTTTTAAATGCATTCTTTAGAAAATAACATTCAAGATCATTTACATGAAAGAGGCTGCAGCGGTGAACGCGACAAAGCTGCAACAAAGTCTGCTGAGCCTTTTGAAACTAAAGACTTCGGCAAACAGAGTACAGTATAATGGAGAGCTCTTTGTCTCCTCTGTATTCACTGTATGCTGAATATCTACCCTGAAGAGCAGTGGAGGAGACAGTGAAATAAGGAGAGGGACCGGTATAGAGTTGAGAAGAGGCTTGAGTATCTTATTACTAAATTAAACTAAAGAAAGTGGGTGTGCAAACCCAAATAAACACTGCTCTGCAAGCTGGACTGACAGAGAACACACTCTGTATTATTATGTTCTCTAAATTAAAAATACAACATAGGATGTTTTTTGTCAGCAAAATCCAAATGCAGCAAAAAACATTTGAAGATATCATGCCGACTAACAATAATTTCCAGAAACGTGCGTGACAAAAAATATTAGCAAATCCATGCGTTTATTATTCCATTAAATGCACAGTAGCAGAGGGAGATGTCTGCGTATTGGCAGAGGGAAAAACTTTTAAACTGTGTCCCAGTTTCCAACAGACTCCAACATTTTATTTCACTGTGTCCAACCCTATTTCACATCCTAGTTAAGTACACTTACAAATCTGCTGTGCCATGGTTTCTACCCTCTCATACCCATGTGTATCCACACTAGCACACACACACACACACACACACACACACACACACACACACACACACACACACACTCACACACACTCTCACACTCACACACACACACACACACACCTCAACACACACACAGAGTCACATCACCAGGCCTGTCACTGCCTTTTATCCGTCGTCAACCTTCAGCTGTATGGTTTATCCGTAGTGACACTATAGCAAAGTGCTTGACTGCTTTTTGCCAACAGACTGCAACACTTTAACTGTACTTAGTCATGCATCATTATGGCAGACTCAAAGCGGTGTGTCTGGGAACGCCTGCAGATGGTGGAGGCTGAACCATTTGGAAAGGAAGCCTCTGTGACAATGATGCTTATTGCATGAGTAAGTGTGTATGGACACAGGAGTGTATCTGTGCTGAATAGAAGAGAAAAGAAAAACAGTGTTAATAAAAAGGGGTCACTGCGGCTAATCCAACAGGCTTGAGAAAACACTCTGAGTGCAGGATCTGTTTGTGAGATATGATATATGAAATCTACATGCAAGTCTTTGTTAGAAGGATGCTTTTATGTGTGTATTGATCAGTCATTGTTTACTCCAATCGATGCCGACTTTGTGAAATGCACCCTCCTCTCTGTTCTTCATAGAGATTTAACCCTCTTCGCGTCGCATTTCACTGCTTTGTTCTCCCCTTCAAACCTCCCTTCAGCTGAAAATGTGATAGCATTACTGTCACTTGTCACTTTCTCTTTATTTCAACAGATGACAAAGCTTTTACATTCAGTATTCAGCTCCACACATGGGTATTTTCAACAGATCTCTTATGCTATTGAAAGATAAATGTTAACTTCATTCAATAGAAACCTCATTCAAGGTTCATTCAAAGCCTGACTTCTTTATTCTTTAAGGAAATGAAGAAACCATTAACGAAATATTCACTCACGGAGAAAGAGAATCTTATCTTTATTCCGCATGACCATGCAGAGCCATATTCCTTTTGACATCATTATGTAAAACCAATTTCTCTTTCATATCATTTCCGCTGTGCTGCATTACCACATCTATACACTCGCTATTCTTTATTACAAAGTAGGTGGCCCAGAGGAAAATATATGCATTCGTTCCCTATGGCATAAAATATGCATATAGGTGCCTCATTTCATCTCCAATCTGTGTTATTCCTTTAAAAATTCACCGCTGCCTGCAGTCCCTCTTTAATATTTAATTTGACAACTTTTTAATCCGTCTTTGTGCGATGATGAAGTAATAGTCAGCTGTCACCGAAATGATTGAATTATTCAATGGTATAGAAGTGACTCATAGGTTGTAGGATTCATTATTTGTTTTGCCTCTGCTCTAACGTGAGCTTGAGGGAAAGAATATCCTTTCACACACTAATTTATCTTCCATCTTTATTCATCTTTCCTCCCAGGCCCCCCACACAAGGCAGAGCTATGTATAACATTCATGCATCATTCATACTTTGTTTACTAGCTTTTAGTTTGAAGCAGATCAAAAAACCACAGCGTGTTGGTGGAGTATTTAAAAGACACATCATTTAATTGTGTATCCGTGCTACTTGCTGCTTTTCCAAAGCCCTTCACTTATTAAAGGGAACCACAGAGCAATGATAATTACTCCCAATCTTTTCTTAGCTCTTCTGATCTTTAATGATCACAGATTATCCATCACAGCAGCTAAATAATTAGCGGGAATGTCTCATGAACGAGCCACCGACAGATGCTCCAACACCCACAAGGTGAACGCCGGCGACCTCTCTCCTCAGCGAGGTGACCAGAAAAGAATTGTTGTGGAAAACAAAACAAATAGATAATGGAGCGACATAAATGAGTGTTGCAGCAGATGAATGATCGGCTTGTGCTAACTGTGTAGCACCACCTCTACAAGGCTCTCTGGCAATCTGGCCATGTTGGGCCCCCACTGTGGAACAGCATGGCACTGGGAGTTGTGGTGGCCAGTCCCCCCCATACCCCCAGGCTGCCTCTACCTTTGGTATGCTGCTCAAGGTTAAAGGCATCCCAGTTGGGTGTTTAACTGTGTTGTGCTCCGATCCGAATAGCTTTTTTTGACACTATCTGCTCTGTGGAAAGTCAACCTGAAATACTATTCAAAATCTTTGAAGCATTTTTACATCCACCAAGTAGATCCTAGTTCACTATTCCAGCTGTAATATTTCGACAGCGGACCTTTAAATCCCCACACTGCTGTAATGCTCTCGTAAAGTAGCAAGGGTAAGTGATTTGAACCGTTTTACTGTGAGGATCTGCTGTTTGCCGTTCACGTGCAGCTTCTGCTGACATTCATTTTGAAACCACTCGCAGCACTTGCGACTCAGAGTAACAATGCTGAGGGAAAAGTGCCTGCTGAGCTCTACAGTGAATATACCTCTGACCCAGACTGAGGAAAGGGAGATTTATGAAATCCACATGTTTAATACATTTCATTTTGTCCAAGGGATTTGTATTGCTTACCACAGTATTTTAGGGTAGAAACACTCTGTATAGTCACAGCTTGTATTGTCTGAGGAGAATAAACCCTGTCTGCTTCTGGCTGCTGAAGATTTGTTTTATAGCACCTCCTTTTGCCTAACACACATCAGCCATGCTCTGGCTGAGGTATTGCATTTTATTGTGCTGAGGTGTTAGGTGTACACACCCTTAATCTTTAATGCATAATCCCTTGAAAATCCGCTACATAAATGAAAAAGATAACCCTCATATCAGTGGGGTGACAGAAAAAAAGATAGCTAGGTAATTTAATAAAGGATTGACGCTGGCCCCGGTGTGATATGGTGTGTGACCTCTGTGTATTCATTGTGTAGCACGGAGCAGGTGAGCCACCGCTTGCATATTAGTAGTTCTTCCTATCCTGAAAAACCCATCCCCCGAATGTAACATTAGCTGTGACAAACAGAATGCACCATATGGATTAAAGCGCAGGGAGAGTAGTCACTGAAATATTTGCTTTCCCAAAGTGTTGACACAGTATGAAAAAAGGAGAACCACGGCTGTGCTTTCCCGCTGTAATCAGGCAGCAGTTATCGCAGCGAAGTGTTTGCCTACCTAATGGTGTTTCCATTTTGTGTTAGTCTGTGTCATCGGCTTCCCATTTGGAGCTCAGGCAAGAAAGGATCTGCCTTCTCATAAAGTAAGTGCCGGCCCTGCGAGGCTTAGTGTTTGTTCTGTCGTTGGGAATCAACAAAGAGACAAACAGATGAAGCGATTGAGAGAAAGGAGTCTTTTTAAAAACATCATAACGTGGTCAGTCACTGCTGCAGGAAACGTTGGGTTCGTTTAGCAGCTGACCACATCAAGTCATAAATACTCCTCCCGGGGAACGCTTGTTTTACATCAAAAATGCACTTGAGTGTAATGTTGACAGATATAGCTTGTGACGAGTGATAGTCAGAATGTATGAGCGCCCATTATGCCGCTGTCAACCTCTGGTGCCAGACTGAAAATAAGCAGTTCACCTCTGTTTTCATTCAGGAGAGTGCAGCAGACAGCACCGGCTTCTCTGCTGTATTTATTGACTTGTTTTACTAGCCTGAAACAGGGTGCTTTTATACGGGCCTGCTCAGTCTTAAGACTCTCCAGACATTTACATTATTCCTGACTGAGTTACACACACGTATAAAGGCGCACGTCCGCAGGCTAGGTTAGATATATGCTCCCTTTTCCACCTCTCTTTCTCTCTTACATTCATACACACTCATGCACCATTTTATTACCCCTCCATTTTAGATATTGTTACACTCTACTTTACTTCTATTACAGCTTCATATTCCCAACATGGAATATTTCTTGGTTGTGTAAGTGTTTGTATTCATGTTACTTAAATGGCTTTCTGTATTTCACATCAAAAAATGTTTGAATACTGCATTAAAAAAACATATTTTCCCGTATATGCCAAAGCTGATCCAGTTGTATTAAAGCATATATTTCAGGAGGCTCTAAAAATCATCTTTCGCTGACTAATCTGCACAACTGCAGCGGAAGATAATGAATGCCAGCACAAGAGTCACAGCCAACACTATGATACCCCCCCAACCCCCACACAGCCTAAACCTCCAGCAGTATTTAGATGATATTTCATTTTAGAATAAACCTCTTTTCTCTCCCACTGTGAAGATATTGAACTCGTTCACACAGATGTCATCTTAACCAAAGCTTATTAAAAAGATGGACATCAAAGTTGTGGGTGCCCATTTATCTTATAGCACTCTAATTGGCCACCACAGGCAAGAGAACAACTAACTCCAAAATAGGATGCGTCGAGTGGTCGGGCTAAAGAAGAGGATGTCTAAAGACCTCTCAGTGGATTCATTGCCAATAAATCCCCTGGAATGAAAGCAGGGCTTTTCTGGGGGGTATGGAATTTCGCAAATACATTATGAAATGTGATACGCTGAATTAACTGAACACTTATGGCCACAGGGTTTGGTTTCTTTGTTCTGCCATGTTTTGTGGCTGCATTGTCCCATGCCTGACCTGCAACTTCAATGTTTGCTTGACATGAGGCAATGCACTCTGAAAAGGTCATACAGTGCAGCAGCCATGACAGAAACTGAGATTTCATTTTACGTACTCCATATTCTACACTGCATTGTTTTGAATGGCCACTCTGAATGATCCCTGATTCTTGAGCCAAAGTCACTGCTACTCCATCAAATGCCACACACGCTGGCCTGAGGTGAATGTATTATGTTTTCCACTCAAGTGGGCAATAAAAACACAAAAACAAAGTCATTAATTGCCCACATACAGTAACCAAATGCCATCAAGAGCCTGTGCTCTCATTAACCTGGCACCTAATTATCTGCCTCCAGTCTGAGTCCTGACAAGCCCCACCATCTGAACCCTCCGCTCAGTTGTGTTGTGTTGTGTTGTGTCAGCACTTGCCAACCGCAGCCAAGGCACCATTAGGTACAGAGAAGACAGAAGCTTCTTGCAGCAAAGGTTCCCTCTGCACGCGCCGCCACAATGTTCCTCCTGTTAATGCTTTCCCTTCCAATTAAATCTGCAACTGTTAATTATTGTAATTATGAGAGTGAGCTCCGAGCTTTACCACCCCAGCCCCCCACCTCTACCAACCCCTCCCTTGTCGGTGTGCGGAGACGCTACGGGAGCTGTTGTGTTGCTTCAGTAGCGCCTTGTCTCTGCTCCAGTGAAGCCCTGGCAGGGAATTGGATGCGGAGGGGGACTCGGTACACATGACAGGGGTGACGTGAGGGAGATTGCATGGTTCATCTTGGATAACTGGGTGAGCAAGTCACAGCCGTTGGCCACGCCTCCAGTCTAACTCATTAAATGGTGTGTAAAGTACATGCTGGGAATAATTAGCACCAAATAACCTTTTTTTGCTACATTGTTCTTGGGGTATCACACAGCAACAAAAAAAGGTGGAGTATCATCGGCAGGTGTACAATGTAATGATTGAGCCGGTCAAATGAAATGAGGGAGACGATATTCTCCCTGTGATCATTCACTTGCTTTGAAAACGCCACGGTTATTTCCTCCCATTCTTATGGTAATGCAAGACTATATTCTGGCCATGTTTCTTTGAGAGACACTTGCGATGGATCCGAAGTGATGTGTTGAGTATAAGGAGAGCTGAAAAAGAGTGGATGGCAGGCCGGCTGCCTGTTAAGTCACTGCGTGTCTCAACATCCTCTTTGGCCTGCTTCTGTCACAAGCTGTTGTTGGGCCCGGACCTGATCTGCACAGCCACTCCTTGCACTGCACTGTGTAGACCTAGCATAACTTGCAACATCAGGTTCAGGATGCTTGCAGAAACAGTGCTCTTGTTCAGGCGCTTGCAACCTTAGACGCTGGAGTGTTTTTGTAGGCTTAAGCCGTCCTCACCGTGAGATGCTCGGAGAATCAGCACGTCAAGCGCAGTCTTACTCCCGTATAACCTCAGTCCTTATACGCTAGCACAGCTAGCAAAGGATTGTGGCTTTACAGTTTGGAGCTGAATTCTCTTCTATAAAAGACACTGAAGGAAAGAGCAGCTCCTTCGGCTTCAGGCAATGCAGCCTTTTCGTAGATACACTGCAAAATCTAAATGATGGACTGTCAACTCTCTTGCAGAAATGCCACTGCAAAGAATAATCTCTCTGGCAGTGGATCATGGTTGGCGGTATGCTACCAATGCCGTTTCTTTGTTTATGCGTGCATGAAGCCTTCACACGCACACATGTAGACGTGAGCGTATACTCATGCCCACATATCACGCAGGCTGAGAGAAACACACGAATACAGAACACATACACAAACTGCTTCAAGCCTGAATCCTTTCTTTGGGAGCATACAGCAAAATATATGGGATTAATAACGTGAATAGCATTATTTTTTCACCTCTAGCCTTTAAAATAATGCATGCTTGGCTTGCTGTCTGGATGAAGTTTTGCCTGTGTATTTGCCTGGTTATCGGTGTGTACAAGACCTGCTGTGTGACCTGGTTTCATGCAATCTCCATCTTCTAATTAGGCGGCTGCAGAAAGGCTGGAACGAGAGGAGGAGTGATTAGTTGCCTTTGGGTATTTCATAAGTGGCTTTCAGTGCCACATTTGCATTATTTGCTTGGGGTCTGAATAACAAATCAGCCTACCTTTGCAGCAAATTGAGGCTAGCAGCTAAAGACCATCAGTACATGAAATATAAAATGAAAGTGAAGAAAATAAATAATCAAAACATGCTAACACAATACAGGGGGTAAAATGAAATATTCAGACACAATAACTGTCTCTAACGGTCCAAGTTTACCTACAGTACGGGTATTAATATATGCTCTGATTCCTCTATTGAGTTTTCCTATATGTTCATCTTAGATTTGGGAGGCCTGGCTGTATAACACACAAGCGTCTCAGTTATTGCGGCTCATTCTGTGACTAGTAGACCATGTGAACCATGTGAGCCCCATGTTGGAGCCCCATGCTGTATATGTCCTGTAGGGTCAGTCAGTGTGCTGATCTGTAGCGGAGGTCCTGTCCACTCATTTGGCCAGTCTCCCCAACCGCTGCGTGCGGCCGCTACCGCCAGGCCTGGTCAGCCATCACTACACCACTTGGCCGTTTGCCCATTGAGTCTTAAAGGGCAGGAAACAAAGCGGGCAATCCACATATAAACACACATTGCACACCCATGCACGCATGATCACAGCGAGTGACAGTGGCTCTTGTTTACCCAGCCCTCTTACCCTCCCTCACTCTCCTTTCATCCTCTCCCCTCTAGTCTGTCATGTTGTGTGTCACTTCCCACAAATGTCACTGCCACCCTGGGACAGTGATTAATTTTGGTGTGCTTGGCAAAATGTCTTCAAGATGTTTGTTTGGGTTGTCTTTTCCCACCCCCTTCGCACACCCCCGCTTGTCTTGGAGTCGTGGGTCGAGAGTGGCAACCCCACCTCCACCTTCCCCCCTCGCCCTCACTGTCACAGCCGCCTTTTATGGAGGGGGGGTCCATCATCATCCAGAGACAAAGGCTACCTGAAGTGACAGAGATCTTCTTTTCTGACCAGAGCCACTCCCCTCCACCACCTCCATGCTGCTGTCTGTTTAGTGTGTGCTGGTGGTGTATGATGGGAGAAGTCTTGACCTAGCACTGAGGGGCTGTAACACTTCACTGTCAACGCGGCTGATTAGCTTATCACTCACCGCACTGGGAGGAAATACATCATCATTCTAGACAGGGATTCCCCAGTTTAGGGCCCATTCCCTGCCTCCTTTTACTCTGCATTTAATCACCAGACGCTCTGTCCCCTCCAGTATTTCAGCCTCACCTTAGTGGCTTTCAGAGAACTTTCTTCCTTTCAGGTTTAAACTAAAAATCAGAACAGCTACATTATGTTTGTAAAAGCGCTTTTTCGCTAAAATAGGATAGGCTTGAGGCTCTTTCCTGCAGGAATACTGATGTTTTCTGGGTGCAAGAAATGAAAAATGAGCCATCTTCCAAAATGATTCTTTTCAGCTCACTCAACAAAGAAAGTGGAGCACAAAGTGGCAAATGTGCTTTGGCTTCCCCACAGTGCGGTATCAGGTATGGTAATTACTCTGCCATTAACATTGGGAATAGTTAATGTGTATTAATGTGTTAATGGCATGTTAATTACTGTACATGTTAGAGCGAGCCCGCAGGCATTCTCTCAGATTCTTTGTGCCATGTGGATGTAGGCCAAGCTTAAAAAAGCCTTTAAGAACGTCGATGAAAGAGGATCCTTATGTTTCATTTGTCAGAACAAAAGATTTTCAATGGTAATTTGATCCAGCTCCCTGCTTCTAGAGCTGAAAGTCACTGATCCAGGCGCCACGACAAAGGAGATGATATGAAGTCAAAGGAGACGTGGAGCGCGGCAGTAGTGACACTGGCCTCTTTGTGAAATGGATACTCTAAGCCCTCTGTAGTCTCTAGTGTGTTGCTTTGGCAGCGGGTTTTAATAACACGGTGGATTAGAAGCCTTGGATCCTGAGTGCCAAGCCAGAGTTAAAGCTCACCTTGGACGATCCTCAGTTACAGGCTAGATGCCACGGTCCTCCTCCTCCTCCTCCTCCTCCTCCTCCTCCTCCTCCTCCTCCTCCTCCTCTGTGATGCCTTTCTATTCACACTGTCGTCTTCATAGCTTTAAGAGAGATGACCTTTGCAAATATTGACAGAAAATAAATTCTGTTTCGATTAGTTAGCTTTGGGAGACTTTTGCAGATCAATGCAATTAGATGAACAGAGTGTCGATATGTGGCCGGAGCTGTGCAAAGGAGGCACCGGATAGGGGCCGCCCTGCAGGAGGACAGGGTTACTTGTAATAAACAGGATGTTTTGGAAACAATAGTGGAAGTAACAGAGACATAGTGTGTGTTTGTCAAACGCTGTTAAACACACAATTTACCGCAATGCACATTGTGCAAGAAGGAACCTTTTAGCACCTCACAAAAGCATTGAGAAATTGCAACAAAAAAAAGAAATCTCTGGATTTAGCTGCAGAAAAGAACTGCTCTTCCAGTGCATTGTCTGGCATCTGACAGTGCATTCAGTGCAGCAGAATGAGGTGCAGAAGCCCAGAGCCAGCCCTTCCCTCTTCAGCAGGCCACATTAACCCAGCAGGGCTCTGCCTTTATGGCTCTCCTGCTCACACTTCAGTGATGAGAGTAAACAAGCAGCGGGCCAAAGGTCAGCTAAGCCCACAGAATAAAAGAGGGCACAGTGGGGAAAAGAGGTGGGAGGAAAGGAGAGCGGCCCGAGGCAGTGCTCAGATCACTGTCAGGTCTTCAAGCAGGGAATGATGTACGAGACAACAGCCCAGAACCGGAAATGATTATTATATTATAAACAGAGAACAGGGGAGAGTATATGAGAGAAAAGGGCTGCATTGTCTTTATCTGTCAAATTTCTTACTTCCTCGGATCTGATACGGATCGTGAAACCTGTAAAAGATGAAAAGAGCCACCCCTGACTGATAGGGATGGATTAATCACAGTGTCTTCTTTTGTCTCAGCCACAGAGGAGAAATGAGGAACAATCATATAGGCAAGTGCTTTTTCCCCAGCTACTCCACCTGTATTGTTGAATGACAAATGAGGCAGATTAAGGACATGTTACATTATTATAACAATTTCAGGATTTTTTCCCTTTCTTTTACATCATTAAATTCGTTCTGGTAATTAAGTGAGCCGGCATCATTAGAGTTATGTGAAATAACCAGACCATATATAGATTTTTCATTCTTAAGTTCCAATTGCTCGCAGGCTTTACCAAGGTGACACGACTCTCGCACTTTCCCTTTGCACTGAGATTAATCCCACTTTGACTGTGGAGGTGGATTAAAGCTAAACTCGGTGCCCAAACTTGTTTTAATACCCATATCATCAGACAAAAACAGGATAAAGATTTGAGCAGGCAAGCGGCATGGCAGTGCTAGGATGTGACTGTGGCTTTGCAAGTTACTATACAGATTTGTCAACCACACAGCAAATTAAAGATATTATCTCGCTCAAGCCTATTTTGTGGAAGTCGTGTGATGATGCCAAGCTTAGACATTGAATCCCCAATCTTCAGCTGCAACAACAAAGGCTCACAGTCAGATGCATTGCACCTGTTTTTAAAATAGGTTTTTTTTCTGGAGGCTATATGTTTTTATTTTTCTAATTTTAAGTTTTTGTGTGCTTGAGACAGACGTGCCATCCCTGTGTTATGAATGGCCAGCCTTAGCCGCTGTGGAACAAATACACCCTAGTGGACTCCTGCAGGGCCGTCTGCTTCTCAGGGCAGCACAGTAATCATTTTTATCCTGCTGATTTCCCAAATAGAAATGGACATGTATGATAAAAATGTCACGGCCACTCCGCATGTCAGCGGACTAACAGGATTACATGTCACTTTCTAATGTCTCGCTCTGTTTTCCTTTGCCGTGAATGGCCACATTATTGCACACAGGAACTTTGAGGTAATATATGGTAAGAGACTAGTAGCTCTTTATGGCCTGTGATTATTTAGTTTGAATGAAACCGGTGATTTATGCCCATTTAGCTGAAAAGCCCTGTAAATTCCCTCAGCTGCATTTCCCCTGGATATAGAGTGAGTGGAGTGAAAGTGACAACTGGGTTTGGTGTGGATATGTACGCCGCTTCCCAGAGTTATATTTAATATACCTGACATGAAAAACATGCCTACCTACTTACCACCACCCTCAGCACAAAAGAAAGTGCAGCCCGCTGTGCTTGAGTTGAATCAGAGAGTGGGAGTAAATACTGAATTAGGAAAATATGAACTATTGTGGCAGACAAACCACCAGTTATTAGAGCCGACTTGAGATATGTAGCCAGGCATCTGGTCAGTCAACATTTGAGTCATGTGCCATTTGGTTTTCCTTCTGCACAAACTGGAATAGAAACAGTCAAGCCTGTCCAGAACGAGAGCTTTGGGTGGAGTAGCGCAGATGCAGTGTGATGTGGATGAGGGTTAGTGGAGCAGCGGCATATTGTCCACATGGATGGCTTGGCTCTGCAAGCCTGATGGAGCCTTGTCCAGCCTCTCAATGTCTCCAACACAAATAGCCACATTCATCCACTCCTCTCACACCATTACACCGAAAAGACTCAAAGCAAGCCGATCCATAAATAGAGGCAAATTTGTTTTTTTGAGGCACTGCAGTCGAATGAACACCAACACATCTGAAGAGTGGCTACAATATGATGTGTTTCCTAATTAAGTTTTTATTCAGGAATGTGTTTATAAGAATGACAGAAAACAAGAAAAGGATTTTTTCTCTCTCTAGTATTTCCTCCTGTGGATGGTTTGCAGGGTCAGTCGGTCAAAGCGTGGTAAGAGGGCTTCTCTGATTGCATGCCTACTGGCTGACACAATAGAGCCACTAATCTTCTTATTTAGAATCCAATGGCTGGCCATATCTTAATGAAGCTGTAATGAGCTGTTGAAAATCCCTGAATTGCGGGAGGGATTATTGAATTGAAACAACTCTGGTAATCATAACGTTTCGAGTAGCCACTCAGTATTTACTGCCCATTGAGCCACATTTATATCCACTTATTAGAGTGGATTGCTCGAGCTTGTTTTTGTTGTAATTCTGACCCGCAGTGCTCTTTTGTTTGTTTATTCTCTGTAAAGCGTGTCTTTGCGGTTGCATTGCCAGTGATTCAAAGTGTGCATGTATGCTATCTGCTGGGTGATTACGACTTGCTGACAGACCGGCATACAGAAAACCAGAGGAAATATACAGCAGGGTCTGAGAGAGGGAGCAGCATTTATGAATGAGCAGTTAACACAAAATTGAATACCCACTCATGTTGCTGTAAGATTTTTACTTCAACCTCACATTTGTATTACTCGTTAGAATATGTCGAAATCTGGATGGTAAAATAATACCAATTCAAACCTTATAAGCAAATAGAAATGAGGTTCTTTTTTTGAGATCCCAGCATTCCCTGTGTCAAAGACAGAGACACTCACTAGAGGTATAGTTTCTGTTTAGCATCCTTTCGCAGAGTAGAAGTGCCACTTCACCATTGAGCATTTGTCAGTTTATGGATGTTGCTGTCATGTCAGCCTTCCCGTACACACAGTGTGCAGCGCAGTGTGTAAATAAAAGAGAACAGGCAAAGACATGGGCGACAGGAATACAGCACATACACAGGAGGCACCAGTTCATACCTGCAGGGGAACCATCACACTATAACAGACTGCGCGACTACTACGCTCCTAATTGCTTTAAACATTTTGACCCCATTTAATTGTGTCATTTACAATATTTGTTTCATTTTTGCACATCTCATTGTCCCTGAATTGCACTGGTTGACCTTCTGTCTCTGTTTTGTGTGTTGCTACAGGTCTAAGCATCCGTGGTGCCCAGGAGGAAGACCCCCCAGACCCCCAGCTCATGCGTTTAGACAACATGCTGCTGGCTGAGGGCGTGGCGGGACCAGAGAAAGGCGGCGGATCCGCTGCCGCCGCAGCAGCAGCCGCAGCCTCCGGTGGGGCGGCCGACAACTCCATCGAACATTCCGACTACAGAGCCAAACTCACCCAGATCAGACAGATATACCACACGGAGCTGGAGAAATACGAACAGGTGAGGAGGATATGCAATTCTAAGGTTAAAATGTTACCCATAGCCTTTTCAGGATTTAGTTTTCTTCCTTGAAATACCGCACTGCTTCATGTACTGCTTCAAAGAATAGGGAGAATAGCACATTTGTTCCTTTTTCATCAATAATAGGTAAAATAACTATGTGCCAAGTTATTAGAAATGTTGTTTTTCGTTCAAGTGGACCTACAGTATTGAGTTGTACTTTATACTTCACATCACTTCAGAAAAGCCTATCCCTGGCATTAGCTGGAACACTGCAGAGAATATGCTTGATGGGGTTCAATGTTATCTGTATAGAAACAAATTGCAGTATTATTCACTGTGTTGTAGCTGCTTATAGAGATCCAAAGGAGAGCCTGAGTCATCTGTGTTAAAAGAAAGTATGATCAGCTCCTTCACCTAGCACTTTGAGCATACTATTAAACACAAGCATTATGGGTGTGGGGGGGAAGAGAGGGGGGGGGGGAGGGGAGAGAGAGAGAGAGAGAGAGAGAGAGAGAGAGAGAGAAGGTGTAACAGTGATGCCTCAGCAAGCCAGTGAGGTAAATTAGGCTAATTTACTCCGTGCTCTCTGAGAGAGGAGGTGGGTACGTGGGGGCACACAACACTCCGCCTGGAGTAAATGCATCTTTCTTAAGGGTGTTTCCAGGTTTTAATTATCTAAATGTAAATACTTAACGAATTTTACTCAGAGTAATGAGCTAAAGTGTGCACTACGTAAATGAGTTATTCTAATTAATCATGTATGAACTACCGGTTTAACGAAAAGCTGTTTAAATTCGCCTAGCATAAGGGCCAAGCCAAATTGCAAATCTGCGTTTATATTCAAAGATGACTTCACCTATGTCATCAAAGTGAAGCAGACACACCATGTTGAAGCTTTGAACAAAAGCTTGTGTGAAATATATTCGTCTATGAAAAATGTACACGATTTTACAAAATCAGTCAAAGAGCTCTTATAGGTTAACTTCTGGGACGTTTACAGAACTCATGTTGGCTGCACTTTGTGTCTCTGTCACCTGGCAGGCGTGTAACGAATTTACTACCCATGTGATGAACCTGCTGAGGGAACAGTCTCGCACGCGGCCCATCTCTCCCAAAGAGATTGAGCGCATGGTGGGAATCATCCACCGTAAATTCAGCTCCATCCAGATGCAGCTGAAGCAGAGCACCTGTGAGGCTGTCATGATCCTGCGCTCCAGATTCCTTGATGCCAGGTCAGTAGATTGTGTAGTGTTTAAATACATCTATATGTGTGTGTGTGTGTGTGTGTGTGTGTGTGTGTATGTGTGTGTGTGTGTGTGTCTGAGTGAGTATTTATATCTAGAAACTTTTATTGTGTCCGTATGACCCAAATAGGCAAATCAAGTGGAGGAGGTCACTTTTTGGCAAACACAGAAGTTTGTTTTTCTTCCCACTTTTCTGGCACAGCACACAGTAGGAGCCCTACAAAGATGCATGATTTTAATTATGTCCATGGTCCATGCATTATCCATTTTCAAGAAAATCATGGCCCAGCACCTGAGAACAGTTAAGCCCAAATGAAATGGGGGCCGAGTCATGTGTAATGGATGGAGGGGAGGTCATCAGCAGGTGTTGAGGATTACTCTAATCACTAACAGTGTGGTGCATTGTGGGCGCTCTGCGAGGAGCAGCACAAGTCCTGGCCAAACAAGCCAAGTGGAAGCACATTTCGCTTGCCCACTGCCTGTGAGAAGCGCAGTAAACAAGGCAAAATAAGCAAATGCTCAACAACATGATAAGTAGTGCCCTTGGGAGGGAAGGGGACCCAGATCTAGTTAGAGTTTGCTTGTTTCTACTGGAGATCCCCGGGGCTGTGGCACTTCAGGAACAATGCTCAACTGTGCATGCCGTGATTTATATAATGTACCGAGATGCACTCCGACTGGGCTTTGCGCTCCATCACAAAGCCCACCCATCCGCTGCACTAAACTCTACACATTACACGCTTGGACTGGAGATTGGAGACCAACAGACCAAATTAAACATTGTATGTGTTTTGTGACTGCGTGTGTCTGTGTCTGTGTCTGTGTATATGTGTGTGTGTGTGTGTGTGTGTGTGTGTGTGTGTGTGTGTGTGTGTGTGTGTGTGTGTGTGTGTGTGTGTGTGTGTGTGTGTGTGTGTGTGTGTGTGTGTGTGTGTGTGTGTGTGTGTGTGTGTGTGTGTGTGTGTGTGTGTGTGTGTGTGTGTGTGTACTTGTCACTTTATTGGTTAGAGTTGGGTCTTCTGTGTGTTGACGAGACTCTTGGAGCAGGACACGATATTCTGCTCCTGAGGGCCCTTGGAGCCGATTCCTCATTATTTTCACCATTTATGTGTGAGATTGATTGTGCAATTTGTGCGATCCAAATGGATGAGTTAATGCTGGTCCCGCTAATAGGCATCCTCGGCCTTTCTCTGTTCTGCTCCCCACTCAGGCGGAAAAGGCGAAACTTCAGCAAGCAAGCAACGGAAATTTTGAATGAATATTTCTACTCGCACCTCAGCAACCCATACCCGAGCGAGGAGGCTAAAGAAGAGCTGGCCAAGAAGTGCAGCATCACAGTTTCCCAGGTGGGTAGTTCTCATCTAACAGTAGCTGCTGGGTAATCACGGTGGGAAAGGCTAGAGCCTAGAGGGATAGTTACCGTAGGTCACACCACCAAGACACAATGTCCTTAGCTAACCTTGACATTGTGGCTGCCTAATGATGCTTCAGTCAAGGCTGGTCCCAGTCAGTCAGAGCAGGGCCACAGGGAGGGGAGGCCTATATCATCTTGGCCTCAATCAAAGCACTATGCTGTCCTTCCTTACGCTGGGTCCCCTGCCATTTTTCCCTCTCATTCCCATCCACCATGTGTGCTCGCTCTCTGTTGCCTGGTCAGTCACTCAGGTCATAAGCCAGGAAGAAAAAATGGCACCATCCATTACTTTAGGAAAAGCAGTTAAAGTCTGGTGCTTCAAAACACTAGATGATCCTGGCTTTTTATGTGTATGTTTGTGACCTTGCAGGACTCTGCTAATTCACAGTTATATTGAAGACTTTCCCACTTTCTCTTTATATATATATATATAACAGAGCCACCTATAGGGTAAACCTGAAGGCAATATCTCTCACACCCACCCCCCCCCCCCCCCCCAACATCTAGAGTATTATTATCCTGTGCTCTCTTTTTCTGCTATGATTGTGAATATTATCTAGATTTTTTTATACTCTATTGTTCTATGTCGTCCTCATGAGACATATCACAGAAACATGAATCTATAAAATAATCTGCAGTGTTTTTTCTGTGTTGGGAGGGGGTGTTTATTGAGTGTAGTCATGAAGAGTCAGATACTGTAAAAGCCCATTCTTTTTTGCCTTCAGGGGGTGGGAAGCACCATCACAGTATCACAGGTATGTCATAACTTCTCCTGATCCACTGTTTTCATTTTTTGTACTTCCTTTGTTTCTGTATGTAATAGCCTCACAGTTTTCCACTGCACAGAACCTCCCTCCCTCACACTACTGGATCATGCTAATGCTATCATGAATTACAGTAATCCAAGTGTAAATATACATTTCTTTAAAAGAGTGGATGTTCAGCATTTACATCCCACCTTTTAAGTCACACAAGAACACAGACTATTTTTGACTGAGTCATATTTTTTAAGCTACACCCATGTTATCACCATATTATATGTGTACAAATGTCTCACATGAAATCTTACTTTTTGGCTATTGTTTACCACATGATTTATTTACTTTGTTTGTTGTAGAGAGTCGATTAATTGTGTGGTCGTTTGCATCTTCAAACTGCGCTCTGAGGTTATTAACCCCCAGCCTGCTCCGTGATCGCTGTGTGCTTTATAGCAGTTAAAGAAATGGCCACCGACCCTCACAAATGGAGCTCCACTCTGTTTCCTGAGTGCCTCGCGAAAAACATGCCACCGTTCCAGTTCCCATGAGAACAAATCAGTCTATGCAGAAATTAGAGGGCTTTTAAAAATTCACTTGAACTCATCTCAGGCCCCATTAGCAGCATACTCCTCGACCGGTGGAGGCCACGGCAGACATTCTTATTGACTTATTCTTAGTGCTTTGGCTCATTTTAAGTGAGTAACAAAGTCGGAGGCTCGACATGATGCCGAGTACGCCGTAAGTGTGTTATCCCTCACCGTGCCCCGGTCTTTCAGAGGAGCAAACCGCTCGCTGTGGCCACTCTTGAGGGCACTGCTAAGTAATTTTTCAAACACCCACAAAAACCTTTTCTTTTTTTTTTGTAGGCTTTGTTGATTGCACAAGCAGTTCATTATGCATCCTTAATGGTATGCCAATATTAGTCCGCAGCTATGCTCGATACATCATTGCTTACGAAACACCCTGCCTCATTTCAGAAGGGATCATTTAAAATGAAAGTGTTGCATCTTTCCTTAAGGAGCAAAGCCTCTTTACCTCAGGAGATCCCTGCAGTTCAAATCCAGTGTTCAAGTTATATCAAAATGCTGAGGTAATAACTTTGAGCTTAAAAAAAAACATTTCAATGTGTCTGATTTGATTAATCCTGAACACTGATGTACAATGAGTTATTGACATTATCAATATTACTCAAGTGGCTCTTTAAATGCAGGATGCAGTCTTATTCCCTCTGTCACTCTGCGTGCACTGTGCTGGGCTCCTGCGTAAAGGCATCTGATTGGATGTTTCGGGTTCGTGTCAGGGTTTATTGAGGTCATATTTGATATAATGTGCGCGAATGGTTCAACATTTAAGGCAGTTTCCTGTGCAGAGACTCATTGCTCACATTTTTCTTCTGAGTGACACTTTTCAATATTTCAAATCACAGTGAATTTAAAGAAGCCAAGACTTGAGCTCCTATTTATTATTAATGTGGACTGTATAATTGATGGTATCACAGCTAGTGAGACCACCTTTGTATTTGTATGTAAGGCTTAGGGCATTGTAATCTCAGATATATATTGAGATCATGGACACATCATGTGTTGCCTTACATTCACTAGCAGGCAGTATTGACCTGAAATAGGGGGAAATACTTTGAATTATTAACCACAGCTCCACGGCCTCTCCAGTGGGCAGCAGTGAAGGCAACGGTATCGTGTTCTTGCAAGGAGTCTGCATGGTCATTATACAATCGCTGCCTTTGAGGCTGCTGATGTCAGGTTATTCAATCTCACAACCTGGCTCTCACCACACATAGGAGTCAATTGAATGCATGGCCTGCCACAAGATAAAAGGGAATTAGTTCTGTAGATTGGGTTGTGCTCCACACCTTACAGTGTCGTGCATTTGTTCAATATTTAGCTGAACCCGAGAATCACTAAAGCCAGAGTTCAGTGGGCAGGAGAGAAATCTGCGTGTAGAGCGGAGAAAGGTGGTGTAATGTCCACAGGATTTTATTCCAACACTGCCGAGCCTGTCCGGGCTTGTAACACCATATAGCGTGGAACACAGTCATAACACACTATATCATAAAAGACAGATTGAAGTAATCAGAGTTTATGTTTCAACGTTTCCTACCTTATGAAATGATCACAGTTTAATATAAAAGGGTAGAATTAGCATGCATCACTGCTGTATTTGATTTAAAAAAAAAAAAGCAATCCAAAGTCTATCCACCACTTTCAATGTTCAGACTTAATGACACAAATATGTCTTCTTGTGCAAACACCCCAAATGACATTTTAATAAATGTAGTTCTGTGTAATACACTGTTTGCATGAACATTTAGTGAAATTAAATAGACTGATGAGCTTTGGAAAACATTTTCTATGATTTCGAGGGGTTTGTGGGCACTTTGTGAGCTGTCTAAAAGAGCGAGAGTATTGCATCGTCTTTGGCTCTACAATCCACTATAAGCAGGTTAAGTAAAAAGGATGATGGCCAGGGCTTTCATTGCTTCCAATTAAACCTTGCTTGTTAGTTTAACCTCTAGGTAAACCCATCAAACAATTGATGTCAAGGAAACCCTGCCAACAGTCGGCCTCGCCTGAATGGTCATTAATTTTAATTGCCTAGATATTAAAGATTTAGAGCACAGAGACGTGCAGGATAGAAATGATCTGATGTCCTGCAAATCCAGTCAGTTTTAACGCCACAGCATTGGCGGGCTGCTGGGGATATTAAAATTTAAGCGCATGGGTGGAAATTAAATAAAGCGTCATTAGGGGCAGCTGCTCTTTGGCTGGTCCAGCCGTGGGCTGCAGGCCCTGAGAGGGGGCAGCAGCGCAGCGACAAGACACTCTAATTTATAGAACCATTAAAAACAAGCATCATCTCATTATTATTCCACTGTTATTGCAGAGCCGGCCTTCACACATAAGGTTCAGACAACTTTTCAGCGTCTGTCTGATTTTGGGAGTCATCAAAATTCCCAACTTCTCTAAATCTCAATATAACTCAATACTGAATTAATTGATGCTCCTTATGAGTTTCATTTCACTTTGGTAAAATAATGATTTCCTTTTCTTTCTTTTTTTTTTACCAACTATCAGTTTTAAAACTGATAGTTGGTATTTTCTGCTTCACACGTCTGCAGGTGTTTACCCTCCAACTCTTGTTTTTGATAATCACAAACAAATGTCATTTAGCATGCAGACACACACACACACACACAAAAAACACACACGCACACAAAAAACACACACGCACACAAAAAAACAGACACAAAAGTGTTTCATTCCTGCATTAAAGCACTCATACAGTTACCAAGGCCAGTCATTAATAATGGCTGACTTTCTATGAGATTTGATGGTGGTAGGTATGTTTTAATAATAGTTCTCGTAAAATATTTAACACAGACTTAAATGTGTTCAATTTTTCTGTTTATGTGAAGTTTGAAATGTAGTGAGATCAAATAAATTAACTATATTTAATTGTATTTACATAATGTGTCAATCAGCCAGACACTGACCTTGAATCAGTGAGCATCCTTAAGAGGGTGAAATATTAACATTTCATATTTCACCAAGGGAATTGCTAAGATTTGTGTCATATAAGCACTCGTATGATAAATGTATATAATATATCGACTTAAGTGTCTGTGCAAAAGGAGCCCCTTGTGTTTTAGTTTTGTCAGGAGACAGAACCGAGAGCATGTCAGGCTCCCATCCATGAGAAGACACAAGTGGCTCCTGATTATGGCTTAATTAGCTTGTGTACCCGGCGGACATTACTGCAGGGGCTGGGAATTGGGTACTTGATGGACCCAAACGTGACATCTTGAAACAATCACACTGCTCAGTGCACGGTGCTGTGGCTGCTTGACGTCTGACTCCTCTGCTCCTCCTCCTTCTGCTCTACCACACAGGTATCCAACTGGTTTGGCAACAAAAGGATCCGGTACAAGAAAAATATCGGCAAGTTTCAGGAAGAAGCCAACCTGTATGCTGCCAAGACTGCTGTAAATGCAGCACACGCTGCAGCCGCTGCAGTTCAGAACAGCCAGGCCAACTCCCCTACCACACCTAACTCCGGTAGGCATTCCTGCATATAGACAAACAATAAAAAGATCTGCCCTCCACCTCAGCCCTTAACCTGCTGCATACCTGCCTCACTCTCTCATGCACCATTCACACAGACAAGAGTGACAGGCTCTGCTCCCAGCTTGGGGATCACAGTGTCTCCTGTCTATAAGACAGTTGATGCCAAGCAAACTCATGCATAAAGAGAGCGTTCCTGACTTGTGAACCGAGAACACATGTATTTTTGGCAAAAAATAGAAAATGAGAAATTCAGAATAATGCCAGTGGGATTTGTTTTCCCTTGACTTTCTGTCAACTTCCTGTCATTTGTGATGTAATGGTATGTAGTTCCAGTCACTGGCAGTACTTTTTATGCTAAATACAATGACACATAATTGCTGGGAGCATTTCACCTACAGTAATACTGTTATATCAACATGGCATTATACACAGTTCATATTGAATTAGAGACATATAGAAACACAAAGCCTAAGAGTAGGGTATGTGTAGTCCGGTTTAATGAGAAATGTAAATCTGAGTTTGGACAAGGTTGAGCTGCGTCCGGATGTGGTAAGCTTATGAAGTGGTCCCTTTTTCTTGCACCCAGGATTCCAGATGAAAGATGAAGAGTTTCAGCTGGATTCTGCAGAGAGCAAAAACACTCTTTTAACCAACATGTTTACTGGTACTGGTCTTTTCATAAGCTTCTTATTGTCCTTGTCATTTACCATGTGATACCTCCCTGCCAACATTAGATTGGAAGTAGGTGATGTGGAACAATTGGAAGCTTAGGCAACCAACCACATATAGAAATTGCCCCCTCCCCTCTTTGTCGTGTGATTTTCATTTCATTTGTGTCTACTGCATTTGTAAAAAGATCTTCCTCAGTCCCTCTGCATATTGTCCTCTTCTGTTTGTTTCTTTGCAGCCCTTCCTTTCCCTTCTTCATTCTTGTAGTTGCCTGCTTTATGGGAGTCTTTCTTCAGTGTATTTGTCTGCTTGATTTGGGTCTGTGTATGCAGACACGTGCGTGGTGCGTGTGTGCGTTGTTTGTGCCTTCCCTTTATAGCCTTCTCATGTATTCAGCTACTTACATCCTCCCTTTCCAGGTTCTTCAGGTTCTTTTAACCTCCCAAACTCTGGGGACATGTTCTTGAGCATGCAGAGTCTGAATGGGGATTCTTACCAAGGGGCACAAGTCGGAGCCAATGTACAGTCACAGGTAGGATCTACAATCAGGGACAGTTCCTGACTACCAGTGCAGAGAGCTGTCCTTGTCTTGCCTGTGTACTGAGCCATCCACAGTGCAGTCTGAAGCACATTGAAACCAAAATTGAAAATGAGAAAAAATGCTGCACATGTGACGGGCAGTTCAAATTACCACAGCGAGGACTACTATAAAAATCCAATTGATTTAAGTGTTACTGACTAATTTCGCTTTGGATGGAATATTTTGGCAGCCAAAATATAATCCCACCCCACTGCTATCATGCTGCAAATCAATGTCCTGGTTACTTTTCCAATCTCACAAGAAAAGCATTTTGTGAATGTATTTGGCTTTGACTTGAACTCTTGGGTTGGTATTGGGTTTTTGGTATTCTCCTTTTTCTGTCTCCTATATTGCTATCCTCCTGTCTCATCGTGTTATTGTTTGTTGTTGATGTCTTCCATTTTGTAAATTTTAAGCACAACTGACACACAATCACCATGCACACACATATATGATTATTCATGATTTAAGTAAAAATAAAAGCTAATTCAAATCACATATTTTATTTATCTTTTGCATAGCCTCAATAGACCACGTAATGGATTTCAGCATGCTAGTCATGTCAGTGTGCTTTTCATTAGGAAATTAGCAGTGTTACAAATGTGCTGTCTCAGGACTCCCTCTGTGATTTCACACTAGTCAGTATCTGTTGCTTCACTGAGCATGTTTACAGTAAGTGATGACCTGCTTTGAGACACTGCGTTGACCAGATTGTCCACCTTGTCTGTCCCCTCAGGTGGATACCCTGCGCCATGTTATCAGTCAGACGGCAGGATACAATGATGCTCTCGGGAGGAACACCATGTATAGTTCACATGGCTTACATGTAAGTAGAGCTTTCATTGGTTTCATTGCAGGTTGCACAGGTTTTATATTAACCATATTTCACTATGGTACATTATGTATTACACTCAGATACAGAGAGACAAAACGTTTGTCAAATTTCATGACTCCATGAATTCAATAAAACAAATTACACAGCAGTGGAATACATCATTTAATAAATATATTTTAATATTTAGTTTTAATAAAACCAAAAATTAGATTGGGAAAATAAAAAAGGCTTTTTGCGACACTGTTGCATTTAGCTGTTTGGAAATGCTTTGCAGAAATTTCCATAGCCTTATCTTCCTGATAAAATATGAACATGCGATCGCCCGCAGCCCTTCCAGACACGGATTCCCACGGATTCCATCTTCCTTGATGAGGTTTGATATGGCTCCTTTTTGTAAAGCAGTGCACAATCTGAAGCTATCAGAGTAAAGATTAATTTTGTTGATGAGGGAGGATGAAGAGAGAGAGAGAAATAGTATCAGACAGCTCTCTCTCTCTCTCTCTCTCTCTCTCTCTCTCTCTCTCTCTCTCTCTCTCTCTCTCTCTCTCTCTGCACTATATCAGATCTGTATTTGCTCTCTTTATATTGTCATGCCTGTTGGGTGAAATGCACGCATATTCACAATCTAATATTATTTAAATTGTAGGGATCAAAAATCAGGTATTGCATGAACAGCAATGTCGCTTGAAATAAAAATATATATATTTATGTGAAAAAGAATCAACTCATTTTATGTAAACAAATGGTAGGGGCTGTTGCCAGGATTCAATGCTTTTGGTGTCATTTCGGCTTTGCTGAAGCTTTATTGCTATAAGCTCTTTAGATATGTCAACTCCTACCAGGATCAAGCGTTTTTCACTTTCTCACAAGGTTTCTCACTTCCATGCGCAGTGTAGACCTCTGCCTACTGGCTCATAAGAGCTCAGCATGATCCCTACTAAAACAGCAACATGACAGCACTAAGAAACCATGAAGGGAGTGAATGACAAAACATAAAGTAATGTAATATTTTAAATAAGTGAAATGGTTGAAAAAGCTTCTTTTTTTGCAGCAAACCCTGAAGTTCCACATAGATTTATTAGCATAGACTAACCTTTAGGTTTCTTGGTGGTGACGTAGAAGGATCCAGTAAAGGCTAGGTCATGCCTGGAGCAAAGCAAAGTCAGGCTGGCTAAGACTGGCTCTCTTGGAGAGGCCCAGCCCTGTCACTTTCACTCAGCTCCCCCCACCTCAAACCGGCCCGAGCCCTCCCTCTTCTTGACTGACAGGAGAATATGTAGCGACAAGCTGTCGGCCGCTGCTGAAATCTGCTTAGACACTGATTTCAGGGACTACTCCCATTGGTCGGAACACGAGACAAATTTGTTTCCAAGATGCTGATGCACAGACTAATCACACCACATCGTTGTGAAGTGAACATTTTGATATCAGCTAACATGTCAGTGCAACCACACTCTCAGAAGTCTCATTTTCCCCGTGTTGTGTTACATTTTGGGGATGAAAATGTACCAAGCTCATATTGCAGAGAACGTGATTTTAATCTCAAGATTTCCCATTTGTGTCCTAGGCTAATGGGGGGTGGCAAGATGCAACGACTCCGTCTTCTGTAATATCTCCCACAGAAGGACCCGGAAGTGTGCACTCTGATACCTCGAATTGATCCACTTTTATTGCATCTTCGCCTCAAGCTGGGCATGGACTCTTTTCACTGGCTAGACCAACTGCAGAGGATTATACAAAAAACACTTTTCACAACAGTTCAGTTTTTCCTGTACCTTAAAATGACATCGTCCATCATTAACAACAAGTGTTTCCTGATCGTTCAGCGTTTTCTTTATGTCTCCATGAATCAGATGTCATCACCATGCTCTTATTTGTTTGTGGTAGGGGTAAGCACACACATAAACAAACAGAAAACAACACTCAGATTACACTCTGTAAACCTTTAGGATAATTAGCTCCGCTCAACTTAAACTACCGGATGACAGTTGTGCATTTCATGTGACATTTTAAACAGCCATGTGTTTGTTTCTTGATTTAATTACCACTCCCATTTTGATAATTGGGTTCTCATTCAGTTCTTACAATACATAGATTAAAGCAGCTGTTTCTTTGACTGTAATGTGCTCGCAATCTTGTCCAGCAACTCAACAATGCTTCTGTTGACAGCTCAATGGCAGCTTTGTTGTTACTTTCAAGATTTATTTTTGCCTTACAGCCGTATACATTAGTAGAAGGAAATGGTTATTCAAACTCGGGAACATAAAGAAGTATAATTGATTGCTTGACTATAACATGACATCGTTCCATATTTTATAATTTGATGTTTAGTATGTACATATGTAAACATTTTTTTTGTACTCCTTATCAACATATCCCCAACAGTATATCATTCCTTCCTGACACACAGACGCAGGCCCCCCTTACACAGGAATAGTTGTACATAATATAGTATAAGAGTAATTATACATCCCACCAATCAATACACAGCTTTATTACCTCATTGAAATTCATAATAAGACAATAATTTCCAACATTTCTGTAGCTTAGAGTGCTCACTTACTACCTCTAAACAATATCACCACCATATATTATTTTTTCACCCTTATTTAATGTTTTTTTTAGTTACTTTGATGACATCCTGTAACACTGTAAACTCTTCATCCTCTATGTAATCTAATGTATATTTTAATCTTTTAATAAAATGCCGTTGCTGTACCGCAACCTAAAATGACAAAAATAAAAAATGAAAATGATAACATATTAATACGTTGAAAAAGAGTTGGGGAGGGGGGGGGGAGAAGATGTTGCTCTGTGGCTTTTACGAGGGAGTGCGATGAACATTGTTGATAAATTAACACCGAACAGTGAAACTGTTGTAAATATTGAAGGAAAAAAAACATTTTGAATGTTGCTCATCTTGTTACTAAATCATGCGGAAAAAAAGAGGAAAAAAAATCACTATAAAAATGTAATGCATAGAGGTTTCAGTATTCAGAACTGTACATTTCCAGCTCTGTTCAACAGGGTGCAAAACTTCTTTTCTCTCTTTTTTCTATTGTATGTGATTCTGAAACTGAAAAAGTCATGACAAATGATTTGTGGCAGTGATTCTAATGTATTAAAGATGTTTAGTGTTACTTTCTAACCAGACTACACCCTGGACTGAAAAGTCTTCCTTGTGGTAGTTGTGTAATTTCAAACATGAATAAACCTTTTGCTTTCATGACAGCAAGTGGTGCTCCCTTTTGTTAGAGTGAGAGAAGCCTTACACTTCTCTTCAACATTTTCAATTGAAAACAAAGCCTCTGCTTTTGCTAGTTCCTTTGATAAACGTTTGTTTTCAAACAATATTATAATGCTTATTTACATGTGCTTTACTCATTCATTACATTACATTACACTTCGCTTGTTAAACACTTTAATCCAAAGCGATTTACATACTCAATACTGTGGCCAATCCCCCAGGGAGCAACTTGGGGCGAAGTGTCTTGCCCAGGGACACAACAACATGCTGATCCGAAGATCTGCACACTAACTCACTGAGCCACATCCCCATTTATCAAATATAAATCTGCTCTAAACTTTCTAGTAATTTATTCATCCTTTGCATGCAATTGTTCCTGCAAACATAAACGCAGCACAAGGCCTTTACTCCTGTTTATTATAGTGAAGAGTAGGACTCAACCTGCTTTGCAGCTACTGTGGAGCTGATATGGTTAGCGCAATTAACTGAAATGTCAGGCACTTCTAATTCAGGCTATTTTGTCTGTTGTGCAAAGACAGCCTTAAATGGAACATTGGTTAACCATTCCACATGGAGATTGACATCCATTTATTCTCATTTTCTCGAGGCAGAGTTCTTCATTCCTGTCTTCCTTTTGTGCTTGTTGTCCAGTGTTTAATATATATCAGCCATTAACACTCCTAAAACTTTGAATTGTGTAAACAAGTGTTTTTGTACACTACTGCAAAAATAGAACATTCCTGCTCACAATGTGCAGCTAATTTATAACGTATGTGTGTGTGTGCACATTTATTGTTTGTTTTGAGCTCAACATACGAGTGTAGATACACAGGAAAAGGAGAAAGAGATGTAACAGCCTCACATGAGTTTAATTCAAGCGCAGAGCACAGACGGTTTCCCAGGAGAGCACATTTGTCCACTCAACCAGTGCAGAACTTCAATGAACACCTTTCTCTTGAAATCATATCTTTATCCTGATATCACACACCCATGCCACACATGTTCAAATGCATCATAGCGATCTACAATAAAGGAGTAGTGCCTTTGAGGTAAATCAACAAAAATCAACTTTATGGAAACTGCTTTGCATACCACCGTTTTTTTGTCACGGTTATTAAAAATGATTGCATTCTGCTTGAGGGAGGTTTTGCAGCAGTTTTTTATTTAACATTTAGTGCCTCAGTACAAGCTGGTTTACTACATTGTTATGCTGTTTAAATGCATGCATATTTCCCCTCACAGGAATTATGAAACCATTTGAAGTCCATACTGCTGTATCCTGCAATTTGAATTACAATCTATTTGCTCATTCTTCTTTTAAATAAATACATTTGCTTCCCAAAGACTTCAACTATTGAATTGTAAGTACAGCACTCAGCTAAATTGGCCCCAGAACCTTTTAAATAAAGAAGTTACATTTTCTGAGATTATGCCTATTAAAGATTTTTGTAAGGTTCATTAAAGATGACATTTTCTAAGTAAAATTCACCATGAAGAGCATGCATCATTAAATATGGTAATCTAGAATTATATTAGCAATATGCACATAGCTGCTGCCAATTAAATTAGAGAAAGATATCATTTATATTATTAAGGTACAGTTCCTATTAGATTACATATAACATGTAATTCTTTCGTGGTTTGATTTATAGCTTGAACTGCGTTGTTCACAGACCCATGTTATTCTGTATTTTTAAGGAGAGATTGTTTATATTAAAATGTAAAAAGCTGTAATTGCATCACGATCGCTTAATTGAATTGCTACGAGGTTCAAACTGAAATTCATAAGCTGGCACATATCTATTATTCATCTTTTAAATAGGACTCTTTATACACACACAAACCCTAAAAACATGGTTAGTTTATGCAACTATGCTGGACGTATTACTGCTTTCTGAAAAACTCAAAAAACATTTGGAAATTACGATATACAATGTGTTTTAGCTTTGATCCTGATCAGAGATTGGAAAATTTAAAGAATAAGAAACACAGACACAGATCAAAGCTCATTATACATAATATTCCAAATAGCAGATTATTGTGAATTGTTTTGTATGACAGCTGATACATTTGTTCTAGTTTCTTAAACAAAATAGCTAACATCATCATGCTAATTTAATAATTGTGCCTGATGTTAACACACATACTGAAGAGTTTTATCTGAGATATGGCTGACATTCCCATCACAAATCACACCAATTCCCAAAGAATAAGGCTTTGTTTAAAGAGACAGTCACAGGGAAGCATATACAGCCGCGGAAAAACTTAAGAGACCAATTCAGCATTACCATGTTCTTTTGTTTTATTATTTATAGGTATGTCTTTGAGTTAAATTATTTTGTTTTATTTTATTCTCTAAATTACTTACAATTTTTCTCTGTGTTGGAATTAAACAGACACTAGAATTCTTGCCACACATGTAGAGATAAAGATTTAAGAAACATTTGGGATGGTCTCTTCATGTTTTTCCGGAGCTGTATAATGAACACAAAATTGAATAAAATGCCTTGGTGTGAAATAAACCCACAGATTGGATTTGGCATTTATTTGTCAGACAATATTGCATCCAAACAAGAGTAAGGCAGAGTATGCTACTATCAAATAGGGATGCTGATTACTGTGAATCAAAAACGTATGCATTTATGAACTTTTTCAAGACTTAAATGGATACATTTGTTCACTTTCTTTGAGAGATATACTGTATATATTAAAAAATCCATGTTTCCCCTTAATTTAACAGATATGGTTAACATCGCACTTCATGTCTTCTGGAGAGCCCTTTACATAATGATTTTAGCTTTTTTTAGAGCTTGCTTCATGAGATGCTCATAAAGCCATGAGCTTGAGAGTAGTGTACATTTGATTTACTTAGCAGGGGTATAATGGACCTGCACTGATCTCTTCAGCAGCACCGACTTCTATTACTAGATGAGTCCTGAGTGGCCTTTGAGCTTAAAACAGTAGAGTTAATTAACATTTGATCCCACCTCTTCTTACATCTTAAGAAGTTCATTTTCAATTTCATTTCAGCCCATTCGCCCATTTTCTCGTTCGAAGATTGCTTTACGATCACACGCAGCCTCATCTCTGAACCGATGGTGGCTTATCATAGCTTGTTGGGCAAAAGCAAGCATGTGAAGGCTTGTGACAGGAGACAGATGTTTGCCTTACCTCTTAGCAGACGCGTGTCAGCAAGCAAGGGCTGCCTTTGTGCTGCTCAAATACACTGACACCAAGTCACAAAAAAAAAAAAGCATGGATCTGTCTTTCTCTCTTTCTTCGTGTCTATCCCTCTCAAACAAATTACAATAGAATTCAATCAAAATTAGATAATTATATCATGTTACTATGTTAAATCAATGGCTGCATTTATTCAAAGTTCTGCTGTAAGTTGTCTTCATAAGGACTACATTACGTCAACGTGTCAGATGATAGATGTAACTTACAGTGTGGAGCACATATAGTTCATATAAAGCCACTGAAGCAAGTAATACATTTAACCTAATTGGGCTGACAGCTCTAAAATTAATTTAGATGAAACAGGTTTTAATTAAAATCTTTCATTCATCATTTTATATTAAATGTTATTTAAGAAACAAATGTCTCATGTTTAAAGAAGTGTAAGTAATTTAACAAATAGAAAATGTGTTAAACAGGGATATCCTATGTCTTCTGTCACTATGCTAACAAAGCGCCTAGCAGCCCGAAAACATTCCTTAATGTGCCTGTTACACTTGCACAGTGACGTGAAGAAAAAAACAAGTTGTGAGGCATATTAATTGTACAAAACAATTTGTTAAATTAATTAGGTTGGCAGAAGGTGTAGTGGCTGCAGAGTCAAGAGTGCATCCTACATTTTTGCCTGGGCAGTGGCTGAGGCATGGAAAAATAATCCTGTTGTTTGAAGCATGATCAGGTGACATCAAAAGAATGGGACAGACAGCAATCTGTGGTTTGAATTTAAATCTATCTTAAGTCTAAGTATAATAAGTTCAATGAATATCCTGTACTCCCCTGGATTTTGTCTCATGTTTCCCTTCCCTCTCTCCCAGTGTGTCCTTTCTCTGTCTCCCTGTCTTTGCATGTACATACATCCTGACATCCAAACACAAATGATCCTGTTGTCAACTTCTGGAAAACAGATGAAGCAGCTGAACCTGTTTGTTATCTGAGATGTAGCAAGTAGGTCATTGCATAAGCATACCAGACAATAGACTAAATTCATGTAAAAGCTTGTGACAACTCTACGGAATGTGACAACATGTTTGTGACTGGATGCTTCTGATGTTCTTTTTATCCAAAACATAAAATGGACAGTTTAATATCCTTGCTACATTTCCTCGTACTTGAGGTGGCATAATTCAAAGAAGGATGACAACACGTTGAGAAAGATTATCAAAAGCTTCTACGTTTATTCAGCGTAGTTTTGAGCTCCTGTACAGACATACTTATATTTGAATATTATAACCAGTGTGAACCTTATTGTTCACCCTCATCATTGTTAACTGCAGCAACACATTAGATGTTCCAGCAACTTGCAGAGTCTGCAGGGAGCAGTCATTTCTTTTTAGTGCATCTGGATTCTGAAATGAGATGTAGTTGTGTTGAACCTATCCTCTCATTGATTATTTCCAGCAGCAGAGATCATTGCAATGCAGTATGCTTCTGTATCTTTTCTCTTGTGTATCTTTGTCTGTGTAGGCAATGCACTGTGTGTACTGTTCAATGTACTGCCGTGTGATGATTGATACAAGTTAGTTAGCTTAACATGAGGCCAAAGCTAGCACTGAGTCTTTTGCTAGGTGCAGGGACTAACAAATGTTGTGTTTATGTTGACAAGAAACCAGCGTACACAGTAAGTTACTGCTCCTGCACTAAATCCCACTAAACTAGCAAATGACTGCTTGTACCCAGTCTGTATATTGTAAACAAACATACTATTACATGGCAATGAATGAGCTTTATAGTAGGGTATTATTCACCGTTGGACAGAGCCGGGCTAGAAGTTTCCCCATGTTTGAAGTATTTATGCTTAGCTTAACTAGCCTGCTGCTGGTTGTTTAGAGGACAGAGATGAAAGTGGTAACCAAATTATCATTTTACAGAAATCAATCCAAACCTGAAATCCACCACCCAGCTGCTTTGATCCGGGTAATTACTTGAAATAAAAACACATTTTTACAACAAATGTTCACTCCTCCATGCCCTATCTAGTGCAGTTTGGCTATAGGCTACATTGTGTAATGGGAAGTCATTAGCTTTTGGTCTGATGCAGTTTGTTCTCAGTCCCTCGCCGCTACATTTATATTTCATATTTTATGTTTCACACTGTATTAACAGCTGTGGCTTGTTTTTGCCATCTGCAGACAATTACTTTAGTTTACTTGGCTTTGTAATAATAACATGTTTTCTTCTTGCAACTCTCTCAATAGACAACATACTGCAAATTCTTGACAGGTGCTGAGGCATTTGCTCGGGAGACATGGAGAGGAGGATTATTACTGCATTATTTAGTTCTCCTGAAATAAACAAACATATTCCCTTCCTGGCATCATGTGCGAGTAGCTAGTCAGCATTGTGTTTTGCATCGCTCCGGCTCGGAGCAGCCAATTATGATTTACGTTGACTACCAAGAACCTCAGTGCCCCTCTTCACTACCAGCAAGACCCACTTAGTGTCGAATATTTCCCCCTCCATACCCCCTCATTTGCTCAGTATCTCCTCCTTTTATGACCTTTTTACATTCACCTTGCCTTGTTTCACCTACTTGCTATCACCACAGTGGCTCAGGTTCCGCTCCACAGTCTAGTTTCAGTATAATAACTTGACACTTCACATTGCATTAGTCTTAGTCCCGACAACAAGGTTATGTGACCTATAGTGTCAGAGAGCATACACCATACTTGCCTGGAGTAGCTATTTATCAAGACAGCTTTGGGCCACCTATGATTCAGAGCAGAACAAATACAGATGTGAGGCGGTTATACTGAGGACATATTTGTCCAGCAACCACAGTTTTGGCTAGCAAACACCATCATGTAGTTGTCTTTCACAGTCCTTTGAATGGGACATGTGCTGTAATTCTTTACAAATCACCATTAAATGGTGATTGAAATTTATCATAAAAAAGCAAGCATAGTCAAATTCAGTGAATCTGGTGTGAATTGTGAAATGTAATATTTTATAACTTCATAAATCGGTCTTCTTTGTTTATTCTCAACTATTGATGAAGAATAATGTGCAGTGGTGTTGAGCGCCATGCATTGAGTGGATAAGGAGAAGAGGGATGGAGGCGGCTCTTAACCCTGAGGAAGTCATTAGGAGACCAGTGACCTCACTGGTGCAGCGCTCAAAGAAGATGCCCACTGGCATGATGTCATATTTAACATGCCATCAGTCATTCTATCACCCCTGGCCATCAAACCTGATGAGCACAAAGATATTGACCATTTGAGATTGTGAAGATGAAATGACATAAAATGAGCTTGCATTTATGTGGACATATTGTGTGTGTATCAACAGATTTCTGACATTTGGCCTTTTTGTCACTTTCATCCAGTGATGTTCAAAAATTGACATTTGGGCAATATCCTATCAATTTGAGATGTTAAATTTCCTGAGACAAACTCCCTTTACGTGACCTTTGACCGGGTCCATGAGTTTGCTTTGGGAATACAAAGTGTATGATTTAAACATTACCTTGTACACAGTATATATCTGAATGTCCCTACATTTCCCAACACAACACAATCCCTGCCTGGCATTTACCGGAGAAACCATGGGAAATGTAAGTTTTAGCAACTATGAAGAGACTTAACTCTTGGACATGTTTTGTATATCATATCATAAACATGAATAAATACACATTTATTATCAATTCTATTTTTATTTTATTTTATTATGATTAAAATAGCAATTCCCTGTGCATTAGCCCTTAGAGCAAAGCAAGGGCATGGGTCAGTAAACATCTCAGATTAAACATCATTCATAACAACAGAACACAACTGCACTGTATGTTGTAAACAGCAGAATATAGCAACAATGCAGCCCTTTTACACACTGACATCATGATATCATTATAAAACTAGATAAAGAAAAACTGTAGGTTAACTGATAAAAAAGGTAGTGCCATTCAAACAACACTGTGTTCATTTGCATTCATAAAAAATCCCTTGGGACTTTTCACATTTCTCTGTATTAAGCTTCATTGTGCTTCAAGAATCACCTCAGAAAGCAACGTAACCAGTCTGGCTACTTTGTTGATCTGTGCTACCATCTGCACCACTGTGCTGCATAATTTATTTCATTGCACAAGAAGTAAACCCCTATCACTCTTCCCCACAATCGCAGCCTTAGTAAATGTGTTTATCTTGTTTATTCCCCCCACCTTCTCTCCCTCTTTGGGTCTCTGGGGTCCGAGCTGCCCCTGTCTGCTTCCTGGTGGTGTCTGGGAGCCCAGGTCTTTGAGGCACCAGGATCATTTTCCCTCTGTAGCTGTTGTCACTAGCATGGACCCAGCTAATTCATCTTGCTAATGGCAGGTGGGTCAGTTGAGCGCTATAATTGTGATTTCCGCTTTTTTTCCCCCTCTCTTTCTGTCTCTCTCTTTTTGTGGCTGTACTTCCTTGATCAAAAAAATAGCAGGAAAAAAAGCCAGCACAAACTTTAAAGGCAGACAGCCCTATCTGCCATCAACATGTTTTGCCATATCATTAGGAAGATATGAAAATTCAATTGTTTTTTTAGTTAAAAGCAAATAAACGACAAATCGTCAAGATTCAAAGTTACGTATATTCAAATGCCATACATATTGGGTTTTGCTTGTTGTTTGGATAAAGACTTCTATACTAAACTGAATTAGAAAATGTCAAGGTGTGTCAAATGAAGGTAGGATTTAGGGTAATTTAAGCACTAACATTGTGTAGATGCAACACAAAACCAAATACTGTCCTTGAGATAAATAATAAAATGTACTTTTTTTTCCAGAATGGTTATAATAAACTCTGTGCTTTTAAAAGAGTTAACAGATTTTTTTTACCAGACTGAATTCAGCAGCCAGTTGGACTCACTGGGGCATGAATCTCCAGAGAGCAGTGGACATGGAATGAGCCTGGGCTGATTTCAGTCAGGAGGAAGGTCGTCACCACACAAATGAAAAACATGAGAAGTGGTTGAAGGTCTAATCAAGTCCTCAGACTGCACTCACTGGGAGCAATTAGGTTACTCCCTCTCCCTCAACATAGGTAACCAGATCCTCCTATTGACATTCTCAATAAAAGGTCATTTACTTTATGGATAAAATGATCAGCCTCTATAAGCCTGAGAACCTTGTAGCGTAAAATGAACTTGAAAATCAGGGTCAGAGCTTTGACCAAATATTGTACGATATTTTAAAAATTGAAAAGGACATAAAATCGAAGAAATGATTCACATAAAAGATCAAGAGGAATTTATTTAATGCAATAAATGCTTGCTCTTTGTGTTTGGCATCTACATGCAGGATCTTCACTGCATGAATTTCAGGAACTTGGCACAGAGTCTAAGCCAACCGCAGGAATTCATTACCATCATTGCTAGTCTGACACAAATTAAGTCCTGGTACTTTCTGTCTTGCCTCCCCGACCACAATACTTCATCATAAGTCATCCTTAATTTGTATGGTTGTCGCAGGCACTTGTTGTCAAGTCTGTTAGCTTGCAGCTCTCTTTGTCAAAGCCTGTCAGGACTGCACAGACTGGCGGGGAAAGAGAGATGATTTTCACACTCTGATTCCACCTACAGTGCCCACAAAATCCCTTTTTTCCTCTTAACCACAATGTAAAATATAGTCCATGCAAATGTGTGTTGTACTGTTTCCCTTTTCTATTGTATCCATGTTTCAGGAAGTATGAAGTCATAGGGGGAATCCTATATATGATACCTCTAAAGACGAAATTTTACACCGTACAAAATATGTAAGATGATGCTGTTTTGCTTCAAAACCCTGTTTCAAAACAGGATTTTATTGATGGGGAGAACATGTTTCCTGTCTCTATTCTTCACCCCCTCGGGAGGGATCAACCTGTCTCTGTTTCTTCTCTGAGCATCTGGCTTTTACAACGCAAATTAAAATTAAATACAACTTTGATGGTTACAGAGTAAAAATGAATATGGGGTGAAAATGCCTGATGATGCTGTAGAAATTGTAATTTGCAAAGGTTTTAGTTGCAAAAATGTAGGTGACTTATGATTTCCCTTTTGCCTGGGTCATAATGAGCTGCATCTAAATTGTGTTAACTGGGTCTAGACTATCTTTAGCTTTAACACAGTGAAACAGACAAACACATATTATGGCCTCCTTTGTGGGAAGCTCTTGAGGGTTAACAGCCATATGTCCTCAGTCAAGCACACATAATGGAAATGGGATGAGAGGGTTGACAAAATCACCCCCTGCATTCTGATCAAAGAACTAACACTGTCAACATTAAACATATGATAATGTTATCATACAAGTCCAATGGCAATTAAAATAGCTTTTCACATAATACAATAAGTAAAAAGTGATCTGCACTACAGCTTTTAAACTCAATACCTGTTTACTTTTGATTGTTACATGATTGTAATGTCCTGTTGTTGCATTTCTAACAGCTCATAACACACAATTGAGCGCAATAAAAGGGCTTATTCAAAGTTTTACCTACAGATAATGCCATGTTCTAGCAGCTTCTTCTTAATATGTACACAACATATGTATTTTGTATGTGTGATACTGGCAGTGTGAAAACCCTATTGGCTGTATTGACTTTATTATTATGGGTAGACAGCTTTTTCTCTCCTTGTGATGATTGCTGTTTTGTTTCTTTTGCAACATATTAGCAATCTGAAGAACTTATTATGCATGTAACCAAATCTAAACTCGGTAAGTGTCAATTTTCATGTTTTCCTTCAATAGTTTTAGTTTTCTTCACATTTCATGGTCGCTGTTTCGTCTTAAATTGAGGTAATTTAATACAGAAAACATGAGATTCATATTTTACAGAGCACTACACATGTTGGCACTCTGACTCTACTGCAATGTGCAAAATCTCACGGAGCATTTATTACATTATGGGGAAAATTGCTTCTGGAGCAATAAAACAAATTCAGTGTTGCATGAATCTGCCTTCATTTAGTGAAATATTGTTTTATGTTATTAGAAAATAGTTTCTCATTTTCTAATTGTTTACAACACCTGCAAAAATGCATGGTTTATTTAATCTTGACAAGATTATGTCTGGAAAGCAGCTATGTTAACTGAGAGCACAAACGCATTGAGTAAGTGGCAGATTTTCTTCATTGTTTTCTTTCTTTTCAAAAACCAACCAGCAGGACTAATACAGAGAATATTGTTTACTTTGGTATGAATTTGGTCATTTCAACGTGCTACTCATTGTACTCTGTTCAGTAGTCTTTAGAATAAACCTGTTTATGAAAATGTCCAATAACAAAGATATTAAATCAGTTTGTGAGAAAATAAGAGCGAAAGTTATTTTAAATTACATTATGAATCATTTCTTAAACACTAATAACAAAATAAATCTTAAAAGGTTTGCTGAAATGTTGATTGTTTGATTTTAAGAGTGAGCGCTACCATGAACTTGTCACATTGAAGGTTATTTTAGGGTTTTGTTTTCATTTTTTGTTTTTTTGGCAAATTTAAGGAAAATCTCATCAAATGACATTGCATCGCTTAGAAAATGAACTCGTGTTTAAACTCCCTGAGATGTTGAAGGTTTCAATGTCATTTTTTTCAGAAGGAACCTGACTACAAAACTGTTCAAAATCTGGAAACATTTTACTAGCCTATTAAACGCAATCCTGGATAATACCAATTTGATAAGACATCAAATTGGAGCTAGCAGTCAGTTAGCATAGTGCAAAGACTAGCATGAATATAGTTAGCTTTACCCTGTCAAAAGTTAACAAAAGCCTACCCATACAAAAACAAAAATGTATATATGGGTTTTTTAAGGGGAGATGGACTTGGACTGGATGGAGTGACACTAGCTGATTCCCCCTTTACTCTTTTTGCTACGCTAAAATAAGTTAAGCTAACTGTAACCTTATGTATGTTAGGCTGACATATGATAACAAGGAATGAGCATATTTACAACATATATCTTTTAACCTTTACATTTATTTTAGGCTATGTAGTTTGTATTGATATTGTCGGTGTATGCGGCATATAAATAGGAGCTGTATTTATCTGAGAACAGGGTAAAAACTGAGCCTCGCCATGTAGGCGAATGAAGAAAGTCATGATCCTGTAATTGTTTATGGAGTAAAGCATTTAAAGTAATTACTGAGGTGTTGCAACAAAACAAGCCAGGCTTTGAAGTCCTTTTATTTTTATTGTCTACGTCAACTGGTTTGTTCTGAATGGCTATAAATGGAAAAAGCTCATTTCAGCAAAAGTTGTCACACCAATACATCTTGTTATGTGGTCATAGTGCTTACTTGCAAAGTGCCAGTCCTATTCATGTCCGAGTGGGCATATGCCACACAAAGGGCACCTCACACAGAATTGATTGTAGTCTCAGCATAAGTAGAAGTAAAGTTGGACTGATGCATTGACATGACATCACAGTAAACCTCGACATCAACACATATCTGGCTATCTTTGGAAAGTGATGATGATCCTAGCTGTGCTTCTCATCAACAGTGAGAAAGATTGCCATGTACAGCTGTCTGCGTGCCACATCCATTTGACATGTTGACACAGTAGGTCCTTAAAAGTGCATGTGTCAGGAACTCGGAACTAATAGTGCAATGTCTAACTTCAGAAGATTAGCCAAGCAGCGGCATAAGCTGTGGCTGCTCTGGTGTTTAGAAGCCGTTTTTGAAAAATGTGTGTGGCAGTCGTACGTGAGGAGAGAGAAATGAAGGCAACGGGAAAGGCTCTGCAGGAGTGGAAAATAAGTGAAATGTAAGTCATAGGCAGCAATATTTTGATAAAGTAATCATGCTTCAGGAGCAAAGCTTGGACTCTGATATCAGCCTTTGGTGATTCCACGGAGCTCCTCCGAACATGGCAGCATCAGATTTACAAATTGAAAATCATTAATAATTCTAACCAGGATGTGATAAATCTGGAATCACTCCCGATGAACCTGGACACACTTTCATAAATCAAAAAGATTACTTGGAAATTTTTTAAAATCTGATGTCAAAGTGTCAGGCTCACTAATGGTTTTTGTAGATCCCTCGCCGTGATATATCATTAATCTGAGATACATTTGAAGTGTGTCACCGGGGCAATATGTGATCCCTCTAATATTAAGAATATGCTGGTCTGTGTCAATACAGGAGATAGAAAGGATAAAGCGGGTGGGGGTGCTGGGGAAAAAGTTGCCTTGGGTTACATTTTGATAAGGCGGTTCAATGAATATTTGAAAATGACCATACACAGCTGGAACTGAAAATCCTTACGTGTGGACAGTGATGATAGCAATAATCTCACATAATAGATTGCAATCAACACAGATAACATACAGTTCAAATGATAATAGACAGCAAAATCCACATCACTGCTGAAACACCTTCTTTATTTTGAGTGCAGCGTTTGTGAGACTTACGAGTGCTATTGTGGAGAAGGAGGTATTGACTGTGATGGTGAACAGGGCACCTCTGTAATCTAAATGTCATTCACTGAAAAGCATCTCCCACACAGCCAATGGCTTTCATCTGAATGTGGCTCCAAAAGATTCAATTACTTTTTCTCTCCTTCTATTTCTTTCACCCTCTGATCTCCACCCTCCTTCCCATGCACTAGTTGCTTATCTGCTGTGATTATAGTCATTATGAAGCAGCCGTGTCTGCAGTGAGATTTCATCAGGGGCAGACATGCTCAGCCAGCTGCCTCTGCAACCAGGACCTCTTTAGTAAAGGACTGAAAGAGCTGGAGAGGATTTTTTTGCAAACACACTTGAATTACTTATAAGTATGTATTTGTATGTATTCCCTAAACATTATTTAAATGAAGTGGCACCATGTTTAAAATCCATTATGTGCTATAGAAATGCTCAACTCTGTATGTGTTCACTATTCTGGTGAGGCAAGGGGAGAAGTATAGCAGCACACACTTCTCCCCAGCTACTCTTTTCATGTTAAAAATCTGTTTCTCGCACGTCTCCGGCTAGGTTTCAGCAGAGGGGGTGGAGTTTAAATGCGATGGAACAAAACTCATTTTCTGACAATGACATCAAAGGAGATGGCTGCTTTTGTGTTTGAAGTGTAGCATGTTTGAAGTGTTCTGAAGACAGTGAAGTGGTAGGGCAAGTTCATTGTTGCTTCGCTCTGGGGATGATTATCAGCTGCTATCGGCGCGAATCTCTGAAACAACTGTCAGCATGACATGTGAATAATGATCTCCCTTTTTCACATGCTGACGCCTAACCGACGCTGACACCTAAATACCTACAGAACTACTCCAGTTCAGACATTGCTTCCTTCTGTCTCTCCTTGGCTGCAGATTTAGACAATTCATAGAAATGATAGAAATTACGGCAACATTTTATTTTCAATTTTGCACTTATAAGCACTTTATTAATAACAATTAATACATGGTTTACTAACACAATTAAACTGATACAAATGCTGTTGTAGGATATTTAGTAAGGACATTTTAGAGTGTATTTTTAAGCCTATAATCATAACTATAATGCTTATAAAGCATTTATAACTGCTGCATAAAATGCAATGTTTGCTTGATTTCAGCATAACTAGTAGTTATATATAATCATAGATTTACAGGAGTTTTAAGCATTTTAATCAATATACTGTAAAGTTGTGGTATAAGTTAATATGCAGCCCCTTATGCAAAATCACCTAATAAATGCTCATATACTGTTGTATGGCAGTATTAAGATTGTTGTAAATGATCAGAATATGGTGAGTAAAACAAGTGACTTAGATATCCAAATCAATAAACTGTACTCTTGATTTGGTGATGTGGCATTAAAATAATTGTAAACTTTGTACCCATAAAACGGGCGCTGGTCGTTTACATGCGATATGCTTTATTTGTAATAAAACATGCTGTGAAAATGTGAATTACATTACAGTCTTTTATATTATTAATGAGGTATTAGCACAATTGTCAACCATTTATATATTAGAAAATGCTCAAATTTGCTTAAATGAACCTACAGTATATGTAATTGAATAATCGATGTTAATGATGGCCACAAAGAGTCATATATGCAAATACAACATTCTGTCATGTCTTAAGGGTTTACTTGCCTATAGCTGTTAAATTGCATATGTTCCAAAAAAGTATACTTTATTGGAATAAAATGATTACTTTTATAATACTATACAAACATATCTATTATCAATGAATATCCCCATTACATATTTGCAGCCACTTTTAAATCATGTCACTTGCAGATACAGTGCCTCTGTATTTTTCCCATGATTGTCTCTGCTGTTTGATAATGGTATGAGTCAAAGAGCAATGGCTGTCACTGCCCTTAAATATAAACCAGTCTTTGATATAAGCTGCCATCATATAACTGTTTGCCCCTAATGGTTACATTAACCTAGTAAAATAGACAGTTAACAGTCCTCCCTATACGTGTAGTGAGCTGTAGATTTAGTTTGGCCTCTAAAACCCTCCTCCACTAACTATTATTGTACATGGGTTGGCAGTCTATAGTCCAGCCTGTAAAATCTTTCAGGAAGGGTCATTAAGGATATTTCATTATCTCCATATTGCCAAGGTCAGGTTGTCCATATATCCACTTTACGGCTGCTAGGGGAATATGCTGCGACTGTAGTATAATAGACCAGAAAATGTCCACACCAGGAATGATGGGAAATCAATATTAGGCCCAGCTCATCAATACAAACCCCATTTTCACAAGCAGGAAGAAGGTACTCGGGGAAAAAAATGTTGAGGAAAATAGATTGAATCAGAGCCCGAAAATAAAATAAAACAATGTTTTATTGTTAATAAAATGTTTGTTTTTCTGGTGCACAATATGCTGTGAGACTTGTCACAGAAGAGGTTTAAACCGGTTTGGCTTGATTTTGTTTTAATCTGCCAGCACTGGATCAGGCAGTCCATAAATGTCCCCGCGCAGTCGTGTAACCACGTTAAAGCAGAAAGAAACATGGGTTGTGACAATGATTTGCCCCATTTGTTACAGAAGTGGCAGGGGCCTCAATCTGCCTTTGGTTTGTTAGAAGAATGTTGATGCCTTCAGTTTATTGCAGGGTAATGGCTAGAGGAAATGTAGGATACCGACAAACAAAGGGGATGTCTATATCATTACAACTTACAGAGCGGATGTTAAGCATTTAATCATAACTGAAGAAATCCTATCATACATAGATTATTTTCACAATTTCAGTATCAATTAATCAAAACCTTAACATAGAACATAGACAATATCCTTCAAAGGTGCAAGGTGTAAATATTATAATGTGAAATTGTCCGTACATGTACATGTACATAAATAAATAAACATAGCAGAGCCCGTTGTGGTCCAACAAGGAATTCACAATGCGCTATGGTGGAGAAAAGAGAAAACAGCCTGTGGTTGTTTAACCAGCCAGTGGTAGCCTTGGGCGTTGTTTGTTTATGCAGCACAGCTTCCAACAAATGAATATCACACTGGCAAACTGATGTTGGAAAAAAGGAGTCTGCATACAAAAGCATCTCCCTCCCTTTCCAAACTACTGCTAGCATCAAAACAATCCAAAATACTCCAAGTGACAGCCGTTTCTTCTCTTTCTCCATGTTGCATTTAGTTTTTAAATTCTACCTTGGATTATTGTATGGCCCAAACACTGACTCACTCCAGTTACTGTACAGAAGACACATTGTCTTTGTGTGAACACTACACATTGTCTGCTACATGTTAATGGCTTATTGACCATGTATGGTGTAATGAGACCTTGGGTGCAGGGGCAGCCATGATATATGAGGGTGAAAATTGGCCTCTACTGCACTGATGACCTAATTTCAATATTCAGGGACTTGGGGATGGAAATGACACTTTTCACATTTAAGTGCTCTGTATTAGCCCCTGGCTTACTGTACCTCGGCCTAGTCCCACTTCACAGGCAGAACAAAACGCTGCACAGAGAGAGTGTTCTGGCTGGTGTGGACCCGCCAAAATTACAACCATTCATTGCGGACACAGCAAGGTGTACACTCTACAACCACCAGGCAGCGTGCACACAGAGAAAGCGTTTTCACTCGGTCCAGGAGTCACCTTCATCTTTTCCATTCTGCTGGCTTGATGCATGCATTCAAGAAAATAAAGCAGAGGCAGATTCCAAAAGGGCTCTGTCTTCAGAGATAACCTTGAGGATGTATGGCATTTAGCATTCCGCTCAACCCCGACCATGGCTTCCTGAGAGCGGTCACGGCTTCCCTAAAGCACATATTTTGATCCCTAGCCTTGCGTAGAGGAACATTAATACCTTTTCATGCTAAATAGGTGTTTTTTCTTTTTTTCTTAGGGGAGCAGCTTCAAACTGGAATTTAAAGACTGTCATTGCATGTTAGGGCATAGGGGGATGAAGCTCAATGACCTATTTGCATTTCTGTCTAGGAGAGAACAGAGAACACCAGGGTGAGTTATAAGTGTAGTGGAAGATTGTGAAAATGCAGATTTATTTATCATTCAACCTTTATTTCTCTTGTATTAGTGAGTGGAGGTGTCATGTTTGGCACATCGAGACTCTGCATTCTGCCAAAGAGATGTGACGCCAAGAGAAATAGGTGTTGTTTTAACCTTGAGCCTGATTTAAGCAAACATGAATATATTATGTGTAGTATCCCTCATCCCCCAGCTGACATGCTCACACTGTAATTTTGCTATGCTACTGTATATTAAGTGCAGTTTTTACTGCAAAAAGGAATATGAGGTGTCAGGTTCTGCACAAAGGACATGTGAACCACAATATGGCATCTTTGCTTTTGTTCTTGACAAGAGAAGAGTAAATCCTAAAAGATGTTCTGTTTGCTAGATAGATAGATAGATAGATAGATAAATAGATAGATAGATAGATAGATAGATAGATAGATAGATAGATAGATAGATAGATAGATAGATAGATAGATAGATAGATAGATAGATAGATAGATAGATAGATAGATAGATAGATAGATAGATAGATAGATAGATAGATAGATAGATAGATAGATGGATAGATAGATGGATAGATGATTCTTTTTTCACTCACCTGAGATGCCATACGAGTAGATTGGACATGTAATGGCCACAACAAGCCCTACGTAAAGAGTGTTTGCAGTGTGTGTGTGTTTGTGTGTGTGTGTGTGTGTGTGTGCCATGGGGACAGCGCAGTAGCTCATGGTACTCCGACAGGTCCACCGTGTGTGGTGTTCTGCAGCATCAGCAGCCGGACAGGGGCCAGACGGTGGATTTATGATGCCAGCGAGTGGAAATGACCTGCTTCTGTCATTGGGTGTGTGCCCCATCACGAGAGGCCCTAAACTATATTGGCACAGCGCTGACAGACATGTTTGTCATCCAGTCAGTTTTGAAGATACCAAGCAAGGGGTATTAGTCCTTTGACAAGTCCCTCCACTCAATCTGTGTGTGTGTGTGTGTGTGTGTGCGTGTGTGTGTGTGTGTGTGATGCTGTCTTTTCTGCTCAATCTACTCTTTCCTTGGCTTTTTACTTGAAGCGACTCTTTCGCATGAGCTCTTTGTTTGTTCCTTTAATGATACTTCATTTCTTAAAGTGATTGAGAAATAGAAATATGTATACTAAAAATCTTATGAGTACCTTTAACAATATAGCCAATAAGTACATGGCTTGATTAACACAAATATTATTCATTTTGAAAATGACAATATCCAACTATAATTGTGATTAAACACTTTAGAGAAGGCATTGATGAATGTTATCATAAATAGCACATCATATTATCTCCTAAACAATAGTTTCAAATGTCAATCATGAAACATTTTCACAAACTGCATCGGGAGGGGGCTTGTAACTTTCCAGGATTAAGTGTGGATGTGTTGCATGAACAGTGACACCTTCTGGCATTCTGAAAAGGGCCAAAAAATGAATGGATTTAAAATGTCCCTCACTGCCCGTTTCACCTTGGAAACAGACAGTAATCACACAGGCAGAATTTGCATTAGCACTACAAAGTACCAATTAGCACAAAATGTTGTATCTTCTGAGGGACACAATCCAACCAGCTATTTACATATTTCAGTTTTTCTTTATGCAGTATTTGATTGTTGCATGTGAAAGCACTTCCTTAAGTTCAACTAAGGACAACTTAGAAAAATAGCAACACATTCATGATTAATTACTTAATCTAAGTACTTAGAGACAGGGGAAGTTGGCCTGTGTGTGTAGGTGATTAAATCAGTCACATTTTAATAACTTATCTCCAAAATGTGAAACATATGAACAAATTCACATGAAGACATTGTAGGGACTAAGAACATATTTCATAATTTATAAATATGTATCTGAAAAATGCTCGTTGCTTTGCTTTTGTTTATAAGCAAGGCCGACATGTCAGGAACATATTCAGTTTAACTTTTAGCATATATCTTTGAGTTTCTTTTATAAACTGCAAAATATCCATGCAATAATACCTTAGATTAACAGCATGCACTCCTGAGAGGATAGTAGCTAATTGCCTTTGCATTTGTGCTTTAAGACTTCATTACTCAGCACTCATTTTGTCAGACGATTATCTGATCAACGTCTGTATTGAGTCCAGTTGGGTTCATTTTTGCCCATAAGACAGGATGGACAGAAGCTCAAAGAAAGCTGGTGAAAGAAGCAAAGAGTGGTACGTGGTTGTAAGACACATAACATAGTAGTTGTTACTTTAATGTGTGTGATTATTGCAGGGAATATAAAGAAATTTTCATTGGTAACAAAGCCCATAGACTGCCAAGTGGGTAAAGGATCCAGCTGTAATTTAATCACGATCATATCTTAAATCAATCTTTTGTCAGCGTAAAATGGATGAAAGATGCTCTAACAAAAGCAATCTCACAACAGTAAATCACTCGATCAGCTCATTTACGAGATGCATAGCATTTATTAAAGGACCTAAAAAAAGAGCACTTCATTAAATACTTTAATGGGAGTACAAAATTCTAACAGCTTTTTTTTTTTTTTTTGCCGTTTTGGCATTAAAATGTCTGACCTACTTATGGGATTTACACAGCAGACACCAAATTCTGTTTCTATCCACTTAAACTTCTTAAAGATTTTCCATCACCAAGCAACCATCTACAGAGCCTTGCCTCACCCATCCACTCCAATGAATATTTTATAAAGATGCAAAGATTTCCTCCATCTCAGTGTGTAATCAAATGCACACAGTGCTGCAGGGATTTAAAGAAGAGATATAGTCACATCTTAAGGAAGAAATCCATTTTTCTTTAGCCTTGCATTCATTTAGGAATCAATGAGACTCTCAAGAGATATACTTTTTGTATCTCACACACACACACACACACACACACACACACACACACACACACACACACACACACACACACACACACACACACACACACACACACACAATTGGAAACCTTTTTGTTATTATTCTGATCTTCTGAGCTTTAAATGATTTCAGACGGCAAGCATTAATGGACTGCAGATACCTAAGAGGCTACCGTGTAATGGCGCTTAACTTAACACTTATGAAACATATAACTGGGAGAGGAAATAAGGTCAAAGCAGTAAAGAAAACACTATTCAAACATAATAAATACAGCAGTGGTGTAAAGTAACTAAGTACATTGTCTTAAGTCCTATACTTGAGGTACTTTACTATTTCCATTTTATGCTCCTCTGTACTTTGATCCTAGCCTGGTAATACTGTCAGTGCCCGATCCGTTCCCCTCCGGCTGCACAATAACAAACTGTTTCCGATCGCCGATATCAAGCAATAAACTCTATATACAGACAGTATAATGTGAACTGCCAGCTGTTTCCGGTTAGGTAAACTAACTGGCTGCCGTCAAGTACCGTAAAATGCAGACATGCGTGGTACAAATCGGGCAGGAAAACGTTGAGTTTCCGCGTACGTCATTACGCGCATGTGCAGCCGGGGGGGGAACGGATCGGGCACTGACAAATACCAGCCTGTTTGACTTCGATTCTCTCCGGCATACAGTCTGGAACAGAGTCATTGGATTTGGATTACTGTAATGGGTGGAAAGTTGTCTGAAGTTTAAAATCATTGGAGTTCCCTTAACCAATCACTAACGTTTGGTAATGACGTATGTTAAGCGCCGAAGGGCAGGCTCTGACCTGACACTTCCTACTTCCGCCTTCACAGTAGTAAACAAATCGCTCTCTGCGAGCGTGCCTGTCAAAATGGCTGTCAACGACATTGTGTCGATGTTGTCAATGTAACCTAAGGATTCAGGGGACAATTCGTCACGCGAAACAATTATTTGAAAAAAAAAGACGAATTCCTTCAAGAGTTGAAACAACCGAGCGGATAGCTAGTAGCGTCTCTTCCTCCGTTGCCATTGTTGAACTACAGACTAGACTGCAATTCAAACTCGGCACCAACTTCGACATTTTCGCTCTCAACCCCTCCCCCTGTTCCCTGATTGGACCGATAGAATTTTGAGTTCCAGTAATCGTACGTAATGAGTTCTTGCCTTATTTTTACAGTCAATGGTTCTTGCCCAGTCTCACTTACAGGAGCCAAATGAAATTGGGCGGAAGTACGTAGGCTGGTATAGCCAGGCTACTTCGATCCCACAATTCAGAGGTAAATCGTGTACTTTTGTTCCACTTCATTTATCTACTACCTTTAGTTACTTTTCAGGTATATCCATCCATCCGTCTTCTCCCGCTTTTCCGTCAGGGTCGCGGAGGTAACAGCTCCAGCAGAGAGCCCGAAACTTTCCTTTCCCTGGCCACATCAACCAGCTCTGACTGGGGGATTCCAAGGCGCTCCCAGTCCAGTGAAGAGATATAATCCCTCCACCTGGTCCTAGGTCTACCCCTCGGTCTCTTCCCAGCTGGACGTGCCTGGAACACCTCCCTAGGGAGGCGCCCAGGTGGCATCCTCACTAGGTGCCCGAACCACCTCAACTGGCTCCTTTCAACGCGAAGGAGCAGCGGTTCTACTCCGAGTCCCTCCCGGATGACTGAATTTCTCACCTTATCCCTGAGGGAGATGCCAGCCACCCTGCGGAGAAATCCCATTTCGGCCGCTTGTATCCGCGATCTTTTATACTTTTCAGGTATAGATTAATGATAAACAACATGACCAACACTTAAAAAATACTTAAGTTAAACCTGGATTTAATTCACAATTACTTTAAATAAGTTGACCTTTACCAGCTTTGATAAACACATTCATGCATCAATAACTATAATCAACATTTCAAATATATTATTTTTAAATTGGCCAATCTGCTTAATGAGTACTTTTACTTTTGGTACTTTAGGTATATTTTGATGCTAATACTTTTGTACTTTTACTTGAGTAACATTTTGATAGCAGGACGTTTCCTTGTAACAGAGTATTCCTACACTCTGGTACTAATGCTTTTACTCAAGTACAAGCTCTGAGTACTTCCCCCACCTCTAATATAAATTCTGCATTCATATTGTGTAAGTAATAATTGTTATACAAAACAGACTTATATAACTTAAAATATCTATCCACAACTCCTACGTTTCAAGCGATTAACGTATTCACTTTTTGTCCTTTTTATTCAAAGATTAAATCTTACAATTTGTTTCCATTTTACAGAGATGAAGAAATACACTAAGAAGTGATTAATTTAATACACATATTTTTCTATAATAATCAGTGTTTTCTGCTCAGCCATATTTCCATTAGAGTGAATTGCCCTTTGGATATCTGATACAATGTTTTCCTTGGAACTATTGGCACAGTGTGCAATCCATTTGGGTCCTCTTGTTATTTTTATTGTCATGTTTGAAATGCTGTAAAGCTGAACTGTTTTAATTAGTACTCTGCACTTTATGGAGATCATTGTTCACGCTTGCCTAATTATGTTGAGCTGGCCCAAATCTCCATCAAAGGAAGCCATTATCCTACATCGATGGTAAAGCGACGGGATTCCATCTTCACCCCCCAGACAAGGCTATTACTGCTCTGCTTTGGCATGGACACGCTAAATAAACACATCAATTTCATAGGTCTGGAAAGTTAGTGGTTGTAGTTATCGGCTGCATATGGTTGATGATACAGATCCTGTACTGTGCATCCCAATTGTTTTTGCTTGGAGTGGATTGACCAGCAAATTTCTGTCATTTTTTCTTAAAACCACCAAGCTACTTCCTGATGGGAAACCAGTAGAATAAATGAAATGCTATACTTCCATTACTTACATATTCCTTTGTAATGCCTTCCTAATGGCTGTATTTAAGAGCAGTGGGGGAGGGGGATGATTGGTGATGTAGTCTTTTTTTTGTTGTTTTTTGCATGCATCCTTGCCTGAGAGCCTAGTGAATGTGATGTTTTCAGATTTGATTAGGCAGCCCAGGGGCCTCAGCAGTGCTGCCCTGCAATAGGCCAGCAGGGGCCTTGTACAGGCGTCTCATTGCTCACCATGCCTCAGTGATGATGTACACATCGAGTGTGACCGCCCGCTTGATTTAAACAGCAGTCCAGCCTCGATGTGGGAGTGCGCTCACTCAGTGCAATATTGTGGCCCATTCATCCAGTAACCACTGGACATTGGTCTCTGCCAAGTATGTCGGGTTTGCCACCACATTTGTGTTTGGAGTGAGAGAATCGATGGTGTACGAGCGCCGTGAGACTTCATGATTGTGTGCCACATTCCCTTAACACTGCAGGAACACATGTCAACACATGTATTGACAAGAGCAGATTCAGTACAGTGTCACAGATTTAAATCCAATCAACCGAAACCTTATTTTATTTTCTCTGACTACCTGCTACTTAACTATTATTTTGCAACTATGCAGGGCTATTAAGAAGCAATAACTCACATTCTGTCTTTATTTCAAATGGGGTTGCTTCAATATCATCAAAAGTGTGGTGGCTGCTGTGTATTGTTTATGATGACAAAATATAGATCAGGGTTGTAAAGATATGGACAATTTATGTGTTTGCTTGGTACATGAAGGAGGTCTTACTTGTTAGTATTGTTTAGTTGGCAGCGTTGTATAACATTCAAACTTATTTTTTCAGGGTTTAGAATAAAACAGCTCAGCTTGACCAATTTCCGTGGATCCTCAGAGGACAGTTTGGATGTAAATAAAGAAAGAGCTTTTTAATATATATTTAAAGAAATAATTAAAATATTGGAATTGTAATTCTTAGAAAAGTGTAATTTAATGCCGCTCAGTTAACCGAGACCTTTTCTTTGTAGAAAGTGACCGTAGGTTCTGTGCTGATGTTTAACTGGATGACTTACTGACTGCTCTGCACCAGGATGAAGTTAAATTCATACAAACAAAAGTAACATCCAATGGGCTGAACACAACTGAAATCAACCCAGCGTATCTCACTAGCATAGTCACACACACAGCAGCTTGGGTTCCCACAAAAGGGGTAATGAGAAAATGCACAATGAATTTTTTTAATGCTTTGATTTAAATCTCTTATTCATTGCTCCGCACCAAACAATGATTCTATTTCCAATTTAGTGGCCTTGTAAACTGGCCCATCACACCATTCCTCTATGTGAGAGCACATCAGCCTAGAAGCACGGAAGTTATATTTAGAAATCCAATTCTTTACTCAGACGCTCAGCCCTACAGGCCTTTGCTTTGCACAAAATGAACAAAGTTATTTTCATTTCCTAATGGTCACCACAGTCAAGCAGTAATGAGCAGGGCAGAGGAGGATTGTTATTTTCTTAAGGACCAAATTAAAAAAAGAAAGAGAAAGAAAAAAGGAAATCCTGAGTAGTTCCATGATCACAAAGGCAAGCCTAGAGGAGAGTTTGCAGTTCATTAGTCTACACACTTGGTCCTGTTGGTCCTACAGGGTGAGGGGAATATGGGTGATAAATTGTGCATCCATACACTTCCACAGAGCCAAGTTGTCATTAAAGGCCCAATCTGGAATTGGAATATAGTGCCACCTTTGAGAACCACCTGCTGCAGTGGTGGGTTTGTATTTATTTTGAAGGGCTGGGGGCTTTTATAACTGCCAGAGAGAGGGGCTGAAATAAATACCACCAGGTATGTTAGAGCCCTTAAATGTATTTTGAAACCAGGATGATTTAGCTTTGGCAAAGTTTATGAACCGTGTGAAATTGTTTTTGGTAATGTTGTTTATCAAAGTGTAACTCGTGGATTTCTATAACCCATATTTACGGATAAATTAATAATGTATTTGTACCTGAAAAAGGATTTGAATATACTTTGTATTCCACTGATTCTGGATGAGTGAAGTGTTGCCCATTGTTGTTGGGACAGTACCACAGGTGGTACTCTTCTGCTTGATTCATAAGTGAGGCCACCGCTGTATATCAAATGGAGGTAAAGCTGCCGGGTACATGATGTAGTTCTTATACTTTTGGACTCTTCACTGCGTTGCTGTGATGAAGGCTGACATGTGAAGTATGACATCATGCCAGTGGGCAGCTTTTTTTGTGCTCTGCACCAGCGAGGTCACTGGTCTCCTAATGACTTCCTCGGGGTTCAAAGCCGGCCTCCTTCTCTGCAGCCCATAGGGTCTCCCCCCTCCACCCGGCGCCGCTCACCCAACATGGGCAGCTCAACGCTTGGCTAGCCTCTCTGCTCATTGTTCTTAATCAAGAAATGTGAGGCATAAAGATGCAGAAAGTCAGTTCATGCATGCCCAGTGGGGTCCTCTTTGTCAGACAGTCAGATGAAGCCGAGTGGAAAGAACCTTTTATGTTACACACACACACACACACTCACACTCACACTCACACTCACACTCACACTCACACTCACACTCACACACACACATACATATTCAGTTTACATGAACATGAGCTCCTGCTCTTGATATAGCATTAGATGCAGTTGTTGTGTATTGCAATATTACAACAGCACATCCTCAGATCTTCAAAGCGATGCATTTTAAGCACTCTAGATATTCATTCTTGGTCCAAGTAATGGACCACAGGCCTGGAGTGATTTTCTTTCTTACTTCTCCTGCATCTAAAGGCAGGATGAGAGGCATGTAAATCAGGCAGCCCATGTACTTCTTTAATATTTAACATAGGTTATTAGACAGGGCAAAGATTTGACCCCCGAGCGCTTCTGCACATCACATGAATAACTAATGTTGGCTGATTATGTTAATCAGTAGTACCAGGCAGTGATGACCAGGAGCACAGCACCACTGCTGCAGGAGGGAGCTATAATCTCAGACGCATCCCAAAAACACAGCCCGAGCCCATCATTAGCTCTGAAACACAGACACTGCACACTGTGTGCAGCACAGGGTGATTTACACTTCACATGCTCAGCTTGAATTTTGCTTTAATATGTATACTGGAGATAAAAATGCTGCATTTTTGGAAGCTACTAGCTGTGATCTCCCTTAACAGATAATCAAATATTTGCATAATGATAAGAACACTGAAGCTACACCAGGCAACTCTGCATGTTGGCAGCTCCAAATGGCAGCGAGAGGAAATAGAAAATGTGAAACTTTGATATCTGGAAATCATGTAATGTGACTTAAACTCAAACTATCCAGCTTACCAGAGACGCTTGATGTGAAATTATGCCAAATACACAACAACAAGATTAGCTCATACATTTATATCTGTCAATTTATGTACGTAGATTTTTGGTGAGCACATATTGCAGATCAGAAGGGTAACATCCACATTATAGTTTGGATAAGAAGCATCTGTTAAAGTGTCTTATGGAAGGTTGTTTATCTTTCAATAAGTGATATTTCAGTTTTATGTACGTAAAATTCAATGTAAGTCTGCATGCATTTAACAGCTATGCCAGCTATGGCATTTTTATCATATGAGTAAGTGAACTTTGGATGAGCTCAACCAAAACACTTATTTTATTTTCTTTCACAGATGACAGTGCTGATTTTAAAAGCTTATTGCTGCGTCATAAAGCAAGTGCCTGTCTTTTCTCCTGTTTGTTTTGAGGCAAAGATAAAAACATACTCTCGGAAAGCCATTTAGAGGTAGAAGCGGCTGGATCGTGGCTATATTCCCTCCCCATCACCAGAGTTCTTTGGCCTCCACCATAAAGAATTCCAACGAGACAATTTTGCGCAGTGTGGGGTGAGCTGACAGGGAGTGTTATTAAAGCGCAGGGTGCTGACCGCTCTCAAAGTTATTAAAGTGCTGTGAGATTGTGTCTGTGATAGCCCTGCCGGTCGGGATGTCCTTCACACACACAGGTACATTACAGTGGGGATGCGGTCATCGTGGGGAGAGGGGGGTGAAAAGGAGAGGAGTAAAGATAGACATACAACCACCCACTATAGAGCAGTGTCATTGTCTTCATTCCTCCATTAACGATAACCACAGCTAACTCCAGTCTAGAGATTCCCTATTACCACTGTTAATAGTTCAGCATTATAGCCTCTTAACATTTAGAAGTTGGGTGCTCAATGGTTGTACAGTTAGCTACATGAAACGTATTCTGAATTTAGCATGCATGCACCATTTAAATTGAATTATTTGAAATCTTATGACATTGTAAAGCAATAGCATTTAGGAAATATTGAATGGTATGGCTTTGATGGTTAGTTTGACTGTGGGGAACATTATAGTGGCAAGGAAACGTTTATTATAAGGCTATGGCTGACACTGTCTGGTCTTTTTCTGTTAAAGGAATATTGGCATTTAAGGAAAAGTGTTGATTTAGCTTCTTGGCTAAGAGTTAGATAAGAAAGTGCAAAGTATCCTGATAAAACGGTTTGTAGGACACTTCAACTTTTTTCTTCATTTTTCCAACGATTATCCAGCAACATGTGTCTGTCTGCGTGTCTGAGCAACTTTTTGAGGTGTTGTTTAAGAGTTACATGATTTCAACAGTCGATAAGTCAACATTTTAGTTTAAATAGCTAAGACCAAATAATTCAATTCTGGTTTCACATGGGACACCAAATTGTCTCCTGTGTTAAAGCTGGTTGTTTTTTTGAAATATTGGTATAGTTTTACAGGGAATTGTGTAAAACCATCACAATTTACAGGCTAGGTCCATTGCAATGTTGGTAGATTCATATTTTAAAGACATCCAAGTCTCATCAAAATCAAACTATTTCTTTGAAATGTGGTCTTCTTTAACCTCGCATGGCAACATCTTGGTTACTGGAAAACCACTGAATTATTTTTGTTTCATTTTAATAAATGTAATAATTAAAGAACGCATCTCCCAAAAAACCTAGCTAACAAAAGATACTGAATACAGTAGATATGATTTGTGTTTATTTACAATATTATAGATATCAAATAAGAATAATTTGTTAAATGTAAAAGGACTCAAACAGTATTGACCAACTTATTATAAGGTCCTCACTGGACTGCTGTCTGTGGTTGGGCCCCAGAGTCTCAGAATTTGGGGGGGGGGCAACTGGCTTTGTAAAATGATAGGCAAATGGGAGGAGGGCTAATGGACTGATTCTGTGTGTTTTAGAGGAGAGGGAAGAGGCCTGCAACATCAATCTGATGTCGGCTCCCTCTCAATCTGTTTCAGCTCCGCTCTGACATGACAGCATGGGGGACTACAGGCCTCGATTCATCACCGGGTCTGGAAATAACAGGACACTTCCAGTTTGTCATAGTAGATTAGTCTGTGGCCCGTAACCACTGTCCTTAATAGAGTCTCTAGCGTTTCATCTGAGGTGTCCACCAGACCACCACTGTAGACCCCAGGGGGAACACCAAGGCTGTATCGACATCTCTTGTACTGCCTTACATGCCGAGACAGCTGCTCTGTATTTCACCTCTACTGTATAATGGAAGACAAGGAACCAAAACAAGTCAAATATATTTTCCTCTTTTTGAGACTGCATGGACTATCAATCATCAAAACTGATATATGTGGGGAACATTTCCAACCCACAGAAAAACTCTGGAGCTTCAGAAACAATTATCTAAAGCCTATAAATCTATATCCTGCTCATAAAATCAATTGATTGTAATCCATGACGTTTCTTAATTGGTGATTAGATGTAACTTTGAGGATCACAGGTCCTGGCAGTGGAATGAGCCTAGGTCTTTAATAAGTGTTTGACCATCCAGTGGTCAGGTGTAATGGACAGTGCAAGGTGAGGCCAGGACTGTGATACAGTAGCTCCTCTCCTGACCTTGACTGGCAGTATTGCTCTTTGAAAACCTAAGTGCCCATCTTACAGTATGCCTGAAGCAATTTAGGAGTCCATACACATTCATATAAGTCCAACTTATTGATCCTTTTGCTGCTGTTCACACACAGTCTGGCAATGTAGAGTTTCAATTATCACTATGTGACCTGCCATTGTCTGGGGAAAGAGTGTGATCTATAGCCAGCGAACCTGAACGTTTGCAAGAAAAAAATATCAAAGAAAATGTGTGAAACACCGACACAACCAATAAATACATATTTTGCCCTCGTAGACATAACGCAAAGACAACTAGTAACATTTTAGACGTACATAATATTATGTCTTGACAAAAGCTGATATTCAGAGTAAACCTAGACCAACCAAAAAGACAACATCATGATTCATCTATGTCTAAATTAGGTTTTGGGTGTAATGGACATGTAGCGGATTCACGTCATCAGATTACAAAAGAGGGTAACAGAACATGTGATCAGATACCTGCTACATTTTCCCCCTAAAAGGGTGATTACTAGCAGGATTACAATGTTACAACAGATTTTACAATAGAGATCAATAAAGTACAGGCAGATGTACTGCTAGATTGTATTTATTGCAATTGCATTTATAATTGAGGTAATCCAAAAGTAAATGAAAGTAATCAGGTTACATTACTTTATATTGTGATAATTAGATTGATTGGGTTACATTTTTTTTTCATCTCAATGATTTTCACACACAATTATAGTCAGCATTGTCTGCAGACATACAGTATAGAGGCAGTGGAGTCAAAGCCCCTGATGGATTCAGGGCTGGTGGGTGGTTGCTTATTTAGCCTGGGATGATGTGTGCTGTCTGTGGCTCCTAAGGCTGCCCCTCTTACTGTTTACCTGCGAATCCTTTGGGGTGAGGTTGAGCTGAAAAGCCCGGTCGGAGGCAGTCAAAGGGAGCGTGGCGCAGTCTTGACCCTGGCGCTCCACTCATTGTGTAGTGCAGCGGTGTAATGAGGCCCTGTGTGGATATTGATATGACAGAACAAAAGGCCAAGGTGCAGTAAGGACAGCAATCCACACGTTTCACACCATTTGTTTTTCACACCGTATCCATCACATTAATGGGTCACCTTTCTGTGACAGCTCATGATTACCTGCTTACCCATGGAGAGAAAAGGGGGTGAGAGAGAGAAAGGAAGGTAGAGAGAGAAAGCCTGGTAAGTGCAGAGAGAGAGAGAGATAGGAAGGAAGATTGGGAGCCAGGGTGCTCCAGTACTGAGGGTAAGGGTGAGTTGGGGTTGGAAGGGGGGCTCAGGGAGTGGGGGATGGGAACCTGGCGCCATTTTTTTTATTCTTTCATGAAGATTGGCTCCGGCCCTGTCATCATCCCCACAGAGTGAATTTATGACAGGTCAGCTCTCCATGTAGTCACCTGATGGATGGAGAACATCCAAGTTTATTTGGGGCACAGTGGAAATGGCTGAACAATTCCTTTAAGCACCAACAGATTTTTTTCTGTCCCTTTTTGTTGCACGAGGAGAACACCTAACATTCAACAAAAGAGATTTCCCAAGAAATTCCCGCTCAATTGTACGTCTGTATTCTAATTTATCCCCTATTTTAACTTCCTAAAGTACCTTTTTTATTGTAGGATTTACATGAATTGTGAGAAGGTAATGGATTTATAATGCCGGGTAAGTGAATAATTATGAGCAATAAAATAATAGAGAGCAAATGTTTTTCTCCCAATGATCACATAACTTGATATTAAGTTTTATGATGTATGAATATTTTCTCAGTTTTTTTCTTGCATCTCCTTGCTGATTATTGCCCATGCATGGCTCATTTGCTGTTATGCCCAGCAATTATAAATCCTAAAACTCTTGACTTGGATACATTTTATTGTTGAAACAATGAGTCTGCTGCTGATACTCTGGCAGGATGATTTAGACAAAATATATATATTTTTCTAATGAAAGTTGTTCTGACACCTGCTCTGGCCTCGCTCTGAAATTACAAACTATTGCAGAGGAATACTTAAGTTTGATTTCCAAAATGTAGAACAGAGTTTGGCTTCAGTGAGTATACAATCAAAAGAGCTTTTGTACTCACAATATTTAATCATGTTTTAATGTTTTGCTTGTGTCTTGCAAATATCTTATGTTCTGCTTAGCTCAACAGCTATTGATGCCGTCCAATGCCAAAGCACCACTACCGGTGTCGTCTATGAAATCTTAAGTCACTTAAGACGTCTTCCAGTCATTGCGATGAAATGGCAAGATCCCATTTTATGATAAAATAAGACTAAGCTATGTATCTCTAGAATAACCTTAGCTCAGCATATCAGGTGAGAGGCAGGGGACGATAAAACAGGAGCGGGAGAGATCACTTTGTCCCAAATTAAAAGTCAGAGTGTCATCTTTCTGTCTAATTGCCTGGAACCATTATTGGACACTGCAAAAAATAGTGTCTGCATATGCATTTATTTTGTAATCCATTGATGTACTTCTCTCTGAGTGTAGTCTAAAGGGACCCAACCCCAGACATGCTAACATGCTCTTTTCTTATGAATGGGGGAACGATTGCAGCCTGTACTGCAGAGAGACAGTTTGCCATATGTCAAAGCACCCAGCAGATATGAGGTGATGGTGTCAATACATCTTGCGTCTGCCCAGTGGAGGCTTACTCCGCATTACACTAAAACATGAATAATATGAGTGGAACAACGCTGTGTTGGGCCCGGACGTAAATCAGAAGGGAGAGAAATTGCTGACAAGTTTTGCTATTAAAAGATAATTGTAATCAAGGTGCAAGACGAGCAATGAAGTGGTGATAGCAGATAGATAGACAGCTGCAAAAGATGGATTGTTTTAATTTGCACCAATTAAATTGAAGTTCACTGGATCATCTTCCTCAATCTTCATGAATACTTGATTTTGTGGCCGCTACAAAGCCATTAAAAAGAGTGATTGGACTCTTAACACTTGGTATACTATATTTTATGCTATACTTTTATTAACCCTTTCTAATAATAGTTTCTTAATAGGAGGCACTAAAAGACACACTATAAGCACAAAAAAGGCCTAGTATGCATATTATGATTATGAGTATTGCTTTGTCTTTAAAGGATGATAACAACTTTTAAGATAAGATCTTTGAAGTCGGCCACTGCTTGTGTCCGGGGAACAGTTTTAACTTTAAAATGTATAACCTCACTGTGTTTCATCTCAACATTAAGCATTATTAAAGCTGTACCAGCTGACCAGTTATTCGTGTTAAATGAGAGTTCTTTAAGTGGAATGTTCAGTTGTTTTTTTATTTTTCTTGTTGTCACCAAACTTCAAGGAAAAACCAAAACCGACAATTCCTGAGTCCATCTCTCAATGCTTTTTAACTTCCCTACCTTCCATACCATAATGTCACAGTCAGCAGCTCAGCACCAAGCCCATCGGTTGCTATAATGAAGACGTAAATCTTTAAAGACGGGTCCCAAATTCTGTATCTAGATTCTTTTTAGAAATGTATTTTTTAATGTCTTAATAGATCACAAAGCACTGTAGTTTTTTGCATCCATTGCACAAATGGATAGTAAATTATCCATTTGTTGTCGAATATTTTCAGCCGCAGATAAATACATATTTGGAATAGAGCAGAATTTACTAAATAATATATATAATATATACTGTATAGTTCCTTCATTGACTTGTTGATGTGTCTTTACTTTCTGGACTTAAATTAGGCTAAGGAAACAGACACTAGTGAGCTTTGTCTACACAGGCAATGCTAAGCCTTTTTTATGATGATTACATAATGAATTAGAAATTCATTGTTGGTTTTTCACGAGATTTGTTGACATAAACGATGAGTTAGGTAGGTAAGTCAAGTTTTGCCCTTTTTTTTGCTACTTAACAGCATATTGAACAAATTACAGAGCTCATCAGTCGTTAGGAACATTGCTAGAGGGTGAACGTAAGTGGCCATTATAATACCTCCCTATGGTTGTCCCACGGATGAGAAGAGAACAACTTAATGTTACACAAACACACACAATCACACTTCCACATACACTAGATGAATGTATATAAAACATGCACATATGCATATGTATGTGGAAAAAAACCAGATGGAATACTTTTCCTTTCTCAAATGTCAATCCTTTTATTCTGGTTTTCATGGTCAATTTAAAACAATCTAAACAAAGGGAAATGTGCAAATTTCCCAGTCTGAAATCGTTCAGTCTTAATTGATGCTGATCCTCTCTTGATGGCCATGTCATTTATAAAGGTCAGCGATCTTTATGTTGGTTAAAGTCTGATATATAGAATACACTTACAGTATGGTTTGAACAACCTCAAAGGGAGCTCACAGACCCTTTGGAGCAGAAACGTCATGTATTTAAGGAAAAGGTATTTGGTATTGGCAGATGTAAATTGATGTTGTAAATCACAATTTCACACACAGGGAAGGCAGTGTGGCAGTGAGTGTGGTGAGGCATTTCAGCGGGGGCTGGGAGCAACGTTCCACAGCGTTTGCTTCTGAGCCAGACTCGCTCCGAGGCAGGGGTGATTAGTGCTCGTTGGTAATTTGGCAACCTTGACCATGTAACCTTGCTAAAGCTGGATTAACATTTTACCCTGGAAAAGCCAGAGATGCCTTAAAACATGTTCCATTTTCCTGCTGCTTATTATGAGACAACAGCCTACAGAGGCTATTCAAATAAGTGCCCGTACGATGCTGCATGAGCACTCAAGGAGAAAGTCTTATTAGACTTAAGCATGCTAAGTGTCAAAAAAATGTTGACATATCCATCTGACCAGTCACTGAAAACATCACACTTTACATATTGTGAGCACATAGATCCCAGGGGTTAACAGCCATGATAATAAAACAGCTTATACATGAATTTGTACAAAAAGTAAACAATATTTAATTTTCAGACCTTATAATGAAAGCAAATGTTCATTGTTGTTACTACACAAAATGATTGGGTCAAGAGTTAACCATTATGTTCTCCTTTTCAGAAAGCAATACCCTTAGCTCTAAAACACTATTGATTGCTTTAATTTATTTTACCATTGAATTTCAAAAAATGCATGGAAGTTGATTGCGTACTTAATAATTAGTGTATGCATGTCAATGGGAGGAAAACAAATGCAAAAGAAATGAATCTAGCAATTGGTAAAATGATGGCAACGAAAACAAACTATAGGCTTTATATCATCCATATCTACATTTCGACACATTTCACTTTGCTTTGTGTAAAGACACAGAATTAATTAAAGGTGAAAGATAATCAAAGATGATGACAAATGACGTCCTCTCTGGAGAGATAACTACAAAGCCTCCCCCACTTTCCGAAAAAAATGCAAAAATATCCCTTGAAGGACCAGTTTCACATCAGCCTTTCATGGTAATTGTTCTCCATTTTGCTTAAAGTCCTGTTTTTCATTACAATACAAGGTTGTTTGCTAATTTCCAAATGCGCCTCTTGTTTTTGTGACATTGGTATATAAGAGGTAGGTGGTATAATGCCCTCCTACAAAAAAAGCGTGGGCTTATTATTGAGCCTCTTTATCTTTACTGTAGCTAAGTTGTTAATTAGCTAGACCTTGAATTAGATTATTTGCATGTCTGAACAAGGGCTAAGGTATTAATGCTCCCTTAGGACAAACTGTAATAACCTCTTCGGTGGCTCCAAGATCCCTGTGGAGGGGGCTGCATGGACGCTAGCCCCTGGAAGGAGGGAGCGAGCACAGCCATTTCATCCAATTAGCTGTGGATTATACTGCTCCTCTCCCTTTGAATCCTATTTGCTGTGATAAGGTGTTCTCCTACAGGGACAGAGTTGAGCTTTGCTATCAGGAAAAATGATTAATTCACAACCCAATACTAAAATGCAGTGCCTTCCATTTCACAATGTCTGACATAGGAGGAAGAAACAGCTCCGAAATCAATACAGGCACTAAACAACCACACAGGAGAAGGAGAGGTTGGGCAAGTGAGAAAACACCCGGAGAGTCTCAGAAGCAAGCTGCATTTCATTCTACACATCGCACGTATACGGCTCTCCGTGGTATGGTATGTCTTTGAATTATTCAGAGCCCGCTAAACCGTGGGAATGGTTTTAAGACTAATGTGGCACAATATCATGGTCGCTATTGTTATTGCATCGCACTGTGCAATTTTCAGAAATATTTACCTCTTTCTTCTGATCTTCCCAAGGGCATGTATTTAAATTGTACAATCCCATGCTCTTGCACCCCTTTGAATAAAGAACATGGTTACATATAGGATTGAGTCAAAGGGACATGTATTTTCCGTTATCTGTCTGGGATAAGTGTGGAGAATCCAGAATATTTTCCGAGCCCTCCGACGCCGCACAAATGATGTTTAAACACCCAGCACCTAGGGTTTAATTAAGTCCCTCTAATCGTGTTCCAATCAGAAGCTTGGACTGATGGGCTGGAATTCCTGATGTGCATTTCTGTCAGTCTTAATTGGATAATTGATTGCCAATTTGAACCTGGCCACACACTGCATACACAATAAAGCGCCTGGCCATGTTCCTTGAGGATTCATTTTCCATCCGAATAAAGATGCTGCTTCGATAGGCAGAACTCCAACTATTGGTCTTACTGAAAAATAAACCCCAGCTGATGATGGAAGTTGGACATCCACTTATGAATGCCTTTTGAAATGTTATTCATGGGCACTGTATTGTTTTTGTAAATTAATTTTTTATCATCCTAAGGTTCTTGGTATTAACATTAGTATTTCATACAGAGGTGTATAGCATCTTAAGCAGTTCTTGTTGTGTGTGTCCTTCACCTGTGGTGACAGTGACCTTTAACAAAATATGTTATAGTTTGTTATATACTCTGCATACAATCTGACAATGTAATTAAAATGGTTCAGTTCTAAATACCACTTTTGCACTTCAGACAAAAAGGAAAACAAGGGGGTGTAAGATCCTATTAACACCATATTATTTCACCAACTCAATTACTTAATATATAGTTAAGTATACTTCTATGGATTCAGAAGTGAATCATTGCTGTTATTTCTCATTGTTTGCTATTTATACACCAGTAACATTGGCAAGGTTGACCTATGTTGACCTCTGAAGGCCCATTAGTACTAAATCATTTTGTTCCTCAAATGCCTAAATTAGTTACAACATTTAGACATCCTTTAGATACTTGGATACATAAAAGTTTAGTTGACTAATTGAGTGAATTTCGTACACAAACATTTGAAGTAGGAAAGTATTCATAGCATGCTTTAAGTATTGCACTGCATTGCATCATGAGGTGTTTCTATTTTTCAGGTCGCTCAGTGTGTCCTGTTGTGTTAGTGTGTTTTGTCAACACAGCAATAGCTTGAAAACCATCAAAAGGTGATGCTGAAGGGGAGAAAAGGTGATAACGGAAGACGAGGAGAATATTAATATTTATCAGGTAAAATATGTGGGACGGGTATGAAGGGCTTCATGGATACAGACTCACAATGACTGTTACTTAAGCCATACACACAGCATAACAAGCTCAAGATAGCTCAACCTACACATGACACCATAACAGTCACATAAATAAATATTTTGACCTGGTTTTCAAAAAATTCAAGCTGATTTTCAGAAAATTACACAAAAGATGCTTTACAGGTGCATATAATGTCAAATTTCCTGTCTCAGATTTTTTGAGTTTTATTGTTCAATAACACTCTATTAATAGCATGTAATTAGCACTGAATGTTTTTCCATAAAAGACATGTTAATTTGATCACAATTTGTTTGCAGAAGAATTAATGGTACAATTGATACTTGTGTTTTTAGTGTAGGTGTGAGCCATAGACTGTATGAGCTTACATCAACAACAGATAATAACACATTTGCGAGTCAGGTCACCTAATGATATCACACTATGCTAATGGCAACCAGATTTCTAAATATCTTTATGCACTTATACACATTTTCCTTGTCAGAGAAAATTTCTCTGGAGAATTTGAACTGCCATGGTTTGATGGGAAACAGATTTAAAGAGTCATCGCAGCACCGAGGCGATCCCCTCTGATCTTACCCATCAGTGACCACATCGTACTCTCCTGTGCATTTGGTTCCATATAACCTTCACTGCTGAAATGTGTGTTTGAAGGTGTCCTTCGCTGTCAAAACACCACAATTTTATAATTTGTTAGAAAAACATTATTTCAGCTTTTTCTGTAGAGTGAAATTCTTTAAGTTGACCGTGCCAAAGTGTTTTGACATGCCAAGGCAAAAGACTCTGGAGGCCTAATTTTGTGTGGACAGTCACGATTGCCTATGAGTCCCACTGTGGGTGGGCTTGACTTATTCTAGTCTCAAGGTTCAAGGGTTCAAGGGTTTTTAATGTCAGACGCACAATAGCTACAGTGTAGTTAATGGCAATGAAAATCTTAGGTCCCGAGCTCCTCACTCACTCTACATTTCCTGCACTGTTTTCTCACAAGGAATAGCTTTTTATCTGTGAATAAGAATTTTTCCAAGGAGCCAAATGGTAAAGAAGGAATTCTCCTATTATAAATGGCCTTTCTCAGCCCTGTAACCTCACCACGAGTTTTAGCACTAAAGCACAAGCCTTGGTGGGATTAGATATTTTGGCCGTCATTTGTACAGAGTGAAGTTTCTTTGGAGTCTCCTTGAGACAAGTGACCAGTGCAGGGCAAAGTGAAGGCCTTATCAGTCACCCCACAATGGTGCCACCCCATGAATTATATTAGGGACGGATGTGGCTCGCCAAACCACTGCATTGTGGACCATCTGGGTGACAATAAACATGTCGCCACATGGTTTCCTCCATCATTCAAGTCCAGATAGCAGATCTGGACCTTAACTATAGCTCACTATCTCCTGGATCTCGGCGTGACCTGTTAGAGAGATGGAGGTGAGGCTCAAGGATATCTCTCAGAGAGTCTGCTTCAACACCAGGAGGTTATTATAGCCATGCTGGGGGGAGGGAGCAAGTCTCTCTCTCTCTCTCTCTCTCTCTCTCTCTCTCTCTCTTTCTCTCTCTCTCTCGCTCTCGCTCTCTTTCTCTCCTAGTGTGTCTATTTGTTACACATAGGAGATAGTGAGTGAAAATGCAAACACTGCTGCACTTCTGTTGAAAGAACATAATTGAGTTAAATAAAAATCTGATATAATTTCTTTAGCTGTTGCATACAATCATTCTGATGTGTGGCTGCAGATAAACATATTGAAGACCTCGGTAGAGCTAGAATACCTGATTTTTGTCTTTGTCTGAAAAGTTGTAAACACATGACTACTTTCCCCAATTACGATGATGTAGCTATCCTGTTAACACTTCTGGACAGATTCAACCAGCATAGACATTTGTTTAAAGGAGCCCTATTATGCTCATTTTCATGTTCATATGTTTGTAGTGTGCCTCTACTGTGACATGTTAACATGCTTTAATGTTTAGAAAGATTTTTATTTTTCTCATACTGCCTGTGCTGCTGAACCTGTTTTAACCCTCTGTCTGAAACCAGAGTCCAATCTGCTCTGATTGGTAAGCTGGCCGGCTTTGTTGTGATTAGTTAACCGCTGAGTGATGTCCTGGCCCTTAGCCTATAATGTACAATGTGTTGGGGTGCTAGCCAATAGAAGCGCAAGTGTTACGTAGGGATGTCACTATGTTACGAGTGTAAGGAGTCCAATCGAGCCGTTTCAGGCATGGGGGGAGTGTCTGGTAGATAAACTCCCTCGTGAGGGAACTGTGATATCAGCCTTTGCAGATTTACATGCACAAAAACCTACAGTATATAACACACTATAGGACATAGCATAATAGGGCCTCTTAAAAAGTAAGTCCAATATTCACTCTCCTGTAAGCTCTGTTTTGTTCTCCACCAACTCTTTCATTGTCATGTTGAATTTGTTATTATATTTTTATACTAGTGTAAGTCAAATTTTACCTAGCAGGACAACATTAAAATCGTCAACCATGTTGATGCTTAATGCTCCAGTCAACAGCTAGTTGCTAACTCAAGCTGTTAGCCAATCCTGCTGGCCCGGAAACATAAAGTCAGTTTTTGTTGATGTGAAAAAATACAAGCATTGTTTGAGGCCTGCAAACCATACTAATTAACTTTAAGACACTATTACGCTCAATGATGCTAAAGGAATCCGCATTGGTTAGACAATAATTAGCCTTGTTTATTACACATTTTCTGCAATTTCTTGTGAGCCTTGGGTTTAGTCAGATTACATGTATGTCTTTCATCAAGTTTTATAAATCTTTGTAAGATGTAAAAGATGGATGATTTATTTTCTAAAGTATTTTTCCAGAACTTAGCTATTCATAGCTTGCATTTAGACATTAAACATAAAACCTGCATTTTTGATCAAGCATTTTCTGATTCAAAACTAAACAGTATTTGCTCAGAACTGTGATGAAGTGAAGCTATAAATGTGTGTTTGATTTGGGTCTTGTATGCATTTGACTTAACTTAATCAGCTCACCAGTGAGGCCATATTGAGCCATGCATTAAAAATATATTGGAGTAAGTCCTCATTTTTCTCAGCTCTTAAGCTTGTCACCAGCGAGCCAACAATTGGATTGTTCTGCAGGCTTAAATGAAGAGAAAACTTTTTGCTTTGGTTAATCCACCTGCTTCAGCAAATAGGTTACTGAAACTAGTTTTCTCTTCTGTTGTTACAGATAGAGAACCACAGAAATTAATCATTCCTAAGCAAAAGGATTCACTGGGCTAAAGAAACGCAAGGTCCTACAAATCTGGCATGAGGAAAAATTGGTTAATTTGACTTAACATGCTAACGCCTTGATGATGAAACCTAAAGTGAGACTCAAATGAAGCGTGTTAAGGCCATGCAACAAGAAAACAGTGAAAGACCAATGAGGAAGTGGAAAGTGAGGCATAAACAATGGCATTTAATACAATTTCGTAAAACCACTTATAGCACATGACAGGGGCTCACATGTAATCACTGTAAGTGGAGACGGGGATGGGGGCTGCGGTGTCGTCGTCATGATGCCAGAACACTTCTCCATGACACGTCCCCTGCTTCTTCTCATTAATCCCCTAAGCTACATTCATTAACGGTCACTCCCTCCGCTCGGCGAGCCTGCACACCCCAGTGAAGTCACACTAGCCATCACAAAAATAACCTGCTGAAGAAATGCAATAGGATAATTTGTTATAGCTTTCCAATCTTAATATTTCAATTTTAATTAATTAGTACACACTGTTACTTTATTCATTATGGTAAGATTTAAATCGAAAAGGGTTTTATGCATGGCTTGGATCCAGGTCAAATCAGAACAAGTAAATTCAGATAAGTTGGAAAAGTGCAGTGAAAGGAACTCTGTATTTCAGCGGACAAACAGTGAAATCCAGCTAACGGCTGACACTGAAGGACAGTTTTGTAAGGATGGCAGTCAGGGGGGAGAGGTACAAGAGGAGATGATAAATACAAGAGATTTACAGTTCCTGGGAGTGTCAGATACACTGTGGAAATATTGCTGAGTGTGCTCTTATCTAGATGGGCCAGTTAGTGGCTTTTGGAGGATCCCCTGTTCTGAATAGGGCTGTAGTTTTGAGGGCAGCCTTTATGGCCCACCAGTGCACTGACCACAGCCCATTAACTCAAAGAGCCTCCACAGGAGCACTGGAGCAGGGAAAGGGGCCGTGACCTGCCCGAGACCATCTTATTACTTTAACACATTATGTCTCCCACTGCGATCTTTTTATTTAAGTGACTTCAGCAGAACGCATCATCTCGGGCCAAGTCGGGGACAGACAGGGGCTTCTAGACAAGAAGAAAGAGGAGGGGTCAAATGATTTATTGGAAACGTCTGCTTTTGGGTGCCATGGAAAGGGAGTGCAAGGATGGACAGTGAGCAAAAGTGTGGGTGGAAACAGTTAGTGATGAACCTGACTGAGATGGGAGCTGTTTATGGTGTGGAGAGGTCCGGACTGACCCCAGAACAGCTCCTGGGAGGATTCTGGAGTTCTCAATGATGAGCTTTTGCAGCCCCCTGATGGCCACACGGTCCAGACAGTAAGAAGCACAGGGGGTGGGGGGGGTGTGTGTGTGGGGGGGGGTGGGGGGGGGAGTAGGGGGAGTAGGGGTCGAGGGAGTGATTTATTTTACCACCATGTCACACTTTATGGGCCACACCACTAGAGATGGCCTCAAATGTTACTGTCCTCAGGAGGAAGATCAGCGTGCTTTGCCTAAGTGTTACAGCAGCTCAGACAGACTTACTCACCTAATGTGTGCTCCTCCTGGCTTTGTATGTTCACATCAACCACACTTCAACAAGGGCAGCTGACACAATGTGTATCACTGTGATGCATGAAGGGAGTCAAATGTTAAAGAACAGCATCACATCCGAATCTGGAAATCTTTTGTTAATTAAAAAGGATTGGCAGATGTAGATAAATGCAAATAATCGGACAATTGGGTTCATTTAGGACGATTTCGCAACTCATGATTTACATCATGTCCAAGGCTAATGTACAAGGCTAACAAAGGAAGAAACATTTCATTTTAGAAGCATATCTATTGTTCATGCAGCTTACCAGAGGTTGAATAATGTCACTGATCTATGTCAAACTATGTCATCGGTCACCACAGCCAATTTTTCCTTTACTGAGGCGTTTTAGTTGTTTAATCCCGATCATTAACCTTAAATTGTTCTTGGGATTACCTAAAAACCAAACGTTAAAAGTTTTCTTCCATTTCAGTCCTAGTAGATTTGGTCGGAAATGTGGTAAAAAGTGATAAAAGGAGTCACAAGTTCAATAAAACAGGAACTACTTGATGTATTTGTTCCTTCATCTAAGTTGTGTACAATATCAAAACAAATATTTACAACTTTGCATTCTCATTTCATTGCAGCCTACAGTACTAGAGTGTGTATTTGCCCCTAGAAGTGCAGGAAATATTATCTTTTTCTGCTCATAATCTTACAAGGCCCCTTAGGTTCATGACATGGGTCATGAGCATTCCACCATGGCTGATTTATTTTAACCCATTAGAATTACAGAGACAAATCTGCTATTCTCCCATTTCAGAGGCTGTCCCCTGTTTTTCACCCGGCCTTCCCGACACCCCACACATCAAAACTACCATTACGTTCTTGTTAGTTCACACTGTCGATTAGAGAGGGGCAACATAGATTCATGCCAAGGGCTAAATGTGTTTATTCTAATTCCTCCCTCGTCTCTGCTTTGTCAGAGACAGACACTCACAAACACAGAACATCTGAATGGCTCCAACAGCTCAGATCAGAAGGACTCAATCCTTCAGGAAGTGGAAGTAACCGATTAGATTATGTCATTGCCACAATCTGTTACGAAAAATAAACACTGGGCCTTTTCATTAACCTAATGAAGACGAAGCACGTTGATGAGCTCTTAAGTCAATTAACGATATTTAAAAACAGGCGGTGCAGCCCCAAGGTAAATTAGCATGCAGAGAGTGAGGAGGACCCAGGTTCAAACAAATTGTGCGTGGAACCCTCTGGTTCAAGCCGCTTGACTCTCTCCCCCCTAATGTACACCCCTCCTCTTCTGCTCAAACAAGCTTTCATTAGCCATAATTAACTGCATGCTTTCTGTCTTTGCAATACCAAGAGAGTTCAAGTTGAGACTGAGGGTAAGGATGTGGACTGGAACAAGCCAAGTGCACTGAGATGCCCCTTTTATTCTGACCAATTGTCCTCTTCAGTCTTTGCATGGTTTAATGAAAAAATGATGCAGGTCAACAATAATCTATAAAGAACGCACAAAATGGTGGAAATAATACACACAGAGCATCTTGACTCAGGAGTCTGCCTGCTTTCTTTTCATGGGTTTCTTCTTTTTTTCCCCCGCAAACTTATTTGAAATCCCCCTGGGTTTGAAACCTCTCTCTTTCCTCCCCCCTCTCCTTCTCTCACACACACTCACTTGGTCTCTTGGCTGCAACAAGGTCTGAAAAGATTGCAGTTCATTTCGACCCGGAGTGGATGGAGGCCTCATTTAGTGGCTGCTGGCAACTCAATCAGCCTGCCTCACACTGATGAGTGAGTGACTACTTTCAGAGCACCAGTCAATATGTGTCTGCCGTGATAGAATGTCAGCACCCATGCCCTGTGTTCTCCTGACCCAATGTTATGGCTTTTTTATTTTGTCTAATCAATGATATATGAAACAACGCAGACACATATCAACAATAGATCTTTTTTCTCTCCACTCATACCAGTGCTTGCTGTGATTTCTGTTCATGCATCTGCTGTGATGTTCAGGATTAAATAAGGCGTTTACATTTTTTCCGGCTTTTTCTCTGACTGAGGAAAGATAACAAGCAGAAAACAGTGTACCAACATTAATCCAAATACATGAAAACAATTACCTCTAACAGTGACACTGGTGCCTTCTTCTGCACTGTGTCAGCTAATCCTGTGTTGTAAAATAAGTGTTTCAGTATTGCATATGCTTATAGTTTAATGGCCCTAAAACACAACAGTGTATGCACCGTGTTGTAACCAGTAAAATAGTGTGTCGATTTTTTCATCTCAGGATTGTTTATACCATTTTCTGTGATGTGAGTAAAGAACAGCATATATTCTGAGGCTGGTCAGATGAGCCCGGCCCAGTGTCCCCTGTGTCCTTTATTTCACACAGCCCACTGCACATGCTCTGCAGTCTGCCGACCTCTTGACCTGCCTGTCACTGTGATGGCCTCTGCTATCTGGAAGTAGTTATTTCATATAGATGGTCTCCCTCACTGCTCCTTCTTTATTGAAAATAATAATTAGAAAACATAACCCCAGGAGCAGTTTGAGCAATGGACTTAAAAGCAATATTGTACTCAATATAGAACACTTTTATTGTCTATGCACCATTATTCATTTATTAACAGTCAGAAGGTGAGTCAAGAATATGTCCGGTCATAGAGATCCTTATTCCGATTTGCCCCTGTTCAAAATTTCAAAAATGCATTTAGTGAAATACTTTAGGAGTAATGCTTAATTTGCCTTATTGTATTGAATGAAGAAAATAAATCCTGGTTAAGGACATCATTTACATATCAAAGCTAATTTGCCTTTTTTTCCTTCGGATCTTAAAGAAATACTAGATAGTCATCAGCAAATTACAAATTTGATAGCTGATACATTAAAAAAAAAGGTAATCCATACACTAAAGACTATACAACAAACGTCTCAGTTATGTTAGGCAATATACACTTAAAATGGGTGTTTAAAATAAGACTATTTTAGGAATTCGAAATACAGTTTTTTCATCTATATTTTTAAAATGAAGGTTACCTGAAGACTTCCATGGTTTTATTGAAATGAATGCATTTTAAAAGTTACTGTCACATTAATTTGCTAAAAATGTGAACTTAATCAAAAGGTCACAATAATTGTATTGTTTATAGTTTCAAATGAGCACAACAATCAATAGACCAAATAGTTTTATGGATTATGCTAAATTCTTGTTATCCTCAGTGGAGTCAATAGTGAGGAATTAAGTGTGACTTAATCAGAGGTTATATTAATATATACATTATTTAAGTATTGATATAGGCCATTAGATTCATGGGAAGCAGAGATGGGAGTTACACAACTAGAGTTCAAATATTTCCCCCCCGGTCTCATTCATCAGGTAGACCTTTGGGTTTAATTGAGTATTACTAGTGCCAAGGAACGAATGATGAGTGCAGTTGTGCAGGGTGAATCTGATAAGGAAGTCAAAGGTCAGAAACCTGCATAAGAGAGACATATGTACAGAAAGAAAAGAGAAGAGTGAAGCTGCCATCAATGTGTGGTTACATGTATCTGGTTACAACAGCATTTAGATGCTATGGAGATAGATTGCCTTTGGATCTGACTGTATAAAAAACATAGATACCTGATTACCGAGCCTTCACTTCATATAGACCATATATATACTGTGTAATTGTGGTGTGCATGTGTGGAAGCTGGTTATTAAGATATTAAGAAAGTAAAAAACCCTAATAGGTAGTAAATCAATCAACTTCCAAACCCTTCCTAGGCTTTTTTTATGGATGTCCAGCCTTCCTTGCCTGTCTCCTTTAGTATGTCTATCAGTAGATGCATTCAGGAGAGATTTTCAATTTATTTCTAATCAAGCTTCATCTAATATTCTCCCGACAGGCAATTAAAAATTCAAACTAGCCTGAAAAGCCATTGCTCACTTTTCACTCTCTCCCAGTGTTCATATAAGGATGTTATTTCATTAAAAGCCCTTGATGATGAGTTTGAGGTAATTTGCAAGTACATTTGATTACCATATTCTGCATTCCCATTAGCATGTTCCACGGGTATTGTTAAGATTTTTATTTGTGAGAGAACTTCTACTACATATTTGAAAGGTACATGAGTTGAATAAGTTCTGCTACTTCAAAAGCACTTTAGAGTGTGTTTTCTACAGAAGAAACAAGGACAGCACTGACGTCCCGAGTACACCATTTCATTTGTCGGCAATGTTGCCAATAGAAAGTATATCACTGTCCTGTGCACTACCTCACCAGGTTTATGGCCAACCAAGCACACACTGATCCCTCTCCCCACAAGATAGAGCTTTGAAATGGCAGCAAATAATTGCAAAGGGTGAATTTGTCATTACAAGTCATAATGAGATTCTCCTGGAGAGGCTCTGTTTGGTGGTGTGAGAAGCAGCTCCGTTTTAAAACCTCGTAAACAAAATGCCACAATGTGCTTTTCTCTTCCTTAAGGATCAGCAGCACACTCTTTTATTCTATACATCACTTCAACTTGTTTATTCAGAGAATAATTGTGTCCTTGTTTATCCTCTCAGGAGTAAAATAATGCTGCTGCAATTAAATTAACAATAACTCTAGAGTTGGTTCGGATTACGCACAGAGTAATCATTGGATTTTAGACCTTGTTAAACTTCTGGTTTAACTCAAGACGACAGTTTTAATTTGTGTTTTGGTTTTGGTTTTCATCCCCAAATTCAATCATCAAATCAACTGTGGATGAGAGAAATCTTGGTGAAAACCCCCCAGAACAGATAGATAGATAGATAGATAGATAGATAGATAGATAGATAGATAGATAGATAGATAGATAGATAGATAGATAGATAGATAGATAGATAGATAGATAGATAGATAGATAGATAGATAGATAGATAGATAGATAGATAGATAGATAGATAGATAGATAGATAGATAGATAGATAGATAGATAGATAGATAGAAGAACAAGAAGAACAAGAAGAAAAACACATGGAAAATAAACCACCCTTGAGTGCTGCACGCTCTTTGCCTATTTAGGGCAGCCATGTCCAGCAGTGGATTTGAATATGCATGACTATTCTAGCTACCCTTGCAGCACAGCTCTGAGTCCAGGCACCAGCCTTTTCAGGGAAAGAATACACATGCATCACATTTGAATATGTTACAGAACCTGTCATCAGCAATAAATACATGACCATCAAAATGTTTTATTGGGTAAATGGTGAAAAACAATTAGTAGTGACACTACATTTTTAAAGCACAGACATGGATGATTGCCAAAAAATACAATTGAGTTTTTAGATTAAAATAATATATTTCCTTACCTAATTCTTAAAAGATTTCAAATTCTTTGCAGGCACATAATGCTGTTTGAAGGGTAAACTTTTGTTTTCACTCTTAAGCAAACAAGTTAATGCGTTAATAATTGAGAGGAGCTTGGAGACTGCTTTTGTTACCATCCGCTTGCTTGCTGTTTCCCTGATTCCAGTCATGATGCTTAGCTAAGCTAAACTTAGCTAGCTTTGCTTTGAGCTACATTTTTACCTCATAAACATATGGGTGTTATTCATTTTCTCGTGCTTAAAACATAAGAGATAATCACAAAATATTCACCCTCCGCCAAGATTTTGGCCCTCATTGTATGTTTTGTGCTACGATCATCTCTTGTTCATGAAGCCATGCCCGAATAAATGTTATTGTGGCTATTGCCTCAAATCCCACTTGAACACTAGGCGTAGAGGCATTTGCATGTTAGCAATGAATGGATTTGAGGGAAGCCAAGTTTGCACATTGTACCTCAGAGTCACAGCGTTTCAGCAGAGAATGACACTCCATTCCAAGCAACAAGTACTCACACGATACACTGCTTGTAAACCAGGGAGCAGGAGACCTCCAGTTTACATCTTGGAGACTTGGAAGGTGGCAACATAGTAGATGTGAAGTTATTCTCCTTGGTCCCTGTGCAAGACCAGCTAATTAAATACTAAGGAAGGAATAAAATCTTAATGAGAAACACAAGCTTGTTTTGGTGTTTGGCACTGACCAGCTCCCTCTTATTAGGTGTACTTGCCCATATGTGCTTGGGTGAAGTGCCCATTAGAGCCTTCCCTAATGGATCTTCATCCGTGGCACTGAGATGCTGGTAGAATGTACATTTCCGTAATTTCCAGACTTGGCAGATGAACGGGCCTTGCTATGAAATTTTCCAAAGCCACAATAAATATTTTATGCAAATTAAAATTAAATTCTTTGCTTAGTTTGAGCAATTCTTCCTGTAAGTAGTGTTTCCGTGAAGGAGATTACAACATTTGCTGGTTTGTTTATAATTTAATTTTTTATGTTGTGGCTGGCGGTGGGGAAAGACAGAACACCTGTGAGTGTTTATAATGTCCCATCTCCCTCACAGCTGCTCCTTTTCAAAACACCTCACTGGTGCAATAATTTCATAAAATTTCATGATTTACCATCTGGTAGACTGAGCTATAAGCACATGCAATAAGCATTTGTATGGCGCCGGTCCCAGAAAGGTACAATAACTGTATATTTTAACTTAATGGCTTTTCGGGGCATGCAAATTTCCACAGAGCAGATTGCAGAGATGCTACAATGTAAGTCTGTTCCCGTCTGTCTGCCTCTGTCTCTCCCTCCCTCTCTCCCTCACATCCCCCTCCTATACAGTACATGCTTTCCCTATCACGCACTATAAAACATCCACACACAGCAGCCCTCTATTGCTTCTGTCTATGACTGTGAAGCAGCCCATGTCAAAAATCTAGATATCAAACTCTGGAGAATGGGAGACACAGTAGGAGGTACAAGCAGATTATTTTCCTTTTAGCATCTAATGTCTCTGCATTTGGGTAATTAAAATGATTACTACAACAATTACACCAAGTAATTAGAAACTAATTACACTGGCATTTTTTGTGATTACAGGAGCAGATGAAAATAGTGTTCAAAATTAAATTCATTGCATATTCATGGAAATGAAATTAAATAGTGCTGGGTGGATGAGATAATAGAAGCTCAGAGAATGGTGTTCGGAGGGGTTTGGTGAACCGTCTGTGGCTAATGCTCTGAACAGGCATTTTGTTAAATCAGTGATAATCTTTTAATGGCTTTAAAAAAGAAGTTCATATTTAGAATGCTGTCAAATGCACTAAAGGGTGTGATGCTTTTCTTTTTCTGCCTCTTCTCTATGGCTCTGGGAATGATTAAACCTTTCAGCTGTACAGCACAATAGAAAACATTTAATCATTATCTTCTCAAATGAAGGAAGAAGCAAGAGTCTTTATGCCTCCTTTATGTTGCTTCATGCACAATGATTAAATTAAATATCCATTCCCAAATTCATTTTTTTTCCTCTGCGCATCGTCTTCTTTCTCTGCGAGCCCTTCCTTTCTCTCTCTCCTCCCCCCCTCCTACCTCCCATCTATCGACAATAGTCAGGGCTTTAGCTGCTGCCATGATCGTGTAATGAGATTCTTCAGATTAAATAGATTTCCTGTTAAACTTGGGGCTTGGTAGATAGGGTGTCAGGAATGAATGGTTATTAACATTTAAATATATCACAGAATAAGAGAGAGTGGGGTGTGAGTGAGTGAGTGGAGGCGAGGGAGAGAGATAGAGAGACAGAGAGGGATGGGAAAAAAACAACAATATGAATTTTTCATTGTTATCGAGTATGGATTTTCCTCTTCTCTAGATTTCTGTAGGAGCTGATGAAACCAAAGTAATTAGAGAGACACAAGTGGGGCACCTAACAGTCATTACAGCAGCGAGAGAGCTCATTGTTTATGGAGTAAAGCCAATACAGCTTCACTGGCTGGAAAAGTATAAAGTCCATTCTTGTTTATCTTCTATCCCATGCCTGTGCTGTAGGTTATTACACAATATTAACAATGTAAATTCCTCTTTCTGTCTGGCTTGTGATGGGATTCATCGTGAAATTGATGGTCTTGTGATCTATCACCATCTTGTCAGCTTTTTTCATATTTCACTGTTCCTCAAAGAGAGCATGAACCTGGAGATGGAAGTGAGAGTGATTGTACTTCAGTATCAAAACTTGACTGTGATGGAGAATGACAGCATTTGTCTTTGTTAACGCCATATTGGAATGCTAATAGATATTATTACAGCTATACAGAGCGCGGATAAAAATCGAGCCGTGCCACTAGACGTTGTAGGTCATTACGTGTCAATCACAAGTGCTATCATAGGTAGTCTGAGGGGTGACTAACTGATGGTGTGTTATAGAGCAAATACTGTCAACTGCAAGATAATAAATCAAGAAATATACTTATTTTTCACTGCAGTTATTGCCAAAGAAAGACATTTATACAATCTCCTTTATATCACATGAATTAGAGACCATATGAAAACGAGCAAAATTAAAGGAGCGATATTTATTTAGGTAATATATTATTATTGATATTGAATAATTTATTTTTTGCTTAAGGAAGTATTGTACAACTTTATCGGGAGATCAGGGGAGGGTCAGTCAGCAATCTTAACTTGTTTGTTTTAAACTCAATTGACGGCTATATTTTACATTGTTTTGTTTGTTTCACGCATTTCAAGCAAATGTATCAACGTATTTACATATTAGGGTTTTAAGTCAACTTTGCCTTCTTCTAAGGATTACATTTCAAATGAATTGTGATGATAATGTCTTTCTTTAAATATTGTGGGGAGGTTAAGCCTTCCTCTCTGTCACAATCAATCAATATTTATACAGTCTTTTCCCAAACATTATCACAGATGGTACAAAATACTCTATTTATACAATATTTTGACAGACTATAAAAGACAGACTTTCCATAAGCCAGGCACGTCAGCAAGTGGACAGGTGTGCTATTTACATAACACTGTGACTGTCTGGCGAGCAGTCTGTGTAAGTAAATGTCACATATCGGCTTCACTTGAAGTCTAGCAGTCCCAACTGACATCTGACATCCATCAAAATTGAGTCCGGTCCAGTCTGTGATGTGTCTGTGTCCGCTGGCATCGTTCATTGAGTAAATAGCAGGTTTGGTATTTGATCCAAACTGGTTGAAAAGTAAATATTGCCTCTGATATTCTCCTCTGTCATTCTGAAAAATAATGTATTCTGGCTACAGAAGGGGAGAAAGAGAATTACATGGTTTATCTTTTGTGGCATTGCTTTTAAATGTAAGACCATACCCAAACGTCACTCTATATAATAAAACGCCTATCCATTAGTTTTCACTTATTTTAGTGGCTGGCAAAACCAGTTACCATCTTTTAACTTTCTCTAGACTATAATACATATTGGGAAATGTTTTTCTAGCTTAGAAAATGAAAGCTAAATGTTGACATTATGTACATTTAGGTTCGATTATAGAAATAGTTGACAATTGTTTTAGAAAGTGTTGTGCATAATTTAAAGATGTGCAGTATATCACAATACCCCGAACAGAGTTAACCAAAACACACTTGGAATCATTAGTTTCCACCAGTGATATAAGCTACAGTAAACTGTAAACTACATTGTTATCACTGTTGGATGAAAAAAACCTCCAAGTCTAAGTCCTATGTACGTGACACTGATTGGACTGACGATGACAAAGCTGCAGGATTCATCTCTTTGTGTTGCTGAGCTGTAGACTGTTGTCAGAAACTCTTGAATTATCAAACAAACAAGACAGGAGAGGCGGCTTGCCTTCCCTGGAGTTCAGCGCACTACAAGTCATCCTTCATGCTGGGCCAGTCTGGCTCTGTGAATGTGGAAGCAGGTGTGGTGGCAGGACAGTGGAAGGCCCCTCTCCGGCTTTGCCTTCACTGCTGCCCACTTGTTAATGACTGGGCTGTGTGAAGCTGGTCCTTTGTGTACACTGTTATAAAGCACTCAAAGCCTCCAGGATGGCAGAAAGCTCACTCCTTGGCCCCAGGGCACTCTATGGAGAATAAGACACACCTCATGCTTTGTTTTCCTGCTCCACGGGATCCCTTACCAGAGGAGCGCCAGATAATAAAAGGAGCAGTGTGTCTGTTCTTTCTGTTAAACTATACCTCAGATTACACATTCTCTCAGGTAAAGATATTTGTTTTTTATTTTCGTGTATTGTTTTTGATTTGTAAATATTACATATTAAAAGTAAAGTATTTTACTAGCAATTAAGTATTTAGTATTAAAACATGGAATATAATTACTGGTGACTGCTCTCTAGATTGGTCTTGACAGATCCAACAAACTCAGGTAGTGCAGTTTGAATCACACAATTTGTGTTCTTTTTTTTTTTATAAAATAAGACTTCAACATTGTTGAGTCAATATAATGTAAGATAGGAAGCTATCTTCAATAGCAGTTAGCCTAGCATAGCATAAAGATAGAACAGAAACAGGGTAAAACAGTAAGCTTGGCCCAGCTTAAAAGTTATTCGAATATTTAATTTAATCACTTGTTGGATTAACTTTTTTTTATTTTTTAATATTGTGTTTTTCTGATGTTTTGAAATCAGTTCTTGTGTCCGCTTTGCAAAGCTAAGCTAATCTTAGCTAAAACTGCACATACAGTATGCTATTCACAGGCTTGTACGTATTTTGTCTTGAGATGTAAGAGCTCAATCTTCTCCTTTTAATTCATAGGAAGAAACTAAATCAGTATAGCTCACAAAATGGCAACGACAATTTTTAAAGGCAACGTTTTTGTGGTATGTCGGAAGACAGACATGATTAGCGACTACCTCATAAACATTTTTGAGCATTAAGGATTCATTTTGTTCAATTTCTTTTCGCCTTTCCTCACCTAGAAAGTGTTTCCCATGTATTTTGATATAATTTGCTCTTCGATACAAACTAATGACTCAAGTTAGACCTATGCTGGTGAATCAATAACGGCAAATTTCACAAAGATATGTTCAGGTGCTAAGAGTATAAAGTATAGATATGATTTCCAAACTGTACATTGCCCTAATTTTTCTAATTTCTTTTTGATCGATAGGAGTTTGCTGTACAAGTTCATCAAGTTCAACTCTGGTTAACCTACTGGTTTTCCATCACAGACCATCTTTCCCGAGTTTATTCAATTTATAGTTAGGCTCTCAGAATTACACCCATACATTCATTTGACATTGCTATCAATATTTATCGCATTTATCACACAAACATACAGGATTTCACTGGTCAGTAACTGAGACAATAAGACTGCAGACCAAGAACTCATAATATTTTGGTTCCAATTACTATTGATTTTACAATTGGTTTCGAGCAGGATGTTGTTTTATTACTAATATATTTAATGTGCAAATCAATAAGAACACTTGCTCGGCTCATTCATGGGAAGGCCGTAAAATCAAAGATGTGGACTTCAAACAGCTGCGTTTTGATTCTTCCAGTAAATGACTGCAGCAGATGCAGAGGAATCATTGACTGAACACACGTTAGCAAACTATTATCTTTACAACATACACACATTGGCTAAAAGATGTGCGTTTGGGAGTAGGTTAGTATGTTGACACATGTTTAAAGAGCATTGTGACTATATTGGCTTGTAGCAGGGACTAACAGAGAGCCAGCTGTGGGGTTTATCTCAACAAAAGACCGTCAAATGTAAGTGCAATTACTGCCACAAGCAATAAAACAGCCACTGCATTCCATAGCAACGGTGAGAGGGCGCCTAGGAACCTGAGCGCTCTGCCGGCCTTCCCGTGTGGGCCTCACTTTGAGTGATGACGGCACAACATGATGGAGTAAGGCACAGAGAACCAGACCATGTGGAGTACATTTATAATCTGTAATTGATAATGTAATAAAGGCTGTGAATAGGCTCAGAGTGACTTCTCGTTCCCAGTCACTGTCATGGCGGTTTTGTGTTTTTCATGCCTGGATGGGGGTTGCTTGGCTATGTGGGTTCATTCTACCAAAATTACCAGCGCTTCTCTCTCTATTGCTCTCCTTTCTGTCAGCCCGCTCTTTATCACAGACCACCTCTACCTCTTTTTTCGCTCCATGGCCTGTGTGACATGAAATTGACATGTATGTTCGGAGGCAACATGATGCTATTGAGCTGTGATGTAAAGGTAGCTACCAGGCTTCCTAAATACATCCATGCTAGAGCGGGCATGGAGCAGGGGAGCGGGCAGGCAGACCGACACCGCTGGGCTAAGCTCAGCTGTAGGCTTGTTAGATCAAATGAAGCGCTCCATGCTTCTACACCAGCAAGGTCAGGCTGGGGATCTGTAGTGGAGGAGGTCACGTGACCGTGTGGGATTTGAGGCTGCCGAGATGGAAGTCAACATTTATGAAAGCTGACAATGATTAACCATGCAGGGGTATTGTCACTATAGAAGTGAAAATATGGACTTTCAAAGGGTCCATTGGAGTGACACAATACATGGCGCTGTTATGTAATTGGAGACATTTGGATAAGATGCCTGGGACATATAAATGATCATTAAAAAGGAACGGCGCACAGCTGTGTGAGTGAGTGGCACACATTGCCAATGGACTCTTCAGAGGCTGCTTGCTACTTGACAGTGTGTCTCACTAAAGTGTCGAGGTTGGGGGGTGTTGGTTGTAGGGCTCTAAAGTGAGATGGAGGTGCACACTGGTCAAATCGAAGGGTAAAGTGGTAGCTTTGGCTGCACTCCTTCCTAATGCCCTACGGCACCTCCACCATTAGCATTCCCCACTGCGACTTGAGTTCATAAGACTAATGGAGTTGCTACCTGGGGACATTAATTGTGCGTGACACCACTCGGGGGCTTTTGTGCACTCACACTAATATCACTGCGCCTGCCTGACAAAGCGCCCGAAAAGATTACAAACAAACCCCAAATAACTGCCAGTGTTGTGTTGCTGTTTGACAGCAGAGTATGTGTGAGTTTGGAACATAAGTGTGTGGGTGGAGGATTTGGGGGTCGGGGTGGCTAAGGTTCACTTACAGGATGTTGTACAACCTGAAGAGCCAAGAGACATGTTAAGGAAAAAATGGGCGTCTTACTTAAGTGTATGGACGACTTCATCATCGCAAGACAACTCCCTGACAGTGTTACGGCACGCATCAAACTTCTCCTCTAGCTGTGACACATACATGACATCATCCAATAAAAAGGCAGGCCTGGCCGTAAGCAAAGTCTGCATGAAGCCCCCCAGAGTGTCTTCAATCCACAGGGCCCAGCAGGCAGGGGGTAATGGAGGAGAAGGGCTTCTGTGTCTGTAAAAGTTAAAGTATATTAATGTTCACGGAGACATCAGTTTATTAGGACCACCTGTACAATAAAACGCTATACATGAAATAAATCTTACTGTACCTTTGTGAGGATTACGGTGTTTTTTGTTGATACTGCATCAGTGATTCAACTGTATATTCTAGACTGCCTGGCACTGGTCTTTGTTCAGCAACATTTACATAAGGAAGCAGAATATGAGTATTTAACACCTTTAGTTTGTACACTTGTTTTGAAATGTTAATAAACCGTTTGTTCTCCAAAGTTTAAATGGCTCATGTATTTTTTTATTTACTAAATATACATAGGACATTTACAAATGTGTGGAGCTGCACATACTTGATGGCATAAAACATTTGAATCACTATACACTATATACTAAGGAAACTTGCAAACAAACTAATACAGTGTTTAGACATCTAGCATTAAAACAATTAGTTTAGTGTCAACAGAAAAGAGTTTTACTCCTTAGTAACAGTAGAAATTAAGACACATCAGTCGTGTTTTGTTTCAAATATGTGTAAGGTAAACTAATTATTAGGAATTTCTTTCACTGTCGATACACTATCAAAACTAAAGGGAACAACAATGAGACACTGAAACATTAAAAAGAAGTAAAATACTGGGAATTATAAATGCTATAATTATCCAAACTTAAAGGTTTAATGAAAAAGTTGCTAAAGAATGTGAACATTTTTAATCACAAACTTAACAAAACATTTAATTTTAGAAAATGATAATAGAAAAGCGCCACTTTTAGCTAAGAGCAGGGCAAAGGCTAGAGGCCTCTCTCCAGAGAGTCAAACCAATTTTCACTTCCATAATTACATTTGTATTTACATTAGGACGTGGAAAGTTGATTTGTCATTTGTGATCCACTTTTTTTTCCCTCCCATGTCCATTCTCTTCATCACTGGCACGAAAATCATTATCCCCTTTTGTCACAGCATGTACTAGCAAGCCACAATAAAGCAAGAGTCATGTAATGAATGTCAAAACTATTTCCATCAGATATGGTGAAATATGGGTTCAGAAGACCCATTCAAAGAGATAATATGATAATTTGATTTCTCAGATAGGCTGAACGGAAATGCCTTGTCTGGACATTTTGAAAAGCAGAATCCATTACTTATTCTTAATTCACCCTGGCATAAATTAAAGGATTTCTGCAGGCCATTAACTCATCCATTAATACCCAGGGTCAAGATTATTGAAGCCCGGGGTAAGGCAATATGAAGGGCTATTTCTTCAAGATGTGTCATCTAATGATTACAGTAGGGTTCTGAATCCTCTGCCATTAATTGTAAAATGATCTCCTCCTTTTGCTCCAGATAAACAGCAGGGAAAGATAATAGTCACACGGTTAGATAATCCTGTTGCAAAAAATTAATTTCCATTTCATTTGTTTTGTTATGTTTCAGGCAATTTAATGGCCGCGGTGGATTGTTTTGGAGGATATGAAGTGAAAGAACAGGGGAAACTACTGAAAGGAGGTATAAAATTAGGTTTGTGTCAGCACAAAATAGAAACCCGCTGAGCTATTTTTAATTTGGAGTGTTGGAGTGTATGATGAAGGTGGCTCCAAATGCAGAGGGGTATGAAGAAATGAAAAACATGGTGCAGAGGCTCCACGTGTGCACAAATTGCTGTCCCGCTTGCCACCGTAGTCATAATATATACTTGTGCTAATTTGTTTCATGTGTCCCCGCAGTGAAACACAATTGTCACACAATGTGCTTTTCACTGCGGTTTACTGAGAGCTGTAGATTTGTTCCAGAATAGATGGAGTCAAAAGCTTTGTGTATCTCTGTAAGCTGTAGAAATATGCTCAGGTGCTCATCAGCTCGATGTGGGACCTGTGTAAAAGAAGATGAAATTAAGGCAAATAAAAATCATATTAAAGAATATTACAGCCTAACAGCCATTAGTCTACAGCTTCCTGTCAGCTTTTGATGGATTCCTCACTTAGTTCAATGAATGGTCTAATGACATTGATAAAATCACTTGCAACCAAACAGAAAGCCAGTGTAACCCACTGATGCATGCATGATACGGGGAGCAAATTCACTTAAAATGTTTACAATTATTCATGCTTCCCAAATTTTTTGATACAATATGTACGTCTTGAGAGATGATGAAATGCATCCCCCACAAAGAGGAACACTGTGCATTAAAAGCAGCTTATATTCCCCCCACTTGCTCCCAGGATCTGCAGCCACACTCTGACATACTAAGGGGAATTAATTTTACAAGCAGGGAGTTCCTCCTTATTGCTTCCTGGTAGTGCCGAGGCGTCTGGCTTCAAAAATGATCCTGACACACACATGCACAATAGATGAGCTGTACGGATGCTCACAGCCCATGAATACAAAGCCGGACCTGCAGCCGGTGGAGTTGAGTAGAGTGGAAATCCTTCAGTATTCACTGACCTCTTTGCTTTTTCATCCTCTCTCAACTATTTTTCTAGTTTGGGGAAAACACTTTCTATCAATGTCAGGTTGGGCAAGGATAAAAACTCTCTACTAGCGGATTAGCTGTCTGCCTGCCCTCGCCGCTGCACCCCAGCAATAAAGCACAGGCTTGCACAGCTCCCTTACCTTTAGCTTGAAAGCTGAATTGGGAATTGGATTTATTTTGTTTCATAATTTTAGCAGACAATGACTCCCACAGTGATAGAGTATCACGTTGCGATCAAGCAGGTTACCCCGACACAGAGAGGATTTACAATGGTAGTTTAGAAATTATTGGCCAAAAGTAGGGGCTTTTCTTTTTGAGGAGAAGCTTTAAAGACAGAAAGCATATAACATTTCCTTACCTTTTATCACGCACACTATATGCGAATGAATTCTCTCTGCTTGTTTGTCTTCAAAAAGTAGTACTGAAACGTATAAATAAAATGACATATTTCCCTGCACCCTGCAACGTGACAGTGCAAAAAGATATGAAACCGTTCAATCTATTTAATTAAGACAGCTTAGTAGTGGCACCCGGTTGCAGGGTGTTTAAGCTAATTACAGTATTAATTACAACATTAATTAAATGACATAATTGCCTTTCAAAACAATGACTCCTGTATCCCTGGTAAGGTAAAGGGTTAATTTACTGTGGAAGCAGGCATGCATTATTTACATGCTTGGATGAATAATACATTTAAGAAGTGGGCTTATAAATTTACTGGCACAAAGAAAGAAAAGCTTAGTAGCTAAGAAAGGCTGATTTAAATATCTGTCTTAAATGAATATTTCTTTGAGTTACGGTCACATCACAGTGGGGTAAATCTGTTTGTTGCTATCTGTGGGGGCTCAGGGGAATACATTTCCCTGTGTAAAGAAATCAAATGTGTAATTTCATTATTCCTAAAGCTGTGTATACATTCAGTGCTGTATGATGAATTAAAATATTATTTGCAAATGTTCTGTTGGATATAGCTTCTGTAACTCTGTGGAAATGCACAGAGTTTGACAAAAATATGATTAGGCATCATCTATATCTTGATATGCTCGGCCAAGTATAGTATTAAATGTAGAATTCCCTTCAAAATCCATCCACTGCAGTTGTTAGTGTTTAATAAACTTTTACATCTGGTGTATTTGTATCTTGGGTATTTGAGGTTTACAGTAATAGAGGAAAATATTGATATATGTGTATATAAAAAGCAAAAGCTGGCTTTCCAAAGACTGAAGAGGTAAACATACACACACAAATAAAAATGAGTAAAAGGTGTGCGCTGTGAAGGTACCACGCTGAGCCAAAAACACTTTCAATTTCCATGGAGCACACATATGAAGAAAAAAAATTACATCTCAGTCTGACGAGTGACTAATCAAGGCGAGCGAAATGGTGCTGCAATAAATTACTCCACTGTGAAATAAACCACACAAACAGACTGATGATAATAAATGTAAATTATTTCTGGGGAGAAATTTTCCTGGTACATGAGTAATATGAACCATCAGGAAGGAGTCTTCCTTAACATTAATTACAGAAAATGACAAGTGAGCTGACAAGCAGGAAGGCTCATTATCTGAAAACATATTCACAACTTCGCAATTTGCGCAAGATGGACTCCAGCTAAATTAATCTCCTTTCTTTGCATGAGCCCCTTCTAATTTTCATGTTATTAACAGGTTTGCAGTATCACTCAGTGCTTGTCACCCTAATCAGGTTTTTCGGCGTGTTCGGGAAACCGTGGTGTCATTTGAAAAGGATCAGGCCTCATAATGTGCTCTCCATCACGCGTCTGAATCTACAAGGTTGCTTTTAATAAGGTTCCTTAATCATTTCTCCTTTTTGCTCAACTTTTGGCCTGGTTGGCTTCTATTATCACTCTTTCTATGGAGAGGCACCATTATAGGAAGAGCTGACTAATCTAAGAACAGGAAGCATGGAAAATAAATTCATTGGGTCGTTATGTGATAGACGACCTCCCGTTACCTACCTATCACAAACACACGTGAATGACTTCTCAATATTATTTGTTAAATTCTCAACTAGAAACCAGTTATTTTTCAATCAAAAACAATAACGTGTGTTTTTACCTCTAAACAAACAGCTGCAAATCTTAATGTGTCTTTGTCTCCTCACATATGGTCTGGTTAGAAAATGTCCATCCACTTAAAGGACATTAATACAGATAACAATATAAATGACCACTAAATACTCAACAAACATGGGTCAAATGTGGCGTAAACCCAGTTTGAAGCAGTTTTTAGCCAAACAAAATGTCTATTAATGACCTATTAAGGCTTTTCAACCATGATAAGGAAACTAAGAAATCTCCAATGAAGCACACCCATTTTAACTGCAGATGCATTGCATGGACGCAGCACTGACAACCCCTTTTCAAAACGATATTTATATACTAATACTTTGCATCGGCAGAATTACTTATCATGTAATTAGTAATATCATCGTCTAAATGTTCTACTTAGACTATTCCGGGATTGAAAATGTTATAAAGTAAATGTGCAGAAGTATTATTATGTACTAATATGTACTTTGATAAAGTATCAAAATAAACATACTTATTATGAGTGCATATCCTTAACGTTGTGCTGTGCCATACTGTGTACAACATTATTCAGATGTTATCACTCACAAACCCATGTAAGAGCTTTCTACTGTTGTAGTTTGCCAATGTGGAGCCAATATTAGTTACTTGGTATAAGATAGACTGATGCTACAGTACTGCCTCATATTCTTTTAGTACATCACATTTAGTACACATTTGAATGTTTGCCTCTTCACTTGTACATTAACATTAATGTATTCAACTACATTATTTCGAGTATCATACTTACCTTATATAGGCTTGTCAATCTAACACACATGTAAGATTCAGGTTCAAACAATACGTTTTTAAGAAAATCACATTTATTTTCATTGTTTCTAAATTCCCATATGAAGCAATCTCTGTATCTCCATTACAACACTTCCACTTCTCTATCCATCTCATATCTTACATATCAACACGAAGAGAGCAGCAATAACAGTTGTACGTGATGTAAATATGAGATATCTGCATGTCCAAAATGTAATCTGGAAATGTGCTGTATTGCAAACCCAGTTTAATTCACAGGTAGCCTCATGATAGCTGAAGCAGAAATGCAATATGTCATGCAAAATTAGTTCAGAGAGAATAAGTTTCACGGGGAGGCAAAATGTTATGAGGGAGTCCATAATGGCAGATGCAGTTTTTTCTGTGCTGCTCTCTCACACACACTCTAATTACATTTCACAGATTGTACCACAATAGCTGCTGGTAACCTTTAGTGGATGGGCTTTTCAATAATGCAAAGTACACATTTTCATATCTATTTTTCCCACTGTGCCTCCCATTTATTAATTTGCTGAACACAATAAAACAAAGACTCAATGTAATGTGCTCCTTTGCTCAAAAGGCACCCAACAAGATAAAAACACAAAGCCATCGCTGTAATGAAGAATGTGCTGGCATGCAAACCAGCAGCTAAATGTCTGACGTCTCCAATTTAAAAGGCCAGTTGGTTAATACTGTAAAATGGGTACAGCGTTATTTTGGTTCTGAAATTGTAGTTCGTATTTGTCTACCTGTTCAAAATAATTCATATCCTTTGCCACAATTTAACCAAATGTAAAATACTGCATCATGCATAGATAATAATCCAACATACATCATAGAGATGTTTTAGAATAAATAAGTTTCACTTTCAGGTTTTCCTTTTGTTCACACATTGCTCTCTCTTCCCATTGTGTTGAACACATTCCAGCTCACTAAGGACTCTGGAAACATCTTACTATTCAATAAAGTTCTGAAGGAATTAATCGTTAAACACGGAAATAAGTCAGATTTGTTTCCCCTCTGATTCCATCTCAAATTGTTTTGGTTGGATGCCTGAATTAAGGGTATTTGGTTTGCAAAAGTTACTGAAGGACATTTCACTTTTTTTTTTTGCTGCATTGTTCACATACACAAATATCTATTATATGGCTATTCTGGATTTTGTCTTCCTTCAAAAAAAAAAATGCTAATAATGACCAACCTACGTGCAGTTTAAGTCTATGTTACAGTAGATTCAGTACATCATTATATCATTATTTCAACAATTGAGAGACTTTCTGTCTCCAAAAAAGCTCTATGATATATACAGTACTCCATTCTACAAAGTATTTAAAGCAATTGTTGGCCTAAATACAAAAGTACAGAAACTTATTTAGGATTTAGTCATGGGTCAAATGATGCAGTTTGCAGGTACAATTCTCTCTGCAGAAAGACCATATTGTGGCCCTTGGTTAAACAGTTGGCCTCATACCACAAATAACATTCATTTGATCCAAATCAACTATGGCAGCTGCTACAAGGGATTTTTAATTGAATGATTATTGTATTAAATAGTTGCTTTTAATGGAGCGTGCACCTCTGCAATTATTTCCGCTTTAAGAAGCTGAACCCTGGGCAGGTCTTTACAGCCACAGGCGTTTGGTTTGCTTCCAAATGAGTGGTCACTGTTGGTGTGAAGTCAGCCTTTCAATCTGCAAAAGCCAACCAGACTAATAAGTACATTCATTTATACAAAGATTTATGTATACTGCATACCACATTTTAACAACACAGTTTGTCTACAAAAGCTTGGCTGTCACTTGGGCCTGGCAACAACACCACTGAACAGATTCACAGCACAGAAGGCTTTCAAGTGTTATTTCTCTTTTTTACAAGTATAAAAAAAGAAGTCTGATAACTACTAATAGAACAAATATGAGCAACTTCCTTAATCCTGTGATATTCCCCCTGATAGGATCAATATTTGCCAGAAAGGTCCTCCTTATCTACGCAGCATGATGAAATATTGAATGAATGAAAAAGGCGATATCATTAGCCACAGTCTTTTCTAAAGCCAAGCACGATCCCAGATTATGGGATCATTTATGAACGATTCTGCTGTTGTCTGAGGTGATAATTCCCTGGCATCAGAGAGATGCACAGCCCATATGATCAAACAGAAAGAAAGCCTCGTTCAGCAGAATGAGCAAAATCATATCTTTCCACAAGCTCCTGATCGATAGCTAATGAAAGTGAACACATTTTAAATCTAGTTTATTGTAAGGGCGACATGGCTCACATCCTGTTTCCATAGGTACAACACAATGAGACAGATTTTATGTTTGTTTGCAAAGGTCATAAATGATAGGGATGTCAGACTTTCATCTATAAATGGTCAACATTGTTAAGATTATTCACAGCTTTTTATTTGTGGTATTAATGGCTGCCAATACCCTAATGGTCTAACTAACAAAAAAAAACTTGGACAGAAGTGAATGACAAGATTTGTGTCCAGTGCTTGGCTTGAGAACAAGCTGTCAGAAGTGTAATTCAACACATATCAAAGTGGGCTTTTCAAAATAAGGGAAGTTTATAATAGTGCCGTATTAAAAAATGGTCTCAAATTCTGCTTTTTCAAACCACTCTTAGGGGAAATTCACGTCCCGTGAGAAGTCTTTGCATTTGGCTGGCAACTTTGGGAAGACAACTTTAGTTAAACAACACATTTAAAGAAAGAGGCACAGCAGAACACCAAAGTGACTCAAATCAACTTACCCGTGCAACTTACATGCTTTGAAGTTTTAATGTTGGCTCTATTTAATTTGCACTATAATTATTAAATTCCTGACAAATAATTGCAACATGTGGTTTTATTAAAGCGTTAGAATTTTCACAGGTAACAAAGAATACAATTATTGGCAACTTCCATTATTAACGTTAAAAATGAAATATTATCAAATATTTAGACTGACTTTTCCTTGTATCTTAAAAACATTAAAGAAACTAAGGAGACAACAAAGTGTTTATGATGTTTATCCTTCATGTGTCATGATGAGTTTATAGAACTCCACAGCATCGAACACATAGCATAGCATGAGTCATAGTTTAACATTACTCCCAGTTGTAAGACTAATTATCATTGCGAGTGAAAACAGGTTATAATCCTTAGTTTCACTTGGTTTGGTACAGCACATATTTAGCTATGAAGTTTCCTTAGTTCAATAATGTTAATTCCATGTTGCAACAGACTGAATTTCATTTAGTTTTTATAAAGCTCCACTTAGATGTCAAGATACTCAATTCAAGATTCAAGTCTTATTCATTTCTTTTTTATTGAATGCAGTGATACAGTAATCCTTTTTTCCTTCTGGTTGATTTGTGGGCTATACTACTGCCTTTGGTTGCACAGTCTTGGACCAGACTCTGGCTGTTTGTTTGGCAAACATCTCTGTTAAGAGACATTCACTGAATAGTCTTCATATACACACAATGACTGTCTCACAGATTACAATTTATTTAATGTAGGTTTTGCCAGGAGACAGCCTGTACACTTAAAAATGCCAACTGTTATGTTTAGCACAGCCAAAGAGGTCATATCTCACTTTCTTTTAAAGTGTTTACACCAGACAACCACCAAGTGTTGCCAGTTTAAAACAAAAGAGAAACACAGGTCTACAAGGAGAATGAATGGGCTTCACATTCCACAGATCTGCCTAGCAAAAAACAATGCTCTCTACAGAGATAAATACTTCCTTTAACTGACTTCATGTATACAACTAAGCAAAACATATTTACAATGTACATGTGTCACACACTTCTTATATCATAATGTCACTTTTGTTGTTCAGCAGTAGAATCCCTTTCTAAGAACAAAATTGATGCAATTGATGTATCACAACTTATAAACATCTTTATTGGGATATTGCCAGTGTTTTCCACATGCCTGCAGGACATTACACATCTGCAAGAAAACACAAATAATATGAAACACATTGCCATGGCTGCAGGGCCCAGGAATCTAGGGGTGGTGGGCAGAGGCTATAGGGCATAAGTTGTCAGCTTTTAAACCATTCATCTGATTTGCTTTACAGTCAACACGGGATCATGTGACCACAAGCAGCGCAAGAATAAGACCTTGGGGGGTTATGATGTCAAGAGAGACTCAGAAATAAAGTCAACAAAACCCATTCATTACGTTCACTGGAAAGAATTAATGCTCAATAAGATGTTAACGCGGTGAAACAATTAAGTGTAAAGGATAAATGCCTTAAATAATGTAATTTTATTTAAACAATTCAACAAAGTTAGATTTCAAAGGACATTTTTATTGAAAGACAAACATTACTAAGGGAGGTAAGGGAAAACATTGTGATTGTTAGCATATGTAAGGAAATGGACTGCATGTGATTCCATGGTTTAATTCTATTAATTTTGTTAAGAATTTTTACGATGGATGTGTATATGTGTGTAAGTTAAAACACATATATAATTCATTGTAATGTGTCATTGGGTTGGTTAGCGCAATGCTTTTGAATAGTGCAACCCCCTCCAAAGCAAACTTCTACGAATATTTCTTAATGAAAAAATAAGTAAATAAAGAACACGTTTTAAGCAACAAAAAAAACCCTGTAATGTTCAGATATTAAAGGAAGAGATCCGTCATTATATTTAAATCTAGTGGCCAAGTGGTCATATTGGCTGACTCACGGTTGGTAGAGCAGGGGGAGGTTGAGCACAGTCAATATTATTTCCTTCCTACATATCTAAGGGTCAGACAGGACACATTTCTCATTCCACTGTCTTTGATTTAATAATGCACCCATACTCTGGAAAATGAGGAACACGACTTATCACTGTTTTACTTTTCTCTGAAGTGAGCGTGTCATTGCCCTCTCCCCTCTTTAACAGCCAAAACTCAAGTCCACCCTCTTCCCTCAGCAACTCTAAAATCCATCACCACACATCTCTGTCAGTGCCGGAGAGACTCTGAGTCGGGTGCACTGAGTTGTCCACGCTCACCCAAGCACCATTGGACCTCCGATGGGGAAATGCTTGGCTGCAGAGAAACCTGCACGAAATTAAATTCTCCACTTGGCTGACTAGGGTGACTCGTCCTGGTCTGCCGGCCTGTTCCTTCATTATTCCTGGGTTGATAACTGACTGAACGGGATGTCTTGTCTGTTTAATGCCAGCTCAGCTGCTTCATGGGAGGAACGGGCTTGTCACTCTCCACTATAACACACTGTGTTACCATCTCCACTTCATTTATTTGCCTCAGATTTCGTACGCCCGTCAAGCCACCCCGTCCCCCTGAAGACACTTGCAATTCACCACTGCTCAACCTTCTGCATCTTTTAGGAAACTATTCAAAATAACCTGTCTAAAATTTTCATTAAAATGTCATTTAGATGTCACACCGGCGATTTCCGGATTGGAAACAATAAAGGTGACCTTAATTGTAGTTTCTCATACTCCATGAAGAGCTCTGTGGATAGCATTGCTTGTCTGTTTTTTGTTTTTTTTTGCGATCTGCAACTTTAATCGCGTTAAGCACAAAAACAAAACAATGACAAATACCCACTGACCACAACAAATGCTTCCACATAGGTTGCTGGTGCTAGAGCTGACAGTAAGCTTTGCTCCCCTGCATTTATGAGCATTGTGTTAAAGGTTTCTGCATGAGGGCACTGCATGATTGAACGTTGTGATATGGAAACACAGGCAGGCAGCCACTGTCAAAGACACGGCTTGCACTTGACCCCGCAAGCACTCAGCTACTGGCCCCCACCCACTTTTAGCGGCTCTAGAAATGGCTTTCTCTTCTCAGCTTGCTTTGTGGCATTTGCAGAATTAGAATGAATATATACTTTCTAATGCACTGGTATATAGTATACTTATCATAATTCATAGCCTTAATGCAGGCTTTTAAGTGCACTTGGTGGTGTTGAGCCTTCGGTGCTCATTAAGGCGAATCAATGGCAAATGCTATTGTCTTATTGGCACACAGTCGCTCAACATAGAGCATCTAACGTAATCGAAAGCTTGCTGTAGAGCAAAACCATCTCAGAGTGAATAGTAATAAGTGTTTGGAAAAAAAAGAGAGGAATCAGTATTTGGAAGTCATTAAACATCCAGCGCCCACTCCTTCTGTGTAACCACAAAGCCAATAGCATTGTGGGACAAAATGCTTTCCAATGTGACAATTGATTGGTTTTTGAGGTAGTTGTTGGTTGATTTCATAATTGGTATAATTTTTCACAAGTACATGAGTGTCATGCCATGATGGGCTTTGGAATCCTGGTAATGCAGTGGCCCGTAGTTCAACCTTAAGATCAATAATGTATTAAAACCAAGAGCTTATTGAAATAATAGAAAGGGGTTTTCGCCATGGTAGAAAGCCAAGGAAGAGAAAAATGCACAAAGGAGAAGCATTTGATTCTACGCCAGGCCTTGACTGTGAAGTGCATTGTTTTCATGCCAGTGCTTTTACTCTTTAACAGAAAGAGTCTTGGTGACGTGAAAACTCTGGACTCTGTGTTATTGAAGTACAGAACAATGTGTGAGAAGAATAAAGCAGCACTTGATAACTCAGAGTCCAAATGAAGTGCGAAACTTTCTTATTTGGATAGCAGTCAGCGAGTTGATGAAGTAAATGATCCTGGACTGTTTTTGCCTACGCAGGTCATTATTTGCCATGCTTGATCAGTGTATAACATTTGGCAATCTGTGGCTCCCTGCTGCTATCGCTTCCTGTTGGATCTCCCTGTTTTGACAGTGTTTGAGAGAGGAGCACTCTGTGAGGTGTCAGGTGAAGACTATATGTGACAGATTTGGAGGGGAAATCAAGAGAAGACAAACAGGCAGCTAAATGCCTGGGAAATGTCTTAGCACTCAGACAGAAGGCGATAAGTGCTGTTGACGCGGACATGACAAGCTAGCAACAGTAAACCTCAGGACACGCAGTCCCACCGGAGGCCCGGGAGTGGACACAATTCTCCATGACTGCTGAATGTGCTTAACAACTCTTATGAAGAGAATTAACAAGAAGTGGGAAGCCCCCCCACAAACACCAAACACACACACAGACACCCAACTTCAACCACCCCTGCCTTTCTACTGTAAGCTCTTTGATGTTTCCCTGTTTCTCCTCGACAGTCAGCTTTTGTTTTGATCAAGGTTTGATTTCCTGTGACATATCTGATACATATTATGAAAGCAATACAAGCCCTCATAGAGAGGCAGGGTGTCTCTTAACTTTAACTGTTGCAGAGCGGTATGCCGAACAATGACAGAAGTACATCTCCTTTTGACACTGGCTCCAAAAATAATAAAAAAGGAAAAAATAAAATCTGTTCCTAGGAAGTCATACAAGTGAAATGAATGTGTAAAGTTTCCTCACACATGGTGTTGATTTCTTTTCAAAGCGCTTATGGCTGTACACTGTCATGAGAGTCTGACAGAGGAAAGAGAATATTGTGCTTTCATTTCAAGAACATCAGAAGACCTGGCTTTTCCTTTCAAAACACTAAGGAGCACAATGCAGATAACCTACATGATATAAAACTAAGCCTTTGTTAAGTTGCATACATAAATGTAATATTAATAAAAAGTGAACTATGTCATGAATATACATCTTATTAAGCTATATTTCCTTTTATATGCCTAGTGTCCAGCGGTGGAAAGTAGCAGCCTTTAAAGCATATTCTGTGTAATAACAATACAGTATGTATTCTATATTTCACAGAGTATATAAATAGTATATTTATATACAAGATCTATTATTTTGGTCATTTTTACTGACAGTTCTTTGACAGTTGTCAATACATAATGACTTTGCATGTATAAATATTCGCTAACTCTAGTCTGTCATTTGCTGTCAGTGTACTGTTGATTTTTTTAGATTTCTGTATCTGAAAATGACGCTGTGAGAGTATTGAAAGAAAAAAAGAAACACTGAAGATGTTATACAGATAACCAAAACAATGAGTTTAGACAAACTGCAACGCTACATGTAGCTAGTTTGAGTCAATCATCTGTGGTCTCACGATCACACCAAATTCAAGTATTCATTCAGGCAGTGTTTATAAAACTATGAATATCGTTTTTAGGTGAAAAATGTTAACACATTACTTCATCTACCATGACTACTTTCTGTGATAAACCGATGCTATATGGCTAATGGTAGACCTAGCTTCCCTTATATGTGATCACACCAGTGCATCCCAATACATACTGTAATGCCGTAAAAAAAAAATAACAGATGCACACCCTGGTTGGAAATGTCTCCCCAGAATTGTATGTGGTCACAAAATTGGGATAAAACATTTGAATTACAGAACACAACTGTGATGCCTGGCCCCCTGGACTGCCAGATCATGAATATATATTGCATTATGAAGATGTGATGACATTTAGAGCAATCACATTTAACCCTCTCCTCTTGTGCTTCTGTTTCTCCTCTCTCCACTAATGCATTTTGCAGCAAGGGATGCATCTTAAAAGATTCAGGGAGAAATGTCAGCCAAAGCAGACACTGCTTGATAGCTGGGGTCATTTCAGACTGGTTTCTGAATTCTGGAGAGCAGACACACACAAGGGTGCTCTATCCTTCACTCCCCCCCCCCCTTTTCCTATTCCATTCTGTCTCAGCCCCCTTTCCATTCTAAATATTTCTGTTGGTTTACCCTTGTCCATGTGACTGCGTTGGAGGTAGCAAAGACACACTACAGCGCGAGAGAGGCTTGACCAGTTGGGCGCTGTCTCCCACCTCATTACCAGATGCAAATGAAACGGGTACACATGTTTAATATTTAGTGGCAGCAGAAATGTCAGGCTGGCACAAGATGGAATTAAACAGCACTGTCAGCGCAAGTGAACTCAAGGCTTTCTCAGCTATTTCACTTCATATTGAGTTACTGTCACAATTTATTTCACAGCGGTAGGACGACTAGTGTGAAAATGTTCTGTGATGCCTTTAAAGACGGAAGGGGAATCAAGGAAGAAGTGTGAAGGGTATTGTTCAGATGAGGCTTTGTATTTATTTCTGAGCTCTGTGACAAAGCTTTATTGTCTTAACAAAGCCCCACCATTCATCGGGAGGTTTGTTTTTTTTAGATTATAGCTCTGTTTTATTGGATAGTTCATACTGATAAAACACAACACAACTGAGAGCTGGCAAACTCACAATTTTGTTCAGTACAGTGATGTTAGGCACATTGGACTACTGAGCCACAGACCTCCGAAGAGAAAGCTTTGGTTTGACTAATCCTGATGATCCATACTCATATCAAATATGTCATCCAGGCCACGCCAAGAAGGCCTGATGGATTTAAAGCAATGAGCTCTGCTTTTAGCATGAAAGTTATATTTTTTTATAATTCAAAGAAATATTTTATGCTCAGAAACAGTGGCATGTGTTGTTTGCAAAAATATGTCCGATTGGATTTTGCACTCTTGTCACCACACACAGATGTATATTATCAGATTCAAGGCTAAAGCAAGTTAATGTTCATCCTAATCAGCATGGCAGATAGCACCGGGACCCACAGGGACCTAATTAAAGATACCGTACATGAGAGGTTTATCTTCACATCTCTGGAAAAATAACCTGCATTAGTTTATCCTGGCAAAGAGACAGGACATAGGTTTTATTGTATGTTTTGTTGTTAGGAAATATGAATTGATTGATGCATTTTTAGGCAATTTTTCTTTCATCATGCCATATTTAAAGGGCTCGATGAGAGGTGAGCTGGATGTAGTCACGGGCAAAATCAAAAAGAAAAGGGACCTTGAAAATAGGGAGAAAAGTTGAATTTAAATTAATTGAAAGCATTATCATACAATATTGAATGAGTGAATAGGAAATGAAAAAGTGTTGCTGTGGACAGGCAGTTAGTGAACTCCCACTGCCTTCTGAAAAAACAGAAGTGTTTCATTATTCCAAGGTGAGGGCTTTAAAACAGCATTTTAAATGTTACCCCGCTGTTCAAGATCATGAAAACCTTTAATTTCATGCAAATGAACCGCAAGGAGCATGGAGCTTAATGTAAACGAATGCTTCTTTTGTACTGCTGTAGGAGTGAGCTGGAGAGAGAGGCCAGGATGAAAATTCCCAAGGATTCTTTAATTGCTATCTGAAATTATGTAAATCCCTGTGCTAGGCTGAGTGCAATTATCCAGCGCCTCTCGCTGCCAGCTTTACTAATGTCTAACAAAATATCGGTGGCTGACATTTAGACGTGGTAATGCAAATGAGAATTAATTTTTCTTCCAAGACAAAGGGCAGTGGAAAGATCACACCATTTTATACAATAAAGGCTGGAAAAAGTGGGGTTTGCAAGATGACAAAAAATGTTGATCAAGAAATGAGCCAAGCATTGAAGCCCATTTTCTATCAACGCAGCATCCTAGCAAATACGATTATTTTCCCTATTCTGCACTATTAATCTATTTCTATTGCCACAAAGAGGAATGCTGCAAGCAGTAGACATTCATTTAGGGTTAGAATTAATTGCAGAGTGTGTCTCATTTCTTAATAATGATATGGGAAACCCGCCCCGCTCCCCATTGTTCGAACACGTCCCTGCCATGGGGATGATGTTGGACTGTTTGGGTCACATTTTTCCATTTATCTCCCCAGGTACAGAGATGGATGTAGGCCATGCACTGCAGCCTGGTGAGGCTCCCCTGTGTGCCGCTCAGAACACCTGTCCCGCTGTGAGTCAGCACCCCCAATCTTTACCAGGCCAAGGAGGAGCGCCATCTCTCTCCATAACACTTTCCCCAAGCCGTTGTCTCACGGGACACCCAAAGGAGCAAGATGAGGAGGAACCTGGGACCGACATTCACTGGGAAAGACATTCACTGGGAGATCTGCAGCCCCGAAACTGCTTTTCTTAAACCAGAATTCAAATTACCCCCTGCTGAAATAGGGGAAAAAAAAATGCTATTAATATTTAAGTATGGATTCTATGTGCAAGACACCCCCAGCTGTGATGTTATTCTCAGATGAAGAATAAAAACACCAACAAGTGCCTGTCTAAAGTTCTTCTACCCTACCAGCAAAATGCAACAATATTAATCAAAAGCTGTTAAAGCAGAAACAAATAACTTCCCCCCCACCCCCAGCATACAAATAAGGTACAAATAAAACAACAAAACTGCCCAACAGACATGGTAACATATTTTTTTGTCCGTTGAGTTTCATAAAAACAAGTAGATCAATCTTATGGTTCATATATCGTTTGCAACATGGCTAGCATAGCAGCATGTCGTTCAAAGACAAAGATGAAACCAACAACGATGATCTCAGAGCTAAAATAAAGAAAGTTAATACCTGTAGTATTACCAAGGCATGTGTTTTTACATACTGATATAGCTAGAATATAATTATTTCTCTTTTTCTTATCACTCTCCCTTCAAATCCTTTGCCTCCTGTGTCACTGGGGTAGGTAGAGTCTACACAGTTAGCGTTCTCTTGTTGTTCTGCCAGCTGGGAATAGTTACGGTCTTTTTTGGTTGTTGAGTTGTAAGCTATTCTGTGAAGTTGCTTAATCATCATGAAAGGCTTTCTGGTAAGCAGTGAGGAACTGTATATTTCCAGGGCTTTTATGGTGAAAGGGAAATTATGAAGTAGCCAAAATGCATTCTGCATAAATGAAAACAATCCAAGTGATTTCCAATGGTGTCTTTAAGGTACAGCCATGGCATTGTGCAATAAATATTTACTCCATGAGTAAAGGGTAAAATATATATATATATATTGCTAGTTCAAAATATGTGTAGTAAATAGATACCTTGCAGGAAAACAAACATAGTACCACTATTGATATACTCTATGTGTCTTTCCACTTCCTTCAACAAAATCACCATTACCATTCAATTCTGTAATAAACGTTGAATCCACGATTAAAGGCAAACATTATTTTGAATAATATTGCTAATTAAACATAACATTTCTTGGTGTTAAACACATACGTTGCAGGAAAACACAAGATGGTGCCACTATTGGTATATTTTTATAATTCCCTTCATTCTTTAAAATCCTCTTAGCTAACAGTTTAAATACTTAATTTAGTTTCCTATGATGTCTATAATCTATATGGCATTGTGTGAAACCTCAATGTACTGATATGATGATTTCCATAATAATATTCAAACGGCTGTTATCATCGGTCGGTTTTATATAGAGAACAAATCATTACCGGTCACAAGGAATAGGCTTTGAAAATTCACCACACAGGGCCTTTATTTTGTATCGGAGATGGCCTGTCCAATTGAAAGCTTTATCGTGCATGCTAATGTTATCTGGGGTTCTGCACCTACTGCTAATGCACTGCATTTGTAGGTATTTACTATTGTATATAACCCCCACAGCACCTCATATCACCCTCCTTCTTTGCCTCATCCCCAGCTTTCTAACCTCCATCTTCCCCTGCCCCTCCACCGCCTGTACATCCATCAGAGGGCTGTCATGGTAGAGGGGCTTCAATGCTCCTTCCTGATGCGGCCATCAAGGCCCTCCATCTAACACAAGCCGACACATCATAATAACAGTAAGAGGCCTTTCCTGTCCAGTGTCATGCTTGGAGAGATTAGTTCCCCTCCACAAAACCCAGGTAATTTGCTTTTGCTGAAACACATTTGTAGATCGTATTCTTTCAGGTTAACTAGTTCATGAGAGGAGATGAGACACTTGCTGCACAGTGTTTGCTTCTTTATGCCATCATTCCCCTCAGCCATTTTCACTGTAAACCAAACTGATTTTCTTACATGGTGTCTGTGTCTGGTTGAATGCATACAGTTTCTTAGCTGTTTAAATTATAATCATGCATTAGAGGAGATGACCACTGAGGGACAAGTCAGTACAGCATAGTTGTTTTATATAGCTGTCATTTTCCACTGAATTATTGCGTGGTTGATATACCAAGTCAAGTAAGAGTTTGAATATATCCTTAGATCATTTAAATATCTACGTATAACCCAGAGTAAAGCCTATCAAATATCTTCTTTTTTTAAAGTATATATTTTCATAATAATAATAATAATGCATTGAATATTTTTTGTTAATAAGCTGACAGGAAAAACTAAAAGTCTTTGAGCAGTAGTTAATATCTGTAGGTCTAATGTCTATTTCATTCTTTATTAATCACAGAGGGCTGCTCTAAATCCCCTCTGTGTATGAATGGGCTGTGCCCGGTGTCTTCTCACATTTGCTGCATGATCATATTTCATAAACACTGCATTTGAATTTTTATGTACAGAGTATGCAATATTCATGATAAACTGAATATGTAAATAGGTAACCTTTATTTATGAGTCCCTGCCAGACTCGTACTCTTAAGTATTACTTCCGATGATAAGATGGAAAGAGAAAAATGTTAGTTAGGGGAATTCTTGTGTAGCTGTGGAATGATTGATAATTAATAGCTTAATCCATACAGGTAGGAAGTCATAATTCTCCTGTTTCCTCAGAAACATTTTTCAAGACAAAAAATCAAATGATCATACTTGTTATTCTAAACAATGGCAAACAATCTCATTTTATTCCACTGAAAGAGAGACAAAAGGATGTGCTTTTATGCTGCTTGCTGACTTCTATTAGGATGTATAGTACCACTGTACAAAGCTGAGAATATCTAAGAATTTATTTGAATGAATCAGCCAAGAGAGGGCCCAAAAGTAGTCAAGTCTGTGTCTTTTAGTCACACATTTAATCCTAATGCTACATTCCATTACATTTCCAGGCTGTAAGTGCCTTGGAATTACACGTCCCATCCTGAAGCAGTCCTTTTTCTTATTGTTTAGAGAGTGGTTAGCATGCCGGGGATGCTCCAAATACGATTTTACATCCACTTATGGAAATCCATTGTTCCTTGAACATTTCCACATACAAACCAATATATGCTTTTCTAAGAGGTCTAAGACCTCAATTACATCAAAGGCAGTTTGTCCTGCTGCTGGGCTGCCTGCTAAAGGGCTTAAACAACTGTGTCAATGCTACCCCCTTGTGACCGCACTGCAGCAGAAGCATTTTCTAACAGCCATCTTTCATTGCAAGAAACACTGGAAAAATGGTCCACTTCAATAAAATAAAAAGAAATCAACACACAACATTTTTAACTATGAGAAAAAAAACGTTATAATGTCCAAGCAATGCAAATAATTTCAATATTGCTACAGTTAAAACTCTGCAAGTGTAACACACAATTTAACACAACAGAGTCTGTGCGGTACACCTTGCTTTGAAGGGCAATTGTCTGACGTCCTCACTGTAGTTTGAACTATGAAGCAGTGAATAATAAAGATTAAAAGAAAGTCTGAGAGGTATTATTTGCACAATGGATTTGAAATGTGTCATCACAGCACCTTTTGCATTTGTAGCTCACAGATCTCTTTCATTAAAACCAAAGACGTCAAGAAAGTTGCAACGCTGACGTGCAGACAGATGTGCATGTCAGAGGCATGAGAGGGAATATATTGGAGGGCACTCCTCCTGCTGTCCTAGCCCAGGCAACAGAAAAAGCATGCAGTCTTTTATTGTATAGACTTGAAAAGAAATAATTAGACACAGATATATAATTCTGCAAAGCAGCATGGCTCACTTGTCACATGTGGCAGAAAGAAAAAGAGGGCTGGATTCTCTGAAGTGCAGTTTGCCACAGGCCGTCATTTTTATTTCCCCAAGTTTGCTCTGTCTTTAAAGACACAGGGAAGTTAAAGTGCATCAGTTTTTCTTCTTTGTTATTGAAATGGAGTCTTGAGATGCAGAAAAGGGAAAGATTTTCACAAATATTGGCATTGTATTTGAAATTTAGAAACATTAAAAGGCAAGTTAAATCCAAACCTGTGGAAATATTGTTTTGCAGATAGCTTGAGTATATGTAGCCTGTATCTCTTCATGACAATATACGGTTGTTTTTTCAGACATAAAAACCCCAACACTGCTGCACCAGCATGTTTTTAAATATAATAATCATGTTAACCATAATCATGGCAATTTCCTTTACAAAATAAAATCCTCGTCAAGCATTTCTGAGAAGCTTTGTAATAGCAATTGAGTTGACAATTTCCATCAACTTCACCAAAAGTAGGAGGAGGTATATCATCAATCAGAGTGGACATGCCAATACTAATAGGCATTGATGCAAGCCTGCTGACAGATTACTGATCTAAAAGCAGGCTGGGAAAAGTGTTAGAATTTAATTTTTCATCCCCAATTAATGTTCTTTTCTACCCTATTTTTACAGTTTCACAGAATTAAGTAAATGAAAACAAACCCACATAATTGAAATGAAAGCCTATAACTTCCCTGTAAAACTATATTGCCAAAGAGATGTACTTTGGGTCACATAACCTACAGTTTTGGCCCATAACTCACTGTGAGGCTATGTCAGCGGAGGCCATATTAGGGGGCTGCACTATGTCGACATGTCACACAGCCCCCTAGGTTAGACCGTGTCAATCACAGGCCATGTGATTGCAGGAGTCCCCGCCTGCCCTCTCATTGACACCTCCCATTGACTTTCCTTCTCTCAGATCAGTGAGCCTAAACCATTTTCATTCAGGGTGACCCACCACTACCCACCCTCCTCCACACACCCTGGACAGGTTGATTTGTGGCTCGCTGGCAGGCTTCAACACAGCTATGACTTTTATCCACTTAAGTATGTATATTTTACCCGACTGTATGGTTCCATCTCTCATTAATAGTCAGCGCACACTGGAAAGCATGGCTCCGAGCACCATGTCTGCATGCTACCAAAACAATGTTCACTTCAAAAGAAGAGAAATAGCGTTTGAATTATTTTCTTCCCTGACCTTAGGTCCGTATATGTAAACATATGACCTAATATCATGCTAGAGGGACGTTATTTATGTCATATAATCATTTCAACTCCCTCAGGATGCAGTCGGCACACAAACATGACCAAAATACATATTTAGATTTATTTGTCTGCAACTGTCCAATAAAACATTTCCTTTGCATTTCCATCTCTGGGCTTTAGTCCCAGTGGGAGTTGCTGGCTGAGAAATGTTGTGCTTTCAAGCTTCAGGGAACAGCGATGTGAGCAATGTTCACGGTGGAAAAAAAAGAAGTGGTACGCTGCCTAAGTGTTGTACTATAAAGAGAGAAGAAGTAGGTTTTCACATTCGAAAAGCCTCCAAGGGTTTAAGCTCTGCAGAGGAATGTGGGTGCAATCATCATACTGATCTCAGGAGAGACTATAGCAGGCTCTCGACCACTCACTCAATCTTTGTGTCTCATTTCACTTTTATTTCCCTGTCTGTCGGAACGTTTTCTGTCTTCGTTTTGTCCGTCCATCCTTTAACGCTCTCCCTCGCTGAAAAGAGCCATCTGAAAAGCATGTTTTCTATCAAGGGGAAGCATTTTGAAATACCCTAATGAGACTTAGTTTTGTCATTCCCATTCGTGGAAATAAAATGTACAACTTTGTAATGAAACAAGTCGATTGTAAAAGCGGAATGATAGATTTTATTATGTGCTCATGAAGAAAAGCAAGAATGTCTTGATGAAAGCTGTGCCCTTCAGTGCATTGTGGATTTCATCCTCATGCCATCCACACATGTTTTAGGGTGTTTGTGGCAAGAGAGGCATCCCCTCTGTAACCAGAGTAATAAATGAATTACTATAAAAAGGGTAACTGAAGGGCTATATGGCTTTTACGTAATTGTGCGGTGGTGAAAGGGGGTAAGGGTCTTTCCATAAAAGTTCAATAAATTGTGCATTTTCTCAATGACTTGTTGCCCCAGTGAACAGTACAGTAACAATGCTAGGGTGGAAGAAATGGAGTGCAAATGCTGGCAGAAGCAATGTAATTTTGAAATGTGAACTGTTAAAAAGGTAGCAATATGCTTTTATAGTATGTGCATATTTAGGCTTGTTTAAAATGTCATTAAAGGTCGTCTACTTATGTGACATCTGTGTAAAAAGTGACTGCTGAGTGTAGCTCATACTCATAGAACGTTCCAGGGCTAAATGAAATTCATGGCCAGACGGCCATTCTCCCCTGAGTAAATCAAAAGCTCTTTCTTATTTAACAAGCCTTTAAGTGTAACACGAAGTTAACTGTGTTTCAATATAATACATTTAAATTCATTCATTTACTAAAGAAAATTGAACTAAAGCAAATTTCTATCAAATATGTTAAGCAGACTGGTGCTGATGCAGGTGAGCTTTCACAATATAAAATTCTTTAAAGCCTCAAAACTTTCGAGTAATGTATTTAAAACATGAATTAAGTATATTTAAGAAACAAACAAATTCAAAGATATCATTAATTAACAGAGTTTTGCAGCTTGAAGCAGGTGTGATCAGATTTGATAGACATTGTAATTTGTACATGAACAAACTCCTCCGAGAAGAGCTCGAACAAAAACCCAAAAACCGATATCTCTCATCTTAAATGACTAAAGTGTTGTATTTGTAGCTGAACATATTGGATTTATGTTCAACCCCAATAACTATATCAAGTCGATTGAGCAAAACATTTTTTTTTTAAAGTTATGAACATATGTAGCTTAAATCACAATGTAGGTCATTTTTCAAACTTACTCCAAACATCCCCTCCTACCTTTCTGAAATGGTTGGCAGCTGCTCTCTGGGTATCTGGAATATTGGTTTCTCCCACTTTCTGTAATTAGCAATGATCAAGAAGGATTATAAGCGGCGGTTAACAACATTGGACTCCTCAATGACCCTGATAGATGGTCAATTATAGTGATCAGGTCGTGGCGTTTATTGGATTTAAAGTGGCAGTGATGGGCCCTTTTGGCCTGGTGCGGGTAATTATCACATTTGTGCATGATTTAAGGAGACAGTAGAACGAGAAAGACTTGACTTAAATTTAATCATTTTCTTATCTATGTATTTATGCAAGAGTTAACAAGCGATGGTCATGGGTGGAATAATGCAATGAGACTGGAATTAGTGTGATATCCACGTACTGTATAGCCGCTGTGCAGATATGTCATAACTGAGAGGGTGCGAAAAATTTAACTTGTGACAGGACTTGGCAGGACTTTGTTCATTTCCAGCAGTTTATTGCAAGTGTACGTGTATATATAGTTCAAATCAGTGTATCAAAGATGCATTTTTAATCACACTTAAACTTGTCTTCAACTTTGTTTTCTTTATTTTTATCGTGTCCTCCATGAGGAGCTACAAACGGACTACAACATCTCATGGTCAACAGCTTCCAGTTTTGCTAGCAGTGGGATTACGCTGGGGAACAAATGCTATACACCGATCACAGTTGTCAATAAATTCTTTTCTTCCTCCACACCTTTCATCCATTATTCTCTGCCTGTTCCACAGAAAAAGGCATCTCACCACTCTTTCTTAAGCGGCGTCAGACAGCTTTCTGAATCCAGACACCTGAACATGATCAACAGAAAAGCTGCTGCTCAGCTCCTCTGGTAAGAGAGGAAATACATCAGTGCCTTGTTTATTTACTTTTCCCACATGGCAGAAAAGGTCAGAGTCAGAGGATTATACTGCACAGACCAAGTGGAACTCAATAAAAGCCCAGCAATGAAAACAATATCATCCATATTTTAAACAGCTGGCACCAAACAGAGGGAGCCTTACACTAGGGTGCCAATTATTCTACTTCTCAGGGTTTTTGCAGCAAACCACAGAAGCTCAGGTGTACTTCCCAAATAAAACCATTATTTTTATATAGTTTGTGAAAAATCTGAGACAAGCAGCCATGTGTGTTAGCCATCATATAGAGTACATTCAGGTATACATTTAAATCAATTGCCACTAACTTATACTTAGCTCTGAGGGTAAAAATGCAGATTTTATTGGTCTTTAAATGCAGATGTTTTTCAGTCAGAGTGTGTGGTTGCTTTCATAGTCTGGGTTTGTTTTCCCTCCATGGACTTATTAGCGTTTGTGCAGCACAGTCTGGGCTCTATAATCCTGATGTATTATTAATCATGTCTACCCGTGAAACTCTGGAAAACTTCCTTTTTTGATTATTTTTTTAACGCAAAAGTGTAGTGAATTTGAAAAGGAGGCAGGTCCAGGATGACATGATGCTTTATTTTCTTCCTGTTACAGAAACCAAAAGTAAGTAAATAAAATGGCAGCATTGTTTGCTGTTGGAAATAAGTTGTGGCAGAGTGTATGCCATGTCTGTATGCAGTGTAACATGTGCACGGAGCATGGTGTTCTAGCATCCTCTATTGTAAGCTCACGAGTGCTGTCATGCTATCCAGATTGCTGTTGACAGGTCTGAAAATGTGCTGGGCAAACACATAGCTTATCTTTCTGTTTATGTCAAGAGTTTCTAGTATTGCACTACATTGTCATGTAAACCAAAGTTTGCTTCTAGTAAGGCCTTTACCACTTATTGTTTCAGAGGACTAATGACTTGTTGAATTCATTCATATTTTGTCAAAACATTTTCATGGTTATTTTTTTAAATGCCATCAGCTCCGACGCTGAAAGCCAGTATTTTGCCTGTACAATACTCTAAAGCATATGTACCATGACAACTGACGGAGTGTGTATTTGTTTGAAGTGTCAAACGTTGTCAAAATAATGAAAAAGATCCATTGTCTTTGAATTTAATGACTTAAAAATTTATTTTTTAAGAGGAGGCTTTAGTTTTGAGCATAACCTTTGTGCACGGATGTACATCTTACACCATGCTGGGTGATCAATAATCAAATCAGCAACAATGTAGGAGTCATGCTCACATATACCACCCTGCCACCATGGCAGGTGCTCATGGCATTTTTTTCTCCCTTTTTTGCCTCGCTTGGGTAAGATGATAATCCAAGCCTAGTCCACTGACAGACTGCAACATGATTCAGTTGGACAGTGACTGACTGCACATCCAATTTGTTTCAACTCCAGAGCAGCAGCTTATTATCTGAAATGCATGAGATGTCTGTGCATGAGAGGCGTGATCAGCTGGGGCATGCGCTGGGGCTGCTGGGAAAGTAATCAATAAGGGATTGTCTCTTGTAGTTTAGGCCGACACATTATGACAGAGCTGAAAATTAAACAGGCAGATATTAATAATAATGGAAATCAGAGGCTCATGGGTGAGATCAGGGGGAGGGGTGAATCTCAAAATATGTATCATGTTCAGCTGTGGGTGTATGTGTGTGTAAGGGGGGAGGCGGGGGAGTATATTTGGTATTTTTTGTTTTTTTTCTACTCTGTGTGAAATATGAGACAAGGATGCGACAGTAATGGTTGAGAGTGTATGACTTTGAATATCAGCATCTGCAAATATTACAATGCTCTCTTTTCACTCAAATGTTTAACATGAGTGCTAGTTTTATGGCATCTGAGGTCACAAAATAGAACTTTTTGGCAGGTGGATTAATCCGCTTGTGGATTTAATGCGTAAAATCGATCAATACAAGTGAATCTAAAATTCATAGACATCATTGTAAAAAGCTGAAATGACACAAACAAAATTGAAATTCAAATGACTGTTCATTCCTAGGTTATTATTTAATATGAACTTAATCAGTTTTTTTTTATTTGTCCACTCCGTATACACACACATATACTGTATGTGTGTACACGGCAAGCAGCATGACTCAAAGCTGTTTAACAAAACAAGAGGGTGTCCTGCTGATATAAGAGGAGCCATGGACAGTCAGAGTAACACAGATAGACAGACAGCTAAAGAGAGATCCCCCTGCCTTGTCAATTAGCCGTGGCAATCCGTTCCTATTGTTTGAGCAACAAACGTGTCGCTTTGGGTGGGGGAGGGTTGAAGTGGGGGAGTTAACAAACTGCATTACAGGCCATTACAGATGCAGTGTCATTGATTATTTATACCCTTATAAAATGCCTGGCTCCCTGGTGGACCAGGCTGGCTCTGATCAAATGTTCCCTCTAAATCACCACACCGGAGCAAACAACACATTCAAATATAAGAGAGCTGAGTGACAAAGTCCTGTGTGTATAATAGATGTGGAAATCTCTGTATCAAGAACAGGAAATAAACTGTTGTGATAGCTGAAGCATATCACTACATCTTATTAAACTAATAACTCTTTGCATCCCCGTTTTTTGATACAGTATGTGTGATATGATTAATTTGAGAGAAAGCTCTTCCTTGGAAGAAAAATTGAACAGTAGATCACATCCCTCCTGGAGATTTGTCCACTGTGGATATTTTGCACTAGTTAGCAGGGGAGCAGATGGCTGCTACTAGTCGTGCTCACGCTCAGCACTTTTTTGAACTTTCATGTTGTAGGTGTCTGATCTGGAGCAGGACCTTCTCCAAACAGTCACCTCACCACGGGAATATTCCCTCTAAGATATTAATGACCGCCCTTGCCGAGCCCACCACCTCAGCATAAAGCCCACCGGGACGCAGAATCGCAAATGCCACACCTTTCAAAGCCTTGCTTCCTAATGACACTACACTGACATTGTGGAGCCTTCATAAAACTCCCTGAATAACATATATCAACCGCTTAGTCAACTAAAACACCAGTGTAGTAATTTGACACGCTGCCCTCTAAATATTTGTTCTTAGTGAGATATATTGCTGCTCATGAAATGCATCCTTTATCATATAGGTTAAAGGTCCGGATGCCAGATGTCCCCTAACACAGCAAGTAGAAAAACATGCAAGGAATACACGGTATGTCGCAATGGTGACAAACGCATGCCAACTGAATTGCAAAGAGGTAAAGTAAGTCCATATTGGACACACTTCCTAGAGCACGGAAAGTATGAAAGAGAGGACAACATCTTGTGTCATCTATCTTCCTTAAATGCTGAAGCCGTGACAAAGTGGATGGAGAAATTATGATAAATGATAAGACGTATTTAGTCAATATCTGTAATTCTGTTTCTTCACTCTGCTGTGTTTTTCCCATCCTCACATTGTTTAGTTGAAAAGACACCCTTTCATTTAAATAGCACTTTGAAGGCCAGATTGAGATCAAATTGAAATGGGCATTGTCTATGTTAATATCAATATATCCACACTGAAGATAGATTGTCAAGGGGCCTTTTTCTGAATTCATATCTTATTTACACAGAGAGTACAGTATGTGGATGCTACCCATTTGGTAAAACTGTACAAATGTAAATATTTTACCACATAATTAACACAGGTTAAGAATGAGAAAATCTCAACCAGTTAATTCATTTGAAAGAAAAATTACATGTGCACCTACACATTGCTGTAATATCAGCATACTCAAGAAATGGAGATAGGGTCAATGAACTGAAAAATTCATTTTTATCTAGCACTTACACTACAAGACCGAGTTAAACACAGGTTGTACGAAAATAAATCAACAATAGTGCATGCATACAGTTTGGGCAAATAGTTAACTACATCTCTAATATTCTTATTGATAACTTCCTATTACAAAAGTTAAAATACTCTTTACTGGAAAGAGAATTTGCACAATCCTGTTTCAATGATGCCAATGATGTGATTTCCTGTGAACACCATCATGCAAATATGTAAAAACTATACAAGGTACATGAAGAGAAGTTAAATCCTGAGCGTTGGTTCACAGACATATTAAGGGGAAGCATTTTAATACTTAAGGGAGTATGTACCCGTTTAAGTTTATCAATGAAAGGGACAATAGGGTATTGTTTTAATAAATCTCACAAGGATCCATTTTTGGGAAGTTTGTTTGGACTCTAGGCAGACATTTTTTTTTTTTCCTTCTCATATAATTCCACAGTGTAAACTACAACAGACTGTTTTTACTGCAGACAATTTTGGAATAGCACAGGTGTAGTGAATTACATTAACGACGGCTGCATGCAATCTAATTATGCCAGTTGCAGGGCTGTGCTACTGTCCCACTCGTTAGCGTTATTAGTTACACCTGTGCGTCTCCTGCTTAACGAGTCAAGATGTTTTACAGGAAAAATGTCTATCAATGCCACCTACTCAAATTTTATTTGGAGTAACTGTTAAAATCTTTGGTGACCACTGTTTTCTCTTGACACAGGAAAACGGCCCTCAATGGGTAAGTGGAAGATTTCTAAGCTGGCAATGAAGTGAGTGAGATGTGTGTCAGTATGAGCCGCCCTGGGAGCCGAGAACATGACAGGAAGATGAGTGAAAAGAACCATGCAACACAACGCAACATCCCCTCCAAGGACAAAAGACATGATGGTTGCTCATCATGTGTAATGTCTTTTTACCCTGCACTCACACAACAAACCTAACTATTCAAAATCCATATACTGTAGATTTTCCAGCACTATATACCTAAGAAACATCTAATTACACAACTGAGGAATGACTGAAGGTTGTAGTAATGGACTGAATGGTGATGCTGTGTAACACCTTGTTACAGACTGTTTCCTGGATGCCATCAGTCACACTGCAGCAACAGGTAGCTGACCACACAGTCAATGGACTCCAACCGCTCTGTGTGCTTTAACCCACAAAGTGACAGAATCCAAAGGGAAAGGACAGGGATGGGGTTGGGAGCAAAAGACAAGGGGATCATACCGCCCAAAAAATGTTTGCAGAGTAGATATTGAACACTGTTGTTGAGGTTACTATTTATCTCATGCTGGCCAAGTTGGCACGCACATCTGGCGCTGGGTACTTAGTGCAATTATTTATGATTTCCTCCAAGATTTAAAAGCTCTTCGCCCGGCCTTGTAATGCAGTAACTGATTGCACTGCTAATGTAATTAAGGGGAGATTATGATGTCCACGTGGCACACCAGATGGTGGCATTCACAGCGATGGGGGAAGGCACAACTGGCACACCACTGCACAAGGGCAGTGAGGCGCAGTCAGTCGGAGCAGTCCAGACTCCCCACCAGACGGAGGAAAGTATATGTGTGTATGTATGCGTATGTGCGTGGTGTGCTTGCACAGAGGCATGTGAGTGTATGGGTTTGCGTTTAATGATAAGTTGAGCCATAAAGTGTAAGCTGGTAAGAGATGAGTGCATGTAAAATACTACCAAGGAAATTACTTTAGCTATACTGACTGTCTCTATATGCATGACATGGGCATGCACTCTTTCAAAATGCACCATATAGGTCAAAACAAGAACTAGTGATTGGTCTTGGAAGGTTATATATTACCTTTAGGGATGCTAAGACATCTCCTCTTTTTCTAACTACAAACGTGAAAGATTACAAACTGAATCCGACAGTTCCCACATTTTCAACTTGTGCAATTTAGTGCTTTAGCCAAGAAAACAGATGGCATAAATGGAAAATTAAATCACATTTGGCAAAGCCATTATGTTTCAGGAGATTTTTCAGGCAAGGCAACAATAAGACTGGACCAAACTGACCTTTAATTAGAAAAAAAGTATGATATTATAGAGCCTTGCAAGGGCGTATCCTATGGGGGCACTAAGGGTATAGCTTCTTAAGCTTGTTATTATAAGCTATTCAGGAGACACAGGGATTTCTTTATGTGTAGACAGAAAAGGGAGGAGGAGGGGGACGAGGGTCATATATGAAATGAGACCTGCAGATTTCTACACAGCCCATAATGGGTTCATACGGGTGACGGGGACATTGGGGCGCAGTAGATTTCCCAAGTTGAGATAGGGATATTATTACTCTCGGGGTGGCAACACAGAAATCTCCATCTTCGGTCCCTAGACTAGTGTCAGCAAATTACCGAACACAGTGAATGACCTTTACACACAAAAAGAAAACCTTTGCTGTTTTTTTCTATCATTTGGGTGCAAAGTCGTCACTAAGGTATCATTTTGGTCCAGGGGCTCTTCTGTCATCCACTGATTACCAATCACAACTACAACACTGTTACCAGAATAGGTGTGTGATATTTTGTATGTGATCCGATGATCCAGTGTTTATGGGGTCGACTTTAACTGAGATGTGTCATAAAGCATGCATGAAACAATGCGTGAACAAAGAAATCACAGTTTTAATGAACCTTTTCCAAATGCCAGCTGTAATGCTATGCATCCCACACTGGCTGCTCCCCCACAGAAATCTGCCACAGCCATCATTCATCTTTCCCCACAATCCTCATTGTGCAATGTGCCGCACATTAAAACACTGTAATAGCTGATGGCTTTCACAGTTAGCATGTGTTGCTGATATCTCCAGACTCTCCACGAGTGTTTCATCACCTATTCCATAATTAGACCATTACTTTAGCAGGTGTGCTCCTTCTCAGCTGGAGCATGTGTGTGTGTTTTTCTTTTTTTTTTTAACTTCTTCATCATTTCTTTCCACTGACACCTTAGATTTTATCTGATCAACTTCAGCACTGCCTCAAATTCAACACAAAATGAGCATGCATGTTTTAGTAGGTTGTCAACACCTTGATGTAGAAGCATGTGTTTGTAGAAGTGTGTGTTTGAGGTGGGTGTTAGTGATGAGGGGGTGTTACACTATCCAAAAACAACAAAGTCTACTATCGTGCAAAACATTTTTATTTCACGTTTGCTTCAATAATTTGTAACTGATATGGAAACACATCATACATCCTGTGCTGCTATGTTACAATCTGAATATCACTGTTTAGTGGCAGGTTATGTGTCGTCATAGTTGTTCTGTTAATCATATTTAATAATCCTTGGTTTCAATAATTAGACTGACAATGCACATAAAAGCTAAAGAAGCTTGTAAAGCTGTAAGCTATCACTATCTAATAAGAAAGTCCTAAATCCAAAAAAGCTTCTTCCTATTCTTCAACTAGATACCGATGAGAGAGATATATTGAAATGAGGTTTTACAAAGGACAAACATTCATAATCACAGCAGGAAGGTACCGTATACTCCAGTTACTGATGCAGCTTGTTTCATGAAGGCCTGATGTTTAAACTGCATAGATATACTGTAGCTGTGAGACAACCAACACATCTGAATATAACATACAAAGGCTGTTAAAACAAGCAGTGCCATGTTTGCCTACTCAGACTCTCCAAATAAAAATGAGAAACCAACACTTGTCTGCAATAACAGGCATATTTTGCCTTTTTAATTAACAACAGTAAGTGTGGAGGTGGTGAAAGTTGCCGATCATAGAAGGTGGCGATTTCCATCTGAACGTCTCCTCCCTTATTAAGGAGTGTTACAAAAATGTAAAAAAGGAAAAACTGATCACATCATGGCAGCCATGTTAGCCCATAAATACATTTCACAGTGTGTGGCCCCAATGAAGACGCCTGCTGGCATATGGCACCATGTCACAAAAGAGAGCAACAAGTCTTTGATTAGAATAAATTAGGTTAATACTAGCACAATGAAATAATTTATTTGATTAGTTTGATAGGGGTAGAAATAATAACTCGCCAATGGGAAAGCATCTGTCGCCCCTTGGTGTTTTGGACGGTCTACAAAGAGGCATTCAAGTTTTTTGCTCGGAGAGATGGACATCCTAATGTTACAGCTAAGCTAATACATTGCTCTTTATCTTACATTTATCTGATTACAGTAATGACATGTGATGATTAGAGAGACAACTAACTGTCAGAAGGCGTGACCCATAGATACATCTACGTAATGATAGTCATTCAGTGAAGCACAACCTTAATTTAGTTACCATAGCCAAATTGGATCTCAAAAGTTATTGCAAAGAAATACACCCACGAGTCAATGTGGCATTGAGGGCCCAGGCCTTTATTCTGTGTGTGCATAATTCACACTGACAAAGTAAATTGTCACATTTAGCATTCATATAGCTATCTGATGATGCTTTCATAAGATGTTCTCGTCTGTTGCATTAGACATCAGGAATCCAGTGTTGCTGTGCTGCACTCATTGAGCAGCATGTTGCGATTTTTTATCAGCGACATGTTCTAGCTATAAGCGAAAGCATTACAATTATATTCAAAAACCAACTACAGTGATTACATTAAAATAAAGAATTTACTGAAAGGCATGGCAATTTTCAACAATACAGACACAAATGAGGGTCAGTTGTGGACAAGTGCCAATACTTTACTTAAGAAAAGTAATTTTAAACATACTCTGACCTGAGTTCAAATGCTACTTAAGTAAAAGTACAGACGTATTATCAGCTAAATACTCAAGTATCAAACAGTTGAAGTAGTCATTCTGAAGAACGTACGGCTCTTATAAATGTGTTGTATTATCATACAATGTTATATTCTTCTGTTTTAATCATTAGAAAACACAATATTTCCCTCTGAAATGTAGTGGAGTAGAAGTACAAATAAGCAGAAAATGGAAAATGGAAAGTAGAAGAACCTCAGAACTATACTTAATTCCAGTACTTGAGCAAATGTACTTAATAACATGCCACCACTGGTGAGGTTCCACTGTAGTAAGTAAACTAGCTAATACAGATGTTTCTTTCTTTCACGACAGAAGGTGACTCCACCTGTGGTTAATCATTTATTATCAGTAATACCCGGATGTACTTACTTCCGGTCGATGGGCGGGGGGGTGAAGAGGTCCAAAGTTGAAAAGTTAACAGCAGGAGTCCTTTCAATCAGGTAAACAAATGCCAAAGGATTAATTTTGTGGGTTTTGGATGATCTTGTCAACAGATCTTTCTAGAGGTCTTACGTAAATAATTTGTCATTGGTTTACTCAAACAAACATTTTTATTAACGATAATGCTACAAAGGGGGACCTCCGTGAAACATATCTCACAGTAATACAGAGTAATGTCATGTCACTACCGTACCTGTAATGAAGAGGTTTTCTGACCGGTTGACAAAGCTTTGCGAACATTTCATGATGTTGGAAATAAAACATAAAGGTAAGCCATATGGTTCCTTCCGCAGATCTCAACGTTAGTTACCACGCAACGCAATTGAGAGCCTTGCTGCTTATTAATGAATTAGAATTAGCATTAGCTAAGGCTAACTCAGTGGCAATATGGAAACACATTCAGTTTAATATCAGTTAATGTGTAGACCGCTCCTGTTTAACAGCATATTATTATATGTGTATTGGTAGAAATAGTTAAAGATGAATGTAATTATAATAAGTACATTTTGAGTTATGCTCCGAGCTTGTGTATATTATATAGCCATAGTAGATGTAGATAGCTACCTACTAAACAGATATTGTGCCTAAGTGTAGCTCAAATACTCACAAATGACATGATCACTGCTTTACTTCCACCAACATGCATTTATGCCATATTTTCATCACGATGGCAAGGTTAGGGTTAAGGTTGATGAACACATTTGTTGTTCTAAATCTATAGGCTTACATTCTTGTACTATCCTATAGATTTTTAGATAAAGTGACATGGTGTAGTCATCCTTTACCCAGAATGAAGTATTATAGACATACCATTAATGTTTGTAAACCATGTAGGAAACACAGTTTTACTTGGGAGCTGGAAATAAGTTTGGATGGATTTTTCTTTGGTCTGCCTGGATGAGCCTTGATGTTGTGCTGGAAAACAAAGCTCATTTTGAACAAATTAATGTTACAAAGAGATCCTTCATTCTATTAGCTAATTTGCTATCCTGTTTCATTTGAATAAGTACGGCTATCTAGCATTTGTTAAAGAGACAGCTGTTTCTGGAGTAAATCCTCTAATTTGATCAGCTTAATTGCAATAGATTTCGTAAACATCAAGATTGAATGCAGCAACTTTGTCAGTTAGTACAAGAATGCTTTAAACCTAATCTAATAAAATTGCATAAGGGAACCATTGCAAAGCCACTTACCCTGTAAAAGCCTTGCATACCCATTAGGGAAAAATTCCCTTGGACAGGAATAGATAGCAATTGATTGGGACTTCCTTGAAAATATGTGATCACTCCCCCTAATTTGTGATTTGGTGAAGCCATTGGGTGGTCTCCAAATGCTGCTTTTGTCATTGGTCTCACTTGTCATTTGATCCCGGATTAAGGGGCCACTTTTTCTTCTAGATCCTAATAAGCCTCATCAAGAAGTCAATAATGTGGTCATTTTAGCCAAGAAAAACCTTGTCCGTTCTCCTTTTAATGACCCTGAAGGGTGCATCCTAATTGTGTTTCACTATCTGCATTTTGTGATTTATTTTAAAAGTTTATATATTTAAAATACTCCCTGTACTTTATGTCGTAGAGTGCAGTCTATTCGTCCAAATTTCCTTTGAGTATTTATGAAAATCACGAGGTGTCTGTTACTACTGTATGGTATGGATCATTCTAAAGTGTTTATGTAAATGTCCTCTTTGTGGGACGAATAAAGGTATTCTGATTCTGGTTAAATTCAAAACATGTGATAAGGCTCTTCTGTTTCTCAAACACAGCTTTGACATGTCTGAGGTGAGCAACCAGCTGCCCAAATACCCCATTTCTGCAGTTGGAGTAATCACTTCCCTCAATAAGGCCCCTGACGGTTACTATGTTGTGAGTATTCAGTTTTATAAGTGTGGATGTGCGTAGTTTGATTTAATGTGCTTGGATTAGGCTTCTTGAGTGTTTGCATCTCCTTTACTGTAAAAGCCAAAGGTAAAAGAAAACATCTGAGCTGTATATATTATTTTTATCATACTTTTTGCCATCATTTTTACATCAAAATCAAAAGTCTAATCTGAAATTCCTTGTTTCTTTATGAGCTTATTTGTTTTGTTTCATTGTTGCAACTGATTTTAGGCTAAAGCATAACTCAGTCAGGATGTTGGCAGCCTTCCAAGGTGTTTTTGTTAGAGCTGTTGGATGACTTATTCATAAAGATTACTTTGATGATTATCAAGATTCCCTTCCTGCCATCGTTGCTATTTGCCACCAGAATTATAGACACACCAGAGGCAAAGATTTAATGATAGTTGGTTAATGCCAATAAGAGTCATCTAAGTGTACCCCCATTTTTCCATTTTAACCAAGTGATAGCAATATGCAAGGATGTGGTACAGAATCAGCTGCTCTATTCAAACATTTCTTGTTTGTGAAAAAGTTAGTGAGGGGTTAGAATTAGACGTTAAACAAAGCACAAAACAACGTCAAGGGCATATCTTTCTTTCTCTCTCCTGCTTCCTGTTCAGACTTCTTCTTCTAGCTTTCACTCCTCGCCCATAACCCCCCCGTCTTCCCCCAGTGTTTATCTCTTCCTGCTCCACCCTACATACCTAGCTTGTTCTAATCTCAGGCAGATGATGGTGGGTTGGCATCAGAAGGGAGCCACTGGCAGGGATGCTGCGTACACACCACACAGTAGTGACAAAGGGAGATAAACCCCATCAGACTTCCTCCGCTGCTGCTCCAGTGCGCCAATATATTTCAGCTGATGTGCAAATACTGTGCATGCTCTGCAGGGCTAAAAGCTAGTCAGTGGCTGTTAATGACACTGGTTTATCTCAGCATTAGATGCTCAGCAAATGTGATTACTTTTTTTTGTTAACCCAGGCAGTACACTAGCGGTTTGAAATTTGGAAATAATGTGTGCTCAAGATAATGAATTTAAGACAAGTGAAGGCAATCAAATGCAAAGGAATGAAATGCCTCATTTGTATCACCTTGTGTCACCATGTACATCAACTTCATTATGTTTTTTGGATCATGATTTTGGATTTAGATTAACTGCTACAAAAACATAGACGATTAGTGCATAGCTTACACAAGTGTACATACAGTGGGGCAAAAAAGTATTTAGTCAGCCACCAATTGTGCAAGTTCTCCCATTTAAAAAGATGAGAGAGGCCTGTAATTTTTATCATAGGTACACTTCAACTATGAGAGACAAAATGAGGAAAAAAAATCCAGGAAATCACATTGTAGGATTTTTAATGAATTAATTGGTAAATTCCTCGGTAAAATAAGTATTTGGTCAATAACAAACAAGCAAGATTTCTGGCTCTCACAGACCTGTAACTTCTTCTTTAAGAGGCTCCTTTGTCCTCCACTCGTTACCTGTATTAATGGCACCTTTTTGAAGTCGTTATCAGTATAAAAGACACCTGTCCACAACCTCAAACAGTCATACTCCAAACTCCACTATGGCCAAGACCAAAGAGCTGTCAAAGGAGACCAGAGACAACATTGTAGACCTGCACCAGGCTGGGAAAACTGAATCTGCAATAGGTAAGCAGCTTGGTGTGAAGGAATCAACTGTGGGAGCAATTATTAGAAAATGGAAGACATACAAGACCACTGCTCATCTCCCTCCATCTGGGGCTCCACGCAAGATCTCACCCCGTGGGGTCAAAATGATCACAAGAACGGTGAGCAAGAATCCCAGAACCACACGGGGGGACCTAGTGAATGACCTGCGGAGAGCTGGGACCAAAGTAACAGAGGCTACCATCAGTAACACACTACGCCGCCAGGGACTTAATCCTGCAGTTCCAGACGTGTCGCCCTGCTTAAGCCAGTACATGTCCAGGCCCGTCTGAAGTTTGCTAGAGGGCATTTGGATGATCCAGAAGAGGATTGGGAGAATGTCATATGGTCAGATGAAACCAAAATAGAACTTTTTGGTAAAGACTCAACTCGTTGTGTTTGGAGGAGAAAGAATGCAGAGTTGCATCCAAAGAACACCATACCTACTGTGAAGCATGGGGGTGGCAACATCATGCTTTGGGGCTGTTTTTCTGCAAAGGGACCAGGACGACTGATCCGTGTAAAGGAAAGAATGAATGGAGCCATGTATCGTGAGATTTTGAGTGAAAACCTCCTTCCATCATCAAGGGCACTGAAGATGAAGCATGGCTGGGTCTTTCAGCATGACAATGATCCCAAACACACCGCCAGGGCAACGAAGGAGTGGCTTCGTAAGAAGCATTTCAAGGTCCTGGAGTGGCCTAGCCAGTCTCCAGATCTCAACCCCATAGAAAATCTTTGGAGGGAGTTGAAAGTCCGTGTTGCCCAGCGACAGCCCCAAAACATCACTGCTTTAGAGGATATCTGCATGGAGGAATGGGCCAAAATACCAGCAACAGTGTGTGAAAACCTTGTGAAGACTTACAGAAAACGTTTGACCTCTGTCATTGCCAACAAAGGGTATATAACAAAGTATTGAGATGAACTTTTGTTATTGACCAAATACTTATTTTCCACAATCATTTGAAAATTAATTCATTAAAAATCCTACAATGTGATTTCTTGGATTTTTTTTTCTCATTCTGTCTCTCATAGTTGAGGTATACCTGTGATAAAAATTACAGGCCTCTCTCATCTTTTTAAATGGGAGAACCTGCACAATTGGTGGCTGACTAAATACTTTTTTGCCCCACTGTATATCTGATGATCCCAAAGCAAAAATACCAATGCTGTTGTTTGCTAAAATAGATCCAAAATGTTTTAAAGCTTGGCAGTTTTTTTGCAATAACTTTAACAATACTGGTGGTGTGACTTTAAGGATGTTAAGTTTAGTTATGTCCAGGACAGTCAGTTATACCTCGGATTGAGATGTGAGTACCTCTTCATCTTTCTGCTAAATTGATCACTTGACTTCTTCTCTTGTGCCTCCCATGAAGTTGATATTTAGTTTCAAGCCAAGTCAATTGTGTCAACAGATTTTAAGGCAAATCGGTGCTATTGGGCTATAGCCCAATATATCACAGATTTGCCTTAAAATCTGTTGACAATGTGATACTCTGTTTTTGTACTCTTGATTTGGATAAGGAAAAAAATCCCCTACAAAATATAGGGGGATTATATATAACAAAACATTGGATGGTTTTCCATGACATTTGATACAAATATGCTTTTGGCCCAGGATATGAATATGTGAATACCTTCAGCTGTAAGCTACTTTGTGTAACTCCTAACAAGCAAATGTTTGCATACTCACAATCCTAAACTATTGATAATTATGGTCAACATGCTACACATTAACAAAGCCTCACAAAGCCTTTCACACAGACATAAACCTTAGACTGTGTTTTGTGTGATAGTAATGTTGCATTGCTTCTTGTCTGTGACAAAACAGGTTGACACTGCAGATAGCTTAAAGCCTTTACTGGATACTATCACATATTGTGATATATTCATGTCTGTTTTAGATTTCCTTTTATAAATTATAAGAAAAGAAAAGAAAATGTCCTTCAATGTTATAAAACGTCTTAGTCTTATCCAGGAATGAAAAGTCAAGTACAAGTTAGCCTCCAAGAAAAAACCCAAGGCCTTTCAGACTCTGAAGCACTCTTTCAAATGCATTTGTCCCAGCTTCAAGAACATCTTTTGAACACCACTACATGGTCTTTCATCTGCACACTCGAGATACAAACAAAAATATCAACAGTCGGCATCAGTGTGCTAATGTAGCGCTGAGCAGGGGAAGTCTCAGCATATTAAGCTGTATTGATCCCCCCCCCCCTGCTTTCTCACTAGACTTCTTTTAGAAATCCTCCTTAAGACTGCTTACCATTCTTAGCATACTTTTTATACAGCAGATCAAAGGGCTGATTAACTCTTTTGCTCTTACTTGAGCAGGTTGTTCCAACACAAGAGAGCACAGGCCCAGATCAAACACTGCTCCACTGGGATCAGGAGCTGTGCTGAAGCACCAGCAGCCACCCAACATCAAACACCATGAGTAGATTCACACATTCTCCCACTCTGTGCGAGAGGGTTGCAAATGGGATGTGTGTGCATTTCAGATTCACCTCAGAGTTTGACATGTTACCCATCAAAAAATCATTTAATTAGGGTTCATTTAAAGAAGCCTATACTAGCTGATGATTAGCTTGAAGGCCCAGGCATACAAACCCAGTAGCTGCTTGTCTGTTTTTGAGTGAGAATATTTACTTTAAAGGTATAGTTTGCCATAAGCTCATTCGCTTTCTTGCTTTCTTGCGAAGAGTTAGTAAAATAGATTCCACTCTCAAGTCTGTACTTATAGTCCAGAGCTTTGGCAAAACCACTCTAAGATTATCATGAAGGAAAAGCAGCTAGTCTAGACCTAACAAAAAAAAAGTTGTTTTATTCAACAATATACAGAAGTGCTAGACAGCACACAAACAGATAACAATATTCAAGTCCCAAGTGATAATAGGTGAGTTTTAGAGTTACTTTTAGCCATATGGAGAGAACCAGAGTTAGCTCTCTCTCTCAGCGTCCAGTCTTTAGCTAAGCTAAGCTAATAGAGCCTCAACTCTAGTGTTAGCTTCTTACTTAATGCACAGGCTTTTCATCTAAATCACAGAGATTAAGCCAATAAGCACTTTTCTGCAGATCTAAAAACTGTAACTCAAAGTCAAGGAACTTTTTCCACAGTAGCTGCTGTTGTTCTTTCATATATAGTGAGTGTATCTATTCCCAGTTTAGAGAAATTAACCATAACTGTTTTTCCTCTTCAGTTTCCCGTTCTCTTTGAAAGAACTAGCATATTTCCCTCTTATGTCTTCCCCACCTGCTCTCACTCCCCAGAGGTTTTTGATTGTAGGCCTTTTATATCTTTTTATTCACAGCTGTGCCTCTCAGTGCATCGTAGTAACTTGCTGGCGGTGTCTGTCTCCAGAGATTCTTCATAGGATTCTTCAGCAGCCCCTGAAGACTTGTTTCATAGGTGGGCTTTTAGATCACTGCCAGCTTTAGATTTGAATAAGTGGCAGTTCAATCTGTCATAGCATTTTAAATCAAATAATACAACCATTTTTCAATATCAGAGCCATGACATTTCTTATCATACGTGTGGCATCCTTTTATTTGTATTCTGTTTAATGGTGGAGCCATACAGTGCCAGTTGCATTTATTAATGAGGCGCCATAGGAACTTTACACTGTTTTCGTGCCGTGGCTCAGCAGTTGCCATTTCACATTCAACCTGCGTCTCATCCTTGTTGCCGGCGGCTGTGGCAGGATGATGCCTGAGGTGCCTCCGAGGAGGACCGTGCCCTCGTTACTCCTCAACTTGACTTTGGGTTTCACAAAGCGAGCCCTTTGTTTACGCTGACAGGATGCGCTGGCTACTGACCTGGAAAAAGTGGCCAAGACGGCTTGTCTTGTAAAGAAAAGAGGGAGGCTGGTGATGTATAGGCTCCTTCTGGGACCTTTCATGGAACTGCTGTTGGAGACGCCCCGCAATCCCTCTCTCCCCTCATCTTCTGCTCTTTCTCTCTGTCTCATCCCACTATCTATCTGTGTTCCCCACTCTAGCCGCCGCTCTCATCCCAGCTAGTCACTGGTGGTTTTTCATGAATCTCCCCATGCCATGTTTCCCCCACCCAGTCACCGGGGTCATTCATCATTATTGTCAAGGGGGTAATGTGTGTGGGTGGGTGCAGAGATCTATGACTTCTTCATTTGAATGAACCTCATTAGATTGACTCTTCTTTGTAAAGGATCCATTTAGAAAATAACCCTGGCAGTTATTTAGGTGATTCTCACATGATAGCCAATGGAACATGACGCTTCAGCCGAGCATATTTGCCGGAACGATGGAAGAGGTTATGTTTTGCTTTATCATTCTGCCCTGCATATCTACATTAACATAGCAATGTGCTGTTGGACCTTGAGCTTGAATTGTGGTGCCTACATGCTGTCAATATGATGCAATCTTTTGATTTTCACTGATCCTTTACATCCATGAGTGAATCCATTGCACAAGGCTGAACAGCTTAGGATTTTTACTTATTAGTCATACACATGAAGTAGCTTTAAATCCTCTGTAATTTTTTCTTAGAAGACTTGTCTGATTAAATGATAGAAAGAATCCACACAGGGAGTAGAGCAACTCAACTATTTACGGTGCGTGTGCAGTGTTATCAGTTTACCTGTGTGTTGCTTAATGTAAGCTTTAAAATAAAATACATTAATAATAATATCCCGGCTGTTTCCCACAAAAGAACATTGAAGTTAGGTTTCCTTATTAGAGCAGATCCTTCTCAGGGTATCTTTAATCAGCCTGGTCCCGAGGGATGATATTTTTAGCCATCTTTTTGGAGGCTAAGACTTCTTTACCCACGCAGAGCACTAATGAGATGTAGCGCTAGTGTAGGCAAGCGTTAATTAAGGCAAGTATGCAAGGGAAGAGGCAAAAGCAACACGCTCATGGCATACATACATTAACTTTATCCCACCTCCTGCATGTTTTTTTCTCTCCTTGTTTTTTCTTTGCTCCTTTTTTTTTCCACGTAGGTTGCACAAACACCAGATGGCTCTGACGCCGACCTGTGGAAGGACGGCTTATTCAAATCCAAGGTCACTCGCTACCTCTGTTTCACCAGAAAAACTGTAAGTGTAAATATAAACTTCTCCCTTGCGCTGTGCATTCTGCACCAACACATCGTCTGCAGCACCTTTTCTGTTTGCCAGCAATTATCAGCAGCACTTTCTGCCGCCTGAATATCTAAATGCACTTTGCACTTTGATCAGTGAAAGTCCTCTTTTAAAAGGCCAACGCTGGCAGTGCAGTTTTGAACTTTTACATATAATGGATTTGCATGCATATTCCAGATGAATAATACCTCTGTGAGATATTTTTCATGTTGCGTGTCCTCCTGAGGATATTATTTATGTTTATTCATGAAATAACAATGAGGTTTTTTTGAACTATTCCAATTTATTCTATCAACATTGTCCCTGTAGAGAAAATGCTAACCACCAATCAGTGATTCCTGAAAGCGGATGCAAATATAACTGTGAATATGAAAACACTCTTTATTTATGTAAGAAATTCAACCACATAAAGCACTTATTGCTGTTCTATATATAGCATCATTTACTTGTCTGTCTCTGATTTGATCTTTGAATGTTACTTACAATACTGTTGGGTCAATTTGTTTGGAAAGCTGATGTGTTGTTGCCTGGCTGTCAGCTGCTCCTTGCCATAAATACACCTTCCTGTTTAGCTCATGCAGCTTACTATTGGCTGTCTATTCATTTCCATGGTTCTGCGGGAAGACAATGCAGAAGGTGCAAACAAGACCTGCATTTTGTTATCATTTTGCATCAGCTCAATTTTAGGACTTAATCAAGTCTTTTTTTTTTTCCTTATAGAATGTCCTCTAAATGCCAGGTATCTTGGCAGCGGCTGCCTCGTCCCCGAGTTCAATCTGGTCTTCAGTTTAGTATACAGCATACAAATAGCCTTCCCAGAGTTCCTGTATATTATCTTAAAATGCGTGTCCACATTGTTTTAAGGACTTTGACACAAATAAAACATGACAGAGCCATCAACAAAGGCTATTTTGTCTGCCACTCAATGGAGCTCCTGCTGTAATTGTCTATGACAAAAACAGATTCTGTAAAATTAGCCCCTGAATTATGCGGGGGGAAGTAAATAGTTTGTGATTTATCATACTCTAGGCTGGGGGTGGAAATCCTCTTTTGTCAAGCCCTGATGGAAGAAATCTCTCCAGTAAAAGAGGAAAACACACCAAAAAAGAAGCGTCCATGCATAGTAATAACATTCATCCATATTCCTCCTTAAGTCAGTATAAAAACTATGAATAAAAAATGTGTAATGGTAATGACTGTCGGGCAACAGTAGCAGTGAAATCCAGCCTTTTCGGACGCATCAAGTCACGCCTGGCTCGCCCCACTCTCTACTGCCGCTGTGTATTATTGCAATTTATTATGGCAAAAAATGAAAATGTAATGGGAGGCAGGGAAGAGTCATGCTTGAAAATGTCAACTACACAGTCCCTGATTGTTTTTAACCAGTCCCATTCTGTTGATTAGACTGCCTGCTCTGTCTCCCATCATCCCACTGCTTCTCGCCAAAAGGTTGAGAATGATTACAAGTTCACAGATGCATTCTCTCATTGCAAGAAAAAAAAAGCTATTAGAGAGTAATTACTTCAGCTATCTTGTCAACCCTTCTCTTTAGAGACTTCTCAAGCTTTTAGTAAATCATTGACTCTATTATCTCCACATTTTCTCTCCCCAAAAAATGAATAACCTTTTCTTTTTCGAGCTCTCTGTCCTTTTAAGAGTTGGATTTGCATACATAACTTTAAATGTCCTGCCTGCGCTCTATGTTTTAGGGGGCTGACGTTGTTGTGGACATGAAGCTGATTGACATTAAGGACGTGTTGCCAGAGGGCTTCACGCCTGTGGAAGAAACATTGGACACAAGTAAGTAAACAGTCAATACCGGCTGCAGACCCGCTCCCCTCCTCTTGTTTTTTCACTCTCCGACCAGCTTATGTGGAGGTCCTCGGGGGCAGCTTTGCTTGAGATAGTGAATGTTTTATGGGTGCAGGTTAGCTTAATTTATGGCAGACTGTGGGAATAAAATAAACATTTTGCCCTGGAGGTACAAGAGAAGAGAATCATGAGTCATTGTTTATCTCAGCTGGAGCTGTGCTTTTCTTTATGAGGGGCTTATTTATTTATGTATTTATTTGGGGAGAGGACGAGTGGATGGGGGTTATCTAATATTAATGAAATGCATTCCCCAATGCTTTAGTGCTTTTTGAGTGCTATGTATTTCCCCCTCACTATCCATGCCTTGAAATGTAATAATATTTTGGTGTGGGGAGTGAGGACAGCTTGTTTATTATTTTTATTATCATTGCATTTACACTGCACTTTCTAGTGTTGCAGGGGAAATAAATGAGCCAGGCACAGATGCAATATAGGAAAGCATGGCAATGTTTTGTTTTTTTGCCAGAATGAAGAAAAGAGATTATGTTTTGTTTGGCTGCGGTGTAATTTAATGTTTTATTACTTTATGTGAATCCATGTTTAATGTATACATGTGACATTATGTATGAGGTTCTATCTAGAATATCCTGTTTAAATCCCTGTTGTGCACTAAAGCTGATGGAGGATTCACTTGCCTCTGTCATTTTACCTACTAAAATGATAAAAATTATAATAACGCATGTGATATTGTGGCTTTCTGCTGTCCAGTTATTTCCCTTTAAGCACAGCAAGTCACCCAGGAGCTGATATTAGCTCATCTCTTATTCTAAGACTGGGGAGGTTGTGAATATATGTTTATTCCTCTTAAGGTTCAAAATGTGTACAGATTTCATCTTTTGGCATGGAACTAATACATGATTACGCAACCAGCAATTCCTGTCTGACATCCTCATGTGTTCCTGACTCATCAGAGGAAACTGCCATGAGAAAAAGGAGGCTCTGCGTGAAAATCATCCCTCGTGCGGCAGCTGTGACGGCTGTGTGTGACATCCAGATCGTTGCCAAGTCCAAGTACCATCTTGTTAACTACACCAGTATAGGGTGAGCTGTTTGGCACTGGACATAAATACATTCATGATGTTTTGTATCTTCTTGCAGGATTACTTGCTGTTTAAAAGTGGAACACTATCAGTGTGTCTCTTCTTCATCTTTACACAGTGAGATCAACAGTATGGTGATGTGGTACCGAATGGGTGACGCTCCTCAGCATCAGTCGTCCCAGGAACCGTCCAGTGAAACCTACAGCGCCGCGCCAGACAACACAGTAAGGTAACATCAGGCCACTATATTCTGCTGTGCCACCTGAAGTTCAACTTTCCTCCTTCCTTCCTCTCTTTTTTTATTTCTTGTTGCGCTTCTGTACCACATGTACGACAAAGAAGACACACGCAATTGATCACTGCCGGGCAATCTGCCGTAAAAGGTTGTGGCTGGACAACGAGGTAGCGAGAGTGAACAGGAGAGACAGGCTAACTAGACAGGAACCCCTGAACAAGAACATGAGTTCAATGAGGGCTAAACTCCTGCTATTTGCGGGTCGTCCCGGGAGGCGGAGGCAGGTCGCTCCTCTGACTGCGGTGACAGGAGTGTTGCTCTGTGCAGACAGAGAGGAGGAGATGTAGCCCGGAGAGCGAGCGACAGCTGCAGCGGAAGGGAGGAGAGCTCCAAGATCTCCGCCATGCTGGAGCGCGTGCGTCCCCTTCCTCTGCTTATGCTGCTCAGGCTTCCTCCGCCTCAGGCCTCAGAGTGAACGCAGCAACCTCTTTGTACTGTGTCCAGATCAAACAGCTCAATTATTCATCGCATTGAAGAGCTGGGGATTTCCACAGCAAATTGTAAATAAACAATCGAGACTCCTTCAGCGTGGCGGCGCTGCGGAGAGCGGAGCTTGGCACGGGGCGCTGATGGGTTTGCCAGCTTGAAATGCGATGCTTTGCCATCCTGTGCTGGGCTGAGTAAAAGCCACTTAAAAGCCACAACAGGCCGGAGTGGTGCTTGCCAGCAGGCATATTCAAAGCAGAGCTTCTGTTCACACGGCCACTCAGCAGGATGAGAACATTAAAATGGACAGCCGTGAATCCAGAACCAAAAGTTAAAACCGAGCAGAGTTGTGTGAATCGTCCATATTTTGGAAATTGATGGTCAATAATCTTTGATGTGTCAAAGCGATGGTGAGCTCTCAGGCCCATGTGTACGCCTTAGCGACTCTTACCGGTAATCCTCCGTCCTTTTGAAGCCCACTTTCAAGTTGGCGAGGCTCAGAGGTTGGAATAAATTGCACCTCGAAGCGACTCACACCCCCTCCTGATGCCTGCTGAGATCACAGGCGGCTGTTTTTGTATTAACATTAAAATTCATTCCACAGTCAGAGAGTCTTCTTTTGAGAGTATTTCCATCCATAATGCACTGACACATAAGGACAGGACTGTGGGCAATTTAGACAGCGGCAGTGCTTTGACTATTTATCTGGCATCCTCTCCGTGTACTTACATGCACTTTAGACAACCATACACACAGATATAAATACATCGGTAGGTTCTTTAAAGTCACAGATTAGATAGTTTGACACAGTGATTTATAAGCAGCTCCTTAACACTCCCTGATTGCTCAAATAAGTACAGTATTGTAACTGTGTGTGTGGTATCACGCCACTATACTTTATTCATATTCAGCAAAAGAAAATTCTCTCCTCCATGCCTCCTTCAGGCTATCTATAACAACTTTATGGCCTTTGGAGAATAGCACCTCTTAAATTTAACTGCTCTTTACAGTCAGTGGAAAAGATGTTTTAAATACAGTCAATAATGTGTACATTTTTAATGACCCTTATCATTTTGAAAGCTGCAGTGATCCCTCTCAAATGTTACGTTGCCTCAGGCAGCGAGAGCTTGTTAGAGTTGTGTACAAACGTTCACCGCAAATCAGCTTTTTTCAGGAGTGCAGAGCTGCAGAACACAGCTCACTGCAGGCTGTTGCATCATTATGGGATGCACAGATTCTTTGCATCAAGGCTCAGGTGTTGTCTTTTAATTGTTTTTGTATTGTTTTGTCAGCTGAAAAGAGGGTCCCTGTAGCTCTGTAGGAAAGTTTTTAAAAAAGTAAACTATTTCCCAAAAAGGCTTAGTAGTGCATAAGATAAAGAGTCAAGGATTTGATTTACAAAAGCCTGAAATATATTCTTGATCTGGAACAACTATAGTGTGTAAAGTGAAAAGTAGGATCGTGACAACAACTTGAAGCAACTATTGTCACTACTGCTAGCTACTGAACGTAAGCAAAAATATAAATTAACTTCAAAGAACTATGTCTGCAACTACGAATAACTTTCCCTGTAGATTAATCTATTTATCATAAGTCAAATACGGCCAGGTGAAAAGCCAGCGGTCAAGGTGATATCATCAATTTGCTTATTTGGTCCATCTAACACTCAAAGGAACCAGCTGATCATTTTATAACCAGCAATGTTTGCTTTAATAGAGGCTAACATGAACATGTCCTATTTTCTTTCAGTAGACGGATTGATTGATTGACTAATTGATTAATTAGTTTAATTGGCTGATCTGTCTGTCCCTCTATCCATCTATTGCCAGCGTTTTTCCAGATCCAAGTAATTGAATTGATTCAATCATAAAGTAATTACTGTAATATACTGCTGGGAAGTACTTAAAAATAATATTGATATAATAATAAAGAATTCTTGACCCTAACGTCCCCACTAGTTTTCCATCATACTTTTATGCTTTGACTGGTATCAATGGGAAAATGGTAATGGACCTAATGCTGTGTGTTATTAGAAGTGTCTGAGGGCGTTTTAAACTCAAATTGGTAGACGCTGGAACCTTGCATACAGAATTAAAACAGGAATGATTATTTTATCAAGTAGGATCGAGGATAAAAACTACACAGACAATACTTATTTCTTATTGGCTCCTGCTGTCTCCCCTTTTTGAGCCACTAAAGCTGTTAGGGCAGATGAATTTGAACCTTGTGTGTTTAATGTCCCTTTATCAAGTTTGTGTAAAGCGCCTCAACCAGCGAGCGCATTCTGTTTTGATTCATAGCTGCAGCTTGATGTCAACCACTTTGGCTTGTTCTCTGTCAAGACGGAGCGTATCAGCCGACTTTATAATGTGGGAAACCTGCGCCATCCGGTCAGCCTTTTAATATGTCCAGTAAAGTATCCCCCTCCTTCCTTCTCCTGGCCAACGCTGCCATTTGTTCTCCTGATAAACCTGTCATTGCTGAGGCTGATATCTGACCTCTACAGTGACTGCTAGCATAAATTAGCCTCGTCCTAATATTGCAATTCCTTTTGCTTCACTCAGAATCAAGGTTTTTGACATTTCTCTTAGAATAATAGGCTATTGTACACACGGACACTTTTTAAATCAAACTGTACAGCGATAAAAATGTCAAGGCTGAGTATCTCTCTTCTTTTTTTTTTATCATTGCATACTTTAGTTGGCTTTTCCTTGAAGCATAGAGAGTCATCAGTGTCAGAATTGGCATGCATATCAATATGTTTCAGATAGTGCTGTCTTTTACCTGTGACACTCTGCTGGAGGATTGTATCAGCTTTCATTGCTTGCTGGTTAACCAAGACTTCCCACTGAACACGACTGTTGCGGAGAAAGAGACACCGCGACTGTCAGTGTGCGCCTGACACATCTCAGAAGTGTTGAAGAACAATCACTCCCCCTTCAATCTTACTCATTACTTTATTCTGTTCAGAAAAAGTTGTAGAAAAAGTAGCGTACATCAAGCGAACGGATGTGACGCGGTGCCAAGAATGATCGAATGATCAGCTGAGATCTGATGGGTGATGTTCAGTGATTTGCCACCAAATTCAGAGAGATCCTCTTTTCAACACCTGACACAGAGCTTAAAGGAGGATAATGATGGGTGAGAAAGCGGCTCCCACAAAGCAGCACTGTCGGCACATAGAGGAAGGTGTGGAGATGTTGTCACGGGAAAGGCTGGATGTGTGTCAAAACAAGAGCTCCCAGCTTTCTGTATCGCTGCGCCGATATTACTCTCATCCTCATCTTACCTCTGCGCTGACTACCGCTCGTCTGTCCCCGCTGACTCTCCCACTTCCTCTTCCCCTTTTTTTTTTGTAACAGAGACAACTCTTTTCCTTATCCCGCATGGAACAACTTAAAGAACAAAAAATCTGTTGAACTGTAATTCATGTTGTCAAGTAATCCTTGGTGTCAAGGTTTGCTTTGCAGAGCTAATATGATTTTAACTGCGGCAGATTTCATGGGAACATAAGACTCTTGATCTGCGTCGTAATTGTGTAAATCTTTCAGGCCGTGTTCCCAGTTTTACTATAATTTGATGAGGAACTACTCTATAATTGAATATTCAAATTAGGAATATGTGTCAATATGGCTCTCCTTGCCTGAAATGAGGATTAATTGTTGTCAAAACTCCAGTGGCCGACATAATACGAGCCCCGACACTGCTGTTGATTAGCAAATGCACTTGCCATGTTTTTGTTTTAAGAATTAGATGTCTAATTGATTTGCCATATGTTACCCTCTCCAATGCACCTAAAATTGTATTTAGAAATCAGCAATTTGGATTGAGACAGTTTTGTGTTTCAAACAGATGGGAAAAGAAACCCTAGAGGTTGCCTGTAGAAATTCATTTCATGAACACAATTCCCCGGTTTTACATCAAGTCTTTGGGGCTTTAAGTACCACTTTTTTTCCCCCGGATGCATAGATAAATCGCTAGACGTATACTTCCTCTGTTCTCTTTGTTTATTCTGGGTACTAATTTAACAAAACAGACCAAAAGGACATTTAACCCCCCCCCACACACACACACACACTGTGTCAGTCAATGGGATGTCTCTGTACTTTGAAAGATGCGTACCTTTCTTCCTGAGCAGTGGAATCAACCTTTTGAAAGGTAAAAGAAGTCTGCGTTGAATATGGCAATCGTTCCCACAAGATTGATGCCAACCTTTTAAAAATTCACCATTGGCCTGGATTTAACATGGCCAAATGCTGATGTAAATGAGGAGGGGAAAAGTCGACCCTTTCATTGCAAATAAATCTGAGTTGCAGGCTTCAGCTCATAAATACCACTGCCTGTCAGAAGTCTTGTTTTATTGCTCTTGATGGAAATTATTGCATTTATTTATCTCATGCGAAGAGATAAGGCCACACAACTCATGCATGGCACTCGTGGAATATGCAGATCTGTCTTTAGTTTTACATTTCAAGAATTTTGCACCCCCCTGTAAGAGTTATTATGTTTTCCATAAACCGACCAAATACAGAACATGATACAGTACACAAAACACGGCTCATTATTCCTAACTCCACACCTGCTCACTCCCAAAATCTGTTGTGTCTTCTCATAATTCAACACCGTCTTATTCTTGTTCTCTGTCTTCAACAACAATCCCTTACGCCTGCATGTCCTCCAATCAAAGCAATTCCCTTTTTAATGATATTGCCAACTACTTTGCATTATCATTATAAGATCATTTGTTTTCTAATGCCATCCCGGAGCTCATTTTTACCTCCAGAGCATGTCATGTTATGCAGCTCTCTCCAAGCTGTGAATAATTTTTTTTTTTCCTGCTTGCTGTGGATTTATCGATCCGTAGGGGTGAGTCACAGGGTGTAATTCATGATAGCTTGATTGATGAGGATTTCAATCTTATATGGTTTGTTAACTTCAACTGCCCACAAAGTGCATTCTGTGCTGTTTTCTGTAATACAAGGCCATGAAACGTAAAGAAAAAAACACACTTCCCTTGAATAATGGAATCTCTCAGTTCCTCCAGAATTTACAAGATCCTGCTCAAATCCCCCCGCTAAAGGTCTGTTCAAGCCCTTGGGCAGCTGAGGCACGCTTTAACTTTTACCATATTTCTCTTCTTTAGATTCATCCTGGTATTTCAGTGCTCTGTTTTGATTTTAGATATAAAAAAAAGCCTTTGTGTAAGGAGGGAGTTCAAGGCTTCCATACTGAGTACAGCCTCTTGCATTATATTTTATTGCATGGGCAGTATGTCTGGGAACTTAATAATGCTCATTAAATTGAAAGTTTACATACATTGTGTATGTTTTAACAAAATGGCTGGTAAAATAACGCTGATCTGTTTATTGAAACAGTGTTGTTTTCTTTCTGGCAACAGGAACACCCCGAACCGGCCTGAGTATGAGCACCAGAGCAGTGGGAACTACACCATGACTGGTAAATACTTCACACTCTTAATGTATTTAGACAGTGTTTAGAGAATTGTATATTTAGGTATATTGAAGTTTAAAAATGAAAACACGTTCCAGGGTAACAAAAGCTCTCTCTATTTAATAACATTAAAAAGTCCAAATGAAAATGATTGCTTAAAAACTAGCAGATGTCACTTTGTGTCTGTTCATTTGACCACAAATAGGTTGAGATCTTTAGTTCAACTTTAAAAACATTGGTTGTTAAAATGCTGACTTTTGGCCACTGGGCTGAAAACAAATGCTTTGTTTTTGAAAAAAAAAAAAAGATTCAACTCTTGTGCTTTCATTGTACACTGAATGGCATCTCCACGTGAACATAAAGGCTGCTCCTCTGGCGCTTTATCTACAAACGCTTTATGTCTAGATCTCCTCACTGATGGATACTGTACAGAGCTTTGCTTATCTGAACGAACGTGACTTCCCAAAGCAGCTCGGCATTACACTCAAGAGAACATTTAACAGATGTCAAAGATGATCCATCACATGCCATACTTACATATGTACCGTGCATTGCACTGGACGAATTTCCTTCTCTTTGTCAAGGAGAGAAACTCAACTAAAGCACAATGCTGCAGGACTAAGAGAGAGGAGAGACTAATTTGTTAGGAAGCAGAGATTTAGCCCCGGCCGCTCAGAGCCACAGAGTCAGAGCCGGCTGAGATGCTCTCGCCTTAAAAGAGCGTGTGATCTACATGAGGTGAACGAGGCAGGCAGCTTTTTATCCAGCTGGAGAGAGACACCATGTGGTGAAGATTCCTCCTGCTGCTCAGGCAGAGGCACACCCAGGCTATGGCCATGTTACACCCTGCCTTATTAACAAAAGCCTAGGTGTTAAACAATAGCTGAAGTGCACATAATTGAACTGCTAAATAAATGTTGTTTTTTTATATATATATAAAAATACATAAGAATTTCAAATGATCTCTAAACATTTTTTTTTTTTCTTTCTGCTCTTTAATGTTGTATGCGGCCATGCGAAAAGTGCGTTAAAAAATGATTAATACATCATTTTGTTGCTGTGACAGTCATAGTATAAGTTAGTCAAGACAAGTGTGCAAAGTGTGGCCCTGAAGGAGCACACATTACCACACAGCTGAGTGCTTTGTGGCATCGGGTGTGCGATCCATCCACAGGGACGGGGTTTGAGTGACAGTGGGGAACATGCACATACTGTACAGTGTGTTGCCAGCAGTCATCATTTACTTCCAGAAAACTGTCCTTTGCAGCTGCTTCCTTTACCTTCATGTGTCCCTGCATGATTTAAAAGAAGAGAGGATAATGGAGTTAGCCTGAGATGGTTCTTGGCTTGAATTTTTTAAGACGCTGTACTCGTCAGCCTCACAGCATCACACTGCGAATGTGAGAGAACACAACTTCCCTTCATTAACAATGTGATAGCCTGCGGACCAAGTGTGAGGTCGTACCCGACAGCCTATGTGTGTTAATTGTTAGAGCTGGTAGCTGTAGTGTGTGTGTGTGTGTGTGTGTGTGTGGATGGGGTTGGGGGGGTGCGTGGGTGTCTGTGTGTGCACGCGTGTGGGCTGACAGCTGGCCAGGTTCGAGTTGGTCTAAAACCATGTGCGCTCTGTCAGGGTTGTACAGGCGCCTTCTTTAGGATTGATGAATTGCCTGCTTTCTTGATTAAACCCTCCGTCACTTCCCAACAAAACAAAAACCCCAACAGAAAAAAAAGAGAGTTGAGGGGAGGAGAGGTAACATGTCTGGGAAATCTGTCATCCGCAGTCACATCATGTACAGATGTGATGTGCAGGCGCTTTGACATTTATTACCAGAATATTAAAAACTAATTCACATTTATTTTGCAGCCCTTTTTCACTTGACAGTTCAAGCTCATTTGAAAAGTTATCAACTTTTCAGAGCCGCTCCAACCTTTTGCTTTTCCCCACCACGTTGCTTTGATCCATGCCAAGTCCCTCTGCCAATTAGGTCTGTTATTTATACATTGGCAGAAAAACAGGATAGTTTAAAGGTAATTAAACGTGCGTCATGGAATGTGTCTGAAAGGCATATGTTTGATAAAAATAAATGTGATAGTGTTGAACAAATTCTGAACCTCTAAAATAAACCTATGTGACGCGCTGCTTTGCAGTCTCACGCCATTACCTGCAAAACAACATATAGTATTCAGCAGACATCCACCTGATAAGAAGGTAAACGTAATAAAAAGTAATACATTTACATATCTATTGCATTAATCAAAAATAAATCCTGACATTGGCCCTGATCTAACGTAATATGGAGAGCAATTATTTCCATATCCATTAGAGGAACTTCAATTAACAGACACTAGACAGTTCATCCTTCAGAGGGAAGGAGGCGGAGGAAAAAAATAGCAGGCTCAAAATTAACTTGGGTTTGCAAAATATCTTGGCAGGATGACAGTGATTTTTTGATTTTCAGGAAACAATATTAGAATTCTTATTAAACTATGTGCATCTGCTTTTAATTTGCTGCAAATAATTGGAAAATGCAATGGAGCTTTCCAATTAAAGCTCCACTTTATGCTGTTTAATAATACCCTCATAATATTATAGCTTATGAAATGACAGGTGAGTTGGTGTATGAATAAAACATAAAGCCCTGTAATAAGAGACAGGAAAAAACGGGACAGTTGTTGGGGGGCTTTTAAATGCTCGACATAATTTGCATATATTAATCTCCTCTTTTCAGCCTTATCAAGTATTCCACTGTATTTGAAGTTAAAATAGTCGTGACAGGCAGGGGTACGCTTAGTTTTTCCAAGGATTTATTACTTGTATAAATCTGGATCTTTAATAAGCCAATATGACTGATCCTCTGAGTTCTGTGGAATTTGGTTAATTGTTCCAGATGGTGCTCACTGATTATGCAAAATTACTTTCTTTCTCCTCTTTTTCCCCCCAACTACACCAGTTCTTGATTGACTAACATGGAGAAAAAAGATTATTTTTGGCGACGCACTTTCATTAAGAGGGTTCTCATCAGGTTTCAAACAAAAGTTCCATCTTATCTCCCTGTGTAGTTCTGGGCGAGGCTGTGCAGAGGGAGGCGATCCGCCGGCTCTTATCTCACACCGTGATGGATCTCAACTGCTTCTGCACCGCTGGGGTTATATTTTAGAATAACACAATTCTTTAGGCTGAGGGATTAAAAAACACGACCTCTGAATAGTGACACAAAAGTTATTATTAGTGTACGCCGTTCTCTTCTTTCTCCTTTCTCCTCTCTTTTTCTCCCAGAGATTGATGAATTTACTAAGCAGCGGGGTTGGTCCTGCTCTCGCAGCTCAGGCTCCATCCACAACTCACTAACATTCTGTTTTGCATCAGCTAAACCGAGCTGAATGAATCATTTATGGAAGTGTTATGGGGGAGTATCGGCAGATTTACTGCCGAGCTTTTACTTTAGATGGAATGGGATTTCTATGAAACCGATCTTGATGTCTGAAGTAATGCCAAAGCTTACATCAAGACATGAAAGGAACGCTCTTAAAACCCACGTTTTGCTTCTTAATTCCCCTGGTCAGCAAAAGGCGAAACACAGAGAGGGGGGGGGGGGGAGGGTCTGAAGGAGAATAGTATTTACACCTAATGTAAACTGATGTACACACACCAACACAAACTGGTCCTCACACAGTTTACTACTCGCCTCAGCTAATGCTATGAAGGAGGAGGGCTGAATTTCTTCTTCTTAATATTTTGATGGCTTTGAGATTTTGCAGTGTTTGAATTTACCCTAATTTAGATTTAGGTTTGGGCTGCTTATGCATTATCCCAATTTAAATAGCAGCTTATTGTCCTTTTTTTTTTTTACAGCAAAACTGAATCAAAGGATTGACAAAAAACCACACCAGATGTGATTGGTCAGAAGAAAACACAAAAAATTGAGGAAGGCGTTAGGAGAGTTATTAGCAGTGTCATTCAGTGAAATTCTCTCAAAGGTCTTATTGTGCAAAACATTAATGCTCATTCTTGACTGTTAAGATTTGATCGGATCAAAAACAGACTCAAGACAAACTTTTTTTTCTTGTTAATTTGGGAGAGATTGTTAAAACAAACGTGTTTTTTGTAATTCTGGATTCTGTGTGTTTTCCGGATAACTTGAGTAGTTGAAAGGAGAACATCTGATTTGTAACTAAAGTACCTACCTGTTTACTTGTGTTATTCGTCTATGTCTCCTCAGTCAAAAAGCACTTTCAGATTCAACACATTTAACACCCTTACAAAAAAGTCCAGTTGGCATTCACCCCGCCAATATTTCAGAAATCCGATTAGACTATCCAGGTTATTTTGGAAACATGATCGATCCTAGTGTGACGGTGCCATTAAGTATTTGGGGATCAATCCTGAATGAATCGTAATGGAATTTTTGACTGGAGCCTTGAGGCCTTTAGGCATTTTTTGAGCCTTTATTACAGTCAAATAAGAGACTTTAAATGAGTGCATTTGCAGGCCGGACTGGACTCTGGAGTCTCATCCCTCATTGCTTTCTATCCATCCCTGAGATAGAAGCAGTGCTCCATTAGTTTCAGTGTCCAGACGTGGACAGCCTCAATGGATGAGCCTGTCATGGCTCCCTCATTTGCCCCATGTACAGCAGGGTTTGTTATCACATGTCTAATTAGAACTTGATAAAAAATATTTCACAAAAATCCAGTCATTAAATATAGTTTAAGGAGATTTATGGTCAAATATGCCTTAAAGATCTTTTAATGGCTCTGCTGACTTGTTAAGTTTGTAATTAATGATCTTCTAATACATACTGTGGTATGATTTAGAAAGCACAATGAGATTCTGGGAATGAAGTCGTTTTGGAAAAGGGCATCTGGGGCTTTCAGAAGCTATATTAAATAGTTCTGCTCAGGCTGGTCTGCTTAGAGCCATGAAGTCTGCTGTGAAAAAGTTCACACACATCAGTGTCTACATATTGTTGGGATCTCTTTTATGTTCAGGTGCAAGGAGTAATGCATGATTATTAGATAGTATCTATGTCATTTTATCATACTCCATTAGTGTGTTCAGAAAGGTCTCGGCCTCCGTGGAGTTCTGCTTGAATATTTTAGGGGATAGGTGTAAGGTTTTTTTTGTTTAAGTAATGCAAAATGTCTCTCTTCCACTAATCCACACAATAAGCAAATGCATATGTATCAAACTGTAAATGCATTATACTAATAACAGTGGCCTGTTTCATCAGGAGAGTAATGGTGTCCTTATTAGCATAATTAATGACAAATGGCAGCGCAGCATTGGTGGATTGGTTCTAGGGGATGATAAATTGGTGGATGCCCAGGTTAGTGGCTGCCAAGGAGGCCTCTTTGGCTGTCATCCCTCCTGCTTCCACTCTGGCACAGTTCATTACTCACCGTGTGAGATGCCACTTTACATTGCCTGGTACTGTGAGCATGGAGAACTTAATAATGCCACCACAACCACATAGGGCCTGCTGCTTTACCCACAGTCCAGAGGGCAAGCAGCTCAGCGAGGGCTAGGGGTGGAGGGGAGCGGGCGGACATGGGAATCCTCTCCTGCAGCTGCGCTGATCAAAACAGATCACAAGTCAGTCGCAACTTGAGGGGAACCGGGGCCATATGACCCAGTCTCCAGTGCTGGTGAGTGTTTCTTGTTAGGATTTCTGGGGCTCGCCACATCCCTCGCATCATTACGGGTTAGTTTGCCCACAGAACCGCTAATTAAGAGGGGATTTGTGTAATTGTGCCTTCTGCTGTGTCCCATCCGGCACATGCAATTTACTGTCAGCCCTCTGCCAGCTTTTACACTTGTCCAGAGAGGCGTACCCCATTTATACACACATTCTGCTGCACATTTACCAGCAGCCACAGCTGGGGATCAATGCCAGTGCCATGGCAATGTCTTAAAAGACACTGTGCTGCTGATTACAGTCTGATTGTCCATTTAATTCCACGGGAGCGCTCAATAGCTAGCCAGTGAGAAGCCCTATCCAGCACAGGCCACTTAAAAAAACAAGGTAATTTGGGTTTGGTATTTATACCAGATCACTGAAGACTTTTGGTTTTGAAATTAACAAGTGGCATATCTTGCATATTTGCATGACATATACACTGCTTGTTTTAGAGAAGTAAGCAAACACCTCCTCGGAGCATTCTGTGTTATGCAGCAGTGTTTGTGGCCAGCTCACCATAGGTGCTGCTGGCTCTGCCCACTTTCTGGAAGACTGATGGAGCAGCGCCCGACTGGGGCTGCCTCCTGGCTCCCTACCCACTACCACATTTCAAGGAATGCTTGTCACAGATGGAAAAGTAAGTGGGTCATTCTACATAAGCTTGCCATTTTGCTTCCCTCTGTGAAGAAGTTTTTTTCTATGTTGGATTTTGTTTTTACTGTTATTGCCATCTATTGTTTTTTCGTTGAGATTTTATGTTGAGATTAGGGTTACCTGTAATATACAACGGAACTTTTTGTTTTGTTCTGCTCCTGGTAGTGCACAATAAAATAAAAAAAACAGATTCAGAGTAAACTATTTACCCACCACTGAAATGTAGCAAAGCGCAGAAAAAATCTCATCTTGGCTGACAGATACGCAAAACCTACATAAACCATATAAATAGATGGTTTGACAAAAACAGTTTCTTAACATGTAACATAAGAAAGAAAATGAATCCAGAGTCGTGCACAACTACAATTCTAGCTAATTTAAATGTACAGATTACTGCAGCTTCATAATTGAAAAATAATTAAAACCTTTTAAATCATCATGTAGACAATTCCTCAGTTTGACGCCAACCAGTGAAACGCACATCTGCTTTAAAAGTAGTCTCTGAACACTACTGCTTACAATCTAATTCCCTTTGTCCTCTGACCTAAAGGCAAACATTGTTTGTTCACTTTGTGGTAACACTCTGCTTTTGCCCTGCAGTTCAAACTAGACTGTAGAGAACATTTGATATGGCTATTGTTTTTTCCGCAATGGTGATGCATCTGTAACATTTCCAAAACAAAGTGAGTTAATATCTCTTAAGAACTTACAGCACCTTTTCTTTTGAAAAATATTCAAAGTGGACAAACGGCAAGCTTGTGTAAAATGGTTCAACCTCTTTCTAGTCCCTTGGTGCTGCTTTTTCTGTTTTCGGTCCTCAGTTTCTCTCTGTAAACATGAGTGTGTAGATGTCCCAGCCTGCAGTTTGTAAATAAACCCACATCCATCCGCTAGATGTCTTGCATACTACTCTTGGCATTAGAAACATTTAGATTTGTTTACATTTGGATGAGATGAAATTAATATTTAAGTATGAACCAACTGACTCGCTGTCAGGAGAATTTCAACAGAAGCTTGCACACACCACAGAGTCAGACCGAGAAAACAAGCTGCGCACACCCGGCAGAAACAAATAAAAATAGATGATCAGAAACCCTCAACATCATTTCAGTGCAAGATTTATTTTAGTATCAACGTATTGCGCTTTTTAGAATGTTAATTGACTCGCCAGTAAACATTTAAATAATTCAAAAGTTACATTTCCACTTTTGCAAGTGAGAGTTTTAATGCATTGAAAAGTTTTTTGTTTTTTTCATTTCCCTCTCGTCTGTCGAGAGGGCTTGAAAAAGCAGGGAAAAAGATAAAAGAAAAAGAATGGGTTTCATAGAGCCATAGTCATTAAAAGAATCTGAAAATAGCAACTCGCTATCATCTGTTCTCATAGCACGGGTCAGGAGCTCTGACACCTCCAAAATTCCTCCTGTCAGGGTAGGGGGCCATTTGTATTCTCTCTCATTAGGCAATTTGACTAATGACCTGCCGTGGCTGCAGAGCTACTGAGGGACCCGGAGCCTCGCGCCCTCTCTCTTGCAGCAGCCTGAACACACACCCTCTATTGGAATGGCACAGATGGCATGCCCGGGCGACAAAATAAACTACAATATGTCTCCGAGATGCTGTCAGGCCTGGGCACTATTTCTCATGTCAGAGAGGGGCTAAGGGCTGTGAGTGGGCAGAGGGGGTCCTCCTCCAGCTCTCTGTTCATCTACTCACCATTATCTGCCGAGGTGACAGAGAGCAGGGTCTGCAACTAGAATAGCATTTCCATGGTCTGCATAAAGAATCCGCCTCAAATTGAGAGTCACGCCGACAGGAAAGGTATGGCAATGTCTAGCCTGGCTACACAAAGAGAGGAGACAACATCCAATTGTTTGGAATATAAAATACACCAGGTTCCTGATAGAGCTTGAACCAGTTGCTTTACAAATTATTTCTTATTATTTTATCGTACTTAACAATAGGAATCAGCTCTTCATGAGATACACGTAAAAGAGGCTCATTCGCCTGGCCGTGGCTTTCTCACTTATCTCAGGTGCGAGTCAGATACGCCCTAGTAATCAAAGTAGACAGAGATCAATGCCATTTTGCTGAATTAGTGAAGCGTACAATAAAAGTTCATCAACATTCCTAAAGTGTCACTCTTGAGTTCAGGTAAAATGGGGTACGCTTGGTCACCCGTGCATACTTTCAATAAGTCATCAGTGTCGGGAGCGCACCTCGGTGTAGTTTGTGTGTGTGTGTGTGTGTTTTGTATGTACGCCTGTGTGCGCGGCCATGTCTGGTAGAACCCTGGAAATGCAATGTATGGCGCTGCTGAAGTCCTGGGTGACAGTGCATCCAACAATGGAAGAGTGAGGGATTAGTGCTCAGCCCAGCGTACGAGGGAGCCCTTCCCGCCCTGAAACAGCCATTCATCTGTGCCCAGGGGCTGGAGATGACAATGCAGCCATTGCTCATCGCACCTGACGGAGCCATTAATAAGGCAATGATCCACACGGGGCCTGTGCTGACTCCGTTCTTTACACTACAATCACTCAAGCCACAGGGTCCTCCTTACTTAACGCCACCTCTGCGTTCGCCGCCGCCACCATCATCATCATCATCATGATAGTCATTGTACCAAAATTCCTGCCAGATGTTTTCATATTCTCTGCGCTCACATACTCCAAACCACCCAATTCCCTACACTGCAATACAGTCATGAGTTAATGGACTGTAGCCTGGCCATTTGAGCAGCTCGAACATGCTTCATAGTGGGATTCCTGGTCAGAAGATTGGATTTACATTATTTTTGCCCTTTGCACCTCCGGATTTCACCATGGTATCCATTTCTTACCACCAAGTCATCACCTGCGCCTCTCCATTTATCTGGATGTAAGATAGCCTCTCTAGTATAGATGGTGGTGGAATACAAAGTGAGATCTGGTTTTAAATGTAATCCTTGAGCAATAAAGAAACTCTGTGGCCTTCAGCTCTGCATTCATCTGTCGGCGCCACGCAGATCCATCAGCAGCTACAATCTCGGCTTCCCATTGCTGGCTATTGATTTAAATGTATTCTCCCTGCCTGCCTCTGCCTGGCTGTGGTGCTCACAGCGACACGGTAGTGCGTATTTGTTCACTTGTTTTTATGACCTTAAACAAGTCATTGGACCCACCTTGGTTTGCTTGCTGCTTTAGATAGCCACATATCCAAAGGCTTTACAGGGATGTGGTTGTCAAGACTGGGGCATTGAACAGCCTTTGGTGGGGAAAACAGGAGGCTAAACATTTCACTACTAGCATTTTTTTAACCATGCTAGTAGCTATAAGGATGGGAATGTCAGTCTGTTGGTTGGTCCACCTCTCCGACCCAGACTGAATTTTTTCAACAGCCTTTCTATTGATTGCCATTAAATGTCCTGCAGGCATCAATTGTTCCAAGTCGATTAATTGTAATGATTTCGGTGATCCCCTGCCCTCGGGTTCAACCATGATGTTGATATTTGTGTTTTTTATGTGAAATATCTTATTTACTATTTGATGGATTGCCTTTAAATTTGGTACAAGCTGACTTTTCCCCCTTTGGATGAATTGTGATAGCTTTGGTGATCCCTTATTTGTCATGTAGCGCCATCATCAGGTCAACATTAAGATTGGTTCAATACTTTAGTAGTCATAAATACCTGCAAAACTAAAGACATTCTCATAGGTATGAGCTGTCCTTTCTTGGGGCTAATTATCAAATAGTAACAACCTTAAGTGACACGGTAAACATGGTTATAATCATGCAACCTGCTTAACATGTTAGCATTGTTGTTATTGACATTTTCATTAGCTCAAAGCACAAGTGTAGCCTGTTAGAACGTGGCTGTAGACTCCTGTTACGACTATCTGTGGGAGATGAGTGGAAGCCAAGAAACTAGACAAGCTTTCCTGTGGTCATGAGGGTGAGGGTCATGCTTTGATTACAAAGATCACATTGTACTACACTTGTGTGGAAAGTACCAAACCATGGATCTGTGTAATAACCAAGAAAGGAAAGCAAGTCACATACGTGTCAAAGTGAGGGATATTTTAGAATGTCATACTTTGGAATATTTCTTTGAACAGGAAAGGCCAAAAGGAGTGTCGGCTCCCAAACGATGACTCATGAACAGCTTCGGCTTACATTTATGTGTTCCTTTTCCTGTGCCAGCGGCCTGATGGACTGTGGGTAAAAGAACACCAGTTGGAAGCTTGGCCTCTTGATATTTGGGGCTCCTGTCGAAGCCAACGGCAGCAAGTTTTGTGCCTCCAGATTTGGGAGTTTTATAATGAAGCCAAGCAGCTGCAGTTTTCCCTTCAGTCTGGAAACGGGAGGCTTTGTGTCCCTTGTCACCCTGTGTTAATTTGGGCCCTAATGTATTTTATAAACAAAGGGCTGCTCTCTAGCCTGACAGTCGTGACACCTTGATTCCAGTGCAGGATGCATGCAGTACGGGGTTACACCATTAATAATCTACTGGCAGCCATCACACCATTTTAACCACGATCATTATGATAAAGGGCATACACTTAATTACAGGCCTGCTTAATTATAGCTCTGTTGAAGCTCGTTTGTTTGGTCAAATGCTAATTATACCACCACGCTCTTGGCAAGTCCTCATTTCAATCCACTTTTTGCCGGCTGAACAGTGTGGCTTATTTTCATGCAAATTTGATATCTGGTGAATGTTTTGTCTCTCTTCTTTCCGCTTTTCTCTGCCTTGTGTGAGTGTGTCTTTGTTTCCGAGGTGAACATCTCTTAGACAAGACAGAATCAGGAATAATCAAGAGTAATTGAAGTGGAGGAGGGTTGGGAAAGGGCTGGGTTGGAGGAGAGAGTGGAGGTACTCAAATACAGCACAGAATTAAAAAAAAAGGCTTTCATCTTCTCTCTGTAGACGGAGGGAGGGGAGGTGACGGGTGGATGGGGCTGTTAATGGCTTTGCTGTTTTATAAACCTGTGCTTACTTTTGTGGAATAACTAAAGAATATGAGTAATATATATACATTATCTCGACCTTAAACTCTGTTTTCTTACATTTTTGCAGCTCTGGACAACGTGCCCTTTGTGATCGCTGAGAAGTTTTGTGAAAATCCCAAACAGGTAAAGATTATTTGAGGAACAAAATGCCAAACGATTGCTGTATTCATATAATATGAGAGGGGTCATGAGAGTCACTGTGCGACTACTTGTTCTGCAACCTGTTGTGTATTATGGTCATGATACAGTATGTGCTCCTTGCTTACAGTATATAGCCCTTAATTCTTTCCTTTCCTGTCCTCCCCTTTTGCTTCCTTTCCACTCCTTTCCTTCCAATTCCTCTCTTTCCCTTTCCTTTCTTTTGCAGTGCTTCTTTTTCCTTTCCTATTCTTTCCTCTCCATCCTTTCCTTTCCTTTGCTCTCCGTCCTTTCCTCTCTGTTCCTCCAGACTGAGTGATGAATGTGTGCAGTCAGGCAGAGCTGGCTCAATGCAGTCCATTTGGCTGGCTGGCGGCGGTTGTCACTATAGCCCCGTTTGTATTGACACGGAGAGGGAGAGGATTAAAGATTTTAAGCATGCTTACTTAGCCATGAGCCTAACCGCCATGTTTCTTGTGTGTGTTTTTTTTTCCCTTCTTCTTCTTCCTCTCCCTCCTCCTCTCCCTGCTTTTGATTTCAGATGCAGCAAGTCAATTTAATGGGCATTACGATCAAATCCCTGGCAGAGATCGAGGAGGAAGTGAGTAGAGGCTGCAACGCTCGGCTGCCACTGACGCCGCTGGCCCAGAATGCAAAGCAAACGGTCTTGGGGTTGTAATTAAGTGTCTGAGACAGCGAGGCCCTGTTGGCTCCACTAAGCCCCAATTGAATAAAAGCATGGCCAGGCGAGGCAGCCATTCTCTCCTAAAAGCTTTGTCTCCCGTTCCAAAAACACTTGACTTTTATTCCCCAATTCTTCTTTCAAACAGCTCAATCTAGCACCTCGCACAGTGCTGTAGGTCTTAGGGAGCTTTTTCCCGGTCAGATTTAGCATGTTTCACTTTTCAAGTTTCCAATCGGCTTCATTTTCAATAGCGGAAAAGTCCATGCAGAGCAAATAAAAGCTCCACAACGTCCTGCCCATTTCTGATGAAACACTGTAGCCTGCAGGCATCCGTAGGAAGAAAATCTGTGTGCAGCCCGTGTGTTTGGGAGAGCAAGAGAAAGAAAGGGGGTGCGTGTGTGTGTGTGTGTGTGTGTGTGTGTGTGTGTGTGTGTGTGTGTGTGTGTGTGTGTGTGTGTGTGTGTGTGTGTGTGGTGTGTGTGTGTGTGTGTGTGTGTGTGTGTGTGTGTGTGTGTGTGTGTGTGTGTGTGTGTGTGTGTGTGTGTGTGTGTGTGTGTGTGTGTGTGTGTGTGTGTGTGTGTGTGTGTGTGTGTGTGTGTGTGTGTGTGCTTTAAAGAGTGACAACCCCCCCTTCTCTCTCATTAGCACGGTATCTTGGTATCAGAACTGCCAGGAAGTGACAGACCACTGTAAAAGAACAGGTGCTGTTGGGTTTGAGATGTGTTACAGAGCAAACACTCCCTCATCAAACCGGGTGTCTGTTCTGCACTCTGCCTCTGTCTTCTGTCACATACTATCCAAATCACACAGAGTCGCCATCTTGTCATATGGTCATCTGAATGAAGCTCATTGTCAGTGAAGGTATTAATGGCGTGTACGTGTTTGAGTGTGTGTTCCAGGGTGGGAGACAGCCAGGCTGCTCATCCTATATGCTCTTGCCTTTTCTCTTTTTTCCCTCCTTCTTCCTCTCCTCTCCTTCTCAGGGAGTGTGATTAGCAGGAGGACACATGGTGAGCTGAGCTGGGGAAGGGAAGGGAAGGGGCATGAGAAATCATTAATTACAGCCGCGCTGGAGCTGATGAAGTAAATGTGAGATAGTGTAACACACAGGATTTAGTGAAGTGGACGACAGCACAAGATTAATGGTGGGGCCAGGCTGATGAGGATGAAGTCACAGCTTAGCTTGATAATTAGTTTCCAAGTGGAAGCATCCCTCACCATTGTGTTATTTTTACTTCTCTCCCCTTGTTATTATCCCTCGATGATATCTGCAGAACAAGAGGCGAAATATAGTCAGGGATATTGTAGCAAACACGTTGGACAGCAGAGGTTTTTCTTGTCTGGATTCTTTTTTCCTGTTCTTTGTTTAGTTTTGCTTGTTTTTCTCAATCAAATTCACACTGTAAACATAGTATACACACTTCTCTCTATTATCAAGGCCTCTGCAGAAGTAGCACCACATGTTTTAATGTAAAACCACAAGATAGAATATCAGTTAAAGCTGTTTGAGTGTGAAACTCTACTGTACCCTTATTTCTAAATATTGTTGAGCATTTTCTTCTCCTGTTGTCCAGAAGAGGTCACTGTCCGTGCTCAAACTGTGGAGCTCTTTTCCTCCTCTTCAGAAACCGTAGGCACTTTAGGCACAGAACTTAATTGCCTCTTTCCAAACCCATTAAAAAATATAGATTCATGAAAGAGATGTACTTTCAAGAATTATACATATGCACATGTAATTGAGGAAAACTGTTGTAATCACAGCCCCAGTTGCAGATAAGACCATTTCCTAACAGGCATCACTTAAGCCATGTCTCAGATGATGTTGGTTCCAGCAATTAGGCATTCTTTTCATTTCCCAAATGACTCACAAAACTTGCGGATATTATAATTGCTTTTAGCCACGCATATCTAATTTGTGTCTTTTTAAGTGTTAATTAGTACGCGATTTAAAGTGACATCTTTATGTAGTTTGCTCTGCTGAAAAATGTTGTTGGCGGCTGGCTAATGATTTTCCGAGGGAGCATGCTAGGGTGGAAAGAAGTGCGTATGCACACATGACAAGATTTTCATTAGCACCTATGTATGATGGGCCTTCAGTGTTTGTAGGGAGTGTGTACAGTGTGTGTGAATGTATGGAGGGGCAGTGGTGTACAGGGCTGTGTGAGAGGTGTGAGTGGGAGAGCTCCAAATAGAGGTGGAATTAATGAAGACAACATGTCACATATTTTTGGCAGTGGAGCAGGGACAGGAAATGAAGCTGGGCTCGTCTGGGTGACTGCCGCCCATGTTCTTCTGTGTCACTGTCCTGTCAGCCTGTGTATAAAACTGGCAGACATTGATACATGCTCTCCCTGATAACACCCCATTCCCCCATCCATCATCAGCACACACACAACCACGTGCACATAGGATTATTTATTTACCGTGCCAGATGTTGAGACGGAATTTTTGCATGGTGGGGGCAAAATCTGTTATCAGCTAAAGGTCTTGTGATACCTGACAGGCTCCTGGGTAACTTGCAGCTTCCGCTAGAGTAGATGAGAATCAGGATGGTGGTAGTGTGATCGAAAGAGCCCGGTCCGAGATTTTGTGGCTCCATGGCTTCTGTTGGAGATTTGGAAACTTATTTCAGTGATCATACAGCATCACCTAGTGCTGTGTTGCAGTAATACAACTTTTTAAGTTGGTGAAGTTTGCACTACTTTGTTTCACAAAACCTCACTGTTCAGCAAGTGGAACTACACCCACATCAAAGTCATTAATGTGAAGAGTGAATAGAGTTTGATAAACATGTAATCAAACATTATACTGTTAGTTATTGTCAAGCATTCAATTTCCTAAGTCACTTGCATAATAAACTGGTCTTTTTTCAATCTTTCTAATTTAATTCATAAAGTAGATTTGTATAATTTACAATATATCAGATAAAGGTCTGAGTACTTATTGGAACTGCTAATAATGTTGGGCAATCACTGATACTGCTTTCTCTTTGGATTCTGATTGTAATACATCATTTATGATATATGAAGTACCAATCCACTACCATTTCTCTAATTTTCCCAAATGTAACATCTCCGTTGTCGTCACTGTTTAAAACTTGAGAATATTTCCATTGTGATGAAACTTGAGGCAAGCAAAGGCTTTGGATCCAAAGTGAGTTCTGCTGAGGCAAAGCCCTGCACTTTGTTAAAACATTTTTTTTTAAAATACAATTATCTGTCACACAGAAGCGTGTTTCATATACACTGTAGATCTGTTTCAGGACTAAGAGCAATTGTGCGTCATTTGAATAATATCAACAACATTTGTTATAGAGTAATTGGGTTAATGACAAAATATACTTCTGACACCAAAGTTTATCATTTAAATGTAGATAAGTAAAATAATGATTTATAGAATCCACTATACACCTTTGTGCTGTTAATGCCACATCAGTCAAGCATTGTAGTTTGAAACCCTCCTGTTTATTGGAGAGTAATGCCCATGCTACGCCAGAGGGGGGCAGTGTTTGTCAGTTTTGTCATGTAAATTCTGGACGACCCTCTCACGATCATTCTGCTGTAGGTATAATTGTTGACCAATAAGAGAGTAATATTTAATCATACATATTCAAGCTACAGTTCAACTTAATATCAGTTAGGATGATTCACAGAGTGTTTTAAATGATTGTGCTCTCTTGAATTTTTAAGCATTCTCTAAACATATATACTTTTATTTATTTGGTATTAAGATGGTGCAGGTAAATTCTGTTTTATGCTTTTTTACCATGTTTTATTGATCACGTTTTCTTCTTCTCCTACAGTTTTACTACAACTTCAGTACAGAGCGAAGTATCGCTGTGTGACCTTCCACGATGTGTTCACCCCCTGACACACAACGACTGAAACACCACTGACTGAAAGGATCATGCGTACTTGTAAAATACTGTGTAATTCAAAAGAAAAAAAAACAGCTATATTATGTAATTTAAGACAAAAAGGTAGTTTTATCTTAATGGATTTTATTTAAATATGATTCAGTACTAAATGTATTTTTTATAATGAGGAATGACTTTGAAAATTACATTTTAGAGGATTTTATTATTTATCTTGAAATGTATTTTTTTCTTTATTTGTGTTTTGTTTAAATTTACTGAAATAGTGTCAGGCCTAAAACAAATAAAGCTAATAAATGTCCCTAAACAGATTAATTCACAAAAGTCTGTTGGCTGTGACTCACATTTTGCTTATCATTAAAACAGGACCGTGCAGACAGTGAGACGCAGACATGCAAGACAAAAAGAGCAGCCTCATCACTCGCAAACAGGTCCCTCTGATGTTCATTTTCCAATAGAAGCATCCTTCCATCACAAAGTTCGTCATGAGCAGCGTGTGGCATCAACGAGCAGAGCTTTGAGACGCAGGAGCCTTTTCCCCCCGACGCACGCCCACATCAGAAGTGACTGCTCTCCTGAGTCAGGTCTTTAAGAGTAGAACAGATCAGCTCTGTGAACATGTTATTAGTGACTATTGCATTTGTTATTTTACACCGGTATACAGAATTGTTTTTGAAGGAACAGCAGAAAAAGTTACCCTTTCCTGGAGTTGTTTCTCACTATTTAACATTCACAACCCTTCATTTACTAATTACCCAAAATTACGTGCACATATTTCTTTAATTAGGTGATTTTTTTTTAACAAACCAAACGACACTTTGCTGCCACTTTGCTGCCAGACTCAGAAGCAGAATTTACACTTGGATACCAAAACATCACTTTCTTCTCACTCCAGCTCACATGTGTCATTTGCAACTAATTAAATTGTCAGAATCCATTTGCACATTTTCGCAGGTGTAATTAGTATTAGAAACTCATTAATGGATTAATGTCCCCGTTGTTAATTACGCTCTCCTCCTGCTCAGTTTGTGAACTTATGGATTCTGCTAACAATGCAGGTATTTGTTTTCCTCCTGACCAACATTCCTAATGGCGTTTGGTATTCACAGGTGTTTAATGAAGCGTAGAGCAGATGACAAGCCTCCAGGAGCGCTCGCGTTAACTCCTCTGTTCTGCCGCTGAAATCAGAGCGACGGTCTGAGGAATCCTGTGCAGAGGGAACAGCTTTCACGCTCCTTCGTGAAGGTGACACTCATGTCAGTGATGCCCTAGAGCACAGTGACAGCCTCCGACAGGCCTCCTCCCCGCTGCGCATAAAGTGCATATATACAGTACGCCATATGTATCCAGATACACACCCAGGCTGCACAAGCAAAAATGCATATTTCACCTTGGCTCCAGAAAAACTTTGCAAAAACTGAAAATATCACTATTATACTAGAAGTTAAATCCCTTTTAAATGTGTTTAGATTATAGTTTCACATCTCGAAGTGTTACAACTGGGTGAATTCATAGCATACAGTATATCATTTTCAGTTAAAACAATATTTAGAAAAGGTGCACAACTGTATCATGAAGGATGAGACAATATTCAATTGTTATTTTATTATTAAAAAATCCCTCGGAAAGTCTAAAACTAACAATGGAGGGATCTTAATACCACATATTTTCTAGCCATAGTGTGATACAGAGTGGCTTATTCCTCTGTGTGAGCTCCATTGTTGTCCCAACAGTATTAAAAGCTCACCAATAAGAGGGAGTTTCCTGTGTAATTTCACAAACTTATTCCTCTGTATTCCTACAGCAAATTTGCAGCTCATAATAGTTCCCCACAAATATACAAATATATATTTTATTTTTTTGTATTATTTTATTTTTTTTTGTGTAATGTTTGTTTAAACTGAAATGACCAGTTTAGAAATCATTTGTGTAAGAATATATTCCTGGTCCCTTTTTTAAAAGATTTACGTCCTCAGTAGGAAAAAATGGTCTTGGGGTTGAGTGCTACCTACAAGTGCAGGTTGAAATGTATTTAGATACGGACAACCACATTGTTGATTTTGGTCTTTTCATGAGAAGTGTTGACAATTAAAAAAATATAGAATATTCCCTGCTTCACCCTGAACATTTTTCCGCAGAACCTACTCCATAACCTTAGTATTGTGTTCAATGTGAGCAGCGTTGAAGGTATTTTTGCTTGTTAGCTCTGCAGGTCAGATGTTTACATAAAGCTAATCACCGGTTTTGCCTTAATGCTCAGAGAGGCAGTGTAGCCAAAGTCTCCAGATGGGCAAAGAGCTTTGTGAACCACAACTCCCTCATGAGCCCTGCCCAGCATCACCCTTCAAAAAGCTGCCTCACATGGTTTCACTTTCACTCCACTTTACGATATGGAAAATAATAATGATTTTCAGAGACTACATTTTAAAATTAAAATGGAAACAACAATTTTTTTGTCTCTAAGCTTTGTTGCAGTTTAGAGGCTAGAGGAGTTGTTAAATGCTGTTGTGTGTCTCTCAGCGTTACCCATATGTTGAATCTGTTAAGGCATGTTTTAAACTCCCTTGCTATCTCTAAGCTATCAGGCTCTTCAGTCAGCAGAACTGCGTTACTCAACAAAGTTGAGCTGAACTGTAGAGCAACACATCAAAGCCCCACCCTCTGTGAGTCGGCCAGATGTCCCGTGGTCATTTTTAAACTCACACCCCGGCACATGACATGGAGCAGTGTGTAAGCATGTAGACAGAGGTGGATGGGCCGCTTGGAAATTGGAAAAGGAAGCCTGTATTTATGAGGTGGTTTGAGGTGCTGTGTTAAGACAGGCTTAGCCTGCCACTCTCCCTCTGACAGCCCTGTTTCCCCCTGAGCAGGGGTGACCAGAGAGAGAGAGAGGTGAAGGAGTGAATGCAGGAAACCTGTCAAACAGACCAGACCTGGACCCGTGGTGAACAGACTCACAGGCAGGTGATGCAGCAAATCACATTGACAGAAGATGTAAAGCCTAATGTTCACATTATTCCTATTTTCATAACAAGAAAAAACAGGAAACGTATTGTGATTCCTTCAGCCAAGTGCATGCTGGGACAGGGTAAACCTTCCATGACCTTAAACAGGAAAAGTTTTGTATGAAATATCAATATTCAAAGACCTGAGACACAGGCTGAGAAACATGTACTCTGCCTTTTACCAGTTACCTCCTACAGTATGTTGTTCTACGCTGACATCATCAAATGTCGGAGCGCCCCGTTGAGATTTAAAAGCGGGAGGTTGGACGTGTGGTCTTCTCCGTACCCTCCACCTTAACCCCCCCTGCTGCGCTCCAAGGGGAGCCTCACATCAAATCTGTCTTTGTGTACCACGGCTAGTAAGGTAATATCAGTGATCTCCTAGAGCAGGGATCCCCTCTCCTCCCCCACACAGCGGCTCTCCTCCCCTCTCTTTCCGCCATGGCGGCCTGCCCATGTGAGTCAAATTATTGTAATTGAGCAAGGATGGAGTCGGGTGTGAGGTGATCTCTCTCTTCATCCCCTCCCTCCCTTCCCCTCTCTTTCTCTGTCAGATATTCCTGCACATGTTGTGAAATGACCAGCAACCATCTCTCTTTTTTTTTCTTCCCCTGTAACACAAAAATCAATTAACTCCTTTCAAGTCAGATCAAAGGCCCAATACACCGTCCAGGTCTCGCCACAACCTGCGGGACAATTAACTCTCCCTTTGGACAGCGGGCAGGCGGGGCAGATGAAGGGAGGCTGCTGCCACTGTTCACATACGTGTGAAGTAGTCGTAAACAAAAGGGAAGTGATTGGGCATAATTACAACTAGCATCCCCCTAATTTACCAGTTAGCTGTGCATTTATTCAACAGGATGAAAGGTTTGGAATTAATTAGATGGGGACCTCATGACAACAGGAAAATTGCCTTTAACTTCTGTACATGTTTAAGAACATATTTGTGCTCATGGCAATGGACAGATTTTGAGACAATGGGCCCCTGGGAATAGACAAAGCCCCCCAGCCCACCTACAGCAAGGCATCGGGACAAAAAAGAATTGCCAAACAACTACAAACATGGCTAACGCTTGCTTGTAGTTTTTTGTGTCTTGAGTAGTATATTTTTCTGTTTCTGCATTCAAGTTTTTTTTGTGATAGATTGTTATTGTCTCTCTGACTTTGCAGCCTTTTGCCTCTTTTCTGGTCATTTTGTGACTTTTTGTGATGGTTTTGCATCAGGGTTGGGTCAGTTTTTGTCTCCTTTTGGTTGTTTTGCATGTCATTGTAGTACTTTTGTCTCGCTTAGTATATCCTTCAAGTCCTTTTGTCTTCTTTGCTATGGTATTGGGTCTCTTTGCAGCAATTTGTGCCTGTTTTGAATCTGTTTTTGGTTGTTTTTATATATTGTTTTGGTCAGTATGCATCTCTACGTGATTGCTTTGGCTCTGGCTTAGTCCCTCATTGGCCCCTTTGCCTGCGGCCATTAGGCCTGTTCAGTAATGCTTCCTTGGGCATGATTGTGGCACAACACAGTGCAAATTGTGACATCAAACTGATTGGACAAGAGGGAGCGAGGGCAGCTTTCGTCCACAGACAGGTGCACTGACCCTGTCCACCCCCGAAGGTGCCACTTGCATTTTATTGGACATTTAGGGCCGGCTAGATTTTTTTTAACAGCCACCTGGATGCAATAAAGGGCCAGCTCCTGAGTTCTGGCTGCCCAGAGGATTTCCCAGCAGCTCCCGTGGGACCTCTGGCTAGTTAAGATGTTTATTAAGCTGAAAGTGGTCCAGTGGGAAAACACAGCACTTCTGAGAGATTCGGGCCAGCAGTTTTCTTGTTAGTTGGAGCGCTCCCCGGAGGGTTGGGTTTCTTTTTCTTTCAAACCTCGGAGGGAGGACAGGGTCAGTTCACAGGGCACGAGGTTGACCAACTGGTAACTAGGCACATGAACCCAGGAAGGGGGATATTTAGAGACCATCAAGGTCAGCTGGGAGTGATTCCCACAGTTGCCTAACTGAGAAAGTCAGCTTAACACATCCAAGGTTACTCTGAAACGCAGCAGTAAAGCAATGTTTCAAAACTAAACTTCCAAATGTTTAAGGAGTAGCTTGTGGAAGCAGTAACAGCTATTACTAAATATGGAGTGACTTTATTAGGTTGCATCTTGTGTAAACAGGTTTGATATTTTCAAAGTAAAAGTCTGTAGTCGGTCCTTACATGTTGAAGCTATGATATAAATAGGAGTGCGAACGGTAGCTCCAATACATATTGTTTCTTTTTATTTAATGCACAGCTAAATTTCTTTGAAGAAAACACCCGTCCAGAGCAGTGAGATGTTAGTTCTGCTTGCTGTGTGACAGATCTTGACCTCACTAAGCTCTGCTGGACCTCCAGTTCAAAGCGCTGGTCTTTAGCCTCAGGCACTCTGCCCTAATAACTTCAGTTAGCCCTCGCTTAGCGTTCTAAACGTTTGGCAGCCGCACTCAGGAGAAGAGTTTAGAAGAAGTACAGAGGAATAGTTAGAAATTATTCTTTACTTCATATTTTTTATAAATATTTATTTATATTTACTTTTTTTTTGTTTCATTGTTCACTTTCTTGGGGCCAAACTGCAGAGCCAGTGGGTAGCACATTGTGAACTGAGCGGCACATGCGGCCGGTGATGTTTTTTAGTGCTCTCTGCCTAATGTTCAGGACAGATTAGAAATGTTGGCCTGTGACAGATGCTGTCTAGATCTTCACTACCAGATCCACCCAGCTGCAGAACATCTGGCTGGATTTCTACCTTTTTCTCTGAAGTGCAGCCGATTAATGACACACAAGCATACTCACGCGTTCAGTACACACAAAACACATCCAACGTGTTTGACGGAGGACAAAAATCACACATATACAGATGTTTGATTATATTGAGTTTTTTTATTGCTTCATATTTCTTTTTATTATCCGTGTCATTGTTCATGCAGCACATGGATTGATGCTGGAACCAGGTTTTATTGATTCTCCACATTTTGTTTGCGATGAAAACCATTCAATTTCAGCTCATAATCAGCCAGTATATGCATGGATGTATTTAGAAAATCTTTCACTACTTCATCGGCAATAGTCTGCGAGCACATGCGATTTATTCAGCAGCCACAGAACTTATACATTCCACATGAGGAGCGGCGAGCGAAGGCCTACGCTTGTTGTTAATGGCACGCATCCTAAAATCATGCTCATGGCCTCCTGAAGCCTCCACTTTCCCTTCCGTCAGAGGAAACATTAGTTTTGCGGAGACAAATCCTCTGAATAACATTCATCTGATGAAAGGAGCTGCAAATCTTGCAAGTCACTTTTCCTAATGATGGAAGCAGTCATTTAACAACAAATGCCACGTATCCGCTGTGACATGACGCTGTTATGTCAGTCGCTTTTACACACTCAAACCAAAATTGCTTTAAATCCTTTTCTCAGAGGCCAGACTATTGTTTTGTGTCTGTGTCGCTCGTCCGCTCAGCACCTCTGTAATGGACATTGAATAGTGCGTGTTGGGAAAGATTTAATATTATTTTGCGGCTCATTGAAGAGATAGAGAAAGTTGCAAATTCATGTGGGTGAGTGACATTTGAAGAGCATGGTTTAATTTACTTTAAAATTCCCATGCAATAAGTTGTTCCTCATGTGTCTAAAGAACTTAGGCACTCATGCAGACTTGTCGGGCCATCGTCTGTGTGAAGTGAAACAGAAGGGAAGGGGAGATCCCCACATCACAGGATCAACAGATTGTGTTATTTCTGGCTTTCATAAAGTATCATCTGTTGCCATCTGCAATCCAACTTTGAACCACTTTCTTTAAATGTTTTGAAGATAATCCCTTGGAAAAAGAAAAGTCTTCAATGGGTTTTAAGAAAAACATTTTATATTTGTTTGGTTTTTTTATTTGAATGACACAATTTAGAAAATACCCTCATTTACATTTTAGTTTTCATTACTTAACCACAAGAAGCTGTGGTGGAAAAAAATGTAATTAACTGCAAGTCCTAGCCAATGAAATATGATAAGGAGACAGTAAGGTTAATGTTGACATTCGTCTCATAATATGAAAATATTGAATAAACACAAACAGTTATTACAATAATAGGATTTAACATATAATGATGATATGAAAATAAATGTCTTGTAGTTATTTATTTCGTCAAGATGAAAAATAAATGAAAAATAAAATAAAGTTTATGTTTTTTAATCATTAATTTATTCTTTTTTTATTGCAAATGTAGGTATATTATTTTCTAAAGATGGTTGTAATGACCGATTTTAGAATACCGAACCAAAAGTGAAAAGGCGTTGAAAGATATTGCAGAAAAATTGTCATCTCATCTACAGTCTAATATGAGAGGATTATACACGTATATTTAAACTATGATATGTACTTGTTTTTTAAATCACAGAACAAAAATGGCACAATGCAACTCATGATAAGCTGGACAGATAACAAGTAATTGCAAACAAATAACACTATCACACAACATGAGAGGAAAAATACCTCTAACTATAAATGCAAATACTCTGATGAGCAACATATGGTAGTCGTACATCGATTATTACACTGTGTAAAGACGTTTTCTTTTCTTTTCAATGTAAGAGATGTCTAACAGGTTTAAGAAAAAAATAAGTGCGTTCATAATAAGTAGGAAAATGTTCTGACTGATACATAATTTAAAAAAAATGTTGGATGACTTCTTATAACAGCAAATACAAGTCAGGAGTGGAAATCCAAGACATAGTGTTTCCATTATTATCAACATAAAAAATGTGTTGCGTAATAATTAAGCGCAGAAGTTAATTTGTGTAATACAAATGATCTGAATTTCTTCATGCAAATGTTACGGTGTTTGTATAAATAAACAACAATCCTAAAATGATATGAATTGAATCATAGAGTAATTGTTTATAAATATGTGTACATAATTTAGTAGTACATCTCTCCCTTTTTCACACAATTGTATATCTTCGTTTTGTTGTATTTTTAAGTTATAATAGAAGTTTTTGGAGTTATGTGTACTGCCTGTTTCTTTCCAGCAGGGGGTGGTCTTGTAATTCAGATAGTGGTTTTCTCTGTTTCGGGTATCATCCGCAAACAACTCTGAAGTAATGTGTTTAGACTGAGTCAGGGGAGCAGGAGCATTAATCTGGCTGCATTCCGGATTAGTGTTTCTCAGGAAAGTGTGTTGTTGTTAAGAGTATGTGGATGATGATCTTTACCAAAATGGCCAGAAAATGTTTAACAAAAAATGCCTTTTAACCAGTTTACTTTTGACCAGATTTTAGTTAAATTATGATTTATTTATTTTTTAAATAAGCACTTAAAACAATTGAGGGATTTTTTTAAATTCCTTGATATCACCCTAAAATATATAGATTACATAAACAGGAGAGAGAGAGAGAGAGTGCTAAACATGTGCTCTCTTTTGTGATACTCAGGGATTAAGGTAATTTCTTGTAATACAATAGGAAAAAACCCACTAAGAAGTCAATTAAATCTATGAGATTAAATGTATTATCATACTATGTATTATGTATCAACTTTCAATGAATAACATTCATTTCATTTCTTTAAGTCATTTATTTTAGTAAATGTAGATGGTTTTCAATTTAAAATTATTGATTGTTCATACTTATTTAAATTACATTAGTGGTGAACATAGGCTACTACAGTTTAAGGCTGGATTGTAAATGTTTTCTTTTTAAATTAGTGTTATATAGTCTAGGCTCTATTATTAAATCTCTTGTAAATTAGATTACAGTTCAGTCTTGCTTTGCTGTGTCTTTAAAGAAAACTCCACAAATAGGTAAACAGAGTTCTCAGACTCACATTTCAAACCTGTATGTCAGCTTGCTGTCACACAGGGCTCTGTCAGGCTATCTGTCAGGAACTCAATAAATTTGTCAGTGGGGGAAAAAAGGGGGAGCTGAATCCAATAAATCATAACATAAACAAATCTAGCCATGGGTTGACAGTGCTGTATTATACTTTGGCCTAATCCTGGGGGAGTTGGGATTATCCTGAAGTATCATTTTTTTTGGCTGTCTCAGTAAAATGGGCCGTGTGGTCCAGGCGAATAAAAGCAAAAGTGTGAGTGCAAAGAAGAGGATGAGATTTCCCCAAAAAATGTTTATCTTGTGTGCATCTGTGCATTCAAGATCATTCAAATATATAAATAACGCTTAAAAATGTACATAATAAGATGGACCAAACTTGTGATTTAAATTAAAAATCCAAACCAGTTGTTGTAGGCTACTTTAGTATTCAGGGCCCCTTAGGCCTGTGGGGCCCTGCATCTCATCCCATATTTGTTATTACAGCAGTGCACCGCCTGTTTGCTTCCTGTCTGAAATCACAGTTTGTATAGCAATATTCGGTTTTAAATATAGGACAGCAACTGTGCGGAAAACACATTAGCACTTAGTAAAAGAAAAAGAAAAAGAATATAACATTACAGTTAATTTCTCGCAAATAGCCGACGTTCAAACCTTCAATGAGCGTCACTGCTGATCCCGGATCGGTTAGCGGCTCCGATGACTTCACGAGGAAATCTCTTTTTACACAAACGTCCATATGTGCAGGCTAAGAGCGGAATAATAAACAATACTTCCCCTGCATTCGTTAAATGTAGCATGAGAAACTGCTCTCTGTTTTTTAAGATGCTCAAGTGCAACTCGGCAAACCAATGAAAGGAGCCTGTGTTTTTCCTTTCTTTCATTCGAGCTTTAAAACATCAGCATGGAGAGCTTAGAAACACTCATTAAAAGATCAAAGTCAGTTAACTATCAAAGTCCTCTACCCATGCAATTTAGGGAGCCATTATGTCTTTGCTTTGCTCAGTTTCTCCTTTGAGGATTTCAAGAGTTCTTCCCATTTTAAGGTATATTTAAAAAATGCTTATATTTTCGCTCTTTTAAAAGAAAACGCTTATTTCAGCTCAAGCATCAACACAGAAAGTAATGGCATCAATTCAGTGATTATTAAATCCCACGTATTTAATCTGAAATATTATGGCTTTACGTTGAGAATGATTATTATTCTGTGATTTGTAGTTATTTATTGTTGCAATGCATTGATTATATATAGCCTGCGGGCGTGTTTGAGGCCTGACAGTGTGAGTTGTTCTCTGGGTTGGAAAATGAATGGATCCTGCGTGGCGTATACACAGCGTGATGTTAATGTAATTAAAGTTGAAAGATTGTCTATATGTTTATACACATAATTCAATTTGATTGATTCGTATGTTCGGTTGAGATTTAAAGTAACGAATCCACTAAACAAATTGGATGTATTTATCGTATTAATATATTTAGTTTCAGTTGTATAATTATTTATTTTTTCACAACAGGCCTACATTTATTAATAATGACGAACTACTCTAAATAGGTGTTTTAATATAAACAGCTCTGAGGATCACTGATAGTAGATTCCTTCGTTTTCTTTTTGCAATTTCTCTTAAACTTATGCCTCCTTAAGTAAAATCCGACATTTTTGCAGGGAAAACTGTGCGTAAATGTTCTCAATTATAATGTCCGCTCAAATGCAGGACCATATTCTCGCTTTTTCGAAATAAATTAACTTTGTTGCATTTAAAGCCTCATATTTCTGTCCTAATATCTCGAGTAAACACACTCACTATGGAAACTAATCTAAATCACAGCCTGTTGCAGGAATGTGCATTGCCATAATGGCGCATTATAATGGTCTCTTACCTTTCCGATGGATGCAACAGTTCTGGTTACTTTAAAGTAAATTGGTTAACTTTAGGAGACCATTGCTTTCTGTACTGCACACCTGCTGCAACGTTTGTCAGGCGAGGGAGGGCCTGTCATGTAGAGGCTCATTAAAACACCGCCGGCTAAAAGTTGGCGGATTGATTTATTGAATGAATGTTTGATGTCCTCATTCACATCAGTGACCCGGCCGAAAACTGCAGAATGAACGGGGGAAGGGAGGAGAACAGGGGGGGATACGAGCTTCATAATATGTTTATGAAAGTTTATTGATTATTTTGTATTGATAGTGTTCAGCTCGTAATGCTTCTTAGTGGGAAGATAATCCAATATAGTGCGAGGCGGAGGTAATTGACCCCATGCTGATAGAAGTGCTGGAAATAGAAGAAAAACAGCTAAACGGGGGTGGATGACTTCATGACTGGCAGGTATGGACTGATTTAAACAGACCAATGTTTCTTTTACTGAAGCAAAACTATTATTATAACTGACTATTTATAAAGCTTTAAGGGCGTTTACGTGATAGTAATATCATTCTAAAAAGGTGAGTTGAAAATGTCTATGTGGCCCCTATTTATCTGTTAGATACCCTCAGCTATTCTCTGAGTGAACGGCAGAGGGCAACGCCAACAGTCTGCTGTGTGTTTTCCAAACTGGGCTACAGGTCATCGCCTGGATGCTCCACAAAGGACATCAAAAACAACAGAAAGGCCTTTGGATTGGAGTTAAACGCTGCGCAGAGCGATTTGGATATTTCTGCAGGGAAATTGTATTAAACGTAATGTTGTATTACTTTCAAAAATCTTACAAGAATGTAAAACTATAGGAATTTCCTTAATATCGTTTCCAGTAACTTGTTATAATATTTAATATTGATATTATTTGTGTTTATTGTTGTGATAATTACTGTTGATGTCGTCTCTGTCTTTACCTGGCCAGCAGGTATAACTATTGTATTAGAATTAAAAGGAAGGCTAGCATGAAGTTATCTGGTCATACTGCTTCATGTGTTCATGTCCCGTGTTATTAGGTGGCCATCCCTCAGTCTTTAGCTTTTTATATACATTTTAATAGCAATGTGTCTCTCATGCAGCAGTGCACAGTGCCATTAGCAGCTCTGTGATATCAGACAGGCCTCAGCAGTCCCCTGCACCTTTGCAAACATCTAGAACATGTATTTATTAAACCTCCAAAGCCGATAAATGATGTATAACCATTTTAAATGTTGTTTGTGTATTTATATCTTACATAAATTATTATTATTTTTTTGTATTGGGTTTATTTTACAATCCCAACATAATAAAATATATAGCTGCTGCTAATTAAATACAGCAACACCTGTAAATATAATTATTTTGTTGTATGACTATAATATTTTGTCATACTATTATTGATGCTTCCTCCTGCCCTAAAGATGGATGGCCCTGACTCGTGCTGTTATCACCGCTGATCGCCAGGTGCACCTTCTGAAAGGGACAGCAGCGTTCACAGGACACAATACACAAAAGAGCAAGCAGGGCATGTGATGCCGATCTGTATCCGTCACAATGTGGCGGAAATATAACCATTAATTCCTGATTAATATATAAGGTTTATCCCCTTAATTCAAATTTAGTTGTAAGTGAATTGTTGGCTAGAAAATCACATCACCTTCCTACAGACGAAGAATGGCAGAGTTCGCTTAATAAATCCTACTATGTGGGTTATTATTAGTTGTTGCTTTTTCTTATTTTTATTGTCATGTTTAATTGTTTTGCGGCTTTGATGTGTAGCCAAAACCTCTGTTATATATACATGTGCTGTCTCTGTTCTTTTTTTTTACTCTTCTCTGCATGTGTGTGTTGTTATTGGACTGTGTGCAGCGCACTGTACTCTTCTCCAATAGCATCCCAATGGCAGCGAAAGGGGGAATGAAAAAAGTGTAGCCATGCATGCAGGAGTGGGAGGATCCACTCGCTTCAATCTCGATCTCAGACTTTTGAAGCGACAGGGCACAACCAGCCAACCGCCTCTGTTACTTCCAAAGAGTTACAGCCGGGACATCTACATACACACACTGTCCTATTTTTGGATTTGTTGTCAAGTTTGGGTGCTTCTTCTTTTTGCCTTGAACCAAACTATTATTCCGTGAAGACATTGTGCAGCTTTCTTTCTCCCGTCGGCTCGAGGGTGAGCAAATAAAGCTTCCTCAGTCCTCTGATCATAACAGGTGACTGTCGAGAGTTTTTATCCACGTTAATTGTGTCCTTTCTCTCTCTCCACGGTTCTTTTGACACATCGAGGATTTCTGTGCGCTTCCTTTACATTTTTAACTAATGCGAGCATCTCAGTCGAGATTTTGCATTTCATCTAGTTAGGCTCATTTTCTAGTTTTTCCTCCTCCGAGCTGAGTGTCACACGGAAACTCAGACGGTTTCAACAAGTTTCAGCCCTCCCGTCTTCTCTGTTCCTGCAGACAGCTTTGTGTTCCCGGGATTTCTCTTGTCAGGTCTGACCGTATTCTTATGGATCATATTGCAACAGGTCTGGTGTCATTGGAGCGCCTCTCCGCGCGACAACCGCCCGAGACGTGCATCATGCTGGACGGCATAAAAATTGAAGATCATCCCCTGCGATCGGGACAAGCCACGCTCGGAGTCATGCTCGGTGAGTCTTCGTTTTACTGAATACACTCCATCAAATCACTGTGAATTATGCAGTCAAAAAGGCAACACTGTTATTCCTGTCTGGATGCCATTACGATGAATGCCTACTGCTGTTTTATTTCCTGACATCATGCAAAGTTAATTTCTACGCATACAAAGGGATCAAACTACAGATAATGATGACAGTTATAGTTTTATTTACTTTTTATTTTTATTTTCAAGTGAATTGGGATGAGCATCTAAAGGCTGGAGTAGTGTTGTGATCTGCACCTTTATTGGAAAGAAAATCCAAATGCGTCCAATAAATCCTGCTTTTTGATTTGATTAAACACCTACCTACACATACATCCCGGTTTATTTCTATACTACGCAGTCCTTTCAGAGTTTTTCAAGGAATAACAGTCCTTGACTCAGGCCTTCTCTGTTTTCTGACGGGCCCCAAACTCCTCTTCCGTTTTTCCAGGGACTGACTGTCACCATCCCTCCATGTGTGAAGGATGCCAGCGTCCCATCTCCGACCGCTTCCTGATGAGAGTCAACGACTCCTCATGGCACGAGGAGTGTTTGCAGTGCACCGTGTGTCAACAGCCCCTCACCACCAGCTGTTACTTCAGAGAAAGGAAACTTTACTGCAAACACGACTACCAACAGTAAGCACAATCTCATTGCTGTCCCTGTCTGCATTTCTTCAGATTGCTTTGGTTGTTGTGCAGTGATTTAAAAAAAAATAAGAAATCCCCCAAAACATCGTGATTTGGTTATCCTGGAGGCCTTGTGTGTCATTCACATTGCAAAAAATGCAATGTGAAGGCATGTTTTCATTTTACAAGGTTTAAGCTGGTTTCAAAAAAATATATCTACCAATATAGAGGTATGATAAAAAATAACCTGTTGACATGCTTCTCGAGCCGGAGTTAAAGATTAGTTGTACAATTCTAAAAATAATTGAAAGAGCAACAGGAATAGGTGAAATTAAATCTGGGTTTTTTATTATTTCACTTTGTTCTACCCTTGGTATAATAATTGTGAATAATGGAAATGTCTGCCGCACACTGGCTGGAGGACGCTTGACATTACCGGTCATGAACTAACGTCATAATGCTTTGTTATTGTCACGTTGGCCCACGATATTTCCACGTTGGTGTCCCCGCAAAGAGCATATTTCTGACAGAAAGTTGTCATTCCACTCAGGCCCGAGAATGTGCAGGCGTTCATTCTCGGGTCTGTATTTTTTTATTCCGCCCTCTGTCCGGTATTTCCTGGTTTCATTAGCCTATGTGGCCTTTCCCCATCACCATCATCCGATTTCGATTCTTTCAAAATATGGAAACTTAATTTTTTTTGAGTTTTTTTTTTTTCATGGTGCTTTTAGCGCATTTTAGATTTATTTACCTATCAGCCAAAAATAATAAAAAATCCGTTGCCTCTATTTGCCTTAAATGTTTAGAGTTGGCTAAACCTATTTTACCGTTATCATTTTCTCGCGTTTTTCATTTTTGTTTTGGGCTTTTTTAATTTCGTTTGATGCTATTTTGTGTTTCAGGATTTTTTATTTTATGGGTCAAGAGATGGTTTTGCGTGCGGCATAAAAGACATGGCAACAATTGAATGGCTCAATGAAAAACAATTTGCGCTTTTTACTTCCTTTGAGTTAAATGTACCTGCGAGCAAAATACGCAAACGCGGATTTATTTACAATAAAAAGAAGAAAAAAACAACAGATTATTTATTAGAAGTTAAGGAATTTGCACACGCGACTGACCTAAACACACACACACACACACACACACACACACACACACACACACACACTCCAACCATTTCAAAGGCATCAATAATTAAAATTAAAATTTTAGTTTCACAGTTTGAAAACATTTAAAGAAAATTAAATTTATTTTGGGTTAAATGGCTGGAGTGTATTTGCGATGAGTTTAGGTGAATATTGTTAATTTGATCCTTTGTTCTATTTCAACACAATACATACAATATTATTATTAATACAGTCACTAAAATAATAATCCCGTAAATTATAGATAAACAACAATGAAGTAGAAAGAAAAATAAGGGCCCTTGTGATTTTTGCTTGATAGTAAATTACAACATTGTTTTAAATTCAATATTAGGCATGCAGAAGCATTGCAGGAATTAGCCGTGGAGCAACATAAATTAGTAAATTGAATTAGTAAATTATCACATAAAACCTGGAGAGATGGCAGGGTGAGGCAAATGTTGAGGCTAAGTAAAAGAACAACAATGCTGAGGGTTGATGTTCGGGCCCTTGAGGGACCCTGGGGTGCCTTGTGTTTTTCATTGCATGAGCGCTTTTCATGCTTGTCACTACATTTTCAGCTTTTTGTGTCCGGGCTTTTAAACAATTCTACTTCGATTAACGGGACATTATGGCTCTCTGCTAGATACCTTGCACGCAACAAAGAGTTACATCTATTGCCATGCGTGCCATTCATCCAGCTTTGTGACGGGAATGTAGTCGGCTGATAACAATGGAAAATTCATAGCAGTAACTATGGGATACCAGAGCCTCGGCGTCATGGCTCAGAGGTGGCTGGAAGTTGACACAGTCCGGCACAGGGAAGGATCTCTTCCTCATGCATGTTACTGCACTCTCCATTTGTAGGTTTCTTTTTTAATGTGTGCAAAGAGAAGACATAAAAATACAGAGATCTTTTTTTCTTCTACTCTTTCCTGGCATTTCTGATGTGCTTTTACAGTGCCATATTTGGCATATTACTGAACAGTTTCTCTGCTTTATTTTAAATGCTGTGAGCTTGTGTGTGGCAAGTGCGATCAGGCCAGCCAAACACAACAACCTGCTGGGCGACGTCCTGCTTCACACACTGTTATTCATCACATCTTTTAATTCTTCACCCTCCTTCCCCCTACTCGTTTTTTTTTTCTACCCCTCCCAGGTTAAATGCTAGCTGCAGGGTTTCTCCATCACACAGACACAAGTATCCCCTTTTTTCTTGTTTATTCCATTTGCATTGATGGGATACTTAAAGATGTAATTGGCACCTTTTTGACTTTTATGACACCTATTTAAGATGCATTTGTCAGCCCACAAACTGCTCTGGGCTGTGAGGAGAGCTCCAACCCTTACAGAGGTCTCCGTGCCTAATTACATTCCTACAGCAACTGATTCATGCCCCGTAATCAGCTCTCACTAGCTATAATAAATCAAGGAATTGGCAAGCAGTGTTTTTTCTCACCTTTGGAACAGGTTTAAGTGCAGACAGGGGAAACAATTGTGTACTGTGTTATTAAAACTCCCACCAACACAGTTTAACGCATCTCGCTCCATACAGTGCAATTATATAGTAACAAGATTGGATTATAGTGGCTTCTTTTTTCCCCCCATGCAGCTGACCTTTGTTTATCATCCCTGTCGTTATCTGAATTTGCAATAAGGAATAATTTACATGGTTTAAAGATTCAGGGACAAAAAAAATGTGATACATTTCTTTTAGAGGGGGAAATAAAATGTAATAAAGTTTAGAAGAGGGGGAATACACAAATATCAAGCTGCATTTGCATGAATATTTGAGAACAAGTCTTATAGATTTGAAGGCAAGTAGACAGAGCTGTCAGTTGGACGGGAGCCATAGCCGTAGAGGAGGAACAAGCTTGAACGAGACGGGCGGTATGTAAAAGGTAGAGTGGAATTACACCACCCTGAGAGAGTTTGTTGTGCCCTGGTGTTGGGAGGTCAATTATACATCATTAGGAGGAGTGAGATCTTTTCCCCGGGGAGACCTTTCCTCTAACCAAGCAGATGCTTTGAAAGGAGCTATGTAGTAAAGCCTCTCATTGGACCGAAGTGTTCGACAACACCCCTGTAATGGACTGCTGGTTAGAAAATGCCATGGGCTCCATCTACAAAACATAACATTAACTAAACTACATTACGCACCACACTGTCTACTTTTGGGTCCTGCTGATGCATAAAAACCTCACATTCCACACCTGTTTTTTTCCTCAATGCTTTACAAATCTTTATTGTCTTGTAAAATGCTATTTTATAATCCAAATAAGTCAGCATGGAGATTGTTCTAAATTTCTTAAATCACATGCCGTAAGCAAAATTCAAATTCAGGTCACGGTAGTGTGAGTAGCAGAAAAAATGCCAGCAATGATGAAGCCATAAAAAGCCGAGCTCCCAGAACCTGTCTCACCTCCCATGTATGCGGGTCGATCCCCCGGTGTGCTGAGAGGTGCTTTTTAGAACTGTTTGGAGTGCCCTCCTGTGAAATTGTTGTTTTTTAATTAGCTGTGCTTGGGACTCTGCAGCAGTGTGTGCCGGATAGATGCTGACGGCTGGGTTTCTGTGTTAGCTCACCGAGTGTGTGTTTTACTCTCTCTAGGGCACTCCCGTGTGGCCTGGTACTTTGTGAACGCTCATACGCACACCAAAAAATAAAAAAAGGATGTACTTTGTGTTGTCAATGCACCCGAGTAGTTTTGCAGTTAATTAAAGAGTGTCCTCAGTCCTGCTAAAGTATTCAGAAGCAGCTCTGAACTCAGGGTGTACGTTCCTCTCTGCAATACTTTCAGCTATCCTTTATTTTTTTTCCCTAAAAAGGATAAAAATGTGTCTTTAGCCACTTCTCTAGGGTAAATAAAAGAAGGACCTCTACAGAGAGACACATCTAATGTTAGAAACACTAAGCCGGATAATATTGCTTCAGCTTGCTGGGATTTTTAGTGCTCGGCAAGGAGCTAGCTGAAGCTGGCCCCGTTCCTCGGTAAGGAAGTATTGGGTTTTATGTCAACATGGCTCGGCCTGTCCCAGCAGCGTACTAGGATGCATCATCTGTCATCTCATGGTTTGCTAACTGTCCCCCCTCCCTAGCATATTTAGACCCTTAACGGAGCTGTTGGAGTGGTATTTATTTGCATCACTAGCCACATCTTGGATTCTCAGTTTTTTGTCATTTCCGGTGCCTACAAATAGCTCTTTGAGTAATAAATATTTGATTTAAACATATCGTTTTACACCAATGCTTGTATGTATGAATGGTGCCGTTATAAATTGTACACCATCTACATCTATACACGTTTCAAAAGCCTTCAGTTTGCATTCACATAATGATTTTTGTTAAAGTGAAATATCATGGTATGGTATCAGCTGATTTCATCATGTTTTATATTATTAAAACATTTCTGCTGTGTGTTTTAGTAGAAATTAATGGTTTGTTTGTTTGTGTGTGTGTGGGGGGTGGGGGGGGGAGTAAGTATGGTAGTGTGTCTTCGATGTAGCAGCAGTTGAACACAAAGCACTTTGCAGGATGCTCAGGGAAGCCACTGAGGCTCAGCCACGGTAATGCCCATCACCACTTTAGAGGCCGGACTGGTGGCGAGGGATGTGGAAAGAGGTCTCTGTGGCTTTGTGTGGGGGGGCTGTAGTGCATGGGAGGAGAAGGAGCTGCACAGGGATCTGCCTGGTGTGCTCACATTACACTGGATGATAGCAGAGGGGTGCAGAGGAACTCAAGCATGCAATTTGTTGGTAGCCACAATTTAACCTCATCTCCTAAAGCCGGCTGTTAGGCAGCCAGTGGGACTTGTCAGTCAATGGGGAATGCTAATCAGTGACGGTGGAGAGAAAGCCCTCGGCTCGGCAATGTAGTGATTTTCATTACTGGCACCAAGTCCACGGGCCTTCAGGTTTATTTTCACAACATGACAACTCTTCATAACAAAAAAGGGAAGGCAACCACAAGCCATTAAATGCAATTTGCAAATTAGATTTTGGCTAAATCTGTGAAATACTGTAAAAGCTTTCCTAAAGTAGCCAGCTGAGGAATACACACACTCAGCAAATGTTTTCAATTTCAATTTGCCAAATTACATGTTTAAATCACATTTCTTTTACTGGTTGGATTTCTGCTGCGCTGTAATTATTCATTCCGAATATCATTTACGGTGTGTCCAATAAAACATTTGAATAATAATTGCACATATTCCCAGGATTTTGATCACATTTCATATCTTTTTCTTCTTATTCTACTTCTATGGTTTGGAAACAGCCCACACTTGTTCCTCCAGGCAGCCTGGTCGAACGTGCATGAGAAATTGAGACATGGCCTCTACTGCTGGCTCGCAGTATCGCTGCTGGCCCCCACTGTGTATATGTGATCCCACTCTGGAATGTTTTTCCAACACGTAGGCTTTTCACAGATACACTAGAGAGGACTGGCATCATAGTGGCAAGTGCTGCATTCAGACTGTTGTGTGCCCAAGGCTTACTCTCTCACTCACGTCACACATTCTAGCTGTACATGGGAATGGGCAGAGCTGTGCTGTTTGTCTACATACACCCCAGCTTTTTGTGAGGGTGTGGGCGCATGTGTATGTGTGCGTGTGTGTACACTTGCTTCCTCTCTCTGCTCCTTTCTTTCTTTGTCTCTAATAAAAGCCTTTTTTCCAAAGCCTCATTTTAATGATACATTTCAGCACCTCATCTTAGTTGCTGCATGTCTGCATTTCAGCAGTATAGATTCTTGTACAGATAAGTCAAAACACAATTCTTTGTCTCTTTTTTACCCCTTTTAATCTTCATCAAATGAGATTAGCCCCCAAATACCGGTATTCCTGCCCAAAGTGACTGACAGAGATTTGCACTTTTATCATTAAGTGTGACACTAAGCTGGTCAGAGCTTTGTCTTCAATGGAGGGTCTGACGGAAACGGGGGCTCCTAATCCTTTTATTTGTGTCAGGCCCAGAAAAAGGGAAGAATAGGGCCAGGGTGGGATGGGGCTGCAGAATGCCACGGCCCTTAGTCCCCTCCAGACTCGGCCTCCACAGCCAAGTGAGCATGAGACTCAGCCTATGTGGTCTATACACTCGAGCGGACCCATACACACTCATGCGCACACAGACCCACATTTGTGCATCTACAGTATGTTGAAATGTTTGCTCAAGCAAATGCACACAATCATGACTACACCGTCTCATGTACAAATACATATGTTCTGCCACTTTGCGCCCAACCACACACACATGCACATTTCAGAGTGAGTACCTGCCCACAGCAGAGCAGGTCTGCGAGTGCATGGGACTGCAATAGCAGGAGGTTCAGTCTAGGATGAGATTAATAAAGTTTGCCGGTTCCCTGGTCGAGGTCCAACGCTAGGCTTTTGTCCGCGGCTCACATCGGGTTGTGGGACTTCAGCTCCTTTTGTGTGTGCACCCTTGTGGTAATCCATCTCCAGCGGGAGTCCCCTGGGGCACTTTATTTACTCATTCAACTGTTTGGAAGTCTGTTAGACTGCAGATCAGATGCAGTGAAACCAATGTGATTACTTTAACCAGCGCTTGCAGATTCCTGCCCAGCATTCTCCTCTCACCCTGAGCTGGTGTGCTCTGCAGGTGGGAGGGAGGGAGGGAAGGTCTTCAGTGGCTCATCCCGTTCTGTCTGTCCTGTTTACCGGCCTGGTTGGAGGGCTTATGAACATTCTGCATTAGTTATTGAACCTCCTGTGCCCACACACTGTAGAGCTGACTTGAGTCTTTTATTATCCTCGTGTATTTGAGTTTGTTATTATTCATCTGAAATATACAAGCTCCAAAACTGGTGACTGGCTGAATTTTGTCGCTGATCGTAATTCCGCACCATGGCAAGTGTGGCTGCACAGTGTAAAAACTAACATCTATGTTTTATTGCAAACAATGAGATGGATTTGGTTATCCATCCATCAACATAAACCCAGAGCTATGTATTTGGGGCTAACCCCCATGTTAAACCGTTGCAGGCTGTCAGGCTCTCTGAATTTACTCTCTGTCTCTTCCCCCTGGCGTGGCTAGGGAATATGGTTGAAATCAGCTGCCAGGACCAGCATCCACAGCGAGAGCTCCCTAAACTCGCTGTTAGAAACCCGCCGCTGATTGGTGATGGCTGTCTTGGCAAGAAAAATAACCCCGAATGAAAACAGTACGGATTGGGTTTCTATGCGTTGGACTCACTCTCCTCCTCTCTGACCGGCCCCCCCACGGCAAGCCAGCGTGATTTGTGCATGAGGTCCCGTGACCTATGGAAGCTTCAAAAAGCAGTGAGGGGAAATATTTGGATGATCCTGATGGGGGAGTGGAGACGTGGGAGGGAGGCAGAGATGATGGGGGCTTGGTAAGTGCAGAGCTGAGAGCTGAGAGGTGTAAGGCAAGGCAGATGTGGAGAATGTGCAGTGCAGCCGTGATGACAGGGGAGTGTGTGCAGAGAAGATGACTGTCCATCCCAGGGTCTTATCCAGACACCCACCACTAAAGTCCCACAGGACAGCTGTAACACACACGTCATGTTCTGCATAAACCGGTGGCAAACAGCAAAGGATTTTTTCATCAGGTACCGTGCCCTGATACTGATCGTCTGTAGCTCACCCCCCCTGCTGTACACCCCTGATCCCCTTCTCCTCTGCCTTTGCCTTTCCTCTGCACGTTGGATATTAATGTTTCCCAGAAAGCTGCTACAATACGTCTTCTTGGGAAATTCCACGACTCAAAATGATCAGGTATCTTTGAAAGCGGTTAAAACATAAATATGTTTTGCAGTTTCGGTGCATTTCACAGCGCTCTCAGAATGTAGATTTCTATTTGGTTGCTTTGATAAGAAAAATGTGTTGCTGCAGGTGAGGCTCAGTTGTTCGCCCCATTCATGTAAATGTTCTCCTTGAGTGTAGTATTGTTTGATTTAACCTCATGGCCTCATAGCACATCATTCATGCACAGAATCTGCCTCTTGGGCCAGTTGGCTGGAAACCCCATTGAACAGAAATAGCTGCAGCACGACTGAGGCTTCATGCAAACCCAAACTCAGCGGTTAAAACAGCAAAGCTTTGGTCAATCAGTCTTTGCTCGCCTCTGTGCTTGTCGCTGCCTCCTCCTGAGAGTTGGTGGGTTGACTGACCCCTAGCGTGTCTGTCTGCCTGAACGTTGGCCCTGCATGCCCAGCCTCACAGGGGAGCGCCAGCCCCGGGCCGGAGTCGTGCTCTGAAACCAGAGCTCCAACATTGTGTTGTGATCCCAGCTGGAGAGACAGCCCTGGCTCTGAGCGGAGCCCTCTCGCAGCGTGCAGCCGGGGTCACTGGTGGCCTCTCAACCTTCATCACTCCTCTGTGCTCCTGCACAGCACGGCCTAGGACTACATTATTTATTGACCTGCAGTCTTCGGTTCTTCTAAGACTCGCAACAAATATCAGAGAGCTGAAGTTTTGATGGGGTCATGTTATCAATTACATCTCGAGAGGCTAAACTACACGGAATCTTAGGTCTGCCTCCGCAATTTTACTAGATGAATGTTTAAGATGACTGGTGCTGTCAGTAATAGCGCTCTGTGAAATGCAATGTCATATGTTATGTCTGAGTTGAATCGTCTCACTTTTTAGTAACCACAAAATCTGGTTTTAGGAAAAATGTCCCTTTGATTGTTTGTGGTGTGAAAGTGTCCTCATGGCTTTGTTGTTTTTGCAGTTTCTCAATACAATTTATCGACTTGAATCTTATAGCACCGCTAAGCATTCAATCGTGTTTTTGTTGCGTTCCTGTGTGAATGTGCTTCTATGTGCAGCCATATGTGTGTGTAGCATGCCCGCCTGCATGTGTCTAGTGGGTCTGTCACTCAGCCAAGCATTGGACATGCTGTTGGCAGGCGACGCAGTCTGTGGATTCTCCTCTTGGTCGTGCTGCTCTGGAGGCAGAAAGCAGTGCGTGCCACCCAAACCACCAGCCGCCCCCTCTTTCTATCATCAGCAGACCGGCCTTCTCCCTGCTCTCCGTGCTCTCCTTTTCCTGGGCCCCAGAGCTTGGGCTGTGGCCTGTGGATGAGTGCTACATCCTGGCTGTCAGCACAGGGGTTAGCTGGGGATTGGCCTGTGGTGGAAGTGCAGTATCAGACCCTGTCTGTCAGCTCCTCGTTCTACTTCCACCCGCCCCTCCGCGCAGACTGCAGTCAGTGGCACAAACATACGGCGAGCTGTGACTGACTCAGATCCCTTGTCTGAATATGAAAGGATCACTCTCAGAATAGGCATATTCATAACCATGCCAATGAAAAGGGGCTCTTTAAAACCCTTAAGTGCTCGGGTGTTGTGTTTTTAAACAGACCGCGAAGGCTTTGACAGATGGTTTACTATTACACCCAGTATTTCATTTCAGGTACTTTTAACTGTCGCTTTCCGACTTCCGAGGAGCGGCTACTCAGCCACAGCGCGTCTTTGCATTCAGTTACAGCTCCCTTGCAACCATTTCTTACTGGAAATTCCAATTGCCATTTATCATACTGATGAATGTTTGAAAACGTCACTCAGGTCAATTTTTAAATCTTGTGGGTGATATATTTTCTGCCAACATTCTGATTGTGAGCATATACATGGAGCCATACCTTCATTCTCCATCTGTGGATCACATTATCTGATACACACACAGGTACAAACATGCTTACACACACATGGACACACATCTGTACTGCACATGGTTGCAGACAAGCTTACACATGTCGGAGGATTTGTGACTATAATCAGATTAATTGGTCCATCTCTCCATGGAAACTTCACATACACACATGAAGGCCTCTGGTAGCTTTCAGATGGATGCTGCTTACACTAACCAGAGGCCAGGCAGCAGGCGCAAGGTCAGCAGGGTCAAAGCACGTTCTCTGGCATCACCCTCTTCTTTATGGCATACATGTTTGAAAATTATTAAAGCACTTTCAGCCTCATTCTGTCTGACAGAGAAGGAATTTCTATCTGTGCCCGGTTCCCGACTTTTTTAAGCAGCACTTTCTTTTAGTTTTAAATTTGACACAGAGAATATTTTTTTCACAACATAAACATGAAAGTTGGTGTTGCTTGGCAGAAGCTCTGACCTCATCAAAGACAGTGGCAAAATACCCTTGGCCTTTGAGAAGTATATTATAAGTACATTAGCCATAATCCTTATTAACATTCTCCTAGCTGCATGCAGGTTTTGCGCCTCAGTACGCACTGTATGTTTTTCTTATTACCCACAAGTATGTCTATGTGAGGGACTATCTACACACACTCTGCCATTCATGATTTTATTATAGGTTTTAGCCTCGCCACAACTCATACATAGGAAAGAGTTATGCTTTCTCTCTTTCTTTTCAAATTGTGTAATCTCCATTTAACTACATATACTTTGATTTGCTTGTGTAATAGTGATTATGTGTATAGGGCTTCTAAAGAGTCATATATTATTATATATTATTGGCGGTAAACAGTGTTAAGTGTTATGTCTTGGTGCTTTAGATCAGTGATTCCCAACCCAGGGGGTACTTCAACAGCTAACAGAGGGTATGTGGAAAAATGAGTTGCTCAATGCAATTTAAAAAAAGAAATATAGAAATCACAATTTCTATTTCCGCATATTAAGAAGCTTCCACATGTTAACACCACATTTTGTAAAAACTAGTTGCAGAAAAGCTGAAACAGTTATCTAAACGTAATAGTTGAACAATTAATATCTATAAGCATTACAAAAACAGTGGGAAAAGTTGGCTTAAAGTAGTTGAAAAAGCTAGCTTATTGTAAACAGTTGAAGTAGTTAGCTAACAATAATGTATAAACTGTTGGGAAAAAAGCTAAAAATACTGTATAAACTAGTACAATTGTTGGCTAAAAAGTAATGTAGTAAAAACTTCCTGCCTACTTCATGCCAATCACAAAACAGCTCAGTAATGTGAAAAATAAAGTACCGCCAATTTTATATCCACTCTATCATTAATAGTTTGATAATATAGCATTTAAAATGTATTCATAAGAACACATTTGAAGCATGATGGCTAATGTCACTGACGGGGTACAGAAGTTCATCTGAAGGGGCTGAGCGAGTTTTAAGAACTGCTGATTTAGGGGTTAGTAATATGATAGCCTTACACACAAGCACCAACTTCCTCCCCAGAATAATGGTTGTATCAAGTTTGTTTAGTGTCATTTATTGTATCCAATCCAAATAGCGGTGTGATGTGGTTTACCAGAACAGAAAAATGAAGATACGTTTAGGTAAGCTGTCGATCACAAAAAAAAAACCTTCTTTGTAATTGTCCAAAATGTTCTGCCTCATGTGGTAAACCCCGGGCTGCTGACACTTAAGACCAACGAAACAACCCATAAAAACCTATTTCGCAAATAGCGTTTCGCCCAGCTCTGGTTTTTTCACACATTCTGGCGCTAATAAGCTCTGACACACCCTAAACAACCCGCCTCTCAAAGACTACATCCAGTGTGGAGCGGCGGTTTGGTGTCCAGGGGAATCCTGTGGTTCTGGAGCCAGAGAAGGAGTCGTGCCCTGCCGTCCCACTGAGATGACAGGAAGATAAGAAAGAGAAGTGGCCTCTCCTCACAAAAACATCCCACCAGGAACTAACCTAACCTGGGGGAGAATTGAAGGGCTTCAGTACTCTTGTCAAACTCTATCCTTACTGGAAGAAAATACAGAGGAAAAATAAAAACTGTTTCTGGATCAGAATGAGGATTCGCTGATCAACGTTGACTAGGAACGTTAGTCATGCAGTAGCCTTCAGAACCCACTGTAAGCTGCTCTTGCGGTATCACAAATATCCATATCAAGTTTATACTACAACAGCATGCCTCTGTATGTCACAACTTTGGCTTTGGGACATGGCTTCTCTTCACCAGCAGCCACAGAAATAAGGAAGGGTGGGAGTGGGGGCGACAGACTCTTGGCAGACACATCCCCTGCAGTTATAACTTAGAGAACCGCTTATACTTTGCAATATTCAAGAAGGCAAAGAGAAAAGGTAGCCATTTCTCCCAGACGATGCGTAATGAGGGAACTGTAGGGAAAGAGAAACAGCGAGCGGTTTCTGGAAGCGGCACTAACACAGGGATCAGCAGCATAAAAAAAGATTTACACCCCCAGCTCTTAAACAGTTTTCTTTTGCTCAATGGTTCCTCTTTTACAGATATTTCAAGGAAGTAATAAACTGCAATGACAAGCGTTCGAGTGGCTTTGAAACATCCCTCATGGGTAACAGAGGTCCATCACTTCTATCACAGTGCTTTGGCTGTGTGTCGTTAGTTCTGTGGAAGTCAGTATGTGTGTCTCTGTTAACAGCACTTAGCTTGTCTGGATATTATGATTAGCTTGTTGTTGTTTTTATCAAAGAAATCTTGCAGACAAACTGTAATACATCAACCTTCTCCCCGAGGCTAAGTCAGTTTACCTTCATTTTGTTGTGAGTTGTGCTTTTTGCTGTGTGGTTATGTCCTATTGACTGTTTCTCCTGACAGTGAAGTTCTTTTGAAGCTGTCTGCATGGTCCAGAATGAGGCCCTGCACAGTGTAAGATGTCATACTCCCACTGTGCTGACCAACATGCTCTGTGGGCCTTCATGAGCCCATAACATTTAATGGTACTTTGGCAAATGCTAATGGAAACTCTTACTTTGCCTAGCAATCACATTGCGTTCCCTTAGCTCTTTTTTTTTTTATTTCCCCCTAATTATTCGTTTATGTCTTTGATATACCTAAGTTTGAACTCCGGATTAATAAACCAGAACGAAAGGGAACATTTGTCTTGAGTAAGGCACGGTTGCCTGGGTTCTACTACCCCACAGCATGGATGTTTGTAGTCTTGCTGGGATAGCAGAACATCACAAAGTGTCCTTTTGGATATGAGGCTGGGTATGGAGAGGTTCTCAGGAGGAGGAGGAGGAGGAGAAGAGGGGTAGGTCATGCCGTGGCACGTACGTCTCTCAGTGTGGGATGAGGAAACATCTCGACCTCGAACAGGTTCAAGAAGAAAAGCCTGCTTCTGATTAGTCACTCTGATCCACAGTGATAAACAATTCCTGTGGTCTCCGGCTCAAAGAAACATCACTGGCAGCGATCTAGTGTTCACGGGTGGTAAATGTGTTTGTGTGCTCAGACATGCAGGGTTTGTATGCTTTTCTGTTTAAATATTAGATATTGATAATCAGTATCTTACCAAAAATAGCATGCATTTGGATTTATCTGGTTGGACATAATTTCCATTTGAAGCTTGAAATGGAATAATGTGATGTTCTTATGGTCTAGGATGACATCAGAGTGGTAATTTGCAATCCAAAACATTGGGTTTTATTAACTATGTTTAAATAGCAGAATAGATAAAAAGCCATGCATGATGTCTCTTCATGCTAAATCTACAGACCGCAATAGTCCAAAGCCATAACCAGAGGGTGATGGAGGAGTCTAAAAACATTCCTCCTAAGAGTCTGTTGTACTCTTTGCCCTTGCTGGTAACTGGCAAGTTTTATCTATTGCTGAACTTCCGCGCAGATGCCTGGCATCGAGCTCTGGGGTGATAAAAATGTCTTCGGAAGGTAAGTGTTTATGGTGAGGATCCTTAAGGTTAGCAGGATCAAAGCTCTGTTGAAAGGACGTTAGGCAAAGCAACAGGAATAATAAACAAAAGAGCCAGTTAGTCATACAATTAGATATATGAGATCTAGAAATCATGTCAGGGAGAGGTGGGTTTCTGTTGGGCTGCTCTTTATCGCTGTGAAAAACAGCCTCCAACTAAAGAAAAAAGACCAGTTCAGTGAAAAGAACAATGCCTGTGAAAAAGATAGAGAAGCATTTCACATTACAAATGTAAAGTGTATATTTTATGAGCCCTCTATTTGTCCTTTTGTTATCTTCCCACTGATAAAGAAAGATGTACTTTTATTAATCCCCGTGGGGAAATTTGAGAATTCTGCATTTGACCCATCCTAGTGTTAGGAGTAGTGGGCCCGGGGAGCAGTGTAGGGAACGGTGCCTTGCTCAGGGACACCACGGTAGCACTTGGTCTTTTGGGGACTGGTGACCTTCCAGTTCCCAGGTCGAACCCCTAACCACTTTGACACCACCACCCTACAGAATGCGTAAATACTTTTCACTGTCAGACCTTAGGGAAGTCAAATCATGTTTGATTGTGTTTTCTTATGTGGTCACATTCAAATAAGGTTTAAGGAGCAACTTTATGGGCACCTTCGAAAGTGGTAAAACATCTTTTCTTTTCCAGTGTAGGGGTGGGAGTGGTGTACCAACCGGGCCAGTCCTGTCCAGCCATATAGTAGAGGCTACAGCTTTAAGTTGGAATTATTACTATGATAAGTATCAAGATAAGTTGGTCCTTGCCTGCTAAGATGTATGAGGTGTGTGGACACCGAGTGAGGTGCCTGACCTGGAAATGAATGGCGTGAAGGTACAAGTGCAGAGCAAGAGCCTCCTTCTCATGCGGTCATTCATGACAAGTTTTAGAAAGTGCAGAAAGATGTGTTTGTGATTATAAGATTGTATCTGGTTTAGGTCGAAACATAAGTATTTGTCTATTGTAGCACAACAAATGGATTGTATACAAGTAATTGGTTTGCAGATGAAGGTTGAGCCTTTTGTTTCACTCTTTAAATAAGAAATAAAGGCGTTTTTTATTTTTATTCGGACCTCAGTCTTGATTTGAAATGGCAATAATGTCCCTGTAATAAAGTATTTGTACATCTGGACAAACAACTAAAAACCAAGAATTACGATATTAGGAATCAGTGACATAACCCTAACATTTAACCTTAATATTTTTAATAAGAGTAATAAAGAAATATGAAAAATATAAATAAAATTGCAGTTCAAAAAAAAGTTCAACTGTAATTATATCAACAAAAATAAATAAATAAATAAATGCAAAAAAAATAATAATAATAATTTCTGTGAGGTCTATTCGACCTATTTTCTTAAAAGTGAAATATAAACATTCAGGAAATTTGCTCAATGCACATGGAATTCAATGCTACGGTCTCAAAACTAGATTTTCTTCAGGTGAATTGCAAAGAAATACGGAGTAAAGGAATTTGAGACTTTCTTCTCTTTTTTCTTTTAGAAAACAAAAGTGATTAGGTTGCTCTTCTGTAAGTTGTGTGGGAGACACATTCCTCCTGCTTGGTATGTTAATTCCCAGCTCCAGGGCCTGTACCAGCCGTCATGCTTTGAAGTTCCTCTTTGCGTTGCTTTCTCCCCATCAGGTGAACTTGTGGCCTCTTAGCATTTTTATTTATTAGACAATCCCTCACATGTAAAAGATGATAAAGTTGACATGTTACAGGCAGTTGACACTTTCACACGTTGAGGGAAGTGCTTTGTCTAACACCCCAACAAATTTGAGCTTTAAGTTCAGTGACACCTACCTGCCGGAGGAGTTTTTTCATTGGAAGGCTGCCAAGACACTCAAAAGAAGGCAGACCAGATCATTATGACTCACAGTGAAAGCAAAGTACGTACATGATCATTTTGTATTTGCCTATCTTTATCAATTTTTTCATTTACAAATCCCTTCAATCCATTTGATTTGTTATTTGTTAAATGTTGTGTGTCAGTGATCACATTTCTGCTGGTTAGCTAATTGGAACATTTCCTCTCATCTGCCAATATTGCTTTTTTCTCCTCTTCTCTATTAAGAATCATTGTCAGGCAGCCAGCTTATGTCCAAAAAGGTCACCTGCTGTTATGAATGAAGCCAGCACTGGTGGTTTGACCCAACGCACAAAGAGTTATAGGTGGCCGGTCAGCTTGTCAGTCAGGTTGGGTGGTTTTTTAATCATTTCATCTTTGCTGGGGGGCTCTCCTGAGACCCCTGCAACGTTTAGCAGTCTGCGGCTCAGGACCCCGGGGCTCGTCTAAGCCCTGCCTGTATCCGTGCTGCCATTATTAGCTCTGCTCTCCAGAGCACGCCGCTCATCTCTCCCCTGAGAAAGCGGCTGAGAAATGAAGCGAGCTGGCTGGGCGCGGCAGCAGAGGGCCAATAGCCCGACATGGAACAGTAATTACTCCATTGATATTCCTCACACAATAACACTGTCATCTCTCATTTGCATAACCTCGGCTCGGCTCGCCAGATGAATGCATATGATCTTGTCGGGAGGCTGCAGGAGTTTAGATGGCATGTGAGTGGAGGGGATTTTCAACTCCTTCTAGGTGCCACTTTTGTTTCAAACATGCGGGATAAACTGTGATTAAGTTAGCAGAATGAAAGAGGAAACCACCTTCATACTGTTCTATGTATACAGCTTTACGGCTTTCTGGCTCAGCTGTCTTTGTGGTATTAGAACATAAACAACAAAATGGAGAGAGCAGGCTGTGATGTATCAGGTTTGTAGCAGTGTGTGTGCACGTGTGAGAGAATGAGAGTGTGTTGAGGGGGTGGGGTGTCAGCGGATGTCATAGGGCCCTGTCTCAGTCCTTGCTTAATGGCCATTGGTCATAGGCTGTCTACCCTTTATTTCTTTTGCTCTCCTGCTCTATCCTTCCAGGTCTCCCACTGGAGCAGCGCCCTCAGGCACCGCATCATTTATTGCTGTCAGGAGTCACAGGGGAAAGGAGGGGGAAGAATAGGGGGGGGAGAGACAGGGAGAAGATGTGCTGCAGAGAGAAGCCAATGGAGGCGATGGGGAGAGGCAGGCACGCTAGACTGTCAAATCTCAGCCGTTGAATATTTAATGGAGCCTGGAGTGTTTATTTAGTTAGCCTGTCGATTTTTACCGCTCTGTCAATAGCGGCTCCCGTGTAGCTTGCTGATGATCTTTAGTGTCTCTTCCCCCAGGAGAGGCCAGGCACTAAATGCAATTATGGATTTTCCTGCACCGCAATGTGTTTGATATTTTTACTGATCTAATTTGCAATCTGGTAGTTTATTGTTTGGCATTTTAGTGGCGCTCAAGTGGCGAGGCAAATTTGATTTCCCCTCATAATTCTTTATAACTTCATTAATGCTGTTAGCACATTGGCACAGATCTTAAATAAAGCTAGAGAATCATTGCATGGATGAATGCATTCCTCATTTTATTGTCTCCGTGCCCCATTCTTTTTACTGATTCTGGTTCTAATTAAAAATCATCCTAGTGGTGTACTGTCTTAGTGAAATATGAAATCATAATCGGATTTGAATGGCTCCCTTCACAGAGGCATGCATATTCTCACCATACACCCAGATATGTTGTGGGCAGGATGAAACCTGAATCAAAACAACTTTCTTTCAGTGGCATTCAGCGTCTTCAGAGACGAATGAGCGTATTAGCAGCAAAGGAAGAAAAGTAACAGAGGGAAAATAATGCGGCCGATTGTCTCGGAGAGAGGCTCCACGTGTTTCTGTAGAGCCGTAGGATTTCTAGCCCTATGACGGATGTGTTAGTTAGAGGGGCAGCATTAGCCGTAATGCTGTTAGCATGTAGCCGTGTGAGTGATGTGCTAGTTAGATGCCCAGCAGTAGAGCTAATGGTGTTAGCGTGTTGAGCCTTCAGAGGGATGCAATCGGTTAGGCTGTGATGGATGAGTGTCGTGCCGCCGAGGCCTGCAAGCCTCCTCATTCGCCAAGCTGTCAGCTTCTTAAGTGGACGTGCACAATTAGTACTGAAATCAGAAACTGCTTAATCTGATGGTAGGCTTAACATTCAGTAGGAATAACGGCTCATCTAGCCGGTGATGAGTGAATGATGGCCGCTATAAAATAAGAGTCAAAGCAGTGTGAGAGAGAAGATACACATCTCTCTCATTCAGTGTACAGTGGGTAGTACTTGATGCTGAAACCTGGTCATGGTTGAGAAAGCACTGATAGAGGAGAGCTTTCTTTTAAGAACTTTATCCCACGACTTTACTATCCATTTCAGATTGAATTATCTTTAAACGGATTAAATGATCCGTCGTCACTACGGTTCTCTGTGGCTGAGCGACAGACAGATGCTGTCATGTGTCACAGAAAGTAGAACACACATTCCGCTCCAGAGGTAAAGCACAGGGCACGTCTCACACTCAAACACCTGCAAACACGCGACACATTCACACATGATTGAGGTTCCAAAACAAACACCGACAAACTTCAAACACAAAAGTAGTGTCGCGTACTTACTGATTGCATTTGGCCCTGCGCTCTCAGGCACATGCCTGGCATTACTAGCCAGATTATCAGCTTTACTCGTCTGTTGGTGTGATTAGAGCATAACATTTTTGTGTGTTTGTAATACCACTTGTATTTTTTTTTAATATTGGTTTATCTAACTGTCAATTGACTAATTCATTTGGTGTTTTTCCAAACAATGAATGATACGTTTTGGGAATTTAGATAATGATTTATTTGTTTGGGCAGATTTGAATGAGAGGTCTAAATAGAGATTTGAAAGTTATAGTATCAGTCAAGTTTAAGATTGCCTCTATAGAATAGTAGGATTTATCTCAAGCCATCCGATGATGCTCCATACATAAACTCTGCATTTATTCTGTCTCTATTTGCTATAAATCACGAGCGTTGTAATGCAGACACAGTTACGATTTCTGATTCACTCAGGAAAAATCATTGCATATAGGATTGCCATTTGTACTTTACAGCAGAAAACATATTGCTTTTATTTTCACTAATCCCAGCAATTGCTACTTTGAGTGCCCATTTCAACACAAGCTTTTATTTTGTATTTTTGATTTTGATTTTTCATGACAGCTAACATCCCCCCTCTAATTGACAGACTGTCTCCAAATCAATCGACTTGCGCCCCTTCCCTTCTTGCATTACTTGTGGTTTCAGTACAACGCAGACCCTCTGGGCCAAATGAATAATATGAGCAGAGCTGAGAGATGTTTTCACTCCAGCCGTGTTTGAAATTCATTGTCCTTATCAGCTGGGATGAGAGTGGGAGTGAGACTGAGGAGGATTTCTCTTGGAGCAGGAAATGTCATTTCTCTGTAATAGTTTATGATTCATCCCTCCACCTTTGACTAAATAATGAGGGATGACAATTAGAGAGGGCCATGGGAGTAGGAATCAAAGGGGTTGAGATTCCCCTTGGCAGAGTCAGGCCTGTGTGAGTGTGCTCCCTGCAAACTGGATCCAGATGTGGAGCTCTGTGCTGCCACAGGCTGCTGATTCTGCTGCTGCTGCCACACAACAGGCTCTTTCTGCCAGCCAGCAGCTAGCCAACCGATCTCTCAACCTCCATGCTTGCAAACATGACAGGAGACTCTCCCGGTGAGAGCCTGGGACAGAGGCCCCCGCTCCAAATAAAAAAATTCCAGCTCTTGCAAAGCCGAGGGCTGCAAAGTATCATTTCTCTGCATGCTGTGATTTATCTAACCCTCGCTCTGTCTCTATCCTCTCTTTGTCTTCCCTCGTTCTTTAGTTTGTGTCTCTTACTGCTTATTATTCATTTGGGCTGGGAAAAAAGTTGTAGTTTTAGTAGGTAGTATCTCTGCAGATTGGCATGACATGGTTCCAAGTGTAACAACAGATATTAAATTGAATTATTTTTCTGTGCTTTGATTATCTTCTAACTTTTTTTTCTTGACAAAACAATAGTACAGCTTATAGATCGCTAGTGATTTGATGTGTGTGTAGGCGGAGAGGAAGAGACGGTGAAGTCAAAGGGAGGTCGGGGGTTGTCACTCAGTGCGGCTGCTGAATCAATGGTCCGGTGTGGCAGAGAAAAGACCAGCAGAGCGCTATTGATATGTTTAACAAATTAGCTCTGATGACGGCAGGTGTGATTGTGGAGCGCGGCTCCGGGGTCAGCTCGTCATATGGTGGCTAACAGACACGATATTGCTGCGTGTCCTGATCTCTCCATTCCCTCACAATGGCATTAGGGGCACCCCAGGGAAATAAAGAGTCCCACTCCCCGATCCCCAGTGCTCTTCAAATTAACTCCCCAGAAGGTTAAGCTCCCTGATTCATAATTATTCAAGCCCACCACCACCACCCTCTCCACAGCCACTTCCCAAACCCCTCTCTCTCCCTGCCACTTCTCCTGAGTGGCACTTGGCTTTTTGTGGGAAAGCCCAGGAATTAGATTATTTAAGCCTGACCTGTGAACGTACAGCCAGATGACGGGAGCGGGATTGGACTTGATCTCTGCCTGTCTAGCTGTCTCTCTATTCAATCTAGCTGTCTGTCTCTCATATGGTGTGTTATTGCTTGTGAGCGTCCCTATGGATGAGACATTTTCTAGCCGCAGCTTTCCTGCAATTGCATATATCGCTCTCCAAGGAGCGGCCAGTGTCAGGAGTACATCTCACTTGCATGGACATAATTTGAATGATGCGAGGTGCTATCGGCCTTCAGTTCTCCCTTGGTGGGCTTGTGACAGTCTAAGCCCTGGCCTACTCATTAAATAAATGCCAACATCGAAGAAAATATCGTGACTGTTAAACTAAGAGAGAGAGAAAGTATATTCTACAAGCTCTTGATGCAACCAACACATTGAGAGTGTGCAGAGTGTGCAGTTTGAGGTTATATTGAGTATTATTTTTTTTAATATCTATAATCTGAAGAGGAATGTTGGCAGTTAAAAGCAATACAATCTTTTGCTTTTACAATAAATGGCATTTGATATAAAATGCTCCAGGATTATTTATGATTTTAAGGTATTTTGCGTTTTTTCTTAGCCCACTTTCACTCTTTTGATGTAAACGCAGCGTGGTTATAATTAAGATAATAATGAATACAAGTGTCAATCAAATTCAATTCAATCAAGCTGAGAGTGTGCAGAGTGACTGCCAAATCAGCAGCAAAAATGGCTTTCAACCTTAAGGGTTTGGTTCTCACCTGCGTGTATTTCGTTAGAGTTCAACCTTTAATAGTTGTCACACTTCTCAATCAGTGTAGGTCTTACATGGAGGAGCCGTGTGCCTCCGAAGTCAATTGGTAGCCTCTGGAGGCCCGCGGTAATGTAATGAGGGACCACTCCAACTGAGGGCCCAGCTCCTTTCCACACAATCACATAATTAATCTCCTGATTCCACCACTCACCATGTCATGACAGATACGTTTGTGTTTGGTGCATAATGGTGAAGTGTTCTGTGCTTCCCCCATGCCTTTGTTTTGGAAAAACGGTTATAGAGCCTATTTCTTTACAGCCTGCTGAGGGTAACATTCAAAACAACACTCCCTTTGGGCCCTATTAGGAGACAAAGAGAAACACACACACTTCTGAAGCAGGTACCCTAATAATATGTCGGCAATTTAGATAATGACTGGGACTGAGATAAACTGAAGTGTGTATTACAGGTAATTGGATCTGCAGTGTTGTTGGTCTACCTAAGCATCTATGGGGTTGTGTGTTGTGAGCTGCTTCTTCAGCTTACAGGGGGCATTAGGAGATGGACTGTTAATGATAAGTATTGCAAAGATTTCCAGTATACGCAAATGGTCTTTAAATATTTTACAGGGGGATATTATCCTCCCACAACCATTGACATCATCGAAGCCAGAAGCGAATCAGATTTGGCTTCTGGTATTTGGACTTGGTAGACTTTTACATCATTTCTCCTCAGATCCCCGGCTCTCGCGGGCACGTCCAGTTAGTCGGAGGATGACAAATACAACACCCGGGGCTGTCAGAATGATCAAGTTGAGAGAGTTTTGTTTTTTTTTTCTCCAAGGTGAAGCCTAGAAAAGTTGGAACCATAATGAGAGTTGTCAAGCCTGTGAGGTGAAACGCAGAATATAGCAGGCGGTGGGAGCAACTCCAGGGAGCCTTTGGGGGCCTGGTGGGCGGGATCTCCTTGGCCTTTAAAGAGATTACCTTGGCAGTGTAAGGAGCAGGTCTACCCAGAGGGTTTAGGGGGAGATAGGCCAAGCAGCCCATTACCAATACTGCGGAGGACCCTCACCAGCTTCATTAATAATCTGATGATGAATCACTACTTTAATTGGACCTTTATAGCTGTTGCCTAATCCCTAGTAACATCTTCTCAACTCCATTCTTAATTGGCTGGTAGTTTGTTTTTATTTCACACAATAATCATATTTTTTAATTTACTATGTTGTGATACTTATTTCATAATGGATGGGTTGGATAAATAGTAATGTTGCTAATGTGATGACTCTCTAACAAAGCTTTTTCCTTTTTTTTAAAACGTTGAATTTGCACCGATAATGTCCATATGGTTGGAAGAATTGCCCGTTTTAAGACTACACACAGGGTCAGATTTCTCCCACTCTTAATTAGATGAGGGATGGTCTAATTAAATCAAATTCATTATCCACAGCTCTAGAAATCAAGAGGCTCTATTGGAAATAAGGTTAGGCTCCCCCTCATCCATCATGCCTTAACTAACCAATTTACAGGCCAGCCTTTTGCATGAGGCATTATTACCTTGTCATAAACACTTACCTTTAAAATCCTCGAATCAAGCCGTGATATGCTAAGCTTTTATCACATTAGTTTGTGCTACTGTGTCAGCCTCTTTCTGCCTAAGATAAAGTAGGCTCCCAATAATTATATTAGCCACATAAGGCGGAGACAGTGCAAACGACTGCTATTTAAAGCTGGCTGATAATTCTGTGTAATTAAGACATAGTGCAGGTTCTCACACAGAAGTGGGATCGAGGGCTTTTCTGTGGTGAAACAATGGAAAACAAAACAAACAGGGTTTTTTTTCAAAGCAAAAGAGGTTCTACAGACTGAAAAATCACACCAAGGTCACATTTATCTGTAAAGATTTTCACTCTACGTCTTAATACCGTTCACTATACACTTGGCCACAATTTATCATTCCTGCAGCTGTGAGTCCCTCCATGTCCATTGTCTTGGAAACACAAAAAGCTACCGTCACGATTATTCTGCTGATCATTCATCAAACAGCTCTTCTTTGATATTACTGATGCCAAAAGTGATTAAAATGCTGTGTTTTAATAAACTCTCACTGCACTGTTTCGCTGTTTGGATCTTTTCATATTTGTGTCTGAATAGGTTTAGCATGTGAATAGTCTAGTTCAGATGTGTGAATGCTGTTTTTTTAGAATTTATAACTGCCCACCATAGGGTCACAAGCCCCTTTAAATGCCACACGGTGGTGGAGCCATATTCTGCAACACATGAGGCCTGTCCTCTGATCTGTGTTGGAAAGTGAATTAGTAAGCTCCATTCTAAAGCCAGTGATAGCAATGGGCACAGAGCAGTGATTTGTTGGCAGTGTATATTACAGCCCACGGTCAGGGAGGGAGGGATCAGAGAAGCGTGTGTGTGTGTATGTGTGAGGGATAGGACAGGGGGCCTTATCGCTCAGTGTTTACTCACAGTAAATTGAGTTGAAATAATAGTCTTTCTCTGAGGCCAAACAATGGAGCAGGCTGCAGGCTGAGGGCCCAGGCTGGTGCAGAGCTGGCCTGCGCCACTTCAAAATGAAAGGCTGAGCCCGGGGCTATGGGGAGGAGGCACGGTGGGAGGAGGAGGTGGGGGAAGTGGGGGGGGGGGCCTTTATCTGAACGGGAACACCAGTCACGGAGCAGACACCCCTCTGACAGGCACCTGGGTAGGACAACGGGGAGAGAGGAGCGTGGAGCAGGGGGTGGAGTGATGAGGCCTGCAGGCTCTGTCATTAGGTTGGTGGTGGAGAGGAAGATGACTGCCCCAAGGCCAGAGGAGCGACAGGTCCCGGTGGGACGGGGACCACAACCTCTCTGTCCCCTGGGTCTGACTGGGACTGGTGGGACGTGTCAGTCTGTTAGCCCCCCCTGTTTCAACACGCTTGCATAACCTCTAGCTATGAGTTAGCTCCAGGAGTCCAACCTACAGACACTGTGTGTGTGTGTGTGTGTGTGTGTGTGTGTGTGTGTGTGTGTGTGTGTGTGTGTGTGTGTGTGTGTGTGTGTGTGTGTGTGTGTGTGTGTGTGTGTGTGTGTGTGTGTGTGTGTGTGTGTGTGTGTGTGTGTGTGTGTGTGTGTGTGTGTGTGTCGCCTGAAAGAAAGAGGCGTTAGAGAGCATATCCATGTAGTGCACAGGACCTCCTATGCCATTGTTTCTGCGTGTGTGCGCTTCAGCTGCACCTCAGCTCTGCCTCTTCCCCTTCATTTATCATTCTGCAACATAAAGTGCTGCCACAGCATTATAGAAACAGCTGCTTTTTCAGACAGCCACAGAGAATGGGGCTGCTCCCCGCCACACAAAGACACTCCATGAGCTAAAGAGAGTGTAAAATTGGAGGGTGAATACAAACCTTTTTCCTTTTTCTGAAGGGGCTGACCACCGGTCTCACTGCGGCGAGGGACATTGTCATCACATCCAAAGACAAATACGCATCCATATCGGCCCGATTCATGTGCACAATGAGTGGCAGGGGCACCAATGAGATAGGCAAAATATGCATAATTACAGCTGCATCACGCTCTCTGGAGAATTCATATCATGCCGGTTAACCAGGCTTTATATGTATGAATTATCCGAGTCGAGGCACCTGTATCTCTGCGGGCTTCACTACAATGTCAATTAATTGTGTCCAGAGCTTTAGAAAGCAAAGGGAAAACAAACCCTGTCAGTGCTCTGTTAGGGGTCATAATGCAGTCACTAAAGGGTTCGAGTTGTCTGGAGGTTAGCGCCGCGGGGCCATGCAGATAATGTCGGTTGGGTCTGTGGAGAGACCAGACGTGCCGTGCCATGCTCCTCCGTTCTGTGCCTTAAAGGCTTTACGCAGAGAAAAGGTAATTTTGCCGAACCTGTTCCCTTCCAGTTGGAGAGATACGATTTTACACTCCACCAACCACATGACAGAGACATGCGGTGTGATTGGCTGTGTGGAAATTAGAGAGAAAGAGCAAAAAATGTTACAGACGACTCTGCCAGACCTCCCGGGCAAAAGACATGAAAAAAATAGTTCCACTGTAACATTAGCTGCTGCAATGGTGAGAGAATTTCCCTTTCAAGATTAAACACACAAACACCCACATACACAACACAGGTTGCAGCAAGTCCACACAATTCTTTTATTGTTCTTAAAGGGTTTTTTGCACCGAGGGTGGAATGTATATTGGAGATAACAATGTTGAAATCATCAACAGATTCATTGCTGCAGGTGTTTCTTTAAAGATAACACGAGGGGAAAAACAAAGCAAGTTTATGATTTTAATCTGTGAATATGCATAACCATAAAAAAAACTAATATTGCTAAATATAAATGATAAGTAGCAACAGAAATATAAAAGCAGATGAGTCTGCAGTTTATGTATTAAGTAAACCTTTATTCTATTTGTCTGCTAGGGCCAGTGATACAAATATTTAAATACTATACTTAAGCAAAAGTAGCGATACTGAAAATTAAATAATAATTCCCCTGGACTAAACGTGCCACTTGAGTACAATTGAAAAAGCTTAATGTATTTTAAAACAAATAAAAGTACTTGTATTCCTAGATAGTATGATCTTATTATATTGTTATAATATAATAAGATCATACTCTAATATTCTGATATATATATATATATATATAATTTTCTGATGATTAGAAGCATTTATTCTACTTACGAGATAAATATATATGCAACTTGGTAGTTTAAATAATAATTTCTTTAAATATATGTATTTCAGATATCACAAATATTGTTTGTATTTGTTAGTCTATCTAAATAAATGAAAAAGAAAACCAACCATTATCCATAAATGAATGCATAAACCTTTTACTTTTAAATAGAAATACATTAGTATAAATTGTTATACCATACATTAAACAGAATGTCAAATAAATGTAATTGGATAAACATATTTACAGAAGGAGAGCTGGTGGATATTTCTCTTGTTTCCACTTTATTACACATTTGTACTTTAATTTAATTGAGTCAGAAGTAACTAAGTGAGATAAGGTAGATACAAAGAGGAGAAGTTGGCATTTTGTTGAGCACAATGAGATTCTTTAGTCGAGCTTTATCATTTTTTTTCATCTAATAGACATTCATTACTTTTATGTTTCACTCCCTCAGCCAGGCACTCTTAAATCATACCAAGTAGAAAAGCCTATATTAAAAAAGAAACAATAATACTGACGTAAAATAACCTTTCTCTCCCGGCCGACCCAAAGATCCCTGGAATTTGTAGGTGGTCTCAAATAATGTAGCGGATGGTCTTTAGTGAAACAGCAGGTTTTTGGTTTGCTCTGCGGCGTCTGTGCGCCCCTCTGTCTGTTTGACACATTCCAACACTGCACCCTCTCCAAGGCTCCTAACTACCAGTCCGTCGCCATGGTTACAGCCATACATCCATGCCAGCCCCCTCGCACTGAAAGACATATTTGTTTGGCTAGTGTAGCTACGTTCCTGACAAAAAAACACAGCTTTTTAGCATAACACCTGCTAATCTTGGGATTTAGCTCTTTGAAGAGGACGGCTAATCAGAAATTCAAATATATTATTTGAATGCTAATCTGAATGTTAATCCCTGGCCCCCGGGTCTTAAAGCATCCTGTCTTTCAATAACAATGTTTATTTTTCATTTGCTTTCCCTTTTTCATTTCACCCCCACCATCCCCATCCCTTATTTAGCTCTGTAGTCTATTCCCTCAGGGATATCGAAGATGGACTCATCTTTTAAAGTATGTGGCAATTCAAGAGCTTCAATTATTTGGATGCTCCTATAGACGATGATTATTATCATTTGTTTTAATGAGGATTTAAGTTTAACGTAAAGATGGGCATAGGTAAAATGCTCAGTATTGATCCCGCTCAATTGATGCAGTCTTTCAAAATCATCTTATTTTAAAGATCTGATGTCTGATTTTTAAACTTTTCCTCATTATTTCCCTGAAAATTGCGATATTGTCATCAAAAGTGTGTTTTTTTTGCACCATTTTCATTATAGGTCTTCTCTATTTTCCTCTAAAATTCTTTGCTATTTTCCTAGATGTTATCTGCATCACTATATATCTGTGTGGCTGATTGTCCGCAACTAAAGGAGAAGAGTTGGTGTTCATTAAAAAATGTTGTAGTGTGGATAAATAAATGTAAAGAACAAAAAAGGAACAGATAATGAAAGACATACCAGACCAAAACATATACATCCTTATAAAAACGACCACTGTTTATTGGCCTATGTGAGTAGTTAACATGGTGTACATTACTCTATAATTGCTCACTGTATATCCTCATCCAGTCGGCAGACTTCAGCCGGGTCTTCTTTCTTTTGTCTCTGTTAAGACGCAGAGACAGAGAATCAAGGGGAGCGGGATCACAGACACATGAATCCGGATCTTGTGAACATCGTCTAATTCCCGGTCGCCTCTCATTCTCTTCCCCCTGCAAACTAATTTTGGGCTTAGACTGAATCTCTGTTAAATAAATAGAGCCCTCTCATACAACCAGGCTCCATCACAATGATCTCCAGATCATCTCTCGCCCATTAAAACCTGGGCAAACACTTTACTTCACACCAATATACTAAAGATTGGAGGAAGAGAAGAAGGGGGAAACACACAAGGGCTTTTTTTTTTTTCAGTCTTTCCCAGATTGTCTCTCTTTCTCCTTTGCTACCTATTAATCCAGTATCTTTCAGCCCTGGTAAACTCCTCAAGATGGACATTGCTTGGTTCAGGGTGGAAAGGGGTCAAGCTCCATTGGCCTCTGCACAGAGCTGTGGAATTTTTCATTAGTGCACAGCTGGGTCACAAGTGGCTCCAAAGCCGTCTTAATATTGTGTAGGCCCACAGATTAGGAGCGGAGAAAAGAAGCCAAAGCGTGATGCTCTCCACCAGACCCTGTCTTTGCATATTTGCAGACTTGTGCTTTAGAACACCTCATATTACTGTTTGTTTTATTTCTTAGACCCAGAACCTCTGGGTCAATAGTAATTATAAAGCCCTCCAATCCAAATGTTGTTTTTTAACCGTTCCAGCTCTGAATCTAGTAAGATGAGTCCATTTATTTTCTTACGATAAAGAAAGTAAAGTATCTTAGCGTTACTTATTTCACAATTTACTCTTTGAGAACGTGTTATTTAGACATGAGATCATAATTGTTTTAATATCCTCAAGAGAAATTTTAGTCCTGAGTCCCATTAGGAAAAATAAGGATAAATCTTGTGTATCTGTGGGCAGTTACAGTCAGCCTTAGCTCTATAACATGTGATAGCCATTACACTTATTGTAGCCATCACTCTCTCAGCTCTCCCAGTTCTTTCTGAAGCGGCAATCACTTGCGGTGGTTTGTCGATGTTGGGCTCTGCTTCACCTCATGCAGATTAGCTGGGAAAGGGCAAAGCAAAGGGAGGCCCAGCGATAAAATTGTAAAGAAATATATAAAATGGGTGCAGATGATTTTACAGAAGAATTTACGGGTGCTTTACGGGGGATTTTTTTAGTTTGGTTCTTGGCGTCTTGCTTTTTAGAGGCACCGCATTGTATACATGTCACGTCTCCAGCGGTGATGGCCCTTACAAACTGCTTCACTTACTGGAGTGACAAAAGGCAGAGCTGAGCACTTTATAACAGCCTGGTAATTCCCAGTCCTGTCATTTATTTGTTTAGGGATCACCTCCACTTGGGGAACAGGTAAAAAAAAATAAGCAGAATGCAGAAAAACATACATCTTCCCAGTGAATTACGCTGTTTCTCTGAGTATTGTTTGTTGTGAGCTCTAAAAGCTGAGCCTAAATGCGATGTTGCACCCATTTTACATACTCAGGAACAGCAGCTGTCCAAACAGCATCATGTGTGCCTGCCTGCTTACTCTTGTATTTAGATGTGTACTTAGCCTCCTCTGCTGCCCAATACACTGTCCTTTTCACTCCATGAGCTTTGTTCTACCTGTGTGGCTTGGGAGGATTATTTTCATGCTGTTTTCCTAGTGACTCATTAGCAGATACATGTAAAGGAGAAGCGTTCTGGTCGCTTGAAGCTGCAAGACAATTCTCGGCATACCGCTGTCGCTCCTGGAGTTTTGCATGAACATGCAGTTTTGACTCTATGTATTGTTATGGGTAGCATTATCATATACAGTATATTCCCAATGTTTAATTTAGTTGGACAGCTTCACACATTTGCTTTATTCAGATTCTGAGATAAATACACACTATTTGCATAAGTTTTAGGCTCTTGCAGTCAGTTAGGATACTCACGATCACCTCATCCTCTCCAAACTGTATTTCAAGTGTTGAGTAATCTGGGAAACACAGCCTCCTGGAATGAGATCATTTGAATAGCGACTTAAGGGTTAGGATTTCTTTTTGCAGCTGTGTGGTATGGCGTTATGTACAGATATGCCTGGGATGTCTGTCTGGCCGGGGACTCGTCTGAGGAGCCGCACATTCCAGCGCATAGGAGCTCATGCTGCCATAGAAATAAAGTGGCCATATTTATTTTCACAATAGCGGACGTGTGGGATAGACGATCCTGGAAACACCTCGCTCCAGTCCAACTGTAACCCAGTGTTCACGATAACTCTGCTCAGCAGCTTGTACTAACTGCACTCCCTCTGAGATGTAGGGCAGGTGTGTATGCATACACTAACACATCTAACACGTCTCCGCTATTATCTTTGCTATGCCAAGTGCAATCTGCTCATCTCATTCCTCCCCTGTGAGCTCACAGGCAGCCGGTTGCTGTGCTTCAGTGCGGGGAACAAGCAGAACCCTGTGGCCAGAGCCGTGTGATGAAGAAGGCACCTTTGGGCCATTAGCGGTGTACACATCTCCCGTTAATGTGTTTTACTTTTACCTGCTGGGAGTTTAATTAAAAAACAAAGAGCCTCAATTTAAAGGCCATTATTATGCTAATGTAGTAAGCACGGGATGGTGATTAAGCAGCTTTTAGAGCTGACTGGAGCTGGCCCTTGGGAGCAGAAGGATGGCACTTTTTATTTGGCTTCATTACTCTCCATGAATCTTTGCTCCAAAAAGAAATGCTGATACTATGAAACAAGGTCATCTTCTGAGATCACTTACAGAGACAGCATTATCTGCTCCACTTTTCCGTACTGGGCTTTTCAGAAAGACTGAGAGTTCATTTAGAAAAAAGAATGAACGCTTTTAGTGACACGTGCACACCCATTGTGTTGAAATAAAACTTTCGGAGTGTACTGTTATCATCTGTCCCTCTGCAAGCAATCAAACACTTGTATTAGCTAAATTCAGGTTGCTATTTTTAGACCAGTGTGGTCAACATCTATAGTGTTGGCTGCTTTTAGAGGACAACAGGACCATACATAACAAAGTAATTTTCCTGATGTTAGAGTTGAAAAGGTTTGCCTCCAACATCTGGGCATCAAATGTTTCCCTCTTGAGCTGAAGCTCTTGATGCTGATTCTAAGAACCATTTTCACACACCAAGGCATGTCTCACGAGGAGCTGAGAAGTGGCTGTTTAACAATTCAGAGACCTTTTCTGCCTCTTTGAGATGGATTTGTTTGTTGTCTTTCCAGAGAACAAGATCCCTCCTGAAATGTTGGAATGAAAAATACACTATTCATTAAAGGTATCTGAATATTTGGGACCTTAAGAAATAGGTATTGTTGCCTTAAAATAGAGGAGAATATCAATACCACTCTTACATCTGTTTGGAATGTATAAAGCTACAGACAGCAGACACTTAGCTTAGCTTGTGGCTGGTTCCCCTACACAAATACAGTAACACAATCCTCTAACCAGCACCTCCAAAGATCTTTTAAAAGGAGCTTTATCTTGTTTGTTTAATCTGGAGAAAAAAACTAAGTGTAAAAAGTGCCAATGGCGATAATTTGCCATGCTTTTCATGGTTATTTAGTTAGCCTGCGCTTATCTTTTTCACTCTTTATGCTAAGCTAAGCTAAGCTAACTGACTATCGAATAAATACGCATGGTTACAAACTTCTAATTATAAATCCCGGCAAAAAAGCATATTGACCACTGTAAGGTTTTCAAACACAATATAAATGCAAACAATGTGAATCAACTAATTTCCTCCAACTTCCAACTATTATGTAAAGATTTCAAAACAAGCTATGTTTAGATACCAGGAAAGACCTGATTCAAAAACGTTTTCAGGAAGTATCAGGCGTGCGCGGTTGACCGAGTGCTCCACATGCCCTTCGGCCTGCCCAGAGGCCCTCGTCTGACCTGCCTCCAAGGCCTCATCTCTCACCTTGGCCGTGATTGGCATGGCCACAGGTTTCCTGCTCAAACACCAGAGCCTATCTTCAAAGTAATAGCTTACAGCTGCTGCCGGGATAATCCTCATCCCCTCTTTCTTTGAAGGGATGCGGTGACATAATAGCCCGAGCTATTCTTCCCTTAATTGTTATAGTGTTTCTCCGAGTGTTGTTCAATAGCAAAAGGGGAGTAGGTGAGACTGTTGCATGTGTTGCTAAATGTAGCATGATTATCAAGAGCCATAAGCAGCTCCATACTCTCCCCCCTCCTCCCCCCTTCTTCTTCCCTCTTATTCTTCTGGGTTTCTTTTATCCCGCCCAGTCCTCCTGATGCTTATCACTGCGGCAGAAGCATTAAATGTAATGTCTGTAGAAGGGAAATCATTGGCAACATGTGGTGAGAGCTTAAGATGTTGTCACACTTTAAGTTGCCCATAATCTGTTCAAAGGGAGTGTGCATAGTTCTCAAAAGTGCCTGAAAAAGAGAGGAAAGAAGAGGAGCAGCAGAGGCCAAATTCTCTCAGCTGCACTTGGCCCGGGTGAAGTGTTCATCAGACGAAATAACTGTCGGTCTCTGTTGGCTTTTGTCTTCTTCGAAATGCGTTTTTATTCCTTTTCGTCTGTGTTTTTTTTTTGGTGCATTTGCTAAAAACACAGCTTGTAGCTTTACGAGCCTCAACAGTGTGACAATCTGTCACTGAGAGGAAGAGAGAACTATAGATAACGTAAGAAAGAACAGCAAGGGATTACAGGTATGTGGACACAGGATTAAAAAGACGGACGTAATGATTCCTCTGGGAGGGAGGTATGTGCTGAGGTGGGCTTTTTTTTCTACATTTATGAGTCCAGTTGTGGGGAGGCCCTGAGTAAATATTGACATTTCTCTCTGCTTGAGATGCGGCCATTGATCCACACAGGAGGAGTCTCATCACTTGATCTGTGCGCTCAGGTGTGGGAGGAGGAAAAAGCGAGAGCCGGGGACGTGGGTTGTCCCGCTGGTGGTCTTCTTTGTGGTGTCTTTGAGCCTGCCTCTGCGACACCGGGAGTCATGTTACCTAAACAGCTGAATGTCCAGAATGTGGATTTTAGGTGAATACAGGTCTTAGTGTGATGGGTCACTGGGATCAAGTAGAGTCAGAACGTGGTAAAGGATCACCTAAATCACTTTAAGTCTATTCCTCTCACACCTACAGCACTTTGATATCTGTAATATCCCAGTGGAGCTTTACAGAGGGCTGTGAAGTCTCCTTTTCCACTAACCTTATGTTTTTCTATATATAAAATAATCATTTACATCTTCTACGCACAGACCCAGTGCTCAAACCACTAATCAGGTAATGTTGGGGAGGCTGAATGGCTTGCCTCCCCCTGGTCAACCTTCACTGCTCACACAGTGGTGTTGTTTTAAAGAGCATTCTTTAGCAGCTGAACTTGGAAAGGTATTAAAGTGGGATTAGGCTCCTCCACAATCCACTGCTTGTGTCATTCAGGGAGTTTGTGTTCTCCTCTCCCCACTGCCACCTCCCCACTCCTCCTCTGTTTGATTGTGGCTAGCCGCAGGAGTGGGACTGACTGTGCCTTTCAAAGGAGAGGGGTAGGGTTAAATCCCTAGTCCACTGCTCCCTGCTAATTCTCCTTGTTCCTTAGAGAAGGATTTACTTCTGCTGCCAGCTTCTCAAAGGCCTTCTCTGCCCATCCGAAAAGTCGCCGTTGCCTTCCTGTGGAGGTGTGGTTGCCATAGAAGGGGCGTCATGCATGGCTATTCCATCTGAACCCCGCTGAGAATGGGGACCGGGGACTGAAAACAGGCAAAAGTCCGGATTAGACCAGAGGACAAAGCAGGACAGGAAGATTCCAGAAGGGACGAATAGGAATTACAGCAGCAAAAATAATGCAAAGTGACAGAGAGGGGAAATAGAAAAATAATGGCTTACAAGATTAGACGCGGCGAGGAGAAAGAAGAAAGGAAAGAGGGCTGAATGAGAATGTTTTCATCTAGATGAGAAGATTTGAGAGAGCGGTCGTAGGTGAATGCGGAGCCTTGGACGTATCAAACCCGCGCTAACAAGTCATTTCCTCAACTTTTGCTCTCTTTCTTAGCCCTAAGCCGGCAATCATGAGCTAAACATAAGAGTTAGAGCTGGGAACTCGTCTTGACAGATTCATCACCTCTCTCCCCTGATCCCTGCATGGAGCACACTAATCCCTCTAAAAACTAGAAACAAGTCCCTGAATATTATCTTTACAAGAGTGTGTCCATGTATGATTTCCTTTTTTGAATTTTGGTCAGATTAATTGTATGAGTAAGTGTTGTTCTTGCCTTTTGTTTTTTGGCGTCCAAACTTGGAAGTTTGTTTAGAAGACAGATCCAGGTTGGCAGGTCACTTAAACTAGAACCCTGCTTGTTTGAGAAACATGCCAAATTTTCTTTTTTCAAGGGATTATCCTTGAGGTTTTTCCATAGTTAATAATAATAATCGTCTTAACTTATTGTAATAAATGAAAGATTAAAGGATTGTGGGAACCCTGAGGGTGCTAGCTTTTGATATCTCTGTTATTATGCAGCTTTGTGATGGTTAAAGAGAAGTAAATCAGAGGCTATAACTGCGGCAGATACAGGTAGTGATCATAAAATATGAAACTAGTTAATAACCTATCAATTGATGTGACGTAATTCAGATAACATAACATTACTTGCTGATCGGATGAGGAATTATTTTAAAAAGCATAGATGTCAACAAGAGCCACACTGTCTTGTTTCCAGCATGCATACAGCTGCTCATACACACATGTGTGAACACACATGCACACACCGTATCAGTACTCAATCAGCACTTATAACAACATTACCATAACAAAACCAACCTTTGGTTTCCCTCCGCTCATATTTACACATTATATTCATCACTATCGCTCATCCCTGTCCCAAACCAGCACATGATGTCAATTGCTCCTCTCGCTGGCTGCCTGCCTTGCACAATGAAATAGATGTTCACCACAAATAGATAGGCGGTTGCCAGCTGTCTTCCAGACCAGGGCAAACAAAGAGGCCGCTAATAAATCCAGCTTTACGGCTGGACAAGATCAACCACACTCCCTGCCTTCTTGCTCCACTTAATGTGGCTTCTTCTGAACAACACAGAACAAATTAAATGCCTCTCAGTCGCCAATAAAACAATGCAAACATCTTCCTGAAAGGATATAAAAGAAGATGGAGGTGTTGTCTAGGAAATGGTGATAAAGGCAGTGTTGCGCCATGGGGGCACGATATTAGACAGTCAGGTGAAATATGAACAGAGGCCAGGGCAGCCCAGTAGTCAGCAATGAATCTCCGATATGATATCTGATGCATATAGAGTGTTGTAGAGATGAAAGAAACGTGTAAATTGTCAGCTGAAGCTTGATTGGGATCATCAGGTTTCAGTGATTACTGCGCTTAAACACTATCCAGCCTCTTTTTTATATTTGTGACGGGGGTTTGGGTGCCCATGATTGAGCTCTCTTGGAATGACGTGGTTTCGGGCCCACCCTAGAAATTTTAACAGATGAGCTGCTGCCAAAAGGAGTCACCTCCCTCCCACGGGTTAGGCGAGCCAAATTGACTCTTTGTCAAAAACCCTCGATGGGTAACTCATAATAAAGCCACAGCATCATATGGCTTTTCATTTCTGCTCTGTGTCGTGATATACCAGATAGTTAATAACTGGGATATTTAAAAAGTATATATTTATATAATGTTAAGATACACTTGTGAAAATTTCATGTATATTTAAGCTTGTTTATTTTCTGTGTCTTTTCATTTTAGCTTTGTCTCCCTCCCCCCCAACGCCCCATGTCGCAAAAGCGACAACAAAGTTAACGATACATTTGATAAATTCAATTGAATTCCTCATTTTTTAGAGATATTGCAGAAGTATAGTTGTAGTGAATTATGTGGGCCACAATATAATTTACTGAAATTGTTCAATTGTTACATCATCTAACTAAAGCAATTCTTTGTTACTTTAGCTGAACAGCAGCCATTTTGGCCTCATTCAGCAATGTAGGGTAGTGAAAAATGCTAAAATACTGTGGTAGAAGCACATGAAGAGAGGAATTTCAGTAGCTGCACTCTACCTGTATTGTCTACATACAATTTTCCAACATTAGACACCATAAGCCACTAGTCAAAACATACCAAGTAAAGCTGTAGCAACAAAGCCTGAATGTACTGAACTGAGCAACAGTGCATTTTATTTCTTGAACCTAACTGATTAAGGCTCTATTTCTTCTTCCAGCACTTAAATAATGTTGTTTCAAACAACTTAATGTCTCTGTGATCTACAGCACTCCTACAATCATCTTTTTTTCTTGTTCTATAGGTTGTTTGCGACGAAGTGCAGCGGCTGCTTGGAGAAAATCGCCCCCACAGAGTTTGTGATGCGCGCCCTGGAGTGTGTGTACCACCTGAACTGCTTCTGCTGCTGCGTGTGCGACCGGCAGCTGAGGAAGGGCGATGAGTTTGTCCTGAAGGAGGGCCAGCTGCTGTGCAAGATCGACTACGAGAGGGAGAAGGACTTACTCAGCTCGGTTAGCCCCGATGACTCAGACTCAGGTGAGCGTTCTGCACCCTCTTACACCAGAGTGAGAACAACACCGGGGTGCCACCATCATTTGGCACCCAGGTGTTGTATTCTGTATTCTCTGCTCCATCACAGTGGTAGCCAACATAGACATGTACCATCATGTATCTAAACTGTGAGTGATTTTAGTCAGTAATACTTCAAGAGGGGAAACATTTATTTTCCCATAAACTACATTATTCATAGATCTCACATTTATTTAATTTGATTAAAATAGGATTCATACAGCTTTGATATGATTAGTATTGGATTTTTTTAAAATAATTTTGATTTATTGTAATAATTATTTGGGCTTGTTTTGTTTAAATATATATATTTTTTAATAAATTGAAAACTGATTTTAGATTTAAGGCATATGATAAGGCATGTTTCTTAGTTTTAGTTGATTTAATCTGTAGGTACAAAACATTTTTTAATATTTATTTTGAGCAAAGTGCATGTGTTGACAAAGGTCAATAAATAATAATAATTTTAAAAAGTATATTATTATTATTATAAGTTAAAGTAAGAGTTCTCCCAGGCAGACCAAGCAGTTCAAAACTTCTAAAACATGACTCCATCTGCAGCTCTTCAATGGCTGATTTTGTAGCATTCTAATTCAAGCGGGGAGCGTGGGTTTATGATACAGTAGGAAGTGGAAACAGGACAGAGCCAAGCCACCCTGTATTAATGGCTCTCCATGCGTGGGCAGGATCTGGTGCTGGAAAGAATTAAATCACTGTATCACGGTGAGTGACAGAGGGATTTGGGGCCTTTCTGCAGCAAGCCTGCGCCTCGGCTCTTATCAGCTCTAGTGTTCCTCGCCTATAGCCTCCACACACAATGAGGCATCTCGCCAAGCCTCACTGTTCACTACCATCTGGCTCACATTTAAACATGAACAAAAGCGGGGGGGGAATTTGTCAAATACATCTGTGCCTGTGTCAACTTTTGTCAACTTGTGGGAATATTTGCTCTGCGTCTTGTTCGTTATGTTGTGTCTCGGTGCATCGCACAGGCATGTCTTTTGTGCATGTCTCCAGATTTGAAGATGGAGAAAATGTTGACATGAACAGTGGTTAACCCCGGCATGCCGCAGACAAAATGTAGGTTTTGGACGAGAAATGTAGATAGTTATCAGAAACAGATAACTGGAGACACTGAGCCATCATGTGTGCCTCTCCTTACAGCCCCCAGACCCCATGGATCATTAGGATTCATCAACAACACTGCTGGGTTAGATTTTGAGACCCCTTTTTTATGGATATCTGAATATTTTTCATGTTATGTTTACATAACTTTGTGGCTTTTGTGGCTGACACTGTGATGCATTTGCCCACTGTTGAAATGGAACTAAGTGATGTATTTGAAACTATATGTCATGTCACAAACAATTGAATTGGAAGCAAAGATAATTAAGAATTTACTAATTAATAATCTAATCTTTGAAAATGCAGTGTGTAACAAGTAAGATATTGTTTTCATACTCTTTCATACTCTTAATCAAAACACAGAACCAGTGTGTTCAATTTAAGAATAGCTCTTAAATTAACGAGTCGTTCTGGGAGAGTATTACACCTATATGTATTAGATGTAATAGCTGCAGTGAAGCAAGCTGACTTTAATGTAAACAAATAAACTAACAGGCATTTTTTTAACAACAGAAATCTAACAACACCAAGTTATTATTACGTTTTAATGACACATTGTAGGATAGCGGCATAAAAATGACACAGATTTAAGATTACGATTTTTTACTGCCCAAAACTGTAATATCCTGCTGCTGACAGTAAAAATCTAACCATTGAGAGTTGTCATTATTTTAATGTCTGAAATAGAATTAACAAATGGCTTTTCTTGCTGTTTCATGGGAGATACATTTCCCACATGTACTCGCATTGCCTTTTTCATGTTCCACTTGATGTAGTATTCTTATCAGAGATTGATTTAGTGTAAATCAGACAAAGCTGAGGGCAATAAATTACACATGGCGCGCAGTCCGGTTCAGTGACAAATGAGCATATTTCACTTTGCTCTCCAAGACTTCTGTAAGGTTAATCGTACATACAGCTTTTTCCTTTTGTAATAAATTGATAACAAAGTATCAAAAACACATGTGTCTCCTTTGATTATGCACTTGCGGTGTGTGAATCTCCCGGAATAGCGAATAAGCGAGAATATATTCATCAGCAAACTGTCATTGACTAAAAGGGTGTAGTCTGTTCCAGCGTGTGCTCATGACACGAAAAAATGACTCTTTCTGCAGAGAAAAGTGATGATGAGGAGTTGGACATCAAGCCGGAGAAAGGCATAGGAAGCCAGGGCAAGGATGATGGGAAGGATCCCAGGAGGCCCAAAAGACCAAGAACCATCCTGACCACTCAACAGAGACGGGCCTTCAAGGCTTCCTTTGAGGTGTCCTCAAAACCCTGCAGAAAGGTACGAAAAAGCTAAAATAATCCATCATGAACATAAGAAAACATGCATGGTCTGAATTTGGGGTAATGGAGGTTTAGATGCCGACCACGAGCCCTACAGTAGTTTCATAAATAAAATTCTCAAATTAAAAAAATTTCCCCCACCTCAGGAGTGCTTTGAAGTGGCGAGCAGCATTCTGTTCTGTGTTAGCCGAGGCAGGCTGGTGTAACGCAGACCGCCTGCACCAAATGTCATACTGAGATAGGAGAGCTGCCTCCAAAGCCCGGGCCCTGAAACAGGCGCTGCACCCGGTCCAAGGCTTTGAAGAGGCAATAACCAAGAGGTCCATAAGACCACTGCGTTCATTCAACATTCAATTAAATCAAAGCAAATCAAAGAGGCCGATCGGGAAATGTGGAATAGATGTTAAGGAGGCAAAGTATTTCAGTGTGCTGGGGAGGGTTTTGTTTTTTCTCGTGTGATGCTGGAAATATTTTCTCTTGATGCTTTCAGGTGAGGGAGACGCTGGCTGCAGAGACAGGACTCAGCGTTCGGGTGGTTCAGGTGTGGTTTCAGAACCAGAGAGCTAAGGTGAGAGCTGCTAACACGGGAGGAATTAAACAGCCTTGTTCCATCTCAGAGCCCCAGCTAATAAATCACCACAACTATGTGTGTTAAACTTATCACTGCATTCCTTTCACAAATTTAAAAAAAGGAGTTGCAAATCTCGCTCGCTCTCGCATTAAATGTCTACGCCCTCCTCTTTTCTGATTATTATCTTGTGAAAACCTTTGATACTTGACAATGAAGTGCACTCAGATACCGATTTGGTGCGGTTCATTCGAGGGTGAACAGAGAGGAGCATCCTTTTTAAATTAAAGAGCGCATGTTAGTTTTGGGGGTTCCTCACAACTCTAACTCCTCCGTTTCAGATGAAGAAGTTGGCCAGAAGACAGCAGCAACAACAAGAACAACAGAATTCGCAGAGACTTGGCCAAGGTACAACACTGTACTTATCCTGCACACACAACGGAGGCTCATTGTCTCAAAGCTCCTTCTCTGGGAAACTTTTTAGTTTTTCACAATTTTAACATTTTAAAGTACCCCTTGTACTTGTTTGTTTGATTATTGTTGGGAAGAAAGTTTATCTGATTGAGTTTGAACACATTTTGGGATGTCACAAGTGGAAGCCAATGGTGGTCAAGTAGGCAATGTAATGTGGAAACACACTATTCATGAATTATGGCATTAAGCATTTGTGCCCAGAATGCTGAACTATTTAGCAAGAATTAAACATTTTAGACTCAAATTTAATGTAAAGCATAGCATTTTAATATGTCATAAAACATGTTTTAAGGTGCTCTTTGACTGCTAAACAGCATTACTTCCAAAACACTGTTCTTCGAATGTGTTGTGAGAGAAGACAGCGCTAAAATTGAATAATTGCACTGAATCACAAATTACAAATATGTCACTGTGTAAACAAGAACACTTTATATCAAATGCAAGTCATAAATTCTTTCCAGAGGCCAAATAAATAAATGGCAGACGTCATTTTGCAAAGCCACTGCAAAGGAACTTGCAGGGCGGGGGATGGGCTCCAGTGATGAAGCCACAAGAGTTTGGTGTCCTTCTCACAAGTCAGTTGGCCAAGAGCTGTGTTTGTTAAAGGAATTGTGGGAGAAGCCACAGGAAAGACTACTGTAGGTTTCCATGGAAATACTAACAGACACAGGCAAACAAGCCAGGTATTTGAAAGGGTATTTTGGCTATCTCAGACCAGAAAAGAGCAAAACAGAAACTCAGATTTAGGTGAATTTGAAGATATTAAATTCCCAGGCATGAAGAAAAAAATATGTCCAGGCTGAAAATGCTGTCATCAAGTTTTCCCTCTTGTTTTTCTGCTCGTTGTTCGTAGCTGCATTTACATTTTGGCAGACTCATCCAAAGTGTCTTTTCTAATGTTTTCTCCATCTTCGCCTTGCAGAGGTAATGTCCAATCGAATGGAGGGGATGATGAACTCCTTCACACCGCTGGCTCCGCAGCAGCAGCTGGTTGCCATGGATCAGAACGGTTACAGCACAGACCCGTTCCAACAGGGGCTCACCCCCCCCCAGATGCCCGGGGACCACATGAACCCATATGGTGAGCATCCAACCAACTCTGACCCCCCTCTACCAAAAAAAAGAAAGAAACACCCACTCCTGCTCTAAAAATCACACACACGCCTGTCCCTTGATCAACCTCATAGCTCCCCAGTGTTGGACATGTGTTCAGGCCGCAGCTCCCCTGATTTAAGCCGCTCCCAGAGACGTATGAGCAGCTTCTCCTCCCACATGAGATAACACAAGCAAACTCATAAGCTAGCGGGTTTTGAAGTTCATTTTCCAATATGTTTAATATGGTTTTAACTCCCCGCCTCCACTTCTGAGACATGCCCTGTTACTGCTGATGTTTTCCAATGGTGGTAAAAACATGTGGTCAGTGTGGACAGCTTGAGATAAAGTGCAATCCAGATGATGATTAAGGGTTGTGTGAGCTAATGGGACGACAACAACAAGTCTCTGATTTCTGTGAAATAATTAAAATGCAAAGGAGGCGAGGGAGAATCAGTCAATCGAAGTGTTAGTCCACAGGATGTAACTGGAATAACACATTTCTGAGCGATGTCCTCAACAAGCCCCAGAGGGACCATTTCCTGAAGTTCATAACTTCCTTATAATTTGCCTCCATTTAGTTCATCTCGGTAGTAAGAGCCCAAATCCCCAGTCTCATCACTCCTTTGGTTTGGGGAAAAGAACAATATTGGCAAGGCATTAAAAGATATGTCTCAAAACACTGTCCCCATTTTGTGCAACACTATCATTAAGATCCAGAGTGTAATAAAGTTAACTATTCCCTCCAGAGAAATAACATGTTGAGGTTTTATGAAAGGCGGAAGCAGTTGCTATTAACCAGATCTTTTAGGAGGATGCCCCTTGTTTACATGCTCCCTCATAGACAGCAATTGTCCCATCGAGGGCAGCAAAAAGTGAGCTTTGATATCGAACAAAACCGCACTCCAAATTGTGATGACACACAACAGCCATTTCTCAAAGTGACTATTAGTAATTATAATTTCCCAACACTGCTATAAATCTGAAACACAAGATTGCATTGATTTTACAGTGAGAGCGGGGTGTTGTTGTGTTTCTTTGAATGACGCCTCTGCCACCATCCTGACAGTTATCTGTGTGTCTCCGCAGGTAATGATTCTGCATTCCATGACATAGACAGCGACACGTCTTTAACCAGCCTCAGTGACTGCTTCATGGCTTCGTCGGACGTCAATTCCATGCAGGCCCGCGTGGGGAACCCCATCGACCGCCTCTACTCCATGCAGAACTCTTACTTTGCCTCATGAAATAGAAGAGTGAAACCCATCAGCACAGAATAAACTGCCCATCTCAACCCTGAAGCGCGATGGCCAGGAGTTTCTACACCAACATGGACACGACAGAAAAAACCCTGCAGTAGCTCCTGGTTATGTGCTGAAGCTTACTCAAAGATAGTAAAACCACTTGTTGTAGGACGGTGACGATTCCCGGGGAAAAAGACTAAAAATATTGTTGATTGATTATTCGGTAGGAGTGCTTATCCGTCACATGAGGTATTTTCTTTGTTCACTTAAAGAAAACAAGTAGATATTGAAGCCACTGATTACACACTCTCAAAACCAAATAACACAGTGAATTTATACAGTGCATGATCAGTTGTAAACTAAAACATTTTGTAAGCCCTCGGTAAAGATGTGGTATTTGGACTGTTTCTTCTTTACACTACATGGATTCCCATGTTCACTGTTAGCATTTTGATCACTTTCAATAGGCTTAGATATTGTGTTAATAGTAAATAGGTGCAGCATGTCTGCAAGAGTGACTGTACATTTGTGTATGTATGAGAGTTTGTGGAGAGGAAGAATTGTTTAGAGGAGAAAAAAGGTGGAGAATTGGTTGGACATGTAGGATCAGTGAAGTGTAAATACTTTCCCCAGGCAAATTGGATGTGCATGTTACAAAATGGAAAGCATTCTATTTATTTAACTATAACAGGCTCTTGAAGGTGCATATTAAAACTGAAAAGCTTTATTTAAAAAGGAGAGCATTTTTTTGTTGAGCAATTAGTGAGTTCATGAGTGTTACAACTCATCTGTATGACTTTTTAATATGAAGATTAACCTTTTTGTTTTGTTTTTTCTTCAGCCAAGCTGTAAATGAGCAATGTTGCTATTTATTTCGTACAGACCATAAACCTTTTGTTGTCACTGTCATATGTGCATTCTCAAAATGTTAAAGTTGCTAATTGACCAAAGTTGACTGGTTTGATGAATAAACAATGTCTTTCTCCTGATAACATTAAATATGGCATTCAGTGGTTCATTCATCATTCACATGGGAACATATTTATCCATGACAATGAAACGTGTTTTTCCTAAAACAAGTTTGATACCATATGTGCAGTACTTTTGGCTTCTACAGGAGCATATCCCACAATTTCACAATCTTATTGTTTATGGCAAATCTACCTCAATGATTATGACACAATGGCCTTATTCAAAATATTTGATTCAGAGTGTTTTTCACTCCTGGACTCTCATTGTTGAGCACTAATAGCAAGTAGTGTCATGCTAACAAGCTAGATTGTAAAGATATTTCAATACAAAGGTGCATTCTAGCATCGTCGTTGTTAGTATTTAGCTGTGCCAAAGTTCATGCTTAAACTGTGAACATTTTAGCATGGTAGCACTGTTGTTTTTAGCCTTGCGGAGCCATTAGCATGAAGCACATTTTGTTATATAACTGCAAAAGTTCTAAAAAAATATCTAATAATCATTGTAACCATTCCAAGGTATGACTAGTGTGTAAGAGAAAGAGAACACCAAGGCAGGAACATGTACATGTAGTGAGGGTGAGGTCGTAGAGAAGTTCAGGTGACATACCAATACAGCTGCACGACTACAGAGCAAAACCCCTCCTATAACCCGAGGGCCTGTCGGTCGGCTGCTTGGAAGTACCATCTGGGTGCTCCTTCATCTTTCTGACAGCTCCTAAATGTGGCCAGGCAAGCTTCCACCCACTGTCTGCGTAGTCACATGACCATGCAGATAAACAGTGCATTTAGTGTTACTATGAATCAGTATAGTCCTAATGTCAGTCTCATGAAAGGTTTTAATAACCTTGGCTGCACTGCCGGAGCAGAAAGAGCGCAGTAAATTGTCATATCTATGAGCACAGTCTGGGACATATACATATATCTCTGCTATCAAGTCTTCAATCTGACAGCCAGGTGTTGGACTTGTTGGCAGGGTTACACTGCCATTTGTCTTAACTTGTCACACCAGTAGGCGAATATCCCCAGAGACACTGCGCAATGACATCATTTTAGTCTGTAAATTTAATTTGTTTTAGTTTGCAAAAGAATACAAAAAATGGATCAAACTCAACAATGATAAAAAAGGTGCGACTGTCATTATCTTGCCCTTATTACCTCATGTCACCCCGTTGGAGGTGTAAGAAAAGCATTTTGTGGTGAACACTCACTATCAGTCTGCCATATGTGTGTAACTTTAATGTGGATAATGAATGGTTTTGCACCAGGTTTCTAGTATACATTTGGATTAAAGTTTGAAAGACAGAGTAAACAGATATGACAAAGGCTCCCATTTACAGTAAACATGGATGGGGCTGCTACACACGCATTGTGTTTGCACGGAATAGACAGTACAATTGGTTTGAACCCCTCCCTTTTCCCTGCAGGCCAGGTGAGCTTACAGAGAGGTTTTAAGGTGTATACGAGGACAGAAGGTGCTGCTGCTGGTATCGTTGTGGATATGTGACAATTAACACTGAAAACTATAAATCTTCCCATATGATGCTATGGTGTTGTTTGTAATACAATGGGTACAGTAAAAACAAGTGTACAGTCACCAAGTTGAGATAATATTAACAGGTTAGAACGGGTCACATATCATCAAGTCAGACAACACAAAGTGCAAATACAAAACATATTCTGATCATTTATTAACCACCTCTTTACCAGTAATTAGTTATGATAATGATTTGATAGCCATGGAAACCTAACTCTAAAGTGAATTAGAGTGGCACAAGGGGGCACAGATCTCCTCGAAGGCCATTCCAATGATGAAAAATGATTTTTATGAAAACTGTATCAGTAGTTTTAGAGTTTAACAAAGTGAGACAAACAAACCAAGGTTACAACATATTGACATTGTCATGCTGCATAATTATAAAGATGTCTGATACGATAAAAAAAAAACTTCACACACATCATTTGGGGAAAAATGTAGTCATTAGAGGAATACATTTGTGGTGCCATCAACATAATATGTTTTCCAAATTTTGAGCTCTTGAATTATTTATAATACATGTTTGGTTTAATTTCAGAGTGTACCAACATGTTCCCAACATATCCATGCTTTTACTCAGCTCCACTCTGGGTACACCGCGTCACATGGAGTAGACATTGTAAAAAATAATTGTCCTGGATGCATTTTACTCACCATTTATAGCCTACCACACTCTACACCCTTGTGCCCTCTCTGTCTTTTTCTTACCTCCTGCTCACTTTTTCTGATTCAAACTTTCAATTTGTCAAAGTGAAAGGAGGCAATAAGTGAATATAACCTATGTCACTGCTTGTTCCCTGGCACTTGGAAGTGGATCGGCCAAAAGCGACGAGGTTGAGGTAAGTGTGGCCTCGGTATGAAAACAGTCGTGTTGAAACCCGAGCCGAAGACACACACCCACAAACTCACAGCGAGTCGACCTTCAGTAAACTGTTCACACATTTACTCTTCTGCCGTTCTGGCACAGCATAGGAAATGAGTCTAGTGACAATATTTTCATTAGATAACCAAAATCCTGAAATTTTCCACCTGAGACACAATTGGAGGTTTGTGATTCATTTTCTCTCTTAACTGTTCGCTTCTCCTGCCCTGCCCATGAAAAACATAGGGAGTCTGATTTGTTATTCAAGGTAATTTAAAGCAAAATTCTCACCAGACGCCTCATAAAAGCACAGCATGACCTAAAAGAATAATCTTAGACAGTAGCAGAAGAGAAAGCAACATCACTCAACACTAAATCTGTCAGGGAATGATTCATTAAAGGTCTCCTATTATGTTATATTTGAACAATATATTGCAGGGCAATATCTATACAATGCATCCATATGTGATGTGACCAAGTGTTTTGCTCAAAATACCAAACAGATCCCCCATTGTAGCATGCCTCATACCCCTCTATGTCAGCCCTGTTCCTGAAGTGCTGACCATGTGACTGTCGCTTTAAATTTTAGCTGACCTGAAGCTGGCCACGCCCCTTTGGAGCGCATGCATGATCTCTCTCTGAAGAGTTCCTAACGGAGATACTCAGCTAAACGCTGCCGGGATTAAACCCCATATTATGTTCCAAACCACATCAAGCATTATTTCTGAAACACTTCTCATTGTTTACCACTAGAACAGTGACATTATATGTATTACAACGACTAAGTCCCTCCTGCAGACATCCTGCTGAATACACAGACAGAGCTGCTCGAAGGAATTCAGCTCGCGGCTGAATATTGCGGAGGATAGGTTGGGACGTGTCACGTGGGGGGGGACGTTGCCAGGAATTCAATGTAAAGCCGGCCCACATTTCCGATATGACGTCATATCGGAAGCAAATCTGGATCAGCTCGTTTGTACCCCCGTTTTTAGAGATGTGGGTAAGGAGGAAAAGAGAGAGGGTTGTATTTTCTAGCACTTTGTGAGTCTCCCTATACACCGGGGACACATATTTATGTATAAAGACAGCAAAAAGTGCATTTTGCACAATAGGGGACCTTTAAGAAACACACTTTTATTTTGAAATACTCCTGTTTTGAATTTACTGTTCATGTAATTGCCATTCCCAATAGTCATTTCTCAACATCACATTTACGACAGACCAATATTATATTTTTTAACAAACCAAGCCCAATTCATTGCTGCATGGCAGGGCCAAAGACACTCAGACGTTTGTGGGTTCAGTACAGTCTAGATTTCTTCTCATGATTTCACAAAGTTCACAGGAGTTCACAGCTAGTCCCCAGTGGGAGCGGGGGGAGCGTTTTGGGTGTTTTCGTTGGGCATTTTCCATGGTGTGTGGTTAATTGTTAAGGGAGACGTTTAACCAACGTCTGACACATATTCTTTGAGCCTTGAGAGCTTGTGCATAATGAAATGACAGACTATGCTGCGGTTTCGACCATAGAGAGGGTTCATGGCCAAATATCCAAGCATGTCCTCACAGCACTGCACCGCTTTATTGTGTCAGCAGCACAAAACACGGCTGCCATGGTATGAAGCATTGTTTTTCCAACATGGAGTAACAGGTTAATTGTTACATTATTGATCCCACAGAAGGAAACTATGTTCATGAAATACCACAATTAAACCAGACTTTTGGACACTGCTTATAGAGTGGAATAGTAACAAACTAAATCTTGTATGGTACATATAAACATATTGCTGCAACTGTTTTTTCCTCATCCTACCTCTGTTCCTGTGCTGAGAAAAAGACGGTATGGGATTCACCTTTCAGTGCCCAGGGGTGCAGATAGAGCCCTGGATAGGGCTCAGTAATCCCTTCCACTATTGGAACCCATCTGTTTTGGTTTTCATTTTTCTGCATTATTAGTGCTTATTGGTACATGGTCTAGGAATGTGGCCAGGGTGTTTGAAGTCAAGAAAGAAGGTGATGCCAGGGGCATTAGTCGAAGGAATGATGACCTTAAGGTCTAACACAAGCCAGCACTCCTAACCTCCAGGAGCCTCTCCCTTGATGTTGGAATCCAAGACCCGCACTCTTTTCTACCTAAGATGCCGTGGATTTTGAATTTGCCATTTCATCTGGCAATTTAGTAATGTCATGATATGTTATCATATGTAGGTATAACCAACCGTATGCTAAACATTTTAAGTCTCATAATCAAATCAAAGAGGAAAAAATATCACAGGTATAATACTGTATCTTTCCAAGAACAATAATTTGCTAAAATTCCCTTTTTTCTCCTGTAACTTCCTAAAATAAAACAACTTTATGTTTTGTTAGTTTGATGGTTTGAGGTTTTAACACACATTACCTGTTTCCTCCAATTGCCAATAAAATGCAACAATAGCATCTGCAAAATCATTGATTTAAGTAAAATATCCTGAAAGCTCTGCTAGGCTTTGCTTTTCAGCTGAACAATCATTTAGCTAAATGCTAATATTAGCATGCCAACATGCTGATGTTTAGCCATAATGTTGCATGTTGAACATCTTAGTTAAGCTTGTCAGCATGCTAATGTTAATAAATAAGGATCAGACATAATGCACAACTGAAGCTAATGGGAGAGTGAGTATTGCGCTATATGTTAATATCATCTTTTATCACTCAGTCTGAGGGGGGCAAGAATGTTTTGCCACATTTTAATGACAAGCCAGCCCATATTTATGGAGAAATCACATTCAAAACCACAAATGTGAACGTCATGGCAGCGATGGAGGAAAAGTCAGGGGATAAATTATCTGGGAACTATTAATGTCTGTAGGAAGCTTTATGGAAATCTATCCCATAATTCTTAAGATATTTCAGTGTGGACCAAAGTGGTGGTCTGACATACTGACATGTCATCCAAGTATGGCATAAAACACTTGGAAAATAAAAACGTTGTAAGGATGATGTTTATTTGATCAGGCCTTGGTCAGGAATTTTAATATCAAAGAGATATTAGCTCCTATAACGCTCACAAGCACGTATTTTGCTTGTATGACCGGTATATCAGCTTTAAGTCGTGCAGTGGTGTAATACTGTAGACTCTGTCATCATGTATGCTCACATGTAATTCCTCTTTTTAAACTGGACTCAATGACAGCGTAGAGCAATTAGCTCATATAAAGGGTGATTTGTAATTAGTACTGACATGTGTACACTTCATGACATGCAAAGTAAACTAATACCTGCTGGTTTAAAACTACTCCTTGACTTAAGTTACCTCCTGGCAAATAAATAACACCAGCACTGAATAATCTAACTTTTGTTCATCAGTGTGTAGCATGGGTGTGCAAATGTCAAACCTGAGGAAAGAATTCAATCTGTCACTGAGGCAGATAAAAGCAGCGATCATATTATTAACAAGAGCTGGACGAGAGTGTGCAATGCAGTTCAGGTTACTCAGCAATTTAATCGTGTCAATAAAGATCCGCATTTATGTTACACTCCTCTCTGCCCAAAACATTTGTGAATGTAAAAGAGAATTTTATCAGTATAATCTGTAAGCTTGTTTGAATTCACAGTAACTCCTTCTTTCTCTTTCTGGATGAACTTGAAGAGGAGAGGAGGCAGTCTGTTCTGGCTCACACAAGGCTTAAAAACATTAGCTCTGGATGTGGGAAACGGTGCAGGACAAGGTGAGCCCTGAGCTGTACATTTAAGCCCTGGATGTTTCGACAGAACTCACCTGTGAGGCTATAAATCACCGGCAGTGTACACCGAGGGTTCAGCGTGGACAGTAAATCTGAAAGTCAACAACCAGTGAGGGCTTAACCAAACTGCTAGGAATTCTGTATTTGGCACATTTCCTGTCATGTATGCCCTATTTATTATATTCCTCTAATGACTCAAATGAGAGGCTTTCTGAGGGCCATCAATGACTTATAAGACATTTGCTCTGAAAATAAAGCTTCAGGTTGCATTTTATAAAAGAAGTCCAAACCTTTTCTTTGTTTATATAAATTAGATCCAATTTAGTGATTCCCAATCCCAGCAATCTTTATAAAACTGTAAATCAGTATCTGGTGAGTGCTATTGCACAGAGATCATCTAATGACCGCTGGGCCACATTCGACCTCCTGCATGACCCGTGATAATGTGATAATAAGTATTTTCAGAAGACAGAGGTCTGTGCTATTCTGCCCTAGTGTGACCTTTTTTATTGTAGCAAGAACCAACATGATTATCAGTTCATCACAACAATTATAATCCATAATGTTACATATGAATCTCATTTGTCAGTCGTGTGTTTCTGTCCAATCCCCCCCAAGAGACACGGAGCTCCCTTAATAGAGCTTTGATTTGGAGTGCATTGATTAGCCTCATGCTTTCCTCCAGTTAACAGCAGACAATCATCCTTTGTCCAACAGACCGGCCTTTTGGTGTGGTTTTGACAGTTTTATTATAAGGACTAAAACGACCCAAATAAACCTGCAGATGAACAGCCTCCTCTGGCTAGCTTTTTCAAAAGGTTAGTAAATTTCACCATATGGATTTTTTCGTGTCTCTCCCAAATGTCACGGCTTAATTATTAACTGTGGGGCCGTTTGGAGAGAGATTTGCACTTTTACAATATTGTTGTGCCTGGTGAGGTTAAGTGTTGAAAGTGCAAGGAAGGCCATTGTCCCTGCTCTGTGTTTAATGAAGATGGATTTAGAGATGAATTGTAGGGTGTAATAAAGACAGCATGACCTTTAAGGCCTTGCAACCAGTAGAAGAACACACTGACAGTTTGAACAGATAAATAAAATGCAAACAGGTTTTCACTGATTGTGAATTTAAGTGAGTGGAGCTGAGATCTATCTTATCAGAAATATATATTTGTTATTGTTGTCATTAAACGGCCTATTGTTATTGTACAGAGAGAGTAATGTTTTTCTTCTCTTCGATAGATCTATGAGCTCTAACTCAAGATTACAACCAGTCACGAACATCAAAAGGTCGTGACCTCCCAGTGTGGCCGTTATGAGTAAATATTGATTACACTGCAGTCAGTCAGCTAAGTGGAGCCATCAGAGCTGAACACAGCCGTGTACTGTGGAGTTTTTTTAAAAGAGTAATATCTGGCCTAATCCCAGCTTCAGCCCTGCCCTCACCACAGCCGGTGCATTTCTCTCTGCTGTGCATATCAGCATGTGCGTCTCTGCGCTGGGCTCGGGTTTCTCAGAGCTCCTGCTTGGTGCAGCCAGACGTCGGCTGTGGCGTGTCTGAATAGGCTTCTGAATCTCAGGGTCCTCATGCTCGGGGCTTCTTCGTTGCTTCCTCGGGGCACCGACTGACGACTCCCGTGATGGTATGGCAGTATCTGACTTCACATGTTCCTTGCACCCACCTTCATACATGTCATCAGATCAACGGTGCCTGCCTCAATGAAGCCTCTCTGTTGACTTCCTCTGCTGACAAGCGAGACTTGACCAGCTCTATGGCGTTGAGCGCTAACCTCTGAGCAGGGCATTGAAATAGAATGAGTACGACTCTGTTATGAAATACTTTCATTGCCAAATTCATTGCTTAGTACTGTGGCTTTCTGTATCAAAAAAGCGACTAGTGTTGTTGGATTTATATTCTTATGAGCATTAATCATTTATTGAGCATGTTTAAAATAATATTTCAACATAATTAGAAATAACCTTGTTTTGGTACTTGCCAAAAGTTAAACAATAGGATTACCACGTTTCTTTAAGCTACGTAAAAGGTAAATGCCAACAGCCAGTAAGCATAGCTTAGCATAAAGACTGAAAACAGTAGCAAGGTAACAAAAACCTCTTTCCAGAACATCTAAATCTTAGGTATTAAAGCAATATTTCTAGTTAAATCTGCAGTGTAATCTTTGCAGTGGCATTAAAGTTAACGAAAACACGTGAGAAGCATCAATCTACGTCAAGTAACTCTACAAGAAAGTGAATAGGCCCTACCTCAAAATGACAGAATATCGCTTTAAGTTGTTGTTCTGAATGTCCATAAATGTTGATAAAATGGTTTCATTATTTAATAACTCCAAACTCAAAAAGAGCATTTTGAGCCATGTAGCAGTGGTGTCAGGCGTCAGATTGACGGATTGACCCTGATTTTCTTCTTCGGCTGTTTTGGAACTGGAGGCTCAGGAGGAGGAAGCAAGCCCTGACAGAGAGCTGCCATTGTACACAGCAGAAACCTACCCACAAACCCTTGCCTGTGGCTTGCCCTTTGAAGGTATACGTGTCTCTTCTTGACATTTCTCATCAACTTGCCTTGGGTTCATTGGATTCCATCCTCTTGGTCCACACTTTGTGTTCAAAACTGTCTGGGATGATGCAGGAGATATAAACCACTTCAATGTCATTCAAGGGAGGTGCGAAGTGATTCATCTTCAAAGTCAATATTAACCATTCCAAAAAAACGGTATGGCTTCTCCACATTCTGGTTTGACGTCTTGAGGTGAGCCTATGATTTACATTTCACACGGGTATTATTTATTTTAACACTGCAAGGCACACGTGAGTTTTTATTTATTCCGATTTGCAGAATAGCACAACAGCCTTTTACATTTTCATTTCTATGCTGCATGCCTGAGCAAACACGCCAGAGCTGACGGAAAACATGGCATATTTGTGTCACTCCAGCAATTGGAACAGAACAACATTAATAGACCATGCGGGTTGTAATACAATTAAAACATAAATATGCAAAGTACACGTGGGGTGCCGCTGCAGTGGCTGCATCTGCAGAGACAGGTGCCAGCCATCTTTAGTGTGCATGACAAAGATCCTCTAGCAAATGGCATCACAGTGATCAAACTGGATTAATACATGATGCCTGGGAGCTTGAATTTCAGCATGACTTCTGCAGAAAACAATCCAAAACAGTAAATGATCTCAGCAGGAGGAGCCCGGTCTATACCAATAAAGTAATCTGAGTGGATATGTAGGAGTGCTCACGTGTCTAGATCAGTAAGACTATTGTAAACTGTCAAAACTTAGCCATGTTTTTATGAGGTTTCCTAATTTGTATGGTAGAATTGGACACGAGAACATTGTCCTTAATTGTCTTCTTACAAATCAAAGGAGTTAATGATCATTGTCTGTTAAGTGTATTTGTTATGAAAGGAGGTGCGAAAAACCTTCTGCATGTCTGAACAGAAAGCTTTGTGTTTGCTCCGAGGCAACTGAAAGCCAGCCTGTTCCAGATAGTGATAGCTGACAGAGTCATGTCTGTTGAACTGATTCTGGCCTTCTGACATGTCTTCTTGCGAGGCATTTACTGTCTCTTTCATCAGTCTCATTCTTTGCGGTCCTGTGTTCAATTTGGCTGATTGAGCGAACCGTTCAAGTTGCCGCTTGGCAATTTCTTCAGCTGTACACAAATTGTCAGTCAAGAAGTGACTGTTCAATAATATAGCTTTAAAGTCAATGCCCAAGGACCTGTAGGCCATTACAGGGCCATTACCAGCGAAATCCTTGTCTGGACAAGTGGAGGGAAACTAATGTGTTACTGTGACGAAGGGTTCTCATTGTGAGGGTTGCAGCAAGAGCCGAACAGGGGAGATACGATCAATTGCATATTAAGAAAGCGGCTAAGAGTGTAGCGCATGTGTAGCTACAGCCTGTATTGTCAGCATTAAAAAATTGGAAAGTTGTTTTTCAGGTGCGTTCCAATTGGTTAATAAATTAAATCTAAAATGCTGCAGTAGTTTCACCGGTATTATGTCGACTGCTGTACTTTTGTCCAAGTCTTACACAAATATGGAGCTGCAGAAACATCTACAATGCTAATGAACATGATGCAGAGATTTGATTTACATTTGATTTGTTGATGAATGTGTTTTAGAATAAAGATTTAAACAGTAGCAACAATCAGCCTTGTGTTGACAGCTTAACCTTGAGCTTAATTAGGAATAAAAAGTTAAACAAAACGAAAGGTTAAAATACTGCAGGATTTTTGCAATTTGACAAATTGGGGTGAACTTGGTTTTATTCACTTTGTACAGTGGACAGTTTTTGTATCATAAAAATTAGCCGTCTAGACAACTTCATTGCAGCCACTGTTTCTGACAAACCTAATTCTTAACTTCCACATCTGTCTTTATTTTTCAGTGGGGTTTTTAACTGTCTATCACAATGTGGTTTTCCCAAAATGTGCTGGGTGTTACTCAATGTACCCACACAAATCTTTCCAACTCAGATGATACATTTACTTTTTTTTTGTGGTTAACCTTATGTACTTTAGTCTTTCTTTCAGATATTCTTTTATTCAATATCTATATACAAATATGTTTCCTTTCTTTTAGTGAAACCAGTGATGATCAGCTAATAATGTGATTACTTTAAAGCTTATTTTCAATCTGGCACAATCAAAGTTGAACAGCATGGGCTAGGAAATTTCTTCAAGTTAAGTGACCATTACATAAAGTGTGTTAGCATTCACTCCTCTGTTGAGTAAAGCAAAAATATTTGTTTGGTTGTGGGGGGGGGTTGTGTCTTGGATTAATTAAGCTGAGGAACTCCCAGTTTGGGGAGCTTAGCATGTGCAGGGTGATGTTTTCTTCTGAGTGTTTTCCACAGGGATAGGTTTGCACTCATCTTTGATAGTTAACCCCGTGTGACCCTCCCCTAGAGCCAGTCCCACTCCCACCTCACTGCTCCTGCTTCTCATTAGAGCCTGTCCACTAGTCTGACTTGGGTCTAAATAGGCCGCCACCCAGGCCACTGACGCACTGCCCCTCCAAAAAAAAGAAAAAGAAAAACGTATAAAATACTTTGTGTGTGCATGTGTTCAGAATCACTGTCTGCCTGTGGGAGTTTCCAAGCAAGTTTATCAGTGAAGATGTCAGTGTTTAATTCAAATAAAAAATAAATCTCAAGTTACTGACAGATTATTATGCATACATGCATATTTTACTGAAATTACAATTCCTCTAATTAAACAGTTTGGCATGTGGCAACATTACAGTGAAGTCATATTTTACTGGTTCCCTAAAAAAATATCAATTTTTTAATTCAATTGACCAAACAGAGCAGCAATTTGAATTGAATTGATTCGAACAACTCAAATTACATTTAAAAATATCACATGTAAGACACATTGTCATATATTATATGTGTTTGGTAAAGAGATACAAAGATATTGCTGGTGATTTCAACTCGTATTAAAAACATGCAAATAAGGTCATCTAAAATACATAAGAATGTTTATTTAAGAAAAAATCCATAAGCTGTTCACACATCAGATAAGCTGTTTTGATGAATATTTTCTACTGCTGAGGCGACAGGGTTGAAATTGCAGCTGAGTCATTACCCTGTATCATTGCTATCTCTGTGTATGATGAGACGTGAATTTGTCTGACCTCCCTGGGGCAGCACAAAGGGCTGAATTCAAAGCGGGGCACCCAGGGGCCAAGCTGGCGGCAGGCCCAGCTGAGGAGCACCAGCCAGCCACCACCTGCATACTGCTGCTCGCCCAGTCTCCCTCCCACTTCAACTACCACCCCCGCTCTGACAAGCCTCATCTGCATCCCAGTCATATCCTACTCCCACTCCTAATATCTGCCTAGTCCATCTGATCTGTCCATCAGGCAGCCTAAAGTCTGTGTGGCGGCAACACTATGGCCTCAGCTGTGGGCTCTCCTTTCATGGTGTCACCGAGCTGCCGCTGAGCTGATTTTTTAAGATGCAGCAGTGACAATGATTTGTGCAATCTTCTATCTTTCCTCAGATTTTTATTTAAACAGGTTTTTCCAGCAAGGCCAATTTTAATGTCCCCTAGACAAAAACTACAATTTGCTGTCTAATTTTGTTGTTGTGTTTTTATTTTCGTTCATGTAATATATTATAAAAGCTCCATCGCATCACCCCCCCACCCCCTGCACTTTTTTAACCAAATGCAACTTCAAATGGTAGAGATGTCAAATCATTTATAGCTCCTCCAAAAATTAATCTTTAAGAGATTTGTCATGCTTGTCAAAGGAATAATTATGTTATTAAGCTTAAGCAACAATTTGGCGTGACTTTATTGTGTTATGATGATATGATGTGTTCTTGATCTGATCAGTGCTCGCATATACATACAGTCGCACCCAACCGTTTTATTTATTACACTTTTTCACACTGCTTTATGAAATAAAGCAAAGTTTATATTTCAACAAAGTTGTTTTAGTGAAATGATGAAGGCTATGATGTGACTTATTGAGTTCTGACACTTATTTCAGCAGCTGAAATAGTATAAATGTTTAAAATATATATATCCAAGCTGAAACATATCAATAGGGGTTTGATTATTTGCGTTTAACCTTCCATGTGTTCAGCCTTCTTAAGTGTTTCTTTCTGGCTCATGTGTCTCTCTTAGCTCAATAGTGCCCCCTGGAAAACATCACGTGTACTGCCTTGAACAAAGCTGGATCAGGATGTAAAAGATGGCAGCCCCCTGGACTGATCACTTAGTTCTCCCAAGGCCTCCAGGGACGTTCTGGCCATGCAATGTAAGTAGATTTTAGGAAACAGTGATGCTATAACTGCTGCTTAACTGCACATTAAAATCCAACCTAATGAGGTGGTAATTGTTAGGAGTGTCTTCAATAAAAGGAGTGGTGATATCATTATGATTAGCACACTTGCTAATCACAGAGTTTCCTTTCATCCCTTTGTTTGTCAGACAGTTTTTTTAAATTATCATGATCAGTGTTTGCATATCCCGTCGAACTCAGATGTTACACATGACCGCTGCCCTTGAGCAAAAACCATATCAAAACACTGCTCTGGGAGGACAACAAAGCCAGACAGGGAACACTGGGATGCCAGTGACAGACAATAAGAAGGCCAAAACGGAGGATGGTAGAAATTCTCCTCCCAGCTGTAGACCTTGTCGGATCCCTCTCCTTGAATTCCTGAGCTGTCTGGAGGAGCCCTCGGGCTGGCAGAATGGCAGGGTGCGTTGTGGGAGTCTGTCCTGTTTCTGTAAGCCCAGGCAGGGGGTCAGAGGAAAGTGGGGGTTGTTTGATAACGCTGCATTTTTGACCCCCTGACTCTCCCGCAGTCTCATGCCGCAGCGTCTGATTCACGTGGAGGCCCAGGCAGGCCTTTGGAGCTGTCTCTTAGATTCATGCCAAGACTAATTCAGCGTCTTGTTGTGGGCGACAGTGTTTGACACCGTGCATCGGCTTCCAAGATGAACTAATGGGAGAGTTCACAGAAGGTTAAAGGGTTAGTGTGCTCTACCACTGCTCTAACCTTGATCACCAAAGTAATTATGAGGGAGGGAGGGACTGAGAACATGCCTGAGGCTATGGACGTGTCAGAATAGAGGAAAACAAGGTGTCACCCAAGCATACCACTTAATTATTTAACATTTAAACCCAGATCAAACAGAAAAACTATGACTAATGTCACAAGTTATCCAAGTAAAAAAAAATTCAAGTAGAACTAGTTAGGTAACATTCGGCATAATGACACAAAGTGATACCACATTCAACCTTTGGAACAATTTGCTGACTTACTAAATGAAATAAAGAAGATTTCAAAGAACTGAGCGGTCACATATGTGTGGATTTTTTTCTAGCAAGTGGAAAGAATAGCTCGGACAGAAGCCAAATTCTGTGCATTGCTGCTTTAGCATAAATATGACAACTTGGCAATTGTTCTTTATCTTTGAAGTACTATAATAACCACAGAGTTGTAGCTAAAACGTGTTTAGAATGAATCATGATGGAAGAAATCTGATTCACACACGTTGAGATCTAAGAGTCACATTCTTTAGACGGTGAAGAGAAAGAAAAACTTCGCTTTGCTCCCGGTCTGTTTGAGGCTGTCATAGTGCATGAAAGTTGACAAGTCATATCATGTGTGTTCATCAATGTGCTCGCCTCTGAGTGCCGACCGCAGCTCCGTGTGCTGGACCAGTTCGGCCTCTGAGGGGGCGGTTCTGGAGGCGATCCATTATCAGTAATGGGTCAGGGTCACACAATGGGGGCACTTTGTCAGATCTGTTGGGGATGCACTGCGGTAGGCAAAGAGGTTGCTTTGATCTCAGTGCGTATGTTCACCGGAGTGTGCCGTGTCTGTAAACTGATCCGCTCTCTGACATTTCCCCTCGCATAACCATCTCATGATCTCCTTCTTTTTGTTATATTATAAAAAATATAAGATGGATATAGCCAAAACTGACTTCCACTCTCAGGGCCAACATACCAACCCATGCTGCTAACAGCCGATGCAGATAATATCTTTGTCTTTGCTATTGTCTCTCCATTGTATCTAAGATAAATAGGCTGTTACCAGTTGGTGTGTGTGTGTGTGTGTGTGTGTGTGTGTGTGTGTGTGTGTGTGTGTGTGTGTGTGTGTGTGTGTGTGTGTGTGTGTGTGTGTGTGTGTGTGTGTGTGTGTGTGTGTGTGTGTGTGTGTGTGTGTGTGTGTGTGTGTGTGTGTGTGTGTGTGTGCGTGTGTGCATGCAAGTGTGCATCTGTGTGCCTTAGATAGGAGCCTGGACAGCCCAGTGTTTGTAGTTTTTGTAGTCCTTAGGGCCCCTGGTGGGTGTGTTCACTTTAAAGGGCCCAGTGAACTGTGAGGACTTGAGACATGAGACTGTGCCGCCCAACTGGCCCCGGGACACGGGTTCACCCGGAGAATGTGAGCTGAGCAAGAGAACTGGGCCGAGACGGGCTCCCACAAACCTCCAATCCATTCTTCAAGCCATCTCCGCTCCCGCTTGTCAGGGGGAAACTCTACCTTGCTGTGGTTTCTGACTGGGACCTGATTTACATTCAAATCTACTATCTTGTAACGATTGGTGCACATAAAATCTGCACTTATAAAATCAGCTGAATCGGTCCTGACTTGGTAGTGTTTGTATATTTTAGGTAAAGTATATTTATTCCCCAAAAAAACATTAAATGTCTAAGTTGGAAAGAATTTGCCGTCAATCTTTTGATTGTACAACAGCTGGTCCTGGATTAAAGCTTGCCAGTTGTTATTTGGTATTGTTGGTTTAAGTATTGTGACATTCTTTTTCTGTATTTTTTTTTAAATGACATAATGGCCATCAACTTGTGCATTTCTGCAGTACATTCTATTGTGTTGAATACTATTACGCACTATAGGTAGCATGCCTCTTCATTTATAAAGAACAACTATAATATATCTGTAGAGGCCTCAGATAGTGTGTTTTAATATTCCCCAACAAATGCATAATATTCTCCGATTTGTTTACTGTTTCAAAACACTTAGGTACCCAGCTGTTAAACGACATTACTCAGCATGTTGTAAAAATTAGGCTATATCTGTATTTGACAGGGTAGGTATTTAGAAAATAAATGAGACACAGAGTTATGCTTTGTTGTCTCTTGGTATTGTGATGGGATTTTTCTACAATAACAAAAATGTGCATTATTACCAGACTTATCCTTTAAGACTGATAAGTGGCATATGTGACCACCAAGTTGAAATTGACTAGTTTATACAGCCATAAATAAAAGTTGATAATATCTTGACTATAATGTAATATTATTATAGATGTCACAGAGGGCTGACATTGTGGGACATTTGCTTTAAAGGCAATATTTACAGTGAGCTGACTTTGCCACACTTACATTGAATGTTTTTAGGTTAGATATTGCCCTTTGCGTTACTTAATAGATACTGAGAAGAAAATAGGTATTCTTTCTCACTGAAATCTGAAAAACATGGATATATATTTTTATCGGATCACCTTTAAAACCTCCTGACAGCACCTATACTGTATGTCTGATTTATTTCTAGCCATGGAGATAGTTTAAGGAAGCCCTTATAGATAGATTGCACCCTCCCAGGAGAGATAAACAGAGACTTCAGAAGTAAAGCGGACCCCAGCTGAGTGTCGATATAAGGTTATGATGTTTGCTGTTTTAACATGAGTCTCTTTTCTCTTTGCTCCTGTTGTTTCTCCTCCTCTCAAGAGTAGACAGGCAGACAGAGCCCGGGGGCCGCATCTCCCCAGCTGAGACCTTAGGTTAAGCTCAGAAGAGAAAAATATCACAATGTTGTCTTTTTTGGTGCGTTTCCTTCATTGCAACTCTATTTCACATTACCCACTGGACGATTCCCATCACATGGTTTTGTTGTTGTAATTTGCACTGAGGTTCCTTTAATTAAAGACATTTTTGACGTCAGTTCATTCTAAGGTCGGGGGTTATAAAAACACTGTGGATGCAAGCTGCTTAGCTGCAGTCAGTGTCATTCAGAGGTAAGGAAATCGACCTGTTTGAGTGAAAACAAGCTCACTTTTCTTCCTGCTGCCATTTAAAAAACTATTGCCTCAAAGAGAAGACAGAAACACTGCAACAAAATCAACACGTAAATTTGAAGTGATCATTTGTCGCTTTGGTTATTTGATTTGTGATCTTGGGGAAAAACAGGAATATAATCTACTCTTTAAATCACCAGCATTTTCATTTATGTTCACAGAGCTCCTATGAGGCTGGAACTCTGGGTGAGGTCCGACGGATGTCAATTAAAGGGCTATTTAAATATTTAAGCAACAAAGTTTGCAAGTCGTCCCTCGGGTGCAGTTATTGGAGTGGGGGTTAATGCTGCCTCAGCTCTCCAAGGAGCAGCTGAATGCCAGGCAGGCAGCGTGGATAGTTGGGAGGCATCTCGGCTAAGGTTACAGTGTGAATTAAAGCTGACACTAAGAAGCGCTCCTCACAATGACCTGCAGAAAACAGCAGACAAAAGAGCCTATTTTAAGGCAGGACAAAGGAGAGGTTAGTGGAGATACCTGAGCCCAGGCTGGCCTAGTCAGCGTGTCTGTGGAAGGACGAATGGCTGGTGCCGCGGGACCGCCGCAGCTAGACCCGGCAGGAGAAGAAACACACTGAGAAGCACATTCCTGCACAGCCATAACACCCCAAAGACATATGAGATGCACACACATGCATACACACAAGAATATCCTGAGCACAAGCTGTAATTTGTAAGACATCATTTTTGGTATTAATATCAGTGTTGTCAGTGGTTGTGACTGGTGGAGTTCCTGGTTTCTGGTCCCACACACTCACTCACACACGCACACACACACACACACACACACACACACACACACACACACACACACACACACACACACACACACACACACACACACACACACACACACACACACACACACACACACACACACACTGTGCATTTCATAACAGTTCAAAAAAGAGTGGGATTGTCAACAATCTGTTATGCTCCCTGGAGGACTTTGTCAATCGGAAAACCATATTTAACCTTTCAGATCTTTTCCAAAATGTAATTTTCTCTGCAGCGAAAACTTACTCAATCATTACCATTGACATTTTGTGATGAAATTTACGGTACCTCAAATGCTCCGGCTCTCTCGTAGCAACCGCTCAAGCCCCCCCAACCCCCAAACTCTGCCTATGAATGCTTGTGAATTCCACGAGAGTTTGTGCTATCTCCCTTCATCTGCTGTCACCATGGTCCTCAGCATGCTTTCACCTCCATCCTAATCCCCCACTTCATCTGAAAGTCAGGATGACAGCTCTGGCTCTTGTCCTCTCGCTGTGTGTTTGTGTTCACTCTTTGCGATTTTCAACAGTATCCACCTGTTCGTGGATGAAGTGGGGGGGCTGCAGATAGACAGGTACAACTAATTGATGGAGTTACTAATCTTCACGCTCAGTTCTTCCAATCATTTAGTCTGTTGATACACATATCAATAATCTCCATATTATCAGACTAAGTTCTTCTAACATTTGATAGATAGTTAATCAAATGACCAGTAAATAATTTCCTTCGTGCCAAGCTGACAGCGACTTGGTTAAAGTAATTACTTTGTGCAGACATCTCCTAGGGGTGCAAAGTGTCCAGACACATTCTTAAACCTGCACTCTGCGGGTCACAGCTCACTCTGGTACCACACTGTTTAAGATACCTTATGAAACAGTATCTTCATATTTTCTGTGTCACTGTCTCTCTTGAGGCACATTCTTGCCGTTTTCTGAGATGCCGAGGAGGAGCTGCAGTCTTTAAGATTGTTGACAATGAATGCCAAATGCTATCGAGCTAACCACTTAATAGTAAAGATTGCCTTGACATTGTAAAGTTATCAAGGCTCTGAATGGTGATGGGAGGACCTTTTCTTTACAGAGAAACCGTTTCTCACAAATTAATACATAGATGTGCAGAAAGACCTGGATGTGGCATCGTTGCTCAACCTTGCTTCCAATTTGGTCCAATAAAGCAACAGAAATTGTCTGGCGGCCCAAATACTTCTAAATAATCCTGTTGACAAACTGCAGACAAGAGCTGTACTATAAATGTTTGATCCACGGAAAAGATTGGATATAAAACAATAACTCACATACAGGTGTAAAACCTTTTGGTTGCTTTACTTCTTCTTACAGGTTAGAATTAGGTAGGACATGACCAGTAATGAAAAAAATGGTTTCAGTAACCAATGACTGTTTCAACAGGGTAATGTGAATATTGTTTCTTAGACAGACTTAAAGAAAAAAATAGTATTATAAAACATTTTAAATAACTGAATAATGTAATCCATATTTTTTACATTTTCTATTTAAAGACAATAATAAAATACATGTGAGGAAGATGTCCTACATTTGAGCATTTCAGTCTACTATACAATGCCAAAACAATTTTTCAAAACATCAGAAAACTTATTCATTTCATAATTGACACCCACACTTTTCATGTGACCTTAAATGTATTACTATTTTATTTTTTTTTAAAGAATTTTTTGGGCAACCAGTGCCTTTAATACAGTGACAGTGCAGGTCAGAAACAGGGAGACAGAGGGGAGGACGCGCGGCAAAGGGACCCAGGCCGGATTCGAATGCGGTCCACCGCATGGGAATCAAACCCCAGTATATGGCTGCCTGCTCTACCCACTGAGCTATACGAAGGCCAAATGTATTATTATTTTAAAAGTGCATTTAGTATATGATTCAAAATTCCTTATTCATATATTCTTCAATTCTGTCCTTAGTAAATAGTAAATATGGCCAAGCTGCTACTTCTTCACATTTTTCAGTCCTAATGACGTGCATTTTAATAAGGAGTTTATATAGAGACAACTCTTAATATTAGATGCAAAGCCTGCTCACAGTGCACAGTCAGACAGAGTAGCCCCAGCAGGAAACCAGCAGCTTATATGTCTCCGGTCTCTACTGATTAACATGGATAACTTTGACCCACAGAACGGGTGAGGATTCCTGTCTAATTGAATTACTGTCAGTCTCATGGCCTCCAAATGTTGTCTTGAACTTATACCCCTCTCTGTTGCCAGAAACTATTTACATTCTATATGTTGGAGGGTTTTTTTTCTTTTGACTTAACTGCAATTTAAGTTAAGGTCTGGTACAGAGTGGCTGGCTACAAAGGATGGCTGTTTTACTTTGCCAACAACTAGACAATCAAGCAGTATATGTTCACGAACCATACGTCTGATACATACAAAATGTAATGACTTTGTATAGTTGTCCTGAATTAAAGCCGTGTGATACAATCCTTCATAAACCCCTTGGATAGAAACACATGCTGCTTTTGAGAAAGAAAATCAAGTTCTGAAGAAAAAGTAAGCTTTACATGATTATACAGAACTAAACACCTGCTGTGTTTTTGCCTCTATATACACTTAAATGGCTATTACATTCAATGAAGCTTAACCCATGAGGGCTTACAATACGTAATCACAGCTGTAATCTAGAAGAGGACTGACAGAGGTTGAAGAGGAAAACTCGTTGTTGAGTGTGAGTCTCATTCTTACGCTACGGTCAAAGTTACGTCACTTATTGCATTGCTCTGGAATGAGGTGCAAAAACATGGCTGCCAGCTCACTTCCCCCTCAGGCCCTTCAAAAAATCAAAAGGCAGGACTAACATGGCGTCTCATGCATGTTATTCATTCTGCATCATAGAAAAACTCAATATAAAGACTTCTCAGCAAGACGTGTCCCCAGCGGATGAACGTTGTTTCACTTGTTAGCATCTCGCAACAGATCCCTTATAGAAACTGCATTTGACTTTTCAAGTCCTGCAGCCATGAACATTGTATTAAATATGCATATCTCAAGTGTCCACGTCTGATTCCAAAGTGGGCAGTCTAAGATTTATGGCGCCATTGACCCTCATTGCTTTGCTGCTTCCTCAAGAGAACCTGCCACAGGCTGTGTGCCAAATGCTTTAAAATTTTAAAGAGGTGATGAAGAAACTGTCCAGAGGAGAGACTTCCTTCCTTCCTTCCTTCCTTCCTTCCTTCCTTCCTTCCTTCCTTCCTTCCTTCCTTCCTTCCATCCTTCCTTCCTTCCTTCCTTCCTTCCATCCTTCCTTCCTTCCTTCCTTCCTTCCTTCCTTCCTTCCTTCCTTCCTTCCTTCCTTCCTTCCTTCCTTCCTTCCTTCCTTCCTTCCTTCCTTCCTTCCTTCCTTCCTTCCTTTTTTTCCTTTTTCCATTTTTATTTTAAGACAACTCGCCATTCAAATGTATTTGTGGTTATGTATATATGGAAATTTAGGGAACATTAGATAAGCTTTTCTCTGTAATATCCCTATAGGACCACCAGTTTGGATGAAATGAAGAAATCCTTGGCTAAGCTTGCAATATATAGTTCTCTGATACAATGATGTGCAAATGACCAATAATCTCTGCAGTACATGCCAAGACTGCAACCCGAGATATTGGAAACTCCATCATTGCGATTGCCATGTGAGCAGCTTTGCCTGCGCCTTTTTTTCACAGACCACAGGATAAAGGAGGCTCAGGGATGGTGAGGGGTGATTTTTTTTCTCTAGGCTGCTTGCTGCAAGCCAAACACCTGCATTCTTTCCAGGCTCTCTGGAGGACTCTGACTTTGACCTCGGCCTACGAGTAAAAGGGTATCTAACTTCTTCAAAATGTCAGAATGCCACCTAACTCTATTGTTCCTGACATGTTGCCTCCACAGAGGCTCGGATAAAGAAACACCTTTCTAAAATCGGCTTGGCTACCACTTCTTTCGAAGAGCAATGGAGGAAACAAGAACTCCCATATTCTCACAGCAGCTCTCTGATTTGTCCACACTTACTGGTAAACTGATAAAGTACTGTGCCAATACCTCTGGAGTGTCTCATAAATGTTTTGTATTGACCTTAAAGCTTTTGCTGACCACAAACAGGCGGGGGGGCATGTCTCTTGTGAGTAGGAGATGATTTTCTCCGGCAGGCACACAGGATCACTGTCTTGCTACTAAGCTGACCTTCCACAGACGGCAGCACCTTCCATTGCTCCAGGCCTTCAGCCTGAAAATCTCTCCTCGGGAAGATGGATTGGGTTCCAGGACCCTGTCCTCTCCTGGGACTGACCCAACCGGGGGAACAGGGGGCTTTCATGGGAGATCACAGGTGCTTATATCCAAAATGGCAATTTTCTTCTTCCATAATTCCATGTTACTGCATTACCAGATCTTATCGTGAGGCCAGTATCTCATTCCTGAGGTTTTAGACGTTAATGAAAGATGCTTTGCCTCCGGCCACTGGGGGCTAAATCAACAAGCCTAGGATTCCTGTTGGCCTTTGTAGGAGAATACCAAAGGCAGAGAGTGGACTGAGCTGAGGTCAGAGACAAAGCATGGAGCTGAGGATGGAAATGCTGCGCCCAAAAGCTTGTATGCAATCTATTGTAGTGGTTCCCAACCTTTTTTTGTCAGACATACTCGAACAGCCCTGTCAAATGCACTCAATCAGTGACACCACCTGTCGTGTTCCAAAAGCGTTCATTTCAATTGGTTTTAAACAGGATGCTAATACTTTAAATTATTTATACAATAATGGTTTTATATAATTGAACTGCTTTTGTACTACTCCCACTTGGACAAGCTGGACGTTTGCTAGAAAAACATTTACCCATTAGGTTGAGTTATTTCAACTATTTACCAATTAGCAATCTATTTTAACCATCCGATGGCTAATTGTGTAAACCACTTATCCATTAGCCTGATGTATTTCAATTTAACCTAACTGTTTCAACCCCATATAAGCCTAATTAAAGATGTTCAAACATTAACTTTAGCCAACAGTTTTAAACAGTTATTAGTCTCCTTGAATTATTTCAGTAAGTGGATATTTAATGCATAACACGTTGTTGAATAAGAAATAGTTTTAAATGGTATAAATACATAGCCTTTATATTCCACAGATCTATTATTTAACCTTCTAGCATAAGGCTCGAAATTAACTTTATGGCCTTCTCAGCTCAATAAATTCTTACAATTTTTTGTAGGTGTATCAGCCATTTTAGGCCTTTATTTTTTTCATGTAGTTTTTTTACCAATATTATTCAGGTTATTTTTCTCCCCAATCTTCCCATGTAGCCGAATCCACACACCTGCAAAAGTACAAGTAGGGGGATACTTAATCTAGTGCTCACTAGTAAGCCGTTTTTAAGATTATTACCCTGTTTATCTTTCCCATGTCACACAAGGTAATTGTCCATAGCGTTCATACTATACATTTAAATTAACAGCTAAATATTAAAATAAATGTACTGGATTTGTCCACCATGTTATCATAATACAAAATGATTTCCATATTATTACGTTCATTGGAGAATTTAAACATTTTACCGTTTATGTCCTTTGTGAGGGTTGGAATAAGACTTGAATGACCTCAACAATATGTGTTGAGGATATGTAATTTCAGCCACTTAGGATCATTAAAAAGAGATCATATTGAATATCACTTCTAGAGAGGGAAAGAGAAAGCGAGAAAGAAATAAAGAGGAGATTTGTTTGTCAGTCAATTCCGACCCACTCAATCTCCTTAGCCTTGTGAAAGAGGGGGAGAGAAAGGGTCGGGGTCAGCTTTCTGTAAATCTTCTGATGAAATGTTGACAAAACAGCCAATTTTCTGTAATTCTGCCGCAGCCGTCTTTCAGCAGCTTACTCACTCAGAACCCCTTCATTTCAAACAGCAGCACACTGCGACCTCTGACATGTATCTCGTCCCTGACTCCTTTGGCCTGGCAGAAAGACAGTAACAGTTGTGCCTTTTAGGTCAGGTGGATGCCGTTTAAGGAGCCAGCTTCATAAAGGACGCCTTTGTCTCTCAAACAGGCTCTCCTGGGCCCCAGTAAAAGGATAAGAAATGTAGTTAATAGCTCAGGAGTGGCCTAATCATCAGCTGCCATTACTGCTCCAATATCAGCAGAGATGACAGACTTATCAATAACAAAGGCCCAGCTGAAGCCTGCACCGCTCTGTCATTTTGATCTTTGCTCCACTAATCAGAGCTTTCATTTGAGCTAAGCACCGGGCAGCACACCTCTCATTCTCTTCATGCTGTGCCAGATATCACTCATCTTTACAAGCCACTCTGTATTCCCTCAACCCCAGGCCACCATTTCCACAAATTGCCTTAATTTCTCAGGCAAATATATATGACACATCTGAGAGCTCATTACGCTTGCAATGCAAGTGATTATTTAACTTACTGGTAAAACTATCTTAGCTTTTTAGGTTCTTTCTTAAATGGCTTTGGTTGGAGTCCAACTGATTCTTAAAATTAAATGAAGATAAGTCAAACTGACTATCATTGTGGAATACGTTTAAATACATATTTTATAAGCTTTTGCTGCATTTGCTATGATTCCAAAATCGCAAAAAGATTTTACGCATGTTGTTTATACTGTTTGTGTAATACAAGCGTCAACGGAGAAGTTACACTGTCATAAACATTTTGAGAACAAGACAAATAGTAATAAAGGGCAATCATCTATTTATAAAGTAGATAACGGTCTGTGTTATTATTTTCTCAGAAAGCAAATTGTCCCAATGCAGAATATTGCATTATGATAAAGGGGATGATGTATTTGCTTTTAATAGTGATATACATAGTTTAATGTCAATATTTCTATTGTTCATTCTTCCACGAAAAGCTCCTCCATCAAGGAGAAACCTGAGAGGGCCAAAGAGGTGCTCCCGCACCTGGACGAGCTGGCCCTTTCATTTACAGTCATGGTGAGGATCAGGCACTGACTGACTCAGACACCTGCTATTGGGAAATATGTTCTCCATCAGTGAGCTATAGACTATTTCTGGACAGGAGCACTGGGAGACCATTGTTCTCCCCGGCTCTGACAGCCAAGGTATTCTTGGACTGTTGGCACACATAGAAAACAGTGTGTTATTCATGTTAAGCCTAAAAATTGGGCTACTTATTCAACATTACCATACCAACTCCGGTTTGAGTGGTATTTGTTGACTGCAGCTGAATTGTTTGAATGCTTTTAATGTTGCAAAAACTGCCCACAAATACAAAACATCTTAAGAGACTACATTTAATGGAATCAAATCTGTGAGAAATGGGAAATCAAATCAGTATTGTAAAACGTGCTAGAGTTTATTAAACAAATGTCACCAATGTTCTTTCCAGACAAAGAATAAATACCTATCTTGCATATTAAGCATAACCTATGATCTGAAGCTAAACATACAACAGTGGAGCTCCTTATTCCCTCAGTTTGATACATGATATGCACTCTTTAAACAAATCATCTGGTCCCTGCTCCTATACAGTCTTATACAGGGGCAGGGGGTTTGGGGATTTTGCAATGTCATCTGGGATTAAAAAGGAGCAGCACATCAGAGCCCAAGGCCACACCACCTGGAGCCCCTATACGATCCCTGGCGCTGCACCACTCAGAACCAGCCCCATTAGCTTACCGTCAAATAATTCCTGGTCAACCAAATGACACTGAGCTAACAAAGCCCCATTTCAGAAAAGATTACAACTTCAACAGGAAACCCTTTGATTATGAGTTTGTTTGAAATGTTATCAATACCATGATCATTCCTGCGGATCAACAAAACCATCTCTAATCACCATGCCTTGGCTGCACTTTCAGTTGTGCATCCATCTCCAGAAAAGAAAAAAAAAGAAGCAAATTACGGTCGAGAATAGAGGAGTGACTTGTTTAACAAGAAGCACGTGCAATGACAAAGCGATTCCTTTCTCTACGTTGATCACCCACCTGCACACAGATTAGGTCAGATATTCACCTGAGCTGCCAACCTGTCACTCACACTCAGAAAAAAAAGAAACACACACAGAACACATTCATTTCATGTTAGTGCTTATAACAGACAAGACTTTTCCTGTCTCTTTTGCTAAGAGAAAACATACAACATATACACATTGGTGGCAAGAAGAATGTTAATGTAATACAATTAATTAAAGAACTATAGTCATCAACCTTTAATTGGGGTCAACAACACAATTAAATCTACCATTTACATACTGTACATGAAAGTGGATTCCATTTTTTTCTTAAAGATAAATTAACATACATGAATACCAATACACAGATTTGTATAAACAATTGTACTTACTGTTCTTGATTATTATATTAAAGTTCTACAGTTAAAAGGGACATCTCTTTGCATTAGTAGCATCAAAATAAAGCTAACTGTAACTGTTTTATCATAATTCTGCTTGAAGGTTACCTAGAGTAATTCTTATTGTGATCCTTGTTTTTTGATGTTCATTCTTGACTGTTTCTTAAAAGTTATTAATATTCAACAGTGTTGATAAAATACTTTGATCTTTTTCATAAAATGTCTTATTATAGTCTGCTTTTTCCGACAATTCCTTATTTGCAAACGTTGTTAATGTATTTATAATCCAGAATTTAATAATTATTGTATTGTATAATGGCATCTGATTGGTTGAATATTTTCAATGAAACGCTGATCCACTGGCCTCCACCTTTCGGAGAGTTGTGCATTATAATGAAAGGTACAATTAGGAGAGAAGGCGCTTATCAAGTTAGTCTCTGGCGCCCCTTTGTGGTGTTTATGCAGAACTGAATACATTCGTTTTCATTTCATAAAATCGGATTATGCAACTCATTCGAAAACACTTTAAAATAACACAGCAAATGGTTGAACAAATGAACTAGAAATATGCTTTGCAAAGCTGAAACGTTTGAAATTGTAGGAGACAACTTCACCGAATCAAACAGTATCTTAAAGGGTGCAGACCTTTTATATATTTAGTCAAATAGGTTAAACGACTTTCTTTTTTTTTCTTCTTTTTTAAAGTTTCCATCCTTAAATAAAGTTTGGTTGATTTAAGAATAAAGCCTAACTCTTTCTGTCCCTCAATGAATCTCGCCGTTTGTGTGTGTGTGTGTGTGTGTGTGTGTGTGTGTGTGTGTGTGTGTGTGTGTGTGTGTGCGCGCGCGCGCGCGCGCGTGTGTCTGTGTGTGTCTGTGTGTGTGACTAGGGGTTCAGCTGCACAGGTGCACAACTACATCGGTATAACCCAGACTTATGTCATCTTGGATTTTCATTAAAAAAAACTTAAATTATAAAATGTGTAGGCCTACAATATTTACAAGACCGGACGATGCACTAAATACAGATGCATTTAGTGTTCCCTTGTAGTGAAAGTTTTGCAATACAATCTACCACAAAAGCATGGAGGTAGTCAGTATACGAGTATGGCGGTAGCCACGCTATCTGTTGAAAACTATTTGGAGATCGGCTAAAGGCTGCTTTACATTATTTTTTTTGCGTATTCATATTATTATCCATAACGTCGGATATTCAGAACTTGATGTCTCAATACATAGGCTAAGACTGACATAAGCAAGGGAGGGGCTGCTGCAAAACACACTGATAGAATGAATGCAAAGAGCCAAAAGAACACTTCCTGTTGATGCAAAAATTGCAGCAGCAACTGTCTGACACATCTGGACTGGAGAGGGGGGGAGGCCTGGCTGTTAGCGAACTACTGAGGGGAATGGACAACGTTTAATGCTCATCTGCAAAACGGTGAGTAAAATGGACTTGAACGTTGAATTGAACTGGTGACACTAGGGCGCAGGCAATGTCCGTGCATTTTTGCTATGACAAGAAAAGTAATAGGGAAATAATTGCCTACGACCGTGCGGTACGAACTAGATGCTAGCTAGCGTTAGCCGCTACTTAGCACTACATGGGATGGTTGCTAGCTAAACTAGTCCAAATGGTAGCATAAGCAAGCTAGCACTGTAGCATGACAGCCAACATAGTTTGTACCCCCGTTCGACGTTGTAACTTAAGATACTAACCTATGAAATGTTGTCAAGCGTTTTCATAATCACAGAAAGCGTGTCCAAGCAATAAGACAACCCGGCACGAGTCGAAGTGTTAAGTCTGTTGGAAAGTTGGGCTGTTTTCTGAGATAATTGCTCGATTCTAGTCTAGCTAATGTAGCTAACGCTGTGGCAGTTAGCTTGTATCCTGCTTGATAGTTGGGTGGGTCGGCCCTTTTGAGTCGATGCAAAACATATTTCAAACAAATGTTGACTTAAGTTGGCGTAGATATGTAAAATGTTAGAGACGACGACAAAAAGTAAGTGGATGCCAAGCTAACGTTATTATTAGCTGCTTCGCTAGTTGACTTAGTATAGACCCCCCCCACCCCCCATCAATAGCTAACTAACTAACTACTAACAGAATGGTTTGTAGTAAAGTTTGAGACACCCCAATTTGCAATGTATCAGCACTGAATTTATGCTCAATAATAATACGATTTGTACTTATACACACCTTTCCTGCAAGAATTGCAGTCCAAAGTGTTTCACAGTTGAGAATTGACATCTCATAAAATAGTCACGGGAAAATGATATCACATAGAATACAGTTACCAATAAAAGACACGAGCATAGATAGAATATAATATAAAACAGATTACAATATAATATAAATTAATAGTGCATTAAAAGGAGGATATTGCAAATGCACATTGTGATCACAACTTGAAATAATGGCAGTGATGTCATGATATTAATGATTATAACACAAAATAAGGTGAATAAGGTTTAAGATGCATCAGTGCATTGAAAACGTGCAGTAGAGAGAAAGTGGCATGAACAGTACATGCTCAGTGTCCACTCCAATTTGGAAATGAGATACTTAATGTATTCACCTTAAACAATATTTAAACTCACTGTGTTGTCATAAACTAACAGGTAGCACTCACATTATCTACCTTTTTTGCAGAATATATGTCAAGCTAAAATGCTAAAGGGGTAGCAGTAGAAGCAAATTAGTCACATTAAATGTATTAATAAACGTAATGGTACGAAAAAAGTACAATGTGCAGACACAGCAGCTTATTCTGTATACCTTGCTTCATCTATTCTAGATCACCAAGGGCTAGGCCTATATATGACCATTTCTGTGACTTTAATTTGTCATGAAAGGCCCTTATCTGTTTAAGCGTTTGAAGCACTGTTTGGAAACAACAGCATGCTATATTCCAGAATAACCAGATATGTTAACTACAAAGCATGTCAGAACACAGTGGAGCCATACCAATTACGACGTATGCATAAGTAACCATTATGGCTCTGCACGCATTGAACCCTGTGTTTTATAGTCCCGTTTCTGTTTGGCATAAGCAGTAAAACTGTATTGGTCTGAACCACCAACTGAAATAAGTATTGTGCAATAATATGCAGCAATGTCTGGTGAAAACAGGACTCTGTGGTGGATCCTGGTAGTCTGAAAAATCTGCAATTGCTGCAGCATTCTCGGCTATATTTTTTCACCAATTGCATAATATTCCATGATTTAAAAAAAAAAAAAATGTTGTTAATGCCCATTATTTATTTCATATTTATTGTTATAGACATCAGGTTATTTTTTATCTAACACAACAGGTCAACTTATTTAGTTAGTCTAAATATTCTCAAGTAGTGTGGTATGCTTTATCATTTTAATACTATTTAGAGTAAAACTGACACTACATGCAGACATTTGCAGGGGTTTCCGCAGCAAACAATGGCTGACTTGGTTAAAGTATTTTCTACCATTTAGCAGTAATAAAACAAGGTTTAAGGGCATTGCATCAAATGTATTATTGCCATCTGTAATTGCAACAGCGGAATCACTGCAGGGTGGCTCTAGGTGAAAAGACAATGTGGCAGGATGATATCCTCGCTAATTACTGCAGGTCATTAAAACACTGTTTACGCTACAATTAAGACGTGCATTTGTCAAGGTTGATAGCACACAAAATGCTGAACATATTTTATTTTACGGCAATAAAGTGAACGTTTTGAAATCAACAGCGGCTCTTTCTCCTCACCTCCATGGTGCCGAAAGACACACAGCACTATGGCGGTGTGGCAAATAGGCGGCTATACTTTTCGTTCTTATTCCTTTCTTTCATACTCTTACTAGTTAAAAGCGTAATCAAGTTATGGCTGCCCCAATTAATCAGTGTCAAACATGAGACCCACAACAATATTCAAACCAATGCATGTTTATAAAAAGCAAGTTTACTGCTTGCAGAAGGCTACATGAAGACACCAGTCCTCCACCTGTGACTGTTCCATCCTTCACCCATCCTCAAACCAAAAGTTAACAGATTATTATATGTTAACAGTTCACTGGGTTAAAATCCAAAATACATTGACAACAAATCCTTTGCCATTGTCTTGACCTTCAACTCTGTTGACTCTCGCACTGTGAAGACTGAAATCCCACCTTTAGTGTATAATTGTAGCTCTGTCTTCTTCTAGAATTGCTAACACACCTTGCTTTGGGCTTCTTAATTAAATATGTTTAAGATTGCACTGTTTTAGAGGGTTCCTTGTACATTCATTCTTTAAGATTTTATACAAATACTAGCACTATTGTAAATATAGGAAATATCACTGTCAAATCAAGTTGTGATTTTGTCAAATCAAATTAATTTCAGTTGGTTAATCAGCCCTAGTACTGCGTCAGTTTTTAATGAATATGTTGTTTGGAAAGTATAGATAATGAGGAGGGGCTCGAGTAACTTTAATGTATCAACTTGTTAACAGGCTGAAATAAAAGTTATTTGTTATTCAGTACAAATCAAATGAGAGCACACCTTAAGGCTAAGTATACAATATTCAGCTCTGCATACTGAGCTCCCCCTATGCCTTAATAATATCTGCACTGCATGTTTTTCACCTCACATCACACCTTGAGTGTATGAGGATCTAGTCTATTTTTATCTTGCTTTTTACTATCTGTTTGAAATTGCTCTCCCAACCTTTGCTTGTTAAGCAATTCTGTAGTGGGTCTGCTGTGCCCCACAAGCTGTTTTTCAAAGTACGTGAAATGCTGCTGATGTTGAAGAAAGCAAACAATGCTTGCTGACTTAGATTTTTCTTCTTTTCCCTCCTTACTTGAGTGACGTGTCTAAGTTACTCGTTTTAGCGGATGTCCTACCACCAGAGTTATGCTGACCTTATAGTCATCCAAACTATTACAATGTACTCGGCATCCTTTAAACCTACCTACATAAAGCAGCTGTGTCATAAATGTTTATTACTAAAGGCAACTTGAGCCACATACAGAATTTTTGAGCTGAGTTAAAACATTTTCAGTTTTCCCCACTTGAGCCAAGCATGTGACCCTTACCCAGCATGTGCATCTCAACTACTGAGCATACATTCTTTGGCTGCCCTTCAACTTGGCTCCATTCAGTAGCAAGCTTTTGGCAGACATTACTGGTATGTTTAACTGTATGAACATGCTGAATTTGAAGGCTGGTAATGGGGGAGTGGAAATAATATACATTAGACCTTCTTAGTATTCTCTCCGTTTCGCTACGTCTTTCGCTCTCCTATGCCAGGAGGAGGGCATATGGCTTGTTTGACAGGTGTTTTGGCAAGCTTTGGCAACTAGAGAAAGTGTTTACTTTCCCAAAGTGCTGATACGGACTCAATGCGCAGAATATCTTGCTGAATTGCCAGCGAGGGGCAGAGAAGGAGGGAGGAGGAGGTGCAAAGGGAGAGAAGGGCAGATGGAGTGGGGGGAGAGGAAGGTTGAGCTGGAGAACTGTCGCATACTAAGGGTTTTGAATTATTTGCTCATACAAACATTAAACGACACAGTTGGTAGGGTAGCATTTAACGGTTAGGTGTAACCTGTTTCTGCTGAAAAGATTTGTTTAGTCAGATAAGCTCAGGCTGACTCAATTATTTTGAAGCAGACATTGCCATGGTCCAAATCAAAAATCAAAAAGCTTCTGTATTATTATTTTTTTAGCCCATGGCTGGTGGGTTGCTAATAGACTTGATGAATAATTGTTGTTGAATAAACAAGGCTGCTAATTACATTTCATTTAGGCCACGTCATTTTGAAATTTAAAAACGTTTATAATAAAATGGAAAAATCTGAAAATACTGGGATCTCATCAGCAAAGAGTTAGCAAATACTCTGAATATGAACATGAAACTCCTAAAATAAAAGCAAATATCTGAAACTGCAAACAGGAGAGAATCCACAGAGAAGTAAACTCAAACTAAAGTGCACAAACAATAGGCTTTCTCTCACTGGTGGACATTGTACCCAAAAAACTGTATATAAAAATATTGTTTACATCTCAAATGGACAATGAAAAGGGAATAGTAATATATACATCATTAACATACTTTTTGATATGTTTTCTCAAAAGAGAGCGCACTGTGTCCCCTTTGAAGCATCAACACTGTTCCAGGGAGGGTCTGATGTATCACTGTGTGAAAATGGTGAAGCTGAAGCGTGATTGTAATGGCTTAAATCTAATTCAATAAGAGGCTGTTACGTTCACTAGGTAGAATAATAGGAGCAAGCTAACCACAGTTTGGCAGAAGCCTTCAAAAAGGTTCTGCTTCGTAGGATAGCAGCAACAGGCAAAACAACTTTTCTTCTTTCGCTGCCAAATGGTTCACATACCTTTTATCTTCATCCAGTCGCAGTCGTTTGATCTTCATTCTGATCGTGTCTTTGGATGACTTCTTTCGTTGTTGTGACACTCCCTTATGTACTTGCAATACTTCATGGGAACGTGGTGCCACTTCCAGAAAACAACCAGTATTTACAGCCCTTCTATTGCTCTTCCTATATGTTGCTCTAAGAAAAACACCTTTTAAAGATTATTTTTATGGTTATTTTAGTTGTTGGGGTTGGGGGGGGTGTAGTCGCTGGTGAGTGCCTTTTAGTCTTGTGTTTATTAAATAAACCTGTAGAGTCACAACTAACTTACGGGTTTATGTTAGGGATCTTCATCTCCAGTTTTTATGCCACCGGTCTTACTCATTTAATATAAAGTATCTAATGATATTGAGGCCTAAATCAGCAGAAGTCATTACATTTTATTAAAATAAATTATGCTTCACAAATGAATAACTGCGCAAAACATGCCTGCATGGAAAGGGTTATTTTGTATTTATCATTTATAAAATAAATATTAAGGTATGACAGAAACACCTGTAATCTTTTTCTTCCAATGTTGGTTTCTCTAGTGCAGCATATGTGTGAGTTACCTGACTGTACTCTGCTGAATGCATATTTGTGTTGTCTGTACATATACGTTTACTGGTGATTACACTCATATATTACTCTTATTGGCTCTTTGCTCGCAGGGCCTTTGTTGCACTTGCCGTGGCGTTTGTGATTGAGAGCGGTCCGTCTTCTCTGGGCGGGGGCTGGGCTCTGCCCGCGGTGAAGCACCATACATGACAGCAAACCTCACACTGAGCTGAAATGAAACGAGTCCACATAAATGAGGTAAATAACATCAACAACCTTAAAAGTCTCATGCTGCTCGCTGCTGTTGTTTATGGTGTGTGGTGCTTGGCAGTGCAGGGCTCAGCCTTCCTAATCTCAGCGAGCTCAACAGAGTGGAGGAGGAGCAGTATCCGGTAGGTTAGTAGTCTGTTGGCCATCCCGGGATGCTGTTGTTCTCTCAGATATATGAAAAAAATACTGAAATGTGTATCCAAATACACTTGAGTGACAGTTCGTATACCTGGGCGGCCTGCCCAAGTATATCTTACATGCGGGAAACACTGGCATTGAGCTTAAATTGAAAAGGTTTTCATGAGAGATAGTGACGAAGAATGCTGTCTGTCAACATGACACATTAGGACAGAGTGATCTACTGTGGAACTTTAACTAATTCGCAGGGCCTTGTAGAGCTACAAAGTGGAGTTTTCGGAGTGCATCTTCTCTAATCTCTCATTGTGTATGAGAAAGGGCACATGTTGCAGGCTTTCCTGCTAGTAAAGCAGTACTCGCAAGATTGGAAATCCAGAAATCAGACTTTTGCTAACTTCTGATCACCTCCCTGAGAGAAACATTCCCTGAGCTCACAGCTTTGCATGAAATGACTCTGTGTTGCTGGTAATTCCAGTCCCCGCTGTTGCAGTAAAGGAACGAGTAATTCCAGTAAATCATTTTTGCAAAATGTGCGTCTCACCCAAGCAATTATGATTCAATCTTTGTCCTTCAGATATAAGAATTTGTACTCGCCTGAATCAAGATCTCAATATTTAAGCACACGTTGTGCAGTCCCACTCTATAGTACATTTATAAATGTGGCTGTGGAGTTCTTTAAAGATTGCCCCTGCCCTCCTGAACAATAGAGGCTGCCCAGTGCTGGATTATTGGGGATGAGGCTGTCAACAAATAGGAACATCTGATACAGCAGTCAATGCTGGCTGCAATTCCTTCAGTGTTGTTTAAAAAGAAGCCTGTCCTCTTCAAACAAGTTTAAACTAATACTTTTCTGTCTTTTCTTTTTTCTCCTTTTCCCATCAGGCAGCCGACAAACTGGAGAAACATATCCAAGAGATGGACGACGGCAGTTACATCGAGTTCGATGTGCCGGAGTTCAGTAACACGGTTCTGGACCAGCTCAATCAGCTGCGGCTGCAGGGGAAGCTGTGTGACATCATCGTTCACATCCAGGGCCAGCCGTTTCGAGCCCACAAGGCCGTGCTGGCAGCGAGTTCACCCTATTTCCGGGATCACTCGGCACTCAGCACCATGAGTGGCCTTTCCATCTCGGTCATCAAAAGCCCTGAGGTGTTTGAGCAGCTTCTTGCATTCTGCTATACGGGTCACATGTCCTTGCAGCTCAAGGACATTATCAGTTTCCTCACTGCGGCCAGCTTTTTGCAGATGCAAGCCATCATTGACAAGTGTACCCAAATCTTGGAGAGCATCCACTCCAAGATTAGCATCCCAGTCAGTGTCTGCAGCCCAGAGAAAGATGACTCCCAGACCAGCGGCAACGGAGTTAACGACAGCAACCTCTTTGTAAACCCTACCCAGATCTCCCCCCCTTACTACTCCCGGCAGAGTCAGGCAGGACATGAGGTGCGCTTTGAGCTGCCAGGAAAAACCCACGGCCGAGGCCGACAGCAACAAGAGGAAGGCCAGTCGGACCGAGGCAGCAGTGATAGTGTGTCAGAGCATGATGCTCCCATGGAAGGAGAAATGGAGCAAGTGGAACTGATCGGCAAAGATGGGCAGGTAACCGACGTGCACGTGAAGATTGAGAAGACCGAGAGGCCCACTTACTCAGATAGTTCCTCAGCCGGTGATGATGGGTACCACACAGAGTTGGTAGACGGAGAGCAGGTACTGGCTGTAAGTGTGGGATCTTATGGTCCAGTCATCCAGTCTGCTGCCTATTCCTACTCAGGGCTGTCCACCCCCTGCTTCGTCAATCTCAGCAACTCCAGTCCCTCCCGCTCCATTCTCAGTGGCTACAGAGGTGGGCGAGCCCGAGCGAAGCGTCCCCTGGGCATCCCAGCAGGAATGCTGAGTCATATCAAACCAGGCTCGGATGACAGCGAATCAGTCGTGGGACCCACAGGCCTGGAGAATGATGTTCGAGAGCGCAGCCTGCGGAGCCAGTGGTACCCCTACAACGAGAGACTTATCTGCATCTACTGTGGTAAGACCTTCAATCAGAAAGGGAGCCTGGATCGCCACATGCGCCTGCACATGGGAATCACCCCCTTCGTTTGTAAATTCTGCGGCAAGAAGTACACAAGGAAAGACCAGCTGGAGTACCACATCCGTGGCCACACGGACAACAAGCCCTTCCACTGTCAGATCTGTGGCAAATGCTTCCCGTTTCAGGGCACCCTTAACCAGCACCTGAGAAAGAAGCACATGGGAGCGTCAGAGGGCAGTAATCATATAGACTCTCCAGAGACCACAGAGGGAAGCTCAGGTCAGAAGGACCAGGAGGAGACGCCTGAGGGGATCGCCTTTGAGGCACAATATGCAGAGGAGGCACCGGCCAATGAGGAGGAGAGTTCAAAATGCAGTCCAGAGGAGGCTCAAGCCTCAAGATGTGATTTTTAGGTCCTGCTTCAGGTTAAGGAAGCTTTAAGAAATGTTTATCTTAACTCAACTTAAAGGACTTTTTTCTTTTTGAATCAGCTCCCTCTACTATAGACATTTCTTGCGTCAAGGGGTTTCTGTCCGTTTGTGAAAGTTAGATGTTGAATGCAGAGAGGAAATGGGTGCTTTATAGAAATTTGATTCTTTCAAGCAAAGGGAGTAACAACTTACTATTTTTGAGGAGGTCCCAATAATCAAGACCCCTTAATTGATTTATCTTTTTATCTTTCCATGTTTTTTAAAACATATTTACAGAGTTATATAGGCATGTTGCAATAATTGATAATGTGAAAGCTCTGGTAAGATGCTTGTCATATCACCTTTTTACCTGACCTGTTTTTGCACATGTGGCCACAGGAGGTCACTTACTCACAAGGAATGATTTTTCTGCCAGTGCAAAGCTTCGTGTGACATATCCGTTCAATACCTCATGATACAACTACATACTCATAACAGACAGTATTTTAACTTAATGAACTCACCAGGTTCTACCTCATAGCCAAGAACCTACCAGGCACAGACGTGTTCACCGTTTGAAATCCGTTTATAGGTTGTATGTACAGTATCTTTATTGCCAAACCCTGTACAGAATACCCTCTCAACACAAAGCCTTGATACTTATGTGAAATATTCCTTGCTGATTGTATGGATGCGGGACACAGTCCTTGTCAAATGTTTCTCGGTCAGCCAGGTTTAAATGATGTTTAAGAAGGTGCTATGTTAGCAGTACAGTACATTTGCTAGCTTTGTTATTTGTTTCTGCAGACAGAAAGACAAATGGCCCTGCATATTGTCAACATATGAGTTTGCTGTCTTATAACGTTTGATCTTCAAAACACTTAAGAATTTTATCTCTCATCACTACTGCAGATCTCACCCGGCCGTGGTTTCAGACGCTGTCACCCATGTAACGGGTGAAATACGTCCACACAGTGAAGTCATTTCTATTTCTCTATACTCTGCAGACTTTCACTGAATTATTGTATTCGTAAATTGTTTTGTCCTGAGACAGGCTTCTAGGTTAATACTCAGCATCCGACAGAGGCAGGAGTTGTCATTGTCAGCTCAGCACAGTAGGAACAGCTCCGGATCTGTTCCCATAAATCAACATAGTATACTCTTCTGAATTATATGCAAACAGAATGAACAAAGGAATCTCAGCCATTTTGTCATGGTTATTTATTCCATTATTTCAAAGAGCTCTTGCTTTGCTTCCTTCTTCTTTTTTTTTTGCTTCTGTCCCACCTTTCTACGATGGGACGATTGATCTGTGATCGTTTTCCTCTGCAGTGGTTGGGGTCAGACGCAGACTTGCAACATGTTTTCCTCATTTGTCAATCCTCCTTTATGGTGTTGACATTGGGGTGGCACAGCTAGATTAAGGCTAAGAGTTAATGTTAGAAGTAGCTGGTGATCCAAAGTATGATGCACTTTGCAGAGTTGGGGGGAGGGACGGGGGTTGTGCCATTGAGAAAATGTGCTCATTTCTGTCTTAATTGTGATGTGGCAGGGTAGGACAGCTAGATGGACAGCAGTGCTTCTGCCTATAAGTAAATGTATAATAATCTTTAAAGAGACTCTGCTATCTCATGAATACTAGCGTCATGCATATGGCTGCATATTATATCCAGTTTGAAACACGGGATCAGGGATCGGGGTGTTGTTGATATATACAGACTTGGGTTTTATTTCCATTCTGATTTAGGGTAATCTGTATTTTACAGTTAATGCATTAACGGCACTTAAAGGCCTGATTGATTATCCTGTTATATTTAGGACATTTAAAGCTCAGCTGGTTGGTCACTTTTGTGCTGTCATGCTTTTCCTTTTTTTTTTTTTTTACCATCCAGCTGTTAAACACCTTTTTTGAAGTGCACCTGCTATATGCTTTTATTTTGTCCAATCCAGTCCATGCTGAATTTGTGTCAATGAATTGGGTTTGATTCTTTTTTTTCTTCACAGTTTACATATAATTTTCTACTCTGTGTGTGTGTGTGTGTGTGTGTGTGCAGTCGGTGGGAGAATATTGTGTTTTGTTTCTCATGTCTGACGTCAAGCGTGCAGTCCGTTTTTTATTCCAGTGAATGTGCGGTCATTGTCTTCACTCGTTCACAGTTAAGATAGCGAACCAAAATGTAGGGAATTTGGCAAAGGTCGGTATAGCTAGCTTTTTCATTATCTTTGTGCGCCAGGGTTCATCACAAATACTTTTGTTTATCACACCCACAGTCTGTCATCTTGGACAGTCCTTTTTAGATGAATGTGGAGTGTTTTTCTGTCGGCCGCTGATGTGCAGGTTTGACAGCTGATAGGACCTCACCAAAATCAGTCGCTGACTCGTTTGAATCTGCCTATGCCGATTACACCTCAACCAGAAAGAAATTAGGAAATGTTCAAACATCTTTGTCAGTAACGCTTTGTGAGTTAAAGGTACAAAATGCTAAAATAATTTTGTGCCATAAGTTCACACCAAAGACTAAAGGGGGATTTTTAACTTTTGACTATCACATGATTGAATGCTCATTTAAAGAAGAATACGTTTTTAGTTTAACGTAGGACTAGTCCATTGCTATTTGCAAGGAATGCACATTTCCCAGCTTATAACAATCACTTGTGTACAATTTGAACAATTTGCTAAGAAGACATTAAGCAGCGAAGTCATAAAAAACACAATATATTAAGCCATACAGAAGCTGACGATATAAAAGTTGTGCAATAGGTATTGTAATTGTTCAAAGCCAATGTAAACAAAAGAGAGACTTCACACATAGTGGCATCTTTAACTTAGTGCCTTGCCACAAGCTTTACTTTTAAGATACTGGCACTTCCTGTGCCTCTTTCATTTTCTAACGGATTGAATAGAGCGATTATAGAGCACGGCCACAGCGTTAATTTAAAGTGGTATCAAGAATGAATACAAAGGAATTCATTTCATCTTTGTCCTGTTGTTTTCCAGCTCAAGTCCTGTGCCCTGATCTTGATCTTTATTTTATAGTTTTTGCAATCATGGAACGGATTTAAATTTTAATCTGATTTTGTAGCAATTAATTACAATCAAATGAGGCGGTCTTGTTCCCTGCGAGCCATGTCCCATGTTCGGAGGCTTTACTGTATCCCTCCTCTCTAACCACTCTGGACAATCTTAACAATGTACTGTATTTTGGCATTTCAATGCAGGAAGGAGATGCATGACAAACACTTGTCTACTTCCGCTCTGTTCACTCGGAGCATCTGGCAGGGGAACAGCTGCTTGGCTATTTAGCCGATTATAAACTTAATATTTGTGGAGAAAAAAAAAAGCTTACCCTTATATATTGTAGCTGAATTGCACGTTGCTCAATCACAAAATTGTATGAAATTGCCAATGGATCATTTTTTTTACTTGTATTTGTGTCATCAATTGTGCACTTACAGTTTTTTTTTTATAGTAAATACCAATTCCATCCGGGAAGTCTAGTTTATCTCTGTAGTTTCCCTTAAGGGACTGAGCTAAAATGCCCTCAATCACTTTGGAAGGGACCTTTCCCCCTTAAATGGTGCTTTACAAGAGTCAGATTTGTTCCTGTTTTTTTTTTTTGTCCATATAATCATCATAGGTGAAGGAGGGCAAATTGTTTTATTGCTTTTCATGAACTCTAGTTACTAAATGTGATACACACTTATAAACCAACTTAACTTGACACTCAAATCAACTCCAAACCTCGGAGAGGAGCAGGAGACGCATTATGGGCCACAAGTAATCAAATGGAGGTGTTTACAGGGAAGGCTGTCAGACTACTTTTTGAAATTGCAGCTCGTCCTATTCTTTTTATAATAAACTCACTTCAGGTAGTTTACAAACACTGATATAGGCTTAGAAAAAAATCTTAAGTCTTCCATAGCTTTTCTGTCAGTTTCTGTCCACTGTGTATTTTAAGAAAAAGCAATAACCTTTTTAAAAGCGGTGTATCGGGATCATCAAGCCTATTGAAATATTGACCTGTCGTATATCAAACAGACTTAATGTCAGGGAGCTAGTGAATTGAAGTAAGACCAGGGCAATTTGATATTGATGGATCTTTTTATATATATTTTCTGAAACTTGGACAGGTTGACTTTCCTCTTCAGAAGAAATATATTTAAATGAAAAAGCGATGTTGCTTGCTGGTGTTATAAATGCTCATCAAAAGCCAGTGGTAGACAGTAAACTGCAACACAAGAAAGGAGTGCTTGGTTCTCAAACTCAGTGGAACTGTTCAGAGTTGCACCTCCAGCTGTGTCAAATATTGAAAGGGATTTTGGGCTATAAAGCCACTGTTAGGGAGCGGGCTGTCTGTTATCATGGGGAGGTTCAGTGGTCTCCTTCAGCTCCTCGGGCGCTGAGACTGCAGCTGTGGTTGTTTAGGACAAGGGGGGAGATTTCAAGTCAATATATTGTTCCTTCTCCCTTTACAACTCCCTAAACTCTACACTGCACTGTCTCTGGCTCATATGTATTTGGTGACAAGGCAAAAAAAAATCTTAGAACTCAGGGTATATAATGTTAAAAGTGGTCTAATTGGACATATGTGTGTCCATAGTATAATTGTGCACTTCTCTTCAGGTGGGGAAACAAGTCCTCAGTCAGTGGTTCCCAAACATTCTGCCTCAACGAGCCCATATTTTCCACAGAGCTGAAGCTCGGGGAGCGCTGGAGACCACGTACCGAACCATTATTGCAGACATGCCCTAACTCCTGTTTTGTCCACTCTACACACAACCTCACAACCCAACTGTGAACCTCATAACTCTACTGTTTTGTACAACTATGAAGTAAATGAAGCTAGCTAGAGCTGATGTATCTATTGCCATTTATGAATTTTATTTTATAGCATGAAATAAAATATATTTATTCAAATTATATATTTTACTCATAATCATTCTGTGCTGCTTTGTTTTGGTTCTTAAGCTTGTAAATTGCTTTTTTATTATATAAAATATGTCAATAGAATAATGCGTTTGTAAAATAAAGACGCTCATTTGGCTCTGATTTGTCTTCTGTGTCTCCTGAAGTTGATTTATTCACTTGTCTATGTGCATGCGAACTAAAATGACCCAAAACAAGCAACTTGTAATCTCTAAGCCTCCTTAAGTAGTCTTGTTTACAATGTGTACAACAAGGCATCCAGTATATGTTCAAAATGTGTTGCTGGCATGAATGGAATCCACATGCTGCTGCAGTAAAACTATATCTGAAGGCCATCTGGAGGAATATCTGGTGTATGTGTAACTTTAGCCCTCCAGAGGGAGCTATTGATCAACAAATACACATCAAGCCGTTGTTTCTTTTGAGCCACGAAGTACGGTTTAATGAACACAAGATAAATATCTAAAAAATGATTGGCCTGTGATTTTAACACTTCTGTTCAATGTCTTTACTAAAATGTTATTTATACAAGCTGTCTTGATTAAACGTTTGGCCACTTTTTTTAACATTAAGTTGTACATGTTTCTGTTATGATAATTTACAAACCAGATGTCTGAAAAATACTTCTTCCTCTTGTGAGTTCTCTTGAGAGTTCAATATTTTTTGTTTTTCTTTGCTACTATCGGTGCTTGTGGAAATAGCCTATTCACAAATGTCACAGAAGCCAAGTTGTAGATTAAAAAACAATAAATTGCTTTAGTCTCTGATGGCTGGTAATAAAATTAATTTATCACCCTACTCCTTTTCCTGCAGGATCTCCAGATATACGCTCTGCCCAATCCTCAGCACTGCTATAGCTCTTGTCCTGTCCTAAAAAAAAATGCACCCAAAGGGAGAAATATATTCATGAAGTGGCACAGCTGTGGACCAGCCTCCCACAGTGTTACCACTGTCTGTGGGTTTTACAGAAAGTGAGACCATAAGGGAGCCAAATGACTAATAAATTACCAAATTGGCCACCTATGTGCTTTTCAACTGTTCTTTTAGGCAGCACGTTGCAGCCAACATATCCAGTGTTCTTTACCTACAAATATTGTCAAATATATTTTAACTTTCTGATCAGTAAATGACACTTCTTGGCAAGATGTGATGTCTAATAAGCATCACTCTATGCCTAAATGTTCAAATAAACTGGATGCATTGTTTGAATGGCAGTATTATAGGGCTGCACTGACACTTGATACTAAAATAATAGGCTAAATTGCCCTGTTCAGTGGAATAAGAGAATAAAATAAGAACCACAGAAAACAAGGCCAGGAAACCCGGGGTAGTCTTGTTTCCACAAGAGTTTTTAACTGCATTCTATGGTTATGATGTATTGTGGCTTTCTGTAACACAAACTCTACCAGTTGGACTGGAGTGAATAATTGGTAGGTATAGTTGTTTTCACACATTTGTTAATATCTACTTTCAGGGTGATCTTAAGTTTTGTATGGTACATGACTCGTGGGTATTCAATTCCCTTCAATTTTGTTGCACTTTGGCTCAAACTGTTTTGGCTTGAGCTGCAGCTTTCTAACCTTAGACTGTATATGCTTTTTACACATTTCACAGTCAAAATGGGTAATATAAGACATGCATAACTTGGTGCATTAAAATGTATGTGCTTTGTAGTTGAATAATATTTCCCTTTAATTAATTCAATAAAAATGGTAGTAGTATTTCATACCTGATGCTATTTGGACTATGGGTCATTTGGAGTGGCATAGATGGATCGTTTACATTTATTGGCATAGTTTTTTTAGGAGTGATCAAGCTAATGATAAAATGATGTCTGCCAAAAAGTCAAATAATTGTTTGTGAGACAATTGAGCCTAATGGAGCTTGTTGCCAGGCCTCCGCTATTCCATTCTGTCATAATGTTGTTAGCTCTCTGAATGAGATAATGTTACAAGGGGTTTAGGAGTCAGGAGTGCAGCTTGTAGGGTAAACTAGGAAAACAGGTGAGAGTCCCCAACTACAAAAGAAGAAATATAATACTCTATGGCTAACACGTTTTTCTTTCTAGGTAAGAAGCCACAGGAAACTGCTGGTCAACCTCAACCATAATGTCGCTCAATAGGAAATATGTAAAGTGATCCTTTAGGGAGTTAACCTCTGACCTGTTGGCCTGACTCAAACAACTCGTGTAATGTCTGCAGGGCACCAGGTGTGCTCCACATTATGGGAACACTATGAAAATGACAACATGGAAAAAACTACACTACAGCAGCTGACAGCTAATGTTTATTTTTCTTTTAGAAGTCAAATATTCTCGCTGTTTTGTTTGTTTTAAGCAATGTGAAGAGATTGTGAATGCAGCTTTGGTCAGCTAACGTTAGCTGCGCTAGCTAAATAACAGTATATCAGACTTTGTCATTTCATTACTTGCAGTTTGAATAGTTTGTGAACACTTTTGTTGCTGTGTTTATACATTCCCTTCTTGTACTCACAAAGGAGCAGGTGATATTGTGTCCATATCCCTGTATTATTACTGAAAATGCCAGGTGTGCTTTTTGAAAAAGTTGCACGTAGGGAAAGCACAGGTGTTAATTATAAGGTTAATGAGCTGGCATTAATGCACTGTTATGGTCCATTCTGCCTACACTTGAATGTATTAAGTGTAAGATGTTGCCAAAATATTACTTTAAACCCCTCAAACAATACCCAACATTTCTAAAAGAACTGGAAGAAGAAGTCACCAGGGAACTTTTCAATATATTTCTTCAACCTTTCTTATATACGGACACACAGGACAGGACAAAAAAACCACACAGTCTCAAAGGGTAAGATCATGTTACACACGAAGGAAACATAAGGGTGATCACATACCATTCAAAGATGCTGTTGATACACAGCATCAGTAGGCTAAAAACACATGATAAAAAAACAAGCTTCAGCTTCAGAATCAGACTTAATACACATTAACGCATATTTGCTTTATCATTTTTAAGAAGCTTGATACCCAAGCCCCAAAATGTGCTTCTTCCTTCCAGCCGAAAGAAGTTTAAGTTTTAATGTCTATGTATTGTGATTCAGAGATTTACTGATCAAAAATGCTAACAAGCTAGCTCTAGCCAGTCTCTCCTTTTACTTTAGCTATAATGCCACCATTCCAATGCTTGTATTTTAGCTATTAGCGTCTCCTAGCATAGAATATTGTGACAAATGATATGTGTGTTTTCACAAGCTAATTGTAAGTCTGTCCACACTGTGACACTTACAATTATGCTATACTTCTAACAAGTGACATGTGTTGTAATGTACTTATTCGGATGAGGAACAACATTTATCGAGTTGGGGTAAGCGTGCCTTGCTTAGTTGGCAAAACATATTAACCACAACCCAGGAACATCTGTAAGTTTCCGAGAAACCATTCCTTTTCCAAATATAAGCCTTTTCATGTTGTTCATATTTTCCTTTATTACAACTGAGTCAATCTGTTATACTGGAGTTGATCCATGCTGCAAGAATGTTGACTCACAGTCAAATAATAGTTTGGAGAATTGTTCTGTACAACTGTTTCTTTTAAGCTGTTCGACCAGAGCATGTTTCCTACAGAGCAAGCATTTACTGTAAATCATGTAATTATGGAGCAGTAAGAAGCAAGCGACTTTTTTAAAAAAACATTCTTTTAAACTTTTGGCTTATTTATTACAGTTGACACCTTACACTTAAAGTTATTTTCATTTGTATCTTTTAAAAGAGACTTTGAGGTGTCGATGAAGGTGAATATTTTGTTTTATACAGTAAGGGATGTGTTGCCTCTAAGGCATTTATACCATTATCTGTATTGTGTAATAATTCATTTATATCCATTGTAGTTAATAATAACAACAGTAAAAAGGTTATTAAGATTATTTTATTTTGATAGTTGAGTTACTCATGACATCACTTCCTGATAAGGTCACCTGTGTACTCGCGACTTCCTGTTTGTGTTACCTGCTTGTGTGGACTGAGAGTGAGGCAGACATGCTAGGTGTGTTCTGAAGCCATCCGAAGCCATCCACTAAGAAATATTGTACAGGCAACGCCGTAAGTACACAGAACATGTGTTAAATGTTAGTAATTCATATTTTGGGTGTTTAAAATGTAATATCTGTTGCTTGTTTGCAGTTTTCACCAAATGTCATGAAGACTTCAGAGTAAAAGGTCAACTCCACTACGACTCATGTTTTCATTGGACACGGTTTAACTTGGTGTTGAATCAGAGTTGTTACACTCGTGTGAGAACACTACAGTGAAAAGGTGGCACTCGATGTTTCATAGTGTCCGAGATGGCAGCTAGCAACAAGTCAGGAGCAGCAAGTGCTAAGAGCAACATGACATCATCATCATCATCAAGCGCAGCTCGTGCCAGAGCTAAAGCAGAAGCTGCTAAGGTAAGAGCTTCATATGATGGCCAGGAGGCTAAATTAAAACTGGGAAAGGCTGCTAAAAAGCAGAAAGGAAAACAAAAGAGGCTCAAAATGAGTTAGAAGCAGCTAGAATTGATACAGAGTTGGAAATGCTAACGCTACAGCGTGAAGCAGATGCAGCCGTTGCGGAAGAAAGGAAAATGCTTCAAGTGTTGTTCTTCAACTTCCCATGTAGCCAAAGACTGCAAATCTTCTGTGAGGTGCTTAGAGTGTGAAAGCACCAATCATGACGCAGCCATGCACCCTAGCCCATTATTTCAACCCACCAAGGCTCCTCCGCTGCCACAAGAGAACGGCGGGGAGGGAGAAGATTCTAATAAGACTGATGTTAGAACAAGTTGCACAGAGGTTTGTGGCCTAGGTCAGTGGGGTCGTTCCTGTTCGAAGATTTGCCTTGCAAAGGTTTACCCCAAACATTCAAAGGACAAAGCCATTAGAGCCTGTGTGATCCTGGATGACCAGAGCAATCGCTCTTTAGCCAGACCAGAGTTCTTTAAGCTGTTTCAGTGTGGAAAACAAACCACTTTCGTACCATCTCAGAACATGCTCCGGCATCATGGAAACTTATGGCAGGAAGGCTGAAGGATTCCAGATAGAGTCGCTGGATGGAGAGGTGCTCATCTCTACCATCAGTCCTCGAGTGTCTTGAAATCCCAAACAATCGAGTTGAGATCCCAACACCAAGTGCAGTTTTGCATCAGCCTCATCTCCATCACATCGCCAAACATATTCCTGAACTGGACCCAGAAGCGGAGATACTCCTCCTACTCGGAAGAGACGTGCTTAGAGCACACAAGGTCAGACAACAAGTAAATGGGCCACATAACGCTCCCTTTGCACAACGTCTCGATCTAGGCTGGGTGGTGATAGGAGAAGTGTGCTTAGGTAATGTGCACAAGCCAACAGTTGACACATTCAAGACCCATGTGTTAGATGGTGGTCGCCAGTCCATTTTTCAGCCTTGTACACGTTTCATGCATGTCAAGGAAACACAACCAAACTTCAGCAAGCCTAGCAGACTGCCAGAGAGGATGCTAGGACACACAGTGTTTGACCAAACTGAACATGATAACAAACCTGCTCCGTCAATAGACGATGTCTTCTTTGTAAAGATCATGGACACCAATGTCCACAGAAATGACGCTCACAATTGGGTTGCCCCATTGCCCTTCAAGGAACCACGTCAGCGCTTGCCAAATAACAGAGTGCAGGCAGTCAAACGGTTTGAGTCCCTGCAACGACAATTCAAGAGGAATCCTGAGATGCCGGATCAATATGTGGCATTCATGGAAAAGATCTTTGCCAACGGTCATGCAGAAGTAGCACCGCCATTGGAGGCAGACGAAGAGTGCTGGTATCTTCCGTCGTTTGGGGTATACCACCCGCAAAAGCCCAACCAAATCAGGGTCGTTTTCGATTCCAGCGCACAGTACTCCGTGGTCTCCCTCAACGAAGTGCTTCTGACAGGTCCCGACCTGAACAATTCTCTCCTAGGCGTCCTTCTACGCTTTCGGAAGGACAGAGTTGCTGTCTCAGCCGACATCCAACAAATGTTTCACTGTTTTTTGGTACATGAAAATCTTCGCAACTTCCTTCGTTTTTTGTGGCACAAGGATAATGACCTAAGTAAGTCGGTTGTCGACTACCGCATGAGAGTTCATGTCTTTGGCAATTCGCCATCTCCTGCTGTAGCCATTTATGGCCTGCGGCCCATCGCTGAAGGCGCCCAGAAGTATGGGCCCGACACAGTGAAGTTTGTGGAAAGACACTTCTACGTAGATGATGGCTTGGTGTCTCTGCCATATGAAGCAGAGGCAATCGACCTCCGACAAACTCAAGCTTCACTCGCTGAATCAAACCTCCGCTTACATAAGTTTGTGTCGAACAGTCCAGCAGTCATTGGAGCTTTCCTGCCTGAGGATTGCGTTCCAGTCACCAAGGATCTAGATTTGAGTGGAGAAACAACACCCATGCAGCGTAGCTTGGGACTGCTATGGGAGATCAGGTCAGATACATTCACCTTCTCTGCATCTACTGTTGTCAAACCTTACCCGACGTTGAGTCCTGTCCACTGTCAACAGTGTTTTTGATCCCCTGGGTTTGTTGGCACCCGTCACGATCCAGGGAAGAGCCCTTCTTAGGGAACTTACCTCAGAGCTGTCTGACTGGGATACACCCCTCTAAGAAGACAAGCTGAAGAAATGGGAAACTTAGAGAGATTCTCTTCAGGTCTTAAAGGAGCTTCATGTGCCACGCACATACACACCACCCTCGCTCAGCAAAGCTGTGCAGACGCAACTGTGTGTATTCTCCAATGCCTCGATCAAGGCCATTGGAGCTGTCGCTCATCTAAGAACAGTTCAGGAGGATGGAAAAGCTGAAGTAGGACTTGTTATGGGCAAAGCCAAATTAGCACCTCAGTCCGAACCTACGATCCCACGGCTTGAGCTCTGCGCCGCCGTCCTTGCTGTAGAGGTGGCAGATCTCATCAGAGAGGAGCTAGATCTGAAACTGGATGCTATCAGGTTCTACACGGACAGCAAGGTGGTACTCGGGTACATTTATAATGTGAAAAAACGTTTTTACACATTACCTTGTACTGTGGATGAAATGGCTCAAGCAAAAGATGTTATTCTTAAAGCGGCACAAAGGTCAGTCTTTGCAGAAGAGCTGTCAGCCCTTCAAGCAAACAAAATGGTGCCCACAAACAGCCCTTTGCATAAGCTCAGTCTCATCTGCGTTGGAGGCAGACTGAAACATTCTCAGCTAACATGTGAGAAAGGTTGAGATAAAAACTACTAACCAAGGGGATGCAAGAACCTTCCTAAGGCCAGTTGCAGAGGTAGTCCTACTTCTGCCTAAGGACTGATCTAAAGACTGATGTTTCAGACTCCCACAAGTTCATAGTGGCCTCACATAGGCCAGACGGGGAGTGTGTTGCCTCTAAGGCATTTATACCATTTATCTGTAATGTGTAATAATTCATTTATATCCATTGTAGTTAATAATAACAGTAAAAAGGTTATTAAGATTATTTTATTTTGATAGTTGAGTTACTCATGACATCACTTCCTGATAAGGTCACCTGTGTACTCGCGACTTCCTGTTTATGTTCCCTGCTTGTGTGGACTGAGAGTGAGGCAGATATGCTAGGTGTGTTCTGAAGCCATCCGAAGCCATCCACTAAGAAATATTGTACAGGCAACGCCGTAAGTACACAGAACATGTGTTAAATGTTAGTAATTCATATTTTGGGTGTTTAAAATGTAATATCTGTTGCTTGTTTGCAGTTTTCACCAAATGTCATGAAGACTTCAGAGTAAAAGGTCAACTCCACTACGACTCATGTTTTCATTGGACACGGTTTAACTTGGTGTTGAATCAGAGTTGTTACACTCTGAGTGAGAACACTACAAGGGATCTTTGAAAGTTGTCGCCAGACAACAATGAAGTTTTATGTGTTGAGTCTCCGTCCTCTGTCTGTGTGCAATTATTGATAAAGTGAGCTCTTGGATGAAAAAAGCCACAGAGTACTACGTAACAGTTATAGACTGTTGATGTTATAGACTCTCAAGGATTTTGTAAATATGAGTTATCCAGAGGTCACATATTGTTTTTGAATGAGATTGACTTGTTTTTAGGCATATCATCGCTACCAGCAATGATTTCTTATTTGCTACAGTGTTTAGTAATTGCCAAATAATTCTAAGTTATATGGCATGTCTTGTCCCTTTGCAAATGCTGCATTTAGTTGGAGTAAAAGCATGTGTGTGTGTGGTTAAAGTCCCCAGTGAACCGTTTGTGCAGTAGTTTCTCCTGTTATGATATCGACTCACAATGTCAAAGGGTCTGCCGGAGCACAGGAGAGTAAAATATGAATCTAATAGAAGTACAGGGACTTGGAATTTTATAGACGTGAAATAACAATACAGGACAGTTTGAAGTTTCAGGTTTGAAGGCCCAGGAAATGCGGTTATTTTTGTGCTGAGTGAGCACTGTGTCAGCTTATGGTTTTCCATGTTGGTTGGAGAGTGGGGGCTACACAGGCCACCCTTACTGAAGGTTTTCCATCGTGGTGAGTCTTCAGACATACACGGCATCCAAAGAGTCTGTCGTCTGTGTTTATGGAGACGATGAAACACCGTCTTCAGGCTGACCCCAAGAAGGTTAATTGACTAAGCAGACTTTAAACCGGTTTTAAGTTGAAAAGTTGGGAAGAGCGCTTTTTTAGCTTTTGACTTATGAGCTATTTTTAGCTGTCAGTGTTTGTCGGTTTAATGTAAGACAAGTGTTTTGGCTGCTATCAGATAATCATCCATCTTGACTTTTGCAGCTCATAACTCTAACATGGTAAGTTAGGTTTTATTTGGAACAAGGGACTTTAAATACACACGTCACTTTTTTCTCTGTTGATAATTGGTCTCTTTAGAGGTTTTCACCTTTTTTTTTTATATAGGTGTCAGTCATTGGAATTTCTATCAAATTGATTCCAAATGCACTCTAAACTGTCTTTACTGTCCCCTGCTCAAGCCTGTTCACAAAATATGACATTCATGGAGATTGGTTCATTGCAGTGTAAAGTCATTCTTGCTTCATTTTCCAGTTGCCTTTGGAAATCTCATTGGCACCTAGTAAAATAAAGGTGGTTTTTGCTCTCAGTGGAGGGGACTGCTGGATGCATCAGTTTTACAAGCCTGTCACAATTAATTTGTCATTCCCCTGTGCACTGACTGTATATGCAACCACTGTGCCTAATAGTGTTTCAGACAACATGCTTTACTGCAACCACTACTCATAACTAACTGGAATAAGTTTTCAAAAATGACATGTCAATTGTTGCTCTACCGTAACAATCTTATTCAGTTTAAATTGAACACATCGTTGACTTGTAGTGTAGAATAAAGCAAGCAAATGAAGGACATAGGACATCATTAAAAGCAAATGTACCAACAGCTGTGGTTGTAGCCTGGTGAAGGCATACTGAAGGCTGTATATTTCAGCATTACCAAAGCAGTAATATTTAAAACTATTATTCACATTCCTCTAAACTTTTGGGGCAGAAAAGCAGAACAAACAAAAAAATACGGTGTAAAAAATGTGATATTCACTGTCTTATATTGGGGGCATACAACACCATTTTTTAACCGGATAATCTATTCCTTGGACGTCTGGATTTTAAGTTATCAGAGAAGCAGTCTGAGCAATGTCCGCCTCAATGGTTTTTATCACTTGGTCCCTCTGTTTGGGAGAGGAGGAGTCCTCTGTGTATTACTCATCTTCCATCAAAAACCTCCCAAATGTACCTCCCTCCCAATCTGCCAAAGCTTTTTGGGGAACTTATTTATTCAACGTGAAACTGCTTTATTCAGCGATTTCTTCAGACAGTCTCTGTTTTGTTTTTGAAAGGAGGCGACCTTTTCAAATAATTCGGCTCCCCGTAAAAAACCTCTGCAACTGTACATCCATGATCCCAGACAACTTCAGCAAAAGTACATCTCTATGTTATAGATATTGTGCATTTAAGTTATTTGTATTTATACCATGAGATGCAAAAAATAATAATAATAATAATGACTTGGATTTATATAGCGCCTTTCATAATACCCAAGGTCGCTTCGCAAAGTGGGAGGAGGGAGGTAGAGGGAGGTAGAGGGAGGGGTGGGGGGTTAGGGAGGATAGGCAAGAGAGAAGAGGTGTGTTTTGAGGTGCTTTTGGAACTGTGTAAGAGACGTGGCAGAACGGATATGAGGGGGCAGAGTGTTCCAGAGGGTAGGGGCAAGTACACAGAAAGCCCTATCTCCAAAGGTTCTGAGTCTGGTGCGAGGAGTGGAGAAGGTCGGTGATGTACTGGGGTGCCAATGAGTGAAGTGGTTTGTAGGTGAGGAGGAGGATAAGAAAAAAGAGAGGAAGACACAAGCTGTACATATTTTATTGCAACGTAATAATAACATAACAGGTTTTATTACATTATATTACAAATATCTTATGTACAAACGCAATGTGCTGCATCTATTGACATCAACATACCACTAAATGTATACAGTAAATACAGTGCTTGATTCATACAAGCAATTTGGTGGTGCTGTTCAAGCAATTCAAGAGAACTTTGAAGTGAGTGTACCTCCACAAATTCTGGTGGAGTTTTGTTATTCATTCTATTAGATGCATAAGCAGACCATTGATAGAGTCACGTATTGCTATCAACAGTTTTTATTTGTATGTAAGAAAAGTAAATGGTACTGTTTTTATAGTACATGTATTTGTAATTTACAATACTGGCCAGAATATCGACTTTGTATAACAAGTCAATAAATGCTACTGTTCCTATAAATAACACTTTTGAAAAATGCATTTAGAAGGAAATTAAAGTCACTGGATACATTTCCTGTGTCAACCTCATTTGCTCTTTACTGCAAAAAACAACTTTTAGTATACATATTTAACATATAACGTAGGGTTCCTATCTCAAGGCTTTAAAACTGAATTATTGTAATGTTTCCATGTCAATTTAGGTTTGTGATGTTTTGTCACAGTTTTTCTAAAATCAAAGACATCTCCTGAGCGACAATTGCGTCTTAAAAGGGAATACTACAGACGGAATAACATTGCACCACGTGTGCACAAATTTGACATCATCCTGATGCTTTGATATTGCACTTTCAACATCGTCTGTTTCTATGTAGTGTGGTGTGCTGCCACTCCTTTACACAAAAAAGATTTAACGTTTTAGTTTAATGAAAGATACAGTACAGTTTGTGTGCTCATTGAATGCTTAGTGGAAGGTGTTTGCGTTTGGACGGATCATCATGACCACTTTCTTTAGTGAATAGGCTCCTCCTCTGAACTCTGCCCAATAGACTCCATCTTGGTAGCGGCTCCGGTAGTGTCCCCCTCTGTACCAAACTCCATTCAAGTTTGAATGGGCACAAGAGTTGTACCACCAGCCTCCCTTTTGGTAGTGGGCGCAATTGCCTAGAAAAATAGGAAAGAATAACCAAACTGTGAGGCTGCGTGGATAAACAAATGATGCATTTAACACATTTTTCATCATTGGCTTTAAGCTGCCAGTGTGTCCAGTTTAATTCTTTCAAACATGTTATTTTTACCTGTGTATGCATCATGGTCTCTGTCCAGTGTTGTGAACTGTTTGCCATTATGCCAAGTGAGGGAATCTCCAGCGTTGCCATGATAACGGCCCACCCTGAGCTTGTAGAAGTCGGCCTCAGGCTCCACTCTGAAGCTGGCGTACTCTGCAAAAGTCTTCCTGCCAGACCAGTCCTCCAGCGTGACCAGCAGTTTGTAGTTTGCCTGGTTAGTCAGCCAGTATATGTTCTCCAGACCCAGCCAGTACTCGCCATCAATATTGCCAAAGCCTTGCTGTGAAATTCAGAGAAAAGAGTAACACAAGCAGATAGATTAGGCAATACTTTCTGAATGCTCTTTGAAAAGCTTAGCTTGGATGTCATGAGGATATTTCAGGGTCGCTGCCCATGTTCTGGACATAGTTAAGAGATTAGTTCTCATACAGGGTTGTTTATTGTCAAGGAACATTATTATAAATGGTCCTTGTGAGTCAAGTTTATAGCTAGCATCGGGTGTCCAGTTTTTCACTGTTATTTTGTTATTGGAAACAGCGGGAAATAGTGTTTAAAATATAAGGTCTGACACACTTGATCCTGCCTCATTGCTTTGTTCTGCCTTTTGTCATACTGTCAGTGGATGTGTGGTATCCCCTGCCCTGCACATGCTTTGAATTATGGAAACACCCCTTCTGATGAGTGTATGAATACATCTTAAGATCTCGTGTGGTTTTAAGATTGCCGTAACAGTTTTGGAAAGTTTTCAATTGTTGACCTTAGCTGAGATTTAATCAAGACGCTTGTGAATTTATGGCCAACAAACACATGTTAACCGGTGAACTGCTCCCCACTGTGTGAGGGTTTTATCTGGTAACCGGTGATGCATATCCAGAAAATAAGGTTATTTTTCCAGAACATCAAGAATGCTGACACAGCCAACTAAGGTGACATTCAAGTCCATTTTGCCCACACTTTTTTGATTTACTGTGAACTCATTCACAAAGACCAACTGATGCTGCTGGAACTAATGAGTCATGGCTGTGGTGGCAGTGCCTGAGGCCTTTACCACATTAAACACTTTGAGAGCTCAACAATTACCTATTCATCACTGTTTCACATCTGGATAGTGGCACAACGACCTATATACGCCACCTGCTTCCCTCCAAACTATTAGGTTCTTGATGTGGTGTGAAGTTGTCGCACCTTGTATGTCTCCCAGTTCCTGAAAAAGTTGACAGAGCCGTCCACCCTCCGCTGGATCACAGTCCAGCCACCTGGATCATGTCTCTGGTCACACCACACCTGCATAAGTCGGTTAGCATTCTCTGGCTTCACCAGATACATGCCGCTGGTTGTGTGGCCGTCTTCTAGAGCCTGCAGACAATCCTTAAAGGGCCCTAAATAAAACAATTACAACAAGACATTTATAGCATGCAAATCCATTTAGTTACAAATTAATCCTTAAAGTTAAGAAAAAGGAAATGCAGGAAAGCCATAGTGACACAAAGAGTTATAGGGAATCCCATTTGTCAGCAGAGGCTCCTTTAACAGTGGAATTGACTTTGGCTGATCCTCTCAAAAGGGAAATGGCTGCCGTCTATCCAGCCAAAAGAAACACTGGCATGAGGGCAAAGGGAATCCTGACTACTGAATGTTGAAAAACTTGCAACAACGTTTAATCATAAGGGATGCAGTGCAGGATTATTATTATTATTATTTTACTTTCACTTAGGTTTTTGTACTTTATAATACTTAGACACATCATTTTTGTTGGACGAGTGCATATTAAGGCTTCAACTCCTGTTTTGTACAGAGGATTTCCTGGATTTAAGTTACTTATGACAGCTTGTAAATCCGTTCCTAATCTCCACTTTTCTGCCTGAACTTTCAAGATTGTGATAAGGTGTGTCAAGTAACAGGATTTCATTTTGGCACTATGAAGATATATTTCCCAAGAACTTTCAAAGAAAAATGTTATTCACAGCATCAGCCTGTGCTCTGCTGCAGAGCAATCGTCCATGCTACAAATCTCTTTTTTTATTTGACTTTGCAGGTCAAGTCTGTTAAATCTAATTTGCCGGTGCCATTATGATTTTACCCTGAAAACCAGACGTAGTTGATATGGAAAAACACTTATGGCACTACTGGCTCCACTGCTTCAATTGGCTGTGAAAGTGTTTAAGTTCTCAAGATTTCACACTTGTGTGGTTTGCCAACTGGCCTGGAATTCAAAGTGTTTAAATACAATGAAAAGAAATGAAAAGAGACCAGGGGGTCAAACAAAGTGGTAGAGGTGAGGGGTGCATCAACAGTTTGCAAGAGATAAAGAAAGAGGAGGTTTATGAAAAAAGAAACAAAGCACATCATTTATAATATGTCAGTAGCTCCCGCTCAACTGAGATGCCAAACAAAGGAATCGTAAAAGTGTTCCCATAATGTTAAAAGGTAACAGTTTCAAGTCTGTTTTTTTTATTATAAATCGCTGTGGATGGTATCTGTCTCTCTGCCATCCATTTGCTCTCAGGAATGTCTGTTGAGCAGATACAAGCCAGAGAGCTGCCCTGCCCTGCCCTGCTCTGTTCTGCCTGATAAAGTCTGCAGCCTTGGTGGAACATATGACTGTTTCTAGCCTGGTGCAACTGGAACAAATGACATCATTGACTCTCGGTAGCCTATCTTTTTCTTTTCATACTAAACCCCCCTCGCATATTTTCTTCACTCTTCATCCCTAGCTCTTTCAGGTCTCTCTCTTTCTCCCTCTATTCCTACATTGTTTGCAGCTCTCTGTTCGTGTCAAGGGTTTATGAAACTTTTCGGGTGTTAGTTGCAAGGCTGAGGGCAGGAAATGACTTGCCTCCTTTTAAAGATTCCATACAAAGGCTACCGTTCACATACAGTCTTTTGAAAATGGCAAGCAGTAGCTCAAAATGTCAATGGAAAAAGCTCCCACTAGTCAATTTGGGAATGTTTTCTTTTTTCTTTTTTCCACCATTTTAAAACGAGTCTCAACTAAAAGGGAACAACAACAGACCAGTCACTGCAAATTATACCAAAACAACCGTCACATACATTCTAAAGCATTATCGTCCACAAACATGTGTTTAGGTGTCCCACGGGCTTAGATCCAGCTATCCATTCAGACACATGTATTTAACCTGCTAATATGCTCTGTGTTATTGTGTGGGTTGAATCGTGGCAATTAGATGATATGCATCTCAAAAGGTTTCAGACAACAGCGTTTCTGTTCTCACTAAAAGCCCTTTGCCCTGGGAATGTGTGGGATATATTTAAATTGGCAGAAATGAATGGAAGAATGGGTACTTGGTCTTGCCTCGTGATTAATGATTAGTAGCTTCATAACAACGTTATACCAGACACACAATACCTGGTTTGTTTTCACAGTTTGTGGTGGCAACTAGTAGCTTATTGAGAACATCAAAAATAGAATTTGGAAATGAAGTGTCTTTATTTCGAAGTAAATATTAGACTTACCAGAGGGCTTGTCAGTGGTGGACGGGCTGTGTGTGCCAGTGGGCATTGTTGGAAGAACCGGTTGAGATTTTTGGTCACTCTGGATCTCGTTGCTGATTGGTTTGGTGCTTCTTGGTGCAACAGGTGGCTGATAAGGCTTGTTTAGAGGTGGTGATGGTTGAGGTGGCTGAGGCCGTGGCTGGGGCTGGGGGACGGGCACATGACGAGGGGGAGGGCGACTCTGGCACTGCTCCTCCAACAGGGCAATAAGAGTTGATTGGTTGTTGGCCAAAGAAGCCAAATGTTGGTACTTGTGCTCAAGATCTTTGTATCGACTGGTGAGCTGTGTCATCTCAGAGGTTTGGTTCAGGATCTTGTTCTCCATCTGAGCCAACTCAAGAGCATTGTCTCTCTTCCTGATGATCTCATGGAGCAGCTGCATGTACAGCTGAGTGACTCTGGAGTTCATGTTTCGGCTCTCCTTCCTAAGAAGCTTTACCTCATTGACAATACCTCCGTCCACCTCAACCAATTGCTGCAGGGTCTCGATTTGCCTCTTCTGTTTCTGTAGCTCCACATTCAGCAGCTCTAACTCCTGTTTGTTGACTCGATTCTCCAACATGGCCTCCGGCTCCTTGGAGTTGACACAGATGGCGCCGGTCACTTTTTGCTGAGGTACAATGAAAGTGTAGGAGCACTTGTCCTGTGGCAGCTCAACTGGAGCCCGCTTGCTCCTTCCAGCATACAGAAACTCTCTCTCTAAATCATCCTCACTACTCTGAAACTCTTGGGTTTTCCCCCCGCCATTCTTAGTGTCCGACGGACTTCCCTGAATTTCCTGGGCACCACAAGCTAGTCCATAAACAAGAAGGAGCCCCAGCAGGACCATTGAAGGGGGCTCCATGGGTCCAACTCACCAAAACCTAAGGAGAATGTGGAAAACATGGTTGGATTGTTACAGAAAAAAAATGTTGTTGCTTGTTTGCAATCAGAACACTGTATGAACATAGCTTTTCAAAAAAATGTTTCCGTTATTAGAATTTAAAGCCTTCGGGTTTTGGCTGCATGCTCATTTTAACAGGGCATCAATGGGGTCCTTCACAGCAAGGCTGATTGGGACCAGAAGAAGGCTGCCCATCAGGTTTCACTGGTCCTATACTTCATTACCTGTCAGGAGCTGACAGGCACAGAAGCCCTAAACATACACACCTCAACCTAGACAGGGCTGGAGGTCATTATGTTCCAAAAATATGGGCTACCGAAAAAGATCTGAAAGAGAAATGCTCACTTGCTGAGCGCTCCAGTGACTGCTATGACTTTCCATGACAGGAAACACGTTATTTCATGTGTAATATATAAATCAACCTCATGCTTGCTACACCGTAAGCATCACTTCTGGCATAAAACATACACTGCTGTTTTCCCCATGGCCTTAAAGTGTAATTCATTGAATACATCTGGTCTTCATTTTGGATTGTTTAAATCAGTTTTCCACTATCAAGAGTATACAGTACATGTTGTTTGAAAGTTACTAATCACCCCACTGCTCCTAAACAAAATATTTCTTCTGTCCAATGATGTGCTGATCTCTTCAGTCAGTTAGATTGCTGTTAGGGGGGAATGTGTTTAGCTTAGTTTGTTGGCTCCGATTTTCTTTGGGCAAATGCCACTGCTTGTCGTTGACATACAGAAATGCTCCTATCTGCTCCCTTCTGCAGGCCTGGACATCTTTGCTTATGGAAAATGTGAGAGACTACTAGACGATGCTATTCGTGGAACTGTTTTCTAAATATTGATCCTGTTGCATCAGGCTTGTCGGTAGCCTTTTCCAAAAGAGGGAACATTTTTTTTGTTTAGACCCTGAAAGGCAATCCTATTTAATCTATCCCCTTTGAAAATGGGTTTTTCTGTTTAACCGGTACTAAGAGACCAATATCTTACCTTAACCATCTAGCAAGCTGCAGAATCTAAATAGGGATGTTACATCATTATCCTTATCTGTCACAGTATTCTGATCAAAGATTTGTCTCTCAAGTGATGTAACCTACATAGCTCAAAGTTAATGAGTATGAGATACTTAACGTTTACCCACAGAATGCAAAGTGTAGACATTTTTATTAGAAAAATAAGTGCAGGGAGTTTTTTGTAGATGATGTGGTGTTATTACGGGATGCCACTGAGTGCCGAGGAGAATGTAACTCCTGTGTAAGGATAACAAGTCCTTGAACTCCTGGGGCACCTTAATTGAAAGCTGCTGCATATTGGATTACAGAGGGGTCTGGTGGAACACCTCCCCAGAGTCAGAAGGGGCCTGTCTAATATTCAGTCATATTGACTTGGTTTTGAAGACCCATGTCAGGAGTGCCAGTCTTAAACATTTGTTATGGCCTATCTCAGTGTGAAAGATAATCTGCCATATAATCATCAGCACAAATTTGGTAAGAGAGCACAAATGTTTTTGTCTTGTTAATCCGGGCGTGCTGCCAGCCCATTAGGTTGGACACATGGAGAAGAGAAATGCAGCGCTCTCCAAGAACATGAACCTTGGCTCAGTCGACCCTTTTGACTTTATCTGTCTAGAGCAGAATGTGTAAACACTTTACCTTACCGGGAAAAAAACTTGCTTTTGTCTTTTTGATATTGTAGTTTACCTAACCAAATAAAATCACCTTCAGTACAGAACAGCATTCAGTCCCATTCTCCCATAAAAGTAGTCCTCAGTTGGACGATACGTGGTACAGTATTAATTAGAAAATAAAATCAGATTCTGTTTTGAATTTACCATTTAACTTTCTTAGTAGGTCTTTAACACTGATCATTGTAACAAAGCCCAGCTTAGTAAATACTGATAGCTTCAGAAATTGTCCTGTCCTAAATAGTTTTTGCACTATGCGGAGAGATCAATTGTCATTTAAATGATCTTCAAGACCTCAAGAAATCCCTAATAATAGCTCACAAGTAAGCCCATACAAAGATAAAAGAGCAGTCCAGAGCCTGTCCCTTGTAATGTGCTGATGACTGTATTTGGCTAGTGGCTCCTGCGGTTTCTCCCCCTGGAACATGAGCTCTGTCTCTGAGAAATGCCGTGTGATTTGCCCCTGCTGCGGAAGAGTCCCATGTTGGACGTCGTTAGCACGGAATCTCCCGCTCTAGGCTTCACTACACTTCAAAGCTGAGGGGAAAATGTCAGGGGTTTGTGGTGAAATGTGTGTTTATATGCAGGTGAACAAATGAGGCATGTGCGTGTCTGCATTTTCCGATAATGTGTTTTTCAAAAAACAACAGTCACTGAGCTCAGTATCCCAGGGACCTGAGAGAGTCCCATCTGCCCCGGCAGACAGCCTGTTATTAACTCATCCCCAGACTGCCACAGGGAACAACAGACAGTCTCCTCCTCCTTTTTCACTGCTAACAGCCCCCACAGCTCATCATTGTGCTAACATCAGTTCATTTTAACAAGCTGCCATTGACTGGCAAATGGCTGCAATGATTAACTGGTGTTGAGAAGTTTCACATATGTTCACTCTCCCGGGCCCGAAGACAAATGAGAGTAGTGTGCAGTGAAAAACCACTCTGTGTGATTTGATTGGCAGCCACTATTGGTTGATTTCTTCAAGTCTGCTTCACACCAAAATGTTTTGGTTTTACTGTCTTCAGGTGGTCAGTCTGTGTTTACACGACTCCTCCTCCTCCTCCTGGATTTTACTCTCTGTTAAATCATGTGCGATAGGCGAGTGCAGCGCGTAGGTCAGTGTGTCTCTGACCAGCACTTTTTGGTCATGCTCAGCACATATTAATTAGAAGGTGGGCAGCCTCGCTCAGACTGGCTGATGTCTCTCACCCCAGCCCCTCTCATTTCAGCGTGAGCATGGCATTCCTCACATTCTTCGTCACCTCATTAGAGTGAGCTGCCATACACACATGGTGTGGTGGCAGACGGAGAGCTAGACCCTCTACACTCAGGACCATTACTCCCCTTATCCCCTCCGTACCTGTAAGACATACATCAACTGACCCAATTCATTCCCAGTGTCATACTTTGTGTGTGAATAACTCATAATCACTTCATCATCCACATCAGGGAATCACAATTCAACCACACAGCACCTGATTTGTCAGTTGCCGAAAAGCATCGGACACTTTACTCTGCATGGTCAAATTAGCCGAAACATCACCGAGGACTGGCAGTCTCCGGTATGACACCCAATATGTGTTGGATCAGAGTCAAATCCAATTTGCTCATGGTAATCTGCACTATTACATTACCTTGAGGGTGATTTCATTCTTTCCTCAAGCATGTAATCCTTGTAAGCGTGTAACATGACATTTTGAGCATGATTAAGCTCAACTACCACCACATCAGTTAGGTAATGGATAGTATTTGTTTTGATTCTCCGTGGAATAGAAGAGTTTATATTTTTGTTCAAATTTTTGGTTTTGTTCTGTGTCTCACACTGTTTGGTGCCTTCTTCCATACCTCACTTGTGGTCTTAGTCAGACAGGGGAGGCAGGGGGTCTCTGGGATTGTTTCGATAAGTTCCAGCATTGTACCTCAAAGCCCCCTTATCCAAACACTACCCTGGCAACAGAAACAAAGACGGGATTCAGCTGCCTGCTTCCCTGTCCTCCTGAGCCCAGGGGAACATCCTGAAGCTGCAGACTGCTTGAAATGGTTATTCTGGGTTTTTTTAAGAAGTGAATGGGGATACTTCTAGATACATCTCCATATCAGCATGCACCATACAAAGCTCCTGCATCCTCTAAACACCCTCTTCATTACCAAAGCATTTATAGTACCCCTTTAGGATCCTGTGTTTTGACAAGCCTTGAGTGTTTTTTCAGTAGCGAAGAAGCACTTAGCCCAGAGAGCCCGCTCTCCAGCATCCCCCTGCGCTGAGTTAACCCCCCCTCCACAAAGTCCATCAGTAGGTCATCAGAAAGTAGAATTACCCCTTGGCATCAAGCAGTGACTCAGATAACAGATGCTGCATGCAACTGCTGAATTTAAGATCAAACAAAATCATTATGCAGAGTTCAGCAGCTTGAGAGTGAACAGTCAGAGTCTGACTTCAATCAATTTAACAGAATGATTGCTTCATCATTGTGTTACAAATTTCACCAAGCTCATTGATTCTGATCTCACTTACAACAACAAGAAAGGTCATTCTTTTGACTTGTTACACACAATTTATCAATGCAGTAATAAAAGTAGTGTCTGATTTAATGCAATTAACATGTCTCTGTTTAAGCAATAAATACAATTACTGTATAAATAATTCAAAGGTTGCACATTGCTCACGAGATAACTGTAGAGTATGGATGGGGCTCCCTCAGTTGCCTTGCCCTCCTGGCAGCGTTGATTGAAGTTTCTCCTGGTAGAAAGTCATCCCTAGTGTGAAAGCAACCTGCGTCCTCCTCTCTTCCTTTTTGCACTCTGCCTGTGTAGTTACTCACTCTCCGTCACCTCTGTCCATTCCAGCCGTGGAGGGAAGTGGTGTTGTAAAGTGTATTATTAAAACACCGGCATTAGCTCAACTTGCCAGGAACCCTTCAGCAAACATTGAGCAGATTGTTCCAAAATCCACTTGAAAAAGTTGGAGCACTTTCAAGAGACAACTTTAGTTGGCTGGTGGAAGTAGTTTCCTGATAAATGGTGAGAGTCCAGGGCAGGTTGTGTACTGCCTGTGGCCCGTTAGGAGAAGACTGTCACTTTCCTGTGGGCTGAATCCATCACTTCTGCCTCACGGCTCTCTCTCAACTGCACCTCTCTCTCCCACTCCCTCTCCCTCCGTGGTGCTTTTAAATGATGAAAAATCTTCTTGCAGTGTTTCACCAGGCAGACAAATTGAGCTCAGAGCCTCCCCCTCTCCCTTAAAAATGAACACATTCTTGTTTAAAGCAACAGCCTCCTTTCTTCACCCCTCCTCCTCCCCATGGCACAACAGAGATCCACAAGCATGCACAACACCAGCCACACACACACACACACACACACACACACACACACACACACACACACACACACACTACTCAGATTTCCAACCCCCTGCCCCCTGGTCGCTGGTTTTACCACTACCACTATTTCTGGCTTGGGGCAGCGTGGCTCTTGTGGTGGTGGACTGCCGCGTTGTTACACTGATCAGATCTTAATTGGCCATGAATGAAAGCTTCCCCCAAGAGATATGGGAAGCGGCTGACAGATAGGAAGCAGATCCAAGTGGTTTGACCTACTCTGGGCGTGTGACTGCTGTCCTTGGTTTATAGCCTGGAGGTGAGAAATCTGAAACGGGCTGGACATGTGTACAAAGCAGCACACTTGAACGAAAAAAAGGGGATAACTACGTAATGACTTAGAGAGCAGAGCCGTGCTTACTTTTCCACGTATTGGTAGACAAAAGGATATGAAACACGTTGTCATGTCTGAATATGGACAGTCCTGCCAATGTTCAATACATTTCTCATGCATAAACCTGGATTTGGATACAGTTGCCTTGGCTGTCATTTGTTGTTTTTGTGATGTCTTCAATGGCATCTGAAGTTTATGACAAGCCAATAATGTTGTCATTTGGTTTCCTGTTTCTGCTAGGATAATTATAATGTTATGTTTTCTGTTCAGTACACATACAGTAGAAGCTTTGGAGTAGTATTTTCCTAAGAGCCTCTTTTACACTTTCCTAGCAGCTACTGAGATGATTTCCTAATCTGATATTAACTACTTTGTCAGCTATTGAAATGTTTATTGTCCGAAACCCAGATGGGCAACCATAATCATCAGTTATTGTGTTGTTTATGCCCCTGAGCTGCTTCAGTGTTTTATTGTAGCTTTGTGTTGAATAAAATGTCTATGTTTGTCAGTGGAGTGTGTTTAACAATGCATTAGATATGTGATTCTCCCCTTTGGAGTATAAACTTTAAATGTATTACAGATGGTGACTAACTTGTATGTGTGCCAACTACAAACTCTGAAAGTGTTTTGATGCATATCAAATAGGATATTAAGGGGTTAGGGTTATTAAAACCATTAAAAATGGTGTGTCAAAGCAAAATGAATACAAATAAGGGCAGAACATTGTGCATTAATCAATAGATTAAACCAGTTATTATGAATTTATTCTTCACAACCCCTTTCTACCATGTGTGCAACCATTCAAGTTCTCCCTCTTATGGTTTAGTGTACGATCAGCGTTTTCCATGGTGTTGTTTTAAATTTCCATTTACCATTCCCTCTAAGCCTATAGATTTATATACTAGCCTCAGTGCATCCCTGAAATCGGGCTGTTGTACAGTTTGCATTCATGTGTTTTCTATCAAGGAATGTCATAAAACAGGCAAACTGCAGCTTTGGGGCAATGTTCCCATGCACTATTAACCAAATGTTGTAAGACTGGAAAAGCTATTTGCAATAGGTAGCATTTAAGCGTTGTGAAGTCAGATGCTGTAACATCCTTGGGGCATCATTTAGTAGCAAGTTGAGAAAAATGTAAACCTCAAAGATGCAACCATTTTAAGTGGAAGCAACAGCTTAGTGTTATTTTGAAGAATAAACTATTTATGGAAGGACTATCCTTAGCAATGATGAGTCTCTTCCTCCTCATCAGAGGTGAAGATGGTCCTTCCTTGTGTATATTACATAACGGATTACATCACTTTTAGATTCATGTATAATTTCTATGATTGATCATGTGTGGTGCAGTGTTTAAAGGCAGATGGCCATTGATTTCTTCCACAGTAGATTCAGTTTCTAAATGAATGGAAGCATTTAAATGTTTCCCCCGATGACACAGTGAAAATGTACAACTGGCTTTATGAGACAAAGTTCCTGGCTGAAGATGTTGGACTAGCAGGAGGAAGACAAATTCATTTCCTATCGTCCAACATTGAGCCAGAAGGACCAGTCACACGTGATTCAACTTTGGCTTTCATGCGTCACAAGCTAAATTGAACTGGTACTATTCAATTGTTTACTCATCTTCTTTCTTTCCTTCTACTAAATGACAACTGCAGCTGAGTTTGCGGTTAACTGGTGAATGGTGGTCTGACTCAGCGGCTGGGAAGCTGAGCTGCTTTTCAATGTTGAGTGAATCATTGGATCTCTTCCAAAACCCAATGTTGGTTGGTGCAGTGATTAGTTTTCTTTCCATCTCTAATCCTCGGCAGGTGGAGGAACACCGGATCATAAAAATGTCAGGGGGAAAATGTTAGTCCCATATTGAAATAGTAACCAATCAATGCATTTTAAAGCTGCGAGGAACACATGGGAGAGGATCATGGAAAGTGGCTTCACGTTGGAAATGTTTCACAGATGGGCTTCAATGGTAGTGAATGAATGAGCATGTTGAGAAAGTTCTCTGGTTGCTCGCAGGTCATCTGGGATTAGCAGGAGGAAAGCTTCTGTTATGAGTACAATTTGTGACCATTAAAATAAAAAAATGTAGAGCTTAAGATGGCATAACAGATTATTAATGTTGTGATTTCTTTTTCTCTTTCCTTGCTGTTATCCATTAAATGGTGAAACTGGCCAATTTGCCAAGTACAGAAAGGTTTAAAAGAAAAGTAATATTCAACAGAAATTAAAGTCACGCACAGGCAACAACTGCCAAAATACTGAATTGTATTTTGTGTTTCCCAAGATTTACTTGCATGGAAGTTTAAACAAAACAGGGACATGCAGATATGAGGGAGTGAAGAAACAGCAGTGACCCTGTAGCAATTTTGATATGGAAAACACAGCTTTGTTCGATCAGTCCAGCATTTTAGATTTGTATTCAAATGTTTTGAATATAAAACTATAAAAAAGCAGTGTAACCTGCAACTTATCAACTGTCCTGATGTCCATGTTGTTCATTATATCCTTGGGTGGTTGAAAACATACTTGCCATACTAGAATATAAATAATATTTAGAAGAAAACAAATGTTATGTAAGAAAGTAAGAGCAATTCAGAATGACAGAGTTACATTATGTAGAATTTATCCAGTGAGCTCAAGTGGATATAGACAATATTCTACAATCAACAACTCCAGTGACCCCTGTTTTGTTTCACTACTAATGGAAAGATTTTAAGTAAGCCTGATTCTTAAAACTTTGAAATCTGCAATAGTTTGCATGGACTTTTTTAGTTTAGAAAACCCAAATAAAGAAGAGTTGCTGAGTGCAATATACTCAAATTGAAATGTTCTTACCACTGTTAAAGACTAAGCATATGTGTAGGAGGTGGGTAGAGATAAAATGATAGATACATTAATTCATAAAACATTATTAATTACTTATTTAGGTAAAATCCTTAAATTATGAATAACTGTAAAAAAAACGTACTAGCTAGCTTTATTCACAAAAGTGTAAGATGATGCACATTGATTGTTTTTATTGGTAAGTTACCTAATGTGCTTTGTTCACTGATTGGCCATCCTTGTCAGAAGGCGCAACGTTTCTGAATTAAACTAAGAGACATGAATGCAGTTGGTTGCTTCCTATCTTGGTTTACATTGCTATAAACATGGTTATACATGCCAAACAACACAGCTCCTATTGGTCCATAGTTCGAAACAACATTAATGTTCACCCTTTTATAGAATATCTTCCATAATATTCAGTGTGTCCATGTTATAATTTGTATGACTGGGACACATGTAATGAGGTTGTGTTTTTCTCAGTGTATTTACCCAATATGAGTGGCTTGCTGTGTGAGGCCACCATAGTGAGCTTTGTTTAAACATGGGTCTGTACAAGGCCAGCATGTGTTCCTGTCTGCCAGCCATGATGGATGGTTTTCTGGTGACCTGTATCGACCTTGTCACCCCCCGCTCTACTGTTGCTTCATGTTTGTTGTGCATTTTTGATCGACAAGCCTATTACAACTGTGAAATCAGTTTAGTAAATTGTTGATGTAATAGGCCTTTTTTTTCTTCCCATGTTTATACTCTGTAGCTAGATAACGGATTGCATATTTATGTAAGTTATTTATCAAAATACGAATATTAATGTTTTCCTCTGTGATGTTGCATGGAAAACATTTGCTTAATTATTCCAAGGCCTTGCTGAGTAGGACTCTATGTGCCTGGTGGCTGGACCTACAAGGATCGTTCTGTTGGGAGGAAAATGTTCAGTTTTATGATCCGAGTGGAAAGAATGGGACTGGCTCAGGATTGTGTCAAGCTCACTCCAACTGATTCAGAACGAGACCAGTAAATATGGAACGTGTGAGAATTCAGAGGGACAGGATTTCATTCAGACTTCATTAGTCGGATGTTGAAAGCATGGGCAGCCTGTGTGGCCCTGTCTGCAATTCACTCAACATAACTCAGGCTGGATTTTAACAATATGTCACTAACAATACTGAAGCTGCAAATACCATTAGTAGAGCTGGCCACATATGCAGAAAGTGACCAACTTGTGCTTGGGTTAAATACAGGTGTACTTTATTTCAAAGCCGTTTTCTCAACAAGCATTAAACCTTTACAAAGCTTTGTGTCTCATATATTCAGTTTAACATCATGCCTTGCAGCGTGGAACACAAAAATCAGGGTTACATTACCTGTTGATGATAACGAGGGCTTAAGATTCAACGTATGATTCCAGACATGTTTTAAACAAGGTCCGTCTTTACATCATTTGGAAAGAATCCAAATGAACAAAGTAGGTAAAGGCTTTTCAACAGGTGTTGTGATTTTGGGATCCATGGGAGCAGTACAGAACAACAAATAAAGAGCTTTGCCAACTAAGAGCAACTTGAAAATATAATGATGTGTTACCTTATGTACTGCTGAAAGGCAATGGCAGTTGGTCTATATGGGTAGTATATCTGAGGGAATTCCAAGGGAGCAGTCTAATGGCCTGTCATAGAAACTGAGTTGTAATATAGGAGAGCCCCAAAGTTTTCATGGTAAACACACATAGTTCTATCATCAGGGGAGGTTGTCACTCGTAGGCTTTAGGTTTCAGAAAGGTCAACTCTCAGGGAGGTTTATGGCTGTATGGAGTATGTCAGCTGAATATTTGACCTACTTTCACAGCTCAATGAGTGTTGCATTTGCAAATAAGAATTCCCTACAAATTGCTAGAAAAATACAGTATATTACACGTTCAATATAAACACTGTATGATTCGCAGTTGTAAAATGCATTCATTTAAGTCTTCATCTTCAAGTAATACTTGGAGAAAATCATGAATTTTGGTTCCCAGTTATTTTAAGGTCATCCCACATGTTAATTTGACAGGTTTGTTACAGAGCAGCAGTGATCACTCTTTAATTGTCATCTTCTTGGCTCTGACAAATCTAATTGGACATTTATTTGGCAACAGTATCTTTTTTTTTGTACAAGCCAGGTATGGAATAAACCCAAGTTAACACAGGAATAAAGCTTATTTCTCTTTATTTGAAGCTGCTGGACTGCAGAAAACAGCATTCTGTAGCTGTGTATTTAGGTTAAGGTCTGATAGTTTTAATGACTGCTGTCTGGGGGAAAGGACGGTCTTGGGAATGAATGGAACAGCACCCTGGCTCAAGATAGACCGTAGCTCATTTCTCTAACGTTTATGGTATAACTGATGGCAGCAGTGACACCCCCAAACCCCCAACTCGGCCTGACATAAAACACTGTTCGAATTTTGCTTGACATAAGTAGCATTTGAATTATGTGGAAGAAATCATCAATAGCTGTAAAAGTTGAAAGGTGTTTATGGAGACATCCCAAACTGAGAAATGTAAATGCAAAAATTCTCATCATAGACTGTTTATTTATTCCTTATACAGAGTCTTGGGCTTGTCAGAGAAGTTGATGTTTGATCATTTCCTGGTCAGGAAACTGCTAAAATAATACCTCTTTTATGCCAAGGACTCATGTTTGAGTGTTAAGGACCATTTAGAAAATCCTGTACTTGCTGTTGTGCAGTGACCACATTTTGCAATACAGTATGACTTTTGTCATTTGTGAAGTTTACATGTGGGCATATAAAAGTGTAACCACCACGTAAGCGTACGTAGTATGTCTTAACTTCGCCCTCAGGAGTCAAAGAAGCGGAATTGAAAACCAATGTGTCTTGACAAACCCTTGGTTTGCCTATATGTTGGACTGACAGAGAAACTGCTATTGAACCTAACCCAACTGATTGACAATATTGCTGTGTCAGGGCCAGACGTAGATACTGGGTTAAACAAAGGTCAAACAGTATTTCATATGGTTGTTTGTTCTTTTGCCAGCCAACAATTACTTGTCCTTTGTCAACCCTTTTTCACTAAGCATCTGGCATTTTTCAAGGTAGGCTACTGGAATGCACCTAATATCTAGTCTGACCCTGATCTTGAGTTTGGTCCTTGTGGTTTGTAGGACAAAAAAACAACACATTTCTTTGTTTGGAAAGTGTTAGGACTAGGGCTGTCACTTTACGTCCGAGAATCGATTGTACAGTCGATTGGACCGACCAACACACGTTTCGAAAACGAAAAGAGGGAATCGATTTTTACCAAATAACTTATTTTTTAACGAATTGAACAAATAAAAAATATTTTATTTCATTATGATTATTATTAACATAACTCACAAACAAGCAGAAAAGAAAAGAATTCCGAAAGTGCAGTAGGCATTGCGAGGGCTAAAAAGTAAATTCCCACCAATTTTACGCACCGGAAACAGCCTGATAGTGTCAATCGGCTGCGGCGGCTTAGTGTTTTGCCAAAAAATGGAGGGCAACGGCGATCAACCTGCGTGACATGAGAGACGAGTGATAACCCCTAATCACATGAGGAGTTCGATATGGAAGCACTTCGGATTTTGGGCAGAAGGCAAAACTATGGAGAAGGACAAAGTGGTATGCAAACTGTGCAATCGTGAGTTCCCATATCACAGCAGCACTACAACTATGAGGAGGCATATGCAGACTCAGTATGTTCTAGTCCACTGTCTGTTGTGGGGAATGTAACGATCCTGCGTGTTGGCATTTTCAACATATTTTTATGTTAGCTAGTCCTCAAGTGAATTTTAAGTTTTAGTTCAAACTATTTAACAATCGCCTGCCTATGCGAAATGTGTTTCATATTTATAATGATAACCACAGCCAGAAGCCTGCAGTAATGTTTTTTCGTCATTGATGTTATGGCATTCCGTTCTGCTTATTGTTTTTCGAGAATCCATCCATCCATCTTCTCCCGCTTTTCCGTCAGGGTCGCGGAGGTAACAGCTCCAGCAGAGAGCCCCAAACTTTCCTTTCCCTGGCCACATCAACCAGCTCTGACTGGGGGATTCCAAGGCGCTCCCAGGCCAGTGAAGAGATATAATCCCTCCACCTGGTCCTAGGTCTACCCCTCGGTCTCTTCCCAGCTGGACGTGCCTGGAACACCTCCCTAGGGAGGCGCCCAGGTGGCATCCTCACTAGGTGCCCGAACCACCTCAACTGGCTCCTTTCAACGCGAAGGAGCAGCGGTTCTACTCCGAGTCCCTCCCGGATGACTGAACTTCTCACCTTATCCCTAAGGGAGGTGCCAGCCACCCTGCGGAGAAATCCCATTTCGGCCGCTTGTATCCGCGATCTCGTTCTTTCGGTCATGACCCATCCTTCATGACCATAGGTGAGGGTAGGAACGAAGATGGCCCGGTAGACAGAGAGCTTTGCCTTCTGGCTCAGCTCTCTTTTCGTCACAACGGTGCGGCAAAGCGACTGCAGTACCGCTCCCGCTGCTCCGATTCTCCGGCCCATCTCACGCTCCATTGTTCCCTCACTAGAGAACAAGACCCCGAGATACTTGAACTCCTTCACTTGGGGTAAGGCTTCATTCCCTACCTGGAGTGGACAATCCATCGGTTTCCTGCTGAGAACCATGGCCTCAGATTTGGAGGTGCTGATCCTCATCCCAGCCGCTTCACACTCGGCCGCGAACCGATCCAGTGAGTGCTGAAGGTCACAGACCGATGAAGCCATTAGGACCACATCATCTGCAAAAAGCAGTGGTGCAATCCTTAGCCCACCGAACTGCAAACCCCCTCCCCCACGACTACGCCTCGAAATCCTGTCCATGAATATCACAAACAGGATTGGTGACAAAGCGCAGCCCTGGCGGAGGCCAACCCTCACCGGAAAACGGTCCAACGTGCTGCCGAGGACCCGGACACAGCTCTCGCTTTGGGAGTACAGAGATTGGATGGCCCTGAGCAAAGACCCCCTCACCCCATACTCCCGCAGCACCTCCCACAGTATCTCCCTGGGAACCCGGTCATACGCCTTCTCCAAATCCACAAAGCACATGTAGACCGGATGAGCGTACTCCCAGGCCCCCTCCAGGATCCTTGCGAGAGTGAAAAGCTGGTCCGTCGTTCCACGACCAGGACGAAAACCGCATTGTTCCTCTTCAATCTGAGGTTCGACAATCGGCCGGACCCTCCTTTCCAGCACCTTAGAGTAAACTTTCCCGGGGAGGCTGAGTAATGTGATGCCTCTGTAATTGGCACACACCCTCTGATCCCCCTTTTTAAAGAGAGGAACCACCACCCCGGTCTGCCACTCCTTCGGTACTGTTTCCGACTTCCACGCAATGTTGACGAGACGTGTCAACCATGACAGTCCCTCAACACCCAGAGCCTTCAGCATTTCTGGGCGGATCTCATCCACCCCCGGGGCTTTGCCACTGTGGAGCTGTTTAACTACCTCAGTGACTTCCCTCCGTGAGATTGGAATTGATCCCCCTTCATACTCCAGCTCCGCCTCTAACATAGAGTGCGGAGTTGTCGGATTCAGGAGTTCCTCAAAGTGTTCCTTCCACCGCCCTAACACACTATCAGTTGAGGTCAACAACGCCCCATCCTTACTGTACACAGCTTGGATGGTACCCTGCTTCCCCCTCCTGAGGTGCCGGACGGTTTTCCAGAACAACTTTGGTGCCGACCGAAAGTCCTTCTCCATGGCTTCTCCGAACTTCTCCCACACCCGCTGCTTTGCGTCGGCCACGGCTGAGGCTGCTGCCCTTCGGGCCTGTCGATACCTTGCAACTGCGTCAGGAGTACCCAGGGATAACATATCCCGGAAGGCCTCCTTCTTCAGTCGGACGGCTTCCCTAACCACCGGTGTCCACCACGAGGTTCGAGGGTTACCGCCCCTTGAGGCACCTAAGACCTTGAGACCACAGCTCCCCCGCCGCAGCTTCGGCAATAGAAGCTTTGAACACCGCCCACTCTGGTTCAATGTCCCCAGCCTCCACAGGGATGCCTGAAAAGCTCCGCCGGAGGTGTGAGTTGAAGGCTTCCTGGACATGGGACTCTTCCAGACGTTCCCAGTTCACCCGCACTACACGTTTGGGCTTACCAGGTCTGTCCAGAGGCTTCCCCCGCCACTCGACCCAACTCACCACCAGATGGTGATCAGTTGACAACTCCGCCCCTCTCTTCACCCGAGTGTCCAAAACATGCGGCCTCAGATCTGATGATACGATTACAAAATCGATCATGGACCTTCTGCCTAGGGTGCTCTGGTACCACGTACACTTATGAGCATCCTTATATTCGAACATGGTGTTTGTTATGGCCAATCCATGACTAGCACAGAAGTCCAGTAACAAACCACCACTCCGGTTCAGATCAGGGGGGCCGTTCCTCCCAATCACGCCCCTCCAAGTGTCTCCATCATTGCCCACGTGTGCGTTGAAGTCTCCCAGCAAGACTAAGGAGTCCCCTTCAGGAGCCCCATACAGGACTTCTTTCAGGGTCTCCAAGAAGGCCGAATACTCTGAACTGCTGTTTGGTGCATAAGCACACACAACAGTCAGAGTTTTCCCCCTCATGACCCGCAGGCGTAGGGAGGCGACCCTCTCGTCCACTGGGGTAAACTCCAACAAAGCGGCACTCAACCGGGGGCTTGTGAGTATCCCCACACCCGCTCGGCGCCTCACACCTTGGGCAACTCCGGAGAAGAATAGAGTCCAACCCTTATCCAGAAGTAAGGTTCCAGAGCCGACGCTGTGTGTAGAAGTGAGCCCCACCAGATCCAACTGGTAACGCTCCACCTCCCGCACAAGCTCCGGCTCCTTCCCCCCCAGAGAGGTGACATTCCACGTCCCCAAAGCCAGCTTCTGTCGCCTGAGTCTGGTCCGTCGAGACCCTCTGCTTTCACTGCCACCCTTCTGGCAGCGCACCCGACCCCATCGTTGTTTCCCGTAGGTGGTGGGCCCGCGGGACGGAGAAGCGGAGGTGTTGCCCACGTTGCTTTTTCGGGCTGTGCCCGGCCGGGCTCCGTGGCAAGCCCGGCCACCAGACGCTCGCTGACGAGTCCTCCTTCTGGGCCTGGCTCCAGAAGGGGACCCCGGGCTTCCTCCGGGCCGGGTATCCTCGCTTCCAATGATGTTCATTCATGAAGTCTTTTTGAACCAATCTTAGTCTGGCCCCTTACCTGAGACCAATTTGCCATGGGAGACCCTACCAGGAACACAAGGTTCCAGACAACACAGCCCCCAGGTTCATCGGGGCACACAAACCTCTCCACCACGATAAGGTGCTGGTTCTCGGAAAGGCATCGGAATTTTCGAGAATGCTCCGTTTAAACTTCACACAATAAATAATCAGAAATGCTGACCTGTACGTCTCTTGCGCCCTCTTTACGTTAGTCCTAATGGCAGTGTGTTGGCCTTTATTTTGAAAATTGAAACGTAGACGTGGATAATCGATTCTACAATCGATTCAATGAAAATTTAAGCCTAAAAAATCGATTGTGATTTTTCTTTTCAAAAAGTGAAAGCCCTAGTTAGGACTGTTGATTGGAAGTGTAATAGAACTCCAGTATTAAAAGAAAACACACTGAAAGCCTTCTTAAAGTGTCCAAGATTACACTTAGATCTGTATTCTTTTAGATTCAAAGATTCAAACCTTTTGAAATTAAGCCACTGTTAAGATTGACAGGCAACCCCCAATGTCAAAGAATTAAAGCAATTAAACTGCAAAATGGCAACTTAAAGCAGGTCAATCGCCATAGACCCCAATATTAATATTCCCGCTAACATAACCAAAATAATCTGATCTCTTTAGTTTAGTTCTGTATCTGTAGAGCCTTAACGCTTACTGTGAGGCTGGTGATTCTTTCACTAACCCCTGTAACATCTTATTAAGGCTTAAAGTAATGCATAGTTAAGTGCACAGCCACTTTGGGTGACAGGTGGGCAGTTGTAAGCATCCCATAAAAAGGACTTAATTCCTATGTGCACCAATTTGCCCCATTTAGTTTAGGCCTACCTGTTTTAAATGAAAACTTTAGTACCCTTGTGACTGTGACTTGTAATGAACAGCATGGTGGAATGCATCTTTTGTGTGGCCTTCGTCAATTTCTTTTACTGATTTACAAGAGTGTTTTATAAAATGCACAAGCAAAACAACACAATCAAAATGTATCCAGGGACTGTGTCTTGGGCTCCAAACCACAACATACCTTTTTATGTGTCTCTTTCCGATGCCTCCAGATATTCCATTTCTCAAAATGAAAACCTTAAGTAGACTAAGTGAGAACTGAAATATTACTCTGTTCTCAAATAAAATGGTCTACAGAGTATTTACCATCACTGTGAACTCCGGCCTCCTAGAAACCAGGACAAGCGTTGCATTTCGTGCCTTGACACCTTGTAACAATTGTGGATTGTTGATGTTGAACAGCTTGAAATAGCAAAATACCAGCGGTAAATTTCATGTACACAATAAATATGTGACAATATTATCATTATAAAAGGCCTCCATTGCACATAAGAATGACAATTTCTTAAACTAATACAAAGAAATCAAAAAGTATAACTTGCGTTTCAAATACTTCAGTTTAAAACAAAGTATTATGTGTGTTGAGGCCGCTAACAACAGTAAACAACATATTTTATGCCTGGCATCCATCATTTACACCTTGCTGTGTTTTTTATTGGCCCATTTCATCTCTGTATATACCAGTGATGGCTGACCACCTGAATGCAAGCACCTGGCAAATATAAAATGGCCACATGATATTTTCAGAATCAAAAGGTTGATGGGGATCACATAAACACACCATTAAAAATGTAACTGGCAAGCTGTGGATTTCAGAAAGAGCTCCAAAGGATTTCCAGGTGATCTTTTTAAGACTTCTTGGCTTTTGTGCTGATTGAACAAACGAGATGCAAAATGTTATTATGCCGCTGGAATGTGGAAAACCAGAGGTATTCTGTATTTGGTCCACATAGCTTTATTGATGGAATCCTTTGGAAAGGACAACCTGTGAAATAGTTGGAACGTCCCCCTGGCTTAAGGTAGACCAGAGCGCATTTTTAAAAACTTTTTATGGAATAACTGATGGCAGCAGGGACACCTCTTTATCCCCGGGTCAGTCTGAGTTTATATATTGTTACTACACTGCTATAAAACATTGCCTAACACTGAAGTAGTTATGGAAATAGAAAGTACACTACATTGATGCTGAAATAATACTTCTATATTTGTTTATGTTAAGTGCTTGGTATATTCTTTTTACAATACTTTTTGTGCAATTATTACATTTTGCTGTATAACTTTATTTCCTTGGTAAAGTTAGACTTGATATTTGTTGAAACCTAATATTTAACCCACATTCTTTCTGTGTCACGGCTACATGGATGCCTTCATGATGTGTGGATCAGACAGTACAGTATTTTATGTTGTCAGTAGTTCTGTGGGCACTCACTCACTAAGTGGTTACTCATAATAAGCGAGCTTGAGTGTGATTTGTGGTTGTACCATTAATATATAGGCTTGTCAGTTGAAATGTTGTCCTTTGTCTTCAGTATACATTTGAAGGTTTGGGCGAGACTCTTTACGAGTACAATATGGAAACGGACCACACAGGGAGCATCGCTTTACTTCAAAGCTGCAGACTGTTTGTCTTGGATCATCATAGGTCAAATAAGCAGCCAAAAATGTGTTTGATGACTTTTTTTGACACCTTACAGTACACAGTAGCTTCGGAAAACAGGCTAGCTAAAACCAGACCGCAATACGTATTATCACTTTCCACACAGACAGGTTTGAAGCTTGAATCAGCTCTATTAAATCCTGTATTCCTTCATAATAGCACCCTATCCACAGATATTCCATCTATCAATCCACAGTCCATAATGTACCTGTTGTTATAACTGTCTTGGTTTTCAGATGCTTTCTGTTGCACTTTATTTTCTCTCAGTAGCTTAACGTTTAATGAGGTATTTCCACAACTTAACACAGCAGGAAGCAAATGTAGATAAGATTTTCCATTTACTGTCCCTTTGGTGTTTTTTTTAGACAACAGCTTACAAATCATTTGTTATTGTTTCCTCTGTGAAAACAGTTGTTAATCAGTAGCCGGAAGCCTTGGCTTCGCAATGTCAAAAACAGAAGGGAATCATACTGCTTTCAAGGAAGACATACTTGCTCCATTTGACTCCATGTTTTGATTACTTCTCCATGTGTGAAAAGATGGTCCTTGACTGAACACGGAAAGCTTTCCAGCAGGACAACAAGACGTCATATCAAACCAGTTTCATCTATTATGAATACAAGGGGGGAAGGTAGAGTCGTCTGAAAGCTCAAAACTGAGTGAACAATCATCTGTAATGATGTGGAGTGAGTCCAACTAATTGTTATGCAGACTAACTACCTAAACTGTTGTTTGAGGGTTTTGGTTTCTTCCTGAGCTGCTCACTGCTCGCTGCTTGCCAATCATTGTATTCACGGACCAGCCAAGACAAAAGCCCACCTAAAAAGGAAGGTGGAAAAAGAGTAGCAAAGAAATGGGCCAAGCGGGTAGTTGCGGTGAGCTAAAATTGCAGACTATAGCATATCTCTAAATCACAGAGCCTGGAGGATGGAAGAGGAATCCTCCTAGTGTTATTGTTTCCCATGTTCTTCCACCCCCAGTAATATTTTCCAGATTAAAGCATGCTCCCTGCCCCTACTCGAAAGACAGACCTCAATTTCACAGGAGAAAACCAAAGGAAACCACAGAACGGGAATTGCTTTTTCCACTGCACATGAGATAATGTGTTGCGAATTGCATTGTGCTTGGGTTCAGCTGCCAAACTAAAGCATTATGTCCATTTTTCAAAGGTCTGTTATTTAGAGAAGAAATGTCTGTTCAGACATAAATAATAGTTTCATATCATTAAGCTCTCAAAAATACAGTGGGGCAAAAAAGTATTTAGTCAGCCACCAATTGTGCAAGTTCTCCCATTTAAAAAGATGAGAGAGGCCTGTAATTTTTATCATAGGTATACCTCAACTATGAGAGACAAAATGAGAAAAAGAAATCCAGAAAATCACATTGTAGGATTTTTAAAGAATTTATTTCAAATGATTGTGGAAAATAAGTATTTGGTCAATAACAAAAGTTCATCTCAATACTTTGTTATATACCCTTTGTTGGCAATGACAGAGGTCAAACGTTTTCTGTAAGTCTTCACAAGGTTTCCACACACTGTTGCTGGTATTTTGGCCCATTCCTCCATGCAGATCTCCTCTAAAGCAGTGATGTTTTGGGGCTGTCGCTGGGCAACACGGACTTTCAACTCCCTCCAAAGATTTTCTATGGGGTTGAGATCTGGAGACTGGCTAGGCCACTCCAGGACCTTGAAATGCTTCTTACGAAGCCACTCCTTCGTTGCCCTGGCGGTGTGTTTGGGATCATTGTCATGCTGAAAGACCCAGCCACGCTTCATCTTCAGTGCCCTTGCTGATGGAAGGAGGTTTTCACTCAAAATCTCACGATACATGGCCCCATTCATTCTTTCCTTTACACGGATCAGTCGTCCTGGTCCCTTTGCAGAAAAACAGCCCCAAAGCATGATGTTTCCACCCCCATGCTTCACAGTAGGTATGGTGTTCTTTGGATGCAACTCTGCATTCTTTCTCCTCCAAACACGACGAGTTGAGTTTTTACCAAAAAGTTCTATTTTGGTTTCATCTGACCATATGACATTCTCCCAATCCTCTTCTGGATCATCCAAATGCCCTCTAGCAAACTTCAGACGGGCCTGGACATGTACTGGCTTAAGCAGGGGGACAGGTCTGGAACTGCAGGATTTAAGTCCCTGGCGGCGTAGTGTGTTACTGATGGTAGCCTCTGTTACTTTGGTCCCAGCTCTCTGCAGGTCATTCACTAGGTCCCCCCATGTGGTTCTGGGATTTTTGCTCACCGTTCTTGTGATCATTCTGACCCCACGGGGTGAGATCTTGCGTGGAGCCCCAGATCGAGGGAGATTAGCAGTGGTCTTGTATGTCTTCCATTTTCTAATAATTGCTCCCATAGTTGATTTCTTCACACCAAGCTGCTTACCTATTGCAGATTCAGTTTTCCCAGCCTGGTGCAGGTCTACAATTTTGTCTCTGGTCTCCTTTGACAGCTCTTTGGTCTTGGCCATAGTGGAGTTTGGAGTATGACTGTTTGAGGTTGTGGACAGGTGTCTTTTATACTGATAACGAGTTCAAAAAGGTGCCATTAATACAGGTAACGAGTGGAGGACAGAGGAGCCTCTTAAAGAAGTTACAGGTCTGTGAGAGCCAGAAATCTTGCTTGTTTGTAGGTGACCAAATACTTATTTTACCGAGGAATTTACCAATTAATTCATTAAAAATCCTACAATGTGATTTCCTGGATTTTTTTTTCTCATTTTGTCTCTCATAGTTGAAGTGTACCTATGATAAAAATTACAGGCCTCTCTCATCTTTTTAAATGGGAGAACTTGCACAATTGGTGGCTGACTAAATACTTTTTTGCCCCACTGTAAGTTATTGAGGGAAAAATTGTGAAACCCTTTGCTATCGTTTATTGGATTCAACAGCTTGCAGTGACGTAATGTGAACGTTTCATAGTTAAATATTTGCCGTAGGTCCCAATAAGGGTCTTATACCATGGGTCTTATAGTGTGGAGGATTCCGGCAACAAAATGTTTACTACTGTAACCCAAACATTGCTTTGGTGGGAGCAGTGAGCCTCTTCCTGAACCACATCAGAAAACGAGACAAGCTTTATAACTACACACTGAACAAACACATGTATACACTTAGTATCCTCTCAGTGCAGGCTGCTTTCAGAGGCAGCTGATGAGCTCATGATTTGGCTCAAAGTCATAAGGCTCTTTGTACTGCACGGTCAGACTAAAACAGACAACCAATCCTGCACTCATACTTTTGACACCAGCAATCTTTTAGTGTTTAGTTTGGAAACTTACCTTGGAAACATTTCTGAACATGTTAGCTCAGTTATTTAGTTCTTCCACTTCTTCGGTTGCAGCAATGTTTATTAAATAGATGACCCTAAGGTCTTGTTTTAGTTAGAGCATTTAAACTGAACTGAGACCCGTGATGAAACATTTTTTTTTTTGTAATTTATTACAACAGTTACTGATCAAATGGCCCAACTTAAATCAATTCCTGGGAAACATATCTTGATTGTCCCCCACCCTCCCTGTGGAAGCCCCAGGCCAGAGCACATTCATCATTATAAAGTTAAACCGGGGTCACTGTTCACTATAGAAATGCTACCCTTGTGCAACTGGCTTCCTGCTGATGAATGGGTACAGTGCACATTTAGTGTGTCAAGCGGTTAATTTCCTCAAAGTGGCAGAACAAATAGCCATAATTATCGTCCATTTCACAGATATTAGTAAATGTCATATGTCATTGCCAAGGATTTGACGAAAAAATGCCTCCTGATACTCCAGAAATCCATCGGTAAAAAGCAATCAAATGAAACATTTTATTAGTTACCCTTTGCAAAACTGGCATCCAGTTTCCCTTTGGAACAATATGGAGCCTGTCATTTGAATTCTCTCATAAGTAAAACTTTATTACATTAGCTGTGCCTCCAGAGCAATGCGGCATCCTTTCTTTCCAAGAGCCCTGTTCTTGTACCCTGCCTTGATGATATTGCGCTAACAATTTGCTTAATATTCTGTGAAAAGCTGGATTGTTCTGTACAGATTTAGCTATTTTCTTTTGTCAGTTAATCCAACCTGAGCTCTTATTGTGCAGCTATTTATGGTAGATCCCATACTTGATTACAGCCCTTTTTGTAGATAATAAGAAAGCGATATACTATATATAGTATGTGGTTACTGCATTACAGAAAATAACCTGGTGACCTTTTTCTTCAACGGATTATTTTAAATGCAAAGCATTATGCTTGTATTATGTTAGCTCTCTGTCTAAATATCCTAAATTAAAGGAGACGAACCACAGTTACCTAATTGTTCGTTGGTCATAGCTTCCATTTAGTTTGAGCCAAAATTTGGTCCTTACAATTTTGCCAATTTTAAGTCAGCTATTTCCACTGGCCAGACGAAGAATTGCCATTTAAAAGGCCAGAGCCCCAGACATTATTACACAACTCTGTCCAGTTAATGTTCCAAGATGATGTAAAGTCTGTGTGGTACAGTGTTACGTCAACATATAACCTTGATTATTTATATTCAGTCTGAAGATAGGCTCAAGGCTAGTTTGGCTAATTTACTGACTGTCTGAATCCTCTCTGCGACTGTATATCACACAGGTAATGTTGGACATGAGCCATAAAACCGATGATGAGCTTCTACACTGAATATCCCCATTGTGACATAAATGAATTATAGAACACTGTTTTTATTATAGCTGCCTGACAAAAACACCCTTAGTGTATTAACAGACTTTAAATACATTTTGATGGTAGCATTCAACTGATTTATTAAATGTTCTTAATCCAAGTTCCACCTTCTGCCTTTAAAGGTAAGGTAGCAGTTCAAACTGACAGCCAGTTTCAGTTTTGCCAACCATCACTGGTAGTTTTTCCAGTGTGTACAGTACCATGGGTCATAGACGGCAGCTATCAATGACCGTTAAACCACTTCAGCATGTTGAGTCGGGGGAAGTCTTTGAGACAGAGTTGTTTGAGTGGCCGTTCAGCCAAGTTATTATATGATTTCATCCTTGTATTTAAATGTTTCCTTCATTTTTGCACGCACATTTTCTTTGCTTCTTCCACAAGCAAACCACCATGTGCTGACACCACCAGTGCAAGGCAAAGCAAACCTTGGTAAGGAAACTTTGTAGACACACTTGGGGAAGAAGAAAAACACCACCTGTGGTGGAAAAAAAATATTTCTTCTTTCCACTCCATGTCTTTGGTTAAATGTTGGTGATCATTTGTGATTAACATGTTTTCAATAAAGGATTATGTCAGTAAACACTGTCTTAGTCAAAGAAAGTGTTTCAACATTCAACGTACAAGGATTTCATTTGAGTCAAACCAAACCCCTTTCAAACTTGAGTTGTGACCCAGGTGTTTGTTTCAGGTTGAATAAAGGAATTATCACTCAATGTATTTGCTAAACTAACATTGTTACCTGCATTTCATTATGTATATATATTGTGCACTGTATTGTATGTGTGTGTATAAGTCCTGTGTATACACTTTAGGAGCGGCTGTTTATGAAAACGTATTTTTGTGTTTTAGGAATAAACAAACATGCTAAAAACTATTCTGTGATTTCAGAATTTACATGTTTGAGAGAAGGAAGAAAAATAAGTGCTCCATGCTTTAGGATATTCCTTTTGGCCATGTCAGTGTCTACACTGTAGATTTCAAAGATATACAAACATTTGTGTCTAACAAATGCTTACAAATGAAAGGGTGGAATGTTTACATCGGTCTTTGCAAAGTTAATAGTATTCAACAAAAGCTGGTCCAAGAAATGTTCTCTGGGATGGACTTTGCTGTGTCACAGAAAAGTAAGCCTCTAGTAATCGACCTATAGCTATTAATAGTTATAAAGTAAGCCTGTCGTGACTTTAACAGAGTTTAAGTTTTAGATACAAGAGTTTATACCTGCGTAGTTCAAGTTGTAACAACCTATTCCACTTACCCTTGAAGCTGCCACAGGGGGTCCCAGACTGCAGGTTCGAACTTGGGACCTGAACAATGAGGGTTGAGGAGCTGATGGAAAAGCCATCTCCACTCAGACAGATTTTATTGCTTTCCAAGCCTATGAGGTCATTTTTGAGGAATGTCCCAGAGAGTAAAGTAAAAGTCAGGTCAGAGTACTTGACTTGTTTGTTTTGAGCCTTATACTCTAAACTTTCCATTTCTTTTAACATACAAAAAAGCAGCTTGGATTTCTTCAATCTCAGCCTTACTGGAGCTGAGACTCAGTTCTAACCGGCATCGAGCTTGTAAAAGAACAGAGCTTGTTTCATCACCCACAGTGAATATTAAATTACTGTAGAAAACATAGCTTCAGGGAAGCCTTCATTGCAAAAGTAAAAAAGCAGTTTGAGTAGTAAAATTCAGTCATAGAGTTGTAGCGGAGCCTTGGCTGAAACAGCTCTGTATCAGGTTTTACAAACTGATCTCACTCAGCCAGTTTTCATGTTTCTTCTGAATATAGCTCATTAACTAATCTATTTAGTCATGAGGCCATTTGGATTACATGTTTTGTTTTTCTAAGTAATGAGTAAAATATAAAACAGTGTTACTCAAGGATAGCTGCCCTTGTACCTGTGATCATGAGGTTCTCCTATAAGAAACACAGGCAATTTGCACTGAACTGACTGAATTTGTTATCATTTACAGTTGTGGTGTGACAATATATTTGCCAACAGCAAAAAAAGAATGAATATGTTTCTTGATCAGTATCTTATTGTAGCCCTCTGCTAATCTTATTTAGTGGTAAATAGTAAAACCCTAAAGGAGGAAAATAAGACGTCCTTTGACAGTGTTTACACCAAACCTTGCTGCAAGTTTGTAATATAATCTATAATCATTGAACATATTTAAAAGTGTTGTTAATGATGGTGAGCCGTCTGAATCAAGCTAAGAAGGCTGTGTTGATAGAATTGTATTTATGAATGGTTGTGTACAATTATTCTTACAGCTTGTGCCTGACATGTGGCTGAACCAAGCTCAATGTGCTAATGCTTACGGCTCGTGCTTAATGTTACCTAAACCTTACATTGTGTTTCCCTGAATGATTTGTGCCTAAACCTGGACTGCAGCTCATTTGTGATAATTGCTGTTTCCGATGGATGCTGCTGACCCAAGTTTAGGTTTTATCGGTACACAAGAAGAGGGATAAATCAAACACAGGTCATGCCAAATTCTCAACTGTTTTTGGGGTGTGATTCATTTCAGCTGCTCCAGTTGCTACTCAATGGTTATACTGGGAACATGTCTTGATGCACATTTATTGCGTGTTGCTTAAAAAAGAAGGCATAGACATACAGTGAGCTTCTCTGTTTTCAACACATACCGGTACTATAGTGCTTACAACTGGTGTGCTGACCTTGATATATGATAGTGGATGAAAGGTTCTAGGCACAAGCTATATTAACTCGTTCTTTCAAATATAAAATTCCAACATCATTACCCGAGTGTATTGATTTATTATCTACAGCTGACTTTCATTATTATTCTTTTTTTAAGTTGTTCATCTCTGGTCACCAAACATGCCAGTGTGTATCAAAAACAAAGAAAGCAGTTACAGTTTGTTGCCATGGACTAGGTTTTCGCAAACAAACTTTTATGTCTCATACTAAAGTCGGGGGCATTTTGTTGGCCCTGTCAGTGTTGTAAAATGTGGAGAGGACAAGCTAAATATAAGTGTGTATTGGATTTCAAGAAGCATGAAGTGGTCAGTGCTGAGAGCAAAGCCGCAGAGCACGCTGTGGCTCCACTGAGTGTCCCAGGGCACTGGCTGTGATGGATGGCTGTCAGCCCCTCCAGTACCAGCCCATTTCCTAAGGTCACACCGCTGGAGGTCAACTCTCTCTGGAAGTCAGCCACCAGCACTTTCAGTTCCAGGAAGCAAAACTCTGATCCAATACATCCTAGACACTCATAAACTTTCAAATGGAGCCAATGCAGAAAATGTGAATGTTGGACAGGCGATAAAATTATAATTCTGCCAAGACTAACAGGGCTCATAATGTGGGATGGAAACCAAACGTTTTCTGCTTAAAAACAAACCCTACAGCAACTTCTGGCTCTTAGAAGTGGTAGAACATGCCTTTATAGGACTATTTTACTTTCACAATAAAAGGCTCATTCTTTTCTTGTGAGGTAGTTCTGTGTTTGCAATTATAATGGGGGAGGTCTTCAGTGATGTCACCCTGCAAAGGTTTCTTCACTGATTTGTCTATGATCTGTGTATTGTCTCACTTCTTATCAAAGGTAGAAAATACGGTCACAGCTACAACTGTTTCTGCTCTAGGAGAGTTGTTGGAGATTTATTCGGATTTCTGCTAAATCATTATCAGTTCTTGCTTTTGGAAATAAATACGTCTAATGATTAAAAGATGGGTTCCTAAATGTGTCTAAAATGCTAGCTTCGCATAATAGGTCATTCAAAGTCATGCCGACAGTTACTCCATAGCTGCAGGGTGGGAGTATCAAGATAGTTCAGGGCTGTTTTTGGCTTTCACTTCACCGCTGCGTTGCAAAAGTATTTATGACCATGATATTTCCATCTCATCCCATTCCAGGCCTGTGAATGAAGGCCTGTGAAGTGTTGCTCCAAGCTAGTTGTGACTTGCTGGTTCTAATGTACAAACGGTATTTTCCTATTAAGGATTATTTCAAAGTTGGGAAACACTAGGCACGCAAACGTGTGAAGATTGGAGAACAGCTGTCGAAAACACCCAAAACCAACAACTTGAACTTTTAAAAAGTCATTTTACAACTGTGTGATTACAGACAGGGGCTCGAGGGGCATCTGGTTGAAATAGAAACACAAGTGTTGTTTAATGTCCCTGTTTTCAAGGACTTGCTTCCATGTTTTAAAGACAAGGTCTTACAGACTTTTAAAGCAGCATATAGTAGGCCTATATAAGAATCAGAAATATACATAATATTTACAAAAAGTTAGTGATCCTTCATTCCTTTTTCTTTTTTAGAAACTACACTTCAAATCATTTTCATTGAATGGAAATGTTATTCAGTAGCAACAATTTCCTTCTAGAGAACATTATTTGATCTTGCAGTGTAGTTACTTTCCACAGTGGTGTTTTTCTAGATAGCCTAAGGTGCTGTAGCTTTGGCGTGAGAAAGTACTTCTTTACCACCAGTCCTACACAGCATGGGATGTGTCTGAGAGTAATAACTGGAGCAGCATTGACAATTACCTGTCCAACGGGGCAATAAATCTCAGCAGAGTAATTAGTGAACAACTGTGTGTCTGGAAAATGGAGACGTTGGCCTCTCTAATGGAGCAGACACCAAATATCCTGAGGGGGCAGAAAACGTGCTTCCTCCTTCAAATGTTAAGCAGGGTGATGAGGGCCAAGTTTCTGAGTTACTGATGCAGTAGTTATATTATTAGGAGCGTATCATTTATTTAGACCTGCATTGAGGTCTTTTGGGCATGTGGAGACAGCGGAAAGAATCTATAAACATATGGTAAGCGTGTTACTTATTTACACATCTATGGGGCATCATTAGCTTTCATTTTCAGGCCAGGTCCAATATTCACTTTCCTTCTAGCTATCCACCTCCTAAGGGGATACATCTGGCTCTTTAGGTGCTAAGTGCTCCACTATGTTGTTTGGTGCAGAGCAGGTCAGTAGGCAGTTTCTTCCCGATTGTTGGATAGTGATCTGACACTTTGATGTTATCATGTTAATTTCTAGGGGGGAGGAAATGCCAGACAAATATTCGTACAAATGGACAGTAATGTTTTATCCTATTTTCTTGGTTTTAAGAACTTGTTCTGTTGCTGCTGCTGAATGAGAGCAGTCAGGGCAAAGTAATTATTGATTTAAGTAGCTCAGTAGTTTTTATAGTTCCATGTAGCATCACGTTTCAGTTTTCAGTGTGCATACTAGTTAGTGAATTATTCAAGCGTACAGCACTTTCCAATATTTGCACTTACCCACTGCTACCACAATACAATACTTGTCTCAATGGCCTCCGTGGCAATACAATCTGGATCTGGAGGCATTTTGTTTTTAGGTTGTCTGCTTGTCGGTTCATACCATTCTTGTAAATGTGATATCTCAGGAAGACCTGAAGTGAATTTCTTTACATTTGGACAAAACATGTCTCTGGACTCAAGAAGGAACTGATTGCATTTTGGTGGTCAACTGTCAAGATCACTGTTTCCAGAAAATGGTATTTGCCATAACCCTAGAATTCATTTATGCTTAAGATTAAAAAGCTACGCATAAATCTAAAAGGATAAGTGATGACATTTTGGATAGAACTTACTTTACTGGTTTGGCAAAGGAAAAAAAACATGTGGCCAGATTTTTTGTTTGATGCTTATAAAATACTTTTTATCCATTTGAGCCTGGAAAGTAATTCTGCTTGGAAAATGTGTGAGAGGAACAAGAAAATCTGGCGTCTGCAGTTGTGCTGTAATGCCTGGGCAGAATCGACCCCAAAACGGTAGCTTTGAGACTTTGTGTGGAATGCAACCGAAGAACTGTGCGGGCTATTTTCTCTTTCAGCATGAGGTGGTCTTTTTTACTTCTTTCCATCCGTAGCTACAAAATGTTAGCATTTGATACTAGACCTTTCCCCCTCATGCTGTCCCAGGGAGTTATGGTAGGAAGCGGGGCTTGACTGGCGGTTAGGGAAGCGGGATGGATGGAACTACTGTGGTAAGCGTTGTGGCGATGAAGTCAGCGTCTGGCCCACATTAAAAGTCAAGCAGGCGAAGGCACTCACACAACAGCTCCACTACCGCCAACATGTTTAGAACACATGCAAGTGTTATCCTAGATACTGTCAGGCTGGTGTCTTCCTGCATTTCCTCAAGGCAATTAATATTGGGATGGCGTTGTGGGTGGTTGACAGAGCATGATTGTCCCATCAACATTTAGTGATGATATCACTGGCTGCAGATTCTGCAGACATGTGCCATATGAAGGCTTATACAGGCCTGTAAAAGGTAAACACTGGTCCAAAACTCATTGATGTTCTTGGCAAGCTGCTCCCTTACGTGTGCAGGAAATAACGTAAGGCTGGCTGAAAAGAATGATGTCAAAGAGGATACCACACAGTGAGCTTGTTTTTATTGCTCTGTTGAGAGAGATGATAGCGTTGATTCATTCATTTAAGCAGTATTTCATATTAGTAATGCAAATCTCTATGAGCTCACGCATACTCTGACACTGCTGACCCTCAAAGAAAGCCTCGACAGAAAACCTTTCTCTTCAAAACTAAGTCAGATGAAATATTGCAACACAGAAAACAAAGTTATACAATGTTTGCACAATCATCATGAACAGTCTCGCTTTTTAACACACATTAACGTAACTTATCGTTTGTGTGCAATGTCTTCATTATTTCCATACATTTCTTTTAACTGGCCTGTGTTTTAAAGATTTATATAGGTATATTTGACTGCTGCCATGGTGACGAGTAAATATTACCAGCCCATCCTTTTCATCTCACACGTTTTTTTCCAGCAGGGCAAAGGGTAATGATCTGGGTAAGAACGTGCTGCATACATATGTTGATTATCACGTTTACTAGCGGTGCAACCATATGAAGCGTGAAACTTAATATGTCATCTGGAAAATACTTTCGTAAATTTGTTTCCACACTTGAGATCTATGTTGACGAAGTGTGTGATAAAGTTTTACTAATGGTTTTTAGAACACGTTGCCAACATCTTTATATTCATGTACAAATCAATTTAGTGTGCACTCTGATTGCATTTGCATCTTTGGCATTAGGCAACCCTTATAGGTGGGGCATGAGACTTTAACACAGCCTGTGTAATAAATACTAAAAGGTCACTTCTGAAGTTGAAACTGATATTTCTAACAATGTGGCAATGAAGAAAAACACTAATCATGCAAACACAGGTGCACTTACTATGTTGTGCAACACCGTCGGAAGCTTTACCCTTGACCTTGCTCATTGACTCGGTACAGGCCTTCTGCATCCCACACTTTATTTTTAAAATAATAATTAGTTCTCAGTCACCACATCATTTAAACATCTGACAGACGCAACACACATTTGGTTTCTGACCAAAACGTAAGTTCAATATTTATGTATGGCTCTTTAACAGCTAAATAATTGACGTTCTTAATGTGTTGTTCAGAGGACATGGTGCTGGACAGGTAATGTGCAGTATGTTTATCAGAGCCTTTTGCTTTTGAAAGCAGCTCCATACATCTGGATACAATGCTGGTGAGAGCTGTGAGACTCAACAAAAGTGCTAAAGTTCCCATACAACTGCTGAAAGGTGCTAAACCCCACTATTCTACCATTAGCTTCACTTTTCATTTTACTCATCACACTAATTCTTCATGTAATAAAGATTTAGAATTGTGTGATGCTTTGAAAACGTTGCTGTCAATTAATGCTTGATTTGGCATATACAGTAAAGGGGCAAATTAGATCTCCGGCAGAAACTAGGGCAACCATAACCCAAATAATTATTTTGTTTGAAGGTTTAATTTTGAAATAAAAGTTGCACTATGACCGCCATTGCTTATACTTATATACTTATAATGGGCAGCAGTCTTGTGCTCATTAGTGAATGGAGCACAGTAAGTCCCCATTTCTCCTGACATCCTGACTGAGTTAAGCAGTAGAGGTGATGTTACTGGTAGCCATATCTCTGTCTTAAGCATTCATTTCTACTACTTGTGTTCTATTGAGAAGAGGAAAAGGCCTCTGGTCTGCCTCACAGTTCACCAACATGTGTTACAGGGCATTTGTGAAGCTTTATGAAACCTTAATGAATGACTTGCTTCCAGTTTGGTGTGCATTCCTGCTGTGTTTCTCAGTCTTGGTTGTTACCATATTTAATTATTTGCAGCTAAAGCTTCGATTCCATTTGCATGATCCGTAAAGTTATATTGGTTCTGCTGCTTTAGTTACTGGCCATGGTTCTGATATAAAACGAGGACTTGGCACAGATTGTTTTAATTAGTTTTACATAAACCAAAGTCAGAAATAATTATGCTTAAGGCTGTTTGTCTAGAATCACAGTTATTTGAAAGAATCTTAGAGATCCTTTCCATGTTTGTCACTTACAAGGAAAATATGGATCACATTCATTTAGGGACCAGTTTTTCTGCACATTTTTGGGAAAGTGAGTGAAAACCAAGTAGGCTGAATATTATAAAAACTTGCAGTGACAAGTTTTAAAGCCACACGCAGTATATAAACTGTTCTTTCACAATCCCTTGTTATTCATAGGATCCAGGCTAAACTAATGACCATATCACAGAAACCTCAAAAATCAAAACAACCACAGGCTACCTCTCCCCCACACACATATACACACACACACAGCACTGAAGCATCAACAAACACACCCCCTCATCTTTGTTCAGGTCAGCTTTCCCCTGACCCTCTTTATTAGTCATTTCAGGGAAAAGAACAGCGAAGAAAAGGAGAAATCTGAATTGCAGATGCAAACTGTACAATCGCTACAGAAATGAATACAGAAATAATTTAATCCTGTATAACTGTGAACAGTTTGTCAGGTAACCACGGGTGTGTTCATAATTACAGTGATGTTAAAATTCCCCCCGTGTAGGGATTGATTTTCTCAGTGTTGTCAGTTATTACAAACAGCAGCTCAACATATGACAGTGATGACAGCTAAGAGAGCAACAATGCACCCCGAGCACTGAGGGCCCCGACAGTTGATCTTACTGTCAGTTTGAACACTTTGAGAACAATCCAAACGCTGCTCCATCTACTGAGCGGCTTAGGTATTACCTGAGACCCTTTACTACAGATGTTTCCAAAGGGAACACTAGTCAAAGAGTAATACCGATTCCTGGCTGAATATATGTGTTAAATACTATTGATTTAAAGGACATTATAATATCAGAAGTCAATCCTCTCAACATTGAGGTTAGGCAGTATTTCTATCTGATTTGTGGGGAAAGAAATGTGTCAACCACATCAGATTTTGCATAGATTAAGAACTGAGCTTTTTTACATATTTTTCCAATGCAGACAGTAATTGCATTACTTCTTTTCTAGGAATAATCATTGCAGAGTATGAGAGCAATTATTTTAGGTTTACTGAAGGTTTGGGTCATGATCTAAATGCCAGATTGTCATCTGTTCTCAGGGCTAACACGTCATCCCTTACCATTGGGGCCAAATGGATTTTCCTGAGTAGGTTCTGCGTACGCTACACTTTGGTTGATACATGTTTGGAATAATATAGTTTGTCAGTTGCAATTTGCTGTTTGTAAAATTTTAGTCTACAATCTTCAAAGGGATATAACCAAGACTGACTGAAGCTATGGTTTTGTAATAAGAGACAATAACAAGTGTTATCCATTTTATTTCTACAAATATTTGACACTCATTTAAAGCAACAGGGAGATATGACTTTATTCTACATGAGTAGCAACTGTTTACTGCAATTGTGGGCATTTGTGTTTTCTTTGGCTAACTCAGATTTGTACATTGCTGGCACATGTTTGATTACTGAACACCAATTATGTTCAATGTTGAAATGACATCTAAAATGTCATGTACGTGTACCATTTGTATGTATCTAATGCCACAACGCAGAAACTAAGTGCATTTCAACTCTGATCAGTATTTAAATGTAAAAAAAATACATTCAGATTAGCACCTTTGAACTATGTCACTTAATTAAAATGTTATAAAAGAGTACAAAAACACATACGATAAATGAAACAAGTTTGCAAGCTAGATAGCTACAACTACAAGCCACAAGGCACTGTTAAAATGTGCCGTTCAAGGTTTGATGCTAGAAAGGGTTTGTGTGGATCTTTAAAAAGCATTGATTAATTTATCTAAAAATAAGAACTTAGTTGGTAATTAAATGTCATTCTTTTAAAACTCTTAAAAATGCTAAGGCATGAGATGTAGGATTTTATGACATTGCAATAAAACATATGTTTGGGTAATTGTTGAGTTGAGTAGCATTAAAAAAAGGTATTAAATCTAACTTACCCTAAGTGGTGTGTTTTAATGACATGAAATAAATTAAAATAGGGGAAAGGACTTGTATTGTGGACTGCAAACATATGTGTGTGCCAGAATACACATTGTAAAGTAAACAGTAAATACAAATTCCTGATGGATACTAAATACTTCAGTGCTTGGTTGACATTACATTTTTTTAACTTGCTGCATTTTCAGATATTCAAATTTCTCCCCCAGAATTGGGCATCACGTGAATAAATGAACAAAATATTTTGCTCATCCAGCAAGTCAGTTCAAATTTCTTCAACAGGGTTCTGCTCTATAAATAATTTAACAGAGCCAAGTGAACACTTAAAAACACAGAATGGTCTTTCCTCTTACAGGACCTTTTCAACTATGACATTTCAGTCACAGATGGGGGTACACATCTTCATGAGATCCACTTCCTCCTTCTCTTATGTTAGAGCTTCTTGCATGGCCTTATGTGTCCGAGGCACAGGGTTTTGGGGGAATTGCCTTGTGGGTAAGAGGCTTCCAGAGGCCACAGGGAGGCAGAGTCATCTTTAAAGCAGCACAGTGCTCAGTAGGGGTACGTGGAGATGGAGATGTAGATGATGAAGATGCTCTGGTAGGTAATGCGTCCTTGCAGGGAGATGGTAGTGGCCTGCACCTTGAGGCGCACTAGACCCGGTCCGTTCAGAGCCCGCAGTGTGAAGATGATCCCCCTGCCCGCCTCGTCTCTGATGCCAAACACACGGCCCATCGCACCTGTCACTGATTCCTGCTCAAGTACGGTGAAAGATGTACGTTCCTGCAGGATGCCTGACTCGGAGAAAGCCGACAGTCGTACGACGTTGTGATTGGCTGGAATACCAGAGGGGAGAGTGAGCAGCTTGTACTGCAGGAGCAAAGTGGAGCCTCCTGCAGCGCAGTCCAGAGAACAGGGCCTGTAGCACGTCCTGTGAAGGTCAAGAGGAAAGAGGAAAGTGTCACTAACGCATAAAGATAATATAAAACACAACATAAAAAACAGAAGCATTTTATGCAATTTACCCGGGGCTCCTTCCACTCTGGTAGGATGCAGGGCAGGGTGTATCCAGGCACTGGTATCCTCCTCGGGTGTTGAAACACATCTGATTCTGTCCACACTGGATGCCTTGTTCTGCACATTCATCGATGTCTAGAAGTAGAGAAAGGGATAAGCTGTGATCATTTGTATCTTAAATGGACTATTATATAGCGCTTTAAACACAGATCACAGAGGCTGTGAACAAGGTGCCACCTGCTGCTCATCAAGAGCAATAAACATTCACACTCACAAGCTCTTGGCAATGCCATCGGGAGCAATTTGGGGTTCAGTATTTTGGTCAAGGACACTTTGATTTGTTGACCGACCGCAGAGGCCTGGGGATCAAACCATTTACTTTTCAAGTGGTGGACATCCTACCTTCTGAGCTACCCCTAAAGGTAGCAAGAAGCTTACAGTTAAATAAAACTCTTACCTTTACAGCTCTTGCCATTGGGTAAGAGCTGGTAACCAGAAGGACACAGGCACTGGAAGCTGCCAATGGTGTTTCGGCACTCGTGTTGACATGGCTTTCTGAGCAGACACTCATCTACATCTGTACAGAGAATAATTAAGTGTGACAATCAAGAAGTTGACATACTTTATTTGAAAGTGTGTTTTTGAATGCTACATTCACACTCACCAACACATGTGCCATCCCTGTTGCTGTAGCCCACAGGACAGCTCTGCCTGGTGATGCGAGACACTCCGTGGGTACGGGACAGGATCGGCCTGCCGAGAGACGACACCAGCTGTGGGCGGAGCCTTGCCCTGACTCTGGTGCCGTTGGTGAAGGTCGTCCCCCTCTCCAGCCCCGCACAGGAGCGCCCGTCTCCAAGCAGCACAGTACCGAGAGGACACTGGCACCTGAAGCTGCCAGGCACATTACGGCACTGGAAGGCACAGGGGTTTGGTGTCTGCTGGCACTCATCAACGTCTGAAAGGTAGAACAAGGCTCGAATTATTCATTTGTGTGAGTCAATGCTGAGTTGTGTAATAAAACAGACACAGCAGATGTCATACCTAGACATGGCATGCCTACTCCCTGGGATCGGTAACCTCTGGGACACACACAACCATAACCTCCGATTGTGTTCTGACAGACCTGAGTGTAGCGACACATGTGACTTCCATCCTGGCACTCGTCGACATCTGAAAAACATGCAATAAATCAGCATGACATTTGCACATCCTTTCATCATTCTGAAATGTAGAGTATTTAAATGTATCCCATGATTAGATGACTGGCAGCCACTGTCTTGTACCACTGATTAGTTTCTTAAAAAGGTTATCACAGCCATAAACTTTATATCTATATCCTGTTATAAAGAGGATCTTTGTGTCTTTAGTCAAAGGCTTTTTACCAATCAACAGACTTAAGAGACTAAAAATGCTTAGCTTTCTTCATTAAGGACAAGCGGCCACCTCTTGTTGTGTTAGACAACATAAAATGCAGTGTAGAGGTCTGCAGAATTTTTCAATACTCTATCACCAGACATTATGTTGACTTCCATTGATTGTACTTTTGCAAACAAGATCCCATTATTTGACCCGCTGTCTCATGTTCATACTCCAAATTCATCACAGGTATTTTTCTCTATGAGCTCAGAGCACAAATGAGATGATGCTCTGTCACTGAACTGAGGAAAACATGCTACATTTAGAAAGATCAAATATCAAATATAATTGCCACTGACCCACACAGGCTCCATTCTCTGATTTGGTCATGCCAGCTGGGCAGCTGTCGAAACACTGGTATCCTCCCTCTGTGTTACGGCACTCCTTGTTACCCGGACAAACAGTCCTCATGCACTCATTGATGTCTGTGAAAAAGCAACCATTACAACACATCCGTTAGACATCATATTAAAACCTGATTTATTTGATATAAGTAAGGCTCTCACAATATCAGATTTCTATTACTCAACTCTCAAGCACAAAGGGATTCATGTTTCATTGCAATAACTGGAGAACATGGGGAAATAGAATGTTAATAATGCCAAATGCCATTTTAAACTTTGATGATTTTTGATGTGTTTTGTTTCTTTGCAAGGAAATTAATTACAATTAGAAAACACCACTTTAGGTTGAAGTCGGTACAAACCATGAAATAAATGTATTTACTACATCATCACTTATGCACCATTAAAACCATATCAATTTTTTGTCTGTCCATAGCGGTCAACCCAACACCCAGTACTTTACACTTCTTAAGTTCCATGACTTCCTAAGCTGTCGATAACCCGGGGACCCTGAGTTAAAACCACTGACCGATGCAGCGATGTCCTGACAGCTGGTATCCTTGGTGACAGATGCAGCGGAAGGAGCCCAGAGTGTTGAGACACTGATGTTGGCACGGGGAGAGGGAAGACTCCTGGCACTCATCCAAATCTGAAACACACAATCGACACATCTGGCTTTATACATCTAATGCCCACACCAGTATAATATATGTGAAAACTGTATGGGAAGCGGTGAGAGTTGTCGTAATGAATTATCGCAGGAACGACTATAAGTGATTAAACAAAGAAAGGAAACACGCACAACTACAGTAGAGGATAAGTTGTTCTGAAATGTTGTGCAGACAGTGATTAGCAGTGACTTGCCTTCACAGCTGGTTCCTGTGATGCTGGGCTTAAATCCTGGTCCGCACTTGGCCTGGCAGCGATATGTGCCCACTGTGTTGACACACTGCTGGTTGTAGTGGCACATGTGTGAGCCCTGGGAACACTCATCAATATCTGGTATAAAGCGAAACACAAGTAAGTGCTGAGGGGAACATGAATAAGATCATTTTTAATTAGCTTAACTAGGACATTACCAATTTATATCTGGTAATTAATCACAAAACTTGTTTGTGTCTTACCCTGGCATGTGTTGGTCTCAGTAGACATGGTGAAGCCGGAGGGACAGGCACAGGAGAAGCCTCCCATGATGTTGTTACATGAGTGAGAGCAGGGGGACTGGAGAGCACACTCATCTTCATCTAATAAGGACACATTGAATCATTAAAAGAAACGGGGACAGAGACATGTGTTCAAGATAAAGCAGGTTAAAAAAAAGAAAATAAATCAGCATACCAGCACAGTAGGAGGCTGTGTCAAGAGTGAAACCTTTAGGGCATGTGTCTTCAAAACCGTCTGCAAACAGAACAAGTTTGGTTCATAGCTGTCTTAATCAGATCCAGTATTTCATGTTATGTAATGATAGGTTTTAAATCATTTTAATTTCCCCCCCCAGACCTGGTGTGAGAAGGCTGGCAGTGATGTGGAAGTCCAGAGAGAGAGTAAACATGTTGTAGACGCTGTTGGTCCCGGAGACCTTGAGCAGCTGGAGCAGAGGGCCCTGGCGCTCCTCCTGGCCCTCATAAATAATGGTGTGATTGCAGCGCAGCACCATGGGCTTTCCTGCTCTCTGGTGGGTCTGCGATGACCACGAGTACAGCTGCCCCTGGCCAGTCTGCAGATATGACTCATCGTACTCCTGCGGGACACAAAAGAAATCCGGTGAGGGAAATGGAGGAGGGTATGTCAACAAATTCTCTAGTGACATTTTTGAGAACTGTAAATAAACACTGTAATGACAACAGTGACTCACTTGTAGGCTCAGGTGAGACGATGATAATGAAGGAGGCACAAATCCATTAATTACGATGTCAATTAGTAAAACTCCCTCAGAATCCAGACCTCTGGCCACATGGGTCAAACGAAGGACTTCCCCTGTTTAAAGAGATTAAAAAACAGTCAAAGGACCACTCATTTACATACACAGGAGTGCATGATGAAACAGTTTAGATTGAATAGCCTTGATGTGTAAACTCAGGAATGTCAGAGGAAGTGAGTGGCACCATCTGCTGGTTGTTGTTTAAACTACAAAATAACATTTGAAGTCACAGATAAAAAGCATAATGCATAAGAGATACAACAACAAAGCCTGCATAGTTTTAATGCAATGGAAACAAACGATTTAGAAATTGGCCAAGCTCCTTTAAAAAAAATATATATATATTACCAAAAGGAACCAAAAGCTTGAAATATGAATTGGTTAACATTAATTATTAACATGGATGTGTATAGGTGATTGGGGCAGTTCTTACCAGTCTCAAACTCCAGCTGAGACTCCTGTCTGAACTGCCCCTCAGTGAAGGAGTAGCCGTTTCTGGCAGCTCCGCTCTGCTGCACAGTGGTCCAGTAGATGGGAGCGAACGCAGACACCAGCACCCGCAACAAGGGACCTACAAGGAAACAGCATGAGCTCATGGCATCTTACACAACCTCTGAAATACAGTGAGCCTACAGTACACATGCTGAGGAGCACATCATAAACATCAGCTCTCCTGATTTCACTGTGAAAACCAGAACAGAACACACTCAGCTCTGCTTTTCCATGAAACTGAAGCCATTCATTAACAGAGTAAATGAACAGGATATTTATTCTCGAGAAATCAATATAAAAAAATCCATTTAAGGTTGCATTTTAAGATCTTAAAGATAAAAAACGTTGTCTTTTAAAGCATGCTACACCCATACTGTGCCATATACGTTTCGTAATTTATAACCTACAATGTTTTTAGTTGTGTTTATACATGTGTTTCCAACCTGAGACGGTTGTTTATACACTATAGTGCAAAGACTGATGCAACATTGAGCATCAGTGTTTCAGACACCTTTCTCTCTAGACGTGTGTTATATTGTGCGATCACTCACCCACGCTTGGCGGGATGTTGTCCAGGCGTGCCTGCACAGAGCTGCTCCCGTCTACCTCATTGTCGGTGATGTTGGCCTCCAGGAAAGACACGCCAAACTCTCTCTCGTTCACCATGCCTATTAGGCTGCCTCTGGTCTTGCGAGGAGACTCTCCTTTAATCATAAAAAGACATGTAATTATTCCCAAACACACAATGTAAAAATACCCAAAGCTCACAGTCGCACATACCTTGTTGAATATTTAAAATTCATAATAAACTGCTGGTGCACACAGCTTGAACAATATATGAGATAACATCGGAAAAAATGCAATGTGGCATGAAACCAAAAAAATGAGAATAGGAATTACTGTATAAAGTAAAGGAAGACAAACAGAGCAATTATCCGTACCTGGACAGAGACCGGCTTGACATTTCCTAGAGTCGATACTGGGACCGCTGCAGGACCGGCCACCGTTAACTGGTTCAGGGTTGTTGCATAATCTGATTCGTTCTTGGAAGCCTTGCCCACAGGTGCTGCTACATGGACCCCATTCCTCCCAGTTGGAGTAGCCTCCATTGACTGTTAAACCGAGAGAAAAGAAGAGGCGTCAGTAGAGTTTTGAGTCTTATTTAATAAAATAACAACCAATAACCTCATGGAATGCTCCTGAAGTTCAGGAAGACACAAAAAAAAGACACTATTGAATATGCAATACATCGAATTAAACGTATATCTGAAAATGGATGAAGATAGACACAAAATGTACTCTCCATTGTGTGTTTTTTTAATTTCACATTGCATGACAATGTGTGTAATTTGGGGCAGAGAACTCACTCTGAACCTTGAGGGTAATGGTCCTCTCAGCTGTTCCAGCTTCACTCTCAGCCACACATTGGTACTCCCCTTCATCAGCAGCCTGTAGATCAAACAGGAGGAGAGTTTGGCTAAATTGACACTCTGAGGAACAATTTCCCTCTGATGGGTCTACAAACCTGCAGGACAAAACTGTTTGTTGGATCCCATATAGTTTTAGGGTGAAACAAAGCTGGCATTTTCTACAGGGTAGTTAAGACCATTGCATTATTTGTCATAATAAATATTATTGGACCAGAGAAAGGAAATTTCAAATTAGAGGGCTCCATTGGAAGGACAGTCATCTGTCTGTGAGAAAGTCTCAACTGCAGGCTGTGCAGTTAGAGATCTAACAAGGTTACGGGCCGAGGGGACAGCAGCAGAGTCTGGGAACATCCCGCTCTCTGTTCATCTCCTCTCTCTGTTGCTAATGCTGTTAGCCTCTCTGACTGTGCTGAATCTGATTTAGGTGGGAACAGGACGCTGCAGGACAGCCACATGCTGTTCCTACATCCGAGGGGACTGCAGATGGAGCCTGGGCTGGGTAGATAATGCTACATTGTTTTCCAAGACAAAATGTATTGATGTAAATAGTTTGTTCAAGGGAGCTTACTCATTCAAAATTAGTTTAATACTACTAAGAGACAATTGCTCTTAAATAATGGAAGTACAGGACAAATATAAAGGGAATATGGTATTTACAGTGATGCTGTAAATGACCAAGGATCCGTTGTGCAGCGCTTGCATTCGGATGGAGCGGAGCATTGGTTTTTCATCCCGGAGCCAGTGGAGGATCGGGCTGGGGTCTCCGTGGACCGGACAGTCGAGCATAGCAGAGCCCCCCTGGATGACCATCTGAGACGTGTGGGCTTCACCCTTCAACACCGGAGGCTCTGGAGGGACATATTTTTATTAGGTAAATAAGGTGATATCTTTAAGAAATAAGATATATTGTTGAGTTGTTGACAGGAAGCTCACCTCTGATGCGGACGAATGAGAGCGCTCGGATGGAGCCCACACTGTTGTCTGCTATGCAGACGTAGGTCCCAGCTTCGGTCATGGTCACATTCTCAATTATCAAGGAACTCCTGCCAGCCTCGTCTACAGTGGCACCTGAAACATGCAGAACATGGTTAAACTTTAACTTAAAGACACTGTATTGAGTAACTAACATTGGTTGCTATTCATGTTACAAAATCAACAGGTGCTGCCATCCTAATTTGGTTTTGTCACTACACTGGGATACTTTGTGTAGGTAGAAGTGCTCTGCAGCTCACTGTAAATGAAGAGAATACCTGTGTAAGGACTGTTGTTGACGGTCCAGGAGATGACAGGTGATGGTGTTCCCTGAGCGTGGCAAGACAAGGCCAGACTCTGCCCTTTGTTCAGTGTCACATCACCCGGCAGCTCCTTGAAGGCGGGCCTCATGTTGACAGACAGACGGATGTCTTGTCTTGCAGAGCCTGCTGCATTTGTGGCTACGCATGTAAACACACCAGCATCCCCCGACTGTGTAGAAGAGGCAGAACTGATTAATATGCCCAGAACTATACAAAAATGTGGTTTATAACACAGTGAGGAATATTGCTCTTAAGGCTAACCTCGGCCCTCTCTATGATCAGCTCTCCTGATCGCAGGACAGTGAATTTGCCTGGAAGTCTGGGCACAATGGCACCATCCTTCTCCCACGTCACTTTGGGCTCTGGGGACCCCTGAGCAGCACAGGGCAGCAGCGCCTGAAATCCTTGAATGACTGACAGGTCTGTCTGTGCAGGAGGAATCATGGGCGGGACTGAAACGCAACACATTTTTTATTAATATAGCTTTTAAACATAAACCTGCTATTTTCAGTCTTCACATGTTTTAAATGGCACTCTTAGCTCACCTTGTATAATCAGCCTCATGTCATGGCTGGCTCTGCCGGCCAGGTTTATGGCAGTACATGTGTACAGGCCTGCGTCACTGCGCTGGGTAGAAATAATTGCCAAGGTTCCATTGGCAAAGATGTGGATATGAGCGCCGTCAACCACAGCTCGCCTCTCCTTATGCCAAGAAACCTCAGGCTGAGGCTGCCCATCAGCAACACACTCCAGACTGACTGGCTGGCCAAGCACTGCTGTGTACTCCACACGGGGCACACTCAGCACGGGGGGGACTGGAGGAACATTAAATGAACAAAAATGAATTTATAAACTTTTTTCGCCATTATACACTTTCAAAATAGTTTCCGTTTTGTAAAAAGGAGTGTGACTTTGGTAACAATAGAGAAACCAGCATTTTCCTCCCATATGTCAGATAGAAGGTTACCTTGAAGGACAAGTTTGGTCCTGCCCACAGCTACACCAGCTTCGTTCTTTGCCAGACACTGGTATGTCCCCGCATCACCAAGCGTGACCCGAGAAAACTTGAGAGCTCCATTAGAGAGCAGAGCAAGCCTGTGACCTGTAATCGAGAATGCAGTATGATCAAATTAGAGTGAACCTCAAACCATGTTGCATGACCGCCAGTGGGGTTAGATATATCTGACTGATGGAATTGCTTCTGTCTACTCTTAAACAAGATACCAAGTCCATGTTTAAGCACCAGAGCCAACGTCTTTACCGTTACATTAAAATGTGTTTATATAATGAGTGTTGTATTTTATATATATCATTACCTGCTGCTATGGGGACTCCCTCTCTCTGCCAGGTGATGGATGGTCTGGGGAAACCTTGAACCTCACAGGGCAGAACGGTCCCATGATGTAACACCACTTGTACTTCCTCTGCCATTGGCCTGATCTCTGGGGGCTCTTAAGTGCATGGGGAAAAAAGATTCGTGTTTTATTTACAGTACCTACTATATTTAAAGGTTTTACCATATGTGTTCTAACAGGTATTTTCACAGCAACATGCAGCCGGTCTGACAGCCTACCTTGCACAGAGAGGGTGATGTGTTTGTGAGCCACTCCAGCTGGGTTGCGTGCTGAGCATGTGTACCTGCCAGCATGGCTCGGCACAGCAGATGTAATCTCCAAAACTCCTGCATTTAAATGAAGACAAAAATATGTCTTGTGTATGAGCCAAGAAGTTATTCCTTGCTCTCTGGTATTATCGTTTTCTGAATAACCATGATGTGTATTAATATAAAGAGCATTAGGATATGTTGTCGTACCAGTGGGTAGCACCCGATAACTTCCTCCTCTGGCGCCCAGTTTGGCTCCACCCTTGGTCCAAGTGACAGTGGGCTGAGGGCGTCCTTGTACGTGACATGGCAACACCACCGGAGACATTTTCACAGCCGTGACAGTCGTGACATCATCTTCAATAGATGGTGGGACTGAAAGAGCAAATTCATTCATTAAACCATCTGAAATTACTAAATACTGTCTGCTTCTTGTATAGAACTGAAAAACAATACCTATCAGGATGACCTCAATGACTTTGCGCTCCTCCCCAACGTCATTCACAGCAGTGCACTCAAAGTATCCCTCATCCTCAGTGGACGGTGTCAAAAGAACCAGGGACCCAGAGGACAGTAACCTGGACAGAGTTGGGTCATCTGTTAAATGGCTGTTTGTGTTGTAATGTAAGCATGTTGTTTATTCAAAGGGAGTACAACCCTAATGTTGTCTTTACCTGTATGCACCAGGCTGCTGGCTGATATCGAGTGGAGTCCCGTTCCTCTTCCAGGATATTTCAGGTTGGGGTATACCTGAGGTCTCACAGCCCAGCACAGCTCGGACCCCTGTGGTCACCGTCACATTGAAGGGACCTGAACTGATGGAAGGACCCACTGATAAGAGAGGAGGAGAGTTTCACATGTTAAAAGATATCCTAAAAAGTATTTTAACATGACAAGGCAAAAATGCATGCATTATGGAAAAAATGCAGAAAAAGAGTTATGTAGTAACTTTATTTTATTATTTGCTTTATTACCAAACACCCGTAAATCCAGACCCCGGTGATCAGAGCCAGCCTGGTTGGACACAGTGCAGTAGTATCGACCAGCATCACTCAATTGAACCCCATGTACACGCAATGAGCCCTCTGATAACACGGTGTACCTGAAACAAATACACAAAGAAAATATTCATACCTAGATACCATAGTGTGTGTTTTTGGTACATGCCGGGTTCTTGGAGCTTTTTAAAAGTAAGATACAAGCAGTTTCAAGGGACCTAAATCAATTATTTCAAATGATCATATGTTAAGTGGTTACGATTACGAAAAATAAAGTCAACAAAATTGCTTTATACACACAGTAATCAACGTTAGATATAACATCAGGTTATGCTGAAGCATTGTTTCCAAGGAGTATATTCAATTCAAGAATATTCCTTACCTTGCGAACATCACAGGTAAAACAAAGTTCCAAACAGTGTACATATGGAAAAGTTAAATATAACAAGTGCAGATTGCACAAGAGTTTGGTCAAAACAAAGTAGGGACCTACTTATTATTATCTTTAGTTATAGGGAAGCCATCTTTCCTCCACATGACCGTAGCTGAAGTGTCTCCTTCAACTTCACAAGGTAAAACTGCATTCTCGCCAACATGTGCGGTCAACTCTGAGCTGCTCTTCTTTATAACTGGCGGTACTAGAGAAACAAAAGTGATGGAACACATTGGGTAAATGATAACTTTTGCGAAGCTGTATTTTTATCAGCTCTCTGTTGATAGGCCGACTTACAGAGAATCTCCACCGTGAAAAACAAGCTGTTGCTTCCTGCTATGTTGGTGACCACACAGCTGTAATGGCCGCTGTCCTCAGGCCTCACTTCCTGTATCTCCAGGTACTGACCCCCGGCCAACCGCTGTATACGACTGCCCATCTGATGTGCACCAGGGAGAGGTAGGGGAGAGAAACAGTCTGTGAGAGGAGTAGGGGTTGGATATAAGTTCAATACCTGTTTGTTGTTTTTCAAAGCGTACCTGCAGTTTGGCCTCATCCTTGTACCACTCTATTTCTGGAGCAGGGTCACTGTCAGCCAGGCACTCTAAGGTCAGATGTCCATTAACAGGCACCGTTAATGTCCTCACATCACCAGAGCCAACGAGGGTCGGGGGGACTGAAACACATCCACTGGTTATTAAGAGGTGGATTACAGAAAGTTTCCAGGGAACAATGCCTGAAGCACTGCTTTGAATAAGGACATGCTTTGTAAGAACATGTGGCCATGTGGAACGGATCAACTCAGAAGGTAGATCAGGGGCCAGATGTCAACATCACGTGTTTGCACTAAAATAAAAAACATGCTTCGTTTTCCCTAGCACAGCATTAATAAAGAAGGGTGTGCTGTGAGAATGTGTTTCATCACACACAATTTACTGTCAGGCAATCTGGGTATTTCAAAATAATCGAAAGAAATACGTAACTATTGGGAATTTGGGAATTTAAACAGCATTACGTGTTATATGTACAAAACATCTTTTTATTCCAGTATGAATAAAACGGTAGGAAAACTGTGAAATGGGAGAAGGATGCTGCACAATCTATCATAAAACACACTTCATTTATCTTTCACATAGATAAAAATGCTCTTATCCTGTATATCCCTCATATTGAGTGAATTACTGCATTGCCTGAGACAGAAAGTGTCATGCCAGCCCAAGTCTTTTTCAGTGCAAACACTGTTAATGACTCCAGAATGTAAGAGACTGTGTGTGTGTGTGTGTGTGTGTGGTGGGGGGGGGAATTATATATTTCTTCCAAGTAAAACATCAAGGAACAGCTTTTTTCACCTTGGACTCGGACCCAGTGGTTCTTTCCATCCTCTCCAGCTGGGCTGCTGGCCAAGCAGGTGTACAGACCTGCATCCTCGACCTTTAAAGAGACAACATTAATCAACAAGGAGTGGTTCTCGCAGGACATTGCATCAAATTACTTTTGATTTATTTTTTGCTGCATGCTCATGCTGTTTCGGTGCTTTTGTATATCCATGATATACAGAAAAACAATCTATTGAAAAGGATGAGTTACAATCAAAGCTTCAGCTTCTATTATATTGGTTATGGTATGAAAACACGTATTAAACACAATATTCACTTTTTTCAAAAACTTCAGTATATTACATCTTCCAGAAAAAAAAGTGACACCATGATCAAAGCTCTCTAAATCGTGCTTGTGCTTGGATGCTATGATCAGATATTTTCTATTTGTAAGCTACCTGAACTTTGCTAATCCTGATAAAGTGTCCATCCTGCTGAACAATGTCACGTCCTTCCAAGGGACGACCATCTTTGAGCCAGCTGAGGGTGGGAGGGGGGACTCCCACAGCAGAGCACTCCAGTTCCAGTGGACTGTCCACTGCGATGGTCAGCTCTTCTGGAGAGCTGGAGTCAGTTATCTTTGGAGGCTCTGGAGTAAAAGGCATAATGTTTTTGCTCAATTGTTCAAGGATTTTACACAGACTTTAATTTCAATATACAGATTGTGTTAGGATTACCGTGCACAGTGAGGTTGAAGCTCTTTGTGCTGCTTCCTGCCTGGTTACTAGCCACACAGCTGTAAAGGCCCGCATCTCCAGGGGCTACATCAGGCAGCTGCAGCCGTGTCTCCTGTCCATCCAGCAGCAGGTTGCGGTGAAGGGACAGCGGCTGGCCGTCCTTCATCCAGGTCAGCGTCGGAGGGGGAACGCCTCGTGCCTCACAGGTTAACGTCACCAAAGATCCTTGGACTACTGTGACCGGCTCCACTGGTTCAACATGATCTACACCAGGTGGCACTGTAGACCACACACACACATCACATCTGCATGAAACCCTAAGATCCGAAAAATCAGTTCAAGGTAAAATACTGCAAGTGGGTGGTTTTGTTATGACTGTACCTTGGACCTGGACATTATAACTGAGCTCGGCAAGACCAGCGCGACTGCGAGCCACGCATGTGTAGAGTCCCGAGTCAGACAGCTGTACTGGAGAAATCCTTTTTCATAAAGAGAGGGAAGAATTTGCATGAGCTCATTTATAAACATGTAATCTGTTTCAAAGTGATTATGTTTGTCAGAAAACTGGTCTAAACTAACCTCAGCACAGAGTCAGCAGATAGGAGGCGTGTACGAGGAGAGAGGAGCAGAGGCCGGCCATTCTTCAGCCAGCTGATCTGAGGTGGAGGGTTTCCTGCTGTCTGACACTCCAGAGTCACAACACTGTCCTGTGTGACCTGCACCTCTCTGGGAGTAGCGGTTTCACCAGAGATGGATGGCGGGACTGTGACAAGTGAAGCCAAATCAAATGAAAACAAACCCCTCAGCAACGTCAACACAAATACACAGATTAAATGATCAAACTGACCTAGCACGAAGAGGGTGTAGATCTTGCTCTCCTGGCCAGCAGGACTGACAGCCAAACAGGTGTATGTCCCAGAATCCTCAGTGCTAAGTCTCAGTAAAGTTAGCGTGCTGCCTTCAGGGGTCACCCTGCCAGATTTCAAATACACATTGTGGTTATTTTCAGCTGTTTCTAGCTTGAAGTATTTATGGACACTTCATGTTTTCTGCTAGTTACTGAATCTATTTTCTACTGAATGAAATATGTGTTCACCTCACCTCTGAAACTCACAATTACTTTCCCATTATCATTATTATCATCATCCCACGACTTTCTCACAGTCGCACACACGCACACAGACACACACACGTTTGCTTTCTCTGGCTGATGCATTTGCAATGACCGAATAATCTGCTGACCAGCTGTTAAACAGCTGCTCTTACTGTTCCTCATGATGAAAATAAATGAAGGAACATAACGGCTCCATTTGTCTGTTCACACATCCCTCTGTCATGCACATAATTGCTGAAGATGATTTGTATTATATTTTAAGTCCATTAGGGAAGGGTGTTGATCGATTCTTGTGCTGCTTGTTAAAGTAATTCAGCAGCTTTGAGAGCAAAATGTATTCCATAATGTGTGATTAATACTGTTACTTCCTATCACTCGGTGTGCTTCTAAAGATATGGCAATAAGTGGGAAACATAAACGACTTACGAAATATGACGAGCGTCTGATCCCTCTAAAGTCACTCCGTCTTTCAGCCAGCTGAGACGTGGTGTTGGGATTCCCGTAGCTCTGCACTCCAAGGTCAGCTCCTCTCCCATGGGTGCACTCACATCAGATGGGTGTTCAAAGTCCAGGATGGTAGGCGATACTGAGTAGGACATAGATGACAGCTAAATGCTACTGAAAGCAATTCTTCTCTGAGTAAGATGTTTCATGTTCTAGAGCGATAGTGTCTGATCTTCCACTGATTTTCTGGTTTACCCTGCACCGTGAGTGTGTAGTCTTTCTGTGTGTGTCCCCCTCCGTTCTTGGCCACGCAGGTGTATGTCCCAGCGTGAGACAGAGTGAGAGGCCCCAGCTCCAGCCTGTTCCCTCGCACGGACCACTGCCAATGCAGACTGCTCTCTAGAAAGCAAACACATTCACTTTAACTAAATTTCACACATCACACAAACTATTCCCATTCCCCTATCATTGCCTCCCTTCATACCAATAGGAGTTCCATCCTTGAGCCATGTGATGCTGGGCACAGGTACCCCCGAGGCCTCACACAGCAGAGACACATGGGAGCCCAGCGTGTGATTGATTGTCTCCGACAGAGGCCCATCCAGGACAGGTGGAACTGTGGACACATATTTGTGAAATAAAAACTCTTCCTTTGGTTAAAAGTGTTACTTTGAGAACAAAGCAGGGGTATTCTCACCATGAACAGTCAGTCTGAAAGTTCTGTCCACCTGTCCAGCCACATTGGATACTCTGCAGGTGTAGGTGCCACCATCTGCTATCTAAGACCCAAAAAAAGGTTATTAAAAGGAGGGAGCAATTTGAGCACAGGCTTTAGGCAAATAATTGACTAGGATGCTTCCTGCTATGCTAGCTAGTGCAATCCTTCTGAAGGACGTAAATTAAGTAACAACAGAGACTTAGATAGATAGATAGAATCGGAGGATGAAACCCTCTTTATTGGTCACATACATGCACACAGCAGAGCACACACAGTGAAATTGGTCCTCTGCATTTAACCCATCCTAGTACTAGGAGCAGTGGGCAGCTATCGTGCAGCGCCCGGGGAGTAATGGGGAGGGGGGATTGGAGGTGTCCGGTACCTTGCTCAAGGGCACCACAGCAGGGCATAGGAGGTGAACTGGGACCTCTCCAAGTAGCAGTCCACTTTCCATATTTCAAGTCTGTTCGGGGACTTGAACCGCCGACCCTACAATTCCCAGTCCAAGCCCCTACTTACTGAGCCACTGCTGGACGTACTTGAGTGCTGCGTTCTGTCACATATGCAATCATGTCTCCAGTTTATCTTGTCTTTTGTATATTTTTTTATGCAATGATTGTTTGAAAGCTACATATGTACGCCCTAAACATTCAATATGTTAGCATGGAATGTCTGGAAATCATTTTAATGCCTGTCAAAACCCACTTGGAGTCCTTAAAATACTTTAGGTTTTGTTTGCAGCCTCAAGCGAATGACGTAAAAAATGAAAAATAAATCCTAACCTGAACTCCTATGATCTCCAGCTGCTGAGGATCCATCTTCAGACCGTTCCCCGCGGCCAGTTGCAGCCCATTCTTGTACCATGTGACCTCGGGCGCAGGAACACCATGTGCTTCGCATCTCAGGGTGACCGAGGATCCAACTTGCCGGGTGATCGAGTCAGACTCCGCATCTTGACGGGGCTTCAGGGTGGGCAGGACTGATGGTGTGCACAAAAAGACAGGGCCATGATCTCATTTTGATTCATTCAGATTCACTGATGATTCACTTCTGAACTGTGCTCGGTCACAGCTGGCTTGCGGTAAACAGATTTTTTCAGCCGACACAGTGTTTTGAGATTTGATTATCTGTATATGTAGCTGAACTGCGCAGATGGGTCACCATGTGTGTGTGTGCTCACCGTAAACACTGAGGAGTATGCTCTTCTGGTCCTGGCCTGCCGGGTTGGTGGCTGTGCATACATACTGCCCGGCATCTTCTAGCCTTGCTCGGGGCAACTGCAGCATCTGGCCGCCTATAATATAAATATAAAATTATATGAAATCTAATTTATGGGCCGTTATTAGATTCAAACACAGGAAATGTCCTGATTTGAGTATTATTCGGGTATTGTGGCCGAGGTCTGACCTGGTAGAATACGGATGCCGGTGCTGAAGTGGAGGACCTGCCCGTCCCTGGTCCAGGTGATCTCAGGAGGAGGGTACGACTGGACGTCACACAGCAATGAGACCATGTGGCCCTCAATCACACTAACATCCTCTTCTTTAAGGCCCGTTATTCTTGGAGGCACTGAAAGAGATAAAATAGTTGTGTTGTACACAGAAAAGAACATCCATTATAAAATACCTGCAGGAAATGTTATATACAGAGTTGGTGAAGCTGAGTTATGGACATTTCCTACCTTGCACTGTCAGACTGAACAGCTTCTCAACTGTTCCAACCTTGTTCTCAGCGACACACAAATACCCAGCCATGTCTGAGACCTGGACACTGAGGAGCTGAAAGATGGGATAGAAGTGTTATTCCTCAAAGGTCACAGCTGATTCTGCTTACATGCTGGATCTTGTCTAAAAGCCCACAATGACTAACCTGGAGTTTAGATCCATCCTCACTGATGTGGTGCTGAGCGTCAGTGTGCAGCGGCTGCCCGTCTCTCAGCCAGGAGATGACAGGAGCCGGGTGTCCGGTTACATCGCAGTGGAGGACAACAGAGCTGTTCACCACCGCACCCATCTCCTCCATAAACTGCTCTGATGCCCCCAAGATCACAGGTGGGACTGAAGAGGCAAACACAACAGAATCCCTTTTAGAAATCCACACTTTATTGCATGCATTTCAATTTACAGTTATTGTATGTGCATGTGTTGTTTACCAAGGATCTCCAGCTCAAAGTTCATGTGGTCCTCTCCAGCCTCATTAACAGCCTGACATGTATACTTTCCAGCATCTTCTTTCTGCACTCGGGTGATTTGAAGCACCTGTCCACCTAAAAAAAAAACATATATATGAAGCCTCAATCATCATACATAACCATACTACTGCTTTTTACAGAAATCACACAGGATGGGTTTTCCTGACCTGGCAGCAGTACCACTCCATCGGCAGAGGTGAGTTTCCGTCCATCCTTGTACCAACTGAGCTTGGGAGGGGGGATGGCGTTACTCTCACAGGTCAGGCTAATCGTATGGCCCAGCACCACCTCCTTCTTCTCCACCATGTCCTCATTATTGTCACCCTCGTGTCCCAGACCCCAGGCTGCTTCTCTGTTAGCCACCCGGTGGAAAATCGGAGGAACTGGCAAGACGAGCAGTTTGGGTCACTTTCTATGATTTTATTATGCGAAAAAGTGTAACTTGACCAGTACTGTGAATACCACATTATACACAGATTTAACCTTACGCACCCTGAATAGTGACATCAAAGTCTCTCTTGTCCTCTCCTGCAGAGTTGGTGACCACACAGGTGTACTGCCCCTCATGGGACAGCATGGCGTTTTCTATGAGGAGGGTGTAGACACCCTCCTTAATGCCAGCATGTAGGTTTCCAGTCAGTAACTAAACACAAATGAAATATATTAAATGGTTGAGCCAAGGTGGAATATTTCCCCTAGCCACATGTGGAAACTCCATAAAAGGAACACCAATGATTTCATAAATCCTGATCTGTTTACAGGATGTTGGGAGTACGATCAAATACATTTCTGCTACACATGTGATTTGATGTTGAATTTGGATATGTAGGAGCTAGATTTAAAACATAATGCAGGTAATATAAAGATAATTGATCAGTCTCTGCAGCATTATTATATTTTAGTTAAGGTACTGGTCAAGGGTTGGATATAACATGCACTACTGACTCGAAAAACATTTGGCAGGTGTTTAACATATTTGGCTTTTAATCCACAATTTCTCAGCCTGTATTGAGTTTCACAAAACAGAAAAACACCCCCACCCTCATTTAAAAACCATCCAACCTAAATTCACGTAATCCTCTCTGCATTTTACTGCTCCCTGTTGTGGGCTCTTTAGAACATTGACAGAAGCCCACATGCATGCTACACAGTAGATATTGCACACACACAGAAATCAAGGCTCACATTAAAATACTGTAAATCACACAAGGCGCCACAGTATTATAACAGTATTTTACGTCAGCGTATTTAATCCCTGGATTCTTTGTCTACATCTTTGCTATAATTAACTCGCTTACTCATAGCACAGAGTCTAGAGAGTGGAGGTGGCTTGTGCAAGAGGATGTCAAATCTGTAGAGGCTGTTGCAAGGCCTACTGGTTGCCGGTAGAGGCTGCTGGAGGTCCCTTTTGAAGCACATGTTATTGTTTTAAGAAATGCAGAGCTTAAAGGCATGACACCAACCTGTCCGTCTTTGAACCAGTTAACCTTGGGCTCAGGGAAACCTTTGGTCAGGCAGGAAAGAATTAAACTCCCGTTGATCCGTACTTTCTCCTCCTGCCGCCCAAACTTCAAGGATGTAGAGTCGCCTTCTATCTGTGGTGGGACTGATGAGAGGTGGGGGAAGTCATTAAAGTTTTGTCTTGGCCTGTTTGATGTGAAAGCAGCGTAGATATCTCTTACCCAGAACACTGAGAGAGTAATGTTTGGTGGCGGTGCCGGCTGGATTTGTGGCCCTGCAGGTGTAAAGGCCGGTGCTGTCTCCCCGTGCTGAGCCCAGGCGCAGCGCCTGCCCGCCCTGGGTGTATGTCGTCTGGGGACTGGACACGATGGGCTGGTTGTCCTTCAGCCAGGTGATGCTGGGCGTGGGTGAGCCCTCGACATCACAGGGGAGGACTTTGGGGAAACCCAGCACCACCGACACCTCTGATGTCTCACTGGGACCCTTGATGGTGGGGGGAGCTAGAGAGAAAGGTCGACAAAACGTTAATGTTTAACAGCCAGTAAGGGTTTTACTGGCCCACAGCCCAGGCTAAATAGATCCTCAGGGAATTGGCTGTTATAGCAGGAGACCCTTAAAACAGAAATGCAGTGTGTGATTCTTTAGGTAACACAGAAATCCCCAAAGTCCTGCATAAAGAGAATTAGGTCTGTGCTAATAGTACAGGCCATGTTGAGTCAATTCATACACCTGAAGAGGCGAGGTCAACACATTAAATAAATATTAAGTTCAGTTGTTTTCTTTCTCAAGCAACACTGCTACCACAGCATATGCCATTCAACTCAACTTATTATCCTAGTTACTTTTAAACGATTTTATGTCTTCTATGTAACATATCTTTAGAGGTTTAGTTGATTTTGTTCTGGTGTGGTGGTGTGTGTATGTGTCTTAGATAAAGTAAACACCTTGCACTGTGAGTCTGAACTGCCGCATCTGAGTTCCTGCGTTGTTACTGGCCAGACACTGGTAAAGCCCCTGGTCCCTCAGTCTGACCGACTTCACCTTCAACACTTGGCCATCTTCCAGAAACTCCACATGGGGGTCTCCATCGCGGGACAGAACCCTTGAGAGAGGAAGGAATCAAATCAATGCTATGGACGTGTGATGCTGGATGTTACATCAACATAATGTCAGAAGTGATGCTTACTCTCCGTCACGACTCCATTCCACTCTCGGTGCTGGTTTTCCACTAACGCGACACTGAAACTCCACCTCCTGATCCAGTACCACAGTTAAATCCTGCAGTCGGGATGTTCCTGAGATCACTGGCGGAGCTGTACACATACACCAGAAATACATCGGTTAATTCACGTGTTTATAAGTATGTATGAGACCAAAGGTAAAAATACCTTAAATTTCAGAATCGCTGTTCTTTAGAGGGATGTAAAACTCATCTAAGTAAAAGTGAAAGAGGTCATTTGCATTGACTTTTACACTTAGTCTTTGAGGGTGTGGACGGAAATGATAAGTTTAAGGATTTATGCTACATCAAGTGAAGAATTAAAGTTTAATTAAACAGCTTTAGGTACTCTGGGGACTTTAAAACACTGCTCCGGGTGATGTTAAATCCAGGCAAAATATCCCTTCTTCACACCTGTCTTTCCCCAACTTTATTCTTCTATATACGAGCTGCCAGTGTGACAGCTGTTTTATGAGCTCACCTTGAACCACAATGTGATATTCCCTGCGGGACTCCCCAGCTGAGTTTTGAGCTGTGCAGCAAAATCTTCCGGCATGCTCTGACTGAACTCTGTAGATTCTCAGCAGCCGGTTCCCATTCTGCAGATACACCCCAGGACTGTCCACCTGGACACACAGAAATCAGCTTAGTCCATCTTTAGTATGAAATTGTAATAAGTAGCATGACCACTTGGTGGCATTGCACAGCTAGATATTAACAAAGTTGCCACCAAAGTTTTGCTTAAACTCTAAACTGTAAATCCAGATTGAAAGAACTCACAGGATGACCGTCTTTAGTCCAGGTGATTGTTGGGGAGGGGATCCCGAAGGCATCGCAGCTCAGAGTGAGAGGCTGCTTCAAAGTGACAGTGAGGTTCAGAGGCTGCCCATCATCCTGGATCTCTGGGGGAACTGCAATAGTACAACAAATAAAGGTGAGATTTGTATTTAGTCCTATTATTTTAAGCCTACAACATCTGAAGAAAATGAAGTTGCATATTTAAGTGGGCATACAATAAAATGTAGGATGGACCAAAGTGGCTTTTTATGGTGAATACAGTAATGTGTTAAAATGATATGTATAGCTGCCTATTTCGCAATTATGGATAGGTGCCACAGTTTGCACTAGTGTTCATGATTTATTTTCACTAATAGGATTTATGATCTTTGTTAAAGAAGCATGGTTTAAGGTAGTTTGTAAGGAGTGATAGGGGTCACTTATTCTTACCATTTACTTTCAGCCTTGTCTTTCTCTCCACAGAGCCGGCCTCATTGGTCGCCACACATTTGAAGTCCCCGCTGTGGCTGGCAGACGCTGCGCTAATTATGAGTGCTCCATCCCTCGCCACAGAAAGCTCTGATTGTTCGGTGTGTATCTCCAGGCCATTCTTGAACCAGCGCACCTTGGGATGAGGTGAACCTGCAGGTGCAGAGACAAGCAAAGGATTGTGAGTGGGTATAAACTGAGCTTTATTGATCACACCTGACAGAAAGAAAAGCTACTTCCATTTCTCTGCTTCTCTACGGGGGGAACTTAATGGGCAAGCGGCCCAGACTAGAAAAAGCCAGCTCTAGATTTATCTGTTGGACAGCAGGGGAGGCATTGCCAAAATGGGTCATTGGGGCCTACAAGCTTATGATTTCAAGGTCACATAAAAAAGTAAGACACAGTAAACAAGTAGGAGACTGTATGCTAGAGAGATGTCTGGTTTGAAATACAAGCATCAAGATTTATTACCTCACTGAGGTGAGAGTCCTGAACAGTAAGAATAGAAATGGTCGGACTAGCAGTTCAAAGGCACTACTGTGTACAATCAGAAGCCTGAAACAGGTGTGGGCTCTGGATTACTGGGTGCGAAAGAGGTGGAAATTATCAAGAAGAGAAAGGTGGAATGGGGAAAAGGTGGGGTTTTCTGAACCCAACACAACATACTCCCCGGGACAGACCAGCAAGCCTTGATGAAAGAGCGGTGCGGTGGAGTGATCCAAATGGCACTGCTCTGTCTATTTACAGAGGTGTTACATATACAACCACCACGGAGCAGGAATCAAACACTGCCCCCTTCCTAAATCCAAAATAATACTAATGACAGACGACGCAGCAACAGCAAAGATGGTGTACAGCAAACACATGTTTACAGTTAAGCAGCTCTAAGAAAAATCATTATCTCACTGCTGAGAGGAAATGCAAACAGATGTTCTGTTTAAGTTGTTAACAGATGTCATTAGTACACTCTGAATTAACACATTTTGAGATCATGTCTTCCTTGTGTTTCACCAATTATTACCTCCATCTTATGCAATGCGTAAGTAGGGGAATTAATAATATCCTTCTGGCACAGGATGTGCTTTATCTCCCTCATACAGAGAGATCTCAAGAGTACAGTGAGGGGGATACTGCCTGCTCCCGGCTACTCTCTTGGGTGTCAAGAGCGTCAAGCATTTCAAGTGTGAGCCCTCGAAGGCCTGGTACATTTTTCCTGCCTGCCGGTAAGACTTGGATAAGAGGAGAGCTGATGTAGCTTCATCTTCCTCTTCCTGTGCTTCACGATGTACCTCAGACATCTCTGTCCTTCATCTGCAAGCAGCAGCCTGTAATTAGGATTCCTCTCCCAGCAGGGCCAAACGCAGAGGAAAGCAGATGTGGCTCACTGAGGAGCAGGCAGACTGATGTTCCAGCTGTTGCTCCACATTGGACACAGTCCTCACCTCCTCTCTCCGTGCTGGTAACCATGACACAGCGCCACACAAACAATACCTGTTAGCGCGAGCTGTCAGAGGTTAAGTATCCATCAGTGGATCCGCAGACTCGCACAGACGCCTGCTGTGTTTCGATAAAATAGCGAGCTCTCCACACCCTGCGGGATAATACCTTGTTCGCACAGAGATGTTAAATTATAGAGACAACTGCGGGCCTCTGGGTGCTGCGATAAAAAGAGGATGCACCTTTTAAGATGGCAAGGATCTTTTTTATGACAACTAAAAGTCTACGTCGACAGCAAAACATCCCTTTGATGGTGTAGAAATAAACACATCTGTCCTACATTTCAACTAGAATTTCTTCTTATGTCATCAAAACAAACTAAAAAAAGGTACATCTATTTTAGGCTATGAAACTTTAGTCCCACAATGTCACACAGGAGGTGTGACATTGTCTCCTCTTTTAAACCCTAGACTGTGCTTACCATATTCTTTTCAGTCCTGCACTCGTTTGTGAATAAAATCCTACCTTTAGCAGGGCAGGGGATGATGACCTTGCTGTTGGCTACTTTCTCCATGATGGCATCTCCTGGTTCTGCAAAGGACGGGGCCTCTGTGAGGACAGGAAAACATGTTAAGCTTGTTTAAAATGCACAGGGATTCTGATGAGTTCACCTTTAATCCAATGTGTAATGAGTTTTGGTTTGATTATTATTGAAGGTGCCAGTGTAGGTAAATAAGCAAGTGATAAGATGCCTTTGAAGCATTCCAGGGACCGAAGTGGGATTAAGATTTGATCTCACAGGAACTCTCTGGCCAATGAAGGGGCAAACAGAACAAATAAAAGTAATTCCAAGACTCATTGAAAAAAATCAGATGATAAAGCTATTAGATCTTCTAGGGAAATAAAAAAATCCAATTTGATTGCAGCTTTAGTGCCAGTGCCAGGGTTAATACATACACATGTTCTTGGTGTTATCTGCATTTTGCTGAAGGAATATTAAAAAATACATCAAAGCAAACTGAAGAGGAGAAGGAGCTGGGGTTGTAGTGGAAGCAGGGCTTAGGATATATTGTTTGGTGTTGAAGTATTAGTAAGAAGAATAATTAACAAATGTGTAATGTAAATAGTAATGGAGAAATAGACCCCTGCTGTTCCCCATTACTGATGACCAGAAGGCCTGATTCAGCCTTCACAAGTTGATAGACCCTGCTCTGAAAATGTATAAATACAATATTAAAAGGCTATAACATATCCCCTTTTTTTCTACTGTACCTTAAAGTGTAGCTATTTGGAACAACTACAATCAAATTCCCAGCATTTATTTTTCAAGTACACCCAGGGGACTTCATTGTCTTGCATCATGGAACTATTGTGCCTTAAAGAATGCACCTCTCAAGACATGGAGAGCCTGAAAATGGGACACTGTCAGTGTATATAAATATTTTATTTCGCCAGTGCTAGGAAATGGTTATTATCTGAGACTGGCTACTCTATACAGTAGTTTGCAGTGTTGCTTTTTCTAAAGAACGTGTGGATGCATGTGCCTACGTGATTGGATTTGCTCTTCTTTGAATAGACTTTACATGAATCTCATCATACAGTATATACTGCAGAGATTGACTTATTTCTGCTTATTATCAATATAAAAAAACAGGGTTTTGACAATCTGAACCGTAGATAGATATTCACCAAGAATTTCCAGTTTGATCTCCAAGATCTCTTGTCCAGCACTGTTCCTGGCCACACACTGGTAAGTGCCCTGATCAGCCAGGCTGACCTTCTCGATCCTGAGAGGCGTAGTATTCTTGACCCCAACAGGAAGTCCATTGTGTAACCAACTGACCTCAGGGCTTGGCTCTCCCTGGACCACACATGGCAGAATAACTCTTTGGCCTAGCAGGGCTTTCAGGAGGGAAGGTGCTGGCTGAATTCTGGGCTTAGCTGGGGACAAAAACAAAGATTGTAAATGCATGTCTCTCCATGTTTGTTACACACCTATTTCTTTACATATCTCACATACTTGACACATTTTAGAAGTGATGTGTTGACATGGAATGTATCAACTTCTCAGCATAATTAAAACGCAGGTTTTATCGTTTCAAAAAGTTACACTTTCTAATGAAATGGTGTCGAGTTACCTTGGATGTTTAAATTGTAGCTCAGGGACACGTTGCCTGCTGGGTTTTCTGCAGTGCAGGTGTAAAGTTTACTATCAATCAGGCGCACATCAGTGATCCTCAGAGAGCCTGAAGGCAAAACAGTGAACCTGGGAAGTGGTTAGGGGTCAAGGGCAAAGGGATGGAGAAAACACAACACTTAATAAGTCAGTGAAGATCTACAGCCGCTGTGTTTTGGGAGAAGAGGTATTTTGGTTTTCCTTGAAGCAATATTTTCCACAAGTAACTTATTAACATTATGGAGCAGGCAAACATCTGAATAAATTAAATGTGTTACCTGCCTTTATAGTATTGGTAAATCTTGATAGGGTGTGAGGACAATTTAAGAATGCATGTAGTGTTGTCTTTGTTGCTACAGTATTTGAAATAAAAGATGTGGTGATAAAAATGTGTTCCCGTAAAAAGACAGAGAAAGAGAATTCCCACTACAGCTACTGCCAGAGGCACATTGGCAGAGTTTTGTCATTATTAGTATGCAAATCAATTAGATAATATGTGAACATGTTAAGCAATTTGTTCAAGTAATGTAGCATTACACTACATTGTCCATTATAATATATTTTCTTTACTTTAAAGGTGATTTGTTGAGCTTTGAATACAGAGCTTGAGGGAGTAATTATACTACAGGAATCTATTTAAAAAGTATTTAAAGTAAAAGTAATCTAGAGTTAAAAAAACATTGTAAAGCAGTAAATGGCTTCTTTGCATTAATGTTGTTTGTCGGAAAGAAAAATGGATCTAGTGATAAATGTACAAGAAAGCACTAAGTAGAGTCAGGCTCTAGTGAGCTCCCTAGTGAGTTGTAACTTTCATGATCACCATTATCCAGGGTAATTACAGTGTATTGTAAAAGGGTAGCCAAAGTTTCACATGGTGATGTCGCCATGGAAAAGGTCAAAGCCTCCTAAAAATAAATGAATTTCTTCCTGTTGGAAACATTGTTGTGCCCAGCAACTATTGTGTGTTCATCATCAGTAAGAGGTGTGGAAATACAGATCATCAACAGCTATAGTGGTTCTACAGATAGGATATGTTTCTGTCTCCTGAGAACAACCATGTGAGCAAAAGTTTATGTGAAACCATCCCATTTATTTTACAGATGTTTGACACAGACAGACAAGTGCACAGATGGTTGTGATCACATGACCTGCCCTCCACTTTAAAAACATGCTTTTCAGCAAAAACAAAAGCAGCGGTTCGATGCGGGTTTAAAGTACTTAAATGTAGGTCAGCCACTAAAGGAGTGTGGCAACCTGAATTGCACCAGAAACTACCCAGCTGTATAAATGTATAATGTGTACAAATGTAAACACACCTCTATGATTTATCTTAGATAAGTGTGTCTGCTAAGCAACTGAATTACAACACAAACATGTTCATGAAAGTGGAAATGAGCTTGAAGCACAAAGAGCTCTCTATTTCAGCTGCACATATGGTGTAATGTGGCTCACCCACCTCCTCACTCAGCCTGAGGAGAGGCAGCAGCATCTAACATTGGAATCAAATGACTGCCTCTCTGTGGTTGCTGCAGCTCCGTTATGCCGGAATGAAGGCTGATACAAGCTCAAGCTGAAAAGGCATGAACCACCCCTCTCATCCCTCCATCACTCCCCACACTAGTGTCAGGTCATCTGTGTACACAGTCTGACACACAAAGACTAACTGGGACAAAGTGGCTTCTTGAGGATTAGATTCACACCAACTCAGTGTTAAATAGATGTGTGTCTTGACCCACCCTCCATCTGTCCTTCCGCTTATTACTATTTCATCACCACTGCACAATTTGCACATATATTAAACTTACACTCAACTTTATTGCATTTCAAATTGAATAAAAAAACTACAACTATCTGCACACATTGTATAATATATCTAGTATCATATGTTCATATGGTAGCAGTAGTAGTTTGGTGTTTATCATTACATATTGTAGTGTATTCTCACTTATATGTCTGAAAGTTTTCCGCCACCGATTTAAGTTTGTCCAACAATCTGGCCCCCAGGTAATTTCCTCTGACCCCACAGCGTGTATCTGGAGGGAATGAATCTCCCTCTTTCACAGCATGCTTGTTTCCGCAGGTCCTGCATATGCAAAGCGCGGGCGTGGGGGTTGTTCACAACGGTGTGTTATTCTCATCAGACAAGACCAGTAAAGAGTCAGCATGTTGTTTTACTGCTGAAGCACCCCAGGGAATCCGAACATCAGGCAGACAGGGCTTGTATCTCTTCCTGTGTCAGTTCGTTTTCCTCCCCTCTTCCTGGCACCCCCCACTCCACCCCCACCTATTCCTTTTCCCTGGTTCCACACAAGTCCTACTGTAACTGAGTCACCACAGCTTTCAACCCACTCTCCGTCATTCTTCTATCTATCCCAAAACCATTCGGTGTGGTGTCTGGCCCGGGGAGTCTGTCTGTCATCTCTCTAGTCTGTTTTCCCCAGTCAACCAGCCTGTCTGCACCCAGGGTGACCACACATGAGAGCCGGGAGTCTGCGGACCATGTTGGACCAGATGTTCCTCTTCAGGCGATGAGGGAAGCCTGAACACAGCCCTCTGGCAGGCTGTTGCAGTCTCTGCATAGTTGCCTTCCAAAAGTTATCATTAAATAAACTCAGAACATTAGCTGCAGCTTTGAATGGCTTTAAAAGCTGAGTCAGACGTTAGCTAGGTCAGAAGTAAGGCTATGGTGCCAAGCTGGGTTACGTGATTTTTCACTAATTTCACAGCATCATTTCCAGAGTGAGGTAATACTTCCTCTTACCCAGCTGTGACGGGGGGGATGGGATGCCCATTTCTGCTCCATGTGATGAGTGGAGAGGGACTGCCCTGGGCTTCACAGGGGAGAACAACCTCTGCCCCCACCTCTGCAGCCATCTTCACAAGGTTGTCACGGCCACTTACACCCACTATTTTAGGCATGGCTGGAAAAGCGGGAAAGAAGTTCTCAGAATACCAAAACAATTCTCACACAGTTAAACAGGGATGGGGTTTATAAAAATAAGTTTGGGTGAATTAAAATAAGGTGAATATACTCATGAGTGATGTGAAAACCTAACTATCATGACAAGTGAAATATTGAATCTGGTTTAAAAAGTAAATCCTTTATTAGTATAATGGAATTACTGCAGTATGTGTAGCACCCATGATCCTTACCTTTTTTAAGATGATCTGTTTTACACTAAAAATGATGTTCAATTAAAAAATCTGTAATGCAATAAAATGAATGTGTTTTGTGAAAAGGTAAGGTGAAGTTACTCCAGTAGGTGCTAGTGACATTAGAGTTTTAGGAATATATTTATGATTATAGAGAAAATAATGTGAACCGCATTTATTTGGCCAGGATAATATTGACATAAAATGTTCATATGGCCCCATGCCTACAGGGAAACATCATGCAGTCTAGACAGAGCTGGGGCTTTGCTATATTAAATACTGCTGTGTTTTGGCGACTGTGTTGGGACATGTGTTTGCCTTACAGTTGACACTGAGTTGGATCTCTCGGCTAGCGTAGCCCACAGGACTGGTGGCGGTGCAGATGTAGATGCCTGCGTCCTCAGCATTGGGGTGGAGGATTTGGAGGTATCCATCAGGGTCCGACTGAAGAGAAGAGCGACCCCTTGGCAGAGACTGCCGTCCCTGGAGGAACAGCAGGCATAAGAGCAGACAGAATATACTGCAGATAAAAGCTTTCGGCACAACAGCGTAGGGACACAGAGCTCGCTTTAAGGTTTACATGCAAACCTTTGATGTCTAATGTAATTACAAAGCACCCCTTTAACTCACTCTCTATCCCCAATACACGCATACTCAGCCTACTGCACACGCTCTTGCTTTGAACATGAAATTGCTTTTACAGATTCATTTTTATCTGACAAGAAGAGAAATTTACTCCACTCTAGAGAACTCTTCGAATGATGTTTTAGAGACAGCTAGGAAAAATCAGGTTCAGTTCAACAACATGCATGTTGACCTCAGTAAAACGATCAGTCATCAATCAGTTATGGACCATTTAGTATACAGTTGTGGGGAAATAACATATTGATACAATTAAGTGTTGCTGTATGATGTTTTTTGATACCGTATTAATTGGAGAAAAAAAATTGGTAAGAGTTTGCATTCGAAGGTGTGTGGCAGATTCAGATTGCAGAAGATGTTACAGGGAACAGGATTTTGCAGATCTCACTGTTATGATTTTTGACAGTTTCCCTGAAATTAGATTTTGTTTTTGAGATCTTAATCTATATCGCTTTGCTTGTATCACAATATATTAAATCATAACCCTGCTTCATGATATGTTGGTCTTTCCTATTTTGCCAAAACACAACACGAGTAGAAATGCTCTCAGATTGTGCGTTTGTGATCATATGTTAGTCACAGGCAACACAGCAGTAGTGTCTTCTGTATGACACATGTAGTGATAATGTTTTATGATCAGGTTAATTCTTTTGGCATTCTGGGTAAGCATGTGGGCTCTGCAACGGTTACACTTGGTTGCATATAACCTTTGAGGTTTTGTCCTCATAATACGATTATATTTTTAACCGACTGCTGGAGGAAAGGTTTTAAATAGATTCCTGTGGTATAATAAAATCCTGAGTTATTTTTCACAGTCAAGGAGCAATATGGTAAAGTTGCCATGGTTACATCCTCCCTGGTCAGGTTAATCAAATCTTGATTGCAATGCAAACTGTTATTGTTGACGGCATATTCAGAGTGTTTCCACAAATCAGAGAAAAATAACCCCAGCGGTAAATACTGTGTTGTAAGACAATGATGTCAATCATAAGTAAATCATTACAGTTTAAACATGTTTTAATTCAAGTATTTATTCTTAAGAGAAAGCATTATATCATAAGGATATGACGGCTTTTGTTACCACTTTCATTGTTCTAGTGCTGATTACATTAATAATAACTGATGACTTTGGTATTTAAAAATGAAGCTCCCATCACCATTGCGAGACTGGATATTGAAGTGGTGTTTGATTGTTACATGATTGATTTAGCTTTTACTTTAAACATTATTTATTAATGATAAGTAATATTAAGACGACCTATTGCCAAATGTTCTTCTCACTAGATAATGTTTTGGGAATAAGAAGTAGTCAATTATTCATGCATAAGTTTATGGGATGCAGACAAATTGATCATTAACAAAAGCAGATCTTGACAGTGAGTGTGACGTCCTACCTTGGACCAGACAATATTTGGCTTGGGAACTCCTCTGGCCTCGCATGATAGTGTGATGGCGACGCCTTCGTTGGCTATGTAGTGGTATGGACCAGCGTTAATCTCAGGGGGCACTGTGGAAAAAGCAGGTCACAAAACACAGCTGTCTCACTAGCTGGGAAGAATCGGGTCCTGGGCATTATCACTGGCCTTTGCAAACCTGCAGTGTCGGCACTCGAGGCATTTCTTCATTACAAACCGATGATTAACAGTAATCTGGCCTGTCTGTCATTATGAGCCTATGAACCAAATTACCCTTTCATCGTAGCATGCAATAAATGAACCCTCTCACTATGATGACAGCAGGTGGTAAAGTCATATATATTCTTGTTTTCCATGCTGAGTCAGCACATTGTTGACATGACTGTCCAAAACAATTATCTTAGGTCCGAAACCTGCCAGTGTCTCTAGCATTCAGAAACGTTATACAGGAACGGGCATTTAGCTTAGCTTATCATAGATAATGAAAGCGGGGCCTGCCTTGGTCTGAAGACCAAAACAAGACTTAAATCTACAGCTAGCAGATCTGTTCAGTTTTATTGAGGTAAATGGGTGTATGTTTAGCCAGATGATAACCAATGCTCCAGCATGCTGTCATCACAATCAGCAAGGATAACGTTTACGTTTGCTAACCACTTTGGTTTAGCGTGTTAGCATGGTAATATTAATTTATTAGCAATAACTAAACAAAGTATAACAAATCAAATAGCAGCTCTAAATCTCACTAATCTGCTCATTTGTTTAATGGGTATGCAAAATGAAATGTAAAAACAACAATTTAAAGATTTAAAGGGGGTTTTGTACTGGAACTATTTCTTGGCGGGTCATTTGCTTTTTGTAGTTACCTTTGAACAGAGCCTGGCCAGCCATATCTCTCCGCCTCCAGCCTTAAAGATAAGCTAATGATCTGCTGGCTCTAGCTTCAATCTTTGGTAACATATTGATCTAATCTAACTTTTGGCAAGAAAGCGAATTTGAATGTATGGTAATCATTTTAATGTTGGCTCTTACCCTGGACCTCCAGACTGACTGTGATGTTCATGGACCCTGCTACATTCACCGCAGTGCAGACATATGTCCCAGCATCCTCTGGGGCAGCTCGTTCAATGTACAAACTGCCATCACTCCTCAGAAACATCTTCCCATTCAGCTGAACCTGTACAGGGGAGAAACAACTTCTGTCACACAGAAACAGATTGTCTTTATGTTCTTTAGCCTTGGCTATTGGAAAGAAGTCAGTCTTACAGGTTTGCCATTTTGGGACCAGTGTCTTTCTGGAAGAGGTATTCCATCCAACAGCATGCAAGGAATACTCAGGGACTGGCCGATGCCAGTAGTGATTATAGGGGCACCTTGCGCCAAGAGAGGAGGCTCTGCAGAAGAAGGAGGTGTAAGGTCAAAAATACTTTACAAGAGCAGGAAACCGCCAAAGTATTTTAAGGCCACAATCAGTTGTGCTGTTGCTACCATTGTATATTGTGCCTTTGTGGCAGTGCTGAGAGATAAGAGAGCTTAGATAATCGAGTCAATGGCCTACCTAGTCCAGTGACTCCAACTCTGGCCTCAGTTTTAATGGTTCCAAACTGGTTCTTGGCCTCACAGATATACAACCCTTCATCATCCAGCCAGACACCTGTAGTCGAGCACACAGTAAACCAGCGCTGAGCAATTTAAATCAACATATTGAAAAACACAGCACATTCTACACATCAGAGATAAGCAGCCTCTCCACACTTGCTGAGAGAAAACGATTTATTTAGAAAAATAAGTCCATGATAACAGCAGATAAGTCCTCTAGTCCATAACAAGTGGTATTAATGGTCCAACTGTGATGTTATTAGGAGTTTAAAAATAGAAAATAACAGGATTAATGGGTTTGCCTCAGCTGCCAGACTGCTGACACAAATTGCATTCAGCAAAATTCTCTGGAGATCACATGCTGGAACATCAAAGTGATTCACTTCTTGTGTTTAGATAGTCAGGCCGATGTTTAAATAGTAGATGACAAGACATAAAGTATTAAAGTAAAAAGTCAGGAGAAGCTGCGATAGCTTCGAACGTGTTTCATGAATAACTCACTCTGGATTAGAAGATGTCCGCTCTCCAGCTGCATTTTTCTACTGTGGCTGTCTGCCCTTGTGAGAATCTGTCTGCCGTCCTCTCTGCGCCAGGTCACCGATGGCTGCGGGGCACCTCGGGCAGTGCAGGGGAGGGTGATATTCTCCCCTACGCTAGCTGTCACATCAATCGGTGCCTCCGAGAACAATGGGCCCACTGTGGTCGAGGGGATAGTGAATTTTCCTTTGTATACATTTTAGATTTTTTGAGAAAACTAAGCTTTATGCAGGAAACCAAAGTGTAAACTCACCTCCAACCTCAAGAATGACTGTGCCAGCAGTTGTGCCAGCAGGGCTGCTGGCAACACAGCTGTACTGACCTGCATCGACCTCCTGCACCCCTCTAATGTGCAGGGTGCCACGGTGTACATCCTGCTCAACGAAAAGAGCAGAGCCCACCTCAAGCTCACCTGGAAAAGAAAAACAAGCCCATTCGTAACTCACATTTTCTCATATGCGTTTCTGTAAACACTGTTTCTGATCTTAACTTACCTTTGAACCAGTGGACCAGGGGAGGGGGAACGCCTGTGGCCTGACACTCAAGAGTCGCGTTGCCTCCGACAGATACAAGCACAACCTGCTGTGCCACTGTTATTCTAGGCACCTCTGGAGGAAAGGAAATAAAAAGGTTACGAAGCAGTTTGATTGTGCATTCTTGAAGCTTTTTCAATTTATAGATTTGATTGGAAAATAATATTAAAGCAATTTAGTGTGAAGAAAAATGTTGGCCTGAATAAGAAAAGGCTGCTGTAGCTGACCTGAGGTAAATATAAAAACTGAGCTCATATTTCACACTATTTCTTTGCCACCAAAGCAAGGATACATGTTTTTGGAAAAATGCAGACAGTCACCCTGAAGCATGAGATGATCTATCTCACAAATCTCTGGCTTGACAAATCAATGCTGTTAAAAATGTGAATGTATGTATGTTGGGTGAGTGTGTATAACACCAGCACGCCCTAGGAAGAGGCTGCCACAGTCTATCAGGATCGAGGTTTCTGTCGACTACTAACTGACAGGCCACGGCTGAAACTTCAGGCATTCAACTGTCAGCGATCACAAAACTAGAAGAGAAATATGCTATTGTGTGAGACAGAGCAGCATGTGGCCACATCGCTTGTGCTCGACTCGTATATCACTCAGATTTATTCGAAACGAATGCTGTTGAAAAATACAGCAACACAGATAAAAGAAATATGTTTCCTTATTTGAAGTATGAAAAATAATGTTAGCAGAACTTATTATTCGGAACAAAAAGAAAAAACGACGACACTCCATATGGTAGAAAGATAATGCCAGGAACAGCATGTCTTCACATTGTTACCCTTAACATTGGAAGTGATATCTTGACTTACCTGCAAAAGTAAGAGACACAGTCTGAGAGGCAGTCCCAGCCTCATTGGTTGCTAAACATGTGTAGTTCCCAGCATCCTCTGGGAGGGCCCCTCTGATGGTCAGGACTCCATGTTGGGTTAGGCTCAACCTGTATCACACAATCATAGAAGTCATGTTTGTTGACTCTTCATGATTACATGTGCAGATGTAAAATGGCAATTCATCTCTAACCCTTCCTGCTATTCTTGGATATCAAGAGAGATTTTTTTCTTTGAATATGTATTTTACACAGGCATATACATTTGTGGTTTGGAAAAAAGATGTAACATCAGTACAAAAAGTTAAGCTACACGATGTGGCAATCAGGCATGTAGTTTAAGTGGAATGTAATGACTACGAGCCCCGGAGGTGTTGAGTGGGCTAAGAGTTCCCTTACCTCGGCCGATTAGTAAGAAACATGTTTCCATGACTCCAGAAGAGCTGGGGAGGGGGGGAGCCGGACGCCGAGCAGACGAGGCGGATCTCTTCCCCTTGGGAGAAACCCTTGCCCTGGGGGTGAATTTCTACAGAAGGAGCCTCTACGAATGGAGTCAAACAGAGGCAAAATGCTGACGGTGAGTCAAGGCCTTCGCCGCTGCATGAGGTCATTCACAACTTTCCTCTCACAAGTTTCACAATAGTAAACTCCTGATGGTGGGCTTTAATGCAATTACCAGCACTTAACCATGTCTGACATCATTGTTACACAAGTTTCACATTTACTTGCTATTTTTGAATCAATTACAACCATCTGTGCGTATGCCAACTCTTTTCAACATGCATCAATTCTGGCTGATGAGGAACATTTTCTGACGAGAAAGTGACTCAATCTGACTGTGAGGAAGCTAAGCCTATAATGGAAAACAGATGACGGGGCCTCAGGAGCCAAGAGGCCCTCAGTGTGTTAAGTGTTTAAGCAGATGACCTGTGGGGTATCATTTCTGCCGTACCTGGGACAAGAAGCCATGCCGTGATTTTGATATCTCCGTGAGCATTGGTGGCCACACAGTGGTACTCCCCAGCATCCAGAGTCCGCACCCCGCTGATCTGCAGGGACGAGTCAGACAGCAGCCTAACCCTCCCTGCGTGGGCTTGGATGGTACGACCCGCTCTGTACCAGGTCAAATTGTGTCGCATGGATCCTTCCACCTGGCAGGACAGCACAGCCACGCCTCCCACAGAGGAAGTAACATTTACTGCAGGCTTGAGGACGGGAGGAGGATCTGTTTTAGTGGAAACACAACCAAAACATCAAACTTCTGTTATCAGCAGTGGACAAACAGTGCAAAAATAGTTTACTCTTTCAAAAAGATGTTTGTCCCGGCATGCTTTGAATCAAGTTGATGTTTAAGCCATAAGTCTGAGATAACAAATGGATGGAACTTATTTCAAAGCCTTGCTGTGACTGTGATGCATGCAGCAGGATGACTGAGTAAGTGTTTGCTTGCATTGTTGTTTGTGTGTGTGGGACATACCTCGCACGGTCAACTGTGTTAAGGCACGCCCCTGTCCTGCGCTGCTCTGTGCTATGCACTCATACAGGCCTTCATCCTCAGCGGATGCATGGCCGATCTCCCATGATGCAATGTCAGAATTCCTGACACAAAGACATGCTTGGTTGATGAATGGAGTATGACAATAGCAATATCAGCCCATTTTACACATTCAATTAGTCTATCTGGCACATACACACTGGGAGTAGTTTTCACCACAAGTCAGTCTGTCTTCATGAATTTAACTCAAAGCAGAGCGTGAATGAGACAATACGCTTTGTAATTTCTTCAAGATGACACAATCGAATATGTAATGTTCACAAATTTGATTAAAGATTTCCTGCCAATAAAAATCAAGCAGCCAAGCAGCACTTATTCTTTACAGATGTGCCCTCTGGTTATAGTAGCGACTGACCTAATTTAAGTTTTCTACAGCAGGTAATGAGACAATTAAGCTTTAGCATCTGAATCGGGAAGGAAAGCCAAATGTTACAGAGTGCTGATCGACTCACTGAAAGAACTTCTCGTCGCCCAGTGTGATCCCACTTCTGGTGAATCGCAGTCTGTAGGGAACGTCACTTTCCACCGAACATCCAATCACAACAGGCTGCATGTAGAAGCCCTTCACCACATCAGGCATGCTCACTGCTGGGGGAGCTACACAAGGGATGAAACCAGGATTAAAGGTCACCAGAGAGATTGATGAGGTGTGAGAGACACTGGAGTGGCCTTGGTGAGATGTTTCTTCAGGTAGGGGGTGGTCTTGCCTGGAACAATGTTGGTGTAGGAGACACTGGACAGCCTCTGGAAGCGGTAACCCTCTTCGTCTTTGCCCGTTCCCTTGATGAAGAAGCTCTGGGAGGGGGTGCGAAACTCCGGGAGGCGCCACAGTCCTTGTTGTCCGAGGTCAGAGGGCAGAGGCACAGGGATTGTGCGTAAGGAGCGGCCTGAGCCTGACACCAGCTCCACATGGCTGAGCTGACCTGGAGGCTTCAGGCCTGTACACTTTAACAAAACATGGGCTGGAAGTCCTGAGAGACAAAGAAAGGTCATCATGAAGTCATCTCCTGCAAGTGTTCTCACTCAAATAAAACTCAAGAAGCTAACAGTAACATATCCGGCACCTTTTATTGGCCTCTCTCTGGTTTGGTTGAACTCTGAAACAGGTACACTGGAAAAACCGGCCCTGAAGTCTAAATTGCTGACCCCTGTGACCCTCAGAGTATGGCGCCCACTGCAGCTCACCTTTGGTAGGGAAGCAATAGTATTCAATAAGACAATTGTCATAAACAAATCATGGAAAACATATTCATATATTGTTTACAAGTACCTTCAGTTTCCAAGCCCCAGGTCTGGGAAACTTCAGGTTGACTACCCGAGCAGAGTTAGGGATGTTCAGCAGCTCTTTCAGGCCCTGCGCTTCACCAACTACACGACCTAGAACACAAGAACAGCAACGTTTCAAAGACCTCCCTTGTTTTGTGTGCCATGAAAATAAAGTTTATTAAGATAACAGGAAAGAAGATCAACATGTTGTCTACCATAGGGATCGCTGAGCTCAATCTCTGGAGCTGGTCCACTGAGTGACACGGTGACCTCGCGAAGACTGGGGTCAAAGGGCACTTCCCAATTGTTCTCCTGCGCACTGTCATGGTTGGATGACAGCAGGTGGACCTTCATGGACTGAACTGTTTCCTCTACCCACTTTAAAACCTGGGAGGAGGGAGGAAAAAACCGAGACAGCATGTCATGATGGAGGACAGACATTGGTTGGTGGATGAGCCTGGGATCCGTCAAACTGTCAAGGATCCCCTCTCAACATACAGACAGGATGAAGACAGGAAGGACACGATTGTAGACCCCACCCTCCACCAATTCCTTTCCTGCTGAAGCAGTCGGCTGCTCTTTGTCTTGGGACAATTTTTCATCACAAAAGGATTCCTTATGGGGATTTTTTGCCTAAACAAAGTAAAAGTGAAACAGCTCAACTGTCAGACTGATAACATGCAGTTTTCTGCACTCTCAAGCATGTATTCCCAGAGGAGCGTCTCTCGCTGCTGAAGTCTGTCAGGCAGCAGTCCCCCTCCTGCAGCACAGCTCTCATGAATCATGAGGCTTGTTCTGCAGAATAGAAAGCAGTGGTGCCTTTGTTGTAGGAATACACTCAAACTATATCTTATTCAGTATCAGCATTACTGATGTGCAGGTTCATTATGGACGGAAACATCTGGGTGTTTCTCATTTTTCTGTTGAATCAGTTAAGCTAATGGAGCAAGATGAGGCAAGACAGCCACACATAAGGATTGCAGAACGCTTTTATAAGAGTCATTATAGCACTCAGGGCAAAGATTGTCCAAAGCCTGAAATAAGGTTGGACAGTTTGATTATATTTAAGTGCAACACAATCATATGATACAGACTATAATGGCCCTCTGAGAGGCTTTCCAGACAATTATCTGACATTATAGATTTGCAGTTTTGACAGCTGCTTGACCTTCTAGCTGTAATCATTATCATGAGTAAGAATACAGTTTTCCTTTGGTTTTCTCTAAAAGGAAAACAGAAGCAGAAAAACCCCACGGATATCTTGCAGAGTCTTATTTCAGTGGCCACAATGGACCAAAAGTCTCTCATCTTCTAAATACTTAGCAAGAAACTGCTGTCTAGTATTTGTGTTGACCTCATAGGGGGTGGTATTATGTGTCTGTAATGAAACAAACTGAAAACATTTCTTCAGCGGGCCCTTGGAGACGGACCCAACAGCAACACATTTTACCATAGACATTTATCAGAAAACGAACAAAAACTGAAACAAGCAAAAGCCTTTGATAATTTAATCAGACCTCCGCTTTGACTATCGGGTCCTCTGGGTGCTGACAGCAGCTGGTTCCTCTCGCCGTTTTACAACTAGAAACAGCTGTAATGTCTGCCACATGTGCAGCCATCACCAGCAGAGCAGGAAGCTGCGAAGAAGTGACCTTCATCTGCCCCATTTCTTATTTCTTATGCAAGAGAGCAGAGAAGAGTGGGCATTACTCTGTTTTAAGATAAAAGGAATTGGAGTGCAGAGATGGGACCACTCGATTTCTAGGCCGTGGTAGGTCTGCAGGAGCACGCTGAGTTCTGCAGCCACTCCTTGTCTCAACCTCTGGGAATGCAGAGGATCTTAAGTCCTGTGAAACCTCATCTGGCATGTCTCAGTTGAACGGGCTTACGGTGCTGTTACAGGAAGAACCCCCCTCTGCTATTCATAGAAGCATGGCAGATGGGCCAGAGAAGAAGGGTGAGCTAAGGCTGGGGTGATGACCGCTCTCTAGTCCAGGTGCATTATACCTGCTAATGAAAAAACTATGCCATGCAGCTTGACTCCAGATCATCTCCCAATGAGGAGGGGTCAGCTTAGTCCTTACCAAGGCTTAAACCCTATAACTACTGACATTTGCAGGAAGATGTCCCACTACAAATCAAGGCTATTAGAGTGAATCAGTCCCAGATGGCTCTTTTCCCAGTGGGAGATCTGAGACACCTGCCGATGCTTTGCCTGTCACAAGTGACCTGTGTTTGAGAGAGGCTGCTACACTATAAACGATGCCTTTGTTCAGCGCACTCAGGAAGACAAGGATAAATCTTACCTGGGTTTCATTTTATGTCTGACAACCATTGCAGGTCGCTTAACTAAGCCCACTGCATCCCCGTAATGAGAAAACCACAAGAGCAATGTTATAAAGTACTCCGCAAGGCACTTTAGTTAAGTGTCTGCGCAGCTTGCTAGGTAGAAACATTCAAAACACTAGCATCTTCATTTCAACGTTATTAAAAACCCTGTTACCATGGGCAAAGCAGGCATTATCTGGAAACTAAAACATCACAGCCCTCATTTTCGATCAGCACTTCAGGCTACTGATGACTAAACATGGCATCATTATCTTGAGGAGCACAGATCGTGGTCCAAATTTGACAGCACATTAACGAGGTGTTCTAGTCCACGCTCTTGTTAGCGGATCATCACAGCGATCAAAATCAGTCAAATTTTTTAAAAAGAGCGTTGACACTGCAATAGCTAACAATGAGTTGTTGTGTGGGGACTTGGAGCCCACTCCACTGGGCAGCTGTGTTGGAAGCAGGGAAGCCGTGACAGACCACATCCTGGGATTAGAAAGGAAAATAAATAGTCTGCTTTCCCTCCACTTTTCCCCCGGAGATGACCATACCATTTTGTATATTTTGATTTAAACCCACTTAATAAACTGCCATTAAGAGGGAATATTTTGGTTAAAGTTTAAGTATTTCTGAGGTTTTTAAAGATTAAAGGATTTGCATTAATTTGATAATAGCATGCCACCCAAGAGCTATACATACAGTTTTTCAACGTAGTCCAGAAAAATGTGCTCATAAGTATGCAAATATTTACATGTAACAAGACATGTTAAAAGCTACTTTAGCACAGAGCTATGTGGGGTTTAGGTGTGAGGGCTGGAGTGAGTTTGGCCTCCTATTCCCTTCATACTGCAGCACAAAAATCACATTCAAACACTCCTGAACAGCTGGCAGGATTATGGAGTGATAATGAACCAAGCTGCCCCACACTCAGACATTGTGTGTTTAGCTACAAGCAAGCACGGCTTGACAGGAAACAGACCCACGCACACACAAACACACACATCTGAGTTCAGAGGTTCAGTGGGCCACCAGTGTGCAGAGCTGCCGGCTCCAACTCAGCACTGCCCAGCCATCTCCTGTGTTGACATGCAGGATACCAGTGTCTCTTCCAGAGGAAACTCTGGCTTCTTTTACGTCTGCCGGGGAAGGGAGCCCTGCTGTCTTTGGCTTCTCAGACAGGGCTTCTGTTACATGCTGCCTCTGATATAAAAGACTCACTCACTGTTATCATATGAACAGGAACCCTAATATCAGCCTTGGAATCATTTGATTTCACTAAATAAATGTTGAATTGTTTAAGTGTTTTATTGCATCAGTGCTTCTCTCTTGCTCCTGTGCCTCAAATACACAACTCAAGGTTTCAAGGCTTTATTGGTCATATGCACAGCATATACAACGTATATGTTGGCAATGAAAATCTTATGTTGCGTGCTCCTCCAACAACTCAACATACATGGTGCAAATAAGATAAATATATACAACTGAATATACACCTTCTACTTTATATGAGCAGAACAATTTTATATAAAATAATTTATTATGTGTGTATAGATTTTTATAATAGTTTAGAGAAAATAAGTCTGTCATGCTCTCACCTCATTGACTTGCTGTTTGTCCAGGTGAAAGATTTGTCCAGAGGAAGTGGCAGCAATCTCCTCATACGCCCTGTAGCCAGGCTGAGAGCGGTCCCCACAGTCCCCGGTCAACACAAATACCACCTGGGAACAAGAGGGGCGGGGGGCAGGAAGAGTTAAGGGGATTACTACTGTTCAGTGTTTGCTTTACGGACTCGCTTTTAAGTGGCCTCCAAAGTGAAGCTAATGCCCATTGTCATGCCTCACGTAGAGGCTGGGACTGGAGGAACTTTGAAGAGACTCTCCTTTGCTCAGCTGAGAGTCAGGGCTTTGTATTGTGATGTAGATCTTTCACAGCATGCAACTGTATTCCTTTTGTTATAGCGTGTGATGAATGCAAAGATACTCAAAAGTCTGTAAGCAATGAATTCCTGCTAACAGCATCATCATGGGAGAGAACAACAAATGAAATGCGTGCTACATGTTTTCTGTACAGCTTTCATACACTGCAGCTGTATTAAAGGAAGAACCTTATCATACTGTGCAAAGAATTAACGTAAAATCGACTGATACATTTACAGTATGTCCTTGCCTTCAACCTCCTCACACCCTTGTCCACTTTGGGGCCGTACCTGTGACTGGCGGAGCTGCACCAGCTGAAGAACGTCTCTCTTCAGGCGGTAGTCTTTGGCTCTGGCGTCAGTGAACACGTAAATGAAGGATCCAGGCAGAGAAACCTCTAAGGCTTTCTTTATGGCTCCTATGCTCATCTCGGGACAGTCGCCCCCGCCCTAAGTGACAGAATAAAAAATGATCAATTACTCCCAGAGGAAATAAATAAACTCTAAATATCATATTCTAAACTGCATTCATACTGATTTCAGCTTTCACAATCGTGTCCATTTTAAAAGGGGAAAATGATGGCAAATATTTCCTATAAACATTCATTTAAACACAAAGTCACTTTTAAATAAGAAAATATGCCTTTTAGAAATTAAAACATACATTTAGATACAAAATACACATATAAACACACAGCTCAACAAAATACTCTCAGTCTATCCTGATCTGTAGTGACCAGTGTGCCATGCTGGCTCATTTTTACAAACTGTAGATGCATATTGCTATGAAATTGATCTTCCTTTGTCAGATAAATATGTTTCCAGTCTCTACTATGTTTCACCATCATGACATTGTTCACAGTAGCTGCTGTTTGGTAGAGGTTACATAAGCTCACTTTCGCTTGGATTAGTGTGGATGAACACATAAATCCCACTGCTATAGAACAATTATTTCATGCTGGCTCACACCTGGACAAACAGCTCTTGCAGATCCTGCTGGAACTTCTTTGGGTCAGTGGTGATGGAAACAGGGCCGATATCTGTGAAGACGGAAATGTTTATCATAACAGAGACTTTTAAAGTGAACTAAATTAAAATTAAGTCGGCCTAATAACACATGTTCTGGTTGCTACACAATAGCGTATACCTACAGTAAATGTATTTATCCCAAGCAAATAAGGGCTTAACTTTTGTGAATTACTCTTCAAACTAAAACAGCCAAATCAGAACAAAGGATTTAGTTGTTCCTTCAGCAAGTCTGCCTCAGAAAATAATACATATTTTAAAAGCCCAAACAAGCCAAACTTATCAGGACCAGAGTGATGCCCTGTAGCTTTTGTAAAAGACATGAGTTTTCAACCACAAACACCACACGGAGCAGGAGTGGGTAGATGGATGCACTGACAAAATTGCAATGTTTGGGCTTTGCTTAACACATCAATCTGGTTAAATCTCGGATAACTATAATTTTCTGCAGCTGGAGTTAGCATTTTCTACTGTTCTTCAAGCAGCAGCAGCAGCAGCAGTACACTCCAGTGTGATGGATAAGAACCTGTCAGGGCCTGACACTTTCTTGGATGCCTTGTGGGGCCAATTGCAGGAATAAGTAAACATTAACCAATACACAGAGAACACATTGTTTTTGCTATAGAACACTACTGGCTATAAACACAGGACTTTCATTATAGTTGCTTTAGAGAAGACCCTTATCAGGTAGGGTGGAGCTTCATGATTTCTGTGTGTCTGTGCTTGTTTTTACGACTGTCAAATAACATTTTCAAGCCTCTCTGCAAGACTAATGATATTGAGTTTGCAGACATGTGTCAAAAGGATGACATTTCTTACTCATTACCAATCCATTTTGCTACAGCCACGTCTTTCAAGTCCTTGTCTCCTTCTCATGAGTGACTGTAAAACACTGACAGAACTGTCACGCCTCTTCGTCAGCCACCGCTGCAATCTTGGAAGTTTACAAGGTCCCCAAGGGCAGGGCACATTAAACACAGACAAAATGTGTGGTGTTAGTGTTGCAAACCATCCCCCCCCTGACTGGCTAAACTAGGGGCTACGAGTGTTTTCCGGAGTCTTGGATGAAGGTGGGTTGGGTGGGGGTGAGTGGGGTAATTACATACAAGCAGACAGCATATGCTTCTCATCAGTACTCAAACACCCTCCCCCATTAGAGCACTCTTATTTTCAAGTTGCAGCTTTCCCATATAGGAGGACAGATGCCGGGGTGAAGAGCCTTACCTGTCCCACACACTCCTCACTCTTAAACACACATATTCCTGCTGATGTCTTGTATCAGTTTGAGTTCAATGTGCTGCTCTTTGTTCCAATGGTCTTCTACTGAAACAGATATGGGCTACATGTGCAACAGGTTCTGAGCTGTGTTGCAGTTTGCTGTGATCTTTACAGATGTCATAATCAGTGGCAATGTGAACTAGATGTTTAGATTGACATTGGAAAAAGAGGCTACATGCTGCTGTGTTGCTGAAAAATTTGACAATTTTGGCTGATTTGTTAACAGCTGCAGTAAATCCTAATTATAATACAAGAACATTGAAATTATATATAACACATTCACAATAAAATAGTTTTTTTTAAAGAAAAAAAAAAAGAGTATGGTCAAGGAGTACCTGGGTCGTGGAAGGGGACCAGCACAAAGTTTTTGATTGGTCTGGTTATTCTGTTTAGGGTCTTCTCCAGGATCCGCGAGGCGCCTTCTATCACCTGTTTCAGATCGTCGTACATGGAGCCGGTAACATCGAACACAAAGGCCAGGGTCGAGGCGCTGTCACCGGAACCATCATCCTCCCCAGCCCGGGGGACTGCCAAGAGCCTGTGCGCGCCGATACACAGCGCCAAGACTAGGCACTTTAATAAGACACCGGTCATGTTTATTTAGATTGACTGCATCTGTCGGCTGGAATGAGGCGAATCACATAAAAAAGTTGAAGAAAGTTATTGTAAAGTTCAGATTTCAAAGCAATACAAAGTCTGGAAGCGCTTCCAATCGGCAGAAAAAGGTATCTGGAACAACAAGGCTCAGCTGAAAGACATCAAAATCCAGAGTAAAATATTTCCACAGGAGTACATCCGTGCGTAAAGTTTGGAGGAGCGTGCGGACTGGCTCTGTGCTGGAGAGACCCTGGAGAGCTGGTGCTCTGACGCTTCAAACGGGGGCGGAGATGGGTATTAAAAGGTTCCCGAGACCCAACCTGATTTGTGTGTGTGTACCTCGACCCCACTGTGACTTCCAGGCTTTAACCCTATCCGACACTCCCCCCACCCAACTTTCTATTCAATTTTCTCGGTAATCGAGGTGGGCCCCAGAGACCCGTTTTTTTTTAACAGCTTTGCGCACATTACCAGCAGAGTTTGGAGCCTGTATTCTGGACATGCCGAGAACATTGTCTCAGTAACAGCCTCGTTATTATAAATAGCCTTCGTTTATATTCAACTGACACCAATCTAATTTTATACATAGCACACGCTGAGATCTTCCCTTGACATATGAATGGGTGGAATAGCTCAAGGTGCCACTCAGAAATGACACTTTTCTTTTTTTTATTGCATACATTAGCTGATCTGGATAGTTATTGATTATTAAATATCATCATAAGCTTTTTGTGTATTTATTTTCAAAGGAGATCAGACCTCACAAAGCAAGCTAGCTCTAGTCTTATAAATGTAAATAATTCAGTGTCTTCCTTCAAAGTTGTAGGGACCCAAAGTATTTCTGAGGCAACAGGCTGATTGCTCTCTTCATTTAGTTACTGATGCTTTTAAAACTCCTATAAAATACAAAGAGAAATAAAGATGTACATACAGCACAGACCAGCTGGTGATCAAAGCTCCAGACCCTCCTGACCTCCTCCTCCTCCTCCTCCTCTTGATATCTCTTTGCATAGTGTCCTTGTTGATAAGAAACAGAAAGCAGCTCTGAGCAGGCCCAACAGCTTCTAAAGCCAAAGAGACTCATTAACTCATATTTATGCAGCTCATTGTTTTTTACACAACCAAACAGTGAGGACTTTCATCACAGAACGATTAGGAATGTGCAATTCTGTGTTTCAAAAAAAGACACTCACTGAAAATGATATTATTCTCCAGTAGAGAAGAGGCTCATATTTCAATTTTGGATACAATGCAATAAGTAAAAGTTGAAGTAATTCATTGTGGATCACAAAGAAAGTTGTTTAAAATACACATTTGATCAACAGTCTTTATCCACTACCTGTACATAAGAAATACACATTTTTTCGATATTTAAATGAAGTACAAACACTAAGAATGAAGCAATAGAAAAGTCAGCCACTTAAATGCATTTTATTCTGTGCTCTTATACCGTTAATCAACAGGTAAATGACATTTATCATTTAGTAAATTATCATTTGCATAAGGCATAAAATCAGTCAAGCTGATAAACATCTTAATGCTGTAAATAAAACAATCCAACAATGGAAAAAAGGCATCATCACATGCTCTGGCCTCGCACAGGACAAATACAAGTGGACAATTGCAACCACAGAGCTCGCAAAAATCTTTACAACCAGAATTGATGTCTGTTTGTGCCTGTTTCTCAATGACCAGGGCTGTGTGTGTGCTGAGGGTGGAGTAGGATGCTCTCAAAAGGAATAATGAGCCTCAGTTCAGATGTAAGCTGTGAGAATTGGCTGTGTTGCCTGGTCATGTCGTTCAGGATGTGGCTGTGTAACACTGCAGACACTAGTGCTAACGGGGAAATAAAAACACAATAGGATGCAAAGACTGCAAACACAGTAAAATAATCCAGAGTAAACTCTGGCAACTTCAACGCTCTTCTTCAAATAAAAGTCCCATTCTCTCAGGAAAAAGGAAACGTTTGAATGTTTGAGAAAATAAATCCCCCAATAATGAGAAATACAGGGCAATACATTTCAACACATTTGATAAAAAATAAAACTTCATTCCATACTTATGAGGAAATTCCCATAAACGCAGCAAAGCAGAAAATAAATTACCATTCTATTTACATTATACAATGTACACTATACTGCTTTGTAACTTTTAGTAAGTGCTCAAATGATCACCAAGTAACACGTTTGGCCAGATTCTCCCAGGTTTCAAGTCTCTCCATGTGGTGGTGAAGCAGCAGCACAGTTCCTCTGAGCGCTTCACATGCATCCTCAGCATGTGAACATACAACACACTAACATCTCAGAAGGGGAATTTTGTTCCTTGAACTGTGCATTGGGAAATCACAACACTGCCCTTGCAGAAATGCTTGCAGTCCACAACACTCAAGGGTGTACGCGGTGCAACATATCTTTAGAAGCACGGATAAATGACTGAGGGATTTGCTGATGTTTTGCTAAGTTCTCTGTCACATCAGAGGATATACTTGTTTACAATCCGAACTGGAAATGTAGGCGAACAGCTACTGCCACAAAGAGTTTGCAGTCCACTTCTTGGTGAGCGAAGTTTAAAGTGGCTTCTTCTCGTTGCAGGTGTGATGGCGCTGGATTGGCGTGTGGATGCTGAGTCGGATCCATCTGAGTTCTGAGATGATCATCAGTGAGTAGATGACAGTAAATTATGACATCAAACATGGGTATGTTCTGGGCATGCAGGAGAAATCACTAAACAGAGCTACTGTCTCAAAATATGTCTTCAAGAGCTCCCTTCGCAGTTGACAAAACGCTGAGCAGGATGTCAGCAACAATTGGCAGCGGTCGGTGCATTACATTAAGCAGTGAGAGCAGAGGGCTGTCTCGCTCTTCACTCAGCACTACAAGACTATTTGATTGCCAGCAAACAAGTGGGCCATTTGAATAATTCATAGGAACAAACTGAGAGCTGAAAGTGGCTTCTTCACTTTGGTTACAGCCCACAGAATGAATTCCCTTTTCTTTTTGTAATCTTTGCTCTGCTGAATAAAGAAAATATTATCCTGGTGTTAAAGCACAACATGGGATTGTTAATCAGCCATGCACAGACGAATGCAGGTACTCGCTCAATAAAACCCACTCACCTTACATTCCTACACAAGCCCATCATAGAGAGACAATGCCTGAACAATAGAAGGATCTGCCTTTGAACCCTCCTGAAACTCCTGCAGAGTCAGCTTCCCGTCTGCATTCTGAAAGAGAAACATAAGAAAAAGATAAAACTGAAGCCCCTTAAATGCTTTAACATGCTTTTACCAGCAGGGGGCAAAACAGCCTCTTAAGCTAATGTTGCTTCTTTCTATGCTGTTGGACTGATCTTTGGTTCAGTGCTCCTGGATGGTAGTCACTCTCTGCCAATACAAATCACTATAAGTGCTGCTGTGCTGCGCTGCTAGTCCAATTGGCTGATCTTGGCAGTAGTGGGCTGAAAGACACACACATACATACCCATGCAGGCTGAGTCTCATCTTTCACTAAAGCTGAGTAGATTCTTGGGGCTGAGGGAATGGGCATTAGCACCAAGGGCTAGTGGTGGCGGAGACTATATATGATGTTTATAGACTGCAGGCGGTGTTAGTGACGCTGTGATGGCTACAGCTAACCGCTCTAAACTTAACAGTATCCATGTAGGATCCCCGAGGGTGGCAACAAAGGCAGATTCAGTCCTTTTTATAGTAAACGTATAATCTTTAACAGGCCAAGATTTACGTAACACTACAGAAAGTAACATCAAATGACACACCAATGCGCATTATCGCTATATATAACTTCAGTCTTCTGTGAATAGATATTTAAATATAAAGGTACTAACCTTGTCCATCATTGCAAAAATACGGTCAACTCGTTTTTCTGGTGTGTTTTCTTCTTCTGGCAGCTCCACAGTGTTCCCCTAAAGATATTCAATTATTACATGTTGTACCATTCAAAACATGTAAATGTGAAGCTCTGAAATCTGGTGGACCATCTTACCACCATCTGATATATGGCATCTACAATGTTTAACATCTCGTCTCGGGTGATGTAGCCATCGTTATCAAGGTCGTAGAGTTTAAAAGCCCCTGTATAGAGAAAGGTGTTAAATATACTGTATATATGTTAGCAAGTGAGGCCTTACTAGAATTAGAACCCCCCCCCTGTGACTTCTAATGTCAAACAAAAGATTAAACTTAGATTTTTCATGGAATTAAAAGCACACAGTGTTTTGTTTATCTTTGGAAGTGGTGAGAACAGACAGGCAGCAGCTTTTCATGTTTGCTTTTCAGTACAATGGTTGACAGTAGTAATGGTGCACATAATAATGATCACCCAAAACGTACAGTTACTCAGAGGTTTTTTTTTTTCTACAGTGTTTGCTTTTCCAAAAAGGACATCAACCTATTGGGTCCTGACCCCCAGGTTCACGTGCCTCCCTTATCTTGTTAATAATCCCCTATTTGCTTTTCTCTAAGTAACGTCATACATATTCATGCAGGGAAGTCAGCCTTAAATCCTGTCATTTAAATATCAAAAAACAGGGGAGGAGACTGCATCTTCTTACATCTCAACTTCTCATCAAGAGTCCCCCGGGAGGTCACTGACAAGGCCTGGATGAACTCAGAGAACTCGATGCGTCCATCCTACATGGTGGCCAGAGAGAGAGAACATTAAAGAGGAAATGGCCCAAAGACAAGATGAGCATCTTGCTTCACACTAGCCGTCCTTTCATGAGCTCCTTGCTGTTCTTTCATGATGCCCTTGCTGTGTTCTGCTGAAAAACGGGGCCAGACGCTTGCTCCAAGTCAGCTTCTATTTTTGCCCTGAACCTGGCTGTGTCCTGAGGCAGAAATATGTCACCTGTGGTCATTAGTAAGATGGATGCAACTGGCTCAATGTCCAAAGAGTTACAGCACAAAACCAACCGCTGGATATTTGGGACAAAGAAATTTCCCATTTTTTCAATGACTCTGCATTGTGAAGGGACATGGCCGATAATTATGTTGGACGAGGTAGAGAATATACCGTCACTTAATCCCTCTGAGCTTTATTTGAATCCTATGCTCTGAATTGTACCACAGAAGCTTGAAATTCGAATTAACCTCCCGAAATTGTGGCCTAAAGCGTTCTTCAGCAAGGGCACTCTGCAGCGGAGAGAAACGTCTGCTAACATGGATAATAATCAGATGTAAAACGAGAGCTTAAAGTGGCTAATTCAGAACGACTCACTGAAGTTCTGACCCCAGCTTCAAGCAACTGCATTAGACATACTCAATTTAAATGCTTAAAAAGGCACAAAAAGACATCCCATTCACACAAGTTAAAAGCCATCTTGCATATACATTCAGTGGGGGACAGTTACTCAGTACAATACTTAAGTACAATTTTGTATATTAGTATATAACTTTCCAATTCTTTATACTTGGTACTTCTGCTCCACTAAAATTAAGTGGCAGGTATTGCATTTTAACTTCAGTTACATTGAGGATTCTAATATAAGTAGAAAAAACGTGTATGTATTATGCGATAACTTTATCTTTCCCTTGGTGAAATGCACGAGCTAAATGGCATTCTCTATAAAACAAATTCTTTAGCAGTTGCAACATAAAAGTGATGACCACTATGATGCATCAATACGTATAATACCATAAATGTGTATTTAATATTCTCCAGAATTACTTGTTTTTGCAGGTTAAGGAAATGTGGATGCTTATATTTCTTCACTTTTAATTAAGTATTATTTTGAATGCAGGATATCACTTGTAATGGTATTTCTTCACCAATGTACAAATCCATGTTGTGTTAGTGTAGCCTTTGGACTTCATGTTCTCCCCAGATCTTAAAGGACTGGTTACAACAAAAAATCATTTCTGACTTTCTGCTACAACAACTTTCTACCTGCAACAGAGTTCAGCTAACGGTTGTTCTCTTCATGACCCAGGGGTCTGCTCACTATCTCCACCAGACATCTGTCCAGCCAGACAATGCTGCAGTCATGCATTGCTGATTACATAAGTCATAAACACTGTTAAGATCAATGCATACTTTAACTATGGGGAGCAGAACACTAATGAAGGTCACAGATAAACATCAGACGGACGGGTTGTCTGATCTTCCTGACACAAAGACTCTTAACTCAGTCAATAAACCTCCAGGGGCTTGCCAGCATCCCAGGAGATGCTCATCGACAGTTTGCCTTCCTGAACACCATTTAAATAATCTACAGCTGTGTTTAGGTGGAATACTCTAGACAAATGTTGTTGTTTTTTAAGGGTTTGGCCTTGTTAAAATGTGCTTCCTCATCACAACATCAAATCCTTAGAGAATGCTCCCACGGAAGAGACAAGAGTTTTATTCAAAATAACACGAAAAAACAGGCACCTCCTGAAAAATAAATTGTCTCTCTAGGAAACTGATTTCTGCCACGACATGAAGGGTTACGTTTATGTGTTACTATTGATGCATTGACAGAATCCACTGTGCTTTTAAAAAAAGATAGTGACTAAAAAATAAAGCAAATAAAAAGACAAAGAGCAGAAAAATGTCAATCATTTCATACTGAGATAGCTAAACATGTCCTTTAAACCTTCTGTTTAAAACTGAACCGGCAGTTCTCCAAAATAAAGTCAGCAAAATAGCAGCACAGTGAATTCCTCTTCTTCTTTTTACCTTTAGATTAGCTTTATCCTCAGACACTGTCACTTTGTATCACGTTCCTTCTCTAGCAGCAGCCCAGGACAAACAGCCACTGTCAAACTAATTCTTTGTCATCGTGAAGAAACAAAAAAGGTAGATGATTTTTTTCCTGGCTTACAATAGCACAATAAAACATAAGAAATTGTTCACCAACCTTATTTTCATCAAATACATTGAAGACAAAGGAGGCAAACTTTGTAGGGTCTCCGAAAGGAAAGAACTGCTTGTATATCTTCTGAAATCCCAAAGCATCCAGCTGCCCGCTTGGACAGTCTTTAATAAATCCTTTGTACCTGAGAAATAAATAACAGAAAGACATAACACTTAAAGAGTTAACATGTGCGGTATAATGTGATGAAAATATAAAAATTAGACAGGATTATGCAACAATGACAACACACAGGAGTCACCTCCTCATCCCTGCAGCAGGTATTACTGATTCAGTTTAAAAGAGATGGTGCAAGATCAAACAGGTAAAGTGCCAAGCCATTTGTTTCATTCACAGATAAGATGATCGCCCTAATCCAATAGCAAGCCCAGAGTGGTGCACTGTAATGAAATTACTCCATAGACCTCTTTTGATAATATGCGTGGCTGATAGATAAGTCTGAGAGCTTCCTCTCGCTGCTGGAAATGACATATCTAGGAGAGAAACTTAATATCTCTATTCGTCTATATATAGAAGCATCTCATAAGCAATTTCAAGGGCAGTCACTCAGAAGTAGGTGGTTTCCTAGTATGGTTTTATTAAAGGAAAATCGCGGCGTCAAAGTATAGCTCCATTGTAACAGGTTGAGGAACCAGGAAGAGAGCGTTAGCCTACAAACATAAAGGCTTGATGTAAACTAGGAGAACAAGGGAAATAATAACAGTCTATAAAAATAATTGCAAAAAGCTTTTGCTCTTGATCAGCAGCGAAAAATGACGCACAAGGGAGCACTGCATGTTCGTCTCTGAGAGGAAGGCTGGGCTGTAATTACGGCCAGAGAGAGAGTTCTTCTGAAGAATGGAGGCCAGTACACATCTTTTCCACTCTCTTTCTTCACTCCTCTTAAACTCTTTACTTTTAATCTGCCTTGGAGATAATGGAGCCAGCTCCAAATAGCCAAAGACAGGGAGAGATGCTTTGAGGAGCAGCTGAGAAAAAGTTCAGCAAGATGAGAGCGCAACCATGTAATTCTCACATTGGAACTCTTTGGAGATATGTGGGGAAATTAAAGCTTTCTAACATATAAGGCATAATACAATCTAATTAGTATTCAGCGCAAATCACAAAATAAATGATGCAAAGGCTTCAGTATGCATCTTTACTGAATTCTTTAGTCTTTTTTATAGTGAGACTATGCAATAATATATCTAGCAACCAAATAAAAAGTGGTACTGTAACATTTAAAATACTAAAACATGTATTCACACACTATTCTAAAGTTAATACAGTGGATTCATTCGTACTATAATACTACACTATATTAGGGTTGTTAAGTGCCAGGTGTCATTATTTTTGGGTTAGGGTTAGGGTGAGTTATTAAGTGATCAAAAATCTTCAATCTTCAACGACTAACTGAAGGCTTACAAGAAGTGGTTTATCGCTCTTATTTTCACTGGGGTCAAATATCAGCCAATTTTACTTTATATCACAGATATATATATTGGTATTGTTATCAGAGTATACATTTAGTGATAAGTAACATTAAGTAACCGTAAAGATTTCAACTTAAACATTCCTGTGTCCTGCATGCTCTTCGTTTAAATTATAAAATAAAAGCTACAATTAAATAATTGATATCTTGCCCCCTTATGAAATTACATTAAAGGAAATTGTTGTCAAATCAAGTCTTTAAGTTTAAAACCCGATATATTTTTAGATATAGTTTTTTATCCACTTATTTATTCATTACAATTTAAACATATTGATTGAGCTATTGTCATTGTTTTACAATGCACTTTGAGTTTCATTCATCAAATAATTATGTTGTATCTTCAGCCTGTTGATTATCACACAACTTCAAAGGAAACATCTACAGTACATGGGTAAACTAGAAAGGCACTGTACCAGTGTTAACATGTTTGCCTGGTGTCAGCTATCTGTCAGAGTCATAATCAGAATCACCTTCATTTGCCAATAACACATCATGTACAAGAAATGTGACTTGGTGGCACGGGTGCTAAGACAAATACACAGCCAGAATGTACTTGAAGCAGTGAAATAGTGCAACCAGGCACTGCACTTGCAGGGACATAGCAGACGTGACATTGTGCATTGGACCACCCTGGGGGGCCAGCATGAAGATTAAGTATTTATCACTGGCATTGGCTTCTTCTCCGTGGCATGTAACATGGTGGGTTTGCTATAGAATTGCGCAGGAGAGCTGGCAGGAGCATCACTGCGCTATAGCATTTTGTTATTGATTTCAGGTGAGCATGGACCATACTAATGCTGTCCCTTAGAGGAGAATTAGGAAGGGGAACACATTTAATGCACGACACAGGCATTTATCTAACCCATCTAATTCTTTTATGTCTGCGCCTGTGCTCTAATTACACGCCATCTGGCATTTCCCCTGGTAAAATTCCCTCTCATCCCTCACACTCAGCCGTGTTGATTGCCGCTGATCTTCAAGTGAGGACTCATGCAAACTTTGCTGTGAAAGACAGGGAGAGTGATGCTGAGCTAGCTGGCTGCACAGCCTGGGGGGTGGGGGGGTATGTAATTAAATGCCTGAAAATGAAACAACCTTATGGTCCAGCAATTCTTCTGCTATCAGTCATCCTTTTGCTAATAGAGCAAAAATGTTTGTTGAGGAATGCATCATGGAAATATTTGTATCAGTGTTATCAGCCTTCAAAGTCATTCAATCTCAGCAAGGCTTCAAAGTCATTCTATTTAAAGAACACATCTGTCTTCAGGGCAGAGTGAGGGAGATTGCTTCAAATCAGCTATCAAAATAAATGCAAATACACCATCCATGGACACACAAAATAAAAATCCTTGATCTAAGTGGGTTTTGCAAGTCGGTCAAGAGAAGACCCCTCCAGATTACAGAGAGCTATGCCAGTAAAAACACAATTGCTAATATATGACTAGCTTCACATCAGGAATGTTAAAATGTCATTATAAATGAATGCACACACTTACCACTGCTGCACCTCTTTCTCTGTGACTGTAAGAGAAAAAAGAGAGTGACATTAGGAAAAGTTTGGTTGGCCTAGAAAAAAAAGAGCTTGCTTTTAGATACAGAGGAGCCAAGTGGCAGCATTGTTAATCATTTTGCTCCAATCCTTTCACATTACATCATCTAAACTACTCAAAGGCAAAACAAACAAGCTTGGTAAGTTGAGTGTAGAATTAGTACTATAAGAGGAGATGAATAATATTTTTTGCTGGCCAGGGTAGTAGAGGACAAGTGGGAGTTAACCCTGGGGAGCCACAAAACACAAACAAGACTAAAGGGAATGATGGTCAGACACATATTTAAGAAAGAGAATAGTTTGCCCACACAAACACCATTATCTGCCAGTATCTAATCAACCAATCCCCGATGGCTTTCCCTTGTCTCTTCACTTTCTGTCAAGGAAAGACAGCAATATGGGCCTCTTGGGCCCTGGATTTGCTAATGAAAACAAGATCTGTAAATCAATAGCATTATGTTGACCAGGTGGTCCTTTGAGAGAGACTTTCTGACAGCATGCCGCACCGCAAGTATGCAAATTAAATATTGTCTACTGTTGTAACACTTACGCTAATCCAGGGGCAAAGCTATAGCAAAGAGTTAGTTAGTTAATCAACAATATCTTCTACAGTAATGTTTAGCCTTAAGCAACTAATAGTCATGGTTACTGCAATGGTACATACGGGTAAACAAAGAGTCTCATTCCAAGGCATCTGCTCATAACAAATAAGACATTTATAGGGAATTGTATTATCCAATACCCCTATAAAAAAAGGAAATAAATGTTTATAATGACATGTATATTCTATATTTCACCATGAGATTTCCTTACACACTTAATGTATATATAATATCCTGCTTTTTATTTTGTTTTTGTTTATATTATGTGTACATTTTTAGTCGGACATGTAAATATATATATATATATATATATTTTTTTTTGTAACGCTATTTTATTTCTATTGTAATGTACAATGCCTTGTCTTTATGTTGCTGCAACACATACATTTTACCAAATTGGGATCAATAAAGTACTAATCTATCTATCTTTTCTAGATCACTTCTTACGTATTCCATAATGTGACTACTCTCTAATCCAGCAATGGAACAGAATCATACAGAGGCTATCGTAAGGGAAGCCAGCTAGCCTTCAGCTGCCTGTGTCTCGGCATCAATTTTCTACTCAGAATTTCACCAGGAAACCAGCCACGTGACCCTTTCCTGCACAATAAATGTCACGGTCAATCTCACGACTGTCATCAAAGCCAAGCTACTGTAAAATTGGCCAAAAAAAGTCAGAAGTGAGGCAATTTACCATGGCTACAATTTGATAGTACATTTTATTACATAGTTCCAGTCCGAGGCAAAGGGGTAATAATGAAATCAACCCATTGCAGGAAAGTGCAGGGCCCATACAGATGTTTGACCCTGCAGGCTCTACGAGAATCCAGCTTGCACTCTGTCAATGTGAGTCTCTTCATGGCTTTGACAACTTACAAAATCATCCTACCATTACATGGGCCTAGCCTACATCCTTCAGAAATTTCAATAGGACTGCTGGTATTTCCAGTTAATGTAGTCATTTGGAAGCTCTCTTAAAGTACATGTGAGGTTCCTGCAACCACTTCCCACACTTTTCTCTAATAACAGGAAAAACCCTGGCTAGCCAGAGCCCAGACACAGCTCAATGAAGTGTTTCATTTAAAGGGCAAGGTCATCAACATGTTCCTAAGAAGATGCAAACATTTTTAAACCTTTCAAAAAAGGGGGATAGATATCTTCTTTCAAACTAAACAGTCTTATTTTTGGACTGGCCTTGTTAGTTCCCTGTCAAAACAGAGGGCATTACTTGCTGGAAAAAAAACACACTACCTCTTTTAACACTTTAAGAAAAACTCATAGGCTCTGAGAAATTCACTAAGGCCCAAATCTGTCAAAGAACCAACAGCAGAATACACTAAAATGGCAGACAAAGCTTCTCATGCGAGAGTAAGAGAAAGAGGCAACAGAATGAAGGAAAACTGAAATGACAGAGTCTCAAGTCAGGCAACAACAGAGAAAGGGAGAATGATCACACTGGGCGAGAAAGCTTGGTGCCCCTCTCAGCGATGCTAACCAGATAAGATCCTAATTATACTATTCCATTCCCAGCTCAAAGAGGGCAATTAGGGGAAAAAGCGATGGAGACAGGGCGAAAGGGTAAGAGGGAAAGAGAAAGAGAGGGAGTAGAGGACAGCAGCTAACAGCCCAGCCCAGCACGAAGCCCAATCTTCCTCCACAGCAATTTCCTGCCACAACAGCCAGCCATAGTTCTGCTGGAGAGACCCACCACACAAACAGCACTGTCATTAAGCAGGCAATGGATGTAAACTCCCACCACCACCTGCACACTCTACTGCTTTAATAATAAGAATAAGAATAATAAAAATACCAATGCTGTGCTCCTGAAATAACATTCAAATTAGGAATATAGTGTTTGCAGGACTAATTATAAATGTCAAATCTGCTTAAATTTGATTGAAAAATCAGCTCTTCTGTTCAGCAGATCGTCAATAAACAACGAAGTGCCAGAATTTAGAGAAGAATCATATGCTGCTAATTTGTAATGATTCATAACTCAGCATGAGGAACACAAACCTGTGTACTTGAGGACCCAATACATGCAGTTTTTAATTTCCACTCTTAATATTTATTTCTTCCATTATAGGAAAATATACAGATGGTCCATGACCTGCATTTAAAACCATAATCTAGAACCCCCCTGCTCGACAGCGGATACAAGCTCAGAATATCCATATTCATAGATCCCTTCAGCGTGATTTAAAGATGCTGATGCAACTTTTGCAAGACCCTCACCAATCACAATTTGCTACACAACATTTAAATGTAAATTTAAATCAAACAGGGAGCCAATTCCCTGCTGACATTTAGTTGTAGCTCTGCTTTGTCGATAACGAGAAACGGGTGTAGAATCCCAATACATCCCAGCAGGCAGGGCTATTAACTGTACAGCATGTATAAAAACAGTGGGGGGTGGGGGGGGATTTGATTTCCCATACTGTATTGTGTTTTACTCTAGGACTGAAGGTTTAATTTTTCTCATACAGGCCAACTGAAAAGGCAACAAAGAAAAAGACGTGAAGGTACTCACAGTAGGTTTTCCTTGTCAACTCCTCCACCACCTCTGGCTTGAGCTTGCTGTTTGATTTACCCATGATCTTCAGCTCTCCTCCACACTTCCAAATCCACCTTGGCGCACAGAACCTGTTACTCCCTCCTCTCCAGTCTGATTCTGTGCCAAAAACATACACAAATGTGGGCCAGTTTAGGTGCAATGACACCGGTAAATAAGAGAAACTCACTTTTGTTTTGGAGGAAAAGAAAAGAAAAGGAAACTCCTATTCAAGCTGAGGCTAACATTCTGTGTAGTTCACTTAAGCTGCAGTCATGATTTGCTCAGTCATCAGCCCTGGTACTCCAGACATGGGCCTTGGGAAAAAGGACCTGTAGGTTGTTGAGTCTATATGAGCGACTATCTCCTCATTTCTTCATAGCAGCCTGTGGGCAAAGAGTGACGTTAGGATGCGTTGCTACCTTCGTCCTTGGATACAAGAGTCACTCAGTGGCTGGGTTAAGCACGCTCACTCCCTCACAGTCATTCTCTGTTCTTCTCACTCCTCCCACCACTCCTTTCCCACAACTATCTCTCTCGCTCTGAGTAAGTTACTGTAGAAAAGAATCCTCCCTCTTGACAGCTGAGATAAGGAGGTGTGTGCAAACTAAAGCACAATGAACAGAGCTCGTCTTGGATGCACCCTGCTGCACTTCGCACTCACTTAAAGCGTCGACTCTAAACCCTGGGATTTATAGAGACATAAAAGTTTAAGAAAAAGTAAAAGGTTTCAGCAATAATTTATGGATAGCAAAAACAAGCAATGGCTCTGCATGGTTCCATGGTTCTAGATGCCAGCTGAAAAAAGATCTGGTCTTGCTCTTAAAATAAGTGTGCAAGCTGTCTACCAAGCTTAAAGGCGAATTTGAGGAGTGACAGGTTTCCTTTCTTCTTTTTTCTGACTCATTATTTCCCCTCCTTCCTCTCTTCACGACAGCATGGAATAGTGATGTCCTCCTCTGTCACAGCAGACAGGAGACGAAGCATAATGGAATGTCTTTGTATCACAGGCCTTGCGTTGGCATGCACCGATGCCTAACTACAGCAGCTGTCTAGCTGCCTCTGAATAGGAAACTACTGTATGTATGCAATAGGCACCTTTACTGCAAACATCTGGTCTTCATGTCCATGGCCAGTGATGTATATCTGATGAATGCCATGCTGGTAAACACCATCTTTTGTTAGGTCAAGCTTTGTCGTCCTAGGTGTTACTTAGACACTATGGAAATAAACAGACAAACATAGGTTACAAAAGGGAAGCATGTGTTGCCTTGGGTTATCACCTTAAGCAACAGACATGTGTGCACTTGACTGGAAAAACACTCAAAACAGGCAACAACCTTTCTACTGTCTGCCAAAGCTGCAGGCAACGCTCATTGTGGAGCAAGACCAGAGTTAGAAATGGAAGTGCAGAGGCTATAATAAAGGCAATTGTTTCAAATTAGGATAATTTAATTGCCTGTAACATCTTCTAGGTCTAAGAAATGATCGATCCTATCCAAGTCTTGTGAAAACAGCTCAACTCAAACACACACGCACTTAAATTCACAATGAATGGCCGAATCAACACGTATGAGAAAGCGTTTTGTTTCCATTTATTTGTTTGTTTTGGTTGAAAGGAGTGAGAAACACGGCAGCAGCAGCAGCAGGTGGGACGTTGCCTGGCACTTCCATAGCAACACACAGTTTATGGCGACAGTACAACAGATCCTGTGCGGGAAGCTTGCTAGTCGTTGTACTCGCAACGTTCGGTACAAAAACGCAGTTCCTCGTTGCGAGTACACACACAAACACACACACACACACACACACACACACACACACACACACACACACACACACACACACACACACACACACACACACACACACACACACACACACGCGCGCATTAAACTCACCCTGAAATGAATGAAAGCGTTTCCATGTAATGCAACTTCAGGGTTTAGCTGACTAACAAAAGCGGGAAGTCAGTCCCGAAGCAGAGAGCTGTGTTCCTCCGCCGAGTTCTGAAGCGACTCGCTGCTGCGTGGATGGCCGCCCGTGCTGCTCTGATGCCGGCGTCAGAGGGTGACGTTGCTGCTGCTGCTGCTGCTGCTGGCTCCGACCAACCGAGCTCAGTGCCAGAGAGACACTGACGTCGCAGTACCACTGGTCATACAGGGACTCTTTGTATGCATCTTTAAGAGCCTTTACACGTGCCATCTCATAATGGTTATATATACCCAAACTCACTTTTTAACGCACAATCTCATTTTCGTTACAGAATAAGAGGCAGATTAGGTACTTTTAGGTGCATGGTGTGCTCAACATTAATGAAGTGAGTTTAGAGTTTTGATGTGGGTTCACATGGTTCATGATCGGAGGCACTTGGATGTATTATCATTTAGCTGATCATTGCACGGTGTGTGTGTGTGTGTGTGTGTGTGTGTGTGTGTGTGTGTGTGTGTGTGTGTGTGTGTGTGTGTGTGTGTGTGTGTGTGTGTGTGTGTGTGTGTGTGTGTGTGTGTGTGTGTGTGCGTGTTGTTATTATTATTCATTTAAAACCTAGTTTATTTTACAAAGTGGTCATTATTTTAGGCTATATGTTAAGGGCTGTATCATTATTAATAATGTCAGAACTCAAAAGTTATAATGTTACATTTACAAAGCTGGACTCAATGCTTTTAGTATCTATTATTGAACTATTACGTAGGATGTTATATAGCTACATCTATATCTCAGACTATAAGGGGATTATGTGGAAGTTAAGCATACACTTTTATTGTTGGTGGAATCAAAAGAGATTAAAATAAATAGTCAAAATGAATTCAGAAGGATTAGCTGAGATTTGAGATTTTCTGAGAGTTGTTTACTTAGTAAGGACCAAGCTCACTACACTACAATTCCCGCAATGCAACTCAAGAGAATATAAAGTTAAACCTCATTTGTTAAATGCCTATGTCTTTTTAACTTTACTCAAAAGCTCTTAACAAAGACTGTCTATTAAATGTTAAATGTGAACTCTCAAGCTGAAGTGTTATGGCTCTGATCAGATCAGTATCACAACATGATGCCATTATCAGGATCATTTTCTCCGACTTTCAAAAGCTCCCTTCAGAGCTACAAAATACACAGGCTAAACATTACAATTAAACTGTTAAGGATTTAAGAATGTTATATAATAATAAGTTATTTCAAAGGACTTCTGTATTAGTTATTCTGATAGTCATAATAAAAATCTGTCGGTATCTTGCAAGACTAGAGTCTAAAGAAGAGAGTGGGATGTCAAATTCAGAGAGCAAAATAATTCAGGTTGAGGTAATCTAAACATAGCCAACTATAATTACTGATTTAGAGAGCACAAGGCCAGCTGAGTGAATGAGAAAGCTAGCTATAGTAGGGCATTTGCTAAAAGGAGAAGGAAATACAGTCAGATTTTTAAAGCTAACTATTAATGTTCTGCAGTCTTCACACATATAAAGTCGCAAGGGCATGACATTTTTCCCCACGAGTCTCAATGTATCACTTTGGTTACTCATTCTTGTTTTTCCACTTATTCATGGTTTGGTCCAAACTTTGCAATTAGACTTCATGTTCAGCTTGATATAATTCTGGTCTCATCAGCTGCACGTTGACAGATGTTTAGTTATAGCATTTGTCTATTAACAACAGCTACACTACCATTCCACAGACCACAGCCCAATAGGAGCTTTCTACCCATTCATGGGAGAATAAGGTCTAATAGGCTGTGTGACTTGGCCATCTTAGTATTCAATGCCCTTCCTTGCAGTCCTTTATTGCAGTCGACTACAGTTACAGTAGTCCCATAGAGATAGGGAAAAGGCTGAGGACAGGAGAAAGAGAACATGGCAACGCATATTTTGTAATCTTTTTTTGCTGTATACCCGAGACCAGGTGCAATTATTTTTAGGAGATCCCTTTTCTTCAACTCCATATTTCTCACATACATGAAGAACTGGTTCTTAATTGGGCACTAGCTCCGAACTGGCCAAGGAATCACTTTGACGGTTCAAGTAAAATTGTACTTAAGGTTAGAAGAAAGGGTGTCGGAGGTCCAACTTTCCGTTTTCAGATTTATCCTTGATGTGACACATTTCAGTTTTAGACCCAAAAAATCCACATTGAAACATGTCAAAAATTGCCACTGGGTTCCATTATTTTTTGTTAAGAATCTGATACTGTATGTTTATTAGAATGTGAAGAGTTAACATCAATAAAAAAAGCACTTAATTGAAAGTGATTTTGTACAATTACTTGCAGATATTTGTCCATTTATCAGAAACCACACAGCATTATCATTAAATCCTCATCAGCACAGGGGCATCATTAAATGCCCCTGCAGCGTCTTTGCATCTCAATGATATGCTGACATGTGCTAAAACAGCTGGGGGACTGCTGGGAGAAAAATCACTGCCCGGAAAAACTCTGTATATTTTGTAGTGCCACTGAGTTTTAGCACCCTCGGTATTGCATTACAGGCTCAAAAGTCATCATCTAAGTGCTGACAATACACCATCAACATCATATTTGTCTTAATTAGCAGCAAAAACAAGAAGAGGGGAATAAAGTCCTCTATTTTTCTTGAGTTTACGAGTTTTGTCGTACTAGAACTTGAAGCCAGAGTTGCTCATAAACAAAGCACATAATGATAGAGAGAAACATCAATATATTTGAAAAGCGGATGTTATGACCATTTGGTGGTGATATTTTTATGTAACTTTGAATAAACATCTGATACATTACTCTGGCAGTTTTATAAATATTCACATTCTGAACAGAAAGGCATCTTCAATGAGTCAAGACAAGAAAGGTGTGCTAAATTTAACCAAGACAATTGATGACTTACAAAAGTAAAGCTAGATATTTGATTATGTTATCTCTCGGGCTGTCACAGTGCTTAGAAAGCAAGATTTCCATGCCAGCTCCTGAGCTGAATGTTTTTTGGGGGATAAAAACAATACAACTGTACTAATTACTCTTATCCTTAGACTGGCTTTTAATGTGCATAATGTTGTGTTGTTGTGCTAAATGTTGTTTTAATATTTGAAATAAACGTTTCATATATTTCCTATTTTATGCCACTGTAAAGTGTCTTTGAGCACCTGTAAAAGTGCTTAGAAATAAAATGTATTAGTATTATTATCCTCTAAAAAAAAAAGAGTGGATGGACTGTCATAAAAAGACAAGTGAACATTTATAGTTTTTGCAAACATTAATCTTTTTCAACAGAAGGACAGATGGAGGGATGACAAAGGGCAGCAGATGAACGAGAATCCTTTAATGTACAAGGCACTCTACCACTCTACATAAATGCATCTCCAAATAAAAGGCTGAAAGGTTGGGCTTTACAATACAAACTGTAGTTAGCCAAATGTCTACCCAAAGCGTCTTGGCAAGTGACATTTATTTAATAATTAGAATAACAATTGAGACATAAAATTATCATACTGAATATGGAAAGGAAGACAAAAGTTAACGTATCCATTATGGGTTTTCTACGATTTACTTCATTCAAAGCAAGTTCCTCTTTTTCTTCAACTACAACCAGGATATATTTCCTGAGGCGCCCATGTACCCACTTGAGAATCCCATATGGCTAGTTATATATAATTGAGCATCATAAATATACAATCTCTACCCTCTTCCAAACAGACATGGGTATGAGGATCCAACAACACTTATCGCAGTCTGTTGTGCTCTGTAAATCCAGCAGGGCATTGGGGTTTTAGTGGAGCAGCAATGGTGGTGTAATGCCTGTAACACCCAGCTGTTAATTCAGACTGACAACAGGCAGATATCTGGTAGACTAACAGCAGATGGGACTCGAATCCTAGCTTTATGGAGATAAAATATACGCCCTCTGAAAGGAAGGGGATGGAGAGGAGCAGAGAGACAGGAAGGATGAAACACATTTTTGCAGCATGGTTAAAGTGCATTGTAGAGCTTATCTGAAAAGGTGAAATACTGTCAGGTCATTTCTGGACATGTGTATCATTATGATAGGAGGAGGAGCAGGTTTTAGACAAGCTGAGTTTAAAGTAGGACACATCTGTAGGGCCCTGTTCAACCTGTTTTTTTCTTCATCTAAAGCAAAGAAAGCATTGTCATTGAGGCCAACAAATTATGAAATAAAAGTAGTAATAATAGTAAAATTTAGAGAACAGGGTTCTATAGTTCCAAAAATACCCGTGACTGAAAGGCTAAAGCTATTCAATTTCAGCTTTACTGTTGCTGTTTTATTGTTTGCCCTGTAAATCCTCTACCTTCAAAATAGGCAGTTAAGAATTAGACATGGTTTTATGTCTGCCATGGATATCGGGGATGTTATTATGTTTCACTGTTAAGGACTGTGTGAGCTTCTTTTCCCTCCCAGTGTCTTTCAGTTCAACCAGAGGATTATGTCTGCCCTCTAATGGCTAAAACAGGAAACATAACACAACATTTTATCTACAATAACTGGGTGATTGCAGGCCGAAATATAAATACTGGTTCGATCCGAAGTTGGACTTAGAAAAAGTCTGCAGCTGCCATGGTCGATCCTTTCTCATAATCAAATGTTTCAAAAACAAAAAGTCTATAATAGATTGTAACAGTTTTTATTGCTCAGTGACGAAAGACAAGAAAAGACACACATTAGTCATAGTAGAAAAAGAACATAACCAATGACAGCTTTCCTATTGGTCCCAATGTTGAAAAAAGAACATGCAAATGACTTGTGCCAATCATCAACTTTGTCCCCACTGTTTACATAAACAGACATTACTCTTATCCTCTTGGCCGGGCTCTGTCCTGCTGTAGAGCAGGATCACATATATTGTCGTAGTGTTTAAGCAGAGCAGGTGGTCGCACAGGAACAGAGGAAACATGTTTTTTACAACTCTGCTCTGTCCGCTGTTACTGTGGCCTGGCTTTGCCGCTCTAATGACTTCTCCATTGGAAGAGGTAGGTGGAAAACTGCGGGTGAACAGGAGCACTACGGTGAGTGATTCTGCTGCTGCAAAGTACATTGAACTCTTCAACTTTAAACAGTTTATCACCCAGTGAAAAGACCCAACATGCAGAGAGCCATTACTATGTTTTACTGGATTTACATGGCAGTCACTATGAAAACAAAAGCTCTAAAATAGTTTAGTGTTCTCATTCAGTATTTAGGTCACACTTCAAGTTTGATTCTACTGGTTTAAAGCTGCCATTTGTAAAGGGATCTAAAAATAGTTTGTTTGTGTCCTCTTTAAGCTTTCTCATCACTCCTCTAAACAAAGAGACATAGTTTCCTTTCCTGGTTCTTCTCCTGATACCTCAGGTATGTCTATGTACGAAAAGTAAAAGTGTTTGAAGATCGCATGCAATGAGAACTGTCTTCCTTTGGTTATAGTGTAATTGGAGGTGATATGCAGTAAAACATCATCTTACAGTACTTGTTTAACTGCAGGTACACAAGCATAGTACTAGTGTATGTCCATACTTTGTTTTCTCCTTATTCACAGGGAGTGGGCGGCTGCCTCGTTCGGCTCTGATGCCTGATATCACACATCTGGAACTGCTGGTGGTTGTAGGGCCCGATGTCCAGCAGTTCCACAAGCAAGATACAGAACGGTACATCCTCACCAACCTAAACATTGTAAGTCTAGGCACAATAACCTACGTTCAGATTATGTTCTGTAGATTGCCAGTTGTATGCCCTTATAAGACATGTATGGAATCATTTAATTAAACCAGAGATGGAAATAAAACAAGAGTATTCTACTCTACTTGTGTAAAGTTGTTCAGTTGATGCACTTTGGGTAAATGTTGCTGACTTACATTTTGAAAGTGAAAGGGGGAGGTTAAGAAAATAAATCTATTTAGGATAGGCTACAATGAAACAAGTACAATAACATGTCAACCACATTATATTGTTCACATTACACCTTAGTGCTCTCATGTCCAAATTAACAAATTACTTTATTCTTTGTGGCCTGTGAATAAAATGTAATATCAATTCGACAACCAATAAAAAAGAAAGACAACACCGGGAAAATTACACAAACTGTGATGGGTGCAACAAGCGTTATAGAGCTGCATACATTAAGTAAAATATAAATTCTTATTAAAGTAAGAGGAGAATAAAACATTACCAAAACTGAAACGCAGAGATGTATAAAAAACAAAGCTTCCAAGGCAGGTAACAGCCACATCCACTCAACACACAATAAAGCAAAAAGGATTTGTACAGTTTATACAAAGTAGCACACACACGCTATACTGAATAGCAAAGCTGAAATTGTCCTCTGGTGGTGTTTGCTGTACCCACCTTTTTCGGGAAGATCTCCCCAGGCTGCTCACTCTGCTTTTTCAATTCTAATCCAAAATGTAACCAGCCAGTCAGACTTAAGAAAGTTCTCACACACCGGAATGAAGGTAAAAGTTCCATAGTAAACACAGCAGTCCACGGGAGGATGCAATTTTAGGATTTAGCATGTCAAGTAGACCCAGCATGCACCTGCTGGTCACATGCAAAAGGTGGGTGAGTTTGATTTGTCTACATATAATCCTGTGCTAAATGATTAATTAAGGTAAATGTTTATTTTATTTGCCTAGCTGCAACATAGCTCTAAATTATGCTAGATACAAAATTGCTGCTTTTTAAATTCCATTCTCATACCAAACAGTTTATCATGATTTATTCATCTCTGTTTTTACTCTGCAACATGCTTCCTGAATTGTGGTGAAGTAGGCCTTGCTACAATAGGGTTCCTTGGGGAAAAAAATGCTCATAGTTCCAGTGATCAGAAGTAAGAGTATCAGAATGGATATATGTAGCCTGTCATGCCTGTAAAACGGAATATTCTTGAATATTTTAGCGATATTAAGTTACATGAGGGATTTAAATCAAATACTACATTTGACTTAGCCGCTAACACGTCATATTGAGCTACAAAGGAATAGTGGATGGATGGATGTTATATTATTGGTTGAAATTTGTTAGTAAAACTTTACGCAAACACACGTCCAATTTGTTTTACAGTTTTTTGTTTTACAGAAATTCCTCTAAAAGGGTTCAAATGCATTTCATCTTGAAACTGTAATTAACTAATTCTGATGTCACAACACAAAAATACGAGTTGGTTACAGCAACCAGAGTAAATGTAATACTCCATCCCTGGCACTCACTATTTACAGCACTACAGGGCTGTTAATGGTAATGAATAGATAATGAAGATGAGTAAAAAGCAACACAAGAAGATGTAGGCTATTGGGAAGTGTTTTCATAACCAGATAAGACATATAGAGTGCACTACAATCCTAACATCCCATTACACTCTAAAGTCATCCTGCTATATTCATCTTACTTTTATTCACATTTCCCCCCAGGCCTCAGAGCTGTTGAGAGACATGGCCCTGGGCGCCAACATGAGGGTGCACCTGGTCCGCATGATCATCCTGTCAGAGCCAGAGGTAAAAGCAGCTCCCTCTACAAATTCATTGTAGAATCAAGCTCAAAAATGACCAGATTTTAAAAGTAGCCTAGTACGTAACAGTAATCTAGACCTAACTCTTGTTTCATTTAGACATTGATGGTTACTAAGCTATTGTTGTTATTCACAGTGTCTTTGAATGTATACAATAGGATAACCTCACATTCAGTTGTTCTATGTTTTACAATTCCTACCTTATTGTTCTTTTTGCACATCTAGCCAGAGATCCAAATGTCTCCCAACATTACCTCCTCTCTGAGAAGTGTGTGTGACTGGGGCAGAAGGATAAACCCCTCGAACGATACAGACCCACTTCACGCTGATCTTCTCTTATACATTACAAGGTGTGTTGCATGAAGCTGGCTGTATTATAAATGTAAAGTTTTTAAACTTTTTTCAAACCGTGTTTTACTTTAATCGCTCCCACCGCAAACAGGTACGACCTGGTGTTGCCTGATGGGAACAAGCAGGTCAGGGGTGTAGCGCAGCTGGGTGGGGCTTGCTCCAGTGAATGGAGCTGTGTGATCACAGAGGACACAGGCTTTGACCTGGGGATCACAATCACTCATGAGATTGGCCACAGGTAAAGCAAAGTCACATGCATGATCAACAAATCAAATGATGCATTATCTATAATGTTTGAGGATAAGGTAACACTTTGTTTTAGAGATTTTTATTTTGCAAGTCCTTCCTAGAAATTTCCTGTTCCAAGTACTATACAAAGTACTATACAAATTGGCACTTTATAGGAAAGGCAGGGACAGTGTTTAGTTGTTATACCTTTAATTGTGTTATTATTTTTAAATTAATTGCTGCCTTAACTTTTGACAGTCACAGGGAACTTAATCAATGATAGATATATAATGAAGGAATACTTTTTTGTATTGAAATTAAGATTTCTCCTCAATGGCTAAGTAAAAAGGAAAGGAAACAAAAAAGGATTTAATTAAATTGTGCAAATGAATGTAGCCTTGTTAGAAGAATCAAGTGAAACACTTCCGAACAGTAGCAATACAATAGTTTTTAATTAAGCGGAGAAGTTGAGGTGCATTCACTGCAAAATGGAATGAAAACTTTAAATATCATCCCCGACTTTTAACAACTTCAATGAGATTCCTAAACATTTAAATAAGTTAATCTACACAATAAAGTATATTTAACATATTTAACATATTTAATTGACTTCGACCCAGTTTTGGAATAAACCATGACGGAGTAAGAAACACCTGCAGCAGGAGTGGGTTCATGATGGCCTCTGACGGGGGCTACAACAGCGTGGATCTGACCTGGTCGCCCTGCAGCCGCACGCAGCTGCTCACATTCTTCAGGTGGGCCAACCTGCTCAGAGAAGCTGTGCATTAAAGGCCTCCCTTTCAGCATGCAGAGGGGTACTGTTGAAAGGGCATTTCAACGTTGGGTCATATGTTAATGTGTTCACCTCAGGTTAAGAAAGGTCAATGTGTTATATTTGGCTTTGATTTGAAACCTTTTAAAACCTTTGTTGATCTTTAGTATATAGTATAGTAAAGTCTCAGTGTACTATGCAGGGGTGGAGAGATCTTTAGCAAAAATAGTGATACAACTGCATATTATGTTCTTTTCTATTATACTAAAAAAGATCTAAGATTGTCATTCAATGTACCATTTGAGTGACCATTCAAAATCTGACTTTAGTAAAAGTAAATTATTAGCATCAAGCGGCCCATTAATCTATATACATATATATATATATATATATTATATTATTGATTTACAATTTTGATCATACAATAAGTTCATCATTTAAATATTGAGTAAATGTCTCCAAAGTATCAATGACATTTTCCCAAACGTTTTTCTTATACATTCAACATTTTTTGATTATTATGTTTTGTTTTATTAATCTGAATGAAAATCTTCCAAATTAATTAAGTTATAAAATATATGTAGTGGAGTTAAAAGTCCAATATGTGTCTATTTTCAGTTGAAGTACCCCAAAATTGTACTCAAAGCAGAACTTGAGTAATTGTACTGTCCACAACTGGTGATATACTGTGAATAGTTTAGATAGAAAAAGCTCTAGTCTGGACTTATTGTTTTAATGTTTCCAGTGAAGGAAACGCTGAATGTGTGAAGGACCTGCCTTCACTGGGAGGCTCCCTACAGGACTGGAAGCCTGGCCTATATTATGGAGTTGATGATCAGTGCCGTATAGCTTTTGGTAGCAGTGCAAGAGCCTGTTCTTTCACTAATCCTGATCTGGTAAATCACCTGTTATATCAGCCTGATACCATCAGGTGGCATTTTACATAATTATTAACACATTTCCAGTCATCTCTGCATTACTGACCACCCTTTCCATCAGCCAGCTTGTCGTGTCCTGTCCTGTCACCTTCACCCTGATAACGGCTCCTGCAAACGTCTCCTGGTCCCTCTGCTGGACGGGACAGAGTGTGCACCTAACCAGGTCTCCGTCTTCACTTAGTCATTTTGGTGTGATCCTTCTCTTAATCATTGAGAAGTATTTACTAATGTTGTCTATTTCTCTCTTCCAGTGGTGTCTGAAGGGCCGTTGTGTGTCCGCTGATGAGCTCAGCTCCTCTGTGGTGGTGCATGGCTCCTGGTCCAACTGGTCTGAGTTCTCTCCCTGCTCCCGGACATGTGGCGGGGGAGTCTCTCACCGCACACGGAAATGCAATAACCCAAGGTAACGGATGGTATGCAAACATCTGTCATTGTCAGTGCTGTAGATCATGTGACTGTACTTTACTTTAATGTTTCAGACCAGCTTTTGGAGGGGATGATTGTGAGGGACTGGATATTGAGGCTGAACTTTGTCACCAGCAGGTAAGTTCTTACTGTTTACAATGGGCCCCCATACAGTACAGTAGGTCAATACTATTTACTTAGATCGTATTTGTAAGCTCTTTGTATCCTGTGCTCACATAACAAGTGTCTAAAAAAGAATAAGCGGTGTCACGACCTGGTCACGACCCATTATACAAGATAGAAAAATATTCATGTTTGTTTTTTCCTACTACACATTTTGTTGCAGCCATGTAAGCAAATGCAGTTGGATTTCATGGCAGAGCAGTGTTCCCAAACAGACCTCCACCCCCTCTACCTGCTACCAAACACTGCCTCTTTCTACACCTGGATCCCTGCTATAGGATTTGAACAAGGTGTGCCTAAAACATTTTCTTTTCCAAAGTGAAAGGAACCTTTATCTCTAACATGTTTTATTTGTGGAAACGCTTCTCCAGGGGAGGAGCAATGCAGATATATGTGCCAGTCAAAAGGAGAACATTTCCTAGTGAGCCGGGGCTCTCAGTTCGTGGATGGGACTCGCTGTGAGTCAAACAGCCTGCCTCAATTTGGCTCCATAGCTGCATGTCTCAGAGGGAAATGCCAGGTAAAGACTAATAAATAAATGATTTGGTAAATGATGAAGCATATGCAGTCTTATTTCTTCTCGCTTTAATTTTTACAATCATTCATATACTATTGTCTCTGATTAGCTGTTTGGCTGTGACGGCGTGCTGCATTCTGGGAAAGTGATGGATGTGTGTGGGGTGTGCGGTGGAGGCGGATCATCCTGCACTTTGACTTCTGACTCCTACACTGGTGGTCAGGCTAGAGGTAGCAAACAACAGTTCAACACATGGCAGAAAATCAATTGACAACATATTTTGGATGAAATTAATTGAGTGATTGCAAACATGCCTTATTTATGAATATTATGAGTTTTAATCCAGGCTTTTGTGTTTCAGAGTACACCACCTTCCTCTCTCTGCCGATGAATGCCACACAGGTTCATATTGTCAACAGATCACCTCTGTTCACTCACATGGGTGAGCAGCATACAATTTCAAATACTCTACAAAAAGCAGGAACTAAAACCTGAATTCATTTTTGGCATTTGTATCTGCAGCTGTAATGGTTGGAGATCGGTACATTGTGGGTGGGATGAGCAGCATGGCCCTGAGTATGACCCACCCCTCCCCACTGGAAGACAACCACCTAGAGTACCGCGTCCACCTGACCCCCGACCTTTTGCCCGAAATGGAGGAGCTTCTCCTGCCAGGTCTGCTGACAAAAGAGATGAAAATACAGGTGAGGAGAGAAAAACATTCATCTTGAAACAACATTTTATTTTAGATAAGAGGTAAGAGAAGACATTCTTCAGAATTTAAAAGCTGAGGGATGTACCTTTTACATACATTGTGTAGAAAAATACTCAGGAATTGTTCTTATGTACTCAATATTATCATTTTTGTCTTTGAAGGTGTATCGCAAATATGGAAAAGAATACGGAGAGAAAACAAACCCGAACATCAGCTACCAGTTCTATTTACCTAACAGAAACAGTGACTTGATAGACATCTCACCTAGAGGCAAATGGGCGGTCTTCACAACACCCTGCTCGGTCTCCTGCGGCTCCGGTGAGAGGCTGTTTATTATGAGTCATATGGAAAAGCACAAAGAGAAAACAGCATAATAATAATATTTGCTAGTAGATTCCATAATGAACTCACCGGCTGATGGCACATTATAGTGTTAGCTCTTTTGTTTTAAGGAACCAATGAGTTTAACAAATGAGATGAGGTATTTATATGTTAATGTGCAACAAAAATATTTTCAGACAAGCTTTTATTTCATAGTAACAGTATCTGCTTATTATACGGACACTGCATTGTTGAATGTGGTAAATTAATTTAGTTATTCTAGTCATCTTTTTAGTAGCAAATGCAACTAAAAATACACTAAATTGATAACCTGGATGATCAATTATAGTGCAAATAATGTAATATATAGCCTTTAATTGAGTTTTCCTTGTCCGTACATGATGTTCTTATGTGAATCTCCTCAAATCCAACCTAAAACCATTAAAATACATTTTTAGAATATTGGATTTAAGACTTTTAAACTTCTAAAATCATGTTCAATTTAATATATTTCTTATTCACAGGTGTACAGAAGTATGAATATGTCTGTGTACATGAAGACACCAACAAACATTTGGAGAAACACAATTGTGAAACACCTCCTCCACCCGTACCACTCCAGACAAGCTGTCAGCTCTCACCCTGTCCCCCCAGGTTAGGTTCAAACTCAGCACTGTGTGTTTTTTTCCTTTGCTTTCCACATTCAGCTCAGCACACAAGGTTAAACATGAATAATTTACTTTTTTACAGGTGGGATGTGGGGTTGTTTGGGTCTTGTAGTGCCTCCTGTGGTGGAGGAGAGAGAGTGCGTCCTGTTAGATGTGTTCAAGAACGTGGAACCGATGTGGTAGAGGTCCCAGATGCTGAATGCCCACCTGATACCGCTCCACATGCTGTAGAAAAATGTAACCTGCAACACTGTCCTGCCAGGTAAGTCTACACTGCACTGTTGAGCATTAGGTACATGGGTCAAATAACTTCCTATGACCTGCTGATATGAGACTGGATATCGTCTTAGAATGTTCATATTTTACTATCATGTAAGTGTCTTTTTCTGGCTTCAAAGGCTTCATTCCAGTAAAGTGATGCTACACTATTTACGAAACACTCTAGCCTGATCTAGCTATTATTTGCATTAACCAGCAGTATATAAACATACTGATAGTTATGAATTATTATGATTATTTTTTGGCAAAAGCACCAATAGTCAGCCCTAAAATATCCTCAACATATAATGATATTTCAGTTTCTCCATATATAACTTGCCTTAGGAATGTGAAGGATTTCAGGTGTTGAAAAGAGAGTAAATAAAATCCCCTAACATGTTTTTACAGATGGCATGTGTCAGAACCAGGGGAGTGCTCAGTAGTGTGCGGGCCAGGTGAAGCGAAGCAGGTTGTGTACTGTGTCCGGCCAGAACATGGTCAGGAAGTTGAAGTGGATCAAAGCTCTTGTTCTCTGCAGATCAAACCGCTTGACACTGTGCCCTGTGTGGTAGATGTCTGTCCCATTGGGTGGGAATCAAAGGGAGAGGTAACGTAGAGAAATCATACTCTAATGAGAAAATGTGGAGCATTTGTAAACATTGTTTTCCTTGACCAGTAGCAGCCCGTACTGAAGTCTGGTGTGTCACCACGCTCCAGACAGTCTCCTGTCTATGTTTGGAGTCCTGTTATCAGCCAGTGCTCAAAGACCTGTGATAATGGTAAGTGAACATGATCGCTTACCATCACTCAGAAACAGAAAGTCCTATTCAAAGAAGTTCAACCAAGGACTGATGCTTATGTAGGAACCCTGCAGGTGTGGTTCTCCTGTGTGGACCACTGGACCAGACTGGGGGTATCAGACGTCTACTGTGATCCTACTACAAAACCTCCTCCTCAGTCTGAGACCTGCAACACATCTCCCTGCCCCCGCATGTGAGATACCACATTTGACTTGTATATGTCGGGTATAATGCAGTAGGCCTACATATAATTTTCTTTGGTAGTCTTCTATGTATAGATCAAGACAAAGAAGCTATGTTTAAATAAAGGGTTTGAAAATGACAGCAGCAACCTGTTTTTATAACCACCAGGTGGCACACTAAGCAAGGAGTCTGCAGTGTAACGTGTGGAGGAGGGGTGGCCAACAGGGTGCTGTACTGTGCCGGAGAAAGAGACAGGGAGGAGGACGTGGTTGAAGATTCAGAGTGCAGTGACTTTCCCAAACCCACAGCAGTAGTTTCATGTAACAACCACAGCTGCCCAGCAAGGTGAAGCACACACATGTCTGAGATACATCTTTGCAAAGGGAAAATTACTCAAACAACACTGTCACTCATCCAGGTGGAGGGTATTCAGTGCATCACCCTGCTCTGCGTCCTGTGATTTGGGTGTAGCTCAGAGGACTGTGTCCTGTGTCCAGTTTGTCCATGGCAGGGAGAGTGTGGTGCCGGAGGAAAGCTGCTATGCAGCCATCAAACCAGCCACCACAGTGCCCTGCCTGGTGCGGGTCTGCACCTTCAGATGGGAGGTGAAACCATGGAGCCAGGTACATTTAACAGGACACACATGGTTTCAATATGGTTATTATATTAGACTCAAAATGAAACAATTAGTTGATTAATTGGCAAGTTAGTTGACTGGGCAACTATTGGTATTAGTAATTAATAATTCAAATTCTAATAATTGAATCCATGATTCCAGCATCTCAAATGTAAAATAAAGGATGAACTCTAAATATTTGGCTTTTTGAGCCAAACAGACATAAACTGTGAAGATGTCCCCATTAGATTGAATAATTGTGAATTATTGTTCCTACAGTATATATTGAAATATTTTGACCAGCAAATGATTAAATAATTTGTCAAGGAAATGATGGTCAGAATAATGGACAGCCATAGATAAGATAAATAATTAATTAAAAAGACAAATGACTAGAAAATGTATCACACTTTACATTATTTAATTTGTGTGGCTTATTAGTGTCTTTAATACAGAGTCAGCTTCACATTTGAAGGCCCTTGCCAGACATCCTAAATGTAACATAAAAGTATCTTCATTTTGTATGGAATATACTGAAAACCGATTGTTCTCCCTGGAATTGTAGAAAAAAATACATACAAAAATGTTGATCTATACAAATTCTCTGAATCCACAGTGGAATAGTATTTTTGATGGTCCTTTAAAAATGGAATCCTATTTGTACATGTTATGCAACTTGTTCTTCTTCTCTCATATGAATCATGTTTATTATGTTGTCCATCCAGTGCTCGGTACCATGTGGGTATGGGATCCAGTCCAGAGCTGTGTCCTGCATGGGCCCATCTCTGCCAGAGCCTCTCAGCCCTCAGTTTTGTATGCACATGCCCAAACCCATCACCATACAGGGCTGCTACATTGGCAGCTGTGGAGATGTGACACCAACCTCAGATGTCATAACTGCAGTCACACCAAAGCAACAATTGGACAATTCTCCTCCGAGTCCAACAGAGGCAGTTCCTATCCTACAGGCCACTGCAACAACCATCTCGACAACTAAACCCAGTTAGTGCACAAAAACTGCCCATTCTCATTAAGAGCGGAAGGCAGCTGATGGATTATCATTACAGTTTCTGCTTTTCACCAGGTGCATGTGGACAGCTACTCCTGGAAGAATCTGGCATAGTGGATTTGAAAGACGTGACAGGCCGCTGCACAGTATCGATTGGTCGACCCCTAGATGAGGTCCTCTATATTAAAATGGAATCTGGCTCCTTAAACTGCAAAAAAAGTATGTTTGATCAAAGATATAAAAATGTATTTCATAAGCCATAACTCTTGCATCTAAACAAACACCTATCACTCTATGCATGTTTCTACAGAGGAGTTTGTTGCATTTTTTGACCGACTGGCATTTGTAAGGAAGTGCGAGCAGGTAGCGGGCAGTGAACTAACCACCAGAACCAACGTCGTGCTGGTGCGTCAAAATCTGCTCACCCCTGGGAACGGGGTTGTGTTTACCTATAATTCACAGAAAAACATGAAGAAGAGCCATCATCAGGGTAAGGGTGTGGTCAGCACATGCAGTTCATTTTTGTCTGTAAACCAAAAGACTGATATTTAGCCAATTTCAAAAGATCGGCCGATGCTTTGTAAAAGAAGTAAAAGTTATTATTAGAGCTAAAGTGAAGTGACGCCACGTTTGAGCTATGTTAGAATTTTCAGAGTGGTGTTAATTCAGCTACAGTAGTCAATGTTCTTGTGTTCAATTGTATTGTACTATGTTTTTCCATTTTCTCTCTCCCTATTCATTTGAAGGTCAAAACCTTTAAGCTGCCTAAACATTTTGGGTTTTTTTAAATGATAAGTTGAATTTGTACCTGACGCAGTCCCCACAAATATTGCAGGATTCACCAAAACAAAATCTAATGCATTTCCAGCCTGAATTCCCTCAATTTTAAAGACACTACTTGGAAAAGTTTCAGACACAAAACAAGGTCATAGTGTGAACTTTTATTTATTGCTGCAGGCTTTGCATTGGGCCTACCGCAGATTTTTGACAAGCAAGTTTTTGTAAATGTCTTCAGTGAGTCCCGCCATTTATATTTCCCAGGCATAGCTGAAGGTCTCGAAGCTGTTTAACCTGCGTCATTCCACTTTATTCACTTATAGGTGATTGTCCCACTTACTGGAGGCAGTTGGCAGGTTAATCGTTAAGGGAAAAAATATCAAAGAACATACATTTATTTTCTTGCACAAAATATTTAAGAAGCTTCAAGGCCTTCATTGTTTCTGCACCTCAGATTGCGACATTCAGCTGTTTTCCCCAACTGGCGTCTTTGAGAATCCAACAACAGCAAACACTAACCACACCTGCAGAGTCCTTATCAACGCCCCTCCCTCAGTGAAGATCAGAATCCAAGCGCTACACATAGGATTAATATTTAACTCCACCTCCTCCCAGTCTACATACATCATGGTGAGGACAAACACATAGTTTCAATGGTATATGTTATATGTCACAATGTTGATATTGACTGCACTTTGTCCTCTGTGTTTCTTGTTCAGATCCGGGACATGGATGTCTTAAAGACCAATGTGTTCAAAGGCCAACAGCTGTTTCAGTGGCACTCCTCTGGAAACATGGCTGAGATTGAATTTCATGGAGATTACCTGTTTGCCAGAGGGAGCTTCAGAGCTGAATATTCCTTTATGCGTCTTTAACACTAAATATAAACTATTTTGAGGAGGTTTGAAATGGCATTATAACATTTCTTTAGAATTCTTTATTTACAATAAATATGTTTTTGTAACAGCAAATTACTTCTGCGCTGTTCAATAGAAACACTTTTTATTTCATTCATATGTGGTAATTATTTTCGAAATAAATAAAAAACAAACCAAAGCACTCAAGTTCTTTAAGTCAAACAAGGACAGTATCGTGAAAATGGAACCAGGGACAGAAGTATCACAATACTCCAATCAGCAAATTATGTTAAAATATGATGTATATTAAAATATAGAAATTCCCTCATAAAGAACTGCTTCTCATTACAAAAGCAGTCACAAATTGCACTTCCCACGACCCTTTAGTTACAGCATCACAGCACAGCACACCCAGTACATTCTGCGTCTACGTCAGCGTGGCACTCTGCCAGCGACTCCGGCACCCGTTCAATTCCAGCTCCTGTTCAGCCCCGCGGGACACAAACACCACGCCAGGCTCCGGTAGGGGATCACTGCTCGGCTGTAGCTGTGTCTTCCAGGAGAGCTCTCATGTCCAACAGAGCATCCTCTACAGCCCGGGCAAACTTGGCAGCATTTGTCTCGTCACAGCTGTTGAAGGCCGTGATGGCGATGTTGATGTGCTCATCCATGGGATTGTAACACACTCCATAGCCATCTGGCACCATTGGACCAAAGCACATCACACAGTCTGTCTTGGAGCCAACCTGGACACGGAGATGGGAGAGATGAGGGAGAGCAAACAAATATGACAACAAGTAATCATTCGCTAAGGGAAAGTAAACTGTTGATTTTCTTAGATGCAAATATACCTGGCTGGTGGAGAGATGGAAATGCTCAGCCACAGCAAAAGAGGTATCCATGAATATCTCAGGCATGGAGGTCAGGTCTTCAATACTCAGCATCTTTAGCCCCAGGAGATGCCTGTCTATGGCTTGTCCATGAATTGCCTAAGAAGGAAAAAGTTAAATGTGTACAACTATGACAAATCAAACTATGATTTTTAATGTTGATAAATTCCAGCTCTTACATCGTAAGTGTTCTTCTTATGCATCGTTTCAGCCTTCTGCAGCAGCGCCAGCCTCTCTGTGTTCTGTTGACAATATTTACTGTTCAGAAGGACGGCCTACATGCCTTAAATTGTACATAAATAGTGAGACTCTAGTGGATTAACAGTACCTGTTTGCTTGGGTCTTGCATTGCCTGGACAAATTTAAAGGAGTCTGCAGTAGTAGAACGGACAACATCTGTGCGCCCGTATTTGAACATTCGCAACGATGCACTCTCATAAGTAGAGCAGCAAATATTATACATCCTGGAGTTCAAAAACAGCACACAGGTTATATTAATTGATACTCTCAATGTCCATGTCCAGCATCATTATTCGAAATAGGAAAAGGGATTTCTTACCTGAAGTAGGCAAGTTGAAGAGCCATTTGCACAAAGGCATCTGGACTCAGCTTATGTTTCTTTGGAACACTTTTTCCAAAATGAGAAAACATAAGGGCCCTCACGTCTAAGTCCTGCACCATTCTGAAGAAACAAAGATGGGAGTGCCTCAAAGAAAAGGTCTAATATTATAATTGATTATATAATTAGAATAATAATCACAATTGCACTTTTACATACATGTTCATGTTTTGTTTGGCACTCTCAATGTCTCTTTTGACCTCAGGTGTAATGTTAAAACGCAGCTTCAGAGGCATGGACAAGGGAACCATGGGAGTGCGCACTATTTCAGCTCGTTGCCTGTTGAGAAAACATGAAACATTTAGTGCATTTTAGCTCATTTGAAAATAGGAAAAACACTGATCTAAGAATTAAAAGACACATACATGAATTTAACAACGAAATCGATGAGAAACACGATGGGTGGACCCTCAGCAGGTGCATGTTCATACACCAGTCCACATGTGCCGTCCTCACCAACAATGAACTGAGAAATATAAACAATCACTTTCAAATTCCCAACCATTACCACAGTAGTTTTGATAAATTGCAATATAAAGTAATTTGTCTCAAACTCACCTGTATCGTCTTGTCAAACCAGCGGTTGCCGCTGTTCCAGCGCGCTCCTCCTCCATGCAGCATCTGTGCAGCCACGCGGCTCGGATACAGCTCGTCTGACACGCGTGGCATTGGGGCGTCCAGGCAAACTGTGAAGATACCTTTCTGGATGGCACGGACTGACTCCTTATTTGTCTTATCTGAAAAGAAATAAAACATCATTTTTCTTTGACCGGATTTATTCTAAATAAGAGAACACATCTTTTAAAAATTCATGTTTAAGTTACAGGATCTTAAATGTGGTTGTCTTTGCGTTGCTCACCCTTTATCAGATTGTTATAGGCTTTTCCCCAGGTGTTTCGATGCTGTGATGTGAGGATGCCAATAGGTTCCTTGTTAGTCTGCAGAGAGGAGTTCCAGATCTTCTCCAGCTGCATGTAGATCTGGTCTACTGTCAGCGGAATGCCATCGCTGTGGTACACATCTAAAACGAAAAACTGAGGGAAAAGGCCAAGTTAATTTAAAACTGCCACAGGTTCACTATTTCTTTATCAATTGCACCATAATTCTGTGGAGTTGTCTAGTTGAAACAAGAGGAACAGCGATGCCATCTAGAGTACCTGGAAGTTGTGGACCACAGTGATGTGAGTCACGGGTGTATTCCCACTGTTGTAATTTACAACAGTATCTCTCTTTGGGCCCGGGATACGGCAGGAGGATAGGATCTGGTAATACTGGTCCATGCACAGCGGCTTCCCACTCAGATACTCTATAGGCAGGGTATCACTGTGACACAGCATCCAGCATATATTTGCAGATTTGTAAGTCAACTGAGAAGTGATGATAATGAGCTTTCTGTTATTATACATCCATTCATTTCTGACAAACTCACGTGTCAATCATTTTTTTAAAGTCCAAGACTCCTGCAATCAGTTTTGCAGCAAACCTGCAAAGAAGACAGTATCGGTGTTATGGACTAGCATACGGTATTATGAGTATTCAATCATCAGTAGCCAGCTCTTAAAGAAGACATTTACAACCTGAATGTCATTCAATATGACCTCCTGGTGGCACTCACTGACAAATTGTAGACCTACTCCAGTACTCTCTATGTGGCCACTGTGTTCACTGCATATCCCATGGGTCACAGTAGTCAAAAACAGCTGTGCAATGCTATGATGTGCCAAATGGCTTTAAATAGCTAGCCTTTAGAGGGAAGCCTGCGCAAAGGTCAAATTTAAACTCTAGTTTTATACAAGCTTGTTTACACTACGCTTCAACAGGATGTAAATCACTCTTTAAAACTTTATGATTGTGCTTATAATAGAAAATGAAAGGGATAGTTTGAATGTTTTGATGCAGGGTTGAGTGAGGTACTTGTCCAAATTCAGTGTGTTACATACAGTAATAGCAAATAGCACGCCCCTAGTTTAGAGAAACAGACAGTAGTTTCTACACTGGAGCAAAGCAATATACTGCTGTGGGAGTTGCTCTTCTACCGTTGCCTTTATCAGTCGTTTTTTTGGGTGTGATTGTATGACTGGTTGGAGTGTGATGGCTTTGGGGACAGTATGGATATAATGGCTTCAGTTTTCAGTCAGAAAGGACTGTCTTACGGCAAGTTAAAGCAATGTGAATACTCTAAATAGCGTACTCTTAAGCTGATATTGATTGATTTGGTAGCTTAAATGGGTTTTCATCCTAGCCTAGACCAAAGCAGTACATTGCTTTGCTTCCTTTCCTGTACTCCTTCCTTTTTCTCTGGGGGCTTGCCGACCACCGTTTACTGTAGGTAGCACACTGACTACTGATAAGAACCACAAGAACCACAGTTCAAGATAACCAAAGTCTCCCTTTAAGGTTAATAAATTATAATCTTTGAAACCAAGAAAGATACATTTATTAGATGTACTGGCACTTCTTTTTTCTGAAGGATGGCTTGGATCTCTAGTTTTATGCGAGCTTGTTCCCACTGCATTCAAACTTTGGGAGAACCCATATTTATGTGCTTATAATTAGGCCAGAGTTTTTTATAAGTGATATAATAGGATTTGGATAAACGGTTAAGTTATTGTGGTCTTACAATGGATCCTCACCTCATCTGTCCTTGTCGATCTCTGAAGCGCATGCGGGGCAGGACAACCCCAGGGCTGGTGTAGACCGCCAACGGCATCCGGCAATCGAGATAGGCTGACTGCATCCACCATTCTGACAGCTACATAGAGCAGGAGTCAGAAATCAGGACTTTCCTCAAGCCAGGGTTACCACAAAATATTCAGTTTAATACAACCAGAGATCTACCCAGTTGTCAGTCTTGCGTGCCCGTCGCTCCAGGCTTTTCTGCAGCCTATCCCCAACACCACCCTCAAGGAACTCCTTCACAAGCTGCCTGGTGTGTTCCAGCTCCTCCTCGCTGACTATGGGCTCCAGAGTGGTCAGGTATTTCTCGAATGTCTGCTTCAAGGGCGGCACAGGCAGCGTAGGTAAACCCTCCTGGTGCATCATGGACCTCTCTGGGATCTGTATAACGGATCTGACCAGGCGACATGGCTTCACTATGCCAGGCCGCAGCTGAAAGAAAAAGTACTTATCAGCATAAACTCTTATTTCTCATTTGTATAATATTACACTGGCAAGTCTAACACATTTGGAAAGTGTCACAACTGTTCTTTGGGCATATATTTAAAGTGACCACATGGCCATAATGCACACTCACTGCCTTGATATTAAAGCTAAAGTGCTTAGTGGTAATCTCAATAGTTGAACCAGAAGATAAATTAGACTACAGCTAAGTGATACTGAGTTTTTGTCAAATATTAATTAAATCCTCAGTGGAAATGGGTTCAATTAAGGACAGTATGTTGTGAACAACATTTTCAGAGTACGATGATTTGAACTTAGAAACCTGAAACCAAAACAACTGAGCAAAGCAGTCATACTATTTGCTTTGACCCACTGGTGTTAGCTTTTCCAACCTATAAATACAAGGTTGACACAGTTGAAGCTTTGAAATGGTAGCTAAAGCTAACACACATGAAAGCAATAAATATATCTGTGCTCACTAGTGCTCTCGTTTTTATAAACAATTATGATAAGATTTAAAAATACATTTGGGTGAAGGTACATTTGGTTTATACATGTATTTTGTATTAATGTAGCTGTAAGAATTCCTGCATAAAAGTATTACTTACAAGTAAAAGTTTCTGTAAAGTACATAAATATTAGCATCAAAATGTACCTTCTGCATTAGGGGTCATATAAGGTAATGTTTATTGATACATCTGATCACGTTAATGTGACAGCTGGTAAAAGTGGAGCTAATTTTAAATACTTTATATACTGTAAGGCAGCTTGTAAGATATCATAAAGTTTATATTCAACCGTATAAACTATTATTTATTCATGCTATTCATCTGAATCCTCAAAGTGACTCAATTATTAGTAAATGTAAATTACAATGTCTGCCTCTGGAAATAAAATAGCAGAAAATGAAAAACTTCTTAATGTTTTTTCTCAAATGTGTACTTCTTCTACCAGGAAAATTAAGTTACAGTGGGGATACGAATTCATTCTTAATTATTATATAGTGGTGATATAACTCATATGTATGCCAAGCCTAAAGACAAAATAACTTCCGGTACACTCTTACAAAATAAAAGGCTATGACCTCCGAAAGTCACAGGCGTGTTGTGTATTTGGCAAATCATGCCAAAACAAATAATGAAAAGAAACTAATAATAATACATGACCGACTCATTAATGCAGCTAACTACTAGCTACTGGTATGTTGACAATTTCGTCCTTTTTTGCAGCATGCGTAGTATACTATGCTACCTGCTAAGCTAGGCTAATTTACGCATAAAGTCACAGTACAGGGTTGATAAATTCCACTCTAAGTGAAGCCTATTTCAAATAATAAGTACCGTACCACACATTTTGACAGCCTGCAGTGGAGAAACATTTAAATGTTAACCTAATATCACAGTGTTGATGTCCTGAACAACGCCCCACCCCCGTTAGTCGCCTTAAAGCCAAACGTAACGTTACTGCGTTTGTTATTACGCATCTAAAATAAAGACTAAATAACAATAGACTCACCGCGGCCTTGACAAAAACACCCAACATCTTGTCAAACAGACTTGTTAAAGTATAACGCTGTCCTGGGAATAAAGATGAGAGACCCTCGGGCAGTCATGTCTCAAGGACAAGCACTCGGTGTATTCTCAGCTGTCCGCCCCCCCAGACCCAATGAACAGACAACTGCGAGCTCTCCACAGTGCTGCTTTTCCTAGTGGGGTTTATTGTGCATGCATCTCGTTTTTCAAATGTTTTGCACACGTTTTGGAAGCAATGACTGTCTCATTTCATTATAATTCATTTTAGTAAAAATAAATAGTACCTAATTAAGCTACATTCCAGTGATGTTGTATGAACTATTGGGCTGTCTTTTAGTTTAAGTCATGACAGATACATACATTATAACGTTAGATATGAAATCCCAAATTACTGGTAAAATGATGTCGATGGGAAAACAAATACAAGGTCACTTTAAACACCATAGCCTGCCTAATTTTCATGTGCTCTCTTATAATGTCGTATAATTATTCAGGATTTTAAGTTTAGATTTAGAGCCAATACATCAGTGTTTTAAACATATGTTAGCCAACTGTATTAATAAAGGATATAACCAGATATAAATAAAACATTTACAGAATGATATGCGATGCTGTGTTGATTTGCTTCACGAGGCTGTACAGATCTTAACCAGCCACATGATGGAGCTCTTCCAACATGCCAACATCCTTGCAAAAGAAGCAGCATGAACTCATTTCTTCAGGAAATACAAACCAAACATAGACTACAGCATCTCAAACGAATCACCAGAAAATAATGTTTAAATGAAAGGTGCCATTAAGTCACTCTGGGTAAATAAATTGTATCAATAGGCATTAAAAATGTTCAAAGAATCAGAAGTAGTTCGACATAATATGAATGCTCTGTATAAGCACATTTCAGAAACATTTTTCAATAACAGATGAGAGAGAGAATTGCATTCGTGTCATGGTTTATTTGAAACAATAAAATAAATCGATACAAAGAATAAAATAATCATACAAATCAAAATGCTTCGATTGCTCTTGTCCAACCGCTGCCTGTTAACAGTGTATGTTTTAAACAAATTGTTTGAGTAGCGAATATTTGCTCAAGGTCCGTCTGTTGCCAACTCACAAACTCAGATAGTCCGCCTGAACCCAACACTGAGATCAGGTTGGAGATGTTTGTGCTGTCCAACTGCTCCGATTCTGAATGTAACTCATCATCAGTCCTCATCCTTTTACATGGCACTAGCCCAAAGTCTGGCAAATAAAACTCTGGATCAACAATATGATAACTTGTGTCCATCTTTCGCTTTTTAGCGTAGGACTGCGCGCCCTGCGGCTGTTTTGACTGTGCGCAACAGTCTGAGTGGAAGTACCCATTCGTGACAGTAGTCACCACATGCGTGTCCAAGTCCAGGACAGTCTTTTGGTTGGCTTGTGCGTTTTGGATAGGTAACTCCCAGGGGGATTTGTCTGCACAACTCCAACAGGCTTCCGAAACCATGAGGTCAGAGTCACTTGGTGAAAGCATTGCGCAGGCTGATGCGTCTTGGTGCGCCACCTCTGCAGGCTGTCCGTTATGCTGGTGCGCTCCGCAGTGCCAAGTGTCCGACTCAACCCCTGTAAAGTTGCAGTAGAAGTCATCGGACAACTCCGTTAAGCTCCCAGTCAGTTCAAAATATTCTTGCCTTTCACGGACAGCAGCTACATCCTGATATTGATGCGTCCTCTGCGTTTGTAAGTTTTTGCTCACATAAAACTGCCTGGCGTTTCTCAGTACGTACGTTACCAGTAAGTTCTTGTGGAGCTTGATGCCCCCTCTCTGCGTCCTGGAGCTTTGGATTTTCCTCAAAGAAATGGAGATCAGATTCTGTGCGTCAAATGCACACTCCATCCTCAACCGGGCCAGCCGTTCTTTCCTCTCAGTCTCTCAAATCGTTCGGTTCTTCACTGAAGAAATATGTTAGGCTTTAGTTGAGATTCCTACTGGATTCGTGTAGACTGTGTCCATAGCTCTCCATGTCTTCCCAGTAAGGGCATGGATTTGCAACGCTCATCTTTCCTTGCCACGCCCTCACGTAGACATTGTCCAATGGGAGGGAGGCGGTGCTTCTGTTATACGCAAATATCACTACTAGCCTCATTCAGAATGCACGTAGGAGCGGGCATGCTGCATTTCACTAAATATGTTCTTTAAATCTCAGTGCAGACTAAAATCATCACAAGTTAAGTTTATATAGAATAGAAGAAAGTAGAACGAAATAGGACAGAAAGAGAGGAGTGGAACATTATAGTCATTGTAATAGAATAGACCATAATATACATAGGAATAAAACCGATTAGAGTAGACAGAGAGTTATAACACAGAGATAAAATGTAATAATAAGTTATGATATTAGAGTATTATAGAAAACTGTAGAGAGAATATAATAGAACATTGTTCAGATTAGTAGAATGTAATAGAGAGAAATATTATACAAGATGCAACAGAGTTATTTCATAAAATATATTGTGGTAAAATAGAATAGATAGACATAAAAAGGTTAAAATATATAGGAAAGTATAAAGTATAGAATACAGAAGAGTAGAGTACTATACAACAGAATAGAACAGGAGTTAATAGACCTATATTAGGTGATAACACTAGAATTAATAGACCATACCAAATTGTTATAGAGTTGAATGGATTATGGTAGATAATAACTACATCAAGTCATAAAACACATAAGAGAATGGAACATATAGCAGTGAGAATGATATAATTCAATAAAGACTACATGGAACAATATAATACAATAGACATTAATACAATACCAAAGAGCAGAGAGTTATAGCACAGAACTGAGATCTATACAACACAGTAAATAATAAAAAAGTAACGTAAAATACAACATATAGAACTAGAGATGACTTAAATTATAGGTGAATAGAATAGCAAACCTATTAATAGAGCTCTTTTTGTACAAGTAAATCCTAAAATGACAGAAAGACCAAATAAAATATGTCCAACACTATCTTGAAACTAAAAGGATATTATAAGTGTTATGAGTATAAACAACAGATAATCAAGAAACCAGCACAAATGCTAACTTATTGTCGATTTGAATCACAAACTTTAAGATTTGAAATCATTTTCCGACTTTCCACCGATCCCCTGAACCCCACTGACTGATCCATGAAGCATCTCCTGACTGCAATCATTTTGACTTCTATACAATATAATACAATCGTGCAATATGACACTGTACAACAAAACTTTCTATATAACGCATTGTACTATACTATGACTCTATACTGTACTAAGTAACGAAAGTAATAGGATTCCTCAAAAGTCAAAACAAATATAGACACAGTTTCAATAAGAAGCATCAACCCTAACAACAGAAGATAGTAAAGTATTGTTCAGCTCTATATAATTCTAAACAACTTTGTATTAAAAAAACCTGTACTATACTGTACTATAACTTTGTACTGTAGTAAGTAACACAGATATTTCCTCAAAGGTCAGGTTGAATATATACACACTCACTAAAAGCATAATCCCTAACAAGAAAGGAAAATAACACCTTGACATTCACTTCCATACAATACTTTACAATTGTGTTCTTTAGAAGCCTTCTCTCTACTATACTGTATTTGACTATATTGGTTTACTAGACTTAGGTAAATAGACCTTTCCTCCAAATCAAAATTAAATATATACATGCAGTAGATAGGTTTTTTGTACCAATACACATGTAGTCAATTATGAACAGACTGTCTGGACCTGACAATGATGTCATCAGACCTGCCTCTGATAATAGAAATACTGTCACCGTTCTCAGATGTGTGAGGTAAAAGCTCTTTGTAGGCGGATTATCTGTCATCCATGCCCCACATCTGTTTGTGTGTACACACACAGATGGCTGACATCATACTGAACACCTGGATATGACTTTGATTTTCTGCCAGATACGTGAATTAGGAGGACAGCCACTATTATGGTTATCATGCTCTGATAATGGAGTAAATTGGAGTCTGACATGTGTGCTCTCTCTGGAATATGGTTTAAGTGGCTGGGAGCAGATTGAGATCATTTTTTATGGTACAGCACGCTACAGTCCTAGGCCCTGCTGTGGTTCCCTTGCAAGGCACCGGACACCATTGCTCCCCGGGCACTGCACAATAGCTGCCCACTGCTCCTAGTGCTAGGATGGGTTAAATGCAGAGGACCAATTTCACTGTGTGTGCTATGCTGTGTGCATGTATGTGACTAATAAAGAGGGTTTCATCCTCCGATTCTATCTATCTATCTTATGGGATAGGTCAGGAATTTGTATAGTAGAACTGAATGCATTAGACTAGTCAAATCCAAGTATTCTTAATTGAATGAAGTAAATTGGGGAAGTTGACGTTGATAAACCTAATGTAATAATATACTTATGACTTGCTTTTGTCCATGCTGTTATACGATATTTGCAAAAAATCACCAATCATCACTTTGTCCAAGTCCCACTGCCTAAACTATGTGTGTATAGGTTGTTGGTTACACAGAGGACATAGTGTAGAAAGGTTAGTATAGTGAAGAATATTGTAAAAAAGTATTGTGACATTTAAACTATATTTCTGAAAAGCTATCTCTGTCTTTTTCCAATGATAACAAAACACATTTGCAATTATTTCAGCAACGTGAATAGAATAAACTTTAAAAAACACATATTTGTTACCTTGAGGGCAAAAAGAATTATGGGTGGCTAAATGGCAATGCCAGTGAAGCAAGGGGGGGGGGGTGCCAAAATGTCAAATTGGAGGAAAAATAAACCGTAACAAACACTTTATTGAGCATCACTGAAGAGAAACAGCAACCTACAATCTGTGAGAGACAGACCCAAAGGTTAGAGCAAATGTCAAATGGACCTAGAATCAGGTATGAAGACACGCACACACTCATATTGACTTGAGTAAACGTGTAGATCATAAGACAGTGATGGCTTTGCTGGAGTGCAAAAGTACACACGGTATAGTAATTCAAATAAAAGAGGTAAGTGTTCTCCTGTATATTTTGACCTCTGTGTGCATAAAATGACAAATTGTGAAGAAGTCAAGTTGGCATACTTAAGTTAAATATTATGATGCTGTTAGAGGTTTAAACCTGCAATCACAGATTCCAGTAATAACAGATATGTTTCTTCGATGTATTTTTACTCAAATAAAAATGTGTATTCTACATTTACTTAAACATGTCATTTTTGCCTTTGTCTCATACAGTATAGTCGGTTTGTAGTGCCATGACTGATAATGAAACGGACTATGATCATTAAAACGTTCTTGATGCTCTTTTTATTCAATATCAAACTGTTAGCTTTTAATCTCTGATATAAATATAGATATCGTAAGTAGGAAATCTGATGTTATTTGATTTAACAGCAGTACGTTCTTAATTATTAATTTTCTCTTCGCTGCAATTCAACTTAAACCAAATCTTAAACTAACACTAAGATGGTGATTCTAACTTTTAACAGACATGCAAAACACATAACATGTACACTTCTATTTTATATTAAATAAAGTATGGTACAATTAAGATAGCAGATATACTAGAAATGATTAAAACAATGTTTTTCAAATTCTTCCATTCAGTTCCAACAATTTTTAAAAATCCTACTTTTGGCGTGTTATTTTCCATTATATTTGTCATGTTTTCTCTCTCAGATTTCTAAATGATATGAACAATATATTTGAAACACCCTCATAAAACCACAGAGTTGAGTTAATGCAAATGATGAAATACAAATGTAAAAACTGCATTATTGATTATAGAGTTTTATATTCCTTTTTGCAGGGCAGTCCTGATGAATAAAAAGTGTTAATTGTGTTATATTTTATCTATTTGCTTCTAAAAATGTTGTATTATATGTACCTAAACATAGTGTAATGCCATATTGACATATTTAAACAAAACCTTTCAGATTACTGGAGAAAGTTTAATTGTTACATATACTTTTTTTTTAAATCCTCTATTCAACTCTATTGCTTTGCAATGTATGCATATTGGGAAGCTTTTTTCTTACAATAGGTTTTTCTCATACTCTAAGCTCTAACTCCCCACACTGAGATACAGCAAACTTTAGAATTTCATCCCTGTCTACACTCAGATTTATTTTTCATCGAGGGTTTAGTTCATATAGCATTCATGTTGTGATTTATTGAACACTGCATTACATTGCAAAACTGTTTTTTTATGGCTGATGAAAATATTTTCTCAATTTATTTAGTGACAAACGTGTTATCTACAAATACTTTTGAGTCTAATATATAAAAAAAACATTTTTAAGCAGACTTTGAGCTATGTTGAGATTGTGGTTCTGGAAAGGTATGCAAATTAATACAGTTGTTGATAAGATAATGGCTACTTTCCATACAACAACAAAAAAACATTTAAAGTAAATATATTTTTTCAATGATAAACACAACTAACAAAGTCCTTTTAAGGCATCATTCATAATTTTAAAGGCATATGACAAGCTATTTAAGGTCTAAGGTTACATTGAGTTTATGTATGGAGCACATTTCATACCTGAAACTTTTTAAGGGCTTCAAACTGTCCCAGCATTGGAGACAGATGTTTGGTTTTTTTTGTCTGTCTCTTGAGACAAAGAGTTTTGTAAAGATGAAAAAGAAAAAACGGTTGCTTTGATATAAATAATAATTATATCTGGTAGTTTATGTTGTTGATGATTGATATTATGAACTGAAATACGCATTAATGCCAATTTAATATGGAAACCAATTTATATATATTCTCTTGTAAATTAGTTAAGATATAACTATTCATAATAGTCAACCAAGTATAGATACTTCACAGTACCTGTGCTGATAAAGTATTGTGGGTAAAATTATATCTGTCAGAGATCCTATGCAAAGGACTCAGCCCCGCCCATAACCAACTCCTTAATAACTCTAAAAAATTGGGAAATTGTAAAAATTATACTTCAAGCACTTTTAAAAAATCAATAAATCTATAGTTGTGGAGTTGTCGATGAGCCTAAACAAAAAGGAATCACATGCTTAACAAAGAGAATTCAGTCTTTCCATAGTGCGTCCTCTTAAACACCGAGCTGAGATATGCAGCTCTGTAGAAGATGCACACAATTACTTCAGAGGCAGGGTGCTTTATTTACATATGCAATATGCATAAGCAAGGTTACTGTGAGGGTGAAATAACCGCGAGATAGAAGGAGAAAAAGAGGGAGGGGTTTGGGATGAGTGTGTGATGTTTGTGTGTGTGTGTGTGTGTGTGTGAGTGGTGATGGTGGGAGGGTTTGTGGGGTAGAGGGGGAGGCAGAAAATTGGTGTTATCAATATTTAACCAACCCTTCCAGCATATTTATGGCAGACAATAGAGTAGACCTGCAACTGTCTCATGTGAGTGGAAGTGTATTTATTACAGACTGAAATAGAGGCTGTAAATAGGATGTTCATTGATATATCACCACCACACTGGCAAGGAATAACCAAAGAGCCCACCACTTGGTATACTACTGCCAGTTGATTGTTACCAAAATAAACTATAAACATGTTCTATTAATTGCACGTCAAAACCCCTGCATCACAAACATTCATTAGGCGGATATTTCCACATGTGGCAAGCAGATGTATGTAATTCAATCAGTTTGAAGAAAAAAAAGAACAGAAAAAGCTATGAAAAGAGGGAGAAGAAATAAAATGTCTGGAGCTTTTTTTCACGGACCCATGGCCTCTCTGAAAATGTTTCCATGTGTTGTGTCTGAGCACACTGAGAGCAAAGTAGGAAAACATTCTCTCCTCCAAACCACATGCAACAGATTCTTTCTGAAGACCAAATAAATCAACTCTGTGTTTCAGATCATGTGACACATTTTTGTGCTTTGTGTTATTCCCAACATATCCTGTTTCAAACCCCCCACCCCAATCCCCAACCCGCCCCTATTCCAACATGCACACACACAAACTGTGCACACACACACAACACATGCACATTCAAAGTTTCCATTTCCTGTGCGTAAGATCACCTGTACAGACAGAATGGCGTGCTTCAATGTGACATGCTCAGGCAGGAAAACAGGAAAGGGAGTTCAAGGGTGTCCAACATGAAATACTCACACAGTTAGGGGAAACCCAGAGCACATGGCAGCACTCCAGTTTCTGAAAACAGTAAGTAAAGTTTCACTAGTGTACTTTTTTTTGCTTTTGCACTGCCATCGTGCGCTCTACTTTTGCTTGTACAAAGGTGTTTTCTATTAGTGTAATAACTGCTTGTTCGAGGACAATGGGCCTACATCAATTCAGTTAATTGGATCATGCAGCATAGGTATCATACAGATTCGTTGGAAGATTTCTTGTCAAAAGTTAGTTCACTCTAATGATAAATATGAGCAATATCTAAGCAGAAGACCAAAAAAAACCAAAACATATAATTGAATGCTACCATAAATGATTCCTGGAAAGTCTGGGCATGACTCTCTAAATAAATGCACTTCAGTTACCGACAACCCTCTGAAGACCTTTTTAATTTCACTGTAACTGCGTTCGCCTATTAGCCCTTGCAGTGAAGCTTATTTGCATAGAATGGAGGCGATTTTGCACCAAATGTATGCACATATTTAGATGATGCTATTTGCTTGGCAACACAATTAGGAATGCCATTGCAGATGAGACAGGTTCTTTTTGTCATATGTGTGCAGGTTACCTTACCTTATGTACATTTGCACATAAGAGTCGACAGCTATACTAGCAGCTCTGTGCATTTATACTTAAAGGTACAGCAGTGATTAATCGCCAAATGGTAATGTCAGCCTGCTTAAATGCGAGGAAAGACAATGCTAACATACTGTATCTATGTTTAACAAGTGTAAGGTCAGAGGTTCACCGTCTCAGTTTAGCATTTTAGCATGGTTTTATTTTCTAATTAGGGGGTTTGTTGTTTTGCTTTAATCAGATCACTAGCCCTTCCGCTCTCAACTCTTCAAATCTCATCAAGTAAATATGATGCTGAAACCCGCAGTCACAGTGGCTAAGCTTAGCATGAAGACTGGAAATAGGCTAGCTCTGTCCAAAGGTAAGAAAATGTGCGTACCAGCCCCTCTACAGTTCACAAGGGTTAGGGTTAGGGTTAGGATTAACACGTGTTATTCGATTTGATTGATTTTCAAAAACATAAAATAACAAACAAGCACATAATACAAAATATTGAACTTTTTTTTTCACCCTCCAATATTTTTCTGAACTACTTTATTATCTATCCTCCATTTCTTTCCTCTAATGCCATCCATAGGTTTGACTTGGCATGTGCCATTGTTACCTTGTATTTCTTGCTATATGTGACTTGCCATATGGATCAATCGCCTGTTCTCTGTGGGGTAACACTGTTCCCCTGCGCATCTGACAGCCATCCCTAGCCCATTTACTGTCAAATGGGCTCCGCTCTCTTTGCCTGAGCTCAGATGCAGATTTATGCCAGAGCAATGCCGGTTCTTGCATATTAGATGAAAGCCTTGTTTGCATATACCCGCTCTCTCTCCCTCCCTCCCCTACTTCCCCCCTCTTTCTCTCTCTTCCTTTTTTCTGAGGCGTCACTTTAATATGTATGCAAATGGGCTGCGCTCCACGGGCAGATATGTGTGGAGTCCTGTCCTGCAGTCAGGAGGTGTAGGAGAGATTGTGTTTGTATTTATGAGGCATGGGCCCTGCCGCTCTTGGGAGAGAAAACGCTGCGAGTAGTGTGGTGGAGGCTCTGCAGTGCAGGCAGAATGCAGATATGCCAATAACAGAGGTCATGGTTGTCACTAATGATAAGAGGAGACAATTAGACAATAGCATAGCTGTAATGTAACCCCCCCTTACACCCTCTTATACATATACACACACACAGACACACAGACACACAGACACACACACACACACACACACACACACACACACACACACACACACACACACACACACACACACACACACACACACACACACACACACACACATCCCTGCTCTGGCACCAAGCGAGCGAACAGACTGCGGAGGAGACTGGAATGTTCTTTCTATTGCAGCAGCTCTTCTCTTCAGCTCTGCTCAACCTGGATGGGGGTCCTTGGTGATTGGTGTGGGTAAAATACCAATTTATTGATCCCACACATCACTCAGGGGGGGGAGGATCACTGTCAGGGGCTGAGGCAGAGGAGACAAGGTCAGGTCACCTATGAGAGAGGCACCCTTAACCCATTTCATCAGTCTGATGCTCCCCAGACGGGCCTCAAAAGCCTGCGATCAATGATGTTTCGGTAACAGAGGAAACTGAAATAAAAAAATAAATGTTAAGGCTTCTAGTTTTGTTACTGGCATCATCTTTATCTGAACATGTGTTGTGTAAAACTTCCTGTAACATTCAGTATCGCACAATCAGAGGGAAAAATCTTGTTTTACAAAAAAGGTATTCATTTCAGGATGTTTTGTAAATTATTTTTTAGAAATATCAGTGAAAGTAACAATGAAATCCCGCTATTATGTTCAAGACATAATAATATCTTGGCTTAGTGCCAATCAGTGATCTACTAAGGACACACACACACACACACACACACACACACACACACACACACACCCTTCCTCCATCATGAATAAACCATACTGTGTCTATGAGTCATATACCACCCCCACATCCCTCTCTAACCCACTCCCCCTATTCGGAGCTGCGAGAGTAAAAACGCTAATTAACGTGATGGCTAGCTCCAGCTCCTGTCAATAGCTTGTGGGGGCCTCTCACGCAGCCAAGCTCCACTGGTCTCTGGTTTTAGCAGCTCTCTCCCCAGTCGCCATCTCTGGAGGACCGGGGCCCCTCATTCATATTCAGCCCCAGTCGCAGGCACCTGGAAGCAGCCAGCACCAGCACCACCTCCACCCTCTCCACAACCCCCTCAGTGTCTATCACCAGACCCCCATTCGAGCCCACCTGTCAATGCTGGATCCCAACTACTGCGAGTAAAAGATGCCCGAAGAACTCACCCAAACCTCACCCCACACACACACACACACACACACACACACACACACACACACACACACACACACACACACACACACACACACACACACACACACACACACACACACACACACACACACACACACACACACACACACTCTCTCTCTCTGTTTTCTCAAACTAGAATCCAATTGAAACACAAACTGAAAAACTCCATTTAGGAGAAGTGGGAGCTAGAAACTCTATCTAGGAGATGACACAACCCAACTGATGGGTTGAATCACCCAACGGTGGCGAGAGAGAGAGAGAGAGAGAGAGAGAGAGAGAGAGAGAGAGAGAGAGAGAGAGAGAGAGAGAGAGAGAGAGAGAGAGAGCAGAGGGAGGGAGGGGAGCTGCGTGCCTTGGTCGACTAGCTCTGTAACCATGACAACACAGCCGGGAGAGCAAGAAACAGGAACATACAGAATCTGTTTCTGCTGAGACTTGCACATGTGGCACAGTACTGCTTTTCCTCCACGCGTGTGTGTGTGTGTGTGTGTAGGCCCTTATGAAACATACATGCCTGCTGCCTCTCCAACCAAACTCACTCGCCTGACCTAGTCACAGAGTGAGTCACAGCATAAAAGACATTATGGTTGAAACTGAAGCACACAACCCAGTGTTTAGTGGCAGCCTTTCTTCTTCTTCTGTCCCTCGTCAACTACTGAATAAGGCGAGGTAGAGGCTGGGTGCAGTATGAAGAGAAAAAGATAAAATATAAAAAGCAAGAAAGAGCTAAACATTTTCATCCTCAGCCGCTGTTTCTGCCTATTTTCTGTCCCTGTGCCTCTCCGCCGCTCCCCTTCTGCCTGTCTTTTCTCTTTCCTCTTGCTCCCTCTTTCTACAGGCTCAGTCTAACCTCCCCCTCCCCTTTCCTCAAGGGAATAAAGGTCGTAACGCAAATGATTACTCAAACCCGAGTTGCCATAGAAACGCAGTCATGTGACTAGAGCAGGCATGCATAGACCACAACAAAGAGGTGGATCAGGAACCAGCGCTGGGAAGAGCTGTAGCTCGCCTTACTGGTGCCTCAGTGCATTTCACTCAAATTCAAGCTTTTAAAAATAGGCGAGCAGCATGAAACGCAAGGGGGAGAGAAGCAGAAAAACCGACACTCTAAAGAGCTGGGAAGAGAGGCTGTAAGGAATCTAGGCTGTAACACTGCAGTGTGCCATATATTCTACCATTCACTAGCATACCAAGGGTGTGTCCTATTCATCATGTCCTTCTTGAGGCAGAGCTCAGGCGCCAGTTGTCTGGAATTTCTGTGAAATGGCGTCAGTAGTAGAAATGTAGAGGGTGGTGGATTTGAGTGCTTCTAAAATAGGAGTATGGAACCGTAACTTTTTCAGCATGCTACACTTAAATGATTCCTCCTCAAAGCTCAAAGAGCAAGAGCAGCCTGGTGTTAGTGTGAAGCTGTACGGTTACTTGTTGAAGCAGTTCTACTTCCAAATAGATTTGGGTAAACCTTAGATTTGAGAAAAATTATGGCATGTAGAAAAACACATTTCGGAAGAGATTTAAAAGAGGAAAGTATACAGAAAAGTAGGGCAACTTAGGAAGGATCTCTCTATTTTCCAACAAGAAACTAACTTGAAGCTGAACTTATTTTTCCTTAAAGGTTATCTATCTAACAAAAAAACATACAAAAAGCCTTTAATAAGAACTTAAAGAATGAAGTATAATGACTACTTCAAAATCTGCTGAGCACAACAGCCGGTATGTGTCAGTCTAAACGAGGAACCAACACCTGGAGCAGAATGAGAAGGTGGCCTGCCCCAACAGGACTCAGTTATCCTGCATCAAATCCACCCTCGCTGAGATTAGTCCTAGCCCTGGGTGAACCCAGCGACCTGTGACCATCTCCGAGACCAAGAGACACCCCCCAATACACAGAGTCAAACCATCACATTTAACAGTACGAGGGCAAAACAACAACAATGTTATGGGAGATAAATTTGCTCCATGGAAGTCAGCAAAAGTGCAGACTTGTATTGCTTTGATTTTATATGTGTTAGCATTAACATCCATTCATTTTTGCTGAGCTCCATCAGGGCTCACAGAGCAGTAGGACGGGGTACATTTTCTGGTGATGAAGTCACCACATCTGCGGTTATGAACACTGTGTGTTTCAATGTCTACGCTTTTTCTTTTTGCTCTCCCCCACACACACACACTCATACATCTGAATTCAGGCTTGCCTTCACACACCAGAAAACACTCACAGCACGAAGATGTATGGGCAAACACTTAAATACACAATCTAAAGGGGGTGCGAGTGTTACCCCCCCCCCTACCCTTTACTGACTGCTGGGCCTTTCCCTCCAAAGTCCACCTCTGCTCCCACGAGGTTTCAGGCAGCAGCTGAGTGTTCAGTGAGGTCTGCAATCATCCCGTGTCTAGACGATGTCTACTGGTAGACAATGTATACTGAAAGACAAGGAGATGCACATTCTGCACAGGCTCAATGTATAAAAGAGCATTCCCGGGATAGACCACGATGTGTTTGAGTTGGTGACGCAGTGGTTAATAAAAAAGGTTTAGAGCCAGACTGGGAACTCAGCCAACAAGCACTAACATGAATACAAAAGAAGCAGCAATATTTTTGTCCAAATTTAAATAGCAAAATATTTTCTCTTCATGTTTTAGGCTCAGAGCTACAGTGCAGTATTCCAAGTACTGTTATCACTTGATATCCATACAATAACTTTTCTACGTGTGGCTTTAAATGTCCTTGTACTGAATTTTTTCTCCTAAAGTTAGTCCAAGTCCAAGCTTTTATTATCAATACTGCTGCAGCTGGCAAAGATGTCAGGGACGAGTTAAGACCAAGAAGAGAAATACACAATACTTGTTTAACATGGACTTATTTCTTTCGATAATCTATTATTATCGGAAGAAATACGTTTTGAAGTTGCTGCTCATCATGCTTTTTAGCCATGGATGTGTACTTACTTACCTTCTTATTTATTTCTGTATAACTAATGTGTGGTTTTCCTCTATATATTAATGTGTTAGCTAATTCTGTCTTTTTACCTTTTGCTGTAACAAATGTAAATGTCCCTGCTGTGTGGGAATATTAAGGGGTTCCTGATTGTGAATACTATGTAGTTAAGAGAAGAATTTCAAATGAAAAGGGGAACATATCAATAATTTTACACAAAGTTTTCATTTTAGTATACATTAGTTTTAACTATAAAGCAAAAAAGTAATTCTAGAATTTAAGTTTGTAAATATAAAACTTTCTAGTAGACATCACTTTATTCTTGGAATCTTATTTTTATGACAAGAGGATTGGAAGAATATAACTACAACACCAGCAAAAAAGCACAGAAGCTGGAGATACAATTGTTTGCAGGGAAGGAAAAGGCTATGAGAGAACGAGCAGGTGTGGTGGGAAAGACCCAAGGGCTTCAGGGAGAGAATAGATCAATAACTAATTTCAGTACCGAGCTTCACTCGCACTGTTTTCCAATAAATGCTGGATGGAGAGCACTGCCTTAGCCCTCCCCCCACTATCTCTGTTCTATCACCTTCTGCAAGCAGGGATTGGACTCTGTGGAAGAAGGCTGTTTCCCCCCGCTGTTGTGATTGTTGGTTGGATGGATTATGTTCCTACAGCTAGTGTATTGTATAAATGTAATCCAACGTTGCCATTTCCATTACCATGTGTGCTCCATGAGTGCTCCCACAACCACTCCACATATGCCGTCTCTGTAACTTTTTTTTTTTTCCCTGCTGCCTCCTGCAACCCCCTCCCAACCCTCCCTCCCCCTCGCTCGCTCTCTCTCTCTCTCCCCCTCTCTCTCTCCCTCATTCGACCAGGGCCAGTGTTGAGGTTTTGTCAAGAGATTCAGTCAGACAGGAGAGTGAAGCGTGTGTCATGCAGGGCTGCTGCTGCTGCTGCTGAGGCTCTTCTCCTCAGAGGCTGTGACCTAGATAACCAAGAGGAGCTGGAGCGCTTGCAAGCCTTGGAGCCACTCCAGCTTCAGCAATGTCAGGAAGGGGTTAGTTGTGTAACACAATGTCCTATTTAGTTTGCTTGTCTCACACACACACACACACACACACACACACACACACACACACACACACACACACACACACACACACACACACACACACACACACACACACACACACACACACACAACCATGGTTGTTATTCTTTTAGGCGCCGTTTATTTATTACCAAAGATGGGATGTGCAGATTGGGTTTTGTACATAGCAGGAACCAAACCCCACCCCCCCCCAAAAAAAAAAAAAAAAAGAGGAAAGGGCCCCTGTATTCATCTGAATTTAAACATTAGCATTAAGAATGCTTGGTAAAACTTTCCACGCCAGCAGCCACTGCAGACACATTATGTCACAGTGAAACCGTGTCAAAACATCTACAGGCTTCCTGCCGTGTTGGAGCGTTATATTCCTTCTTCTTTTTTTTTTTTTAAGCATTCACTCAACTGATGTGTGCTGTATGAACATGCTAAATATATATAGCAACAATTATTTCACTATAAACACGCAGCCAGTTAGTCTGAGACACACTCAGCGCTGCACTGCCACTACCTGGTCAGCTACAAACTGTTACATGTTGACAGCCATAACAAAAAAAAATGTCAAACTCATATTTGTGGACAGCTTTCAGGACTCTGCTGGTGAGAAACCTGACTGTTTTATTGGTACATTTTTATGTTAAAGCGAGAAAAGCGAGAATATCCACAAATTCCACAATACTCCACCATCATGTTGAGGAGATGAAATATAGATGGAGCCTACCTAAATCTGTGACCCTGCGATCTGAGCTGAGAGAGCAACACTGCCATCTGGTGGATTGTATTGTGTGTTTGCTGTGTGGCAGTTTAATCAGAACAGCAGATTTAGCTACACGCATTACTTTGTGTCTTTAAGTAAACATACACTGGTTGTCTGGTATTTTGGCAGAGAAAACAATGATAAGATTTTAAATAAAGGCCTCAATGGTGCTCAATACTTTTATACAACTACTACAGGCCTTTTCAGTTCTTCAATTTAGATTTTCAGGTAGAGCACAAACTAGTTGGTAGCTTTTATTGTCAGTGCTGGCTCTGTTGGGGCTTGAAGCAGTCCCAGCCAGGTTTAGGGATTGGCTCAGGAAGTATAAAGTCTTTCAGTTTGTCCGGTAACGGTAAAGCTTTCACTCTGTCTTCCAGGGGCCCAGGCTGTAGGTGGCTCCTTATAAATGCCCTACAAAGACTTTGCAGAGCAGGAGGGTTCGCTTCGTGCTCTACTACGCGGCTATGCAGGTCCTTTAGAGCCTGAGCGTAGGGATGCGGGTCCTGACCGGGCACAGGGAGCTTCACTTTCACATGCAGCGCGATGAGGTCTACCCTTGCTAAGTCGAGCAACACCTCAGCTTGCTCCAGCAGCTCTGAGGCGTGGCTTTTATCGGGGCACTTCTGCAGGACTGTGTGGAGGCGGTGGAAAAGGAGGCTGTAACCTGACCAACAGGAGTCGCCGTGATGAGAGCAAACCAAAGACGCTCCGCTCCGAATTAACAGCACTGCCAGAGGGAAGAGCAGGTCAAAGTGCTCCAGGCTCGTTTGCGTCAGGGCATTCAGACAGGAGCTGGGGTCCGCACCGTGAGACAAAAGTAGCCGCGTGGCTTTCAAGCAAAAGTTACCCATCTCAGCAGCATCCTCCACGTCGGCCTCCAGAGCCTCCGTGACCACAAAGACCAAAGAGGACATAGCAGTTTCACCGTCTAAAGAAGCCGCGTTAACGTCAGCACCTGCAGAGAAGAAAGCGTCACACAGAACCATATTTGTGTTATGAACAAATTAAAATAACAAGCAAATGTATCATTAACTATATTTATCAATGATTATTTCTTTAAATTAGTAATTATTTAGGCCCTTAATGAAACTACAAAACAAATCCACTGACATTACTGGTTAAATTGAGCCTTTGCTGCCTAGATTACAAGGCCACTCCAGACATACTGTATAGTAGTTCTATAAAGTTTGTTAACTTTCAAAACAGATCATAATGAGAAAAAAGGAATGAGAAGGAATGGTATAAATCAAGGCAGTGGAGAATGACATAGTTTGACCAACAGTCTGTAGTGTTCTTCTCTTTAAATTAAGATTATTTTGTGGGCTTTTTATAACAGGTTTCCTTGTTGTGAGTCTTTATTCACACTGTAGAGTCACGTATACTGTAATGCAGCTATAACAGCATAAACAAAACATTGCTTTGAGCCGATATGGCTTATCGACAATCAGCAGCAAATAACATGATCGAGCATCTCAATCAATACTAAACAAAGAGAAGCAGGACGTCTCCATATTTGAGAGGCTCAAACTGCATGTCGGGCCATTTGAATGACAAACCTTTATTAAAACATATATATGTATATACAGTATATATATATATATATATATATATATAAATATATATACATACATTATTTTCTATTGATCAACTTCATCATAGCTCTGGACGACTTCCAAAAGTTGAATAAACTGACTTTTAATAAAGTTCCCAATGTGCGTCTTCTTTATGCCGTTGTTCACTATTGTAAATACCTAAAGACAAGAGGTATAGATATAGTATAAATAGAGCAGATCGACAACACCACTACTCTGTCTGTGAAGAAGTGAAAGACTTTGACTGTTAAACATCCTGCAGTTTAAAGTCAGTCAGTCGCTTCATGGCGTAATCACAGGATTGGTTCTGCTCCATTTTCACTTTCGATAAAACTTCTATGTGCGTATTTAAACCTGACAGCCCCTGAGTTTACTTTGATCTCAAAATGCATACAGGTGGGCAGGTGCATACTAACACAAGTTTCTGAAAGTAGTGGTTTGAGTGCGATTCAGTTTGAGAGGGTGTTTGAAAGTGGACAAGAAGGCAAAGGGAAGATGAAGGGTGTTTCACAGTCAGTACCTCTCTGAAGAAGAAGCTCGATGTTCTCTATGTTGTGCACAGTCAGTCCGTCGCTACTTGCAAAAGCATGGAGCAAAGGTGTTTTTCCTTTAGGGAAGAAACCAAAACAATCCGGTGTGAGAAGGAACCAGGGAAAGAATAAATATATTTGAATAAGGCCAGGCAAGGTTAATTTACCATGTTTATCCCATGCATTGACATCAGCACCGAGCTCCAGCAGGACGAGCAAGCAGGGCAGCCTCTCCGACTCCTCACTGGCAAGATCCAAAGGACTGCTCTCATGGATCTACAAAGTTACATCTATATTACACATACAATGCTACAGAAAGATAAGCATGATACTATGAGAACAAATAGGACTTAAATCATCCAGAGTTGCCTCACCCTGTCTCTCTTTTCAACGTCTGCTCCGTGTCTGACCAGCAGCTTCACCATGTCTGGTTTGTTCCTCAAAACTGCCATATGGAGAGGATTGTAGTAGGATACTGGGTCTGGATAGAAGAACAGAAATTAATATTAAACAAATGGAGTCTTTATCACAGATTAAGATTTCTGACAATGATACAATTTAATGGTATGTTTTTTGTTGTTGTGTATTTCCTTGTGTTTTATTTATTTACTTAGAGCTTCAGATGCAGCGTGTGTGATGACAAACTGGTGACTGAGTGTTTTCTCAAGCTGTTGTTGGTGTCAGACTCTCGCCCGCTGTATCCCACAGCAATCCAGTATAAAAGCAGATTATAAACCAACGTTTATTCTAAATTTTACATTTAACAGCACAGTACTCATTACATGTATCTATAGATTATTGACAGTTTCTGTAACTATGATCAAAGTCCAGATTATTAAATGTCAAAATACACTCTAGTCCGCCCATCTGGTTAGTATGGTTTATTTTTGCTGATTTGAAAGCTGTCAATTACACTTTGCTGCTCTCTCTCAACCTGTTAGTCAATTTATGATTATTTTTGCTTCGGTTCAGACCAAATAACCATTCTATTGGTACCAAAGAACCTTCAGTGCCAATTACCTGTCTTATAACTATCTTTACTATCATACGCTTTGGCTACAGGCCTCTCAGATAGTTAGCATAAACTATTTTAAAACATCAAGGCACGACAACCTAAAAATAGAGAAGCTTGAACATACTTGCTTGCTATGTGGGAGAATTTGTCACTGTTAACATTCCGGAAAAAGGCATTCAATATAAGTAAAAGATGAATGAAGCAGCCTCTGCCAGGAACCTCTAATTATGTCCCAGGGGAAAGACATTCTTGCTACCACCAGAGGTCACCACAGCAGAGTCTGACACGCTGGCAGATTCTGTCACAGCCTTAAGACATGCAGCTCTTTCCACTGCAATTTGCAAAAGGGAAACTTGTTCCCTTCAGTGTATATGGACAACAACTTGTTCAATTTTAAATCATGCAATCCTTGTGTAACATTGAAAATGACCGCGACACTTAGGTCCCATACTTCAAACACTCATTACATTTTCTCTATGAATTCAGGTGAAATACTGTTGTGCATGTGAAAGAGACTCCAGATCACCTATTAAAACTGCAGCAAGATGAAAGCTATTGTAGCTTCTAGCCAACAAAGCAAAACAAACAACTGATCAGTAAGCCTACTACTATAAATGATATACGATAAGATGATACTTTATTGTTAGATCAAGTCTGAAATCTTTCTTGCATCACAGCAGCAACAGATATACCTTTTGTTACAGAAACAAGTCGAAGATAATTTTTGTGAAAGTAAGGCACTTCATTTGTCAAGAGAAAATATATATTATGTTTAAAATAATCAAAAATGACTACTGAAATTGGTATATATATATATATATATATATATATATATCATTTAAACCAGCCTTTGCACAGTTTGAAATGCAGAATTGATCATTTATCATTAGGGTCAGTGTGCTCTGATAGTGTTATTTAGGGTTGTCTGGCTGGCTACTCTATTTATTTGCAATTTTATTTTAGTAAAAGAAAGTGTACAATTAATTTACAGCCCACAAAAGAAGCGATATCTTACCCTCAAAGTTTAGATCAGCTCCATAGCGTAGAAGGATTTCAGCTGCGTTCACCAGTCCATGCTCTGCTACCTTAGACAGAGCACAGCTGATACCTTCCACAAACACTTCTGAATGGGACTCGCGCTCCAGAAGCTCCACCAGAGAGCTGGACTCACCCTCAGGGCTTCTGACTCTGGACACGGGAGCAGAAGGTGTACTGTTTTATTAAAACTGTATGCAAAGCTTCCAGATCATATATGCATTGTGTACCAGCAGAGGTTATGACATTATAACTGGAGTAGAACAAACTGATACACACACAATTGAACATTAAAAATAACTACCTTTTACTGTTATGCATCTGATGAGGATAAATTGGATTTAACCTTGAAAAACATATTATTGGCTTTCTGAAAGAGCTCAATGAACATACTGGAAATAAAATGTGCTCAAAACTGAGGGATGAGACAATAACGTTTTTAATTTTTTCGCAAATTACAATAAAATACACCGACCATAAATTCAGGGTGATACCATGATCTGGGTAATCAGGAATATCCTCACAATTGACTTGAAAAAGCAGTTTGGGTTGCTATCATGTTAGAAAATATACTATAATACTACTACTACTACTACTACTAATAATAATAATAATAATAATAATAATAATAATAATAATAATAATAATAATAATAATAATAATAATAATAATAATAATAATAATAGAAAGAACTGCTTAATTGTGCTGCTACAATGGGATATGTAAGGAAAATAAAAACATACAATGTAGTCAAGCTGGAGTTTCATCTGCCTCCTGATCACTGCCGGCCAGTCCCTTTTTCTGAGTCTGACACTTCATCTTTATCCCTCACACTCATTTCTTCTTTTTCACTAATGTCCTCATCTCCTCCTGGCTTTCTCCTGCTCTGACCTTCCTGGTCTCTTGAGCTCCAGTGTGTTTTTTTTCCTTTTCCTCTTTCTATTTGTCCTGATCACTTCTCAGATGTCTTTTATTTGTTAAACAAAATGTAAGTGTAGTGGGGTGCTTGGGAATGCAGCTCAGGGCCTGACTCCTCCCCCCAACCACTCCCCTAATTAGGGCACAGTATAAATTACACCTGATGCAATTGTTCTTTCCTTTTGCTCTGCTGTCATGGTCGGTGGTGCAGTTTGTCCGGTGACTCTTTCTTCCTGTGGTTCACCGGCTGCTGTTTTTGTGTATGCCAGTTGCTGTTTTTGGCTAGTCCAGTTTAGTTTGAGTTAGTTTTTTTGTTTAGCCAACTGGGATAACCCCTTTGTTTGTTCAACCTTGTTTTCAGTTATTTCTTATTTCCGTTAGTAAAGCTCAGTGCCAGTCATTGGGGGGGTAGTCACCCTCACTATTTGTGGTGGTGAAGATCACCGGGGAGCACGAGTGAGGAACTGTTTGCTCGGTGTGGTTTGCTGTGGCTGCACATGGTGAGTATTTGGTTGCACCCTAGTGTCACGAGAAGTAGCCTGCCACCCCATTAACTGGCCTCAGCTCACTTTAGATTTAGTTTTTTTTAAATAGACTTTTAAATGTTACATTTTAGATAAAGATGTTAATCCCATTGTATAATAAAGATCATTTTGAAACTGAGTAATTGTTGTCTTATAATCCATTATTTTGTCTTCCAGCACCGTTTTCCTAAGTTTCCTTTTGATTTACAATTAATAGAAGTTACTTTATTCTGAAACACCTCTCTGCCCCTCAGTCCTGAACCTGTGTCCTACTCTTTTTATGTTTATATCCTGGGGTGCAAGTCCCCAGGTGGCGTTGTCGGTCCATCCCATTTAAATTTAACCACACCACCCCGCCACATAAGGTAAAGTGTTTCCAGGATGTGTTAAGCATAATTAGTTTATATAATTACGTGACTTGCAACTACTTTGACCAGGATAATCGTGAACACAAATGTGTATATCGTCCTCTGCCTACAGCTATTCAAAAATAATATAAATGTGACTTCAGCTTTACCTGTCCTCGTGACTTCCGCCTCCTTCCTGAAGTACAACCACAGCCATAACAGCATCAACGAGCGGCTTGTACTCGTAAATGATCCTACGAAACCCATGGAGGAAAGGCATGGCTCCTCCGCTCAACACACTTTAGTAAGTCGAAACCTAAAAAACAAAATACAACAGTATACAACTCATATCAGAGACTTAATTTCAGATAACTCCCCTAATGATTTATCGATGAAACCCATGTATTGGTTGAAAATAGGAGACAATTCACTCATTTTCTACGTCAGATGCTTTGCTACTCTGTGCATAGCATTTCACCCTCACCTTCTCAAAAAGTTATATTGTAGCCAGCTAATTTAGCATGCACATGTAAAACGTCCCAGTCACTTCTAGCATTAGTAGCTACGTTAAATGCATCGCTCATGTATTTGCTTAATTGTGACTGAAAGTGTTCGGGGAAATGATCTAAATTGTAAAAACACTCACTGATAACTTTAGTCCAGCCAGTCGTTTCCCTTGGTTCAAAACAGGAAGCTTGTCCTGCACGCCCAAATGGGTCCGACACTGTTTTCATTCCCCTTTGAAGCAAAAAGTGTGCAACAAAGGTTCCACTTTACGCTCTTTCCTCAAACGATGGCTAATCTTTTCTGCACTAAACAAACACTGTCAAGTTTACTGCTTGAGAAACAGAAAGACAAATGAATGAGGAAGAATATATACATCTGCAGTGTTACTACAGTTTTTATTAAATAATGAGAGGCATTGGGAAGCGGATGTTATTTTCTTTTTTGTGAACAGTACTTTCTAATTGACCCCGTTTTTCTTAAGTTTATCAGCTATTTTAATCAAAGCGATCACGTTATATTAAAGAGTCTCTATTCTGAGTATTTGGGCAGAACATTTATACAGATATAGTTGTTGCTGTGGGTGGTTTGGGTTTGCTTAGCTGATACTGCTCTCCTGTGGGCTTGCATCAATATGATAGGTGATAGACTTCTTCTTGCAGTCCAACCATAATGGCTAACCTTTCCTGCACTAAACGAAATATGTCCAGTTTACTACTTAAAAAAGAGAAAGACGAATACATGAAAAATAAAACCTAAATCTGGGCAGTTACTGGGTTTTTAATTGAATAATGTGAAAGATTGTCCAGCAGTGGCTCAGTCAGTAGGGGCTTGGACTGGGAATCGTAGGGTCGCCGGTTCAAGTCCCCAAACAGACACGAAATATGGAAGGTGGACTGCTACTTCGAGAGGTCCCAGTTCACCTCCTAGGCCCTGCTGTGGTGCCCTTGAGCAAGGCACCGGACACCTCCAATCCCCCCTCCCCATTGCTCCCCGGGCGCTGCACGATAGCTGCCCACTGCTCCTAGTACTAGGATGGGTTAAATGCAGAGGACTAATTTCACTGTGTGTGCTCTGCTGTGTGCATGTATGTGACTAATAAAGAGGGTTTCATCCTCCGATTCTATCTTCTAAGATTGGGAATCTGATGGTATTTAGTTAAAACATACACACCGTCTTTCATCAAAACTACTGTAGTTGCTGTGGGTGGTTTGTTTTTGCTAAGATGATACTGCTCTCATGTGGAGGCTTGAATCATGATATGCAAGAATTTCAAAAAACAAGTACACATTGAAGATGAGACATATTGTCAGCATATCATTTACATTGTGGTGGTAATCTTGGATAATTACAAATAATAAATCAGGACACAGCCCAGGCTTTTAAAAAAAAACGTTCTCTTCCAAACAACCATCCCAATACATAACATACAACATATGTCCGACCAAATGAAGTTCCCTTGTAAGTAATTCAGTAAGTAATTCGGCAAGTTTCATCTTTAAAATCTATACTACCCTTTGTTGTGTCTGAAACCTTCTGTCATGCAGTTGACTAACCATAATAACCAACCCTTTTTCATTTTGTCTACTTCTTCAGAGATCAATTCATTGATAAGCATTATGAAATTTCAATTTGATGTTCTTTCTAACAAATATGACTAGGGAAATGGTTTAGCGACGACACATCACTTCCTACGTTTTCCTTGTCCATATGGCACATTAGTCTAAGACAACAGCTTTCAGATATTTTTTTTTTTTTGACAACTACTCCATTTTGCTGACAGCATCTGGTTGGTTACAGTCGCCTTTGTCCTGTTTAGCAAGCAATCCCCTGCTGTGTCTGGCTTTGGTGACAGATGGCTCGCTTTGAGAGACGTGGAGGAGTGCTTTCTTACAAAACATGTCATTTTTAACTTATCTGTGAGTCTGATTTTCAACACAGCATATGTTAAGTGCATTTTAACATAACGTGTGGTTGCTGACACACTGTACCGAGGAAGACGCGTACAAATCGTTAAAATCCCATTTATTAAAGAGTGTGTGATCTCATATAAAACAGGTAAATGATATGACAACATATACTATATATATAAAATAAAATATCAATGTTTTGCAAAATATGTGTTCAAATATTGTTAGAAACCTAATAAATAAAAAAGATAGACATCCATTTATTTGACTGCAGTTGTGTGTGATTAAATACAGTATGATGTATGACTGCTGAACAGAAAATGGTTGATTTTAAACTCTGTCTTTAGGTGGCAGCAATGCACCACAGCTTTACACCCCTCCACTGTGAGCTTGGAATCAATGCTACACATCTGGTATTGTAAACTCATGCTTGAGTGCACAGTTTACTCATGCATTGAGACAAACATAAACCATCATGTTAATGTAGATATGGGCAGAATTAATAACAAACAGCTCTGAGAGAATCAGTTTTCCTTACCAAGAGCCCCTCCTCTGAAGTGGAAAACAGAATTGCAGTAATTTAATCAAGGCTTGATCAATTTTCATTGTGTCAATGCCAAGAAAATTATTATTTTTACTCTCAACACATCCAATCAATATAGCTTTGTTCCCTGAACGCATGGCAGCCTACCCAGAGTCCTAATGTGGCTAAAATGTCTTTTGTTATTTTCCAAACACGCTCAATTTACCCATGATTTTGGAGCCATGTGCTCATGAATAATCTACTTTATCTCTCCTTTTACAAATCTGCCAGTGATTAGTGCTTAATTCTTTGTGCACACACCTGTCTGGATTTCCCCGATGAAGCAGACAATCTCTCTTTTCCACTCTGAGATTAATTTGTACCTTTGCCACCATGTGGTCACAGGAGCATACTGTGCCTTGTCAGACAACAGCAACAGTAGGTGGTGAAACACATCCTGTGCTTGGCCATGACAATGAAAGAAATAACTCCCCGCTGCAGGGCCCCTCTTTCCAGTATAGCATTAGCATAAATGCAGCTAATTGAGTAAGATTAGGAACATCACTGTGCCACAGCAAGTGTCAATGTTGTCACAGCATTGCATTTTAAGTGCCTGTAGCCATCAAAACACAACATTTGAAATAGCTTTAAAAAATCTTCTGTTATCTGTGATCTAAAACAAAACAACTTTCCCTTCGATACAGCAGTATAACCTCTATAACATAATACTATATGTGGTAAAATAACAAAGAGAGATTATGGGTATTAAAGAGTGATGGTGATAGTTGAGAGCAAAGCTTTTCGAAAATATTACCCTCTTTGCCGTTTGTGTCCTTTTCTTTCCATCTAATTTTAAGCGGGATTGGTAGGATGGAGGCAAAGAGGGAAGATAACTGTGGTTCCATTCCTATACCCCTTACAAGTAAATTGGCTCTTTATCAAATTTAGTTCCTATCTATCACTACAAAGAACGGTATCGAAATTACTTTGTTGGCCACAAATCGCTGGCAATAGATTGAGCCTCGGTTGAAACAAGGCCATCATTTATCTGGTTCACATTTCCTCCTGAGGTTAGAGGGAGCAAGACACACTAAGACTTTTATTTGTTCCATGGGTGATAGATCTAACCTCCCTGAATCTTTGATTACCAGATTACCACAAGTAAAATAAGAATCTATAAAAAATGTAAACCTGTTGGTGCCCTGTGAGATTCTCTCTGTTTCTCACCAATAGTGTTGTCAAGGGAGCTGGAGAAATACGGAGTTCTTCCAACACTGAGGAGATTTACCCAGTTACAACGTATACTGGGTTATGCAAAGCTCTATAGTTCGTCCCAGGAGGCTGATGCATAAAAGAGAGGTTAATTACCGGGGATAAAAAGTACTTATAGATGTAATAAAGTGGAACACACAGAACTCTTCAGCTCCGGAAAAAGCTACACTCTCTGAGGTGAAAGGTGACAGAATACCAGCGGTGAAGGTGAATGTGGAGGCAGTGAATGATAATAGAGTGGCAGCGTATTGTGGTTTGGTTTCCCTCAGTTCCATACCGAGAGCTGGAATTATCAGACCAGCAGGTCTGGGCCTAATATCCTTTTGTGTTGGCAGCGTATTGCCGAGTGAAGATTGTGGATGGAAATAATCAGCCCTTTTAAAGGTCAGGGGAAGTTAAGCACACCCAAAGTCGACCATGACATATTCTAACTGATAAGGAATAACTGTCTGTGTAAGGAAGAATGAGGAGAGTTCACCTTGTCCCGTTTATGCTATCATGATTACTCAACTGTCAGTCAAATATAATGGCACATATGCAGTCGACCCCAACCACAACTATAGGAAACTCTGGCTTACCCTGGCTAACATACATTGAGGCAAGGAGAGAAATATATGGAAATACTTTTAGTGTTGTCATTATAGTTTGATAGCATCTTCACTGTGTTTTAGCATAGTAGTACGTCACAAAGTATTAGTATACATTTCACAGGGAGTGAGAGATGTAATCACAATCAACATCGCAATGATTTCTTTCATTTAACCTGCAGCAGAAACATGCTATATAGGTTTGAAGGAGATGGCTAATATGTTAGGCGTGTTTGCTTTTCAAAATATGCACGACATGAGCATTTGTTTGGACTAATGTTTCTGCTGTTTCTGGCTATTTAACTGTAAAATGTTAACTAGCTTGTTGCTAATGTTGCCTGTGTAGCATACAGTTGGTTGATAGAGCTATTTTGTACTGAAAACAGCTGTTAGCTAAAAAGCTAAAAAAATAATAATTCAGTTTTGGACTGAAACCAAAACAAGGAGCTGAAACACTGAGTAGTAGAGCAGCCTGTTCATCACCATAAGTAGTCGTCATATGATCCATTTAAAGGGATCGTTTTATATTGTGGGCAGCCACGCAAATGAAGACTCCAAGAGTTTAATGCTCTCAGACATTTCAACTGTCTTTTTGTAAGAACAATAATGCATGTTAATTAGATAACTTTATAGCAGCTGGTATGCAGGTTTTGTGAGCATTGGACAGAGGCTCTCTGTTTCTCCTTCTTCCAGTCTTCTTGTTGTTTGAAGCTTCATATTTATTTGACAGATATGAAAGTTTTTCTTATCTAATTATTTACCAGAAAGGGATTAAGTAGGAAAGGATTTCTTCCACTGCCTGACTAAAACCCCCTCTTCTAATTATATACAGAGTAATTAAACTGTTTACATCTTGCTTATGGAAAGGGTCTAGTGTTGTCTACAGTATAGATCAGGCAGAAAAAATAAAGGACAAACCATTTGGGAGCAGTGACTTACAGCATTCGGGGCCATAGGAAGGTCACTCTTTGCCTTCCCCCAGGGCATCAGTCTTGAAAACAGAGTGACAGCCCGAGAGAGGCTGATAAGTAAATACAGTTTTTAATGGGCTGTGAATGGCTGGTGGTAATCTGCGCAGGCCGGGAGTGGGCAAGGCACAGAGGGCGACAGGGCATTCTGCAGCGGTTATTATTAATGCTATCATAGATCAGATAGGCCAGGGGAGGAGAATGAAAGGTGTGATGAATTTGGGGCGCCCTGTCTACCAACTTACTGGAGGACAGGCTACTGAGGCTGGTTAAGGTCATATATGAAGGATACCACCAAAGAAGACACAAGGGACGATTCATTATGTATAATACAGAGGAAAGGATAGTATATACCCCCGAGACCTATAGGCCTACCGAAGGTCACCGGGTGACACTGAGTTAGTTCAAAAACACAGCCCATAGTGTGTTTCTTTTAACCCATATGGTATTCGTAATATATGAATATGCCTAAATAAACTATGTACTTTTATAAACTTATTACTAGCATTTGATTTTTGTAATTTTTTGGGGAAATCTGTGCCCTTACACAAACTAAAGTGCCAAAAGTGAAATCTATTGATTGTTGTCTGGATGTTAAAATGCAATGTGTGTTTGTATGTTCGAGTCTGACATTTCAGACGTGGGCCTATTTTCAATGTATGAAAGCGTCCAGATCTGTTTCAAGACATCAAAGACTTGAGACCTTTTTCCAGACATCAAAGTCTCAAAACCCATCCTCGGAGAGGTCTGCGGACCTTAACGTCACACATGTGTAGACACACACACTTGTTTTGCCCAAGCTGCTCTACCTGGTTTTATAACTCCCACATGTTTGTGTCTTATGTTATTTAGGAGAAAGATTGATGTCTTGTGACTTTTTAGAGGAATAAAGCAAATGGACTTACCATGTGCGGGACTGAGAGGGTTTCTGCTGCTGTTTTTAATGACTTGCAGCTACAGACGATATAACCCAAGCAACTTAGGCTCTGTCTGGTTTCCCCCTCTGATTTCCAGCTGTTGAATGGACCTCAGTGTAGCGTGGGCTTCAAGGGATTTGTTTGAGTGTCAGACTATAGACAGACTGCTTTTGGACAGCTACCAGCTTTTGTGAGAGTGATGTTCCAGCCCAGCCATTACAGCTAGGGAAGTGACTGCTCTACATCAACACTTTTTGCACCCCCCACATGTAATGCTTTTTGCAGCTGTACAAAAGTGGATTTGGTTCCACGATCAAATTGCACATTCACAAGGAAGAAAAAGCAAGGCTCCTTAAGGGTGAAAAGGGAATTTGAAGTCACCTAGAAAGGATGCATTAACATTAGGACTGTAATTATGATTTAGTGGTCAAAAGGATTCAAAACACTCACCTTTGCAAACATCTAATTGAAGTAGTATCCACACTCTATCTGTGTGAATGTAAGAAGTGCTCTGCATGATTCCCTTTCTCAGTTGACAGGCCTTTTCAGACATAAATGCTGCATATAGGGTCCAAAGTATAGGCTGTGATACCACTTTCAGGCCACATCTGTTTTGCTAATGTACTGTACTTTTGCTTGGCTTGTCAATTGTGATACACTGACTGACAGCATATAAGATGACAAGTGCCTTCAAGCTATATGCTTGACACTTAAATATATACTATACTGCTGTAAGAAATGTTTGTTGTACCTGTAGTCACAGTATGCACTGATATTCGCAAATTAAGTGTTATTACACTAGATACAATACAACACAGATATTCAATACACTGTAGAAGGTTATTTAAAATGTGGTCGGTTTCATTTTTGATTAAATAACATGGCTATACTTTGTAAAATCAATTATATCTAAAAAGATAATAAGAGTCTTACTTAAAATCAATAGGACAAAAAGAGCTAATGTAAGGTCTTGCTTCACAGTGATCATAGCGTTGGCAGACCAGCAGAGCAATAAAAACAAACACCCATGAAAAGCATGATTGGACTTGTGGTTGACTCATCTGATATTTCTGTAATTAGCATTCATGAATCTTTCTTTATCTTTCATTCTAACACCATCTGGCCTACACAGAAAAAAAAACTTGATCTGGCTCACAGTTTTTAATCAATTCCTAGATCACAGTAATAAACAATAACTCATTTTCTGGGCAGAATTAGTTTTAAAGAATTTGTCAGAGGCAACAATGAAGTTATCCATCACAACATATTATTTTAAACTAAGAAACGGCAAACAGGCCCGTAGTCACTTTAAAAAGATATTCATGATGTTTCATCAGAGATTATTTTGTAGTAGAGCCATAGTTTGCTCGGTTAAGGCAATAATTCATGTTCATTGGATATCATTACTTTATGTAAAGGGCTTGTAATCTTCACGTAGTCTGCTATAGAATAGGCTGCTATAAGCTTCACATATTCAAAATGCATGCTGAGATAGAGCATCTGTCCTCAAGAACAAGATAATAAAATAGCTGCACAAAGGAAGAAGTCAACATGGAAGAAGGGCTGTAGAAACTCAGTATTCGGCCCCACAGTCAGAAATGAACACTATAGAGACTGAGAACTCACTAACATGTTTTTTTTTCTAAAATGTGTGATTTTAGTCTCCCAATAATCATTGCTTTCTAACTAGATTTGCATGGTTCCCACATTGTGAAATGATTCTGTCCTCCACCACACTTGAGCAGCTCTGTTCAGTTCGCTTGCCCTGCCACACGGGGTCACTAGTGCCTGTCGAGTAGAGCAATCATGCGACCAGTTCTTCGACATGTACGATAACAACTTTTAAAGTCATTATTATCGTCCACAGAGGGCAACCGTATCGGTGGAGAAGTGTGAGGCATTTTGTAAGGAGAAAACTATTTGACTTTGTAAGCAATGCTTCTTATATGAAGATAAACTGCATTTCAGTGGTCTGCTTTTGGAGTTGAATATGAATTCAATTATTAAAAGTGTTGAATATAGAATATGTATGCATATTGTCACCACTACCTGTGTAGAATAGTGTGTTGCTGGAGCGCCACACGCCTCCCGATGTGTGCCATTGCCAGCTTCTGTCACTGCTTTCTTCTCCTCAGCTTCTCTCGACGCGCATTGGACGGTTCACAGTGCGTAAGCTCCACTGAAACTGTAGCCTATCGCCTGTCTACATAAACATCGAAAGATGGAGGCTTGAAACCGGACTTTCGCTGAATATTTGAGCCACTTGGTGCCAAACTGTAATTAGAAGTGGCAGCTTGGCTCGAGATCGGACCTCTGCGCGTGCTGCTGCTGCTGGAGTTGCGCTCAGGACTTGCCTGGGTGTGGATGTACGCTGACCCATGTTGCTATTTGAACTTCTTTACTGTTATATATTATACCATACATGATGGTGTGCGGTAACTGCTTCTATTCGTCCACAAGTGTCGGACTTTACGCACTGCATAGCAGCCAACTTCAGGTGACTGGTGGTGCGGAGGATGCAGAGCAGACAAACTGAGGACAAGGGACTGAATCCGTTTTCAGTCCAGCTGTTTCTGGAGAAAATCGTTTTGGAGTTTACTGAGATCCTTTTGAAGATGTATCAATATAGATGTTTTCCCTGGGTTTAGGCAATTTATCAGACATAACCTTCTTTCTTTTCGGAAAATGCTTCAAAGAGTGATGCAAAGCTCCGCGCAAGTTCTTTCTCTTCAGTTCCTGTTTTTTCCAGACAAAAACAAGTAGACAGGACTCGAGTGAAAACGCTTTAGAATTTGTTTTCCCACACAGTGTGCTTTTCTAGCCCCTGAAAATGACTGGAAGAGGCATAGCGATTTTATCATAAAAAATGCTTTTGCAGTTTTTATGCGATGCTACAACTTGGATTTTCTTCTTTTGAATTTAGCCAATTTGGCTCCCATACATTCTTTTAAGGGGATACTCGTTTGCCTAACGACTCAAAGAAACATGTTGCATATCCTTGCGCTTCATTCGGCGGTGTTACTTTTTGGAGGTAAGCACAAAGTCAGTCAATTTACCTTGTGTGTTCTAGTCCACTGTTTCAACTGAATAAATGTGTTTTTTTTTTTTTTTACAAAGAATATGCACATGGACATGATGAAGTTGAAAACAAATTGTAGCCGACACAAGTTCATGCCAGGTATAAGGGACACATTGTACCTGAGACACGGGCTGCAGTAATCACTGAGGTTGTCAATCTGCTCTATCACATCTGAATAGGTACCACACAGTGTTCGTATCTGTTTAAGTATACATGATGTTTTATAAAACCCCACTGCACCTGTACTACATGCCCAGAGCAGCTCTGGCCTTAAATAACATTTATCTCATGAATATTTCATTATGACAGGGATCCTCTTGTGTAACTGAAACATCGTGGTTTTATTACATCTCGGCTTGTCAGGTTATTACATCAAAATTCATCTCAAAGCCAATGATTATTTTATGGGAACAGTTACAGAGACCTGCATACATCTTCAGAGCACACATCACAACATGACCATAAACAGGCAATCGATGGACAGATATATTTTGTTTTGAGGACTTTCTCTCTATATGACTTCCTGCCAAAACAATGACAATACACATTTGCACACCACCTTGCATGCTTTCTTTTTGCTTTCTAAAATATGTCCTGTTGACTATTGTGAATATTTTCTATGGATAACACCTGCCATTCTTATCAAGCAGATATAACTTTAGACATTATGTCTTTAATTTTAAAGAAGTATTTGGAGCTGCACATGTTCTATCCTCTGTAATGGAAAATATATTTACTGTTCATTGACCATGTCTTGTTTGCCTTTACTGCGTTGAGGCCAAACCTCATCATTATGTTCATGTTAAACAGCCCAACGCCAGTCATGTATCAGTTATTGTAAGAAAAACAACTATTATTCCCCTACAGCATTTAGAGGTCAGAAAGTTTAATGCTCAATACTCAAACTGCATCTCGTATATCCATTGTGCTCGTACACCTTGATTAGGCATCACTCTCACAGCTCTGAGGATGTCTCTTGTTTGACAGCATCTCTATGATGATGCTGACTCACTGGCTTGAAGTGAATAGTAATGATGTTTGCCATATGCCAAGGCCTTCTCAGTAACCATACACAGTATGATCCTAATTGAGCATTGTGTGTCATAAAACTGCAGGACACAGCTTCTCACTGTGAATAGTGATGAAAATTGATAACACACTCCAGGAAATGAGAGGATCAAACCTGTACTAGGAAAATGCCTGCACAGCATAATCGAGCCGTGATTAGGGAGGGGAAACTTCTCGTACCGTGGTGTGACTGTGACCAGACCCTTTGTTTGGAAAAGCAGACATTTAATCAGGACAGACTTAATAGACCTAAGATCTTGCATTAAAATATGTTGAATAGAATGTCATACTGAAACATGATAAAGATTACACTTTTTAAGTTTTTATTGAACTGGCTTAATTTCTTATGGCCTATTTTAATCTGTCCTCTCTATTAAGCGTAGCTGCTAGGTGTTTTCCAGCAAGACACCTTGCTGGGATTCCTGAGTGCAATATCCAATCTTCCCTCCCTTCGTCTTATCCTTAAGCTTAACAAGATCCAAAAGGGGATCAAGCAAGGATAGCCTTCAGTCTACATCTTTAAGCACTAAGCACACAGCCCATGCTGTCTCTGGTCCCAGCTATGTGTCTGTCCTCTTGCTTTTGTATCCCCGTCAAGAGATTGGGCTTGTCGTAGGATTTTTTGGAACACCAACATTTTATCAGCTGAACAGAGATTCTGTGGCTCTCTCTCAGCAGAGTTTTTGTGTAGTCGGCCTCAGAAAGATCCACTGCTGTGGTCCTGCGTCCCGGTGCAGTGGCACACATCCAGCTCCTCCTCTTTTGCCCCTGGCAGTCTTTAAACCTTGCTACTCATGTCCTTGATGAAGCATACCAAGAAATGAGAGAGAGGTGACATCCTGCATTTATCTTTAATAGAAAAAGGATAATATGACTCACATTAATGGACTCTTAGTTATTTGTATGAGAGGTGAGTTCAGTATAACATCTCAATGACTATGAAAAGCATTCAGCTGAAAGCACATACTGAAAGACTGTCTTCTTGCATTGAGACTAACAAACAGTATAGAAAGTTTTTGTTGGCATCCTGTTCTGTGTCTGTTTCTCATTGTTGTAGGTTTTACAATCAACATTTTAATGTATTAAATAAGAGGGTGATTTTATATTTGACTTTAGTCCTAGTCCTAGTGTTTCATCGTACAGGAAGATTGCAGGAAATGTCATTTAGAGAACACTTATAATCTGTTTCAAACCCTTAAAAGCTCATCATTTATACATTTATAAGAAGCATCTGGTTGATATAATTTTGCTGAGTCTCTGTCTTGAGTGAGCTTGCTTTGGAACATGTCCTGTAATATAATTTTGCTGGTTTGTTGGCCTTAGCTCAGTTATAGCGTTTATTTACAGATCAGAGCACATCAAAAGACACAGAATAAGTCCCTGGCTTGGTGGTGTTCTTATCAAGGCTATCTTTCAGCTGTGCTTTGAGCACACTGTGGTTCACATTTTTGATTTGTGAGGGAGGACACTGATAAAAAGAGGCAGATTTTTCTCTTCCCTCAAATCCAATTTTGGCATGGCTTGGGTGTTCTCTTCATGGAGGGAGAAAGGAAAAGAGAATCTCAGCAGCAGCAGGATGCACGCTGGGTTTTGGACATGTCTGCTTTGTAATTACCTTCCATCACAAATGTTTTACGCCATCAGTTTGTCTGCCAAACTGCGCACCTTTTTGTTTGTTTAATGACCGTTTTATGGAACACACTGAGTAGGTGGACTCTTATTTAAATCCCTTGTACTGCTCTTTCGTGCTTATTATACTTAAAGTGTGTGTGGGAGGTGTACATTGTAGCTTTCCAATCAGTGAGTCAAAAGAGGGGTTCTGCCCCCATAAATTCATGTATCATCAGTGTAATGTCCTTTAATATTCCCATGAAGCACATCTGCCCTATGTTAATTGGCTCTGTATAACTGCAGTGATCTTACATTCAATTTAATCAAGTTTCACGATTAGAGAATGTGAATGAAGGAAATCTTTAAAGGGAGGGGTTGGTAGTGTGTGTGTGTGTGTGTGTGTGTGTGTGTGTGTGTGTGTGTGTGTGTGTGTGTGTGTGTGTGTGTGTGTGTGTGTGTGTGTGTGTGTGTGTGTGTGTGTGTGTGTGTGTGTGTGTGTGTGTGTGTGTGTGTGTGTGTGTGTGTGTGTGTGTGTGTGTGTGTGTGCGTGCGTGGGGCAGGCATTGTAATAATTGACAAACATGCTGATGCCGTGTTTGTGTGTTCACTCATCAGTGGACAGTCGTGTCTTATCAGAAGACTTCACCCTCATAAATCTGTTCTCAGCCAGACTGTGTGCTCCAGCCGTGCTGCGTCTGCAACAGAGGGAAAGCACCAGAGAACACCAGCTTGTCTCAGGCTGCCGCTGTTTACAACTCATACTTTACTGTAAATTATTGTTACTCATGAACTGGGGCTGCACTGGAAATTTTAATTCAGAATTGCAACTTCCAGATTTCCAGATTTGGGACCTGTGTTTTCAAAATCTTGTTTTGTAGTTGGAAAAAAAGACAGAAAGCCTTCAGCAGTTCTGAGACTTTTCTGCCCAATGAAGAGGCTTGTATTCAGATGTTTAGCAGGCAATTTAGCATGCTAAGATTGAATTATTACAAATCAATGCTCCACTAACATTAGTTATGTCATATGTTTTGCAGATGTTTGATCATAAACCAACCGAAGTATTGGAGAAATGTATATTCTGACCTGATGGTGGCACTAGTAGAAAAGTCAAAATGTCATTGTAAATCATCAAATACTTTTTGAGACGTTTTACTCAAAACTAAAAATGTCAGCTTAATTGAGGTGCTAGAAGAAAAGTCTAGGGATCAAATCAGTAAGGATTCATCCTCTGGGGACTCGCAATGTCAATGACAAAATGTGTTCGGGCCATATGATGCTTGGTTGGGTTCGCATGAGCTTGCTTGGTGGTCTTTGATACAAACTCAGAGCTTATAACTAGAGAGATATGAGGGTTTTCCTTCAGAAAACTTGTCTTGAACAGAGATTTAACATTTTTCTAGGCCAAAAACTATTACTACTTGAAAGTATATCTGGGACGCCCTGATATATATCCCTTGGAACAATGTAACGTAGTCGTTTTTTACACTTATAAAGTAGTAGAAGTCTTATACTTGAAAGAACAGCACTAGAAAAATATATTAGAAAGAAACATGCACTCATTTACTTTATTTGCAATACATAGCCCAATACATTTACTGTCTTTATGTTGTGACCTAATTTTTCTTGTTAATATTTGTATTCAATAACTGCTGAACACTTTTGTTATGCATGGAAGATGAGGGAGAAAACATGTTTGCCGTGTTCATGGTAATGTGGAAGCTATTGAATCATATGATCTTAAAAGAAACCCGGCAGACTGAGAAGTGGTTAAAATGCCATTAGCCTTGGAGCTTTTTCTGGAAACAAACCACTTCTGGTATAGCATTCTACAATATTAGATATTAATGTAGTATATCCAGCATCAAGGCTTAAACAATATGAATAAACCCAATAACTTAATTCTCCTCTAACTTTGGGTCTTCTTTGAAAGCAAAGATGTGAAGAGGAGAACCAATACCATCAACATGTGTGCTGAATTAAAAGAAAAATGTCTTGAAATAACAAATCTTTAAGTAATTACTTTGTATCACAGGTATACTATCTGTTTCTGCAGCGAGTTATAGCACAGCCTTTCATGTCTTGCTTCCTTCCTGTCAGTGGAGATGCATCCATAGCTCCAATTGGTTATGCATTTTTGATTTGAGTAATCAAAGGCAGGTGGCTGGACAAAAGGCTGTCAATACATCTGAGAGATCAGAGCTGTGTGCGGCGCATTCACTGTCTATCAGAGGCATCAGAGCCCAATGCATTAAAGGCAATGATCTGACAGGTACATATTGTCATGGCTCATTGACTTCTTTGTGGTGTGGCTGATTGATCGTAGAGATTATGTTAGGATGGGGCTCGTGTGCCTCTTTGTGATTCACAGTGGTGTGCTCACGCAGCAGAATGCCAAACAGCAGCTTTTAAACTACCATTGAATTTAAATTAAAACAAAATATTATTTTTTTCCCTTGAGCGGTTCCTTTTTCTTTGTGAATAAACACTACTGTCTGAGGCTGCTAGACGAAATCCAGAGAGTTTGTTCAGCCCACTCATCTGTGACAGCAAGCCAATGTTCAGCGTCATGAAGAATGATTTATGTTAGGTGTCTCTGACACAGCACCTTTTTATAATTTGAAACAAAGAGCATTGGCCTAATATATACATTTCTTTTTGATATAGAAAGATATCACTGTATGAAGTATGCATGTTTATTGTCAGTGGAGCAGCTCTGGTTTTTAAATCAGTGTGATATCAAAGATTAAAATTTCCGCTCTGATGCTCCACCTAGTTTGGTTTTCAAATAAATAACATTGTTATTTTATACAAATCATCAGACAGATGTAGAGTATATGCCAATCCTTTGCTTTCACTCTCATCCGTTGTGATTTATACTAGCTGTATCATTAAGCATATCAATTTATATTTGTGTTACAATATTTATAGGAAGAAAGTGTCAGCACACAGAGCATCAGCGCATCAGTGCTATATAATAACATATATGTAACAATATCAGTCCAAGCAGTTTTTATTAAAAACAATAAAAGTACAATGCTCTGTTGAACTGAATGAATGACTATATATACTTAAAGTTAAGGATGATTTCACACACACCACGGTAAATGTAATTCCATCTATAGCTCTTGCAACATACTGCATTTCTGGAAATGTTGCACGATAATAGACCAAGCGCTGCTGCAATGATTTCATCTTTATTGGAATCTGACCAATACTTTGCTTTGGCCAACAGGCTGTTATATTACCGTATTGCAGATGAATTAGTATTGATGTATGTAGGCCAATGAATAATCAAATACAAAATGTATATTGTCCACCAAAGAGTAATGAATACTTATTTTGCAGCTGTAAAATGAACCATAGTACATCATGGCCAAAATAATTTAATCATCATTATTGACTATTTTTAACCACTAGCACAACAAATTGTTATCAGCTCTATTATCAACCTATAGAGTTAATTTTGCAAACTTGTTGTAAAACAGTTGCCTTACATCAAGCCTACATCATTTGAAGTTCAAAGTCTAATTGACTCTCCTTTTTAGCTGTTTTGGTCTCCACAAACTCTGGGGGAAATATATGGCTCTTTGGCTGCTAAATGCTCTCCTCTGTTCTATAGCTAGATGCTAACTTTGTCTGTCTGCTGTTTTGTGCTACGCAGGTTGTAAACAGTGTGTTTATCTTTGAAAGCAGCTGCCTGCGACTGCAAACAGTGTCGATGAGAGTAAGTCTCAACAGTTTTGGGCTGTAAAACCAAAACACTAAGTTAAAAGGTGCTCTGAGGGATGCTGCAAAATCAGTTTGATTCATCAACATCTTTCACATTAGACATTTTAAATTGTTAATTATGTAAATAGTAAATTAATATTGATCATTTTACGGTAATAAGCAAAGTACAAATAATGTAACCCTATACCGTGACATTAAGCTTCATCAATCTAATACTTTGTCCCTGTCAGTTAAAAAACTGTATGGATCTGCACTCAAATTGGACCAACACATTGGGTGGAGGAGAGTAAAAATCACTACAAAATGTGATGTGTTGACTTTTACAATGGATACTCTATAAAAATACTTCTAAAGAACAATCATGTGCTCATTTACTTCAACTCAGTTAAATGTAAATGGCCTGAAGTGCTCCCTGACCATTGGCTAGATGGTACTTGGTGTAATTGGAATGCCAGTGTATATGTGTGTCCCCAATCAGTCTTGACACAATCACCGGTTCCTAATCAGTGTGAAAGTAATGGCCACCTCAGAGTACAATCAGTGTACAAGTTAGTCTGGCAGAAGTGGCTCTAACTTAATGAACTCCCTCAAGTGAACTCACTGAGTCAGCATGAATGTGATCAAGACAAGGAGCACAAAAGTCCTTTTATGCACTTTTACTTACTGGATCTTAAAAGGCTTTGTGCTTATGTTTATAAATCCTGATCTTGAACCACATGTGAAGCAATTTCTTGTCTATGTCATATTGCCTTGGCTATTACGCAGATTAAAGGACGTCCTCAGTTGTTGGCAGCCTGGATTGTCCATGTTTCTTTGTTTCACTCATGCTAAACAGTATGCCATTGACTATGGAGGATTACATTAAATCAGTCACAATGTGTAGCCATAGTGCGGCCCTACAGTGCTCAGTGGGGCCGCCTGGCCGGTGGGGGCTGAGCTGGCAGTCGGTACATATTACCACAGCTTGCTGTGTACCACTATCTTCTCCTGCAGATTCTCCTCTTAACCCCTCAGTCCCTCAATTTCACACAAATTGGAAGTAGCCACACCAAGCTAAGACAGAATGACCCCAAAGATAATGAAGGGTTAGCAATAAAAATATTACAGCTTAACTCAAATTGGGAATAAAATTGTATAAGTATGTTAGTGCGACACTGAATGCTGTCTTACTGCTCAGAATTCTAATTTGGATTAATATATTATACCATAATCATTTTAATGCATACTCGTATCATGGCTTTATGGATGGCAATGTCAATCAGACTGTTTCTCTTTGGGCCAATAGCAAAATATATCATCACATTTCATACAGACATTCCTGACCCTGAATCCTAATGATTGATGTAATCCTCTGGGTGAAATTAACTTGGGTGGATTGCCATAGAGTTTGGTTCAGAATTGTAACTTCCCCTCAGGGTCAATTTTATTTTATATTAGGGCCATTATCAAGTTAACATTTTAATTATTCCAACACGTATTTTTGTAACATGCTAACACGATAACCCAGCTTAATAAAAGTTATTCCTTTCTTCATCAGCATTTTGTCCTTGTGAGCATGTTAAATGCTGTGCTAAAGTAGAGCAACACAGATATTTTATACTCATAGTCTTGGTATTTTTTTGAAAGGTTACAAAATGTCAAAAGTACTCTACTAATACAGGATAATAAAATAAGAAAGTAATTAAAAGAGAACTCAGGGTTCTGGGTCAAAAGTTGGGAAATGTAGGCCAGAGGCAGATTATTGACTGTGTTGAAGGTGCTGAGTAAAACCTTAGAATTTACTCTGACCTTTATTGGCAGGCAGTGGAGAGAGGCATGATGGTTGTCTTTGCATCAATTAAAAGCTCTGCATCCTTTCCTCTATGGCAGTAGAGTAGGTATAGTAAAGTATGGATTTTAATAATGATACAAACATTTTGTCTGGAGAGAGAAGTCATATAACATCCAACTGTATCCTTTAAATACTATGGAAAGAACAATCCTGAGATTAGATTTTAATTATTTTTGTGTCTTAAAGGGATTTGCATAACGATACGTGGAAGTATGATGGATGTCTTGATATGATTCGCTCAGAGACATGTGACCTATTGCCCTATATAAGCCGGAGTGCAAAACGGGCCTGTTTTCCCTGCTGTGTTGCATTTGATTACTGCCGCCTTGTTTCATGTGTTTTATGTGTATTCTTAAAGAACCTTAAAGATTGCTGCGTGAATCCCCTTTAATTAGATGGTTTGGGACTTAAGGCTTATTTATGGTTCAACGTCGACATAACGCAGCTGTGAACATTTATAGTTCTGCGTCGGGTTTACGTGAGGCAATGCAATTAATTGCCACAACGGTAGGGGGCGCAATGTTTTTTAAGACTGGTCCATCGTCGTTGCTTGTTGTATTTGTTTACCAGACGTTCTTCTGCTTGGTCTATTCCCGCGTTTTTTTTTTGGTTTTTTTTAAATGGTGGTTTTTGTGGATTGTAGGAATTGAAAACCGGGGAAAAGCGAAATGACGTTTGTCGTTTTAGCGGACCAATCACAGCCCTTACGGCTGCGTCGCCTCGAAGCAAGGTTACAATTTTTGGGAGGTGCACGCAACGGCGCAAGGAGGGCCCGCAACGACGCAACGGGTCCGTAAGGTACCTAGCGTTACGTCGACGTTGAAACATATCGGCCTTTAGGCAATGGCTGAAATTCAGAGTGATATAATCGGCGCTCCATCCCTAATTGCACATGTGATATGCACAAAGGCTAATTCAGCCCACCAGAGTGAGTGAAACTGCTTTTTACTTTTACCAGTTGATACTTTCTAAAATCTGTAAGGTTGTATTTTTTAAAGCCTATCTGGAACTAACACTTGCGTATATTTGACAGAGGATACAGAGTTTATCACACAAACAGTGCTGCCTTGCATACTTAAAGCAAGCATGACCAGTTCAACAATAGGCTACCCATGGCAAAGGACGGAGAAAAGCAGTAAGAAAAAGTACAGCATGATAAAGTAGAGCACCTTTAAAACAACTCAGCATGTCAGGGGCACTTATCTGTTCTTTTCAGAGATGGAAGCCAGAGTGGTTTCTTTCAAAGAAATATTCAGGATCCGACCTGTATGTCGACATAGCAACTTATGTCCGAATGAGAAATATGCCTAGAAATATATTTTTGCGCCAGCCAGCAGATAGAGGTGGGTTGATCTCTTAGACAGCAGCCTCCTGCTGTATGAAGATGGATGAGAAGTGAAGAATATCACAGATGCTGTGATAAAGCACTGTAAACAAAATAAGCTTACCTCTGAAACAAACACCCCACACCAAAAATGTACAGGTTCTCTCACACAAAAGCATGAAGTACAAAAAACCTGGAAGCCTAGAGTATAGAAGAATTCTATCAATTATTTGATAAGGAATCTGAAACCGCACACAATTTCACTGAGGGAACTGCGAAGTGAACTTGTGATTTATTTTTGGTATATCTCTTCATGTTGAATGATATAGAGCTATGCTGTTACAACTATAGGCAGCGGTAATCCAGAGAACTCGCTGTTGAAGTAGAGTTTGATCACTTTAATGTTAGCAGATATTAGATATTCCTCCACATCTTTTTTAATTTATATGCTGATTTAAATCACCTAAAATAAATTAATCAAGTCCAGACTATTTTAACCTGCTCTGGGGCTTTTGTTTATCCAATCTGCTTTGAATACTGCTACTATAATCCATGGTGCAGAACAAACAATCACATTGACACCCCCAACAAAGGTAGAGTTTGATCCATTCTCAGGCTTTCATTTTCAACCATGGTGTGATGTGTGAGCATAGAGACTGTATGGAAGAGGTTGAAGAAGTCACAATGATGTCCATGAATTGGTTTGTGGACCTTTGTTTTTGAAGCCTTGAGTTTGGCTTTTTGGTCGTCTCTATTTTGGGTTTGGGATGTCGCCATCTTGGATTTTTTTGGAACCAGAAAAAGACATTGAGGGTGGAGGTAAGCAAAACTGAACGAAAAACATTTTTAGGAACAAATGTTACAATAAACTAACAACAAAAAAAAAAAACGTACTTTGAATGCGTCAAAGCTCTAAGACAAAAATGTTGTCAGTACCACTCAAATTGGACAACACATGGTTAGCGACCTGAAGACCCCAAGGTAGTCTGGCCTTAAAGCAAACCCTGCTTTATCGTTGATTTCACTCTATATCGGACCTTCAATTACAAAATGAACATCATAGTGTGTTGAAGACCAGGTGATACAACAGATTGAACCATAAACTCTTTAGGATCATGTCTACTGGGTGGTAATTCAAGTGAGAAGAAAACACATTTACTCATAGACTTCTATACAATCAGACCTGTTTTAGTAAACATTTTAGTCTGCCTGCTGTCCGTTAAAAAGATGCAGGTTTAAGGCACTTTAAATTTGCTTCACTTGTGAGCTTTGTGGACCACTGACAGGATATGTATAGGTGACATTTCTTTCAAAGCAAATCCAGACAACTCTACCGTGTACATCGTACTGCAGCTCTGACTCTGACTTTTCAGTTGCTCATTTTGGTCAAGACCACCATAGTATCTAACTCTACTTTCTAGCAAAGTAAAGTTTGAATGACTTGCTGTCAGTCATCTGATTAAGGTTTGTTTTGTTTTACCCCATCACAGGATTTACAGTATGTAGTGCTGCTGACAAGTCCCCACAATCATCCATTGAGCGAGTTAGCTGTCAGTCTATGTGATTTCATGCTTGGTTTGTTTATAAATAAGGCAGTGTTGAACTCTGTGTGCACTGAACTGAAATGCTGAATTCATTGGTTTGGAGAATTGAAAACAAATTACAGTGCTGCTAACAGCCCCAAAAGGCTATTGTAATGAGAAAATTATCTTTCAGGTCATGCTGATGTTCGAGCTCCACTAAACAGATATTTAATATTGAATATTTGGGACGTCAGACATGTTTTTGGCAACACTGAACATATTTTTTATCAACGTCCTTGTTCTCTCTTACGTGAGGTTTTTAGATATGCCTGTAGTGGGTTTATAAGTGACCTGCAGATGTATTTTATTTCAATTGTTATGTCTCTGTAAGACATTTATTCTTAAAAATGTGTAGATAAAACATAAAAAGACATAACACATGAAGATGTTTTTTATCGCACATTTTTCAGTGCATTACCTAATTTATGAAGGGAAGCAGCTGTGTCAAAGTTAAACAGTTAGTCATATTTAACTCCAGGCTGCACCATAACCTCAGCTGCCTGATAGAGTCTGACCATCCTCACTGCAGCAGCATAAGTTGATAAAGAATGGATTATATATAGTATACTCTCCCACTTCAGTATTTCATGTTTTTTTTAAAAGAGATTTTTAGCTTGTGGAAGATATGTGAAGACATCCACAAAGGCCAGAGATAAATCTTATCATCAGTAGTTTAATACTGCTACACATCACAGACCTAAAGGTTTGTTTATTTACATTATGTGCCGGTCTTTATGTGTTCTCTATGTAACAATTCATATATTTTTGAGTAGGAATCTATATTTGAAAATGAAGCTATTTGTCTTCAGTAGCAATGAGCTGTTTTCCTGCTTTGTTACCTACTTTTCCAGCCAGATATTTGAAACAGAGCTGATGAAAGCATTTTGCAGGGTGACAGGCAAACACATCAACATTCTTTAACAGGAAAAGTCTGCAATGAAACTTTATTTTCAAAACTAACTTTCAACTCCCACAACTCTCATATTGCAGCAAGGTGAGAGGCTAACAGGATTAATAAAATCTGCCAAGAGTACTTTTTGTACTTTTTTCCCCCGCCAGAGTATAAGTCTTCATAATATTGGCTGCCCCCTCCATTCTCTTCTGTCCACAGGGGTTTAGTTTAACATTAATAAGCCAAAAAAAACTTGTAGTGCTTTAATGTTTCCTATTGAGGATTCATTGAGTTTTTCTTGGTCTAGCCTGCAAAGCAGCTCTGCATCAACACAAATGCTTGTAGAACAACATGTATAATTAGCATTTGTTTTATTACCTGTTTTGCAACACTTCTGAAAGGCTGGATCAAGACTAATCGCTACAGTCTTCTAGGATTTCTGCAGACTTGTTTGCTGGCATTGAGTCAGTTGCTGTCAGTCATTGAAATAAAGTTAAGTTTGGCAGCTGGACAGGGAGGCTTTTTGCAAACAAAATGTTCCGCGCCTCATTGCCATTTTGAAATATTTCTTTTAAACCAACAGACCTTTTCAGTGAGTGTAGAAACACTGAAATTGAAACAATGCCCTCCCCTCGCTTTAATAGCTTTATTTCCCTGGCCTTAAATAGATCTGGTTCATGGAGTTAGTTACCACTCTGACAGATTTGAGGCCAAACAGCAGATTTAAAATAAGTCCATCTGGAGCCTAAAAGCTCCTTTCATAAGGGACAAGGCAGTGAATGTACATTCTGTAGAGAGAAAGGAAAATCCTATTTTTCATATTTTCCAACGATTAAAAAACGTTACGTGACCTTGCAATATGTATGGATGTGCATGCACACCACTTGAAAATTAACAACCTAAAGCAATCATGTTACTAAGAAAATGTGGATTTTTTTTGATGAGTTCATGAGTGTAGTTCAAATTGTGCTTGGATTTAGTGGCTAAATATACCTTTTAGTGTTTCTATCCATAAATCTCTTTTCTTTTGCCCTTGGTATAGTTAAGTGCAAAATGTGCAACTATAGCAGAAAGGAGTGACCATGACCTGTTTCCAAAGGTGAAAAGACAGGGAATCAAGTGATATCTGTGCAGAGTCATCCGTTGCTATTATTGTCTTTACTACAGTCATGAAAATAATGAAAATTAACAAGAGATTTCATTGAGGTACTGTTGAAAAGAACATATGCGTATTGCAAGACTATTGAAATAACTACCAATAGCAAGGATTTGACATCTTTCTTAGCTGTAGTTCTAGGGATCATGACGAAAGCAGCAAAGGCAAAGAGATAACAAAAAAAATGTCATATCAGAAGCTTCAGGTCCTGACGGACGAGGTGCAGAGGTATTCCATAAAACATCGGGCGAGGAATTTAAACGTGACGAAAAGAAACAATATTTGGGATTTATGAGCCTGTGATATGTTAACGGGACCGTCTCTCTGTGACCACCAATTCTCTGAAGATGCTATTCATTTCCCTGTTACTGTGTGTGGCTATTAGCTCTGATCTTGGACTGTTTTTGCAATGAGGCTCGTTTGCATAGAAAGGGGCTAATTCTGCATGTTAACTCATTTAAATATGTGCAAATACCACAGGAGCACCAAGGCACTTTTTGCTTGGAAGCTCAAATACAGTAGTGGTGAATTTCTCTCTTTTGTGGATGCTTCGAGAATACAAAGTTTCTATTTACTTAGCAGCCGCGCTAGCCACTCAATACTTTTTGTGAATCAGGGCATAGTACCTTGTGCCCTTAAGGACGCTCTATTATGCTCACTTCAGAGTTCATATTTGTATTTTGTTCCTCTACTGTGACATGTTTATTGTGATTGGTCAACTGCTTAGAGATGTCCCAGTCATTAGGTGTCCCACTACATTGTGTTGGAGCTCTTACCAATAGAAGTGCATGTGTTACATAGTGATGTCACTACGGTACGGAAGTACATTTTAGCCTTTGCAGACCATTTACATGGACAAATACCTATATAACAGACTACAGAAAAGGAAAAACTTCAACAAGTATAATAGAGCCCCTTTTAATAGCTGTATTCTACTTCTACATTATGGAGAACAAAGCACTAAGAATCAAAGTTAAAAATTCAATAGCAGCGATATTCACTAAAATACCCACAGCTATAGCTATATTCATAATGAGAATGTACAGTAGTAGCAGGATATAGCTTTTGTTTTTGAGCTACCAACTGTCGAATCTCATATGAGAGAGCTTTACAGAAGCACTTCAAATTAATCCACTGTTTGATGTGGACTTATGTGGTTCTTCTGTATGACTATGGATTTAAGAGCTCAAACGTTTTGCCGTCCATGATGATTAGCCACCAACACCCAGCGACTGATTTCTCTTAGTATGCCGATCCACACTTCAGTATAACTGTAACATCACACAACAAACATTTCTATGCATGTGTTTGACTGAGAGCCGACATACAGTGAATTTGTAATTTACAAGAAACATGTCCAACATCCTTTTACTTGCTGATGTTTTCTTTATGCAAATTAACATAATTTCATATATTTAAATGTCTTGCTTGAGACAAGACATTCAATTGAAGCCCACACATCTTTTCCTCAGTTCAGTGCCTGCAGTGAATCTACACCTGTTTCCCTCCATCAACATCTTCCTGTTGACGTTGAATATTTTTCTTACCGCCCTCCGATTTATCTGAATGCGTCTTTCAGTTTGAAATGAAAACACCCATATTACACACTTGCAGTCCAATATTACTGCAAAGTATTATGCAATCAGGGTTAATTATCAGTATAATTATCGTCTATTCATTAAACCTGAGGTCTGGTGCTGTAGAGCCTAGAAGAAAAAGCTTTGAAAAGAGACAACCCAAAACTAGATTCATAAACAGTGTGTAGACAAGTCTCGCAGTGTGCTGCATTTATAGGGATTCAGCCTTGTCAGGGGAGCTCCAGCCAGAATGTATCATCCAGTGTGGATGACCTTGGGGAGAGGTTTACCAATAGATTTGGGGAGGGAGCAGTGCTGGATAAGGAGGCACTTAAGCATGCAGAGACATTGTGCTGCAAAACATTCATTTACCAGCTCTTTTTTTCACACTTTGCTGTAAATAAAGAGATTTGAGGGAAAACATTCCCTCCACACCAATATAAACTGACTTAATTAACTTACGGATTTTACGACTGTCGTCCCAAGGTTCCTCATCCAACCCTCTAAGCCTTGGGATAAAGGCTTTAACTAAATCTAGGTAACAACAGTTATTTGTGAGCATTTTGAAGTGGACCACATGAATATGTTCGCTGGCTTAAGGAAAATACGTATTGATGCATATTATGGAGAAAACTACATTTTTGCTTGATTCATACCCATTTTCATTATCAAAGAAAACGGCTTCTCCTCACACTCATCAGAGTCGCAGTGTTTCATTTTCAACCCGCTAAATCACAGACAGGCATCGCCATCCATAATCAATGTGCTTGGCTTCTGTTTCATTTTCTTTAAATTTTATAGTCCTTGGTTACTTAATTTAGTACAGTTTTAACATGATTTCCCATTGATAAGACTCAAAGAGTAGAACAATGAAATATTTAAAGGCCATTGCAAAGTTAATTACAGTATCAGATCTGAATTAATAATATTCAGTTATACACTGATTATGATCAATAGGGATGTTATCCTCACTTATCATCCTATTTGCTGTGTAATTGTGTATAATTTCCAACCTCGCTCTCATCAGTTGGTGGCCATTAAGTCCTGGTTGGATGTGTATCCACTGTCGTGACAGAGCTCACTCACTATTAAATGTCTCTTTGCACTCACAAAGAGGCTGACGGACTTTGCCCCTCTGTATTTAGCCTGATTTACGATATCGTTTTGCTATAAAGGCCAGTGTGAGGGGAAGAGATTCATTAAGGAGACCAGTTTATGTTTTAGAGAAGTCCGGAGAGCCCATGGGAATACTGATTGGCACACAGATATGTGCTTGTCTCATCGTCGCAACCAAAGCCAAAAGCTCTTACCCCTTTTCCCCTCCAGCCATGTGCACTGGATGGCACAAAGGACGTGTTGTTCTCTGCCTGCAGGATGCCCAGGATGCCCAGTGTTCTTGCCACCAAGTCTGCAGCCTCCTGCTGTGGTTTCGCTGTTCCAGACTTATCAGGCCTCCTTGCAGCACCTGGAGGCCCATCTCAGCATCCCTTAATAACATCCCCGCTGACCCTTCCAGCCACTAACAGCGGCGCCTATTTGGGTTCATCTCCTCCATCCACAGCTTTACCAAATAGGCCCGCGGCACGGCTTTGCGGTGTTTACTCTTCATCGGTCGATACTCTTTAATTCCCGAGATGATGCTTTCTCTCATGAACTCAAAATAGCTCTTCCTCCTGAAGCCACAAGCCCATTACTCTTTATTAGCTCTTAGCGTCTTAAATGTGGCCATCCATTAGAGACACAGCAACAAACACCCAGCAGGTCCCTCAGTAATCTGCCAGGACACACACACACACACACACACACACACACACACACACACACACACACACACACACACACACACACACACACACACACACACACACACTCACACACACACAGTAATTTAAACTGACCCTTAATCAAGAGCAATTATTGTGAATTGAATTCAGCTCATCTCCTAGATAAAGAACGACACCCTGTGTAACATATTCCCATACAAGATTTTCAAACTTGATATTGTGGCCCTGCCTCCATGACTCTTACTCATCAGCTAGGAGGACTCCACCAACCTCTATCTGCCTGAATGATTTCTTTTCCATGGAAGCTGGCATAAAGTAATACCATACTGTGTCATGTATTGATTCTTTTTCCAGTCCCTCTCCCTTGGATTTCTTGGTGGCTCGAAAGCATAAATCATCTGCAAATGATCCTTGAAGGAAATATTGTAATTATTATTCTTGACGCATGGTCACAAATTCAATAGCCCTTATTAATTGAACATGGAGAGAAATATGATGTGGGTAATTCAATGGGACCAGAGAGCTTTCCGTCATCCCTCATGTTTAAGACTGTCCTGTTTGGCATTCATGACAAATCTCTGAATGCTTCAGGGTCAGGATGAGGGTCAGAGGGAGTGTAATTTTATACCTCGACACACAGCAGCTTTGCAATTTGATTTGCTGTTTTTGTGTTTAGACTACCACTGCCGGAGGAACCTTTCTGAATGTGATCATTGTTTATGAGATGATTAAAAACTGAATACCTTAACAGAAACCAGGTATCACAGAATCCACCTTTTTTTCTCTTTGCTCTAAGTTGCTCACCATCTACTTCTGTCGCTTCCTCTTCTGTCATGTTCTTTATCTTTTGTCTTTCTTGACATGTGTGATGAAGCATAAAGACAGCCAACGGACAAGCTACCCGCCCGGGCAGCCGTTCACTTCTGTGTCCACCCGTGTTATAGCAGCCAGGAGTGGACAGCAGGAACGCCCGCCTCTCCTTCCCCGGTGTCCTCTATTGTGGCTTTTCATTTACTCAGATCTTGCGAGTGTGAAGGCTGCTTTTCGCTCCGCCAATCCTTTTCCAGCTCAACATATCCTAGCGTGGAGCCCCAATGGAAGGATGAGTGAGCCTGTATGAGGCTGGCTGTAGGAGGGGTGCTGCTTGGGTAGTTAGCACTCATCTGAGACCTGTCTTTCTCCCCCGCTTACCTCTACACAGCCGTGTCTGACAGAAAACTGTTAGCCAAAGAAACTGGAAAGCTTAAATTGACTGCAAGAGTGGCATCACATATATAAGGGTGACAACCTAATTAATTGGAACTAAAATATTTGTTAGGCTATTACATGCTGTGCGCTTACATACTGCCTAAGAAAGTAGATTACAAGGAAACTAGTCCAGTGGTGACTGAAATTGTAAATCCACTTTCTCGATGAGTTTTTCTAAGATTGTTTTCCACTGAACTGTGATATAGACAGAACTAGAGTCAAAATGAGTTATTCTCCTCAAAGAACATATCCCATGATGGTGTATGTCAAACAAGAAATGTGAATGTCTGGACAAAATATTGTGGCAATATTGTGACTGTGGCGGTCCAGTACATGGCACTGAATCTGTGAACATGTATGAAAAAAACAGGGACTAAAGTCATAGGATTCATGCTCAATCCATCTTATAGTTGATGATATCTCTCAGTCCGGACCAAAATGGTAGATGGACCATCAGACTGACATTGCCTCCCCCCATTTTATAACTACTTATTATTGAATATTTAATACTTCTATAATGCCCTTTCATCAATTACATTTAATGAAGCGACCATTCTTTGTATTTGTTCGATGCTAAAAATCACTGAAGGGTCAATGCGGAGATGTCTTGACTGCTTTACGTAGCGGAAAACACATTCTACAGCGTTCCAAGAGGAAGAGGGAAAAATCCCTTTTTATTAGAAACTTGGAATGAAGAAACGGCCTCAAACATTTGAATTCATCTGGCTCAGCATAATGCTGCATATCGCTTTACAATTTAATGCCACACAATAGGGAAATTTAATTATACATGATGTGGATCATAAAGTGTATGCTGAAATAGACATTTTCCTCAGTTGAATCACCATTATTTTCTGCCAGCTGAAAGTTAAGTCCCCCCCCCCCCCCCCCCCGTATGACAGAAGTCCGATTAGGAAATGTGGAATCTTTTTACCTCTTTGATGCTTCCACAGCAAAACTGCAGTCTGTACTTCTAAACATCTGATGTTGAAAATGCAATCAATGACCCATACATATTCAACAGAAATATGTGGTAATACTACAGCAACATAAAGCAGGTAAATTATCTCTTCCCAACAGTTGTTCCTTGGCACAGCTTTTTCAACTCCCTGACTGCATGCAGTAATCTAGAAGTCTTGATCTGTGTCTCCTACATCGGAGGTTACTGCGCCAAGTTAACAACTGGAACCAGATAAACACTAATATCAACTGATAGCAACCCAAAGTTCTGTAACATTATACGCATATTGCGATGGGCATTTTAGAATCCTAGATATTGGAAAAGTACTTTGACAGGATTGGATGATGAAGCATCTTGGAAATGGCATACTGTCAATCCAGCCATTTAAGAATACTTCCTTGACTTTCAGAAGGACTCACTGTACTGACAACATCAATAGTATCAATCTTCTCCTATCTTTTGCCAGAAATCATTTTAGCAACATATTATAGAAATTAAGTGAAAGCTGTAAATTTGACTGGGGCCACAGCAGGAGCCCATTACAAAAAGGCAATATTCAGAGGGTCCAGTTATCAGAGCTACACCCTTCTGCACAGAAAAACAGACTAGTGCAGTTAAAAAGTATAATGTGTTTTCAATTTCTCCTCTCCAGAACAAAGCAAGAAGCAATTCATCATTAATAATTTATTAATTCTAATACATAACAAAGACTTGCTGATTCTGATCATGTTGGATCTGGGTTTGGAGATATCCAGGTTTATTTGTCTTGTGATAATCCCACTGTTCCTAAACAAGGCTTGCATGCTTATGCCGCTTACCGACAAACTGCCTCCCAACTACTTGTAGATGTGCACACACTGAAATACACTGAACCAACTGTCTTCAAATAATCACAATTAAAGCGCCATGATTTTACTGTCTTAATTAAAAAACAAAGCACAGGTTTGAAGAAATGTTGAAACTATTTTAATTGTTATCTGAGCCGGGTCCACACAACCACCCTAATTTGTATTTCTCATTTTCTGTTTCCCTTCCACTAGATTGACTGCACATTAGATATAACAGTGTTTTGCAGAATGTATTTGTACGAAGGATGTGCCGTGCTCTGCCTTAAATAGACTTCAAATACTTCTACAAACTGCTTTTTTTTGACACATGGTGGTTAAACAAGAACTCTGGCTTCCTGAAATAAGGTCTTTATTCACATGTTCATTCAGATGCTATTCTTGTATTGCCCTTGAAATTGTAAAAACTTATAGACCCATTGAGTTTGCTTGCTTTATCAGAGCAGCCTTTAAGAGTAGTATATTTTTGCAATGTTTGGGTCACATTCTACATAATTATATGTATTATATCATATATAATATATTATATCTTGTAGATTCCAGGAATTACAGCAGGTGCTTGTTACATTTTTTAAGTAAAATAAATCAAGACGAGAATATATTTTCAACAAAAGTCCCTAACCATCAATGATCTATCTCCGTAATAATTTGTTTTCCATATTGTGTGTATAAGCACAATTGAACACATTTTAGTCCTTTATGTCGGCCATGAAAATAATAAATCAAGTCAAGTCTGCAGTCCTGTGGAGAGAGCACTTTGCTTTCACTTTACTTGAAACATAAATGCTCAGAAATGGGAGGGAGAGTAACATTACTACCCAGGGACCAGGAGATGACTTTTTTCCTGACTGTTCTGTCTTGCTGTACTATCAAGCTTTTAATTTGTCAGCACTGAAAATCCACATACACAACAATGCATCTTGTCAACAAACAACGAAAAGATCCTGCTTGTTCAGGACAATACAAATTGCTCTGTGTTTCCCTGTTGCTCAGAAGTCTGTGTTCCCTGTCATTTACACATGGTCTAGATCCGAGCGTGAACTCTGAAGCAGCTCACTGATGCTTTAAGTATCGCTGCTGCCCCCGGGTTGAGGTCTGGGCCTGCCTCTACTTATGTATCCTCCAGTGGTACAGCAGCATGGAGGTCAAGTGGGCCACTATGAACCACAAATCCCTGTCTGATTTGTAAAATGTTGGGGAATTGATTTACATGGATGATCAGAGGAAAGAAATCCTCTGGCAGCCAGAAGAAGATGGTATGCCGAAGGATTGTAATCACACAGCAGATTGCTCTTGAGAAGAAGGTCAAAGTCTTTTGATTCAAATCTTTTTATACGTGAGTTTTGCTGACTCTCAACCAAGGGGACAAAATCCCATAACAAAGGAGGCTGCGCTTAATTGTAATTATGATTATGTCTATAGATGATTTGATAAGCAGCCAAGTTAATTGTAAAAAAACGTTTTGTTGCAAAAATTGCTTAATTGTTACAGCCTTAATTAAGTTGTTATGGAAAAACTCAGTCATACTAATCATTCCATATCTCTGGATCGTCTCTGTTTTATAATAACAAAAGTTCCTACTGCTTCAAATGGCTGTTACTCACACAATACGCCCTCAGTTTTGTATGAGCTTTTTCCTCACTCAGCTCTTCTCTTTTGTCTTTCAGTAGCCAACTGTCGAGTCATGGAGGGACTGCAGAGATATTCCTCCATCCCCACATACCTGCCTGTCAACTACCAGGTGCTCAACGCTGACTTGGCTTTCTTCCTGAAAGAAGCCAACCAGGACTTCATGAGGAACTCTAGCCTGATGTCACGGACTGAACCCTTTTTCATCTACCAGGCCAGAAGTTTGCCGTCCATCAACACCAGCTATGGGCCTCTGTCTGTTGAGCAGCCTGTCCCTTTAGAGCTCCTACAGACCCCGGGGACATTTCCCGCCTCTTCTGTTTTTACCTTCAACTGGAAGGTGCAGACCTTCATCATGAATACCAGGATTCACTTGGCCAAGCCCAAAGTCCAGGTGCTGTTTTATGTTGCAGGCAGGGACTGGGACGACTACAGCGCCATCGACAAGCTGCCCTGTGTGCACATGTTTGCTTTCCATGAGACCCAGGAAGTGCGCGGCAGTTGCCAGCTGAAGGGGGGTCTGGGTTTGTGCGTGGCCGAGCTGGAGCCCTTGGCCGGTTGGTTCAGCCCACCCAGCGTAGTGCCGGGACGCCAGAAGAACCTCGAGATGTCCGAGGGCACACCGGTGGAGCTGTACTACATGCTGCAGTCCACAAAAGCCGGGGAGTGCCACTCAGAGGAGGCCAGGAAGGACAATTTCATCCGTTCAAGCCAGGAGGGGCTGTTTGGTTCCTACACTTCCACACCGCTGCGGAGGATCGGTGGTGTGAGGCTCTACCAGAACCCCTCTCCTCCACCCCTCGCTGAACACAGGCTGGATAATAACTTTATGGTGCTGGTGCCAGCAACACCCATGAGACAGAGGGAAACCATCTCTGCTTTTATCAGCGTGGCAGCCTTCTCTCCTGTGGAGATGTTTACTCTCAGGTAAGAATGCTTTTCTCTGTGTTAGTCTCATACTTTGGTCATTTGAGTCTCATTCACACAGAGATTATTCCAGTAACCTTATCATTTTAAATGTAGAAAAACTGAAACGTGGGCTTAACTTATTTTACATTTTTCTTTCTATGAGCTAACCCTGAGATTTGGTGGTGACTCTGTTCTGTGTGAGCAGGGGAAACCTCAACTCTTCCACCTTGAGTTTTTCCCATTGACTTTTTTTTATTTGGCTCTGAATTCTAACAACTGAATACATTTAAGATAAGGATTCGATTGCAGTTCACAAATGCCACCTGTTAACCAAGGTAAACAGCAATTCCTCTGTTGCGTGCTCTGAGGCTGTTGATGAAATACGTATTGATCGCTGAGTGGTCAGACAGCATGAGCGTAAACAGACGCTAATGACTACTAGAATGTCTTTGCCATTTGATTAGCTGCTTTGGAATTCAAAACAAGTTACCAGAGGGAGAGTTAGAGGAAAGTTGGCTGCTTGATTCTGTTTCCACACATCGTCTGTACACACATCTGTAAAAGCATCTTTACCACTTTAGATAAGGTCTGACTGGTCTGTAGAGAATAGGTATAATTGTTGAATCATTATCTTTAAGTTAAGTGACCTTTATCATGCATTTCATTAAAGAAATGACAAGGGCCTGAGCTATAAACAACTAGTAAACAAGATTCAAAGATTCAAAGGTTTTATTGTCATATAAGCTACAGTGTAGAAATGGCAATGAAAGTCTCAAGCTCCCCCAAAACAATTTCAAAAATAAAATAAACAATAGTGCATTCAAAAGTCTATACATAAATAGAATATGATATATATTTTACATTGAGATGAAATTAAATACTGCTTATTACAGTGACTATTTAGATAAATAAATTGTTAGATGAAAAACGGATGAATGCTTAATGGAGGTACTTCACACAGCTCAGGTGTTTAATAGTCTTATGGCGAGTGGGATGGAACTTTCCCTGAGTCTGGTGGTTTTGGTCCTGATACTGCGGTACCGCATGCCAGGCGACAGCAGACAAAACACTTTGTTACTGAGGTGATGAGGGTCTTTTATAATCCTTTGGGCTTTCTACCTTAGCCGCTGGGAGTAGAGGTCCTCCATTGATGACAGCTCCGTCCTGGTGATGTGCTGTGCAGTTTTCACCACCCTCTCTAGAGTCTTACGGTTGAGGGCGGTGCAACTGCCGTAGGTCGTGATGCAGCCGGTCAGGATACTCTCGATGGTGTACCTGTAGAAGTTGTAGAGTATCCTGGAGTCCATGTTGAACAACCGCAGCCTACAGAGGAAGACGAGCTGCTGACGAGCTGTTTTGGTGATGAATCCATGGACTCACCAAACAAACACCATCACCGAAACAAATCCAGCTATAATTTCTTTTTAGTTTTAGTGAACTTCAGAGAAACTAAACTCTCCAGTAATTTTGTTTATGTTTTTATCTTCCACCTTTACCCTCATCAAGGTAACCAAGCATTTCTACCACCGTGAAAACAGGAAGCACGGGGTTATCTCTGGGAAGTAGCTTGATTCAGTGAAGCTGCTGATAGGTAGTAATTACAATGAACAGATGAGACAAAATGATTTAGATAATTAATGCAATGCAAATGAGGATGTCATTAATTAAAATGCATGTCCATTAGTGTAATGACTGAAGCCGATCTTAATCACACTAGTTTGGAACATTTATAAACCTTCCAAGAAGCTGCAGCACGAGGTCAAGACCATTTTTCAACCTGTGTGAAACAAAAACAAGCCGTACGCTGAATAAGAGGCTTTAATGCTTAGGTAAGGCAAAAAGTACAGAGGCAATTTTAAATTGAAAGATATTAATGTTTATATAAGGTTGTTCCACTCTTATTTTCGTTTTGCAGTTGTTTACTAATGAAGATTATTTACTCGGCTAACAAAAAAGATACACAGAGTGTGCTTTAGGCCCCAAATCTGAGCAACGGTAAACAAGTTCACAATAGCTGTGAAGTTTTAACAAGCCAAACAAATTCTCCAGAATTATCTCCTTCCCCTGCTTCATTTAATTACAAAATATTTGTCCTGAAGTGATAAGGCACTGGAAACTTTTTTCTTTTTCCTGAATTGAAAAACATTTCTTTCATCAGGCACATTTGCAGTCGAGGCTGGCCACAGAGGCGATGCCTGTGGTGTTTTTATTTGGCAGCGGAGCGCCATGGCAGGCGCAGGTTGGCCATCTGAGAGGGGCAGATATGAAAACGCCTCTGTGTGGTCCTAGGTGATAAGGCTGTGCTCATACATGCATTTGTTAGGACGCTTAATCACCAGAGCGAGAAGACTTTGATCTCTATATTCACAACATCATTATCATCTGTGTACTACACACTTGTGCGTTAGCCATTGTTGGCTGTGTAGCCCTGCATGCAGAATGAGCTTATGATCCCGTGAAATCTGTCAAACAGACCTTCCGCCACTTTAGCTTAAAATGTTTATTAGATCCCAAGATCGTACATTAAAAAACAGAATCCCTGTCCTTCATATTTATAGCTCTACACCTGTTTCAGCATGAGTAAACCCATTTATAATACTTATTTTTCTTCCTACCATAGCTAAAAACAGGTACATTTTGTAATTATTTCACCTGTAAATTCACATTCCTCTCATCCATTTAGGTTAAAAGCTCATGCTGTGATATATGCTATGCAATGAAAGCTCATTTATTTATTTTTTTAATAGGCAATCATCCAGGCAATTTATTGCTGTGGGTATGCCCAGCGTGGTATGGTTTACTGAGGTATTTTTGTCTTAATGTGCTAATTTAAATTTGATGGGCTCTGATTTGATAGACCTCCTCTGTGTCACTGTAGTTTACTTTTCTTGAGAGGGATTTTGGCATGGAAGATTGAATAGTTGTCACTATCCTAAGACGTTTTGCCATGAGCTGATTACTATTTCCTTTCTCCTCGCCCTGAATTAATTGTCCACTATGAGAAACAACTACGAGTTAGATGCAAATTGCCAAGCTGTGGGGATCAAGTTCAGTGTACTCATGCTCAAAAATATGCGTCTCAAATATAAGGTACATTTAAACGTGTGCGTTGTTATTATTACAGTGTTCACCAAACGCTCAAAAGAGGATCTAATTTTAAGATGATGAATGAAGGAATTTATATAATACAGCACATAGATTTTGAGAGCGCTGTAGTGTCACCCAACTTCTGTTTTCTTTAATAAAAAACGTTTTTAACAAACAAGTGACTAGTTCAGTTTATCGGCTGAATTTGTCACTGCTGATGAATAGTATTTGTTTAGGCATAGCACGTTAGGGTTTCCAGTCTTGGTTACACTTAAGCCCACAACAGGACATGTCATTAACATTTGCAACCCTAATCCTTCCTTAACCAAAATGCACGTGCCCTAAAATCTTGATTAAATGGGGTCATGCGATCGACACTACCATCAACCATTTGTTACTACATTTACTGAATTAAGTTAAAACTGCTTATCCAAACAACCTTAAACTCAACACTGACCGGTACACCTGCCATAACGTAGTTGCATCCCCTCACAGTATTTGAGGTTACGCATGAAAAATCATCAACCAAGAAAATTGTAGACTGCATGCTGGTAGGTGGAGGAACAATTTACAGTGGCCCCCTCTCTATACACTACAGTGTGTGGATAACTCACTGCTAATAAATATGACCCGTATATCCCTAGAGCTTGCACTCGACAATGCACTTGGCTCCTCTAAAATACACCCGCCGAGTCGATTGAAGAAAAAGTAGCCGAGTAAATCGAAGGACAGAAATACAAACAGAGACTCCTTCCAGTTTAGTAGGATAACATCTTATGATGGATTTTACATTTCTTGTCAATGTCAAAGGACATCATGAAAACACAAATTACTGTGAACAAAGCTGGATTAGACAGGATTAACTCTTTGGCAGCACTGCAACACATATCTTTCTTTTTGATATCTCCCTGCTTTACTGTTCTGGCTAAGAAACCATATCGCATCATACTGTAATGCTGTTTTATCGCAAGCAGGATTTATTCCTTGTAATTTTCAAAGAATAAAGACATTTTATGCACACCAGCAGATTCTGCACTGCAAGGGAGTTGAAAGAAGGAAAGGACGGTAAAAAGTCAATTAGGCATTTGGAGCTATTAAATTTAACATGCAAGTAATGTATAAGTTGGATTCATTATCATAATATGTTTTCTTCTGTGCGAGTAATTTAGATCATTATGTCATTGATAATTCATTATTATCCCTCAGTATTAGATGTTTATATGCAAATCACATGCTGTGGAAAAGGAAATTATTTTTAAAGATATTTTCCTCCTGTAGTCTCTTGTGGTTCAAGACAAAAAAAACCTTGGCACAAAAGGAAATTACTCTATTTTCTGTCTTGGTGCAGTGCTGCCTGAGTCACTGTACAGTCAGTGAGGGTTATTACATGTGCATTGTGCTCCCTGGCTAGGCTCAGCCATCATTTTAACGATAGATTAGTCAATTCAAGTAACACAACAGTTCACAAGTGCAGATGTTCTCCAAGCATACTGTGTTCCTCGCTTTGAATGTTGCAGACAAAAAGCTCACCCTCTGCTGTAGTGAAGTAAAGGAGCATTCACACCACTGTTGATAGTCATTCAATTCACATTTCAGGAGCAGGTATATCATCTTTTTTATTCTATAGGTTCATTTTCTTTGTCAAAACATGGTGCATTCATTACCCTAACAAGCAGTTACTCTAGCATTGAGCAGCGAGCCGTAAGCAGAGATGAGGAGCTGTTAAGTTAAGCCACATTTTATTTTTCTCTCAAAATTGAATAGCCTTCAGAATAAACAAACACTGACTAAAGTGACATGACATCAAGGCAATACTTTTGCCATAACACAACAGTTTTGGTACCACTTATTCCACCTTTAATAACTAAAAGAGGCAAAGCATACTGGAGAGGTTCTCCACTGAGAAGACAGTTATCACATACATAGGCACCAGGAGTCAAATAAAAGATACTACATTTATGGCAAACATGACATAATAGTAAATATGTATCGATTCTGAATAAACTATTTTTACTGCCTCGGCACAGATGGCAGCTCTCCACTGCAATACTTTCTCTTTGCCCCCCTCAAAGTAATAAGTTCTGCTTTCTGTTGAGGTGCAGAAAAAAGCTTAAGGGGGAGTTTGCATTGGCTAATGAAAATGAAATGTCTTAATTCACTGCTCTGCCAAAAAAAAGGTCACCACCTGGATTTAACTAAGCAAATAGGTAAGAGCCTCCCATTGGATAATTACTGCATGGGTGTTGATGTTTCAGCTGGCAACAACTTATTTAACCCTAACTGGTGCAGTGAGTAGCTTCTCATTTGTTAAACAGTTGAAAGACATATCCTGTGGTCGTGGAAAAGATGTTAATCTGTTTCAGAAGGGTCAAATTATTGGCATGCATCAAGCAGAGAAAACATCTAAGGAGATTGCTGAAACTACTCAAATCGGGTTAAGAACTGTCCAACGCATTATTAAAAAGTGGAAGGACAGTGGGGAAACATGGTCTGATGAGTCCAGATTGACCCTGTTCCAGAGTGATGGGCACATCAGGGTAAGAAGAGAGGTGGCTGAAGATGCACCCATCATGCCTAGTGCCTATTATACAAGCCTGTGGGGGCAGTGCTATGATCTGGGGTTGCTGCAGGTGGTCTGGTCTAGGTTCAGCAACGTTATGTGCCCAAAGAATGAGGTCAGCTGACTACCTGAATATACTTAATGACCAGGTTATTCCATCAATGGATTTTTTCTTCCCTGATGGCACGGGCATGTTCCAAGATGACAATGCCAGGATCCATCGGGCTCAAATTGTGAAAGAGTGGTTCAGGGAGCATGAGACATCATTTTCACACATGGATTGGCCCCCACAGAGTCCAGACCTGAACCCGATTGAGAATCTTTGGGATGTGCTGGAGAAGACTTTGGGCAGTGGTCCGACTCTCCCGTCATCAATACAAGATCTTGGCGAAAAAATGAATGCAACTCTGGACAGAAATAAATGTTGTGACATTGCAGAAGCTTGTGGAAACGATGCCACAGCGAATGTGTGCCGATATCAAAGCTAAAAGCGGTCCAACGAAATATTAGAGTGTGTGACCTTTTTTTTTGGCCAGGCAGTGTATTATTTAAACTGTAAAAATGAGGCACTCAAAACTGACATAAATCTAACAAGAAAGGTCGAAAAAGATAAAAGTGCTTCCTGGAGAGTCAAATCTTCCTCTCTTCAACCCTTAAAGAGTGCATTTGAGAGCGACCCTACGTTTCGATCTTTCAAGCGTCTCTAAAAAAAACCTTTTTTTGATCTTGCTGCCTTGGGTGTCATTTGTCCTTCCACTGAAAAGAGGAGCTGAATTGTAAAAGATTGTGATAAAATTGGTTGCAATGACTGAAAATTCTGTGTTGCCATCAGTGCGGAGATGATAGCTGTTATTGCTGTGGTTGTACTTTCATCAACAGCTTTATAGATTGTAAAAATGATGTGGAAGTTGGACTAATATATTGCTTGAATATATTATTTGTGTGGGTCTGTGTGTGTGATGCAGATGCAGCTGTGTGGTGTGTGCACGCACTGTATGTGACTGTTTGTGTTTCAGGCGACATGTTTGCTAACCAGACACATGCTGCTGGTCCTCTGCATGCAGTTTGTTTAATCGTCGGCCTCCCTCAGAGAACACTCTACCAACATTTGTTTCCAAACAGATTTCATTAAACTGACAGCCTTTTGCAATCACATTGTATGCATGTTTGTCTGTGTGCGTACAGGAGTGTATGTGTACATGTGTTGTGTGAACAGAAGTGTTTGTGCATGTAAACTGACATGTCTGACGACGTGCCATGCTCACACTGTGAATACAAAAAGTACTGCATGAGCCACTGTGATGGATTCGAAAGGTCCTTGTCTTTACAAGGGAGTGCAGGAGTAGACAAATTATATATCATTATGCTTCATTATGAGTGCTAATCAACAACAGTGACTAATGTATGCAAGAAGCACTGGTCTTGAAAAAATCAGCAGGGGCGAGATGGAAAAGATTAATTTTCCCGAATGTGTAAAAACGTTCTCATTGGTTATCAAATAAACCTGTAACTGCACATTTCTTCCATAAGACAACTGTGTCTTAAGTCAGGTATTCATATATACAGCTCTGGAAAAAATAAGAAACCACTCCACATTTTTCTTGAATCTCAATATGTGCCTGTATGGCAGCCGTTCCAACACAGAGACATGTTGGCAGTAGTTTATAGAATCAAATCAAACAGTTCCATTTACTCAAACTCATAACTATAAATAGTGAAACCAGAGAAACTGATAATGCTGCAGTGGTCTCTTTTTTTTTTCCAAAGCTGTATATATACCTATATATATTCAATTAATATGTACAACTCTAACAAGCTTTAGCTTTACTCACAAATGTAGACATACAGGCATGAAGAGTCGGACAGAGATAGCTTTCCTAACTTTATGCTGCATACTGTTTTGAAGACAACCACAGCTGCAAAGTTGGTGTTACCATTAGTCAGACAAGGTTGAAAAACAATCATCAAGATTTTAGATGGCTCTTATAAGATGTCGAAAGGTAGTATAAAGTTTCATCAAATGGAGCACAAGTAGCTAGTTTATGTGGTCTACTTAAGTAATTACTTGGTTTACTTTCCCTCACTTGATGTAGGAATTGTGTCTCTGCTGACCACTAATGCCTTGTGCCAAAAGTCCCAGTAAAACTGATAGCTCATCGATATAAATGACTGTTCAGGTTAAGAAATGGAAAGCAACACAAATGGTTGTTGGCTATTAGACACAAAACCACAACACAGAGATCAAATCAGTGGTCACACACTTGTATCCGATTCATTATAGTGCAATCTCATTTCAAAGTCATCATTGCTGGCTATAAACAGGCACTGAATCAGCAACCTCTGGGGTGGCTCTGCAGGGGGAGAATACTTGATGAAAGACTAAGAAAATGCCTTGTCATTTATTGGCAGGCATTGAAGCCATAAGCCATTTTCTTAAAACAGCTTCTCTATCGGAAAGTTGGGGAAAGAAGCACTCCGGGGACCAGATATAGATGATTAGGACTAAACATATCTGAGAAAGCGGCTTTAATCGTGCATAAAATAAATCTTGTCAGATGTCTCCTCTAGTCATAATGAAATCCTTCTTTGTAGTTTGTTTATTTTTAGTCTGTGACAGTTTGCAGTCTGATTTGGCAACCTACAACAGATTGCTTATGCATCTCAAAACAAACTGTCTTCTCTTCTGTAAAAGTTGCTCATGGTGTTTTTAACCTTCTTCGATGCAATAATACAAACTTAAAAAAAGAATGTTAAGGATCTGTTTTGTTTTCATGTAGTCTCCTCTCGTTTTCATTAAGTCAGCACAACGGGTGCCACAAGGTGTCAAACATCGACGTCTCCTATGCTGAGCTTGCCAATTCAAAGGCGTCCCATTATGTTTGTTAAATTTTTATTAGGGGGCTGTGTGCCTTGCCAGCGGCTGACGGAGGTCCTGTTAACAAACACTGCTGCCAAAATATGGGTGCACAGAGAGGTGGCAGTGCTGTAATAGAGCAGAACAGAGTGGTGCACAGCTCCCACATATAGCCCCCCGTCGCCTCCACACAGCTTCATAGGGGGTCCAATCATCTGCCTCGGATCTTCTTAGTAGAAATACAGTATCGCACAACCAGGAATAGCATTCCTGTGTAATTAGACATCAACACAGCTACTGTTGGCTTACTTGTTAGAGGTGGATATTTTCCTTTGAAACTCAATGCCTACATTCAAAATGTATCGGGAGCTGTTTGGGTCTCAATTAGGGCTTCACAATGAATCAACATTTTTTTGAAGTGTAAAATCCAAACGAGAAAGAGCAATACGAGTTGAGCATAGGCTGAATATCAATAGGTGTCCACTCCCTGAGTGAGCAGGATTTCCTGTGTTACAAAAAATGTACATCCAGAGAACTAGGTGTAACTGAATCTTGATCACACACTAAGTCATTTTCACTGAAATGAATTCTTAGTGAATAAATGTGTCTGCATGTTTGTCATTATCCACATAAATGCCCAAATACAACCTTTCTCACTCAGTTTTACTAACTCCCACTCTTGTGTTTTATTCTTTTCTATATTTCTGTACAAAATACAATGAATCAGCTTGCAAAAACAATGGGTTTAAATGTCACATCGCCTTCTCAGAACTTAAACGCAAACAAAACTTTATAGTTTTTATGGAGTCTATAATTAAAAAAAGAACATACCATCTTGAAGTTCAGTGTCTCAATGTCGTCCAAGCACAACATTTACTGAAAAAGGTTTTAGGCAATCAGAGCAATAATATAGCAGCAAACAATTTATTATACTGCAATGGTATAGGGGAGCAGTGACGTTCTGAGACGGGAGTAAAAGTCACACAATGGGAATCGTATTCTGAGATTCCCAGTTTTTTGTTTTACAAAGCCGGTTCTGCCATGTGTTTATGTCCATGTTTGTGTACCCCACTGGTTAGTTTACTGCCCTCTGTGTGTCTTAGAAACGTAATGCCCATCCTTTGTTTCCCCACCATTTTAACACTGTCAATTTTGTCAGCACTGTTGCCATTCTGTGCCCTTTTTTTGCTGTTAGCACATTTAGCTGATAGATGACTGCTTAGCCGTTGCCATGTTGATAGCTGTGTGGAAGCAACCCCTCAGATCCTTCATCCTCATTGATACACTCTGAATACCCTATAAATAACATTTTAAAGATTAAATTATCTTTCAGTCTGATCCATAATTACATTTGTCACAACCTTGACCGACTGAGAAAGGTAAGATTAGCATGCTAATTGTAATTTGACCAGTATTAAATAGATTGAACTTCTCAATCAGATTAACTACATTTCCGGAAAGGCTAATAGAGGTCAAGTTCACATCACTGATGACTATATTGACAAGAAGACCGCCTCAGATATTACGATTCATTTCCCGTTCTCTACATTAAACATGCAGGGATAATTATTGCTTTGTAGAATTACTGAATTAAATTACAATAATTCCTCTGTTTCTCTGTGCCAATTAATGTGTCAGCTTATTCAGTCCCCAGTCTTTTACTTAGACTCATCATTTGCCCCTTTTATTCTTCTCTAAGCATAAACATGATCAAAGCCTTCTTCTTATAATTAATTACAGTCTCTAAGCTAGACCCTGATAGCGTGTAGTTTCATGTTTAATTTAGGGTCAGTACTATATGGATTTTTCCGGTCTTATAATAATAGTTGTCTAACACAAAGTCCTGATTTAAATGGTAATGTTCAGTTTTCTTTTCGAATGAATTACTATTTATTTTTATAGATGAGCGTTCTCGTATACATGAAGGAATTATAGTATTGATTTCATTTCATGCACTCATCCATGGTCATATGTATTATACAATCCAATATATGGCAACAGCAGATGTGCAGAAGAGAGGTTAATCTGATTTTATAAAATATACTTAAAGAATGATCCCTCTGTCTTCCTCATATTGCCCCTATAGATACAGTATGTCAAGCAGACTACACTTAAGCTTCGACTCCTTGGCTCAGTTTCATTGTGTCGTCCATTAGGCTATGCTCACCTTATTAGCAGTCGAGAAGAACGGAGATATGATTTAATGCAGTTTCTTGCAGGGAACACAGTAAGACACAATTGAATGGTTTCGTTATTCATTTTCATGGACTTTAATGCACCCTTAAAACTCTGTAATTGGCTCTGTAACTGGTTGTATTTTATCTTCCCTGACACATGTAGCCACCTGTTCACTGACAGTGGCTAATTATCTCAGTTAGCTGCATTATGGCTGTTATGGGAAGTAAATAAAAAGTAGTCAGCAGCAGGGAACAGGCTGATTCTCGAAGCTCGATCACTACTGCATTCTTCTGACGTCCAGATAAGAATAACAATGAGGGGATTATCTTTCCACCACACAGAAGTGCAATCAAATGTATCAGATGCTGAGTAGATTAACTTTGGAAGACATAGGATCACATTTTTGTATATGGATGTCTTTTTTTTCTTTCAATACTTCTTTTAGATGGCCTAATCTCGAGGAATACCCCTTGACAGTCTGCTCTTAAAGGAATGGTTTGCCATTTTAGCAAATATTCTTATTCTGGTTTCTTGCCAAGAGTTAAAAGAAAAGATCAATACCACTTGTTAGTTTGGTATCCATCTTTTCTCCGAACAATCTAACTTCTCCTTTAACGATAGAAAAAATCACTTTGGGACTTTTTTTTTTTACTGTAATGCAAACCATGGCTATAACCAAAATAACCAGGAATTTATTTAAAGAACAGCTGCTGGTAAAATGTGTCTTACACAGCTTTACTAATCAAATAAAAAACAAATGTAGCTCATTTGTACATCATCCATCTGTTCATCAAGAAAATGAACTACATTTCACATAGTGTTGTCCTGTCTGGGTAAACATGTCCCAGATGGTCTCTGGTTCAGTCTCTCTAGTTTAAGCTTTGAGTTTTAAGTCAGACAAAAAGCATGCCGGCGACTCTGTTAATATCAATGTGAGCATGTTTATATAGTCCTTTTGTGCATTTTGTCACTTTATCTGTGAATAACTTTAAGTTAATGCTTTAGTCTTTAAGCTAAGACTGAGTAATTAAGTAGATTTCAACATAGATTATACATTACTGCCATGTATTTAAATATACAGTGTTTCTTACTTTTTAAATGTGCTGTAAGCAAAGTAAAATGGCAATCCAATATCTCACACAATCATTGATTCACACACTCAAATAATTACAGCTAAACTCTCAGCACTAGTCTGCAAATTTCTTGATCTTCAGGTTTGATTTATTTGTCCTACAGGTTGTCTTACCGATCCAATATTTTAGACATAATCTCTAATCTCATAATGATTCTGATGAGCCTGATCCTAAACACTGTTGAATCCCCTTCACATCTATGTATGATGGCTGTAAGATCAGGGCAGTGAAACATTCCTAGCATCAGCTCTGCTTTCCAAAGACAGACTGACGGAGACACAGCCCCCTGTGATCTTAGTCCCCAAGTGCAGCCCGCCCCCTCAGACCCACATTAAATCAATGGTTTCAGGCAGAGTGCCATTATAACTACATGTTGAAAGCAGATTTTCCTCTTTATGCAGTCCTGTTTTGATGCTCTGCAGTAAAAAAATATATAAAGAATGCACACTTTATGAGATAAAAAATACCTTAGGTTAGCTCTGCATGTGTAGATGTACTCAATAACACCTTTTATGGGCCTGAAACTCTGCTGCCACATTCACTACGATGCAGAAAACCACGATTCAAAACTTTGCAACTAATTAAAAACTAATGTCAAATCCTTTCAAATCCAAACTATGTTTCCATAGCTACCAACTCCTGCGTGAAACAGGTCTATTCTTTCTCCTGTGACTGACCATCCATCATGGCCAGTGCTTAGAAAGAAAGGTATTTTTACTCTGTCTGATGAAGTTGAACTAGCACTTTGAGCTTAGGCGAGAGAGTTATGCTTTCAAAACCCAATACTTTACAAAAAGGACCAATAAGTAATTCAAACCACCACAACAGAAACAAACTATACACACAAACACATAGCCAATAACCTTTCCTATTCATTTTAATGGTGTAATGCAGTAGTGTACCACATTTTAATTCTAATATACACAAGAAGCCGACCTAAAAAAAGGGCTCAATTTAGTAGAAGTCCCAAAAGGAAAATGTCAACCTTAGTAAAAGTATGTATTATTAACAGAATTTATATTCATCATGAAATGGCACTGTTAGTTGTATGCTTCATAGCTACACTGATTCGTTTATATGTAAGTAATATTGTACAGTTCTTGTTCAAAGCTAGTTTTTTCAAGCATGTTCCACACCGTTGGGTGATGTAATCTATAATGCATTGTGTCTTGAAAACTATGCTCATTATAAGTTTGGGATGTAAACCTTTGTAGAGTTTGTAAACCATGCAGGAACTATAGTTGTTATGAAATAAGTAAAACAAGTTTTAGTTAAATTCTTCTGAAAGTAATACAGTAGAAATATAAAGTGGCACAAGAGGAAAGAACCATTCATTTGCTTATTACTGTGCTCAAAAAATCACATCATTCTATCTCTATCCTTGCTTGCACTTTTTAATCACTTTTACAGCTGAGAAAAAAAGCTGGATTTTTAAATAAATCTGTGTCGGCTTTTCTGACCAAGTGTAGACAGTATGACAATGTTGGGAAATAAGAACTGCTCCAAACCAGATCAGTGAGGGATAATCCTAATACCACTAACAGAAAAGAAGAAAACGCAACGCAGAGGAAATACATTTCTGGGACATGCCACAGTTCATCTGAGGTCTCAGGAGAGGTAGGGTAGTGAGTCTATTTTCTTTTCTTTTATGTTAACAGAATAATGATTACACAACTTCAGACTCAGAATGGGTAATGGAAATGAAAGACATCTGGGTCTATTAGGTCTATTAACATCCATTTGACTGTTCCCTTTATGGCATATTTGATTGTGTGATAGCAATGTGCACACATTTGTGTGGGTGAAAAAAAAGAAAGTGTATGAGTCATTGTGCATAACTTTCTGAGACTATGCACAACACAAAACTGTTAATAATGATGCCACCTGCATTTGTGACATTAGCTGTTATTGCCTTTTCACCCATGGAAATGTTCCCATGCTGTGACTTATCCCGGCTCAGATAGTCGGACCTGCCTACAGCATCACTGCTCCATCTCCCTCCCTCAATCTATTATGGTACAGTACACATCTTCCTATAATATCTGGCATACTACCTCATGATCAATGTTGCACATGGTACCGTATGTTAAGGAATAGACTTCATTTTTTTCTTAAAGAACATTTATTGACACATGCGCCATAAGATATACATGTGGTTAGTCTTTGCCGATTAGACCCTGATCCTGATATTGTATTTCTTAAGGGGGAAATGCAGCCCTGAGTATAATAGGAAAACCCTCTGGGGTCTAGGCACTGTTGGTGATGTTGAAGATCTGGATTTGATGATGAGATGGGATAAGGAGGAGATGTGATGAGGTGTGGTCTTTGGATTAGCTCTCCTGGGCACTGGGTCTAGGTGGATGGGTTGGAGGCGGGCTGCAGATTAGACACCTGAAATCACAGCTGACTGCAGGAGAGAGGAGAACGATTTTAAAGTTTGACTGCAGCACGATGATTGGCTGCTGGAGATTGTGGTGAAATGAAATTGGTTAAAGAGAATGCCCATAATGAGCTGATTAATGCAGCTGTGCAGTGAATGAATGTATAGCGTGTCTTCCTGCTTGAACTTGCGCTGAGCTTGATTTAATTTAGGCTTTTGTAAATTTAACCGACCAATCTGTAAAACCAATTACAAAAATACATCTTTCTGAAAAATGTTAGTGTAATATGAACAAAATGAGGTAATGAAGAGAAATATTATTGATGAGAATAACATTTATCCTTTATCATTCAAAAAACAAACTACCTTTGAACTATTATTATACAACTTCAAATGAACACATAATTTAATGAACCAGAAGTCCTGGATTCTGACCAAATCCAGATGTCATTTCCCCTTTTAATTTTTATCAAAGTACTCTGTGTGCTGACCATAGGTTGTATGGTGTTAGTCCTCTATGGATTTACATTGTGTGTGTGTGTGTGTGTGTGTGTGTGTGTGTGTGTGTGTGTGTGTGTGTGTGTGTGTGTGTGTGTGTGTGTGTGTGAGTGTGTGTGAGTGTGTGTGTGTGTGTGTGTGTGTGTGTGTGTGTGTGAACTGTATCCATTTTTTCTTTGTCAACCATATTGATAAACCATTTCCACATCCACTCAATGGAAATGGAGCAGAGCCCTGCATTACCAAAATTCAAGATCCCTTATTAACATTTCATCCTCTTCTTCCTGGGAAGATTGTTACAGGAAGAAGAGGATGAACAATTTCTCCAGTCTTTGAAAGAAACTGTTATTAACCCAAGGAGACCCTGTTCTCGTAAAAAGGATATGGATATGGATCGTGAAATGACTTAAGATTAGATTGCATTCTGGGAAGTTGCGGTGGGGATAATGCAATGTTTGGCTTGCATGTACAGTATGCAGCTTGGGATTCTTGTTTCAATGGCCAATTGAATCGTGATGTATCCCACCTTGATTGACTCGTATCTTGATAATGCTATCATGCAAAATGCCAGACTACAAATCAAGCAGCAATATCCTTCTCGATTTCCAGTCCAACGGAGTTAGATTCTGCTCATTATTTCCAGCTTGTCTCACTCTCACCCCAACATCTCGGGATTTGACCACTCAGATGCCGAACTCTGGCATTTTGCATGATCCTCCAAATTTGGTTATGTTATTCAACTGTCTGGCATTTCCAAAGGTTACAACCTTTACTTGTTCATTTGGTGTCTTCGATGTCAATGTTTCTGTGTTCAACATGAGTTTTTCCGGGGCACATGCGAGGTCGGGCCTTGTTAGGTCTGCAGATGGGCTGATCGGCACCAACAATCAATTCTCAGCAGGCCCTCCGTGATCTTTACTGCCTGTCACTTCTGCCTTTTTCTTCCAGTCCTAATCAATGAACCAAAGGTTTATCCAACAGGCTGCAGAATCACCAGTGCACATCCATGACTCTTTGACACGCACATCGGTACTAAAATAGAGAAAAAACCTACTAAAACAGCTGACCCCAAGTTTCCCCCTGCCAAGTTAGAACTTCAGATTCAATCCTTTCTTTCACTGCGGTTTGGCTCTTTACATTGCACTCTGCAGTATTTGTCTTTCTTGCAGAGAGTAGTCTTTTCCTCTGTAGTACATATTTACCACAGACAGACATTGAGAATATGACAGCTCCTCCTGTAGCATTAAGCACCTACTGAAGGGGGAGAAGATGAAGAGCAGCAAAGTGGTTGTTCTGAGAGGCTAAAGACTGGGAGAGATGAACCGTGGTGGCCTCTTTCTTTCCTGCAAAAGGAGCATGTGGGACCCTCCTGCAGCAGGAAGGTTAGGGATTCATCATTGACCAGAAAATTCAAGCGTGTGTGTGATCAGGGTGGCTGGCCTAGCACTGGGCTAAATGGAAGACTAATGGACAGAGGGAGTGAGCCTGACGGGCTCCTAGGAGCCCTGTTCTCTCTCCCTCCACCTGTCATCCATCACATTTCCAGCTGATACTGGGAGATAGCTGTCCCGCTCTGGTGGGAGATGGGCCAAGGGAGCAGGCAGTATAAGGAGGGGGGGGGCACCAGCTGGAGACAGGGACAGTGGCAGGGACGTGGCTACTGCATGCCATTAGGAGCAGTGTTTAGCAGCCATGCTTATCCTCATGTTGGGCTGGAGAGGAGCCTGTTTTTTTGGGTCATGATGAACAGCCTGTTCTCATTCATAGATTTAATTTGTACCTACGAAAGTAGTGCATTATAATTGCATATAGAAATTGTGAACCAGGATGTGCGGGCTGCCACAAACACAGGTGACTTTGTAAAAAAAGCAACAGTGCCTGAATGGATGGAACAGACAAACACAGGACTTTCACACAGGATCTGCTTTTGCCACATCAAATGATCAAAGTTGACTTATTTTAATTGACTTTTTTACGTGATGTTATAGTTAAGTTAATAAGTTATGTAAGTTAAGTGACCAACAAACCTTATTTAAACCAGCTTGTTCACTGCAGGCACACTGATCGCTCTTGTTGATGGACATTCGAAGGACAAAGCATGACAAATATTTACATACAAACGTTATATGAGGATATGCTGCATGATTTCTAAGTTATGCATTTTCTCATCTCCTTTTTGAACGAACTATAATCTATCTATAGGTTGTTGTTGTTATGTACGCAAACCCACAAGGGATAAGCGAGGCTAAAATGACTGACAGTACCAGAGGAAGCAAATAATGGCAAGTGGCTATTATAATTAGCAATTAAGATTATACACAAATAGATTCAAGCTCTCTGTCTCATTGTCATTATGAAGGTTGCAACAGTGTTCTTAAAACAGGGTGAGTGTTGGGCTGTTCTTCTTCCAGCGTGCAGGCTTCAGGAAAACCTTTCCATATAATCAATGGCTCTGCTTTCTCTATGTGTGACCGAGGACACCAGGGAAAGCTCTCTCTCTCACACACACACATACACACACAAACACACCATTGAAACAGCTTTTGAAAGTCCTTTTATACCAGCTCAGATTAGAGTTCTTTTAAAACAGATGTCACCTTGGGGGCAAAGAAAAGAGATTATGGATTCTTTTTTGTCATCAACTTTACCATGGCAAAGCATGAAAACCCTTCCGGTAAAATGATCGTTAGATTGAATACCAGTAATTACAAAGGGAATCTAACAAAGATTAGTGTTTATTGTACCAGTTTGAGGGTACAAGTCTATAAAAAACATAAATCAAAACAAAGTGAGTTGAACGCAAAATGCTATCTGACATTTGTCTGATCGTTTAAGACAAAGGTGCTTTGCATATTGGAAACAATATGCATAGAGTCGCCATGTTTAGAAAAATTCTCTTAAAAAGTTCATAATCCGCAACACACCAGCTGCCACGCCAAATACAGTCAGGGCGGTAAAGTAGGGGAGCTGATTGGCCCCTTACTCACTTCGTACCCACATACTTTAGGGGCCCTTGCGCAGGAAACTCATCATCAAAAAGTACAATTTCAGAACTGCATCTTCCATGGATGCGACGTTCTCATGGTGACAAAATCTATCCATATTAATACCTGGCAAATAACAAATAAATATTTCCTGCTACATTAGGTGTCTGCAGCATCACAATTTGCCATGATGAGACACACACACAAACAGACACACTCACAAACACACAAGTTGAAAACAATACCAGCGTAGCATTCAAGTCTGTAGAGTATAAGAACATTTGCAATTCCTTGATTTGATTTTTTAGTTTGCACCTTTCTTAAATTCAAAGTATACTTAAGAATAAATCCTCTCTGATTCAATTGTTTCTTTGTGTTCTTCTCTGCTAACAAAGTTTCCGCTACTGCCAAAATAAATGATTTTAAATGGGCAAGCAGCATGACAACTAAAAATTATACTGAGCTGAATGTCAAGGAAATTAGAAAGTCCTGTTTTTGAAAGAATACCAGTGGTACCTTCACCCCAATTACATTACATGTATATACAAATGTAGTTAAATGAATGCGTCCTCCCCCCTAATGCAGTTGTTAACAGATGCAGATGCAGTTGTGTTTATTAATGCATTTGTCAATATAGTAAATCACAGCTGTAATAATGTGTGTTTTTATATGAGCATTTCTAGGCATACACAGTAGTTTAAGCTTACATAATAGTATAATGGAAAAACTTTGCTTACCTAAAGTCTAAAACCTTGGTTTTTGGTGCTATATATTCCCCCGCCTTTTCCAATGCAGTGGCTGTGTTGTAGATTTAGTCCTTTAACAGTTAATAGAGGTAAAGCGAAGGTGTATAATTGCCAACCTAAACAGTAAAAACTTCTGTGATACGTTTCCTCTTGTGATAACCGGCAGTTCTCACCAGTCAGACTCCCTTCACTTATTCTCTCCCTCACTTCCTCCTGGTTCAGTGTATCATCTTGTATGGCAGTGGCTCTTGACACTTTTGTGTACTGTAGCTGTTAAAATGCAAATTTTGCAGGATTCAGCTTTCCTGTTCTGTCTGCAATTTACTGTGTGACGTCCCCATCTCCTTGCTGCTGAGCAGAGGACGCGAGTGTCAGCTATATCCATCCTCCTGAGCCTTGGTAAAATGCCACAATATCTTTTTGCACAAACTGCAGCGCTGCTCTCAGACTGCAAAAAACAAGAAGAGACCAACACAGTGACAAGCAGCCCGCTCTTGGGTCTCTAATGTTTGAAGCCCTGACATTTTTCGAACATCTGACGTGCGTGCTGTAAGACCATGTTATGTCATGAAAAACTGAGATGTGCTGTTCGCTGAGATATCTTAAGGTGTCTTGTCCTTAACATTCTGAAGGCGTTATTTTAAGACCCTATTTACATCTGAAAGTTATCAAAAGTCAGGTGGTTGATAGTGTATTCCTGTCACACTGTGTTGTAATGCGACATGAGCATTATGCAGGGCACCTTGGCAACTTTAGATCTCATTCAAGAAGGGCAGGTTGCTATCTTGCAACTATAACGTTTGTAATATAAATCTGCTGCGTTTATAAGACCCATCGCAAACTGAGAAGGGTTTGCTCATCTCAAATAAACTGATCGCATCAGTCCCCAAGAGAAAGCCTCTTCTGGGGCCTTTCATTCATTGTGATCATGTGCAACATTTGCCCCTGTACCGAGAAGTACACAGCTCCAAGAGTACATCTCTTTCGTTGTGAAGTTCATGTTTGCCATTGTAAACAATTTCATTACAAACAATTCAGTGGCGACAACATCAGCACTTCGCAAACAAGTGCCATTAATTGTCACACTCTCATTCGCTCACAGTGTATGCTGAGTAAACAGCCCCAGCTAAGGTGAAATGAAGCATATTGCAAATGTGCACTTAGCAATGAGTGGAAACAGTGCGCACGTCGGTCGCTGCGTGTTCTGCCCACTGGATTGGATGAAGATTGCTAACAGACAAGTGGAAATTAATCAGGGATAGAGGTGAGAGTAAACTTTTAAGAGGAAGAGCTAAGATAATGAAACAGAGAAACAGACTGAAGGAAATGAAAACTCAACATGTACTAGAACAGTATTCCGCTCCCCTTTTTGCCCCTCCTACTTCTCTCAACCCTGTCATGACACTGAGTAATCAGAGACAGATGGTCATAAATCAGCCTTTTTATTAACACACTGCTGTCAATGAAATAACTATCCGTGAAATAAGCATCAGTTAATGTGCATCCTTAATCCACATAGAACATGACACCCACTTACTAATAGACATTGCAGACTGCCACGTGTAATAATTGCTGCTGTTCATGTATGGCAGGAGACTCATGACGGGAGAAGACATGTAGGCTATGGGGGAGGCGGGGACTGTAATAATTATGCCATGTGTGTTGGCAGTGGGTTCAGTTGCTTTGGAGCTAGATATCCCGTCATATTTGTGTGTTATCACATGATTTGGATGGTGCATTTACTTTTGTTTTGTTGCTCAGCTCTACCTCTTTACAGTTTACATGCATACACTGTAGATCATTCATTTATTGTGGCATCAGTCAAGGCGTTGAATTATTCATGAAACACTGTAGATTGTTTACAAATGAGCTTATTACCTGGTTATGAGAAGGCAAAATAGAAGCCCATGGTGGTTTCACATTCTCAGATATTATTGATAACAAGTAGTCATCATTATTTCACCTATTGGATTGTTGGTGACACAAGAAGGTGGAACAACGGAGTACCATCAAATGCTGAACAAGAAATATTCAACCATGTTTAAATTAAATCCTACAGCTGAACACTCTTTGAAAGGGTTACAGCAGTAGGATGGTTATGTGATATCCATCCATCCATCCATCTTCTCCCGCTTTTCCGTCAGGGTCGCGGAGGTAACAGCTCCAGCAGAGAGCCCCAAACTTTCCTTTCCCTGGCCACATCAACCAGCTCTGACTGGGGGATTCCAAGACGCTCCCAGGCCAGCGAAGAGATATAATCCCTCCAACTGGTCCTAGGTCTACCCCTCGGTCTCTTCCAAGCTGGACGTGCCTGGAACACCTCCCTAGGAAGGCGCTCAGGTGGCATCCTCACTAGGTGCCCGAACCACCTCAACTGGCTCCTTTCAACGCGAAGGAGCAGCGGTTCTACTCCGAGTCGCTCCCGGATGACTGAACTTCTCACCTTATCCCTAAGGGAGATGCCAGCCACCCTGCGGAGAAATCCCATTTCGGCCGCTTGTATCCGCGATCTCGTTCTTTCGGTCATGACCCATCCTTCATGACCATAGGTGAGGGTAGGAACGAAGATGGCCCGTTAGACAGAGAGCTTTGCCTTCTGGCTCAGCTCCCTTTTCGTCACAACGGTGCGGTAAAGCGACTGCAGTACCGCTCCCGCTGCTCTGATTCTCCGGCCCATCTCACGCTCCATTGTTCCCTCACTCGAGAACAAGACCCCGAGATACTTGAACTCCTTCACTTGGGGTAAGGCTTCATTCCCTACCTGGAGTGGACAGTCCATCGGTTTCCTGCTGAGAACCATGGCCTCAGATTTGGAGGTGCTGATCCTCATCCCAGCCGCTTCACACTCGGCCGCGAACCAATCCTGAAGGTCACAGACCGATGAAGCCATTATGTGATATTAGTACACAATTTATTATCAGAGCTTTAACAATAGTACTTTGATTTAATCTATCAAAATTATTTATCTGCTGTCATTGCACTCAATGTTTTTCCCAAATGTTATATAACATCCTTCTAATCGTGCTGTGAACGAGAGACCCATGTACCCTTATGAAATGTTAATGTTTTAAAGGCTTCTGTAGTTTGGAAGAGAAACTGGAAGTCTATCTCTTCCTCTTTCATGGTGGAATTCTCTCTGCACAGGCCTAGATTGAAGTCTGTGTTCTTTGCCGCCAGGTTTTTTCTGTGAGTTATGTAAAATGTAAGATGCTTGAGGGCAGATGTTTCCTGTTAAAATATTCAGAAACTTGGTGGTCATTACCTATGTCTGTGCTATGTTTTTGGGACCTGTAATGTCATGCTCCAGTAAGTTTGAACGAAAAATGACGTAAACACCAGATGTATGTGCACATACAGGAGAAATAAAGAACACAAGTGAGTCCTCAAGGAACTTTCATATCCTCTCTTCACACTCATACTTCAATATTTCGCTGTCTGTGTGTTTTGGTGCGTGTGTGTTAGAAGGAGAAATCGGTAGGACACTTGTCCCTGGTGGGTTGTGAAAAAGCTCTAGGGCTGCTGCTCTGACAGGTGAGACTATCAGCTCTGCACAGCTCTCTGACCACATATTCAGGACAAGGACACAACTTCTGCTGCCTACTTCAATTCAGTGTCACTTGGCCCGTTATAGCTGGTGTCATCTGTCAATCACAGCAGAGTATTGTATTGTCCAGTGCACAGGCCAAGGGTACAGTCAGCTGTGGTGATAATTAACCCTGCAGAAGACCTTTGAGTCATAAAGCAGGGGTCAGCACACCCCAGTGTAATATTAGTATCAGGAAAGAATTTTCCTCCATGAGGAGCGGTGCAGTTAAAGTGACATACTGTAGTGATGGCAACAGTGGTGGACTTAAGGGGACTGTTCTCCATTCCTCCTCATAGGGAGGGTCAACGTTGTTTGTTGGGGGTGTAGAAAAATACGGCTCATGATCAAGAAATTAAAATCCACATACATTTGACTTTCGTTTTGATCAAGGAACAGTCCAAAAGCAGTCCTTTATAAGCAGCTGGCATTAGTTCTATCATTTTATATAATACAAGTCTTTATGATGGCCACATTTTAAGAATAGCCAAAGACTGTCCTGCATTACATTAGTATCAGGGGGGAAAAACTGTTTTTTACTAAGGCATCCTCATATCACTGCAAGGATATGATATTGACCGTCCTGGTAGTCAGTTTGTGGCCTGTCAGTATAAAATACGTGGTCTCACTTCTACAAGTTTACACTGCTGGCAGAGTGATTACTAAAGGACTGATTGAATCATTTAAAAATAGAAACAGGCAACCTTTCAATGGTGTGTTTTTAGCTCATTGTTTGGTCAAGACTCTCATCAGCATGTGTTTCAGATAATCCCACTTTTACTTTTCAAACAGCAGAAAGACAATGCAAGCAACCAGCTGTGGAAGATAGCATTACATGATTTTGTGAACTACTCTAAGGTCAAAAATGTTCATAATCTTTTTATTTTCTGGGTTCCTTTTGAGTAGAATTACTATAAACTATACAGAATAATGCAAACAAACCTTATAATGAAAACCATGTGGCATCTTACACAGTGCCCAAAGTCTTGTTTTACACGGTTAATTTCTAGGTGAAGAGATAGTTCTCAACCCACCTAATTCACTCCACAAACAAGTACCAATTGGATGACAGAGTTTCAGAATTGTGGTGCCAATTTTCCAGTTACGTATTGAGTCTTTAATAGGCTGCAGTGCTTTGTCCCCGTGCTATATTGGGCCATCAGTGGCTCTCTGTGGTTTTGCATGATTAGAAAAGTTGTGCCGTTACATTAGCGGCTGGTAGCTCCTTCTAATCCCATTTTCTTTGTGGTCACAAACAGGGTGCCAGCAGAGCCTCTCATTTAAAGGAACAGGGAATCCATGCTTTATACGAACCAGCCCTAATTCAATTGACATTGCTGGCTGGCTCTAATGGATTTTACCTGGTGGGCCTGCAAATTGAATACTTTAAGGAATATCAACTCCTTCTGAGTATTTGAAGAGAAAAGGTGCAATTTTCATTTTGTGAGCTTTCTCTAACGAGGCAGTGGCATTCAGGAGATTATAATCTATCTCTCGAGTTCAATTTGATTCTTCTTCAGCAAAGCATTGTCCCTCTTGCCTGTGGTTTGGGCTTTTATCTCCCTCAAGCCATTTGATGTTCTTACCCACTGCTTTTCGTTTCTGGAAAACAGACTCACACACTCTCTGACACTCACATTGAACCACATACACATAGTTACATCCTTTTGTACACCTCAGCCCCCCGCGACTCCAGTCTTGTCTTTCTGTGATAAGTCAAACCCTTTGCTGTGTCATTTCATTGAGCTTTGGAGATTGTTATTGTTTTATCTCGACGTGTTGATCTCCGTGCGAGGTGGACGCCCATCTTTCCCCTGCTCTCTCTGCAAAGGTCAGTGAGCTGCGGATGAAGTTGTGTCGATCAGATGAGTGCTGCAGACTGACAGCTAATTTTCATCAAAGCAATTGTGGCAGAGGGGAGAGATTCCGGACGCCCGGGGGGGCTGTTGCTTCTCTGAGGATGCTCCACTACTTATCAGGCTTACTGACTCGCTGTGTGTAGACATGGTCTTGCAGTCTGCTCAGATTTACTAGTACTATGCAAAGTTGCAATTCACTTGTAACATCAGTTTATAAGAATATATAGAATGCTTATTTGTATCGTGAATTCTTGTTTCAATTTCTATGTGTATATTTGAGTGATTTTATATATACTATATAGTGTTATGAAAATAAGCTTTGGACTCAGGAAAGCCATTTTTCTTGTTGAAGTATCTTGCAGAACATTGAAACGTAAGGCTTCTTTTTAAAACTGATTGTAACAAATAGTGACCTCTGGTCTTGCTCTGATATAATAACAAGAAAATAATGCTAAGTACTGTATGTGTACTTCTGAAGTCAGGGATGTCAATTATTTGGTATTTTTTGAAGGCAACATTAGGACAAAGGCGAGAGTTATATTTTATTGTTCTAAAACATGAGCACATATATATATATATATATATATATATATTTACCCAAGCACTTGGCCGTCTTTCTTTTATTGGTGGCTCTTTTTTTTTATGATAGAAAATGTTTTGTCAACAACACAGTGCTCTAACACTTTTCAGCCTCTTATGATCTGCAAACGCCAGCCAATTGTTTTGCCCTCTTTCCTCTCCTCTTCCCCGCTGCCAGTTTGCTAAACATGGTTTGCATTGATTTATTCTCCTCCACCAATTAAAAGCAATTTTGTGAGCATTAGAGTAAGCCATGCCGGGAGCAGTTTAATGGGGCAGGCTGTTCACTACCTCATCGGGTGTGTGCGTGTGTTTTCTGCTTGTACGTGTGAACTCATGGATGCCATGGTTTGACTTATTTCACTCTTTGAATGTGTCTGCATGAGCGTACGTGTGTTCAAATGTGTGCCTTTTCATTCATGTTTAGGTATACATGAGCAGATGGGTGCTGGTGTGTATTACAGAATCCCCGCATGTGCAGGGCATTAGCGCTCTGTTGGCAGGCTAAATCCTCATGTTGTGGAAGTGGTGTCAGTCGCCTCTGCCACGACACAAAGCTTATCTTTTACCAACTCCCGTTCCTCTTTGGAAAAGGAGAGACAAGGGGGCGGGATGGGGGTTGAGAGGATGTGTCCAAGAAGACAGGAAGCACCAGGCTGGTGTGAATAACCCTGGGCTCTGGAGAAAATGTAAGAAGCCAAACACTGTGCTGTGTTATCCCTGAAGGACCCAGTTCCCTCTGCGTATACCCTGTCATCCCTAACCTGACAGAACTCTGATGGCCTTGCATCAGTGTGTCGGTGCAGACAGGTCTCTATGTGTCAGTACCCATCACCTGTAATAAAACAACCATCGACCTTCTTAATGGACACCCACCTTATGCATTGGTATGCTACAGGTGGAATACTGAATGGTTTCTGGTTTCATTGGGTGAGCAAGTTTCAATTACTGTGACTTCAGGCAAAACTCCATGAATGGAATGGCATTCTTTCCACCAACTTTTGTCCTTCATAATGGTCTTTCATGATGTATTTGTGAAATGTATTTCTGTTTAAATATTTAAATTCACTGCTCAGTTGCCTGTTCGTTTCTAATGTGTTCTCGTCATACTTGAAGGAAGAGTAACAGCATAGGGAAGGCAGAGAAGGCAAGGAGGAACAGAGAGAGCAGGAGGTGAGTGTAGTTGAATCGAACTTGTCCACAGAACTTACTACTCAGCTTTGCGGTGGCAGCGGTTTGGGGAAATTTATGAATATTGAATGAGCTACAAGGATCGTGCCGGTCTGGGCCAAAATGCCAGGGCGGATTTTTCTGTCACTGTACAGCCCTTCCTACTTCGCAAAATGCCTTTAAATGGCTTTCATCTTTTACTTAGCACCGATATGTCGAAAACACTTCTATGATTTGAGATGGAAATATGATTCACCTAAAGATGAACTTTACTGCACCTGAACATTTTGGCTCTCAGCATTGACATAATGGATCCAACACACCAGATAAAATCAAAGATAAGACATCAATTTGTGAGCAGCGGAGCCAGAGCCTTCAATAGTTTCCCATTTACTAACCATTTCCTTGGGGCATGCAACTATTTATTCCCTCAGTTTTCTCAAAACTGGAAATGATGGAAATGGAAAGCAACAACAGAGGAAAATATTAAAAAACAAGTGTGCGGGTAATCTCTATCGCCAACGGCGACGTTGTGACATTATCTCTTCGTCACAGCTTAGCAGAGTCCTGCTACTACGAGTTTCTGCATTTACTTGAGGGTTTGTGTACATACATGTGCAATTCATACATGCATTAGTATATATGCATGGGTGGACATTTACATTTGTGTGTGTGTCTGGTATACTGGCAGATGTTCCTTTGCCTGGCCTGTTTGAACTCGATGTTTTTCTCAAAATAAAAAGGGATAATGTTTATGCACACACACACACACACACACACACACACACACACACACACACACACACACACACACACACACACACACACACACACACACACACACACACACACACACACACACACACACACACACACACACACACACACACATTCATCTGCAGATTAGCCTGCAGCTGCCTGCTTGCCCCAAAGCAGGAAAGGGTGGAAATACTCACTTTGCAGCAGCCTTTGTTGAGCCCCACTACCTGCTCACTCTAGATCAGCTCCTCTCAAATACGATTCAATATCCTCCAACAAGGGATGCTGCTGTAATTTAAAGGCTAGCAAAACCTATTCACAGAACAAACCAACTGCAGTCAGTCATGTTGCATTAATAAAAAGAGAAATGATTGAATGGTTTGACTGACAAACATTTTATCAGATGAAATGGGAAAGGGAAGCTGTGCAAATATTCTAGACGTCTTAAATTATCTCCCATCCTTATATTATTGACTGTTTCTATTTTCATTTGCCGCTTATTTTCCCCAGTTCTTCTTCTCCTACTGTGCTCTTGAATGTCGTGGGAATCCAATTAGGTGGACACATTCTTCGATCACAAATCTGCACGCCATGATAGCAATCATATGAATTCTTCAAATAGGATTTTGAAGAATTGCTCACACCGTGTCTACACAAAAGGCAGAGTAACTGGCAAACAGATCTCCATACAAAATGTGTTTCCTCTCACTTTTATGACCATTCAGCATAACAATGGGTACTTTTGTAATCTCTGCTGTGTGATTCAGAAATAAAAAGCCAATAAAATGTGCTCATGGCATGTGGGGGAGTGACTGCTCATAGGTAGATCCTTTTGCCAACACTTACTGTCGTGGCTCTTCCATTGAAACATGAGCACAGGGAACATAATTGTCTATATATTGAATATTTAAGACACATTTTACAATCACTTCTGGCAGGCTGTGACATTTCCTTAAACTTTCCTGCTATACAAATATGCTGTAATAAATGCCCATGTTTACATGGATATAGGTTGGGAATTAGTAATGGTGCTTACCATTAATGTGGACTCAAGGTCGCAAGATACCTGACCATGCTGATAGCCTGATTGAGGGACTCGAAAAAATGTTGTGTAACGATTTAAAGTGTTGAAAAACTGAGACCCTAAGTCTAACAGCGATCATTTTGATATGTTGTCATATAATGTACTTGTTTTCTTTCTCTGTTGAATGGTCGATGATCAGCACCACACATTGATTCGAGGAACTGCAGATTGCAAAGTCATGCTCTGTGCCTGCAAACACTGAATCAGGCATCTAGACCTTCACTAACCTGATTTTTCTGTCTCACTGTTTTCTTTCAACCTAAACTGCTACCTTGAATTTATCTCACTTACAGTTTTCACTTTTTAAAAAAAGTAAAAAAGAAACTATAAACTGTATACTGCCAATCCTAACTAAAATGGGTTTTTGACCTCTTTCGAAGACTCCCTGCATCTATTAAGCTTTTAGCCAACCGCTATAGACAGCTTTCAAAACACAAAAATGTACTGCTGTGTGTGTTTGAACATACAGTGGGGCAAAAAAGTATTTAGTCAGCCACCAATTGTGCAAGTTCTCCCATTTAAAAAGATGAGAGAGGCCTGTAATTTTTATCATAGGTATACCTCAACTATGAGAGACAGAATGAGAAAAAAAAATCCAGAAAATCACATTGTAGGATTTTTAAAGAATTTATTTCAAATGATTGTGAAAAATAAGTATTTGGTCAATAACAAAAGTTCATCTCAATACTTTGTTATATACCCTTTGTTGGCAATGACAGAGGTCAAACGTTTTCTGTAAGTCTTCACAAGGTTTTCACACACTGTTGCTGGTATTTTGGCCCATTCCTCCATGCAGATCTCCTCTAAAGCAGTGATGTTTTGGGGCTGTCGCTGGGCAACACGGACTTTCAACTCCCTCCAAAGATTTTCTATGGGGTTGAGATCTGGAGACTGGCTAGGCCACTCCAGGACCTTGAAATGCTTCTTACGAAGCCACTCCTTCGTTGCCCTGGCGGTGTGTTTGGGATCATTGTCATGCTGAAAGACCCAGCCACGCTTCATCTTCAGTGCCCTTGCTGATGGAAGGAGGTTTTCACTCAAAATCTCACGATACATGGCCCCATTCATTCTTTCCTTTACACGGATCAGTCATCCTGGTCCCTTTGCAGAAAAACAGCCCCAAAACATGATGTTTCCACCCCCATGCTTCACAGTAGGTATGGTGTTCTTTGGATGCAACTCTGCATTCTTTCTCCTCCAAACACGACGAGTTGAGTTTTTACCAAAAAGTTCTATTTTGGTTTCATCTGACCATATGACATTCTCCCAATCCTCTTCTGGATCATCCAAATGCCCTCTAGCAAACTTCAGACGGGCCTGGACATGTACTGGCTTAAGCAGGGGGACACGTCTGGAACTGCAGGATTTAAGTCCCTGGCGGCGTAGTGTGTTACTGATGGTAGCCTCTGTTACTTTGGTCCCAGCTCTCTGCAGGTCATTCACTAGGTCCCCCCGTGTGGTTCTGGGATTTTTGCTCACCGTTCTTGTGATCATTTTGACCCCACGGGGTGAGATCTTGCGTGGAGCCCCAGATCGAGGGAGATTAGCAGTGGTCTTGTATGTCTTCCATTTTCTAATAATTGCTCCCACAGTTGATTTCTTCACACCAAGCTGCTTACCTATTGCAGATTCAGTTTTCCCAGCCTGGTGCAGGTCTACAATTTTGTCTCTGGTCTCCTTTGACAGCTCTTTGGTCTTGGCCATAGTGGAGTTTGGAGTATGACTGTTTGAGGTTGTGGACAGGTGTCTTTTATACTGATAACGAGTTCAAAAAGGTGCCATTAATACAGGTAACGAGTGGAGGACAGAGGAGCCTCTTAAAGAAGAAGTTACAGGTCTGTGAGAGCCAGAAATCTTGCTTGTTTGTAGGTGACCAAATACTTATTTTACCGAGGAATTTACCAATTAATTCATTAAAAATCCTACAATGTGATTTCCTGGATTTTTTTTTCTCATTCTGTCTCTCATAGTTGAGGTATACCTATGATAAACAGGCCTCTCTCATCTTTTTAAATGGGAGAACTTGCACAATTGGTGGCTGACTAAATACTTTTTTGCCCCACTGTATATGCATTGGTTGCTCGAGGCTCCTAGTCAGTCTGTTAGCTTGCCAGTATTAATACAGACAGATTCCCATCACCTGCTACAGTGGGAGGGGAAATAAAATCAAAATATACAATGTTGAGTTCTTCCCATCGAGCCAACATGTAAAATATTTTTGGTTGGTAAATGAATGCTGTCAGTTAGCCTTATGAATGCAGGTTAGCTAGCTGCTGTGGTGTTATGGGCACAGCATTGATGTGGATTTGATGACAGAACAATTATGCCCTGCTAGTATCTCCCTTACGTCTCAGTTCCAATGGGGATCTTTAGTGAGAGTCAACAACCATGCTATCGTCTCTCTCAATATAAACACAGCAATGCTAACATCAGCATGCTAAAGTGCTCAAAGTGACAATGCTAACATATGGATGCTAACCAGGCAAAACGTTTGAGGTTTAACCTCGGAGGGGTGCAATCTGCCTCATTCAAAGCACATGGCCCAGCCATCTGCAACACTGCTGACTCCAATGCTAACTTTCTTGCTAATGCTTTTTCTTGTGATCTTTACGATGGGACACGGGCATCTATCATATAATGCCTCAATCCCTTTTTAATCAGCTCTGGTTTCTTGACATATTCAGTACCTCACATTCGGATAGACACGGCTGTGCAGTTGGTAAAACAAAACGCAAGCTGTCCTGAATCAGAGTCACTGTTACCAAAGTCATTAGGACATTGTCTAAGCAAGAATGTCTGTTTATGCGATTTTGTGCCAGCCCAAATAGTAAATACCCAAACATCACAGTATCACAGGCCAACTTAAATACATTCTTAAATGTTCAAAAAGTATGAAGTAGGTCATTTGGATCCATTTGGTTGGCATTAGGCCTATGTAAATCTCTGACAACACTGCCCTTTTTAGAGCTTTGCAGCCAACAGCTACCTAACTAACATACAACAATCAGCAAGCATAGCAGCTGAATTTGACCCAATAGCTAAGCGAATAGATCTGTGGGTTAAGTGAATTAAAAATAACACAATATATGACGACAGGACCCCCTGCATACATTCTCAGGCACAGACACAAAATCAGTAGAAAAGCATTGAAAATACTTTGCAAAAGTTTCTGTTTCCTCTTGTTCATTTCTGAAATAATATAAGTCTGTTGTGATGTGTCGCTCTGGAATTGGAGTGTGGGTGTTTGGCTTGATTTATCTTTTGTTTGCCACTGTGTATGGGTGTGTGTGTGTTCGTTACAGTGTCTTCTCTTGCGGCATTTATGGTCTGTGTAGCAGCAGACTTGTAGATGAGTGTGGTGCTTTACACTGTTCCATTAGCAGTCAACCACAAACCATCACAAAGTACTGTCCTGCTGTCTCTATGCCATTCGCTCCCACTGCAGCTTCTCTCTTTTCCCCTGTTCCCCACTGAGCTGTTGTATTCTCTGCACACTGTTTATGTAGGCGGAATAGCACAATAAAATGAGAATAACTTCCTCTGGGAGCTCCTGATTGTTGATGCATATCGTCCTCAGAGGAGTCGGTAGAGAAAATGGTCAGAATAGGTCACCAAACCCTGTGATGCATGTGAGCCAGGAGCCGCCCAACAAAGCCAGATGGAAGCAGGCCACGCAGAGGTAACTACAGTGCAGCCAGGGTCGCGGGATATGAAGCACTGGTTGGGGACTCCCATTGTCGTCCAGCCTCAACCTTATTGGATTTCCCCCGGACATTTTTATTCCTTTCACTGCCCCGCTGAGAAGTATCTCTCCTACTTATCTCATCACTATTTATTAAGGGAGCCCCCGAGGAGTCCAAGCATACAATCACATTGAGGGTCGCTGGTCGGTAGAGAGAAAGTAGAAAGCCAAAGTTGAAGAAAAGAAAAAATAGAAGAATAAAATATTCAGTATTTGCAGCATGATTTTTCTTCCGTTTTCTCCAAGAAAGGGCAGTGATGACACGGCTTAACAATCCAGACTGCTCACTGATTGCCTCTGTACTACTTCCATCACTTCTCTTTGTTCAGTGCCGTTTTGCTTGGACCATGGTTCTGATGAATACTCATCCAGTTCTCTTAAGATTTCTTACAGTTTTGAGGAGTTGCATCTAGTCTGACTTTAAACACTCTTGCCTTTTTACACTGTTCCCCTTTCTTCAGTTTGTGGGTATGTATCTTTACATTCTCTTTAGTTGTGTAATACTTGATCTCTGCCTCCCCTTGAAATCTCTATTTTATTTTGTTCTGAGATGCAACACAACAAAGTAATACAGTTTAGTTGTGTTAAATATATACAAAAATAAAGTTAGATCAAAGAAAACATACAGAGATACAGCTACTTGAAGCCTTAATGAGAAATGTTCTACTGTGTATAATGCTTATTATTATATTAGCCATACTAGTGGCACGGCTTGTAGTATGTCTTGTTGTTCTTCGGACGTTCGTGATAATTTGGCTTTTCCTGCAGCATCTTCCAACAACAGGTTGACATTTTTGTTTACTAGTATCTTGACATCCACCACTGTTTTTAACTCAAGTGGATCCTTCACTAAAGTAGTAGTTAAAAGTCTTAAATTGAACATTTAAAAACAAATGTGTAGTATTAGTGGCACTGAATACATACAGTATCAAAAGTAAAAGAACACAATATGCCAAATAAATGGATTCCAAGTGTTATATTTATAATATGTTTATTATAGGAATTGTATTCCTGATTTATCGTCGCCTCAGTAGCATCTGAATGTAGGTGAGGTATAGGTTATTTTAATACTTGTATACACTGTTATGTAATTTGACCTATATAAATGCACAGTTTTTTTCTCTGATAAATAAAATGTAAATTTGGAAATGAACAAGAGCTATCAGTTAAATGCAAAAAGCAAAGTATTTGCCTCCAAAATCAAGTAAAATTGTAAAGTAGCATAAAATGGAAATACTTAGGCGAAGGAAAAGTACATCAAACTTGTACTTATATACAGTAACTGAGTATATTCCATAATTGGTTTCTGATCGATACGAGGATTGCTATATTTTGAGACGCTGGTCCTTTTGAAGGCAGATATTCCATGGCTGAGGATACTATGTACAGAATCAATAATATTGGATGACTGTTTTTTAACCTGCAGGTGACTCATTCGTTGGCTGCTTACAAGGTCAAATTGACCATTAAGTCAATAAAAGACACTTCGACCACACTCTGGGTATACAGTCTGTGGAGTAACGACTGCTACCCTCTGAGACTCAACTGTGTTTAAAACATTCTGAAGCCTCACTGGAAAGCACTGATAGACATCCGGATCACTGAAGTGTAAAGAAACCAGACACAAGCCTCTGCTGCTCCCGTTGGGACCCGGGGAGGACTGCATGAGCTCTTTGTGTTACAGTTGTATGCTCACTGCCACCAAGGTCCTCCTCAGCACTCTCTTTGACTCTGTTTTGAACAGTGGGTCTACCATTTAGTTGGGGAGAAAAATTCACCCATGGATTGACGACGTTAGCTTTTGTATTGTGTCCAGAGTATTTCAGATGATGTAGGCCAGGATATTTTTATTTGGTGTGACCACCTCTCCTTGACTGTGACCAGCCAAATAAGACAATATGTAGTCCTGCTTTTATATTATGGTTACCAAGAATGTTTCATGATTAATAAATATATTTATTTAATGGAATAAAAATAAGGCCTTCTAGCAAACACTTTATATTGCATGTAAATTATATGTTGATGTGCTTTTGATCTTTTTGGGGAAAAGTGAAGTTGTTAATTCAAACAATATAGATGAACAGAACAACAAAAAGGGATAATATTAGAACACAAAGCCACCGTGTTGACACAGTAATGTGAAATAAAATGTAAATAGAACAAAACAAATCAAGACTTAAAGAAACTCCTCCAAACAGAAGATATTTTTTCATATATACTATTGGATGTGGTTTGCTTACTCTTTATTCAATGGCATTTCCAGACTGGTAAATATCTGTTTGATATTTGACAAACACTCCTTTTTGCCAAACTTGTGGTCACAGAGCGCTCCTCAGGACACAACTATAAACAATGTTTAAATGTCACTAAACCTGTAGCTTTTAAACTATCCTCCTCTGATCAGAAGCATTAAACCATATTTATCACACCTCTGGTTGCAGCATCACTCTTTGCACACACATGCGGCTCACACACACAATCCCCTGTTTTCTGTGATGGTGCTTGGTTTAAGGTGTGCTTTCATTCATAAGCACAATATTTGTTGGTGTTGTCAAGTGAAACGGTAACCTCACAGTTTAAGTTACAGGAAATGTAAAAGAAGGCAATAGGATTTGTTGGGGTCCAACGTTTAGCCTCAGCCAAGTATATCAGTGAGGACTCTATGATTGACAAATCTGACACAGATGTCATCTCAAAGACAAAAATATTGTAGTCCGATCAATAAGACTTTACATGTGATGTCGTGGCCAAATCTATGAATTTCGAAAGGCTTTCATTCACAACAGAGAGGGAAGCAGCTGGCAAAAATACTCCAAATCATATTGGTAAGACTGCAACACTAAAGAAGATTACACAGATGCACATATGTAGTATGCACACTTAAGCACATGCACAATCAGATCGACCCTTGTGTGTAGTGTTTATCTTTATTCCTATAGAGAGGGAAAGCATACCATCTGTCATAATACCCATTTTCACTTCGTATAGAATCCCCATCACGACATGACATTACATCAAAGAAAGTAGCCTGACTCGAGACGCCAGATATATTCATTGGCAAACAGACAGGCAATCCCATAGTGCACGTTAAAGTGCAGCAACAAATTCAAGATGAAAGCAAAGTCCTTTCTTTGGTCCCATCTGCCAACCTGGTATGGATTAGATAGTGGAAGTGATTAGGCACTCTTTATAATTTAGTCTTGAATAGATCAATCCTTAAACTTGGACGTCACCCATATGAAATTACATTTCACATGTTATGTAAAAATAGTCTTAATCTTTTTTTATGACACCACTTTCACCCTGAGATCACTCTGTGGATATACCTTACAATATGGGTTCTGGGTTTGAGGTTTTTCCATTTCCATTTTTTTTTCTTTCCTTTGTAGGCCGCTGAGCCAAGGACAGTGACGCTTGCCACAGTCAAAGAAACCTTTTCATAATGTCCTTTTCAGACTGTGAGCGTGTTAATCTATTACTGAGGGAGGTAAGGGAGTAAGAGGAGACGCATAATGGAATGGACACATCCATCTTATACAAAACCATAACTTTAAAGTTAACACATTCAACACTGATGGTTGATCCCACAGTGTCAGGGGGTGTTACTTTTTGATTAGTTCATTTAGCTTTAAGCTCTGTTTGGAGTCACACGGATGTACAAACAACACTTATCAGACTGCAAATTGCTGCGTTTTGATTATCAGATTGACCGGTGAACACAAGATAACACATGTGTTTAAAACAACCAGTTGTCATCTGGGGAGCAAAAACAGTATGATCAAAACCAAGATAACAGCTGGGACATCTTCAGAAGACAAGGCAGTGCAGGGAACCATCTGGATAATGAATTTCTAGACAGTGACCAAAAAAAAACGTAATTGTCTTTCTGTGCGCAGCTGCCATGCATCCATATCCAATGACAAACGGAAATGAAGAACTTCTTGGTAAAAGAAGTAGAATCTCTCAGCCTTATGCATCCATAAACATGTCTTTTCTCTCTCCACAGGGTGAAGTTGAAAGAAGGAGTGACGTTTCTTGGGGCTCGTCCCAGCAATCCCACTCAGTGGATAGTGAGCCAGGATGTGAGGAGCGAAGGCCACCGAGTGGTGACTCTTCACTGCCGCAGGAAGGAGTCCGGCTACGATCAGCAAAGGTTAGCACATAAATGACTTCGCTTTAAAGAAATACTCCCAGCAAATATGTTCCATTGGTAACTTCGGGAGCGTGGCTAAACATACTGGTGACTTCTTATAAAGTTGATATAGCAAAAATGCTATCAAACAGGTGGTCACATTGTTGATATGTAACACATCAATTATTTCAGCCTCAATTTGTATATCTGGAAAAAAATACAAGTGAAATGTGACAAATACTTTTAATCTCATGTCCTTATTTTTAGTTGCATTAAGTCTCCCATATCTTTGTATTTAGTTGAAACAGCATAAGTCTTTCCCTAATATAGTTTTTACATTTATAAAAGAAAAATATACATTTAATAACATAACTATGAAGCGCTTGAGTGGACTTTACAGCTTTTCTCATTCTCTTTTGATACTCATCCATTGAGCCAACCTAATCACTTTGACTGTGCGGTTCAAGCTCCTATAACTTTTGTTTCTCACAGTTAACATAATTTCAGAAATTGCTTTGGCTCATCATTTACATTTTACTAAAGATACACTAAAAAATGTACAGTGCAAATCATGTTCTCTCTCCGCCTGAAATGTAACACTTGACTGTCCATGAAGCCCATGGCATATGTCTGTTGAGACCAATGAAATATCCCCTCTTCTCTCTCTCCCTCTCTCTATCCTCTCCTCTCTCCTCCCTGACTCTACCCACTTCCCTTCCCTCCCTCTCTTTATTTGCATACTTATTTTCTCCGCTGTCATATCCTCAAAGTTGTTTTGGTCATTTCCTTTCTGAATTCATGTCTTTAAACTAATCTGGCAGATAGGGAGGAAGTGATTGCCAGCACTCAGTAAAAAGGTTGCTGTGTTAATTATGTGCTGATTGAAGGTCTTTGTGAACTTTAATGGTTTTTCCCCTTCAGATCAGGAAGTTGTTTTAAATGATATAAGTTTCTAGTGACAGGTGTGATTTTATGGATTAGAGGCCGATTTGGGGTTGGGTAAAGCTCCGCTTTTTTGCTCTTTAGCTTTCGTTCCACTTAGCAAATTCTCCCTTAAGAAAACAGGACAATTGACAATGCAGCTGCTACTTTTAATCAACGTGGTGCAGGGGTTATTTTAAGTGTACAGCAAACTATAAAAAATTAGAATGTGTTGCTCCAGTGATTTGTTTAGACATGCCGCTATTAGTGGATTACTACAAAGAATGATTATAGTGTAACTGCAATAAACACAGACGTTAGCCAAAGATAAATGCGCCTGCCTTTAAAGAGCTGTAAAAGGGAAGCAGCTAATAAACATTTTCTAATAGACGTCTCATACAGTAATTTGTTGTGTGATACTGAGGAGTTACTTTCAGATATGACGTGGCACTGGCTGATCTGGAAGGAATGTTGTTGTTGTTTGTTTTTTTACATTGGTTTAATATTTTCCCTTCTAAAAGCATACAGTACAACTTTTGTTGTACTTTTTATACACTCAGTTTCAAACAAAGACCAGTAATATACATGACGGCTCAGCCTTTCAAACACAAAGGTACCAGCTGCCTGACATTTCACAGGGATGCAGAATGTTGATCATTTTTGTTAGTATCTGGCTCAGTCTCCCTATTTCACCCTTACTTACACATACAATATCATAACTGAATAACACACTTCTAGGACATCAGATTTGCTGTTGCTTTTCAGAACATAGAGGTTTATATCATTTTTCCAAGAAGCCAAAAAGGTTGGAGCCCAATTTATTCATTTTTGGCAGCCAGTGTCAGCCTTTTCTTTGGAAATGTAAAATGTAGAATAATGTTTTCTTTGAAAATCCCCAAACAATACTTTCTGACCTGAATATGTGAGGGGGCTTGCCCGAGGTTAGTCCAAGTTGAATGTTTGGCCTTTAACAATAACTTTCCCATGCGGGGTAGCAGTAATATATTTTGTCTGCAAATGTCTGTATGCGAGCATCTTGAACAACATATCCCCCTTTATGCATGCATTTTTCTCTCTTAACAAACCTTCTCTCCTACACACATGAGCTCAGTTACTGTATAAAAATAATGCTTTATTGATTTACCAAGTGGAGGAACCGGAGACAAGTGTGAGCATATTTAGTCTAATCCCTGCTGTTTGGGCCATGTACGATGGACTGCTCCTTAATCCCCAAAGCTGTCAAAGTCACTTCACAGAGAAGACCAAAGACAACCCGTGATGGCTATACAATACACAATGCTCCAATTTTTCTTTCGTCTTGTCCTCCCGGCTCCCAGCCATTTCAATGAAGCTCTTTTAGGAGGGGATTAGACTATCTCATCTGTTGAGCTGTCACTCAGTTCGCTTTCTTCTTCTCTGCTCCTTTCCTGGAGGATTGGAAGATGACGAGGTGTGTGAATGCAGCGGGTCAAACCCATTTGGATCTAGTTTACTTTTATTTTATTATTTCTAACAACACAATGAATATGATCATCTTTTCCTTTGTTTGCTGATATTCTCCGCAGCCCTTTTTTTTTTTTCCAGAATTACAGTTTAATTGAAAACCTGGACTTTTGGTGCTTTTTACTCAGAATTACTGTCATTACAGTATCTTCAAACAATAGCCATGTATGGTGACAAAATGCTTTTTTGGATGACTCAAAGCTATTCCCCTGCAGTCCTACTAAAAGGTGCTCAAAAGCTCTCCAGATTGACACACTTCTGAAAAGTAATAACGTGTTGGCTAATTATTGTACTACTCTTCTGCAGCACACTCAATGTCAAGCATTAATATCAAATAATCTTCCCTTCTCAACTTTAAAAAAAACCTTTTTCATGATCCTCTAGCTCTGCGACTACTTCATTCATAGCATCTGTCAATTACAAATATAAACCATTACATCACACCCCCTTTTGATAGCGATATAATAACCTAAATAACTCTTTAGACACTTTTTTTGACGCATACATAATTTTTTGGTTTGGCACTTCTCCCATCGGCCGACATAGAGGAGCAGGATTTATGAGCTAAACTGCAGCCAGCCATCAGCTATTGAGATGTTTTGGCTTCACTTTTCGGTACTCGTCATGTCGTCCATCATTATATACAGTCTATGATTTGCACATCTAAAGCAAACTGTCTTTGGAAGGAGGGGTAAAAGGGCCTCAGCTGTCCAGGGTTTAGCAGCTGTTAGTGAGACAGCTAATGACACCAGAAAACATATATGTCATCAGTAACTGCTCTTTCGGATGCACTGAGGTTGGATTTTTATCTTGACACACACGGACTGAAAATTGGAATCGGAGCCCAGGCTGTCAGCTGTGGTACAAATGGATCGTTGGCACTGTACCTTGGACTGTGGACTGGACTTAAGTGTCATTGAATGATGTGAGTGGGAGCACTATTTGAAGCCTTTGTGCCATGATGGCAGCCCAGTCCCACTGCAAGCATGAGAGCACATTGATACTGATGGGTCAGGTGTAGCCTAATATGTGCCGGTTCAATCATTTACTTGAACTGCTCACACTGGCCAGCTGAGTCACTCCTTTCTTCCCGTTAACAGCTGATGATCAAACCACACATTGATGGCCCTCAATACCCATTTAAAACATATTCAAATAGACATTTCTTCTAGCTTTAAATATACAAATCATCTGCTTTACAGATCAACACAGTATACTTTTATTGTCAGTTTTCATCGAACCTGATGGATTTTTTCCACCACATAAAATATTATTTTCCGACCAATTGCATTTTTTGAATCTTTTTTGAGGTGCTACGATGTAAAGACAGGTTGGGCTTTTGACTGAAAATAACACAGATGGCATTTCTTTTCAATTCAATGAATGAAATCTATCGAATGTGCAATAACGACTTCATAGCTGTCCGGGATTTTCTCACAATATATTTCAATAAAAAGCCTGATCTGCTCCAGTTGCACTGCATGCAGGATCACACACATTCTTCCAAGCTGTAGGTGTTATCGCCAAAACAGCAAATAACAATGATCTTTTAAACAGTCATAAAAACACTTAACATTAATAGCTGGATTTTAATGCAATCAACCCTGCTTGAATTCATACTGTGGGATAATGTTGTACATTACAGACTAAGTAATTAATTGATGGGTTTCTGATGACTTCTGAACAGTAATGCGCCTCTGAACAGTATGCAAAAACAGCTAGTCACCTGTAACGACTGGCCTGAGACATTGGGTGTTAATAAGGACAATGCTCTACATCTAAAGAAACTATAGCAGATATTTTGACCTATCACAGTACCCATCATACACTATATGATGATTGCAGTTTATTTAAGAGGTCCTTGCTCTTATGTGCTTCTTCACTGTTGTAACTTATGGGATGGCCCCATTGTTGCTGTTATTGTAGATCACACCTGTTTTTCCCAACTATAAGCAGAAATGTCCCTTATTGATGCTCCAATCAAATATTTCCAACTCTTCTAAATATCAAAAGCGGGTGAGGATGTGAATCTTCAAATAATTTCATATTTTTGCAAACTATGTATGTGCAGTGCAAGAAGGAGATTTATTTAAATGTTGTTGTATGATTTCTGTCCTTTAAAAAGAAATAATAAGAAATAATTGAATTGCTGTAAAATAATATGTCGAACGAATAATGGTTTGTCCTTCAATGTATATTCATCTTCTATTTGTTGTAGGAGCCTGATTGATGAGAGATGACATTGCTGGGTCGTAAGTGTGCATTTATAGCCGCATATATATGCAGATCATTTTTCATCCTTCCATTGTATCTTGAAGTGAGCATGGCGTCCTTTCTTTGACAGGTTGAGATTTTCAGTGATTGTGCTACAGTGCGTCAAAGGAATCAAAATGAGTCCCTATAGAAAGGGACAGAATTGCTCTGTGTACACACAATACTGGCATAAATGCACTCTGGTAGATTGAAAAGTTCACTTTGTCACCATTAAAGGCGAACCCATTCAAAACAAAAGCAGACCTGCATCCTCAGCATGTCATAAGCTATAAGTGGTGGCTTCAGTGAAAGTGCCATGTCTCGGCCTTGGTAGTTCATTAAGATTGCCTGGGTGCAGATGGATCTCTCCTGTGAGCCACCACTTCATTAATCCCCCACACCACACCCATAGAGGGACAGCACGTCGTCCACTCATACAGCCACTCCTCAAGAGAGCCAGCTAAGAGTGGAGAGGAGGGGGAGAAGATGGGGAGGACATATATTTTAAATATCTTTTTTAATTTTCCAAACTTCAAACGGTCTCAGCGTGGCCCTGTTTTACATTAAATCAAATCTGCATAGAGTTGGGATTAATATAATTGAATTCAACATACATTAATTTCGCCATAAAGATACACGACTTTTCCTCTAAAGCAAGCTTGTAAATCTCATCAAAGTGAATGGTAAGGATCCCAGAGGGAGAAAAGTCATACAGCAATGTAATAACGGGTGAGATTTGGCAGCGACCCCACAATTTATCTTAATTTCAAAGTCTGGAGAACCTTTAACGTAATAATTATTTATAGTTTGTGACATTTACAGCAAAACTGCAATGAAACAAGGAGCCCAGAATAGCTTTTTCAGTGCTCAAGGCTCCTGAATTTTATTTAAAAAATATGGGAATGTGGATGTCACAATCCTTCTCTGATATCTGAGGTTCTCTCAGAAATGCAAGCCTATGAGCTTTGCTCCACAGATGTTAAAAGTCCAGTTACAGAGATGGCGAACAAATCATGCATTACAATGTTGAAGCTAATTCTGTGATATTTTACTTGATTTCAAATTACTTGCTAATGCCTCTTGATTTGTGCAGTTTTAAACCATGCAGCAGCACCGAGAATGAGTATCATGCTGTGTGCCTTAATTCTGTATAATGCTGCATAAATCAAGGCTGAAATAGCCCAATTACATTAGGGCCAAACTTGACAGCCTTAATGCTAACACCCTTAATAATGAATCAGCCCTATTCCCACTAGCCTCCATTTACCGTAAACACTCTCACCGGAGCTTCACTGGCTGTATTTACTAACACACAACTGTCTACACTGCTCTGTGTCCTCAGTCAACTCTCAATGATAGAAATGAGGTGCACAAAATGCATGTGTGTTACAGCCTAGGCGTGGAACAGCTTCTTACTGTTGCTCTATTTTTTCTTTCATCAAGATTGAGTGAACAGTGGGGGTGTTATTAGGTTACATATTGTAATGTTGGAGGAAAATGAACATTCAAATTGTACCTAATAGAATAGATGTGCTTTTGTTTCCTTTATCAGGAGTGGAGCAGAGATTTCTTCCCAGGACAGCGGGCTGATTACAGCAGTCAGCCCAGATTACATCTTACTGTTCAGGCTGCTTTTGTCTTCCATTGCCAAGGAAACAATATATTGGAAATATTGTCCCAGTGGGCCTTATTGCACTTTCCCCCAGTTCCCCAATCAGACAGGAATAACACTCAATGGGGAAGTTTTGATCTTCATTATATACAACCACAACAAGTGGCCATGAAGTTAGGTAACCATTCTCAAAGGCTACCCACTGTGACCTGAATGGTTTGTCAGTAATATGTAAAACACTTTAATTGCATAGTAGCTCGGATTTTCTCAGATCACGCCATTGTAGAAGCTGTGCATGAGAGTTTGTTTGTTGCCGCCACGTCTGTGTGTAGTGGAGAGACAGATTGAGGTTTGCATGTGTTCTGGAGAATTCATGTGTTTCAGATTTATAGAGGTTTATGAGTGAATATCCTGCTCTTAGAGGTTAATCCTTCTAAGGATTAGATCATGGCTACCGGTTTGGAGTGTTGCATTACCAGAGCTTTTCTTTGTCTGTGTCTGTGTTTGTGTCTACTTACTGTACAATGGCTTTTAGTAAAAACTAATTATATAAAAACATTTTATATATAAATGTATATTTTTCATTTCAAAGTGCTTTACAAAAATAAAAACAATGCATTTTTACATTTAATTGCATATGTGATTTAATTGCAAAACTGAGCAGCTCCACCATGACTCATATCTACAAGTCAGTTTTGTCTTGTTGTTTTGTTTTTGTTGTGAGTTAATACAAGATGTTTGCATAAAATTAACCAAGAAAACAACCTGAACTATTCACCTTTAGATCATTATGCCTTTAAAATTGAAGTAGCATGAGCAAATTCGGAAGCAGTGACTTATATGAACATCATTTGCCTGTCAAGATGTGACTTTTTAAAATCCTTTTCCCATTTAAACTGACAGTGTAATTACTATTACATATACAGAAATACAAGTATTCTGATAGGCTAAAGACCCTACTGACTACTTATATAAAAAAATGGACAGATGTAAGTGACAGCAGGTCAGAGAATAACAACTTTATGGTGTAAAATGATGACATTATTACAAATCAAATTGGCTAATAGTTAAACGGTATGTATTATTGATAGCTTTATTAATACATTTTCTTTTGTACAAATATTTACACTCTAAATTGAGGTCTGAATACCAAGCATTTGTCTGTGATTTATTTTAAAAACTAAGTAATGAAAATGTCTAATTAACTAGATTTGTTAGACTGATTAGATCACAATGTCCTTCCTTAATTGACGTCCCCCCTCTGTGAATGATCAGGAGCTTCCAGTTTTGTTTTCAAATTCTTTAGTGTTATGAATGAAAGCTACAAATAAGCACAGCATGGATTTATTTCCTGTGCTCTTCTTCCATAAATAAATGTATGACTGTACCCTCTGCAGATATTTGTCTTACGTTTTCTGAGCAGACAGACAGAGTTTAGACCTGTGGTTGGATCAAAATAGTTGCTGTGCTTGCTGCAGGTTATAGTCAGCCACAAAGGCAATGAGGGCTGAGGTGTAAACATGCAATTGTGTACACACTTTCAAAACATCCTTGCTGATTCTCTTCTAATTACATCTTTGTAGTGTCTATTAAACAAGTACTTTGCATTGCAATGAGGTTTCCCTCGTTCAGCACTCTCTTCTGATGTTTTAACAACTAAGTAGTGAGAATGAGCTCTAACACTCTTTATTACTGCCAGTCAAATTCATCACAAAAGCTCCTGCACTAGATTTATCTGACTCTATAGGAAAAGAAACCTTAGCCTACAGTTGGCTCCAATTAACCCCAGTTTAGCTTGGCCTTCAAGAGGATTGGCTTTAACACCAAAGCCTATGCCACTTAACGAAATGCGTTGTCTGGCACCAAAGCGTTTTTTATTTCCCCAACCTGCGCAGGACAAATATTTAAATAGGCCTATTAAAACAGGCCCTGGGCTGTTGAGAAAGGTATAGAAGATGTATTATGAGAAGAAAGGAGGATAACGGAAGGGATGTTGAAGAGCTCAGCACGTAGAACACAAATGGGCAGCTCTGAGCAGATTCAATAAACCAGAAGACAAACAGAGAAGGCACTAGTCACATCCGCTCGTCTGCACCACAGCACTTGTGCGTGGCAACCCTGACAAGCAATCTTTCACTGTCCTCTGTTATCATTCCCAGCCTAACAGGTTGAAAGCAGGAGCTCTGTCCAACAGATAACGTGCAAAGGAAAAGTATAGGATGCCACTGTAGGGTCTCCTCTCGCCCGTTTAGCCGGACTTACCAGCCCTGACACGTAATCAGGCGGTGTGTACACCTCAGTGAGCCTCAGGGGTATCAGAAGCAGCACCCTGAGTGTTCCAACACAGCAGGACCAGCAGACATGTACATGCCTCCCGATGAGATGCCACACTTCGTACATGTCACATCCCTCCACCTTGAACCTGCACAAACAAACGCTCGGCACATACAGAGAAAAAGGTGTACATCAGCGTTTACACACATAGACTGCATGTGAGTGATTGAAGTTCCAACCCCAAGTGATAGTAAAGAATCAAAAGGCTTGTGGAGGTCGCACTGAAAAGACACTCACAGAAGCTCCCCGGTTTAGCGATTACTTCAATACCTTTATAGCTACGTGTGGCGAGACTACATTCATGATTTACCGTCATTAAAAGACCTTGATGCAAGTATGAATGTTTTTTTATTGCTGATTTGTTTGTCAATGAGTCTCAAAGCCTGAATAGCATCTTAGTCATGACATGCGAGCGGCTTACGCTGATGCAGTCAGACATTTCCGACACTTGTCCTCAGTCTATCATAGCGTGATCTAACTTGACTCTTCACGTCCTCCGGATCAACCCTCCATCTCCCACAAGCTGTAAGTCGGCAGGCGGCACTGAATAGCTGTGTTGAATATGTAAATGCCATTAAAGCTTTCTTTCTTTAATTTGTCTTTAGTTTCATGACTGAGTGCTTCTAATTATGGATCAATGTCTCATTTCTACACACAGACCTCTAGGTGTTTGAAGGCAGATTTTTTCCGTTACTAACTGCTGATCAATGAGAAATTCTGCCTGGATAAGCCTACTGATGTGCGTATTATTAGTACTTGTAGGATCTTTTCCTTTTTTATATATGGACCTGATCAGATTTGATTACATTTGCACTTTGATTTATGGAACGTCCTGTCTAGGTTTGTATTGTTGCTGCGTTTACTGAAGTGGATGCGGTGTGTGCAGGGATATACAGTAGGCCTGTTGTGTGTATAATTGCTCTGGTAGTTATTTAGCACTGAGCTCATTAAATGATGCATAAAAAGGGACTAAGTTCTCTCTAATACCTTAATGCACTCATGACTGGGAGTTGTATACTGGGAGGAGTTGCTGATATAGCGCTTTGAAACTATAAAATGCTACTCATGTGTTTAAAAATGGCCATCAGGGTCCATAAGCTCAGTTCTTAGAGCCTGTGAAAGCTGCTCAGGGATTTTAGGAATCCAAAATGTTAACTTATCTTACTGTTAATTGGCTTCAGACTGCCAGTGTGTCCATGTGCAGTAATGTTTATGTACAGAGAGACTTTTAAGGCATTTACAGACTCTCTCTGAGGAGAGCTTGCACATTTCTGATGCAGATCGAGTCCTTGGAGCAGTCAAGTTACTTCAGAATCAGTCTATTAACTGTAATACAGACAAGTAGCCTATTCTTACTCTTAATTTATGTTATGTCACGTTGAAGTAAATGAACAGTCGGATCGTTGTTAGAAATCGTTCAAAGTGCCTTCAAATGAACAAGCTGCTAATTCAGCAAACCTTTCTAGTTGGACAGCTACACAACACGTATAGTAATTTGCACAATCGGTCAAATGTGCAATGAAATGTAAGAATTATTGAAAACATTTGGATGCCAATCTCTAGAAGGTGTGCATGCAAACCATTTTTCGCTGATTTTTAATTAAGTCAGTATAAAGTGTTTGGCTTTAACACAGACTTATTTTGAGTCCCTGAAACAAAAAAATGGATCTCATAAGGATTCCTTAGAAGGTAGGAGTTTTGCAGGAGCAGACTCCCTCATCACCCCTAACCCCTCTGATGCCTGGCACTGCATTAAGACTGAGGTACAAGGCAATCATGCCCACACAGCCTCTGCATCCCTTCCTCACCAACACTGTAATTATCACAAACAGAGCAGCTCTGTTTACATATGTTTAACTGTGAATCAGCAGGAATGTGACTTATATTTAAGTGTGTTTGCATGTGATTATTCAGATGTGAACAGATGTTGGTGAACACACAATACACATGTTGTGTTACATGTTTGCCCCCTCTCTATAGCGTTTTGCGCTTTCATTACTGTATATGTTGGTACAGACCATGTTTTGCTTGTCCTTATTTACCTCTGACCTGCTTGCTTACACATGCTGTAATATTGAGCTGATCCTTTTGACTCTTTCCCCCTTTCTTTTGTCCAACAGACCAAGCTTAACTTTCCCCGACAAGAAAGGTGTGGGGTAAAGCACAGGTTGTAATAGAGTAACATTGATCCGATGGTCTGGGCGCCTCTGGTCAATGACGCCTGTGTGTTATCCAGGTTCTGTTGCCATGCCAACGGTGGCAGAGCTGAAAGGACCCAAGGTTTTGTGGGTCTTTAAGGACTTTTCGAGAGGAGGACAGGCTCTGCCAGTGTCACAGCACCTGCAGGTGCAAAGACAGGCCCAGCCGGTCACATGATGTCACCCGCAGATCGACCTGGGGGAGCTTGTAGAGGATGGAGGGAGGGGGGAGAGTTTATCTGCACAAACATTTGCATCAGTGCCCCAGGGCTCAGTGTCTGCTGCCCCCTAGTGTGTGTGTGTGTGTCTGTGTGTGTGTGTGTGTGTGTGTGTGTGTGTGTGGATGAGTTATCAGCAACCTTGCTTGCCATTCCCAGTGCTAAATGCCTGTTATCCAGCCTTGAGATGAGTGCTTTGATGTGAGGAAAATTGAGTGTAACTGTCTGGACAAGTAGCACATTATTATATTGGAATTTGCTATTAGGACAGCTTTTCTATGACTAAGACAGATATAGAGAGCAATTGACTGAGAAGTGATGTCTAATGCACAAAGGTCTGAGGTCACCGGTGATGATAGCTGCCGTCGTTAGGGATCCATTACACCACAGAGCCTCCTTCAGCTGATGCGCTCTAATGATGTTGCACTGCAGAGAAGCATTTAGTTTTGATTAGACAATTGTTGGCATGGTGCATTTCATTAGCTCCAAGATGAGATTTTGTTGTCTGGGAATTGATCTGCCACTGGCTAACAGACGGCGTCTTGTGTCCCTCAAGGCAATCTGAAACAAGTTAAGAAACAAATGTAATAACGGTGTATTCCCCTCCTGACACACTCATACCTTTTACAACCAGCGTCCTTCCTCTCGTTATCCCGCCCCCATACAAATTGGCTTTTAACCATCTTCCCTGTCTGGAGATAAAGTGTTTCCGATTTCTTGCCGCAGCATTATATCGCACTTCTGAAATGTAAAGTATTGCTTTTTTCTTTGTGAAGAAGTTGACCAACCTTCCAACTAAACAGTTTTAATGGAGATTTGAGTGATGACAGCAATGAAAAAAATCTCTTCTGTGTCCAATTCAAGGCCACATTCTGTATGTCAGTATTTAATTTTTTTTTGACTTTTTTCATGTTCTCTTAATCATGTGTGACAGTTCACATGATTAAGAGAGGGAGCGAGACCAGCTGAGGAGAGAGAAAGAGCAGCGAGTGAGTGTGTGTGTGTGTGTGTGTGTGGGAGTTGAATATGTGGGCTGATGAATGCTGCAGAACACTGTTAAGCTAATCAGAAATGTGATCCCCTTATTGGGTTTGATGCACACAAGCCAGAAGCCCTCGGTTTTGATCCCGTGGTTCATTATAATCGTATAATTAATAGTACTCAGCCCTTTTCTCTGTGTGCACGGTAGAAAGGGGTAAAGAATAAATGATTAAATTAAAAGGAATCTGATGCCTATTAATTTAGGCACTGTAGGTTATTTGAAATGAAACAGCCCAACCTTTTCTATGAGCTCCCCGAGAATAAGATAAATGGAAATAAAAATGGCCCAGATTGTATTTCTTGGCAATTAGAAAGAACAAAGCAATACAGTGCAGAACACACTTTTGGAAGTAGCAGTGTCTTACTGTGTTTCAGCATGATTTGTTGTATTATATTTTGTGAAAAATAAGTGGATATGAGGAAAAAGACTGAACACAAGGGTTTATTGTCAGAAACCCAAACACATTGTTTAAAGGGGCCCTATTCATTTGTGGGGGGGTTTCCCTTTCCTGTATTGTGATATATAGGTTTTACTGCATGTAAATGGTCTGCAAAGGCTTCAATCCCAAAGTTCCCTCCAGAGGGAGTTTCTCTCCTACACACTCCCCCCTACGCCTAAATTGCTTCTATTGGACTCCTTTGTTTACCCCCCATACATAGTGACATCACTATGTAACACTTGTGCTAATAGTGACTGGCGCTCAAACATATTATACGTGATAGGCTAAGGGGCGAGACACCTCTAAACGGTTGACCAATCGCAACAGAGCTAGCCAGCTAACAAATCAGAGTAGACTGGGCTCTGGTTTCAGAAAGAGGTGGCAGAATAATGGAAAATATTAGCAAAGCTACACTGCAAATCTCTGCATAGCAGTACTGTACAGCAGTACTATCTAGAAAAATTAGTGTTTTTTATTTTTTATTTTACTCAACATTATTGGATTACACATCAAGGTCAATGCAGCTGAACTGCTTTATGTACTTTTACGTTCTTTCATCTGTAACATCATATTTTGTAAATGGATTATGAGTAAAGAACAAAGTTAAGCATGTGGTTGAGCAGCAGTAAAAAGACGCTCAACACAATAACATTAGAATTGTACAATATTTCAGTAAATGTAGTTATTTATCACCACTGGATACCATCACAAACAAACATATAGCAGAAAAGGAGATCATTTCAAGCAGAAATTCAAGTGATGTACACTTCAAAATGTGTTTACTCGCGTTGTGGAGTTTCCTGTATATTTGAAGTCAAGTTTAAGAAAGCCTTTTGTGGCTCCTTAGGAGATTAGATCTGATATAACGCTGCAGTTTGAGTCACTTACATCACAACTTTGCTTCTTCTTAAAACATTTCACTCGTGTTACTATTCAACATCTGTGCAAAGTGTTGTGCTCAGGAGAGTCTGACAGTGTTGAATTTGTCTAAACACATGTTAAAAGATGTATGCCTGTTGTGTTAAAGTGTGTTACTTTAACATACACATCTTCAACACAGCATTTAAAACCGAGAGCTCCTTTTTTTCAGCCCAGTTTAGCATTCCTCTGTATTTTTTTTGCCAGTTTAAATTGTTTAAATTATGTCAGTTGACACGCCATAAATCAAAGGTATTAGTTTCAGATGTTGGAGGAAATTATAGCAACATGAATAATGCTTTAGCTTCCTTGATTGTATCAATGCAGCCTTCATATATGAAACACATCCACATGTTTGAATTCCGAATTCCACAAGCACGTAGATGCATGTACACACATACTGTATGTACGTACGTACACACACACACACACACACACACACACACACACACGTAAGCCCACACTCCCAACACAAACCCGTATGTTCAGAGGCAGCTTGGTATAAAGGTTTAATCAAATGTAAAATTGGTGCCGTTTTCAATGTCATTTTGACAACTTAATGTTAGGTGGCTCCCACCAGCAGGCACTTTGTACAGAGGGATCTTTATAGCTTACATCCTGGAGAGCCCTCGTACTGCTACAGGAACAAGTTGCTGCTGTCAGGTGGAAGGGAGTAAAAGGTGCATTTAATTCGCTTTTCTTGCTTTGTGTTTAACCTAAAGGAAAGTTTACATTTTTTTTCTACCAGGGCATACGATACATGTATGACTGCAAACATTTGATTGTCATTTTGTGAATTTTTCCCACTTCTAATCTACAGTTGTTAAGAACATGTGGCAACAAGAGCATAACACAAATGAACTTTTCACTGTCTGGCACAATAGTTTGTTTCTGGCCTTTAAAATTAAATCATTGAACTCTCTTTTAATGTTTTCTCTATCAGAAGGCCTATTTTTTTTTTAAATCCTCACAAATCCAGCCTATTATCTAAAATTACCAGTATTATTTTGCCATGTCTCTCTCTTTTATGCAACTCTAACTCTCATCTCTTCTCTTGTGGCCACTTCATACAATACATAACCATGAACCGGAGCCACAGTCAGCTACACCCTGCTGACATTTATCACTATTATTCTCATTGCTGTCTTCTCTTTATTTGAAAGTATATCAGGGGGAGTTTACACCTTTTTTCTCATCCTGTCACATATCTCCCTTATTATTCTGGAAAAGGCCGAATTGAAAAGGTCCCCTGTGCAAATGTATCCCAGGGTGATATCCCTCTTACGCTTCCTCCATACCCCTCTCTTCCAACCTTTGGACTTTTCTCCACCATCTCTCTTGCTGTACTTTCACAGGAACACAATGGAAAATTATTACTGTAAAGATAGTAATGGAGTTACCATTCCTGGCTTTGCACTCAAGTTTCCTCTGCCGAAGCAGTAGTTTAAAGGGGCCCTACTATGCTTTTTGGGGTTACCCCTATCTGTTATATAGGTTTTTATGCATGTAGATGGTCTGCAAAGGCTATAATCCCAAAATGTCTCTCCCACACACTGTGCAGTTCTCACTCAAACTACTCCGTGAAATTGTGCTTTTCATGAATATTATTATTATCAGAAATATCCAATTGAAATCCAGCCCATATGACATATTTCTTTTCTACTTTTCAAATCAATGACGAATAGTTTCACAGCATGTATCCACAGCAAAAATGGGTCTGAGTGATTTGCTCTGATTGCACAGCAGCTAATCAGAGAGTCGAGGTGATGTGACTTAAGGAGGGTGGTTTCTGATGGGTTTCCTCAGCAGAGGGACTGTGCTGCTTACTGTGACCATTTGGTTCTTTTCTCAGAAATCAGACCCAAAAAGACTGAGGTGCTGACCTCTGAGGGGGATTCTTATTGGAAGTGGTCTGGGATAATTCACTTCATGTTTCATTCATGGACTATTCATCAGGATGATATTACATGTCTTTTGAAAAAAGAGGTCTTAAATATCTTATGACATATCTTATTAACTGTTCAGGTGTCTGGTTTTCACCAATCTTATCTGTCCTTCACATTACCTTCATTCTGAATGAGATCACTTCAATCGACAAAACATCACTGGGTTTTTTGGAGATTTTAAAAAGGAAATTGTTGGTTTTTAACAACTTGAAAACATGACTTTATAATTACAGTCCATGTTCTTAAATGTGGTATTATTGAGGTTATCAAGAAACTGCAATTTAAAAAATATAGTTTATGAGATGGATTAAAAACAAAAGCCACCAACGATAGTAAATGGTGTTGAGCTTAAAGGATTAGTGTTCAAATAGGCCCCTAATGAATTAATTTAGAGAGGATCAATCATTGAGTCATTTTCAAGCAAAAAAACAGATTCTGGGTCTTGATTTTCCAAGGGAGTCATTTATACATCATTTTGGGGGGTTTTGATCAATTGTCAAACAACAAAACGTTAGGATGAAGAAGGAAGATGTTAGACGTTATAATTACTAATAATAATGTAATCCAGAAAATATGTCCCCGGATATTTGGTAGTGGAAATACAGTAAAGGGTATTTGTGTTCCTAAATCGAGCTTTTTGTAGTTGTATAAATTAGATTTGTGAAATGCATGTTTTTCAGTCTCGTAGTACTCCTGTTTGCAGCAGTACGATGTTGTGTACTTGAGCTTGTTGACACAACAGCATAAACATATTTGAGTCTAGCAACTGATATGCATTTCACAAGCTGTAGTACTTGCATGTTGTAAAGGGTTTTATGGAGAAGTGAACACATGTAGCAGACATTTTATTTCATAGTTGAGACATTTGTTGCATATTGATGTTTGTATTAGATTGAGAAAACAAACATCTAGCGTGAGTGATTAGGTCCACAGTGTTTGCAGACACACATTCAGATGCTTGGTTGCTCTTGGGTACAATGTGTGTGTGTGTGTGTGTGTGTGTGTGTGTGTGTGTGTGTGTGTGTGTGTGTGTGTGTGTGTGTGTGTGTGTGTGTGTGTGTGTGTGTGTGTGTGTGTGTGTGTGTGTGTGTGTATCCAGGCTTCATTGTGCTGACTGGTTTATTGCTGTTCCAGGTGACAGAGCATGAGAACAGCAGCGCTTCAAGGTGCTGCTTTCAGGCACCACTGAAGCCACAAATTTGATTATTTTTTTGCCTCCACAAGTAGTTCAGAGTTTCCATGAGGCACCACCTCACACACACACAAAAACACACACACATCCAGCTGCCTGACACTGCCATGGATGGCATGCTGTGCTTCCAGGAGCCTGCATTATGCATCTTCATCTGCCATTGTGTTCCTGTTAAACATCTCTTGTTCCAGGAATTCAGCGTGTTACGTGCTGCTCTGTCAATGTTTGTCATGGCCCTTCGTGGTTTGTACTCTACATCCTTCTTCATGTTTATTATACATGAAAAATACAAAAGCCTGTGCTCATGTGTTTTGGCAAAAACCTATGTTGCGATTATGTGAAGAAGATGAATGTCTGGAGTACTTGATGTACAAGCTGAGAAATTCCTAAATTGGACCTGAAAATGTCACTTTTTTCAAAGACTCTATGTCTATCCCTCTCTTATTCTCTAATCCCCATCGGGTGTGACAGTGGGCACAAGGATCCTATCACATCAGGGAGAGATTAAACAAGGAGTGTCACATAGACACAGTGAGTTTGATAATGGAACAAAAGAAGCTCTTTCAATTACAGCTCTTTCTCCAGAGAAATCTGCTAAAAAGGGAATTCTTCCAATAACTTTGTCCTTTTTCTGTTTGTTCACTTTGACATTTAAATCTATCTTTCTTTAACCTTCTTGCAGTGTAAATTCAAAAGAGCTCTAACGTGTTTCATCAAGATAAGACAGAGCTGAATCACCTCTGCAAAGAGCTTTTTGGACTGTGTAATAAGAGATGACAGCTGATCAATGGAAGTCTGGATTTGTTGATGATCCATTAGGAAAGGACATGTGGAAGATGTTGAAAATATTGTGCCAAGTTAAACTATTTGTCTAAACTTGAAAGTTACCTGCTGATACCTCCTGACCTTTTGATAATTGGGACCAGGATAGGAACCAATAATTGGTAAATCAATATGATTGACACAAAAGTAATCAGCAACTAATTAGATAATTGGCTAAACATTTAAAGGAACAGAGTCTCAGACAATTCATTGGCAAAAAGGACATATAGACGGTGGCAGACTTTCTTTGAACTCCATTTCATCCTCTCAATTGTCAGGATTCGCTGTTGCTGTGTTATTTATCATAAAAACTTGAATTTCTGAAGCCTATGGGCTGTTTGTCAGGCAAAAAATGGTTATTAAAAGACATCACCCTGAGCTGTAGGAGATGGTGATGTATATTTTTTAGCATTTCTGACATTTTAGAGATCAAACGATTGAAGCAATGGTCAGACCTTTTGGGAAACTTTAGACCGAAAGCTATTTCTGAGGGTGCTATCAATCTTCTCCTCTTACTGTTTCTCCCACAAAAATATAAGCCAATGAGCCAACTGCAATACTGAAAATAAATAGTACTTGCAGAGGACATGCTCATATAAAGAAGAGATATAGCATTTAGTCATTTTAAAGACTAATTTCATCTTGAACTATATATTTGATACACTCCCAAAACTCATGTGGTCATTTAAAGCCAACAACTAAACAAAGAGAGTTATTACTGTGGATATGGAAAGCAATGTAGCTACTCTAATGTGTATTGGTTAGCCAACTGTTATCCCTATAACCCTATAGCCCTATAGCGCTACAATAGTGGTGACTGAGTTTACTTTTACAAGTCTTCACAATTGAATCTGTAACTTATCTTAACCATTGGCTATACATTGTCATCTTGATATATAGACATACTCTAGCATCTTAAACCGATCCTTTTTTTGATCATTTTGAGGATACAGATGTATATTTTATACATCATTTATAGGATATAATCAACAAATAAAAAACCCATCATCAATAGTAACAGCTAACCATGGGGATCATTAGAAATGCTCCGTTGTGTTATTTGTTTACCTTACCCTTTTTTTCCCATTAAAAGATACTTTATGATTACTATTTGCTTCATTTACAAGATCCTTCCTTTTTTTGCCAATTCATTTAACAACCTTAACCAATTTCTTGCAATTCGGTTAGGTTTTTCTACTTTTTTACTATGAATAAGTGACAGAGGCACATTATGGTAATAAGCTACACACTTATGTTTCATTGTGTGTCACTGTGTATCCAAGAAATCTGCTAGTGTTGTGGTGATGAATGTGCATCCTGAATGTGCCTAAACAGCATCCTCACAGCCATCTCTCTGCTATTCTCAGGGAGTCAGCTGTCAGCGGTCTCGGGCAGCACCTTGTCAAGTCTTATTCACTCTCCATTTTGGTCTCTAAAGCCAAAGGGCCAGCTGCTTCCAACTTTAAGGCCTGTTATCTACTGAGCCCCTCTCTATTGCCTTTGGCTGCCCTCTGGTCGTCTGTCTGGCCTCAGATTCAGTCGAACCACAGCTAGTTTACAGATAATTATCAGGCTGAGACCAGCTGTGTGGCACGCTTCCATGGGCCCTTTGCTGCTAATTGAATTAGACCCCATGCTGGAAGTGACAGAGAAATGAACAGTTTCCCTCAGCGCTCCGTGTGATTAGCAGACTTTAAAGAGGGCAGGTGGGCTCAGGATGGCGCTGGTGTAAAGGATCAATGTCTTATTCACCCTGACATTAACGCTTCTATCAGGTTTCATTCAATGGTGGTCAAGCACAGGGGACAATAGAAAAAAAACAAACGTTTTCAACATGAGGTATGAAGAGACCAAATGTTAATTTTCCCTCTTTTTTGTCTTTCAATTTATTGGCTAGCTTGATATACAACCTGCAGCAGCTTTGGTTTTTAAGAGTCACAATAAAAAATGCAATAAATAAACTACTTGCACCATAAACATTTTCTTTTTATTATATATTGCTTTTACACGTTTTACTATATTACAAACACACTTGTCCTCCACACTGCCAATGTTTTTATTCATTTCTTTAATCAAAGGCAAAAAATGGCCAAAGTCAAATGATTGTTTGCATGTCATTGAATGTCTTCGCTTTTGCCCTTGATCTCAACTTTGCCCTGCCCTGAGATCCTTTTCTTCTATTGCCTTCACTTTCCCTTGTATTTATATTGCTGTTATCTTTTGAAATTGGATATTTCTGTCACCAAAAATTAATCTGAATTAAGAGCTTGTCTGCATGTTAAAATAAAGCAGAGGGTCTAATTTTAATCTACGATTTCAATTTCGAATAACCTGAATTCTCTGGCATTTCTATTCTAGGAAGGAATAAAATAAAACTCACGAAATGTATAACTTTCACAGCTACAATTAATCTCTCCCAACTGGATGCGAGGATGGAAATAATTGCCATTCTGAAGGGGGAGGAAAAGCAAATATCAGTCAACTTTTCTGTCTTTATCTTGAGGCTCTTTAAGTTTGTGAAGGTGGGAGTTTAGCTCATGTACTTGGTGGTGTATAATGAAACCTTTCTGCTGTGCAGTCTCTTTCATTCTTTGCCTGTCTTTCTAATCGCATGCCTAAAGTGTGTGATATTTGCTGGAGTAAAGGCTGCGTGTGCTGTAGAAAGTAGGCCATTTGGGCTGATGGCTGACACAGGTCCTGTGTGACGCTCGTTGACTCTAAAAACTCTCAAATGTTTATTTCTGGATGTTCAGTGCATCATCTGTTCGCCTGATGAACCTCCGGTCTTCACCGGCCTGAGATTAGCATTTGTCTTTTCCCAAAGCATTGTGGGACGGGTTATGTAAGTCCATGATGTCGTACTACGCCTTCAGTTGCTCGGTGCTCTGATTGGTACGTTGTTATGAAATGTGACACAAGTTATTTGGTTGTCGTCTTAATTATTCATACACACCTCTGTTGGATGTGAAAATTGGGTTGTTGTGTTCTGCTGCACAACAAATCTTTCATTCTCTCAGAATAAAATGAGCACGATGTGGAGATAGTGTCAGACCTATGTGAATATGAGAGCGGTGGATAAAACATTTTCCTTTATTTATTGTTTTACTGTTTTTACTGTCTCCTATTTATAATTTAGGATGTCATACATTTGCTCGGTTGTCTTTCCAAGATGTACCTCACATGTATTATCTGTTCTATAGCAATGTTTTGTTTATTCTACCTCTGAATTTAGCTTTAAAAGTTCTCTTTTTCTGCCTTATGCTTTACAGTATTTTATACATGTTATAGGCCCCCCTCTCTCCAAACAAAATACTATGTGGATTTATTCATCTTGCCTCTTCTCTGTCTCTCTCCCCCTCACCATGTTCGAATTACATGCTGCTGTTTTGTGCTGGTGTGCAGCAGAGACCATGCATGAAATTTATTGGCCCCAAGTCCTGCCATTTGACACGCAAGACGTGGCTAACAGATCTTGTGCCATTTCCCATCTCCTCCGACTCCCGTGTAAAGCTGACCTTTTCTGCCTCCAGGCTATATTTAAACTCTGAGCACCAGAGACTTATAGCGCTACGGGGAAATTTTATTATCAACGCTCTCAATTTGTCTGACTTAATTTGGGCCTGCTGTGGATCGTGCCAAATGTGTCGTTTATGTACGCTCTAGTACAGCAAACAAGGGCACCGTTGACGAACCCCAAAATCAACATCTTAGTGGGGGTGACACCTGATGAAGCATACCTTTGAACTTCCCTGAGATCCAGCCATAAAATAATAGTTCTATTTACAGTGCAGATCAACTTGGAAAGTTGTGAGTGGAATATAGAAAAAAGTGGTTCACTCAGTCATGACCAGGGAGGCAAACACACAGGGACCTGACATTTTGAAGAATCTCAGTTGGTAAAATGTCATAGATTTCAGCCACAGACACATTTATCAGCTTTAACAGTTTGCCGTCATTAAAGCAGACCGCAAATTGAATAAGCCTCGGAACACAAACACATCCACACACGCTTTACCCTTTTTCAACTCTCACCCAGCCATCTGCTTAACCATTCATTGACACTTTTTTCCTGTTATCTGGCAGATCTGAAATGGGAGTTCAGAGGGTGCTCCAGGTGGATCTGAAAATGGAAAGCTTTCCGGAGCCGCTGGGCAGCCGCTGGATGGCCTGGCAGGTGGAGTACCCGTCCAGTCGTGCAGCCACACAAGAGGCTGAGACGGAGATCAAACTGGCGCAGGAGGCCCTGGCGGGCATCGTGCCATTGGCGATGGTGAGTGATGCCACTTCCAGCTCACTGCCATTCCCAAAGAGATGGCTGCACTGTGAAATGTCGAGCACAGCATTCTTTAATTTACACTTCAAGTGGACATTTGCATATATTTTCTTTCAACACATAATTTAAATACCTTTCTGCACTTTTATGCCATGTCTGGTTGGAGTCTTGTGGAGAAAGATGAATGTATTCTAAAGCTATGTGTTTAGAAGATGGTCAACTTAGAATTTAGGAACAACATCATAGCATGCTGAGCTCCAAGGATGTTTGCTGTTACATCTTGCCGAGTAAAATATTCTGGCATTAAAATACTACAGTGCACACGATTAATAAAATGATGTCAAGCTTAAGTTATTTCGGATTAGGATTTTACACGATACAAAATATGTGATTAGTTTCTACAAAGATGTGCATGCTGGTCTTGGACCTGCCTGCCTACACACACCAGAGGTCCTTGTAGTGCTATCGAATTATTTGAAAATAAATAAAAATAACACTCAAAACTTTTCTTGAGTACCTCCTACACTACTCAATAATATACCTAAAATTGCAATTACGTCAACCATATCCAGCTACAACATAACTGCATATACACTAATACATCAGTAATAATATTGCAATCATTTACCCCGATTCACTCGGAGAGGGCCATCCTGCATACTAAGTCATAAAAATATAACCTTATTATATTGCTATATTTAAAGTAAAGGATCTGAATAATTCCTCTATGTAGTGTTGCATGAGCATCTCTCACTCCCAGCAGGCCACAGATGGGGTCAGTAGTCTGGCTCTGGCCTGAGGGGAGCCCCAAGCTGTGTGCCTCCCTCAGCGAGGCGCAGGTACTCTGTTGTGTAGATTAAACCAAGCTCCCGCTATAGAACTTCCCATTTCTAGTTTTGTTCAGCGACCCAGAGTGCACTGCTTCTGATTCAGATCAAGAACATTCAGGTGAACAAATGAGCAACTTCAATGTGTGTTGACTTAAGAAGAAAGCCTACATCAGCGCTGATTGCTAAAAGAAAAAACGCATACATTTTTTATTTCTGTGCGTCTGATCTGCATGATAAAGACCTGCCTGTTGTGTCAGTGTTATTCTCTAAGTATTGCCCATAGCTGTGTGGATGATAGATGAATGTGGGTGGCTGCTCCTTGATTCAGAGGAATGCGACGCATCCTCACCCACTGATCCATTCTCGGGATAATTGAAGAAATGTGTTTAATGCTGCAGTATTGTTCGAGTTCCTTCTCTCACATCTTTTTTTATGTCACTGATGAATCGACTGCCTGCTTCCCTTTCTCTAGGAGTACGTAGTTTGCTTTTACATCTTCAACTGACAAAAGTATTGCAAAATTGATTTGCAGTGTTATCCCTCAAAAAGAAGGAGAATTTACGATAATAATGGATATAGGAAAACAGGTTTTGAATAAAATACTATTTTAATTAAAAAGGAAATCTGTATTTTCAATGGCAGGATGAAGGACAGAAAAAGTCACCTGTATTGTTTATTATAAAATGTCCACCCCTTCAGAATCTAACAAGCACTTCTTCAATCAAGTCTGAAACTGTCCGATCAGTCATATCCTGCTCCATTTGTTCATAGAAGAAGGGATTTTAATGGCTCACTATAAATCATTTCAGTGGCAACATTCCATCTCAATTAACCTGATATTAAAATTATTTGCTAAACTGGGCTGAATCAATTAGGGACAGAGTTATTTAGGTAGGAGCGTCTCATGAGATTAAGATGAATAGCGGTTCACGTGTTTTAAACTGTGTGTGTGACCTGGGTGTGTTCACTTTGCCTGTTCCTTACATTGATTTGCTATTCTGTTCAGAGGACCTGTCAGTGATTCAGTGAATTAGATGCTATCATGGCAGAATGTGTTGTTATTTTCAAACATTTTCATCTTTAGACTTTTTCTGAAAAGACGTTGATTGGACAATTTTACATATTTTATTTTTGCTCCATCATGAGATTTTCTCTTCGCTTCTCAATGTAATTTTCTTCCAAGTGCTTCTTTCACACAGACAACCTCCCAAGGTGCTCAGAATCTCCAGCCACCCTATGGACACACAACACAAATACTCACGCAGACACATTCAGAACTCATTAACTCTCTCCCTCTGTCCTGTTTTCTGTCTCCCTCAGTCTTATACACCCTCCCCCCACCCCACACACACACACACACACACACACACACACACACACACACACACACACACACACACACACACACACACACACACACACACACACACACACAGATATAAGGCTTTTTGCAATCTGCATGCACCAATATAAGAGAAGCACAGAAGCGAGAAAGAGGAAGGCTGAATTAGATTACTTGGGATCACTGTGGCATGAAAGGCCCACAGATAAGTTCCTCTTCCTTCCCCCTGCTACACTCCTCACTGATAGAAAAAAAGGAAGTAAGGTAATGTAAGAGCAGCGCTGTCAAACCCCCTTACACACACACACAGACACACACACACACACACACACACACACACACACATCGCCCTACATCCCCATATTGCCTCTTCCAAAGCGAAAACAAAATCAGTGATTCAGAAAGAAAACCGGTTGCTGCACACATAACTGAAGTCACTAATAGAGTCGTGAAGATGGAGATGTAGCAGAGCTATATGAAATTTGGGCGGACAGAAGATATGGTATAACATGCCCAGTTAGGCTTCATTGGTGGTGGGATGTAGTGACTGGGAGACCACGGAACAGCTTTATCCCTATGTTCATAAAACAAATGTTGGATCACTTTGAAATGGGGAACACCACTATAGTGCAATAGTGTATATCATCATGGAAAACCACGCAGAGAAGTACTCAGATGTAGCAATTCAAATATGTCAGCCCTCAAGACCCAATTTCCTTTTTCTGCTAGGGACTGTTGGCTGCAATTAGATCTGAAACACAGAGGGGAAAAAAGAGTACAAGTTGACCGACCATTATACATGTTTCCACTACTATGAGGTTCAGATTTGGAATATTTATAAGAAAAATTTGTTAGCCTTGGATAAAGTTGAACAAGTGTTTAACAAATTCTGTGGAAATCTCTGAAGCCGTGGTTAGTCAGTATTCCCCAACAGATCTGAAATATGTCGATTTATCTCTTTTTCATAAGCTTTGAACATTACTCACTCAGCTAGCAGAAACAGAGCAACATTGACTTCTCTTCTTTCGCACCACTGCTCGATTGCAAGTATGCCATTTACTCGTGTTTATGCCTCTTGTTTCATCCCTTAACTCCTGATTTAAAAATCGGGAACTCTGAGAGCTGAAGTATTGAGCAGAACATGGTGGTAAGGCAGTGCTCTAAAGTATTAGCAAAATAACATCACAAACAGTCAGCATTAATATCACAAAATATTGCTAAATGTAGATTTGAGGGTAATATGATCATCTAGCTGTCTTCTTAGTTAGTTATGTGACTCCATGTTAAGACGAACTAAAAGCCTTTTATGTCTATTTTTTGCAGTAGTGATCAGTCATATAGGCAGTGAATCAAGGTTATAGATTAAATAAGAAGAGCAGAGGAACAAAGACTTAGGGAAAAAGTGTTGTGTTTTCAGAGAAAGCAGAGAGGAAGAAACACACTTTTTTTAATCAAGTTGAGAGGGAAGACTTCACAGAGCACGCTGAAGGCATCTGTTGACACAACAGCTCTGTGGTTTTGCTCTAGAAGCTCTTTTCATCTGTAATGAGCACTAATTAGTCTAATACCCTAGACTGTATTTAGTTGTAATGGAAAAGCTGCAGTAATTGTTTTCTGACCAGAAATAAACTCATAAACCAAATGAAGATCCATTACCGACCATGTCTCAAAAGGTTGTAATGTAATAAAGCTAATGACTATTAAAAATGAGAAGCTTATTTTGGGTTTGATCACATTTATGGCCTATTACTTCAATGGTTCTTCAGACCGGTTCCCAGCCAATTTATATCGTGTTCTAAATGACCATGCCCTTGCTGGAATCAATTATTATAAAAAGGTCTTTTTATTGCATTTTTCCAGCCAAGTGATGGGCTCTGCCATGGGAGACACCTCTGGAAAAGCAGCAGCACCGTTTTGAAAGACGAAACTCAATTTTTTCCTTGTTCCTTTTGAAGAACGCTCCTCCTGCGTATTGCCACATACCTACCTGCATTAGCAGGGCTCAAAGCACCGCTCTCCACTTTGTCACCAATTTCAAACCGTAGAGCAGGAAATCTGCAAATGCAGCAATTATTTCAGAAGCTGAAAAATGAAAAGAGTACTCTTTTAGTCAGTTTAGAGCAAGGAAACGCCTCAGAACCCTTTCTGTTGATACTGCCTGCCTGTCCTGACTGGTTTTGTCTTCACATGCTGTTCTTTACCTCTCCTCTCTTCTCCTCTCCTCTCCTCTCCTCTCCTCTCCTCTCCTCTCCTCTCCTCTCCTCTCCTCTCCTCTCTTCTACCCCTTTATGTGTCAGCTTGCTCCAAACAAACATACTATAATATATTAACAATGTATATTAATTGCCTCCCTTGTCACCCTCCGCCCCCTCATGTTGGCATTTTCCATTTCACTTACAGTGTGAAATAGCTGTGTGTTTTTTTGGGTCATCTTCAGATGAATCTTAAAGGCAGTAATTGGATGCCTGAGCGAATTCCTCTGCACAGTAGGAGGCTGGTCCATTATCTTTAACCATCGTGAAATAATGCACTCCTGTCCAGGCTGCCCTCATCATCATTACCCATGCTGTGGATGCTTGGTGATGGAGAGGGAGCAGGAGGACAGGGCATACATCATATCTGAACTCATCAGTCTTCCTGCTCCAGCCGAGACACCAAACTGTGCTCACTCACACGAGCATTCGCGGGCATAGAGATGAGGAGAAATGAAAGCAGCCGTTTGTATTCAGAACCGCTCCAATGTATCGTTAAACAATACATCATCACCCTGGCCTTCTCTGGCCACTTCTGCTCTCACATGATAAAGTCATCTATCAACATCCTCCAATGAATGTTTCATTTTACTCCTTTCGATTCCATTCCCTCTGTTGCAATGCACATCTTCTCTGCCAGGCATGTGAGATCAGGAGAGCCATTTATCAAAAGCATGGTTAGTCATACAGACATGAGCACTTATATGCCAGCTAATCCTGCAGGAGTGCCGCATGGACGCATGCAATATCATGCAAGATGTTTATCAAAATAGCATATGCTGTACTGTACACCCTGCATAAAGTACCTGATTTCAGGCAGTCTTGGTTGCATATCCCCGCTTTTTAGTGGATCAGGATGAAACAGAATAAATCATACATTTTGCAAAGATGGGACCCAAGCATGCAATTCATTAGCATCTACTACAGCTTAGAGACTGATGATGAAGTGGTAGCATTGATTGACGCAGCCGCAGTATGGCCAACATGTGTTGTACTACATGTAATGCTAATTGGGACAACAGATTCTGACGAGCGGTCACTTAATTCACAACATATCAAAGTCCTTTACACTTTATGGCTTAATACTTTCCATGTTCCCACACTCCTTTACCAGGTCAAGATGTAAACGGCATACAACAACAGTAAGATAAGATGGACTTTTATTAATCCCTGTGGGGAAATTCAGGAGTTTAAAGCAGCAACAGAGTGAGAGTGAAAAACAGGACAGTAAAGATTCACCAATTACTGACACATTTTCACTGAGTGCATGTATGATAACAAGTGAGGAAGTAAAAAGCTGAACTACTGTACCTTTGGACAATATGGCAAACTGCAGTTACGTTGAAAAAGAAAACCTACACTGAGGTTAAAAGCAAAGTTCTCCAATGTCACTCCAGAAGACAATAAATCCTGAGATGCTTTATAATTCACATGCCATACAGCGACTATACGGGAAGGGTTTGTTACCTTTAAAAAAAACACACTCACATAACCTTCCTTGTGTACTATGTGATCAGTGCGTTCAATTATACATTTTACCGCAGCAGAATCTATTTTTGCAAAACTGATTCTTCGCAGTGCCATCAGATAATTATCAGTCATTCAAACTAACCTTCCCACAATGCTTTTGAAAACTCCCCTGGGAGGAGGTCAGAAAACTTGTTTACTGTACCATTGGCATTCTCAGAAGATAACCCACAATGGATGCATTGCGTGATTCATACATTTCTGTGAACGTTTATTTTTGCTTTGCCCACAGAAAATGATGAAGGCCTGCACCCTTTGGAACCACTTACAGTGTTTTCTAGTTTCTGTAATTGAATGCTGTGAACCCTCATCCACACCACTTCAGCCCGCTTTGTTCTCCTAACCTTGTCAGTTATGGTGAAAACAGATTGTACAGCAAGGCAATAAACAATGTAGAGATGAGGAGAAGGGCAGGATTCAGACTGACAGATCAATCTCAGTGACAGGGTCGTCACCCATCTCACAATAATTGTTAACATCCCACTTCACAGTGGCCAACTTCTATTCTTTCCGACTTTAATCTTGGCCCACTGAGGTTTGAGAGGAATTTGTGCATTTTTTTAGCGGTAAGGGACTCTACAGTGGAGCTGACCTTTATGCGCACTGAGAGAAGTCTGTGTCCAGAGGGCCAAGCCAAGTTAAGCCAAGCTAAGCTGCTAGTATGGATCTCGATCAGAGCCAGGAGAAGAAATCAGACCAGAGATCAGGAGGTCATCCCCAACAGGCATGGTTGGCTGTTGGCGAGGAACTCTTCATCGATCGGCTGAGTGTAATAGATATTTGGCTGAAATTGAGCAGGCTGGCGCAGGCAGGGTTGTTCCCTTGCCTTCTATCCTCCGGGGTCCCAGCTCATTGGGCAAACAGCAGGGGCACCAGAGAGCCATCACAGTACCAGAGTCAAAGCATCAGTCAAAGCACCCAGCAGCTCCCTCCCATGAGCCTCTGCAGCTCTCTGTCATCTCTAGGTGAGCAGAGAGCTAGATGTGTCCCTGATGCCTGACCTTGATTCCTCCGAAGCTGGGTCTGACTATTGTGGAAACTCACCAGGGACACCCTCTTGTCCTTCCTGACCCATTGATCTAGATATATTACAGGTAGGGAATTCATGAGAATTGCAGTGGATTTATCCTATAAATGTAAAATATTGTTCTTCCACATCCGGCCATGTTTTATTCACAACCTCATTTTCACAGCATGAAGCGCATTTCATGCCCACTGGACTCCAGAGGGGGGCTCTCAACCTCCACCACCACCCGAGATAATTTCCAACTTTATCTTGGAGGTACAGACAATAATAATCCCTCTTTTAATGCACTCATATTATTTGAGTGGTGTGTTTATAAGAGAGGCCCTGAAGGTGAATGGATGCAGCACAGAGTACTTTATCTAAACTTATTTGCTGTCCTATTTTGTGTGTCTCTTCAGAAAGTGAAATATTTAAAATAGACCCTGTATAGACTCTTTGCATTGTAAAACAATTCATTATACAGTACTGTCAGCAACTTGTGTAAACTAAAGAATCAAGGACAGATAAGATTATAATTAATATTTGAGGGGGGATTATTCCTGTCAGCAGCTTGTCATTGTGGCATTTTCCCCACAGTCAAAGTTTCCCTCTTAAATCATATTCACTCATAAATAATTTACAGTTGAGAGCTTTTCTATGTGACTTAAACATCAATATTTTCCACTGAGGTGTTAATCCTCTTGCATAACTGACCAAGCAGCTCAGTTGAAGAGTTTTTGAGACGTCATTGATTGCCCTTCTTTTACATTTGGAAAGTGGAGGGGACAATATAACGTAAATCACTCCACCAATGACTGCACTTTAGGCTCCAGAGTTTCCGTAAGAGTTTATGCTGCACTTTTTCTTTTAGGTATTATGTCGGGATGAATCAGTGCCAAACACATTGTTTTTTGTCTAATACCCTCTTTTTTACTATGCTGCTTAACACACTGGCCTAGTCATCAAAAGTGAAATTCAGGTCAGTCATTCAGAAGTCAAATGCTTTATTATTTTCATTTCTGTCAGAGGTACTTACAATAGGTCATGGAATTTAATATATACAGATAGTGGTTCTACATTTACATTTTTGCAGAAACAGCAAAAGGGAATGAGAATGAATTCCCCTTAAAAGAAGAGAAAATGTGTGAAATACATTGAGTTTCAGAAGTATTGTCAGGCAACCAGTAAAGATCCAAGCAAGACCCTAGTAAAAGTAAAGCAAATCTGTTCCCAATAATACCACAACTTGTCATTTTAACAATTCTGTATGGATAAAATGTACATGATATAGCCTTACATGTGTCACTGGCTTTAATGGGGTTAGTAGGCATATAGGCATGTTATTAACAAAAATCAACACGTTGTCGGAGATTTGTAGGCAAAAGCATGGAAAATAAGGAATGCATTGTCACAAGATATTAATTAAACCATTGTATAATGTTCAGCTAATGACAGTACAGCTCCAACACTTTTTCTGAACCAATGCTATGCTCCTTACAAAACTGTTCGACCATATTCTCAAAGCAACATTAATACAAATTTAAAAAACTACTGATAAAGAAGTAAGATTGATTTTAGTAGTAACACAAGCAAAATGTTCCATGGGTCACAATCTACACCCTTCCGTTTTCAGCCATCCGCTTAACCATTCAGCTCTTTCACATATTGGTTGAGTTCCACTTTGTGCTCAGACAAGGAATGAAGGGCCCTTTCTATAATATTTCCTACACAGATTGGTCATTTTGAGCCCTCCTTTCATCCTGTCCATATGATCCTCATGGGGATCCCCCTTTACTTCTTCTGTAAAACTTACATTTTCTGGATCAAATCAGCTATCAAAGCAGAAATAGAGTTAGTCTTTTTCTCATACCTGCCACAACCAACAGTAATGAGCAGAACTGATCTCTGACCAGCATGAACCTCCCACAGGGCACTGCCACTCACTGGAGCTCTTTGTGTGCCACCAATACTGCTGCCACCTTCATCCGGTCATCTGGGAAGTGAGGAAAAGGGAACACTGGAGAGGAATTGGCTCATTGTCAGAGGAGCAAAGAGTGGGAAGAGAAGAGGATGGAGCAAAACAGAGACCCTCATTAAAAGGCAGCATGTTGGCTTCACAGCCATCCCGCCACTTCAATGCGCTGTCATGCAGTGATGTATCGCTCTGCATGGTGCTACGAAGGCCTTTATTCCCACTCTCCTCCATGTTTCTCGCTTCTAGCCAATTAAACGCCCACTGGAATAGAAGGGAGGAAGTGCCACATTGAACCTTGCACAATGTGCAGAGAGGAGCTGATGAAAGGACATGTCTCTTTAAGTCTGCTCAATAGCTTCAGGACATTGCCTGAGTGGCGTTTAATGTCTACAGCACATAATTCACTATCCCTCTATTCCCATTTAACTTTCCGTGCACGTACGCATACTTTATCGCCAAGGGATGAAAATGTTTATCAGAACTATGAATATTTCATTTAGAGTAGTTTGAGTATTGGCATTCTTCATTCATGGCCATTTTTTGAATGTTTTTGCTCTTGAAATGTCACGAGAGATCATAAAGAGGCTCTTGTCCAATGACATGTCATTAATCATTGTGGTAAAATCACCACAATCGGTGTTGTGGGTTTCAGGTTTTCTCACTATGTGGTTGTGCTTCTGGGTTTATCTGGTAAGCTTGTTGGCTTTACGACAGTGGACAACAATAGGTGTACACACTAAGTATATACAGTGCTGTGTTTACCACCCTTTTTTCTTTCTTTTGCCCCATGAATTATGCAGGACCTAAAATCCCAAACTCAACACTGTGCTTGACCTGTTCATTTGTTGTTGTAGCCATGGTGGGGTCAGGCTGTGGATGTGTTAGTGCAGGAAGAGGCAGAGGCTAATCGCAACAGCAGGACAGGCAGCAGATTCGATACTTTTCATGCTGCCTGTGTCACTCAGGCTGACACCATAAATCTCACTTATTTTCAGATCCAACCGAGACACGGGCAGAAATTACTGCCCAGAGCACATTACCAGGCACTGCGGCGTGCTGAATGCTAACAGAGAGATCCTTGATAAAGCAGACCGGCAGTTCTCCAACAGATTATTGAACAAAATCTGTTAGACTTGAGGGAGCAGATTGGCTATAAGAAAAGCACAAACATCAGTGTCAACTACAAAGCACCCTGCATGAATAGACATTTCTTTAAATAAATCAATTAGTGATTTGTACAATGGCAATACTGTGCTCGGTTAAAGCATTTCTATGCTCAGTGCTCTATAATTATCATTGTTATTTACACTTTATCTTTTTATTTTTATGCAGTTTTTAAGGCAAAAAAGATAAAACTAAAACTCGATTCCTATAAATCAATGCTCATTTTTTTACTCCAGCTTTCCACAGAAGCCTTTTTTTTAAAGTGTAAATGTAATATGTTGAAGTGTGATATAATATCCAGAGACACTACACCACAATTTTTCGTTTATCAACCGGCCATAGCGGGCAAATGACGATGGGATGTCAAGGGTTTCTGACTCACTCTGTGGTGTGACTTGGTTCGATTACGTGTAAATTATTTTGGTTATGTGTATGCATCACTAAAAGTACAATCTAACCTGGAATTGGAAGATATTTATTCAGAAACCTGTATTATTACATAGTCTTGAAGATCTGTCTTGCAGAGGACCTAAAGGATATAAACCTATCTTAAGATTTTTAGTTTTTATGGCGTTTTCACCAAAGCCAGCCATACATTTTAGTGTTATTCTACTGTAGTAAAGAAAAAAGCCTATACTGTTGTGTTTAAAATGAAAATGTCCCTTATATATGATTAAATAACTATTAAAATGATTAATTTGAAAGAATATGCACTCTGCATTGTGTGTTATTTTCCAATAATGCCACACAGTCTGTCATGGATTATCTCCTGATAAATCTGATAAATGTAACTCTTAAAAGAAAAGACAAAAGTTGCCAGAAAAGAAGGACATCAACAGTAGGCTACAGTTCTATAGTGACACCTTTTAATGTTCTAAAATGTATAATCATAAAAACAATGTATGCACAAAACTAAGGATTAAATGCATTTTAGTAAAATCTCACTTTATGATACAAGCCTTAACCATCTCAAGTAAGAAAGTCATAAATCTCCAACCATAATAAAAACTCATCAGGTCATCCTCTCAGTTTCACAGGCCCAGATTTTATTGTGTCTTCTTTCAGAGTACCGTTAGATGACTTAGTAACGCTGCTGATGTGCACCGCTGTTCTTCATTTTGTGTTTAATTGCGCTGTCTATGTGTGAGTGTGTGGACCATTGATGCATCACTTTGGGATCCCACTGTGGCTTATTACTGCCAGGCCCTGCTCTCCGCTGCTCTCAACCTGCTGGGTCATCTCCAGCTGCTGTAATCTAACATTAGCCTCTGCTTTCACCAGGTCCCAACCATTTACCCTATCATGTATTATAGATGGCCCTCTGGAATTGGAGAAATCCCAGCAGACACAGAATTAATTTAAAGCAACCCTCAATTTTAAGGGGAATTGAATCAAAGTCACAGGCACAGTAAGATAGGGGTTTATATTCCTATATAACACTGTCACAGTCTATAAAATTGTAATGAAAAGCCATTTGAAGATTAAGTGTTTTTTTGTGATTCATTGGTATCTCTTGGCTCAACTAAAAATCATTTCACTCCAGAGCTGACTGGTCTCAGTAATTGATGCTTACAAACGAGCAAAGCTCCTTTCAACCAAATTTAATCCTCCTTTTCTCTTTTTTTTGACTCTGATTCACAAGCTCACAAACACAAGGGGAAGCCTTTAGAAACCGAGTTAACAGGGACCTGAACAAATCTTATGCACTTCCCTAGGGACAATGGGATACACTTGAATGTGGTGACAGGAAGTTGGGCACAGTAGATTGGTCCTGTCTGCGCTAGTCACGTTTAAAATTATTGCTCTAAACACATGTGACATTTTATTCAACAGGTATCACTACAGAGTGAGATTTAAATACAAAAAATAGTAGCTACCTCAATAGAATAGAACTGAAATGCATTCAGTGCTGGCATAGCTTCAATTCACTGCCAAAAAGAAAGGTGTCTTGGAGTTCATGCCCATTGAAATGAAAGACGTCAGAGCAGGGCGTTTGTGTTAGCTCCAATAGCAGAATCAACTGCGTCCAATGAGAGGCCTTTGTCAAGCTGTGCAATTAGTTTGTGGAAGACATTTTAGTTCCCCAATAGCAAGAAAGCCATATTGGTCGAATGGTAAAGTAATGAAAGGTGAACTCTGACCTCAATGGCAGATATTTACTGAGATGCCCAGGATTCCAGAGCAATTTGTGTAATTGAAGAGCAATTTCTACAATCCAATGTGAATGTGGGAGAGAAAACGTTTCCTTAAACTTATCTTAATTGGCCCCAATTATCGTTTGTGACAATAGTGGTGTGTGTGTGTGGTGTGTGGTGTGTGTGTGTGTGTGTGTGTGTGTGTGTGTGTGTGTGTGTGTGTGTGTGTGTGTGTAATGAAAGGTTAAGAATTATGTTCAAAGGGATGAAGCCCTGCCATTGAACTTAAAGAACCAAGGATTTCCAGACTGCACAGGTCACTAACTAAGTCAGCCTAATGGCAAATTGCAGCAGTGGTGATATCCACATAAAGCCTATACTATACTATAAGGCAGTTTGGCCCTAAAGTATACCAGACTGCCGGATTATCATCAATTTTACAACAAATTGACTTGTCGTGGATCCGAGGTTTTAACACTCACAACATTAATCAAGAGAAACTCATTAAGACACAGACAGAGAAATGGATGAGGTTAAAAATGATATTGTTACGTTACAAGCATAATACTGTGAAAACACCACGTTGCCTCCAGCAGTCAATCGCGTGGGGTCTCCCCCGTGACAGAGGATTCATGTCGTTTATATAGGAAGCTTCCTTCCTTCAATGCACACACACATTCCAAGTCTCAAACTTCAGCCTGTTCAGCGATCATATAGACGTATAGACTTCTTTCTTTTGGCCTTGGGAGGCGACAGGTCAATCTTACTGTCCTTTAAGGTCATACACGTCAAAGATGCTTGAGGAATTGCAGAACAGATGCTGAACATATTTAGACACTTGCTTGGAGAAACTTTGGGAATAACATTAGAAGTATGTAACTTAGATTGCACTAACAGTCTATACTGTAAATTTCCCCCTTTGTGGGACGAATAAAGGTATTCTGATTCTGATTATTCTGCCAAACTATAGCTGCCTGAATGCACACGATGATGCCTTTTTTAACCAAATGTGTAGAGAGGCAAATGTTTCAAAGAAAAGAAGCTCACGTAATAGAGCATGAATGATTTCACTAAATAATTTTTTTTTTCTAAGCATTTCATCTGTCGCCTGTTGAAAATGAAGAAACATCTAAATGTTATCTGCCCATCTGTAATTTTGGTGACTAGCCAACCACAATGTTATGCTAATTACTTTCATCAATTAGCTGGCTGAAAAGCGTGGCTGTTAGGAGAATGTCTTGTATTCATCCTGATAATTACATTGACAATAATTAGAAACAACCCCAAATTGTTCGCGTTGACTTCATATTAAGAAACTCAGCTTAGAGACTCAGAAGTAGCTATTCAAAAATCGATCAACACAAAAACTGCTGCATGCTGCATTTGAAGAAATTATTTCCTGGGAACCGAAGCGTGACTATATGTCTGTTCTTTCAGCTGCTGTAACTGTGCTCTCACCAGCTGCCATCAGACATTAGCTGTTCACTCAACAGTGGCTCTGATTTCACAGTGGTTAACCCAATAACCACTAATTGAGCGTTGATTGTGCAAAGCCTCTTTAGGCCAATTTCGATGCCGCTTGTTACTTGGACTTTTTCAATTCTTTCCAACCTAATCACTGATTGGGGGGATTAGGGACCTGCTGTGCTGATCCCTCTCTCTCTTTCTGCCTCCAGGACTCTGAGATTTTGAACACTGCAGTGCTGACTGGGAAGACAGTGGCTGTGCCAGTAAAGGTGGTGACCATTGGAATAGATGCTTCTGTTACCGACATCTCGGAAGCAGTCAAGTGTAGATCTACAGACGAAGATGTGGTCAAGGTCAGTACGATGAATTGTTGAAAAAGAAACAAACCTTTGTACACTTTCACCCACCTGTATGAATGCTTTACCAAAGAAAAACTCAAGTTGACATGTAGAAAGCTGAGGGAGACAAGTTGGTGTATTGATCAAAGCAATAATTACAACTAAGTGTAATTGAAAGAGGTTAAGTGATCAATACATGACGTAAATGCACTTCCACTCAAGCTTCCGCTCAACTCAGAAATAACAACAAACTAATACATCAGATCATTGTAGAGCAATGAGGAGACTTTCTACTTAATGTATGCATTTAACAAACACAATTTATGTTGAATCCTTTATGCAAAGGTTTTAAAGGCAAATAGAAAGGAAGTGCCACTAATGGGAACGCAGGTTAATCAGAATGTTGCATTCTTTCCAGGAATGTGGTCAAAATGTGTACATTATAAATGCAATTGGTTCATAATAAAAGTGTTAAGATACTGATACACTCAATTTAACATAATAGACTGTTGGTAGTTTGCAGGTCAATCTTGTTTATCGGACCCATTTGAATTGCAATAATAAGTTAATATCATACTGAAAACAATGTATGTGCATTAATGATTGACTCTAGGCAGGTATTGTTTTTCAGACTGCATTAGGTTTTATGTGAAAGCACTACTGTGAATATTAAAAATGAGACAGATGAGAAGATTTTCTATGTTTAGCACATTTATATAAAACCTTCGGATAAACAAACACCAGCAAGCAACATGAAAGTGTGTGTTTGAAATGCAGTGACTGCTGACAGGTTGTTTAAGATTTCCTTTATTTTTACAGCCCTTTGCAACCCTGGGGCATAAGGCACAAAAGAGTAAAAAGTCACTTACAGTGTTATAAAGTTGAGCCTTTGTGTGACTTACTTTGCTCTCAACAGAATCCCAATGACTTCTTGCTTATCCGTGGAAAAAACAAAGAAAGAATCACATCCTGTCTGTGGTGTGTTTCCAATCCTTAGTGTCTGAGATGTTACTGTGCTATGGTTTAGCTTTAATTTTGTGTTTCCTAGTCGCACCTTAAAAAGATTTTTTTTTAAATACTAAGATGCCGCAAATCAAACTCAGGTAATGTACATCAAAGAGTAATAAAAACAAATCCTGTATATTTTCCCACACTGATCCACTTTATCATGTTTGCTCCATTAAGTTATGTTTGGCTAAGGGATTCTTAGAGGGAAATAAATTGCAAATAAATGAAGTTAAAAAACATATATATATATATATTTCTGCTGCTGAGAGGTCAGAGCCTCATCCTGCTCACCTCTGCTAATCTCTTGTATCATAGCGTGCGATCATGAACATAAACATGACTAATTTATCTAATTCTGACCTGGGGAATAAGAAAGAAGTAAATACACAGTGACATTAAACCTAAATAATGAATCCCTGTGCATATTAAAGTATGCTTACTCTCACTTGTGGCCCTATAATTACAGTGAATTTGAAAAAAAAAAAAAGAAAGCTTGAGTTGCTTATCTTTAAACTATGTTGAATATTAGTCTTGCTAAAACAAATTTTATCTGACAAGTTTAGGCTGAAAAGCTCTGCCTCCATTATTTTTTAATATTCATCTTTTTGGATTCAGAGTTTTCACAGTTCAGTTTTGGGCCAATGCATGAGGCCAGGTTCCCTGTATGGACTGTGTTGTATGTGGGTGGGTATAGCAGGTGTACATCTACAATACCACCTTGTTAGAGCTCATCATGTTGTTGCTGCATACAGTGGGGACATTGCCAAAGACTTAAAGCAGCTAAATGTATTTGATTTGAATAAACATGGACTACTACATGACTACTTGTAAGTGATAGTGTTTGTCTGTAGTGGTTAATGAAGAGGAATGCATTACCCGACTGTTGTTGTTTTGGTTGTTTTCAGTGGCAAAGCTCTTAAAACTCGCTGCCACCCACCCAGCACAAAACAACAACAGACAAAGTTTGCAACAAGCTAACTAGCTCACAAACACATTTTCAAATGAGGCATCTTTCAGCAGGAAGCAGCTGATTGAAGTTCTCATCAGGTCAAGGATATGAAGCAGCATTTTAAATATATCATCATTTTTTGTTTTTAAATAAAAGGGTGCAAACATTTATGGCATACCTCAGTGCTGCCAGAATGAATTTTGAAGTGCAGTGCATCCAGATTTGATGATTTTATAGGCTAGTTCATTTTTTTTGTCAAGTTCTATACAATATCATCCTAGCCTAGCATTTTTTTTAAGGTTTTGAAGAAATGGAAACCCTTTTCATGACAGTAATCCTGGCTTAAAAGTTATTACTTTATACCATATCAACAAATAAGTCTTGTTTTCCTCACCAGTGCTTACATTTTCTAGCAAGAAGCACATGTTGTTTAAGAATGTAGATATTTAGCGTCACGGAATTTTTAAAGAAAAACTAGAACAAATTGTTCTTCTCCTTGTTAGACATGAACTCTACTCTCTCAAGGTCGACGAAGGGCCCTTCTTACCACTGCCTACATGGAGAAAGTCTATTAGAATATTCATACACTTTCCCCTTGCATTGAAGTGAGTGCTCTAGCTTATGCAGAGGAGCCTGAGCAGCTTAATTGCTTCTGTCAAGATAACTCTGTATACAAGCCAGAGACATGCACAACCCACCTTCATGCTCCCCACTCCCATCGCTCATATCTGCCGTGGATTGTATCTGTCTGGTGAGTTGTTAATTTCCTGGGCTAGATCCAGAGACAGCCTTAATGTCCTCTGTAAGTATTCTCCCGTTAGCTGCCTAATGTCTCTGATTAATGTGGCAGTGGATCCTCCTGGACGTTTATGATACTTTGTGAATCAGAGTAACCGATAGTGTGTAATTCACAGAGACAGTGCCACCCTTGGTCTGCCACAACACACATCCTTCTGGGACTGTGTATAAGGTTAAAGGGAATGTCTTTTTACATTACATATTGATTTGGATGTGTGTCGGCCGATGATACAGCGCAGCAGGCGGGTGTACGCGTTTCAGTGTAATGTGTCGGGATGGCTTGATGTCAGCTGCCATGCTCGCTATAATTGTTTATGCTTAGATTGGTGGGAGTAGATCAAAGACATACCATCAGGCAGTTCATTTGCCTGTAATGAGACATACTGCAGCAGACGTGTGTGTTAATATGTCCCACAGTCATTAACATGTTCTTTCCTACTACACATAAGGATAAACTGTCCTCTTATAGCTTTCATTTCATTTGGTAAGCAAAAAAAAGTCTGATAGGATAAACAGATTTGTAAGGAGCGTCCGTTTAATCAATCAGCTACAGTATATATTACTTTTGGTTCTGGTCAACGAGCCTCACATGGAGCCCAGTCAGGTGGTGTCTAGCATGCAAGATAATGCTCGTGCTAGCATGTTGCAAGGCCAAGTGAGAGAAGCCTGAGATGAAACGGGCTGTCAAAGGCACTTCTGCATCAGCCGACTGAGTGCATCGAGAGAGAAAGAGCCGAACAGTGAGGGCTGATAAGGAGCACGAACATCTCTGACATCTTTATCAGTTCAAACACACACTCTCACACTGGGAGCACTGACGGTGCCCAATCGGCTACATGACTGAGTGTAGCCAGGGGAGCACCACTGCCCTTGTAAAAATGTTCAAAAGCTTTATTAAACAACTCTGTCTGACCCTGTTACATTGCAATGTTGTTCAGCGTCAGTGCATGAGCAAGGTGCTGCTGTTTGCTCTGTACTCTTTATTTATGGCAGTAACATAGAGTAAGTATGCACTCATACTGTGTGCGTCCACTTGAGAATTCAGGGCTTTTGCAGGCTTAACAGAAGTTCTCTGATGGTTGGATGTAGCCTTGAAGGATCCCCTGCAGCATGCTTTTTAGTTCCTCGCAGGGGTTTCTACAGATTCTTGTCAGTTGGACAGTGTTAAGACATAAAGTCAACTGCTTTTGTCAGCTTGTTATTTTCTTGAAAACCTTTTTGTATCAGCCCAATGTTGTAACCCCTGCTAAAACAAATTGTAAGAAGAACTGAAATTGAAGGGCCTTTTGAAATAATTGTATTTTGTGACTCTACTCTGACATGTTTACATGCTTGAATGTTCAAAAAGATCTTTATTTTTCTCATACTGCCTGTGCTGCAGCACCTCTTTTCACCCTCTGTCTGAAACCACAGCCCAGTATGCTCTGATTGGTTAGCTGGCCGACTCTGTTGTGATTGGTCAACCGTTTAGATATGCACCACCCCTCACCCTATCATGTACAATGTGTTAGGGCAGTTCTAACCAGTAGAAGCGCGATTTCCAATGTTGCAGTAGTAAACAAAAGAGGTCCAGTCGAGGCATTTAATGTTTGGGGGGGGGGGGGGGGGGGGGGGGGTGGGAGAGACATTCCCTCTGGCATGAACTTTTACGGGATTTTAGCCTGTGCACACTATTTACATGCACAAAAAAACCCAACACAGGAAAGGGTAAACCGCAAAAAGCATATCATTGCCTCTTTAAAGAAACATTTTCGCTAGGAAATAAGTTTCAGCTGAGATAGCTCTCCATGCATAAGTGTAATGTAGGAGGTGAGAAATACTGGTCTCAAAAGATAAGCTGCACCCACTGGTCATTTAATTGGTGCAAATTTATATTTTGCCAGCAGACACCAGAAATAATTCATCATAGTGCTTTAATTCCAATAACCACACAGGCAGTTAACAAGCTGCGTGGCCAACATTGTTAGCTGTTAACTCCTATCTTTAATTTCGCACCCCCTTTAAAAAGATGTAAAGGCTTTTTTGTCATATGCAGTACAGCTAAAGCTTCCTCCAACACTGCAACATGTGATAAACATAACACATAAAAAGAAACAAGGAAGTTAAATAGTCCAATAAAGAATATAGAGTGACACAAAGGTGCAAGTTAAAAGCAGCAATAACTCAAATATTTGAACAAATAGAATAAGATACATTTCTTTTTGACTCTGTGTTCCTCCTGACATGATTCAAATCACTATAACATGAGATTAGCTTATTACAATTTTCATCAAAAAGGGTTCCCACCATGTCATCATGTATGTAAGAAAAGGAATCAACCACAATTTGTTTGATGACTGTTTAGATTTAGCAGACCCTATATCTGTGTCCAGCTACATACTGTTTATTAGGACTACATTACCGAATGTAAAATCACATATCCAAATATCAGATTTAGTGTAAACCAAGAAGCAAAATGTAATTTCCAAAGAGTGTCTTGTGTTGGCTTCAATCTGAAAATGCTGTGAAATAGAGTTCACACAAAGCTAAGACTCCGTCTGTCTCCAGAATGTGGTCACAGAGGATATCCTGCTGCGGCTTCGTGATTTATGGCTGTTTATGGTTTTATCTCTCTGTGGAAGAATAACTTGGAAGTAGAAAAAAAAAAGATATTACCCCCGACCATTTAATTCCATCTGGTTTGAGCCATAGTAGTCAGCTATATGATGAGATAAATAGGATTGACAAAGTGCCCAGAAAAAAAGGCATCTCTGTTTAAGACATACTGATTAATAGCTTCTGTGCGAGTGTGAGCTGGATAGCCGTCTTGAGATCCTTCTCTTCTTTTGTTGTGTATTTGCGTATGTTATGCGTTTGTAGAGCTAGCATGGCATTGCATTTAAAAGAGACAAAGACAGAAGAAAGGATTCTGGAAATTAATCAGATGCTGATACAAGTAAAGAAAGAAGCTTCACAGGGGGGGTGACTTCAAACAGAGTGAGCAAACGCAACAATGAGTTTTGTCTTTTGAAAAGAAAAAAATTTGGCCAGCTGATAACTTTTTTTTCTAAAGCAATTTATGAAACAGGTGCCTTTGAGTCAGGTCATTTTAGGAAGAGACAACTGCTCTCCTCTTTCTACTTTCCATCTGTTGGTTCTTCTTTCAGCGTTCGGCAAAAATATAATAGAACAGCAGACCATGATGTGTTTTCCCTAAGGTTCAAAGAATTCCTCCCCCCCCCCCCTTGCTTCTTTTCCTGAGTGTGGAGCACATACAGGACCTTTCATCTTGTTCAAAGTAGTTACAGGAATACTGCATCAGTGGGGAGCTCAGAAGTGTAAACCTTATAATCAACATGGAGAGCCTGGGCCACAGTGAAGGTTTTATGGTGTATTGCACTCTGTAATTCAATGTGTAGTAACCGTCAGAAGAGCTCAACTTAAATGTGGTCTCTGTTAATCTCTCCTTCTCCTCTCACGCAGGTGTCAGACAGGTGCGACTATGTTTTTGTTAACGGCAAGGAGATGAAGGGCAAGGTGAAGATGATGGTGAACTTCACCTACGGATACCTGAGTGCTCAACTGGAGCTCAACGTGTGGATCCCTCGACTCCCCCTCCAGATTGAAGTGTCAGACACCGAGCTGAGCCAGATCAAAGGGTGGAGAGTACCCATCATGGCCACCAGTCAGAGGTAAAGTACTGCATGCATCTGTCAGCTACTGGGCCATGTGTGTATGTCATAAGTCATACGTGCAAGTCTCAAGCAGATCTTCTTGCCTAACAGGTCTCAAGTAAGTCCCACGTTACTTGGTTGACAATACAGCAAGTCAAATTGAGTCCCTGCTATTAGTCGAGCAAGTAACAAGTCAAGTCATAAAACTCTGATGATGTACCTCAATGTAAATGCCAAACATCCCTTCATTGATGACTGAATCTTTGGAGAAGCTGTCTTCTGTGTTGCCCTCTGCTGCACCCTAATAGGTTGCCACGTTTGCACGCTTTGCACAAAACTTTTTGATATCTAGAAAGATAAGCTGTTGTTTAAATATTTAAAACAGTAATACAATAGTCACTTTCAGCCGTTTGTCAGTATAGCACATGTATGACTTACTGTAAGTTATCAGAAATACTTTATTCATCCCAAACTTGGAATCTTTTTTGTTACAGCAGCAAAATACAATGTATGTGACGAAGAAATCTTTCTCTGAACAAGACTAAACCAGACAATTCGAGTTAATTGGTACTTCTGTAAGTTGTCTCAGTCTTCTCTGCATTTTATAAAATAACATTTTGCAAAGGGCTTATTCTCTCAACTTGTCTTTTGTGTCTGCTGTGTAATTCCAGCAAAATGTACAATTATCCAGCAAGACGGCATCCTCGCCATGCCACCAATCTTAATTTGAGTGGATACAATTTCGATCTATAAATGCCCTTTCTAATGTATTTAACAGTGTTCTGCAAGGCATGTAAATGCTCCCAATGCGAGCGATTTTTCTGCTTTTTCAGCAGCACTAGCTTCATTTAAAGGGGTAAGGAGTGGCCTTTATTTCAGACGATGTATTCGATTTCAATCATGGCAGCTTTAGATAAGATAATGATGAGATGTGTGACTGAACTGCGCTCCACCTGTCCATTCCTGACTTCAGTCCTGCTGACAGTTCTTGGCTGATAACAGAATGGCTGACCTGAGCAATACAGCTTGTCATTACATCGGCTTAAGGTGTCCTGGCATTTGCCTCTTAGTCGTCAGTAGAACAGAACATTATTAGAGCTGCATGGAGGTCAGACCTCTCCCCCGGGGGCCTCATCACTAACAGCACCTCTGCCAACATCTCTGTGCAGCGCTTCTCTGCAACTGCTGAAATCCATCAATTGAAAGAGCAGCTATCAGCCTACCTGCAGTAATTACTTCTGGAAAAGCGTTGAGGCTGTTCCTGGACTTGGAGTCATCCCACGCACCAGTGTGGCTGCTCTAATTATCCTGGCTCCCCTCTTATTTTGAGTGACAGGGGTACAGCATTCGACTAATGCCATGGCATGTTGCGGATGTTGCTTTCCCAGCTTTGCTCTGGTATGCCTTTATCAGCCGGGACAGGCCAGTTGTGTTGTCATTGTTGACGCCAGAACCACTGCTGATGGGCAGCACAGAGCATTGTTTCTCCCTGTCTTCCACCCGTCTTTGTTTATCAGGGGATAACAGGCGTGACCTTGCAAAGTAGCACTATTCCTGTTGGTGAGAAATGGCCCTGCTCCACTGTCTATAAGCCCACAAGGAACTGAACAACAATAAAAAGTGGGGGGACCTTTGTCTTTTAGCCTGGCTGCCAAGTCGTGGCCACATTTTGGGGCGAGAGGGAAATGAGAAATAAATAAACATCCAGCTAAAGTTTGATAGTTTTCAAAAGCACTACTCACTCGATTTCTGACTGAAACTTCCTGTATAGCTCACCTCTTCCTTTCCCTAAACCCTGTCAGAACAGTGACAAGATAAGCCTTGGCAGACAGCAAACTTAATGTAGGCGTAGCACTCAGGCATGCACCACTCCTTGAACAGGTCTTTAAAGACATGTTTACCCAGATAGGAGTTTTAAAAATCTCCTTTAATACTCATTCTTTATGTTGTTTTTATACCTGGTTGGCCTTTACTCTGTGTACTGACTGTTGTCTTTCTTAACCAACTTGCACCTGAATTCCTTACAATAGGATCCACACAATAAAAGAAGACAATCAAACGTTGTCAGATAGAGCTGCATCTGTATACTGTATACAAGCACAACTGCCTGTTTCCGTCCAAAAGACCTTCGTCATGTTTTGTAGCAAAATATAAAAATGCAGCGAATTGCCACAACAAATACAGAACTCAATCCGTGGGACACAACAAAAATAAGCATGACACACCAATATGCAGAATCTGCTCTGTAGTCAGAATTGGGCTTGAAAGTAAATGAAGCAGAGAGAAAAATTGCTTTGTGAAGCAGGTTGTTCGCGCCGCTGTGTGTGATTTGTTTATTAGATTAACCTTAGATTAGATTTGGAGATGTCTGCACAGCAGTGGCATATCAGATTTAGAGTGGAGCTAAAACAGTTGGACTACACTATCAGGTTGTTTACTCCTGAACCCATTACATCTGACTAATACCTGCATGTATGAACATCCCCTATATACTGTTAAGGTGCTGATTCGGTCAATGTGTCAGTACAAACTCTTATAACATCAGTGCCGTTTGTCAACTCATTGCCTGTGAATGTCAAATTACAGATTCTGTTTATGCTCATTCACACACAATAGGATCCAAAAGGATTTAACCAAAGCAGTCAGCGATGAGAAACTTTCAATTACTGCTGGTAATGGTGACAGAAATCATTGGCAGATGGTTTTCTCCTCTGCTTATTTTATGTAGATCAAAGGGGAGTGAGTGGAGAACAGGAATTTATGAAAGGCGAAAGGAATTTTAAGAGAAAAATCTGATGCTGAATGAATATTTGATCACAAATTCATTAATCACAAGGCTTGTTAGTCATTTGGAATTAGAAAATGTATCTGAAAAAGTGTCACATTTCATGCAGATGGGAGTTTTTTTGTTTGTATGTGAATTTGAAGGTTGGCCTTTTAATAGTCAGTGAGTCTGTCTAAGGTAGGAGAGGGAAGAAGCTCTTGTATTTGATGGGAAAATATTATATCCGACTAAAATAACCTCATCAATGGAATTCAATGTAGTTGTTCATTTATGTGTGCGTAAGCGACACAAAAATAAGTGGAGGCGTAAGTATTCATAAATATGCATTAAGTGTGTCATGTAGGGTCTGCTTATGCCCAACTGCTCTGTTATTTTAATCTGCAGTTGAAAACATTGCTAAAATAGTGCAACACTCTGAAAACACAATTCGGGGAAGTGTGCTTAGGCATGCTAGCGATTGTTTGAGAGTTAAGGTTAACAGATTTTGAATGGTACTGCAATGTGAGGGAATTGGACATGATGTTAATGTTACCGACTGGATTAGAGTCTCCCTGTTTTCATATTTCCTGTAGTGTGACAGGAACTACAATGGAATATTGAGCAGAAACCAACATGCTTGCTGTAGCTTCACTTCAGATAATACAACTTTATTTCCAGAACCCCATGCAAAATATATGAGCCATCTTCTCAGCAATGACTTCATACACCGTTTTTATATTTGGTATTTCTAAGCAAAACATAGCACACACCACAAGTGCAACCACCTGAAAATCCACCTTAAAGTGGCTGCTCTGAAATGTTTTTCTATCAACATCAAGTGTGTGGTTCTTGTCTGGTGTATGCATTTTTTGGTTTTATATATAAAAAATTGCATACAGCATATGAATCACAGTCTGCTGAAGTTGAATGGTCACAGTCAACCAAATCACACCCACACAGTCCTAAGGAAGGAGATTGTCTCTTTTAAGTCTGAAATTATTTTTCTCCTTGAACTTGACTTTAGCATATTAGTCATGAATATTTAATAGATAAAAATACTTTAATGTTATTTTTTTTAGGGACTTTACCAGAACAACACACAACCATAGAGAGCAAATAGTGAAAAGAACACAAACAGCTTTCTGTCTTTTGATACCTCTGTTCAAATTCAAAGGCATTCATCAGACATTTTTCTAAAACATATTTAGGGTTTGTTGTCACTTGTTGAATCCTAAATCCAAATTATTTCTTAAAGTGATCCCCTCTCTGTTATTTCCTGTGTGAATAGCTGTCATTCAGTTGCACGTGAAATGGCTCCTGCCAGGGAAGGTTTTAAGCCCCTAACTCCAAATCTCACCGAGCTCTGGGTTTTTTTTCTCTGGAGCGTGCAGCTAGCATCTTGATTTCCACGGCTTTATGTGAAGTCAGATTTCTCCGGGGATTCGCAAAGAAAAGAGACAAGCAGAGCGGATAATCGTGATAAAAAAACAGTTAAAAAGATTAATTTATTTACTTCTCCCCTTTATCATGGTGGCATGACACCATGAGAAAATGGGAATCTACAGTGCCGTATATGATTAGCAGTTTTGTTTACAAAGCACTTTTCCCATTAAAATAATGTCCAAACCGTGCCCCAGTGTAAGACTGAAAAGCTGTAACAGCATTTATTCTCCCAGATCAACCATTCAAACATTCAACATCTCAGGGTGCTTCATGTCTTGTCTGTTGAAGAAAAAGAACATCAAAACAAATATGGACAAAACCCAATGATAGTGCAGCTTTATGGTAACCATTTAAAGCCAGTTCGTCATACTCAAAGTAATTTTCCTGGTGAGAAAGAGCTGAGCCTCCCTTGGCAATTCTTTTTACCTAAAGCTATAAAATTAGATTTGCTAGCAAAAAAGCAATGAAGGATATTTAGGGCTATTAAGGAAAGCAGTAAGGAGACTGTGCACATTCACAACCCAGACCAGGTGCTCTGAAACGGTGAAGGAGGGACATCAGAAGAGAAAATGAGAGCCATACACTGGATTTATCCTCTTTCCATGGTTTAATCAACAACATTGCATCGTTACTTTATCTTCATTAAACATCCCTGTGTGAGACTGATGTGTGTGTGAACGTGTGTCTGAGTTCAGTTTATCTAAACGCTGCTGAAAATACCTCAAACCAATTCAGAAGACATAGCAGATGTTTTCTCTTCTCATCTAATAGGTATAATTAGCAAACCGTATACACATATGCCACAATTAGTTTAGATTATGCCTTAGCTGGAGATGTAAACTGGCAATAACTGCAAAGTAAATATCATTATGTAATACATGTGACACAGCTTTAACTTATGCACTTTCTGCAATGTTTTAATTACAGTAGCATGCATAATTAACGAGAGTATACAGTTATAGCAGGTATATCCTCCATGTGTACATGTTTACTTGTTTATTGAGTTAAGCATGTTAACATGATGTAGTTTAATAATTAGCACTTTAAATAAAGTAAAGCCCATGCCTTTGTGGATGTCATTACTTGTGCATGTATTAATAAAAGAAAGTTCAGTCAGACAACTCACATTGTTCCTTTGGTATGTTTACTAGAAGCAGCATATAGTTTGAGTTTGGCATTTAGGTTTGGGCTTCATCACTCCACATATTTACATAGAACATTGAGTGATGACTAAATAACTATCCCCCCGAGCCTACAGGTGGATGCTGGGGTGGCGGAGGGGCAACCGAGCAGCAGCAATGTGGAAGCAGCAGTAGCATTAGCGAGGCAGCGGCAGGCAGATCTGGCAGCTTTAATAGAGCGGGATGGATGATGGGTTTGGTTGGTTGTAAGAGGGACGAGGCGTGTTGTGTGTAAATGTATCATTGGTGCTCGAGTTGGCTGCATGAACTAGCTCACAGGCCTCATTAATGGACAGTAGTGCTAGATAAAAAGTCAGATGATCACAAATATAGTTCTGATTCATAATCTCGGGACCTCTACACTAAATGCCAACTTATTAAATATCTACCGTATAACTATCCTCAAACATTTCTATTCCTTGAGCTACACAGCTCGCATGGCTGCAAGAACATTTTCAGTTGCTACCAGTTTGCACATCTTTTCCATTTCTTATTTCTTATTAGGTCCACGCGGGACAGCGAGGACGAGGATGATGACGACAGACGTGGACGAAGCTGCACCCTGCAGTACCAGCACGCCATTGTCAGGGTCCTGACACATTTTGTGGCTGAGTCAGCAGATCCCAGAGGCCAGACCAGCTTCATGCTGGGCACTGATTGGCAGGTGGACATCACAGAGCTGGTGTGGGACTTCCTGAAGGTGGAGGACCCCCAAATTGCAAAAATACTGGACAGGAGGATATTGGTGGGGCTGGACATGGGGATGACCACTATCCAGGTAGGCCAGATGTTGTGAACTGCACAAAGTAGTTCATTCATTAACTCATGTAGCACTTAGAAGTACTGTTAGGATCTTATTTATAAAGCATTGGATATAATTCCTTTTATTATTGAAACAACTGTATTCAACCTACAGCAACTAAATGCTAAAATGAAGTCAATACGACAGTGGCTCAGAAAGGTTGTATACAAACCCTCAAATCTATGTTAATAACCTGAGCTTTAGATTTGTCTTACTAAACATACTTCCTGGTTTAAGTTTTAGTCTGGTCATACACATTTGAGTGAGTCAAGGCTAAGTCAATGTAAAAAAGACCAAAGTTGTAATTAACCTGAACCTTTCTTCTCCAAATGAAGAGATATTTATTAGCCTTGGCCTTGTGCTTTGTGGCATTGTTATGTTGCAGGTGCTAGAAAGTGCTAGCAATTCAGTGTTCCACGTGCTGGTGTTTCTCAAATTAAAAAAACAATTTCCCATGAACCCCGTTGCTTCCTGTCTCAAAGGTCTAACTATGTGTGTAAAAAGAAAGACAAGGATCCGCAAGCAGCTCTTACTAACAGTGAATATAAATTCATTCAATCAACCATCTGCCATTGCGGTAATCTCTTTAAGCTTCAGTCACGTGTGCTGAAAGATCAGTGCCTGCTTCTTATTATACAGAGTCCTCCCAAAAACTGCTGATGTAAAATGCAGTGCAGAGGGCCTACGAGGCTGCCAAAGATCTTGACAAAGGTCTGTGTTAGTAATAACAGAATCTAATGAGAAAAATATTCTCATGTCTCAAATTGAATATGGTAATTATTCATCAAATCGAGAACATTGATATTATTTGAATTATGTCATTTAAAGGAATAAATGACAAACACAAATGCATGTAAGAATAATAAAGAATAGAAACATGAATACATGTTTTAATACAGATGCCACTGATCGCTGCTGTGGTTTGAATTGTACCTCTTTTGTCTAGTGCAGACAGGTGCGTGCTGGTGTTTCACAGCCTGCATCTTGGCTCTCAGCAGTGAGTGGTTTCCCCCCCCCCCCCCCCCCCTTGGCCCTTTGGTTTGTCATGCTCTCCAAACTAGCTGGATGAATATCAGGCTCCTAATGGCATCTGTGTGAGTGGGATCCGCTCCCTGTCATCGCGGGCTCATCTCTCTCTGTCTGTGCGTGTCTTCACCTTTGTGGGAAAGCTTCAACGCTTTCACAAAATAAGCACAAACTGGGAAACATGAGGAGCACTAAAGTCTGCCAGCTGTGTCTACCTGTGCCACGCGCAACAAAGGCTAATGCACGAGGAGAAAAGTCACACTAAAACCTCTGCAGCATTTGTCATAAATAAAGTTAGAGTTCTTGCTTCTGAATTGGGGTTAAAGTGTGCCTCTCCCCTGGATACGAATCAAAGGGAAAGGATTCTTACCTATAGGAGGCATCGGGTTATTTGGCAGCCAAGCGTTTGTTTGATCTATACAGCCTGAGTAAAGAGATCAAATAAAAAGTAGGTTGTGCATATTGCGCAGTGGCTGCGCAATATGCAACAGTGGCTTGTGAGCTTTTTATGTCAGATGAAACACATCGAAAGACATTTTGTTAAATCACCTGTAACTCGTGGTAATCCGCTTTTTTCTTGTTTGTGGCATCTTCTCTTTTTCACATTCCACCTGCCAGGAGTTCCTTGTCAATCAAGCAGTGTGACCAGTAGGGACTAACTTCTGGTGGATTTCCTGTTTATGAAGTTTCTATAGTGCTCTTTTTCTGTTTTTAGCTATGGTTGCTGTCGCTGCTGATTTCTCCAGGGAAAGACCCTCACAGCCCTCGGTGTTTAGAGGAGGAAATGAAAAGTATTTCATGAACAGGCTGTACAATAGCTTGAGTCACTATTGCAGAGGAACATAGCTGTAATTGATCATACCAAAATGTCACCGGTTATTGCTTGACAAACTTATATTTGAGGGGATTGTTGTGGAAGAAAATGTTTCATATTTTCCTTTTAAAATTCCTCTACTGTCACAACGTAGTTCATCATCTCTGTTTATTTGTCTTGTTCTGATTTTCTGCATTTTGCACCTAGGTGTTGTCTCCTTTATCCGACTCAATCCTGGCAGAGAAGACTGTCACAGTGGTGGATGACAAAGTGACCATCACCGAGTTGGGGGTCCAGCTGGTGACGGGCCTCTCTATGAGCCTGCAGCTCAGTACAGGAAGCAACAGAGCCATCCTGGCTACCACGACCACACAGGAGATTCTGCAGAGCCCCAAACAGGTCAGATATGAGATATACAAGAACAGATGTGACAACGTCTAGATAATCAAGTCATGCATTTAAACAGCAACTGTTATAATGGTACATTAATCAATCAGTTATCATTTTCAAGCATAAATTGTAAACATTTGCTGGTTCCAGCTTTTCAAATGTGAAGTTTTGCTGCCTTTCTTTCTACTTAAGAAACAATTAGATAACAAATGTATTGTCAGATCAAGTCTGAGAGTATACTTGCATCAAAGCAGCTCAATTTGCAAACATCAAACGAGAACAAACATCTTGACATGACACAAGGAACACAAACATACAACATTATCACAATTATTGAAGATAATCATGCCAAAAGACCCCTCAGCGCTGAATTTACCTGGGATTAGCTCTGTATTTTACTTCTCCTTGATAGTAAACTGAATATCTATATTTTTGGGATGTTAGTCAATTAGAAAAAAAAAATGATAGCCTACTCACCTTCATCATCTTAGGCTGCAGTTTGTATTTAGTTATTGAAAAAGACAAATAATAATTGCTGCTCCTTTTATATATAAAAGACTTGAAAGAAAGTGAAAAAAATAAGCATTAAATTAAATATGTATTTTTTAGCCAACATGGTTGAATGAATGACCAGTAACTTTTTACACACACAATTTAGCAAGATTTGATTAAGACAGAGAATGATAAATATTCTCTCGCAGCATTCAGTTTACTCCATTATTCAGCAATCCAATGGTAGATGAGTCTTTTGTTGAAAGACACATTTTTATATATCTACAACAAGACCCAACAAAAATTGGATTCTGCAGGCTTGATTATTGTGCTTTCAAAACTAAAGATTTACTTCCAGATTTCCTGAAATAGCATTTTTCCAGTCAAAGAAAAAGCTGCGGGTCTGCATGTGCTTATGTACACGTTTCTTTTTGTTTGTTCCACACCAGCTCTAACCCTCTTAACTACAAGGCCTAAAGCTGGAGTGTGACAGAATGTGTATCCTTGGGCATCTAATAGAAACTGGAGATTAATCTCAAAGCATGCCAAGGCAACTCCACAGCTGCTGTACCATAATATGACTTTACAGCAAAGACATTCATATTATGCTTCCCTTGCTCATTTGCCCTAGCGTCTCTCATTGTGGTCCCTTTGATCTGCCAATCAAGCCCTCTTACAATTTCTCAGGATTGCCCCTTTACTTTCCATCCCCCCTCTTCCTCCATATGAGTAAGGATGGAAAGGCCATTTATCTATCCTATCTCGATGCACTAACTGTGAAGATAACATGGCAGCGCAGCACTGTAAGTCCGATGGTGCCAGTAATTATAGTGTTGACACTTACTTCTTGTTCACCATTAGGGATTTGTCTTTTGGCTACATTTAAGGGCAAACTAATGCATTTGCAGCAGGAGAAGGCCTCAAGATGTCTATGTATGGCAAATCCTCATTCTAATGAACAATGTTTAATGTTACTGTTTGATTTTTCCGCCTATCTTTTAATCTTGGGAGGAAATAGCCGCTGAGATATTGAAACCACGCCACTTGGTGAGCTTAGTCAGCTTAGAAAATGTTTTCCAAAATTAGAAAGTACATTTCAATATTAGTTTACAATATGTTGATTTGTTTTTATAATCATTTCAGTACCAATAGACTCAAAACAATTTGATCTGTTCCCATAGGTTTCCATGATGAGAGGCTAGATGCTGTATTGTTGTACTATTATTTGCATTTCTTTGAAGTACAAAAGCACATGTTATTTGTGTGTCATTGACTATTTTCTCAATTTCTCTCTCTCCCTTTGTATGCTGTTGTTTATGTGTGTTCTCACAGGAAGCCTTGATCAGCGCCTGGCTACAGTTTAGTGACGGCTCTGTTGCTCCTCTTGACCTTTATAATCCTGACTTTTTTGTCCTGACGGCTACCTCCCTGGATGAAGAAATAGTGACAGTGCAGCAGAACCCCTCGTGGAAATGGCCTGTCATAGTGACGGAGGCGGAGGGCCAAGGCCTGCTGGTCAGGGTGGAAATGACTGTTTGCGAAGCCTGTCAGAAGTTTAAGCGCCGCAGCATCCTGGCCGCTGGAAACTGTAACGTCAGAGTGAAGTTTGGTCACAGTGACAGCTCAAGGGGAGGGATCATCGACTACAGCCCCGATGCAGACGAGATGGAGAACAGAGGCAGACTCTCCCCCTCCCAGGACAGGACTGGCCCTGGCACCCACTACTATGGCAGCTCCATCTCTGACATGGAGGATGGGGTGTTAAGGAGAGCCACCACCACTAGAAGTGCAATATTGCGCAGACCAAACGGGGAGAAACTTTCAGATGATAGTAGCCAGAACATGCCAATTGACTTTGCTGACTTCCCTGCACAAGTGGACCTGCCCCGTGGCCGCAATATGGATGATGACCTTATTCAGACTGCTCGTGGACTTACAGACCTGGAGATTGGCATGTATGCCCTGCTGGGGGTCTTCTGCCTCGCCATCCTGGTTTTTCTCATCAACTGCATCTCCTATACGCTGAAATACCGCCACAAGGAGCTTTCGATTGAGGGCCAGGAGAACATGAACCATGCTCACGATTGGGTATGGCTTGGCAACGAGGCAGAGTTGCTTGAGAGCCAAATCAGCCTGTCACCCCAGCAGGAGGAACAGACCTCTATGATAGACTCGAGCAGCGGGCTTGAGGAAGGCAGCCACCTGCTGAACGGAGGCTCAGCCCAGAAGAATGTGCAGGGCCAAGTGCACCGGGGAGCGGATACAGGGTGCATAGTCAAGGACAGTAAAGGAGACTCACCCACCACCAAGAGGAAGAGAGTCAAGTTCACCACGTTCACCACCATCCCCTCGGACAGTAGCTACCCCACTGTTAACACACTGACTGGAAGCCACTGCCAGGACATTAAGTGGGTGTGCCAAGATGTGGAGCTGGGAGACTCCAAGGAGTTGCGCAATTACATGGAAAGGTTAAGTGACAGTGCTTTAAAAGAGGTGGCATAATGTACTGCGTGCACTTGTAACAAACTCACCCTTATGCCTTTCAGAGGAGAGTGGGTCTGGACTGAAACCGGATCCGGAAATTGACGTCAGAATCATCCCAAACTGCCAAAGGGTCATTATATTAAAGAGGATTGTGGTGATCCCACAAGTGACTGATGATGAATCATTTATCAAAAAAAAAGTCAATGAAAAACGTGATTCTTTTGTTCATTTGTTTATCAGATGATTAGCTTTTTATCATTAATTTTAATACAACAGGGTTTAAGATAGAACGAACCCAGGACTAGCAGCAACTGTGACGTGTACAATTCAGACAACATGTAGATTTTAAAACAAACCATAAGATGGTTAGATAGATGTTCCCGATGTGTGTGCACATTAAATGGTTTTGGAAGTTTTGTAACATTTCAGATTTTAATTTCTTACATCAGATCCTTGATCTATGGAAGAGTTCTGTAAAGGCCAAAGCAAGCTATGAGAAAATTCTGCATGTGGATGGAAAAAAAAAGGCACAACTTTCTGGTTCATTCTCATTTTCCCTAACACAGCAGAAAACCTGTTCTGTATATACCAAACAGTCTCCAAGCATTGTATTGTTGCTCTGTATATTGTATTTTCATAACATTTAAGAAATACACAACAATGTCAAGAGTATGTATCAGCTTTTCTTGACCACAGCCATTAAGTCCTGAGGTCAGTCGAGGATTGTGGTTGAGGAAAAGGAGCCACTTACACATTAATCTTTGTATAAAGAGTATTTCATGACATGCAAGTCACCAACAAGGCAATGTAATCTGCTCTTTTTAATGCTGGCCAGTCAAGAAAGGCAGTGGTCATTAATACTCTCGTCTCGTCTATTAGAACTTGTGCCCTAACATGACAGCAGTGCATGAAGGGGCTTTTGAACTAAATTGCCGGACAACATGGTAATGTGACATTTCCCGCTGTCCAGTCCCCACTTTAAAGTGAATTGATCTTTGAAGAAAATGCCAATTAAGGTCGTGTTACCTCTCTCCCATAGCCTTCAGGAAAAGCATACTGATAAACTGTGTGTTATGGACAAACTGGGATGAAATGTGCACTCCATCTCTCGGGGATAGTGTGGATACAAAGAGGGATAATTAAAGGCAAGGTGGGAAATTTGTTCTTTTTGAAAAAGGATATTTTATTATCCAGATAATTGCACAAATAATAATCATCTCTGAAAACTTGCTAAACAAAGGCAGTCGGGTGAAAAATTGCCTTTTGCTCAGTGAACGTTATTATCATCACAGTGGTGTTGGCTGATTGCATTTTTTTTGTGTTATTATTTTCTATCAAGCAGAGAAGTGTTCACATTATGTTAACTGCTGCTGCAGTGTGGATCAGACTGTCAATCAGCAACACTCAGATGGTTAGCTTGGAGGAAGGGAGGTGAGATACTTAAGCAAATAGTAGCACTACCTTGAGTGCAATAAGGGGACGCCATTCAGATTAGAGCAACAGTCAGCACTGAAAGGAGTCCCTCCGACTCCTTTAATAGTTTGAGTGGCTTTTTTAACTTTTATTTAATTATTTCAAACAGCTTGTCGACTCAGTCTCTTTTTCTACTTCTGTGGTAATGCAAATGATTTCCTGCTTGCTGAGCCACCAAATCATAACCACACAAACAATTCAAGAAATAGATTTCAAATTAAAAAATAACAAGCCATGATAGCTATTTAATTTAGGAAATAGTTTTAAATGCTGAGAACTGGGCTTATTTACCGTTTGCTGTTAACACAATACATTTGAAGCTACAACGAGTAGGCTACAGCAGTTGGTTAGCTTAGCATTAAGACAACATATTGACTCTTTGTAGAGGGTAAAATACTAGTGTAAAAAAAATCTATGGGTTTTGTGCCGACTATACATGGTTTGCACAATAAGCTGCATAAGTCGCAATATGTAGTTTCTTAGTTCTGAGCTTCAGAGGTGCTGTTTTTGTTAGCCTGGCCGAGCCATGCTAGCATTTTTGAGTCAGTGCTCAGCCGACCAGCTATTAACAGATCTAAAAATCGACCATTAACCAAATACCTGGTAATTAGCCTGTCTATCCTGGTATCTAAAATATCATATTTTTTAGTATTTTTAAAAATGTTAACTCAAATGTTGTGGTGGCTAATTCAACTAAAAGTTTAGACAACGATGAAATATATTACGATTTTTCTTAGCCCTTTATTTTTAATCATTATAAATGTAGCTTACATTCAAGTTGTTTCCATGATTTATTAACAGATACACAGGAACAACTCTCCCTGCTCACTCATTTGTCTCAGTTTCTGTTGTCCTGATTTTTCTCTTTTTTTTCCTCCGGTGCAATCTGCCTTGTGATTTTCCTGCTTCTGCAGCTCTATCAGTGGCTGCAGGGGATTATAGCGGGATCCATGTGCAGAGAGTGCTGTGTGCTGGGACCGTGGCTGCTGTGCCCAGCCTGTGGACTGTGAAGGGCGATGAGAGCAAGTGCAGTTCCTGGGAGGGATTCAACTGTCAGCCACAAGGGGCGTGATTGATGGAGGGCCCCATGTAATTAAAACACCACTGCGAGTCTCTTCCCGTGACCGTCGTCAGTGGTTCCAGCCTCTACAGGTAGGGGCAGAACAGCGCAGCCCATTAAGGACCTGCTGTCTCCACCCCCTTGGGCTCCGGTTTTAGACAAGTGTTCACACCTGCTGGGATGTTGCACAGCAGATATAATGACTGTATTTGTATGTACTTCAATTCTTAGAGCATGGTAACTCAACACTCATTTCTGTTGGCCTTGATGTCTTGACTTCTCTGAGATTAAAAGTAAAAATCTTCCCCAGGCCTCCATCTTAAATGGATTTTTAATTAAATTGATGATGTGAGACCAACAAACTCCCACTAATGGTTGGCTGTGCTCCCCGTGGTCCTAATATGTCGGGTCTGTATTTGCAATTTCCAAGTGATTATTCATTGCTTAAGTTATGTTGCTTCCTTTGAATTCCTTTTTTCAAATCAGTTCACAGCAGTTCTACGTCAACTAAAAACTTACAACCACACTTTCTCAGAGGAACGATAGAGCAGCTGTCAAGGTCAGCTTGATTTACCAGTCCGACCGATTTTCTACAGATTAAACCACAGGGAACCAAAGACAACTGCATTCATAAGAAAAACACCCTTGTGCTCAATCTGTGTCTTGTAAACACTATCTTCCACTTGACGAGAGCACCAGTGGGAAGACAAATAACAGAGCACACACACACACCCATGCATGCTCACACACAGAGTATCTTGTCTCACTAGCCATTTAAGTTATTTTTGGCAAAATTAAACGTAAAGCCCCTGATGTCAGTCTAACCTTGAGTTCATTATAATTGAACAGAATTAGGCTGGCAATATTCCGTATTTTTTTAATTGTCACCAAATCCCACAATAAACATGAACATCCACAATTTCCATACTTAATGACTTCCGTTCTTGGAAGATGTGACTTCTAATAACTAATAAAATGTATACAAATTAAATATTTGCTTTAGTTTTTTCAATGTTCAGCAATAGGCAATTTCTTAAAACAGCTTCACAATATAGTTAAAAAAGAAAAAACAAAAGCAGTTCTTAAGGACTATTTTAAGCTGTGGGTTATACATATTTGGTTGGTGTTCTAGTGAGTATACAGCAGCAAAACAATGATAAACTATAGTGCATATGTTCATGTTAATAAAGAAAACTGTGTGTTACAGTGTTGCCCATGAGTTTTAAATAGCTTTTTAACAACAGGGGAAGTGTCTATCGTAGAGAGGAATTAGATATATCAGACTTTGGGTGTAAATTCATCGTTGGTTTTGGATTTAAGATATGACACGATAACAATTTACTTTAATTTGTCAGATCAAGTTTGCATCACAGCAGCTCCATTTGCAACCATCAACAAGGACAAATATTCAAGACAAGAAACAAGGAAACAGACATTTAGCATAACATTACAATCACTGAGGACACTATATCAAAGACCGTACATCTGGGATTCAACTGTATTTCATTTTAGGATTGACTGATGCACCAAAGAGTGCTTCAGTATTAAATTGTGGTACCGTGTCAGATCTGATAGTAACAATTCATATCGTATTATGTTGTCCAAACTCAATATGTTATGCTTTTGCAAGTTGATTCATAGAGTTTCTCAAATGGTTGACCTACATTTTTTGAGCAGATTTTCCTATGTCTTTTCATTTGACAGTAAGTCAATTAAAGAATACCACCAGCCCTTATCCTTAATCCCAAATTAATTGTTTGTGGAGACCAGATCCACAGAATTGAGGCGCAATCCGCAAATCACAAATAGATCTGCAGCTTTGGATTTTTACAATGTGATATAAGTACAAACCTACACACAGTTAAAACATGCACTATAAAAAGTATTAGTGATGTTTCAAAAACCTAAAGACAAAAAAGCAACTACAGTAGCCCTTCAGCAGCATGTGGTGAGTAACCAACCGTGTCATTTAGATATATCGGCCCTGGAGGACTAGCAGATCACCGTGCTCAGGGGAGCGACATATCAGCCAGAACCCTTGGACAGGATGGGGCATTTTTCTGCCTGCCGGAAAACAATAGAAGGTCAGAGGGCTGCAAAGATACGCCTAACAGAAAATGGTATTCCTCAGTGCGGCTGATAAAAATTCATCTTGATACCTGTACTGTTTTATGGGAGTCAAGCCTCATTCTGTACAAATAAGAAGCTCTAAACCACAGGGCCTGCACATAATAACCGAGGTTGAAGCCATAAATCCAGATGGATGTACGCTGTTAAACACATTTTACGGTTGCTTATTTCACAGATCATCCGTCTGAATGAACATCCTTAACCCGCCGACATGCTCAGTCCCACAGAGGAGAGTCTTTTAAGTGACAAGACCTGAGCAGCACAATTTCTGCAACAAGAGACTGTAAGAGGCTCTCTAGTGCTCATATTCTCAGCATGACTCATTAGGGATTGAAAACACATCCACCACTGTAAAACAACTTGTCTCTTGTCCAACGCTGTCCCATTTTGAATCAGAAATTGCTCCGGGTTGCAGACTAACAAAGACAGCTCGGATAAGATAATTAGGTCTCTATGAGTGCGGATGATTAGTACTCAGAGATAGCCGATTTGTCTGCTTGGCCCTTTTTCCTAAGCATTGTGTCTGCATTAGCTTATCTTAATTAACATGTGATGATACCTCCTAATCCTCCAATTACTGGAGGAACATCTTCTGGTGCATCTGCCGGTCGCTCATTACACAGGTAAGACTCAGTAATACAATTAAAAGCAGCTTAGCATTTTGTAGATTGTGTAAGACAGACATATGCCGCTTCGCACAGACTTATTTTTATCTGTATTTTAAAAGTTTTCTACTTCACATCATGAAGACCTAAAACTGAAGGTATTTGGAGACAGTAAATGCCACTGAATTAAATTTTAAATCACATCTGCATTGTTGCTATCCTAATTGTGGCAGCTCTTCAACAAGAACCAAGCTTTTTTTCTAATGTAAGTTCTGGGTGTTTTAATTGTAGGATGAAATAAACGTGACAAAGAGTCACAGAGCTGAGGTTGATGAACATTGAATAAATCATTTTTTTCTTGAAGTTATTTAATCATAAAGCAAAGCATTGGCCACATCATTTAGTATGATGATGTAGCTAGACGTTAGGGATTTGTTTTAATGTTACAGTACATCCTGAAGGGAAATCATACAAAGGTGTCATGGTACTCTATTGAAGTATTTTTGGGGACATTCCACGGCAGGCACAAATTTTGAACTCTTGTCAGTACTAAAGGAAAGTCGCGCGATCAAAAGCATCGGGGTGCATCCTCTGGCAACTATGAATATCTGTCCATAATGATTGGGACAATCCATCTAACATGTAGATTTTACTGGACCAGAGTTGTATACCGACAGATTACCAACTAACCCTTACCCATGCTAATAGGACGGTGAAACAAATTGTACTTTCTATTACATTTGTGGAACATACTGAAAAACAAAGGACCTTAGAAGGAATAGATATATGGATCCAGGTGTTTTTTGCTTGAATCCTGGCCAACACATCAAAATAAAATAGTGGGTCAGAACTATATTTCTCAATGTTACTGCATTGCAATTCTGCCACAATCGGAGTGTCAGACATGTTTCTCAATATGAGAAACAAGCCGCCACACTAGAATTATGACCCCGAGGCATTGTGTTGGTTTCAAACATCAAGCTGTCTGCTCAGTCACGGGCTATGTGTGCTCTCCGACCAAATTAGACAGGAAATGGCCCTCTCCGAGCCTCGTGGCTTTGAGGGCTTAACATTAAAAAAAGATGTGTGATGACGTGTTGATTTCAATCTGTCTGATGAAACTAAGAAGAAATACTTACGCAATGGGAATGAAAATGAGGCGTTAAACCTTTGTGTTTGCAACCTTTCCCAAACAGCATGCTGCAGGGTGTGTGTTTTATATAACTCATTTACACAGTCTACTTTGGGTGTCCCAGGAGCAATAAACCATAGCCCTCATCACAAAAGCATCCAGGCAGGCACAATCCGTGATTCCCATTTGAACACTAGGGCTGTCAGTATAGCATCCTCTTGATTTGGAAAATGCTGTGCCTCATGTATTAATGTTTTCTGTTGCTTAAAATAGTGAAAATTCAAAAAAAAATAAACTAAAAAAAAACTGCCATCAGTGACAAGTGATGAGTCATGCCTTGTGATAAAATGGCAGAAAATGAGAAACTCAATTCTTAATTTAACACTTTAATGGCAACAAATACAACACTATTCGAATTCTGTAGCATTATCGAAACAGAATATGATTCCATAATAAACCTTTAGGGAAACTGAAATGACAAAGTAAGTGTATAAAATATGCAATAAAACAATGAAAAGCCATTTATCCGAACCCTTCAACACAAACTAAAATCACCAACAGGAGTGAGCTTTTAGCGTTTTATGTGCTGTTACAAATTGTACTTTATTTACACCACAGGGTAAACACGGTTCTGTGCTCCAAGAGGCAATTGTATCATTCCTGGAGAGTTATGTGAGTCTGAGTCCTGAGAGTTTTGTTGTTGTTCAGAAAATGCAGTACCTTTTGCTCTATACATATTCTGAAAAGTATGAAGAGAACACAATCATTTTTCTAAGCAATGTTAAGCAAAACAAAAGCATCAGTCTAATAACAACAACAACAACAACAATACCAATTTTTCAAGGTTTCCCAGCAAAGCCATGATAACACTGTTAAACATCCCTGATTCTAAATATAGGGAAGGTGAAAATTATTTGTATTTCGCTTGTATAAAACACACACTCCTTTTTATTTTAATCCCAGCAGGTGATGCAGGGGATATTTTAAGAGCTAGACTCAAGGTGGCCTCTTAAGCTTAGGGTTCATTTCTATTAGTTGAATGTCAAACGGACATGCAGCATGGCCGGAAATGCAAAAAAGTGCTGTGAAGCTTCATGGAGGTATTTTTATCACGGGGAGTTTTCAATATTTTATGTGTATGGTTCTGTTTGAGGAATTAAAGCAGATTTATGGAAGGGATTTACAATATGTAATCACAGGCACTGGTAACAAATGTGGTAGATTCTTTTCTCTCAATATTAGATGTGAATAATAGATTACTTAAATTACAGTGTATTAATAGAATCTCTTCAAACAAAGCCCTATTCTGTCATTAATAGCAATGGTTTCAAGAAAACGCCAAGAACATACAACTAGCGTCGGAGTTAGAACTGCATGAAGCTATCAAAAAGCGAAAAAGGCACAATTTTTATCAAAAAAATAATGTAAGTACCTTTAATACACACATTTCAGACTGGATGTGAGTTTTGAAGTCATTTGAATCATCATCATACCAGGCTCAGTCAAATTGTTAGCAGAAGTCAAAATAAAGACTGTTAGAAAAGAAAACCGTAAAAATATAACTATAAAAACAACTGAGCATTTTTCATGATTAGAACATATCTAGATATCACATTTGTTTTATGGCACCACTCCAAAAGTGCAAATGATCAACAAAAAGGCAACAAGAGTAAACACACAGGAGTAAAGGAGTAGAAAAAAGATTCAAACATAGCTCCTGAATAAATCTCTTTACTTTCAGTGGTATCCAGTGATAGATAAATGAGAGTCTCCTCTTAAAAGCTTGAGTAAACATAAATACCAAATATAGTCATGACATAATTTGCAACTGGAAGGTGAACCAAACTAGTGGGATTAAATTAGAAATACCCATTTGACAGGATCCTTGGGCACTGAGCGATATGAATGGAGAAGGCAGGTTTGGTGAAAACGAAATGGGGACGTGCACCGGTCAAGAAGAAGTGTGTCTCTGCCTTTGGCTTCCTGTTCGAGCCCGCTGCTTGTCATACTTAAAAGAGATGATAAGAAAGACCAGCAAGGTGACACCCTGGATCCCTGCCAGGAGGAAGAAATAATAGTGCAGAGAGCAGTCGTTGATGTTACCTGGGAAAGAGAGAACACAAGGGCATTAGTATAATGGAGACACAAGACTGGCATTCAGATGGTGCTGGAAAACAGTGAGCAGCACCAAAATGACAAAAACGGAAATTTGGAGAACAGAAGAGTCAGGCACAACGTCTTCGGAGGGCGACAGCAGGAGGGCGCTTTTATCACAAAGTACTGCGACGTGTTAAAAGAATACCAAAGGCTAAGGTAAACGGCCACAAAGCTCGCATGTGTGGCAGGTTGTTGTGTTTCTGCTAGACATAAAAGGCCGGCTTGAAGTGAGCATGGCAGGTACGCTGTCAGGAATTAGGATTCACCGGAGGGTGCTTGTTACTTCTCATCTCGCAACAGTGAAACCTTCAGAAAGCGGAGACTGCTGACCCCGCTCATCTGCGTTGACAAAGCAAGGCGGTACTGATGCTGCGGAGACTGAAGCATCAGATACAACACAGCAATGTGGGCCCTCAGCTGTGCTTCGAGGCAGGGAGTCTTTCATCGGTATTAAAGGACAGTTTGTTTCCTCGTGGGGCTGGGATGCAATAAATAGGAAGATAAAATAAACTGATGCCTCTGCTGTGATTTGATGTATTACTTCTTCCCAGGAGGGAGGGGAGGACAAACAGACCATGCTGAGACTGAGCATTGAGGACACACAAGTTCTAAGCTTTTTTTTTCAATTTGTGTCTCAATATTTGCTGTTTTTTTTTAATGGTCATTCAGCAACAAAGCCCAAGAGGAAAGCTCTAAGCAAATCCGGTTTCAGGGTTTTACATGAAGGGCAAAAACAACAAGAACAATTGTCTCCATCGTTCAAGTAAGGAGACAATTGGATTTGCATAAGAACAGCTTTTGTCTTCTTGATCATGTCCTGTCGACCAATTGACTTAGCAGCTTACAGCGTGAGAGGACTGTTTGCCACGTTGCTCGGCGAGGAGACATATCCGGTGAGCCGGCGGTTGTAGGGTGCCTCTTAATGAGCACTTTTCTCCTGCTAGAACATATGCAAGAACATGTCTTTTGGCTCATGTAACAGGCACATTTTTCATCACTGTTCAGAGATATCTATAGCTTACATCCAACATTATCATCAAATGAGTAAATGTGAAGCCCCAGAGCAGTGTGCCGTTTCCTCAGAAAGCTCCCATTAGCGCCCCACCATGTGGAGCTGTCACGCCGTATACAGAGGCAGGCAGAGAGAAGAAGCCTTGATTTTAATTATATAAGGGGCAATACTCAATTTAAGTACTTCCTCTTCACGTGGCAGGGAATGTGTGTGCGTGTCAAGGTGTTTGTATGCAAGTTTATTTCTGTAGAGCCCAATCAATTTAAAGTTAGGAGACCCCTAGGAATAGATGGTTATAGACAGGCAGGATTTATAAAGATCTTTAATCTTACTTTTATGTAATAGCTTTGGAATCGGTAAAATGTGATGCAGGGGGGAAGGTAAAAACAATCTAAAATACAGTACAAGCTCCTCACCCACCAAAAGCATTGCAGACAGAAGTCGACAACTGTGTGGGAGTGTTCAAGCACACCTTTAGGCATGTGTGCAAACGGTCAGGCTGAAGTTAAAAAGAGAATATAGGACAATGTAAAAAGGAGTAACAATTCTATTGACCTGTATGCGTGGAGACTTGGCTGAAGATGTCAAATATATAATTGCGAAATACTCCTCCTCTCAGAATAGTTTCCTTACTGTGATTAAAACAGTCAGTGTTTCACACCAAACGCCTGAATCACATCCACCTCACTGCATTACAACATGGAAACCTTCATATTCATGAATTGACAGGCTTTGCTCCTGATAGAAGAGCAAGATTTACTCATTTGAAACAAGTTATCCCACTGGGTTGCATGATCACTTGTGATCAGTAGAGCACATCACCCTCTTGTTATGTCACCAAGCATATCGTGCATTTAAATAATCATTTCCCAGTCACTCTGTTGCGTGCATGCTCTTGTGGTTGAATAAAACTTGAGAGGGAAAAAACACTGATCTACTCCCTATTTCTTGAAGCCATTGATCTGGGAACAGAGAGCTGTGAACTTCTTCCAGAACCTTAATGAATAATGTGGAAAAAGGAAACCCTGACTCTTGACCCCTTTGACAGTTTCAACTTATTTTGTTGTCATCTTTTTCTGGTCAAAAGTTCAATGTGAGAAATGGGACAGCCAAACAAGTGTTTGAATAATTCAAGAAGAAAAGAACAAAACAAAGCTTGACAGGAGAGCACGGAGGAAAAGGGAAGTGCATTTGCAGCGAGGAAGCTTGTATTTTTTCAATCAATAACTCGCCTAACAGATAGTAAACCAAGAGTCTGCCTCCGCAGTCTTCATTAACACAGCAAACTGCTGACAGAAAGCAGGGAATACATTTCAAATTAAATACATTAAGGAATATCTACTATGTTGACTAAATGATTGTGTCAGTATGAGGCATGGCAGAAAACCTGGGATTATTCTGACCGAGGACTGGATCTCAACCTTTGTTCCACTTTCCACAATTGGAATTATCTAACACCAAAGAACCTTACAAGTGGGTTTGCAAAAAAAAAGGCTGAAAATCTCATTTGTTTGGTAAAAGTCTGTAAAAGTGTGCAAGGTTTCAGTGGCATACTGGTTCTTTCTCTAATTTCTTTAAAAATTAACTTAGGTTCTACCTCCTACTTTCAGCCCTCGCCCCCCAGGGCCCACTTGGCTGCTAACCACTTTAAAAAACATGGATGGCTAATTACAGCAGCCAAAGACTAAACAAGGCCTCTGTAAAACACATTAATTGAGCCAATACATGTTATTACAAAGCCACATTTTTACAAGTGAATACAGCAAACCAATCAGAGTGCAGTATTTTGGGTACTACACTTTCTTTAGCTGGGATTTAACATGTTTTACAGCTCTGAGTTTATGATAAGATTGTGATTACACTGAATGCACTAGCAGAAGGAGTCAGACATCGAATATCTTAGTGACACAAACTTACAGGACAATTTACCTCCCAGTGGGTCTGAGAACGCCATGTGAGGCCAGATGAAATGGCTCAATTTCAATTTAACGTTTGAAAACAGATCAATTGATCCAGGCCTTGGGCGCAATGACCCAGCATTTTAATGCTTCAATGCCATCCCCTGTCTCTGGCATGAAATCAAAGGGGGAATCAATGTGTGTTTGTTCCAGCGATAAACATATCATAACATATTATTTTTCTGCGCCCCGTTGCTCATAAAAGAATATTATTGATGCTGTAATCATGTTTAATGGATAACCCATGCTATCTATTTCTATATGGCCTCTGCTGCCACTGACGCGTCCACGCACCAAAAATTATATTTTCAAATATAGCCCTTTCAGACAGAATAAGAGTTCACGTTAAATTTGCCAGATCTGACATTAAAAGGCATCCATTAAAACATTGACATTTCACTGAATGGGATCCAACACTTCACGGACAGGATGTGGAATGTCAGCGCACTCTGAAAGTCTCAACACGTCCCAGACATCTGATTTAAGATCAGTTATGACTTTAACACTGATCAAAGAAAAATGCCGTTTTCCTGCCATGTGACCATAGAGACTCTCAAAAAGCATTCATATTGAGTGAAGAAAACTCCAAAAGGCAGAAGACATTTCCTAGAAACAAAAAGCTCCTTGTATGTAAAGAATAATGCTCGGTAAGAAACTAAAGGTTGATCTTTCATTGGCTCATCTTATGGCGATACAAATGTCATCGACAGGAAAGGGATGACATAGTGGGCCGGTAAAAACACCAAATAAAAGTGTTTGATGCGTGACTACTCAACCAGATGTAACCATGGTGGACATATAATGGGCCCGGGGATTTAAAAGATCAGTAATTTCCTCACAAAAGCTCACTAACTCTTAAAGGGATAGTCCGGTGAAAATTGACCCCAGGGTCTTTTTCTGCATGAAAACTGATCAAGTAAGCGCTCTAGAGAGTTTTTTTTGTTCATCAACCAGTATTGAGCTTGCCCGGAAAAAACGGTTGCAACGCTAATAGCCAAAATGGCTTACAGTGCATTCGATCGGGCTAGTGCGCAGAACGCTTCCAAAACAGCATCTTTTAACCACTAACATTGCTCGAAATAGCACCAAACCTCTGCAGTAGCATGACTAGGGTACTACACATAAAACGGAGCACCAACAACGTAGTTTGCAAACCAAAGTTTATTAAAAAGAACTGTTTACAAGTCTCACCAACTGCCCCCCATTCCAGCTCCTCTCCAAGGAAAGTCCGGAGTTCAGTTCAATGAGGAATGTTTTGGAATGTATAATTCCAATGAAAGGAGTTGCATGTAAGTTACAAGCAACTCCTTTCATTTCCGTGTCAACACTCACTAGATATGAATTTCCATGGGGTTCAATTTTCGCCGGACTATCCCTTTAAGTCTGAGAGCAGATGTGGCTAAAATACTGTAACCATTTTCACAACGGCTTTGCAGACTGAAGCCAGTGGCTTTCAGTCGCACATGTGGTCATTCACTCCCATACTGTACACATAATGGAAAAGTCATTCTCTCAACGTTTAAGAGGCTGGCATGATGAGAGGACTTTGAAGAGGCCATTTTTATTTCAGTAAGTTTTTGCTTTATGACTTGGTGAAACACATAAGACATGTATACCAGACTTATTGGGATTGTACTTCTTTTGCAACATGTTATCTTTTTATGGATTTGTAAAAACGTTGGTGCATTTGGAACTTTAATTCTCTGTTGATTTATATCTGTATTAGAACTTCCAAACATCATTATACATGTATATACAAATGTTCCTTGTGAATGGCGTATAAATGAGGATTACTGTAGCTGCAAATATTATGGTAAATGTTTTCTAATACTTTTACTATATTTCCTTATTGACGACACAGAAGTGTTGAGCCAATAGGGTACAACCGAACTGCAATAGGACCTTAGGACCATTAGCATCACCTAGGTATCATTCAAGTTGTCCCAAGGAGACACACTTAAAAAATAAAATCACTCGTGCAGATATAATGTCTAAATAAATATAAAAATAGATATAACATTCATCTCACTTGCATGCATCTAACTAACAACAAATGGGAAACATCCAACGGATCCCTGACGCCCCCCCTAGTCTCTTTCCTGACCTTCATTAGTCACACTTTAACCGAGAAAGGAAATAAAGGAGCCCTATTATGCTCATATTCAGGTTCATATTCGTAAGTTGTGCCTCGACTGTAACATGTTTACATGCTTTGACGTTAAAAAAGATCTTTATTTTTCTCATACTGCCGTTGACTATTCACCCTCTGTCTGAAACCAAAGCTCAGTCTGCTCTGATTGGTTAGCTGGCTAGCTCTGTTGTGATTGGTCAACCACTTGGAGATGCTTACCCTTAGCATATCACGTACAATGTATTTGAACACGAGCCAATAGAAGCGAGAGTGTTTTATAGTGATGTCACTATCTGAGTGACGTAAACAAGTTTTCAAGGGGGGCATATAAGGCAGGGGGGAGTGGGTCGAAAGCCTTTTAAACAGCATTCACATGCATAAAAAACTATATAAACTCATAAAAGGACCTCTTTGATTAATCTTTGTCCTCTTTCCAGGATTCATTATCACACAGGCAATCAGGTGTTGGCATTCCCTGGGGGCGATCTTCCCTGCAATCCTTACGAAACCAAGAATGTGTGACTTGTTTTGCATCATTTCCAAACCAGCAGGTAGCACCGCAACAAATTACAGACCTTCAAAACCCTACATGTGACACTCCACGGATTCTGACTAACATCAGTAAGTGCAAACCAGGGAGAGAAAAAGCAACAGTGCGACAGAGAGAGCTGAGCATCCACCAGTGTGATGTCAGACTAGAAGTCCCATCTCAATGTAATGCTCCAGGGACAGCTTTACTTAAGAGATCCAGGGCTATGTAATCAGACCCCCAGCCAGTGATTAATGTTGCTCATCTGTCTTCAGGCCCGTACAGCTCAGTACAACTTAGCACAGCTCACCCAAGATGCTGTTTACTGCACACCCTTTTTGCCTGCAGCCATGGAAATAAGTTGAATTCATTTCACCTAGAGAGCCAGGGAATATGGAAGAAGCTAAAATCCAACAGACTGTGATAAACAGACACAAACACAAACCACATGATTCCTGACTGACTGTACTTAATGCCTAAGCTTTGTGCTGTGTTTCTTTTATCAGTGGCCAGGAGGATGTTTTGTTCCATTTCTGCAGCTCACCTTTTAAATGACTTGTTTTTGGAAAGCAAAAACACATCCACAATCCAACTCTAGTTTAACTGCCCCTCAAGTGAAGCCAGGCTGAGCAAGGGATGGATTTACGGAGCGTGCCAAGCATCTTCCAGTGCTAACATCATCAAAAGTACCTCCAGAACTGTCGGCGCACTGTATTAATGAGCTATTAGGTGTTTGTGGGTAAACAATTTACAGTGTTGGCTTATTTACCGCATGCTCAGGGAAAAGTGCATCTGGGTTGGGAGCCTCCTCTCGCTAGGGAGCCCATCCATCTGCTGCCACCACCACACTATATTCTACTACTTGGACAGATTTACACAAACCTTTTGTCGTTAGCCCGACATGTGTATTTATTATAGGGAACGCTCTTAAAACAAGAGAACTGCACCATGTGTTGTCCCCCCTCTCTCCCTCTTCTCTCACTGCGTCTAATTTACAGACTCTTTAAGTGAATTTAAAATCTGCACAAGCTGGGAGCATTCTTAAGGAAAGGTCTGAAAATAAAAACCTTCAGCAGTATCTGAATCGATACCAACAATTCTATTACGAGTACATACATAGAGTCGATGTGCAAAGTCAATAGTGCACTCTAAATGCTCCTAACGGCAGGATTGACAACTTTAATGCGCAGTTTAGGGGGATGGTGGACAGCCCTAAGAAAACTCTGAATAAAGATCAATCAGCTCTGTGTCGTGGAAATATTTTGAAGAGAGAAGCATCATATTTTAAGTACAGACTCCAAAGTCATGATTCCCATTATGGAAGTGGTATAGAATGAAAATAGATCAGACAATGTGAGAGCTGGGCAATTGCAAAACAAGGAAACATTTGCATATATACAGATTCATCAATGTTATTATTAATTTTGAGCTGTGTTCTGACCACATATTCATTCTCCTTTTAGCTCTGTTTGGTTTCCACCATCATTTTAGGAAAATATCTGCCTAAAAATGTATATATTTGAATCATCAGACTGAACCAAAACATGTAGCAGGCTGGAAAAACTAAAAAACAATACGCTACAAAGATATAAAGAACTGGCGGAAACAGGAGACATTTCAATATTCAATCCACTTGTTAAAAACGTCTAGATAAAAGCTATTGTGGTTAGTTACTGTGTTCTCTTACCAAAGTCTTTGTGAGATGACATCCATCCAATCGCCTTGAGGGAGACAATAGCCAACAAACCGGAGCCCACGAAGGAGCCAATCCCAGAGAAGAAAAAGAAAAGTCCCATGATGGCACTCTGCATGGACTTGGGGGCGGCAGCATAGGCAAACTCCAAACCTTCAACGAAAACAGTAAAATTAAAGGTATTTGTTAGATTGTTGGGTATAGCACTGTAAAATCTGTTCATTTGACCCGTAACAGACAATTAAAGTGTAATGTAACCTGTTATATCATACCCTCCCAAACATATACTGTCATGCCTCTGACATATTATATTTAATGGTGGCACTGGTCTGCGGGTGCGACTCCTTTTAGTACTGATCGCACAAAGCAGTCATTTCTAGAAAACACATCACTCTGTATTTACTTAGTCATGAAAGAAAGGAAAGTATTAGAAAATGGGAAAGGGACCTAAGGAAAATAAGATGGGCTAAAAACATCAAATAAGTGTCTCTTTTGCCTAGAGATCTGTCTGCCTGCAAGCTGACATTGATAATTTCATGGCACCTCAAAGATGTGATTTTTGAAATGAGGCCCTATAGCTACATCTGTCTGGAGAGATTACGAAAGTGCTGTTAAATACATTTGCCTTTCAAGACCTTTCTTGGAGGGGGACATTGCACAAATGAATGTGATGAGCAGTTACCTTACTTATACCTGCGCTTGTGCAAAGAAAACAACTTCAGAAGACAAGGACTGAGATAAGGGAATTGCAAATATAAGGTTATGACTCAGTGGAAAGCATGACGTCCTTTCCAAAAGTTAACAGCGATACATTTGTTTATATCCTAAGCTAACCTCTTGATAGCAAAGAAACACTCGTCAATAGGCATATCACAGGGGACTACAAAGGTTGGTGAGGATCCTCAGGTAGCACTCTTAGACATTTAACATCTTAAACATTTTTTTTTTAAATACTTATGGTATTTATTTTTTTTCAAATTTGGGACGGTGTACAAACAAAACAAGGAAGGGGATTGCAGCGACGAAGTCTAGGGCAACAAAGGTTTTAAACAGATTTATTCCAACAAAAGGCGACTAAAGGGAATATTCCTCTAAACCAGACATATGTCACAATTCTTTCCGCCAGTTTTCGTATAAGTAAGCCCTGTGGGATGGTATGCAGGGAGAGGAGAAAGTTGGTTTATTTTAAGGCTCCCTTTAGCTTTGTTATGTATGGATTTGACTTTTTAGGGACCCAGATAGTTGTGCAAAATCTAGTTCTGTTCAAGTAACTTATAATACCCAACAAATATTTGAGTTTCCATGGATCTTAAATTGTGGATATCAAATGTTAATGTTCAGTCGTACAGACACCCTGCAGTGAATGGATCCACTTGATAATCCTTCCACGGTGGTGAAGAAATTAAATATTAATAGTTCAATCATCACTCTTTATATAGAACAAAGTGTGTCGTAGAACACAACAACAGCACGACCTATAGTACTAGGAGGATGACTCAATCATAGCTCGAGGCTTTAACAAACTCAAATCACCAGATAACTGAGGCCTGAAGCAAAGCTCATGACTGTAGAGAACAAAAACATGAAGATATAGTCACACAAAAGATAAATAAACACAATACAAGGCAGATTTGGGTTTTACGTTACACTCAGATATTCCTAAAAGACACAGGTTGCGGTCGAATAGTCAGTTTAGCTTAGGAAGGTTCCTAACGGAGCGAAATGACCCGGAAGTACCCAAGTGGCCGCCATGATAAGAGCTGTTCGAATTCTCTAGATGATAGGAAAGGAGCTTTGAAACTTCCTTTATAACCTCCTTTAGCTTAGGGAACACTGGACCTTCCTTTACGAAAGGAAAGGAGAAAATGTTGTCCCACAATGCCTCGTGACGGAGAAATGCGTTTCATGAAAGTTACAGTGCTTATTACGCAGTTTAAAATGTATGCCGTAAAAAGTGTGTTTTGAACGTTCAACACTGCATTAATCAAAAGGAGAAATATTTCTGTATTACTGAAATGATCAAATAAAGTCCATACTTCAGTGTTTACTGAGCTGTGTGGGGTTTCTTAAATGTTTTGAAACATGTTTGAATTGTGATATACAAAGTGATAGGTTAAGGCATAACTAGTTTAGAATAAAAACATTTGTATTTATTTTAAAATATTTCATATAATACTACGTATTGGGATTCATGTGGGTTAATACGTGACAAGCATACGTTTCATTTTCCTTTTTTATTTCAATTCCAACCTTTGTAATGAAGAATATGTCACACCGTTGTCCACGTTTATAAAGCATAAAACAACACCATCAGAGAGCACGGTGCAGAGTAGATGCGCTTTCAGTAGTCCGCTTCATAGAAAACTGTAGCAGACGCACATTAATAACATCCGCTGGCGCATAATAAATACGTGGGATAGTGTAAGTGCAGTCGGATTCTCAAAGCACCGCAATCCCTTTTGAATTCTCCTATCCACTATTCCTTAACCCTGTGACGTTTCACGCAAACGTCAAGGGATAGTAGATAGGAATAGACGATAGGAGCTGATTTTTTGACAATTCGACCGTACCCACAATTACCTAATTTTTGTAAAAGGAGAAAACTGTTGCTTTTATTTCCATCTCAGATTTCGCACTCCCTATTTTTATATAACATTAAAAGCAATTTCTCACTTTATCAAAGGATTGTATTAGTGGTAGAAATGTGTCCTTACTTCTCAAAGCTTTTAATGAAATGACATTTCTTGTTTAGGTCAGGGCTCACACAAAAAAGGAAAGAAAGGGAGCCTGCTTGCTAAGCAGTTTTCGTCTGGTAACCCTGAAAGTATCAAAAAGATGGCTGCAGCTGTCAGTTCCGGCATGAACTATTCTGACCTGCTCTGATTCAATGCTTTTCTTTTTAATAATTTTCCGGAGAAGAACGGGGAATTTATTTCTTCTAGAAAAGCAAACACTGCTACATTTCCAGTGAAGGATTATGCGTGGCCACAAATTGATGGGCCTGTGTCTTTGAATTATATTTACTGGGATGAATCGTCTGAGCAGCGACAGTAACACAACTTTAAATTCAAATCAGACCTGCTGGTGTGAAAAGTTGGTCCAAGAGCTAACAAAAAAGTACTGGAATTGGGATTTTTTAAAAATAAATTATCATAGTAGATAGACTTTTGAAGGTTTCACAAATGATCTCAAACATTAAACACTCAAGTAAAATAAATATGAATAGAAAGAAGGGTTAATACAAAACTTAAGACTCTGCATGCCATCTAGAAATGTAGATAGTTCTGGTTCATTGTTCCAAGGTTTTAGATACCTGCCTTTGAAATTGTGGCTGCTTCACCAAATATACCAAAAGAGAGATGAAACAAAATGTGTTTGTGCTTTAGTCTACAGTAAAAGATAGTAACCTGCAGATTTCTTTTATGCCTTTTACACAATGGAAGCAATATCTGCTTGTATTGGGCCTTTGTGGGCAATCTTGTTAATCAATGAGCCGAAGCTCTATACTGGTAGCTTTAGAGTAAGTCACGGGCTATAGTGTAATACTGTAATGCCTCTTATAGCATTGTTTTAATAAAAAACTCTGCCTATTAGGACTACATACGAGTTTAACTATAATCACCCTGCTGGACTGATAATTAAACGTGTCATTATATTCTGTATATTCAGTGTAATACATTTCAATGAACACTGTGTACGCTGGGGAAGCGCGCTAATTGGATAACTAAGAGTTGAACTTGCAATTAAGTGTTTGCCACGACAATCTGTCAGTATTATCTCTCTTGAGTGTGATTTAGTGTGGGAGATATTGTTTCATTAGGCTGGTGTATATTTAAGTTCATAGTGACAAATGTCAACTCAGCAGCGGGCTGAACATGAAGGTGAAATGATGTGATGTTAATTGGTTTGCGACTGTGACTTTACCCTCAGTCCAGAACAAGCTTCCTTACAGTGACAATAAAGTAAATTGAATCGATACATGGCACAAAGTAAGGTACATATCTGTGTATCTGTCCTATTTTCTACCTCCATCATGTTAAGTTTTCCTTTTGTTTTGTTATTGTTTGCTAGCAGGAGGAGCTGAAAAAGGACTTGTTTGATTTGATTTTATTAAACTCGATGGAAAGGTAAAAGTATGTTGTGTCTTTTATAAATGCACAGCCACGATGATGAGGCTTCAGCAGGATAAAGCTATCTTGACATAATTGTGATAGTTTTGGAAATGTATCCCGACATAGTTGTGGGGCTTGCAGATATGCATAGCATGGAAGACTGAAACATGTGCCTTGGCAGCGATCTGTGCTTTCTGAATGCCCTTCTAGTTATCTGCTGCATTTGTTTGGACTCCAATGTGCTGCGGGTCACAGATTGCATTATCATTTCAAATTTGCAAAGTTTGCTTTAGACACTCCGTATTAATAAAATGTCCCTTTACTGAATAATGTCTTGCTGGGGTGTGAGAAATTTGGAATAATCAATTATCGATTGTGCTTTTTACTCTGGACTACAAGCCACAAACACATTATGCCGGTGCAGGCGATGGATCAAACAAATTGCTCAAAAAGATTATAAACATCAGCCTTCATTGCATAGTGCTTAGAAGAACGGGCATTACTGTTTTTAGCCCACAACCCATTCAGAGCAGCTCAGTATGAAGGTTAATCAGACCAGCTCAAATCATGAGGCTAATCAGTGGAGGGTTTTGTAATTCACAGTTGGTCTGAATCATCATGTCTTTTAAACTGTAGGTGCCAAATAACACAGGAGATGTCAAACCACTTTACCTGCAATGCTGGCAAAGACTTCGCTGATTCCTATCAGCACATATTGAGGCACTTGCCACCATATGGGTAAATCTGCAGCGTGGTAGGTAACATTGCCAAGCACCTGGTCAATGGTACCCTTTGATTTGATTATCTCCAGGCGTTTTGTCTCCAAAATACCTGAGGGGACAGACACAGAGAAAATGCTTAGTGAGCTGAGTGTAAGCAAACCATTGTTAGCACACACAAGTTCATAAGTGCAATTCTGCAACATACATACTAATTTAAAGTAAGTGCAAACAGGGCCACGGGTGAATCTAAAGGCTTGTCAGGATTAAGAGACTCTTGTTAAGGTATTTAAAGTCCATGACACCAACAAACAGCTAAACACTTCCAGAGGACTTAGTGCCAGTCCATTTAGCATTTAACTAGTTTTAAGGCAACCCGAACACTTCATTAAGATCACATCTACACGCTTCCATATTATGACAGTTAGTTATGGAACAGTGCAGACGGTTCAATAATGAGAGGCTAGCAGTTGTCATCAACCGCTGCCGCCTCCTAAAAGCTTTATTCGATAGAGCTATTATCATGTAACCAGAGGCTATTTCCAGATAACTCCCGGAGACAGCTTCCTATCATAACTACACTTAATGCTGTTCTTGAGAGAAGTAGTAGCCTTGTAATCCGACTATCCTATAATACCAGCCGTCCATCTCAGGCAGTGTGGCCACTGGGCTGCTGAGAGCAAGAGTCACACCATAAACACACACCCATGCTTATAAACATCACACAGCCCAGTGTGATCCCTGGCAACTCTGCTCCAGCTTTTCATTAAAAAAATAAATAAAGATGCTTTCGGACACCTAAAAGCCCTTGAGCTTTAGCTAAAGCAGATTAGTATATGAAGTTAAGAGAATGTGATAAAACGTGCTTTTAAAAAAAACTCTTCAGAAGCAATGTCAGCACAGCTTTTCAGAGCAGGCCTCAGTATGTGGCTGATTGTTGTACACAAACGAAGAGCGGATCAGAAACTGCGTCTGACAGTATGCCTTCAGCTGTCTCTCTGCACTACGAGGTCCAGCTGTCTTGGTGCCAGGCGTGTGACAGCGGGCACGATAAAACCCTGTGAAATATCCCTGCAACCATGACATCATGACAAATTCCTGCATGTTGGTTTATGAAAGTGATTCTAACTCTCAAAAGCAGCGGTGTGGCCAATGTCGTGGACACAAAGTGGCGGGCTGACAATGCGATGTGTTGGTCTGGCTCTTTTCTGGCAAAAGAGGCCACACTTGGTCATTCACACCTATCCATCTTTCAGTCTCTGAACACAACATGCTTTCAGCAACTGGACAGACGCAGATAAGCAGCGGGGACACACAGAAAGTCATCTGAGGTAAATGCTGTTAAAAAACAATGAAAAAATTGGAAGGCAGCGCCCAGGAGTCAACGTGAGTAGCTGAATTAATGTGAAGCAAGGCAATGCAAGGGGTCAGCAAATCATTCTGGGATGAATAATTGTTGCAGATACAATATAATTAATAAGGTATCTCAATAACTACATTTCTAAAATCCAGCTCAGTACTTTGTTCCACATTCGCTGTGTGTTCACCTACTGTTCTGTGACCAATGGCCACACCACAGCACCATTTTAAACCCCTTCTCTCCACTCTGAGATCCAAAATTGCTTTCTGCAATATTTAGAATTTATTTATCCCAAATTCAACTGCAAGGACTGCACTTTCTGTCAGGAAGCCAAATGGAAAAGTAAATACTTAAAGAGCATTTGAACATCATAAAATGAACATGTTGGAGCACCTCTCCTCCCAGGACTGCTCATGTCCCCTGAAAAGAAAATATTACTTTAAACTGAAAAAGTACACACATTAGATTTGGTTCATAGACCCCTCACCACATCTCTCTGATTGCAAAGGATGTTTTTGAGGGTCAGCCTTCAATAACTTGCTCGAACATCACAAGGCTCTCCCTCGAAAAACTTTCTCATCTCTTCTCTCCCATGTTTATATAAAGTGAGGCAAAAGGATAAGAGTAGAAATCCAGCACCTTTTCCTCTCTCTTAACCATAACAACACCCAAAGACTCCATATTTTACTGTCTCCTCACACTGACTCAGTCTTACAATGATTAAGTGTGCATAGGTTTCTAAATTAAGTGGAAACATTTGGCATGGAGAAACCAGTTAAGACCCTGATACACATCATGCCCACCACTAACTGTATATTTATACTTTAACCAGCCACTACTAATATAGGGACTAACTAAGGTGCAAATCTATGGAAAGGTCTACTCTAAACCAATCTCTCTCTGTCATAAACAATTAAAATCAAGATTCAGAAATATTTTGATAGCAGACTACCTAAATGAACCAAAAATGGGTATACAGTACCTAGCTGCTGTTTTTGTTTTATTTCTTGGTTTTTTTTTGTCATTTTTTGGTCATGATGATGATGGAAGTGATAATAATAGTAGTAATAATTGTGATGGCTTTTATCATAATTATATTAATCATCATAGTTTATATAAAAATAGGATGAGAAATGATACCGTCTTGTTATCTTAACATGGACTTGTAGGAAATAATTGTTTATCTTCATTTCACCCTGGAAACTGGGTGTATGTATATGTGTACATATGTATGTGTATGTAGAATTATGTTACTTGTGTGCGTATTTAATCACTGATGCATCTATTTTTTTTTTATCCTGCAACTGGATGACTAACAGGAGGGCAACTATCTGTGTAAGCTATGCTTTCTGCCCTCCCACTTCTACTCATTTTGTTTGTTTGTCAGATTCATAAATTGTCTGTATTAATATTGTAATAGTAGAAAAAAAACAACAACTTGGATTTAAGTTGAGCTTTTTGTTCTCTCTGACTATAGAGAGGAATAACCTACTTATGCTGATGAGGAATCATATATATGACAGGACACATACGGTAAGTATCGTCTTATCTGGCGGCTCTAGTGTTCTTGTTGCAAAAGGTGCGTTCACGCAGCTTAAACATTCAAAGTTGCTTTTCGATCCGGACTCAAAAAGCACTTTGTAAAATCATTTGAAACAACCAACAAGGCTACTCAGACTCTAATAGCTATTATAAAGGTTCTATAAATGGCATTCAGATCATTATATAGCAGTGTAACAAACATTAGAGACGTAGATATGGTGTAGGTAATGGACTCCTGAGCAAAGAATTAAGTAGATTATTCTCTGTATTTAAGTGTTAAACAAATGTCTTCTAATGTATCTTCATTGTAGTTAGTTTGAACAGAATATTTAATAACCTCTTTATAAAATTGAACGATCCTTCACAATTGTTGTCAAATTTGATTCAGTGCATCATTAACAGACAATTGGCAATCTGGGTAAAGCACACCAGTCAATATCTAAAGGTCACTAATGACAGAACATGTCCATATTCTGTGCGGCAGATGCGTTGTGTATCAGAGAAAGGGCAGGGGTTGTGGATTATATAATGTGCATTGATTCTAGTAGTGTTACCTATTTGCTTTCTTCCTGCCCCAGGCTTGTCTCTCTCTAATCATTTAGCCTAGATATATCAATGCTGCAGCAACGCTGACAGGCCTAGCTGAGACTATATTTATAAAATAATTTTCAGTCTGAAAGTTAATAGGACTGAGCAACTCTGCTGCATACGGCTGCAGTCACTCGGGAACCTAAAGGTAAGATGCCACGGCTCCCCCTGTGCTCTACAGGGTGCGTTTTCCCTTTGCTAGGTGGAACAAGAAATCTGTGACAGACCATCTGCTGAAACAAAAATAACACAATAAAAAACCCATTTATACAAGAGAAACTATATAAATGGTTCAGCAGCAACACTGTATACTCACTGCTGGTGAGGAACTGATATTTTAGTACCATGTTCCAAAAGTCTGACAAAGACAGTATTTAGAATTTAAATGAATAAATGATGTAACTGTGGTTCTACAAATGCAGTGCTCGTTGCCGTAAAAGTACTGATTGCAAGTGGCATTCACCGCAAGCACTAACTTAGCAGTTTCATTAGAGTGTGTTTGGCCTACTTATGTGACAGCGCAGAGAGGACATCTCTGTTTTTACACTCACCCGCCGCCACGGCCGAAAACATAACAAAGAACATCCCCACTGCAATCCTCTTCAGAGAGGAAGGCAGCAGGCCGCGGCGCTTCAGGATGGGGTCCACCACTTTGTCCTTAAGGGGAATCAGCATGAGGATGAGCACTGCGTCAAACATGGTGAGCCAGGCTGCAGGGAAGCGGAACGTCACCTGGGGGATCAGAGGAGCAAGATGAGGTAAAGCTGTGCAAAAAGGCAACAAAGCATGAAAACTACTGAGAAAGTCAGGGCATTCCAACACAGTTCACAGAGTGTTTGTGTATGCATGTATGTGAGCGTGTGTACCTCAGCCTTAATATTGCTCTGGCACCCCCAAGTGGTCAGAATCAAACATTATGAAATGAAATATAATTGTTCTCTTCACTTCAAAAGGAGCATAAGGTCGATTTATTAGCGATGAGTAGCAGTAGTAAGGTTATTATTTGTTCTTTATTTTATCATGAAGTGGTAGTAGTATTGTTTTAACTTATCAATTAAAGAGCATTTGAGATGATTTAAGTTTTCAGCACAAAGTCTAAACTAGTACCAATGGGTGTAATTATGAAAATAATAATTCCATTTGAGAAACAGAATGGATGAAATATCAATCGGAGGGGAAAACCTACTGAGAGCTTTCAATGTGCCTATGACTCAAGGCAATATCTCATTGTCTGAGGAATGGAAGACTGCTGGAGATGGTTTTTGCAATTCAAATGTGCCATCTGAGCTCCTGATGCGTCTCTGGTTGAACACTCCTGAAAGCATAATTTATTCTCAGATTGAATTTCCATTTCTTGGGAGTAACCACTGGCCATCTATACAAAGCTCCTTAGAGTGTTTTCATTACTTGTTTGTGCATTATCATATTCGCAATGATAGAAAGTGCCAAGGGAGACTTTAACCAAGGAAAGTGATGAATGATGAAAGCGAAGAGGATGTTCTGCTTTTTAAACTTCCACAAATGGACTAAAAATACTGTGTGACGACAGGATACACTCTATATCATAGTTTGGGACCCAAGAAATGATACATAAGTTGGGGAATATGAGGAATAAAGAAAGGTTAAGACATAGACAACAACCTTTTTATATGAATCCTAGGGTACAGATATTTTAAAGGGTAGTTTTGAATATTTATTTAAAGTACAAATCGCTTACGAAACATAGTTCAAATAATGACTGTTGTAAAAAGTTCATACCTGGCTTATTAGTATAAGTGTGGGCTCTCATTCTTTGAAGAGACATTATTTGCTCAGGTTTGCTACAGAAATGTGTCAGGCAAGGTAGGGGAGCACATCACAGAGTCAACTAATCTCACTTCCCTTTTATGTTGAGAAGTGTCAAGACTGGTAGCTGAAAAGGCTCAGTTCTGTTTTAGATACTAGGTAAACAGTATGTGGAGGTGGGGGGAGGGTGGTGGTGCCAATATAGATCTTAAACACGGTTAAACACAAACCACAAAACTATGTTGAACGTATCAGTGCTTCAAGTTTCTATTGAGAAATGTAACATTACAAGCATGTAGCAGTAGATTGCGTGCCGTTGGCCAGTTGCGAGGCCAGTGTTTCACTTCACGTTTCCATGGAAATCACTGCGTTTCACTATGACCTCAAGCATGCCTGCTCATAAAGGAGAACAGACGTACTTTACGCACTACACTTCCTAGCATTTTCTGATTTCATCACATTAAAAACTTTGATTTTTCTGGAGTCCTATATCGTGTGGAGCAACTGGGGGGGGATTCAGTCATCAAAGCCCTCCAGAACAGAACATACATTCTGTCAGAGGGAGACGCGCGTACAGCAGCAACACTAGTCAGGAAGGATCAGTTGGAGGCGCTACTGCGGAGAGGTACACTCACCGGCAGGTTGCTAATCTGCGAGGTATTAGTCTGTGAAGGAAAGTTCTGACTTAATCCCCAAGGCATTACCAACCTTTGCTGCTGCCTCCAGCTGTTGCCTACCAATGTGCGTCAGTGACCTAACGACTGCTTTAGTTTCAGCCGTGAACAAAAACTAGTTCAAACCTGATTATGTGGAAGCAGGTCCTCGAAGCTGATATGTGCAACTAAATAGAATTATACAGAAGTTGCTAAATATGTGACCCTATCGCTGATATATTTTTTTTAAACAAGAAACAGGTGCTTGGACTAAGAGTGTCTCCACTTTTCAATTACCTTGGAGCCAGAGGTGTTGTTTGACGTACTATCAGGAATCCTCAGATGGAGGCCCTGCAGGATGTACGTTGTCTGCATCTGCAACACAATAAGGAGATTAGAGTCTCAGCGTGAGGTAATTCACCACCTCATGATCACCGGGATGTCTGGTGTAAAAACACTCTTCGCCAACATTGAAACAGAAAATAATCATCCCTCACATTATTAACACAAGCGCATCTAGAAGTCTTATTTCATTCCTTCAGGTTTTTCCATCTAGTGTGAAACATGGCTCATATATTTAGTATTTAATTTAAAATTGGGGGACCTTACCTGGAAGTAAACAGTCCAGTATGGAATAAGAGCAAAGAAAACTGGGAGGACTTTCACCAGGGATTTCACTTCCTCCACTTTCTCTTCTGGATATTTTCCTCCATAGGATACTTTGGCACTGTCTAGCAGTGTTGGCCTATTGCTTCATGGGGAGAAGATGAAAGAAAATAACCTTTAAAATATTATCTTAAACCAACAGCGTTATTTATAGCATAACATAAACACATATATAGATACATAAATAAATAATATAAATATAGAAAACAGTGGAATTAACCTGAACTCTTGAAGTTTGAGCCTTTTTGAGGACCCCCTTAAATAAATACACTTCCAGAGAAACTTTATTTTAAAGCCTATAATCCACATCTCTGGAGAAAATGTCTTAATATGGAATTCTTGAAAGGCTGTGGAAATTGGCAAATTTAAAATATTCAATGTCATGTTTTTTGAACCAATTGTGGTACTTTGGTTCAAAGTCAAGTAATAGCACTTCAGAATAACTCCACGCCACAGGGAATGAAGATAAACGCCTGGACCGGTGGGTAGAAAATAATTATACGAGGGATCAAAGGAGGTTTCAACATAAAAGTATACCTGTAGCAGCTAGCTGTGCTATCCACTGGAGTCAACATTTGCCATGAACAAAAATACTTGTTACTCTGTTGGAAAGAGCATTCCTTTTGGGATTGAAACATGATTTGTTTGGCGGATACTGTGTGCGTGCTGTTTGTCATTCAGGGAATTACTTTATCACTTTATCATCATATCGTCATCTTTATCCCATCATTACATAAAATGCTGTAAAATAACCAACACACAGAGGTGACATGTCGCTCTCACCGGAGAAGGTTCGGCTCCTTTGGTTTCTTAGAGCAGCATGCATAGCCCAGGATCCTGAACATATCTGTGAAGGCGCTGCCATCAGCGGGTTTGTTGATGAAGACAGTACGGCCCAGGAGAAAGACCATGAAGGATATCCCGAGGCACACGGTGGGGATGATGTAGCCAACCCAAAAATTGTAGTTCTGCTGGATGTAGGCCACACATCCCAGAGACAGGATAGCTCCTAAATTGATGCACCAGTAGAACCAGTTGAAGAATCTGCGCGTGGCCTCGGGTCCTCTGTCTTTGACCTAAGATCATATACAGTGCAACAAACCATGTCATTGTAAGTTGGTCAAACATACAGGAAGAAAAAAAAATATGGGTCTAATAAAAGAGATCTTGAACTCTGAAAAGCTTTACAGCTGTTTGTCAAATCAGATCGATAGTAAACTAGCAGCATGTGTCAGCTATAAAGAATTTGTGTTCGTCAGCACTTTGATATGCAAGTGAAGTCTAGAAATCTTCTGCATTTAAAAGGCAATTGCAATGGGCAAAGCTACATCTGTTTTTAAAAGATCTAGCTTTTAAAATCCTGACAATAAATAAAAATTAAAAAAACTGCCCTGATGATGAGGACCAAGCTGACACAGACAAGAGGATGTGAGGTCACAAAATTACTATTATACTACTATATTTCAATATCAATATCAAATTGGTAGAAGTATAAGATGAAACGAGTGGAGGTGTTTTTTAGAACTTATAATAAACAGCACATTCTGAGTGTATTCCTTATCTGATTCAGACCCTCTGATTGCCAGGTATCAACTAAAACTGCATTATAATACAGTCTGAAAATAATCTATACGTAGAGAAGCGTACTTTAATGGCTCCTACATTTAGTTTTGACACAAGTTTAATCAGAGTAAGTGGTTGTGTTCCCTCCAGCATTTAGTCACGTCACGACAAGACAAACATCTAATTTACTCTCTTGTTTCACTGTTGACCATCCATCAAATACAGAATATGATCAGGTATAAATACTACAATGATCATAGGCTGGTGGACATTGCAGAGAGCTGCCACACAGTGTCCTTTTCTCCTGTGTCCTGCTTTCATTTGATGTCCTAGTTTTAAACTCGATCCATCATCAGTTAGCTGCACAGAACGACAGCAGCTACAGAAATCCTCTATCTTTATGATTACTAAGATCAAGTTGCATATTATTTTCAGAAATCTGTTCACATGCAACAGTAAATATTGTATTTTGCTAAAACCAAGAACATTTCAAGTATTAGCAGTTCCTACTATTACTCAATTAGGACTTCGAGCTGGAGGAGAACTTGTAGGGAAATTGTACCTCTCAGTAACACAGATCATCTAGTTAAAAACAAGTCATGCTTTGTCAGTTTCTATAATTTGTTTTGCTCGAACGCAAGCCAAATGTAGAATTCTTATTCTATATATTGCTGTTGTTTTTTCTGTTGTGTGGGCGTACCCGTCTCTGTGTTTATTTGTGTCCCTACAATGTATGGATTTTGCTTGATGTTGTGTGTTGTGTATGTTTGAACATGATCAAAAGGAGCATTGACAGAGAGACGTGAAGAACTTGTAATGAGCATAGTGGGATCAGTAACTAATCAAATCACCCTGCCAGTTCCCTGTGAGAGGTTTTAACTTCTCATAGTTAGATTATTCTGAAAACAATGACCCCATTGACAAACTTTTCCATTTTATATGACATTTTCTTTGTCACCAGTCCAAAAAGTGTTGTGTTTTACTTCCTGTTAGCAATAAATTATTATTTTTCAAAAAAGACGATGCTTGTCTAAGTGAACTGTCATGGTGCAAAAAAATAAAACATCACATGTTTGACCTCAATGGTGTCACACTGCATACCTAATCTTACACAGGCCTATGTATGTCTGAAAACCAATCTCCATGTCTACTTTTAGCACTCCTCATTTATTTAGACAGACTTTAAGATCTGGAAATAATATGGTTCATACTCTACCTGATCTGCCCCGAATGGAGTGATGTTGGACTTCACGGTTCCCACTCCTAATGCAATTAAAAAAAGGCCACTGTAGACTACTGGGCCACAATATGGGGCGCGGATGGGGCAGATTACGTTGGTTGCAGGGGTACTGTTTGTGCTCAGACATTCAGCAGGTTGCACAGGAAATGCCCCCTCTTCTCCACATAGATGTGTCCTGGTGTCTTCATTTGAGATGAAAGGGAAAAATAGCATGCCAAGAAAATATAGGATTAAACTTGAAGCAATAGTCCAGAATTTCCCAAGGTATGCATCCGCTAACCAGCCTCCAAATGGTGAAATCAGGTAAGTAACTCCCATGAACATCAGAGATGCCTGGCTCGCCTGAGTGCCCTGCCAATAAAAGGGACTACCATTGAGAAAAAGGACTAGATTGGATGTGATGCCATAGAAAGCAATCCTTTCTAAAGATTCAGCCAGCAGGATGGCTGCACATGCTAGTCTTCTTCCCTGGAAAACTGATGGTTGTGGTGGAGGTCTGTTCCCAGAGTCCAACAGAGGGGTGCTCTCATTTGCATCCCTGTTGTTAGACATTCTTCAGTAACTCAATGTTTCTTCTTAATTAGAGAGTTCAAATCTGTAAAGAAAATACAGATGATTTTAAGCACGTAAGACAAACATTGTCAACACTGTTTACACAGAGAAAAACGGCTAGCTAAACCGAACTCACGTCTGATGTGTCAAAGAGCCCCCTTCCTTATAATACAGTATGTATACAGGCACCTAATATAAACCTCAAGTATGCTAGCTTTAGCAAAACGAAACGTTTGCGTTTACATCACCTTCAGTATGACTGAAACACGTCCCAGTGGTATTCAATGATCTCCATTAACCTATAAAATATTTGCCGAGCAAACATTTACTTTGGGTCGTCTTAAATTAATACTTTGTCAAAGGAGAACTGGAAGTCAACAAAAAAAAAACAGTCACAGTACTATCGCGTGACATATAGCTCGCAGTCAACAAACGGTCACGCTTGCGTTGCTCTAGAGACGATCTCTAAGTTAAATTTACCCGGCATGCCCAGCAAAGTAATGCAGGATCAGCCCTATCCATGAGGTTTGTAAGTTAGTTCCTTTTCCGCTTGCGCTGCAACATCGATACAAGGAAGTAGTGATGTGGTTGTTTCATTTTTTCATTATGTGTTATTATCGCTGATATTGTCTATGACAAACTTGTCAACAGACACGAAGCTGTCTCTCGTTTATTTTAGTTAGTCCTAAATAACCGTCTCGAAACTAAATACTGTCATGTGTTTCCAGGGGATCATATAAGTGACGGACTTGTAAACATTACAAGTATGGGGTGTACTGTCAATTGGGCTAGCCTTAAAGTGCTAGCTTTGCTCTACGTGTAACTTGCAGGCATGGGTTCAGGAAATGTGATAGGAGTTCAGCTAGCGAGGCTACTGAACCAGCACCTAGAGACTCTGCTTGCTGCATTATTCAAACTGTTTTTCAGTAATGTTTACATGTTAACTAGTTAGCTCGTCATACCGGCCATTAGTGAAGATATGAAATTACTCTTTCTTGCTTGCCTCAGTCCTAAAACTGGGAACCACACTACAGCTGAGAGAATAAGGTAATTTACTTTGTTGCTAAGCTAGCTACAACAGCTAACTAGTATTTACCTGTTGAGGCTGCATTAGGCAATAGCAGTGTAGTTTACTGTTAGCCAGGGCTGTGTCAAAATGAAACCGTCTATTTCACTGTACAACTTATTTTAAAAAGTAATCTGTAACATAATAATTTACCTACCTACCTTAGTGCTCTGTGGCTTTAGTATGTCAGCTACAGTATAACCTGATTCAGTAATATGCAGCTTTAGAAGGAAAGATGTAGACAACAAGGAAACAACCAACATTTGAGGGGAAAGGCTTTTGCAATTAAGCTTTAATGTTTGAACTTTATATATTCATCCTGACTGCTAGCCATCCATAGTCATGTTTATTTTTGTTTTTAGGTCCCACATTGAATCACATGGACACACTTGTGAGCTCAGAGATGCAGCCGAGTTTCAGTCTCCTGCTGAGGTGGCAAACCTAATATCTAGTAATCCTACATTTGAGGGTGCACTGGCCATCCATCTGTTCAGAGCAGGCAGACTTCTCTTAGGTAAACATCCTCGCTGTCATATGACTTATTCACTTGTCTGCATACCTTAAGTCATGTGTTTTTGTCAAAATAATATAAGACATACAAGTACACTGCTACCTGTCCTATAAATGTCAGGACCTTTCTGTTTTATGTCTAACCTTTACACCAGATATCCAAGTACCCTTTGGCGTTATCTTTGGTGGAACAGATATAAATGAAGATGTGAAAGTTGAGCAGAAGCGTGTGGTTATGGAGCAGGTGCTACAGAAAGCCAGGTGATGTTACCGCAAACTATTTTAACCCATAAAATGTATTTTTCTGTAGATATCCGTGGAGAACAGTTGTCATAATTTGCTTGGCTTCTGATTTTTAAATGTGTAATATATGAAAAATAATTAATGTGCAAGAAAAACACGTGGAACTAAAAGCATTCTATTGGTTTTTTTATATGACAAGTTATGCATAAAGAGTGTGATATAAATGTGGTCATTCAACAATTTTGGTTTCCAAATTTGCCAGTAATGTTTCATACATGTTTCACTTACTTCCTTTTACAGAGGTTTTTAATGCAGATGTCACCCTCTTGAAGTGCATCCAGGAAGTAAATTCTATCATTTACACTTACTGACATGTTTTGTATCAATCAAGATATCTCTCAAGATACCGCTCTCATCTTTAATTTAATTAATCATGTGCTTTTTTAGTCTTGGAAAAAAATGACAGCTTCACAAGCTCATAATAAAGTTGTTGCCACAGTTGTGACCAGTTGGTATGAATGGTATATTGCCATTAGTCACTAAATATGTATTACTGAAACATATGTAGTGTTATTGACCAGTAATGCTTTTAGCATTCAGTGCCTGGCTCCAAAAAGTCCTAACTGAAGCAACTATGATCACCAATTTTATTTGTCAAGTATTTAAATCATTTTGACTAGAGTATCAAATATGTGTATGGGTAAATGACTGAACATCAAACAAAGTGGTAATAAGAAAGTATTAGGACAATATGCATGCCAAATACATTTGTGCAGGTTGTTTGATCACTCCTTCCATCGTTAAACCATGATAAAAGTTAGTGTGCACAAGCTTATCCAGGCTATCCTGTTCTGTGCCTTGACATCAGAACCATAGTGGCTTGGTTATCATTATGATAAAAATAGTTGGCATCTACTAAATCTAAAGGGATAATTGCCTTCTGGTAGAACTGGGGAGATCCAGGTCTTGTGACTTCAAACATCTAAATCTACGCACCTCCTGCTGCTAGTGCCTTCTCACACAGCCTTGATCAAGATATCTGAGCCTTTTGGCCAATTAAGTTTTGCAAGCTCAAACATAGGCAAATTAATATTAGCTTTTTGCTCCACATTGCATTTATTTTCCTCTTTGCATTCTTAAATCATTTGCCTTCAAACCACAAGCACTTGTTCTGCTCTCACATATTTAGCCTTAGAGTACAGAAGTTTGTGTCATACTTCTGTAACCACCACTTTTTCCTCTTTTGTTGTGAAAATCGTCACTGCTTGAACACTTCTAAAATTAACTAGCAGCAATGAAATTCTTGTTTTACTGAAATTACTTTCACAGGGGTGATAATGATTTTTTTAAAACTGTTTTGTCTGACAGGTTTGCGGTTGCATTCACTGACAAATTGAAAGAAGATGCAGAATTATATTTGGTATGGTTATGTCTTTTGCATTTTAATATAGCAGTGGTTGGAATAAGCACTGATGTTTGCACGTGCAGGTCTATGTTTCATGTAGGCGTGATTGTAACAGTAACATCAACTACATACACTTAGCAACTAATACCTCCCAAGTGATAAGATTTACAAAAAATTGACCCCTGTTTTAAAAAGCTACGATAAAAAATCAGTTAGTTTAAACAAGTCTTTTGTTTGCTCTTTACGGTGCTACAACAGAGCAATAGCCTGACAGCTCCAATACATATAACAGAAGGGCTTTTACAATACAAACACAATATCCTGCCCTGCCACGTAATAGCTAGCCATTAAGACAATATTATGGTGTTTTATTTTCAGATTAGATTCTAGCCGTAGGGGCGAGTCGCATGCTTTATCTCTGCCATTTAGTGCTGACAGCAGGCAGACAGGACAGGCACTGAGAGGCATCGCCATGCTTTTGTGTGTTTTCTGCTTTTATTGTGACAGAAAACACACAGAAGCAAGATGGCGCCGAGGATGGCTGCTGTGTCTCAAGCTCCTCAATTGCACCATGTATGTTGAGTTGTTGGAGGAGCATGGGACATAAGATTTTCATTGCCAACATACGTTGTATATGCTGTGCATATGACCAATGAAACCGTGAAACCTTGAAACGGGATGAATCTGTGATAACATCCAGTGAATTTCCTCTTCATCCCCTGTGATTTATTTAGTACCATCTCATTATCTTAGCAACTGCTCCCCTGACTCTCTTCTAAAGTTTGGGTTTTGATTAAATGTGTTTGGAGCACAAACAGCTTTAATTGGCCTCTATTGTCTGACACAAAGAGAAAGAAACACAGTTAGCAATAATCAAATGTAATTTGTATAAACAAACACTGAGAATTGATTGATTCAAAACACTTGTGTATTTTTGTTTGGAATTTGTTTTAATCAGAGTTCTTTTCCTCTTATTTTTTTCTCTGAAGCTGTCCCAGAGAAGTAAAATCTATGTGCAGCCCCAAGGTAAGCTCTGCAGGATGGATATCCTCGCTTCATGCTGTGAATCCCTGTTTCGCCATTGAAGTGTTGCATTAATCAGCTTTGACGTTTTTTCCTCCATTATCATGCTGTCTGCAGTACAGAGTTGTATTTGCTCTTGCCACTGGCCACCTTACCATGGAGGACAGCCCAAATCACTCTTCCATATTGTTTCCCACGAGCAGCCTTCTTTGGCAAATAGTGTCCCTACATAGATTAGAGCAGAGCCCTGTGCCAGCTGCATGGCTGAGCTCTGACCAGTGGAAGCTTATTTTAGTGCTTTTCACCACATAGTGATCACACTGAAGCACTTTTGACACAAACCTCCTAAAAAGGTTTTTAAGTATGTTGATTTTGTTTATTTTACATACAATTTAGATGTATGTTTGTCCAATATGAATGTATGTTATCAAGAACATTGGATGTGATTGTGTTACACACCCTTCTTTTTTATAATCACTCAACTTATTTATCCATATAACATTAAAACACGTTGATATCATTCCACATAGTGGATATTACATTGATGTTGATTTTGAAGATCTGAAAGAACAGTGCTTTTCATTTATCTGTATAGGTATCCAGACTGAAGTGAGTGAGAAATTCTGCTGGAGTGAATTCTTGAGGAGCTCAGGTAATGTTACTACTTCTGTTGGTTTTTATTCTGGCTATTGTTTAATGTTTGACTTGATTATCAGCAGGTCCTACTCAGGACTTTTATTTTATTTGTTTATTTATTAAGTGTTTTAGCCTTCAGTAGGAATTTAGCAAATAATCTCAGGGTCATTAGAAGTACAGGACGTAAGGATGAAAAAACCCTTTCAAAGCAGGGCAGAATCATACATCTTGAAATTACAGTGATGCGTTCTTGTCATGCTTTGGATAGCTGACAGTCGTGTCTCGTCTAATTATTAACGCAATGTCTGAAACTTTAGCAGGAATAGTTGTTCGCACATCTACAAAACCTTATTACTAGGACAGGTACTGGATACAGCATCGATCCAATGAAATGAAAAAGGTACCTGCACACTAAAAGTTAAGATCACTTGTAAAATTGGTTTTATGGGTATCATTTTGACCAGCTAAACCCAGGTGAGTCATATTTTAAACCGTTTTCAGTAGTGTACATAATAGCCCTCTGCTATATTCTAGACTCACCTCCACAATTGATCCTAGACTGTGTAGTGCAGTGTAAAGCTGGGCAGCCGACACTAAGAGCAAAATGGGGAATGCTATCATACATCCAAACCTAAAAGTACCAATCAAAGAGCATAAACGTACTTTGAGCTATATTCAATGCATCTGATTGTCCGAGAGGCCAGAGTGTGTAGCTGAATTCCCTTTTCACTTCTCTTCTTCAGTCTCCCAACTTCCTTTTGGATAGCTCAGTTAATATGCACTGTTCCTCCGAGCATCCTCAGCCCAGAATTTAAATTGGACATTGCAAAATGATGTCCATCCAAGGTACATTAGTGCTCATAGAGAGCACAGTTGGGTACAGAGAGGAACAATTGATTAATAGCTTTCTGGCGGGGGGCCATTTGTCACAAAACTTCACAAACGCTGGAAGAAATACTAATTGCCCAGAGTTGAAATAGGAGTCACTACTATTGCGCTTTTCCTCAGTGATGTGATAAAAGCACTGTTATCCAACTTTGTATTCCTTTTGGAGCTGTAAACATTGCTTAATTTACTGCATATGTGCTGTCTGATTGTGTTAAATTATCTGTGTTATTTGTCAGTAAAATAATTATTTTCTTCCCTCCTGCCATCGTGTTATTACCACAGCATTAAGAGTAGACACACTTCATATTATTTACTTGTGTTTTGATGTAAAAATGACGACTCCAATACACAGAGCTGCATTCATATACAACTGATCCTGCAATCTGTCTTCAATGATTCTTAAATGTGCCTTGGCATAAAACTAAAAACGTCTTTCTCTGCTGTCTAATAGAGGACATATTCCATGTCCTTCTTCTTTAATTACCAGCTCTTTCCATTAAAATAATTAGTGTCATCATGTTTTAGTTTTGCTCAAACATAACCACGTTCCCCGAAGAAGTCACTCCTGCAGCAACTTGTATTCTGGTGTGACATAAGTCAATCATTACAAAATAAAAAATAAAAAAAATTCCCCAGTTTGGGATGAATAAAATATTTCTGATTCTGAAGTATATTGAATATAGGGTTGTTTAATTAAAGTGTGTGGAGGTTTGAATGTTTGGAATAAATATATGTTGTGTGGCCCGGCGGCACAGACCTCCATCTGTGAATATAAAAGCTGAGTAAAGATAGGTGACTATTCTGTATGTGTTATCCTTTTGGCTTCAGCACTGGCATCCAAAGACCATAAACACCACTGCCTTGTGAGGTTGCTGCATACATGAGGAACAGCAAAGCTTTGAATCCCTGAAGGATGAGAGTAAACATGCAGAGGGTCTGTTGTTGTCCTCTTGTCCAGCTACCTGATCCTCAAGCGATAGCATAAATATTAAATAAGTTACATAAGAAGCCTTCCCTCAAGTCTGCATCAATTGGTATAATTTAATTAAGAATCAAGAGATGAGGGAAGGTTAGATGTCAGGTTTAATGCTTACTGTCGTCTTACAGTGTGGGAACATGATCAGAGAACAGTGTTTGGGCCATAGGGGACACATCATGCTTGGAAGTGGCTTCATGCTCCTTGTTCATTATATTGCCATGATGAGTTTTCGTTGAATGTGTGGACATTAAAAATGCATCACTGACACAGCTTCTGCACATGTTAGAAAAGATGACAGTTAGTTTTCCGACTAAAGATATTTTAAAGACATATTTCCTAAGAGAAGGAAACTAGCCAAAGCTTGTGAGCATCTTTAAAAATTCACATATACAACACAATATGTGATTATCAAACATTTTCATAAGGTTGTGTAGAATTGTTGATACAATATATGCAATTTCCTCAGATATTTTCTTTTTACAACGGCTTAGTCATTATTGTGTTCACTCCCCCTGCAATATATGTTGCCTTAATTACCCTTTACCGTTAAACAACAGATTAAAAGGAGCTATTCAAAAAGATGTTCCCACATCGATTCCCACACATATACACACATACTGATTCAAGCATTAGGGGACTGTTCAGAATGCCCTTCTGATATCAAAGGCAAAAATGTGTGTGTGTGGGGGGGGGGGGGGGGGGGGGAGAGGGAGAGAGAGCGAGAGAGAGAGATGCTCGTAGAACAGCTGATTTGTACAATTTTGTTTTTCTCCCCCCGAGGAAAGATGAATTGTGTCTTAGATCCAAAGGGGATTGTGTTTTATCATAATATTTCTTAGAATGTTTTACTCACTTTGACACATCTGTGCTCTTGTATGATTCCAGCTATCCTCAATTATTTTTCTGGGAAAGTGACATGTTTGTTACCCTCGGCTGACGTGCTTTCTCATCTAATACATCTTTGTGAAAAAAAGTTCAATACATCCCTCAGCTAAAGAGCTTTTTTTTGACAATTGGTTTTCGAATCAGGGTCAATTCCCAGACTTTAGCTGTCATTTTAAGAGGCTCTTTAATAGCATTAAAGAGCTGCTTCAGCCTCCTGATCTGGACTTATCTGGCAGCAGGGGACTTCACTCTTCTGTCACTGTGCTTCAAGCACGTGCTGTGTCTTTGTTTCTAAGTTTGTAACAGACACTGCTAGCAGCACTAGCATTAAGCATCTCAACATTAAGGAATTCACTTTTTGGTGGTTGTAGATCATAAGCGGTCAGGGATAAAAAATGTAGGAAAGGTAATTCAAGTCTTGCCATCATGATAATCCAGTGTTGTAAGAGGCAGGACTGTTGTCTGTTGCTTTTGGAAGGTCAGGTGCAGAAAAGTACTTGTTGGCAGGGATCAGAGTTGTATGCCTACCAGCTTCTGACTAATCTCTGGATTGATCCTGAAAGTTGGATGATCTGGGAAAAGAGCCGATTTGGCCCTGCCTCCCTTTTAAAAGCAAGGTTCTCAAAACGTTTGATGTTGTTATGTGATGTTGGGTTAGCTAATTTTAATCTAGTGTTGTTCAGTGAACAAATTGTCACCCGAACACTGTGCTCTGTAGTTATGATGCCGCATTACACACTGATTAGGCTTCAACCTTCCGATGCTTTCAGCAGTCTATTTCCCTGCCGTGTGTTACAACTCTGATCAGAGAATTGTGCAGGCACATTAGTCACCGCTGTCTTATTTTCCTCATGACCTTGGGTGATGTATTGCTTTCATTATCTGTCGATGTACTCGGGATGTTCATTATGCAGTGTTTTGATATTTCGGTGCTGTCTCTGTGTGTGTCTGGCTTCTCTCCAGATGCGAGCATAGAGCACGTGGATGAGCTGCGTGTCTTCCTGTTGGTCTGTGGCCTCAGACGAGTCAAGGACCCCCTCTATCTGGTGGAGGTTTTTTCAGGTGCATTACATTCTGTTTACCATCTATTTTACAATATACTGGTATTGAAAAATGTGAAGCAATGTAATAAACATCATAGTTGAGTGACTTGGCAATTAGCCCAGCTTAAAAAATGGGCTTGTTTCCAGTTTACTCAACCTTAAAGGGAAAAATGGCCACCTTTTCTGTGTATGTTCTATCAGTGTTGATGGTGATTGCAGTTGAGTTACATTCCTTGCTATAATGACCAACTGACTACATTTACCATAAACTATTTTTTTTGTACATCTATTTAAAGATGCCACACAATCTCTTTTCATGTCCTGTAAACCCCCAGATGCAAAGACTGCCTTTCTGTAGTAACCTGGGGTAGATGCAATAGCTATGTCCTCATCAATTAGGAATGAAGTCTCTGCAGTTGAGTTTCAGCTAATTAAAACATTTATGTGAACGTGCAACGAGATTCTCGTTGGATCATGTTGGCCGTACGAAGTAATTGTTCCTTGTTATCTGTTGGGTCTTGCCGTTATACTGTTTCTTTCTATGGGGACTATGTTATATATGTTATATATATCTTAATATGTGCAATGGTGAGAATTAATTAGCAACATCAGGGCCTTCCTTGTAATGTATATGTCTTTCATAATGTTGCACACATCTATGGTAAAGCACTACAGGGTGCCACATTGTATATTGATGTTTCTTTGAGATAATAGAACAAAATGTATGGATTTTCACTTGGCATTTCTTGGCACTAAATTGTGCTACCCACATTCTTCAAAATGTGAACTTACTGTACATTGCCCCAAGCAAGAATAGCTGTACGAATTTTGCAGATTATCTGCTGCTGTTACATTTTTATGTTGTGTTTTTGTTTCCATGACCACTTTATTTGTGTGTCTTTTAGAGTGGCATTGTGAGAATCCAATGAATGTTCTGGTCATTATTGGGCCAAAGGTAAGTACACAATCATTAATACTTGCTGTGTTTCTCCCTTTGTAGCTTGACTCTGTGTTGTATCTAGATAGAAACCTTCCCTACGGATTTCTAGGGACCTCTAATTGGATGTAGCAGAGATACTGGCTTTAGCTGTTTAGCTGGAATTAACTGGCAGCCCTAGGAGGAAAAGGCAATCTTCTGCAAACAGGGCGAGGGTCAGCCGCACCAGTGGTTTTGTGTCTTTTTCTGTCAAACTGGCTCTCTGCTTCATTGTCATATGCATGGCCTATTCCAGATTAGCTCTTGCCTTTTACTAGTGACTTAAAAAGAGCTACCTCATTTTAATAAACAAGGATGGGCATATATCCGTATTGGTAATAATACCAGCCAAAGCAGTTTGTTGTCCTGTCACACACCATCATGCTTCTTTCCTGTTTATCAATCCTGGAGACATTAACTGTACATATTCAGGCTACATGTGTTTGTTTTTGTCCTATTGAACTTTTGTAACCTGCCTTTATAGTGTTCATAAGTCAACCTGTCAGCCAAACAGTCAAGTGAGATGAGGGAGTTTTCAAACATTTACTGAAAAAGTTGTTCTTTTACTGATTGCACCTTTTATGTTAATGTCAGGTTATACCAGCAGCAGCCTGAGTGCTATAACAACTGTTCTTTTTTTCACTTATTTCATTTCCAATTTCGCACTCATTGATTTCTCTCTATGTTTGTCTTTATCTTCTCTCCCCCTGACTTGCTTTGATATGACACCAGTGTACATTATTTTAGTGTCTGTTCTTTCTTTCAAACAGTGTTGTGAGGCAAAAGGTATGTTCTGCTTAAGATTTGTTCGAAAACAACTCAATTAGACATTGCCAGGGGCTTATTCATTGTCTGACTGCCGCTTCTTGCTCCGCTATGCTTTGTTGTTTGATGCAATGGTTCAGTGGAAGTGTGATTCATCTCAACAACCCTGAATCACATTGAAAGCGTTTGTTTGTTTGTTAAAGGAATCAAAAGACATACAGTATGTTATTATTATTATTATTATTAAAAGCATTATTATTGTTATTATAAAAAAATGCATTTGTAGGATGGCCAGATTTTTGCTCAATTATTTTACATTTCTAATTTTGGTAAACCTATACATAATTTTAATAATGAAGTGAGTGTAAATTCTAAAAATATGGATATTAGAGCGAGACACGATTTGCTCCGGCTGTCATGAGGTACTATAAATCCGCAGCTACTTCATTCAAGTAATAAGTGCTCTGGCTGCACAGCATCTGTCATTAAGAGGAAAATTCAGGTCAGTCTGTCAGGGATGACACATCCTGCTCCTCTGTGACTGGGATTAATCTTCCCCTACAATGTGCACACTATGCTTTGTACTATTCTTGAATGAATTGCATCTAAAAATGTTTTCGATAATGTTATTTTGGTTTTTGTAAGCTAGCAGGCTTTTGCCCCAAATATTTGTTTCTCACAACAAGGGAAATGGCACAAAAGCTCAAATAAAAAGGTATGATAGATTCACCAAGAGTGCTTATGCATCTGCCTTCCCCTTCTTACTGGACACTTCCTTCCCTTCTGATTCCTTTTCACTAACCATAGAAGAGCACAGAATCAGTACAGTACCCAAATTATTTGTGTTCTTTACTACGGCCGTTACCGTGATTTATCCCCTGCTGGATTTATAGTGACTGCTTATTCCCAGATTTAACCAGGATTGAAATGTTGAGATTCTTTGATTTTTAATGCACACGTGCTTTAAAGCAGATTTTATTTGGAAATTCCATGACCTATAAAATGAAAAAGCAAAAAAAAAGTAGCGGCTTGCTTGGCAACATCTTTGACCTAAATTGCGATGCTTTGACTTTTCTGCCGGCATGCTAATGCACACAAATCCCACATTGCAATTAATCAGATTGGCCACCCACCCCAACCTGACCCCAATCTCTGAAAATACAGAATTTTCAGAGAATGATTTGTTCATGATAGAAATTAATATTTATGTCATTGTTTATACATCATTCAGATTAAATCATTTCTGCCATCCTTGATGAAAACAAGCAGGTTTCACTTATCTCTGTGTTGTTTCTGTCTCACTCAGATTGATCCTGTATTTACTCTTGAAGTGGAAGCTGTTGTTAAAAGGTAAGCCCTCTTTTGATTCTTTACCAGTCAGAGAGCTCTTAAAGAAAATTTGATATCTGACAGTCTTGCCAAGAATTTGCTCCTGTTTGAAGACTACTTATCCTTCTATGTGCCCCATGTGGCACAGGAAAATATCTAAGCAAATGTAGCTTACATTTATCTTGATGTAATGTGAACAGAATGAAAATCTGAGGGGAGCGCCAAGATCCTTTTTTTTATCCGTCCTCCCACTCTCAAGTCCTTCCTGATCCTTCAGTTTTTCGCCAAGGGCCTTCAGCACAAAAAAAGCTCTGCAGCAGGAAGCTGCCTTCCCTGGTTAGGACTTCACCTGGACTCTCCGTGCATGTCACATATAGTGCAGCTGTGTTTCCTGCCCTGAGCTTGTCACTGCCCTTTAGCATCATTCACGCCTCTGTTAGCCCTTAGTCACGCAGAACTGAGCTTTGTCGCTGCTTCTGCAGAACAGCAGGGGTCTTCTTGGCCCAGGAGAGGAGCCAACAGGAGCTTCATGCTGCCATGAAACGGTGCTTCGCCGTGGTAAACAGCTCCGTCTCAGAGGGCATGTCAGCAGCCATTTTGGAGGTAAACATCTTAAGGGCTCATGGGTAACACAAAATCATGTTCTGACTTCACTGCTGTACACGCAGTTGTATCTTTTTATACTGCATGCATTGTGGTGTAGAATACTTTTTTGCTAAGGAGAATTCGATTTAATCACAAGCTAAGAATTTGCCATCCCTTGTCAAAATGAACAGTGTAAATATTAACAAGAGTCCTTATCCTGCTGTTTCTTGCTCTGCTACAATGTTATCTGACCACTTCAGGGACAATTACCCAAATTAATTGCTTGACTCCAATCTTCCCATTCCTGAGTGAGCAAACCCTGCAAATCCACTTAATCTCTTTAAAACACAGTCGATTGAGAGAATCCACAGCTGGCTTAAAGTCTGATTAGTGTGTTTCACTCAACAACCTGCTGAAGGTGTTAGCTGATACAGACTGGTAATTTAGTGAACTCGGGCACTTAAGAGCAAAATGGCTGAGCTGTACAACTTCCAAGGTGCTTAAGGTGCTTTTTTTCTTGATGGTGATAAAATAAATGGGTCTGTGAATAAGTGACTTTTCTCTGTGACATTGTGAATTTTAGCCAATCTGGGGAATTTAATCTCTGTGCTCCATCAGGCCATGGATCTCGGGGTACCTGTGTTGGCCAGAGACATTCCAGGAAATGCAGCGGTAGTCCAGCATGAGTTCACGGGCCTGCTGTACTTGTCTCCTCTGGTATGTAATGACACACACTGTCACAACCACATGCATGCATTTAGCTCCTTTAGGCTTTAACACTGTCTGTGTTGATGCACAATAGTCAGAGAGGATATCATGTATTAGCACTGCAGCCGATGTCCACTTCTATCACCTCAATTGACCAAAATGTGTTGGCTGTTAATAACTTACCTTACTTTAACTTAAACTTAAAGGCCTCTCCATTTTTAGAAGGAAACTTTTACATCAATTTGCCAAATGTTAAATTCTTATCATTAATCGAATCCAAGCAGATAAAATATAGCAAAAGGAGCTGATGTTTCCCTAGGTGCTTAGATTAGGATCGAAAAGTATTTTGTTCAGGGACAGAGCAAAGATACCAAAATTGTGGTGATGCAACACATGGCAGGAAAGTGCAAAGTGGGGCCCTCCAATGAGAGCTTATCAGTCTAACATTTAATGAGATTTGATACAAACGAGAATAGGTTAAGGCCAGTTAATTGAGCTTCAGCATGCTGCTTTTTCCCCATGCTCTTGCGTGATGTTGTTGTAACGGCAGGGATAAATCCTCCCCGGGGGGTCACGTGTGCTCAGCTTAGCTGCCAGGAGAAAACTCTCACAGATGGTTGTTTCGACCTGGGCTAAATAAACCACGACCCCAGCCAGGGCCGATGGGCAGCGAGTGCTATTCTGTCAACGAAAAAAGTCCACTGCACTCCAGACTTTTCGCTTGCCTAAAAATCCCCTCCTATGTACTGTATGATAGTAAGTCTTTCTGGTTCTTTAAGCCCTCAAAGTAATTACATGATGAATGTAGGTATAAAAAAATGTCTCAAAAGAAACACACTCGCACTTAAAATGTTTTTAAGAGAAAAATGGCACGTCCTGCTTGGCTCTATAATTTACACCTAAGAGTGAATTGATTATAGGTGTGCTGCTCATAAATTGAGCTTCAATCCTGTTTCTAAGGATTTATAGCTCTCATGGCGTTGCATAGGAGCCGTTCCTTACCAAGAGCCTCTCCAGACATAATCACATCACTTGAATGAAGTAAAGTGAATTGCCTTGCTGACTGGCAGTGGCTAAAACTTTGTGTGCCCATTGGCTCCTTCTGCTCCAACAAATGTTGGCTGCCATGTTGTAGGAAGCCAACGTTTGAGGAGTTTTCATTCATTTTGTTGGAGGCTTCTTTTAGTCTGCTTGGCCAAAAGATGAACGGCTAGGATTCAGGATGCTGTGTGAATACACATCTCAGTCAATGCTTAGAGATGACAACATTAAACATTTCTTATTGTCTCATTTATATCCTCATCTTCCCCTCACCAAGTTCATGTGACAGCTGAATGTTTTTTATTCTTAAATTGTAGCATTACAGTATTTGGATAGACTGGACAGACACTTTTTGACTTGGAGCCACAAACACCTCCCCTATTTGGCAATGTACAGATATTTTTGAAGTATTTACTAAGCAGCACAGGCTCTTGTTTGAGTTCTGTTCTCGTGCCTTGGATAATCTTTTATTCTTAAAAAAAAAGACTTTCTTGAATCACCTTCAATGGTAAGCTTTAAGTTGCATTTGGCAGTAAATAAGAATAATTTTTCTTTTAATCCTGCCAGGAATTTGTGCATCAATCTCAAAGGCTGTTATCAGATCACAAGCTGAGAGAGAGGGTGGTAAGGAATGGAAAACTTTACGTGGAAGAGCATCACGGCCTGAAACAGGAGAGAGAAACCTATAGGCAGCTGGTGGACACTCTGCTCGGAGCGTAAGGTGACAGCGCTCAACCCCACTCTGTATACTTTCTCAGGAAGAGCTGGGCATTACCCTGGTGCCTTTACATGCTGTAGGTAAAATGATCACAGATGTGTTTATTCACAGACTTTTAAGAAATCAGGCTACAAAGATGATGTACAAAATAACCTTGTTTTATCTGCACGGCTGAATTGAAATGATGCTGCAGAGCACTTTGAACCAAAGAACCAGAAAGAAATGGTTTTTTGTCCTGTTAATATATTTCATGTATACCTTAATTGCTAATGTACTGTTATTTATGTTTGGTATACATATATAAATAAGGCTTCTCTGCTTTTCAGTCTACTTAATAAAAGAGGCAAACAACTCCACTCTTTGTTTTTGAATGGTTGGGTATTTGAAAATGTGTTTTCATTCCCTCTATTTCATTCCCTCGGCCAAAATAATAAATGTAAAATTGCCAATCTCAAATTCTCCACAAACTCAGTGGATCCACTGATTTACCCTATCTGCAACTGTTGCACTATTTCCTATTCCTTCCAGTCTGTTTGCTTCCACATTAAACGGTTGGGTTGCAGACATCCAGGGGCCAAGCAAAAATTCCATTTGTTTAAAGGGCAGAGGGGCACAAAGGGTTCTTGTAATTTGTCGTTACAAAAGTTGATTTGGCAACACGCTGGAGCATGGGCTGGTTAGGAAAACATTTAATGTTAACCCTCAAAAGTTTCGCAACATTTTTGATGCAAATATAACATTTAGAATGACACAAAATATAGATAAACATCAATAGCTGTCCTGCATACTGTATCAGTGAAATCAAATACTTAAGATATGGTGTTTAATGAAAGAAATAAATGAAAATTTGATTCCTTCAATTTTTACAAAAACACGGGCCTTAGATATTGCATAAGAAATCCACTCAGACTGAGTTTAGTATTATAAATGGAAATCAATAGTTGGCATTTGTTATTCGGGATACTTATTCAGTGAGTCTTTGTCTGTGTAAACCATCATGTGAGTGCAAACATTGAAAACAAAAATCCACATGCAGTATTAGCATTTGGTGGCTTTAAATGCTGTGTATTAAAAGTTCATCTGGTTAATCTTTTAACACACATCCACACTCCAAAATGTACAATAATATACAGTTCATGTAAAAGGCCTTGATAGGTAATGAAATGTAGAGGAGGGCCATTCCAAAATGACATATTCTAGACAGTTAAGAAAGGCATTGAGGTGATCAAAGCCACATCTACTGTACATGTGAGGTCTGATCAGGTTCTGTATTACAAATCGTCTCCAGGCTTTGAAATAGTCATTTGAGGTTGCTCCTCAAAACTGTCCTGCTTCCCAACCCAGTGGATGCCATAACCATTCTCCTTGGGCGGGAGGCGTGGCGAATGCTGTCGCTCTAAAGTGGAGAAGGTGGTGAACTGGACTCTCTTTCGCTTGCTGGTTGGCGAGTGGAGGGACTCGGTGTGCATAGGTTTGCCCCTGAGGGAGCCCCCACAGCTGATGGGTGAGTCTGTAACAGAGGCTAGGCAACTGGGCCGTCTGCACATAGAGGCAGTCTTATCAGGCCCAATGTCTATAACGGTGGTTGTAGTCTGGGTTTCTTGCTGGACTGGACTGCCTGGCACGCTCATCACCAGCTCAGCATCTGTGCCGAGCCATACCCAGTCATGCCTGTGTCCTGTGGGCTCCTGGCCATGCGAGGGTGGCTGCTTGTGCCTGAACTTAACAACATATGAGACACAATTAACCATAAAAACCAAGATGGCCAGGCAAAAGACGCCCAACAGAGCATACATGCCAATCTCCAAGTCTGTGAGCGGCCTGCTGGCAAGCATTTCTTCTCCACCTATTTCTACCTCTGATGTCTCCTGACCAGGTACCTCCACCTTGGTGGGAAAATTATTGTTCACCAGGTTCCCAGGCGCCTTCACAGTGCTGGTAAAACTGGTCATATCCTCCACTATCATGTTGTCTGACCCATACACCTTGCTGCCGTCCGTGGGGCTGCTCATAATGCTGGTAGGAATGTCGGCGCTTCTTGCATTGGTTGTCTTTCCCACTCCTCCGAGGCTCCCACTCGTGATGAACGTTCGTTCTGTAGATTTGATAGTGGTTGGAATCTTCTGCATGACACTTTCCTCTCTATCTGAGGCGGGACTGCGCCGTGGAGGGTTTTGGGATGGTTTCCTTTGCTTCCTCACGCTTCCCACCTCTTCTCCATCATTCCCATAGTCACTGTCATTGTCCTTGTTGCTAATAGTGCTGCTGTCCACGATACCAGTATTGCTGTCTAGCCGCCGACTGTTCACTTGAAACTTGACCTTCAGGCTGCCGTTGCCCACAGCCACAGTGCTTTTGCGTTTGGACTTCTGGCAGGACTCACAGATGGACATTTCTACTCTGACCAGGACTCCCTCGCCCTCACCCTCAGCCACCACAGTTGGAGGCGTGCCCTGCACTGACACTACCCCCTGATCTAGAGACGCCACCATCACTTTGTAGTAAGCACGATCATAAATGTCTAGAGGGGTCTGGTTTCCATCACTGAACTGCAGCCAAGCACTGACCAAAGCCTCCTAAGAGAACAGAAAAGAGTAGAAATGTTAATTGTGCTTCTGATCTTACGTTTCATAATTCATTTATATGGAGTCAGTCTGTTACCTGTTTGGGGCTCTGTAGGACCTCCTGTGTGGTTGTGGTTGCCAGGATGGCCCTATTACTTCCCGTGCTGAGCTGTAAATTCATGGAGAGGCCTGAAACCAGCTGGACCCCTAACTCTGTAATGGTCACTTTGTCATCCATGACTTTGATAGTTTTCTTAGCCAGGATTGCATCAGACAGTGGAGAAAACACCTGTCACAGAAAATCCGACACAGTATATTAATAGCGTTGCCTCAGACTGTATTTCCTTGCCAGGAAGAGTGTAGTATATCAGGTTCACAGTAAAACAAATAAACACTCCATCTAACCCGGGGTCTTGCTGATTCTTGCTATGACATTGGTAACAGGATGTTTAGGGCAAGGTTAATCCAATTAAGATTTCAAGTCATTACCTGGATGGTGGTTGTCCCGAGGTCTCGTCCTGACAGTACCCTTCCAGCCTGCAACCTTGCCACTCGAGGGTCCTCAACCTTCATGAAGTATCGGACCAGCCTTGTGACATCCACCTGCCAATCCGAGCCTAGGAAATAGGCCTTAGGATCCCGAGGGTCTGCCTGCTCTGCCACAAAGTGAGTTAGCACCCGCACCAGGGCATGCTGATACTGAAGCATGCAGCCCTTCCCCTTCCTGTCATCTTCTTCACTGTTCCAGCCATTTCTGCAAAGCACAGGTACAAGTCACACCTGTCACATGGTAAATGCTCTGACCTGCTAAACTCCAATCACTCAACCCTGTCTCTTTGCCTGATTGGATCACATTGAGATATGTAGTTCATTATATAATGGCATCAAAACCTTAAATCCTTCGAGAAATATAATTTGGATGTGTATGGGTTAAGGGTGGCTATTATATACAGTTTATATATAGATATCGATCTAACATACCAAATAAAATATGTTTTATGTGAAATAAATGGTTTGTTTGTAGGTCCCACCTTTTTGAAGTTAGTATCGGGACCCTCCAGCTTTTGATTTGGCTCAGTTCTGTGTCCGACACCTCGATCTGGAGGGGGAGTCGAGGCATCCACACGTTCAGTTCTAGCTGAGCACTCAGGTAGCTGTAAGTAAAGTTCACCACCAACTTCACCTTGCCCTTTATCTCTTTGCCATTCATGAAAACATAGTCGCACCTGTCCGACACCTGGATAGGGGGAGATAATCCATCAGAACATGAATATATTATCATTTTAATTTGGTGTAAGCACGCTTGTGTAAACAATCTACACCACACTTTAACCTTCATATCTTAATGAAGGAGATATGAGTCATCTAACCAACGACAAAAAATAATCAAATGTTATCATAAAAGTCACTACTTTAACAAATAGGCCATTCTTACAACAACAAATGGCCTTATTGCAGTTTTTGCACTGCATGAGTAGCCATAGTGATGTCAGCTGGCTGTTATAAACTACTGCGATGATCACCGGTCCGAAACGCTAGAGAGGCAGCATTGCAATTTTATGTTAATCAAAATATCACGTGGTGCAGTGCTGAACATCATTCTTCACAGCCATACACATCAATTAATTCATGTTTTCAAATGTGACCTTGGGAAGTTTGGGCGACTGCTCAAACCTCTCAGGGACATAGTCAGACGCGAGTCAGGAGGTTTCCTTGGTCCTCTCAACGGCCACTGCTTTAAACAAATTGGATAATCAACGCAACATTAAAATTCAGTCACAAGACCCCTGAAGTGCACAGGGGACTGAAAGAAGGGGGGGGAAACAGTGACTTTGACAGATTGCCTAAAGAGGAATACAATGATTCCTACTCTCATTTATGTGAACTCAACAGTTTGCCAGAGGATGTGCTGTCACAGGGTCATGCTATTTTTGAGATCATCCTGTGTCCTCAAAGGGTCAGTGCATCAGTCATCCTGCACCCATGACCAGAGCATAGGCTTTAGAATGACCACATCACCATGTGTCATCCTTGCTGTTAGATGAGATACCTGGACTCCTTCCTGAAAATAATCCAATGCTTGATTTATATCCAAACAGCAGATTTAGATGTGGCTCTGGAGGCCTTGAATGGTTGTCATATGAAATGTCTAATGCAAGCATGGCAGAACAGACAAGGTCTGATATAGATCAGTGAACTCATGTGTATAATTCAGTGTAACCAGTCATCCAAAGGAGCATCCTTCTCCGAACCTTCAAGAGCCATGTTTAGAAAATGTTCTGAATCATCAGTTTTAAAGGAATGGCATTTTTATGTATAATCTGTCAAATCATTCCAATCACGATCTGATTCTGTGGCCAAGAATATCGCTCCGTCAAAATAGATATTGGCTTAAAAAATATAATTATGATATGACTTTCATCATTGGGTACAGTATTCAAGGCTAAATAAAACAAGTACTTCATCCTTGACTGACACAACAGTGACAGTAGTTTTCTTGTGTAAATCAAACATGTAAATAGCTTTGCAGAATTAATTATTGTAAAGGGACAATCATTCAGGCTTGATGTAAATCATTTAGTCAAATTACTAAGCCACACCATTAAAAGTCCTGATTAATCAATGCTTTGACAGTTATGCTCAATATGTCTCTGTTCAAGTATCAAAGTCTCAATCCTTCAATTCTGAAATGACAAAGAGAATGCCTATAAGTGCATTTCAAGTCCTTCCAACAATCACGCATCGAAAACCCGTCCATCACAGCAGATAGGACTTTGGTTTGTTTTTGTTTTGTCACATGAGCTACCCATTATGGATTAATCCTACCCCATCTATCACTTGCAGATTTGATACTCGGAGATCAAAAGAGAAAAGATATTGGAGTCAAGCTGTTAGACTAAGTAGATTAAAGGGAATATTTGTGACTGAAGCCGTTCTCTGGTCAGCGAATACACTGAGAGCTACCGTAAGCTTAGAACAACAGTAGAGACGGCTTCATTACAGGGTAGAAAAAAATATTTATTCCACAGCAGGCCTTTTGACCTCCTCATGTAATCCTACTTTTCTTATAACTGACACCAATCTGCACTTAATACATGTGCACTTACTGTATATACTGTACTACAAATCTTATTGTCACAAAATACTATCAACCTACACATCTGTTGTTTGCTAAACATGCTTTGCAAGTGTATTAGATGGCTGGAGCACACAGCATGTCTTTGTTTACAATGCCACTTTACCCTTGAGTAAGTACATTCACAGCTTCTGACCTCAGGGGCAGGAGACTTGACTTTCAATTTCATAAATAAACAAAGCTGGCTTTTGGCAGTCAGCCGTGCTCAGGTTTACAGGATAAAAGTAGCAAGTCATGGGATGGGAGACGTGACAGACTGCGAGGTCATTTGTGAAAAGCGATTTAGCTCAGCGATTGTTCATTGTCTGGGAGATTGATGGGCGATGTTGTCGGATCCCTGCTAATAGTTTGTTTTACTGGGTGGAAAAGACTCGGAGAGCAGATGTGACTTTGGTTGAACTTATTTGTCTGCGCCTGTCCTTCCCGTCACACATGAATCTAGCCTTTGCTTGATGAAGCTTTTTAGAACAGCCACTCTAAATTGCCCCCTGGCCCCCTAGATTCAACAAGGGCAGACAACACAAACATCTCACCTTGTTCCATTCATTGCTGCTAAACACATTTTCTTTCTCGGCTAACCATTTACAATAAGTAAGTGAATGTTTTTCTGAATTCAGTTACGAACATTAGTACTTGGGATTGAATGCAGCAACAAAAATAGAAGCTATATCACCTCCTACCTTTTCATTATAATTGTGTCCCCATATATGAATATCTTTTTTAAAAAAGCCTTCTACCGTAAAATGGTTTTACTAGGAATGTGTGAAACCAAAGACACTTCAAATAATGTATTAGGAGGTTATAGTGTGTGGAGTCTAGCAGTTGACCCTACCTTGAGAACATCCTCATCAGTGGAGCTACAGTCTGTGTAGTCAGACACGTCAGTAACCATTCCGTCTTCTTCCACTGCCACCGTCCTCACAGGCATCACCACCTTCTTTCCAGTGAGAATGGCTGTATTCAGGATCTCTGTGTCCTGCAGGGAGGCCAGGGAAATCAACAATAGACATTACATTTTAGTCAAGTATTTTAGTTACATTGCAATAAGACATTGCAAAGAAAAACACTTTTTTTGTTTTACATTTGAGGGCATTTGAGTAAACATTTCATGTAGTACAAAAGGGGTTTTGGAACTGTAGCACTGTGGGTTGCTGTAGGAGGAAGGTAGGATAGACCGGAGCGATGAAGTGCGACTAAGTGACTCAGCAGTCCAGATAAGGTGAGAAGGCCAGTCTCCCTTTGGGAAACTAGGGGAGGTGGAAGCAGATTTAAGGCTGGGTGATGGCTAGGTCACTGCATGGAAGGGAGAGCTTATCTTGGACTATTCCGCACAGGCCCACTGAGCATCGCCATATCTGCTTGAACACAATCAAATAACTTGAGCCACAGAGGTGAACTAAAAATAATCACTACATATCTACAGTACAGCCTGTTCTTTCACGCTCAATGTATTATGAAATAGGGCGGTGGTGGAAGGTAGAGAACAGTTGTCCACTAATCACAGGGTTGGATATTTGATCCATGGGTCCACTTGTCCTTGAGCAATACTCTGAGCATAGGTTGTTTAAAGTGGTCAAGTCAGCAACTTGCATAGTAACTTGCTTCCATGAATGAATGTGAATAGTGATATGAATACCACTGTTACAAATACTGTAGTAGAAGCATCTTTCTGTCTTACTCTCTGTGTCTGTGTTTTTCACTTACATGCATGTGTATGTATGCATGGGTGATCTAAGCATGGAAATGAAGCAGATGGGTATGTGTCGTACTCTGTAAAAAAACACACTGTTTTAATTGAAGTTGAAATAACTGAATAAAGTGCGTGTAAATTACTTTGAGAGTAGTGGAGTGCAGCCAAGTTAAGCTCTGTGCATGATCAGTTGAATCAAATTTAAAGAGACACTTGGTTACTCGGTATGAAAATGAAGCAGATGGATATGTGTCCCTTGACTGTAAAACTGGCTTAAACGAAGCTGAAATAATGAATGAACATAATGTGTTGTACTGTCGTAAAATATAGTTCAAAAAAACACATCTGAAGGTTTGCAGTGAGGTTTTCACCATTATATAGAAGTATTGAGCAGCAGCACTAGATGGAGTTCACAGAGCAAGGCTCAGAGTGATAAGTCAGCGCGAATGTCCCCTCGAGCCAGCCATCAAATCTCTTCGTGTTTGGCCCTCTGCCTGAGGTCAGCTTTTAATCCAAGAGAAGGATGAACCATGTCGAATTCACAAATCAGGATACTGTAGCATATCCTCATAACGTCAAGCTCTATGGCACCATTATGATGGAAATGCATCATGGTGAAATTTAAGTAACCCTTCTGCCCAAACGAATGGCATATTGATTCGTAACTTTTGATTGCGTGTATTTCCTCATAAAAAGTTGAATTAAAAACTGAACAAAATGTATCTGAGTCTGGCGGACTGTGTCAAGCGTGCAAACAATGGCGCATTATAAAGTAAAATGAAGTTCCTAGGTGACACAAAAATTCAGATTTAATCTTGTAAGTGGCGTAAACTCTTGTATACTGTTCTGTCTTTGGTGGTGGATTTTATATCACCATGGATTAATTATAGAGGATGCATGATAAAGAGGCCTGCAGCACCAAAATAGAAGCACATGAAGCAGCTGTTAGGGAAAGATGACCACATTGCAAGCCAGAACAGAGCACTACAACAAAGAGGAGAGACATCAGCTAGCTGACAGTCAACAACTCAGGGTCACACTCGGCTCAGAATAGAACCCATTTACTAAACAATCCAAAGCATATCCAGCCTTTTGGAATGCAAACAAGACACAAGTGGATTGCAGCAAAATACATTTTATGATATTTTTAAGCACCAGCACTCAAAGGATGCGAATGGAGGAAGTGTTGACGTTGTCGGAAACACTGCTCTCAGCGACATTGATTTTGTTTTTCTAAAATAATGATTAGGTGTGACATGGAAGCTGTCAGCTCACTCACCATTACAAGAGGAGCCAGGCCTACAAAGTCTCTTTGAGTTGTATAGATCCTCATGGCTCCTTCAGTCTTGGCTACATTTTTGGACTCGGATGTTAGTTCCAGCCTCCAGATGATCACCTGACTTTCAAGAGGACTGCTCAGCTCCTCCACCTCAAAATCCATCTGAAGCACCTCCAGCAGACTGCTCTCCAGCCTGAATGGGAAGCAGGATGAGTTAGACATACATGCATTCATCTAAAGTTTCGCAACAACAAATGCGGTTTCTAAACCGTGTAACAACTGTGTAAAGTTGATATATCACGCAAATCAGGAGAAGAACCCGCTGTAAAATGGGATTATTCAAGCTATAATCAATAATAGAATGATGCTATGCTATTATTCATTATAACTTGATGTAAAGAGTCCCATGTTTTTGTTTTTACATGAGAGAATGCAAATTTCCACCAGAAAGAAGTTTCCATCAAAGCCTCTGATAATTAATCAGATTAATTTACCATTGGGGTCTTCAATTACCTCACCACACTATAAATTCCTGTAGAGATAATTATGTTACATTTGTAAAGGTGCAGTGGTTTTACTGTGGCTCATTGCTCTCAGCGAAAGACGAGTCATTGCAGGAGCTGACACGCGTTATTTGCCATTATGAGCAGAACCAAACTTCCTCATGGTCACAGAAATGTGATGTGCTACCATTGCTGCTGTGAGACTTTGATTCATCCCTGTGATCTATGTATTATCCCTTGTGCATGGAGCATATCAGATTGCAATTATTGTGTATTCAGGAAACAGTTGGTGCTGTTAAAAGTTAAGTACAAAGAAACCAGATGAAGATTTGCACTGGATGTTTGGAGATATTTAGCTCAAAATCAACGTTAATGTTATGAATTTGTTCTTGCAGAAAGAAAGTGCAAAGAGTTATGTAGCAGGATGTGATCACAATAGCGGCAGAGAGGCCTTGTCTTTTTTTTATTATAGGGCTTTGAATCTGTAGGCAATCTCACAAACTAAACCAAAAAGGAGTAGAGTTGGATCTCCCTGTGCTACTAGACTACTGAGTTGCTGGTACTGTTAAATGTGAACTGAATATAAGTTGGTCAGAGGACAGTGGCATCCTGCATACACAACAGTAAAAGCCTTTCTAACTTAAATTGGCCTCTCAGTGATGCCAGCCAGAACAGAGTGTCCTAGCCATGGATTCAATTTTCTCCTATGGCCCAAGTTAGTATGCTGGGTTTTATTTCTTGGCACTGAAATGAACTATAGGAAAGATATATTGGTGGACAAAAAATGCAATAAGAGTGCACATACCCGCATGGACATTATCAGACCCACTGCATCTGTGTGTACATGTTATAAATGTCTGTGCCAGGGCTGTGCAGACAAGCAGTAAGTCATGTTCACTGCATGAAAATGACCTCTGAAGGGCTGCAGACCAGCCATCTTTCTGCATTAAAGCAACAAGGATTGGAGAGAATGCAAATAGTATTTTGTTAATCCTCTATTGTGTTCCAAACTCAACAACAAAGCACACAATAGTCCTCTCTACGCCGCCCTCTCATACATTGCACCATGTATCTGCCCCTATTAAGGGCAACACAGAGATTAAGTGTAATTGAATAATCTTAGCATATTGATTCCAGACCTGAGATTAAAAGATAATTACTGTATTCTGGTCAAGAATCAAAACAAGATATACTTGAATAATCACACATTTATCCCCTTAAGTATGCATTAACACAGATATCTGTAGAAAATGCTTTTTTTGCCTCAGTCATTCTTGTGAAGCGTCCCGGGGGATGATGCTTTAACTTGTTTTCGACCGGCAGCCTGTCTGTGAGTAGCAGCGCTTTAATATTAAGGTCCAAACCAAGCTGCTGTGACAGTGGATTAAAAAGCTTTAATGTACAGATGCTCACTGAAGCCAAGAAGACAAAAAGTCAGAAAATCCCCACCGTGGTGTGACAGTGGACACTCTGCATGTTTCTGTTGGTTTCATGACATTTTAGAGAGGATTAGTGGAAATTACTCAATGAAAGAATATGTTAAATACATTTTGATAAACAATGGCATAATCCACACGAATGGGGAAACAAATGTAATGAGGTCAAGCCAATAATAACAACCAGACATAAGGAAACAGTTCTTTCTCTGAAGCAAGCGTTGCTGTATGACCTCTAACAAAGTCCTTCTCCCTGTTTTGGAGAAAAATCTGTTTTGTTCATTTTTATCGAACCAAATTCACTGATGGATGATGACATGTGTCTAGTTTTATTTGTTTTTCTTTCATCCTGTGAAAGTTGTCTGCATACACTTGCTCTTTTTCAGCTTTGCCACAGCATTCAAACACAGATTAGACCTTAAGTTTTACAAGCATGTCTTGGAGCTGCTTTACAGGGACAAAGAATCTTACTGTTTGGGTTTAATCTCACTGGGAAGACTGGCAAGTTTGTACGGCGAAAAATAAAAATAAATGCAAGTGCACAACACAAGATAAATATTATACTCCTGCTCAAAGACATCTGGATGGTGAGCTAACTAAATGACTTATTGCCCAAGTTAGCAGCCTATAGCAGTTGGTCTGTTGTCCCACAATTTATTGTAAATCCTGACTGAAATATTTAAGTATCTTGTCCCAATAAGATGATTTTGGTGGTGCACCGACTTTTTACTGAGGTTGAGGTTGATCTTTAGTTTTGAGTGGAAAGTTTCCATGCAACTTAGTGGAAGCACTTGTTTCCTTTAGAAGCAATTTGTCCTCTTTTAGGGATTGCTTTTCTACTCCCTAAAAGAGGACAAATTATGCCATGATTACATGCTTTAATGTTGTACCTGTGCTGCAGAACCTCTTTTCACCCTCTGTCTGAAACCAGATCACAGTAAGCTCTGATTGGTCAACCGCTTAGAGATGTCCTGCCCCTTAGTACATCTGGTACAATATCTGGTTGAGTGCTAGCCAAAAGAAGCACGAGTTACATCGTGATATTACTATGTTACCAAAGTAAACACAAGGAGTCCAATGGAGGTGTTCAGGCAGGGGGGAGTGTGTGGGGGATAGAAACTCCCTCTGTGGATAACTTGGGGATTTTAGCTTTGCAGACCAGTTACATGCACATAAACCTATATTAAACACTACAGGAAAGGGTAAACCCCAATAGGCATAAAAGGGCCCCTTCACATTTTTATCTTGGACCTTTTTTAGGTTGAAATGTCAATTTAACCAGTACTTTGGTATCTAACCAAATAACAAAATCATGTTCGGTGAGTTGGTCATTGTAAGCATGTTGCCATGCTGATGTTAGCATTTAGCTCAAAGTATCCTTTCTCCTGTGCCATAGCTTTGCTGCACAGAGCCACTTACATGGCTGAAGATTAGACTTAGTCTTATAACATTATTCTAGAACTGAAAGAAAGGTTGAATTTATGCTTCGGTTGTGGTAAAACAGAGTAGGATTGAAGGGACATTACATAAATATTTGCGTGTTTCCTATTCCCTTTAAATAAAATATTTCCTGTAATCTCAGGAGGCATGGGATTAAATGTCAACTCTTTAACGGCCTCAGCTAACCTCACTGTACAATGAAATGCACTTAGCTGAAAATGAAAGGATATCTGAGATAAGCCACTTGTTCACGCAAGGCTGTAGTGTTCTTTAATGAGGTTACAGGGCAAGAAGTTAAGTACTTCCTAGAAGCCCCAATAGGATCAGACTAGCCTTTAGATGCATTGTCTCATAAATAATTTTGATGCCAGGTTTGAAAAGGACAGTTTTGTCATTAGAAACTTCCCTGCTTACAGATTTTACTGGTCATTGGTCAGATATGTGTTTTACTGCAAACTATGAATGCATGGATGCACACGGCTAGTAAATGTTTAGAAATGATTAAAGCCCAGAGGAGGGGTGGATCATAAAGGGGGAAAAGGAATAGCTGTTTACAAGGGGCAGCTTTACAGGATCACCTGCAGCCAACCTGTGCTTAGAGAGTATAAGACATGTCCTCCCAGAACGCAGCACAGTATTCTTCTGGAGTAAGCTGTTGTCAGGCTTGTACGCATGGATGGTTTGTCTTTTACTCCACTGAGTACTGAGACAAATACTGATATTCTTTGTAGGACATTCATCACAATAGTGCCACTTTTATCAGCTAGAGGCACTAGCAACCAACAGTAGATGAAGAATTCCCTTTGGACCTTCGGAGTGTTTTTCGTCCATTCTAACGACAGCAATCTAAGCCCATAAATATGTATAAACTCCCAGCCACAACAAACTAGACATAGATGGATAGCATACACTGGCATACAGAGTAATGTGAGAAAAACAGACTTGCCTTTTCCCAGGTATGGGAGCCTTCCTCTGACAAATAACAGCGATGTCTCCATCTGCACCCATATCCAGAGTGATGTCCCACAGTAAAGAGTTACTAGGTGTCGCTGTTCGAAAGGTCACACCTTTCTTTACTGTCGCTCTGTGGAAAGTCAAAAACAAAAAAGGTCAAGAATGTGGTAAATGTGAAATGTCCTGTACTAACATCCAATGGATTTCAGGGCAATAAATGTTTATCTTTCCAAAGTTTAAGGAGCATATAATGTATTTGGAATATTGTGTTGACCTAATTTTTCATACCTTTTGGAACATGCTTGTGACAAAATAGTATTTATAAATTGGTCCCAGTCCAGTTCATGGTCATATTAAACTTTTAGATTAAACATTTATTTTCTGCACACAGAATATATTTGATGTATGTGTAAAATAACTTTCCAGGCTATAACAATAAATCCAGATTTTCCGTTAAAGGGGGCAGCTTCATATTGTTCATATTTCAGTTACGGATTCAACCGAATGAAGACAAGCAATTCATTTCATTAAAAAAAAAAAATGTCAAAAGCTGAATTTCCATCCACCAAATTATGTTTTGCATTACAGATAAATAAGTGGTGTTTTTTTTTTTTACTTTTCCAATGCATCATTAGTTTTTCTAGGCCCCTTAATTTTTAATGATAAGCATTATACAGCTGAACACGTACACCTTTCCCGGTGGACTTCCCCAGCATTAACAGCTTGCAGCAGGTCAAATGTTAATTAGATATACCTCTATATGCATGTAAAATCGACTCCTCTGCTGCAACAATACTAATAGTCAGTATGGTGAGCTTTTCTCACAAAATATTGCTCCTTTTTTTTACTGAAAGCTCTGATAAGAATCCTTAATACAAGTTTTCTATAGTTCAGAACAACATCCTGTTGTAATTCTTTGGCGATTATCTGCATGCAGAGCTGTGTGTTTTTATCTCTGAGTCTTGATAAACAAAATATGTTGAGCGCATTAGGACTCTCTGAGGAGGTGTTATCTATGATGGGAGCAAGAGCAATCTTAGCACTTCTCCTGTTTTGAGAAGAGGGGTTTGACTTTGAATCCCTGTTCAGCACAATGAAACAAAAACAACATGCATTAACTCCTAATTGAAATTCTAGGATGACCTCTTTAGGGATTTGCGGTGAGTTTTGCGTGCACATGCTTTTGTGTGTGTGACTTAATACTAACATCTGCACATCGAGCATGTAATCTGAAAGGAAGGTCTCAAGTGGCCACCGTCTCTGCTCTTGAGCCACAAAATCTAACACAATCCGGTGCCTTAACCACAGGAGTGCAAGATAGAAAGGTCTCCCTTTTTTACTCTGTCTCTTTGTCACAAAGAATGGATTTGGAAGTAATGTCATCTTGTGGCATTTGTGACAAGATCAAACAGACAAAGACTTAATAGGTTAAAGGTCACAATTAAAGAGGGATCACTGAGCAGTTTCTTGTTCAATAGTGGTTTTAATCCTGTGCCATCCTGACCCCAGGGACTTCTGGATTTCCAGCTGCACACAACAGCATCTGATTTATCTTATTAACCCAGCTTCAACCAGGGAGCAGAGATCTAAAAGGTGGAATCATGTGGTGGTGGAAAATAAAATCCTGCAAGTCCTCTGGTCATGATTGCACGCAGCAGAATGCCATAGTTTTAGGGTCAGGCAGTGGATGCATATTGAGGTAGCTGTGGAAGAACCACCCCATTCTCTTTAATGCTAATAGCTGCAGCAGAACTGTACTAGGAAAAACAGAAATCTAGGGAATTCAAACTCTGGCTCTGACTATCTCTTATCAAATAAAGCCCAAAAAGGAGCCAAATACATTAAATGTTGGGGCTCTGTGTTTGTTAGGTAAATTAAATTAGCATGTACGTGTCCTGTTCATATTATTGAATGACAGTGCCAAACATAAAGTGGTGGCCAGTCAGTGATTATTAGTCTGAGGGTTCCCAAGATAGCATAACCAACTTTAAGAGATAGTTTGAATCTACTTTTAGTAGTGACACAATATGTAGTCTTATATTAACTAATCAGCTCATAATCGTGACTATTACACTTTATAAAATGTAAACAGTTACAGTTTTTCAGACTTCTGGGTTTGCCTTCTGGGTTTGCCTGGCCGTCTCACTTTTGATATCTTGTTTAAACCTTTTGCAGAAAAGACAAGAGCAACCTCACACATAATTGATGATGGGACTGGACAGTACCACAGTGGAATTTCTATCTGACAATGATGGATGTCTAAATTCTGCAAGCAGCTAAAACCTGATTGTGACCGTTAAGCCGCCGGCCTTGTAGAGTTCAGAGCATTTCAATGTTGTTGCTGCCCAGATCTCTGAATGTAAGTCTGTGTTGAGGGTTGTTATGCACCAGAATGTATTTGAGATATGTTAACCATTAACAATATTTCCATCACTTGCTGTGATGGTCAAACCTTTTCTGACAGTTTAGCTCCCAAGAAACTTCTTAAGTAGAAAGCAGTTTAGGTTTTAGCATGTTAACATCACGTATATGTGAGGCTGAGAGGAATGTCATTGGTGTTGCATAACCTAAATATGGCATTGTTATTGGATATATTTTGGGGGATTATTAATATTATGTATAATACAATTCATCCTGTAGCATATAATGCCTGGACATGCTACATTGCAATCTATCTTAGAATTGTATAGGTCACTTAGCTCGAATTCATGGCGCTATAGCATGTCTACAAACGTCTTTGACATGTGCTGCATAATGCACATGCAAAGTTTATCAAAGATTTTTTTTCAACTTAGTGCTGATCAAGCCAACTTTCATGTTCTATTTCTGTATATAATTACCCCACTGATGCTGACTGTAGAGAATTATAAATGCAATGTAATCTGGGCATAATCAATGAAGTGGGCCGGATAGCATGCACAGTATGAATGAGAAAAAACCTACTGTGAGTTTTCATCTGGTATTGACTTCTGAATAACATGTCCTGTTGTGACGGAACACCTCTGTGTATTGAGCTGCATGGAGCCAAGTTTAACTAACAGACAGTGGCAGCAATAAGAAGCCTTATTCCAAGTGTTTTTTTCTCCCCTGGTGTAAAAAAAATAAATAATCCCCAACGACTGGAAGAGGGCTTTCTTCTGAGTAGTTGGGAGCATGGACCAGTGTCTATGTCTTTGGTTAGCAGGCCCTGAAGAGGCAGCGGGCAGGGGGTGGGGGGGGGGGCACCTGGGCAGGGAAAATAGATGGCTGTGTAGACTAAAGCTGACAGTGTGTGAGAAAAGCCGCTCTCAGGTGCTGCACCTGCCATCCATCTCACTTCTGACCATGCACAGCATGAGTGGCAGTATTCTTTCAGCTTTTACATACTCTTCATTCACTTACACACACACACACACACACACACACACACACACACACACACACACACACACACACACACACACACACACACACACACACACACACACACACACACACACACACACACACACACACACACACACACACACACACACACACACACACACACACCACACACCTGGATGTGCTGGCAAACTGGTATACAGAATGGTTGTTGGCCCTTGGCCTTCAACAGTCAGCTTCCTCCCTTTTGTTTTGTGGATGGTGTTTTTTCAAGCTTATTTGAAACATCGCACAGCCATGGCCAACAAGGAAATGTAGAACAATGACAAAATTCAAATACCACTCTGCATAATACAGTTAAACAGAGACTGATTAAAGACCTAGATAATATTTTCTGTGTGAGCTGCACTTCCTGGCCCAGATCCATTTCATCTCCACGGTTGTTATCAAGATGCCTTAGTACATAGGGTTTGTAATTGCTTCCCTGATATAATTTGTGTTACCATCTTTGGCTTTGTGAATGCATCACTGCGGGGCAATGGTAGCACCAGTGAACCCAAGAGCCATCGGAAACAGATGCAATCATTAATTATGCAGGCAAATGTCCACCGTTTAGCCATATGATGGCCAGCCATTGGTATGTGTTTATCGTACTTATGGAGCAGTTTAGGGAGTTAGGGAGACGTTCACGCCAACATGTGTGCCAGATGGCAAACACCAAAGCACTAAAAAGGGATGTGAAAGTCTTATTTTTCCCAAGGATGAATGAGTAGGTTCCCTGGTTGAAGATATCACTGAGACAATGTCCTGTTGACACAGAAGCTTGGGTTTACTTATTGCCCCATTGCTTCCTTTAAATAAAAATTAATTTCGGATTTTTAAAAGCTGTTGTAAACTCATACTTCTTGCCACTCAACCACTCGATCATAAAATGAAGGGATCATCTAACTACCCTTCCGAGGTTGAATAATAATGAATTTAGTTTATCTGTGACCTTTATCCAACAATCGCTGAGAATGATTACATGAATGGACAGGTGTGGCTTGTCTTTTTCTCTATGGAACTCAAATGTGTATGTCCCTTGACTCTAGCTAGTGGCATCAATAACAGGTGTATCATGCTGATGAGAGAATTAAGCAAAGCTTAACGGGACATTCAGACGGTGATGAAGCACACAGACAGCTGTTGTGGACCGGATGCATAGGGTTTGTTAATGTGCTGAAAGGTTGGTGTGTGTGTGTGTGTGTGTGTGTGGGGGGGGATTGTTGTATTTGTCGGTTAAAATGACAGTGAATTTATTATGCATGTTTATGGCATTTGTACACAACTGCCCATCAAACAAGTTATATTACTACAAAGCTTTCTAACAAGCTTATCAATCTTTACGTGGTGGTTGAAAAGAAAGGACAAGAGAGGAGGGGAGCAGAGCAAAAGAAAGGAGAAGAATGGGATATAGGAGTGGTATACAAAGGAAATAAATGGAAAGGAGAGGTAAGGAAGAGTAAAAGACATGCAAGGTGGGGAGAGGAGGCTTTCCTGATATCTGCTATCAGTTTTTTGTTCAGAGACTGAGTAAATGAATTAGAGCAGCAATGATTAAAAGTGACGGAATGAAGAGCGGGAATCAGGATGTCTTTTTCTGGTTCATTGCTAGTCAAATATATTGTGTGGATTCATTCATGTTCAGATTCTCCTAACATCAAGACAATCCAAAGAATAAAACTCCTTTATGTTTCTTTGAAACGATTGTGCACAAGGAAAAAAAAACCTGAATCACCTTAGAGAAAAGTAGAGTGATTATGGGGGGCTAAAGTCAGAAACCTGTGCGTACAGGTGCATTTGAGCAGAGCTGTTGGCTCAATCAATAATTATCCATTCACAAATGATCAGAGTAAGTGACTCTGGAGGAAAATATAACCAGCTGAAAAAATAATTAATATTGCATGGCTGTCCCCTCACCTGCTCCCCTCCACTCAAGCATGAATTTGCAGGTCAAGTCGGAAGTTACTCAGAAAACATTTATTTTTCAGGAAATATTGATTGTGTACCAAAGCGTTTTTTTATCTACTAAGAAAAGATGTAACTATAGTTCAGGGCACACGGCACCTTACTGGACATCATTCAACAGCAACTTATATATTCATTTATTATTACTTGAAACAAAAACACATATTATGAAAGAAGGACTTATGATATACTTTACTCATGATATGAATCTACACACCAACCTGACACAATGTATTTCACACCTTCTGACAGTTCATTATTCACTGACTTGGAGTAAAACAGATTTATAGTTTCTAAAATAATAATAAAAAATCAGTCTCTAATCAAGTTAGCGTAAATATCCACTTGTCTGCTTTGACAGCTAACCTTGACAGATCTAGTTATGCTGCAGCGTGGTCCTCTTTGATCTCCATCTGAATGATAATAATAAAAGGCATTATAGCGCAGATGACCATGAAAACTGTCCATAAAACGGTGAGAGACATTTAATTCAAGTTCAGTTTTAAGGTGCAATTCTCCCATGTTGCATCATTTCACCTTGTAAAGGGGAGTTACAAACTGACATCTTGAAAGAAAGTAATGAGAACAGGTTTAGTCTTGTTTTACTCTGTTCATTGTATTCCTCAGAGAATAAGTACGGAGGTTGAGGAATACATTCTTGGGAAAATATAAGTACTCTTTCTAAAAATAGTATAAAATGTACTTATATCCCAAGGAGTAAACAGGATAATAGACCATCGCCCATTAAGAACCAAATCAAATTAAGCTACTCTGGTTATCCTCATGATGTCAACACAAGCATTACATTGAGATACCACAGAAAGAAGAGCGAAAATGAGTCATAAGCTACTGGAGATCTTATTTGAACCATGTCAACCTTGATGACTCATGAAGCATCAGTAAATGTCATCAGGCTGTGCTCCCTCGCACATGTACCAGTCTAACTTGACTTGAATAACATACCCCAGTTCTGGGAAAGACGGTTACCCTCTATGCAATAATCCATGATTAATCTCTTTACCTCCAATACTCCCTTATTTTAAAGGTACAGGATTTGCAAGAAAAAAAGAAGAGGACTAATATGGTTGGATAACCATTCCATGTATTAAATTCGTATCACCCAATTCATTTTGACTGAAGGGTTTTACCTTAGTCTTTAAAACAAACTGTGAGGCAATGGAAGACACAGGCTTACCTGACAGTGAAGTTAGTCAGCTCAGCAGAGCTGGCCATGAGTATGTAGAAGGTGGCGATATCAGTCTTCTTCAGTGGTTTGGAAGATGTCCGTATGACAACAGCATTGCCGAGCTTCAGCCGTGAAAGTGTAGCCATTCCTTTGGGCACCTGCAGAAGACGCACACTGCCAATCCTCTGCATGGCTGTGATAGGAACATACTCTGCCTGCTGCTGTGAGCCACCCCAACGACTTCCATCCACAGAATTACACTTCCCATTGACTCTGGGTTGCGCCTGGTAGTACAGCTCCACAGGGTTCCCAGTAGTCGGGTCCTGCCTCTCCCTGCTGGTGCCCTCTGACCCCGGAGCAAACCAACCAGGCGCAGGATTCAGCTCAGCCATGCAGGTTCCCCTCTCGCCTCCCATGGCACAGGAACCCCTGACCTCCTGAGTCTGCCAGAAAGCATACACTGTCACACACGGTAGCTCATCCACAGTTCCTTCTCCTCGGTCCCAGTCCCTACCAGCCACATAGAAAAGCACCCGCACTTTGGGCTTGGAGGAGAAAACCCGAGGCGTTAGCACGAAGGACTGTATTTTCCAGTTAAAGGTGAAGACCTCCGGAGCGTTGAAAAGCTGCACAGACTGGACTACATCTAGAGGCACAAGCTGCTCTGTGGACATCGTGCCGTAGCTGGCGTTGACGGCTGGCTGCCGACTGGATCTTAAGATGACAAAGGGCTGCGTGTGAGTCTGCATGCTGGAGTTCCTCATGAAGTCTTGCCCAGCTTCCTTTAGGAAGAGGAAGTCAGCATCTCGCACCTCGTAGTTGACAGGCAAGAAGACAGGCAAAGGCACTGGGCTCTTACTGTCGCTCAGCTCGGTATTGCTGAAATCTGTAAGATAAAAATAGAAAATCCCAGTAGGCATGTTAGAATCCATGCAAATATGTAACAGTGCCATGTGTATGAGCAACTAGAGTTCAACTTAAAAAACATTCAGAAAGATTTTAGATTTTATTTATTTTTTTCTACATTTGAGAATCAAATACTGTGAAAAATACCAACAATATTCCAGGAATCAAAAGTCAGTCAGGGCCAACTGATCCACTTAGTGGGGCATCAATGTATTAGACTAAAAGGCCTCTGAGCTTAACCTTAAATGCCTGTTACAGTACACATAGGTGATCTAATGTAAAGAGAAGCTTAAAAGAGTTTTACTTTCGGAAATTGGGATAAAGCAGCAGCTGAACTCTGTGACTTTGCAGATCTGTGACTCTATTGGTTTGAGGAGAGCTGAACCTTATACTCCACAGCTGATCATATTTGCTTTCAACCCTGTTTTTTACTTAGAAAAAACTGCAACAGCCTCCCAACAATACATCAAAAATAATATAACAGAATTTAATTGCAAACACTTTTAATTGTGTACCCAAATTTACATTTTAATATTGTAATGGGCAATGATAACGTGCACCACAATTTGCAAATGAATAAGACCCTGATAAGGAGACATTGTTTCCTCTGCATGTGCACCATAATTAACACTGTGCAGGTCAAAGTTGTTTTTTTTGGCATGACTATTAAATAGGTTTTCAAAGAGGGCTCAAATAAAACATAAGGTTTGGATAAAAAGACCCTGGATTAATATTTCTGAGCCCCTCCTCATCATTTCTGTGCAGTCCAATCAATCAACCAATCAAGTGAATTATATCCATTTAGGTCATCTTTGTATAAAATTTCATAAAAACATAATATATTATGAAATGAATTCTTTAATTCATATTTTTCTTTTAAAAGTATGTTCGCTATTCTTTCAATTCAGAAGCATGTCATTCTTTCATATTCCTTCCCCCCACTGCCCCAGTTTCACCTCTCATGGATGATCAGCTTTCTCTATATGAGGAGCAAAGGTGGGATCTGATACATCTGGCTCAAGGTTGAAATCTCCCATCAAAAACTGGGATTAAAATGGCTTTTCAGATTGTCAGAACAGCAGGCTGTGAATACCCAGCAGATCCCCCATAAAAAATGAATGGTGGAGCCTCACCATGTGAAGTAAAGGCGATGAGACCAGATTTTAATTTAAAAGTATTAAGCTGAGAGAAACACATCTGAAATTGTATCTGTGTAGTGGTCTGTTGGTTGTGTATTTATGTATTAGTTGCTTTTTGAATGACAGTATACCAGTATAATGATCATAAGGATTACTGGTTGACTGTTAAATACTGATCACCAGTGAAAAGGACGACCTTTTATACAAATGAGTAAAAAAATGTACTGCATAAATATTCTCTGAGCTGGTTTAAAAGCTTAATGGTAAGTGTTTGTCTCTGTGGACTCGAGCAGAGGTCACTCGGCCATCAAGTGTCCTCATTAAACGTCTATTTTGATAGAATTATGAAGATTATGGTAGCTGACCTGAGTCTGCTCTCTTTATCTGGTGGCTAATTGCCGTACTTGGTGAATTAAGGACAAAAACACTTGTGTTTACTTTGCAGTAAAAATGGATGAAGCTGCTAGCGTGGTGGAAAAACAGCATCAAAGACCAAAACAAATCATCATCCCACTGGTAAACCAAAGCTAACAATGTCTTACAAAATAGATAATGTCTTTAGACTTAAGCATTTGTGAAGTATTACGAAGTTCTCTGATAGAGTTGTATTTCCCTGAATTCTAAACTGTTATTTATCCAACAAGGAAGGCTTGAAGATTTTCTATGTCAATATCAGATGCCATGTGTCCATATGGTTGCTGGCATTTGACGGACGGGTCCCTCTATCATGGCCTCTTGTGCCTTTAATCCTCACTTATCCAAAGAGCCTGTCATGATGGTCTGACAGTTCACACAGCAATGACTACACTGCTTGCGTCAAAATCATGTCACCCAGCAGCCCTCGGAGGAAAACAACAGCATGTTTTGTTTTTTTTTCCTCCCTCTCTCTCTCTCTCCCTGACACACAGACAAGAGTGTCAGTCATGTTCTCTGAGTGGGCAACACACTGCATGAGGCAGGGACTGGAGCAGCAAACAGTACTGTCCTGGCTTGACAGATGTGTTGTTTTAATACCAGAGCTGGAGTGCATGTATCGCCATTGTGGCAACAAAGTACCTCACATGCAAGCTCATCCCTTTACAATTGGGTTTAATGGGTCATCTGTGCTCTCAGTTTTTTTTCACATGCTATTTATTTTCAGAAAGAGTAAAACAAGAGTAAATAGCACACATCTATTTGCAGGCACTGTTTGTAATGTGTCCTGGCAAAGTAAGAGATGCATCCGATGCCTCTGTCAATATTTTGGATGTGTATTAAGTGGCCGATGAAGCTGAACTTCTATGGTCCTATCATCCTGATGAGAGTCCTGCCCCCAGCCGATAAACATGAGAAGAAATCTGCCGCACCAGCTGGTACAGCCTCTCAAATCACTCTTTTTGAAAACCCTGAGCTTCTCTTGCTCCTTGGCTGAGTCAAAAAGCATCAGTGTTGCCATGCATATGCTACAGCTGCCTCTAAAAGACACCACTCAGACTGTTCCTTTTCAACGCCTTGCATTGTATCTTTATTTCATTTTTTCCCTCCACAGTATGTAGGTTAAGTGCTTTCTATGAGGGCAAAAAAACTGAGGAGCTCCTTTATGCCAGGGAACAAATCATATCTTTCAGTTCTGCCACATGTGTGAAGGAAATCAGTCCAATGAGGGCTTTAAATCCATAATGGATGTGGAATGTAAAGATGGTATTCATCTTTGGAAAGTGTTATGCGGTAGCTTAAATGTCTTCTGTTTACTGAAAAGTTTACTTAGGGGATGAAGACTTACAGATCCATTTAAAAGTAATGTTCCCCATCACCAGTTAAAAAAACCCACTGTTGTCTCTAATGAGATACATTTTGCTCTACAGTTTGTCTCAAGGCTCTATATTAAAATATGTTTAAAGACATGTCAGCTAACTTCTTTTCAGCATTTCCCAAATTGTAATAAATCTATGAATTATTCTATTAAAATGCGGCGCAAACATTGTGAATTCTAATGTGCTGTAATGACGTTCACCATATGTGCAAAACAGATTGCAGAAGGACAGTCGGCTCCCAAAAGTATCACTGAGGACAACAATGGATGTCTTCATTTTAATCAGTAATTGAGATAGTCTTGTGTCTCTATTTATAGGTCACACATCAAGCAATATGGTGATGATGAACACTTGAACACTTTTGAGCCAAGATGCTCATAACGGTCATTAAGCGCCTGAAGCAGATCATATTTTCTGTCTTACAAATGATGTTAGCACTATGTGTTTTTCTCTTTTGACTTGCTGACCTTTCCAATACATTTATCTTTAATGAGCACCAAAACAATGTGATAAATGTTTGTATAGGTTAAATACAGAGATGTTTTGGTATTTTTTGAGACATTAAGGCCTTTGGCAATAACCTTTGGAGGTAAACAGTGGCTCAGATACGCTCGAGGAATTTCCTAAAAGTTGCAAAAAGTTCAGGTATTTCTCAACATTGTGGTCAATTATTATAGGGCCTCCAGAAAGTTATGAACGATGTGATCCAAGAAAGGACTGGAAGACATACTTGTTTGTGATACAAAGTAGTGTCTGCTACAGGAACCTAAGCGGAGTATAGCTGTCCCAATTAAAAGGTAAGCTACAAAGGTTTGAGTTTGTTTACCTATTCGGTACATACTGTATGTCTGGGTTGTTACAATGAGCCATTTGCAAGTTGTTCAAAACTTTTCAGTGGAAGTTTATTAATGTTCTCTGGTCAAGACTCCCTAGCTGATTTGTTGTTGTGCCATTTAGTTCATGTCATGATGTTGAATTATGGGCTGTCAGTGGAGTGCAGAACCAATTCACTTGCCAATGTAAAAGTTCCTTGTCAGTCAAATCTCATGGTCGAGTCAAAGTGCTCTTGGGAGCATTATAGTGCTTTATACTAACATACAAATAGGATGTTCTGATCATGCAGCATGTAATGCCCGAGGGGCTGGGTAGAGTGAGGGTAGGAGAAGATGGGCAGAAAGGGGGAGAGAGAGGAAGGCTTAAGCTTTTGCTGTGATTGGTAGGGATTGCTATATCCAATGAGACTCTTAAAGCTCCTTTTTTAAAAAAAAATCAGTTTTATCACATTTTCTCAGTTTTTGTCATCCTTTTATCCACATAAATCAGCAAGCCTGCATTCCCTGGAAATAGCAATCTACAAGGCAGTTATGGGCTGTACAGTAAATGCCTTTATGATGTTCTTTTTTTCTTCATTATCAAAGTTGGAATTTCAGATATTCTGCTTCTTGTTTGCTACGTGAACATTTTCTAGCACACAACCATTTGTGAAAAGCAATACCTCCCAAAAAAAGTAAAGTGCTAAGGCATGGCTTGAGTTGTAATTTAAACCCCTGAAGGATTTTACTCCGATTTCTCCTACATGTGTAATACCCCCAGTCACTGCTGTCACACCCCTTTGCCTTAAAACATCAATGCTCATTGTTGTCTCACTGGATCGCTTTATCCCTGTGAAGTGCAATGTAAGTTTGTGGCACAAATGAGGGCATTTATATATTATTTAGACTAAAAGAGAAGGTTGTTTCACTGCTGACATGGCATTGCTCAGAGAAGGCCAACCCCCATCAGTAACAAGTGCACAAGAAGGACAGTTCTCTTTAATAGATCATTAGTTTTCAGTTGTTACCATTGAATGCAGTGTTGAAACAGTATGAAACAGTTAAGCTTGAGGGTAATTAATTGCGCTTTGCCAGAAGCTGAATTGTTTGTTTTTTTTGTCTCTTGTGCAGTTTAGATTTTAATACACCAATACACGCAATCAATTACTTCCAGGTTACTTACCTTGTGTGAGAACAGCTGTAATTGTTGCAATGACAATATGTAAGATCCTCCAGCTCTGGTGGTAAAAGCTCATTTTGGCACCCGGCGCTGCTCGCTGTTACAGGCAAGTTCCCAGTGTCCGTGGTTTGGTGTTGTTTTAGCAGAGCACGTAGCGGATCGTTTCATCCATTCCTGCAGTTCGAACACTTAACATTATCACACCTGTGTGAGTATAAATTGTAGTGTAGTCCGTGCTGAAGGTGACATGAAGATCTGTTCATCGGCTGGTCTCCGTTTGTGCGTAAAAGTTGTGCGTAACGAGATCTCTCTCCTGAATACTTTTTGCCCGGTCAAAAGAGTCTTGAGCTGAAGCTGTGTCACGGGGAATGTTTCGGTGCGATCAATAGTATGCCTCTAAGCGAATTATCTTAACAAATCCTCCAGCTTGAGTCGGTCTCCCAGTCTGCCACCGCGGCTGGGTCTCTGCGGTGTTAAACGGCTGTTAACAGATCACTGACTGTCTTGTGCGCAATCCTCAGGGCACTAAACTCATCATCTGTCACTGTTCATCCGCTCAGGAAGCCACGTCCAATACGCAGCTGGTAGGATTAACCCTGCGTTGGTTTGAGTGAAGAAATGATCAACGAGACATACTGTATTTAGTGTCTTCTGATTTTGTATCACTGTTAAACTTGGAATTCACTGTATGCTGACGTTAAGTTTACAGTATATAAATATATTATGTAGAGCCATGGTGGAGTAAACATGATGATCTTTATTGTATATTGCACTTGGAAGCATGGATGTAGCATTCTCCATCGTTTTGGTGTGAAGTTGAAAAAGATGTAACTGTTCAATGAAACAAATGCAGACCTTATTAGAATATTACATTTTAGGTAAAAATAAAATCAATAGATATTTCGTAATTGTTTAAAATAACATATTTTTGTTTTACCCTGTGTTATGATTGTTCTCCTATAATTGTTGTCTGAAATACTGTATATACTGAAAATACTAGAATGCTGCAAGAGCCATTTGGAAAGGTGATTAGCATCCTTATAATTTCCATAATACATATCAGCACTCATTTGATGTATTGGTTTATTTTGAATGACACAGAAACATTGATGTTTTTTCTTTATATAGAACGAGCTAGGAAGTTGCAACCTTGTCTGCATGTACAAGTAAGACACTTTTATTTAACCAGGGCAAACCACATGGTTGCATCAGACTTACCTCATTATGAAAATCATTCAAAATGTAGAGATGGCAGGCATGACTACTTTGAATGAATCTTTTTTTCCAATTGCCTTTGACAAAATAGACCCGCTCTAAGTCAAGTGATGTTTAGATTATAATTATTACTGAATGTTTAAGAGCATCAGGTGGATTTTAGTGCCCTCTGATGGTTAAGAGGAGTCTCTATGTCAGGAAAGTAAAGGTTAATGACTGACTATTGCTTGCATCCCAGTTGCATCAGATATTGGAGATTTTAACACATTTTTGTTAACAGAGAAACTAATAGATAACAGATATTTATGTATTTATGCACACAGTATTCTTATGTAGGTGCAGGGTGGAAGAGATACTAACACTCGTCACATTATTTTGCATGTTTCAGGAACAGGGAGCAGGATGAATAACTGCTATCCATTAAAAACAGAACACAAGCATTAATATGCACAACTCAGTGTTGTACTTTGTGCACATACTCACGCCAACAAAAGTTACTTGTTTGCGGACTTGTAGTGGTAAATGTAATGGGGATTTATTGACTAATAAGGAGGATTATCCAACATATCAACCCACAAGAGTGTGTGACCAAACTTCACAGTATCTGGAGACAGGAGGAAGTTGCCACAAGCTACTGCTGTGAGTTTATTCAAGCTCCTCCCTGACACTGCAGCACTGTGATAAGCAGCAGCAGCATCTGTGTGTTGGGTTGCTCCAGTTTGCTTTGTAGTGCTGCTGTAGGATGATTTAGATCCTTTCCTATTTACCTGCCCCTCACGCAGAGAATCAGCAACTGCACTGTGTCTTAGGAAAAACCTGAGAAGATTAACACACCCCTTACAGAGCTGAAGTTGTAGTAGCAGTAGAAATACACCCCAAGTGTTGCATTCATACTCATAAACAGTGACTGCAGAAACAGGACATGAATACTTTTTGTACATGCATATAAAGGCATATATTTCTTGTATTTCATCATGCCATATTAGCTGAAGGTAATCAGAACCAAATGTTTTCCCTGCTATGCAAATTAAATAGTTTTGACGTGAAACATTGGCAGCTGAATGCTTGAGTAATCTCCCAACACAATCTTCATTAAAATAGCAGAGGCATGCTCTTGCAAGGAAACAGCTTGTTTAGTCACCTGATGTAGTGCATATGGAGAATTACTTGTCAGAAGCGTCACACATTTACCCATCATTTTACATGACATTCAGCTTTTTTTTAAAAGAAATCTGAATTTTGACCTTCCAGCTACTCTCGATTAGAATAATCCACAATTGCTCGCGAATGCAGGAGAACATATGGTGAAACCTGTCAAGAATATCTTATGAACACTTAAAGGATGGAGAAACAACACAGGCCTCCGGATATGCAAGTTAGGATGGTGACATAGATGGATGTCAAAGCAGAGATGTGCTAGAGTGGGGAGAGTGGTCATAAACTGGTGATAGATGTGGTTGCCACAAGGAAGCGAATGTGTTTTCAATGTACATCATCCTTCTGTTTGACAGATAGTGGTTGTGCTGAGGTGCATTTAGCCACACACTCCATTCTAATGTTCCATTCTCATTTTCATTGCAAACTCAGAAAGTGAGTGCCCTGATATTTACATATCTTAAAAACAACATTGTTTCCAATCATTATAGGTTAAACATATGGTGTCCAAGGTGGAGTATGTTTGTGTGTTATTGTGTATATTGGGCTTATTTGCAAGCTCCTGTATATGCTATTTGTATTCTACTTAATAAGAAAAAGAATCGTAGATGTTGGTCATCTTTTAATAAATTAGTTTACTGAGAGGGTCGATACCACTCCCATATTTAAGAAACTAATGTCATATTTGAGAGTGGTATCAATCTTATTACCTAACTCTTGGCAAGAGGGAACATTCAGCACTTTTTTCCAAAATACGAACTTTTTCTTTTAATAAAATTATTACATAATAGATAATGAAATGTAATAAAATTATAAAAACGTTTTTCTCCGTGACTAAAAAACAAGCTTGAAAGACAAATCGCATTTGTATTCAAACACCAGTTTAAAACACATTGTCTGGCAACCCTTACATTTTTGGATAAAATATATCAGATGGTTTATTTGCACCTATAATATAAAATGTTTCATTATAAACACTGTACATAAGGGTCCTTGTCAAAAAGACCTGCTTTTTTACAATGTTTCACTGTAATTGACTTTAGCACTGCTGAAAAAGATTAATCCCATAGTAGAACAACACTGACAATGTTAAAAATACACACAGCCAGAGATTGCTGTGTGCTGCAAATTGAGTCTCAGATACATTTTGACAGTGTGGATACTTTTTTACTTTCCTAAATTGAGAGTTATTTCAAGTTAATAGGAGTTGACATTTCTCACCAGATAAATCAACACCTCTGCAAATATGGCTCAATATTCAAATACAGCTGAAGGTGTTTAATGAAACTAAATAACCCTGGCATCTTGATGATTTTGAGCACTCATTATTCCGAATTTAGAGTAGGGGTCTTGTACTTCTCTGCAGGTAAATACCCAGAATAATAAGCCTCGTAGATTCTGTAACACAGACTTGTCTTAATAAAGCGACAAGTGCATCAAAGTAGAAACAAAGTGTCCAAAGGAAAATCAGGGAGCGGTGTGTTGTTTCTAGATAGTGGTGGTTAAAACCGACAGTAACAAACTTCATGCCATAATAAAGATGTAATGCCAACAAGTACACAAACAGTTAAGTCTTATAATACATACTGACGCTTATGATCAAACAGTATTCTTAAAACCAAGTCAATACACCCCATGCATTTACAGCTTGCGATCCTCCCACCTGCCTGTAGCCCAGTCTACATTCCTCAAACAATAAATCATGAAAGTGGGTACATTGTTCAAACTCTAATGAATAACATTCTGTCAATTTATAGTACAACAGCCACTTTACCAATATATTCCACAACAGATAAAACGACAAAAGATCATATATATCCTTGATATGCCGAGAGTTTCTATATGACACATAAAATTGTTTCTGTGTCTTTTAACGGGAGGGAGCCTGCTAGTATTTTTCATATTACATGCCTGTACAGCATCTACTGCACTCCCTGCCTTGCTGCTCTCCAAAAATTAATTGCCAGTTTGTAAAACTTGAAAGGTACAAAGGCGAAACCTGGGCAAGCACAAGCTCAAATGGCTGAATTCAGGCAAGAGCCAGACGTCTCTTTTTTTCACTGGGTTTTAGAGTCATACAGATTAGCTTGATCAGAAAGAGATAGACGAAAACATCCATAGACTTGGACTTACAGGTGAAACTGATATGAATGGTCTGTGTTAGATAATGTGCAGTCACATCATTTAATGTAGTGCTATAGCTAAACATGGATGAAAGTTCTACCAAACGCTCTTGTGAGTGAAAATAGTGATGCTTAAAACAGCATATACTACACTTTTTTATTTGAGCAACATATTAGTTTTTTCCAAACTCTTGAGCAATAAAATGCTCTCTGCTGCTCTTTAATCCAGCCCAAACTATGCCATGAGAAACAGCTCTGAATGTTTGGATTGAATACCCCCAAGCAGCCAAAGAAGAGTTTGTTCAGCCTAATCTCCACTGTGTGATGTGTGACTTCTTCCCCTGCTGTCGTTCTCATGTAATCTGCTGTTTGTGCCGTTTTAAGTCTGGGGAAGTAGCGAGGGGTTGAAGCGGGAGACTACATGATGGGAACTGTCATCTCTGTCCGATCGATGGGTGCTGCCAGTATCCTGCTAATCCCCAGAGTAATCCCAACACCACAACAGAGAAATCAGACACACCAAGACAGGCAGAACCTCTACACAGCCAATACATACTCTGCTGTACACACACCATCAAACACACACACTGTTAACACAGCGATGGAAGCCACTTAAGAAGAAAATTGTCTCTCACACTTGATTGACGACAGAATTGATTTTTACATGTCTCACCAAATAACTAAAATGCATGAAGCAACTGAGGATTGTTTGCATTTTCAGTTAAATTGAGTCATTTCTCCTAAACCTCAAATAACCCTGACCTGAGCATGCACTCTGGGATGTGCGTAATTGAGATTTGTGGCACGTGCCAGTGTTGTCATGTTTATATAAGACTTCTCGAGCAATACAAGGGGAGATCTGACATTAATACTGTTACTTCATAAATGATGTCTCCAATTCAAAGTAAAAGGGGAAATGTCCTAACTTTAGAAGTCATCATACTTTCACAGTAAGTTTACATTCTGTATTTTCCGCTGAAAAGATGTTTATGTCAAAGCGTAGGCTTGTGAGGCTCATTGAGCCGAGGAAAAATGGAGTCTCCTGCCTGTGTCGTCTCACAGCTGCCTGGAAGAGCAGAAACCAGAGGGATTCTAAGTGGGTGAAAACCAGATGTTTGGTTGCTCCTTCTTATTACTCTACAATACAAACGTTTTGCATATTTTCTTTTTTGCCCAATGAGAAAGCTTGGAAATATCTGAGAGACACATACTGGAGGCTGCCGTCTTGATAATTATCAAAGAAATATATAAACAAAAGTGCCATAAAACAAGAACAAGATGTCGACATCCAAAGAGTTTTTCCTTTTAACGCAGAAAGAACAAAAGAATACACTTAAGGCAATAACCAAACACTTAGTTTGTCTCCTACCAAGATCGTCTGTTAAGCACAGGTTCCTCATGTTTTAACAATCAACTCATTAAATACAAGTTGAGTTATCTTAAGGAGCTTACAGGGGGAATGAAATCAGTGATGCAGTATTCAGGCCACAATTAAGCAACGATATCTCATGGAAGATTTATTATGATCCCTCCTTCTATCACATTCATCTATCATTTATTCCTACTTTTTCTGTATGCATGGAAATTTAGTCTACTGATTGTTCGTTCCGTACTTGGATTACACTGAAATAGCTCAACTAGTGGGGAACTGTACGGGCCTTAAAGGTATTCAGAGAAAACCCTGGAACGCTCAGATAGAAAAATAAATAAATAAAATTAATTATATAAATACAATTTAAATAAAGAGAATAAATGAGAATCGTATTTGTGTTGTTGATCTGTAATATTACAAAGCAAGTAAAGGCAAGGCAAGTTTATTTATATAGCACCTTTCAGCACACGGCAATTCAAAGTGCTTTTCAAAATAAACAACATTGAAAAGCAAATGCAGCAGGAACCAATTATAAATGGCATTTAAAAACAGGCATTAAAAATTGGTATAAAATACATGAATAAAAACTCAATCAAAAGCAGCAGTAAAAAGATACGTTTTCAGTCTGGTTTTAAAATATTAAGAGTTGTAGCCGACCTGCAGGATTCTGGGAGTTTATTCCAGATAGTGGGGGCATAAAATCTAAATGCTGCTTCTCCTTGTTTAGTTTTGAATCTTGGAACAGAAAGCAGACACATCCCATGTGATGCTTTAAAAACCAGCAGCAGTATTTTAAAATGAATTCTTTGACTGACAGGAAGCCAGTGTTAAGACCTCAGAACTGGACTGATGTGACCCACTCTCTTAGTGTTAGTGAGGACTCGAGCAGGAGGGTCTGAATAAGCTGCAGCTTTCTGATAGATTTTTTAGTGAGATCTGTGAAGACACCGTTACAGTAGTCCAGTCTACTGAAAATAAAAGCATGGACTAGTTTTTCCAAATCCTGCTGTGTCATTAGTCTTTTAATCTTAGGTATGTTCTTCAGGTGATAGTAGGCTGAATTAAGATTGTTGTAATGTGACTGTTGAAGTTCAGGTCCGAGTCCATAACTACACTTAGATTCCTTTCTTTATTTGTTGTTTTGAGTATTGCCGACTGAAGCTCTGCGCTGACTTTTATTCTTTCCTCCTTAGATCCAAAAACCATAACCTCTGTTTTGTCTTTGTTAAATTGGAGAAAGTTCTTGTTATTGACTTGCTCAACGCATTTAATCAGTGTCTTAATTGGAGCATAGTCTCCTGGTGAAATTGTTATATACATTTGAGTGTCATCTGCATAGCTGTGGTAACTTATTTCGTAGTTTTTTCATTATCTAAGCCAGTGGTAGCATGTAGATATTAAAAAGCATAGGTCCTAAGATGGAGCCTTGGGGAACCCCACATGTTATATTTGTGAGCTCTGATGTGTAGTTGCCTATAGAGACAACATTTTTACTGTGCTTTAAGTAGGATTCAAACCATTGTAGAACTGTCGCCGAAACTCCCATCCAGTTTTCTAGACAGTCTAGCAATATGTTGTGGTCAACAGTGTCTAATGCAGCGCTGAGATCCAATAATACACACACCGAGATTCTGCCACTGTCTGGATGTCATTGAAGACTTTAACAAGAGCAGTCTCAGTGCTGTGGTGTGGTCGAACAAATCGAAACAATTATTGAAAAGCATAAAATGACTCAGTGTTACGTTGAGTTGTCTACAGAAGGTCCAGTTGTGATAGACACGGTTTGCCACTGAGCTCAAACAATATTGAACGGATTGCCACAAAACTAGTAACACATGTATGTTCTATTTAGGTTGAATTATCATCACTTTGCTAATCCCCAGACTAGCATCACAATCAGGTCAAAATGTTTCAGCTTTATGTCTATGTATACCTGTAAAAGGAATCACATTCTCATAAGCCTCAGCTGTACTTGCATTTACTAAATTCAGCATGTTAGTATTGTCATTGTGAACATGTTAGTATGCTGGCATTAGCATTTAGCTCTACATTGCCATACATATATGTTACAGCTTTTGCTAGCACTCTCAGTTTTTGTATCCAAATGACCAAAAATAGGTTTTTCATTGTATTTGTTTTATTGAAATATCTCTCTGTCTTTCCTCTATGTTTCCGCTACTTGTTGAAACTGTGATAAGGTTAAGTGTTGAAATGGATAATAGACGACAGGGCTTGTGTTTTATGACAGCATCACTGGCTCCAAGACAGCTATAGTGGATTAAATCTCTACCACAATACAGTTTGTGTGACAGCTGTAGAGGTCAGACAAGGAGACTAGACAGACTCTTATTTCAGCTGCTGGCACGCAAAGAGGACTTGACCAAAATTTAATATGTTTGCTAAAAGGACATGTAGATACTCAGTATGAGGAGGTTGTTTGCTATGCAGCTTAACAGTAAAAGAGATCCAAGAATAGATGATAAACTGATGTCTAGCCTTGTCTGTAATCAGACAAGCGTACTAAAGGGCAAAGATGGCAGGTGATTTAAGTACAAGGACAGTTAAGTACAATGCAGGCAGGCAGCTAAGTTATCAATCCACTTTAAAGGTGGCCCATAAATGCTACCCAAAGGACCTAAGATGCTGATGAGGTTGATGGAGGGGTCAGAGTGAGTGAATTGCAACACCCCATTGGTTGGACATTAAGGTCACGAGGTGGACCTTGGTAGAATCAGATTGTCAAGGATGAGAGGTGCCTGTGGCAACGTTCAATAAAACATGAGAGCAATCTTCTCACCAGGAGTAAAAGTGCTCAGCAGTTCAACTCCAGGCAGCCCAAACAGATTTCCCCTGTGAGCCAAAAGCACAGCAGCCGCTCATTCACCACAACTAGCATTCCAGGATGCCATCAAATCGACAGCCGTTACCAGAAATAGTGTTGAAAATTGGTCAAACTATCACAGTATCTGACCTCTGACAAAGCTTATCTTGCACAAGAAAACGTATGGAGCTGAAATGATAGTGTCTGTCTGCTTCAGCTCCTCTTTCTGCCTCATTAGTTGCTGATATTGGATAGGTTATCTCAGCTTACAGCACATCTTAAGGTTGCAGCCAGTCACCTTATCCTGAAAACGCTGCAGCTGAAAGGTTACATTTTTGTGAAAATATCACACCTGAGTCTCCTTTTGAATATGATGATTAAATTTGTGCCCACTGCTTCCCCTATATGTCTCCTGTGTAGCATTGATGGTATGTCAATGATGGCTACATCCTGAGTTTGTTCCATAGCTGAAGGCTGCCTGCTACAGGGCATGAAATGAGGAGACAGATGATAAGCTCCTCCCTCACGCTCTGGGGAGCACAGTCAGCCATGATGGAATGAATCATGACGGTCAGGAATCTCAGAGCCAGATAAGTATGTATACACTGACACCACACGATGCATTGACAAGCACAATATGGACAGCCCATTCGGACATGGCCCCTGGACTCCTGGATGTAAGAAATTCCTGAGATCTAATTATATATTAAACCTGTGCGGTGTGGTTGTAAATCAACGTATGCTGTCATTTTTTGGGCACTATACCATGACTAACACTACAATAAAGAAAGTGCATGTATGTGTTTCAGTTTGATTCATGATAAATTCCCGCATACAAACCAAAACAGCAGGGGTAAAGCAGTAAGTAGAGATTGTAAACATTAAACTTCCAATACTCCCCTTCAGCATTCTTTAAGCCTCTCTGAAAGACCAGAGGGGCTCCACATCTTAAGCCCAATTTCCCCTTTCACTGATAGAGTGCTGGGTTCCAGGAATTACCCGGCAAACTCCGATGAGGTTCCGAAAATTAGCAGGGAGTATTCTCATTTAAAAGTCAGTCTTTTTTCATCTCCAGAGAGTGGTTTAGGGAAAGGCCAATGAGTTGATGTCAGAGCTCAACTTTAATTTATGTATATTTCTTTTCCTGCAAGCTCACAACAGCATGACATGCAGGCTGAGCAGTTAGCCAGCCATGTTATTAGATTTTCTTTTTTTCTCACAGGGGTGGGTGGTGTGTACTTGAGAGGTTTTAAGGCAGGCAACATGTCAATCTCATGTCAAACCAGGTGATTGGACAGTTACACTTTGTATGTAATGAGGTTATGTGATAGAAGTGATCAGGTGAAATGTGTCTAAATATTCAATTAGGCAGCGGTGCAGGAGTGCCGTTTTGCTGCCATCTAGTGCTTCAAGGCCACGCCTCGCTGTTTGTTTTACTTGCAATAGGATGTAAAATAAATTCAGCTCTGGACTGCATGCATTTTCTTTTCATTTATCTCCTGTGAAGTGTGAGTGTGAGTGTGTGTGTGAGTGTGTGTGTGTGTGTGTGTGTGTGTGTGTGTGTGTGTGTGTGTGTGTGTGTGTGTGTGTGTGTGTGTGTGTGTGTGTGTGTGTGTGTGTGTGTGTGTGTGTGTGTGTGTGTGTGTGTATGTGTGTGTGTGTGTGAGATGCTCTGAATAAAAGTGTGTACTGAGACACTTTCATTCAGAGCATCTTACAGTGCACATGTCTCCCGTAAGGGTTGTGACTGTCAATTATGAAATTCACCCACATTACCAACGATAAATATATTACACAAACAGAATTCTAACCAACCATAAATATTGTTTCGGGCTTTTTGAGATACCATGCTTTTGTCACATCCCAACATGATTGATATTACAATTTTAGTCAACTTTGGAACTACTTTCTCCTAAAGAAATAGTCCTTATCGAGACATTCCACAGTTTGTTCTGTGATTTAATAGCGCATTACTGCGGTTTTGCTGTAGCATTCAAGTGTGTATTATTTCATGCTTTATATTTTCATAATTTTAATCTCTTGAGATCTCACTTAACAAACCAATGTAAACAGGTCATTAATGATCATGGATGTAGAAGTAGAATTAGCTATACTAGTCCTGTATCACCCCTACAGTAGCACATTCTTTGGTCTTTTCAGGCGATACAGATGTCACCTCAAGTTTTGTTATTGCTGTGCTGTCCTCCACATGCTGCTGTTGTACTGTGGCTCTGCCTGTGATTGACTGTGTATGCAGCAGTATGAGCCATGCAGGACAGAGCCACTTATCACTCCAGGAGCAATGGATGACCCAGGAACAGAGATGCAGCCTGGACCGCACACTGTGTCATCTGTCAGCCGGCTGCGTAGGTGAACCAGAGGATGAGAGGAGATGAGCAAAACTGAGATTTAGTGCCCGGCCTTCCTCACATTATCTCCCCTCACACAATTGCTCATGTTGTGAAAGTTCCGGGAGCTAAGAGCCACTGGAACAGATTTTACATCCACAGGTATAAAGGGTGAGGTGAAGGATGAGGGGTGGCATGCAACACTGTTGTGGATGTATTTCTAATCAGAATTAAATGAAGAATATCTTTATTCATCAAGTACAATGAGTGTCTGGGACTTTGTCTTGTCAGCACGGATGCAAGGTAATATCGACAACTCTGCACAAGTGCCAGCTGGACAAATCTCAGTGCATTTATTCTCATTCAAGGAGAGGGGGATACAGTGATTACAAAACTTGCACTTAACGTTTAGCTTTAACCCCTTAGATCAGTTTCTGCCGCAGATGGTTATTACAGCTGTAGTTGGCTCAATGGATGATCTGAGGGGATTAAAGAATGCATTGAACAATTACATTCCTTTATCCCACATCTGCATTAAAATAAATGTACACATGATAACAGACTCAGCTAAAACCTGAAATCATTCATTAAAAATGCTCTTTCCATAATTGTTTGCATGTGCAGTATATCTGTTCAATGCCGTGTGTGAGGTAGTAAGCCATGCAACCAGACACAGTTTACCATGCAAGGAAGAGCACAGGGAGGGATGGTGCATTCAGTGGAGCTGACAGGTACCTACCTCTGATTCAATGTGATTTATTTCCACACAGAGCTCGGACGTGGCCAGTGCATCGGCAGGTCAATTTGGTTTGGGTAGAAAAGACTTGTGTGATTGATAGAGTGGGGGCCAGCCATGTTCTCTACGCTCGGCTCCCCCTCCATCAGGGCCCTTGCTATGGCCGATTAATCCTCCGCACACAGAGCAGAAGCTCTGCCAGGGATTTTGTGTGTGTGTGTGTGTGTGTGTGTGTGTGTGTGTGTGTGTGTGTGTGTGTGTGTGTGTGTGTGTGTGTGTGTGTGTGTGTGTGTGTGTGTGTGTGTGTGTGTGTGTGTGTTTGGGTAAGCCTCAATCTCTGACCTAAGACTGCCTCCTCCTGGAAGCTGTCGTCTGGTTCATGTTGGCTTGAGTGCATTTTCAATACATAAAGCCACAATTCTGAAGCCTTACCTGAACTCTATGCCTGCTCAAGTAACAAAAACCCTTAGAAGATATGGTTGATCATAACTTTGTTTTCGCCACTAGATGGCAATATCAGCTAAATTGTATTTAGTTGTTTAATTTCATTACAGTAAAACAGATTAGCCGAATCATGCTCTATCTTAAATGATTTGTATGTAAACCCTGGATGACAACATTAAAGAAAAACCTCACCACTATGTCAAATTGTACCCCCAACCTTTGTATTACAACTACTCCTACAGCCCCTCAAATGAACTCATTTAATGTTTTAATTAAAAATGATTTTATACGGGAAATTAAAACAATTAAGAATAAAGGAGGAGGTTTAATAGTGGTTACAAGTTACAATTTTTTTTTATAATTCCTCTGAATCTGCCTTCACAAGACTACTCCATAGTCAAATAAAGAAGAGCAAAGACTTGCTGACACACCATACTGCTCACAACTTCACAGCCAGCCTGCTCCCTGTTGTTCACTTCAATCCCACTCTCCTGGTGCTTTCTCTCAGTGCTCACCCTGTGGCTTACTGTGTTGGTAGGAATTGGATGAGGCCCCTCGCATCTTCAAGGCTCGGTGTGGTCAAAGTAATGCCTGACGCCCCACTGACCCAGCCCACCTCTGAGTATCAATCCAAGGCCTCCCTTTTTGCCTAAAACCCCCTGAAGGGTTTTTATCCCTTTATCCAAGCATGGGATCAGAATTTCAGATCAGGATTAGGGTCAGTGTCAAGATCAGTTGTGTATCAGTGAACTATTGAAGCATATCTTTGCATCTCTCTTTCTCTTCTCCGGCTTTGATGGTCCACCAAAAGACGCTTTAGCTTGTGTTCTTCTTCTCCTCTCTCCTGGAGATGAGTGACATATCAGAGATAGCCTTCAACTAATCCTATCCTTTATGCTCTGTGAAAGTAAGTTGCGAGCCTGTAGTCCTTTTGCACTTATTTGTTGTCGTTTGAAATCATACTTAATGTCATGCTCGAAGTCAGATGGGAGCTCTTTGCCTTTGTAAATTTCAATCAGCCAGTGATCTCCCCCTCAGGACCAGAAGAAACTTAAACATCAATGTGAAACAATAATTCTTCCAGTAAAACTGTTAGTTGTTGTTGGAGTTGCTCCAGGAAATGGTTGATGAATGCACTGGCGCAGTGCCCTTCAAGCCTGCATTGTTTTTGGTTGGTGAGTTTTGAAGCCTCCCACATTGCTGTCGTTATACAAGTTTCAATTTTAGACATAAAGCCATGATGCATTGCTCAAATTAAACTTTCTCTAGTATCTATCTCTGTTGCATCCATAACAACCACTTCACAAGCTGGTTAAACACTTTTCTGCTGAAGATCAGACTTTATGAGGTTCTGCTTGTTGTCACATTGTGAAATTACAAGTGTTTTCTAATTTGTCCAGCAGGTGGTAGTGGAGAGCTAGTGTTACCATAGACAGGTGCTCAAAAGAAGTTTGAGGTGTGTGTGTGTGTGTGTGTGTGTGTGTGTGTGTGTGTGTGTGTGTGTGTGTGTGTGTGTGTGTGTGTGTGTGTGTGTGTGTGTGTGTGTGTGTGTGTGTGTGTGTGTGTGTGTGTGTGTGGAAGGGGGAACTATCCCCAGAGCTTTACCTGACCTCCCATTCCCCTCTGCTGCACACACCTTGTCAGCAGGTTGGGCCTTATCTCTCCCCGACTGAACTGAGCCATTGAGTGCACACTTGACCTTGTCATTATCTTGTACCTGGGCTTTGTTTCCACTCTCCTTTCTCCCTTTTGTGTGTTTCCTGACTTTCCCTTTCCACACTATTTAAACAAAGATAAGAACAGAGTCTATTTACATCCCCCCTCATCACACACACACTCACACGCCCTCTCTTCTCTCTTACTCTCTCCTTTGTTTATGAAAGAAGCCTTGTGTTTATTACAAAGAGAGACCCTGACCATGACCTTCCATGGTGCTTTGAGGTATACTAGTCAACACCACAAAGTCTTCCTTTTCTCATTTACAATATGGAGGAAGGATCATACTTTTTCTCATCCTGAGTACAAAGCATTTTTTCTTTTTGTATATGGATGCTCTTCTTGTTATACATAATACAAATAACAAAATAAATTCAATGATAAAGAAAAGCAGGAAGAGGAAGATCACTGAGGCCTTTAATCTCACCAATTATGTGCAGCATTAAGCATAAAGACGTTTGAAGATCACTGTGAAACAGTCGTGAGAGTGAAAAGAATGTAATGTGCACAGCCAGGTACAGTTTATTCACAGGTCTATCTCCATATCCCATGTCCTTTGAGTCCATCGAGGAATTAAAGCTTATTGCTTATTTCCAAAAGTTAGATGAGAAATATGACGCTCTCAAATTTGTCTATCAAATATGAAGCTGCAGCAAGGAAACTGTTAGCTTAGCTTATAATAAAGACAATAGTTATTGCATCTTAATTACAAAACCTTAGCATTAGCTCACTTTTAGCTAACCTGGCTCTGCGCTCAGGTAGACTAGTTGTTTACTCACTGTTGAGCTAACTGTCTGCTGGTTGAAGCCTGATATTGAACAACCAGATATGAGAGTGCCTATGATTTTCTCATCAAACTATTAGTAAGGAAGCTTATAGGCATAGGGTAAGTGTTTTTCTAAAATGTCAAACTATTCATTTAACATTAGCCTAGCTACTCTAGCAGGTTTGCTCTGTAGGCAACATGGTTATTGATATTAGGGCAGTGATTATTAAAAAATGAACGGTATGCTGCAGTTCATATAAGCCTACATTTAAGATATGCATATGTAATATATTGTATGTGTCTGTGTGTATATTAGACGCATTTTGTCCTGATAGCCGGTATGTTACAATATCAAATCAACAGGATGATGATGACTGAATTGCATTGTAGTTGACAGTCTTGTAGTTCAGTGAACTATTATGTTGTGCACTAGTTTGATATTGCTCAAATGTCAGTTCATCAACATATTTACTCGGACATTGAATTCATAAAGTTAAAGATGATGGTGTTTAGGAGCACGGAATGAATGAAGTCGAGTCTCAAACTTGATTTTGGAATTACAATAGGCATATGCTTCCCATAGAGCAAGCTTCAATATATATATATATATGTCCATCAAAAGGTTCACTGACAGCATGAGGAGATGTTGCTTGCCTTTGATTCTAATGCTAAGAGCATAATTTATGTAAGATGTTTGAATGGCTTTTTGAGTAAGATTAGATTAAAGGCAGTTTCATGCTTGAGGAGCTAAAAAAGTGCTTACAAAGCACTGTTTTCAAAACTCCTGGGGCTGCAAGTGGGTTGATGAACAGGGCGTGTGCAAATGGTGATTAGCTCACGCCATTTATTGCGCTAACAAAACAGTGTGCCAATCACGGTCATCCCATGAGTTTTCCTCTCTTTTTTGCAAATATGAAAGACCTTGTCCCGACAGTGACTTCAAAGGTGGCAGCAGCAGGCCCCATACCAGGCCATGGCGTCTCCTGGAGCCCTTCCCCTCCACACATCAAACCCCAGCTGACAAAAGCAGCTCTAGGTGGCATAATGAGACGCATCACTCCTTTCAACTATGTGTGAATTGTGACATTCTCGGTCTTCTTGTGTCTTGTGTTGACACTGCAGCCTCCGTTGGGGGGAGTTGACCAGACAGTCCAGACAGCCCCTGCTTCTTGGACACTAGCCACTAAGGACAGCATCAAAGCAATTTGAAATCGCTGGGTCAAAATTCATGGTCTTGTACATACACACAGACACACAACTGACTCAAAGGGTGAGGACAGCAGTTTCGGTGCATTCCCCCCCTCCCCCCTTGCAGTTTCCTAACAATTGTTTCTTGTGTGCCCAGAGGATGACTTGCAGCCTAAAACATCAACTGAGAACTTCATTTTCATGAATCCATCTTGTGAGACTGTGCGGGTCAACTGTAAAGCTGTTTTGGGGTCTATGTTTCACGCACATTTGCACACTATCAGATGGGAGATAGTGGAAGGCATGCTCCTGCCTTGTGACTGACTCTCTGGTATTTTCGGTGGTGATGAAGGCTATTATCAGTGGATTAACAGAAACTTAGATGGTGGGGGCTCACAGTGTTGGAACATAGTGCCCTAATTCTTCCTCAGCTCTATCCCATGTATTAACCTTGTCCGCTGGCCAGCAGATAAGATCCCTTGGAGAGATGTGAGCTATGCAACCACGCGCTGCACCTATCATATGACTACCTCTCATATGCCAGAGCCAAAAGTAAAATACATATTCAGTAAGCTGCGTAAAGCTGAGCCGTGCTCCAATCCAAATACAGCTTTTCACTAAAATAGAGGAATCCTCCAGAGACACATAAAGTAGCATTCAACATGTCACAACACAGCCAGAAAACAAAGACTGGTTTCTGCTCTCTGGAAGCACATACTCAACAGCTGCATTCATATTCAGCCCCCATTCATCCCGATTCATGGCATAATATACAATTGGACAGGTGGATTGATAATCTAATATGGTTTAGGGGTTTTTTTTTCTATTCCTCTCACTTTTCAAATAGTTTACTTGGAGCCCGAGGGTGTGAGCCATCCTGTTTTCTATGGCCTCCGAATTACCTCAGAGCGCGCAGTGCTAGCTCGCTGCCAGAGAGGGAGGCGAGTATTGTTTTCATGACAGAGATCAATGGGTGGGTGAATGTGCTTTAATTCTGCAGGAGCTCCTCTCCCAGGCTAATAAATGCAAGCCTCCCTGCTGACTGGGCTGTCGTGCTGAGCCCAGCGGGGGTCAGCCTTTTTGTGTTCCTGTGCCCAAATTATGGAACCATCAATACGCTCCCTGGAACCAGTCAATAGAAGCCCGCTTTGTGGACGAGGGGAGACAAACTTCAAGGCTGATGAAAAAAAGGGGGAAAAGAAAAAAAAAACTAAGCTCTGACACATTCAGCAAATAAGATCAGGATCAGAACGTACATATGTATTATGCATTCAGAAATTCAGAATTGCTTGTATTACTTGTGCAACAAATAAGTTGTGTCTCACTTAAGGGAAGCATAAAACCAACCAATACTTTGTTAATAATTATTTACAAGTTGCAAATTCTTTAGCAGAGTAAGACAGGAGGTTCGAGGTGTCAGTGCATTATAAATGTGACTCTGCAGCCACTAGAGAATCATATTAGCTGATATTGTCAAAACATTTAAGCTGGACAAATTATTGACTTTCAAAATATAACAAATTGTGTAAGCACAATTGATGAAATCCATCTTCGAACATGGGTATGCTTTTGAGGATCTCTGCACTTTTTAACAAAATAAAAAATTCTGTTGCCTGAACCCGGGGTTGTGACACACTTTCTCTTGACAACGCATAGGCGAAAAACTGTTGTCATGCATGAGTGTGTTTCCATACAGCCTCACTGCTGCTTGTAGCATCAAGTGAATTATTAAGTATCCAGCTTCAAAAAGCTTGTAAAACTCTGTCCTCCTCAAAACCTCAAACTTTTTCCTCCCCTCTCCCCTTTTCTTTCCCTCTTTTATTTTTGTTGGCTTCTCAAACATGAAGTTGTCTCCAAATGTTCAAACGGGTTGAAAAATAAGAGTTTCCCCAGCTTGCAAGCACATTCAAAGGGCGCGTTCTTCAGATGTGCCACCTTGCAGCGTGGTGGTAGCTGTGCAGGAACAGGATCATTCAGATATGCTAATGGATCAGCGGGGTAGCTCCAAGCGCGGCTTACCCCGCTTTAAAAGACAGCTGCCTTCTCCCTTTCTTTTCATGCCCTACTCTCAGGCTGCTTCTCTCTTTCCCACTCTACATTGATAGCAGGTTGAAATTTAATAACCATTACATTTCTTCTAATTAGACAGATAGAGCAATTAGCCGGGTGCATGTAAGTCCAGGTTGTGAAATATGTTGGACAAAGAGAGTTCAGAGGATGAGTTTGGGCAGTCGTCAAACGCAGCTGATGTTAGAGTCGGCACAGTGTAATGATATCATGCTCAATGGTTAGAGCTGCAGATAATAGAGCCAGTGCCCACTGGCCCTCCCCTAGTTAAAGTGGCCCTCTGTGTCAGTGCTTGTGTATGAGTCGTTGGCTCTGCCGCCGAAGCCCCAGTCCCACACTCTCCTGGGCTATCTATTCTCTACAGCCAGAGTCATGCTGCGCAGGAATCCTGGGTGATTGGGTTTCTTTCAGGGGCCTTATAGTCAGTCATAAATCGGAGGGGATCCTGCCCGGCCCCTCGCTCTCGCCCCTAACCCTGGCTCAGCTGGCAGGGGACGATTGTTGGAGAGCCGAGGTCATTGCAGGGTCGCTCTCTGTGGCGCTTCTTAACTCTCCTTGCCTATTTTTTTTCACCCCTCCTCTTCACTATCCCCACCCCCCCCCCCCCCCTTTTTTTTCTCTGTCTCCCGGCTGAGGTTGCTAGGGCTTGGTATTTGCTTTTTAAGACCATGTTGTAATTACAGAGGAGCTCTACTCCCCTTGCCGCCTCTGGCTCCTTCTCCTCTTTTTTTATCACTGCTGATTGGTGGTAAGAAGCTATACTGGGGCCATCTCACCCCCCACAACAGGCTTTTGTGCTACCTCTACCCTGGGCACACACAGAACTGATTCATTCACATCTACTAACCTTTACAGAAGTAGTAAAAGACCAGGGTGGCCTCCTAACACCAATCGGACAACAACCAGAGGAATGGAGGCTGGAGTCACCTACAGAGAGGAAATGAGTGCTGATTTCACAACGCTCGAATAGCGAACAACATTACCTGCAAAACAAACCATTGAAAAACTGGTTTTATCAGGCTAGCTGTAGCCTAATGTTAGTGGCAGATGTGGCTATTCATTTAGTTAATATAACTGATTGCCAAAGCCCTACACCACAGAGAACTTGAATTAACATTTCTTCCAGCCCCAAAATGTCTCTTCTGTTGGATCGCAACCCTCTGCCAACATCTGGGACCATAAACCAAGATCAAAAAGTAACAGTGAAGGCAATTCTGCTATGACAACAAACAATCACGCCAATGGACAATAACAAGTGAAGGAGGAGTCGCCTTAAACCACAGTTTGGCCATGGGGGTTCCTCACAAATAAGAGAGCAGTAACTAAACTGTCTCTGCGGCTGGCTCCTTTGTAGGTCTTAAATTCAATCTCATTTGTAACATTACAAAAACAGCTGTAGCTGCGACCTGCAAAACAATTTGGGTATAAGAACTTATTTCATTTACTGCAGCTGCTGCTCAAACTGTGCTGGGCCTAAAGTAAGAGACACAGGCCTGAGGTGCAGCAGCCAATCCTAAATATAGCGTACATATAAGCATTAAAACAGTCTGGAGCTAAATCATTATATCCGCTTCACAAATGCTTTAAAGAGTATGAAGCATTTGATGCTGTGCTGAGGCTTGTCTTTCCTCTCGCAAACTTCAAAACAACTGGAACGAAAATATCACAAAAATGCGTACAGTATATAGCTATAGAAGCATGGCTTGTCTTTCATGTGCATGGAAAAATGCCACAAACTAAGCATTGTTCTCTATGAAATAGGATACAGGGCTTGGAAGAGCCATTGTTCTATTTCAGTTTGCTTGAATCTCCTCTGTTTCATGCTGGCTCACTGCTTCACCGTTCTGACTTCTGACAAACAGCATCTGCACCAGGGACGCCATTTCCTCCCTTGAGGCAGATGGGAACAAACCCAGTATAATCATTTCAAATAAACAGGATGCCATTAATTGTTTGCCCCATCAATTGAAGTGTGTCCCTTGGTATTCAATGAGAACTTGATTAATCATTTTATTGGTTTGTCTCATTGGATGCCAAAGCGAAAAGATAAAATGTCTGGCAAGGAACAAATCACTGGTTTAAGCCCACATTACTCTACAGAGGCCAGGCTTATACTTAACTATAGCCTTTTTCTGCTGTAGCTGTATTATAAACACATGTGACCACACAGCTGAAAGAAAATTGTAAGTTCTTTGTTCAGTTCCAGAAATCAACTTTTTCATGTTTTTAAAATAATGGTACATTTTAATATTTGTGTTTTCAGTTGATTTAATCGAGCGTCGTTTTCCCATAACCTATAGAGCATCGCAACTTAAAGGTCAGCAGCTTGGCAAATTATTAAGTAAAATGAAGTAATGTTCGTAATATTAACTTTTTACAGCAGATACTAAAAAATGTGAAACATTATAGGTTCCACATGTACAGTAGCATACATTATTGACCTCACAGCTCTATGTGGGAACATGTACACAAATGTAAGGATGCAAAGATTTTTTTTTATCTTAATACCTCTGAACTAAAACAACAGTGTCAAACAATACATCTCACAGCGGACTCAACTGCACTTAAGAATAACGCATATCAGATGTCAACACTGAGCCAAATGTCAACAGGCGTAAACAAACACCTCCAGACAGCGGAGCAAACAGTTATTAGAGACGGCGCAAACAGAAGAAGTCTTTGGTGAACTGAGTACTTCCTCCAAGTGTTGTCAGGTCTGTCTGCTTTGACGTTGTCAGAGCGGTAGGTTAACAGCCTAGCCGTGGTCAGATCACAAGGGCAGTGACGGCTGGATGAAAGGGCTTCACCAAAAGGTGCTAATGGAAACGTCCTGAACCTGAAACACCAGCCTCTCTGTCAAAACCACTGAGGGAGAGGAGGTGAGGGAGAAACAGACACTGTAACATGGAGAAGCTACAGTTGTTGGTCCAGACAGAGAGGGTCATGGTGGTGACAGTGTGTCCTATTCTTTAGGGTGAGAGCTAGAGGATAGGAGACAAGGGTGTCAATTGTCAGGGAGAGGAGTTGGGTGTTGCAGGGCGGGGGAAGGGGGGGACAAGGTTGTGTCAGCTCGTAGGACATGGGGGCCGGTGTCCTCTTACACTTCTGCTGACCTGTCTGAACTACAGTGGGACGTCCTCTGTCACCCTGTTTAGACAGCTAACACTCTGCTCACTCTGAATCCAGACTGTCAACAGCACTTGACACACAGGACGGCACTTCAAACACCAAAGTTTTGTTTACCCACCTTTTGGTCTTCCTCTCAAGCGAATGAAGGCACAGATCTTCTCAACATCTGTAGTGAGGATGAAACAGAATAATAATTGGATGGAACACTGAAAAAGGCTGCTGTCCTTGTAAGGTTAACACAGACCTTATCCTTATTAACACCTGGTAGATGAAAGGTGGATATTTACAAGTAAGATGAACTGACATGCACAAACCGACGCAAACACATCTCAATTGTGAAATACTGTGCATTACGTTACAACATGCACACCAATTAAAATACATAAAACCTAAACTTTAGTTTTTTCTTTTAGTTTTAAGACACAATTAATCAACACACACATAGTTATTAAAGCTTTTGCTAAAACCTTCTATATACAGCATTCAGAGCATTAACACAGCAGCAAACAAGTATTTACTATACAGGTTTAGTGAAGTGATATTGTCCAGAGCACAGAATAAAGTCACATATCATCTGCGTGTGAATGTAATCCACTGTTCTGCGTACCTTGGTTACCTTTGTTAACACTATCCAAACCACATGGTGTGACAGCCACCCTAAGGCCTTTTCCGTCCGTTAGCTCTGTCAGCACTGTTGCCGTTTTTGCTCTGTTTTAAGCGATGTGAGCTGCTAGCAGCAGGCTTAGCCATAGACATGTTGATAGGCATGCTGAGCCATCCCTCAATCATTGTTATGCTCTGAACTCTGAACCTAAAGGAGTTGACATTTTGGGAGAGAGGCTTATTGAAGTTCTTGCTGAGACTTAGATGATAATATTCCACTTTTATGTCTGAAGAAGGCTCTGGAAGACAATCTGGTTGGTGGATACGGCTACTCAATTTCATCTGACCTGGGATCTGCAAACTTTCTGTTGATAATTTATGCAGGTTAGACCCAGCACTCCCACAGCTCAATGTGACTTTTGGCACAGGGGCTTTTGCTGGCTGAATATGAGTTGCTGCAGACTCTACCTGCTGGCCCCGTAATCTGCCAACCGCTGTCCTCCGGGCCAAGTTTGTTTCTTGAAGCGGAGAAGTTAAGGGCAAAGTGTTATTTCTATCGGGCTCTGGACTTAGTCCAATCAGCAAACTATCAAAATGTTCACAGACTGCACCGCCCCTGGTTTGAAACACAGTTAACTTACACATTATAAAATAGCAGTATTATTTTTGAATGGCTCTTTGGTCAAACTTTTTGTATTATTGCCCTTCTGTTAGTTTGTAGTGGGCGTTTTTCTTTGTTTCCCTACATCTTTTTAGTGCACATGGCCAGGTACTACACATTGCACCTTGAGCAAAAGTATGGATTGTTTAGCCAAAACATTTAACTGAACATTTCAGTCAAATATGTGAAAATAACACAAGGCAAGATTACCGTCAGGCTGTACACACCTTTAGTAAAAAAAAACACAAACTCTCTTTGACTGATTGAGTGTTTGTAACAGGGATCTGTTTTAAATGAAATTATTATGACTTTAAAGGGAAGATTAACAACTGCCCTAAGCTTTTCGTCGTTGAATGCTTTTACTAACGAGCTTAAGAGCTCTAACCTGGTCTGAGTCTGTCACACCCAATCTGCAGCAGTCCTTCAAAGAACACATCCAAACAACAGCCATCTTTGAACATTCAGTGTTCACATTGTCTTTGCTTAAGTCACTGGCTTCTTATTGGACACACCACCAATAAAACTGCTTTGAAAGTAAAGCCTCCTTATCAACATTCTTTCCCATGACATGAGGCAGGAATGGTTTAGTCTGCATTAACCACGAAGCAGTTTGCATGTATGTTTGATAAAGATGAACACTTATTGTTTAGTGTGTTGTTTAATCACAGTAAATACAACCCTTACCCCAAAGATACCATCCTTCATGTTTTGTAGATAGGACTGAAGCATTTCAAACAGGATGTATGGGACGTGCATGTCAAACAGGACGATCTTAAACTGACTTTTGTCTTTTCTTTGACAAGTGTTGGATATGTCGCTGGTTCCCCGTTCGATCACTCAGGAGGAACTGATGTGAAATGGAAATCACTTGGTATTAAGTTTGATATCAATGTCTAGGAAATCTCTCGAACACCAATCGCGTCAAAGGCAAACAGCCACAGAATGTATATGGGAGCTAAAAAGCCCACAGATACTTTCCCTAACTGGGTTACCAGCAGCTCTCTCTTTGGCAGTCGATGAAATGTGTAAAACAAGACATTCGTACAGCGACTATCATTTATTTTTATTCTTGAAACAATTCACTGTTTTCCACATTGCTGACATGGTTTTCTTCATAATGACACTCTTTTATTCCAAGATTAGGGCAAGTGTGATGCTGTGTGTTCCTTTAAATCATCTCACAATGGTATAACCTTTAAAGTTCACAGGTTTTCCCATTGTGGGGTAATTATCTCTTCAAAAATGGACCACAAGCTTGATCACGCAGCAACGTCTGTGTTCTTGGGAGGCAGAATGACAGGTTATTTAGTGCTGTTTTGATATTCGAGCCTGAGGAATGCCTACAGATACAGTGATCCCTCTGTCTGAAGAGGAAGCTTCATAGATGAGGTAAGACTGCTTACAGCTATGGAACAATATCTGAAACAGATTAAAAGACATTTTCCTCTGCTTGATTTGTGTTCCTTTTAGCTCGCCCAGGTGTTGCACCTCACAGCGGAAAGATGAACAGAGCATAAAAGATCTGCAAATGCACTCTTGCATGAGACATAGAAAACACAGAAAAAAATCATATGTTGTCAGTTGTAGAAGCCTCCAGTGTTGATTGACATTTTAGATTTCTTATCACCTTCTCGACATCTTTTGCTGTATTGTTCTCCTGTAGATAAAGTTTGAAGTGCAAGACATTGTAAAGATCCAACATGAGGAGAAATACATCAGAAAGAGAGAAAGTCTCTTGGTCTGTGGTTTCTGCAGACATTTTCTGATTGTTCCAGCTTGTCTTCAAATCTGCTCAGGTTTCACTGCAAGGCTTGTCAATCCCTCCCAGGACTTCAAACAAACCATTGAATCCTTCACCTGCACCTTCACTCATGCCTTCACACCTTGCCGACAACCTGCAGCGCAAGTAGTGAGATAGTAAATTACCCGTAATTACCTAGATTCCAGCTCAACATAACGAAGACACTTTCTTTGCTGTTGTGTTATTATTGGAACATTGCATTGGAGCTAGCTCTCTCTAATTAAAGCTGACATTTTTCCAATGTGCAGTTATCTGCTGTGCAGCACTGAGAACTTCATCTTTGCCTGGTTCTTTGTTCTAGTGCTGAGCATAAAGCAAATGAAAAAACGACCAAAGAAATGTCTGAAAAAGACACTCTTCAAGTGTTCCTGCAAATCTAAATAAACTTCAGAGGAATAGGCTCCACATGTGTTTTTTTTTAGGGATACACGCACCGGATGGGAAGACAATGACAAAACTTGGCTCTACACGCCTGTTTCTATCCAGAGAATCACAGCTAATAACAGCACAAAACAATGCCTTTCACATTATTGCTTTTCATTCCACTCTCATGCCTGCCATTAGGTGCTGTCATTATTCTTCACTGTGTATTAAAGCAACTGAAAACAGATTTGGAAGGCAATAAAAAGTTAACCAATCACTTAGATCTCAAGCGCTATGTGAAATCCATTTATCCCTGATCATTATGACAGTGTTTTTCTGTCTGTATCGATAGTCATTTCCTTTCTCCCTGCAGCAGCCTTAGTGTCTCCAACGCTGGCACTGAGCACAGCACAGTCCCATGGAGTGCAAGCAAAGGAGGAAATCAATAGAGAAAATATTGCTGCAGGCTCACACATTTTTATCTTGCTTTGAACGAGTCAGCTTTAATTTAGCTTTGATCTCAATTTGCTGCTTTTGGGATAGCTTGGCTGCACATTGAACCAGGAGGAATAAGCTTCCACCCAGGCTTTCTTACAAAAGACCCTTTCAAAAGAGGCCTTTATTTTGCCTATATGTGTCAGGGTCCATTACTGGTTTACAAGGAATAAAGATATAAGGATTCAAAACAACTAATACTGCAGGATATGGACAAACTGGTGCACGTCCCATGCAGACAGTTTGCCAACTACACTTTATTTATTCTAGTCAGGGAGGATTTATGGCCAAGCAGATCAAATGTTGGACAATGTTAGCGAGGGGCCACAATAAAAAGATTCTTACTGTTGCTGTCAGAAACAGCTCCCTGTTGTTGTGGTGTAACAGGTTGACATGTTGCACAGCTGGCATTGTTCTCACTGCTCTAACACACCACTCTTCTCCCCCACACATCATTAGAGCTGACACACCAAAGGCATGGCGATATTATAGGCTCACCTCAGGTCTGCTAAAGATGTCTGCCCTTCCCTCGTCCTTTTTCTAAACCACTACATTCTTAGGAGTGGAGTTGTTGGGGAATTTGTTTCTCTTTTATAAAGCAGAAACAAAAGGGTATAGGATAAATGACCAGGCAGAGAAAAGAACAGCGCCTTGCTGGGGAGAAAGGGAAGGGTCTAATCTAATTTTGTTTGGAGGAGGATGAGTGTGTGTGTGGGTGTGTGCACATGTGTGTGTGCGCACATGTGCACAGTGTGAGGGGACTGTGGGAATGGGACAGGAGGGCTGCGCTATTGAATGGAGCCTCCAGAGCCAGAAGCAGTGGGGAGTCTCCCCAGACGCGCTGATTCCAGGCCGGCCACTCAAAGAGGGATTAGGCCAGAAGAAGGCCTTCCTGATTAGCAATTCACACTCAAGTGCCCCCACGAGGACCTCGGGTAATAATATTGCCATCAGCGTCCTTCACCGATGCGGGCAATACAAATGTTTTCCCCCTTTTTTCCTCGTTTTTTTATCTATAATGTTTACTAATCACTCTCATGTTTTAAAGAACTTTTTCAGAATCAGCTCTTGCAAACATCTCCACTGGGTCTAATTTGATTTTCTATGACAAAAAATGCAAACAGTTGACTGTAACTGTTTTGGTTCATTGCTTCGTCTCAAGCTGCTGAACTTCAACAACCCTCCTTCTCCTCCACCACTCCTTCCTCCCTTCCTCTTCTCTCTGCTGTTAAACGACCACCACATGAAAGAGTATGATGTAAGAACACCCCACTAAGCTAATATTGCTGTTTCAAAGCAGCCTCAACCCAGATGTTATTGGGCTTCATAACAAACTAAATTCATTATGGTGCTGTTTATTGCAGATTGGCTGACAGCTTCTAGAGTCATATAAAAGTCCACCATATTTATAATTATACTAATCTAGTCCATGAACACTTGAAAGGTTACAATAACGCAATGACTTCCTCTTATCAACCACAATACACAATGAATGAGGTCAGCGAGTTAACCTTCAGCTGATGGCACGCTAACCCTAATAACAGCATTAAAACAGAGCAGGTTTTAATGGAGCAAAGTGAAAAGAAGAGTGAAACAAATTAGTGCTCATTAATAAGTTACTTTATTGAACTATTTAATCCATATGAGCAAAGAATACTGCCGGCTTTGATGTTGACAGGGCTCTTCAATTATTAATTGCTTGATTCATATGCATTTCCTCAAAACGTCTGACCCTTTACTAAATCTAGCGCTGTTATTAGAGCTCCAGCATTTCAAATGGGACAGAAAAAGACCACGTGTGATATTAAGCAGAATTATCTTTGCTTGCAGTTTCAAACAATATCTGTAGGACAGACTTTTGCTACCACTAGTGTCTTCACTGTCCCTGTTCAGATGTTTTACCATCATCTTTCTTTTTTCTTTCTTTGGCACCAACCTTTTCATAAAATGTTGAGTGGCAATAAGAGAGAAAATAACAGATTATGTTGGTAAAGAGGATCATCCTGAGCTAAACGCTGAATGTGTGCGATCAGGAGGGAGAACAGGATCCTTGGACAATGTGCAGGGCATGTGGACAAATGGTCTCACCTCCAACTGAGTGTGTTGTTTCTTCTCATTGTGCCCTATGAAAGAGAAGAGGAGGGCCTTGCTTAAGAAGATTATAGCTCTACCCCACCCGTACGTTTAATCAACATGCCCTTTCAATGTGGACAACAATGCCAAACATGTCTAAAACGTCCACCATCTCTCCCATAGCATACCTCACATGTTGGAACAGCATGTGAGTCATCTAACCACAGCAATTAAGAGAAACTACTCTGATTACTCCTACTGGTACAGAGTTGGTGTAGCCAGATAATGTTTCCCATCAAAGAACTGATTGCGTCAATTTCAGAAATGTCACCATCATAGTGTCGTGTTTGATACCAATCTAATTTCAGGCAACGCAAACAAAATTGTATTAGCTTCAACTCGTTTTTACTGATCAAAATTCCCCCAAGAACCTAAGGAGCTTTGCTTCCTCACCCTTCATTTCTTTCATCCATGGTTAAATATGTAAATAAAATGTCTAAAGTCATTCTTCAAAGGGGAACAAAAGAAAAAAGGGGGCTGAGGGAAAAGACAGCCATAAAATTCCTCCGATTCTCCATAACATTAGCCAGAGGGGGGCCAGCTTCCAGCCAGAGCCTAGCAGCAGGGGAGCGAGCGCGCTCCATAGAATCACACATCGCAAATCCCACACACAAAAAAAAATAAAATATCTTTTCAGCTTCAGCCATCAAAGTCCCCCCCCCCCCCCCCCTCCCTTTCACTTATTAGTTACAGAATTATCTCACAGTTGCTGATTTCTCAGAGATGGAGCTGCACTGCTTTTCTTCAACACGCTGTGGTGGTTGCAAAGATGAGATAAAGTTGTTGTGTGAGAGTGTGTTTGTGTGTGATGCACTTATGTGAGTAGGAAATAAGCTATAGAATAGGGCTGTATATGAAACAGGAGGTGGTTGACGGGGAAAAATCATGAAAGAGACAGTAGCTGCTGAGGCTAAAAATGCTAAAGACAGAACAGGCTTGATTCCTCCCCTTTTTTCTTATTTTCAAAGACATATCATCATGACCAAAACAATCTTGAAAGAGTGGGAGGCAGGAGGAAAGACAGGAGTGAGAACAGAACATAGGCGATGAATTACAACAAACCAGTAGACTGTGTCTTCTTATTAGACTCAGTGACAGTATTATCTTGTCAGCCTTATTATACCAAAGGCGGCGATAATAGGGGCAGATAGTTGCTATAAAATATGCCAGACAGGGTTTCCTGGAAGCGCGATGATCAGTAAATGGAGAGCATAACTAGCCTTGGATCTTGGAACACATTGATATTACATTATTCTTCTTCACATTAAAGCTATCATCTCTTTTTGTTCTACTTCTAGACATCAGCTACACAATAAAAGGTCTAGTGGAGGGAGGGCCAGAGCAGGCATGTCAGCTGTTGTCCTTGTCATTGTGAGGGGTCAGAATAAATCAAAAGCATGCTGCTTCACATCTGGGCTTTTTCTGACAAAGGAAAATGTTTCGTATTTCATTATGAATTTCCCACACAACTGATTTTATCAAAACACAAATGACAGTTTAAAAGAATGGTATACATTAGGAAAATAAAATAGTAGCTAAATCCATTATTACTAACACATGACCCTTGGCCTTTTTTTCAAATATAATCCGATGAGCATTAGATATTTTTTCCCTCAAATTCGGACCAAACCCTTTCAAATGTTAACAGCTGGATAAGGGGAAATGGAAAAGCACATGTGCTGCATAGGAGGAGGGTATTGTGTTCATAAGTGTATTCATACCCTATATTTATGCTTCTGCTGCACACACTGAGCACTAACAGCTGAAATGCCACCACTAAGATATGCTGCGCTTAAACCATTTAGGCACGCTGGTGCCAGGTTTCTCATCTTGCCCGGACACATTTCTTAAATACTTTGAAAAGCACTTTGGTGACTCTTGTAAAAATGTACTTAAAGCACTCCTGTTTACTTGTGATCACTATTTCACCCTTGATGAAGACCATGGCCCGGCTAGAGTATAAATCATACCACTACAAACTTTTTACAAGGTAATGTGAGTGAGGTCTGGAGGATCTCACACACATAAAGAAAGGCAGAAGGCCTCATAACCTTTTCCTCTCTCAGCCACTCAGATCCTCCATTAGAAGACGATGCAATATAAAACCAAGATGGAGTTTTTACTCACTGAAACAACAATACATCATCAGGCTTTACTTGTGCCGTTTATTACCTCAGACTGTGTGTCGATGTGTCGTATTCGTTTTATTTTATGACGTAGGTTACTTTGGTGCTGCTGTGTCTTGTGTAGACTAGCTTTCTACAGGAATTGTTTCGCTTTTATAGACTAATAAAAGCCCATCCATCTTTTCATTTTCTTAAGCACTTATCCTGTTCAGGGTCACAGGGGGCTGGAGCCTATCCCCTGCAAAAGACAGGATGTTATAGGGACAGTTCACTATAGGGCTGAGATTCATATTGAGGGTAACATAGCCATACTCATGGACAAATGGTCATTTAACTGGGTGTATGAGAAGCAGGTGTAGCACAGGAAGTTAAAAACATGGGGCAAATGCAAATAAAATCCACTGATTTAATATGCAGTCAAAACAAATGATCTCAAACGAAAATAAATAAGGTAGAGCTGAACTAAAGTTGTGTACTCTTTTCACCCAACAGTGGTGGCTTATTTGTTTCTCTGCATGAAAAGAATAGCCACTAGGTTTGGCACAGTGCTTTATGAATACTGTTGAGCAATATGATTCATTACTTTATTTACTTAACCAATTAAAAAAATATCTTTCTTTAATTTATGAGAAAGATCCATCATCAAACTGCAATGTGGAAAACTATACATAAATAATCTGTGAAGCCATGTTCACACACTTCAATATGTAAACAATTACATTAGATAAGATTGAACTTCATTTTCATTGCACAGAGTACAAGACAACGAAATGCAGTTAGCATCTAACCAGAGGTGCAAAACAAGTACTAAAGTGCAGTGTTATTTATAGTAAAATATAAATGTATAGATCTGGTAGTATCCACACTTTGAACAGTAGAAGGATGTATAAACAGCAATATATGGAACATACAAATAGACAGTATACAACACTATAGACCATTATTTACTAGTAGTATGCTAAAGAAGAATGTTGCCTATTGAATGAAACATATATTGTATTTCCTGTAAATGTACTATGAAGTGAGAGTCTATTATTTTTAGAAAAAGAGAACACATAAAGAGGTGTCCATGACTTAAAATGTTAATGAAACACTCCTGGGTCTTAAATAAATATTGGTGCAGTAATATGGGTAACATTTCTTTTAGTCTTATAGGGTGTGACATTTATGATGGCTGACATTTGTGAGTTGTAACACAATTTAAATAGAAAAACTGTGTGAGCAAAACTAAGCAGTAGCTGACAACAACAACATGTCAACTCTTTAGGCTGACATTTTTAAAAGGAATTCAACCTTCTTATTTGTTTACTCTACTACTTCCTTCACTTAAAAAAGCAGGAAATGACTGCAAGTGTTTGTCATCCTGCATTCAACAATGTTTCATACAGCCTAACAGAAACTCAGAACAGCATAAAGTCATTGTTTTAAACTGTTTACATACATAATCATGTTGTTATGTGTGTGAATAAACTCACCTTGCTGAGTGAGGCATCAATAATGCATAATCTATTGAACAGAATTTAGGCATGAGACGTTTTAACATAGACTCATTTCGATTTAACTCTAACTTTAATTTTGATTACATGATATTGAAAGCTATGGTTTCCAATCACATTTCAACACCAGGAAATTGGCTTGAATTGTTTGTTTCAGTATACAGGAAGCTGTCAATAGAAGATGGAAAGTAATCAAGCATGTTACTCAAGTTCTGGGCTTGAGGACTAATTTGAGGTATGTGCCTGACATGAATACTAACATTTTACACCACTGCATTCTAAAACTCAACCACATTTTCACATAAAACATAAAGTAAACTATAAAAACAACTTATGAAGAAGAGGAAATCAGCTTCACTGCAAACAGCTTAAGCATTCAAATGCTGCTTTCATGTTAGCACAAGAAAAATAATGACTACACCATATATATGAATGCAGCCTAACACTTTTAACAGGGTGCATTCTGTACAATGAATACTCCTTGTATACTTAAATTATATTTTTTGCTAGGGTAATTTTTGCCTACATTTATTTTTATAATGTTCTTCTTTTTACATTGTGTTATGACCCTTTCTATGACTTTTTCCACCACTGATCAATGAGCTGCTGAATATCTCTGGGGAACAGCATCATCGCTGCTTTTAGACACATGCATGTTCAGTCAACATTTAGCCCACACCACAGTGCTGAAGGGACATCATGAAATTCGTTTTCTTCTGGATTCTCTTGTCTCTTAAGGTATATTCTTAGTTTAGTTTAATTAAAAATCTATTTTGTTTGCACCACTTAGCCCATCTCAAACTAATAATTCAAAGACAGGGGTTGCATTGGTCCAAAACAATAACAATCTTGAAGAAATGTGTGACTAAAAAAAAAAAAGCTGTGGATTGGTTTTGTTATAGATTATCTCCACTACAATCCTGCGTTTACGGGGGTGCTTTTAAAACGTACATCACATGGGAAAGCAATACAAGTGGTGAAAAATGAAAGTATAAACCTGCCCTGCTGTCACATGTGCGAAACATCAGTTGTAACCAAAATCTGGTTCTGGTGCGCACTGCGAGCCATATTGTGCACAATTTGGTTATTCTCATAAAATTGTGTATCTGTCCTGTTATAGTGGAAGTTTGAAGTTTAGCACAAACAAACAGAGAGAAGGAAGTTTGCTGCGAGCCTTTGAAACTGCTGTAATGAACAGGCTGTTCCGCACGATTTGAAAATAATCCGCGTGTCAGTGTCATCTTTCTTATGCAAAGTAGCTGTCTTTGAAGGCGGATCTTTTGGCAGGTTAGACCGGGACCGAGGCTCTGACCACCTCAGACGAGCGCTGCCACCAAACGCATCAACTGCCTGTTTACGGGAGGAGCGTAATCCGTTTCTGGGACATATTTAATAATATCACAGAGGATATTTATTTTACTAATTTTGCTGACTGGTTCGCTGTTACGGGTGCCTTGTGAGCAGCGGCTTAAAGGACTAGAGGAAATTATTTGTTTGTGTTTTTTCCAGAAGTTGTCGCACAAGGACTGAAATCGCACCGCTGCTCAGATTGATACTCCGGAAAAAGTGACATGAAACGCGAGGACATATGAGTGATTATTTGGGGAACAAGAAAAAGGACAAATCGGACAACATTACAATTCTCTTTTACTCACAGTACTCATATGCACCGTGTAAAAGACTGAAGAAGTATCTGCAACACTTCAGCCACAGATTTTAGAGCTTGAAAGCATGGACCTAAACGCACGCGCCTTCCTGCGAGAAAACATGTTCGGACCACACTGGGATTTATGTTTTTATTGAACTATTGCAAGCCTAAAATGTGGAAACGAGGGTCTTGCACCAGATAGTTCTGTAAGTTATTTTCAACATTTATCTGACACACACATAGCAGCCGGGTTACATCACTGACTTTTTAATGAGAGAAACTTGTGTGTTGTGTTAGTGGTGAACGTTTGGCCTATATTTTTCTTTAATTCAAGAGAGGGAAAATGCTTTCAACTGTTAAACTGAGCCTCATCTGTGTGCTGTTGGTCCTGAGGAGCGGTGGGGGTTCCGCCATTAGCTCAATAGACACCGACTGGTCAGGAGAGGGGAAATGTCAACACATCAACATCCCCCTGTGTAAAGATATTGGCTACAACATGACCCGCATGCCAAATCTCATGGGCCACGATGACCAAAAAGAGGCAGCGATAACGCTGCAGGAGTTTGTGACACTAATACAGTTTGGATGCCACAGTCATCTCAAATTTTTCCTGTGTTCACTGTACACTCCCATGTGCACAGAGCAGGTGTCCAACCCCATCCCAGCATGCCGAGTTATGTGTGAGCAGGTAAAGGTGAAATGCTCACCCATCTTGGAACAATTCAACTTCCCCTGGCCCGACTCCCTGGACTGCTCTCGGCTGCCAACTAAAAATGACCCAAACAACCTCTGCATGGAGGCGCCCAACAACGGCTCAGATGAACCTCCCAAAGTCTCTCACACCCAGCCTCCAGACTTCAGGCCACAGCGGCCTCTGAGCGGGCAGGATGTGCACCTAAAGGACAGCGTCAGCAAGCAGACATGCAGCAATCCTGGGAAGTTCCACTTTGTGGAGAAAAGTGAATCCTGTGCCCCCAAATGCTACCCCAAAGTGGATGTGTACTGGAGTCAGGGAGACAAGCAGTTCTCTCTGGTGTGGATAGCCATCTGGTCCATCCTCTGCTTTGTCTCCAGCGCCTTCACTGTGCTCACTTTCCTTATAGACCCGCAGCGCTTCAAATACCCTGAGAGGCCGATCATCTTCCTCTCCATGTCTTACTGTGTTTACTCTGTGGGCTACCTCGTCAGACTTTTTGTAGGATCTGATAGAATAGCCTGTGACAGAGACAATGGCGTCCAGTATATTATCCAGGAGGGTCTGGAGAGCACCGGCTGCACCATTGTCTTTCTCATCCTGTATTATTTTGGCATGGCCAGCTCCCTCTGGTGGGTTATCCTGACCCTCACATGGTTCTTGGCTGCAGGGAAGAAGTGGGGTCACGAAGCCATCGAGGCCAACAGCAGCTACTTCCACCTGGCAGCGTGGGCCATCCCGGCTGTGAAGACCATCATGATCCTGGTGATGAGGAAAGTGGCAGGGGATGAGCTGACGGGCATCTGCTACGTGGGCAGCATGGATGTCAAAGCTCTCACAGGCTTTGTGCTTATTCCTCTCTCCTGTTACCTTATTATTGGCACCTCATTCCTGCTGTCTGGCTTTGTGGCCCTCTTCCACATCCGTAAGATCATGAAAACAGAAGGAGAGAACACAGACAAGCTTGAGAAACTGATGGTTCGCATCGGGGTGTTCTCTGTGCTCTACACTGTCCCAGCCACCTGCGTAATCGCCTGCTATTTCTACGAGAGGCTCAACATGGACTACTGGCGCATCCTGGCAGCGGAGCAGAAATGTGTGGACAGCAGCGGGCCAGAGTCGGACGAGTGCGTCATGAAGACTTCCATCCCCGCTGTTGAGATTTTCATGGTGAAGATCTTCATGCTGCTGGTTGTGGGCATCACTAGCGGCATGTGGATCTGGACCTCAAAGACACTACAGTCATGGCAGAACGTGTTTACTAGGAAGCTAAAGAAGAGGACAAGCAGGAAGGCTGCCAGTGTGTTCACCAGCAGCAGGCCTTACATCAAACCTCACCCATCTCTCAAAGGGCACAGTACAAAATATGAGCCTACAAGGCCCCCTCCAACATGTGTATGAGCTGGCTCTCTTTTTATAAACCCTAAAATAATTGTAAAGCCCTTACCTAAGTGAGACTGTGTAATCAGAGTGCCATCAAATAATCAAGCTTCATGTTTTATTTATACAAACTGCGTTTAAAATAATACAACATGGATTTTTTTGATTGTCTTGAGCCATCTCATGCAACAAGAACTGCCTTTGTTTAAGGAAAAAAAACTGCTTCTTCTGGGTTCACTTATCCTACAAAGGAACTTGGTAAAGGGAAAAAGAAATCTTATTGTCCCAAGACAAAAAGAGTGGAATATACCATTTGGATGTGCCATGGGGTCACTTGAATAATGTGCAATAGATGTTTTCCTTACAGGCAAAAAGACAGACTACAGACAATGACAGGACCCCACAGACAATGAAAGCATATGGTCAGAGGGATAAGTGTTGTTTTTGGAGGCTTTTTAATGGAAATCGAGGCAGGGTCATAAATGTTTGAACTGGAGTGAGAGCAGCTGTTGAAAAGACCTTCCAAACTGCCCATTGTGAGGCAAACCCATGTCATAAAATTAATCAAGCACTCATTATTGAAAAGTTATTTGTACATTCAGTTAAGTTTCCCATTTTTTTCTTTGCCATTTTAAAGCACAAGGGAACATTTGTATATATTTCTAAAAACTTCAGATTTTATAGAAAAATTAATAAAACGTTTTAGTTTTAAATGTTTGTAATGCCGTATTTCTGTGTTAAAATTGTGTTTTTTCTATCTAATGGAGTGAGTCTATTTTAATACAGCCACATAAAGCTTCAGTTTTTTACTATTGCAGCACTTGTGCTTTTTGCTACCATTCAGTTTTGTAGCAATCAAATTAGTACATCTTAAAAATTGCAAACATTTTCCTTAATTTGTGAATGTTATTGAATGTTAGAGCTGGGTTTAACATTATGTTTGTTACTCAGAAAAGATTTAAATACAAATAACGGAGATGCCAATGTTTACCTAACCAAAAGGGGACAAAACTAAACATTTTTGCTTTAACAATTATATTAAAGATCACTTCAGATCAGCTCATAAATATTGTACATACACTGTATATTGCTTGCTATGGGATACATGTGCACTTACATATTAAAAAGGCTTGTTATCATGCTTGACACATTGACAATAAATCAACACACTCAGGAAGAACAAAAAGCGGCATCCCTCTTCTTGGTTTTTAAATCTTTGTTAGGAAATATTGAGACAATAATGTTTGTCCCTCTGTGGCTTGATTACTAACGGGGAAACAAAAAAAGGACAAACTTAGTAAAAGGAAGTGTCCAGGGTGTCCCATATGCTGTTTAAAATAAGGCCTTAAAGTCACAAATACATAGAGTTTTATATTTGTTTAAAATAAAATTACATTATATTCACATTTGGTGTAATGGCATTAGTTTTGGACACTGTTGGATGAGAAGAAGCACCTTAAAACAATGTGCAGAATTACTCCTGTTAGTCAAGATTTCAACCAATATTCATGAAAAGGGAAAGTGGTGATTTCGTCCAAATGACAAATAAACATCTTCATAGTGTGTTTTGTTAACTAAAATGTCTAATTTTATGTAGCTGTGATTTACATCAGGGTGACTTTAATTATTATTTCTGATATTTCCCTCACTGCACATAGTTTTTCACCTCATCTGAAGTGGATATACACCTTCATTATAGCCCCCTCTCTCCCTCTCTTGCTCTCTGTCTGTGTTGCATGTGCCAGTGCGTATAAATGAAGGGGTTATACTATAATCCAGCTCTCATTCAGGACAGGATTAGACCGTTTGAAGGGTTTGACTTTGAAAAGAGGATCGCTCCAAACCAAAAATACAAAATATCTGTCATCTCTTCTCCTCTTATCAGCACGGCATAGTGACATTTCTAAAGACACATCTGGCCTGGATTTGAAGTAGTTACATATTGACTAAAGCGGCTTTGTGAAGCGTGAGCAAACTGAATATATTGTGTGGTATCCTGAGATGTTTGGTGTTAAACAATGCTTACGCTGTCAACAACTTTAAGGTATACTTTCTGAGAGCCACAAGTCTAGTCTTGAATCTTAGCTATGACAATTGTTTCTGTCTTGAAAGTGCTGTCAGAGCAAGTACAAGTACATGTGAGTCAAAACAGCACTACATTTGCAAGAATAATGATATATGTGTAAGCATAATAAATATTAATTAATGCTTTTTAATATTTGTTGAATAATGTAGTACAAACCTTTTTCTACCTTTTATATCTGCCTCACTTTCAAAGCTTTTTTTGAAAGTTTAAAACCTATGGTAGAGAGTCCTCTCAGGTTTAATAAAGTTTCAGAAGTGTAGTAATGCTTTATACCGGAGGGCATTCAAGTTCCAGCGTCAACCCAACCCATTTTAACAGTCAAAAGCACATGACTCACAACCTCTATGTGGCTGAATCAAAGTCAGCCAGTGTCTATTGATACTCTGAGTTGCGAGAAAGGTGTGAGTGCTTCTGAGAGCTTCAACAGAGGCCACCTGGATAACAGCCCCCGAGGTGTCTGGGAAGGCTGTAAATATAAATGACAGTTACCACCCCCCTCCAGGGTTTCTTCAGCCAAGCAGCCTTCACTTTTCTTCTTCTGAATCTCTTCAAAGGAAAAAATCCAGCTCAGAGCAAGGACAAAGTATTGCTGGCAATTCAAATATATATATATATATATATATTTTATCAGACTCACTTGACTTGTGTGTATTGCTTTTCCAAGTATAGATCCTATAACATCAGATCACAGTCCTTAAGCCAAGTGAACCATCTTTTGTCTGGTGGTTATGATCATTAAATGTTCCATCGATGACTGCAACCATATGACTAAGGCTGATGAGTCTCAAACCCATGTACAGTATATTCAACCTCCACCAGGCCGAATGCTGTCGTCATCCCACACTCATCCACTTCCGGTTGCTCCTCCTTTTTGCAGTGCCAAGTAGGACATAGCAATGTCTGTGCTTCTGCTGTGATCAGTGCTGTTGAAACAGCAACAAATCTCTGATAATAACTTGATTTAATTTAATCTGACTGGTTTGCCAGCAAGCCAGGATTTTCAGCTTTCCACACTCTGTAATTGAGCTGATGTTAGGTGTCTTTGTGAAACCAAGCAATATTAAACATAGAGTTGAAATGACAGAACAAGTAAGCCTCCTCTGCACGTCACAGGCTAATTCAGAGGGAATGCAGCAAGAGATCATCATCAGTCAAAACTTTAAAACTATGCTTTTCTATCAATAAATGACAACACCTTCTTCTTTATGCAATGTTGTTGTATGCAGGGTGGTGCATGAACCTGCAAAAGTTGTCTGCTGTTTTTGCAAGCAGTCATAAAGTCCTCTGACACAGTGACATAAATCAAGTTGCCTGGATGACTGGCGGCTGAGGCAGCCTCTCTTTGATCAGGCTTTGTGGAGACGCCCCATGTCCTCATCCTCAGCTGCTCCAGCAGCACCTGTTTACTAGTTCAGACCTGTCTGTTTGGAAAGCAATGCTTAGCCTCTCAATGTCAAAAACTCATACATGACACACACTCAACATACACACAAAGGAATTTGGCCAGTGCTGGGGGGTGGGTGGGTTTTTCCAACAAGTATGTATGCTTGTAATGTGCTAGAGCCATACCAATTCTTGGTAATTGTTTCTCTTATTAGACAGCCACTCTAAATACTCCTTTGGCTCTAACAGATATCATATTTAAATATAGAATAGAGCAATTCACACAAATGAAGCATTTTTGTTTTCCTGCTGAAGAAGTAACTTGAAGTGAGAGGTTTTTGAAGGGAAAAGAAAACTTTGTGGATAGAGCTGCAAGTTTTACAGACCAAAGTGTTATCAGAGAATGCAATGAAAGCACCCTTTCATCTCTCAAGTTCTTCTGGTACATAAATCCAGAGTTCTGAGGATTATGATTGAAGGAGGTGTGGGTGGGCTTCTATTTTGAATTGATCTATATAGCAAAGAATCTAGGGCATTGTAAGAGTACTGTCTGCCCAATATGCAGTAACAGGCCATGCTTACAGAACACACACACACACACACACACACACACACACACACACACACACACACACACACACACACACACACACACACACACACACACACACACACACACACACACACACACACACACACACACACACACACACACACACACAAACACACCTCAGTCTGCTGATTGTTCCCAGCCACAGCTGAAGGTGAGAGTACATAAAAACCTGGCAACAATGAGTTTACTCCCTGCAAGGCGGGGGCAGGGCACCTTTTTTAAATGCATAATGAACTGCCTCGCAGGCCCTCTGCTGATCAAACAAGTGTTTGATAGTGGCTTTGGTTTGAAAGAGGACTGAATATGTGTATTTGCATGTGGAGAAGTTAGTGACTTTGAGGTGGAGATCAGGCAGATTAGTGTTAACTGACAGAGACCTGTGCAAACAGACACTCCCCCTGCATACAAGCAGGGCAGCGGCCGCTTCCTCGGAGGACTAGTTAGGCTGAATGCAACATCAGACAGACAAGAGCACGGCAACTCCTGCTACTTTTCAGACATTGTTCTTTGTATGCTAGTCTCCTCCCCTAAGCCTCACTCTTTCACAGATTTTGGCTTGTGTGGTTTATTGCGAGTGAAAGCATGCAAGCAGAAAGCTGGCAAACTACTCATGTAAGAGATGAGTGGAATCATTTATGGCTGCTTATCATCAAAGATATTTTCTTAGAGTTAACTACATTTTACACTTATAATAGCTTTTCTTTTAACAAGAGTAATACCTCTATGGTGCATTTACTGTAAAACAAAATGGGAGTAGCCTACAAGGGATTTTTCGGAAGATTGTTGACCTTATCAGTCCAAAAGAAATGAATTCAGATTTTAACTTACGGTATTATCTCTCTTACTATAAACTTACTGTGTAATGTTTTTTACACAAAAAAACAAGCTGGTGAGCAGAAAAAAGCAACATGTTATGAAATTAGCTGATTTCGTTCTGAAAGTGAAATGAAAACATTGATGCAACTCCCATTTCTATATGCTAAATACAAAGCGTGTCAAACAGATGGTTAGTTTAGCTTAGCATATAGGGGGGAAAGCTAGGTCTAAAGGTAACCAAATCTGTGTAGCACTTCTAAAAGTTAAGATTTTGTTTTGGATGAAAACCAGGTTAGCTGTTTTGACACAAATACATGGTGGATTGGTATCTCATTTTACTCGCTGAAAGAAAGGGAATAAGTGTATTTCCTAAAACGTCAGACTTTTAACCTAGCAAGTAGAGCAGGATGACTCTGCAGTGGTATGGTATATAAGGGATGGACAGGAGGAGGAATACAGAGCGTAGGAGGATTTTGTGGAGTGGACTGGAAGAAACCATCTGCTTCTGAATGTGACCAAGACCAGAGAGATGGTCATTGGCTTCAGGAGGAAGAGGACGTCTCCACAGCCCCTGTGCATTCTGGGAGAGGATGTGGCTGTTATATAGGTCTACAAGTACTTGGGAGTGCACCTTAGACAACGGAATGAACTGGAGGGCCAACACTGACTCTGTGTACAAAAAGAGAATGAGTCGACTCTATTTTCTGAGGAGGCTGAGATCCTTCAACGTGTGCAGCAAGATGTTGGAGATCTTCTACCGATCTGTTGCTGCTAGTGCACTCTTCTTTGCTGCGGTTTGCTCGGGGGGCAGCATCAGGACCGGTGACACCAGCAGACTTAAAAACCTAATTAAGAAAGCTGGCTCTGTCATCGGCATCAAACTGGGCCCTTTTGGTGGAGAGGAGGACTCTGAACAAACTGTTGTCCATCATGGGACCCAACCCACCCTCTCCACCTGCTGCTGGAAGGACAGCAGAGCTCCTTCTCCAACAGACTGCTCCTGCTCCGCTGTCACAAGGACAGATACAGGAGAACATTCCTGTCCACTGCAATAACACTTTACAATAATTCCCCTCTGGCTGGCAGACAACTCACTTCTCCATATGTATATTTCTTATTTTTATTTCTAATTATTTGTTATGCTTCATATTGTATTTTGCTGGTGCAACGAAAACATTTCCCAGTTTGGGATGAATAAAGTATTTCTGATTCTGATTCTGATACATGTTTTCTGCCTTCAAAATGAAGGATATGAAACATTCAACATCTTCAGAGCACCCATGTGCATAGTGACTGAGAAGGCAAGGACTTGTGTGGTTGTAGGGATGTGAATAGTCTGGTGTCAGCTAGAAGCAAGGGTTTCTCCCTGGTGATTTAGCAGCAGATTCTAATCTGCCAGCATCCTAATCCACACTGCAAAGAGCTGTGATCATATTTAAACACGGCAGAGTTACAGGAATGGGGAGGGGGGCGGCATTCCTTTGTTGGCGGACGTTTTCAAAAAGACACCCCCGCCCATATACAGCAACAACAATCTTGTTTATGCTCAATCCAGAAATTCAGATGCAGTGACTTGCTGTAGAAATATAATGACTAAAAAGATGTCATCTCTTCGTGTGTGTGTGTGTGTGTGTGTGTGTGTGTGTGTGTGTGTGTGTGTGTGTGTGTGTGTGTGTGTGTGTGTGTGTGTGTGTGTGTGTGTGTGTGTGTGTGTGTGTGTGTGTGTGTGTGTGTACACCTTCACTGTCACATGTAAGTGGCGTCAGTGACAGGATTGATGGTGGAGTGGAGAGCGCACGCACAACAGGAGACTGTCTACATGTGTATATATTTTTGAGTGGTGAGTTTACAGACAGTATAGGAGCTATAGAGGGATAGACAGAGGCAGAGGGATGATGATGGATCTGGCAGGGCTCATGAAACACCGCTGGGAGAAAATGCCTGTGGTTCAAAGACACCCTCAGCAAACTTAACAGAGAAAGATGGCACAGAGGGGTAGAACATGAAAGGAAACTACACCATCAGCTGTCAGATAAACTTGGGGAAAACATCCTGGCCCTGCTGGCAGAATCTACTGTATGCAGACATTTGACTATTTTAACATAAATTCGCTGGACAGCAAAATACATTATCGCTACTTCAGCTACTACTACTATCCATTTAATGGTAACTTCTTGGGAATTTAACTTTATTGTGTGAACATCTTTTTTTTAAACCCTTGCACACTAAACACCACAATGCAACCTATGCTGGCAGTTAATACACACCAACCCCCTAATGGTGGGCACTTCACTTGGCAACAGAACATTTTCAATGCATTTTATTAGGATATTTTCTTAGAAGTATCATCATTAAAATACACTTAAATCACCACATTTAAAACTATTCATTATGCAGAAAAATGAGTGTTTGAGTGTTTTATATGATTATAATTATAGAGTTGCATTACTATCACTGACATATTAATGTGCAAGTAGTGTTTTACTGTTGTATCTAGTCAAATTGGAGATAATTAGCTATTGAAATGCATTACTATCACTGACATATTAATGTGCAAGTAGTGTTTTACTGTTGTATCTAGTCAAATTGGAGATAATTAGCTATTGAAATGCATTTATTTTAATTTAGTTCCCAGAACTTAAACCAATATATCCACATTTTGGTAGGCTGCAATCATTTTGAAGCCACAGCCTGTAGCTGGTTAACTTAGCTTAGCATAAAGATCACAGGTTTCTTTCCCCCATTGGACAGAGCCAGTCCTGATTTTTCCCCATGTTTGGGATCGTTTTTGCTCAGCACATTTTTAGCATAAAGTACAAGTCTGACAAAAGTGTATGCAAACAGCACGAGAAACTGTATTTGAGATGACACCCGAAAGAATCAAGCAAAATCTGTGTCAGCTGTGGTGTTTACTTAATATCCACACAATCGGATGTTGTGTTTATATTTTGGAAAAATACAAACTAAAACAATTGTAATGTTTGTCAGTTTACTTTTATTTTCCAGGTTTTTTCCACATTCTCTTCGGTATGACAAAAATCCCTACAGCTTGCAGAGTCTTTTTTTTTTCTTCTTGGGGCATTAGATTAATAGGAATCGGCACACACAATAAATAACATGTGTCGGTCTACAGCAGTCCAAGACAATGTCCCATTTTGCTCCCAGCTTGCTTTATGCAGTGACAGGACTGGAAGCAATTTGGAGCAAGAATGGAGGAACAGTCGAGGAGATGATAAATGACTCTATTGTTGGATTTTGTGACTGTATCTGATACCAGTGCACATGTTCCTTTGAGTAATCAAGCTATAGCATGGCAAAGGAATCTGTGTTTCCCGGACACTGGTGGCGGGCCAGATTGTCTGGTCCTGATAATAGTATTGGGAGTGATGGCAGCAGCGGCTAATCTACACAGAGAAGGGGTCAGGACCCACCTATCTGGCCTGAGTGGAAAATAACAGCCCACTTAAATCTGTGATTGCAGTATGGAAACCAACACTACTGTCTTTGTTTACGAAGTGCTTTGCTGGTTTTGAGGCGCTATTTCACACTGAAATATATTCCCTGAGCTTTTGATGTGTGGCCTGAGGCGGCCCGAGGTCTGTTTATATTCCTTAACTTGTCAACACTTCAAAACAGGCACTTGTATTTGTAGTTACGATGTTTAAGGGAAGTTTCCAAAAGATTTACTTCATTCTTCATGTCAAAGTCTTCAACAATAGATGTAGAAGCATAGCATTAAAAATTGCAGTCCATAAAACAGCTGTCTTAAGTACAAGAGAAGCCCAAGCCAAAGGCATGCCATTGCACTCTTTTGTGGTAAGGGTGTTCCACAAAAGCATGCAAACTATGCGTCCACATTTTTTTACTGCACCTGCATATTGTGCTTATGAGTACACAGTTTACAGAGTATGATAAGCAACATTGGTTGACTCTGTTTGCCTCATGCCTCAACAACATTAAGAAAAGCCTCTGTTGTTGTTCTCTTCAAAGGAGAGAAAGGAGCAGTGCTGCAGACAACAAAATGCTCTATTAGGCAGGAAACACACGCCTAAATGTAGATGGGCATTGAGATGATGGGTGTTGCTGCTGTAGGAATGCTGCTCTGAATGCGGCCTGTACTAGTAGTCTTCATATGCAATACAGCAACTTGTTTTGTCTTTAAATGATATAGTTGATCCTGTCTGCTTTTTTTTTTTTAACATTCACTCTCATCCTAATGTAATTTTAAAAGTACAACTCATATTTGTGTTTTTTGTTTTAACCCAAATGTTGAATTATCTATGAAAAAACGTCACCACTTATGTTGTTATTTTAACCTTTAACTATTTCCAAGTCCTTCAGGTGCCTTAATATAAAAATTAATTGACTGGTTTTGGCCTATATCAATTATTTACTAACTGCTTACGCTCCCTTTGTTTAAATGAGTTTTTATTCCTCTTAGCTTACTATTCAAATCATGTATTGATTATGTTTAGCTAACAATTTAAATCATGTGTTTAATACTTTAGGAGAACTACTTTAACATGTTGTCTCATCCAATCTTTAGGAACATATGGCTTTCATGTGTTTAATCTTATTTGCAAAGGGTCAGTAGGAGTTGTCTGTGTAGTCAGCCTGTTGTAGCTTCTTGTTTTTATTGTAGAAACACTTTTTCCAAAGATAAAATACTAAAGCACTACATTATTTAATCAAATCATAATATATATATTATGATTTCCAATCAGCTGAGCTACTCCACTGTCTTTCCACAACCCCCCTGGCAGCAGCAGGAGTCTCCCCCGGGGTAAAAGTAGCTCTGGTTGGGAATCACTGCTCCAGCAGACAAGAAATAAACTGGGCTGACTTTCACTTGGAAGCAGGAATGCGTGTGTGCCGATTAAGCGTTGTTTAACCCTGAGGAATCAGTCTTTCTTGTCTGAATGCAGCAAGAGCCTGGAAGCAGGTCAGTAGAGGTCAGAGAGGACAGCCAGAGCTTCTTATGTGAGTCGGACACTTTTGAGGACCACTGCAAGGGGCACTGAGTCAGTACATTGATATTCAAGGATTTGACCCGCTGACAACAGGGATGTCACCAGGGTTGAGACAGCCATGCCTCTCCGTATTGTGCTGGGCCGAAAAGCCAGGGGGTCCCCCGGCTCCACGCCCCCCTCTGCACGGTTGTCATGGTGAGCAAATCAGTCCGGCAGCACTATGTCACACTCATGTGGGCTCATTCTCTCTTTCTTCCTCTCTTTCTTTTCTTTCTCTGACTTTCTATCGTGCTGCTTCACCGAGGGGGCAGCCAAAGAGCGCTTTCTGTCCACTGACAATGCCTGGTGTGTCATGGACATCCCCATACATATACAGTGTAAAGAAGAGTCGGCTCTGAAAATCCTAAGACTTCTCTTCCGAAAACACATGGCAACAGATATGTTTCCCCTCTGTCTTGGGATCTGAAAAAGGGTTTTATATCCAAGAAAATGTCTGGTCAGGTGGTGAATGCACTGTAGTCTACCAAGTCCAAGTAACTGCCAATCATATTTCAAACCACAGCTGGAGGACTGTTTCCCCAACAGAGCTGGTGTCATGTACATTATTACTCAGAGCTACTATTGTATCCGTCTTCTTTAATAGTAATGGACCACATTCAAATGAAGTAAAGCTCACAGATAAGAGCAACAATCAATCAACAGACATTCATTTGATTCCCTCCCAGAGCATACGTTTTTCATAACCTTAATGTGTCTCCTAATGGGAAACAATTGACTGATGTCTGGCGCTGTGGGGTCTTGTTGTCACACAAATATGTTCCTAGAGCCAATGTCAAGGAGATTAGGCTGAAGGGAAAATTGCAGCTGTATTTAACAGTAGAGCTGGCGAGTGGTTGCTCTCAGGTGATGGGGCATGTCTGTGCTTCACCCTTTCTGAACCTGACGGCTGCTGCATTTGGCACTGTAATTACAGAGGTTCGGCATAAATCACTGAGGTTGGAGAGAGGGGGAGAGAGGCAGACAAAGTAAAGAGAGAATAGCCTCAGGTCCAGAGGAGGCCTTAACACTCAGAAACATACTGTTCCCTCATAAACGCTCTCCCCCTCAGTCCCTTCTTTTACTTTGGTTTTTCTTTTTTTCTTTCACTCAATGCTCCCACACAGCCAAACACACAGCCAAACACACAGCCAAACACACACTTGCAGTTTGTCTCTCAGGATTCACATCCTTCCTGTGGCCGTGGTTCGGACTATAGTGAAGTCCTCTACTGTGGGTTTGTGGGTTTCTGATTACAACACACTCCTTTATCCTGTACACATTCAAACAGTTTGCGCCAGACCACAGGAAATAATGGTTGTGACTGCTGATGTGGATCAATGCCAGTCTTCTTGTTTTGATCTACATCTTAAGGGAAATTTTAGATTCTCTACAAAATGCGTCACAACCAGCGTCATTGCATGGAGCGGTTCGTTTTATTTGAGCAATAATCTCCTCTCAAGCAGATGCCTTGAACGTGGTATTCAGTTTAACACTGCAGTTAGTGTGTTTTTCTAGTCAATTCTATTATAAAATCTTTCCTTTGTAATGCAGCTCCTTCCTCTGGCTTATATGAATGATCCTGCATTCGTACAAAAAAAGTGCATCAGTAATGTTTTAACCAAACATTACTGATGCACCTTTGTTGTACGAATGCATGTACAAATGTTGTGCAATTTTGTCTTGATTTTGTGGCTGGACATCAAAACCACTAGGTCCAAACCACATCGGTTCTTATCATTATCTTCGCCAGGCCTCCTCTTGACCTGCGTATAGGGGCTGCAAGTGAAAATCAACTGCTTCTATAGTAAAAGGCCTCTGGCTGTTAACATCCATAGAAAGGTTTCCTGTCATCTTGAACCAGGGCATCTGCCAAACAAATGTCATAACATATGTGTTTTGATGAATTAAGGTTAAGGTGTAGTTATTTATTTATTAACATTGAAAGTAACATAAATGTATTGTGTATAATGTTCTTAGGGTATGTCAAATGTGATCATTAGCCAATCTGGTTTCAGACCGAGGGTGAAAAGAGAATCTGTAGCACAGGCAGTATTAGAAAAATAAATCACTGTTTGAACATTAAAGCATGTAACCCTGTCACAGTAGAAGCACAAAATACAAATATGGACCTGAATACGAGCATAATATGTCGTCTGAGCCAGGTTTCTATCCTTTACTTGCACAAAGTATTTTCCCCTGCCTCTCTGGCTCATTCGTAGGTTGTTTGTCATGTCACTTTTAATACTTGATGACAAAAAACTTTAGCAACAGTTTTAGGGACTTTCATCATCATGGTAACAATAGCAACAATGTGGATACGAGTGTGGTCATTGTTATAAGAAACCCACAATGTCTTCTTATATTGGGCAGAATAAAACAGTAGTCTCATGTGTTAAAGTGTAACATTTTGTTGAGCCAAGCATCCATAACCAACTCGCTTTGGATATTATTGATCTATAATAGTACCACTACTTAAACTTCATGGCTGTTTTAGAGCACTTGAACCTCAAAATCATTGTCTTTTTACACAATCAAAGCCAAAAAGATCCTTAACCAAGGAAAAAAACTTCATACATATAAATGTTTCTCACATTATAAAAAAAATTGCTTTCATTCATGAAGAACACCACTGGTGTATAATCCTCATTGTACTCACAATGGAAAAGACCTCCACTGAATACATCCAATGAAAGCACCAAAAACGCTTGATCAGCCAAATACACTGCATTAAAAAATTATGTCTAGAGGAAGTCTTTGATCTTGATCGTATCGCTTTCCCTAGGGGGTTAGTATTCTCAAGATCTTAAACTAAAATGAAAGGAAATCTAAATGTGATAGTGTATTAGAAGCAAGTGTAGCTCACAAACAATTACTGCACCATTTAAGAGAAGGACTACTAACAACAATCGGACCATTAAATACAGCATGGGCCGTTGTGTTTGTAATATTTTAATTTGCCAGACATTAGATCTGAATATTTATCAACAACAACAACCATTAACTAAATATAATCAGTTATTAAAGGAAATGACATCATCAGATGTCATTTCCCCGGGCGCTGCACGATAGCTGCCCACTGCTCCTAGTACTAGGATGGGTTAAATGCAGAGGACTAATTTCACTGTGTGTGCTCTGCTGTGTGCATGCATGTGACAAATAAAGAGGGTTTCATCCTCCGATTCTATCTAGATGAACTGAGAGTTGTAGAATATAAGATTTGCAGTCAGCTGTGAATTTCCTCTTCTCTCTATCATGAAATCATTCATTACTTTTCTGTTTTACAATCAATATCTATAGACTTTCACTACAAATTCCACAGAGTCAAAGTCAAATTATCCTTAGAGCTGTGAAATAGAGTGAAATGGGGAGTCTGCTGCTGAATGAGGACATATGGAAATGAACATATCTCCACAGCGGCTTCAATATGCTCCATAAATATATGCCAAGTTGTGGGCACGGCACTCAAGGTCAATGCTTTCTACGTAAAGATGATGTTGCTTAGAAGACAATCAACACTTCTCATTGCGTCTGGAGCTAAAGACCATAATGGGACTTTGACTGATCCATAAAATCATTACAGAAAAGCTTTTAACAGGTTCCAAGGACCATGGCTTACTTTTTGAATAAAATATAAACAAGGGAAAATATCAAAGCCATTAATCTTTCATTAAGCTTGCCGGATAAAAAAGAATCGCTTAAAGTATCATTCGTTACCATCACTGCAAGTGCAAAGCCCCCTGCTAACATCAAAGGCTTCTCAAAGAAACAGAGCGGGAGAGAGTCAGTTAGCAGAATTTGGCTGAGAACCAGCTTGTGGCTGGGTTTTAATTTCGACAGACTCATAATGGCACTGAGGAGGAAATGGGGAGCCAGTCTATAAAGGTTTTTGTGGCATCAGGGCCTTTTTGAGCAAACACTCGCATAAACAATGTGCCGCTGTTATTAAAAAAGCTGCGGTTCCTAACTGGATGTTGACAAAGGTTGAGGGCTCATCCTCATCTCGCAAGTCTTTGTGTCATTGAAAGATCAGAGGCTTTTCTTGGACTAACAATGGGAAGACACACGCACACACACACACACACACACACACACACACACACACACACACACACACACACACACACACACACACACACACACACACACACACACACACACACACACACACACACACACACACACACACTTAACACACATACTTGGGCAGCAGGAGGAGGGGTGGATGGCATGTTTGTCAGGGCGATGTAACAGCAATCTTTAGGAACAGACATCTGCTGCTTTAAATGTTTGGGTGGGGGATCTTTGCACTACAACTATTTTGCAACTCTTCAATGGAGAATCATAAAATAAATTAAATGAATTAGCAACACTTTTGCTAATGAAGTCTTTAATTAAAGGATTCTCCCACTGTTTCTGCATAACTTTAGTGGTCCATGACACAATCAACTTTTATGTGCTTCAGAAGTAGCTTTTGAAGTGATGCTCCATCTAGCTCTATTGCCATCATTTGGAAAGCTCAAACACAGCGTGGTAGTAATGCCAAGTAGGTCAATAAAATACAGTGAATTAGGTTTCAGTATAGCTTTGCACTGCTGCTATTCCCTAAAAACTGATTTACCAGGAAATGAAATAAATCTTTCCTAATGTATTTCCCTGACCTGCATCCCGGTTGAAAGACAGTGACACATTCATTTCTGTCTGCTGCACACTAAGCGAAAAGAAGCCTTCGATTGACTTCAGAGGCCCAGTACATTACATGAGTTAGTCATGGCTCATACTGAATTAAACATGGGAAGAAGAGTTTCTTTTTATCTACAGCCAAAGAACTAAATCTGACCACTGCAACTGATACTCGCCCACTTCAAATCCTGCCTTGATAGTGAATGCGTAGGAGCTTCAAATGTATCCGTTTGTCCTCATTTTTTAATGGGTTTTAGCCACAAACACTGGTTGGTGTTTGCAGCTGAAAACAACCTTATACAAAGCACTTTCTTTTATTCCGCCTTGCTCCCTTCTGTGCAAGTCATGCGAGTCATAGGGAAGTTTAGGTTACTCTTTCATATCTGTATTTATCCCTGCACAGGTAGATTTAATCAACCAACAGTAATAATAATTGCACTGTAATAATAATTACAGTGGACATGAATAGAGAGGCTTGTGTGATCTCTCACTGTTCTTTGGAGTTGGCTGATAGTTAGATAACGCTCTGTTCAGCTCAAAGATGTCACAGACTGGTGTTTAGGTTGTGTTGGACTCATCTTTGCTGGTGTGGAATTGTGATATTTTTGGACAAGCAAGGATGAAAGCCCGGGGTCCTGTGGCTAATGAGATACCGAGGCAGTGGGAATGATGGTTTTAATTACTGCCCAGGACTGGTCTAAAGGGGGTGTTTGCTGAAGAGCATGCTGAGTGTCCTAGGTTGGGAGTTCAGACTGATGCCAGTCATGCTGTGCCTGGTTGCCTTTGATGCTCACTCCCCTCTGCTTTATTCCCACATTGTGCTTATTAGATTCTTTGCCGCTGATGCTTCACTGCACCTTTGTTCAAACCAATGCTTCGGACAAAGAGAAGCATAACCACAGAGATTTCAACTTCAAAACCCCAAGAAAGTTTCAGTGATGCAGAAGGCAACTTAATCTTTTGTGGAAATTAAATCTGCAGGGCTCCCATTGTGCCGAGGCTCTCTGGCACAGAGGAGATGAATTGTGAGTTTGCTTGGCGGAGACTGTGTGATATTTATTGTTGAAGAATCAAAATGCACGAGTCCAAGGGTATCCAACCATTTATGAAAACTTAAATCAGTACTAAAAATAGGAATTGCTTGTGAATCAATGAAACTGAGTCCTCACCGCTGTCTGCTCACATTTCAGGGGGAGACGACTACAGTAGATGCAGAAGATGCAGAGGCAGGCAGTGATTCCTCCATATCCTTTGCTGCTCTCAGCAGGAGGGTGTTGCTACGTGTCTGCTTTCTGTTCCCCTGCAGCCCAGCTGTGGACCAACCCTTGTTGACTTTTCAGGGATCACATGGCATTCTCACTGTGGCTGGCTCCAAGGGGGTTCTGCTGTGGTCAGCACTGCCTCCTCATCCTTCTTATTCTACAGTCTTTACCCCCTGCCTCTCCAAGCTAGGCTAGTGTTTGATCACACCGTGCATATTCACAAAAACAACATTTGAAAAAAATGAATGCAACAGTCAATAACTTCCTATCAAAGTGACAGCCAATTGACATTTGTTTTACTTTCTACCTTTTCTTTATTCAGTAGACATGCCTATGCCTATTGAATTAAATCCTTCTGGTTTCCTGTATGTGTGTGCACAAATAATCTTCAAACAAGTCAAGGCCAGTCGGGGGTTTTTGTTATCAAATGAACAGGAAACTATATTTGTCAAATAAAAGGAACCTGAATGGGATATGTCCTTGGCACTCAGGCTTGCAGGAAATATAGATAAGGGGTTGAACAATTTATGAAAAGAAATGCTCTCTATTTGGAAAGCTGTCATGAGGGTAATGTGTGAACCGGGTTAATAGCCAAATGTTTGATTTCTTGAATGAAAAAGAAAAATAACTGCCAACAAATATTATTATTCCCTGAAACCATTACTATTATCTCATAACACGGCAAGGTAATTAAGATTTAAATCAATAAATTCATTCGAAAGAAACTCAACATCCATTTATACAACGTTTGTTTTTTAACTACATCTTCCTTACTGTGTGCAGTTTATTTTGCTGACATGGAGATCAGCTTTCATCTAATATCAAAGCTGTTGGCTGGATCAGACGGGTTCACTTAAAACTGTTTCCTTTTTTACATTATTTTAGATTTCAAAGGTACAGTATGATTCAATTAAATCAGAATCACAATTCCTTTATCTGTCCAGCAACGGGGAACTGTACAATAATACAGCAGATAAGGTGAAGTGAATAGATTTACAAGTACGCACACATCATTAACAATAAGAGAACACAATAAGTAAAAAAAACTAAAACAAAATAATAGATAAAACAATCAGAGAAAGATCAACAGTAGCCAGTTTTTATCACTTTGCATCAGTGGATGTGGGGTTTGAGGCATTTGAATGATTAAATGTTATCAAATGGTATGGTGTAAGTGTTACTTCACACATTAGATGACACCATTGTACAACATGTCTGGTTATTAATTTTTTGCATTTATTTGGCAGATACAGTACAATTAAAAGCTTATTATTTTTTTAGGCCAAACAAACATTTCCATCTCCAAATGCAGGACGAATGTAGATGCAGTGGTGGTTTGTTATTAAGTAAATTTGGTATTGTACTTAAGTAGCATTTCGACATGATTTTACTTGAGAAATCCCATATTATGCTACTTTATATTTATACCACAGCACATTCAGAGGCAAATATTGTACTTTTCCCTCCACTACATTTTTTTAACACAGTTTTTCATACTTTTTATAAATAAAAACACTTGCTTGTACTGCTAATATACCCAGTATTTCACAAAATATCTCGAATCTGCTTCATATTGACTAGCTTTACCCTTAAAAGTATTTGCTGGTGTCAACAATAGGATTACATGATATTCATTAATGATATGATCCTGTGAAAAGAGTCACTCTGCATAACTTCTTTTTTAATAAATTAATACATTTATCTGGTAATAATTCGTCACTCCTGAGTACTTCTTCCACCACTGGCTAGTATATGTTTTGGGAAAACCATGTCTTACAGCATTCTTCATTCAGAATCTGCCTGGAAATGATCTTCTCTTTATGAAGGAGTTCTGCCTTTATTTTTGTGAACCTAAGTGATTGTGTTAATACCAACTATGCACCAATGTTAACAAAGCCTGAATCCAATGTGTGTCTAGTATAAGTACAACACCAGTTTGCTCCAGATTTAAAATGTTTACTAGATTTGATGTCTTATTCTGTGTAGGTTTAGAAACCTATGGTGCAAGTGCGTGCATGTGTTTGTGTGTGATGCAGAGCCTGAGTCGTTTTCAGGGGCAGCACTCTGATGCAGAGCAGATTAGGTTCCACGGCAGGCAAGCGAATAATCTAATTTCCGTAACCCGCTTACTGATATCATGGCACGGTAGATCCTCATTATTCAGAATCCCCTCTTGTTCTGGTTTTGCAATCAAAATGCAAGCTTAATGGGACTGATGTGATTTATGTAGAACGAAAGCTTTGATCTTGTTTTGTTTTAAACATTTGTCACAAGAAGTTAAATGCTATGAATATCATACTGTAGCCTATCGATACTTTTTCAGACACATGTTCACACAGGGATGGTGATGATGACATCCTTGGTTGTGATGAGAATAATGCAAAAATGAAGGTATTTTGTGAAAGTGCCGTCAGTTTGATGTTCTAACTATGTTGCATATTTCCTTTCATCAGCTTCGGGCCCCAGTAGGTTATCTCACAGAGCATGATTAGCGTTAGCGTGGAATCCACACCGCTGGGGGCTGCGGGGCGAGCTTGAAGCCTGAAGCGCATTCATCAACGTCCCTGGCAGGGTGCACCTTCCTCAGCCACCCACTGCTCAGCTTGCAGCCCACTCCCCAGCCACATTTTCATCTTTTTATTTTCACTATAGTTCAGTGGCCTTTGTTGTTTTTTAAGAGATAGTGTGTTTATTATTTTTGTGTTTTATCAAAACTATCAAAGTTGTAGGGCATTTTATGTCAGGTTTATACTGTTCAGGATTTGACAAAAAGATGTGTTTAACTTGTATGCTCATAGACACATACAACCTATTAGATTAATGTGTTTTATTCGGCTCTCCTTGTGACTTTGTCCTTCGTACCCCACAATAATGCTTGATGACACTACTCTCTTGAATCTGTCATCACTCTTACATCTCAGACATTGTGGATATCTTCTTGAGATATAACTTTACTGAGAAATGTGGAGAAAAGAGGTTTGCAAAATAATAATTCCTTTCAAAATAAGATTATAGGAGGATCTTAATGATTTTGTTAAAGCATTCTTAGCACGTACATTTCTAAATCCTTCAATTTTCATCACGAACACAAGTTAAATTAGACAGAAAAGTGAAATAAAGAATCCATACATAATTCCCAAGTCTTATAGAAAGCCTTTCAATAATCAAGTCTTAATTAATCTAAGACATAATCATAAAATTGTTTCAATTTTGTATTCAATCAGTTCAATCAATATGTTTAAGAATAATCATGGTCTACTGTATTTTGATTCCTATCATTAGCCTGAATACATTTAGGCCCTACTAAAAGGCCTGCATAATATTTAGTCAAATAAAATAGGATATGATCACATAGGCCTTTATTTGTAAAAACGGTATTGCTCAAATAAGTGAATAGATGTACATACACTAGACACACATCAACTAATCCATAAGAACAATCTGTGATGGATACTTGCACACAATCATGACAATTGTTAGCAGTGTCAGATGAGTTATTCAAAGCTTCTACTTTTAAAGCTGACACAGATTGTTGAAATAGTTCATTTAGCGTTAGTTTAGTTAGTTTATTAAGATGTAGAAAGGTTTTATCAACACACAGAGGAACTTTAAATCCTTTAATTTTTGAGAAAAGCTGTTTATAACAAATTAAAATCTGAAAAGTAAATTAAGCTGTCATAGTAAAAAGTACCGTAGCAGAGGTAGAGATGAATTGAATGGAAAACCCACGGTGAAGATAAAAGGCTTGAATGTGTACTTAAATAAAGCACTCGTGTAAATGTGGGCTACTTAGTTACATTTCATTTTCAGTTTTAATGTTCAAAAACTGAAGATCATGGCATTATAAGTGTATACAAAGAGTCACAATTGTCACTAATATTGAGGTTTACACATAACTTAAGCAAAAAAAATGGTCAGTTTCATGCTGATTTATAAGTACAACAGTAAGTGAAAGAAAGCTTAATTATGAGACTCAACGAAGTAAGTGTTGGTTAGTATAGATTCTCTATATTTACTGTGTGGGCTCTACTGACATCCAGTGGTCACAATTGAGATAGCACTTTAACTAAATGCACACACAACATCACACGATTAAACAGATCAGTGCGCTTAGAAAAGTAGTCCATAGGAACATTTTTTTATTAATTATATCAGTAACCCTTATTTTATTTATTTTGAACACAACATGACATTAATAGGTATGTATACCGTATGTTAAATGAATAAGAGTTTATAAATCATTAAATAACTTTGCAAGCGTATTAATCTTCGCAGTAAAGAGGCCTATAAGTACATCGGTCCTCATTCTAGAAGCACTTGTGGTCAAGTTCTTTCATCAAGTGGTTCGTGTCAAGAAACTTTTTTTCAAAAGTGAGTAAATGAAAACGATAACATCGTATGGTGATATTGACATTACATTTTATGCGAGGGAATAACGAATTTATTTGTCGCTAGCCTTTGTAAGCATACTAATATTAGCTACGCTGCCAGGCTACCTGGTTTAGCAAGTGGGCATGTGCTGATCATTTATTTGCAGGCGCCATCATGACTGCAAAATGTGACACGTGTTCCTTCTGACTATTTGCTCAATCAATTATATTTCATACGTTTTTTTTAAAAGAAAAAACAAAACACGTTCTTAGATGGTATGAGGATAGACGACTCTGATGTGAGTCACCATCAGCATTGTCAGAACATTATATTTTTATACAAATGTCCTTAATTGTTCTGAGGTAGGCTTTGTTAGCATGCTAATATTAGCTACGTTGCTAAGCTAGCCGGTTTAGCAGCAGGTTAGTCCTTATGGTTTATTACCACGTGCCATCTTGTTTTTTTTTTTAACATTTTGCATAATATATTTAAAGCTGTACTATGTCATACGTTTTTGACCGAAAGTGATCTGAGTATGAAATGTTAGGATTTGCTGGCACGCTAATATTAGCTACATTGCTAAGCTAGCTGGTTTAGCACTGGGCAGCCCCTTGCGTCACTTGGCGCTAAAATAAAATAGGAGGTGCCAGCTTGTCTGCAAATTGAGAAGATGTTACTGAAGACATTTTAAATTAGATTTGTTTATATATATATTTATATAAATATATATATATTATATGTGTGTGTGTATTTTAAGTTTCTTTTCTGAAAATCTGTGAGGTAATAATACATATATATCTTACTTTTTTAGATATAAATTGATGCTAAAGCAGCGGTTTTCAATAGTAGCCCCTGGAGGGCGCCAAAGAGCCACAGGGGAGGCGCGATGCGCGAAGAAAAAATAACGTACACATCTGTATGCAGCTCTATTGAGATCGGTAATTGTTTGTGTATTAGCTGTAAAATGCATCGTTTCCTTGTCCCAAGTCAACTTAAGTCAGCAGTAAGGGAGGAGACAGGACCCAGCAAAAAACGTAGGAAATATGATCCTGAGTACTTAAAGTTAGGTTTCACCTGGTCGGGGTCGAGGCTGCACCTCTGCAGCAGTGTGTGGTCTGCATAAATTGTTTGGGCAATAGGGTTGATTTCGCAATCATTTTGATTGTTGGTTAAACCTGAGGTCTTATGTGGCTGAAAACGTTAAAAATGTGAAAAATATGTGAATCTGCTCGACCTGATAACATGCCCTCAATGCAGTTGACTGTTAAATGTTATGTGTTCCGTGAACAACCAGCGTTGTCGTTCATTGATCAGAGAGCTGTCAATTGTGCTGATTTTGTTTGAGACGTGCATCGTGCGCTTAAGGCCCAGACACACTGTGCCGATTGTTTGACTTGTGGATAGGCCTACTGATGTTCAGTGTTTTGTTTTAATTTAATTTTTTTTATATAAAGTAGCCTCAATTAGGCCTGCATGAAGTTTGAAAGTATTTGCTGTTGCAAAGATCGTGTATGAATACACTTTTTAAAAAGTTGTGAAAATAAAATGTCTTCAAATACAATATTACATTTTTTTACATTTGATCAGTTTTTAATGAAACTCGTCATTGCCTGGAACACAAAAGATGGCATTTACTGCAGAGGTGTGTGTGGGTTAGGGCAGGCGGACAGGATTTTGGGGAAGGGGGGCCTCGGCTGTCCTTTCCTATTCTAGGGGAGGCTCACATTCACCCAATTTGAAAACCCCTGTGCTAAAGTATTCTTTTTAAAATTTTTACAGCTGCTTCATTTGAGACTGTCCAAAAATGACCGGTAGAGCGCGAGCTAGATCACGAGGCAGAGCGCGTGAACAAGAGACTATACCACCTGGAGCGGTAAGTGCAGTGTACTGTAATCTCTGGTTCATTTATGCATGACCAAAAACATTGAATGTTAGATCATGGGCATTGGACTAATGCTTGTATAGTGGAGCACAAAACAAGTACAGTTTAAAAAATAAAAAAAACAGCCTCATATTGAAATAATATGTTTTATAAATGCCTTAATCCTGCTTTAGAGTAAGGACATGCTTTGTTGCATATATGTTAAGCAAAATATAAAAGGACATTCAAAATATGGCATATTCAGACTTGTTTGAACAGTGCTGCAGATATTTCACATGGACAATAATATTTGCATTTTTCTTTTAGAGCCTGGCTCAAGGAGAGCCGGCTCCCCCACCTGCAAGTGGACAGCTGGTCGGAAGGGGGAGACAGAAAAGTGCACCTGGACCCTTTTCAGCAGAAGGTATTGTGAAACAGTCAATATATCTGTTTTTTCTCATATATGGTCTTGCTTTTTTGAAAGTCTACATGGTAATGTAATTGGAAATATGGTGGTACAGAAAAGTCTTCCAGAGTTGTGCAACTAGAAATCTGCATTTTTAAGCAAAACTGTCTACACCTTCTCCAGACCAACAGCAAATATGGCCATGGTAAGGACTGCCTCCAGGGAAACTTTAATACATGGAAATAACAGCTGTTAGAAATAGGAATACACTGAACTTTTGTTGTTATAAAACTAGAGTGCTATTCTTGATTTTGTGTTTAACATTTTCAAGTATGAGTATTGCATCACAATGTATGCAAACAAGTTTTGACAGTCTGGATTTGTTTTTGATAGCTGGTCTACAGATTTCAGCCGGATTTCAACAGGTGAGGCTTGGAGAAAGAGGTGGACGGCGCAAAGATTTCAATGATGGAGGGGTTAACACCAGGATGGCCATCGAGCATGTTAAGGACTCAAAGACTGGTCAGTAATCATTTAAAATTGATGCTACCATATTAAATAAAAGTACATTTTTGTTATTGGTGGAGAGATATTACTCCCTTTTCAACTGTAAACTTCCTCAGGAACATCTGGTGAAACCATCCGTTTGTCGGCAAACTTCTTCCGCATCCTGTCCCGTCCTGAGTGGGTGCTTTATCAGTACCATGTGGACTTCAAACCACCAATGGAGGCCCGTCACCTGAGATCTGCACTCCTCTTCCAGCACGAGGAAACGCTTGGCTCAGCACGGAGCTTTGATGGAGCTCTGCTGTTTATGCCTCACAGATTGCAGAACAGGGTAGGAACTCTGATATGTAAAACATTTAAAGTGACTGAACACACTTTTAGGGAGTTACCAATGTCTTTGCGATTGTTTCTCGCCTCATGTCCCCAGATTAGCTTGCACAACACAAGAACAGAATAAAATCTGACCAATTAATAGAGATTGCTATCATCAGGGCCCTTCTCATCGCCATATCCTGATATTATGTTGGACCTTTTTTCAAATATATTGTCAGGTTGAGAACAGAAAGAATAACCCTTTAATTGGTCATTTTTGCACCCCTTTGCAAAAAATGTACTTGTAATTTGCAGTGTTTCCCACAGATCTGAAATATACTTTGGGGGGTGCAGATGACCGGGGAGGGGGTAATTCCAACGTCCTCTTCTCTTTTTTTCGTAAGGTCTCCCTTTCTGTTTTGTCGCTTGTTAGCAGACCCTTAACACGATAACAGAGCGAACGGGTACAGGAGGATGGGGTCGTGCTCGCGGACGGATTAAAAAAATTGCGAAATATACCTGGGCGGCCCGCCCAACTAAAGTCTGGGAAACCCTGATTTGATAAACACAAATACAATTTTGTTCCCTCCAGGTATTTGTTGGTTGTACTACTAAGTCTTACTTTGCGTTTAGGAGACTTTGCTCTTCAGTGAGACGAGGAACAGAGAGAAGGTACAGATCACCGTCACCCTGACGAATGAACTGCCACCGACATCACCAGTGTGCATCCAGTTTTACAACATCATATTCAGAAGGTAAAGCACAGTTGGGAATGACATTTTTATTGCGTCAACAAATAAATGTACCATGCTCCAATAATTGAATTGATGACCTCAGAAATACAAGGCTTGACTAACAATACAGTTCACCACAGGATCTTTGATCTTTGGAAACTCCAGATGTCTGAATTAGTTTTTATTTCTTCAGGATCCTGAGAATTCTGGACATGCAGCAGATTGGACGCCACTACTACAACCCGAAGGATCCACTCAACATCCCACAGCACAGGTATATTCACAAGTCTCAAATAAGCTTCCGCTTTTTAGATGAGAACAAAATGGCAAGGGCATGCTGCATGTAAACACAAAATATTTGAATGAAGGGCTTTGTTGTCAATTCAATACCTACTGTGCAATCGCGGGTTTAAAAAAAAAAGTAAGAAGCCATAGCAGAGTTGAGATGATGTGCAATCTTCAGATGTGGAAGCTTACCATTTTACAAAAGCATCAGGCAGAAAAACATTAAGCCTGTGCGTCTGTCCTAGGCTCACCATCTGGCCAGGCTACACTACCACCATTCTGCAGTATGAGTCCTCTATCATGCTGTGCACTGACGTGAGCCACAAGGTTCTGCGGAGTGAGACGGTGCTGGACTTCATGGCCAACCTGCGGCAGAAGGCTGGAGATCATCAATTTGCTGAGCTCTGTGCCAAGGAGCTGATTGGACTCATAGTCCTCACCAAGTAAGATCCTCATTTGCCACACATTTTGTTGGATTAATATGCATATTTCTAATAATGATAAAGCATATCAGTTATGTATTTATCCGTATCCTATATTCTTTTTAGGTACAACAACAAGACTTACAGGATAGATGGTATTGCGTGGGATCACACTCCCAGTAACACCTTCACAAAGGCAGACAAAGAAGTCTCCTTCAAGGACTACTACAAGTCTGTAGGTTTCGTGCACTCAACACAAAGATTAGGGCAACTGTAACAATCATTAACTTTTCTGCCTCAACACATGCACTCCTACACACACACACACACACATTAAGAAGTGTTGTATTAGAGACATGGACCTTTCCTGCTTTCTGTTCTGTTATTTAAAGCCACAATAGTAAGTTATGAACATAAATAACAACGTCATTCTGGTCTGCACTGATATTCAAGCGTGCTGTTACAGCAATACAGCCTGGACATCAGCGATAACAACCAGGTGCTGCTGATAAGCCACGTGAAGAAGATGGGGCCCACTCCAGGCCCTCCTCCTGGCCCGGCCATGCTCATCCCAGAGCTCTGCTACCTTACAGGTTACCATCTTATTCTCCAGTGTGTTTTGAATGTATGTCTTCACCTCTAGTCAGGGTATCAAATGTTTTTATCTAGAAGGTTATTATTGAAACAGGGGTCGCTTGTTACAGTTTCTTAGAGGCGTTCTCTTGTGATCACAAGAATACAGCAACAAAGTGAAGTCCTTGTGACAGCAGTTGGTCTTTCTGGATCCGTTGTAAACCATAACCACTTTGTGAAGCCTGTCATGACTTGATGACAGAACTCATTGTGTTTGACAGGCTTGACTGATAAGATGCGCTGCGACTTCAACATCATGAAGGACTTGGACAAACACACCAAACTGGAACCACAACAGAGGGAGGCGCGCCTCAACAGATTTGTCTCCAGTTTACACATGTAGGGGACATTTCCGGCCACAATGATGCAAGCCCAATGAATATATATAAAGGGAACTTGGTGCAGCGTTTCATTCCACATTCAACATCTTTGAGGACTTTAAAAAGGGCTAGAGAAGTGTTCATACTGTACAGTTGATATACCTCGAAACACATTCACTGATTTGCATACATGTATTTTTCTCAATGATAATCAAGGGTGAAACCTTTTTGGACCTCCTGTATGGCTGGTCAATATAGATATCATCCTAATATTGCACACGTTTGTTTATGGTTTCAAAGGTTTCCTTACAGTAAAGTGCATTTCTGAATTTCTAATGCTGTTCTATTATTGGTCCACTCTGTTAATAAATCAACATTACGGATTATATTATGGAATGCACATTGTCTAAATGCATTTTCAAATGACCAATTGTCAACCCACCAATATCATAGGAACTCTGACGCACAGGCGGAGTTGGACAAGTGGGGACTGAGCTTTGATCGGGAACTCCTGAAGATGACTGGCCGAGTCCTCCCGGGGGAGAGGATTTTCCAGGGACCCAAATCTGTAAATACATGCTTGTGTTTGCATAAAAGTTTTTCAATGTATTCCTTTATCTGATCTCTATGAAGGGGATACAATAATAATGTTGTGTCACCCAGTACGAGTTCAACCCCATGATGGCTGACTGGGCCAAAGAGATGCGTGGTGTCCCGATCATCAGCTGCCCTCCGATGAATAACTGGCTCATTTTTCACACCCGGCGTAATGCAAACGATGCAGTGACCCTCTTGCAGACCCTTGGCAGAGTCTCGGGTCCCCTCGGTATCAGCATTCAGAAGGCTGTCATGTGAGTTTCAGCAGAAAAACACTGCAACCAAATGTCCTTCTATACAAATTGATTGTACAGCACAAAATAATAGAAGCCCGTTCTAACCTTCATGGATAGTTTGGACAACAGCCTGCATTACTGTTAGCGTGTTGTAATGATCTGACAGCTGGGTGGATACACTTGTTAGATTTTCCCGGGCATTGAACATATCTTACTTTAGTAAATTGAGTTTAATATTTTTGAATGGTTTGTGTTACCTTAGTGCAGCGGTGTCCACAAAATATATGGAGAGCTGAATTATAGAGGTGAATATTGCCTCATAAGTTAGCAAAGCAAATCAAATGTAGGGGAATAATGCGCGATACCTGGAAATGCTTTAAGGAAAAAACAGCCTACATCCCGTCTCTCTTTAGGGTGTCATTTATTTTGTTGGCAGCTCATTCCTTAAAACAGAAGCCTCAGATTGCTGATAATAAGAGTACATATGAAGGTTACATCTCAAGCTTGTTATGGAAATTAGTTATTGGGATTTTGTTTGAAATGACTAAATTTATTTGAAATGTGACTCATGAACACATGAATACTGTCCTATATTTGAACATGTATATTTGAGAAGTACGATATAAGACGAGCAAAAGTTTAATTTGTGGGCCATATTCCATTATACTTTTAGAATTTTCTGAGGGCCGATTCAAAATGGCCTACGGGCTGCATTTGGCCCCAGGGCCGTAGTTTGGACACCCCTGCCTTAGTGAATTTGCTACCCAACTAGGCAAAATATTATACAGTATATCTCTGAACAAGGCACAGCCCTGATTTGATGGGTTTGAGTGTCATTTAGTTATGGCAAGCTGTTGTTTTCATTAAACACTCACTCCTACCATGTGTGTATGGTGAAGATAGCATTTTATCAATGGCGGCTGAGAGGACGCTGGCGTGAATGTCGCCGCTTCTCAGTTCTCCAAAGTTCTCCAACTCGCTAAAATTATCAGACTCCAAACTTGGATTCCTACCTCTGAATCGCGGGTCTACAGGTTGCTGCTACAGGGATTTGCAAATCGCTGTTGTTTACGAGTTGATCTGCTTACTAGTAGGCATCAATCTCGCGTCGCTACATTCTCGTCAGCCTGTGTAATCTGCGTATACTTTTCATTCATTTCAAGACGATCTGTGGACTACCACCAACGAGAGTGTTCGTGTTACGGATACCCTGCTTGACACAGATCAACAGTGCTGCAACTGACCTGGTTCACCCGGACTGCCTCCTCCATAATAGTCTTGCTGAAGTTTTCCTGTTCGTAGTTAGCCGCCGCGCTAGCAGGCTAACACTTTCTGGTGCTCTTAGCTGGATAGCTAGGATGCGCTGTCTCGCTGCCATGACTCTCTACTCTGCGGCTGAACTTCTAAAACTCAGCACTCTCTCTTCTCCGAACTGTCTTGAGGTCATCAGATCTCTCTGCCTACTTCGTCGCCCCCGCTACGTGCATAGGGCTGCCAGGCACAAGTTTGTTTACATGGATAATACTCTTGCTGTCCCCTCAGTTAGGTGCACCGCTTCTCTGCTGCAACGTCATCATAACAAACCACGCCCACTTGCTGTCAACCGGTGTCCTCTGCTCCCCATCAATTGCACTGTGACCCCTGCTGCTGCCTCCATGAATAGGGCTGCCACATTTATGTTATTAAACACTCGCTCACTAAATAACAAAGCCCCACTAATTTATGAAGTTATTCTGGATAAAAAGCTGGACTTCCTATGTCTGACAGAGACATGGCAGAGCCAGCAGGACTTCGTAACTCTTAACCAAGCCACTCCCCCAGACTATGTGTATCTTCATAAGGCCCGTAGCCTTGGCCGTGGTGGTGGGCTAGCTGTTATTCATCGATCTAATATACTGGTCAAAGAATTTCCAGTCAGCTCCACTTCCTTCGAAAGTCTCCATTTTGCATTGGCAGGCGCTACACAGCTCCAAGTGCTGCTTATCTACCGGCCGCCTAAAGCCTCCACCCACTTCTTGTCAGAGCTCTCCGGGTTGCTTGCCACCATCTGCCCCATGTACCCATCTACTATTTTAATGGGTGACTTTAACATTCATGTGGACTCGGCTAACTGCCCCTTTGCCTCTGACTTTTTGTCACTATTGGACTGTTTTAGTATTGCGCAACATGTGCATGTTCCAACACACACCAAGGGGCACACCCTTGACCTTGTGTGCTCCACTGGAATCACCCCCTGTCATCTCCAGTGTGATGACCTGGCTATTTCGGACCATCTCGCCATCTCATTCTCTGTTTCTGTGCCCCTTCCCAGTCAGCCCAGTAAACGAACCATCACATTTCGGAAAACCAAACAGGTCTGCACATCCCTGTTGTCTTCCACCCTTGTGACCCACCTGGCCACTCCCCCTCTTAACACCACCGTGGATGGTCTGGTGGAACACTACAATACTGCTCTCTCCCTCAGTCTGGACTCAGTTGCCCCTCCCATAACCCGGTTGGTCTCATTTGCACGCCCCGCTCCCTGGTTTACTCCTGAGCTCCGCCTCATGAAAGCAGCCGGCCGCCAGCTTGAGAGGCGCTACAGGACATCTGGCCTCACCGTACACCATGAGGCCTACAAAGACCACATCAGGGACTACAAGGAGGCTCTCTTGAAGGCGAAGACACTCTACTACTCCATACTTATTAATAACCAACAAAACCACCCTAAAAAGCTTTTCATAACAATCAACCGACTACTGCGCCCTCCTGATTCCCCCCAACCCTCTGATGCAGCTGATCTGTGTTCCAGGTTCCTGGACTTCTTTCAGAAAAAAGTGGAAACTATTCATAATCACCTTCTGCAATATTCTACGCCACCCCCCCCTTCTCCCCACCATCCTGGTGCCGACACCCCTACTGCCTGCCCACTGCAGTGTTGCCTCTCCTCCTTCACCATGTTGGACACTGACCAGGTGCATGACTTGGTGTCCAAAGCGAAGACCTCCTCCAGCCAGCTGGACCCCATGCCTACCACCCTGGTGAAGACCTGCCTCCCTGTCATCTCTGCCTCTATTGCCGCCATCATAAACTGCTCACTGGACTCTGGTGTGGTGCCCTCAGGCTTCAAAACAGCTGCAGTCATTCCCACCTTGAAAAAGCCCGGTCTGGACCCTGACGACCCTAACAACTATCGTCCAATCTCCAACCTTCCTTTCCTAAGTAAAATTCTGGAAAGAGCAGTGGCTTCCCAGCTTCAACATCACATGTCACACCATGAGCTCTTTGAACCCCTCCAATCTGGCTTCAGAACTCAACACAGCACCGAGACCGCCCTCATTAAAATCACTAACGACCTGCTCACTGCCGCCGACAATGGCCTCATCTCCATCCTCATCCTCCTCGACCTCTCTGCAGCCTTTGACACAGTGTCCCACTCCATCCTCCTCTCCCGTCTCACTGAGCTCATCGGCCTCAGGGGCTCAGCTCTCTCCTGGTTTCAGTCCTACCTTTCCAACCGCAAACAATATGTCACCCTGAAAGATGCCAACTCCATCCTGGCCCCAGTCAATCATGGCGTACCCCAGGGATCTGTGCTCGGCCCTCTCCTCTTCACCATCTACATGCTCCCCCTCGGCCAAATTATTCGTCACCACGGCCTCAGTTTCCACTGCTACGCCGACGACACTCAACTGTACATCAGCACCAAACCCTCCACTCTGCTCCCACCTGGCCCACTCATCAACTGTCTGCAAGAACTAAAAACCTGGATGACCTCTAACCTCCTCAAACTCAACAGCAATAAAACTGAGCTCATGGTTGTGGCGCCCAAGCCACTGCTCAGGAAGGTTGGGGATCTTCTCCTGGAAGTGGATGGCTGCTACATCACCCCATCACCCGTTGTCCGCAACCTGGGTGTCATTCTCGACCCCACTCTATCATTCCAGTCCCACATTAACAACATCACTAAATCTGCATTCTACCACCTGAAAAACATCTCAAGACTCCGACCCTCACTTTCAGCCTCAGTAACCGAAACCCTCATTCACTGCTTCATCTCCACCCGCCTGGATTATTGCAATGCCATCCTCACAGGTCTCCCCTCAAAAACCCTGGACAGACTGCAATATGTACAGAACTCTGCTGCTAGGGTCTTAACTGGCATTAAGCCCTGGCAGCACATCACCCCCACCCTCATGCAGCTCCACTGGTTACCTGTCAAATTCCGCATCAAATTCAAAATCCTATTACTCACCTACAAGTCCCTCCACGCCCTTGCCCCCCGTTACCTCTCCGACCTCCTACACCCCTACACCCCCCTGCGGTCCCTCAGGTCCTCTGTCAAGGACCAGCTGGCAGTACCCCGCACCCGACTTAAGACTTTTGGGGACAGGGCCTTTTGTGTGTCTGCCCCTACCATGTGGAACCAACTCCCCCCACACATCCGCTGTGCCCCCTCAGTTGATTCATTTAAAAAGCACCTCAAGGCACACCTTTTCTCTGAGGCCTATGGACTTTAACCCCCTCACAACCCCACCTGGCGCCCTGCGCACTTGCACCCTCGCTCGCTCTCGCACACGCACTCACACACGCACACACACACACACACACACACACTCTTTGTAAAGCGACCTTGAGAGTCCTGAAAGGCGCTATATAAAATTAATTTATTATTATTATTATTATTATTATTATTAAGGATCGAGTATGACGACCACGCGGAGTCCCTCCTCAGAGCCCTGCAGCACAACGTTGGACCCCAAACACAGATGGTAAGTGACGGAATATATAATGCATAAACTCAGAGGTGGATCACCTTCATAAGTATGACTTTGGTTGAGGGTTCCACAATACCTCACGCGGCACCCAGCTATAACTTTGGCGCAAAAGTAAAACTTACATGGGGGGGACAGTCACCGGTCATCCTTTTCATCGTGTGTGTGGCAGCATATATTTCTCATGTGTTAAAAGCCAAATGAGACATGCTGTTGTTTTTTATATATCAGGTGGTGGTGGTCCTCCCCAGCAACAGGAAGGATAAGTATGACTGCATTAAGAAGTACCTCTGTGTGGACTGCCCCACCCCCAGCCAGTGTGTGATGTCCCGCACCCTCAGCAGACCTCAGGCACTCATGACCATAGCGACCAAAATTGCTCTGCAAATGGCTTGCAAGATCGGAGGAGAGCTTTGGAGTGTGGAGATCCCTGTAAGTTGTGTGCACAGGAATGACTTTGTACATTGAAGCCTTTAAAGCTTAACGTGTGTTTTTAGAAAAATAAGATCCAGTAGTAATTTGGTTTTGGAGAATTAAAGCGCTACAGCTAATAGTTTTACTAAATACAATCCCGGTCACTTGGACTTGGTCTTTTAACACTTCTTGTTGGGTGGCTGTTTGTGTAAGCAGACTCGGACGATTCACTTCCTTTTATTATTTTGCAAGTCTGTGCAAAGATGAATGTCTGTCTGGGTAGGTACTGATGAATGTAGTTTGCAAACAAGTTGGACATGACGCTGTACTTCTAACTTGTGCAGCTCAAGCAGCTGATGGTTGTGGGCATCGACTGCTACCATGACAGCACGGCCGGGAAAAGGTCCATTGGAGCTCTGGTGGCCAGCCTCAACCCGAGCATGACCAGGTTGGTTTCTATATCAACCCGCTTGCGGACAAACCCCCTCAACAATTACTACATTGTATTTCTGTCGTAGTACACATTTCTCAGTGAAGTTGAGTTAGGTACTTGGTGTTTTTAAATGTTTGGTTCTTATAAAGGCTTTGATTTAAACATGTTGTTTATGTACAGTTCACCACCAGTGCCTCCGCTCCAATGCATGAACGCATGATGAAACACACAGCCTGTCCTTCTCCATATCTTTATGGGAATGCTTTACTGTCTCAACATTTTAAATGGACTTTATTAAAGCATGTTATAGCAGAGGCCTTCCAACGGCTGTATTGCGCTGTCTGTATATTCTAATGTGAGGCGTAGCTGCTTTCATTTACATGTTTGTTTCCACAACCCTTAAGTTGCATGCTGTTTTTATTTTTCTATCAAGGTGGTATTCAAAGTGCGTGCTGCAGCACAAAGGGCAAGAAATCATGGACGGACTCAAGATGGCCTTGTGTGGCAAGTTTACTTTCCATAATTGTCCTGTCTTAAAAATAGTCTTTGATTTTCCATCAACAGTCTTGGCTTAAGAGCTTTAACCTTTTTATTTGTGTTCCAGGTGCTTTTAAGGACTACCTGAAGTTCAATAACTGCCTGCCGTCACGCATCATTGTGTACAGAGACGGGGTGGGAGACGGCCAACTGCACGGTGTGGTCAATTATGAAGTCACACAGATCCTGGACTGCATCAAGTCCATGGGAGACGACTACATGTGAGTGTTTCATGTCCCAGGTTTTCATCCGAGAGCTTCTCTGAAAAATAATCTGTACATTTAGTGCAAAATAGGCATTAAAGTTCTAAGGACTTTTTTATAGAGCCTTTCCTTCTGTTCGTCATAGGCCCAAGCTGACTGTGGTGGTGGTGAAGAAACGCATCAGCTGCAGGTTATTCAGCCTCGTCACTGGGAAGGCGACCAACCCTCCCCCAGGCACTGTGGTGGACTCTGTAATCACCCGTCCAGAGTGGTATGTTTTCTGGATGTCCCGGCATTTATTTTCAAGATTTCCCGTAGCAGTTAACTGCAACCTTTTCTCAGGTACGACTTCTACATCGTGAGCCAGCATGTCCGCTTTGGCAGTGTTTCCCCGACCCACTACAACGTGGTGTATGACACCAGTGGCTTGAAGCCCGACCACATGCAGCGGCTCACATACAAGCTGTGCCACATGTACTTCAACTGGCAGGTAGGCTGCCTGTCTCTAATCCCTGCGCTGATGAGGTTTCTGATCCAGGGCCCTGCAATATAACAATACTATAGCAACCACATATTCAGATTTTGGTTATCCTGAGAAAGTGCTGTTTTGTCCTGGTTTTAAAGGCTGCAGTGACGTAATGCTGTAGTCTAAATTCAACACAACATTTCCCTTAATCAAAAGTCCACATCACATGATGATTTGTCAAAAATATTGAGGGATTTGGTCAAAAGTAACTTAATTCTCTTCACATTGACTTGGCTGATTCTGAATTCATGGATACTCCAAAGATCTGTAGATATAGGAGAACTGTAGTGGAAAGTAGAGTGGGCATCTCTTTTTATAGTTGGTATAACATTTATTGAGTTTCCTGATAGTTAAAAATAATAGCTTATCAGAACCAACATTATTTAGCCAATAATATACTGGTAAGTGTCATTGAGTGATTTTTAAAGTGGATATGTTGTTGTTTGTTTTGTGTCTGCTGTAGGGGATCATCAGAGTGCCTGCTCCGTGCCAGTACGCCCACAAGATGGCTTTCCTGGTGGGCCAGAGCATCCACAGGGAGCCCAACCTGAAGCTGGATGACCTCCTCTTTTATCTGTAGTGAGGAGGAAGGACAGCCTTTTGATTTGGTCTCATGTTTTCGTTGCCTTCATAAGGACAGGCATGTTTAAGTGTTAAGTTGAGTATTGCCAACGCAAATGTTTTCATTTTGTTTAATAATGTTCTAATAAATCACACATGCAAACATTAGAAAATATCAAATTTATTTAGATTTTTGTTTTTTTCTAGAAAAGATTGCACATGCACACCCACACGATAATTTGTAACCACCAATATAGGCTGATATTCTTATCATAAAGCTAGCACACAATTGCAGACTTTTAAAACAATATGGTCTTCAAGACACCATGGGGAAAGCTTGCACTGTTTGATTATAAAGTTGAATGTACAAAAAAGGCAGTTTGAAAATCAAGTATAAACATTTAAAAACAATTGTACAAATGGACAAAGTACAAAAAGAGCAACAGTCACTCGAAATGAATAGAAGCAATGGTCCATACATAGGAAAAGATGTACATCATTTTATCGCAGGTTAACGAGGCTGTTCGGCCGAGAATTGTACAGAAAGTATTACAGAATGTTTTGCATACATTCTTTTTTGGCAGTTTCAGTTCAACTCTTGTTATAGAAAAAATAGGCTAGATTTTCAGATACATGAGGATGAAATGGAAAACAGAATGAAGTGAGGAAATAAAGATGGACTGTTTCATTTCACGCACTAAGACGGACATCTGCACAATCCTTTTGGGCAGCTTTGAAAATACATTGGCTTTCAATTCATCATACATTCACTACTCTACATTAAGGTGTAGATATATATATATATTGATATACAGTACTTGTATCCTGCACCAACCTAAATCGGGACACTGAACAGGCATCAACAGACAGATTGGCTTTAATAAACATTTTTGAGATCTAATAAATGTTGGGTGAGAAGGGTTAGGGCATCGTAGAGGTAGCCTTGTGTCTCACTTAACAGAAACCTTAGTCTTCTAGTGAAGCCCGAAAGTGTTGCATCTTGATAAAATGCAGTACGATAACAGGGGTTTGCTGATGCTATAGCACACAGATCAACTTACATTTATGTACTCTTGTAATAATGTTTTCTCTGTAGAGTAGTCATTGTTTTAAACCAGGTGTGCATGAGTGGTATTAAAAACTGAACAAAAAAAAAGTCTTGATTTACTCAGCATCAACATTTAGAGAGAATTTGTCCTTTTTTTCATCTTTTATTAAAAATAAAAATATTGTCTTTACTGTGATAGACATTTTCACCACAGAAGTGTTGGACAGTTAAATGTAAGCTCTGGTCCTAATCAGTAACGGTCACACAACACCCCGCACATCACTGGTCAGGATCAACATTGTTTATGTAAATGAACACTACTGGGCCCTACTATTTACTAACCATTGTGCGATTATAAGGCAAATACATGAAGGTTGGATCTATAGGCATTTCCACTCAGGCTGCAGAGATCCTGTAGTAGGTACAGCGTGTGCTTCCTTTTCTTTTTTTAAGGGACTGAATGTGTTTGGAGATGACATTTCTTCTATCACAGATGTTGAGCTAGGGCAGAAGAGTAGGAGTTAGTTCTGCTGATTGGTCACAGTATACTGCACAGCTGCACTGTATGATAGTACTGCATGCTCCGTAATGAGCCCGCTGCATGCTCTCTCAGGGGTCAGGAGGGAATGTGCTGAAGTAAAGCATGCAAACCTCTCATACATTTTATGCAACTGGCTGTGTGGAAGGATCAGGCTCTGTAAATCTGTCTTCCTTTAGATTGAACTCCCAGGTTAAATCGATCCCTCTGGGTTTGATTGACATTCTGATTTCTGTACACAGACACAGGTAGGACTCATAATGTGATGAATTAGGTAACTCACAGAGTGCAGAATGTCCCGGCCGTGTCTCTGTCTACAGCGAACATCAGTCAGACTTGGAGGTAAGATACTGAATACTTTACCGGTCGACACAACGAGGTCTCAGGATTAAATATGAAATGTGGTATTGAAAATATGTGGTTAACAAAATACAAATATTCTAGTATACAATGGATGTACAAGAATAAAGCATTTGCTAAGCTTTTTTTTTTTTAAACTACAAGGAAGTATCTGGAGAAATTATTTTACAGCTCCAAGTCTTTGCAACAGTGTCTTCCCTTTGGAGAGCAGTCCTTTTTTCCTTTGGAGGAGTACACGGTGGCAGGGCCGGAGCCGAGGGTGTGCGGGCGCACTGTGGGAGAGCCTGCTCTTCTGGGCGGACCCGATTTTTCCAGGGGAACCTAATGGAAGACCCGTAAGGGACAGTTGAGGGTGTTAACAAGTCAGCCCCCCTCAGTCACTACTCCCCTCCTTGTCTTAAGTCCTTTCTGTCTCAGCAGGGCCACCATAGATCTGAAGTCTACCTCCCTGGATGTTGTCCCGTGCACTCAGGTAAAGTTACACCCCCCCCCCCCACCTCCCTCCGTCAGGTAGAATCAGCATTATTATTTTTTTTATGAAGCTGCTAGGAATTAGCTACAACGACACAAAATATAAGCATGACACTAACAGACTAAATGTCACGCTAATTTTGTTGACAACATTTCCCCAACAATAAATATCAACGACAGGGCAAATCCTCTCACATCAACACATTGCATTTTGGGAAAAGTGGGACATATTTATATCACATTCACTTTCCTTCCCCTTAAATATGGATATTTACTGGTACAACTGGGTAACAGAAACTACAAGTCACTATTCCTTTTCTGTAATCATGAGCTAAAAGGCTCCTTTAAAATTGCACTTTGGAAAGACGGATGGTCAAAGTTTCCATTTATATAAACATGTGGTTAAAACACCAGAACATGTAACGTATCAAAATCTTCTGTATTTCATTATGCTGACTTTAAAGCGGGACTGTCAAAAACAAAACATGCCTACACTTGCATATAAAGAGTTTTTATTATGGTGGCTAATGTTAGCAGAGGTTGGTAAATATTGCTGTAAAACAAACAGTACTGTCAGTTTTCTATATTCTGAAAATGAGTGTAGCAATTCTGCCTGATTCTTATTTGGAGTCGTTAGTCAGCTAAAATGTTATAGTCTCACTTTAATTCAATAATGATCAGTTGGTAATTTACTGTGAAAGTTAATCTTGGTTCACAGCATTTGTACTGTTTTAAAGTACAGTGTTTATGGATTGGATAAACATGGAGTGCTATTATAGTTGCCTAAATTAATTTGTCCTAACATTTCACATTATTCTTTGCATATAACAAAACAAGTCCCAAATTGGCCCAAAAAAATCCAAATCACTTTGGAACTGCAAATCCAAATTGAATATTTTCAGGGGTTTCTTTGGGGTTTTGCATAGAATTGGTGTTTTTTCTGCACTGATAGTAGTCAATTAATTTAAACATATGTTTAATAAGTGCGTGTAATTGTGAAACTACGGCCTTTTAGCTTACCATGAGTTACAGCAGGAGACTTATTGCAGGAGACGAACATTGTCATGTACAACACTCAGAGAAACAACTGAAGATACCATACTTCTTGTCTAATGCATTGGCTGGGGTGACGATCGCCTACCAACACACAGCATTGAGGGTTTAGGTGAAACAAAGAGGAATCCTAAGACTACCTAAAGGAATGGCAGCACTGAAGGAATGTCAGATAAAGTACACATGTTGCATACCAGACGCTAAGGGTACCCTTGACATCTGCATTAGACGAGGGGAGCGTAATCTTGGTATCCTCAGTTGCTCACTTACGTGACGGAAACAGAGCCTTTAAGGTGTGAAATGAACACTCTTCTTCTGTTTTGCCAAGCGGGTGAGAAAAAGAAATGAAAAACAATATGGTGATGGCATTTCAATAGTTTGCACTATGACAATGGCAAATTAGAACACACAAGGAAAGAAATATCTGATGACACCTATTCATATTTCAACAATTGCATTATTTGTTAAACACAAAAATAACATCACATATTTACACTTAGTAAATCATTACTTCTGAAATTATTCTCTGATGGCAACATAGGCTAAGTGACCTTTGCGTGCTACTTTACAAGAAAGCAATATACAAAACAAGGCGTTCAGGAGCAGATACAAAAGTGGTACTACACTAGACTCTTCTTTTTAGAAAATGTTCAAGAATTCATGCATCTGGAATATAGGACATGCTGAGCTACAGACTACATAGTTCATCTTTCAGTACAACAAAACTATTTACTCTATTATAAATTATTTTAGATCAAACACAGAATATATTCATAAAGCATCTGTTAGAATGCTAAATATGCATGTGCAAAAAGAGTTCAAGACATGACAGAACAAGTAAAAAGTCACTCTCATTGAGAATGCTTTATGAATACAATATATCCATGTATTATACAATGCACATCTCCCCCCCCCCCCCTTCACAGCGGTAAACATGAAAAATAAAAGTACCTCTGTCAAGTATTAGTCTTAAAATTTTATTTTTTCATAGATCTTAGACTTCTATTTATTTACAGTGTAATGCTCCAAAGTCAGAAATCCCATTGTACTTCAATGAGACACACACACGCACGCACAGACACGGTACTAAAAGAGATAGAGGGAACTGAAAATGGATGACAGAGGGCTAGTACTGCGAAGGAGCATGTACCCTTTTGGTCTTTATCCGTGCAGGAGTGTCCTGGGGGTATCGAGATGGTGAGTCAGTGAGAAAAACCTCCACATCGTCAGGCACTTCTTCTAGAAAGTTGGAAGGAACTAGTCCCTTTTGTCCATTGAGCTCGCCCTGAGAAGCACACAAGGAGAGTGAGACCGCTGCTGAGTTTGGCTTTGAATGTTACCCTTTAGTTTCAGAGTTTGACCCCTTACAATGAGGAGGTCTCGGTTTCAAATAAAGCTGCAATGAGAGTTGAGAAATGGGAGGAAGTTGCGAGAATGTACAAGCATGTACACAAGCTTGTACATTCAGCACATCCAAACAAGGCATTGTCTAAGGAAAAAAGGGAATAGGACCTCCTAGTTCCCATCTCTGCTGACGATTCGCATAGAGACCCTAGAGTTCTTGGATCGTTTTATAATCCATTTAAAAACAAAATATAAATGTACACTCTTTGCTTCTAAGACATTCACATTTTTTGTATTGTTATGAATGCTACATCAATGAGCCGCAGCCATCAAGGGGGTGAAAAATGATTGAAGGATTAGTTGAGCAACAGAAGAATCATCACAACTATTTTGATAGATATTTCTGATTTGTTTCGCAAAAATGTCAGAAGATCCTGTTTTCAGCCTCTGAAATACAGAAAACTCAGTTTTATGTTGTGTAAGTGAATATCTTTCAGTTTTGGACTGACAAGACATTCAAAGACAACACCTTAGACTGAACTTTGATGGTTATTTTTCACTATTTTCATCTAAAAGACAAAAGAGTTTGGCAGTTGATTCGATAAATGAAAAATCCTCCCACTTCACAACTCTATGATGAACGCACAGATGTGTTTTGAAGTTAACTGCACCTACTGTAGTTCACCCGTAAGCATGCATTGTGCTCTGAAAAAGTAGGGAAAATCAGAAACAGATGCTCAAAGGACATGGATAAAGAAATGTTTAGCACTTACATAGTAAAAGCCATCTTCATCGATTTCACCGAAAACTGTGATGACGTCACCGGCACAGAAAGTCAGTTCAGGCTGTCAAAGGAGAAAGAGCGTAAGGATACTCGACAACAGTTCACGTTCACAGGAGATGTTATAAACAACAGATGTACTGGGGTTGGATGAGTTTGAAATGCTGTGCTTCCTTCTCCAAATCAATGTGATGCATCTTAAAACACGAGTGTCAACTCTGTCTCTGCAGACAGACTGTTGCAACTGTCGATGCATCAGATGTTGGAACTTTGAAGACAGGATTGCAACACACTGGGCACATCTGTCTTGCGGGGGGGTTTTCCAGAAGACACACCAAACACAGTGCATGTACAGTATTTAGGAGGCAGGTCGACACAATGTACCAAACTGAGGAGGGGAGATGCTGGCTGAGGAAATGCATGAGGGGCTGTATTCATGACCACCAGGGCCCTTCATCTGAAGCCCACCTCCTCGTTTGCACTCCAACAAACGGGGGAGGAAACACACACAGAGCAGACAGTACCATACCCTCCTCATTCCCACTCACCTCCTCATTCAGTCTGTTGCCCTCATACTGTGTCGGTGCCAGTGCCAATAGAAAGGTGAGAGTAAGTGAACGGGGGTCGGGGCAAAAAAACAGCACGGGAAAGTAATTCAATCCTGTATCTAACACAATACTCACTGCAGCCCTTTGTTTACATACTGCCCTGAATAGCACCACAAGGAATAGTGCAACATCATCTTGCCAGGATACCACTTTTCTGATACTACGGCTAACAGATGGTTAGCTTAGCTTGAACTAAAGACTTGAAGCAGGAAGAAAAAGCTATTCTGGATCTCTCTGAAATAAAAGCCTGCCAGCAGCTACATTTGTTGTATCTTGTTGAATTTGTACAAAAACGGATGTTTAAAAGACGGCGGTCATCTGCCAGTCCAGTTTCTGTCCCGGGTCAAGTCCTGTGACTGGATACTTCTCAGCCTAAATCGCCATCTTGGCAGATATGACAGTGTGCGACAATCACGGTCAAATGTTGGCGGTTAAGCTTGGTCGAGTTGCAATTTTCCATTCAATTCCAGAAGAACAAGTGGTCAAATGATGCGTTCCTCATATACTATAATTGCAGAATAGCCGCGTTCAACTCTAGACAAAACTAGCCTGTTAAAACACATTATACTCACACATTATAATAATACATTTAACTTATAGAGTGCTTTTCTAAGTATTCAAAGATATTTACTTAACTAAAGGATGTAGCTAAATTGAAAAAAGCACGACATGAACTGTGTGCAATCATCTTAAAATTCAAACTTGAACACCAATTAGATATAAAATGTTATTTTCAGTGTTTTTTACTTTGAAGTATGAGAATACAGCAGCAGATATTAAAAAAATGTTATCGGAGCCAGACTAGATGTTTCCCCCCTGCTATTTCCTTAATGCTAAGCTAAGCTAACCATTTCTGACTGTAGTTTCATATTGAACTGACAGACACGTGAGTGGCATTAATCTCCTCTAGCTTGGCAACAGAGTGAATAGGCTTATCTCCAAAATGTCTTTAAATAGTGCAATTATTAAACAAAACATTGAACATCCTCATCTTTGTGCTTTGACGGCTTTATCATCTGTTAACATGATGGTGGTGACAGAGAATGATCGAGACAGAGAGTGAATTTCTGGGGCCACGGGGCAGTACCTCTACATCAACGTTAGGGGAGCTCTCCCGGGGGTCATAGTCGTACAGAGCCACCATCCTCCGTGTGGACATCGGATGCTGCCGGCCACTCCGCCTGTTCCTCTCTGTGTAAAGGGAGTGATAATAAACAGAAAAACAGTCGATCAGTAGAAATAACGTATCATCTTTTCTGAAAGATGTGATGAGCAGTGATGAAACATGATAGCTTAGCAAGGCAACAAACTGAAATGTCATCCACAGGCTCCACTACACTCACGTTTATAGTTATGGAAAGCTTATTTTAGTTTTAGTTTGAAGCAATTAATAGATGAAAAGGGATGGTGAGAAGTATGAAAGGAGCAGTAATGTAAAGAGCAGAAGAGCATCTCAGTGGACACAGACCTCGCTTTGACTTTCTGGACCTGCGATTTATTGAGCGGCCATCTTTGAAACGGTCACAGTTCACTTTACAAGAAAGCAGAAAAAAATAAGAGCAAAGGAAAGGATAAATGTGTCAGTAAAAGACAGTTCAGTAGAGCATTAAGTTGAGGGTATAAGGGCAAAGTAAAAAACATAAGTATGCAAGGCGGTCCTGAAGGAAAATCTCTCACCTAACTTCTCCACAGGAGTGTTGAGTGGCAGGAAGCCCTGTTTAAGGAGCTGGTCCATCATATCATCATCCTCGGTTTGGATCTCAGAGACCATGTTACAAGGGATCAGCCCAACTCGGTCCCGGACTTCTGCCCTGTAGAAACCATCCGTGTCTTTGTTCCCAAAGACCTTAAGGAACAACAAAGTGTCAGGGGGAGAAAGGCAATCAGAAACAGATAATATGCAAGATAAAAGTAAAACAAGGATTAGAAAAGCTTTCTTTTTACATGCAATTCTAAAGACATTAGCCAAGTCAACATTTGGACATAGGGGGTTTAAAGAAATAAGAAATCTAGCATCATTTTATGTTTTAGCTATGCATGAAACAAATCGGTCTTTGTAGTGTCTGAGATCGCCACCTTGATGATCTGGCCCTCCTTGAACGGTAGCTCCTCGTCAGCAGCGTCAGGGTTGGGAGACATGGACATGGGGTCATAGTCAAACAGAGCCACAAACACACGCGTCATCTCATCTGGCTCCGACTCCTCATAGTAATCCGGAGATCGCCGTCCCCGCCCGGTTCTGCGCCCGCCATAGCCGTCTGAAACATAGAGGAGGCCTCTGCTGCTACTACCAGCCTTATACAGCCACGCTGGCTGTAGAGGCAATGAGAGCAGAAGATGTCTCTTTGTTAGAGCTGACAGGGGAGAGGGCGATGAGATGCATGTGTGAAAAAAGAGCCAGAGGTCGAAAATGTTGCTTTTTGTTTTAATCTCTTTTACTTGGAAACAACACTCCAGTTGGGTTCGCCGCACTAAAAGCAAAGGGTGCTTTTACAAAATGGCTCAGTGCAACCGTGGCACATGGTGGGTTCTTCGTTCACACATCTCTGCTAGCTGGCGTGACAGTCTCTAAACATCACAGCGCGGTGAGAGCACAGTACAACACAGCACAGACAGGAAACACATGTCAAGCAGTTTTAAGGTTGCAAGGGAAACTGAACTGACTGTGCACACCAGGACACAAGTAACACTGCACTATTGTTCATTGCTGTTTCACTGCCTTATCTCACAGAGGCAAATTAACGCGCATGCTTGCCCGGGATTGGACATGATGAAGAGAGCATTCCTATATCAAATGCAGGTGTTACACGCATGCTTTTAGGCCACATCTGGAAACAATGTGCAGCGAAAAAGGACAAGGAGGCACGTTCCCAAGGGAGCTAACACATCAATTGCCCCAGCAGTTCCTGGCAACGCAGATATCAGTGAGGGGGAAGGGATGAACCTGATATCAGTTCGCAATGCTTCCCTTGGATCACCATGTTTAATGTTTCAATGGCAGATTGTAAGTCTGGATGATGGCTCAGAGGTATTGCAACCAATGCAAACTAAGCAACTGAAAGGTGACTTTTTGTGAAATGTGTTTCAGTCTTTCCTTCTCACTGTATTGTAAACGGCTCATGCAAAATTAAAGCAAACGGGCTACTGGCTCATGAAGGAGGGAGGAGAAGGAAAAGAAGAGGAGGCAAGGAAGCTAAGGAAGAAGAAGTCAGGGCAAGTTACTGTGGGGTGGGAGAGTGGCCTGAATATGGATGGTGAATGGGAAGAGTAGGAGTGAGTTGGGGTTTCTAGGGATTGAAGGTGTAGGAGTACATACAGGGAAGGGATTTTCATTCTCCAAAAAGCGGGAAAAGGGGCCAGTTTTGGTTTCCCCCGTCAGCTTTATTCAGCATAGCTAAGCTAAGCTATACAAAGAGGCTAACTGTCCTGCACAGAACAAAGGCCACCATATCACTGCATGTGTTCAAAAACGACTCTTGGCCTTTTCAAGGTGAATTGTCATAGTCAGCTGCACCACATACCATATTGATCCTCTGAGGACAAAGATCGCCATATCCTGCGTCGAGCTACACTGCCAAAGTTAACATCCTCCTTGACGGGTGAGAGGTTCCCCTCACTCCCCTCACTGTTACTGTCCATGGTGATCTCTACAGAAGACACCAATCACAACGTTACGGTCAGAGATCCCCGCACACACACACTCTGCTCTACCCCATGGCCCATTCACTCATGCTGAGACATTAGGTTGATGGGGTTGCCCTGAGGTGGGGGGGTGTACAAGGCAACAGGTTTCACTCTGGAGTCACTGGGTGTAAAACAGCAATGCTTGCACTGTTGCGGGGAGGTCAAATTGGTTGGTCATGTAAACATGTTAACGCACAGTAAACACAGGCATAGGGAGTGTATCTGGGAAAACTTTCCTGCAGAACTGCATGTGAACATTTGGCGATTCCAGCTTGTGAGGATGGACAGCTACAGGGTGTGCAATCACCCCACAAATTAAAGGTCTACGTGACAGTTAAGCCTTATGGGAGAGATGTACAGCTCGGCTCACATGGGTAAGGGAAACACATGGTATAAATAGCACAAACATCAGTGGCCCTGCAGGTGGGGATGACGCGTCTCCTCATGTGGTGACCTCACTAACCAATGGATGGTATTTGCCGCTGTTGAGGGGGGTTGCCGATGTGAACCGGCCTCCTCCCTGAGTGGTCCAGACGATCAGCGTTTCCATGTGATGAAGAGTTCCCAATGATCTTTAGAGTTAAAAACAAAAAAGACGAGAAGTTAGAACAACGAACCGCCTGTGTTTTTGCCACTTTATAAACTATTTACAGAATCCAACAATCCTGTTAATACAACAGAAAAAAACCATAAGAGCAAATGTTGTGACTTCCATTTGTCCTTAGGGCGGCAAAATAATAATAAAACTATACAGGAAAAAAAAACAATAAGGAAACCCCACAGACCATCAAAACAAGTAAATCAAATCAACCCCCAACACAACAACATGGACTGGGGGGTCAGAAAGCGTCAGATGTTTAGCTAAAGACCATTTGTTTGGTTTGTTTTGTTCTGTGCATGTCAGCTCCTTGATGAGAAAAGAAACCAAATAGCGGCGTGATTGATGAGTGATGAGTACAGAGAAAGAGTGGATGAGAAGAAAAGGAGTGAAAGAATGGATAAATATGTAGTCAGATGGAGAAAGCCATTATAACGTTAGCCTGGAGCCTTGTTTACTAAAAAATCAAAACATTTAATATGAGAACATTTTGCTGAAACATGTGAAAGAGACAAGCAATAGATGATGCGTATGGGTCGATGGCTAAATGAATCTCCGCAGGCTGCAGAAGTCTTGATCTGGCCTAAATATGAATATGAAGCAATGAGAGGCAAGAGATGCTGAAATAAAGCTTCAAGCACAATGTGGTGTGATACAGCATCAGAGGCCGAGTCATGGAGATAAAAAAATGAAGCCGGCAGCTGCCAGAGAGAAGGCAGGGGAAGAAGAGACAGGAGCAGCACTTTCCTTTAAATGAAACCTTTCCCCTCAAAGACATGAGAAGTCAAAACGTAGGTAAATGGCCTTTAGGTAATCGAAAACTCTACTTTAAAATCCACCTGACATTCTGAGTACGAGCAAAGTAACACATACAAAATAAAACATCAAGTCGGACCAACCATGAACATGTGATAACGAGTCATAAAAATGATAAACAAAACGGCAAATGAAGGAAAGGAAAAGGGGGTCATCATAAAGAAAAACAGACAACATTAAGAAAACAGAATGGCGGCAGCTTGCTGATGAAAGGACAGCAGAAAGTCTGAATCACACACCAGCGGCTGGTCCCTGTTGAGCCTGGACAAAGAATGGGCCCTAGCCTCCCTGTGGGGGCTGTAATAGACCCTGTCCAGCTCGTCCAGCCTGCCCTCGCTCAGGGCCCCTTCCCTGGAGTAGTTTCTGGGCCCAACCTCCCGACCGGGCCCAAAGTGCTCCCTGTTCCTAAAGTCCCCCCTGTGCACCGACTTGGCTGTTGTGGCTTGGATGTCAGCGAACTCCTCCTCTACGCTGCACTGGCGAGTCAGAGTTCTTTTACGGCCCATGGCCAGCGCACGCCTTTCTACCGGGCCTTCGCAGTGTATGATGTGGACGGGCCCCCGCATGGGGCTCCCATGAGTGTAGTACCCTCTATACCCTCGGCCTAAAGAGCCTTCTTCCTCACTGCCGCAGTCCAAACCGCTGTCAGGACTCTTGGTGTTCTGGCGGTTGGGTCGTACCAAGTGGCGGTCGTCTGCACTGTAGCCATAGCGACTGTCGGTGAAGCGGGGCGATGAGCGCTGCCGCTGCAGGTGGCGGGAGTTCTTGTTCTGATTGTTAATGTGGGGGTCCTGGGGGTACATCCTGCGCTGAGTATGTGGCGTCCCCGGCCGTCCACCCTCTTCGTAGCGACGCTGGCCCATGCTGTCCACGCAGTCGGACTCTTCCTCCGCCACTTCGGGGATGCTGTGGAGACGCTTGCTGCGGAGCGACTTCTGCTTCACCACCTCCCTCTGGAGGTCCCAGCAGTCCCTCTCCTCCGCTAAGTCCTGGCGCTTGTAATACGCCTTCAGTCATGACCGGGAGCAAAGTCCCACAATTTCATAGTTCAGTTAGTTCAATTCAAAACGTTCAGTTTAGATTTTTGTGAGGAGGGTTGAAAAGTTTTTTCGGAGGTTTTAGAACAGGCGGGAAACAACACAGTATGTGAATAGAACAAATGGGGGGAAAAGACAAAATAAAGACAGAATTAGTTAATTGTGGCAATGTAGTAAAACGTGCAGTCTCATTCCGTGAGGAGGAAAATGGCATGCTCTGAACAGGAATCTGTGTCGGTTCAAATGTGGAGAAGTAAAAATAATAAAAGTGATAATCTGAGCGAAGCCTTGAGGTTAAATGTGTAAAAAAGGGAATTTCACTTGTGAGTAATTAGAAATATCCAACAAAACAGAAAGTGACTGACTTATTGAGTGCGACGGGTGAGGGATAAGGGAAAAAAACCATGTTGATGAAATTATTAATAAATCTTTAATAAATGAATTGGAAACGACATGAAGCGGAGTGAGTGGGAGTTTCATAATGATACCATTTAAATCCAAGTGAAACATATAGAACTTCAATGTGCTCAGATAAAACAACGGCAGAAGTGAATTTGACAATTAATAATGGACTATTCTCTTAACAATATATAATTCAAATTAAATTATTATATAGTTCCTATACATGTGTTAAAACACTAATGGTCTATGGTAGAAATATAAGGGGTGGATCATTTGCAACAGTGTTACAAATAGATGGAGATGACAGCATTAATGTATTTGAAGAGTTAATACACTAATGACTGTACAGAATTAACTCAAAATAACAGGGACAAATAAAGAAATCTGCAATGATTTTGTATCTACGTAGGTACCAAAATACAGAGACGGAGTTTTCAAACATGATGCCATATTGCATTAGCTCCACACATACCAATTGACAAACCAAATGAAGACAGGCTCATGTACAGACAATGTTAACATTTACATCAGCATTAGAAAAAATAAACATTAGAACATGACGGACATAAACAAACGTGAATATTTCCATTTAAGTACTCACTTAAATGAGATTCCCATATGCACTCGATATGCAGTGACCCTTCGACACAGTAAAGTATGTTCAGATTTGCACTTCACATTCTAACATCTGAATTAGACACTTGGAACCTTTGCTGCCGTATGAAGAACTTAAATCCGTGCAAACCGTAACAAAATATTATGCTTTATAACGCCTTCCTCTCTATCATGCGGTACAGCTATGTATACAGAGCCATTCCCATGAGCTCAGCCTTGACTGGCTAAAGCAGTGATGGAGGAGCGGGGTGTAGGAACAGGCTGGGGGGTGGGGGGGCTGATGCAGAGGAGCTCGGCCAGGCAAAGCCACGACGGGCCTGGTAGTAGAGCCTGTGAGAGAGAGCACTTCTGCAGGTGGAAAGACCCTCTCCCTCCCTAAAGCCCGTCTCCCCCTCGTCCTCCCCCCTGGCCACTACAGAGAGAAGGTGTGCAGTTTGTACCTTAAGAGTGTTGTGAGAGTTTATACTCCGCCTACGGCCCTCCTCCAGTTGCATCTCAGAGTAAAGATCCTCCTCGTCCTCCTCCATGATGTCGGACAGGTCAGAACCCCGGCTACTCTCTGTGTGGTACTCCTCGCTGTGGCTGTAGTGGTGATGGTGGGGCTAACGGGAAAAGGAAAGAGTTGAAAAGGAGAGTATTAAGTAACAACTGCAACATTTAAATTCTTGTTCTTTTAGTTCAGCAATAATTTGGCCATAGTCACCATACCAAGGGGACAAAGAAAAGTGTCTACCCACTCTGGACACTAGCACAGCACTGACCAATGACTACCAAAGATGTCCCCTTAAGACTCGGACACCTCCACAGAAGCAGTTCGCTGGCAAACTTACTGAATTCCTTTTTTCTATCAATACTGATAAAAGTCTACCGCTAAAGATAATATTAATGCTATACAGGTGCAGGAACACTCCTTAAGATGGGCTTTAATTTGATATGATGGGATGTGAATTGATTTCATTCAATTTTATTTTGCTTACATCTATTTAATTACTAAGTACTGATTGCTTTTGGCATAAAAACAAGTGATACACATTGTCTGAACACAAAGTACCTGTCTCCCCAACTCTGATCCTCGGAGGAACTCATCCACGGATGCTCCTCTTCTCCTCGCATGAGGAGAGTCGTAACCGTCCTCCTCCTCATCAGAGTTGACTGGATGCAAAGCGTTACCTCGCTCACTAAAGATATTCCTTTTCTCAACCTGATAACAGAGATGTTATTTATTTGAATCATTTATGGTTACATTCCTACAATCATTTATTTGTCAATCCAGGTGAAAAAAAATATGGTGATCTATATCATTTCTTTTCTTCTAATACAGCTCTATATTTAATTCCAAAGGAAAATAAAAATACTTTTTAGGATCATGGTTAATGTACAAGGAAATTCAGGCTGAGGTCAAAAGGAAAACACAGGGGAAGTAAGCATTATTAACCAAGCGAAAATCTGACAAAATGTGGAATCTGCGAAAATGTGATTGTAAGGCGTATTTCTATCACATGTTGATATGAACACTCTACACCATTGATACAGTTGATATACTAAAATCCCTACGCACCCGGTTGCCCTCGGCAAACACTCTCTGGGCAGCTTCCCTGGCCATGGCCTTGGCGATGGTGTTGGGGATGGGGACTCCCTGAGGCTGTGGCAGGATCCTCTGAGGAGAGGGCGACCGCCGTGGCTGGAAGTGAGGCGGCTCCAGGTTGGGTCCACGCATGGGCGGCAGCGGAGAGGGGGCTCGCTCCCAGGGCTGGGCAGTCCGCATTCCCACCTCATGCTCTTTGGTTTCTTGCTCTCTGGCACTTACTAACGGTTTGGACTTGGGCATGGGGTGGTGCGGGAAATGAGGAGGGGGTTGGCAGACGGGCTGCGTGTGCGGCGGTGCGTGGGGCAGCGTGTGGGGCTGGGATCGAGGCAAAGGCTGCACCTGGGGCTGAGGATGATTTGGGGGGTACGTTGATGGGTAAGGAGGATGGGTTTGAGAGTGTACAGGATGGGCCATAGGGTGGGACGGCGCAGTGGTTCGGTGGGAGAGGCGCGGTGAGCCCAAGAGATTGTTCGGGATAATGGCCACGGGCGAGTCCTGAGACTCTCCTTGTGTTGATAACGTCCTTACAATGATTTCCCTGGCCTCCAGACCCTGTATCCTGTTTAACTCCACAGTCACATAGTCTGCTGTGGGGTATAGGACTTCTGCTATCTGTATTCATAAAAAGAACCAGAATGTCCTTATCAAAGGGCATTTCAGAATTAAAGCATGAAACAATTCATCTGTAACCCTTCCATGATACAACATACACACTTTTTTATCGCTCATACCTGCGGAAGAGAAACACCTGATAATTAAAAAAGCTGTATCTCAAAAAACATGTTTGAACTTGTACTTTCTTCAGCTCGATTTTGGTATAAAATGTGGACACTATCATGGTTCATACACATGTTTACATGCACAACAACACAAAAGCTTCCTGTGAAAGAGCGATGTGTTGCTGACACAGCATCATGGAGCCTGTTACAGCTCTATTTTTTGACGTGATGCTGGACCCTGGGGGGATTCCAGCATTATATCACTTCACCAGGAGATGGCAACAGAACACTACTCATAGAAGCCGCCATTCAAAAAAGCAAAGGCTACCTTTTCTAAGAAGTCTATGATAGGATTAAAACAATGTCTTGTTCTGACATTTGGTACCTTTTGTCCCTTTGTGCACACAGCATAGCCGAGCACACTGGCCCCGTTGGAGGTTCCTGAAGACGTCAGAGGTGGCGGCTTCCATCTGATCTGCAGGATCCCCGGCGTCTGACCACTGTGGACCTGCACCTCCTGGGGAGGGAGAGGGGGCCCTGGGGAACACAACACACACACTGGATAAGGAGAGAAAGACAGACAGCTCAACAACCATCTCTGGCATGATCAAAAAAATTACATACTGACCTCTGTACTGTAAACTGTGCCTGAAGTACCATGTCAGAGTGGTATTAAATAAGGGCATTCTCATATCTGGGTTCTCCCATCTAGCACCATTTACAGCCTAAACTCATAGTCATACCAATACTTGTATTACAAACATAAATATATAAATTGTTCAAAAGGCATTCTTCATTTTACTGAAATGATCGGTTAATATGTGCTTTGTGACACGGAGCCAGCTGACAGCTGAATGTAGTATTTATTATATTCTACTGTTATTTGCAAAAGGATTCTGGAGGCTCATCTCTGCATGTTTATGGTCTGGATCATGAGATTCATTCATATGCGTAACGGGTGCAAGGGTTACAGTGTTAGAGAAAGCCACGTTTGCCAACATGCAGCCATCAATGTATGTAGAGCAATATCCTGTTGCCAGATTATCGCTGACAATATTCTATGGAGCTTTAAAAAAAAAACACAGTTTGCTATTTCCACAATCTGTCAGTGCTGACTGCATACTAAACAACATACCCATCTGTGCAATGCTGCTGCCCCCCCGCAGTCAAACAGTGAGAAAGAGTGAGCAGATGCAGTCAGCAGTATCTCCGAACCCCAACGTGCAGCTGTTTGTGTGTCTGAGAATCTCCATCAACACAATCTTAATCACATTTCTACACTGGCTGTCAGCAGACCACACACACACACACACACACACACACACACACACACACACACACACGCACACACACGCACACACACACACACAGTATTGGAACAGATTTCATTTCCGCTTGTCATTTTCAAACCACGCCTGTCTCAAACAACAAGCTCTTCTGAGAACATAAATGAGAGTAGCATTGCATATTTCAGTAATTATACCTTCATTAATTCTAGACACAAACGGCAGGCACTGTTTCTTGTCACTAATATTAATTAAAAACTAATTGTAACCTAAGAAGTCATAAAGTCAAACGTGCTTAATGTGAAAGCCTCCAGAAAATGTCCTCCTTATTGACAGCAGTCCTACGCCAACGATTCTGATACTATTTCAGACGCCTCTAATTAACATGTTCAATAGATAGATCATTTAATGAACTCTCAGCATGTTGGCTCATCAGCTGCCAACAGACAATGTCAATTCAATCTTCAGCCTCCCTCTCTCCCCTCTTTCTCCAATACCTCTTTGTCCTCCCTATTTTCAGTCCCTTTCAGGCTCTTTCTTTCCATTTCTGGACTGTGTGATTTCCCAGTTATGTCAGGTCTTTGACAAGTGTTTTGTACAGTTTGCATCTCCTCCTGATACCATAACAACAGGAGTTTTGGTCTAAAGCAAAGTCATATACAAAGCAACAATATGACATATCTGAAGCACTTTTTTTCTAAACCAACAATGGCTAACTACACTTTAGCTTTAGATTTCCAAAAATAACACAGAGCAATACATGTGGCCGTGGAGACACTTTAAAAATGTTCCTGTAGCTACATTGTCAGGCTGTGAGACCCAAGCTAGAGCTGGCAACAGCAAAGCATCACTGTGTCTCATGGGAGAAGAAATCCCAAAGATCTAAGCTCACTATTTACACTAATTTGGCTTCGAAAGGCACTGTTTCCAGTCGGTAGTAAAGCTCCATTCAGCAAATTCTCCCTCCATGTTTCTCATCGCTCTTTCCTTTTTTTGTTTATCTACCATGCATGTGTCTTATCGCATTAGTACACACACAAATCCTTGAGGGCAATCTAAAAGTGGCTGGGGAAAAATGAAAATGGCTGAGATGTTTGTCAGGTTTGTAAATGTAATAAGCTTGAAGCGTTTGGCCGAGTAAATAAAAAGATTGCTGTGCTGGATGTAAGTTATCAGATGGCTTTCATTTTGAAATATCAGATGACTTTGAAACCGAATATTGGACTATAAAAACAGCAATCAAATTATCATAAATACACCTTTCACACAACAAGTACAAACTGACACCAACAAAACTAAGGCTTTGGTCGAGTCTGGAAGCATGTTGCTTCTAATGGGCCAGGTATTAAAGACAGATTAAAGTAGTTGTTGCTTAACATTTTGCATTTGCAAAAACCCCACCGTGTACTAAAGAGGGCGGGTATAATGTCAATCATGCTCTCCATCTTAATTTTCTTTGATAGCATGCCAGCATTGGCTAATTGGAGCAAAACAAACAGTAGAGCTGATAGGCCGATAGAAATGTCATTAGGGTTGGTCATAAACTCAAGTGTTGGACATATCAAGGGATAACCAAGACAACTAGTTATTGGAATTCATCCGGAGGGGATATGAATGACTACCAAATGTCATGGTAATGCATCAGATAGTTGTTCAGATAGTAAACAACAGTAAAAATGTAATGGGTTTTATCAGAGAAATAAGAAAACATCATCTCTTTACCAGGGATATACTGTCTGGAACAAATCATTGGCTCAAACAACCAAACAACAGACCGACAATGGCAATGCTAAAGCTGTGCTATCTAGGCTAAACATATCCCAGTATGTCCAGCTAACAACTGTACAGAGTCTCTGCATTACCGATGTTTACCGAAGTGTTAGTGTGAGTATTGTTTTGGAGGCTGACCTGCAGGCTGAGTGCAGAACTCCACAGAGATCTCCCTCTTGTCCCTTTGATCTAGGGGAAGCTGCCAAGGCACCTGATGCGGCTGCGCCACAACCTTCACCTTGTAAACTGTCATGGACTTCAGGTTGAAGAACTTGTACTTATAGCCCCCCGCCTTGACCATGTCGTACTCTGCACCATTGAGAAAGATGGTGTGGCTGTAGTTACTGTTGCTTGGCATCCAAGAGAGCTCAGCAGAGACCTGCGTGATGTTGTCCACCCGCAGGTAGTAAGGTGCCACCACCACGTCCTTTCCCACGAGCAGAGTGCAGCGGAGCTCATCTGACGGGCCCCGGTCAGTGATGGCCTGCACCGAGATACGGTATGTGTTGGTTTCCAGATTGAGCTTTTCAAGAAGAGACTTTGTCCTGCCCCCGTAGGGGACACTCATGCGCAACTCCTTATCCACCAAGACATTGTAGCCACTGATGGAGCCCCAGCCCGGCGGGACCACAGGAGGATCCCAGCTAATAATCAAACTCTTGGCTAGTTGTTTGATCAGGTTGATGCGGCGGGGATAAGGCACAATGTCTTCACCGACCTCGTCAATGTTGACATCCAAGGTTCCTGTCCCGTTGCTAGAGGAGCACAGGAGGTCCATGCCCAAGCTGCTGGTGCTTAAACAGTCTAGTTTGTCAGACAGCAGTCGGCTTATGCTCGTTCCCGCTCCTGTGCCGACTTTTAGTCTCTGAGCCCCCAGGCTACTGTGGTTGAGGTAGCCAGGTTCTTTAGCCACTGTGTCCCTGTGTTTGACAGAGGCTGAATCTTCATCTGCGACAAACTCCACAAAGTTGGATGGGACGAGTCCCCGCTGTCCATCCAGCAGCTCTCCTGACAAACAGAAAACAGATTTCTGGTATTCTGGTGGTATAAAGAATTAAAGATGAAATACTAAGACAGGTCAGACCTTCGTAAAAGCCATCCTCATCCATTGTCCCGTAAACGTAGAGGTACTTCCCTGCCACCAGGGGAAGCTCTGCCTCAGGATGCTCATTAGGCCCGTCATAAGGATTGTAACTACAGCGAAAAACATAAATGAACATTTCAACTGCAGGAGTTATATTTTACACTTTCGAGAAGGGGCTTTCAATGTTAACCACTACAATTTTCTAATATAAAAAGAATGTCTGGTGAAATGCTGCTTTAAAAATATGACATGTGTTTCAATTCTTTTTAAGTCTATTATTCACTATTTAGTTTCCTTTTACAAATATGAGAGAGCTGAGGAGAGAGTGGGTTGAAAGCTCTGGCCCTGTTTCACATATTGGTGCTCTGAGAATTCCAATTATTTTTTGTGCTGACAGGTAATTTTCTGTAGAGATAGAAACACTGAATCATCTTTAAGACCACAGCTTAAGGCTCTGTGAGAGAAAGCAAATAATCTCAGCAAGATTTGCCCATGACTTGTCTACACGGAGCATCCACTTCACTTTTAAAAGGTAATGTCCGCAATGGTTTTTTAGCCACCTCTCTTTTAAATCGTCAGCCTCTCGTAGGATGTTTGACTTTTCAGGGATTTTTGTAAACATATACTCTGAAGATGCACTGAAACTGCTGAAATTATTTTGTTATCTGTGTACAGTGTTGCAAATAAAACACCGTGAATGGGTGGTGAATAAGTTAATGTCTTCTCAGTTTTATATTTATTATTATAACACTGGATATGGCTAACATTTGAGTTATTTTATGGTCAATTTATTGATGTTGAGAGGTCTTTTTGTGTGTGCTGCTTATGTTTATGTGATACGGAAACTATGATCACCAATAAGAGATGTTTGTCCTAATAATGTTAAGAAGATACATGATTGCATGGACATATCTAAGGTAAAACCAGTTTCATTGTGTAACCATCTCCTCATCTCAGTTGTATTTTGTCTGCAAAAAATAATAGTTGTCTTTTGTACGTACCTGTAGCGAGCAATGCACAGACGAACCTTCCCTGTGAACCTCGGTTTGGACCTGGTAGTTGAGCCGAGCTCTTTGTCCATCTAGAGAATCAAAAAAAGACACAATTATCAACATGAAAACAATTGAAAGGACTTTTTGCTTATTTCAATTGCTTCCCCCCCATGCATAAAAGGGTTTTGATAAATCCCAAACTAGCAGGCCTGCAACCCCACAACCAGCAGCTGTGGGTTTGTTAAGATAATTTCTTCTCAACATGTCATGCAGAGTTTAGAGGAGTGCAATAAAGCAAAAGCCAGAAGTGATCCAAAGAGACATTATCAGATACCTCAGAAAGGAAGGCCCGTGCTGGGCTGCTGACTCGACCACGAGTGAGGAATGTTGGCTTGACAGAGAGGAGCTCCGGCTTCTCTCCACTGATCTGCAGCGGTCGAATGAACTCAGATATCAAAGATCTGCTTGTTGGAGCCTCATTGCCTGTGGAACAAACAATTTCTCCCATCAGATCTTCACTTCGCAATTTAGCGGCACTTATATCAAACTTGTTACCAATACGAGAAACGGAGTGTCAGAAAACAAAAGAGTAACTCAACATTGTTTGCACAACATGTACAGTTTTGTAAATTAAAACTTGAAATGGTTTTGAAATACTACTTTACACATTTGTGTGTCAACAAAAACCAAGAGAACACATTTTGTCACTTCGATTGTTTTTTTTTCAATAACAGTTTGAGTTGTCTTGATAAGACAACAATCAATGTAACTAAATACTCTATTTAAGCATAACAGCAACATGAAAGCAGTCAATCCATTTTTAAATACAGCCCAAAATCACAAATTAAATATTGTCCTCACTGGATTTTACAAGGTTCACCGCATACAACACCCTCGGTCCTGAGGGCCTTGGAGCACACAAGAACCCCACTCCCAAAAAAGAACTGTTAACGAGGATATAATAATAATGGAAGAAAACTCATGTAGACAAACTGAGGAGGGATCAGTTTCCCAGGATGGAAAGACATGCGTTAATAAACAACAATTGCAACATTGACATACCTTTTCCTATGGGGGCAGCCAGTCCATTAAGGAGCTGTGAGAGGGATTTGTTGGGCGACCCAGGAGGAGATCCGCACACAGTTAAGGGTTCAGTGCTGAGGATATCAAACTTCCCAGCCTGGAGCCGAAACTTCTCCAGCTCTTTTGACAGGAGGTTGAACTGCTCACTCTGAGAGCGACATTTCTCCTCCAGCTCGCGGACTTTGGCCTGATGGTGGCGAGGGAGGATAGTCATCAAGAGAGGAGGGAGAGAGACACAGACAGACCGAGAGGGACAGAGAGACAGACAAAACAACAGACAAACAAGGGCAAGGATAGAAAGGATGGGAACAACAAAAAAAAACAGAAGAACAAAATAAGGAAACCACAGGATGCAGGACTTACATTGCTGCACACAGACATACTCGAGTACACCAAGTACAGTAGCTACGTATAAGATACGTCTACTGTCTACACACAAATAGAACATGGAATAAGAATTACTCTAATAGTTTATCATATGGATTGATCATTACTGATAAAAATATCTTTAAACTACTACAGAAAGTACACATGCACAAATACAGTGGATGCTTTTTCTACAAAAAAACCCCCTCTTGCTTCAAGGCAGTATGTATGTCTTAGAGCATGAGGCTGGTAATATTTCGTATTGTTTCTTATCGTCAAGTAATTACGGTAAAGACCAAATCCAACACCAATGTGACAATGTAGACACATTTAGTCGCTGAAGCCTCACAGTATATAGCTTACTCCAAAGTGTCATAGAGCTCCAAAGGTTGTCATAAACAAATTACAAATACATCAATGAGTCACACGTAATATGTTCCTTTATTATGACAAGCATGGGCAGTATGCTTTATGTAAGCCAATCCGACATACTCTGCATTATCCTACCACTGTGAGGACTCATTAAAGTGTGTTGCAATAATCAGCAGCTGAAAACATCCCCAGCAAATGCACTATTTACTTCCGAGCAACATATGATAAAAATCTCCAGTGCTCACTTTTTTACAAATCAAAATATATTTCTAACAATACAGAAGATATGTTTGAAGGTTTACATGTTGATTTACTTAATGGACATTGGGCTAAAGCCACATATAGGGTAGGGAAGTTAGCAAACATTAGTGTGCCACATTTAGGGACGATTTCAGACCCAATTCCCACACATATAATGACCCAAGGTGTTTGAGACATGGATCAAGGTTATTTACTCTAACACTGTGAATTTTAAATTAAAAAGTAGCAGTGTTTACAGGAGCTAACAAACAATATAAAAACGCCTTAAATATATCACTTCTCATACGGCCTGTGTCACAGTAATGGAAGGGTTTTTCTAGACTATGAGAACAGTAATATATATACACAACAAAATATTTTGTTTGTTTAGTGATAGAGGCAAACACTTGTTGGACAGCTTAGTAAAATGACCTACACATCTATTCTTGCTAACATATTCAAATTTGAGCAAGTTCAATAACCCATGCCTTCTTTAAACCTTGTTTTTGTCGCCATAATTTCAAAAACTTTTAAGGATTTCCAAAAACTATGGAATAGTGTTGGTAGTGGTCATTTTATTGGATTATTTAACAATAACAAATATATAAAATAACACCAGCTGTATACTCTAAGAGCAGGAAACTTGAATGCACAAACTAACACTGACTAACTGAACACACTTGTTTGGGCAGGTATAATGAAATTCCAGGAGTTTGAACGTTAATTCTTAAGTTGAATGATTGATCATCGATAATCACCTCTCAACCTCAATCTGACGACAGTCTGAACCGCAGATGCTCAGGAGGACACTGAAGCTACCGTGGAATTTATTTTAACACTGCCCAACACACTGCAACGCCCCCTGCTGCTTCAGCGCGCTGAATGCTGCTCTGTTCAGTTCATTTCATGCACACATATTGTTGCTGGATAGTACATGCTGTTAGAAGACAGACAACAAAAGGAATCCCTGCGTTTGTGAAATTGAATTAATAAAAGGAGGTATTAGTTTCAATTGCTTCATACATTTCACAGCAGTATGACAAGTAGAGTTTTTTAAAAACATGCTGAATAATAGACATGCAATGCTACAACAATAAAGCATCACATTCATCACTGGCAATGTGATCCTTTGGCAACAATACAGTCGTATACACAAAGCAAAAATCTACTGTATGCAACATTACATTGATGTAATTACTTATATACTCTAAAAGAAAAACTGAAATATCTGCTATACACACTGCAGACTTTTTATTTCAATTTAATTAACCAATTAACTAGATTTCCACATTCATTTATTGAAGCCTGATATTTGTATTCGCTCACATCTAAACACACACTTGTTAACACGTGTTTGATCTTATAAAGTTAAATTTGCACACCTCAACGTGTTGATGGGCTTTGATTATGTGGGATTGAGGTCGGTCAGTGAGTTCCCAGGCATTCGTCTTTAATTGAAGTCGATCCATATTCTGAATCTTTTCATCAATTGTTAAGCGAGTGTTGCTGAATTTTTCTTTATGATCAAGTCAGAAAGACCTCCAGTCTATGCTGTCAGTCATGTTCCAGACTTTCAAAAAGCTCTCCACTTGTGAGTTTGCTTTGATGGGAAATGTGAAACAGAGCTGAGTGGGTAGTAAAGCCCAAGAAAAGAAGCAGCCCTGAATATTTCTGAAAACCAAAAAGCAAAGAGCACACATCAGATTATTTCTGAACTGATGTATGCTTTAAATTAGCTCTTCCCTTCTTAGTACCACTTGCATATTTATCGTATTTATCATCAATACAAAACTTAGATAGATAAATCATTTTGTTTGTAATGTGGTGTTACATCACCATAGCTCCTGGGCTAAAGTAAACATGGGGGCACAGTAGACCCTTATTGACTATACTGGGAAAGGTGAAAGGAAAGATCAAGTAAATCAATAAAAACAATTCTGAAATACCTGCATGCTGTCCAAGTGGTTCTGTATAAGCATAAACACACACCCATTCAGTAAAAAGAGATGTTGGAAAGAAATAAAGCACAATTACACATGTGATCACTCATACACATCTTGAAAGCACAACACTCTTGAAACAACTGTCTGCAATGCACTCCGATATACGCATCACTTCATTACAATACTTTTAGTTGATAGATGAATTAACAGATCATGGCAGACTGTGACCTTTTGTTCTTTATATATTTGGGAAAAAAAGGCTATTTACACAACTCTGCTACCTGCCTTACAAGTCAGTTTAATAATGCTGTAACTATACATATATACACTCAGCCCAGGATTCATATCTTAAAATATGAGAGGTAAAATGACGAGCAGTTAACGTAGAGAGGTGAATAAGAGCAGGAAATGGCTCTAGGTATACACAGGTCTGCCCCGGGGCTGACTAGTCCCTCCAGCAGAAACCACATAAACACACACAGTCCCCCCCCCCCCAGAGTCCATACGCTCACCTCTAACAGATGGACAGCGCCTTCATGTTCCTTTTTTGCCTCAACCTGAGCCTGGGAAATACAGGGTGCAGTGTTTCAGGTCACTTTTATTTATATTACAGTTAAGTTTCAGTTTAAAACACCAACGAAAAGCCCATCCATTGGTGCTCAGGGTGAAAACGGTTTGAAAGAAAGCCATTAATGTCAACACATTGCAAGGCTAAAAAAAAACTTTTCCAACAGTGCCTTATATCTGAGGATGTCTTGCGTAACCCCGACCAGCACAATATATTGGAGGCCTTGTTGTATCGTTTTCACCTTCTTATATATATATTTTTAAAGCTTATTAATTGTCAGAACAGTGATTTATTCAACATTAAACAGTTACTGTGTGTGCATGCAAACAAGTTGATATAATCAAGGAAGCATTTTTAAGTCAGTTTACTGAACTTACCTGTGAAGACCACTTGCCTGAGAGCATCCTAACCAAAGATCTCAAACTAAGAGAATTTAAATCCAGTCCATAACTAAATGACTTATTTGGGTTTTAACAAAGATGGAATTTAAATGTTCTACAAAGGCTCTAACCACGATTATAAACCTAGCTATTAAGCCGAAATTGGCTCTTTTTTTCTGTAAAGGAATAAGTACGCTTATTTGCTCGAGAATGATTCCAGTCGCAGCTCGGTAAACATAGGCAACCAAAAATCCACATATCAAGAGCACCATTTACATTTTATTTAACATTTGTTTAACTGAGTAACAAAATATAAAGTTTAAATGCAACAACTCATCCTAATTTGGACGGGTTATTTGCCAGGGTTTGCTTTGATTAGTAACCAGGAGAGTTCAGGAGGTTGCTGCTGACAGCCAAGAAAAAGTCTGACTCATAATACGGCCAACTGTCAACATGTCAACGTGCTGTGCTGTAAAGGTCCATAATGTACACAGGGAAAGCTGTCATTCTCCAGGAATACAGGGTGTTCAGGACCCCCCACTGAGAAGAAACAAGGTCATATGAGTTTTAGTCCCTTCATCTGTGTGAACGGTCATAACATTTCAAATGTAGTTGTGGCTTTATTGTATTTGCTGCTTTTATTTAATGTGTGACTCTGACTATTAATCATCTTTATATAATGATTAACTACTGCACATGGTTATTTAAATAATGCCAGGGTGTGTGTTTCAATGGTAGTTTGTTTAAAGTTGTATCACAGGAAAATGACTCAGAGTCTCTGTGTAAACAAACATCATTTCGAACAAATGTTCAATTACGTTCCATAAATAATAAATTAAGGAGGCTTGTGCATTCAAGTGGAATGAGGTTTGGGTATTATAGAACCATTGAACTGTATAGAAACATAACATAATACACGCCATTTTTCTTATGGGAACGAGAAACATCTGCTGAGAAAACAAGTGTTCCACATGAATGTGAGAGCATCTGTGTACTTTACCATTTCATAAATCTACTTTGCAGGCAATTAATTTAGGAGAATGCAGAGAGCAGCCAGTGTCTGAAGGAAGATAAGGCAGTAATGAGCTTCTGTTAATGAGAGAAAAAAAGCTGAGCACTCTGCCTGTGAAAGGCTGACTGTGAAGTTAGAGCAACACTGCAGCAACAGCAACACTGGGGCACAGAAACTGTTTCTAGAGAAAGCTATGGTGACAATTCCTATCACGTTCACACTATCAGCCATCTCAGCCATTGCTGGGCTTGCTTTGACATTACAGACAGCTTCAGTGCACAGAGGAGGAAGTCCGACCATCAAATGGCCTGGGCCAGCATTTTTCCTTTAAGCAAGCCTCTAAAAAGTGTCATATCTACTTTGGGTTTTGAATGTCTGATTTGCTTGCTCGTAACAAACAAGAGGAGTGCTTCTCAAATGTTGAGCACTCAGGGTTTGGAGAGTGATAGACAGCTGAAGGGTGGGGATAAGAGGATGCACTGGGAGAGCTCTAGTGTTGAAAATGTTGAGAGAGGTGAGTGCTACAGTCTTTAGGGAGTTTTTCTTTTTGCTCTGCTCTTTATAAAACAGCCTCTGAGTTGACTTTCACCTTTGTTGGACTGTACCGCAGCTCAACAAAAAGTTCTTTGACTTGTGACACAAACAAGAAAGCCCAGACCTCTGGAGCTGCGAGTGATAAGTAACCTGAGCTCCCTTACCTTCTGAAGAACTTCAATCTCCTGCTGCTTTGCATTGAGTACAGCCAAGGCCTGCTCATGCTCCAACTCTAGCTGCTGCCTCCGCTCTGCAGCCTCGCGCATATGCTGTCCGCAGGGGGTGCAGGGGTGGAGAGCCAGGAATGGGTGGGTTTAAAGGGGGGTGGGGGGGCAGGGGGGTAGAGAGGGCTGCTGTTAGTGGAACTAAAAATCCAACAACACTGACCCAACACAAAATGCATCTCCAGTCTTCAACTCCACAATAAGAGACAACACAGGTGTTACACACACATCACACATACAGAGGCTGTTAACAGTGTAGTGACCTTTAAACCCTAAAAAACAAGGAAAGACATAAACTATGCCACAGGAAGTGTCATGTGAGGACAGTTTATGTTCCATGATCTGCTAGAGAGATCTTTTTTGCACAAAAGGTGCCTATGGACGAGGACTAGAGATGCTTTGCTTTGTGAACATAAAAACTAACATCAATCCACAGTCAGGTTTGCTGCCCCCTTTAGGTAACACAATACCTGTTACAAGTCAGGTTACTATTTGAAAAGCTGTCCTCAGCGATGTTGTCTTCATATGATCAATACAGGGTTTTACGTTACATGAAAAGGGTGAGCAAACTCCATAGCGTGCTCGTACTCGTCTGTGGTCATCCAGGACAACAAAAGAAGCCATACAATACAAGGGACTGAATGCTAGGCTCTCCATAACACAATTTGCCTGTGTCATACAGTCTCATCACTACTATGTGAATACATTGTGACATTGTCAAGTGAGAAAAGCAAATGACATTTTCATGCCAGTATAAATTAGGTTTAAGATAAGTAATGTCATCAAACATGTGGGTGACATTATCATCATGAAGGGTGACCCAGTCTCCCTTTATCTCCTTTGCCAACCCCTCCCATCATCATACAGCCAAACTCTTTGTCCTGCCTCATGCAAAAAAAAACACATTCCACAGTGCTGTGGTCATATAGCCAGGTGACCATTCGTATGTCTAGAATGCAGCACACGGATAAAGGGACAGATAAGCACAGCCACTGAGGTGGACAAAAAGCATTCAGAATGGGATTGAGTAGGACTACTCCCTAACAGATGGACGTAGCAGCGATACCTTATAAATCTAGCAGGGGGAGAGGGGAAAGGGGGGGGTGGGGAGGGAGAGCAGGACAACATGAAAGGGCGGAATAGGAAAGGGAAGGGCGGAGGGGGAGGCGGACTGCTCCAAGCTTCTACTCTGTCAGAGCTCCTGGTCAGACCTCCCAACACGACACTGGAAGGCAACAGACATGTCAGGGACATTAGACAGTCAAGCGGAAGATAACCAGATGGAGGTAGTGTAGCACAGGTAGGAGAAGAGGTACGGGCAAAAGGGTTAGGCTCCATTAAAGAAAAACCTGAATTAGAATCCCGGGATGGACGGAGAACCAGAACTAAGAAATGGTGCGGTCAGGTCTACCCTTGGAGCTGGCTTTCTCACCTTGAGCACCTGCTCTAGGTTCTCCAGTTTGCCTTGGAGCTGGTTCCTCTCCCACAGGGCTAAATCTCTCTCCTGCGTCACAGCACCAAGGGTCTCTTTGAGCTGGGCATACTCAGACTTCACCTGTGCAGACAGAACAAGCAAGGAGCAGAGACACTGAGTTTCAGAGTAAAGCTGTACTGCTTTTGCTGATTTTAGCCTTTTTAGGAATACTCTCAGTTTCATGTATTTTTTGCAGATGAAAAGGAGTGGTCTTTCTCCTGCTCCATTACTGATGTTCTTGTTTTCTTTTAACAAACTAAAGTTTAACATTTGAATATGAAAATGCTTAGATATTGGATTCTTATTTTAACAGTGAATAAAATGTATAAATCGATGGACAATGTTTGCATTTACTCCTCTACTTTCTTGGAAACAGACAAGTTTAGTCCTGAGCAGGCCTTTCCTTCATGGAACATTTAAACAGGTACCCTGTGGAGTGTTATTGTAAACAAAACACATTTTGTTTAAATTCTGAGTGTAAGCACTGCTGTGTACATGACTCTCCTTCCACACATAACCTTTGCACCTGAAACCACCATTGCATACATCCATTCATTAAATCAGCATAGTAGTGTGAAACTATGAGCAGGAATCTCTACTGCTTAATCCATGTGCTCAATAAATAAACACAATAGATGCCTGTTTGTCAAACATTGTAACTTGTGCTGACAAATAGCACAGGTTTTTTTTAAGGGTCCCTCAAAAAAAGTTTACCATGAACTAACCTACCATGTTGGCAATGATGAAACCCATTAACAGCTTTACATTACACATCATTGCAGACTATAATAACAGAGTATTCACAAGAAGGTGGTGTTAGGCAAAAGTCAATGAAGCGCAAGAGCTGATTAACACTAAGCAACTAAAGATAGAGGGGTGTTACAGAGCCATCATCTCAAATAAATAACTACTAATTATATTGTGGTTTAACAAGTCAACAACCAGGTGTCTTCTGTTATTCAATAGCTGGTAGATTGACAATTGACAACAGTATCCAAGCATTACCGCAGTGCCTCATTAACAGTTTGCCAATTGTTTCCTTTTTTGTTACATCATTCAGGATAATCCAATTCAGAATCATAACAATGCCAAACTGTCTTAAAAAAAAAAATCTGAAGCCAGTGCATTTTCATAAAATATAGAGAGAAGACTGAATACCAAACGCTACCTAGACAAGCTATTGGAATGATTTCCATTGTATTGCTGTTCCTATTTTTCCTGGGAGTCACTTTTGACTTCAAGCACTTTGCTGTAAAAAAAAAAGTGCTTTAATGCCACTAAAGCATTAAAAGCATTTAAAAACAGACAGAAACTCTTGTAGCCAGATGTGGGAATTGTCTGGTTTCAGTAATAAAAGCCTTTGAATATTATAATAATGCAAGAGTAACATAATTCACTGACTCCCACGGCTGTAGACCAAAACATTAATAAATTATTCAATCTTTATTGTTAACCAAGCACCAAGAAATCAATTGACTGAAGCACATTCAATTAAGATATGAAGCAATTCAACACGTATGAGGTCTATGCTGCCATTATGAACAATGTATACAAAATCTGACTCTTTCTATTTCGACATATTTTCCATAATCCATCTCCCACACAGTTTTATTATTACTTAAGAGGCAGGATTTTTCAATCAGCTTTTTAAAAAGGCCCCTAATCGGCAGTGAGATGACTGGTTCCTGCAGCTGTAATGTGGCAAAGCCGCTTCCACAGAGCAGCCATGAATGACTAATGATTCCTTGAGGAGGGCGTTTCAACAAACACCAGCAAAGCAAAACACAAACAGAAAGCGGTGAGTCTGCCTCTGAAGCGCCCGCCTCTTCACAGCAAAATATCTGCATGGATAGAAGTGCCTGTCAGGACTAATGTAGACGGATCGAACGAACCTATATTGGATTGAGCAGAAACAGGTCAATAGTCTATTATGGGTAGAGGGAGGTGCTGTTTGTAGCCCAACCCACTTCATTCAAAGATGATAGGGATCAGAACACGGGGATGTAAGCGAGGGCTAATATCCGCACTGCCCTGCAGAAAACTGCTCTCATATCCGTCAGTGTGATAGCATTTCAGGCTAGCTGCTCCAGGAGCCGCCCTAGTCCTGATAAGACATCAATAACCAGCATCCCACCCTTCTTTACCCCAACAGCAGCTACCTGCCAATCAGCTCCTTTAGGAAATTGCTTTCCTGTCCATAGAGGGAGGCGTGTTGCTCTTTGTTTGTTTATCTGCTCTAACTTTATGTTATCAGCTCTGAAGGCTTTTGAGGTCTGGGGGCTAAGGAACGTGATGGGGTTTTAACAGAAGTGGAGGCTTGTTGCTTTCATTTATATGCCTAGAATTGGAAAAAAACGGCTCCATCTATGAAGAATCCTAAGGCTGTTTTGGCTTACAGTGTGACCCAGAAAACATCAGACACCATCTGATAGAGTGTTAGTGTAAAGACCCCAGAGGTCGTGGCCTATGAAGAAACAATACTGACTGCAGACATGTCAGCAGCACTGTGGGGCTTGTGTCCAAAACTGAAAGCATGCTAACATGGGAATGTTTTTGGTTAAATCTTTACTTTCTTTGTTTAGCGTCTTGGCATGCTTTTGCTAATCAGCACCAAATGCAAAGTAGAGCAAGGGATGATAGGAGTGTCATTCGTCTGTCATTTCCAAGTATTTAGGACAAAAAGTAAATGTTGACCCGATAGTGGCCCTATAATAAATGTTTAGGGATCAACGAAGCAACCACAATAAATCTTCAATGCAATATGAATGTCTTTACCACAATTGATGCTATCCGTCTAAGAGTTGTCACTACATGTCGCTCAAAATCTCTTTGCTGTGCTTAAGGAGTATTTAGGGGATCACAGAAGTCATTAGGATCCTCCCCTGGGAATCATGAATATCTGTACCAAAACAAATAGGGCATGTGCTGAACTAAAGGTGAGCTGAAAATGAAAAACAAATAGATAGCTCATACACTGCAAGGCTCCGATGTTCTCACAAACACACACACACAAACAGAAACACAGACAAACAAACAACAAACACTTACACCACTGCACATGATACCTACTGTAGGTTCAATTAATAAAACAGGATCTGAGACCTGGAGTGTGACAGCTTTTGTTTTGTTTACCAACATGTACAAAAACATATTCAATAGTTGTTTATGTACAGTAGGTATACAGGAAGATATATTTCAAACGTGTAAAGAAACTCCAAGTGGAACTGAGGAAAAAGTCCGGAATAACGGAAGTCTCTCAGATTCATCCTCTGCTGACAACAAATGTCAATCAATAGTTATGATATTTTAGTGAGACAGGGAGTCTAAAAGACCAACAGAAAAACATCGTCCACCATCGAGCGTTAAACATGTTTTCCGTCTGATCGCAGGACCTATACAAGCTCAAACTCACTATGAGTGTAACTGGAGACGCTCCAAGATGTATCTCGTCAAACATTTAGAAACCGAGACCTTTTTATCTCTTACCTTTTCATATTCAGATGTCTTGTTGCTACTGTTATACAACTGGAGGTTCAAGTGTTTGTTCTCGTGGAGGAAATCTTGAAGCTCATTCTCCTAGACAAAAGAGGCATAAAGAAAACAAACAGTGTTTAGAAACCAAGAAGTCACCATTAGATTGAACCAGAGCGCAGCACTCAAACCCAGCATGTTGTTAGCAATAGCCATGCATAATTTATCTTAGGAGACTGCTCAATGTTCTCTATGTTATAGAAGCTGCCATTCAAGCCACTACAGTGAGACAATAATAAGTGTTACAAATGTCATAAATCTTGATGTATTTAACAGGCTGGAATAGTTGCAAAAGGAAACCATGAAACGTTTTTTCTTCAAGCTCTCAGTTAGTGGATGTAAATCAAAGAGCTTCCTTTCACCACAAGGAACTCGAACTGAGGGGGGGAAAATTCTTCATTGCAGAGGAGGAAAACTTAATTACATTCAATCATCAGTCGTGAGGCGTACTGTGGATGCAATTTGCTATGTCAACTGGAGAGTTCTCAGAGATGTGCAATTCACTGCAGCTACAGCAGCATGTAGGCCAATTGTTGTTCTTGTCGGGAGCTAAGAAACCTACTGGCTCATGCATGATAAATTTACTGTAAATACAGTGTTCCTAATGGCTAGTGATGGCGAGCCTGCTCCTTCCCCCTCATGTTTTAGTTATGAGGAATGTTTCAGAGGGAGAATGGATAGAGCACAGAGTAAAGACTTGAGTAAAGAAATGCATGCAAGGGAACACATGTTAACAGATTAGAACATGTTGTGGTGATGTCCATAAAACATTGTAAAATGGCATGTGTTGTCTGCTAAATGCACACAAAGGTGCAAGTGAAGGGAAGAAGTATTGCTCACAGAATACATTGTGTCACATTCAAGGTAAATCATAAATGCAATGATGGCCGATTTACATTATCTGCTTCATTTTTGAGATCCTGTCACTGGGACACTGGAGTACAACAGAGTCATGGTTAATGTCCTTGTGGAAACACCTTTGCTTTTGCTTCTTTGTAAACTCCTAATTTCTGCTGTGAGGAAAGATTTCAGCTGTATATGTCAATTGATGAGGTCACTTAATTGCATATTGCTACCAGGTGGTGTAAGTCTACAAGTAGTATACTAAGTGCAGAAAAACACATTCAACACCCTAACTTGACAATGCCAAAGTAGCACCTGTCACTCACAAGGTTAACCTGTGGAAGAAAATACTCTACATTACTTTAAATGGTATCGCAGAAGACTTGAACTAGCAATGGAGAGTATAAACTGACCAGGAAAATGTTACCTCAAGTTAAAAAACCAAGATGGTCACTTTCTTCTTTTCAGGCACAGATGTTGCCAGTTGCCTTTTATACAGAATTATAGGGTCTAATAAGCAAACATTAGATTGTTAGTAATACATTTTGACTATGGTTTATGGGAATGTATGACTATAACAGAATTAGAAATTAGTGTTGACATAATCAATAACATACCCTTTACTTATACTAAAACGATACTGTATTATCACAGGGCAAATAAACATATTATATAAAATACTGGCTTTTACTGAAACAAAGTTAAGTAATATTTGTAATTCTTGGAGGGGCTGAAAATCCTGACAAAAAGTGTTTCAAATCATGCATCATTATCCAGCTTTATTTGAACATATCCATACTAGTTCAAGCATTACTGCCACCACTCACAACTTCTATAATAACATCAATAATAATAACATGGACTGCATGAGGAGAAATTCAGTAGTCACATATGCATGCCATAGAGGAGAGAACTGTCAAGGACAAGCAGTGATAAGTAAACAACAGCCTGGAGAAAGTACCAAAGTCACACATGAGATCTGCTGCTTTTTTTCATTCATTTCATTTCTGTCACGTCCCCAAAAATTATTGGCATTTCAACCTGCATCAATTGCGTGCAGTCAATTTTAATGCTTCCAGTACAAGCACTAGATTGCATTGGCATTCCTATTCATATCCATTGATCCTTCAATTCGAAGCTAATGTGGGCTGGCTTAGCCTCCAGGTGTTCATTCTGAAGGACACACAGCAACTGAGAGCTAACATTACTCTGTATGCACACTGATGGGAACAGTGGACATAAATGCTTGTGAAATTAAAGCCTGTTGTTGATTTAGGCATTTCAACATGACTGCCATTCTAATCTCAAACCCTTTTTTGGAATTTGGATGCGACGACACACTTGTAGTGAAGCAAAACCAAATTGTCTCGAACACAGAGAATCAGCTGTTTCTTTGTCCTGTACTGTCGACTTGTTAACGCTTTAAAGAGATCAGAATACGTCATAATCCCTTGGCAGGACACATTTTTATGGAGAGCCTATGAGCCCAGCGAGGGAGAGAATCCCATGCAGAATAAATTGTGGCCTACATTGAGCTGCCTCCAACATTATTCAGCTGAGGTTTTCTGCTGAGGTGTGATTAACCATTTGAGACTTGCTTTGAATACTAACACAAATGTACAAAGAAAATGTACGCACCCTACATTCAGTTTGATTAATGAGCTGTAAGGCTTTAGGGGCTGGAAAATAGTAAAATAACTCCATCGTATAAACAGAAAGTGTAACTGACGAGAAATAGGACGACATTGACCAACATACATGTTGTTTAGTGGAGTTTACTATGTGCAATTTGTAGGAGAAAAAACAACTACAACTTGAAATACAACACATGATTGTGTAGAGATAAACAGTTATAGATGTATTGGATGGTTGGATATATAATACACCATCCTATTTATAGGCCTGGGGTGTGTCTGAGCAGTGCAGAGGCGGTTGTGTGTTTTGCCCAGACATGATCTGAGTCAGCCTGTTGTGTTAGAGCTGTGTGTTTAATTTTGACAAGCCTGACAGATGAATCAACTCCGCCATTTAACACCGGAGCAGAGCAAACATTTCATCCACTTACTCCCTGCTCTGTAGACTCAGTGCAAGCAGCATCATTTGCTCTGGTTCAGTATAGACAACCTCCACTCTCACAAGCTCTGGTTGCATCGACAACATTTCTTCAACCAAATTGAAATATTTGTGTTTAGAGATTAAAACTCAACAGTTTACATAGAAGCTGAAAGAAGTGATCATTTGCCATGTACCAAAGCATTTATCAGAATGTAACTTGTACAATTTGTCTCGCACAATGCAAACTGGGCTACTGTAAAGTGCTAAATCTGCCATAAATACAGAAGAAAAGAAGAAGAAGAAGAAGTGTTATTTGGTTATTGGGAGAATTCAATTCATTCACTTGCTTAAAGATGGAGTATAGAAGAATAAAACGTGGTACTTCTGTCTCTTAATAGATAATAGATAGATTATAATACAACTTTCAAGATGGACCCACATTGTGTCCTGGGAGCAATATTTGCTTTCTTGCAGTTCTTTCTAATTAAGCAGCTATCTCTGCAGCACACACTTCTCCTGCTGTCTTTAAACAGGGGCGAGTGCCCTGGATTCCACCGGCGCAGCTGGAGCCGGAGATGATCTTCATAATTATGAGCAGGATTTTCTTTTTAAACAACTAGGTCTAAAACACAGCCACACGTCTTGAAAATTGTGTTATTAGTCAAACTATATTAACCATGGTAAAAATAAATGTGGCGCTTTAGCACCAGAGAGTACAAACACATTTTTTTTTAAAACCACATACTCATGACAGCAGCAAAGACATACATGATGCATTGCTATAGCGATTGGGAAATTTTAAGATTTATTTGGAATGTCAGTGTCCATGTAAACATACCTACTGTTGTACTTATGATTACTTTAACCTTATAAGCCAAAATCTTACTCTGTTTCTTTATCCAAACCATTTGCACTAAATGTATATAAGCTATTATGTGGCTTTAAACCTTGCCCTACCCTGACGACTAATTTCGCTGCTTGTAACATTGAATTTCGTGGGTCGAAAAACCTTTACTAAGTAAATTTGGGGAATGTCAAGATGCCAACAATGTGATTGCACTGTTACCGGATGCACAGTCAAATTGTATCGAGTCCTGTTGCATTGTGCAATGTAAAAGTACATACTGCATTTCCCTTACACTGGACTTGCGGTCCTCTGCATACCGTTTAAGCTTAAGTGCCCCTTAAGCACTGTCCAGCACGGTGAACACATCAATATAACGAATCACAAACATCCAGTTCAAGGCCATCTTGAAGAGTTGCAGCACATTAACAGCGTGCAATCTGATTTAACCGTACTGTGCAAAAAGGAAAAAGCAAAACCAAAAAACATTAAGAAAAAGGAGACATCTTGAAATTGATTCCTGACATTTGTGTTTTGCACGCCATGTGTCCAAGTACTAAGAGCTGCCAATCCCGCCTTTGACAGAAGGTGTTGTTGCTTACCACGGCTCCTCGTGAAAGTTAAGCCGACAATGATGGAAAGCATTTCCACGGTTACTGAGTTCAACTTCAGAGCACAGCTCCACAGTCCAGTCTGAGGACCTGTTGAGACTGCCTGCTGACTGCCTAAGCGGTAATCTTCGATTAGTACCGATACAAATTTGAGCCACGCTGGCATAGCAGATGCTTGTCACCATGGTAACGGGCATTTAATGCTAGGAGAGCAAACTCCTCTGTTAATGTATACCAAATACGCAGGAAGGTGGAAGTGCCAGATGGCTATGCCAGTGTTTACCGTCACTCACACACTCAGTGTTTATACATATGACGGATGAATTCTCTATGAGGAGACATTGCGTTAATACCATCTAGAACAGGGTTGTCCAAACTTTTTTCACAGAGGGAAAATATACGGAGAGCTGGGCCACTTATAGAGGTGAATATTGCCTCATAAGTTAAGTTATAAGTTAGCAAAATCAATCAAACGTAGGTGAATAATGCACGATACTTTTAAATGCTTTAAGGAAAAACAGCCTACATCACATCTCTCTTTAGGGTTTCATTTATTTTGTTGGCAGCTCATTCCTTAAAACAGAAGCCTCAGATTGCTGATAACAAGAGTAAACATGGAGATTTAATTTCAAGCTTGTTACAGAAATAAGTTATTGGGATTTTTTTTATCAACTAAGATTTGTTAGAAAATGTTTTAAATTCTAAATGAATACATTTATTTGAAAATTGGGCTCATTAATATATTTGAATATATATATTTGAGAAGTACAATATAAGAAAAGCAAAAGTTTAATTTGTGGGCCATATTCCATTATACTTTTAGAATTTGCTGAGGGCCGATTCAAAATGGCCTGCAGGCCACATTTGGCCCCCGGGCCGTAGTTTGGACACCCCTGATCTATAAGTTTAAAACCTTGGCAAGAGAATTTCCTTATTTATTCCTGAATATGCTTTCATTGTTTACCTAATAGACCATTCAAATCCACTATCAGAGCTGTCGCTAACATCTGCACCTTATTCTGTACGTGCACACTTAAGTATTACCTGAGAAGGAGAAGAACAGAGGAAGGACTAAAAGGTGAACCAGTGAGAACCAAGCAGGGAGTGACATTACTGTCAACTCGCCATCCCCTCACAATAGTTTACATTGGTCTTGTCTGTGTTTGTGTCTCTGTTCTGGAAGCTCAGTGCAGGAGGAGATAAGAGCTGTACTGCAGTCTGTGGAGGCCAGCCTGCCATTTCTGCACGCCATTTGGGGACAGTTTGTCCTTTGGGAAGCTTACCCCGGACACAGCAGCCTGACAATGGGCAAGGAGGGAAGTGCTGCTGTGGGCAGGGAACGTTAGAGGAGGGCAGCTAAGAAAAAAAGTCCTAACGGAGTGTTTATTTAGGGCAGAGAGCCGCACACAAAGACAGCTCATCTTAAGAAAAGGGCTTGGGGGCATGAGGGGATGAATTCAAATAGTCTAGGACCAAACAGTGCCATTTAAATTACTGTTGAATCTCTCCAGCTCCTGCCTTTCAGAGGAAAAAGCTCACTCCAGGCCATCTGCACTACTCTTTGCCTGCTTCTGCTCCTACAGGTTACACACATGTACTTTATATGCTCACTTCAACATTCATGAAGCAGCTTTTATAACAGTTACACAACTCCCTGTATTGTTTTTTCTTTTTCCAAACTCCCAAACCACAGACTGACAAATGTCTACACTTACATATTCACTAAAACGGTAGTGAATCTAACTGAAATGTAACCCAGCATTTTGTTGCAGAGCCCAAGGGGGAGCCCACTTTGAGAACAACTGCTAGAAAATCATAGCAGTGAGATGTCATTTTCTCTCAGAATAAAATCTATCTCGATAAAACATGGTATGAAGAGATTAGTTATTCTACTTAGTGACAACCAATCAGTTGGCTGAATGATCTTTGAAACAGTGAAATCAATTAAAAAGTTTAGTAAACTCAAACGTCAAGATGAGACGAGGCATGCAAAAAGAATCATGTCCTTTTTATTTCAGCTGGTTCTCGCCACCTTATGTTTTTTTTCGCTTTTCTTTGGCTTTTGTCCTCAGTGAAGGCCAATCCGGCAGACAGAATGACATTTCTGGGGCACTGTGAGAAAATGTCCTTCAAAGGGCATCAACCACCATATAAAAATACAAGACATGTGGTACATATCTCTGACCTTAAACAGTGGTGACCATTACTTGAAAACAGACGAGGTCATGTGAATTGTTGCAGCAGGGTTGTTAAGAGCTCCATGAGCTAATGTGTGCACAAATGCAAGAAACCAATAGCCACAGCCTGAGGATCCTTTCATACATCATAGTGCTGCATGCTGTATGTCTTCTGTGTTTGTGCATGATAACACACACTGCAACACTGCTAAAGTGTATCTCTCATGGTCAAATGCATTTTCCCATGCTAACGAAACCCGACCCACAGATACTGCAACTAGCAGTTAGCTGCTCCCATTTTTCAATTCCAGTCTTCACCGCCTGAGAAACAAGCTATCATTACAGGACACCGCCACTCATTTGCTCAGGGGACGTTTGTTGTGTGATAATAGTGGGCAAGGCTCTCAGGTACAAATCAATTTTAGCCTGAGTCCTATTGCTCAGAGGCCAGTGTATATTTTTGGAGCACTTACCAAAGTCTGGCATGTTTGATTCTTTTTCTTCACCTCCGCCTCAAGTGCTTCACACTCCTTCCTTCTGGTGCTGATCTCAGTCTCCTGGGGAGAGGGAGAAAAAGCAGACGACAGCTGCTAAGGTTTGTCAGGAACAGAAGCTTCCTCAGAGAACTCAGTGAAACTAGGCAGGGAATGAGGGAGCAGGAACATTTGATTATTCAGCAGTGTTTAGGTGTGTGAGTTCCTGTGTATATGTAGGTGTATGTGCAACAGAGACACAAAGAGATTATCTGGGATTATCCGATTGATCTAACTAAATGTTTTGCTGCCGAGAAAAAAAAATAGGAGGTTGGGATGATGATGATGATGATACAAAATAGGGTCTAGCCCTCTAAGAATAATGTGGGGGGGGGGGAAGGATAAAACACAAGTCAAAAGTTGTTGTGCCGTAAAAAGGTTTTGTATTTTGGTTGATTAAACAAAATGTTTGTGTTTTTCCAGAAGACATCACTTATTTGTCATTGTAGAATAAGCACAGGTGTAACTAATAGCCTTAGCGATGGCTCTGCTACATTTAAGGGTCCCAGCAGGCAGCATGCACACTGGCCCCTAATTAATTGTACTAATTACAGCTGTGCTTTTTCTGCTAGGTATTTCATATGTTTTGTCATTTGGAATCTGTCTTTGCTTTCGTTGCACACCATCACTAAATATGTCATGGTCATTTTTTCACCTGTCTTCCCAAGGATATGTTTTTGAGAACATATATTTTGTTTGGAACAGTATGATAAACATTTAATGACATGACCGAAAAAAGTCCATTGTTTTCAAATGCAGAAGTGATAAAAACGTGTGCAGGAATTTCTTTGAAAAATTAATATTCTATAAAGGTCAAACCAGTATCGAACTAACATATAATATTCCGTCAAGAGGTTTTCAAATGCCTGACATGTCTCCACGAAGCAGCCGTTTAACTGATCTGACAGCTGAATTACAATAAAAAGAGTTTCCTTCACAATGTGCGATTAGAGCCAATACCTGACTTAAGTCTGCAACAACTTCCACGGAGGACCATTTGTTCAGTCTTTCAGTAATATTTAGAGAGTTCATCCACACTGGCTCCTCAGTAGGAAGACAGCTAGATGTGGGATTTCCTCATCAAAGCTGCCTGTGTTGTTCTGCCTTGCTCTGGAAATGCCAGATATTTTTGTCACTTAACTTTAATCAGGAGGTTAATGCTTTCTGGCTTTCAACAATGAAGGATATACCTATCTGAATAAAGAATAGACAGCTTCTTTATGGGCGTGTCTTTAATGCATAGCCAACTATTGCACCGCTCTTACAGTACAAAAGTGTTACATCACCAACCAGATCCTCTGTTTATCATCGGACTGAGCCCTCCATCAGTGTACGAAGGACAGCCTTGCTATGGATGGGAGTGAAAGTGCAGCTGGATGTTCTAAGATTAGCGTATAGAATTAAACAGGATTTTTATCTGTGTCACTGTGAGCTACCAATGCACACACACACACACACACACACACACACACACACACACACACACACACACACACACACACACACACACACACACACACACACACACACACACACACACACACACACACACACGTGTCCCTCTGCAAGACTAAAATAAGCACCAGCGGAGCCACCAGGAGCCCACAGCACACAATATATGCTGCATGTTAGAATGCATGAATGTGCACTTCATCACAGAAACGCTCACAGCTCGGTTTAACTTTGAATGTATATTGTAATCCATTCAAGTGGAAGACTTCAGTCGGTTCCCCTCTTGACCCGAGTGCCGACAATATCCAATAGGACATTTAGCAATAAGGCCAGAAAGCAGGACAAACGGAAGGAAATTGAACAAGCTTTGACCCTTTGGAGATCTGTAACCTTGTTGTGTTTCACCCCAGGCAACTGACAGTGGTATGATTAAATTGTTGAAGCCTTATCTGTTAAACCCGTTCTACCAGTGATCCCGCTCATCTGTATGTGTTAGCACGCCTTCTAGTATGTGGTCTTTTCAAATGTTTTGGGATTTGTTCTAAAGTGAGGGCAAGAGTTCGCATTAAGCATGAAGTGAATACATTTAGGTTTACACTGCAAGATGGTGGTGCACTTATCTTCTTAGGCAACCTGTTCAACCAATAGCTGCAGTAGACAATTGCAGTTTGTGGTCAGTATCTCTACTAAGAAATGTGAAACCACTGCTGATGTTTCGGGTAATTCTTTATGCTTAAGAGTTGATTCATTTACTTTTTCAGCTGGGGGTGTGCTGTAGTTTGTATAGGATCCCTACTCCCTGGAGCTCCACATTTCTGGCTAACTAAAAGTCAACAAAAGAACACGCAAAGAAGAGTGATGCAATAAAAATGATGAGAAGATTAAAAAATAAAAGGATTGGACAAGTTCAAAAAGTGTTCCTATCGACATCGCCTAATGATTTCCTTTGAGTGAATCACACAGAGCCTCCGCAGACAGCTTGCCATCTCCCATGTGGGCTGGTATCTAATGTGTACAGTCCTTAGAACCAGACGGCTACAACATACACACAATGGAATTTTTACTCACGCGCACGCGCACGCACGCACACACACACACACACACACACACACACACACACACACACACACACACACACACACACACACACACACAGCTCTTAGGCTTGCTGAAGCCTATTTGTTTGGAGCACATTTGCCAATGTTCAATTAAAAATCCCTCTGATAAAAGATTCAAATGGCTGCCATTGTGAGTAATGAGCTCCTGTATAAGTGAAGAGGCGTTTACTGCACCGCAGATGAAGACAGATGAGAAAGACCATCCCCTAAGGGTGGATCTAGCATTCGTGCCTCAGTGGCAATAATGCCTGTGCACAAGAGAGGTGCATGTACAGCCATCTTTACCTCCATGTATCTTATGTGCTACAGTCTACGCAGCAGGAACTTCCTCCTGCCATTTATAGCAGAACATTGGGAAAAATCGATGTCTTTGTTTAAGGTGACTGTGTAGTGGGGTTTTAGTTCATAACAAGATTAGTAACGTCATCTGAGGAGGGAACCGATCCAAAAATAAAATCAACCACAGTTTTGATAATTGAGTATTAATCATTTAGCAAGCATTGATACCACTTTTTTTTCTTTTTGGGAACAGCGGTTCCCAAACTTTTTTTGCAGCGCACCCCCTTCTACGACGCACCCCCCCAAAAACCGCAACAAAAAACTGCAATAAAGCTTTGTTTTATCGCCATATAAAGAATCATGTTTAATCATGCGCAAATAACCAGAACATGCATGACGATAACAACATCAACAAAGTTTCAATATAATGCAACAAAGAAAAATTGCAACGATCCACAACATTAAAGAGCATGGGCTCAGAAACAGATAAAATAAATAAAAACGAGGATCAATCATTTCCAGACTCCCGCTCATTTTCTTCTCTCGGATTCGTTCCTATTCTCTCCGTCTCTGTTGCCTCCAAATCCTCACTCTCTCTTGGTCCCTCTCATCCTTCATGACTAACAACTTTGTCATGAGACGTTCCACTTGGCAGTTTCCCTGATTTCAGCCAGTTAATCACATTTGAAAGAATGAATGAAACGAGTTGGCGCCCTAGCCTACAGTGAATCGTAGACAGTGGCTGTCTTCTTCTACGTTTCTATCAAAAACTAATAAATTGTAGTTTTTTTATTTAAAATAAAAGGGATTACAAAGGAAATGTTTATTTTTTCCTGTTTTTTATTGTAGCCTATGCAAAAATCCCACTTAACAAACAACACTGTGTGATATTTTTACACCAGACCACCATTACATGTTTCATCTCGCGCACCCCCTGGTGGCAGCTCGTGCACCACACTTTGGGAATCCCTTCGTATAGAATAAAGCCAAATAAATAATTGAACATGTTTACCAATACTAAAAAATAATCATTACATGAAGCCTGTAGGAAGTAATAATCAATATTCCGAGTAACTGCAACACTGTCTTATTTTGAAACACTGTCTTATTCTGAAGTGCACTCTTATTTTGAAATGGTCAACTCGTAACCGGATGCAAACGACATTGAATGCAACATTGCTGGCGCTTGAGGCCGGACGGAGGAAAACTGTGGGTTTGAGCGTAGGTTTCCTCAACAAGCGAAATATAAATACAGGGTGAACAGGGGAATCTCTTGTGGTGTTATACATAAAACACACAATGAGTAATTCTCCTTATTGCCACTGTAATACCCTAAGAAGCGACTTGGCTTTATGCCACGTATACACTGAACTGGCCGGAAGTACTGTTACGACTTGAAGCAACCAATAGGAAGAGGCAACCGCTGGACAAAGACCCATCACAGATGGGGTGGGGGTCTCTTTTGGCTCGGACCCACGGACAGTGAACACATCGTGAATTCTATTCATGTTTTGGGCCTGTTCTAGTGTGTAGAGCTTTAGGGCCACAGCTGTGAAACGATTGTAAAACCTTCCACTACATCTTTTTTATTAAACACTCCTTTATAATTTTTGACATCCTGGCTTCAAATAAACGAACACATTTCTACAAGCCCTACACATTTCTGGCTGAGATGATATGGTCCACATGGTTAAAATTGCCATGTCAACATTAGCATTGTTATTGTGCGCATGTTAGCAAGCTCATGTTAGCATTTAGCTCACAGTACACAATTATTGACAAAGAACATAATACTACCAATAAGTACCTACACAGCTGGCTATAAGTTAAAAGTTACCACACATCTGGAAATATTTGTCATAGTTTGCTATGCACCAATCAAACTATGGAAGTTTTGGTAAATTAATCAGTTAAAAACAGACGAGGCTCAGCTGTGATCACTGAACACAGCCTGTGTTCAGCACCATGGAGAGTTCCCCTGGGACAACAGCCGCACATTGGGCATTCACAACAGCTGCATTTTAGTAATCAACTAACCCTAAATAGCAGTTGACATGGTCTCAAATACAACAGGTTAAGCTTCACTAATGTAGGTACTAGTAGAAGGTGAAATACCAGAATCCTCTGCTGGCTCTGATTGGACTAAACCCCCAGCAGGCAGGAGATAGTGTGTGATCGAAATAAAAACGGTTTTCTTGCAAGGATAACAGGAGTCCTTTCTTTCCTAAATGGATGTGTTTATTAAACACATAACGTAAAAAATTATAAAACATGTTAAACAACAACGTTGAACAACCAGAGTTATGACCTTTGTTTAGTTGTGAAACTGATGACTTTAGTTGAGTTTAGGGCATGTTTCTGACTGCCTCTTGCTCTTGCTACATTTCTGATGCCTTAGCAGCCGACACTGAACAGTGACAGAATCACGTGTGACAACTCGCCCAAATGCATAGCAGCTGCTTTGTTACTGGACCGTGCTAAAACCACATGATCAATTAGTCTACAGGATGTGCTGTCGGCTAGTGGTTTGGATTGTCGACTATTCTGTGAATTTCCTAACAGCATTCTCCTCCGTACGTTCAATGCAAATCAACATCTTGTCAAAATGAACCCATACTACAGTTTCATTTCTTCAATGACTAATTGACACAGAAATTCTGAGCTTTCGGTCTTCTGATCTTTAGTAGTTGCGAGAGCTCTTTGTATAATCTCTGGCGCGCAGGGTTAACCTCATTTCTCTCTCTCTCAACCCTTGTTGTGTCGAAGATGCATGATGCGTAATGATGGGTAATAATCCTGCCTATGGGTGAGCAAAACAACTGCTAACGTTTTCTACCACGGGTCGATTCTTTATAAACAGCAGCTATCTGATGGAGATCTCAAATAAAGACAGACATGCAGAGGAGTATACTCGCTCCAGGACGAGCTTTAAAGCAGCCTATGTTATTTTTTCTAAATTGTTTAAGTTGACTTTGCATTTAATTAGATCACTGAATACTAATCCTCTCAGAAATATAGGGGTACACAATGTGCTACAACTCAGCTGAGCTACTTTATAATAAACTGAAGGCAACCCTATAGAAAAAGCCCTAGAGAGTTGTTGTGCTCTGAAACATACAGTACATCAGCTAACAGTGGCCCATTCTGCACCTTTTCCTCTAATTTGTTGCCTCTCAAAATGTCAGAGGTACTTTGTAAAACATATATATTTGTTTCTTGTTTGTTTCCTTTCTCCAGCCTAGCTGCAGCCAAAGGAAAGGCCATTAAAGGGACTACAGGAAAAGGCATCTAACGAGGAGTGTTGTCAGGGTCTTTAAGAGAGGATTCCCTTCTATTACTCAACACCCAAGCACAAGTTTCACTTAGCATCATGTAGTATATGGCTATACTGCACAAACTGCTGGCCCACACACACAGTAATGTAGTGCAGCACAGCAAGCACTTGTGATTTCAAATCATTTGAAATGGCAGAGTAAGTTACATAACCCCCTACAGCTTAAGTCTGTGTGCGCAGGCACAGATGCTTGCACTCCACTAATACTGTACTCGCCTGCCGCCTGCAAGTGTGTGTATGTTTGTGGGGGTGCATGCATGTGTGTGTTTGTGTGTATGCACAGCAGCATGCAGACGGACTTCTGAATGAAACATTTCAGGAAAAACAAGTAACTCCCAGGAGGTCAGTGATTACATTCCTCCACACACAGAAACCAAAAGACATGACATGAGCAGCAGAAAGGGAAGTGTTAAGAGTGAGGTGAGGGTGAAAGGATTGATAGTGAATGAACGTACCATCATGAGGGAGAGATACGTAAAAGCAGTGAGGCTGAGATATGAATTCAAATGAAAAAGAAGGGAGAATGGGCAAAATGAAAAATGGGATGGAGGCAGGATTTACCGTCTAAGCTCCTCAGCTCTGCAGCATTTTATCCCGGGTATAAGACCTCAGCGAGGCCTCTTCTATCAGGCATATTAAACATCATGCAGCAGTGGCAAATGGAGTAGCCTAGTCTAGATTCCTCTTCCTCGCCACCTTTCTCTCTTTCTTTCCTCACTCTGTCTCCCCACCAGGTTCCACGAGCATTGGCGTGCTACAGAATCCCAAATGAAGCTGCCACTATCACCGGGGACTGACCTCTCTGAGCCACCCTGCGCTACACTACCTGCCTGCTGATGTTTTACGAGTCTAACACACTACTACTGAAGAGCACAAAGGGCGGAGAAAGAGAGAAGTAGGGGGAATACTGCTGGCACGGCCTCTTTAATAATAGCAGTGATGAAAGGAGACTGACAGGAGTAGAACAAAAAGGATAAACCGGGATCTATGAGGAACTTTAAGGCTGTTGGGATATGAGGCTAATTTGAAAGAGCAGGCTCAGTGTGTGAGAGAGGCTCCAGAGAGAGGACTGTAAATCTGATAATCCCACTGCATAAACACAAAGATGTCAGATGAGACTTTTACCTTAATGGAAACTAAACAATGACTCATGCATCCACAACAGACTCCTACAGAGATAAAGGAGGGGGGGTATTGCTGTGATATATTTTAATTTCGCTACGACAATGCTGAATTTAATAATGCTCTGTTATAAAGAGACACTACCGTATCATCGGAGAATAAACAGGTTTTATTTTCCTGTTTTGGCAGCTGAATCCATTTCGCTGACTAAAGGTCCGCAGAGATCTTCTGATGATTACTGCTGCAACCAAGCAAATGCTGGAAACCCACTGCTGCTGCCCACTCAGACACAGAGGCTTACTCATCCCCAGCTGGATTCACTGGCCAAGCTTCTGCAGACTGTCATTCGGTTCACATGGTAACCTTCATCTCTCATGGCAGCGCAGTAAACGCCTTGTAACAAAAGACGGTTCTCGTAAATATACATCACCTCTGCAGCTTTTATTGTGACTGATGTCTGGAGAAAACTCGCCCAAAAAAGAAACAACAGAAAAAAAATCAACCACACAATGAAAAGTCACATGTAAACTTTGGGGATTGGCTTGTTTTTCTGTATTATAACATTTCATTAGAGATTGAAGAACACAGCGCTTGATAATCGTGCAGAGATCTACAGAACTTCAGAGGATCACAGCTTACTTAGTGACTCACACACACACACGCACACACACACACACACACACACACACACACACAAACACACACACACACACACACACACACACACACACACACACACACACACAAGAAAACCTGGAACAAAACATGCCAGGACGGCATCCAAGCATCTATTTTTCAGTCAATTTTTGATAAAGGGAGGAACTATTGCAAATTCAACAAATTCCCTGAATATTAGTAAGAGCTTCAAAAGGTGCAGAAAGAGGTGAAAATGAAAGAAAAAGTGATGTTTCTTTCCCCCGTAATGGCCGTTTTCTCATATAAAACTCTCATACAACTATCTATCACTAAAGGATAAATACAGAACAAAACAAATGCTTACCCCAAAGTGCTTTTTCCAGACAGAGCTCACTCTCAGGCTGGGTATCACTCCCAAACAAGTGCTACCAAAAAAACATATACTTTTTTCCATTGCGATTTCTTTCTTACAAAAGTAGGCTGTAAATTGCATCCCAATTTGTCTGAACGGTCCCTGCAAACTCAATCGTCTTTTGCTAGATACACAATAAGCACTATGATATCCTGTTGTGAAAGATATTTCGAAACATAAACAACCCAGCAAGCGTTTCACTGAAATGAATGCTGGGCTGACCACAATAATTAGCAAATCTATTTTCACACAAAAAGAAACATGGTATGGTAGGTAGTTCCCATGGATAGATGAGATGTAAACTCAGCTCGCATTCACAACGGGACTTCAGTGCTGTATGTCACATCAACATCAGTTGAAGATTAAAATGTTTAATGTGTGAACTATCAAAATACAGCACAATGGTTTGAGAAAATAACACAAAAGAGGCTGAGAGCCATTATAAGAGATGTGTAGCCTCACTTGGCTGGAGGAAGTGAGGAACCAGTACGTCCTGAGTGTAAATACACAACATTCAGAGACCAGAGTTTCACGGCTCAGTCTTATTAGAGTGGCCATTAGCCGTGCAGGTAGATGAGCCACTGGGATGATGGACTGTTCTCTGAGCCGTCCAGACAGAGTGTTCAACCCTCAGGAGGCAGTGTCAACATTGGGAACAGAGCAGGGCAGCAAACACGGAAGAACAAATGAACCGTGAATCAAGACCCATTAATACCATGAACTGTACACACAGGAAATCAAGTTACATGTGGGGGCACAGCCAACACATAAACAACATTAGAGGCCTCTTTCTCATTCTTTTAAGACATCCTGCTCGCCAGAGATACAGCAAATAAAGCACAGCATGCCATTAACACGATGAAATTAAGTGATTTAAATCACAAAATGACTTTAAATTATATCTTGGGCATCAAAGCTCTTCTGTAAATGTGAACATGACAGTGTCTGTCCTCCCTTTTATTGTCTGTAGTTCTAGTATATGAAAAGATTTGCTGTTATTTTAAATGTCAATACAAAATAAAAACTATTTGAGTATCTGTAGGTATGCTTACCGATGCACACTGTCAGAGGTAACAACCACTTTATTTAATACATTTCAAATATGTGATAAATAATATCTAGATCGAACGTTCAAAGCTCTCTAAATCACATTTGTCTATGAGAAATGTTTCGGCAAAACAATTACTATTATTATTATCCAAAAGTTGAATGTCTAGTGGCACACAACTCATAAAAATGAGACTTAAATAAAGAAGTTAAGACATTGGATTAGGGGGGACTAAATACACCTATATGATGTGGCCATTGTCAGATTGCAATATTTGCATTGTTCCTTTGTTAAAGTAGAAAGTGCTGCCGTTTAACTAGAAATGCAGCATTATTACACAATATTTCATTTAAAAGCACAGAAAATTTAGTTTGAATTACTGAAGAGTAAACAGAAAATAACCAGAAAAAGGCTTGTCTTTAAAAAAATTGACAAAAAAATAAGTTAAAGGAGCAGCCATCTTCCCCTTTATGCCGTTTACTTTGCCAGAATTACTCATTCCTCGTCTACGGGGAGCTCTGCTCTCACATCTGCGCTCACATCAGTCAGAAGCCAACAGAGGAAGAGAATCTCTCAAACCTGCCATGATCAAATTAATTCACATCGAACCAGGCTGCCTGCTTGTCTGCACACTTGGGCCCCAACCAGATAAGCTGATTATAACACAAAAAATTACATGCTGTCCTATTTGTTCTGATCCAGTGTTATCCCGAAGTCTCTGGTAATGCAAAATCACTGACCTATGAAATGTCAAAGGTAGACTAAGAGGGATAATTATGAGGTATACGCAGTGATCCTTCACATCCAAACTAGGGCAGCCTTTGAAGGTGTCTCAGCTGTGAGAATTATATCCAATATTTCATCTACACTGGTAAATTAAAAAATGTATTAAGAGTCAAAGTAGCACAGGGTCTGCCTCTTTCACCGACTGGATTACAACCTGTGCTCCACTGTATCAGACAGCAGTAACACCTCTGTTTTAAAGCTGATGTGATCTTCTGATTCATAGCATTAATGCAGCGGACTCCCATACACAGTATTCACCAACCAGCACGATTCTGATTGATTGTCGCCTTTTCTTGCCCGGTTAAAAGACAAATTCAAATATGATAAACTTTTGGAAATCGCTAACTCTTCACTAATTTAGCCGTCTTCCTGCCCCGCACAGTGAGCTTGGGCTGTCAGCAGCTGAGGTGGCCTGTCTCCCGCTTTGATCTTTGGCCAGAGCCACAGACATATGCTGCTCCATCCTGCAGGGAGGAGCTGTACTGGATGCAGGGAACAGCTCTCCATTGCCTTTCCATTCATTAGCTACATTTCAACAGCTGGTGAGCAATTAGTTGGCTCTCCACACTGCAAAACCAATATAATGAGAACACCTTAACTTGTATATTCTTTGTAGAATGGGGTAGAAACTCCATGTTGGCAAATACATTTTTTCTACAAGACTGCTGTAAACTATTTTGTTTGTTTACATTTAATTCAGGCGAGAAGTCGGCAGATCCTTGTTTTTTTCTGACCTGAACCTCAGCACCAGGCTTAAACATCCCTGCCTCAGTCCAATCTTCAATGCTTGCCAAGAGCTGCTGTCAGCCTGGCCCCGCAGAAGTGTCCGTTAATGGGTGTTTAATGCCGGAGAAAGAGAAAAATGGAGAGGAAGGTCGTACGTGGTCTGGATCATCTGCTTGTAAACGTGCGAGTTAGAAAGGCTGCCTGTCTGTGAATTGATTATTATGAGGTGTCAGACTTGGCTTTTGGCCTCAGTGAAACCAGACAGAGTTGTGGGTGAAGAGAATCTGTGTCCAGTAATGGGAGACAGGTGGTGCCCACGAGGAGATAAAGAGTGAGGCTCTCACCCCACAGGAGTCTGGCACAATCGCAGCAGAAACAGACGCCTTTACATCCCATCTGGGGGAAATTAACCATCACTGCCAATTTACAGGACACTCAATTACTGTTCATTACCTGAGCGAGGAGTGGCTGTCTACGGTGGCAAATCATACAAGTGGTCAAACAGAGAAACTACATAATGCCAGCAATAGATATAGACACACTAGATTCATCTCTTTGACTGGGAATCAATGCTGAGATCACAACATGATATTGTTGCCATTTGCATCAACTTTGATTTACTACCTTTATTTCAAATGCAAATTATGTTATGTCACTATCAGTTTTATCGAATAATAAAACCTCAGCACCATCTTCAAGCACTGAGAAAGCAATTGCTTCTTTATTTCTTTATTAATGAAAAATATCTGTACTTGCCATAAGCTTATATAAATAATATTGCAAAAAAAATTATGCATAGTCCTTTTTCCCCCTTACCCTTTACAGCCATGCTAGTGGCTTTTTAAGGCTGTGCAAATTGCTAACGCTGACCACTTGCATCCTGACACTCCAGGGTAAATAAGAACTGCAAGTGTGAAACTTCTCAGGGCCCAGAACTCCTCAGAAGTCGCAGAAAGGTACATTTTGTAATCAGCATACCTTTGCTACTGAACTAAATTTAGAAGGTGTATCGTGAGGTATCGTGATCTCAGGGGTTCTAGACACAAGATCATGACAGGTGACATTTTTGTCAATCTGAATAGGAGTTAAGGCGAATATGCAGCCTGCTGTGTACAGCCAGGAGCAGATCGGGAGTCCAGCATTAGCATATAAACAGCAGCCCGGAGTAGATGGCTGCCACCGCATAAGGCGTGATTGTCAATATGCTCGCTTGTCTTCATCCAGGGATCAGAGAGGGGCTGTCAGGACTTTGATTCCTGCACAACGCGTGGCGGATAAACAGCATAAAAACAACACTCCAGCCTGTCAATCATTGGACTCTCCATTTCTACCACTATGCACTCCAATTTAAGTTTTCAGAGGCTCAAAAAAGAACTCCAATTTAGCTTTCTGCTTTGGAAAAATTGACTCAAGAAGGGTCCAAATCAGGCGAGTGGATAGGAGACAGAGAGGCAGGGCTCACGTCTTACTCCCGTAATAACCGATGTAGTGAGCTTTTTGGTTTCCAGGATCCAATTATTCCATTTTTTTTTTACAATCTGTGAGGTTGATTACAGAACTAATGATTCCTTTCTGTATGCAAAAACAAGCTCAGGTTAATTTAGAAATGTGTGAATAGCCAACACATAATTGTGTTCTTCCTGCAATAAAAGATGACAACCTTTACTTGGAGACCGCCGAGAAAGACTATATATAGGACTGTGTGTGCGTGCGTGCATGCGTGAGTGTGTGAACCAATGTTTGTGCTTCTCAGAAAGGAAACCACTGTAGAGCCATCGGTTTTTGCTGCCTCCACTCAGCGGGGGCTGGCTGATGCTGGGTTGGAGGGAACAGAGCAGACAATAATACTGATCCAAGCCCTTTATGCTCACTCACTGACACTCGCAACCGATAACTGGAATAAGCTCTCATACAGTAACAGGGCTTATAAGTTTTAAAGGTCTGAACACAACAAACATGTCCTCACAGATATTGTTTTACCCGTTTTGCATAGCAGCTAGAATACACTGATAGAAAACACAATGTATAGTGTTTGACGGCTGCTCCTATCAAAGCACAGCCCAGTACAATCAGTGAATTGCGTAACACATGAGGACCCTACTGATTATCTTTCCGCAGAGAACACTGAAGCAAATGTTGCCCTGCTGTAAGCAGTTACCATGGCATTTGTGCTGGCAAAGCAAAAATGTGTATTTGAATGAGAAGAGATGCTGTTTTGCGAAAAGGTTTAACATCTACATACACGTTGATGCAGTGTGTCACTGTGGCGAGGTTCTCCTTTCTCCACACAGAGTACAATGCCACATCAAAAGTGTTTCTGTGCAGCCTTGAATTGCACAGATCGCACTGCAGTGAATTATTATATCATACAGAAAGTCTGCATGATTTTCAAAGCATTTTTCAGGCTTTGAAAATATGGGATAAGAATAATGTGTGTGTGTGTGTGTGTGTGTGTGTGTGTGTGTGTGTGTGTGTGTGTGTGTGTGTGTGTGTGTGTGTGTGTGTGTGTGTGTGTGTGTGTGTGTGTGTGTGTGTGTGTGAGTGAAAGAGAGCGTGACATTACTTCTCTGATACCCTAGCTCATTCAATTAAAACTCTGAGCTACTTCAAATATCCGTCTGAGGCTCATTTACCACCTTAATAGAGTCACAGCTTAGCGTTGATATCTGAGGTTCAGCTCATGTGAGATGTCAAGGCAGACATATTCTCAACACACTCAAATAGAATATAATGTGCTTTTAATTTGTGGAACATCATTTGCCTGTAATTTATCTTTTCAGATTCTGGTTTTAGTATGATGTGTATTGCTTAAATTACAGAAAATGGATAACAGAATATTGTTTAGTTAGTATTTTCTATTGTAAATGAACTATAAACTTTACAACGTAAGTAAATCTATGGTCCCCACACTCGGGTATATTCATAAAATACCCATTATCTTTAGTTTGCACAAAGACTGAAAACAACTAACCTGACTTGTTTTACATATTTCGTACAAATTGAACAAATATGCCCGAATGTATTTATTAGGGAGATTAAGAAAGAGTTTTTCTAATCTTTTGGACCCGGGGTAGCTGTTGCTATGTTTTCTTTACAGACTTTGTTTTAACTATACTAATATGCCTGCAAACTAAATATTGAGCTAGAACCAGCTTCAGTATTCTTTATGATTTATTCAGGTCACCAACCTTACCCTGAAAGCATAGAGAATGAATGTAGTGAGTTCATTTTTGGAAATCAACTCTCTCACACAGAGACAGATAATGAAATCAGCCTTGGTTCAAGCTAGAGTATGATTTTCATGATAATAAGATTAGGATCTCCATGTTAAATTTTATCCTTATCAGTGGATGGCACGTTAGGGATTCAAGGCTGTGTTAAAGCTAACATGCTGCACTGTGAGAATTACCGACTATCCCATTCAGACGACCCATTCTTCTGAAAATACAAGCCTCTACTTTGCATTAAGATGAGACAGAGCACACAGGAAGCCTGCTGACAACAGAGGACAGATCATCCTCTCTTCTTCCGCTGGCCCCCACTGACCTGCCTTCACACTCCAGTACACCGAGAGAGAACCACGCTGCACGCCGCCGGCAAAACACAGCTTTTACCAACTCCCAAAAAACATAGTCTGCTGTATACAAACAAATCAGTGCACCTTGCATTCTCCTTTACCTTAAAAACTATGAACTGTGAAAAGGGACAACCAGAGGGGCAAGGGGAAAACAGACGGACAGAAAAAGAGATGAAAACAGGAGGAACAGGAAAGATGAGAGGAAGAGTGATTGGTAGCTGGCTGCCATTCTGGCCCGGTGGCCCCACGGCTGATGCACAGGGTTGCGTAATGGGTCTGCATGCAGTGTGAAGCGCAGCAAAACAAGGCTTCAGCACATGTAGCTGAAGAGACCACTCAAGCCTTCTGGGGAAGGGAAGTTATTTCAGTGAGCACATACATACACAGGATGAGACAGCCGTGTTTCAACACAGTGAGTTAAAAATAGAACATTCTTAGTATAAAAACAAATCAGAGTGCCGGTCAAATCCAGACTGGCACGAGGAGAGAGATAAAACGTTTCTTGCAAAGACAGTCCTGAAAGCTGAACTGGGGGGCATTGTAAATAAGAGGAGGGCCACCGTTGGGGGTCAAACCACTCTGAATCTGAAACAGCTCACATCTCTCTCAGACTGTGATCGCACCTGACACGCACAGGGCCGGGCAGCCGCAATACAATGAATGAAACCAAAGCAATTAAGAATCAGCAAGAGCAAGTTGGCAGATCTGTTATGCAATTGCCAGCCTGTGGGGCCGTGTGTTAGGAAATGGCGGCAGACATGCCTGTTGTGTTTCTGCTGCACATATATGGCCATTAATCATGCTCGGTCTCTTTGCTCTTTTTCTATTTCCAGAGAAGCGGCCAGCCCGAGGGCAGGGGACCTACGGCACTGCAGCACGTGCAAGCTGGACTTCAGCATCACTGCAAATGTCACACAATGTTAGCTCGTGCACAGGAGGGCAGGCTACGGTGAGAGGATCAAGAGGAGAATCTATATATGGCACCTTTGTACCTAACTCTTTATGGATGTAATGTTGCTAATGCTTTCATCTGACACACAACTCCCTCTGCTAAAATAATGACCTCAAATTTGGACTGTTATTTATTTTTTTCGTGCTTTTTCCCCCTTTATTAAATAGTACAGCCGTAGATAAAAAGGAAAGGGGATAAGTGAGAAGATGATATGCAGCAAAGGGCTGCGGGTCGTGATTCTTTCCTTCTAAGAAGCATCAAATGCATCTGATGAATGTAAATGCGCTCTGAAGCGCCTCAGTCGTAGATAGGAGTATTTGTTGCCCGAATAATTTGAAAATACACCAAGGGATTAAGCGTGCAAAAACACCAGCTGCATTTCCATCCCACAGGGAATACTGATGAGCACAGGTACTTTTGTAAACAGACGGACAGAGCAGGTAGATAAGGACACATGAACCGGTATTGTGTGTGTTCGAGCCACATATAAAAGAACACTTCCCCTCTCTTCTCTCTCTCCCTCTCTCGGGTGCATGAGAGGAGATTTCTGCAGGGTGTGTTGGAGTGTGAGTCATCATCAGTGCAGAGAGAAAGAGGGGAGAGGCATTCTTTAAGTCGAAGCGGTGCTTATGGCAGCAATGCAGCAACGAAATACTAAACCCCCTCTTCACTATTGTTGAAATGCAAACCAAATATCAAACAGCAGCAGGTGAAGACTCTCAGCAGGTAAATGCATGTGCTGTTTCTGTGTTATGCAACAACAGGTCACCACAGCAGCTCAAATGTAGCCTATTGAATGATGAACTCGGTTGAGTGTAAGCTTAATGTTTGAGTAATGATGGGTGACTTTCCATTGTGGTCATGTTACCATGGTAAAGACAGGCCTTCACACAAAAGCTATGACGCAGTACAGTGTAAGGTGCGTTCGAAATATTCATCAGAACACAGTCCTCAAATTACTTCTTCAAAGTGTTAACCTTTAGAAATTGATTCTTATTATCAAATGATTTTTCTAATTGTTGGATCTCAAGACAAAGCAAAACAACTCATACTATCATACTATCAGAGGCTTGATGAGGTTTCTCTGTTTTATATTATAATGGTTAATCGGACATTCCCATAATAAATTAGTCATGCATTTCAGACCAGCTTGTTTGCATAAAGTTTGCACCAAACCCTGTCCATCATTTATTACTATAGCCAACAGAATGACATAATCTTAATCCCTGAGGGTCTAAATAAAGGGTCTACTGTCTACCCCTCTGTGCCTTGTATCGTAGAAATGTCCAGAGGCGTTCTAGCACTAAAAGGGGGAGGAGCTGTTTCACAATACTGGCAGTTTTTGTTTTACTTTACATAAAAATCAAACCTGAATACAAGACTAAATGACTTGATAAAGTCCCTATCGATGACAATAAGCCAAAAACTCAACTTACTATCCAATCAGAGGAATTGATGATGAAAAAAAACACATTTGAAAAGACAAAGTGAAGAAAAAAACGTTTTGTATATACCAAGAAGAGTCTCTTTTACTGTATTACAAGTCCAGCAGTTCTAATAAAAAAGCAATTGCTCAAAATACAGGTCAGAAGAGTGTCTGACACTGACAGAGGCTGGCTACTTGTCTCATTGTGAAAGCATCAAACAGACACAAATCAATCAACTCGCCTGAACCTTCCCCATACCTTCTGAATGTTCTTACCCACACTGAAAAATGGTTACTTTTTCCAAAGCGCTCTCACTGGCCTTGCCTTACCTTCTCCCAGACAGAGACGGTGCAAGCCTTAAAGACTAGTTCCCTCATATCCAAAAGAGGAGCAGGTAACAAATGTTAGCTTTTTGTGTCCTTAGGTCTCCACAAGTCTGTCCGGACCGTAGTAGAGACGGTGAAATAGACGAAGCTCTCCTTCACAGAAAACACAGCATATAAGCCTGCAACCTGATCCTGAAGTTCAGCTCAAGTCCATGCTGCAATCCAAGCCTGATGATTAAATTACTGCATGCTGCAATAGCTCCAGTCACCCAATAATACACCATCACATACTCTAACTGATAAGCTGCGTGTTTCACACAGTAAATTAATATCAACTCAATGCCAGTGTAACAACTGTACGAGGTAAAGGACGGCCTCTTTATTCAGCAGTGGTTAAAGAAAAAGTTCCTTTTGATAATGTAAACAAGGTACATTTTGTACCATTTTGTGGTCTTTCTCTTACCCTCTAAGGGAGTGCAAGTTAAATATTCAGTCCCTGGTAAGTGGCTCGGTGCCATGTTTTGCTCTGTGAGACCTCTGTCAGACTACATTCCAAGTTTGCAGAGTACATTGAGATGCAGCTCTGGGAGTGGGAGATTGGCTCCTTGCCATCCTTTTTTGATCCTCATAAAATATAGAATATATATTGGATGTTTTTTCACTCTGGTTTTGCTCTAATCAGCACATTTACTGGACTTTCACAAGCTAGCTCTCGTTTCCCTGAACCTAGGAGATACCTAAGACACCAACTGAAAAACTGAGAAAGACAGCAAGAAAGAGAGGGAGAGCGATGCATTCGAAGCAAATGTCCCAGGAAACTCCCAGACTTTTTTTCTGGTGAACTCATTGGACGAAGAGTCATGTCAGCAGTGAGAGTCATCCCAAATCAGCCTGTCATGATCACTTGCCCCGCACACTCATCCAAAAGCACAGAGAAAGAACAATACCTCACAAAAGACAGCCTCCCAAAGACAGCCTCCCAAAGGCAGCGAGAGGCAGAAGTCTGAGTTTAACAGTCAACAACAAGCTCACCAAAAAAATAAATAGCCTAACTGCTGAACAAAACGCTCTGATGAACAAGGATTCCCAAGTGAGACAAAAGAGCAATTCCAGGATGCAAGAGAGGGTTATAGAGAAATAAAATAACAGCACTCCAGACACAGCTCATCGCAATTCTTCTGACACCACGAGTGGCCGGCTTATCAGTCAGCTCCTCTCGTCTGAATGAGAAACGCTGGCAGCCATCGTCGGCCTTTAATTCCACGCAGTCACCGATCTAATTAAGGGACACTAGACTGAGCACAATCATCCTCCTCATGATGATTTACAATCCCAGAAAGATTTTTTAAATAAAGCCATTTACAAATGTGCAAATAAATGAAATAAAAACATGCAGTATTAAGAGCAATGAGGACAAAAAATATGTCACTGGGTTAGAAACTGTATATAGTTACGACCATAATCTAAACTTATGTATACAGTGGGGCAAAAAAGTATTTAGTCAGCCACCAATTGTGCAAGTTCTCCCATTTAAAAAGATGAGAGAGGCCTGTCATTTTTATCATAAGTACACTTCAACTATGAGAGACAGAATGAGAAAAAGAAATCCAGGAAATCACATTGTAGGATTTTTAATGAATTAATTGGTAAATTCCTCGGTAAAATAAGTATTTGGTCACCTACAAACAAGCAAGATTTCTGGCTCTCACAGACCCGTAACTTCTTCTTTAAGAGGCTCCTCTGTCCTCCACTCGTTACCTGTATTAATGGCACCTTTTTGAACTCGTTATCAGTACAAAAGACACCTGTCCACAACCTCAAACAGTCATACTCCAAACTCCACTATGGCCAAGACCAAAGAGCTGTCAAAGGAGACCAGAGACAAAATTGTAGACCTGCACCAGGCTGGGAAAACTGAATCTGCAATAGGTAAGCAGCTTGGTGTGAAGAAATCAACTGTGGGAGCAATTATTAGAAAATTGAAGACATACAAGACCACTGCTAATCTCCCTCGATCTGGGGCTCCACGCAAGATCTCACCCCGTGGGGTCAAAATGATCACAAGAACGGTGAGCAAAAATCCCAGAACCACACGGGGGGACCTAGTGAATGACCTGCAGAGAGCTGGGACCAAAGTAACAGAGGCTACCATCAGTAACACACTACGCCGCCAGGGACTTAAATCCTGCAGTTCCAGACGTGTCCCCCTGCTTAAGCCAGTACATGTCCAGGCCCGTCTGAAGTTTGCTAGAGGGCATTTGTATGATCCAGAAGAGGATTGGGAGAATGTCATATGGTCAGATGAAACCAAAATAGAACTTTTTGGTAAAAACTCAACTCGTCGTGTTTGGAGGAGAAAGAATGCAGAGTTGCATCCAAAGAACACCATACCTACTGTGAAGCATGGGGGTGAAAACATCATGCTTTGGGGCTGCTTTTCTGCAAAGGGACCAGGACGACTGATCCGTGTAAAGGAAAGAATGAATGGGGCCATGTATCGTGAGATTTTGAGTGAAAACCTCCTTCCATCAGCAAGGGCACTGAAGATGAAGCGTGGCTGGGTCTTTCAGCATGACAATGATCCCAAACACACCGCCAGGGCAACGAAGGAGTGGCTTCGTAAGAAGAGTGGCCTAGCCGGTCTCCAGATCTCAACCCCATAGAAAATCTTTGGAGGGGGTTGAAAGTCCATGTTGCCCAGCGACAGCCCCAAAACATCACTGCTGTAGAGGAGATCTGCATGGAGGAATGGGCCAAAATACCAGCAACAGTGTGTGGAAACCTTACAGACTTACAGAAAACATTTGACCTCTGTCATTGCCAACAAAGGGTATATAACAAAGTATTGAGATGAACTTTTGTTATTGACCAAATACTTATTTTCCACAATCATTTGAAATAAATTCTTTAAAAATCAGACAATGTGATTTTCTGGATTTTTTTTCCCCATTCTGTCTCTCATAGTTGAGGTATACCTATGATAAAAATTACAGGCCTCTCTCATCTTTTTAAATGGGAGAACTTGCACAATTGGTGGCTGACTAGATACTTTTTTGCCCCACTGTATATTACACCCAACGAAATGGATGGAAAGTGGTGTTCTGATGGCCTATTGATTAAAACCCTGTCTTTTTAACGACCATATCCCTAGTTTAATTTAGCTGGGGATGTCTAATAAAAGCCAAGAAATGCCAAAACATCGGATTAAAATACATAATCCCTAAACAGGTAATACAAGACGACTGGGGCCATGCTTTTAGTGCTGAAAAACAGGGCAAAGTCTATGAAAATGATTAAACATTGGTATTGATCGGACTTCAATGTTCTGTGAGATCACTTCATCTGAAAATAGACATTTCTGCCAGGATAACGGTTAAGAAGTACTTTGAATTCAGATTCTAGCCCTCAATGAGAGGTTTATGTTTCCGAGTCGCAGGGCAACACATGGAGCACTAAGGTCACATATGGGGCTTCGTGACACATGTTTATAATGCTCACATGCTGATGTTCAGTGGGTACAATGTTGACAATGTTTAACACTTTAGCATGTTCGGTTGCTAACTCATGTTCATTTGTATGAAACATAGGTCCCAGCAGAGGCTCGTCAGAATGTCAGCCAAAAATGCTAACTGCTGGAAAAACAATATCTTAATGAATGGATAAACAGCACAGGTTCAGGCTTGAACTGTCCCTTTAAACTGCTCCTATACTCTACAGCTCAGGGACTTTAATGACAGGCATTGTAATTAGCCATCACATAATGGGAATGACCTTATTAAGCTGCTGCTGGGTCACATGCAGATTCAGGTTAGCAAAACACACAAGCTACCATTTGTTTTTTATCAGGTACTATCTGTTCATACTTTTTTTTAAATTTTACCTCAAATGCCGCATAAGTACATAACATGAATAGATGCACAAAGTCCGATCTTTCTTTAGGAGAGAAAGTATCAATATTTATGCACCAGCTGAGTCCATAAATATCAGTGGCCAGTCCAAAAATCAATGCATGTCTGCTACATATTTTAATCTGCCTATGAAGGTCACATTACTCCAACAACGCCTGAGAGGGCGCAGCACGCACACGCGCACGCGCACACACACACACACACACACACACACACACACACACACACACACACACACACACACACACACACACACACACACACACACACACACACACACACACACACACACACACACACACACACACACACACACACACACACACACAAACACACAAACAAACAAACAGCCAGCAGCTTTTGCATTCACGCCACCCTGACCCTGCCCCAGTTCAACTAATAGCGGTGAAACACACACAATGTTAAAGAGCGTAAAAACAGAGAGCTAGTCGGCTATCAATCGATTATGAATGCCATCGCATGGCAGATGCTCTGGCTGCATCTGAAAAGGCTGTGTTTTCAAGGTTTAGCCCTGTGTAACTCGTGTACATTATAGATGAGGCAGAGGAGAAGGGGAGTGTTCAGTGGAGCACTATCAGTTACCAGAAGGCCAATCTAAATCTCCCCCATCATGACTAAACTCTATTTCAGAGCCACAGGGGTGACACAGCAACACGCTCAGTCTTCCCTGCAGGCAGCTGTAAACTTAGGCACAACTCTACAGCTTCCAAAGAGCTGCATCGACAGCAAAAAAAAACCAGTGTTCTCATTTCTAATACTGAGGGACTGCCAAAGTGATTCCTGCCATCACATGAATTTGTCACTTTGCTAACAGGGCTTATGAAAGTTAGATGAACATTTTACGATCTTGTTAAAACCGGTTACATTATTAAAAGGGCACATTCATCCTGCGAGGCGCGAAAGAGAGCCTGTAGCAGATTGAAATTTTAATAAGCTCAATGCAGTGGCTAGAGATTGCCAAACTTGGCAGAGATTTAGCTTTGAAATCCTCAAAATGGGCACGAGACGATTAAGCCTCATTGTATCATGCATGCACTCACGTGGGTCAAAAGACAGGGGATTCCACCAACCTTTGGTAAACCCATTAACCAGCTTAACTTCAGACACTTCCCCAGCGTTTTAATCTCAGATATGAAGCAATGTTTCTACCTCTATTTCTAATGTAGTCCCTTTTAACTCAGCGTAATGAGATACTATCACGACTACATCTATTTCACAGGTTGCATTTAACATTACTATTGTTGTTATCTCAAACATGTTTTAGTGCTATTATAAAAATAAAACACCATTGCTGCTTGAATTCAGAGAAGCCATGGGTGTCCATTATAAAAAGTAGCAAAACTAAATTGTACTCTTTTAAAAGTAAAAGCCCTGTATTCGAAACCTTACTTTAGTCATGCATCGCCATCAAAATATATTTTACATACCAAAATAAAAGTACTATTTTGTGTTATAGTCCATTTCAGAATTATGTATATTATATTGCTGGATTATTAGTGTGCCTTCATTTTTGAGAAAGCTGGTAAATGTAGAGCTAATTCATTGACATGATATGATGTTGCTAGATATATTAACCAATAATACTATATCATAGTTAATTTAGCAGTTTATTTACATTTTAATTGCTAATACATCTGTTATACAACTAAAGCTGTATATAATAAAAAGTACTACATTGGCTTCCAATTCCAAAATGTTGAGGTGGTAAAAGTATAAAGTGGCCCAAATGTACTTAAGAACAGTACTTGAGTAAATGTACTTTACTAAATTACGCCGCTGATCATGACAGGCCAGACTAAAGATGAGGGTGTCAGCCGGCTCAGAAACTCCTGCCCCTCGAGGAGACTGGGAATGATTCTCTCCCTCTCTGCTATCTGCGATAAGGCTGGGATAAACGTAATCTCAGCATCATAAGTGTACCGTTATCTGGTGAAGTAAAGACCCATACAGTGCTGTGTGTGTGTGTGTGTGTGTGTGTGTGTGTGTGTGTGTGTGTGTGTGTGTGTGTGTGTGTGTGTGTGTGTGTGTGTGTGTGTGTGTGTGTGTGTGTGTGTGTGTGTGTGTGCGTGTTGGCACCAGCGTGTGAAATCATGGCATACATTCCTCGGCACCTTGCAGCCCTGTTACAGCAGAGCAGCAATGGGCCTTGTTCCAACAGCAACACAGCCTTACAGTTTACATCCAAGACGTGTGCCTCAGTCAGGAGTGAGAAGCATGTTTACAGCTAATGAAAACACATAATGGGGAAAGACAGGAGGAGTCTGGATGTGCTGTGTATATGTAAAGTGTTCATTATCAGGAGACATTTGAAAAGCTCACATCTGATGTTTTGTTTCATTGAGTAGTTTAACATGCTTTAATGCTGCCAACACTAACATGCTTTAGTGACATATTTAATCATGGTGAGGTGATATTTGTTTTAATTTAAAGGTTTAGGAGTATGGCTATTGTTATAATAATATTCTTATTTTTTAAGGTACTAATAATTATGATAATAATATTAAAATCATACTGCTACTAGTTTAAAAACCTTGGAATTTTCTTAGAACATCGTTATATCACACAATTATTATACATCTACAACCTTATTGTTACACACACACACACACACACACACACACACACACCTTAACTTTAAGTAGGTCTAAAGAGTCTAAGAAATAATGAGGAATCTATTCTCAAGAAAGAATGCTATCATAGTTCACTGGATTGAATTGAATAACTACTTTGTAACGAATAATTTCACATGTAAAGGAACAAGGTCCAGATGGAAATAGAGTTAGTTCAAAGTGTATTTTAAGAAAATAACAGCCCCCCATGTCACATGAGTTAAGTTTGTGCACTGTCCAACAAAACAATACCTGAAGCAGTATTGTTACTACCACTATTGAGAATACACTTTACTGAATGGCTTTATATTGAATTTAAAACTACAATTCAGTGTTTTTCATATTAGTAACAGATGTGACAGAAACACGAAGTGATATAAAAAACACACGCTCCACAGATTCCTGCAGATTCTCACACATGCTGCACAATCTTTGGCATGTAAACTGTTCCCTCTTCAGTGGTATAGGGATGCTACTGCAGTTATAAACATACACATGTAGTAAAGGAGAAACGATGACTGATAAATAGTCAATTCAATAGAGAAGCAGTCGGGCTGCCGAGTGAATGTTGTGTAGCTAAAGCAGTGTGTGGTCCTGGGTCAGCCAGCAGCATGTGAGCGTTAATAAGGGGGGTAATTGAATTAGAGGATCAGTGGAGGCCTGTAGTGTGGGCGCCACACGGCTCTAATTTCATTACAACTGACGTAAACATGAGGTTGGCCCCCAGCACAGGGGCCTCCCATATCAATACATGCACAACTCGCACACACACGCATAAAAATACAAGGCTTACATATAAAAATAAAATTACAAACCCACAAATCTACACCTGCTCATCTCAAGTGACATCTTTTCCCAGCATGCAGATGTTTCAGCCTGTGTGTTTGTGAGGGTTGTGAGCTTTCACTAATGAAGTAATAAAAGGTGAATCAGGGGGGAAATCAGTATTATGTGGCATGAGAAAAGCAGGAACACAGCATCAGCTATTCAGAATGCATTAAATCTTGTGCAGCAGAGGCTCAGTGGTTAGCACTGGTGTCTCATAGCAAGAAGATCGATTCTCAGTCCTTTCTGTGTGCTGTTAATGTTATCTAAATATGAATAAAGAAATGATAAATCTGGCATTTATGGTTGTGTAGGCGAGAGTACATGACACATTAAGATGACACAAGGGAATATTTTTACTTCGGTTTGTTTAGAAGAACATGATGGGTACCCACAGTCTATGATATCCATCCTGCCAAGTGACTGTGGCTTCTTTTTTTTTCAATTTGCGTGATGCATATTTATGATCAGCCCTCGAATATGGCTTGGCCTGATGATTCACTTGACCATCAGACGGAGCACAGCCCAGTAAATCCGTAGGCTTGACTGTAGGCCTTCTTCCTGTGATGAATAGTTATGAGGGCAGGAGTTAACCAAAGAGGCTGAGGACAGACTGCTTCTTTTTTCTGCCACTTTCCTTGACCTCAAAAACTCCTGCAGTCAATCCCTTAAAAGAGTTATGTAAACGTCTTCTTTTGCAGAATATCAAATGTATTCCATACCTTAAAGTCCCTTTACAAATCTCCATGCCTAAAAGAGGACAAGTAACAACAATGTTAAAAAAACTTCTGTCAGGATTGCTCACAGGAAAAAACCCATGCTGTACAATACAAAAGCTGTAGCGGCTGCAGACAGCTTGTGTACACGGGGAAGATACCTTTACCAAAGTGCGTCTGCGGTTTGTTGATTGCATCTCCTTCATGAGATAACAGAGCTGCAGGCTAATGGAGCTTGCTGAAGAAGTGCCTCATGCTCTGTCAGTTTTTCATTACCACTTCACTCAGTCTTACGGAGGATCGTTCAGTATTGATAATTACTGACGCAACGCCAAACTTTCACCATCAATAATCGGCAATTTTTCCACTTCAGGGAAGTAAAAAAACTACCACCTCCATCACACTCACCCGCCACCTCACCAACACTCCTGTTCCTCCTAGTCGCTTTCTGTGTTGACTGAGCGATGACAAACACCTGTTTAATGACATGATAGGATGCAAGATGACTTCTAAAGCAGTCGTTTCCCAGCAACCGCCACAGGTACGAGGGACCACATCTTTTTTCAAGGGCGGTATAATTATCTGAAGATGTACAACCTAATGAAGGCAACAAATGCCAAGTAACACCATAAACTACTGAAAAACATTCACTCTGTTATTGAAAGTTCCCCTTACACAGAAATGTCGCAGGATCTTAAGATATTTCGATTTACAGATTTGTAGGTTGCCTGGATTCTGCTGCTGCACATGACTGAAATGGCAGGCGATCCCTTAGGAAATGTTGACAAGCTAATTATCAAGTAGCCCTGTCAAAGGCAGGCGGAGAGTATAAAAATAAAGTTCACACCACCCTCATTATGAGAACCATTACAGTCAGCCGTGCTAACCTCGCACCCCTATAGACTACAGCTGGCGGACTTTAACCAGAAGGCCACGCTCTCAGTATGCGAGACAAAAATATCCAAATCGGAAACCAGGGAAGATTTTTTTTAGTGAACAATAATGCAGACAACACCTTGATAGTTTCTTATGTCACAACTACTAACAATACAATGTATCACTCCTTAGATCCCTAGGAAATCTAACTAATAATTAACATTCAAGAAAAAGCTGCTCATAGCAAAGCTTCAGTTAAGGTTCAGCCAAAATATGTCCCTCATAGCATCGCCTCTGTGAAAACAACAGTCTGGAGAGTGCTGAGGAGACACAGGCCCCCCCCAACATGCACATACACGACTCATCTCCTTTGCGCGAGCACCACACTAAGGTTTAATCGATGCAGTTCATTCATATTGAACCACAGACGTCAGGGGAAGCCGGGGGAATTACAAGCAGCCTTAGCTGTGAGTTCGAAGCAGAGGAAGCGTGAGGAAGACGAAGGGACCTTCGCTATGGAAACCTGACGTTTACTTTTTCAACAACATGGCTACTGGGTCTATTCACACCACAGGAAATTACACTGAACCTGTAAAATAGTACTCTAAACAAAAGTATTGAAAAAAACACAGTACTCCATGTTCGGGATCATCAAGCATCATCTTAGCTATGACAACATTAACCATTCGATTAACTGAGCAGATGCGTTTATCCAGCGTAAACACACACTGTGTTAAAGATAGCAAAAAACTAGCATTATCCAAAATGAAAATACATCTGTAAAAACTGAAATTATTATTACCTATTTCAGGTAAGCAGCAGCGACAGATGAAACATAAGTAGCAAATGGTTTTGTAATTAGGTATACAAATATTAACAAAACAAATATATGATTAAGATTTTATCACACAAAGTGAACCTATGATAATTTCATTTCATTTAATATTATGTAATATGATATGACATAATTTAATAAAGTATAATATGATATAATAGACTTACCCTGGGAATATGCTTTATGAGAAACAGATGTGAGTGGTACTTGTCTCATACAAAGAGGGTAAAGCTAATTTTCATGTGGAAAATATAGATGATTTCATGTCTGCATTTTTGCAACTTAAAATTATGCCAAATTATCCACATACCAGACTACAATCAAATCCCTGTGAGCGTTGCCTTATCCTCAGAAAGAAACATGATCTACACAAAGGCCTTTGTGTCCCCTGACTTCATGATATAGAAAGAAAACTGTCCCAGTTAATCAAAATGATGACTCTACATGAACATAAGCGGAAGCAAACACAGCTCATTTGAAAATTAAACCAACAACTGGAGGGAAAACAACTCATGCTTCACAAGTTTACAATCCAAAGCAGATAGGGGGGAACATGAAGTGCAGACAGTGGCTTTAAGCAAATGACTCCACAGTCTTCAACTGCCTCTAATGGACCATGCCCAGTTCAGCATCAACAAGCCTTTATCTCCCTTTCACTCAGAGAACTCACCAGTAACTGCTGCTTTAGCCTTTGGTGGCTCAGGGTCTCCGGGTTGAGTCGTAGGGGTCTGCTGTTGTTCTCTAGAAGACGAAAACTGCCCAAATGCTGCACACATGGGAGCTGGAGGGGCACAACTTCATTTCTCAGCTGTGGAGGAAACAGAAAATAACACTAAGTCAATTCAATACATTAAAAATATTGCATTTTCTTAAGGAAGAATAATTAGTTATCAGCATACAAATTACCAATTTACAGTTTAATTGAGCTGTTTTTTGACACATTTTTCCAAATATCCCTTCACCCCTGCTAGTCCCACTGGTGATGAAATCTGCTAGCACTCTCTCTGAGTGGCTGCTCAGAGTCAGCAGGGGGTCTAAGTGGAAAAACAGCTAACAGCTACCCTCATGCAGCGCAAACAGTGTGCTCTCTCTTCATTGATCTTCACAAGCTCATTCTGACAATAGAAGGAATTAACTTGACTACCTGACTATCTGCTGCTTTCAGCACACATTGAGAACAACAAGCGAAAACAAAGTCTAGTTTAGTTTCTCTCAGATCGTGCGTGATAGAAATACAAACATAAAATAGAAAACGTTTCTAATGATCTGCTGTGAAATCAAATCCTCGTGGACTGTGCTTGTCAATCTGTGCATGTCACAAAAGACATCACGTGATTGGTTTAATGGGGGACTTGTATTATCTCGGTCACCAGTTGTTTTACTCAGTCTACTCCCATTCCAAAATCTGCAAACAACCGAGCAACATGTTGGCGAGTGTATCAATGAAAAAAACACTTAAGCACTCGTTCAACCAGATATTTATAAACCCACACCCAGGTATAAGATGCCAACGAGGTAAAATAACATCCTCTTTCCATGTACAACCACTTAGCCAGCAATGCTGATAGCACTACCTAAACTGCTTGTTATTGCCAAGCTAGTAGAGCTGGCTGGAATTAATAATGCCCCCTATTAAATTATTCATGGCTCCAGTCAGGTGGAACCAGATGCTGCTTTTGTGTCATAGAGGGAGAGCTGTAACTCGACTCAAGCATGGAAGGCCATCACAGCATGGAGGTAAGACATCATAGAACAAGCATGGATACTACTGGGCTACAAGCAAAACATAGGATGTCATGCACTAGCCTGGCTGTCTTCATGTGACATTTTATGCCAGTGTTCAGAAAGAGGACGATGGTTCAGTAGGTTAGTCCAAAAGGGGGCGAAGCCTGAGGAGCCTCTCGCAGTTCACCAACCCTGTGTTGGTGTCGCTGTAGTCCACCCTGACATTTGTTGCCATGGCCAGAAGATGACCTTTTTTGTCCATGCCATGCTTTAGTGCTGAATACTAATGCTATGGTGCTGTGTGCCCGCCACTCATGGGAACAAGCAGTGCTATTTTTAGCCACATGTCCCCAGCTGCACATCTCCAACCCGGGGCCAATGGGCAATTAGTGTTTGTTTCTAATGGCAGTAGGCAGTGCCGTAACCTCCCAAACTCAAGCAGACATCTGGACAAACACTGTTCCTGTCCTGCCCTGTTACCCTGCCCCAAGGCACTACTCCTAAAGCCATGTAGTCCCTCCATCAGCCTGAAACTCCCCAACATCAGCTGCCATCCACCATGGAAACAATGTGATCTATGTACAAACTCATGTTGTTGAAATGCTTGCCCACAACATTGTCTCGATTATTACTTCCACTTTCTGTATTTCAGAAGGCTATATGGAGTTGGACATACAATTACAACTTAACATGCCTTTAAAATGATTCTTGTGATTATTTGAGAAATTCAAACCATCATTTTCTTAGCGCAACAAAACATATATTTTAACAGTGACACCACGGTCTAATTATTGGCTTACCCAAAAATGGGAATCGTTGGTTGAGTTAGGCCACCCCAGGCTGAACAGCAGAGCAAGCAGCAAGGGTGGAAGTGAACCTGTCAGTCAAAGCGACCAACCCCCTCATCACTAGTAACTTTAAGCCTTGAGTTGTATGGTGATAAATTTGACCATCCTACAGTTGTGATATTTAGGGTGAAACATTAGTAATAAAGACAAAACCATATGTTGTATGAAGCTATAAAAACATGCTATATAGTTGAGCATTTCATATATGGAAATTGCCACCATTTTCTAGCCTGCCTCAAGTGGCGGCTCAATGAACTGCAACGTTTTGGCACTATGGCAGATACGTTTACATGCTCAAACCTGGCGATTGCAGCTTGGATGACAGTTACAGATTTTTTCTTTAATAAAAAGGCTTTCAATAAATCTTCTAAATAGTTACCTGTCAATTAACTCATCAATTATGCAACTAATCAATTTACTTCTAATTTTTGGGACTTTTTGAGAAGTAACATTCACAAACAATTCATCACTGTGTATGTGATTGGCCTGCTCAGAGAGACACTGGAGATCTGATTGAATTACATTTCAGCACAGTATGGGCTCATTTTTTGTGACAATTGTCAGAGTCTATGGCTATCTTTCTATTTTCAATTATCCTAGTGTGTAAATGCTATACAGGCATTTCTAATTATGCAGAACCAGACACTGGTTGTTTTCCAGCTTACAGGCATTTGTACAAACCCATGTTGGGCTGAAGTCCTAGACTGTCCTAAACTTGAGAACAATACTAACAGAATATTATGAAATATCTGGCTTAGAGGGTATAATGACTCAGTTTGGGAGTCTGTATGTCATGACGGTCTCTTTGATTCATTTCAGTAAGGGCAAAGCTAATTCAATCCACCTTATTACAGCTTCTTCATGCAATTACCCTGTGCCCCTATTCATTGATGGGACAGCATGGAGGCAGTGGAATGGACAGTAGGCTTACCAAGTCCACAGAGACCTATAACATTGAACAAGGTAGAGTGCCCTATCATACAGTTAACAAAGATGAATCACTGCAACAACAAAAAAAAGCTCTGTGCTGTAGCACCTATTGCACAGCAGAGATTTTTTCCCAGTAATCTGCTGTGAAATTCCACTTGATCAGGACATTAGAATCAATTACATCCCTACATAAACACAAAGCATTAACTCTGGAGCACATTAGCGTTCCATTAATCATCCTCCGCATTAAAAGTGGTGTAGAAACAGCAAGTCTGCCTTCAGCTGACTGGCAGAGTGTGTCTGTTGCAATGCCTGCCCCTTAACATGTTATCAAAGAGAGTGCAATTAACCTCCAACATGGTGGAGAATAAACAGAGTAAACCATGTCATTATTAAAGACATGAACATTGGACATCGTGTTCAACAACCACCTCAGACATCAAAGGACCTTGCTCTTGCAGTTACTGTCGTGAAGTATAAGTTGAATAAATCAAATTACCCAGGGTTCACATCACTCGGAATCCTCTTTTATTGTAAAAATATAATTTAGCAAGTTTGGGATAAACTTACCTATGCAACATAAAACTGAACAGGATTATGCTTTTTTTTTGTGGAGTGGACAAAGCAGGCGAAGTCAGCAGAAAGGCAGAGATCGAGGCCGAGATTGAACCTGAGGGGATAAGCTTTTTTATTACAAAGCAAATCCTGACAAATAATCATCACTGCCTGTGGATTTTGGTAAGATCCACATAATCACCCCCAGGCCCCACCCTCATGCCTGATCGTTCACCTTCGGAACCAGACAGCCCTCCACTTCACTGAGCTGAACAAAACACAGACTTTCCGACAGCTCAAAGAAGGCAAGAAAATCTCCAAATATATGTGTCAATATATATAGATTTTAACATCAGTTCAGCCTGGCCAATGCTAACCAAAATCCTGTTGCTGTACAGAAAGGGGTTTTGCCTTGTAGTCCAACCTTTTCTCCGGCACCAATTCCTATAAATCAATGACCTGTCTATAACAATGTCTGTCTGATGAGTAAAGCATTAGTATAAGCTTTGAACAACCGGGGCAGAGCCTGCAGGCTTTTATGCAAATATTTGTTCCTGGGAAAATGTCACAGCTGTCAGTCACATCTGTAAAGGGGAGTGAAAAAGGAAATAGCATCCTTAGAATAAATCAGCACAACTAACTTCTGTGGGCTCATCTAATCTCAGACTGTTCACACCAGATCAGTGTTGTCCATCTGACCGAGTGGACAGTACTGATCAACTCCAGGAACAATCAATTATGAATGCAGTCAGATCCCTGAGGTGATTACTGGCTACTCTCCCCTGACCTCCAGAGAAGTCAGCAGCCAGTCTCTAACGGGCCTCTGAACCCGACTACAGCAGTCAGTCAAACTGCCGTCATGGCGACAGCTGGCACAACATATCTACTTACATTACATTATTGCTGCGGGAGCTATGGCGCAACACAAACATGCGCCGTTAACATACCCATGCAAATATGTGGAGACACAAACTGCAACACTCACACGCTGGTGTAATGACACATGCAATCACATGCACACATATAGACAGAAACATATACACTGTGTGTAGAGAGGATCTCATCTATAGGCTTATACAGCACAACACATCTACATAAATCTGCCCTCACATGGAAATACCTTCTGGACACACAAGAGACACATGATTGCTATGTCATGCATGGGACAGTCCAACCATCGGAGTAAGTGATGCATCTGCTGACAATGATAATGCACTTTCACTCTACCGTCACTCTGAGTCTCCCGGAGCCATCTTTACAGAGATTTCCCAGTGAAGATGGTGTTATGTAACAGCGGCCGTGGACCCTGCTGTTCATATCACTAATGCCTCACACTGTGGCGGGGTCACGTGCTTTATCCAGGCCACATTCAGGCGCCAGCAGCAGCAGTGTTCCAGCTGTTACTACAGCAGAGCCTAAGTCACTCAGGACCATGCTGAGCCATGCTCCGCTCACACTGCTACACCCTCCACTGAGCAGCCATGTTCAGCACCTCAGCACTCTTCCTTTCACTTTCCCTTGCCTCTGTAGCACTGGAGACACACTTTATTCTAGCAATCTTGTTTCGTAAGGGGTTAGGGCTGCACAATTCCGCAATCACAATTCTAGCGTTCTGCAATTAAATGGGCATGATTGACTGCGATATTGCTGTTTTGTTTCCTGTAGAAAAACTAAAATAAGTTAATTCAAGATTAACCTTATTTTAAGTCTTAACCTGTACAATAACAGGAATGCACAGGAACAGGAATGAAGGTAAAGCAGTCCGCTTTTTATTTAAATGTAAAAGTGTGTAAGTGTGTGCGCATACGCATTTGCGTGGGATTATCCATCCTCACAACTTGAAAGATGCAGTCATGAAACTTTACCAATCGAAAAAGGGCAGGGCCCATTCAGGTGGGACATTGTCCCCCCACTATAAACAACCACTTTACTCCTGTGGACCTATTTGGTGTGTTTTACTGGTGTCTAGTTCAGATCAAACTGAGGGACAACCTCGCTGATGGGTGTAGTACAAACAAGAGCACCAGCAGAAGGGGGCGGGTCATTGGTACTGCAACGTCATGCTGCCGGGCCTGTTACATAATCTATTGTACAGTATTTTATAGAATTTGTATACATAGCCGCTGATGCATTCTTGTGGGATTTCAACTAGGCAACCTGAACACATACTGAAGAGTAATAATATTTTAAAGAAATCTTCAAACACAATTTGGGCCAATACCAACTGTGTTGCCACCTGCTTACTTTGCATACAGATACACAGTCCACAAGGGTGCTAACTGTGGCCCAACCAGAGGTGGTAGACTAACAACCAACTTTAACCTGCTCCAATACATAAGTTAATATTTACAATAGGTAAAAAGCCAACACGTCTACTTGAAAGGACGCATTTGTAGTAATGATGGGGATTTAAATCCATGTCAGTGGGCCTTGTTGCTGTGGCCAGCTGCCAGATGTGAGTTCAAGGAGTTTGTTACAGGGGCGGGAGGGGTCAGGAACAATCACACCTGCTCACCTCGAGCTCCTGAAGGTGTACCGGTCCTGAGAGGGATAGTAAATTGTATCAAATCACCTTTTCAATGTATAACAAATCGATTGCTAACAGGGTAACATCATCTTAAAGAATGATGATATCAGTCATTGGAGTGTGACACATGTTGTCATAAACAAAAACTATCCATAATGGCAATATTTTTATTTTTATCTCACATATGTCCTTGGGTCTTATCAAAAATGATATATGCAAATACAATCTGGCTTCAATATGGTGTAACATTGAGCTGACACTTTTTTCATTTAAATTCAGTTCAAGTTTTTTGTGACCTAAAACAAAATATCTGAACGAATGCAGTAAACCCCACCCAATTGGTGCTACCAGAGGAAGGAAATAAACACTAAGAATATTATGCAAATATATCTGACCCAGGGCCAGATATGAAATAAAAAAATAACTCAACAGTTCTTTTTCCTCCCTCCTTGAACTCCTGCACCACAAACACAACCGCCTGCCTTTTTCTCTCCAACTCATTGCAGAAAACAAATTTAGGTCAGAAATATGAATATTCGTCTCCTGTGCATAGTGAAGATAAAAGCCACTTGGTGGCAGCTCAGGGACATCCAGTGAAATGATGAATGGCCATGTCTGCCCGTCAAGGAGGACAGGAGGAGCTACAAAAATGGGACTTTGTAAGTACTCTCTCATAATCGAGGTGCAGGTCGAGACAGCCCTAATAATGGAAGCTCTTCCAATCAGCGACCTTGGAAGACAACAGAAATATCCATACCTGTGCACACACACACACACACACAACATATTTCTCTCACTGTAAGAAATCACAGCTCAGCCTCCACTGTTTATTCCTACTGCCACCTCCTCATGACTGCCACCTATAGGATCTTGTCTTATTGCAAAGTGAGAGCTGTAGCTGATGACACAACATACAGAAACACTTATATCATTCATACATCTTTCAATGCCCTCTATAACCCTACTATAAATCTAGTTTACATGTATTATGCACATTGCACACAGACAATTACACTACCCTTTCTGCTATGTGGGGGGAAAATCACGATGGAGTGTAAGCTGTTGTTTTAACAGCTTTGATTTGATAACACTGGTGTACATCATTGGTGGGTAATCTGCACAAATGTTTGGAAAAATCCATGCAAGCATATTGAGTATTATCAAATGACTGCTGTCTACCAATTAGCATTCACATCTCCAACTCATGAATACAACTTTGCCTACCCTAATGATTTTTGTCAACTTGAGACTAACACATCTCCCCTGCATATAGACTCTAGAAAAAGCTCCATCTGACAGCATGGCAGTGACAACCGGAACCAACATCAACCCCAAAAGATCATGTTATATCACCCAGAGACCATCCACACATTGATCCTCTTATGCAGACTGAAGTATATTTAAAAAGCACTGCAGCATTTTTTCAACTAGGATGAGGAACTCAATTTAACAAAATGACAGTGAAACCTCATTGCATGCAAATGATGTGCAATGTCCTCTGGCTCTTCCCGATGCTGTTAAACCCAGATATTCTGCAATCCTGTGCAGAACAGCCCAAAACAGGTGTATCCTTCTCTTAAGAAATGCATATTAGACTACTAGACTATTATGTACAATAACTGAAAACAAAACATTTCCTTTTTTGTAGCAGCTAAGCATCCAAGACACTAAGACATGTTATGATGTTCCTTATCCCTCACTCAGCAGCAGGAGCAGCAGCAGCACAGGGATCCTGCAGCAGAGGCAGCACAACAATCCTTTTCTGAGAAAAACACACACGGTTTGACAGCAGGCAGTGGATGTTACAGTACCTTAGCAGCAGCGGTTAAAGGGCCGATGCAGTGGCAGGTGTTTCCTACTGTTGTTAGGAGGACAGAAAAGCAGCGGAACCGGTACGATGGCTATGGCAGCTCTGGTAGCATAAAATGGTTCATCAGTGCTCGGCAGAAAGAGGCACAGCCAGGCAGCGCAGGGAGAGAGAGACACAGCCAGCGAGCATCACTCAGCTCACACTACCGTAACTGTGCAGCAGAGCACACACACATCAACACGCCCCCTTTCCCTCTCTCTCTCTCTCTCTCACTTTCTCCCTCACACACACACACGCTTAGTCACACAGACACAGGCACGCAGGGGTGCAGAGGCAGTGCAGTGCGCAGCAGCACAGAGCAGCGCTCCCTCTCCAGGATGTCTTTCGTCTTCCTTAATCAGAATTGGTCATTCTATGTCCTATTCTCAGCAGTCACAGACAATCCTGTCAATAAAGCCTTCCAGCCACGTGCGCCATCGTACCGCCTGCCCACCTAACTGCCACTGATGAGCAGCCATGATTGAAGCTGGCAAGGTCATGTGAGGTTCTCTGGCATCCCCTTTGGTCTTTGCTCCCAGTTTTGTTGCAGTGTTTCTCTGCTATTTTTTCTTTTTTAGCAAGCTGATCCTGGGACTCTGCCTCGCCTTGTCATGGGTCATTATGCCACAGAGGCTACCCAGAGGCTCAGTTTGACAAACCCTCACTCCCTGAATGGTGGGCCAGACCAATCAGCTATCACAAACAGCAGCTACTACCTAACCATCCAATCACAGATCAGGAAATCAAGTGCAGAAGGGTATTAAAGGGGATTATTTGGGCCATCCTGGGGTTTTTTTCACCACAGGGAGATGTGGAGGGGAGCAGCACAGCATGTGCAGCATGGCTGCCCTCTGTGGCTGACAGCGGTGCTGCACTCTGTTGTGGGAAAAGGAGAGAGGAGGAGCAGGGCCCAAAACAGATCTGCTTCCTCAGCGTGGATGCCTGGCAACCACAGCAGCTCCTTACCTCTGTTTAGAGCCTTCCCTCCCCCTCCAGCGGGACCCTCCCTGCAATCCCAATTGAAGCTTATTTTGCACCGTGGCTGTTTAACACTCAAGGCACAACGTCATCACACACGGTTGATGTCAAATGATCCCGACTGTGTCCTGTACCTGGTGTGTAAACACAAAATGGGCAGGTTCTGAGCTTTTACAATGAGCAAGACGCACACCTGATATTTTCACTATAACATCAGGAGCTATGGGTAACTGTAAATTACAGTAGTTCACCTCCAGGGCCACTAGTAAATTAACAAAAAACAGAACACAGCAGGAGTAAAAGTAGAACTGCAAGCATTATGCTCCTTTGATCATTTTAACAAAGTTCATGAATCTCTTTTTATTCTATTTTTCTGAATGTAGAAGTAACGAATGACCTTGAAAAGTTTAATTTAATATGGCTCCGTGAGTAAGAATAATGTAGGCTTTCATTGTTATGCCTATTGTATTTTATCAAAGCATCACAGGTCAAATACTGTAGTTATGTGCTTTCAAAGTGTGGGTCAAGTGGAAAGAAAAAAAAGACAGCTGGAACATTATTTTAAAATCTGTTAACATCAAACTGGAATAATTATATTGTCAGTGCAAAGTGGGATCATGGCATGTCTCACTCAAACCAGCGAGGGCAGAGTTATGCAAGGTGCATCAAATAGCTGGTGCTTCTGCTGGTCTTGTGTTTTTTAAATAATGATTCAGAGGTTGCCTGCCTACCTTAGCATGTTAAATGGAACCAAAACTGTTCAGACAGCTGTCAGAGGATGTCAGAAGGCAGACCAGGAGCTGTAGGCCTGCCTTAACACAGCTGACTGAGACACGTTTGGAGGTGTGAAAAACTGTTTTGACATTCGCTTTTGTGATGGGTTCTGCAGATTAACAACTAACTGTGTGGTGCCCAGCACCAACAACAACACATGGAGGAACAGTAGCTTATATATTAATAATCAGAATCAAGTGTATGCCAGGTATGGTTACACATAAGGAATTTGATTTGGTGTCTGGTGGTGCTAACATAAACAATCTAAGAATATTAGTTGCAAAAGGTCAAAAATATAAAGATAATAAAAACAAAGTATTTTAAAAAAAAAACTATTTAGCATTAAAAAAGAAAATGCTAAAGAAAAGCATTCACACCAAAAGGGGCAGCAAATAAAATGTAAAAAAGAATAGAGAGCAGCAGCACCAAAGACATATAAGGCAAAAAAGAATATGTCTTGAATGCTTCGATGCTGATTTGACAAAAGTCTGATAACCAATATCTCATAATATGTAGTCTGAATAATATAATGATCTGTATCCTATATCAATATCAAACCTCCTGCTGAGTTCATCACATTTCTTGTCTTTCCCATTCCCATTCAGGAAATAAATGCTAGCCTTAGTGGTTACAGACCAGTGGCTCTGACTTCAGACATAATGAAGTCCCTTGTCCTGCTGTTCGCCTGCAGAGAGAATTACTCTGATGCTATCCATAACAGCCTCCGCTGAGCACTAGCAAGCCTCTTGTTTCAACATCACAGTCCTGTCTGAAAACTCTGGCTGTGCTTTCAAAACAAGCAGGGCGAGGATTGTGTTTTTTCTTTTTAATAGGCAAAGGCTGTATGTGAGAATGAACTGCTACTGTCACTTCAGGTTGCTGAAAAGGAATCACACTCTCCTCTCAATGTCCCGGTAAGCCAATGACTGTCCCTGTGGCAGTCAATCAAGCTGTTCCACGTTGTGAGCAGAATCAATATGGCTCAGTGAGAAAACAGTGTGCCAATAATATACATACTTCATCCAACATTTTAAAGACGTACCCATAAGAATTTTCTTTTAGCAAAATGTCACTTAAATCATCATTATATTTAATTAACAACAGACAGAGGACGCTGCTTTGACTCAAGCCATGTGTCACAGTTGAAGTAGGAGAAATAAAAATGTTTCATCAAACTAGCTTACAGTGTACCCTTCCAGATCAACGAACACTTTCCACATCCCCAAGCAGGTTATTACAAAGCCACACAAACACACACACAATCCAAAAACAAACACCACCCTGCTGTGCTGACAGACTGACGTTAATCTTCACATGGACACTGACATAAACTTCTTAAGCCAACCTACTTGCATTTTGCACATCTGGATAATAGCCGCACTTCAATTTGTGCCATCTGATTTCTGCACTACCGAGGCTCCAACAATCATTTTAAATCATTTCTTATTTCTTAACTTGTCTCTTAATGGTCATTTTATTTTACACAGTAGCGCAATGCCACGACAATTAAGGTTATAAAGAGTCAGTGTTTCCAAACTAAAATAGCTCCAATGCTTTCTGGCTGTGCCTTTCGACAAATGTGTTTTGCTTACATTCATTTTATTTTAACCCATACGTTGTATGTCATACTGTGGTTACTGATAATATAACGTGTTAAACAACTTAGGTAAAGTTATCAACAAATATAAACATACAATTTTAGGGGTGGTTTTGAAATATTACAAACTAATGCAAAACATGTAGCAAACCTTCCTAAGTGCGATACATTTGTAGAGACTCCGTATTTAAGGCTGTTTAATAAAATTAATATTACATAATGTGATGTTGGCTAATCTCTTTGCAAAGAAGCAAATGCCACTTACTATAAATATAGCATTCAAATATATTGTTTGTTTGGTAGGTCAATCATCTGGAAATGAGGTGAAAATACAACAACACATATGGTTGCATTTGTTAATGATGAGCCATGGTGACAGTCTTGGATAAGGAGTGCATAGTGAGGTCAGATTATGGCTGCAGGCATCAACAAGTGCTGATCCCGCCAGTGTCCAGACATGGCTGAATCAAGGCTTATTCATGGAAAGCTTTACAACAAACACACCGGCAAACAAACCTTATCTGTGCCTCTCATCCGGTTGTTTTTCTTTGCTGGGGTTAACCTTTGTCTCTGGCTCCACACTAAATCCCCATGAGACTGTTTCAGGAGTTTCTCCACCTTGCAAGTCTTCTGACAACCCATTGTCCCCTGGCACAAAAAAAGGATATCAAGTTAAGCCATGCATCAATCACATTTCATCCCAATGATACATTCCCTGTTTTCCCTTTACAAGCAATAACCTACCATGACAGAACGGTTTGCATGCTTCTCCAAACGCTTGTCATGGTCAGCTGTGCAGGATGACGTCATAACTCCAGCATGTTCAGATTATAAATATCTGTATTCAGGAGGGTTACATAATAATGGATGTTGGATTATTGTTAGTACACACAGGAAGAAAAGACAGGACAGCTGTCGCACGACATTCATAGAAATATAAAACCTTTTTAAATTATATTATGGTGATTTGAAAAAAACATGCAATTAACTGACTGTTTAGACTAGAGGATGCATTTATTTTCTCTTAAAGCATATTATTTTGTTATTTGTCGTTCATGAAATTTAATTATTATTGTATTGCATATATGTGGAAAGGTAAGCAGTGTAGATGTAGAAATTATGAAAAGTGTAGGTTTTGTATTGCTTTATTAAATGTAAAGCTGTTCTAATGTATAGCTGGTTTAAACCATGATAGTTAAAAGGTAAGAACACATTTAGATTGTAGACATAATTGGACCACAGCTTACAAATACACATTTCATTTTAATTAATTATCTACAGTAGCTACAGGCTTTACATTGGGTAGAGTTTCTTAATTTACCTTGTTTCATATTTTACTACCACCCACCTCTGATGCAGGGTAAGCCAGGCTCCAGCAGAGACAGTTCAGTTTCCACCGGTCCATCCAGGCAAGCGTTCTCCAAAACCACTGCAGAAGAGACTATTAGCTGTTTGATTTTCCTTCCCTTTCAGCTCTAATTCCAGTAAGACCAAGCGCTCTTTTGTACAAAGCTATTCATTTATCATTTTTAAAATATCACTCATATACCACACACAGTAACAGAAAAGTCTTTCTACAGCATTCAAATGCTATGAAGCCTCTACACAACCCAGATAATGTGATGATTTGTGGCTCACTTTAAGAGATCATAGCATTAGTTTCACTGTTTTTTGTTATTGCTCAGATAAATGATTGCTGCCCATTTAGTAATTCCAAACAGTCCTCTGTATTTCATTATGCAAGAGTATCTAGCAGCATTTGAAATGTGAGGGCCGAGTAGGTTTAACCCGCAAACACATGTGAAGTTCACAGCTCAGGAAACTGTGATTTGGTAACCATTAGGAGTGTGACAGGGTTTGTATAGTTAAAGATTGAACTGAACAAATATCCAGCAGTGTAGGTTAAGTGGTTTGAGCAACCTGATTGCCGCTTTGGAAAGAACATGTTGGTGTAAAGAAGTCGCAGTTCTCATCACAGACCCTCAAATGCCCCTCCAATTATAGGAAACCAATGCGGAAGTGGCCAAATCAGTCTGTATACTCGTGAAAATGTCTGATATAACATAAAAGCTAATTGGGATATCGTGTGACGTTTCATTATTATTTAACATCTCATTTAACTAATGCTTTTTTTCAAAGCATAATACAAAAAGTTTAAACAACCATGAAGATACAAATGTAAAATAACAAGAACCATGCAGTAATTGAGTAAATACAGGTGTGTTCGCTTCTTTACTTCTACCTGGTGGAAAAAACCTGGGTGGCAGACGCTTCCGTTATGCCCCAATAAAAGTAAGCTGGTGCGTGTTGTCTTTCTCTGGCACTGACCTCAGACCACAACGTAACGTAAGTAAATCTAGTGTTAACATTCAACACACATGTTTTTAAGAAGCAACACTGGTCAAATAGCGGGATATACTGTAACTAGCAAATAAGCTAGCTAGCCTTGAATATTTGTTCCGGGGTCGCACCAGGCTAACGTTTAGCATTAATACTAACTATGGAGCCAGAATTAGTTCAGTATTAGAGCGCCCAAAACAAGATACTCACGACCTAAAAATGTGCTTTTAAACGCGTGTTAACGGGCGTAATTTCGCACGTAAAAACGCACGTTTTACAATATGATAATGAGCCTCACCTTCTGTTTGGCATAGCCAGTCATTTCAGTGTGTTCAACCAATCAGTGAAGATTAAAGCCAGACAAAAGCAATGCATTGATGAAAAGTACCAGTAACCTACCTCATTGTGAGATTTATATAAATTCGATAGATAGATACTTTATATCCCAAATTCGGAAATTGTTACGTTACAGGAGCAGCAGTGTGTTCAGACATCACAACATTTGAAAGGTGGAATAAAGTATAGACATAATAGACGTAGTCCGTATCCCTGTCTGAAAGATGTCCTAAAATATGTGAATAAAGTCTCAAAAATACCCCCAATAACGCATGAAAAAGTTTCCAAAAATTGTAAAAGTGTGAAAGTCATAACACATATATGTTAAATATCTAAAAATAGTCAGAAATAATTATTGGTTTATATTCTTCTCAAAGACTAATCACAAGGATATAAATGGATCAAAATCAGGCAGTGATTTTCTAAATAAATGTTCAGATAAAGCAAACTTTGTTAGTAAAAAAATAAAAACCTTGCGTGGAATAAATCTAACAAGTTGAATTTAAAAACTGGAAAAATATATATTGACAGAGAAATTAAAAGAAAAAAAGAAGCATGTAAAAACATAGACATTAGAGTATAGCTATGGTAAACAACAAATGTTAGAAATAAGAAATATATAAACACTTTGACTACAAATATGCAAAAATAGACAAAAGAAATATATAAAAAATACATACTACAATAAAAAAAACAACAATGAATTAGAATAAGTCTATAGAATATGAACAATAAATCTAAGAGATAAGACAATCATTAATAAAACAACACATTTAAATAAATAGCAGAATTGGAAAAATAAAAACAAGTTATAAATATATGACAATTCAAAACAACATATAACTATAAAAATTGAAACATAGACCCCAGTTGTAATTTTACACTTTTATCTTTTGTGTGCAAAACTATTAAATTGAAAAGAACCTCAATCTGTTAGATATGGTCAATTGAAAAAAAGCCAAAGCGAGACTGACTACATGACTTTACATGTTTTTAGAATTGCCATTAAGGAAGACTATATCCAGAAAAGGTAGTGATGCATTATGCTAACTCTCATGTGTCAATGATGCAAATGGTCTTAAAATAACCTTTTCACCACGTAAAAAGTATTCATATGTCTGTTGATTATTATAGCAAACCAACCTGCAACACATTTCTATCATCCTCAATTCGGCCTACAGTATGGGATGTTGTGTACAATATAAAATAATTTCACAATAGCGTTTTTCGTATAAATATACACAAACTAGAATAAACAACCCTCCATATTTTACCGTCTCTATTTACCAAAGCTTCTAACACCTACAGCTTGCCACAGAAATTACTCATCCAAATAAAGGTCTGTATCCAAATCAAATCATCTTGACATCTCGTTTCTCTTGCTCTGTGACCTGAAAAACACACTTGCATGCAGATTTTAAGACACACACTGGCATTTTGCTCTAAGTGAACCTCTGAAGTGTCCTTTGATCTGATTCAAAGAGAGAAAAGAACTTGCCCTCAGGGGACTTCCTTCTACTTTCTCCACTAATCTTATTTGCCTTATTAGACAGAAGTCAAGAGCTTTGTACAAAGTGCTTATTAGTCCTGAAGTAAACGGCACCCTCAGCTTATTTCTGTTTACTCTAAACAAACATTAACTCCAAATGTTTGATGTTTGAAGAACATGAAAAATTACTTTAATTCTGTCTGAGAAACTGAGAAGTGTTAGCCATTTAGCCACATCCTCCGCTTTTCCTCCGTTGGACTACTCTCCATCCCCAGCTCTCGCCTCAGCACCATGGCTGCTCGAGCTTTCAGCTGCTCGGCACCCAGACTTTGGTACTCCCTGCCACTACATATCCGACAGTCAGATTCCATAACAACATTCAAAACTCAACTCAAAACCCACCTATTCAAACTGGCATTCTCACTATAAACTATACTACCACTTCCTGTTCTGTGTCTTGTTTTAGCAAAACGCAAAAAAGCAAATAAATATACAATAGACTCTGAAAATATTCTTTTGTCTTTATATTTTATTGCATGACTTCATTATTCAGTTTCAATATAAAATACAAGATATAATTTAGAAACAAATACAAAATAATTAAATGTATCAAAATTAAGATGTGTGCTCTTGAAATAACATCATCCAAAAGTCCTACGTTGTAGCATGACTTTTTTCACAAATTATATTTCAGTCATTACACACGGTTAGCATGATAAATATATTCTTTCTTCTTAAGGTAAAGTTACTATTTTCTTTTTCTCCTGAGCTGTAGTAGATAGACATTTGATTCGCATAAATTCATTAAATACACAAGAGGACAGGATAACATGAGGAACATACACTTGAAGATGTAAAAAGAAGTTATACAATCAACTTACACAGACAATTGTCATAATATATATTTTTTATATTGAGAAGATGCTCGCCGTTCACAAAACATTTCTGGTCAAGAAAAATATGAGACCACTATCATCATCACTATATGATAACGGTGAGTCTGCAGCCAGCTGGTTACCTTAGCTTAGTGCAAAGAATGAGAGTTAAAGTAAACAGCTACTCTGGCTCTTGCTATTGTAAACAAAATCAGCTGACCTCATCTGCAGGGCTCACAAACTACCACAGTATATCTTGTTTGTTTAATCTGCACACAAACATAAGTGTAGAAGTGACAGATTGTGTTTTTTACGAGGGGCTATGTTCCAGGAGAAGTGACTTCATGGAGCCTCCGCTAGTTGCCTTGCAACCTAACAATGACACTATGAAGTCACTGCACCAGGCCAAGAAATAATTTGGCACATAACCCCCTGTAAACCCACAACATGCCACATTTGTTACTTTTGGCTGAGCCAGGCGAGCTTCTGTTTCAAGCCTTCAAGCTAAGCTATTGGGGAGCTAGTGATATCATCATATTTACTGAACAGACATGAGTGGTATAAATATTTTCATCTAACTCTGGGCAAGAAGGCAAACAAGCGTATTTCTAAAAATGTAATGTCATTTAAAAAGTCATTTTAAAGTCATTATACCAAGAAGTGTCTGAAACTTCACATAAAAATGTCAGCATTAAAGAACGTACACTTGTGTATAAGTCTGACTTCAGATTTGTACACAAGTGTGATTTTTTAAATAATCATTGCGATATTAACTTGTTATACAAACATTGCCAAAGACTGCGTTATTTCTTTCTGTAACTATCTTTCTATTTTTCAGGAATAAGTACTATTTCATATCATTTTTCTTATTGCAAGTGTTATCAGTATTGCAATATTCAACAGTGTTATTGCATATTGCATATTTTTCTCATATGGTGCAGCTGCACAGCCATGAGAAAGGGATGTCTGCTCATAAAATGCTTTATTCTAGTTATAAAGTATTGCTCCAAAACATTGTGCCATGAGGTCTGATATTACTGGTGCAAAGTCAATCCCCCACATTATTCAAGATCCTCTCTGTAAAGCAGTTGGATAGTGAGTGACTTATTATGAAGCTGTTTAATCTCAACACAAGCTTACTACAGCTGACTGCTGTGAGGGTGTGACTCATGAAGTCCATCACTCAAAGATTCCAACTATTATGATGAGTAAAAGGAGGAAACCTGCGACGCCCCCAAACACGGCAAGGCCAAGAAGTTTCTGTCAAAGGGAGAAGAGTCAGAACTGTGTTACAAATCCTTTAAACGATTGAGCAGCTGAATTAATAAGTTAATTAAAGGATATATGGATTAATGGATGGATGAACGATGTGTTTAAGGAAGTTATGGATGATATGTTACCTGACGCAGTAGTTCTCATACAGGAGGTTTGGTTAGTCCGACAGACAGGCCCACAATTAGTGCAATAACAGCAAGCAGGATCAACAGAGCAAAGGCCAGGATAATGTATTTCTGCCAAGTGAAGAGGAGGATGTTATTTGAGCTTCAATAAAGTATGGTACCATTAAAAGGACTTTACAGATTTATAGGGGTAGTTTTCAGTTGTGACTTTATACATTGTATAATTGACGTTTTTTAAAGTTAACTAAAAAACTGTGTGTATGAAATAATATATGAAAGGGACACATACCCTCCGAGATTTTTTCTGGTATCTCACTGCTTTTTTGGTCTCTTCCTTTGCGCTACATATGTATTCCACTGCATTCGAAACATTCTTTTCAATGTTGTTAATCATATCCCCCTGTAAATGACAGGATCAAAATGCTTTTCATATTGGATTTTATGTTGATAGTATCCGTAAAGAAACATACAGGCTACCTTTTAATAGCGTATCTGTCAGATGTGAGGTAGTATCACTAAGAGGATACTATACGATTAATAAGACTATGTTTCCTTTTGATAAAACAACTTTTACCTACAAACTTTTCCATTTAGTCATTACCTGAGTTTCTACCAGCATTGCCATGTCCATAAACATTGTATGCAGCTCTCTGATGCTTGTCTCCAGGCGTATGATGTCCTGGTGTCGAGACTCTATCTCATTTAGTGCTTGACGAGTGATCTGGGAGTCAGAGATGATCTGAGGGAGAAACAAAGAGACACAAGGTGATAAACCTCATCCAAAAACACCAAACACATGTTCCCAGCTGTACTTGTAAAAAAGAAAAAAGAAAAAGACCTGGCAACACATTACACCACCCCAAATGATTGACACCTCAACCACCACCAGATGGCAGTAACATATTTTAACCATGGACTTTAATAAAGCTGCAAAAACAATGCTCAGTAAAGCATGATAAAACTTACATCAGATGTGAAGATTGATGGTTTTCCACTTTCTAACATGGCCTCTAGTTCTTCATTGGTGGTTGCTCTTCCAGCTAAAATAATACAAAAAAATCCAGCTATGATTATCCAACAATACCAACCAAACCTACTGTACCTGCTGTTGGTACATAAAGTGCACTGACAAGTGGTGAGATATGTAGATTTTAAGGGGTCTGAGACAACTTTGTGTTATACTCTGTTATGTAAACAGAGCCTAACCTCTCAACTAAGAAGAATCACAGTATTTCATTTTAAAATAAAAAAGCTTATTAAGTATATTTTATTGTTTATTCATTTTATTTGTCTGATGCAACATCCACAGGAATAGATCTGACTAAAATGTGTGTGTACTTTTTTTCTGTATGAATTGTAGTTTATCAGTTTTTTCTGAATTATTTTTGATATGCATTCAATATAATACTGAAATACCATAAAATATGTTACTCAGTCAAGAATCATCGGTTTACTCAATGCAAGAAAAAGGGGTCCATTAAGGAAAATGGTTGGGAACCATTGAATTACAAAGCAAGCTGAATCTTAAACTACAAATATCCACATTTGTTAACAAGGTATTTATCAGTAGATTGCTAATTGTGATAATTACATGTTTATTTGTTGGCAGCTCCTGCTGTTCCCCGTTTATTTGCAGAAAAGGATTGCTTTGTGACTAAGATTAGAAGCGTCTGAGGAACAAAGGAAGTGCCCAGCCCTCACAGAGAAACAGCTGCTGAAACTCTATAAACAGAAAGCTTTCTTTTCCTGGAGTCGAGCCTCCTGTTGTACCACCCCCTCCCTGGAGAGACAGACCTCTGTGCAGGTGCATACTGTATGTCACACACCTGTTTCAATGGCTACTCCTCAGAGGGACAGAGCCAAACAAAGCAAAACCCACCACCATTACACATCCGGCTAAGAAGTATAACTTCTGAAGGGTGTCAATGAATAGTGTGAGTCCACAACAGTATCGGCCGAGGTTCATGTGGCAGTGTTAAAGGCAGGTGAAATGTTTCACCAGCCGCTGCGTCCTCTGCCCGTTTCCCTGGCAACACAAACACAACGAGGCGTCTCCAGTATCAGTCTCTCCCGTCAGCAGCGAGAGAAATGGAGCCTCTCATTAATGCCGACCGCAGGGACTATGAGAGACAATCCTATTTTTTTTCTGTTCACTATGGTCTCGTGTTACACATGTGCATGATACAAAGAAACTGATACAGACGATTTTTACAGTTTGTCACCGTATTGCTGATCGGTGATGACCAACACTGGAAAATTGTGTAAACGTCAGTTTATTCTGGTTACATAAAAAAAAAAAAATTCAACCCAGGTTAAAACTAATGAACCTCTGAATGCTAATACACCTACATGTTTATTTACCCAATTTCCCCAAGGAATGAATACAGTTATTTTATTCTGATATACCTAAAGTTGATATTGCAGGTTTTACTGTGCTATTATCCAACATTGACTAAATGTTGATTCTGAAGGTGTTGCTATTCCACACATCCTATTAAAGCAATATTATGTATGTAACAATTTTTCCCTTCAAAAAACTGTTTCAACATCATTTTGATGATACAGTGACTTGCACTAGGGAGAGTGGTGCCTCTGTCACACTCACTCTGTGCCCTGAAGGCCAGTTCTATGTTACTTTAGGGAGCAGGTCATACAGTCCCCCACCAGAAGTGCATTAGGATTTAAGGCACTCAGTTGATTTTGGTGAAACTGGATCATATTTCTGATATTATTCAAGTTCTCCGGCTTTGATTTACGGAGTTTCCTGATAGACAGAAGGATTTGCTTGTTACTAAATGAACATTAACTGCTAACTGTAGATGCTGTCAGTTTTACTGCCTGGACTGTAGGAGCCTGGAGCACCAGGAGAGTGTTGGCGTTCACATCGCTCGCACAGGAGTTAAAGAGTGATCACGGAGGGTTTTGAGGCACTGGGTGGGGAGTAATGTTGGGGGGAGAAGAAACAATATTTTTCCCAAAACAGAAGATGGGCGAACAACATCCAGGGATGGTAATATAAACCAGCTTGTTTAGTCTTTTTTGTAACTGGTTGTTGCTCTACTGGATTATTTGATCAATTCTATTATTACATTACTGCTGATTTAGGTTCCAGCTAAAGTCACAAAACATGGAGAATATGGTATTTGGATGTGATAAATTGTTACTTTGCTTTGTGCAAAACAGAGGGCTTATTCTCAAAGAAACCAAAAAACAGACAAATCCTGCCCTGCTGCTGGTGTCTGTTTATCAAACGTGTGTCCAGTGAACATGACAGGAAACGGGAGCTGTCTGTTTCCTGAATCCTGTTCAAAGTTTTACAATTTCAAGCCATTGAAGTGTTAAAAAAAGATTTCCTTTTTGTAGCTACAATATACAATCAGTATTACTGCTTTACAGCTTCAAAGACAACTTCAAAATATAGCCCATAGTTCCTGGCCTTATAAGGGTTCATGGAGTACATTATGTTTCACTTACTTATCTCCAGCTGTCTCTGGATCCTTCCTTTGCTTCTTTCCCGAAAGGACACTTGAGTCTCATTGTACTGGGTCATGACCTCCACAAACTTCCTGGCCAGAACTGTGTGCTGAAGGCAAGTCAAAACACAACAGCAGGAATGTGGACATTTCAGACTTCAGTGTTTTAAAACATATTATCTAACAAAGCAGTTATGTTAACTGCTTGAATTCATTTAAAGGGAACTTCGCTACAAGACACTCAAACAAAATAAATATTGGCAATTTAAGAATACATGCTGTAAAATATTGAATGTTGCAGGTAAATTTAGACATTTCACAGTAGATAATTATAATATCCCTTATTTGTGTATACTGTGGATACATCTATCCAAAAATATGTCCCTCCTGATGTTTGTGTACAATGACAGACGGCTCGTGTATGAGCAGGATATGTATGTGTGCTTCTGCGGATTTGGCCTTTCATTAATCTGTTTCCTGACCTGTGTTTTCTGTATCCTGAAGTCAACAGAGGACCTGTTAGCTGCATCATCTTTAGGCATACTTTGCTCCATGGCTGCGGAGTGAGAGTCATGATTCATTACACAACAGCAGATGGCATCAGCCTGTGAGATGCAGTCAATACACAAGTGTGCGTCATTGATCAACTCACATTTTAGTTTAGTCCGCACCACGTTTGCGTTCCCTTTGATATCGTTGGTCAGAGCATCCAGTTGGTCCTTTGTTCCTTCAAATGAAAATAAATGGGAAACACGTCAGACATGGTTTTGTGATTCGGAAAAATCATGTCATCTCTCTAATTGCTGTTCCTCACTCTCCTGTAAATATTGGTTTTACTGTGATTTCATCTTGTAACTTGGCAACAACACTGTGGCAATATTGCAGAGGTCACACGACAGAACAAAGCACTAGCTCTTTGTTTCTTTCCCTGGAGGCCTTTTCCTCGTCATGGATCTTAAACGCTGCACTGTGTTACATTGAGCTTATTCACTGATGATGCCATGGCACTGTAAACTGGCTCTTTGTCGTGCAGAGTCCTCAGGCTTACACACTGAACTGAGCCAGGACCTGAGTACAACCAGTAGTAACACTGTTCTCGCTAATATACAGTAGTGGAAAGTAACTAAGTACATTTACTCAAGCGATATTCTTCAGTTAGGTACAAGAACCTCATGATTTACCTTGAGTATTTCCATTTTATGTTATGATGTTCTATTAAGGATTAAGGGACATGGCAGTATAAAAAGTCATTAATATTGGCACCACCTTTGCCAGGTTGCAATTTAAAGTGAGTGATCACATTAAAGGATCACTAGTGATAATCCAGTGATATAATAAACATTATTCTAAAAAAACAACCTTTCTGCATAATGTGTACTTTTATATTTTGATGCTAATATATTTGTACTTTTACTTAAAACACTTCCTTAACCTCTGCTATTATAGAGCTTTAAACCATTATACATACTTTGAACCTGAATCTGATTAGTAATATAAATTATACTGGAGCCAGAAAACAATCTGCAAATGACAGAATGATTGATCCATGAATGTGAAATTGTGGCTCATAGAACAATTCAGAGCCCATAATACAATGGTCTATGCGTTTTGTAGCAAAACAAAGCTGTTTCCTTCACAGGTTTCCAGCCGAGCAGCCAATCATTGACGAGGAGGAAAATGTTACAAAGGAAGTGACTTTCTCCCTATGTGCCTCAAAAGGCAAACTCCAGCCAAGCAGTTCACTTTATGCACAACATCCCTAACCATGATAACTTTAACATATTAACATTTGAATTAAACCGCCTTCTGTCTCCTTGCTATAGCTTTATAAAAACCCACACTTACTGTCATGTGGGTTGGGTTCAGACAGGATCATGCTGTGCATCTTCCTCACCTCTCCAACTTGGTAGGAAATCTTATCAATGAGTCCTCTGACTTCTTCCACCTTAATGCATAAATAACACATCAGTATCTTGAGTTCAACCTGTGCACACATCCTGGAAGTTGCAGTGATACCCACCCTTCTGAAAAAACTCTCCATGAAGCCATCTCTTTCCACTGCCACTGCAACATCCTCCTCTCCTCGTGTCCTACTCTGTAGTGGGGAATATGAATGTGACTGACTTTCAATGCAGGGTGTTTTACCTGTCAAGGTGTAAAGCGAGAAAAGACACTCACAGCAGTCAGTTCAGCCAGTCGATCCTTCATCACAACGATCAGCTCGTCTCCTGCCAGGATAATTCTAGTAAAATTCCACTATCATCCTGTAATTCTCCATGTGTAGAGTAACACTGAGACACCTTACTGTGCACTGAGGGTCAAGATGGTGGTCGATTTGAGATACGTAGGCCTACTTTAACCGCGGTATTGACGTAAAAGATAAGACAAAAAGTTTAAATTCATCAAAACGGGGTCCAAAATACAGCTCGTAAAAGTTAAAGTTCAACAACAAAAAAGGCCAAAGTGACTCGCGTTTACTCTATGTCGAAATGTCTTACTGAACAAGCGCCTGTAACAGATCCACAATATCTCCTTCGCTGGGATCCGCCTCTCCCTCTCTCGCTGTCTATTCTCTCCATCTCTCTCTCTCTCTCTCCCATAGGGGGGAAATAGTCACCACCTTCAATTACATTTGATCATTATGATAATCATATTAAGTAGGCTACCACGTGACACACTCATTAGTGATTGGGCTATAATATGTTTTATCATATGTTGAATATTATTTTAAGAACACATCACCGGGAAGTTATACGAGAAAGAGTAATAAATAATTGAGCTGGGTGGCTACTTAACTGGTTTTCCTTTAGCCACACGGTGACGCTGTTTACCTTGATATTTCTGACAGTTGGCAGACTGGCGGCGATAACGATGATTCCCAAATTGTGGGTATCCTCCAAACGGTATCCTCCAAATTGAGCATTTCACAAACAAATGTGACAGAATAAAAAAGTCGAAATAAGACTGACATCTCACTTAACACTTTGAAATTCTACTGATTTGTGTGCAGGCTCTACCATTGTAAAGTAAGTTATGATATTGAGTTAATATTTGACTCGTTAAATAAACCAAACCCACCAGGTCACCAATCCAAAGTTATAATTTGTGTTGCAGATATTGATTCTCCAACAACAGAACCGTCCCTGTCTGGTTCTGTTGTTGGGTGTTGTCCTATAATTTAACCAACCATCCAAACCAGTCACAAGACCACACATTAGCCTAATACGTTTTTTTGTTTTAAAAAAAAATCTAAACAGAATTTGGATCGCACAGTGCTAATCCTGATCTCATTCATTCCCTGCATATATCCAATTACGCACAAGTAATGCCATTTACGCACTGTTCCAACGCCCCTCCTCAGAAGATCCAAAAATTACATCACGCTTTGCAATTCCCACGTTCAGTACAACAAGGCAGTCCGGAGCTTCTCCGCTCCTTGCCATATCCAGATCAGCCACAGAAACTCAGAAAGTAGTCCACTGTAGGGATAAAGATTACGGATTACGGTTTTGCTTGGAAGTGGAACATGGTGTTAACTTTTTTATCATGAAAGGGGAGCTTCTAAAGTTGTTTTGCCTCATGCCAGAACACTGAATTTATTTTTTTTTTTTAATTATAGTGCTGTTTTTGTTATGTATCTATATTTCTAAGTTTGGACACATGGACTGATCAGAAGTTTTCACATCTTGGAATAATGATTGGCTCCTCCCGGAGACATATTTATTTGGGGATTTAACAGTGGTCGTTGTTTCCTTTTTCCTTTTTTTTTTTTTTCAAAGACTGTAGGTTTATAACACATTTTTCAAAAGCTATGGAATTATCTGTGCAAATTCTTCTTTTTACAGCTTTTCTCTCGTTTATTAAGGTAAGCTATTAAACACATACAATGCAAGTTGACCTTTAATATTATGCATATTTTAGTGTAGTTTACTAAGACAAAGTATATAACAAAAAGCAGGATAGGCTTACAGTAAAACCTGCCCTAAAGGTGTTGCAATTCATCATAATGCTGTAGATTTTTGTTATCTTAACATTATGATATAAGGAAATAAATGTTTAAACAATTGAATTAACAGTAATACATTCATAAATATGCTGCATGCATACAAACAGAAACAGACATACTGAGCCTCTGTGTTTCTTCATATTAAGCGTCAATACTGAGAGTGATTGACTGGTATTCCAAATTGAAGATCCTTTGTATTTCATGGCATACTATGTGATAATCCCAAAGAGAAATATCATTTCCTTGTCTTGTTGAAGATGAAATACATAAGGTCTGTCACTGTTGTATAGCAGACTTTAAAAATACAATTGATTTCTTCACAGGTTTATGCTCAAGTGGTACTACCTGCGAAGCATCCAGGTAGTAATGAATTCTGTACTGTATGGGTGATAATGTGATTGCTTATCTTTTTCCATACTGTAATAAGTTGCCAAGTTGAAATAAGGTGACATTTAACAGCTACATATTGAAACAGAAATACACACTGTTAACGTTTTCACCGTCTGCTCATTGCCAAACCTGAGAATGTTTTTGATTTGGTCACTGCCCTACTCATTAATAGAGTCGTGTCGCATATCTTTTACAGCTGTTGAGTTCATTATTATCAATCTTTTAATCCCCTCAAATTCCAAAAAGGAATGCCAGGAAAATAGATTTTGAGTAATGGGACAGAGCTTGATTGGGGGAAAGCCCTTTCTGGATGCTTGTTAACCCATGTACTCTCGCGCAGGCCTGAAGGTGTTGGCCACGGCTTCTCATTATTGGCCTCTCGATGCTGTGGATGGAATCCATGAGCTGTGGGACCAGATTGGAAACAGACCAGGTTATGTTAACGGAAGTAACATAAGTATGTGCATAAATAAACAGACTATGTGTACTCGTAGGAATGCAACACCTAAATGTCTTGCACTCTGCATGGTCTTGAATTGTTTTTCACCACCCACCTTCCAGCCACATCCATTATGCTTGTTATATGTGTGTTCAAAGTGTTTGTATTGTATATTGTAACCTGGCGTGTTGAGTATTATTATTTAAAGTGCTGCAATACTTAACATGCAATATCCCATGATGAGTTGGTAGAAGCTGCAGGACTTGAAGTTACTCCACATGCATTGAGTTTACAGCCCTGTTGTCACTAAAGTCATTGCAAGTTTTCATTAAAAATGTTAAAGTTGTAGAGGGATCAGGTATAGACTTGAGTTTGATGTGTGGAGTCACACTGAGTTAAGGAAAACCCTCAAGTAAAGAGGAAAAGAGCCAAACCATTTTGCCACTGTGCACTCAGCTCAGCATCACTCCGTCTTATACCTGCGCACCACGTCCCTCCTACTGTCCTCCTCTCACTGTCTTCTGTTATGTGTCTGTCTAGGTGTGAATCACTGTTTTTCTCCATTGTCTTTGTCCAGCTCTCAGAATCCACAACCACACTGTGCTCCCTTCCTCCCATAACTCTTCCTATGTGTATACCAATGACTCTGCCTACACTAACATTTCTGCAACAGTAGGTGAGGATCAATCACTTTCCGCTCACTGAAATTAATTTGTGCATCACCCACCCACCCACCCACCCACTCCCTGTTGTTTTTTCTGCATCTACACAGCGTTTCACACATTTCACCTTGTTCTGTGTTTTGTCCGTGCAGCATGACATGAGAAATTCTTGGCCTTTTCATTATTTGTCAGTCATTGTTATAAGCTTTTGTTAAACCAGAGTTGCAATATATTACATAATATTAACAATAAGACTTTGTATTATTTTATGAGATACCCAGAAAGCTATAAAACCCTCATGTTCATTATTTGCATAAAAACAATTTATGATTATTTGACCATAAAAGGACTTTGTATAATTTGATTTGTTGGATCAACATACAACTGAACATCTGGAACGTTTTGGCAAACAAATACAAATACTGGCTAGCTGACACTGCTCGTAACTTTCAAGCAAAATGATGTCTTTCATTTCTGCTCTGCTGTAGACATTGTTGAAGGAATGGTCAATAAGGGCATCTTTCTGAATGGAGATAATGGTGGTACTTTTCTCCACTTTGGAAACTACCAGAACTCATGTATTAGTGACCCTACTTGGTGCGGTCCTGAGGGTAAGTGAACTGATGTTTATGCACATGATGATTCAGCAAAACTATTTATTTTCAACCCATTTTTCAGCGCTCTATTGTATTGATTACGATTATTATTTTATTCTCTCTAGGGATTACCTTCTCCTTTTTCTGGAAAAACCACGAGTCAGAGTCCCGTTTTGCTGTAGCGTCTGGAGGGAAAGTTATCTCTAATGGCTTCTCGGTCTACACCAATCCCTTTGGAGGATACGTGGAGTTTTACACTCGAGGCAACAACCACCGATGGAGGGTCCACATCAAAGTTCCAGGTACTTTGGATCCATTTCTTTTGTTTCGCACGAAGCTAAATTTCCCATAGGCATCAATTAGGAATGTATTTCTTTTAAAAACTTTATTTTGTTTTCTTCAACCATAAATTGTTAGTTATGTAATTGCATTCATGGTTTGGTCAACTGAAACCAGATGTAGCCGCTGGCAGTTGATTTGGCAAGTCGAAGGTACATTTCATAAATCTTTTGCTATATCACAAAACATACAATTAATATGGACGCGAAATAAGATGCTGTCATTTCCTTCTTACTGTAAATACAATAACGTTTTGTTGTTACTAAACGTCAGGTTGGATACGATTTTGAAACAACAATCCGAGTGTGACTAATACTTTGAATTCTGAAATTACAAATTTTAAAAATGAAATGATCTGGTTAATCTATTTTGACATAATGGGGAAAAAATAAATGAGGGATAACGTTAAGTGAAACTTTTACATGCCAGGATTTAGTTCTCAAATTACTTCTCTCATCTTGGTTTTTGCTGCAATTACTCAAGGTTGTGTCCACAGAATCATAACTCAATTAAGGTTCAAGCGTTCAGTTACAGGGGTCATCTGGTTCTCATACAATGTGACATGTTGATGTTTCAGGACATTTGTCAGGTTTCCCTGAAGTGTGAAGAAAACCTTTGAGAAGTGGTGTAGTGGAGAGTATAGGCAGGTATACGGAGTAACCATCAGCGATCAAGCATTTGAAATACATAGGACTTTACCTGCTTTATCCTTAATGATCTACCTAAAAGAGTGTACCTGGTGGACAATAACTAGTGAGATACTTCTACTTGAATTTTTTTGTAGTACATCTATCCCACTTCATATTGTAGCTTTCATTTAGCTCCACAACATTTATCTGATCATTTAAAGATTCAGATAAAAAAGAGAAAAAGAAATACAGTCACCTGAAAAGTTGTTTTTGTCTCGTTACAGTTTAAGTCAAAAGGTTATTGATCCCATGAAATTCACAAGCACATATTTATATACAGCAGAATTTATATATGCACAGTACCAACTGCAAGTGATAAATACACAAAATGCCTTCATAATTCGGTATAATAAAATAAGCCTTATATAGTATATTATACTGAATAGTTGGTTGATTAGAATGAGTACCTAGGTAATTTTCTATTTTAGGTACATTTTGATGCTAATACTTCATGCTTTTACTTTAATTACAACACTAAAGGCTAACAATGTTACATTTTACTGTAATTGTCTAGCCTACAGAAGTGAAAGCAAGAGTTAACATTTAAGTAGGGGTGGTCTTTGGCACATATGGTTCATATTCTAACCACAACTGAGATGTGGTTTTGGCTGTTTTGCTCCTCTGGTGGAAGTGTTTTCACATGTGTTGTCTAATGGGACTCAACTCATTGTCAATTCAGTTCAGAGATACAAGGGCAAGTAAGTTCTTTGTAGTGTAAAATGTAATGGAGAGAGCTTGCAGGACCAAAACAGACCTTGGTCTCGAGTACATGTGGGTTCACAGGATTGACTTTTTGACAACTACTTTGTTTGAGCTAAAGTCAATGACTAATTGCTCGCCTGTAAATGAATCAAAAACTTTTTTGGTTAGCAATTTGCATTTACAGCCATTTTTTACTTAGGTAGCTTCCTTTTTCGTTGATGTTATAAACTTATTCAGCAAATATTAGCATGGTAAAATTCTGAACTAAGCTAATGAACAGGCAAACAGTATGCTAAACCTAAGCATGTTTGCATTTTATTGGAGCATGATGGCATGCTGACACCTGCTAGCATGTCCATAGACTTTAGTCTGTTTCTACCAAATTGTAAATATTTCTGCTTCCAGCTTCTCACATGTTAGGATTTGCTGATTCTGGATGATACAGACAGTTATCACAATATATTTGGGTTTCTGAATAAGTTAGTACATTTCCATGTCACTATCAACAGTAACAGTGCATAAAAAGCTATATTAAAATATGCTGTTCTGTGTCCTGCTCAGTTTTTCATCATACCCCATTTTCTTTATTTTCCTCTAATCACACATACTTACAAAGCATAACTTCGTTTTTTAGGACCTTTCTGGACCCACATTCTCTTCACGTGGACAAAAAAGGATGGCCTGAAGGTCTTCACCAATGGGACCTTCACTGCTGGTGACACAGATGGCATGGTCTCAGAGAACTATGGAGAACCTTACCCTGACCTTGTCATTGGAACAGGCAACGCACAGAGCAACAGAGCATATGGTCACTATGTAACTGGTGCCTTCGATGAGTTCGTTATCTGGGAAAGAGCACTGCCACCTCGCGAGATCTCACTCTACTATGGTGCAGCCATAGGTAGGACGATGGGCTTCACTGGAAACTATTTTACTGTAATTCTTGGACACAGCATATCTATTATAGTATGTCCTCTCTCTTGACTCTGGCTCTGAGGAAACAGGGGTTAAAAAGCAATTTCCGTCCTTGTCCTCACGACATTCCACCCTCAGAAGTCATGCATGACAACCAGATATGAAACTTTACAAATATACCCCAGCTACCTGTCAAATGGCCCTCTCACTCAAAACATTTGTATGACCTTGCACTGTCTAAGTGCCATGGCTCACATAGTTCTGCCTTATAAGTATTTAACAGAGTGCAGAAGCACGTTGGGTTGAAGGGGGTAGATCATTATGATTTAATGTGACAAGGTATAACACGCTTAGACACTCTCGACTGTTTTGATTCTCTTTTTGTTTACCTCCTTTGGTCAGTAAAGTACCAGTTGACATTTATTAGAACTTATAAATAGCATAATTATACTATGTGGTAATGGCTATTGCCAATGTTCAGGGTATTCTTAGAAATGTTCAAAGCCGGATAAAATGACAATTTTGAGTTTGTTTTCTGAATCACCTTTGTTTGTGAAGGGAACAAAACATATGAAACTATAATATTACTGTGCACTCAAAGAGCTTTAACTGCTCATACTGCATGAAACATAAAGTGCACACTGCCTTGGTTTCTTCTCCGAAGTCGTTACCAAAAGCAATATATTCCACAGACCATTACCAGACGCAAAGAGCCTGACTGTTATGGTTACAGAAAAATATTTTTACTCCTGCAGAGCACACATATAAAATCTTGCATTGAGCCAAAGAAGAACAGTAATCGTTCAGACAATGTACTTCCGTATATGGCCGTTTCAGGTGACTAGTTGGGGCTGTTTTTATTAAATGACAGAAAATACTTCAAATGTATCTTATTCTGGTAAGTGGGAGTATTATGTGCTTGATTGTACCCATTCTTGGATGTTGTAATCTATTTAGTTTCCTGACTGTGCATGCTGTGGCCTCATAAACTGTAAGCTGTGTTCTGATTAAACCCAGCTACATTACAGAGGCAAAGCTTAGTCAGGTTCAACTGAGGATCTAGCAACATGCTACTTAAATGGGGATTTCCCTTCCAGAAAACACAATGTATATATGCCATTAGTGTGGTTCCTAAGACCATGTCATAGAGTATTGTTAGAAAAGTACTTACACCGAAAGAAGTAGGTTAACATATTTGCTCTTCAGGTTCCCTGGTTTGGTTGAAGTCTGGGTTGGAGTTAGATGCCGGAAACGAGGGCTGTGGTAAACACAAGATTAATAGATTTTATGGCAGAAAATCGATATCGAATATCAATAAATACCCAACTGGTGAATTTTGAGAGTTTGGGGTGTCTGAAGAAACACAGTTGCTAATACGACTTTACCTAGGCGTAGTGATGGTATCATTGAATAATGCCAACTTGGTTTTGTTTGTTAATAACCGAAGAAAAGCTTAATATTTCTTGCAGTTGCGTTTAAGTTTCTAAATCCTAAAAGTAGTGTTCATAAAAATAAAATAAAAAGTTAAAGCGTCATTAACATTTGTTTACCACAGAGGGTATTTTCTGCAAAAAGCAAAATCCAATTGAAAACTTCTGTTGCCTTTTTTTGAGGAAACGAATGCAATGTTATAAAGCCTTTTTTCTTTCTAGGCCAGGCCATTGTTTCTGCCACAACACCCAGGGTCTCCAAAGAAGTTACTTCAACTGCACCAACAGTTGTAAGTTTGTCAACTTTTCAAGGCTTTCTGATGAACAAAAACAATGATATCTTGATATGTAAATGTGGTTGCACAAAGTACGTTTATATAGCATCCACAAAGATACAGTATGTTAAATCTGCACACAGTTTTAGAGCCCAATTAAACACAATGCTAACAGTTAATTTCTTATTGAGCTGTTGTTTCCTATTCAAGATTGAGGAGCTGGAAAAAAGGATATTGAGAACACATGTGAGTAGATCCGTCCTGTTTATTAAAGGGCTTTGGAGGTAGAAACGGATAAAGAAACAGAAGAAAGTGGAGACAGATGCTCATCACCATGTACAAAATGGCTCCCTGTAGGGCACTAGGCTGAAAAAGAGCAACACTGAATCTCTTGTCCAAAGAGTATTTTCCCAAACCCTAGCTATCAGTCACAAAACATCCTGTGTATGTTGGAACATGGTGCTCCTTCGGAAACTGCCTGCTGATAGTAAACCTAATTTGACGGCTGACGTGTTATCTCCCCAGAGAGCAACTGAAGTGAGTCCTCCTGTCGTCAGCCTTCAACACAACGAGGACCAAAGCTCCCAAGAACCAGAGTCCTTGCCAGTGTTGGGCTTCCTTAAGGCGCTGCCCAATAGGACCATTCCTTACAACACTGCCAACAACCTCACACAGGTCTTGGAACACAGTCCAACACACGCGCACACATACACACAATTGTTACACTTGCAAAACCAGTTCACACACAGTCACAAAACCCACCCATGTGCGTAATGATGCAATAGTTCCTTGATGTCCATTTTCTTCCACCAGGCTTTTCTCAAAAGTGTGGAAGAAGTGCTGTCCTCTCCAGGGCTGCCAGAGGTAAATGAGTTCACACTGTTGGTGTGCAATGTTTAAACATGACATAATGTAACATATGCAATTTATAAATACTATAATCCACAGCACTTAATATATCAATGAGTTTGAGTTTTTAACACTGCTTATTTTGTGGTGCCAGCAGCAATAACATTACCTGGCAATGTACCCACCAAGGAATACAGTGTGTAGGCAAATACGCTCGAGCTAATTGTACAAGACACACTGCTGACTATTAAGTGCTCCAAAACATAATGCTTTGAATGTAAATTTGCAACCTCCTGTGCTGCACTTTACACTCATCCTGGCCAAATCTCAGGGTACTTATATACAAACACAATGTTGCCAGAGGAAAGACATTCTGAGCAAATGTGTGGTTTTAGCACATTGAGTGCTCAGAAAAAAGCATGCTTGTTTTTGTAGGAACAAGCTGAAACAGATGTTCACGCATGAGAACGCAAAACTTGGACGGTAGATAGAGATGAAGAAAGTCTTCATCTGCTTAATGTGTGAGAAGATATTGCTTGTGCTTCGAGTTGTTAAATGGCTGTTAATCTACAGTACTTGGTATACCACAAATTATTCTAAATAAGTCCATTTGTGACACTGTAAGCTTCTCATTATAGTTAACTATTAACAAAAAGTTCAGCATAAAACGTGTTACCATGCAGTTCCTATGTGATTGTTAGCCACAGAGGCACCATTAAGCAGTTACAACAGTTACAGTCTCTCTTTAAATGGTAGTTTGTTTACCTCATATTTGATTTCTAAGTTCATTGTTTTTTATTAAAGGGGTGCTCCAGTGTCATATTGCACCCCCATAAAGCCATGGTACTAGCAAAAGAGTTTAAATAGAAAGAAATCTAAGCAAGATTGGCATCAACACCAGCGTTATCCAGATTTTAATAGCCTGAAAAACATTGGATTCTGCCTTTGCCATAATGCAATCAATAGCATACTGTCATAGTACCCCCATTTGTATTACAGCTTTTCCACCGCAAATGAGTTATTGTTATTCTTGTAGACTTCGAAAGCCGCCTTCATGGCCACACACTACACACTCTACACACAAAGTAACCCTATTTTTTATTCGTGAAACTTGCAAAGAGAAATCTGTTTTCTTTTTTTTTTGATGTTCTAAATATGTGACAATGGGTTAGCTTAAAGTAAAGTTGGACATCGAAAGCAACAATTGAATTAATTGTGACAGTTTTCTGTTTTGAAGCAGCAGTCCATCCCTGTGGTCAGCGGTCTGATCGAGACCGTGGACAGAGTGATGGAACACATGGTGACTAACCTGGAGCCCAGCCCCAACTCTCTCATCTCCCTGGGTGGACAATCCCTTATTGCAGGTCAGTACTCTTTCAGCCCTCCATAGGGTGACTCAACGGTTGTAGTTTGTGTGTTAGGGTAGAAGGTCATGGAACCTCCAGCTGACATCATTTGTTTTCTTATTCAAAGAACAAATGCGGGTCAGAAAAGCAAATGTACAACCCCTAAACTTTGCCTGTGGGTCTTTTTTTTAACATAATATTTATTTTGCCAATGAGCTTGCTTGTATATTTTCCCAAGAGTGTGCTTCACATCTTTTATCCACCCCTGTTAAACCACATGTGTCTTGATGCTTGCCTCTCGGTCTGTTTTCCTCAACAGCTTTAATTTTTCTAACCTCTGACCCCCCACAGATTACTCTCTGATGAAATTCCCACAAAACTACAACCTGCACCATTACCGCTTCCCCAAACTGGGCAAGAGTTACATCTCTGTGCCTGGGGAGGCTTTCACCATGCAGTGTAAGTTTGAATAATACAAAAAGATGTTCAGTGACATGTCTTGAGTGATGCAGTCCTGGGCTTCGAGGAATCTCTTGATAAAAAGTAGAAGCTTATCTAGGTTGTATGTGAATACTGCACATTAGTCAGGGTCTGATTCTGCCAAGAGAAAATTGTCCAGCTGGGCGGCTCTTGTTGTTTGCCAGTAATTTATTATACGAAGATTTAATACTGCTAACACAGCATATAGTGTGGGGTAGGAGTGGCATGATAGCTTTGTGTGCCTTTGTGGTGCACTGTAGAAATCCAGCTATGACTTTAATGTTGGCAGTTACCCTTTTAATCTGAACAGAAAGAAGGAGAGAGAGAGAGAGAGAGAGAGAGAGAGAGAGAGAGAGAGAGAGAGAGAGAGAGAGAGAGAGAGAGAGAGAGAGAGAGGAGAGAGAGAGAGAGAGAAAAAGAGAGGGAGCACTTTTTCTCCACTTTCCCCTGCCATTAAAAGGAATGGACTCACAAAGCGGCATGAGCGAGAGCAGTAATTACAGTGCACATTCAAACTATTTGACTTTGTGTTCAGGTTGGATTCCCTTGGCTCCACCCGGCCGCTACATTCACTGTGTTGCCAATTACCATACAATCACTGGAATAAATCTCTTTAGTAATTCAATAAAGACTGTCATCAAAAATGTAATATATGTTATTGATTGACACATTTTAGAGCCAGGATCCAAATAAACTCATAGCTCTGAATACCTGGCTGCATGAAATGCTCTAAAGGGAGATTTTATATCCTAATTAGGTCCAGAGCATGCTACACATTGGTGTATTTGGATACTTTATTATAACTTTCCTGATTTTGTCTCTTCCCTAAGAGAGTTGAACAAGCAAACTGGTCACCTTGAGATCTCTTGTGGAACTTTCTGGGGGGCGTTGTGTCGTAATCATTTTGTGGAAAGTTAAACTCTCCCGCAGCATGTACACCGCACATGTGTTTGACTTCAGCAAACTCTTGTTGTCACAGTAAGCGGGGCCCGGGTAGAGGCCCTTTGAAAGGAAGAACAGAAACATTAAGGATTTCCTCCAATTTCATTGTTTATCTTACAGTATTGAGATGGGACCAAGTTGCACGATAGCTGAGATTAGGGGAGGGGGAGCCAGACCTCCTGCTCTCCTGGTGAAGTCATGTAGAGGTTTCATCTGATTTCCCAACATGAACATGGTTTGTGGCCCTTCCCTTTCACCCTGGTGCGAGTTTACGGCTGTCCTATTAGCCTGCCAGTGCTAGTGTACGGCGACAAGGCGGCGTTAATTAAACTTCCCTTCTTTGTGAGCATTTTAGCAGCACTGCATCACATTCCCAGCCCACTGGCCAAACCGTTCAACTTCTGTCTGTTGTCTTCATTTCCTCAGCTCAAACCACCATTGTTGGGCTTTTCTACCACAACATGCACAACTACTACAAAGAGATCAGCCCTGTCAAGACAAGGTAAGAGGGAGAAAAACCCCCAAAGTCAGAAAAACGACCTTGAACTTCTTGTTAATCGACTCCTACTTTTGGTTTAAGCCAGGGTTTCATCTTAGAATATATTCTAAACGACATCGTTCAAGCCATTCAACGAAAAAAAAATGCTTTTTACTCTTTGTACTTGTTGTGTGGGCAATCAGGTCCTGAGGCGCCCCTGCTTCCTGCACCACAGAACAACTGATGCCCAGGGCAAGAGCCTTATCTGTCCTCTTGCATATCTCCAATCTTAACACTCATCCTCGACTGACTGATACACCCTGCTATTAGCTCTAAACAGCCCCGCCCCCCCACCCCCACTTCCGTTATTTTCTCATCACAAGACCAGCTTGTTCCCCTACTTCTGCAATGTTTATTCTTTTACCAATCTTGACATAACAGTGATTAAGCTATCTGTTTTCCCTAAGTTATACTTCATAGGAGCTCAAGTACAAAATGTGAAATATGTGACAGTTCATTTTTAAATGTGGCCCAGCTTCTCTGTGGGTGTGATGTCCCCCTCTTTTTTATGAGAGGTGATGCTTGTGTGATCCCAATGTCACATATCAGATTGCTTTGAAAAACTATTATGGCAGTGCTGCTGCTTGTCAGTGTGATTAATAAAATATACAGATGATCAAAGTTCCACTTGAATGCTACTGCTATGGGCCCTTGTGTAACACTAATGTGTTGACATGAATACCAGAGGAAAGGGTGTTTTTTTTTAATCATATTTGCTACAAACGTCCACTTAGAGTCAATGGTGACCTGAATTAAGTGGTCAAAACTCACTGTGGCTGCAAAACATGTTTTTGCCCACAGCTTGACGACTTATATGCTAAATATGACAATTGACTCTCATATTTAAGAGGATGTAATTACGAAGCGATTACATATTTTATCCATTCAACCTCAATGTAATAATTTAAGTTAGATCTTTTTTGTCTTTTGTATTCATATCAGTGACTCTATTTCTTCTTTTCATGCCTTTTTTTTCTAACATTCTTTGACCCGCTTCTCTCATCTTCATCTTTTAGGATTAACGAAGCATCTGATTTCAAAGATCACAAGATCCAGGTAGCCAGCTGTCTGATTTCTCTGAAAGTGGAGCCTTCTCCGGCACTAGCACTCAACCTCTCTGGAGCGCCGCTCATCAAGATTGTCCTCACCCACATCCTGGTAAGAGACAGCCCTTATGTCCCAGTTATTTTCCTAATTTAACTTGTGTCTTTATCGGCCATTTCATTTCTGTGTCAGTCAGTCAAACTGGGAAACTTGAGTGCTTTTTCAGTCAGTGGCCAAGTTGTTGGGTGTGGGATGCACACCTTATCAGAGGAAGGAGGAACTTGGTCTGCCTGTGTAGCCCTATCCCTCCATGTGAAATCTATCAGCTCTATTTTTGGTGTTCTGTTATGTAGGAAGATGAGTGTCTATCACTGACGGAGGTTCCTGCAGCTTGGCAACTATCAGCACAAAGAGCTAACCCTCCTTTGCCAGCCATGTGGCTTTCAGAAAGTAAACTGATTATGGACATTTAAACTGCAGGCTAAGGGCTCTTTCAAAGGAACAAAAACGTTCTTTTATGAACAGCATGTTTTTTTCTTCGCTGCTTTATGGCAGGAGCTGTGCCAGTTTTCCATGGGAAATGCAGTTGAAGCTCATGATGAAAATTAACTTTAAAATGTGCCTCGCATTAGCTTGCTTCCCTGTAAACTCACAAATGTGGCAGTGTTCTTCAGGGCCATGTTTTTTTGTTTTTTTATTTTTGCACATTAACAAGATTGTGAAGCCATTCTTTTCATCTATACTAATTGTGTTAATAGCTTATTAGACCATCATACAATAACTTTAATGAGGCAGTCAACTGAACCCCTTACAATGTGGTTCTGTTTACAACCCTACAAGTATAATTCCCTTTCTATTGAAGTTAAATACCAACACATTTTTTTCTTTCCTAAGAACAGAAATGAAAGCCATGCAGCGTCATGAAACCATGGTAATATTGCTTTGTTTGCCTTCATTTTCCCTGGTGAAATAAATGTTTATGCTGCAATCGTCTGGCCCGGTTTGTGCAACAATGATTACTATGTTTGTTTAAACAGACACCATGGGAGAGGGCTTATACTATCCTTTGTTATTGAAGTGTTGGAGATGCTCACCAGCTTTCCTGTCTGTTGAGTCAAGGTGTTTCTATTTTAGTTGGATTGTCTTTACCTCTGATGTAAGGTTAAACCAGGGTTCTCACATTCTTTCCCCTTTACCCCATTACAAAAAAAGCTGTTATACTTATTACTCAACGCACCATGCCAGCATATTTCAGCTTAATTTAGGCTACATAGCCTGGATGGGGATTTTTATTTAGGACCTGCATCGTAATTTGGCACAGAGCACTCTTGGCTGTGATTGCTTCCAGAGAAAGGATTGCACAGACCTGTTGTTGGATTTTGTTTTTTAAAAAAAAGACTATTTTTGGAGTTTTAATGTCTTTGGCAGCTGGTGGATACTTAGCACCTCCCTAGCTTGGAGGCAAGGAGGGCGGCTCTCACAGTATGAGGCCGACCTTTCTCATCATTGTTTATGTCGCTCTTTACTGTGTGCACAAGTTAAACCTCAAAGATGTCCACTCATTGCACCAGTTCAGTGGCCAAGAGTAAGTGATTTGCAACTGACCTCTCCGTTAATCCCCACAAAAACCCAGTAACTTCATTAAAACCTAGCAGGGGGACTGAGTGTTTCTGAAGCAGAAATGTGTCAGCGTCCTCATCTATCCTCTTATGCTGTCATGGGAACAACAAGTCCTGTGTGCCTTCTTTTGTTCTGTACAAACAGTCACCTACTGTCATGGCTCGGACCCAAATGTCATCCATTTTCTCTATTTGACACCTGTCTTGATAAAACGTATCGTACCGTGGATTGATGGAGTCAGCATCTTGTAAAGAACCTTGTGTCTAACAGGTACCACTCTCTGAAGGTCAAAGCCGTGTGGTTGGAGTCAGAGTGACCTCTCAGTCTTGATTGATGCCCTCTGAGTACACTAAAACAGCCGGTGAGATCATGCCATTCCCAACTGAGTCAGTCAGAGCCGAGGTGCCGCCATCACACGTTGTGTGGCAAGGAGCAGGTTTGATACCCAGACAAGGTGTTATCAAGGCTGCTGGAGGCCCACATGCTTTCTCACGCCATTGGGCTGAGGCGTTGATTGGACCCTGGCTCCACAAGTGATTTATTACTGCTGTCTGACTCAGGTTTAGCTTGAGAGAGCCTAAAGAGAGAAGAAGGGGAGAAAAAGGAGGGTGGGAAGGCATGGGAGTCTGTAGTTTAACTTGAATAAATGCAAAAAAAGGCCCAACATCTGCTCCATGAACTCTTCTTCTGTCGAAGAATCACACCTGATGGTATGAAGTGAATTAATGGATTTATTTAATGAGCAAAGAGGACTTATAGGGTCAAAACTGAGAGGATTGAAATAACAGATTTAGACAAGCTGGCCTGACTTTACAGGCTTATAAAGCAATGTGTTAGGTTGCCGGCTCTGTTAGAAGGGCAGAGGGGAAAGTGTTTAACATGGTGGCTGCACAGGTGGCCTCTCTCTGTCCATCAATGAATTTGTATTCATTTTATTTGTGATATTATGTAGAATTATGTAGAACCACTTAAGTTATTATTCATCATTTTATTAACTTCATCAGGGGATGTTAGATGAGAAGATGACACTCCTTTCCTTTCTCTATGTTGAATATAAGGCTACCGCTAGCAGGTTGTTAGCATACTGTAGCTTAGCTTAAAGACGGGACAGGTGCTTTCGACTGACAATCCCGAGTAGAACACACACACACACACACACACACACACACACACACACACACACACACACACACACACACACACACACACACACACACAGACTGTTATTAATTAATGAGACATATTTGTACACATGCTCCTGCCTCTATTATATAATGTGTTACCTTACTTACTTTATTTGTTGCCTTTCATTTGCACTGTCCCTACTGTACATTTCCCCACTGTGTGACGAATAAATGATTTATGATTCTGGTTCTAGAAAAAGGAGAAAACAAATAGCATGGCTCTGTCCAAAGCTAACTTAACAAAATCGCCCCAACAGCATCTCTAAAGCTCCCTTATTAACACCTTTACATACATGTACCATGTGTCAAACAATTTTTTGGCTAGCTGTTTTCCCCTGAACCTTTTGTGCTAAGCTAGCTGGCTGCTATCGTTCGCCGTAAATAGACAAACGGTTTTGATACTCTCATCCAACTCTCTGCCAGAAAGGAACTATTTTCCAAAGCTTTGCTCATACAACATCTTCTTTTCTACTCACACTCAAAATTAAGAACGTGATTACTGAAGACATCAACTTTACTTTAGTGACTTCAGCGTTTCTCTGTCAGCTCAAATATTCACCAAGGGTTCAGAGTCTTCCATCAGAACATGAAAGAAAATTTGAAGGGAAGTGAGTCGGGGTCAGGGTCCGAACAGGAAGCTGGGTGGCTTATGTTTAAAAAAACGTCTAGACCTGTTATAGTTAGTAAATCAATTGTTCAGAAACTTTGATAATAAACACGCAAAGGTTACGTAACACTTGATACTGTAAGAAATGTTCGTTTATTTGAAGCCCAGGAGACGGTTTAAAATAAAGAAAGCAAAACTCCCTTAAAAGTTATAAAAGGAGTGTTTAATAAAAGGGTGCAGTAGTAGGCCTTACAAAAGCTTCACAGCTGTGGCTCAATAGCCCGGGACACGCGTCCACAGGCCACTGACTGAGCGGAGCTCATCAGTAGTTACTGTCTGGCGGTCCGGAACAAAAGAGAGCTCGATTTCACAATCCTTACATGTTTTATAGAACCACCCCTTTCCGACCATACAATAAACAACTTCAAAATCAGACGCGCCCCGCTGTCGTGCTCTCATTGGTTGGTAGCGGGGGGCTGGATCCTCCTCTATAGGCTGACGTCGTCGGGGGCGGGTCCTCTTATGACGTCACCGTCGCCATCTTGTTAGCGAAGTCCTGGAGCTGTCATCTACGATAGTCTATTATGCAATTCTTAGGAGGTTTATCAGTTATTAAACAGGCAACTGTATCATTGCAGCATCAATGAGTGAGAGGTAGAGGCGGTGTGTTTAGTATGCAACTCCACTGGTCCTTCTCCCTCTACTCATATATACAAAACAATATTAGCTTTATGCTATCTGAGGCTAAAAACAACATCCTGTAATACTACCGGAAATGGACAAATATGATCCGTCCAGAAACAGTGAATTATCTTTTAAAGTTCCACTCTAATATATTGATTATTTCTAACAATCCCTCCTTACACACCTTTCAAACGGTGTGTAAACTATAATATAATCAATATGTTCTCCATTTGAATATTGCATAATACAGAATTGTATAGTTAAAAGTTATACATGATCATACAATCTTTTATTATTGATTACTTGTGGCTGAAATCCTGAAATGGCACCTAGAACAATAGCAGCAATTTCCTAAATGCGTAAACTCTTCAATTCCCTCCTTTCATATCTTGTGATGAGGTAAACAGATCATTTTCGATTCTAGTCCAGTGTAAATGCACTTATTCAATATGATCCTATACATAAAGAAATAAATGAACTGTGTGTAAATCATAACAACAATCAACTCTACTATATAATACCAAGTTGTAATAAGTGATTAATCACATCCTAGGAGTAGTTTATAGAGCATTTCATGTATACAGTAATAAGAACTTATAAGACACTTCCTTCAGACGAACTCATCTTGCTCATGGTCTGAATAAGGGATAGGATCATCCTGTTTTTCAATTAACAAATGTAACTGTTTTCTCAAGAGAAATTGACCTTTATTTTTGCTCACTAGAGAGGACCGTGGTGATCAATTGGTCCGCTAAAGTGCGAATACATAGTATGTAACAACATCCACATAGTACCAAGATTGTATCCATTCCTGCATTGAATAACATTGATTCATTATCGGAGTCTAATATTTACTGAACATGCTTTCTAACGTTCCTACAAAGGGGTCCTCTACTCCACTATAGTCTGCTAGCTCGATGATCAGGGCGGTAAGTCCTTCTAACGCTCTGGTTACTGATCCATCTGGGGAAGGGTTATTTGGGATGAAAACACAGCACAAGATTCCAATTAGTCTGCAAACACCCCCTTTATTAGACAAAAACATATCTAAGGCCACCCTATTTGCCAGGCCATCAGACTGGTTCCATCCAACTGTACGTGCAGTTCCCTTACTGCATCATGGGTGTAATTTATGAATCTCTGCTGGTTGTAGTAAATATAGTTGATCCAACCTACATTCTTGTTGATTGTAGGCCAAAGAAATATTAATTCGAATCCTGCAGTTATCTGGTTTCTAGCTTTAAACTCCCTCTCACCAACTACACCAGTGCAAATGTTCCAGGCCAGTCATGTGGAATGCCTGGACACAAAATTTTAGTACCACTGTACCACCAAACATCTGCCCTGGGGTATTGTACGTTAGCCACAGCAATTCCTGAAAGAAGGTCCTGGCTGGTTACTGCTATTGTGGAATTTCACCATCGTAACGTTCCCATACTGCCTCATCAATGCAAGATCAGTAGAGCCTGCTTTGTTCTACCGCATACACAACCCAATCTTAACCATGCATTAGTGCCTTCATACCATATTTCCACCGCTATAACCTTCTGCACAGTCGATGTACTCAAATATGTCACCAGTCTATTATTATCCAGTATATAAGCCTGCGCTGTTCCTATATGAGGGACTGCATTCAGGGAAGAATTTGAATCTGCCGTTTCAGGGACTATCTCCGCTTGGGGCTCAGCTATTTCTATCAAAACCGAGCACATAGGAACTTTTCCAGGAACCTCAACCCCTAATAGTAAATGAAATGAAGTTGTTTCTCCCCTTGCCCTGAATAGATCATCCAATACCATTTCATGCTTTCACCGTACCAAACACACTCTGTCATTTACCTTTCCTCCTATTTTATGTCTCTCGGGGGATAACACTTCATTTTACCCAACTTTGTAACTGCAAGCTTTCTGTTATTTTTATCCCAACCAGTCACATAATCAACATAATTCGACCACTCATTCAAACCATCCTGTATTTCGTTGAAACAACCTGTATGTTTGTTTCTTATCTGTTTCAAAACAGTAAATAAGTAAATTATGAAAGTTATGCTCATCTGGTATTATCTGTTGTGCAACATTTGTTCCCGTCATTGGAAATTCCTTATGGTCTAACGTGACTTCAAAACGTTATTGGCTTGTGCCATAATTACAAACAAAAATGAAATACCCAACTTCCTTCGGTAAATTATGTTTCATATTGCAATTAGCTTTGAATTTCCAATAAGTATCTAAATTATTCCTACATTTTAAAATCCCCATTTCAAGTCAAAATGCAATATGTCAACTCCTCTCATTTCTGGAGAAGGATACACTGAATGTGTAGATAGAATAAGACCCAGTAAAACCATGATGCAGCCAGAATGAATGAATTTCCTGGCTGTTGTTCCTGAAATGGTGTGGATGAAATATACTTCTGTATCAGAATCAATTACCCACGGCGTCCCGTTCCTGCCAATCACATAACCTCTTTGGATGTACCAGCTTTCTCCTGTGCCAAACTCCATGTCGATCTCTGCCTGAATCGTGTGCAGAAATCCCTCCTTAGGCACCAGACAAACTGCTTCTACCTGTTAGTGTTTAGAAGTTAGAGAGCTGGGACATGACATCAGAATTCCAACAAAATGTCATCACATTTTTCCTAGGAACTTAGATTACATCTGTGAAATTATTGTTGTGTTTATCACCCTCCTTATACTCATAATCTCCAACTGTCTGTAGTTGAGCCTTACCCTTTGTTCCACTATTTTATTCATCTTACCTGGACCATGTATATCGAGTAGTTGGAGGAGCCTGGGATATAAGATTTACATTGACAACCTATATGCTGTATCTGCTGTGCATATTACAAACAAAACCTCTGAACTAGAGAAAGGGCGCTGACTAACTTAGGTCCCATTTCATCACATCATATGTTTAGCTTAACTTTAAATATTCTTGTTATCTCCATACTTCTACTATCCCCAGGTAACATATCTGTTAAAAAACCATTTACAAATTCAATATCATTATCACAGGTGAACTTCTTTCATAGGTTCCACTCTGGAATTGTATCTGTCAGCAGCCTCTCGGCAACTGATTCTGCTTTTCCTGTAAAAAATGGAAAGAAATGGAAACAATAACATCATTTATAAAAAATTGAATTGTTAATCATGGAATTGTAATTTAAACAATCATGCTGTTGAGCAAACATGTTGCCACTCCCCCTTTTTACACATCTTAACAAAGAGGTGTAACAAAAACCCGGTTGAGAAAAAGAACTGCAGTTAAGCAAAAATTCAAAACCACATCAATCATTATTCAGACACTTCAAATCATTATTGTTCAAACATCAAACTCTCCCGTTAAAGAGTGTCTCTCTCCATCCATCAGTCCTGAAAGAAACAAAATCTCTGGATTTAGTTTGTGTTAGTTCAGAACATGCTCAGTTAGTCTCTGTTCCTCTCTAAACTCATGCAATTGCATTGATCAGATGCAAACATTCATTCTCACTCACACAGTCGGGTCTGGTCAGGGTCAACCCAGAGTCAGTCATCAACAGTGCTGTTGTAAAACAACAGTCAGTCCCGGTCAAAGGTCACTCGGTCTCAGTCTTCTGGTCACGTCATGCTCTGCAGAGTCTTTAATTATTCCGTCATACTCTCCATTTACAAAAACACTTATAAGTTTCCTTTTAATTAGTACTGTTTTTAAAATATGTCTTATCATTCTATTAGGACAGCGCCGTGGTTATGTAGAGACGTCCCGGACGTATGCACATTCCAATCTACTCACATTAACCTGTCAAATGAACATATGCCAGATGTGTAGGTCACTGCTTTTTTGACCTCCTAAAGCGACAGCTTTATTACCACAATATATAATGTCAAAACTGTTGAGATATTGCACACATCTAGTGTCGCAGCTTGTGTGAAACCTTCTAAAGAACAACAACAACTTACTTCAATATACTTTACTTAGATTACATTAACAAAAACTGCTTCCCTCATGTTAAGTCAAGTAATTGTTAAGCCATCACTTCCTTTTTTAAACTACTGGATCTTTATCACCACTGAATTCATACAAAAATCTCTAATAGATCTTATTTCCAATACTCTTCACATACCCACTATCTTAAATCAAAACATTATTAGGATCTGTATGACTCTGCTCGATTCTCTTAATATACTCCATTATTTATTATCAATTTCAGTCTTCTTGAAAAATATTTCAAGTCTTTAATCAGGAAAATAATGTGTGGAACTATGAGAGCTTTGACATGTTACAATTACACCTTTAATCCATAAGAATGTTTAAAGTAGGAATGACTTTAATAATGGTTTCCATTCACTTGGTTAATTATATTGGACATGGTCTGGTATCTAATGTTGGAGTTATCACTATAACAAGTTTGTTTCATTTAAGTATCAGATCTGAGATCAAGTGTGTACTAAATCTCTCTCCTTCTGTAGATCAAAACTCCCACAATTTAATTTTACCAAAGTCACACCTCGATATAGGCTCTGAAATATTAATAGGTTAACATGATTAAAATGTTCCTACCCTGTTCTCCTGACTCCTGAACAGGTTCTACCAAAAGTGTAGTGGATCTTGCTTATCTCTATAATTTCCCCCTATAATAATGTGTTACAGATTTATTTACTCCTTTATTTTAAAAACTTCCCTTTTTCAATTATCTTTTACCAATCTATAAAATGTTATGTAATAAAACATTCGATATTTGATCTTAAATTTACAAAGTCAATTCAAATTCTTTAAATGTGTTCCACTTATGTGTTTATGTGAGTGAATGTGTTTACACAAACTCACCCATTCGAAATCCCCTTCCTGCCACCTCTGCTCTCTGGCTTGATGACCCCGACCTCCTTAGATTCTGCAGATTGACCTTTTCGCCCCTTCCTGTGCATCTGGTTTTTGACAGTCTTTGACTTTTTGAACCTGCATTCCACATCAAGCTTCTCTCCTTGTGCGGATTTTCATTTCAGCATGGGTCTGCTCGATCACCGTCTCTTGATGTCTTTCATGGGAGACGGAACCCCGTTTTCATGTGTCTCATTGTCCATCAGAATCTGTGCTCTGAATCAACCCTTGTTGCTCTGGGCCTCTGTGCTCTTATCAGAGGGACTGGTGATGAGTAGATCTCTGTCAATCAGCATGATGCATGTTTGTTGCTGACCTGGGTGGAGAAGCAGACGGATGCAGTTCTAGACAAAGCCCTGCTTTTGCCTTCCTTTTCTATTGAATTAGTCAGGAAATCTCTGTGGGGGATGGTCTTTCGCATTATTTCAGGAGGACATGGGTCTGTCACCAGATTGCAGAGGCTGCAGTCCAGGTGGCAGCTTTCTTTAAATCTTTTTAAATGGGATCCAATCCGAGTGCCTGGAGTTTATGCCGATTCCGCGAAATCCCCGTCTCGTCCTGGCACTTCAAATCACGTCCGGGGTCACCAATTGTAAGAAATGTTCGTTTATTTGAAGCCCAGGAGACGGTTTAAAATAAAGAAAGCAAAACTCCCTTAAAAGTTATAAAAGGAGTGTTTAATAAAAGGGTGCAGTAGTAGGCCTTACAAAAGCTTCACAGCTGTGGCTCAATAGCCCGGGACACGCGTCCACAGGCCACTGACTGAGCGGAGCTCATCAGTAGTTACTGTCTGGCGGTCCGGAACAAAAGAGAGCTCGATTTCACAATCCTTACATGTTTTATAGAACCACCCCTTTCCGACCATACAATAAACAACTTCAAAATCAGACGCGCCCCGCTGTCGTGCTCTCATTGGTTGGTAGCGGGGGGCTGGATCCTCCTCTATAGGCTGACGTCGTCGGGGGCGGGTCCTCTTATGACGTCACCGTCGCCATCTTGTTAGCGAAGTCCTGGAGCTGTCATCTACGATAGTCTATTATGCAATTCTTAGGAGGTTTATCAGTTATTAAACAGGCAACTGTATCATTGCAGCATCAATGAGTGAGAGGTAGAGGCGGTGTGTTTAGTATGCAACTCCACTGGTCCTTCTCCCTCTACTCATATATACAAAACAATATTAGCTTTATGCTATCTGAGGCTAAAAACAACATCCTGTAATACTACCGGAAATGGACAAATATGATCCGTCCAGAAACAGTGAATTATCTTTTAAAGTTCCACTCTAATATATTGATTATTTCTAACAATACCCTTGTTATTAATGCTGATATCAGTCTTTTCTGCCACAATAATAAGCACTCTTTATTCCCAGTCTTTTTATAACTCCCAGTACACGCCCAGTTTAAATCTTGTGGGCAAAATCTCTCCTTCGTCTCCCTCTCTCTTTCTCTCTCCCCCAACCACCCACACCCATACACTAACACACAAACACAGGCTGTGTGAGCCAACATGCTGATCAATCACAGATGGAGGTCTGGCTATTGCTATTCCTCTCTTGCCAAGATTTAGAGTCTCTCTTTATGGCCCCTCGCATACATCCCTCCCTTTCCATCGCCACTCAAACTACCTCCTGCTACATGCAGAACTTGAAAAGGTCCTAATTCTGTCTATACTTTACTTATAGCTACTATTATTTCTATAGCCTCAGATACAGTTAGGAAAGAATTTCAAAGCTTGTGGTTCTTAAATCCCTCTTTATAAAAATATCCAAATGCATGACAAATTGATGTTTGTAGATTTGTGCAAAAGATTTGAATACATTTGTGTAAGACTACACAAATACAAAAAAAATAACTACGCACGGTATCTGCAAATATTCAAAAAAGCCCTAGGCAATAATGTCAAACGTATGTAAATAAGTTCATCGACTTTATTTGGGTTATTCATCCATCCATTTTCTGCTGCTTCTCCAGTTATAATTAAATATCACATAGATATGAATACAAAATAAATTATTGTTATTTAAATATTTATTCGTAAAGCAGAAATGCCAAGAAGTACCATGATTCTGCTTCTCAAATTTGAGATTTGAGTTTGACCTTTTTCTGCTAATCAGATGTTTACGTATTTCTTCATGTGACCTCACAGTTCATTTTATTTATGCATACATTTCATTTCAACAAAATTCTACCACGTTTAAACTTCTCAAAGGCTCCAAATGCAGCCCTCAACCTACAAATGCAAACATGTTCCTAAATGGAAACAGGCCAGAAACCAGAGAAATATTACAGTGGCCTCATATGAAAGCCTTTGGGAACACATGAATTCATGCATGGAGAATGTCCTTAGGTTTGGGTTTACTTTTTTAATGTGTTGTTTTTAGGGATTACATTGCCTTACATGCAGTGTATCTGTGATGTCAACTGCTTACCTTATCAAAACCATCTCTGTCGTTTCTGTTGTTTTCTTTACAGTAATTGTCCCCGATTCTACTCACACCCTTCATACTTATCAACACTTCTCGTTGTTTTCGGTGTCTAGCTCAGAGTCGGAGCGGAGACCACAGCTGCACGTCTTATTACATTCCCCCCGAAGGCATGATCTCATCCAAGGCCGGTTGTGTTTTGCTGCATGGCCTCAGATTATTCCTCCACATGATGTATGTGGATCAGCTTTGGGCTCACCTCTGATAAAAAAGCCCTGTGATAACAACGCTGAGATCTGTATTCCATCACAGCCACAGGTGGTGTTAGTGTGATGCTTTTATACTGTGACCTTAAGGTGGTTCAATGGTTCAAGTTTTGAGCTGTGGTTGGTCCTTTTGAGCCTGCTGAACTGAGTGATGTTACACTATACCTTGGTGTGGCTTTGCTGCAATACAGTGATTCCTTCCCTTAAGAGCAGTTGATGCACGTTTGGCTTCTCTGTTGTTATGCAGATCATTTAGCCGTTGTCAAAACCTTGCTACATCTAAGCCAGCTTTTATCCTGACTTTCATGTTTAGTTCAGCTCTATGAGGGTAGAAGATGAGGGGTAGTCTTGAAATAATGCTTTGTTATTGTGTAAAGTGTGGCAAGCTTTAACACTGTTATAGGAAAAGGCGGAGAACGCGTTCTTATTCACTCACACAGTTGTGCCATGTTTCCATCCTGCTCTTTAAATTTAGCACAACCAAAGGCTGTATTTAGACTTCTTTGCTCTTTTGCTCTTGTGGTTACATATTCTTGTACTCATTCAAAGAATGAGTGGGTGTATGTAGGGCTTTTTACATGTGATATTTCATATTTATTCAAGGTCCACTCACTAGCTCTTTATTGTATTTAACATGTTCGGAAGATAAAAAAGTATTTTGGAAAGAACCTATAAATGGAAAAAAGAAATCTATAAATGACCTTCTTCACTCTGAAACATTATTTACATTTTATTTAAATAAATATTTCCATTTTTGTTTATTAAGAATAGCCCACTGTTGAATTGGTTTCACTACAGCTTGTATTTTCTCTGTTTGTAAAGTAAATTATACCGCTGGTGGTCACAAATACAAAGCTGCAAGTTAATGAGTTTTACATTGATAAACAAATAAAATAGAAAAACATTTTATCAGGGTGTGTGAGAGTGTGTGTGTGTCTCTGAGTGTATGTTTGTGTGTTTGTTTATGTGTCTACTTGTTTGGTAGAACCAGCATTAGCCCATCTCTGTGGAAATGACTGCTGAAACAACATGATGGGGTGTGTGTAGCTTTCTCCATCTTTTCTTTATTTGCGCCTTACTTGAGAACCAGCTGTCAAAAGGCTAAAATTTAAATTAGCCTGGAGTTGCCTGACGTCTTGGGATTTGCAGAGACTCAAGCTGTCGCTCTCTGTTGAAGTTGGCCCAACCACAGGGAGGCAGCGCCTTCCTGCTCTACCAGTCATAGGAGGCTTGAAAGACACCACAGAGGACAGAGAATCTCGCATTTAAACAAATTGCTGGGTTCTGCGTGTCATCTGCGATTTAAATGCTTTTGTGATGATTGAAAGGGTTTATTTTCATCCCTCATCATTTTTACCAACAGCCCAAAGCAGTCATAAAACAGCAAAAAGATGAGCCATGCTTTGGGTTAGAGGGATATAAACGTAAGCCAGAATCCCTTGTGCGTATGCTTGGTGGTGGAAAGTTACTTAGTATATTTACTCAAGTATTTTTCCTTTATTTGAGCTTGTGCCACTTCTTTCAAATTCCAAAACAAAATTTGTGAGTGGTGAATTTAGAGATTAAAGGTATTATATATGCAGATATACATACACTGCCTGGCCAAAAAAAAGGTTGCACACTCTAATATTTCATTTGACCGCTTTTAGCTTTGATTACGGCACGCATTCGCTGTGGCATCGTTTCCACAAGCTTCTGCAATGTCACAACATTTATTTCTGTCCAGAGTTGCATTCATTTTTCGCCAAGATCTTGTATTGATGACGGGAGATTCGGATTACTGCGCAAAGTCTTCTCCAACACATCCCAAAGATTCTCAATCGGGTTCAGGTCTGGACTCTGTGGGGGCCAATCCATGTGTGAAAATGATGTCTCATGCTCCCTGAACCACTCTTTCACAATTTGAGCCTGATGGATCCTGGCATATTCATCTTGGAACATGCACGTGCCATCAGGGAAGAAAAAATCCATTGATGGAATAACCTGATCATTCAGTATATTCAGGTAGTCAGCTGACCTCATTCTTTGGGCACATAACGTTGCTGAACCTAGACCAGACCACCTGCAGCAACCCCAGATCATAGCACTGCCCCCACAGGCTTGTACAATAGGCACTAGGCATGATGGGTGCATCACTTCAGCCACCTCACTTCTTACCCTGATGTGCCCATCACTCTGGAATAGCGTAAATCTGGACTCATCAGACCACATGACCTTCTTCCATTGCTCCAGAATCCAATCTTTATTCTCCCTAGCAAATTGAAGCCGTTTTTTCCGATTAGCCTCACTGACAAGTGGTTTTCTTATGGTTACACAGCTGTTTAGTCCCAATCCCTTGAGTTCCTTTTGCATTGTGGGTGTAGAAATGCTCTTACTTTCACTATTAAACATAGCCGTGTGTTCTACTGTTGTTTTTCTACGATTTGATTTCACCAAACGTTTAAGTGATCGCCAGTCACAATCATTCAAGATTTGTTTCCGACCACATTCCTTCCTCAAAGATGATGTTTCCCCACTGTCCTTCCAGTGCTTAATAATGCGTTGGACAGTTCTGAACTCGATTTGAGTAGTTTCAGCAATTTCCTTAGATGTGTTCTCTGCTTGATGCATGCCAATAATTTGACCCTACTGAAACAGATTAACATCTTTTCCACGACCACAGGATATGTCTTTTGACTGTTTAACAAATGAGAAGCTACTCACTGCACCAGTTAGGGTTAAATAACTTGTTGCCAGCTGAAACATCATCACCCATGCAGTAATTATCCAATGGGAGGCTCTTACCTATTTGCTTAGTTAAATCCAGGTGGTGACCTTTTTTTAGGCCAGGCAGTGTATATACTTGTATGACAGTATATTGTGGTGGACGAGGTTTAAAGGTGCCCTATTAGGCTCCTTTTTAGGTTTCACAATTGTATTTTGTGCCTCTACTGTAACATGTTTACATACTGTAATGTTCAAAAAGTGTTTGTTTTTTCTCATACTGCCCGTGCTGCAGCACCTGTTTTCACCTGCTGTCAGCAACTCGAGTCCGGCCTGCTCTGATTGGTAAGCTGGTCGGCTCTGTTGTGATTGGTCAACCGCTTTGAGATGTCCCGCCCCTTACCCTATCCCTTTTGTGTTGGAGCGCTAGCCAATAGAAGCATGAGTGTCACATAATGATATCACTTTGTTACGGAAGTAAACAAAGGAGTCCAATTGAGGCATTTCAGGCAGGGGGGGAGTGGGAAACTCCCTCTGGAGGGAACTTTAAGATTTTAGCCTCTGCAGACCCTTTACATGCACAAAAAGCGGATATAACAACACAGGAAAAAGACAACCCATAAAGGCATAATAGGGCCTCATTTAAATAACCACTGTAGATGGAGCTGTGGTTGACAGCTGGACTGAATGGGCCATACTGACGTAGAAGAACCAGAAATAACTTGACTATCTCTGATTTATCAGCTGCTTTATCTCTGAGCCTCTCCTCTGTCAGCCTGTCACTCTGTATCACTATGCTGTCACTAGGTTTCACCCTCTTCTTTCACTCTGCATCTTTTTTCCTTTACGAGGCTCAAAGTGATTTCCAAGGCAGTGTTTGGCGGCTTCTGTGGTTAATAAAGAGTTGAAGCGCCAGCTCAAGTCTTGGCTGGTGACTGAGGTCTCAGGGCACCAAGGGAACAGCGGCGTGCGCACAGAGTTTGGGCAGATCTCCGAGTGCATTTAAACACTCACCTCTCCTCTGATATCAGCTGGAAAACACGCTGGATCAACCACAAACAGACAGTTGCTATAGAGGAAGCATGGCCAAACAGCTCTCCTTATGTGTGTGATGGTCTACTAGTTGATGTATATTTTAGCCTGTGAATGATGAATTGTTTCCATGAAGAGGATTTGCAATTCGAAGTTTGATTTAGATAATTAGTCTTTTTTTATTGTACAGGAACTTTAAAGGTTCAGCGAGTATAGAGAGCATGTTAAGCAAGCCTTACAATGTGCCAATTACAGCTTTTCTCTCTACCATCTGCTTTCTTTTACACCCAACAAGCAATGTGACTTATTAAAGCCCACAGGGGAGCCGTAAATTCACCCAAAGGGTTGATTGCAGCTCCTCAAAGCCGGTCGCCGTCTTGTGATGACGGGGTGCATTTATGGCGCTCTCATGGTTTTTGGAGCCATTGAGCTGCCTGCTGGGCCCACTAATGGGCCACATGAATATCCATCCATTGCATGAATCTCGAGGGTCACTATACATGATGACTAAAGAGCTGCATGTGCGAAACAGACAGAATGAGAGCAAAGATTTGGTTACACAATGAAGTCAACGTATTCTGCTATGCTTTGTAATATGAATCACGGAGCCTGTTGGCCAGGAATCAGACAGCCTGAGTGTCAGTTTCACTCTTTCACTCACTTTTTCCAGAAGGAAATAGCGCAGACACAGTCCATCTAATCACACTCTCATTCAGTCTGAGAATCAAAGCTTGGGGAATGAGAAGAGGTGTGCAGTCTCTCCATGTACACCCAACCAGCCAAATGAGAGTGTTGTTTTCTTCAGATGACAGATTGAGGAGGGTAGTGGTTTGACCTGAAATCAGGGCCAAGCCCCAATTACTACATTCTTGCACTGTAGCCATTAGCTCACTGTCTCTGGGGACTCCAAATCTCCTCTTAGGGAACGACATGGAAAAAATGAGTTATAATCAAATAAGATTCTTGAAGACAGAAAGGATTTTCGCTCAGAGTCATTACCTTTGCTGAGTGTTGATCTGTGTCTTTTATGTTTTCTGAGCATGATCTCAGACCACTTTAGTTAAAGCTTTCTTTAATTGGCACTAAAGCTTCAACAACACGTTTTTATTTTGTATCAGAATTGTAATTTACTAAGGTTTTTACAACTCTATAGATACCAAGGCTAAAAATACAGTATTTCTCCTCAATGTATCTAGATCGGATGCTTCTAGAGTTAAGCATTTGAATGGAAAAAAAGCCAAGTGTATGATGGAAAGAATGCTGCTAATTTCGGTCAAAATGCACTACATCATTTTTTAGATCAAAGCACATTTTCCAAAGATGTTGCTTTGAGTTTTGTGTGTGGTGAGTTAATGATGCAGTACAATCCAAAAGCAAATGTTTTCCTATCTCAAACACTTTCAACTTGCACTAAACAATCTCCATTTTATTCAATCTTTTTCTTTTTCAGAGCAAGGAACAGCAAGAGCAAGTCCTAAACCAGAGCAACAAAGTGTTCCTGTACTGTGCCTTCTTAGACTACAGGTGGGTCTGTATTTGTGATTTATTAGAAGCATGTCTCAATTATTCAGTCAGATGTAAAGCCAGATATATTTTTATCTTGATTGTCAACTCCTTGCATATTCTTTGCGCAAGTCTAAAAGGCTTTAACTCATAAGAAATGACCAATGATTTGGAAAAGGTGTATTTCCCTTTACTCAAATCAAAAACAGCCAGTGTTACATGTGTTCCAGTTAGGTGTATTTTCAGCAACAGCCCTCTATAAAAAAATATAGCAGTCTAATAAATGGAGCCAAAACACCATTTAGAAAGCATAAATCATTTTAAAAGGGAGTGTGTTTTAGTTGGACTCAAAAGCTTCCTCACCTTACTCCCCTTTGCTCTAAAGCCCGAGAAAAATGTGAATTATTGGATTTCCCTGTCAGATTGCCCTGCTTAATTCAGCGAAAAATAAATCCCTGTATGCCTCCCACAATAGATCATATTGAGTGATCTTTGCCAGCATTGTTCCTATAAAACTTCTCTGTTTTTGTTCTGTATATTTATATATCGCAGAGTGTATAGTCTCTATAAATAATTCCTTCTGTCAACCTTTTCAGTTCAAATGAGGGCGTATGGTCCAACGAGGGCTGTGTACGCTCAGATGGAAACTTGACGTACTCTGTGTGTTTGTGCAACCACCTTACCAACTTTGCCATACTGATGCAGGTGGTGCCCTTAAAGGTATTACATTTTAGTTTCTCTTTTTAAAAAATTGTATCAGGAAGCTGTTTTCAGTAAAAATACTCTGGAAACACACTGTCTATAGTTGGGAGAGACTGAATCAGAGCTAAAAGGACACTAAAACAACCCAGAACCACTGTTGCATATACAATCAATGGCCTGTTTAACTCCATTTCTGTTGGACATGAAAAAGGCAACAGTTCTGATATGATAAAAAGCAGAATGGAGTTATTGTTATTGTTACGAGTTTAAAAGCTGTCAAGTCAAAATGTCTGCTTGAAAAAAGGACTAACTAGGATACATTGATTTAATGGTTTTAGGAAAACCGTAAATCTCCTACTACTATTTAGAGGAAGGTTTATCCCTCTTCCCCAGCCATTTGAAAGTGTGTCCTTCCTTCTGTGTCTTTGTCATAAAATAAGCAGAGCATAATTGGACAGGAAGCCATGGTTTACCACTCAGTAAACCACCAACCAGAAGCCCCTACTTCTGCCTTTGGACAGTTTATCGTTCTTCCTGTAGGTCAAATGTAAGCGACAGTCACAATGTCGGTTTCTCTGGTGGTTTTATACAGAAGTGCTCCGGACAACCATGATTAAGTGCTGTACTTTTGGGTCGCTGTACAGGTCAGTGACCACACTCTCTTAAAAGACTAAGCTGTCCTTTTAAAACATGTGGGATAACACTCACTCTTTTCTCTGGCCACTGTCATGCTCAGGATTTCACATTTAAATTTTATGCATGTAGAGCTAATTGGAATTCCACACCTGTGTACAAAGTCACCACAGGCTTTGCTAACCACAAATATGAGCTATGAGAGTGTGGTCATCATCCACAATGGCTTTTTTAAATAGAAAGAGGACTTCTATGCCAAGTGGGCCGGTGCTGTATTTAAGGAGCAGAAGTCTATTTGATGCTATACTTTCCCTCAGCCAGTCTCTAATTAGTGGGCTGCCTCGTTCTTCGGCTGCGAGGGAACATCCCACATATCCCTTTTCTGGAAGGCTGTGACTTCTCTGCTCTCGTAATGACAAAGCACACGTGAAAACAGTTAATGGAGAATCAAACCTAAACCTTTAAAATAGCCTGAAATCCAAAACAACACCAGTACACTTGGCCATATGTTATGGATATGTGCAAAAAAGAAACACAATCAGTCACTCTTTGTCTTCTTGAACAATGCCCTTATTGATATCTCTAAATCGTTACAAAAAGGCATCTGAGTTCACATTTACAGTCACTCCATGCACGTAATCTATGAATATCATTCATCTGGTAAGTGTTTGATTCCAACATCTGTGTTTTATCCCTACACAGAAGGATTTGAACAGTTTTTATAAAGCTTTACAACATTATGCCTAGTCTTGGAACGTGGCCTGTCTAAGAAATACTAATAAGACTAAATATTGTGTTCATTATTTTGAACTCCACTGCAGGGCCCCTTTGAATTTCCTGGCTAATGATGCAGTCTGAACTAGCTTTGCATTTGCTTTTTGGAGCATAATGTACCCACCCACCTTGCACTGTAGGCAAAAATAATTGTGTTTTTACACGTTGTCCTGTCCATTGTTGATGGTGATGTGTCTCTGCACACAGCTCACCACTGGCCACAGGGTGGCACTATCAACCATCGGTTATGTTGGCTGCTCGATATCCATCATCTGTCTCGCCATAACTCTGGTCACTTTTGCAGTTCTGTCGTGAGTATCATCACTTTAACAACATGCATTGTACTACCTGTTTCCAAACCATTCACCTGTTATATTTTGTATATTCAGTGTTGTTATTTCTTTTAGCCATGGATACGACTTATTTGTCTTAATTTTTATTCTAGTATAACTAATGTGAGTTTTTCTTCTTTATATTTAACTTGTTCTTTATTTTTATACCTGCTATGCCACTTTCTTGCTGTAACACTGTTAATTTCCCGCTGTAGGACTAATAAAGGATTTCTGATTCTGTTTTTTGAAACCATTATATCAGGCTAATTTGATGTTGTGTTGCCTCTGCAGGTCAGTGAGCACCATCCGTAACCAACGCTACCACATCCATGCTAACCTGTCCTTCGCCATCCTGGTGGCTGAGATTTTACTGCTCATCAGTGCCCGCTTTGAGCCGGGCACGGTATGTCCACATTAAAGAGTATTGTTGGTGATGATTATGATTAAGATGGATGGATGGATGATTATGAAGATAAAGATGATTATATTATATTGACAATGGGATGAACACCTTGTTATTTATTCTAACAATATTCAGATTTTTAGAATGAATAAAGAGAGTTTGTTAACGCTAGGGTGATTAATGAAGTGAACTACAGTCTCAAATCTAAAATGAAGTTCATTTAAACAACCACTTAAATATTAAAATCCTGAAATATAAAACTTCTAAAACAAACACAAATTAGCATCAACTGGTGCAGCAGAAAATACGATAGAGATCAAGCAGAAAAATATGAATGCATGCAGGAAAATAAAGTGAGTATTTTGATGGTTAATATTTTTTTTCCCTTTTTTGACCCAGCTGCCTTGTAAAGTCATGGCTGTCCTGCTTCACTTCTTCTTCCTGAGCGCCTTCGCCTGGATGCTGGTGGAGGGCCTCCACCTCTACAGTATGGTGGTCAAGGTGTTCGGCTCTGAGGGCAGCAAACACTTTTACTACTATGGCATCGGCTGGGGTAGGTCTGCTCAGCTCTCTTTAATTACCACACTTAGATGGAAAACACACATGAAATATCCAACATACTCGCCTGATAATAAATCAAATGCACCTTTCAGACTAAATGGAAAGTTGCCCAAATCTGATTCAATTTGGTGACTAAGAAGTTGTTTTTTTTAGAACATTGTGAACAACAGAAATCACATGGAATCTGATCCATTCTGGTTATGGCCACTTATATATTTAGTCCTAATCATAATCCTATCTGATTTTTGCAATGTGTCCAACTTGTACGTCACTTCTGGGCTGGCGGAAGCTGCTCTGTGAATAAAAACATGCCCCTCTTCACTATATTCAAAATGTTTCCCTTTTCCTTTTCCTCATTATAATCTGCTCACAAATGTACTTTCTTACACCACATATCAACTGATGAAAATGTAAATGCTAACTTCAGTGACAGCATGCTTTGTCTTTGTAAGTTTGTCCTTTTACACAAGGGTCAATTCAGGACTGTGACCAGTTCACAGTGGAATATGATATTTGCCTCTATTAACAAATAATGTGAACAGCAGAACAAGGAAACACTGGATCTGCACAATAAATCCGAATTGAGCACTAAAGCTTAGAGTGTGAACATAGCCAAAAATACCTGTCTCCTTTCTTGTCGGTATTTTCCCATTAGTGTTCAGGAAAATAACATGTCATCTTGGTCCTAATTTAACCCAATGTCCTGCTTGTACTTCATGCCAGACCCTTACTGAACTTTAGATATGATTTGACCATTTGTAGGTGACCTTACAGGTCAAATATTGTTTGTGAATAGTAAGTAACTATGAGCCCCATGAATAAATCTGCTTTGAGTTACATTCTAGCATAGCAATTTTCTTTCCTGATCTGAGGGAACCGGACTTTGATGGACAGATAAAAGAAATCCGGGACATACGTATTCTGTCTTTGGTTGCTTGAGGAACGCAAAGTCTCTCCTACACATGCTGAACCCATTAGTAGAAAAATGATCCCTTTTTTATTACTTCCTTTCTTCAGGCCAGAGTGATTTTTCATTTTGTGTGGCCAACTGCAAATGATGTGCAAGAGACTTGTCTGACAGTTAGAAGTATATATGATGAAAAGTACATGAAAAGTAAATACTTGTTTTATAATAAATTGCTGCTGCTATCAGTCGTGATAAAGGCTGCTTTGTCTTTCATTTCCTCTTCAAAGTAAAAGTGTCCCTGTATGCTGGAAGCCTTTGAGCTGAAAGATCAAAAACAAAAAGCGATACTTGTCAGGGTAATAAGCAATGCAGATTAAAGGGACCATAACATATACAAATGCAGATCCCAATGTTCTGATTGCCTAAATAAATAAATGTTAACTCAGATGTTATGCTTTTGACAGTGTAATTAGTTGTAGATTAAGAAATCGGAATATGTTGCCTTGCTTAAAGTATCATAAACCCAGATTATTGCCAATAAAAAGCCAATTGTAATTAAGTTTCCATGATAAATAATGCCGATTACTTACACAGCGGAAAGAGAAAATTAGGTTTCAGTAATGTTTTTGCCGCATTGCCCCTAAAGGTTGTAAATACATTCAGGTACTTTGTGACATCTTTATGTTTATTTCTTTGTTTATCATCAGGCTCTCCACTGGTGATATGTGTTGTGTCCATGACATCAGCTCTGAACAGTTATGGCGAGGTTGACAAGTAAGTGCAATTTGAAAAATGCTGTGAGTTATATGAAAATCATTTATTCCATCAAACCTGGGTGGCATTGCATTACAATTACATCAGCTGTGGAAGACATTGAATCCCTCATCTTTGTTCAATGTTATTCAAAGCTTTTAAGTCAACTGTAACTACACATAGCATTCCATATTTACATAACAGCATTACAGAATTACTACTTGGAAGGGAACATGGTGTGATTTGTTTTTAGTTCTCACCTCTGTCCTTGCTTTCTCAGCTGTTGGCTGTCATTGACGAATGGAGCCATCTGGGCATTTGTAGCACCGGCTCTGTTTGTCATTGTGGTGAGGAATTTACAACAATTAGCATTTGTCATTTTTTACAGTTCCCAATTTCCTGCATAATTTGCTCTACATACTAATTTCCATTTTCATGCATAAACCTTTAGTCTGTTTGATGATAAAAAGGCTCAGAATTGACCTCCTGGGCCACTGTGTTATAAATATTTTACCTCATTCATTATTTCTAGGTGAACATTGGCATACTGATATCTGTGACCAGGATCATTTCTCGGATCAGTGGAGAGAGTTACAAGATTCATGGAGATGCCAATGCAGTCAAGTGAGTTTATTTGTTCTGAAGATCCGACTGGTGCTTTTTAAATGTTTTTTCTCTAATTCAAAACTAATAACGGTTGTCTCTTGCTTTGTTTCAAGGCTGACAGTGAAGGCAGTAGCAGTTCTCCTGCCTATACTCGGCATTTCCTGGATCTTTGGTGTTCTCGCTGTCAACACTCACTCATTGCCCTTCCTGTATATTTTTGCGGTATTCAACTCATTACAGGTACATTTTTTTACTAGGGGATCTTTTCTTATCAAGATCTTTTCAGTTATTTGAGAAACTCATGTTAAAGTTATATTTATGTTCCCTTTTCTTCAGGGGTTCTTTGTCTTCTTGTTTCACTGTCTTCTCAACTCTGAGGTATGGTGCTGAATATAGTAAATGTGTGTTTTAAAGACCTCATGACACCTAGAGACTACCTTTTTTTATTTAGTCTAAAATAACTTTTATTTTCGATTTGAAATACATAATTGTGATAAATATGCCCGGTTCTCTGTTATTTTCGAAATTTGTACGCAAGCCACTGAAATCCACAGGCCAGTGTCTTGACAACGTTCCAACATAAAGATGACGTATGCTCCGGAACGCTTTTAGACCTGATTGCACCTGCTGCCACCCTTGACCTTGATCATTTCTAGTCACAGTAAGTCGTACTCGCAGTTTTAGCATCTTTAAAGTTTTGTTCTTAATATTTTTGTTGAGAACATGCCTGAGCGGTGTGTTGCAGCGTATTGTTCAAACACCAGGGAGAACGGTTTTACCCTTCATCGGTTTCCGAAAGACCCTGCTTTGTGTGAACTCTGGACGCAACAAGTTTGTAGGACAAACTACATCCCCGTATTCTTGCCGATAGTGGAAATGTGCGGTGCGCAGAACATGCAGATTCAGACAAACTGGCTCAAAGCCAGAATGTTCTGTGATGCAGCGGGTGTCTGCTCCCTCCTCCTCTCTCCTCTCGCACACTCTTGACTGTTCGCGGCAGCACACCGACTCCACTACCAGTGGCATTGGCTCACATCTCCCACAAGAACACCTAAAATATAACAGATAAAGGCAAGGGGCTTGAAACAATCTTACAATTGTCACAGAACTTTACAAAGTGTCAATGTCATGGGTTGATTCGCGTGAAAAGCCGACGTAGAACTAGCCTAATCGCGGAAGGATGGCCACTGGTCAGGAGCTAGGTTATAGCATAGGCTACTACTGGGTTATAGCATAGGCTACTGTATGAGTATGACGCAGGGCAAACTAATATAGTAGACCTAATTGGTATTTTCATCGCTCTCAAAAAAAATAACATAACTAAATAAAGATTAAGACTATGACAAGCACCGGGAAACAACAATGGCCCTTTGCGATCTGTAGGCTAGTAATGGTGACTATTTGGCTAATTCTGGGAGGTGAGGAGGCAGACTGCACACACACATGCTCGCTGGTGCAAACGCTGGTTGTGGTGGATATTACAAAGTACAATATCTTACGGAGTGTTCATTGTCAGAAAAGTGAACAAGAAGGAAGTTACCATTCCACGTGCTGTAGTCTGCCAAAATCCATAGGCATCCGACCGTCTGCCACAGCAGCACCACCAACAGCGCCTTCTGCCTCGCCATCCGAACTTTCCGTAGAACCCTGTGGCTCCAACTCATCCAAGTATGGCTCGTATCTATAGGGCATAACGCCCCTCACATTGTCCTCCAGCATTGGGTCGGACTCTGCCACTTCGAAAAATGTGTCAGGATCCGAGGATGAATCGGAGTTGTCAGAATCCATGTTGTTGACAGGTGTCAGGATAGTCGTGAGTGACAGGTGGGATAGTGTCTTGACCAAGGAGCCGTTCCGGAGTGTACGTCATAGGTCATGTGACTGACTAATAGGAAGGTCGGTAGCAGATCGCAAAAATCGCACTTTTAAAAGGCCGTACAAACTCAATTTCTCTATCATAATGATTAAAACCAACTTCAAGTGACTATTTTGTATGTGTACTTTCAATGTGTGTATGTATATTACTTTATTTTCCACGTGTCATGAGGTCTTTAATGCTTACATGCTAGATTAATCAGAAGAAAAAAGGGACAACTTTTTCTGTTGCAACCCCAATTTGTAATTTACAGTGATAATATGTCTTCTTGCTGACATTTGTCTTCATTATCTCCTATGCCCTTGCTTCTTTCTGTAGGTCAGAGCTGCTTTCAAACACAAAACCAAGGTGTGGTCTCTCACCAGCAGCTCCATCCGAAACATTAATGTGAAGCCATTCAACTCTGACATTGTGAGTGCTGGTGTTAAAGATTTGCTCTAACTTAAAAGAGCTGTTTAACAGTTTGAGTCCAAATATCTTTATTCCCAATTTCTAGATGAATGGAAACAAGGAGGGCGTGACACCTACCAAGATGAACACATGGGACAAAAGCACCAACTCTGCCAATCGCATCGACCTCTCCGCCGTGTAAAGGGAGAGCGATCTGAAGCACACTAGTGTAGTACGACAAACACTGGCCAGAGTGTTCTCTCACTATGTTAAAGAATTGGACACTCATCTATAGTGATACCAATGTAGATGTTGTGTATAGTTTCACCTTTAAAGACAGACAGACAGACTTTAAGGACTGTGCCTCATTATTGTCTCATAAAAACATATTGTTTTCTCAAAAACAAAAGCAGGGATTTCTTAAAGTGAAAGTCAAAACATCCAGGAGGGCAGTTCAGGGTTTGGGAAGGGCGTTCTGCGTCTTCATTTGTTGCATGGTCCACTGGTATATTGCTGTTGGTTTTTCTAAATGGCCACAGAAAAGTTCTACATTTTGGGAAATACATTAATTTGCTTCTTGCTGATTGTTATGAAAAGATTGTTGGGCGTCACTAGTAATGGCGGCTTGCAATACTTTAATTCAAATAGTTAATTTTTAATGAATACATTATTATAAGTGTAGTTGGAACTGGGGGATTTGAATCAAATCAACAAGAAAACAATTACCTGTATTTCCCAAAATGTGAAAAATTTTACTTTAAATCAAAATAAGATTGTTGACATTTTTATTTGTCCCACAAAATCAAATAGTGCAAATACACCTGCTTGAATTTATATGTAATATTTAAAGTTTTGGCAGGGTATTGTTGGATACAAATACATAAACTTGGATATAATGAAAATAAACACATTTTGTCAAATATAGTGTTATATTAATGCACTATAAACATCATCATACTGGTTTAACCAGCTGTAAACATTTATTTATCATCACAAATCTCTAATTTTACCTGGATGGGATTCTTAGATTCACCTGCTTTATTCTTTAATCCAATATTGGGGACAGCACAAAACAACTGCATGATAATAAAGGATGAAGCAGCAGTGAATTAGACCCTATGTAATTCTGATATAATGTATTTATTTATTGTGTGAATCGGATTTCTGGATCATGTCTTCTGCAAAGTACCACAGCACATGTTCTCATGTCAAATTCTGTCTATTTGTGTGTTTCCTCTCTTGAAATGAACTGGTGTATTTGCAGTACCTCACACCGTAGTAAGCTGTAAGTATGTTAAGCTTCTTGAGGAAAAGTGAATACTGGTTGTGTCTGTCAAAATTCTGTGAAGGTGTCTTTGGCTATTTCTGTTGCTAATTTCTTTTTAATTTTCATAATTTTTTGTACAATGAAATGCGTTTCCTTTTTTTCTTAAAATACTGTGAGAATGGAGGGAGATAACATAATTTGAAATGTTATTGATCTACACTGTACAAACATTAACTTTCCTAAAAGCAGGATTTACTGTAAGTCACTCTGCGTTCACTTTTCCTGTCAAATGTAAGAATTTCAATATTTCTAAGCTTTTAAGGCCTTTAATGATTGTTGTCTTAAGGTACTATTATTTGTTCTTCCAATTATCTTTATTATAAAACGTCTATGATAAGGAAAACGTGTCATCCTTTTTCAATGATTTTCACTATCATACTCATTTGTATTGGTTGTAGACCATTACAATTACTGTCATTAGTGCATTTGTAAATGAGAATTACACTATTATGAATCAATATTTTCTAAGGATGGCTTTGTAAACAATATCAGCGACAGGAACCTAGTTGGAGATGGAGTCGCTACAGTCCCATCAGCGAATGGAAATGCATTCCAGCTTCATTCAGAGTTTTAACTTTTAGGCAAAGATTGAACTCACGATTCCATGTCAATGCTATTTTATACTGTTTTAACATTTATTTGTAATTATTGCTGAAATCGCATTTTATTTGCTCGCTAATCTGGCGAATAGTAATCCTGTGCCTACATAGATTTACTCGAATTAATATTTCCATTCAATTAGTTTGTTTCCACCTCCACAATAAACATCTGCTCTTGATTTTCTAGAAGTAACAGCTTTGAAATTCAGACAAAAGTAATGGCTAATATTTACCCATTCATAAAATAGACAAGGCAAGATAAACTCAAGTTGTTAGTTTTTTTTACACTATTATCCACAATAACAATCCTTATCATGTCCAGTAACGTACATCTTTTTCACCCCTCTTTGCTATGCCTATATTTCTCTTATGTTTTAACACTCCCATTCACATTTTAGCAATGCACAAAGTTAATCTAAAGTCTATTCTTAGAATCTGCATTTATACATTTCAAAATGGTGAAGGACACTTCCTCATTCTACTGACTTAAACTGACAATCATGTAGATCAATACAAATTAACTTTATTCCAATTTAAAAACCACATTTTTATATATATTTACTTATTTCATAGCTAAGAGAAAGGAGAAAATTCCCGGTCAGTGGAGCTTCGCCTCAACACCATGCCCATCAGATTCTGAAAACACAGAATGAATGATGCATTTCAAAGGTTTAGCAATATACTTTTGAAAGCTTTGACCCCTTTTCTGAAAATGAGATAACTCATCACAAAGTAAGTAGAATTAAAAAATGATCTTTACCGTGAGCCTCTTTATCTGGCACCGTGCTACGTCATCCAGCAGGTCAATGTTAATCCTACCCTTCGTCTCTTCAGAAAAGGAGAGAGTCTGAAAACAACCACAAGTAAAGCACATGCACACAAGAAGTGGATCAGATCATAATCCGGGTATATTTAGCTCTTAAACTGAAACTAATAAGTCTCCTTGGGTAAAGAAGGCTGGGTAAAAATTCCCTTTCTTTGAAAACAATAAGTTTCAAGTTGGTGCAAAGATGTACCTGTCCCTGTGCTGTGGTGACAGTGATGTGTGCAGCAGAGCCGGCCATGGAACAGTGCAGATCACCAGCAGAGACCACAGACCTAGGACAACATCCATTTAAAAAAAAAAAAAGCACAATTATAAAAAATAAAAACAATCTTCATGCCTGCATTGTAGAGGCTATAAAACACAGCCACTCTACTGAATGCATGACCACACCTGAGTTTCTGTTTGGTTGTTCGGGTCTGCTTATTGTTGTTGTCCACGAGGCTCTGAGCTCTCTTGGCAGTGACTGAGGAGTCCCTGGAAGAAAAAAAAATACGCAATGTCAATGCCTCCATTCTCATTTACCATTCACACTACAAAACAGTAAATAAAGGTTGTTTGAAGTGGGGTTGGATACAGAAATGCCAGCAGGGAGCTAAGAAATATGTATTGTATATTTCACAGGTAAAGCAGTACAAATAATAATGCATTTTATTTTAATAGGCGCTTTTCAAGGCTCTCAAGGTCGCCGAACTAATCTAAATATAAATCAAGTAGATAGTATAGTTCTCATGTGGCTTAATAAGGTTTTGCTGCTAGCCTCATCCACAGACACTCATTTATTTTCCTTCATCGTTGTACTCTTGTTGATTTCTCCAAATGTCCATCCATTTTGCAGTACACTGACTTTGGATAAGTACCTCTCACAACCATACGTCAAATCATCCAAACCCATCTCTTTAAAAACAAATCTTACCTGATATTTCCAGTGCTGCTACTTCCAACTAATGTTTTGCCCTTTTTTGTCCCTTTTCCTACCTTAAAATATAGGAAAAACCATGTTTAGAATAATGTTTTGGACACCAACACTTGGCCCAAAAGAATATTGAAAAGCAAAACAATATTTGATATAAAACTCAGGTTAAAAACAGTCACTTCTGGTCATCCTGGCTCAGACATTGTCTTTAATTCAGTCCAGCAGTCAGTAGGGGCTTGGACTGGGAATCGTAGGGTCGCCGGTTCAAGTCCCCGAACAGACTTGAAAAAATATGGAAAGTGGACTGCTACTTGGAGAGGTCCCAGTTCACCTCCTACGCCCTGCTGTGGTGCCCTTGAGCAAGGCACCGGACACCTCCAATCCCCCCTCCCCATTGCTCCCCGGGCGCTGCACAATAGCTGCCCACTGCTCCTAGTACTAGGATGGGTTAAATGCAGAGGACCAATCTCACTGCGTGTGCTCTGCTGTGTGCATGTATGTGACTAATAAAGAGGGTTTCATCCTCCGATTCTATCGATCTAATTAAAATATCTGAGCCAGTTTCTGGTTTCTCATCTCCCCGCTCTGCTTCTCGTCAGCCGTGTCGGTTCCTCTGTTCTTTTGGTGCTTTTTTTTTAGCACCAAATGATTAACGTCAACACCTCCTTGCACCAAAAGCACTAATGATGCAGATTGGACAATTCAGATTATATATATTATAGGACAATAATAATTAATGTGTTCATGCGAGTGGATGAATACCTTAATTAACTGTTGTGCTGTAACAGGTGTGTGGAGTGGTTGCAATCAAAGACTGAACTCTGAGATGACCAGACCAGACCACACCACACCATGACTTTGAGGCTTTGTGTACATCCTCTTCCTTTGAAAACAATAAGGACACAGCATTGCCTTTTTCAAGTTGCAAGTGTAGAGTACCTGTCCCTGTGGTACAGTGACAGTGACGTGTGCAGCAGAGCCGGTAATGGAACAGTGCGGATCACCATTAGAGACCTCAAACCTGGGACAAAAATCAATAAATATAAAAAATAAAAACAATCTTCATACCTGCATTGTAAAGGCAATAAAACATGGCCACTCTACTGAATGCATGACCAGACCTGAGTTTCTGTTTGGTCGATGGGGTCAGCTCGTTGTTGTCGTCTGAGAGGTTCTGAGTTCTCTTGGCAGTTACTGGGGAGTCCCTTGAGAAAATAAATGCAATGTCAATGCCTCCATTCTCATTTACCACACACTACAACACAATAAATAAAGGTTGTTTGAAGTGGGGTTATACAGTAGATACAGGAGTACCAGCAGGGAGCTAAGAAATGTGTATTGTATTTTTGACATTTAAAACAGTGAAAATAATGTATTTATTTTATAGGCACCTTTCAAGGCTCTCAAGGTCACTGACCTAATCTTAATATAGATCAGGTAGGTAGTATAGTTCTTATGTGGCTTGATAAGGTTTTTCTGCTGGCCTCATCCACAGACACTTGTTTATTTTTCTACATCATTGTACTCTTGTCGATTTCTCCAAATGTCCATCTATTTTGCAGTACTCTGACTTTGGATAAGTACCTTGCACAACCATACGTAAAATTGTCCAAACCCATCTCTTCAACATCAAATCTTACCGGATATTTCCAGTGCTGTTAATTCCAACTAATGCTTTGTTCTTTTTTGTCGCTTTTCCTACCTAAAAATATAGGAACAAAAATCAATGTTCAGAATAGTCTTTTGGACACCAACACTTGGCCCAAAAGCATATTTATAAGCAAACCAACATTTGATATAAAACTCAGGTAAAAATGGTTACCTCCCTCTATTTTTTTGAAAATATTAGTTGATAAACTGCTTACCTTGGATGAGGGTTTCTGGACTGCTTTGCACTGACCCGGTGCAGAATCAGTGGATTTTACTTTGAAAATAGAAGATGCTCAAGTTTAATTTCAAACAACTACATGTCATGCATGATTTAGCTTTTCATAGTCAAAATAAATATTATTCATAGGAAAATAATTGTACCTCTTTCACTGTGGGCCCTTGTGATGGGCCGGTGAAACTCTTGGGACTCATTCTGCAACATCAGGTACCGATAATTACTTCTGTTATATTAAAAACAAAACTCTAGGTGGCAACAGGTGAAACCTAGACTCACCCTCATGGCAATTGACACGTCACTGGCTGAGGATTCCTCCTCTAAAAGAATACAGGGGGATGGAAATCAATAGTGAAAGAAGTACTCAGATATTTTAATTAAGTAAAAGTAAATATACTACAGTGTAAAAATATTGCGCTACAAGAAGTCTGGCATACAAAATCTTAAGTAGAAGTACAAAAGTATTGGCATAAAAATATAAAGTACCAAAAGTGAAATGAAAATGAATTTGTGCGTAATGTCCCATTTCAGAATCATATACTGTATATGGATTATGTTTATCTATGCATTAATGTGTCTATCACAGCTTGTAAAAGTTCAACTTAGTGAAATAGCCCCTACATAGCGTGGAGGTGTGTTTGGGGTCATTGTTTTATTGAAAAACAAATGATGGTCTCAGTAAGGGCAAACTAGAGGGGATGGCATAGCATGGCGCTGCAGAATGCTGTGGTAGCCATGCTGGTTAAGTATGCCTTGAATTTTGAATAAATCACCAACATTGTCAGCAGCAAAGCACCCCCAAACCATCACAGCTCCTCCTCCATGCCACATGGTAGGAACCACACATGCATCATAGCGTTTGATGTTTTTTGTGACTGCACTTGAGTATACATTCAAAGTTCTTGAAATGTTCCGGATCGACTGACCTTCATTTCTTAAAGTAATGATGGACTGTTGTTCTCTTTACTGAGTTGAGTGGTTTTGCCATAATATGGATTACAACAGTATTCAAATAGGGCTATCCAATGGCACTAATCTTACCTCTGCACAACAAAACTGATGGTCTCAAACACATTAGCAAGGCAAGTCATTCCACAAATTGTCTCTTGACAAGGCACACCTGTTAATTGAAAACCATTCCAGGTGACTACCTCATGAAGCTGATTGAGAGACACCAAGAGTGTGCAAAGCCATCAAAGCAAAAAGGGGGCTACTTTGAAGAATCTAAAATATAAATCATATTCTGGATCGTTCAACACTTCTTTGAGTACTACAGTTTCATATATGTTTTTTCATACTTTTGATGTCTTCAGCATTAATCTACAATGTAGAAAAAATAAATACAAAAACATTGAATGAGAAGGTATCCAAACTTTTGACTGGTACTGTATTAGTTTATTTATATATTAGCTTATAATCTGAATATGTGTTTTCTTTAAAAGAGTAAGAGTACGATATTGGCTTCTAAAATGTAGTGGAGTAGAAGGATGAAGTAGCATGAAATGGAAAAAAGAACCCCAAAATCTTACTTGAGTACTTCAATACATTACACCACTGATGGAAATACAGACTATATTATTGTCTAACATCATAGGAAGGGAATATATGAATGCTGAGAGCTCACCCATGAATATTTCCATTATGAGGGTTGTTTGCAGAGCACGAGGAATCTTCAATAGCTCCACTTCGAAGACTTTGTCCACTGAGGCCAACATGTGCTCCAGTCTGGCTTCCAACCCATCCATACGATCTTGTGCTGCAGGGGAAAAAAATGTTTCCCATTTCTAACAACTTGAGGATGTAAAGCTATCATTTGAGTCGCAGTCTCAGCCAAACCTTCTTTCTCAAACTGCTCGATAAAGAGAGATAGTTTGTTGTGTCTCATCGCCCGACTCTCCTTCTCGTTTGCCGAGCCGGTTCCTCTGTTCTTTGCCCGCCTCGAAGTCATCTTGTGTGGTCTTGTGATGACAGTGCCACACGGAACTTTCGTTACCTGCTTTAAACGCTGAACTACAATCCAATAGAACCACTGCTTCAAAGCTTGCTTCAAATCACATGACGTCCGAAGTAGCAACTGCTTCATCACCTGACTGGTTCGCAGTCCAATCAAGTGATTGACTGTCACTTCTATTTGGAAATCATACATCAGAATGTCCTGTTATTTTTGGAGTGACTTTCTGTGATGGCTTTTCATCAACACCAATTGAAATTAGTCACCCAGTGGAAATTGAAAGTTACATTTTATGACATAAATGTATCCTTAAGTTTTACATTTGAGAAAGTATTCACTCAGTGATAATAGTAAAGGGTTAGGGTTAGGGGGTAGTAAATTATTATTGATTTCATTTAGAACATATTTCTTAATTTAAGTTCCACTACATATATTAACATTTTAGTTGTGTTTTTTGGTATGTTTAAAGTATATTTGTTATTGACAAGTCAGAGTAAGCGCTTTTATTTTGAAGGCAGTTTGTACAGGCCTCTATCGTAATGCACAGGATATACGTACACTGCAGTACAACGGGGTGCTGGCTTGACCGTGTTTTCCGAAGTGGAGGCTGCCTTGACTGCAGTGACAGAGAGGAGAAAACAATATAGGAGAAATCGCATCAGTCCATCCAAGCTGAGGCATCTAGTATTTCGGAATGACAACCAGCACCAAAGACTTTTATCTAAAGGCCTTTATTCATTTGATTTGTTTGCTATGCTTTTGTGTTCAGTTTTCCTTTAAAGGTTTTTAGGACGGAACAAATGCATAATAATAAGGCTTTTAAGGAAAGACTGAATGAACATTTGCTTACCAACACACATTTATAATTGCTAAATTTGGTTAAAATGAAGAGGCCTTTAAGAGCTCTTCTAAGGGAGCCGATCCCTAAGAGCCGAATCTCTGAAAGAGCCGGAATGCCCATCACTAGTTTAAAAATAAGTGTTAGCCAAATCGAGACATTGATTTGCAAGTTTACGAGGTGTCCCTGAAGGCGCCATCACCAAACCTATTTTTGCGCATGCGCGCCGTGAGGTGAATAAAGCGTATGTAGAAAGGTGAGTAAGACAAGAATATATGAGCTCAGTGTCTGAAAACAAACAACGTTTAACAACAGCAACGTGAGCTTTCAACTTCTATCGGCGCTAACAAGTAAAAAGGACTCTAAATAAGCACAATATCGCTAATACTTTGTTTACACACAGTTGTTTTTTCGTACGCACGTTGTTTTTGTACAGTTTGTGTTGACAGACAAATGTTGTCATCGATATTTGAAGCTTGTCATGTGTGACGACTTTATTTTCCATCAATGAAATGGGATTTACCGGCAAGAAGGAAGTGTCGCGGGACTGTACGTCTTCTTCAGTTGGAAAATCAAACTCTTGAACCTGCTCGGATACTTTAACGCTTTAAAAAAATTATCCATGGAAACTGTTGGGAAGTTTGAGTTCAACAGGAAAGACCTGATTGGCCATGGGGCCTTTGCAGTTGTGTTCAGAGGCAGACATAAAGAGGTAACTTATATATGTGAGATAAAAAAGCTTCTCTTTATTGATAACTGTAATGATGTTGACGTTTGCTGCTTTTATTTAATTTTTCAAAGAAACGTGACTGGGTAGTTGCTGTGAAATGTATCAACAAGAAAAACTTGGCCAAATCTCAGTCTCTGCTTGGTAAAGAAATCAAAATATTAAAGGTAATAAGTTGAATTTGAATGTTGCCACATATTCTGTGTCAGTCCCTGTGTATGTTTTTATCTCAAATGTGTTCCCATCTTCTCCAGGAACTCAAACATGAAAACATTGTCAGACTTCTTGACTATCAGGTAAAAATGGAAATGTTTGTTTTTCTCTTTTCACTTTCCTGCTCCTCTAACATGCATCAGCACACACACCTATGCTCAGTGACCAAACTCAATGACATCCATGGTTGAAATGTTGCCACAACATTGAACGTCACTGCATACATATTTGGCTGCCGGATGTTGTAGTTTTTAATGAGAGTAGTAAACTCAACGACCTGAAGTGCTATCTGGGTTCATGACAGATTTATTAGCATTGAATTGATTTCTCACCATGGGGTTTCACCGAGACACACAGCACAGGCCTTCAACCATTGGCTAGGAAGTGTGTTTGCATGTGTGGGCTTTTATTTTCTCATCTTACTGACACCTGCGAGACAGCAGATCTCTCACTTTTCCTAACAGATGGCAAGGTGCAGCCGGTTAAACAATGGATTATACAACACAGAGTGTGTGTGTGTGTGAGTAGCATCTCACAGCAGACACACAACAGCTTGCAAAGCTAATGAGTACACTCACGTCAGGCTGCAGGGGCCCTTTGTAGATAGCAATGTCTTCATTTACCTGCTCCCTCTATTATTTAGTGATAAATACGGCATCCTCATACCCAGGATGTTTTTTAAATTACAAGAGGTAACTACTCAAGTTTCACTCAACTTTCTAGCTTTAACTTGATATAAAAGACAAAACTCATAACTTTAACTAATAACACCCTAAACAAATTACTTTTTTCCCCAACCCTTATCATCTTGCTGCTCTGTGACTTATTCCCTGTTGCTAAAATGGGGTGCTACATTCAGGGAGGTGTGTTTGATGATTCAAGGGGCCTGGAGCTGGACAGGGGCCATAATGGAGTCCAGTTTCAGGCCCCTGAGTTCAACGTTGACAGGGGGCCCAGGAACTATAGAAAATCAGTGCCAAAAAACTGTCGCTTGAGGTTAAGAAATGAGTTGTTGTCACTTGTGTAGTAACCTGTTGCACAGCTGCTAACACACTGATGGGTTGTTGGTAATGTCCTATTTATCCATGTGTGACTTATAATGTGATTTCCTGTTACTATTTCAAAATGATAACACACTATATTTATCAACAGGAAATGGGAGGATGTGTGTATCTTGTCATGGAGGTGAGTATTTCTATAAACACTAAGGCTGGTCTGTGGGAAAAAGACATTTAAACCTCGTTCAATAACAAGGCAGCTTTGTCAAAGCTACTTTTAAGAGTTGTCTGTCTCGTCTTTTCAGTACTGCAATGGAGGCGACCTGGCAGAGTACCTTCACTGTAAGTTTGCCACATCCTGCAGGGCTTAATTTAGCTCTCGTCAGTACTGTAAAGTTTTCCATTTCCTTTGTGGTCAAAGCAAAAAAGGGGGCATTCACATCACTCCTTGCTGTTGCATCAAGGGTCAAAACTTTAGTTTGTTACGTGTAAACATGTGTTAGCAGCCTACTGTTGTACAGGCAGGTCAGTTGAAATGCTTTTAAGAGGTTGGGTAAGCTTTATCAGTGTTTTGAAGAAATAATAGGATTTTAAAGAGACAACGCAGAACAACCACATAATTCAGGTTTCCAACATGTCAGTCGGAAAATGATCACTAATACTCCCTTTGCTTAACCCAGATAAAACTAAACCCCAGGCTTGTGATATGTTTTTCCCCAAGGATTTTCCTACAAATGATGTTGAAACCATTACAAAATTAATGGCAATAACAACTCCCAGCTTTTTAAGTTATCAGTTTATGACTTTTCCCAGTACCTTATGATTTTAAAACTTAAATACACCATGACGCCGAAAATGTCCTCAGCCTCAAGTTTCAAAACCTGCTCCAAAATATTATGACGCAACTTCAGGGCATGGAGTTGATTTTTTCCCAGGCTGAATTTACCTCCTCGATCTAATTCTGTCACCTCGCCAGCGTCTCTTATTTTTTAGACTCACCCATTCTGTGGGCCTGCCAAGGAGGCACTTCTAGCTATTTGGAGAACATCACTCAGGCTGTCTTGGAAAGGTTCATGCAGCACCCACATGACCTCACCCATCTGCCACTCACATATCCCCCGTGCTCCGGTGGAAAATTACAGCAGCTAAATACTGGATGTGCGGGGAGGGGTTGTGGGGGGGCTAAAATGTCAGAAGGCCCTCATATTCGTATCCAAATGAAGCCCCCTCGTAAACAAAATTCTCTTCCAAGAAGTATGACAGCAGGGAAGCTGATTAGACATGTGCTTACTGAATTTACATTGTATTGTATTGTATTACTGTTGTTGTTATTATTATTATTATTATTATTATTATTCTGTTAATGATTGAAGATTTTTGTGAATTCATCATTCCCATTTCAATTCCCTAAAACCTTCACTTTTGAGAAGCTGAAGCCAGTACAGTGTGTTATTGGTGCTTAAGGGTCCTTAATAATAAATCAAAAGTTATAAACAAGTGCCACTTAATGTCCTTTTGATTGACTCCTCAAATAATCTACTAGTTGTTTTTGTTTTATTTAGACTCTTAATTTGCCACAATCACTTGCTGGTGTGTCTTTATGCTTGTTAGCATAATAAATTAATTTAATTAAACTAATTATTGGAGAAGTGACTCCAACCTCTTTAGATTTTAGGAAGCAAAATGACTTTGCATAAGTTTCATTAGTCAAATACTGTTAAATCAATGAGTCACTTATCATCCTCAAGTTAAACTACCACAATTCAGCTTAGTTTCCAGTGTTCTTTAGTTTGTATTACATTGGGATCTGGTAAAGCTTATGTATTTCAGTTCAACCTTCAATTAAATGATAAAATATCAAAATGATAGTTCAGTCCAACAGAATGGTTCTTGAGCTGGGAATTAACGTTGCTTCTCGCATTCATGTGTCTATACATACCATGCATTATGATGAACCTTTAATCTACTGCCTTGCTAACTTCCTCTTGAATCCTCCCATGTATCTCATCCGTCAGCCAAGGGGACGTTAAGTGAGGACACCATCCGAGTATTCTTGCATCAGATTGGTCAAGCCATGAAGGTCCTGCAGAGCAAAGGAATCCTCCACAGAGACCTGAAACCCCAAAACATCCTGCTCTGCCACCCCGAGGGGCGCAGGTCCAGCCCCAACAACACCTGCCTCAAGATAGGTAAGGACGTAATAGTGCAGAGTGTAAGAGGAAGGGGACGAACAGTTTGTCTGTGAAAAAGTAATGGTTCATGGTGGAGTGAGTTATGTCTAACTACACACGCACACGCACACACACACACACACACACACACACACACACACACACACACACACACACACACACACACACACACACACACACACACACACACACACACACACACTTTACTAGGAATGCACCAATAATCAACCATACAACCACGTTGCAATATCAATAGAGGAGTCTTTCTAAAAATATTGTGATATTAGATTTTTCTTGATATCACCCACCCTACCCTCCACTGTTTGTCACTCACCTGATGTTTCTCACGCTCCAGCTGACTTTGGGTTTGCACGTCATCTCCAAACAAACACTATGGCAGCCACGCTGTGTGGCTCTCCGATGTACATGGTGAGTATTAGGCTCAGGTTTTAAGTAACATCCAGGTGTAATGTCACCATGACTCAAAGATGTAATCTGTGTTTGTCTGCATACAGGCTCCTGAAGTCATCATGTCCCAGAACTATGATGCCAAGGCTGATCTGTGGAGCATAGGTACTATAGTGTACCAGTGTCTGACCGGGAAGGCCCCTTTTCATGTGAGTGGTACTTAAGAAACTGAAACGTCATTTTTCTAGGTGTGTAGGCAAGACAACTTTTTAATATATCAAAACAACAAAGCATTTCAAAGTTGTATATAAAGCATCAAATGCATGTGGCCAAAGTGCAAGAGAAGCTCATTATAAAGGGAAATGTACCTACAATTAAATACAGTCATTAAAAATGAAGAGAATTAATAAAAATAAAAAGCTAAACTAGAATAAACCAGCTATAAAATGGAAGTTACAGTGCAGTTTGTGAAATTACACATCTAGGATTTAACAAAAAAGAAGAAAAGTCTTCAGCATTGATTTTGAAATATCTTAGAGATGCAGTAGAGCTGCAGTTTTGTAGATTTTGTTTCAGATATATAGAGGGTACATTTAAGAAAATGGATTTAGCATTTTGCCAACAAATGCTTGCTAAGGACCCTTACAATGGCACAAATAGAACTTGGTTAGCTTTACTTCCTAGAAAAGGCATTCTCATTATTGTCAGCACACAAGAGAACATGATGCTTCTTTCATATCATGTTAACTCATGATTCCCAGCACAACCATTAAAAAGCACCGGCCTGCCAGGTGACTCTCCTCCTGAGCTCCAGTGTTGTTAGTTGGAAACTGCTGCAACCTCTTGACCACTTGTAAGAAAAGCATCTTATTTACAGATGGAGGACATGTGCAAATGGCTGCGGGCCATTTTTCCAAACCCAGAATAAATAATGTTTCACAACCTTGTGTATTACTTTCTACTGTTCACGTGGCTGTCAGAGGACACAGCTGAACTGTGCTGATTGCCTAAGTCATGACTTGCGTATAAACACATGCTAATGTTTTCTTTCTCTGGTCCCTTCTTTGACTGAAGTCCATTTCATCCCCATATATGAGCAGTGAAAGGAGAACAAACAATCTGTCATTGACCTTTTTGTTTATCTTTTGAGTTTATTTATGATGCCGTTTCCTTGAATGAATTTCCCTTTTAATTAGAGGGGAGATTGTCTTCTATTTCTGCCAGGCAGGTCCGTGAGTTGAGATAAGTGCAAGGGTCATTGTCAGGATAGCTGCTGACGCTCAAGATGATGATGATGATGATGTTTACTTAGCTGGCATCACCAAGCATTCCACTTAATATTAACAACAACTACATATTATTTATGTTTGGATTAAATACTCTGTGGCATACAGAGTACTAATGCAGTCAAATAAATTGTCTGACTTATACTATAATTCATTTGATTGCATGTTTAATGATGCAGGTCTCATTTGCTTATGTTTATGTGTTTGTGTACAGGCCAGCACACCGCAGGAGCTCCGTCAGTTCTATGAAAGCAACAGCAACCTCTTACCCAGGTAAGTGGATAACGACAACAACAATATCTAAATCTGTATACACACAATATGCAGAGGAGATGACAGGAGGAGGGGGGAAACAGGGATTACGGGGAAGATCTGTCTTCTCTGCATTCAGTTTTCTGATGAGTGAATGATGTATGGTGTACAGGCAGACAGTTTACAAACAATATACAGTAGCTGCACACACAGACACATGCACACATACATATGGGATAGTTTGTACATAATAAATCCCATACCCCAACTAAAAATAGTCCTCCAGTGTAAGTGACTCATACAGACATCTATCAGGGCTAATCGTGAAGAACTTTCCAATCTGCCTGCCTTTGAAATACTTCTCTATATTGGGTGTTTTACATGTAAAGGTGTGAGACTGTATGTTTATGGTTTGATATCAGTTACCAAATGCCTATTGGCTGGCTATTTAAAGTCATTTTGAACCCGCATTCCCAGAACTTGGATATGGGAAGCGTTCAAAGGGATTATTTTCCAGTGTTTTCATGTTTGCCAGCCGGTGTTATGGCCGCTTATCTTTCTCTGTGATAAAGCCACATGTTAAGATGCAGTGGGGGGGAGACATAGTTTGTTGTTTTCTTGTCATTCTATATATAGCCTGTGCTGAGCTGCCAGCTAGTGACCTGCACGGCTATCATTTTCCACTTGGCCCACATAGCTCCACACAGGCGTAAACACACACACACACACACACACACACACACACACACACACACACACACACACACACACACACACACACACACACACACACACACACACACACACACATACACACACACACACTTCGAGGGGGAGTGTCATGATGCCCTAAGGTTTTGAAATGAAGCGGCAAATAAGATTAAATATTCACACATTTTACAGCTCACTCTGATCTTACCAAACCAAAGTAACCTAAATAGTATTTATTTTAAGACTGCAGAAATTATGCAAACACACTAAACTATATATAAAATCCCTTAAAATAATAGTACTGTACAGTGTATAATGCTGCAGGTAGAATGAACCCTCTCAATCATTTTTTTCTTTTTGCCCAGCATCCCAAAAGAGACTTCTAGTAACTTAAGACATCTACTGTTGGGGCTTCTGCAGAGGAACAACCAAAAACGAATGAGCTTTGGTAAGCCTCTGCCTTTTTACATTTTTGAACCTGTTTTCACAATTCCATTTAAATAAAAGCTCTTACATTTTGATCTTTTTATTTGCAGATGAGTTTTTTCACCATCCTTTCCTAGAGTTGAGCTCATCCACGAAGAAATGTATGGACTCTTATGTTACTTGTTTCAGTACAGTTTAAAAATCAATCAATACGCTTTAGCTGGTGTCCTAACGATAGCACTTCAATGTTTTTTTTTCACAGGTTCTCCAGCTCCCGTGCTTCCATTTCCCAGCTCAGGCTCGGGCAGTTCCTCTGACAGCTCCTCTACATCCCATCCGGCCTCCCCTCAAGTAGGTACATCTATCTGTAGTGGATTTATATTATCCATTGTCAAAGATGTGAAATTTAAATGTGTATATATAAGGTCATCATTTGTTTGGTAATTCATCCCAGTTATATTTGATTAAACAGTTGTTCACAATCCGAATTCAGTTTATTTGGTGCATAATGGTGCAGACATAAACACAATAAGCGAAATTAAAATGTAAATAAAAGCAAATATTGTAAAAATGAATATTAGCAAAACTACTATAAATTCTAATAAATGCTTACATTAATCATACATGTACAAATAAGAAAATAAAATAAAAATATAACAAATAGGAAAAAGGATATCTGTATTAAAAGTGAAAGAGCTGTGTCTTTTAATGTTGTAGTAATATGCTGAAATGTGCAAAATTGTCAGATAATTGTTTCATGTTTTCCTAGCATTCCGAAGGAGAAATGCACCATCTTCAGCCCAAAGCAAGGTATTCCCCTTCACAGGACAACCCTGGTTTCCTGAGAGAAATAGCCAACCAAGACTGTAAGAACACCTCATGTTACACAGAGGACTATGTCATGGTGCCTGCCCAGTTTCCAAGTGAGTTGCTGAACCTCACTCTGCAGAAATCCGATTCTTATTTTTTCATCAAAATAACTTTTCCTATTTTGCTGCCTTTAAGGTGATTGCATATGTGAGTTGGATGTTGGGTCACCCATTGAGAGTTGCCTGATATACAGTGGGTGAGTATTTGTACAAAAACACATTCATCATTTTACAGAAAACTTCCCACGATTCCTTGGCCGTAGAAAAAACGCTAAAGAGATTTGTTTAGAAATGGTTTTCAAAATTGTTGTTATTCAACAATATCATCTACAGATCAAACTAACACATATCTTTTTTTAGGAGTTCACCAGTTGCTGAGAGACATGCAGGAAAGACGCCTTCCCCCTATCCCCTGCTGAACTCTCCCTCAAAGCCCATTGGGTAAGATAAAGCCAGGCATGTTCTGAGAAACATAGCTTGGATTTAGATTGAGTTTAAACCAAGTAACAACCTGACCTGAAGTCAGTGTGAAAGTGCCTTAAATAACATTAAGATAAAAAATAAATAATATTAGTATGATACATTTGGTGGCAAAATGTGGATGTATAGAAGTCTATGAAAAAATGACCTCACATTTAACTTGAATAAGAAAGACAGGGAAGCAGGCTTCATTCTGAGAGTAAAACTCTTCAAAGTGTTTTTATTTGATCAAAGTAAATTAAGAAAAAAATGATATCTTTCCACTTAAGGTTTTACTGAGCTCCTCCCTCTCCTGTTACTTTCGGTTGTAAAAAAACAAGATGACTTCTTAAATGAACTCTAGGTTCAACATTATAATGTATAGGTTTGAATTGATTTGTGAAATCACATTCCTGCGTGTTTCATTTACTCACTCTTTTATTAATGCAGCAAGCCTGGTGATATCATTGGCCGTACATGCACACCCTCGCTGCCCATCCCTGTCCCAACACAAATCCACAACTACCATCGTATGGAGCAGAACCTGCAACCTGTTGGCCTTCATGGCTCCACCAGGCACGTATAGTCGCTCGGTTTTCTCAACTCAGCTCCCATCCCACTTGAGTTCCTTTCTGTTCTCATCCGCATTTTTGTAACTTTGTCTCGTGTCCTGCAGGGTCACACTCTGCTGTGCCAACAGCGACTCCCCACAGTCCGGAGGCTGTAGGGCTCCAAGTCCAAGATTTGCCTTCAACACTCCACAGCTTACAACTAGAGGAGCCCGAACACGGCAGTCCTCCCCGCTAGGTATGTGTCTCACTCAGCTTTTTCTCCTATTTAGGTAATGTTAGTTAAGCAGTTTTTCTTGACCCAATTTCCTTCTGCCATACTTCTGGATCAATGGTTTAATCTTTGTAACACTTTGCTTCAGCTGGAATTACGCCAAAAAACATGGAGCAGAGTTTCCCGCTCAGCACAAAAACTGGACTGCAGGACCCCCCCAGTCCCAAGGTCAGCCTCATGTGAACTAGTACATTACCAGTACACAATGCACGCAGAACATTAACTAGTGCAATTTTGTTTCACCTTTTTTTAAATGGTAAAGTGCCTCATTTTCTATAAGTGCACAGACTTACAGCAGCTCAGGCAGTACAATAAAATGATTATGAAATCCAACACCTTACCTCATTGTACAGTACACTTGCTTAAAAATCAATAAGGCTTAGAGGACATTTTTATCCTTTTGAAATACAGGTCAAATCAAGACTGCCAAGCCGAAGGATGACAGTCCATGACCTGCGATCCCCTGACTCATCTCCTGTTTTCCAGACCAACCTCAGCAGGAAATCAGCCAATAAAGACGGCCTTTTTAAAAGGTCAGAACGGTATGATTATATTATTATGAATTCAGTAACTACCTTTATATATGATAATATAACCTGCAAAATCATATGGCAGTGGAATGAATCAGCACTTGTTGATACATCTTATTGGGACTAAGACAATCATATGAATCCTGCCACCTGGCACCTAGAGAAGTCTCACAGTATAAAAGATATGCCACCTGATACATTATTAAAGGCTGTCGATGGTGTCTGTGGATGTATTGTATGTCCAGATCATTAAGCACAGGCCGGCTGTCTGACATGCTACTGAAGGCCACCTTTGGAGCTCACCTTTTTGAAGAGGGAAGCACTGAGAGCCTGAACGCTGAGAAAAGCATGGACGTTACAGGTAACATTGAAACTAATGCTGCGTGAATTATTTGTACTGATACTGTTTGTCTGTCTTTACCAGTATTTAATTCAGTCTCACAGCAGGGAATGTTTTACTGTTAAAGCAGCAAAGGGGACAGCGCAATAAGATACATAAGTAAAGAAAGGCCACATGATATATAAGTAAAAATGACAAATAAATTGTAGACAGACTGCATGCTTGAAATTCACATTTGTGCGCATGTGATATGAAATATTGATACTGCACATCATGATATGAAATGTTGCTCCAAATATTATTATTAACACTATGTACTTTGTTTGAAATAATATTTTATAGCAAAATAAAATGAAATGATCCTTTAAATGTATGTAAAGAAAACGCTTTATATAATAAAACAATTAATACTTACGCTGAAAATATATATGAAATGTAAGTGTAATTATTTTGAAGGTATGGTGATATTACATGCAAAAGTTACAGAGCCCATATTTTGAGGGAACTACTGCTTTGCATTTGGCCATGTCATTTACTCGGCCACAGTTTAACTGGGATACACTTTCTAAGGACATCTTTGTCATTTAACGTAACCTTTTTTTATTTGCTCCCACAGCTCCACCTTCTGGTTGTCAGAGAGACTTTCCAGGTTCAGACAGCCCCCCTCCTGTGGTCTTCATGATGGGTTCTCCCTCCAGAGGAGGCACTCCTCCTGATGGCACATTGTCAAGGATGTTCTCAGGTAGGAGTGATAAACATTGACTTACTGCTCAGTGCATTCCTTTTAAACCATTATTTAAGTTTGTATTGTATCAGTCATCTAATGAGGGCTGAATTCTTATTTTTTACTGCTTTCTCAATTATATTTTTTTCCAAAAATGTCATGGAAAAACAAGTACTGAAAGCCCTTGTTGACCAAGTACATTTTGAGCATTGTGCTGGTAAAATATATATATATATATATATATATATATTATTTTTTTCAATCTGAAATCTTGTTTCTTACATGATAAGCCCAATTTTCATTTAGATAAAATCTACATGCAAAGTATTAATTACGATACCTTTTTGAGAACACAACTGGGTATTGTTACTCATAGATGTATCATCAGTAAGTCCCATGCTTTCTTCATTACACATATTTCTACTGTTAAGGGTTCAGTTGTTTTTATCTTTGTCTTAAATGCAGGCTCCCCCAGCTACATTAACTCAGCCATGCTACTGAACAGTCGCCTTCTGCAAGGCGGGAGTCGTAGAAACAGTGAGACTGAAGCCATGGACGCTAGTCTGGTGTTTCACCCTCCAGAACTCCCTGAAGATACACTGATGGAGGTACAGAATAATACTATGATGATACTGTGGGGTGAAACCTCCAGGTTGTTTTTAAGTTACATACCTAATGTATTTTTGCAGATCAATCAGCCAAGCCTTTACATTTTATTTATATAGCGCCTTTTGAGCAAATGAAATACACTTCCTTGTCAATTTCTTGAAAGTGCTTTTCAAGAAATTGAAATCAGATGAGCCTAAAATTAAAGGATTCTGATTCCATGTGAATGTTTTAGTATTCACAGTATTTGTTCTTTTCCAAGCCGACTCATACAGACGCTCTGAGCGACCTGCGTTTCACCTTGGCTTTTGTCGTCTGTGTCATGGAATTGGCTTCTTCTAAAGACTCGGGGGTGGATGCCACCAGCAACCCTGATGTTTCCTTTCTAGAGCAGAGCTTGGTGACAGATCAGATCAGCCTTCTGAGTAAAGAATGGAGGTGAGAGGCATGATATATTTTCTCAATATATACAAAGCTACCTTCCCTCACAACTGGGAAGTGACTGCTGTTTGGTATGTGCATATTCCAGCTATGCAGAGCAGTTGGTGTTGTACATGAAGGCTGAGGAGTTTCTGTCATCGGCACTGCACACTGCTAAAGAGACGATCAAACAAGGCGGACTCCTTCCCTCTGCTACAGTCAAACAAGGTGAGACCAGCGACCTCTGGTTTTCAGGGTCAAGCCCTCTTTTGGTAAACCTTAAAGGTTTCGGTTGAATGTTTATATTATGTAGTGCTTCAGGAACAACAATTGATTTTAGATTTATAGTATAACTAAAATGAAGCATTGAAGTTGCAAAGAGGGGAATTGGATCCGTCCTGCGAGTATTAATGAGTAACAATTGCCAATCCATGTCAGTATAATGAGAGGGTCGTCCTTCTATTTGTTATTAGTGATGCACCACTCTGACTTTTTTTGGCTTTGAGCAATGTCTGAAACTGGAGACCAGTGTTTAATTAATAAGCTGTTTACGTCACTTTGTGGAGGTTCATCTTTTGTGTGTAAGGTAACATGACCTAAAACTAATTGACCTAAACATTGATTTTACTAACTGTGTAAAAGAAATAAATACATAGATAAACATTTATGGAAGTGTTATTTATTTTTAAAGCCACTTGGTAAAAATAACCCCTAAAAGAAATGAAATTACTATTCAAGTGTAACCTTTTTAATGCAACAATAAAGTAATGCTAGTAAAATTATATAGTAAATTAATAATAGTAATTAGTGATTAGTAATTAAAAGTATTGAATTCAATAGATGGCCACTTGCCAACTAAACCCGATCCAGCTATTTGAGTCAGTATCTATGCAATAACTATTAATACATTATCATTTGTTATAATAATAATAATAATAATAATAATAATAATAATAATAATAATAATAATAATAAGATGTCTTTGTATACTCTATTTCCTTTGTGCAGTGATAAAGAAGTTGAATGAATTGTACAAGAGCTGTGTTACATACTGTCGCACCCTCAACCATCGCCTGCAGACCTTCTTGCTCGACAAACAGAAGCTTATGGACCGCTTCAATGGTCTCACAGCAGAGAAGCTCATCTACACCCACACCGTGCACATGGTGAGCTCACCTCGCAGTAGGGGATGTTGATATTCAATTCAAATTAAATTTGAAATGCATATATCCAGCATGCATCTCTATCTTAGACTTCATGCATGTGTTCCTGTTGCATTCAGGTACAGAGTGCTGCTCTAGACGAGATGTTCCAGTATGGCACAGCATCAGTCCAGCGCTACCAAAGAGCCCTTTTGCTGATGGAGGGTCTGTCCCGGATCATCACAGAGCAGAAAGACATCGACAGCATAGATAAATGTATGTGGCAGCACTTTGACTTTGGGTCATCCTATATATATTTCTACATCTGTACCCTTTTACACAGAAAAAAACACATCTTTTATAATGGGCTATTTAGACTACTGAATATTATGTAATATATATCAAAAAGCTCTTTTCAGCTTCCTAGAGATCTCACTCCAGCCAGATTTGTAGCAGCACAGCCACAAGAAATGTCGAAATGTTTTATTTTCAGCATTAACTTTGTTGTATAGATATGTTGAACCATTTCTTCTAGCATAATGAAACGTGTTACATAAAGTTGAATATACCAAAATTCATTCATATTTTAGTTGTCCTGTCACCTAGAGCACTTTTTATTTCCAGATGTTTGATTCCGGTTGAGAGAAGGTACTGTTACTTGGTGTGTGGGAGTTTTTCTAATAGTTAATGTTTTATTTTATTATGAACATACAAATGAGTTTTACTTTTCCATGAAAGAAACTTAACAGAAATGTTTAAATTAGTAATAACATTTCAAGAATTAAAATCGGTCCTAAAAACTGCATCTCTAGCTAGACTTAAACTAAATATTATAGGTAAACTTTTAAATCTTATGTGTTTTAATCTCTCCTTTTTCAGGTAAGCAGTGCATTGAGAGACGCCTTACTGCTCTACAGACCTAACGGTAGCCTTAAGTTCTGCAACTGAAGCCACAAAAACGGCATTATCTTGCCTCATCCATCTCTCTAGATGGATCCTCATTGACTCACACTCAAGCACTTTTGACCTGTCTTAAGGGAAATGACCACTGGAGCATCTGCTCTCATCCCACCAGCCACTCTGTAACCTTTACATAAATGCCCAGAAAAGACTGCAGGTCCTGTTTTTGAAGAGTTCACAATGACAGATTGTGGAAGGATTGTTTGAATACTTCAATCAGGGAAATTGTTTTCAATATCAGTGTTGTTTTGATCCAGAATGTATAAGTTAGTGTGTTGTTTTGTGTTTTTGCACATATAACAATCAGTTTATATTATAACTGATTTTGAATGTGTGTTGTACTTGAAAGAAGAAACAAGTAAGGTGTTTTCTGTATTTGTAGCACTGGTGTTATGTGTACTGTAAAGGTTCAATAGTCACCAGAATTAAGAATGTTTTGGATGAGATGACCAAATGTGTTGCAGTAATAGTAAAACTGTGCCTGCTTTTTCACATTTTGCCTCACTACAGAGTAGTAGATGACACGTAATAATCTTAATTGCAATCTAAATTTACAGTCTACAGTCATAAACCTACATCATAGACTGCAACAAGTGTATTTTGACATTTGAATATGATTTTAGCTTTACCACCACTAATCCAACTATGCCCTGTGGTGATGTAACTGCATGCTACATTGCTTTTGTTTATCAGATATTTGTTTGTTTTTGCAAATTCGTTTTTATAAAAGGTGGTACATTTGAATGATTGTGCACGTTATTTGGCCTAATAGTAGGCCTACACTAATTTATCACAAATAAATGTGCACATATAAATGTTAGTGTTAAAACTATAGTTTGTAAGAATTTATAAAATTGTCTCTTTTACTTGTATTTTATGACATAAAGTGAAATTTGCCAAAATGATTGTTAAACAGTGTGTGATGAAAATACATAATGTTTATTGCTAAAACGATAGAGATCTTTAAGTCTGTTTATTCTCCATCCGAAATAACTTAACCACAACTTGAACCTTGAATTTACACCTACTGCTGAATTCTCAAAAATATCAAACCGGTTTATTCAATGTTTGCTTCATTCAGTTTCTAAAGACTAAATAAAAAACAAGCCTTTTGACAGAAAATTATTCGGACTTTTATTTAGTGGTTTCACCACTTCCTGGACACAGAACGACATCCGGGTTACACTAAAGGTTGCTGCAGTCGCCATGTTGCTGAATGAAATTAGCTCCAAAACATTGAATAGCCGCTAGCAATATCGATATTTTATTTGTTCGTGAAATAACATTTGTTACAGCATGTAACTTAACGTAAATATGACTTAGGATTTATGAAACCTCTACCGAAGCCCCATTCCCCGTAAGTAACCCCGTTGAGATGATATAATGTATTTTTTCATTTGTAGCTGGCCTGCTAGCAATAACAAGCTAACATTGTTAGCATTGGCTAGCACGCGTCCCGTATCAATTATCATTATAATTGCTTGAAATGGCTCATGCAACATTATTGCAAGTGTTGCAGTTTACTATTTGTAATGTAGTTTGAATGTATTATCCCCATACCCATATCCCCTACCTAAATATTGGGATAATTGCCGGTGTTTATGTCTTATTGTAATGCTACTTGTGTTAGCTAACATTACGCCCCGTAGCGAAACTGCAAGTAGCTAACGTTAACGTCGTTACAAACAATGACATATAAAGCAAGTACACAGGTGATACTGCTACATATAGCTGACTGTGTTATATAGTGCCGCTATTGTGGTGTCCAGAAAGACTAACGTTACTCTACTACATTTCTCACCGTTGTAATGTACTGTTAATATGCCATTACTAACCGTACAAATCTCAATCACCAGTATCAGTACTGCTGTCACCTTTATTTAATATGCAGGTTAGCTTTGGTTGACTTACGGTGATAAACAGCCTCATTGTATACCTAATTATGTATCTTGTCTTTTATTAGCTTAAAAGGGCACACGAGTAAAGATCGGTTATAGCTCTATTACCTTGATGAGATAAATAAGGCTTTGTTGTCTTATGCACTGAAGTCACAGTGTAGTTATGGCAATGAAAATCTCAAGCCCCATGCTCCTCCAGCATTGCACCATACATATGAAAAAGACATGAAACTATTGAAAAAACTCTAAAAATAGTGCAAGAATAAACGGAGTAAAATAATAATATAATAGTGTAAGATTATGTTGCAAGACCAGTGTGCAAGTAATGCAGGAGAAGTGAACTATATTCATGTCAAATAAAATACAATAAGCTAAATGCTGCGGATAATGTTGTAAATGCAGGTGTGTGTGTTTTGTAATTACAAATCATTGAGACATCTGAAATCTAGGAGCGATTTTAATTTTTGTCATGTAACCATGCGCTCCAAATTTATAGAATACTTTGGCGACCTAAGAGATAAAGGCTTCTGACTGTTTTCTTTTTAGTTCCCATTCAATAGTTAAGCATCACTTTTTATTGTGCTTTGTTTTCCCTTTCCACAGATTATTGTGTATAGACATAGTAACAGTTTTACGCAATGCACCATGGAAGTGGATCACAGAATATGCAACGACAGCTTCAGAGATCCAAGTCTGCCAGTGGGGCTGAAGCAGAGGAGCAACAGCAGCCCACCATGGCAGTCACACAGCAGCAAGCTACAGCTAACCACCCCCAATCTCCTGTGACCACATTTTCATCTGCTGCCAGCCCTTCAGCCCCCCAGTCGCCTAATTATCAGATAATCATGAGTCGTAGCCCAGTCACCGGCCAGAACATGAACATCACATTGCAAAATGTGGGACAGATGGTGACTGGTAACCAGCAGATCACTCTAACACCACTTCCCATACAAAACCCATCATCTCCTGGCTTCCAGCATGCTACACCTCAGTGGAGGTTTGAGCATGCTCCATCCTCCTACATCCAGGTCACCTCACCTGTGCCCCAACCCATGCAGCCCCAAAGTCCCACCCAGCACAGCCCGGTCACAAGGCCAGGAGCACCTGCGACAGCATTGGGTGTGTGTGGACAGAGTCCAACGAGATTTGTTGACGCTGGTTTGTTAGTGCGACAAATCAGCTTAAACAGTCCATCGGGAAGTGGCCACTTTGTTTACCAGGACAGTACAGGGCTGGCCCAGATTGCCCCAGCCACAACTGGCCAGATACAGCTGGCCTCTCCAGGAGCACCAGGCTCTGTGAGAGAACGCCGGCTCTCTCAGCCTCACTCACAGACTGGAGGCACTATCCACCACCTCGGACCTCAAAGTCCTGTTGCCACCGGTTCTTCTCTCCCGACTCTGGGCAGTCCTAATCATATCACCACTTCTAACCTACCTCCACAGATCAGCAGTATCATTCAAGGACAGCTGGCACGCCCTCTGATATTTGAGAAGACGTCTCAGGGTGTTGCTGGAATAGGAACCACAGCATCATTCACTATACCCTCCTCCATTCCACCGTCTAGCCCATCCCTCACGAGTCCAACCCAAGGGATCCCCAACAATCCACTTGCACAAGCCAGCATGTCGGTGTCCACTATGAAGAAGCAGGTTCCCAAGAAGTTGGAGGAAATCGCTCCTTCTACTCCAGAGATTGCCCAGCTAAGAAAACTATGTTTGGAGCACCACTCCAAGAAGATGGAGACCCTGAAAGAAGTGTTCAAAGAATACCTGATTGAGCTTTTCTTTCTGCAGCACCTCCAAGGGAACATGATGGACTATTCAGCTTTTAAGAAGAAGCAATGTGTTCCCTTGTATACTTACTTGAGACAGAATGATTTGGACCTTGAAGATGAAGAGGAGGAGGAAGAACAGTCTGAGGTCATTAATGATGAGGTATATATATATTTTTTAATTTGAGATAAAGTAAAGGACTGCATGTTCATTTTATACAATGAATTTTTTAAATCTTTGAAATAATTTTCTTTTTCAGGTGAAGGTTGTTACTGGAAAGGATGGCCAAGCAGTGACACCAGTTGCCATAGCAACACAGCTGCCTGCTAATGTTTCTGCAGCATTCTCGGTCCAGCAGCAGTTTCAGGTGATAGAGGCAACACTTATTAGATAAAATGATCTATTCTGTCCTTCTTAATTTTTTGGAGGATATGTGTTGCTAATTTGTAACTCACTAGAGGTTGTTTTTGCAGGGACACCAGGGGACTGCTGGTGGTGGCATTACAAACCCTGGAGACATGGATGCCTTTAAGAGGCAACAGGCTATGGTGCAAGCAGGTAGGGCAAGGATTGCAAACTCCTGTCTTACTGATGTTGCTTTGTTTCCTCCCTGTTTGCTTTGTTTTCTGTTTGTTTCTTTTCTCCCTCTAATTGCTTCTGCTTTTAGATATTTGGCATCCCCTACTAGCGCTCTGTGTTCAAGTCTAAACCAGAGGGAGGAGAGGTGACCTGTGAGGTCTTCCGACGGTCATTGCTCTGTGCAGAGTGCTTTTTTTTGCGTTATGAGGGTATTGTGTGTTTTGAATCCCAGATCAGGCTAAGAGGTCCCGGATTGACGTTGGTCGCCATGGGCTGATTTTCCAGCATCCTGGTGTAGCTCTAGGATCACCTGGCGTTCCACTCCAGCAGCTTATGCCAACTGCGCAAGGTAGGAGTGCTACTACCAGGCCGTTCTTTGTTCTGTTCGATGCTGCTGGACGCATTCCCTTCCTCAAACTAAGGAGATTTAAAAAAGTGAATCACAACATTCATCTTCTACAAACAAACTTCAAGCAGCATCAACAAACTGATCTTCATCCCTCTGCTGGATACCCAGCAGTCCACAAGAAGTTCAGGCTTAGCTGTACCAACCCCAGCCCTCTGTCAGGATAAATGGGGAAGAAGACAATCCAAGTCTGAAGAAGAGTAGCCACTCATTGGGAAGATGCCATGTCTTATGATTTTTCCTTTTTTGTTTTCACTATTTATCACTCGTCGTTATCCATCTCTTCTTTTCTGAAGTTTCGTCCTGTTAGTCATCTTTATTTGGACAGAACTTCCCGTGCTGGATGGATTTTCATCTTATTTGGAGGTGGATTACAGAATGTGGGAACCCTGTGGGAATGAAATCACTTTCCAATGGGTTTTGCGTGTTTTCCCATTTTATGAATCCACGTTTCATGCTTCTTTTTGGTTTCCCATTGTCATTCCTTCACAAGTCTTTTCCTATCCGATTGTCCGTCTTTGAATCATCAACAGGGATTCAAAATCCTCAGTCTTAAATTCATCATCCGTTACATCTTCAACAATGTCTTTATTTACCTCATGCTCACGTTTGGTTGATTTCCTTCCATGTTATTTCATGGCATTTTGTTCTGACTTGGCTTCTTTCCCTCAGTCTAAGTAGGAGGGGAATGATGTGGAGGAGTTGCGTTCACGGCACAGGTTTTTTGCGATTGTGGTGGTGTGGGTGTGTCAGGGCCAGGTGTTGATGGCGCCTATTCAAGGTGGTATGTCGTGCAGGGAGGTAAGGCAGGTGCTGCTTTAGTGTGCACAGCTATGCTCAGACCTGCTGTCTGCAAGACCCCATGTGTGTCCTTTTGCTCACCTCTGTGCTTTGTTGCTATGTGAGGCATCCAGATGTCTTTGTTACAGCTAGAATTACATTGCTTCATGCATGCCAAACATTTGGTGTTTTTTGTCAGTGCCTGCTCTGTATTTTTATTTAACCTTTCCCTGTCTGTTTACCAGAACTTCTCGTTTTCTTTTCTATTTCTTTGTAACATTTCTATTCTTGTTCTTATCTAAAAACCTCTATTATTGCACGTATACTTTGATGTTTTTAACCCTCAACATAAAAAATGCAATATTTTGGTTTTGCATTAATCAAAGTAGTATTTTATTTGAGAGACATGTAGATTCTCATATTGGTTTCCTTTCTTCTGTAATCATTTTTGCTGTATGACTCATTAGTCTCCGCTTTTACCATCAAAAAGTAGTAAACTATTGTTTATTCATACAGTTCATCTTGTTCAAGGTTATGATGAGCTGTCATAGCTGGCATTTTCTTTTTAAAAGTAATCTCATTGATTACTCATTAGCTTCAAAATATGTAACTTTAAAAATGGGTCTCTCAAATGTACTGTATCAAGGGAAAGCCACCACTTAATGGCATTTAGATCTTTTTATTAAAGCAATAGCACATCAATTAATTTAGAAACGCTTCTCTTGAGATGACAAGATTGTCTTAGTGACTTTGTGTTGTGTTGCTTTCTACACCACCCCTTTGTTTGTCCTATAATTTGGTTACTGTGTGTACAGGCGGGATGCCGCCTAATCCTCAAGCAATCCAGATTGCAGGACAGAAGCCAAACCAGCAACAATACGACCCATCCAAAGGACCGCCAGTGCAGAATGCAGCCAGCCTGCACACACCCCCTCCCCAGCTGCCTGGAAGGTTGCCCCATGGTGCTCTCCCTATGGCAGGCTTGTCCATGACTCTCCCTCAGCATGCTCAGTTATTGGAGAACACAGCTGGTGGCCAGCTCCAGGCACAGGTGAAGTTGCAGGCCGGTGTCCTAGCTGCAGTAAACCCTCACACACAGCTCCAAGCCCAGCTGCAGCAGCAGATGCAGCCAGGCCTTCATCTCCAGCTGCAGCCCCAGCAGCAACAACCCCAGGCCTTACTGCAGGCAGGACAAGCGGTCAGTCTACCTAAAACTACAAAGATACAGATTTGATATACAGCTCCGCAAAAAATCAAGAGACCACTGCAGCATTATCAGTTTCTCTGGTTTTACTATTTATAGATGTGTCTTTGAGTTAAATTATTATTATGTTTTTTAATTGTATTCTATAGACTACTGACAACATTTCTGTGTTGGAATTGGAGAGAAACATTTGGAGTGGTCTCTTACTCTTTTCCCGAGCTGTATGTTATGAATAAATAGTGATGCTTCAAATTGTCCTATTAAAGACAATTATATATCTTAAGGTATACACTTGTTCTATATCATATATATGTTTAATAGAATAGATAGTAATGTGTTCACAACCTAAATGGCAGGAAGGATTTAAGGAATTTGTGAAAAGTAGAAAATATGTTGTGTGGTGTTGACACTTCTCTCTTTATTATAGACGGTAGCACTTGCTCGCCCCGGTGCAGAATCAAACCAGCCAGTTCAGAGGATTATGACCAACTCAATATCCATGACATCCATGTCTCCGGCTGCCCTTTCCGCTCCCAACTCTGTTCCAACCCCCCACACTGCAAGTCCGCTCCGCCCTCTTGGCTCTAACATCAACCCAAGCACCCAGTCCAAACTGACTGGAACAAATGGCATTTCCGCTGTCAAAATTGGTGGTTTCGGTCAAAGTGCAACCATGCAGTCCTCACAGGAGGGTGTTCAAGATAAGCAAGTTGAGCAGGCCAAACTGGTGAGTTTGCCAAGTCATTTGTTGATTGAATAGATGCTTTAATGTCTTACATGCACGTATGTGTTGTCTTTGGACCTTGGCTACTGTCTGCACTCTTTCTTAATGAAAGCCAAGATGTATACTTTTAACTTGCTCATGGTTACAGGTTATTGAAAATGCCCAATGATGATTGTTGTTATTTTTCTATTCTTATGTCACATGCTGTTTCTATTTCCCAGGAGAGTCAAGTGCATCAGCGCATCTCTGATCTAAGGAAGGAGGGCCAGTGGTCCGCCAGTAGACTGCCCAGGCTTGTGGAAGCCTCACGTCCAAAGTCCCACTGGGACTACCTCCTGGAAGAGATGCAGTGGATGGCCGCCGACTTTGCCCAGGAGAGGAGATGGAAAGAGGCTGCTGCTAAGAAGGTATGGCAGGGAATAAATCACAGAGAGGAATTTGAAATTACACATCAGCAAAACAAGAAGAGGAGTCACTGCTGAAACTGATGTCTCCCGTGTCTCCACTACAGCTTGTTCGCACTTGTGCCCGTCACCACCAAGAGCAGAAGAAGAGTGAAGAGAGGTTAAAGAAAGAAAGGGAAGTTCATCTTCGTCACATTGCCAGCACGATTGCCCGTGAGGTGGAGTTCTTTTGGGCCAACATCGAGCAGGTATGTTTTTTTATTTTTCAGTTTTTCCAAATAATATCAAATGCTGTCACATTAATAATACAAACAACAGCGTTTTTACCAATCTCAATTATGTATTTCTTTTCTGTCAGGTTGTGGAAATTAAACTCCAGTTTGAAATTTATGAGAAGAAGCTAAAAGCACTCGGATTACAAAAAGCACCCGCCAAAGGTAAGTCCCACAACGCATCTACCAAAAGTACAACGCAATATGTTTTCTATCAATCATGAGCTTTTACTATCCATCTAATAGTTCATTTTCAAAGAAAAACTGTCCTGATAAACATCATCTTTTAATAAGCAGATTTTTTGTAACTTAAATATGTTGTGTTACAGTACCGGGTCAGTCGACAGGAGGGAAAGCTGATAAGGAGGTATGTGCTGACCTGACATGTGCACCTACTCCATCTTATTTATGATTTCTAAAACAATCCTTTCTTGTTATAGGAGGCGACGACTTCAGCTAAAAAAAGGAAAGCAAGTTCGTCCTTGGTTGATAAAAATGGTATGTGTCAAGCTATCGAGGTCCCTCAGAATATGATAACAACATGGATGTTTAAAGAGTCTCTAGAGCGCCCTTTACTTTATGTATTGCTTTTCTTTCCTTTTTTCGTCCCAGATGAAGAGAGCACGATAGAGGAACAGGAGACTATGGAAGGAGAAGCAGACCACAAAGCAGAGTTGGTTGACCTGGCCAAAAATGGTACTTATTTACCTGACTTCTCTGTCGATGCATGTGTAGGGAGACAGAATTAAGGGGGAGAAATGTGGTTACTCCCAAATCCCATTTATATAATATTCTCTCTTGCACAACACTGCTCAAACGTTTTTGGTTTTTTTTTGCTGTTAGCTGAGATGCCTCTTGATGCTTTGAAGAAGCAGTATGCCGGCGCCTACGTGGAAAGCTTTGAGTGGCCGCAGCCCAGTCCTCACAGTGATGAGGAGGACATGGAAGAGACTGAAGGTGCCTTGTTCATTTGAGGAAAAAAAAGCATAGTCATCCTTTTACCCGTTCGAGCTGGCAGCGGAGAATGATGGGATGTGTGAAAATTGCTATTCTTTATTTTCCAGAGAAAGAGTGTTCTTTGGGCAGCCCACCTGAGGCAGTGCTGATTGACTCCCTGCTTAATGTGGAGCAGTACCGAGGGGCTGATAAAGCCTCTGACTCTGAGAGGAAGCCCGCCAGAGACATAGCTGAAGTGGCTGCTGCCACAGAGCTCATCCTACCCAAGGGCAGCTTCAGGACGACTTCCTCAGTAAGTCTCACATACACACACACACACACACACACACACACACACACACACACACACACACACACACACACAGAGACACACACACGAACACACAAACGATAGAAAAAGTCCTTTCAATGATTCACTTTTTAAATTTGATTTGACCAGACCCGCAGCCCAGCTCCTTTACTCCTGCATGGGTCGCTGCGAGAGTATCAGCAGATTGGCGTGGACTGGCTGGTAAACCTCCACAAGAAAAACCTGAATGGCATCCTTGCAGATGAGACGGGTCTTGGCAAAACCGTACAGACCGTGGCTTACATGGCTCAGTTAGCGGGCCAAGAAGGTACGCCTCTCTTTACAGATATACAGGTTTTTTTAGGTGATATATGTTTGATGTTATGATTTTTTCAAGTGAATATCATAAAGACGTGGTCCGTTTTTTGTCAACAGGCATCTGGGGTCCCCACCTTATTGTAGTAAGGACATGCAAGTTGTTAAATTGGGAGGTGGAGTTCAAGCGCTGGTGTCCTGGCCTGAAGATCCTCCTGTACCTCGGCAACAGAAGAGAGCGCAGAAACAAGAGAATGGTAGCTTTGCTTTACTCAATATAAAAGGCCTTTTTTCTCTCAATAAACAGCTGTACATGTGATAACTTATCCTCTGATCCCTCTACAGTGGTGGGGGGAGGCCAACAGCTTCCATGTGTGCGTGACATCCTACAAACTGCTGATGAAAGACCAGAGCCATTTTCTGAGGAGAAGGTGGAAACACTTGGTCCTGGACGAGGTGCAGCTGATCAAAAGCATGACCGAGAAACACTGGGAAACAATCTTTGCTCTCAGAAGGTAAGCGCGGGATAATCATGAGGAACTATAATTATCATTTTTGTGGCTCGTTCATTTGTGATCTGTAATCTTGATCACGGTTACCAAGCTTGTTTCAAGATATCCATGTGAATATGTGCAACTTGTTTTGGGAAAATTAGCTCACTGAGTAGTTTATTTCCTTGTGTAATATCACTTTTATTATTCCGCCAGATGCCCAGGTGTTGACTAAGTGAGACTTTGTATTTTGCAGTGAGCAGAGGGTTCTCCTCATCAACACTCCTCTACAGAATACTCTGAAGGAGCTGTGGACCATGATCCACTTCCTTTTGCCAGGAATCACCAGGTCCTACTCGGACTTCCCTGTTAAGGCAGGCACAGACCAGAACCAGGACTACTGCCACAAGCTGGTCATCCGCCTGCACAGGGTGGGTGTAGCCCCTTGTTACAGCCCGGCTGTACTAGGGTCAGAACAATCTGCACCATGCCACATATTTAACCACATGATTGATTTTGCCTCAGCAGCACTCCCTGCTCATCACACACAATCTTCTTCCTCTTATTTGTAGATGATCCAGCCTTTCATCCTGCGGCGCTCCAAAAGGGACGTGGAGAAGCAGCTGCCCAAGAAGTACGAGCATATCCTGAAGTGCCGTCTCTCCACCAGACAGAAGAGCCTTTACGAGGATATCCTCACGCAACCGGGGTGAGAAACAAATGGCTTAAACACTGTAGTTAAATGAGTTACAAAAACCTGTAATGTACAATGTGTTGAGATGAATTTGCTTTGGGATATTTGTTTCCTCCTTTATTCTGTTGAACTCGTCTTAATCACATTTTCTGTCTGGATGTGCTCCCCTAGAGCTCAGGAGGCTCTGAAGACGGGTCATTTTGTCAGCGTGCTTCAGGTCTTGATGCAGTTACAGCGAGTGTGTAACCACCCCGAGCTGGTGGCTCCCAGGGAGACCAGCAGCTCCTACTTCTGCTCCTCTCTGCAATACAACGCCCCATCACTGGTGCTGGAAGCTCTCAAGAACGACTCAAGCAAGGTATACACTTGCTCTATATCATGTATATGTATAATAAAGTAATGTGATTACAACATAATTGGCAGGAGTGATTTAATAAATTTTAAAAAAGTAGAAAATGGGAAATATTTCCTCCTATGTTTAATTACATTATGAAATGGATACCTTGTATTTGTAGTATCACTGAACAGATCAAATGAGCTGTAAAAGGAAATCACTTTTGGCTTTTCAAAGTTTGGAATGCTAATTAAATTCAAAATAAAGTTTCTTTATAACGTAATCGTAACAGTGATTCTATTATATTTGAATACACTACACTCTTCTCATATTATTCTAATTGTTTGAACGCCATTAGAGACCTTGCCATTTAGTTGTTTTTAACATTACATTACTCTTTTTTGAACCTTGGGTATACGTTTGATACTTGATTAAAATGCGACTATTTGTAAGAGGAAAAAGTATTCATAAACAACATCGTCTAACCCACTTCTGCTTTCTGTCTTTGATCTCATTATCCTCTTAGATTGCTAGCATGTCCATATTTGATCTGATCAATAATGAGAACAGACTGACCCGGTATCAGACTGAAGAGGCGGTTCCCAAACTAAAGATCACCCAGCAGCTCATCGAGGAGATCAACACCGCTCCAGAGCCATCGCCACGACCAAAGCCATGTCCGATAAAACCCATGAGGTCAGCACTTAAAGCTTCAAATATCCACATAACTTCACATGCTTGATGTGGAGATGTTTTTCCAATTGCTCTGAAATTAAAACTTATTTCATTACCATATTTCTTTCTGATTAGATTGTTCCAGCCGGTGCAGTACGGGACAAAGCCAGAAGGTCGCCTCGCTGCCGTCACTACTGCAGCCACCCAGCGTCCGCAAACCAGCTCACCCACTACTAGCACCTCTGTTTCCACCACCAACCAGTCAGCCCAGAACAGGGGCAAGTCCCCCGTCACCACGGCAACTACTACAGCCACTACTCACGGTAAGAATTTAGCTTCTACATTAAGGAAAGGATTTAATATTTAGTGATTAACAATAAAATGTAACGGAAAAAATGAACCACACATGGTGGGTTTGCTGGTGCCACTTGTGGGTAATCTGCTTATGCTAGTTTAAACAAAGTACTGAATTTCAAACATTTTTAAACAGTTAACTTGTTTTTAAATAAACTTGTTTTGAACTTAATTGCATCTATATTTCAATAAAAAAGGTATTTGGATTATTTCATTCTGAATTAATCCTATGCAGCCACTACTGTAATCTAATTTATCTTAATCTTTATCACTAAATGCAAAAATCCCAGGTTTGAACAGAATGAATAGATGTGCAAAGTATTTACGGGCACAAATTTTAAATGATCTTCTTCTCTCACAACTTTATGGAGCTTTATGGTTCTATCTAATGTTTAGATGTATACTTCCAGACAGCAGTGCTGGGCTGGCCTCGTTGTTCTGACACAGTCAGGATATAGTGAAAGAAGAAACAGTCATAGTAAAGTATTCAGACGAAAAGCAGCAGTAGAAAATCACTTAAGGAGACGCCTGGCTGCCACTAAATACACCAAGACTGATGGAACCGATATTTTACAGACACACAGTTATTGTCACACCTACTTATTAATGGGCAAGAAACAGATTTTTCGTCTTTAAAATTGTCCACAATGAATAAATTGTCTGTTCATAACAAATAACGTCTCTAATCCTGGTTGCTGTGTTGGCCCACTCCTAAGTGATTCAAGTGGAGGGCATTGTGTGATCATAATAATGACATGACTAAACATTGAGTTACCCCTAACATGTAGTCCCGTACCCCATTGCCTTGTGCTTCACAGCGGTCGGAGCTTCTCAGAGAGCGCAGACCGCCCCTCCTGTCAGCGGCAGCAGCACTGCAGCCTCCTCTGGGAACGCGGGCGTTGGGCAGCATGTGTTGGGGGCGGCCTCTGTGGCCCTGGGCCAGACCTTAGCACAGGTCCCAAGGCCAGCGCTAGCCCCCAGTCATGCCATCCAGCCCAGCCTACTGTCCCAGAGGCTGGTTCTTACATCTCAGGCCCAGGCACGGTTGCCTAGTAAGTGGCCTGCCCTCCCCTTTCCTCCCCTCGGGCACAACCCTATGGGCTGTTCTACACTGAGGCAGTTACTTGAGGCACTGCTGATATGTGTTCAAGCTTCAATACTCCAGAGAATTTCGTGTGTATGCATTTCATCCAACTTGCAATGGTAGCAGCACAGCAATTTTGGTCATGGCAGAGATGCCATGTAGCAATAGTTTTTAAAAAAAGGTTCCCATGAGATTTGATCTGTAGCCATATCAGCAGCATCTCCACAGCCTCACGTCTCCAACTCCTTTCTTAAAACCTGCATGAACACTATGAACGACCCACTTATTTAAACCACCACCACTACACCATTGATCTTAATTATTATGTGTTTTCCGAATATGTTTTTATTCCAGTTACTAATTTTCTTTTGTCTTTTGCATCAGCCCAGCTGCAGGAGAGAATCCCAAAGCTTTGTTTGTTGTATTTGTTTCTTTGCTGATGTTATGATTTCACTCTCCTGATGAGCATCACTGCAAAGCACCTGGAAGCGGCCCCCCCACACTGCCCCCTCTTTCTGCCTCAGATGAGCACAGAGAAACCTTTTCCAGCAACAACAGACCACTTTAAATTGAATAAATGGTGTTTGAGTTAAGGTTTCTGCACCCTTTGAATAGGATTGTTAACAGTTTTTATTATCATTTAAGCCCATAAGGTACATGCTTTCAGTATTTGTTTAACTTTACCAGGTGTTGCCATCACTATTATTTGTGTACACAGTGTCACATACATTTCCTCTGATAGCTGCTGGGCTCCACATGTTTTTGTTTGAAATTGATCTTCAAAAACAAATCATTCTTAAAAGGACTATTACACACCAAATACATTAGTAAGCACCTTTTATTATATGACATTTACTTGTCTCGAAATCTGGTGGCTGTGTACTTTTTAAACACATAATCATCCTTTAGACCTGAGACTGAAGCCTAATGGAAACCCTTACTGTGGTCTGAGAAACCAATTCCATTCCACAATGCCATTTCCAGACTAACTGTGGTTAATTCCCTAATTTAGGTCCAGAATGAGTGCACTGTTTAGCCCGATATGCCTTTAAAATGGTTACACCCTTGTTAGAAAATTATTATTCAAGGACTTTTTATCTACAGGATATCATTGTTGGACAATCCTCAAGTATGTATTTTTCAGGCTCTCTGTCTCACCTGAGGACGTCCCTTACAGCCATTTTCTTTCCCCTTCAGGGTTTTGTAAAGTAGGAGCTGCTGTGGTTCTGTTGTGGAGGCCGGCTGTGCTCCTTCCTCTGATTAATCCACCCTGGTTCTGCATGTCTCTTTTTCACCCTTTAACTAACTGATGCACAGCACATTGTTGGGTAACCATTTGAGCTGCCTGTCTAACGCTCTCTTTGATAACTTCTGTTATTGCTTTCCATTGAAGGTGGAGATGTGGTGAAGATTGCCCAGTTGGCCAACATTGCAGGCAATCAGAACCGCATCTCTCAGCCAGAGACCCCGGTCACGCTGCAGTTTCAGGGGAACAAGTTCACGCTGTCCCCCAGCCAGCTCCGCCAGCTCACCACCGGACAGCCGCTGCAGCTCCAAGGTACACTCGGTAATGTACATCCCATCATCACACTTTTATCTCAACATTATTCTCTCCTTTGTGCCATTTTGAATTTTGGACTTTTATATTGAGTTATGGACTCTTATCCTACTTCCTCATGGATAGCATGTCAGCTCTGTCACCTCTAGTATACTTACCAAGAATTGTCCGCCCTCTTTAAATTGACATCGTCAGGTATCCATTTAGGTAGATGACAGCGGAAGCATTGCTGTTATTCCCCCGGATTCCACTTTTAATTTATTAACAATAAAACGTGTTTTTTAATAATACATAAAAAGTCATGTGGACAAGAGTAAGACTAAATGTGATTTCAGTTTGACTCGGTCAGTTGTTTTATCGATGTACTGATGTTTCTGCCTTATTGCACAAACATCAAATCTGATAGCATAACAGTTGTTTATATTTTTCCTTCTTTTTTTTATACCTTGAGTTATTGTCAAGTTTTGAGAAGGCACCTTTTACATTTTTTGTTTCATTGTTTTAGGAAACATCCTGCAGATTGTGTCCGCTCCAGGCCAGCAGATCATCAGGCCCCAGGGATCCATGGTCATGCAAACAATGCCACAAGCTGTCCCCACCTCCAACGCCTCAGTTACACCTGGCACTCCCCATCCTGCCCTGTCAACAGCCCAGCAAGGTGACTCCATCACAGTGAACATTATTCTCCCACACACTCTTCAGTATCAGTTATTTCGTAACATCATCTAAAACCATTAAACGTCTGAAAGCTAAAAGTGAATACATTTTAATGGTACCAAAAATGCTACTTTATCCCCACCATTACACTTTACACTTTTCTCCTGTACAATAGTTTCAACAACCCTTTAAAACATTGTTCTTTTAGTGACGATGTATATTTATTTTTATGCATTAGGTGTAACTTCAAACGCCACGTCGTCCCCCTCCAAGCTCACAGCTGCAGCTCATGCTGGTTCTCAGGTCAGTAACAACTCTTCAAGGACATGTTTCTAATGCTGGTTTCCACTTTCTTTCGAAAATCTGAAGTAAAAGCATTTTTCAGCATGCAGACTGAATTTATGAATGAAGTGATATGTGATATGGCTGTGTGTATTTTCTCTCACTGCGATGTTCAGGAGTCTTCAGAAGAAAAGAGTCAGCAGCTGAAGGAACGCCTGAGCCGTCTGTTTGAAGCGAACGAGCGGCGCTGCAGCCGCAGAGTGGTGTACGGGTCAGACCTGCTGCAGGCGTGCGCTTTGAGCACAGAGCCGGCTCACTCTGCCCTGACTGCTGGAGGCTGGAGGTGGGTGGGCAGAGAGAGCTGCCTCAGGGCTCAGAGAACCTGCGTAGCCACCACCGCGGCACTGCAGTCCTCTCTGCTCACTGCGGAGGATCGCCTGGAGGCGGCCAACAGCCTGATCAAGAGGTACCCAAGCTCTCTGTTTCTGGAACATTTTGGGCAATACCCAGCTTTTCTAGAACTCATTTAGCTGAATATAACACACCCTTTTAAAATAAAAAAAGTATGAACCATACCGCTATCTTGTTTAATTTACTAAGAACTCATGTAGGAGGTTTTTTGTAACAATGCAATATCATGTGTTCTTTTCTAATGATCTGACTGTTATGTTTTTAGGCTGGTATGTGTGGTGCCTCCAGCTGTAGCCCCGCCCCCTCACCTGTATGCAGCCAATCCCCCGGTTCCCTACAACCTGGAGCAGAAGTCGCTTCGCCGTCGGCTACAGGAGGCCGCCGCCCCCCACAGCACGGACATCCATCACCTGGCTTCCAGGCATCTCCTCTGCGGGGATGACCTGCCGCTAATGCAGATGGACTCTGGTAAGCCCCAGTCCTTTATTGATATTAGTTCAACATGCTGCAAGCTGGGAGTGCAGAAAGAATAACTTAATTACGCTACAAAAACAACTAATATTCTTTAAAAAAAACACGACTTCAGCCAACGTTTGCTTTTGTGAATTAGCTCTTCAGAACAGTTACATTGAACAAAATAATGTGAAAAACAATTAAAAAGTAATTAGGCGTTGATTGTATACTGCATCAATGTAAAAAATGCTCAAATCTGCCGGGAGATCTACTTTTCTCTCTCAAGTTAATTATAACTTTTTCATACTACATGTTTAAAATGCAATCTGAAGCATCTGACCATGCCAAGACTAATAAATGTTGATATTTGTCTTTTCCAAAGGTAAACTGGAAGCTCTTGCCATTCTGCTGCAGAAGCTTCGGTCAGACAGCCGCCGGGTCCTCATCTTTACTCAGATGGTGAAGATGCTGGACATCCTGGAGGCCTTCCTCGATTACCGGCATCTCACTTATGTGCGAGTCGATGAAAGCTTTAGTCCTGACGAACGACAGGTAAAACAGCCCCACCTCTGACAAGTCACCATGTTAACAATAACGAGGTTCTTAGCGAAAATCAAGTCAGTTATGTACATCAAAAAATGTACCCAAGAACTAGTTACATGCAGCCTTATAAATAAATACAATAACATTTAAAGAGCTGTGGGTGTAAGAATTTGCATAATGTATAGGGAAAAGTGTTTACACTGGAGAATGTTTATCATCGGTGGAATACAAACCATTAAGATAACTAAAGAAAATGACTTTAAGTTCTGAGGTGTCTGCCGGGTTTCTTCACATGCTTGGTGTTGTGGTCCTGCAGGAGAACATTAGGAAGTTCAACAGGAACAGGAACGTGTTCTGCAGCATCCTCACAAACCGCTGCTGCTCTGCAGTCGGGACTCTGTTTGATGCAGACACCATCATCTTCTACGACACAGACCTCAATCCCAGCATGGATGCCCGCACCCAAGAGTGGTGTGATAAAATAGGACGTTCCAAGGATATACACATTTACAGGTGACATTATCAGTACTGCAAAGTTTTACTTAACCCATCACTCATAAAACTGTAGATGTGAAATCCCTAAACAGATATTTAAAGACTTTTGGTTTCTTTTTGTTTGCTGCCCAGGTTGGAGAGTGGGAACTCCATAGAAGAGAAGCTGCTGAAGAATGGCACCAAGGACCTGATCAGAGAGGTGGCTGCGCAGGGCACTGACTACACCTTGGCGTTCCTCACACAGGTAAGATTAATTCAATGTGGTCTTGCCCTGAAGTTTCAGAAAGTCTACACAGCTCTATTGTTTCTAAGATACTTCACTAGACCTGTATAACTGACCTGACATCATTTCAGCGGACAATCCAGGATCTGTTCGAGGTGGAGGCCGGCTCGGGGGAAAAGGTGGAAGAGTTTGTGGTTCTTCACCAGGAGCCGTCGGCCTCCGAGGCCATCTCTCCCAGAGTGGCTAGACCATACATCCAGGCTCTGCACAGCATAAACCTGGATGCCCTGTCAGAGGAGGAAAACGAGCAGCACGAGGAAGAGTTAGCAGGCAAGGAGTCAACAAAGGACAACCAGGAGGAGGAGAGCAAAGCTGACGAAGAGCCCGCTCAGCAAGAGGAGCTGAACGCAGTCATAGAACAGGTACCTGTACATTTTCACATATAGTGGAAAAGTAAAAATACAAGAAATGAGTCGGAACAAAATGAAATTCTGTTTAGATTGTCTTGCTGAGTTTTAATTAACATTTTCTTCCCTTAAACAGCTCACACCAATCGAAAGATATGCCCTGCATTACCTGGAGTACCTCCACGTCAGTGACGACGAAACTGCTCTCAAGGTATTTTAAACTCTAATGTCTGTTATATAGATTTGAGGTAAACATTTACTATAATTTAATCCTGCTCTACTGCGTTGGTATTAAAATGTTATTATGTGTCCTTATTTGTGTCTATTTCCCTCAGGAGAGGTTGGAGTGCTCTAAGAGAGGCTGGGAGCTGCAGCAGCTCCAGAAGCTGAAGGAGGAGGAGGAGGAGCGGCAGTTTATGGAGGGAGACGAAGATCTCTTCACCTACACCAGAGAGGATGCCTACAACATGGTGGGTGGCCATTGTGATCTTGACTAATCAATCATGGCTGTGTGGATTGTTGTTGATAATAACCTTTTCTCTGCGCTTCAACAGGAGTATGTGTTTGATGCAGAGGATGGCCATACAGAAATCATGCCGGTAAGACACACGCCCTTGTGTTATCTAAATGTGGATCCCTATTCTCTTCCTGATTCTGTTTATTTTTATGGACACGTTCTGCCTTGTGTGCTGACTTGTGATTTCCCAACACAGCTGTGGACTCCACCCACACCTCCGCAGGATGACAATGACATTTACATCGACTCTGTGATGATGCTGATGTATGACACCACACCCATGCCGGAGTCCAAGCTGCCTCCCGTCTACGTTCGCAAGGAGCACAAGAGACTCAAGATGGACCCCTCAGGTGAGATGAGATTTATATTCAAGGGGAAATCGTTCTAAATGACGTGGACACATCTGAAGTGTCACTGCAGGTCTGTTTGGTTTCTCTGTCCTGACTCGATGGGTTTGTCCAGCAGCAGCCAGAAAGAAGAAGAAGGGCCACGGGGAGACGGTCATTCCTCCTCGCTCGCTTTTCGAGAAGGCCAGCATGCTGAAGGTTCGCCGCGAGGGCAAAGACCAGAAGAAGAACTTCTCTCTCAAGCAGCAGGTACCCTTCGCCAAGCCTCTGCCGTCGCTGGTTAAACCTGCCATGGAGGCGGGCCAGGACAACCCGGAGTGGCTCATCAGTGAGGACTGGGCTCTGCTTCAGGTACTGGCGCCACACAAGTGAATACATCTTGAATTGCACTTCACTAAGTCAAAGAGGATGTACATTCAATTTCCTGTGTGTCCGACAGGCTGTGAAGCAACTTCTGGAGTTGCCTCTGAACCTGACAATCGTGTCTCCTGCCCACACTCCTAACTGGGATCTGGTGAGCGACGTGGTGAACTCCTGCAGCCGCATCTACCGCTCGCCCAAACAGTGTCGCAACCGCTACGAGAATGTCATCATTCCCAGAGAGGAGGGCAAGGTAATGGAGAGTGAGATAGAGAAGGCAGTCACCCTATGATGCTGTAAAACTGGATTCCTCCCTGTGTTCTCGTCTAAGTCATGTCTCTAACTATTTTTCAGTTGGTGTATGAGGCAAACCCCAAGAAGAAAACCAAGAGCATATACAAGGTACGCTATGCTGGCATTTTGTGTTTGATCAACTCTTCTTTCCAGGATTCCTCGACTGACTCTTGTTCTGTGTTGTGTTTGCTCAGTCTAAGAACAGCCGCCCTCTTAGGACCTGTCAGATCTACACACAGGATGACAATGCCACTCACATTCAGCTCTACAACAGCCGCTTTGAACTCATGAAGATCATTGCCAGCAAGAGGAGCCCACCAATCAAACCGCTGTAAGGACTGATGAAGAGAAAGTCTCAAAGGAGCTAACACCAAAACGGCTGACGTGTAATCAGGCTGTTATTGTCCAGATTGGGTTGGTCCTTTACGTCTGTATTCATTTGCTTTATTCTGCTTACAGGCTCGGCATGAATCCTTTCCAGAAGAACCCCAAACATGCCTCTGTTTTGGCAGAAAGGTTTGTTTAATGTCACTGTATTTGTTCCATCAACATCTAAAATAGGAATCCATAAATAAAGACGAAAGTATAACATTGTTTTTTTCTCTCCAGTGGGATAAGCTATGACAAGCCCCTGCCTCCCATTCAGGTGGCTTCTCAACGTGCGGAAAGGATCGCCAAGGAGAAAAAGGTGATTATTGGTACTGAATATGTCGACACATGGCGTGAATCAGGAACTCCTGCTTTGTGTTTCATCAGTCAGATTCAAATACTGCTGGATTTCTACTGACAGACGTGTTGTGTGTTTGCAGGCCCTTGCAGAGCAGCAGAAGGCTCAGCAGTTGGCCCAGCAGCAGCAGGCGGGGACCCCCCAGGCCCAGGCGGCCCCCGGCCAGGCGCAGACCCCTGCCGCCGGCCAGGCTCAGGTCCCTCAGGCGGCCATAGTGCCCGGAGCTGCTGCGTTGCCTAATGCAGCGGTTCTGGTGAGAATGAAAACATCCTCTAAGCAATATTTTCTCTGTGTAGTTGGACCCAAAACACAATGTTCTTAAACATTTGGTTCATGTTTTTCAGGCTGGAGCCATAAAAAATGCCACTGTGGGCACCACCATCCAGGCTGGTACGCTGACACACACGGTTGACTTTACAGAGCTGCTGCTGTTCCAATAGTTAATTCATTGCTCTTTGTTTCTTCCAGCCACAGTGGGGGGGAATGTGATTGTGAACACAGTAGCTGGAGTTCCCCCAAGTCCTTTCCAGGCAAACAAACGGCTGGCATCTCCCGTCATAACAGGCACCCTGTCTGTGAGTCATGTTCTTACATCACCGCTGCTCTTGCTTACCTCGGCCCCCCGCTGATTCACAGTTCTTCATGACGCAGAAAGCCTCTTGGACGGCATCCTGTCGCATGTTCCCTGCAGATTGCGTGTTCATTAACTCGTGTTTTCCATTGTGTTTGTGCAGCCTGCGGGTGTAGCTGGAGCCCAGGTCGTCCACACGCAACAGAGGACCGTCGCCGCTGCTGCAGCCCCTGCAGAGGTGGTTGCCATAGCTACGGGTCAGGGTGTTCGAGCCGTTACCCCAGTTACAGCGTCGGCAGTAGTTACGACCACTCTGAGCCCGGTACAGTCTCAGACGCGCCCTCTGGTCACTCAGGTCACACAAGGTACCCAGAACAAAGGCTTTCCTCTGATACCAGAACCTGCTCCTCTCTTAAATCTGACAGACCCGACTGCTCTCTCTCTCCTTCATCCAGCCGCAGGGATGCAGTTGCAACAAGGGAAGCCTCTCTCTCCAGCCCACCTGCAGCTCCTCCGACAGCAGCAGCAGCAGTTGCAGCAGCACCAGCAGCAGCAGGCTGCTTCCCCACAGATCAAAGCTGTAGGCAAACCCCAGGTACCAGCACCTTTACACAAGAGCTACACAGAATGGGGGAGGGGGTCACTTAGAAAATATGACTCTTTTTAACAGCTCCCATATGAGCTGCAGTAATAGAAATGTTCTTTATTACTCATGATCTCCGTAATGTTAGTAATTAAGATTGACTATGTGTGTTTGTGTGTTGTTGAAGATGCACAAGCATAAGTTGCAGCTGCAGCAGCAGCAGCAGGTAGCTGCAGCAGTGGCAGCAGCCCAAGGCCAACAGGCTGCAGGGGCCCAGCAGGCCCCCCAGGTGCAGACTACACAGGCCAATCCCCAGCTCACAGCACCCAGACCCGGAGCCGTGCTGACTGGCGCCACGGTGGCCAACCTGCAGGTCACCAGACTGGTAAGATGGCGCAGAGATGGTTGTGGGAGGAATTAAAATATCTTTCATCAAGTTCCCCACCATATCAATCAAAGCTTTCTGTAGGTAGGTTGTAAATGATATCATCTATGTTAAATAGTTGTTTATGGTACCAATCTATCTTTTTTTATATTTGGTTGGCAGAGGTGCAGCAAAACAAGTTGATGTGTAACAAGATCAAACAGTATGAGAACATTGAGGGTCATTTTCCCACCAAACTCAACGTCTTCGTTCTGTTTTCATTCCTTGATGTCAGTTCTTCCTTAATATTTAATTTAATACTTTTTGTGTTTCCTTTTATAGACTCGAGTGCCCACTCAGGGCCAGATCCAGGCCCAGGCTGGACAGACAGCTCAGGTGACCCTCACCAAGCCCCCGGTGGTCTCTGTGCCGGCGGTGGTCTCTTCAGCTGGCGTCACTACACTGCCCGTCACTGTAGCGGGCATCAGCGTGGCTATTGGCCAGGCCCAGAAAACAGGTGTGCCTAACGTCTGATTGGATAGGGGGCAGTCTTTCTATGACTTTGATTTGAATATTGCTCTTACAGTTCAAGGGCCAAAATGACTTTTTTAAATAATGTTTTGCTTTTATTTTCATATATGATACAACAATGATTAGAATCCGGGAAAAGAGTATTTGTTGTTGCTTGGGTTTTGCATTATTTGAGTAGGATGTCCTTACTGACAAATGTGCTATTGTTATCAATATCACAAATGTCCGTTTTTTTCCTAAATTTCAAATCTAAAATATATATCGTTCTCTCTGTCAGGTGGGCCCGTGCTGTCTCCGTCCTTCCCCCAGATGCAGGTGCAGCAGCTGCTCCAGATAAAGAAGCAGCAGCAGCAGGCGGCCGCCGCGGCTCAGCAGAAAGCTGGGCAGACGCAGCAGGGACAGACCTCTGTACAGCAGAAGGTAACCAGACTATTTGAACTGATTATTAAAATCATGTGTTCACTCTCCGTGTACAACAGAAACAACTAATGCACTGTAGCAGAGATAAGAACAGAAGTTTAGTAGAAATATTATTCCATGGAAAAGCTATCACACAATGGGTAGGGCTGTGTAGAAGCCCAGTGTCTTAATCCCCAGCCCCTGCAGTCTTAAACATCTCAAAATGTCCTTAGAAATGATACTAAAGCCTAAATGTAAAAAAGTAACGATGAAATCGGTGTGTGAATGTGACTTTCTGTGATTGCTGACTTGTAAAGCATGGTCGCAAAGGCTATAAGAGGACCAGGTAAATCCATTCAAAGGAACATTGAGGTGAATGGAGTAACTGGAGTTTTGATGTCCTTTTAGATGGGCGGCCAGCAGGTCACAGTGCAGTCAGCTCAGCCGGCCCAGCAGTCGCAGCAGAAGGTGACGTATGCTACCACCACCCAGCTGCAATCAGGGATCAAGACCCAGTTCTTCACTACATCCATCGCCCAGGCTCAGAAACCCAGCGGAGCCCAGCAGATCCAGGTACCTGACCCGTGGACGTCACTACTGAGCAATTAATATGTGCTGGTGAACAGAGGGCGTGTGTGTTGATTTATGGGATGTTCTTGTTTACTTCTCTTATCAGGTGGCTAAGCTCCCACAAATAGTGCAGCAGCAACCCAACGTGGCCAATATCCAACAGATCGTGTCGTCTCCACAGCAGGTAAGGGCTTTAGGCTGAGCCGTTCAACCTCTGTGAGGCTTACTTAAATATAAAAACATGGCCGACAGACTCTCATTGGCGTCTTCAACTTGAGCGCTTGGTGCGTCGGGGCCTTGATAAAGGATTCTCTTTGATGTTCTGTTGGTGTCTCCCCTCCTCAGATCCAGGCACAGACGGTGACTCTGACCCAGGCGGCGGCATCCGCTCCTGCTCAGGTGCAGATGATTCCTGCGGCAGCACAGGCGGTCCAGCAGAAGCTCCTCCAGCAGCAGCAGCAGGTGGTGACCGCAGCCACCTCCCCCCAGATCCAGACGCCGCCCCCCCACAGCCCCGCCCAGCAACCTGCTGCCACCGACGCCCCGGTGCAGCCCGCTCCGCCCCAACAGCCCACCAAGGGTCAAGCTCGCCAGGGGGGCATCCGGGCCAAGACTCCCGCCAAGCCCAGCAGCTAGGAGACGCTGAAGGGTTTCCTGCAGTACAGATGGGAGGCGTTCTTATGATCCCATAGCAGCCAGAGACAGACTGCACGTTGTTAGTCACACCCGACCTTTACCTCACTTCAGCCATAAACTGCTCAACATTTCAGCGTTCAAACCTTCAGGCGGATCAAACACCGCTTCTGCGTCACTCCGGTGGGATCCATAAAGTCAACTTTGTTACTGCTATTCTTTTATTTGTGTCGTGAAATGAGGAAACGTCTCAACACATTTTCCCCCACAACAACTGCCCGACACAGGAAATGACAGACACAGCAGTCCTGCCTTCGAATGATGATTATATTATTACCCAAGAGATATGAGGCTGAGGCTTGTGGGTAATTCCTCATTGATGATGAGCTCTCCATTAGAATAAGTGTATTCATAAATAGTCCTCCCTTTTATGTCTGATTCCCTTGTTGTCTATAGAAACTGAATGGAGAATAATGCACGTTCCTTTAGTCCTTTGTTTTTTATTGCCGCAAATACACTGTAAACATGAACTTTAGTATTTTGTGTTTTCTCATAAATTGTCTTTTTTTATTGATGTCAAGGAAAAAAAAAATGTAAATATCAATGAAAAACATTTGTACTTGTAAAGTAGTCGTGTTTTCATTGGGTTTTTTCAGCCTAATTGTAATAAAGTGTTTTGTTTTTATATACAAATTCATCTTTTTTCCTTTGATTTTTTTTCATTAAATCCGTTGTAAGTACTTGGAAATCTTGTGGATTCTTATAACACACTCCCTGGTTTGTTATGGTCCCTCAAATCTTTGTTCCAAAAAATCTGGAGCATGTTATCTTGTTTGATAATTGGTGCTCTATTAATAGATTTTCATTATTTTTGTATGACTAATAAAAATTAAAAAAAAGACCTGGAGGCAGACTCGGCAGGATTCAGCTGAAAACAACTAAATGTGAGTGAAGCGCTGCTGAGCACTTCTGCTTTTGCATGCAGTGGATGTTGCATCTTAAGCATCTTGTCTTCACACCGTCTGAGGGGAGCGTTGAAAGCCGCTCGCAGCACCGTATGCTCGCTGCTGACTCGGCTTTAATGTCCGCTGAGTGAGTGTTAGTGCAAAGGAGCTGAGAATTACCTCCCCATCCACCCCTCAACACTTTTTTTTGTTCCCATTTATTTATTTATTTATACTTTATTGAGCCATTTTTGTCACATTGAGATCAACTATCTCTTTAAGTAAAGAGACCTGTCCTACCTGTCAACATTTAACATACAAACTCACTGATATGATATGCATTATAAATGATCAGATAAAAACATTTGCACACAGCCAGCCTGCACGCAATGGATTTCACCATAGTTTCACACCAGTAAAGGGTTACACTGTGTAGACGTTAGTTTCAGGTTGGATATTTGCCATGCATTCAAACCAGTCTTTCAACAGACTGCCTACATCTGAGCCCTCTTTACCACAGCATTTATTATTTGAATTACCCAAAACCAAAGGTAATTTAAAATGATCCGAGCTAACTTGCTTTTATTTGCGAAAACAAAAAGGGCATCAAAAGTATTAGAAATGTGTTAGGCAAACTTGCTTTAAATCAGGAAATTGGAAAACATTTAAACATCAAAATGTGCTCTCTTGCTATAAAACGGGTTTCGCATTGTATTCCACTAGGGAGCGCTGTTGCATCGGTATCGCCCTGCGGTCTCTCTGAGGAAGAAGACGCATCGCTACACTGGGGTTTCCAGCTCATTGAAATTTCCCATCTGCTCCTGAGTGCAGACTCTTCTCTTCTGGCACTCTGTGGCCGGTCCACATTCAGCCCTAAACGCCTGAGACAAGGGAGGTGAGGCGGAAGAGAGGCCGAGAGACGAACAGATGGGCAAAGATGGTTCCTCTGGCCTGGACACCACTCCATCCCCGGGCCCAACCTCTCTTATTTGTGTTCAGAAAATAGTGTTCATTGTAAACAGGAGTGTTTTTTTTGGGTTTCTTTTACTGCATGATGTGAAGGTCAGAACCAGGAGAGGTTATAACGGCCCTGAACCTGTAACTGACTACATACTCAAGTACTGTACTTAAGTAGAATTTAACATTTTCTACCACTTTAAACTTCTACTCCACTGTATCACACTGGGAAATATTGTACATTTTGCTCCACTACATTTTCTCTTGAAGAACTTTAGTTTCTATTTACTTTTTACATACATACATACAGAGGTGGGAGAAGTACTCAGTGTGGAGGAATACTCTTGTATAAGTACAAGACCTGCATTCAAAAGGTTACTCAAGTGAAATTACAAGAGTATTGGCATCAAAATATCTAAACGTATCAAAAATAATTAGTACATTTCAGAATAGTATATGTTTTGATTATAATTATTGATGCATTCATCAAAGCTGGTAAAGGTGCTGCTAGCTTTAATGACTTTGTATACTGCAGGGTAGCTTGTGAATTTACTCCAGGTGTAACTAGTCGGATTTAAGTGTTGATTATATTTCACATTATTAATCCAAATCTGAAAAGTAACTAAAGGTATTATTATAAAAATGTAATGGAGTAAAAGTACACGATTAACCTCTGAATTATAGTGCAGTAGAAGTACAAGGTAACATAAAATGGAAATACTCAAGTGAAGTACAAGTACCTAACATGATGTGTTTATATGATATATATGTACTTCTAATCTACTCGGTAGTGCACAAAGTATCCTGTATTTTCTCTACATTGACTTATAACTCCTGTATGTATTTGTTTGTGATAAAAGCAGAATAATATGATATTAGACTTTACAAAGAGACTGCACAATGAGTACTTTTACTTAAATCCTTTAGATACATTTTGCAGAAAACTGCTGTATTAATATTAGCATGTTAAAGAAACGTTTCAAATTTCTTCACCATGCTCAGTACTTTCATTGTAATGGAATACTTTTAGACTGCGGTATTACTACTTTTACTGGATCTACTTTTTCCACCTCTGTCTGTACATTAAAGCTGGTGGGAGGAGCAGCTGGCAGACTTCAGATCACAGGAGCTGCTATGATGCGTTTGAAGAGAGCAGATGAATCACACCACTTCCACTCTACATCCCTCTCCACACCTCTCTGTGAATGTGTGCATTTGATGGAAAGAGCTGCCGTGAAAAACACAAATATGAACACTTGTGTGATCATACTCCACTTTCAATTCCACCTACCTTTTACCTTTTTATTCAAATGTCAGTTTAGAGCTGATAGGGATGAGTGTGGGAGTGCACCTCTCGCACACAAGTGTAAACATGCAAACGCTCCTACTCTGATTTCAAAGCGGGGGAACAACAAGAGCCCTGTGATCCAGGAACTGAGAGAGAAAGAGAGAGAGGTGTTTACAGCTGGAAGTTCAGAGTGTAGGAAACCCCCCATGGCTGCACTTTGGTGTATTTTGATATCTTTATTCCCATTAAAAGAGTGATGCATTATGGGGGTTGCAGGGTAAGCAGAGGGAGGTAAGTACTGTCAGAGCTGATCTCATCCCTCTGCTCTGACATCAGCCTCCCCTCCATGAGTGTTTACCTCTCTAAAGCCTCTGAACAGTGTCAAATGTGCGAGTCAGGGATAAGGGCTGCTGTTTCACTGTTGTGTGTTTTCCTCCATTTGCACAGAGCCATGAATAAGAGCTATGCTATTCTATTTAGTATTTTTGATTAAAAAAACATATTTTTTCATTGAAAACTCTTTGAAATGTTCAATAGCTTATATATCATGTGATCTGAAGACTTCAAATGGTATAGAATTAAATACTTTACCCTTTTTTTCCCTGTTACTATGTTCATGAAAACATCTACACGGCGAGGGCTTTGTTGTTGCCTAAGAGACGAACAGGACTGAGCGCAGGCAAACTCAGCACGCCGTGGGGGGAAAAAGCATCCAGGTACAAAGAAACTCAGGGAGGTGTTTCTTGTCAGGGCCCAGCTGCAGATGAAAAAGGCCAAATCCTGCGTCTATCCTTCCCCTCCACACTCTCTAATGTCCCGGCCAGTCCCTGATCACTCAGCCCCGGGGGCTCCCTGCTAATGATGCTCCTCCAATGATGCTGATGATCACCGCTATTGGAAAAAGAAACAGGCCATCTATACTGAAAGGTTGTCATGGCAACCCGCTGCTGCGACCCCCTTTAGTGCAAATCACAGTGCTGGTGGAACAATGGTTTATGTAGCACACACACTGGCAACACACCGCGCCTCTGTCATGCCTCAGTTCAGTTCCTCTCTACATGAATAAATCACACTACATAAACAGTTATTAAGCAAGAGGAGCAATAAAGGGATTTCTGTCAGTGTAACGATTCATCCATCTAGGTCGATATACCAATTTAATCATCAACAATCGTAAATAATCCATGCCAAGTAAAGATATCAATAGGGTACATATTACCTTTATCATACGCTTTATTTTGAAATTCCCAACCATGTCGGTGTCATCTTGTCTGTCAGCACACCTCCTTCACAACCATTTGGTAAAATGAGGTTTTAGTTGCATTTTGTGATGTAAATGTAACTGATGGTGTTTAATGGGAATGTAATAACACCTCAAAGCAAGGGAAGGCCCCAGATTAAATCTTTACATTATATGTCTTTGAGCTGACTTTTTCATCCAAAAGGACTCACTTATTTTCGTTTAGTGTTTTCTTTTTTGTCTTTGTTCTGTAATAACACCTTGTGCGGAATGCTTTGGCAAGGCTATGTTTAATAATTTGGTCATGCCAATAAAGCCCCTTTGTATGGCAATTACTTACAATAAGTTAACTCAGCCATGAAGGTACAAACTCAGATAAGCAAGAATGATGCAGGTACATAGGCTTTTAATAAACCAAATCATTTGAAGTGCTACGTAAAGAAGTTAAACGTTTTTTGTGTTGTTTGGCTTTATTTTATCTGCCAAGGTGCAGTGGAAACAGGTGGGTTTTCAGACTGGGTCTGACCTGGGGTGTAATGATTAGTGCCAGACTTTGTTATATAGGTAAATAAAGAACAAGTGTAGAATAATCGATATAATGTCTCATTGGAAGGAACATTGGTATTGACACTCCTAGTAAACTAGGTGTTTAACAGAGGAATGATAGGTGCAGTACAATCTTCCATGTTAAAAATAGCTGCAGAAGCTTTTAAATAATGTTGAGATCCTGCCTTTCAGATCCATACTAAAAAGGATAAAAGATAATATGATTTCTATGATGTCCTCCCCTCTGTAATGGAAAGACTTTGCTCTGTTTAGTCATCTCCCAGTGCTCCTTAAGCATCCTACAAGCCTAGAGACCTCTGAGGCGAGTACAGGACACGTATTACTCTAAATGATGAGTCACGGGTCTGCTGGCGGATTTCACTGAATTGCAGGGGGATGATGGTGGTGAGGGAGGGGGGCTTATGTGCCAGTGGTAATTGCTCTGCATGCAAGATGGGGTGAGAGAGCACCAGAGCTGACACGCTCCACTTCCCTCGACATAGTGATAGGAAGTGTCATTCGGCACTTTGAAAATGTACCACCGAGATCTACAGTAAAAGTCTGCCACTCTCTGCTTCCACCTCCCACTTTTCCTCTCTGGATATCTCTCTCTCTCTCTATCTGTCTCCCTGGGCTTCTCTCTCTTCCCTCTCTCTTCTCCTCTGCATTCTCCTGTCAGCTCACTATAAGCTCGACTGCTCTCATCTTCCACGCAAATGTCTTGTGGTATGACAGTCATATAAGCGAGTGGCTGTGAACCACAAAGGGAATCTCTTTCTTCTCTCTTACATTTGCTGAGCACTGCCTCCATGACCCCCCCCCACCCCCCCTACTCACACACACACACACACACACACACACACACACACACACACACACACACACACACACACACACACACACACACACACACACACACACACACACACACACACACTCCTGACTACCTGGCACCTGCTAGCCTTATGTGTGTGCTTTTTGAAATATTTAGACACTCCCTACTGGGTAGATAGCCAAGTTTCCCAACCTGAATTGCACTCCTGAGTTATAGTTTTTCTTTTCCAGGTGCATGCCAAAATTCAATCATCCACTGTCATGGATTGTATCCGCTATCCTGTGTTGGAGCATAGATCATAATCTCCTCTTCAGCACACATGACATGTTACAGCCCTAAGCTGTCAGTTCTTGTCTTTTGCAATGTATTCTTTAGTTTGAACTATGTCAAGTCATACTCTATATAAACAGTATACACATTATACATATATTATACATGTAGTAAATAACATATATATTAAACTTGTTCTAAACCAATTAAATATTGCATTTTTATAACATTTATGGACTCGTGAGAGTATTTCAAAACATGGATGGTCAAAATAGAGGAACTGAGGCTTTGATTTCAGTCCCAAGGTAACGCATCAGATATACTAGATCCTACATTTCCCATAATGCAACACTATAGCATCTTTTATTTGATCTTCAATTCCTGAAATCTCTTTTGCAGCACAGGATTTTATATTGTGGTAAATGCTAACAGCAACATGCTAACACGCTCAATGAGAATGGTACAATGCTGGTTTATGGCAGGTTAAGGATTTCAGTTTCAACACTCCAACAGCTGAGTGTGATCGGAGTGCAGGTAAGTGTTGATAAAGCACAGTGTTGGACACATTCAACAGTAGGCCTGATGGCAGGGCTTAACTGAAAGAGATGTAATCGTTAGATATATGAAATCTGCCTGAAGCCTTAGAGAACATTCATACTTTTTGCAAATTTCATAGCAACCCATTGAGTATTTGAATGTAAAACCTGGGCTTCAAAGTCAGAAAGAGTTAACCTCTGGGGACAATGAATTTCAAAACCCCTAGCATATTTCATATCGATATTTCATGTCAAAACATAGTGGTGGACAAACTGACCAGGCAACTTATCGACACAGCCTTCCATTTATTTTTGGCAACGCTGCTATCACGGCTTGAAATGATAAATCTCACATAACGCACAAGGAAAATCAATAGGGTTTTTTTTCTGCAGACTTTACAAACATCACAAGGCTTTTTGTACGGTGTGTGTAGTACAACTGAAACTGTCTTAAAGGTGTGAGGCAGAGCTGTTGCTAGTGCAGGGCAGCAAGACTGACGATGAGCTCTTTTCCATCTTTTTGGCTGCAGTGAAGCAAAAACAAAAATGTCTAAAGTTTAAACCCCCTTACTCAATCTGTGAAAGCAGAGAAAAAACCTCCTGGTCTGGGATGGGGGCATGACAGAAACTAAAATGATGGTCAGGGGGATGGGTGCGTGTCGAGGGGAGAAGATGTAAAAAACATGGAAGACCCCCCACTCACACACACTCACACACACACACACACACACACACACCCCTCCATCTTCCCACTAAGCCCCCACCCCCTAAACAAACTCACACACATGCTGAAAGATGAATGTCCAACAAATGGAGGCAAGAGGCGAGTGAGGGCCCCGTATGAGAGGTGTATTGTGCAGCCGGGGCCTATATCCCCCCCTCGGAGGCCAGAAATCAAGGGGGCCCAGTCTGCGGGGCCAGGGGTGTCGGGGTGAAAAAGGGCAGGGACGGCTGAGGAGGAGGCAGTTGCTGTCTCACTAGGATGTTATTTATTGGCCTACTTTGAATCTCCTGCTGCCTCCTGCACTCCCTGTCACTCCCATTGATCTTGTCCTGATCCGCCCCCAAGGATGGCTCTGTAGACCCCCCCCCCCTCTTCTGTTCCTCTTATGTACATTATGTAAAAAGCTTTCTGCTCCTGGCATAATGTACATAGGGAACTTAAAAAGTGTTTTAGAATCCCTTTAGACTATTTCACTACAGGCAATGTGGTGTATATGTTGAGGGTTACTAAAGGTAAGTCATTGTTTACATACCAGGCATTGCCTCTGGCTTTGTCATGAGACTGTTTTTGCTCAGAACACTTGTTGTGTGTTAAATACAAATATGGATGCAGGCTTAAAAGTCATAACCATAAAATATTGGGAAGCAATAAGGGTGTTGTTGCAAAAATAGTGGAGATACAGGGTGACCTACAGGGGTGCAAGACTCAATGCATGAACCCAACTCGCACACCCAAAACTTGATTGTATCACATTCTGCAATTAAGCAATCAATCCCTTTTTCCACCATGTTTTGCAAATCTATGCTGAAATATCACTTTGTATTTGTTTTCTAAACTATAATCTTGGTGGCGAGGGGCATACAAGGGGTATCCAAGAAGCAGGTCACCATATCAGGCAAGAACATGAAAAATGGAGGTGTTAAACATTTTAAATTAGTTATAATGTTAGCACAATTGCACTTGCTAATTTGCTACCAGTCCTTATAATATATGCTCTGGGAAATATAAATGTAATTGCAGAGTTCTGTTCCAATATTTTACTGGAGTTTATATTTATGTATTTATATTCTACAAGTGCTAGATGATAAGTCAGGGAACCATCACAGACTATGGGGATCATCCTCTGACTTTTCTATTCAATGCATCTTATTAAAAAGAGTTTGTTAAACACTGTTTTTCAGCTTTTTCCGGAACTTTCCCAGCCAGTGTGACACCAAAGTTCAAATTGGCGTTAAGGGGAATTAGGTGTTCTGTACCGATTTGCTAACAAGCGCACTTATCCTGTTATGGTCATTGTACTAATATCCTGCACACATGCATAGAAATCAAAGTCAGATTCCCCAGACTGGTTTATCTTTTTAACATGCTTGGTACATGATAGATCTTTTTTTGTGGAATGCTGGGCAACGCCTGGAATGTCCCGACCATGATAGGAAACATGTGTGTTGGATGAGGAGGTTGTTCGGTTTGGAGATAGCGAAATTCCCTGTCAGATCTATGCCGAAGGGAAGTGCAGTCAAACATCTCAGGTATGAATAGTTAGCTACCTTTGCTCTATAATCCCCCTAAACCCCTTTACAGGGTGCACAGTGTAAATGTCACTGGGTGTGTGAGGGGCCTCAATTAAGCAGTACACCTACCTAAACAAACAGTACACAGAGGTACCAAATACACACATTCCACCTACAAATACTCGTGAGATAACAACATTGAGTCTAAGCAATGCAGAGGAACACTGGTCATTACTCTGAGTGTGTCTAACTACATCAACAGATCACTCTGCACCCCATGGACAGCTATTGCTCTGTGGAGGAAGATTAAGAGGCAGCGATTTCTTATTTTTCTCATTTCCTATCCAGGTGTTAAACAGTTCAACTCTAGTTTAACACCTGCTGTTCAAATGTCTTGTTTCCCAGAGGATGAACCCTAATAACATTAGTGATACCCTGACTTTTTCACTAACTCCAACGTGAAGTTGACCTTTTTTAAATGTCTTGACTGTTACAATTGACAATATTAAATTTGGTATGCATAATCATATTCCCTTAAGAATTAATTGTACCAGCTTTAATCCTGTAACTTTTTATCTTACCTTTTAATTCCTTCTTTGCGTGCTGCAGGGATGAGATACCAAGACAAGTAAATTCAGTCCAAACAAAGGACAGGAAGTTCAAAAATACAACCTTGTTTCCTTTTGTTGGACTGCAGCACTCCATGACATTCAAACTGCCTCAGTTGTTATTTGCATACATTGCTTATCATCATGTGTTATACTTGCCTAACAGCAGCATGTTAGCATTGTCAATGTGAGCCTGTTAGCATGCAAATGTTAGCATTTTACTTAAGCACTGCTGTTACTTAGGCTATGCTCGCAGCTAACATAGCTCTTGTTTAATAACTCTGATGCTAATTAGGCATTAATTACAAGCTATGATGACTATTAAATCCTTCCTGCAGCAGCCTCTACACATTTAACTACTGTTGTAAATGTATATGTGTTTTATTGAAATCAATACACTTTCACTTCACTGCAGAGGCCTTTTTGGGCTGGACTAAGCCTATGTGCATTGTATTATAGCTCCATAATGTACTCGATCACCCATGGCTGCTGTGTGGCAGAGGCTGCGTGGCTATGTGCAGGAGCCGCTGCGGTGCCCACAACCTCCAGCCTGTGAGCACGTCGATAACGAGCAGCAGCCTCTCTGACAGAATCGTTTACTGCCTGCAGGGCTTGGAGACGAAAGTGGAGTGTGCATGCCTGCCTCTAACCTACTTATACCTCACACTGCAAAAATGGAAGTGTTGATATGCAACATGAGATGTCCTGGTGGATTCCTGCCTGCAAGTAGACTGACCAGAATAAATGTGTGAGATTAAAGCTAGAGGAAGTGCGGATGGTGTTACTTTGCATGTGTGTGAGAATTTGTGTTTGAAGGCATAATTATGCAAATGACACATTCTCAGACTGTTTGTCTACAGTAGTGGTCAAATGTGGATGCAAATGCATTCTTCTCTAGGTTTCTAGATTCTGCAAAATGTGCAGGTATGAGACAGAAAAACATGCAGGTTTCTGTAAGAGGGAATGCTCTGGTTTGGGTGTGTGCTCCTGCTGTCCGTGGAGGAGCTATAGCATAGTTTCCGTGACTCAGTTTGGCTCCTTAATTCTATTTGCCTCTCAGGGGAACCTCCCCCAAACCTCTCACACACATTTTTAGAGAGCTTTGTTGAGCGAGTGGGGGAGGATGGGGGGTGGGTACTCCCAGCTCCCACTGAGTCTGGACAAGACACATAAATCACATACACAAGGACACACACACACAGACACACAGACACACAGACACACAGACACACACACACACACACACACACACACACACACACACACACACACACACACACACACACACACACACACACACACACACACACACACACACACACAGTCGATGGGGTCCAGTGTCTGGGCCAGGGGCCTCATCTCTGGCCTTAAATGTTGTTAAGGGCTAAAAGTAAAGGAGGAGGAAGAGGAGGAGGAGGAGGAGGAGGAGGAGGAGGAGGGAAGACATAAGAAAAAGGAAGGCAGAAGGGAAAAGAAATAAGGGGGAGGGGTGATTTATAAATCTGCTTACTTTTAGCGATGCAAGCTTTGAAACTCGAGCATATCTTTCTTTTTAGGGAGGAGGCTTTTTATGAGTATTTTGCTTCTTGTCTAAATGTCTTTATGGATTTCCTTTCACAGGGGTTGCAGGTTGGTAATGTTGATTGGACAAAATCATCACTTCATGTATTTGGGAAATTATGTCTGTATTTTATTAGTTTTTGTAATGTTTTTTTGACATTTGTATACTAAATAATACATTGATTTATCCAAATTTTGACAATTAGGCCTAAATAGAGTAGTTGCAAATAACATTTATTAATGCAAAACAAGTAGGTTTTAATGTTGTATATTCTGTCAAAACCTCAAATCAAATTCATATAGATAGTTGCTAATCAGAAATGGGAAGTCTGTTTGTTGAGTCAAGAACCCACTATTTATGTTTCTTTCCCATGGGTTGACATTTTAGGAAGTACTTAAATGAACCCTACACCTTTTTAATGTCACTTCTTGTGAGTTTTCCCTCACACTTTGAATAAACTGGGACCAAAAATATGTACAATGGAATGCAAGGTAGTTACCACTCTCTCATACATTTTATATGTTAAAGGTAATCATGAACCTGTGTGTCCAGGCAGACTCCTTCAGACTCCTTTCATGCTGGTAGAAGCATGCTGGCCTCAGCCACAGACACAGACACCAGCTGTGGACCAGACCTGGGCTCAGAGGAGTGCAGCTCTCCAGCCAAGAAGTTACAGAAGGAGGCCACCAGCCAAAGACCAGCTACTCCAAAACCACTGAGTGGAAAGACTGGAGGCAGAGAGTGGACTCGCTGTGGGGGAGGTGAAGTGAGGAGTATTTCATATTTTACCTCAGCTGCAGTAACGTTTACCTGGATGGCTGCAGATGCTGTGCAGTGACATCAGTAATATGATCGTATAATAAACTTTCATCTGGGAAATGTTTATACCATACCTAAATTACTTTTATTTAAAAGTGATCTCATTTGTTCTGATTTATTTCAAGTTTTTACATTAGGTATTTATTCTGGATTGGCAGCTACTTTTTTTCAAAAGCTGGTGGTATTACATTTAAATCACCATGCACAAGCACAACACAACAGAGCATGACTTGAGATTTTGTCTTTCTATTCAGCGATTATTAACGTTTGTAAATATATATATAGATATGTGTACTATAAACAGATGTGAGTAGACATTCACAGAGCTCAGGAGTTCAGCAGTCTTATAGCCTGTGGTATAAAACTGTCCCTGAGGCTGGTGGTCTTGGTCCGGATGCTGCGGTACCGTCTGCCAGACTGCAGCAGACAGAACAGATTGTTGCTGGGGTGATGGGGGTCCTTTAATATCCTACCGGCGTTCTTCCTACACCGCTGGGTGTAGAGGTCCTCCATGGATGGCAGCTCCGTCCTGGTGATGTGCTGAGCAGTTTTCACCACGCTCTGTAGAGTCTTACGGTTGAGGGCGGTGCAACTGCCATACCAGGCGGTGATGCAGCCAGTCAGGATACTCTCGATGGTGCACCTGTAGAAGTTGCAGAGTATCCATGGAGTCCATGTTGAACTTCCGCAGCCTGCGGAGGAAGAAGAGCCGCTGTCGAGCCGTCTTGGATATGAACCTGATGTGATATGTCCATGTCAGGTCCTCACTGATGTTTACCCCGAGGAACCTGAAGCTGCTGACTCTCTCCACAGGAGTCCCGTCGATGGTGATGGGTGTGTGTGCCTCTCTCTGCCTCTTCCTGTAGTCCACAATCAGCTCCTTTGTTTTGCTGACGTTGAGATGGAGGTTGTTGTCCTGGCACCAAGATGTCAGGGCTCTGACCTCCTCTCTGTACACTGTCTCGTTGCCGTCTGTGATAAGGCTGATGACGGTCGTGTCGTCAGCAAACTTGATGATGGTGTTGGAGCTGTGTGTGGCCACGCAGTCGTGCGTGAACAGGGAATAGAGGAGAGGGCTGAACACACAACCCTGACGGGCTCCGCTGTTGAGCGTCAAGGTGGAGGATGTGATGTTCCCCATCTGCACTGCCTGGGATCTGCCCATCAGGAAGCTCAGGATCCAGTCACAGAGGGCGCTGTTGAGCCCGATGTCCCTGAGCTTAATGATGAGCTTGGAGGGCACAATGGTGTTGAATGCTGAACTGTAGTTAATGAACAGCATTCTCACATAAGTGTTCCTCTGATCCAGGTGGGAAAGGAAAGTGTGGAGGGTGAGGGTTTGCTTTTAACTTGTATAGCATAAAGAAAACACTATTTGTGTTTGGTTTGTCAACACATATAGATTGACACATTTAATTTGTGAACAATCCTTCGGGCTGGATCATACATGTTTGTTTGTGAATGCCTTGCTTCATCAGAGAGATATGAGGAGATATTAGGTTTCATGAAGAGCGAATGGATTGACATTTTGCCTGCTATAGCGTGCATTCATGCCTCTGCTGGTATGCATGAGATAGCATATAAATCTTGCTCCTCCACGCTCACACAAAGCACATAGAATTAAACACATTTAGTCATATGCCCACTGACTTCCACATAAAAAAAAGGATTTGCAAACAGCTCCTGGGAGGAAATGTTGGACGTGAGTTTTTAGTATGCATGTCTGTATTTGATATTCTGCATGAGAACATGTGTGAAGTGTTAACCAGCTCTTGGAGTTTCCAGTGCCGGCTGACGCCACCTCAAAAGAGCGTCATTAATTAACATGCCATTATCAGAGCTGAATGCTGGCTGGGGGGGGAGATTAATGCTGTGAGGAGCTGCTAGTGGATTAAAGGTCACATCCTGTGTGTTAATCACCCAACACCCCTGACCCTGGAAGGAAACACAGGAGAATGGGCACATTATTGCCACCTGGCTGGGCACCAATCATCAACGGGATCAAAATAAGAACTATTAACAAGCATGGACAGTTAATGGGTGGTAACTAGAGGAAGTTTTCAGCAAAAATAATGACAGGGAGATAACGATGAGCCTGATTATAAGGCACTGGATATGGTGTTAATGCATTTAAACTGGGTTGTATCAACAAAGATTCATTTATTTCTAAGATCGGTTCAGCGAAACTAGGCTGACTGAATGACTGAATTGAGATATAAAATTAAGCAGAACTCTGTTTCACGATTAAAACTCGTATTGATGTTAAGCAAAATGTAACTGAATTGAAACAATATTGAGATGCTTGCTTTATTTGTTACCTTTGTAGCTTCAAAGTCAGTCATTAGCCTTACATTACATGAGAGAAGCCTTAATTTTTCCTCTTTAATAAAACTCAACTTAACCCAATCACTGAATCAACATGTCCAAATGACAACGCAGCAAAAAATACCTGGCAGCGTTTGGCAGGCATTTTTAATGAATCAACTAGAGAGAAATGATGGATATTTTGCAAAAACAATTTGAAAAGGCAGCCAATTTAAAACTTTTTCAATTGCACATTTTTTGTTAATACTGGATCATACTTTACACTGGACTTCAATGTTTTGACGCAAAAATAATAACATTTAATTTAGGTTTAGAGTAAAAACTAAAACTGACATTTCAAGATTTTAATCTTTCTTAATTTAAAACTAGTGGTAACCTTAGTAGTTTCAAATAATGGGGAAGCACCTATGGCTGTTGTTGTACACCAGCAGTGAGAGCACAGGAAGAGGATGATATCTTTGAGTTATTTTAGATGAAAAACAGACACCGTGAATATCACACTGCCTTTTCAACATATAGGCTACAGAGTATTGTTTGCCTTCTCTACTGTGTCTTCTTTTTTCTCTTGCCGACATAACCCACAAAGACCCCTTTCAGGTCAGTTGCTAACACATTACATTCTTAGTGTGAAAAGGCTTGAGGACTTTTCAAGGTGGATGGATTATATTCTGGGTGTTCAAGAGAAATGCTTGCAGGCTGGATCGACGCTTCTATATCATATTTCTGCAGCCCACACACACCTCCCACTTTCCCACATCTGACAAGAATCTCTCAGATCGGATATGACTCACAAGCTTTGGCAGTCGAAGGCTAAATTCTTCTTCTCTTACTCTCTTATGATGACCATTCAGCTCTTTCCACTGCCTTTACTTTTCTCCTTTTGTAGTCAACCACAATGGACAACATCCTTTGATGGCTGATGTCACCCTGAAAAAGACACTATTTTACACAGGAATTAACATACTCATAAAGAAGGATTTGATTATAGTCACATCAACGCAATTTGATAGCTGTGGTGATTTATTTCACATACATCTGTGCCACATTTTTTGGAGCATTCACAAGAGCAACATGTCTGAAAACACACGTCAAGTGTTGCCTCTGTGCCGAAGGACATTAGGCCAGGTCAGGAGGTAAAAGGAACATACGCTGTGATTTGTTCAGGGACTGTAGTAGATGCTTACCGAGCGGCCTTTATTCTCAGAGGACCCTGTTTTCCTGCATCAACGCTTTCCAGGATGCAGGCACTTGGTTCACTGCTCGCTTGATGGACTTTTCCCCCTCCTTCCCCAGCAGAGCTGTGTACATTTTGACCTTGGTGTCAGCAGAGCCAGAGAGAAGCTGTTGAATAGGACATCTCCCTCTTCCTCGAGGACGTATACACAGCAACACAGACCTTTTAGGGGGCCACTGAAATGAATATCCTATGAAATTATTCATTTGTATATTTAGAGTAATATGCAATATTTATTTTGTCGCAAGTGCGTACTATCCATAAACAATTTATATGATGACGTTTTATTCCTAAAATGAATCTTACTTATTCTGAAAGTTCATTCAGGGCCACCATGAGGTTGATATTTTAGTTTAGTTGGGGACATTTCTACATCTGTTAATTGCCATGGAGAGGGATATACATGAATCTCAAACTCAGAGTATACAGTATAGTACCAACGTTGTTGATCCAAATACTTTTGTAATCACTAAAAATACCTACCAACATTTCTTATCAGCCTTATCGGTTCTTTGTGTTTAATGTTAAGTATTAACCCTAGCCAGCTAAAACACAAAAAAGGGTGGACATGGCAAACATTTTACCTGCTAAATATCAGCATGTTAGCACAAAGCACTACTATGCTTAAGTAACAGAGCCACTAGCATGGACTCTTTGGGTATTACAATAAAATTAAATACAATTACTGGATTGTGTTTAACTGTACTGAACCAGAGTGGTGGTTTGCTACTGGACTTCTGTGCTAGTCATGGATTGGCCATAACAAACACCATGTTCGAACATAAGGATGCTCATAAGTGTACGTGGTACCAGAGCACCCTAGGCAGAAGGTCCATGATCGATTTTGTTATCGTATCATCGAACCTGAGGCCGCATGTTTTGGACACTCGGGTGAAGAGAGGGGCGGAGTTGTCAACTGATCACCATCTGGTGGTGAGTTGGGTCGAGTGGCGGGGGAAGCTTCTGGACAGACCTGGTAAGTCCAAACGTGTAGTGCGGGTGAACTGGGAACGTCTGGAGGAGTCCCATGTCCAGGAGGCCTTCAACTCACACCTCCGGCGGAGCTTTTCAGGCATCCCTGTGGAGGCTGGGGACATTGAACCAGAGTGGGCGGTGTTCAAAGCCTCTATTGCCGAAGCTGCGGCAGGGAGCTGTGGTCTCAAGGTCTTAGGTGCCTCAAGGGGCGGCAACCCTCGAACCTCGTGGTGGACACCGGTGGTCACGGAAGCCGTCCGACTGAAGAAGGAGGCCTTCCGGGATATGTTATCCCTGGGTACTCCTGACGCAGTTGCAAGGTATCGACAGGCCCGAAGGGCAGCAGCCTCAGCCGTGGCCTAGGCAAAGCAGCGGGTGTGGGAGAAGTTCAGAGAAGCCATGGAGAGGACTTTCGGTGGGCACCAAAGTTGTTCTGGAAAACCGTCCGACACCTCAGGAGGGGGAAGCAGGGTACCATCCAAGCTGTGTACAGTAAGGATGGGGTGCTGTTGACCTCAACTGATAGTGTGTTAGGGCGGTGGAAGGAACACTTTGAGGAACTCCTGAATCCGACAACTCCGCACACTGTTAGAGGCGGAGCTGGAGTATGAAGGGGGATCAATTCCAATCTCACGGGGGGAAGTCACTGAGGTAGTTAAACAGCTCCACAGTGGCAAAGCCCTTGGGGTGGATGAGATCCACCCAGAAATGCTGAAGGCTCTGGGTGTTGAGGGACTGTCATGGTTGACACGTCTCATCAACATTGCGTGGAAGTCGGAAACAGTACCGAAGGAGTGGCAGACCGGGGTGTTGGTTCCTCTCTTTAAAAAGGGGGATCAGAGGGTGTGTGCCAATTACAGAGGCATCACATTACTCAGCCTCCCCGGGAAAATTTACTCTAAGGTGCTGGAAAGGAGGGTCCGGCCGATTGTCGAACCTCAGATTGAAGAGGAACAATGCGGTTTTCGTCCTGGTCGTGGAACGACGGACCAGCTTTTCACTCTCGCAAGGATCCTGGAGGGGGCCTGGGAGTACGCTCATCCGGTCTACATGTGCTTTGTGGATTTGGAGAAGGCGTATGACCTGGTTCCCAGGGAGATACTGTGGGAGGTGCTGCGGGAGTATGGGGTGAGGGGGTCTCTGCTCAGGGCCATCCAATCTCTGTACTCTCAAAGCGAGAGCTGTGTCCGGGTCCTCGGCAGCACGTCGGACCGATTTCCGGTGAGGGTTGGCCGCCGCCAGGGCTGCGCTTTGTCACCAATCCTGTTTGTGATATTCATGGACAGGATTTCGAGGCGTAGTCGTGGGGGAGGGGGTTTGCAGTTCGGTGGGCTAAGGATTGCACCACTGCTTTTTGCAGATGATGTGGTCCTAATGGCTTCATCGGTCTGTGACCTTCAGCACTCACTGGATCGGTTCGTGGCCGAGTGTGAAGCGGCTGGGATGAGGATCAGCACCTCCAAATCTGAGGCCATGGTTCTCAGCAGGAAACCGATGGACTGTCCACTCCAGGTAGGGAATGAAGCCTTACCCCAAGTGAAGGAGTTCAAGTATCTCGGGGTCTTGTTCTCGAGTGAGGGAACAATGGAGCGTGAGATGGGCCGGAGAATCGGAGCAGCGGGAGCGGTACTGCAGTCGCTTTACCGCACCGTTGTGACGAAAAGGGAGCTGAGCCAGAAGGCAAAGCTCTCTGTCTACCGGGCCATCTTCGTTCCTACCCTCACCTATGGTCATGAAGGATAGGTCATGACCGAAAGAACGAGATCGCGGATACAAGCGGCCGAAATGGGATTTCCCCGCAGGGTGGCTGGCATCTCCCTTAGGGATAAGGTGAGAAGTTCAGTCATCCGGGAGGGACTCGGAGTAGAACCGCTGCTCCTTCGCGTTGAAAGGAGCCAGTTGAGGTGGTTCTGGGAACCTAGTGAGGATGCCACCTGGGCGCCTCCCTAGGGAGGTGTTCCAGGCACGTCCAGCTGGGAAGAGACCGAGGGGTAGACCTAGGACCAGGTGGAGGGATTATATCTCTTCGCTGGCCTGGGAGCGCCTTGGAATCCCCCAGTCAGAGCTGGTTGATGTGGCCAGGGAAAGGAAAGTTTGGGGCTCTCTGCTGGAGCTGTTACCTCCGTGACCCTGACGGAAAAGCGGGAGAAGATGGATGGATCGATGTTTAACTGTAGCATCAAAGGAGTTGCTACAGTGAATATTAACCAAACTGTGCATTGTTTCAATTCTCTGGCCAATAGCTTTAACAGTAAAGAGTTCAATTTCATGAAAATATAGGCTCAAGCATTTAGAGCCGGATATGTTTTTTTTCTCAGGAGCTGTTTGAGACCAAAAACAGAATTAAAAGGATACGACAGCAATCGAATATTGATTTTGCGACATTTCTGTTGCAGAATTAATTAGTTGAGTTAATTATTTTAATACACCACACCATTCATGCATGATAAACATAAATCAGAAAAGTGAAATTTGTTTTTAAAAACAACAGAATATTTCCGATTTATGGTCCATGACATTTGAATGCTTATTACATGTGGTTGGCACCTGAGCCATTCGAAGATCATGCATCTTATTTTGGGGTCCTTCGTCTTTTATATGTTATGTGGCCAAAAAACATTATAACAGACTGATCTGCAGACAGTAAAAACATCACGTTGCACCCACAACAGTGTGGGGAACTACTGAATCTGTGTAGCAGGGGAACTACTTAAAAAACAACTTCTATTGTCCTGTCAAGATCTGAGTCCTGGGCTGCTTCCATTCACAGGACGGCTCCATCTTCATGCCTGTAGACTGATATTGCTTTTTTGACAGTGAGATTTAATCAGATAAACTCTGAATGCCCCCGCTAAGGCTCACTATGTTGTTTCACAACAAACAGAGGCGATAGACTTCTAAGCAGCAGAGAGGCTTAGTTTTTAGGAGAAATGTAGTCAACCTCATTTCACTTTCTATAAAGAAAATGACTCTATTGTCCGCCAGCATTTATCCAAGGGAAAATATGAATTTTCGATTTGGTACAAGCAGTGAAAACCTCAAATGCATTATCAAAGACCTACATTTGCATAGCTGACGCCAGAGAAGTTTGGGGAGATATGGACTTAGATGGGAAAAGATTGACAATGATTTTTTTCTGCGTCTTTCTCTGACATGTGTGAGTGTGGCGCTTCCTCCTTTCAGCCTAACTGCTGAAAAGGCCTTCTCTCGGGGGGTCTTACTCAGCCCTGACTGACACTGCCTCTACCTTCTGATCTTACAGCAAAAAGCACATGAGAGAGTGAGCGTGTGGCAGATATCACTTCAATCGCAGTATCTGCTATTGCACTCTATTCTTATCTCTGTACTGTTATTAGCTCCCTGTAGACTATAAGCTCTGTTGACATTTCACCTCATTTCTGGTGTAAAATACTTCCAAGGCCCTATTATCTCTATCACATGCCTTGTTTCAACTCCACTGCTCTCTGTTACATTAAAGAACAATTTCCTGCACCTTCATATTTTCAGTCTGCCCTCTGGGATCATTTATAATAGATGCTCTGTTTATATAATTTCAGGCATGCCTACACTAGTATTCTCTTTTTTGATTGTCAGCATTGCTTATGAATTAGGTGACGCTTATCATCTATTCACAAGTCTCTGTGTTGACATTCTCTTTGATGATAGATGCCTGCGTCAACTGATTCAGAGAATGTGTGCTTATCTTTCCACTGTCCACCCACAGAAAGAGACACTGTGTACATGCGGGAGAAGGCCAATGCATCAATTTCCATGGCTTACAAGATGCATATGCATGTGATTGCTGCAATGTGCTGAGTGTGTTCTGTGCTGTACATTGAGCTACCCCCTGCGCAGCTCCCCTAAAGTAACCATCCCCCAACAGCAACATTTTTGCTCTCTATGTGTGACTACATTAGGCCAGGCTTCCTCTCCCCCCACTGAGAGAGCCCTCTGAGCGGGTCCCTGGGGTGGATTGTCGGTGTAAAAGCGGGCCTTTTTCCCTGTCCATAGGATGTTATTGATGAGGTGAGGTAATGGATCTCCCCGCTGTGCTCACAGGGACACTGAAGATAAATCAGACAGTGGGTAAGACCCAACTAGCCATTCCACCTCTCTCCAGACTCAACTGCCATTTCATTAGCTTTATTTATGGGGGTGCTGCACTCTTCCAAACCCCTCCCCTTTCAGTCCTCCCACTGAAAACGCTGCTATTCTTCACGTATGTACTGCTATGGCAACCCATATACACCCCTGTCCTTTTTTCCTCCCTTTTTCCTGGACAACACATCTCCCTCCCACACATCTTCTCAAGAATTATTCCCTGCCTAAGTCTAGTTAATGTGGAAGTGAAGATGTGAGCAGCCTGGGAACCTATACAGCCCTCTATCACGCGATGGACAAAGAGCTGCATAGATACTGTTTCACTCTGAAGTGGCGAAGGACTCAGCACTGGCTTGGCTTTTAACATTAGACGCTGCAGTGCTAGTCCATCCAGCTCAGCACTTCCTGCAGAGTTGTATTTGAGTTGGCTAAGCAGCAGCAATTGACCTCTGGGCTTACGGCTCAGCCACTTAGCGAGAAAAATGCAGCCAAAACCGACTTTGTCCTTCAGGGTAGAAAAAAGGTATTTTTTACATGTGCTTGCTAAAAAAGAAATACTTTTACTTGTATCTTCACTGTTTGTTCAAATGTAATTTATACTTCCAGAGATCGTGTCATTTGGTTGGTGGTTCTGGAAAGATCACATTGTATCTGCAAGTAAACACATTTGTTTTTTTCAACTCTTTGAGAAACTCTATGAAACAATCAATCATAGTAAGATATTGAGGCTTGCTAACAGCATTGACTCTGGTCCCAATTGTGTCTTGAACAGCGAATATGAACTCTTACATTCAAATCTGACATACAAAGTCCAACCATTTAATACGATTAGACTGAAACTCTGTTGGGCTCCAGCCAATCCTAAAAATTCAATACAGAGAGTCTAATCCAAGATCAATTGTACATTAAAGGGTCTTGAACATACTGTCTCCAGTGATTGTAATGTTATGTTAAATCTTTGTTACCTTGTTTTTAGTCTCACATATTTATCCTTGATGTTGCAAATGTAGCTGCTATGATGCAAAAATATGGAGAATGGATCTGACAATTAGTATTATGATACTGTATTATTGGTTGGCAGAATTTCTGCTTAGAAAAGAATTCCAATTAATCAGGTCCATCCATTTTCACCGCTTTGATTCTCTTTAGCTCTTTCATCACTATGTGCTTGCAATAGCCAGGGTTTATCACACAACTCAGACCAACACACTGAAAAAAGTCAAGAACACAATGACCTGATTTCATCTGTAAAAGGCATCAGCGTTATCACTGCTGTCTGTAGATACTGTGGCTTACTATCAGAGAGAAAATATCTAGGCAGGTGCCAAAAAAGCTTCCATGTGTGAATACGGATGTACATGCATAATATATGCTGTATGATGTCTCTGTATCTAATTTGCTTAATGTAGTGAATCCTGAATTAGACACGGAAGGCGGTGAATCATACTCTCCTTGCATGCTTTTTCCATTAGAAAAGGACAGGAATAGTTTTATTGGTTTGTTTCATGGTTAACATTGATGTCATGACAGTCATGCTAGAACGTGTCCATACAAGGTCCACTGTAGTTTACTCCACATGGATCCATGCAACCTGACAGATGGTTGACTGAGCTAAGCTGCAGCGATGCTATGCCACTGCCAGTTTCCTTACAGGGGTTCACTTGGACATGGGACAAGTGTGGATATGTCTGTCACACCCACGGCAGCCAGTGATAATGATAAATTCAGGCACAATTTGTCAGATGAAAAAAGAACATATCATCAAAGGCCGTAATGTACGTCACATTGACGTACATTGAAGAAAGTGTGATACAAATATTTTTAAATTACTTCAGAAGCACGTATTCTTGCTGCTGAGTGTATGCTAAGGTGTAAGAAAGACAACGCTATCACAAGTAAATGGTGAAAGAAGAAAACTATTAAAAACAAATGCTAGAGATAGTAGAGTATGTCTATTAAATGAAAAACATGACTCAAGTTTGAGATTGCAAGAAACAAAGCTTGATAAAAAGTTGGAGAAATTGTCATTATTCAGGAACCAAACCTGCGACAAAAAACACGGAAAAGAATATCGACTTAGTAGAATGAACTGTAACTGCATTTTATTTTTTGTATGAATATTCATAGCGATATTGTACTGTTTGATTTTCTGTGTGAATTCATGTACACATTTTTAAATGATTAAAAACAATATAAACTAAATTGGAAAATAGTTGTCTACCAATTGAAGGGTTGGTGGTTCAATCCCCAACCCCTGCATTCCACATGTTGAGGTGTCCTTAAACAAGATACTAATCCCCAAATTGCCTCCAAGTGGAGAAAAAAAACGAATAGCCTAAGACATAAAGCATTACTTTGCATTACATGTGGGTGTGGTTGGAAAAGACTCATATTATGTCTCAACAGGAAAATTGTGTCTACATGTGATCTTGATAAAGGGAAGGAAAGGAAAAAATGAGAGAAAAGCGTGTGCTGGCGGTCGGCCAGGTGTGGACAGACTCAGGAAGTTGAGCCGGAATTCCAACAATGCAGGCGGTCGTTAGACTCTTCACTGAGATGCTGCCATTTCTGCTCTCAATGCCGTCTTTGTTGTGGCGAGGAGGAGGAAGAGGAGGAGGAGGAGGAGGCAGTTAGGTGAAGTCTTGTGGCTGTGAATAAATTCTGCCCATTTGCATTGTTAACCTTGACTGATTTGTGAATGATACAAGGAAAGTAATGACACAGTTAACCAGATAAAAAAGAAACACTCCTCTCTCTCTTTCTGTCTCTCCCTCTGTCTTCTATATCTTCAGAGAAAGATCATTTTTTATTCAAGACTGTCATGAGAATAATGAATGCCAGGGATGGCAGGATGAATTATGTCTCAGCTAAAAATGATCATAGCCAAAGGAAGAACTTGACACTTAATTATACCATTGTTATAAATAGCAAGACATGGCAAATAATATTCACGAGCTTCATCTAAAAATCACATTATAAATGAAAAACATATGATTTCAGTTCAATTTTTATGATTTTATGTTTCCAATTGAATTGTGATTTAATCTAATTAACGCGCCTTAATCACTACCCCTGAAGAAAATATACAATACTATAGAAGGCAGTGTGTAATAATGTGCTTGAGCATCCACAGTTTGAGAAGATTTCACTAGCGAAAGGGTGTTTGAATTTGTAATCACAACTAATCATTCACAAAGGAGAGCTCCATTAATCTGGTAGACTGCGGATGGCAGCTCATCTTTTAAGCGTGTTGTTTTGATGAGGATTTTCCCTCCAGCCTCCTCTCTGTTTCTAAAGGATTCTCTGTTGTTCATCTTTTATTTCAGAGCTGTAATGACTGTCTTCAGTACATCTATCATCTGACAGCCTTTAAAATCTCTGAAGTCTGCTTCGCTAATGCAGTCACTCCCAGTGGCACCTTTAATGTGGGCCCTGGATCTATTAAAATATCCTCTCAAGCTCTTTTTGAATAATAATAATAATATTTCAGGTGTTTCCTTCCCTGAAGTGTGGATCCAGATTTATTTTTGCAATCAAAAGTGTTCCTTTTATTCAGGTATCATGTATTTTACAATCTCAAGAGAGTTCACCTGACCATTTGGGCTTTGTTTGATGCTCCATTGGGGATCTGGCTGCAGATGAAACACAGCTGTTGACATCAAAACCAGCAAGTGAGAAGCATTTGTGCTTTATCAGTGAGCTGACAAATTGGGCGTTGCAGAGATGGGGGATAGATTATCCCGACATATGCCTGGGTCCAGAAAGCCCAGCTGAAATAAACAGCTCTTTCCTGCTCTGTGACGGCTGGATGAAGAGATGGTGGTTATACTGATGGTTAGAGGGGGTCTCCCAAACCACAGAGCAGAAAGAAAAACACAGGGAAGAAAAACAATCCCATCTGACATCATAGGAAAGGCTGCTGCTGAAATGTAGGTCAAGATATAGCCTGCCTGAAGTGTGCCTATAGTAATATGGCACATATGTAGTTTCCTAACGCCTTTTCCAAATGCAGTGACATAAAAAGTAAAAAGCATACACCATTAAATAAAGTGAAGCTAATTACCATAGCCTGCTAAAACCAGGATATGAGCATCTTTTTTTAATTCAAGCCCCGCTGACTGACTTTTAGACTAAATACTTTCCGTGACTGAAATAGCTGCAGTATGGGTGGCGGTTTTAGAAACCAACGAGAGGTTTCAGACCATTTAGAGGGCAGCAGCTTCAGCAGAGTCATCAACTATGTACACAGCATGGGATGTTATGATCTCCCAAATACTATCCTTCAATGTTAAGTCACTGTATTCACAGCTTGTACTTCACCACAGGCATCAAGCAGCACAGATGTTGACTTCGTGGAGTGTAAATGCTTGAACTGACCCCTGTTGGAAGTTCAGACTGGACCAGGGAGGGACAAAAAAAACACAGGGTAATGTCCTCGTAGATAGTAATGTGATAGGGACAATAAAACAATATGTTTAAGCAGCAAGGATTTACGATCCAGGCCATTGCAAGCCTAAATACTACATAAATGGATTGATGGATGGGTGGACAGACAGATAGATAGATAGATAGATAGATAGATAGATAGATAGATAGATAGATAGATAGATAGATAGATAGACAGACAGACAGACAGACAGACAGACAGACAGACAGACAGACAGACAGACAGATAGATAGATAGATAGATAGATAGATAGATAGATAGATATACTTGCTAAATGATTTGTAGAAAGCAGTGGGAGCCCAATAAACACGATTTGTGAGTGTAGCGCGTTATGATGACCGCTGACTTTAATTCTACACCACTGTATCTCTGAATTTGTTGTGGGCACTGGGAAAGTGCAGTGCTTGAGTAAAGAGGAGGAGCGAGAGAGCATGCGGACCTATGGAGAGAGAGAGAGGCGGTTCAGCCCGGCTGTGGTCTCAGCAGCAGAGGCTTAGAGGCTAGTGCTACACCACTGTGTTGTGCAGGAACAGGCACGGCATAGCTGAAAACCGCCAGCGGAACAAATGAAAACGAAAATTACACTCTTTCATGTGGATTAATTCAAGGGCGAGACACCCAGTCGAAGCGAGCACCTCTTAGAGGGAATTTGGACCGACTGACGAAGGATTGGGACATTAGCTACTGTGCGATAACACCGCCGAATGGTTTCTCCTGCCCCGCCGCTAAGGTTAGTTAGCTTCCATAGCTGGCTGTCCGTTGGTTTGGGGGGTGGCGGGGGGGTCTGTGTGTTCTGTTGTTGGACGACGGGGTACGGCTATTCTTTGGAGGAGAAACATACATAGCAGTATTGACCTTTTCTAGGCTATACGTTACCTTTAAAGCTTATCATAACGTCGAACATTTGGAAAATGCAGTCATCTCTCCAGGAGCATTTTATCTAGCCGGTTGCTCACCACACCGTAGTGCCCTTAGTTTGCTGGCTCTCGTCAGTTAGTTGATTATTTTATATAAATCATTAACACGTGCTACATGGCTAGGCTAAGTTAGCTAGTAGCTAACGGTGTTAGCCGCATAAGCTATCTGTCACAACAGCGGAATAGCTAACGGCATTTTAATTTAACTGAATAATCTTCGTTGCTTTGTGTAACATTAGCCACACATTCCAACCCACAACACTGCCAATGTTCTCTTGATACATTATGTCAATTGCCTACATAATGTCAATAATGTAGAGTTTTAGTTATACTGTGTTATCAAGCTAACTGCGCTAGCATGCTCACTTGGCATGCTAACAGAAGAGCCCGGTTTGTAAACATTGGTTTTTACATGAAGTTGAGATAGTGCGCTCTACTGATAGCGTATCTAACGTTAGCTTGGTAACGATTTGCTTTGTTGTCAGATGGGTGATAAGCTATGATTTCATGTCACTGACGAACGTTAAAAGGGGCGTTAGGAGAGTTAGCGTTAATGGTTGGTTTGCTTTGTGACATTAACGTTCTGCTGGCTTTTGTGTTGATCTTTGTTTTTTTCTACTAAGATTATTTCTAACTTTATTTTAAGTCGTCTGTAAATATCTACCAATTGTGGCTATTGACAGTTATCCACCTGTAAACAAGTGCTGTTATAGGAGGCAGCCTGATTTGATAACTGAGTATACTGTTGTCAAGAACTGTCACGTTGTTGACATCTTTCATAGAAACCAAACCCTCTTGTGAAATGCAAAGATACCTCCCCCCGAGTAAGGTGATCATTAACATAAACAGAGTCAACATGTGTGTTGTTGTGGAAACAAGCAGATGTCTGTATTTGTCAGCTTCCCAATCATTACAGTCCCTTCCAATCAGATATGCATTTCACATATTAGCTGTCACTTGACAGTTTGGGGGCATTTCTTTGCTCTTTATAGGGGCAGCTGGAAATGAAGGGGACCGCATATAAATTGTGACATCGCACCAACATCCACACATTATGAAAACACTATACTTTACACTTCATTACATTGTATCCACATTCATAAATTGAGCCATATCTCTTCACTTATTTTTGTGTGTGTTTTGCATTAAATGTGCTTGTGAGAAAACATTGTTCTATAATAGTTACAATAAACACAACACTAGGGTTTTTTTATTTTTATGGTGCCCAGATTTTACATGTATAACTTCCTGTTAAATGAAAAATGTAGGACTCAGGGTAATTCATTACAGGCTTCAATCAAACATTGTATGAATATTATTTCATGCTGAGGTGATGTGAAGTTTGATCTGTGCCTTGTTGACTAAGTACTCAAAGCTTGTTTTTGTTAAATATTTTTAAGCAATGAAGGTGGTTTTAATGTCAGACAGATTTATAACTTGGCACCCACTTTTAAATTGAGCAGGTTGTTTTTCCTCATCTTGACCAACCTACCTAGGTTTTTATATTTGAGTTAGGCATGCAAACTATTTCAGATATGTGCCCCAGCTTCAGTATCTTTCTCGGAACTTCCTGTTATGGTGGTGGAAAACCATCTTAAAATCTGAAAGACATTTAACATTTTCTGATGTTCGGTCGACGTGGTCTGGGTTTCAGGGGAAGTAGTCCATGTCTGCTCTATGATATGAAACTGAGAAACCTTGAAACCATAACTGCTTTATGTTGCTGCCACACAACACTCCAGGCAACTATTATAAGGTTTTTATTGTGAAACAGTTAAACATTCCTGAAGCCTTAGTCAATAACATGGAAATGGGTAATCCAACTTGTCATATGTACACAGCACTGCGTGAAATGTAGACCGTGCATTTAAACCACTCTAGTATGACAAGGAGTATAATAACCAAGTTCCTTTACCTTGTGGAAATGAGTGGTGGGCATTAAGTGAAAAAAGGATTTGTACTTCTGGTAATATACATCAACACCCTAGGTTTAGCATAGGCTCTGTGCTCATTTAATCTTTGTTTAGTGTAAGATATAAACGGAATTAAACCTATAATAACTAATGTTTTGGCAGCTTAGAGGCAGCAGACCTTTTAAGGTGGCATGGCAAACCTGTTTACATCTAGTATTTATGGTGCCACATGGTGTTTCTGGAAGACTGTCTGTCAAATATCTGTCCAACTCCGGAGAAATATTCGACTGTTGAGCTGCTAAATGCTCAAATTTGTTTACTAGCTAGTTTTCACAGCTTTTTGGTGAGAGGGTTTTACAAAAGCAGTTGGACGGCTAAAGAATTAGCTGGAACTTGCTAAAAAGTTAGTTAAAGCTGCAGGTTCTGGTGATAACTCTGTGGATTCATCATTGTTATTATAAACACAGGGATTAAAGCCAATATATCGGTAAAGTTTGTCTGATATAAACACGAAGGAAAAGGTGAAGTTCTGGGCTCCACAGAACTGGGGATGATAGCTGTTCACATTTAAAAACCACATCATCAATAACTACGCTAACGAAAAGGAACAGTCATCCATTTGATGGGTGTTTTTATATTTACCCTTCTGAATGCCTCTTTATACAAATAATTTATTTTAGGTATTACCCTTACATTTGTGATAATACTGTTCCTTGTTGATATGTATTTGTGTGGGTTGAGTACAAACCTCAGAGTCTTTATTGAATCTGTTAAGTGTGTACTTATTGGGATGATGTTGAATATGAAGTTTAAAGCCACGCTTCTGTAATGCATCAGTATTTACTGCTGTCTCGGCAAAAACTGCATAGGAAATCGTTGCTTAAATAGGTGACAAAAAGATGAAGGATTAAAATAGGGCTAAATCTGACTCAAGAAAATGAAAGACAGACCAAGAACCTCACCAATCACTTGTTTGGGTTCTTGACAGGCTGGGTAATCTGTTTTGTCATAATGCCTTGGGACGGTGTGTAGCCAAGAGAGCGTAAAGTCTGAGAATAATTTCTAATGGTGTGACGTGCTTACTTGAGTTCTGTATCAGTTTAGCAGTCTGGATTGTTAAGAGTTAAACCCTCGTGAGGAGATATCGCTCCCTTATCCAAAGGGTAATGGGGGCAAAAATAATCCTGTGCTCAGCGTGGTGCCTCAGGGAGACCGTTTCAGTGCTAGTTCAATTTCTGCTGGTATTATGAAACATAACACAGTTACGAAAGTGGAAAGGGGGAAAGTTCTCACTCATTTATTGTCTGGGAAAGATGAATCTTCACAGTGAATTCCTGTGGAAAGAAGCATGCGCCATTGTTGTAATTTCCACAAAAATGTACAAAGTCATAAATGTCATTTTTTTTATTGCCACATTTTCCATTTATTACTCCCATAATTGGGTAAGGATGTTTATTAAGTAAGATAGGTCTTTTAAGGGCTGCAAGTTATTCTCATTTCATTATCAATTAATCTTTTTGCATGTTTGAAAAATCAGTTATCAGAATAGTTGATAGTTTCAGTCAAGTGCTAAGAAAGGAAGGAGCACATCTTTTGTAAACACTGGATTGCCTATTACAATTGTCAGTATGTAATGTAAATACCATAATAAAAACACAACTAAAAGGAATGTGGCTTAAGCTGCATTGCCTCACATTTTGATTAATTGGTATGCCACTGTTGTAGCTACCGGCTGTTGTCATACTCACCTGATGTTCTACGGTCACAGCATTACGCCACTATAATATCTCAATAATAGCACACTGTTTTATCGTGATAGGAACCAGCTTTCTGGTACAAAACATGAAGAAATACATTTATTTAAAACATTGGAGAAATGTATTCATTTGAATTAGAATCTACTTCCTTTACGCACATTCAAAACACAACGTCTGGTGAATGTGTGCGGGCCGCAAGAGGTTTTTTGTATCTGATATAGACTTTGATAGACTGAATTTTGGATGTTGACCAACGGCATCCTCCTAAACCTTGTCCTTTCCACATGCTAATATTCTCCGACTGAGCGTACATGTGATATTCATCCATTGAGGTAAACCTAGGCATGAATTTACTATGATGTAACGGTTGCACCATCAAGCATCTCACACTGCATATAGAAGTGAAATGTATATTGTCTGAAATCACAGCACATGAAACATCGATTCTACAGAAATGAAACAACTGCTGTGCTGGACTTCATGAACCATTAAGTTACCACTCCGAACCGAGTATGAGGCAGTCACCAAGAAAGTGCCTCCCAGGCGCATTCCCTCCTCCCGCCCCTGTTTCCTTCTCTACTCACTGAATGAGTAACAGCAGCTGTCTAGCTCTTCTTGCTCTCTCGTGGGCTGCACCTGGTGGGCTTCGTGCGTGGAAAACGTTATGCTGGTATGATCAGCCACAGCCGGTCTGTTGCACAGCCTCAAATTACCCACAATCAAAGTGCCATTGAACTGGACACAGTGCCCCCTCAGTACCATTAGCCCTGATTGCCAAACGGAGAAAAGAATCGTGGTTGTGACGTGTCCACCCCCTACGCCATCAGACTTTCATATTTTAGGATGCAGTCATCAAAGGGAGTGTGTTGGAGCTGCTAGCCTGGGGGTTAATGGGCTCTAAAGGTCAGTCAGATTCTGGGGCTGTCACTCTGTCGGGCTCTAAAGGGCCCCACGATTTATCTCTCCCTCAAGGAATTTGTGATGCTGCTTGCAGTTATCAAATGCATATAGTACCTGCAACGTTTAAAGAGTCAACTTTTTCAGATTTGCACGAGTCAAAACAGTGTAGGGGCTTGTTCTAATAGCCAGCTTTCCACCTTAATCCTTTGTTGCACATTTTCTAAAAAAACCAAAAAAAAACCTTGACCCCTGACGGAACGTTTTTATGAGAGTTTGTTACATATTTGGATTATCTAAAGAACACCAGTCTAAAACGTACAGAAAGTGATGATTCATCGGTATGTGTGTTCTATAAACCTTTTCTTGTTTTGTCATGGCCCTCCATTGTCCTGTCTAAATAACTTGTCAGCCCGGTTGTAAAGCTGCAGTGAACTGCGAATACAGTTGTGCAGAATGAAAAAGTTCCTTCCTTTTTTACATGCTTTACATATGTCTTCAAATGCCACGCATATTAAACTCAACTAGTAAGCAAACTCAAGCAACTCAAATTCTCTGTTGACCACACACACACACACACACACACACACACACACACACACACACACACACACACACACACACACACACACACACACACACACACACACACACAGGCTATTTCCTTTAGACTACATGTATACTGTTTCAATATAACAATTTTTATTTATTTAAGATTTTGATTATGTTGCTTGATGTCTGAACAGACTGTTCTTTGTGCTCTCATAGTGTGGTAATGCTGTGTCTTTAGTGCTCTGAATATGTGTTAAAACATGTTCTTATGGCCTGAAGTCTTTGTTCCTCCATCATTTAGCTTTTTATTGATGTGCTTAAATGGAATATACCTTTTGGTGATAATCATTCATTCATAGCAACAGTGAAATAATTGAATAGTATAAATACTGTGTCTGAAGGCCAAAGACCATTATATAATAATACTTGGACTTCATGTTGTTCTTATAAAAAGAAATTAATTCAAAGTTAAAGCCAGGTAGTAATTTTGTTTCTATTAAAATCACCCATATTTAAACATACCAAAAGAGAGGCAGGCCTGGGATTAGCAGGGATTACTAACGGCTCTGTGATGTGTGATTCACTTGACTTGGTTACGCAACGCAGATGACAGCATGTTATGGGACATGGCTCTTGTTTATGTGTAGGCTTCGAGCTGTGGGTAGTGTTACATTTATCGCTCCTTATATTTATCTCTGATTAGCCTTGACTTCTCTACCAGGAAACTGTGTGACAGTTTAGAGTTTTTTTTTATTCTAGAAAAAACATTTTATCAAGGGCACACACCTGAGGGTTGCTGATCTCACAGAGGAAACACTCGTGACATGTTGCAGTGAAAGGGCCCGAGTGGACTGTAATTACAGGTTAAGATGTTCTAGTTTGGGGGAATTGAGTCGACGAGTCAAGACACGTGAGCTTGATCCATGACAGCTCAGTTTCAAAAGAAATTAGAGCCCTGAATGCATCAAAACCTCAAGCTGCCCGTGTGGCGTGTAGTCTGTGTTTGTAATGTTTGGGTACTTTCCACACTAAATCTCTCTGTCCCCCATTTCAAACCTCATGTATGAAATATAGCGGGATGTTTTGTTTAGGATGTTGTCTGTGAATAGAACCAGCATGTATAGCTATCAGTGTTTGGTGCACGCGCACTCACACTGTACACACACGTACACACTTGAACCTGCTCATGCATAAATAGAAGCTCTGTGAGGCTTCTATCATGAGGGGCAAACAGAGGCACTCGGGTTGCATGCCGCCATACAGAAGAACATTTCAAAGCTCTTGAATAATTAAGTAGCAGTAGGAGGAAGTAGGTCAGCTCCAGCAGACAAATGCACGCCTCACTTTTTATTTCCTGCTCCTCGGTATGGATGGGTGAATGTCAGGTAGGCTTTAGGAACAAAGCCAGCGGAGAATACGGAGAGATTTTTGAGTGGACACCTCGTACATCAGAGCAAAGCTGTCACATTGTGTTTCTGTTGGGCTGTTTGCATACCATTATTGACAAACAGGGATCGTTCCACCTCAATCTATATTTCATTTTGTGGTTAATCTATAAAAAGTAGTTTAATATTTACACACGAGAGATGGTCTGATCCAAGTTGTCATAAGACGGGGGTATCTTAAGTGCTGGTTTCAGGACAAACATTAATTCAAAATATCCCAAACTCATCTAGTTCATCTCTATCTATGTCTGAAGAGTAACAGCCAGTATGTGTAAAATTGCAACAGACACAATTCCTTGCCTTATGAACCCTATTTAACAGGCAACATAAATCTAAATATCGTAGTGCAGTTGGGTTCGTCCCAGCTTAATTCTCACACTGATTTGAATTTAGAAATTATCTGCTTGAAGTTTGACTCAGCGTTGTGAAATGAATGCCAGGTCTTTCAGAAAAACTATTGTGACGCTCTAATAGGCCACATTGAGTCAGTGCAGGAGTCATTTGGTGTGAGAAAGCCATTACTCACTTTTCAGCAAAGGTGTGTTCCCTATTTAGTGCCGTCGCACCTTATTTCTCTGCCTCTGGGAAGGATTCCTTGGTTGCAAATACAGCTAGCTGTTCATTGCTTTTTTTTTACACATGAATAGGAGATACATGCCTCTCAACTTTCATCTTTTGCTTGTAATCTTTGTTGGGCTTTCAATTGGCCAATTGTTACAGAAGTCATAGGGAAATCATTTGAGCAGTTAGCCTGTGTCAGTGTGTTACAGGGCTCTAGGGAGGGTTCATGTAGGAATCAGAATAGTTTATGTCACGAGTAAATAAAGCTAAAGCAGATAAAGCTGTAAAGCTGTCTGTCTGCTACTCCAGGAAATGAATATATACGTATTTTGTACTGCATTATACAATGACATACTGTTTATTGTGATCAAAACGTGTTTATTTCTCAAAGGAGAGCAAGAATGACGTAAAGGTTTTGAAAAAATTAACTCAAAATGAAATAGTTAACTTGGATTTTTTGGATGAACATTATAAGTGAGTTTAATCAAATAATCTGTGTCAATCAAACGCCGTTAGAAGCCGCCGTAGAGTAGATATCAGAGATAAACAACATTGCCTGTTTATCCAGAGAGTGAGAGTCACAGCGCACCGCTGACAGATTGAGCGGTCCGCCCGTCCGCCGTGCATCAGCAGAGGCTCCCGTAAGGATTCTTAATGTGTGTGTGAACAAGGTTTTTTCTAATAGACTAATGAAAAATTAGTCTACAAATATTTTTTTGCTGACTAATGATTGGTTGTCTAATGGGGGACAGCTTTAGTTTGGCTAAATATGTTTAACTAGACTTTTTTAAAATCAGCAATAACAACATACCCCGCCCCAGAAGCAAGATCTCTATTGTTAAGGCTCTTAAATGTTTTCATCTACAGCCGTCTAATTTTCCATTCAAACAATAACATCCCTCCCTTGCTCCGTGCTCTCGCCTGGAGTCAAATGGGTTCTGTGTTCGGAGAATCTCCGAGGAATAGTCCGTGGGTAGAAATCTGTTTTTGAAGTCGGGAGCCTAGAACAAGCACTGTGTGAATCGCAGTGTGTGAAGGCCTGGGTTTTTACGCCCGGCCAGCAGGGTGGGGGGAGGGAAGAGCCTTATGTAATTTCACACAGTGTCACTGAGGCGGGCAGGCAGCAGGGGAACACACAGGAAATCCAATAGCTGCTCTTCTGTCCAGCCTGGATACAGCTGGATGATCACATCTGGAGGCACAGGCCAGCCAATCACTGCCCCCCCACACACACACACCTCTATCTCCTGTCCCCTGTCACACACTCACTTTTACAGTTTCTTTGTTGAGACAGTGGTAATGATTGATATAATCTGTTCCAAAACAGAAACAGCCAGATGCATTTCCTTTATATTTAGATAAGACTCATCAGTTTATCATCTACAGCCAGGAAGATTTCCCTTTAGTCTTTAACGATAAATACAACAACCCTTATACCTACTTCAAAATACACCTGACTTTATATTTTACAGCCTCATGGTTCCCTCTAATAATCAACTGTAATACGTTGTCAATCCACTATGATGTGAAAGTAACAGATTTCCACACAAAGGGAGACCAAAAAAGAAGCGTTTTCACAGCTCAGTTATTTAATTATCCAAGTCATAAAAACACTCGCACAGAGCAGCTGATGGAAACCAGTCGCATAAGCGCTCTCTCTCCGTTCCACTCACCCGTAACTCATTTAATAAGACAAGCTTCAGTTAGGATAGTGATACCTGGGGATGGAGTCATCAATGTTTAGGTGTAGGAAACTGTAGGAGGCTGTTTTTTTTGTCTGGCTTAGTGCTGTTGAACTGCAACCCCACAACCGTCATACATAAACACTGAGCTGAACGTCTTAAGGTTTAACTGAGACCTACGAGTTCTTTCTCTTGCATGAGGAGGAAGAAATAACTGCAATTTTGAGCGCTAAGTAGGTTTTCACACCTCTGAGCTACAACGTAAAACGGTACCACAGCAGTATAAATGTTGTAGGTTTAAAGGTCCCCTATTATTCTGTCTTTCAATAATATATTATAGGTCTCAGATATAAGCAAAACATGTCTACCAAACAGATCGTGCATTCTGTTTCAGCCCTGTGCAAAAGGGCTGACTCTGTAGCTTTAAATGCAAATGTGCTGCTCTAGGAGGAGAGTCCGGTGATGAGGTGGGCCGGTGTTACCGTTGTTGGCAAATGGTTGCACAACCCCCAAAGGTTTTTATATAGATGGATGGAGAGAGAGTGTTTATTCCTGTAGCTTTTTGAATCTTTTAACACCGAGGGGACACACATTTATTTGTAGAAGTGGATTTTGCATAATAGGTGAACCTTTAAGACAAATAAAGTGGCTTAATTGTTCTAATATACAATCTCTTTAGTCTATTGGAAATCATGTGGAAGGTTTTAGACAAAGGCTCAAATTATATATTTTTTCTTCCATAAAGAAATGCCAGACCAAGCAGTGTGAACATCATTATTGGGCCCATTTATTGATGGTTCTATATATTAATTCTATGCAGTTGTGCTTTGAAAAAGTTGAATTCCCTTCAGTTACAATTAAAGATGTCATGTCTGATGTTAACGCCACTGCTCGTCCACATGGAGGTTTTATGGGACGCATTTTAGCATTGTTTACATATCAACACTCCTTCCTTGTCTGGTTTCACAGTCACTTCTATTGTGTTGCGCTCCTAGCCCTGGGCCGCAGGTGTTCTGTTGGCGGTAAACACGCTGTCGTTGCCATGATAGGAAGTGTGCCGATCGGTCACATTTAAAATGAAAGGTGTGACAGGTGGTTCAGGGAGAAGATTGCACCTCTTTCCGACACGCAAATTACAGCCGTGTCAAAGTAGACTGCTGGTGTTGACACTTTTCATGTGTCATTAGTTGCTGTGTGTTGTGACCGCTGGTTTCCTGTCTGAAAGTTGTGCAGCGGTAAGGCTAGATGAGCTTAGTGTCGGGATGTTCTTTCTGTTGGTTACTCGGGAGCATTACTCCGCCTGCCGCGAGCTTCCCTTTAGATCAAACCCTGGCAATAATGATATCAGCTGCCGGCCTTTATCTCCTCTCTGTTGTCTAACGATAGATTTCACTTCCCTGTTAGTACCTCTTTCTCTCGCTCTGTTGCTTTCCAAGTAATGGCTGTAGGACCTTATTGTTTTGGAATGAAAGGTTTTCAGTTTCTGCCAGCAATATCCCATGTCTAGGTGGCAAAGTTAGATATGATGACGTTTTTAGATCACACATTTTAGCCTTTGTTCTTCTTTTCTGCTGTGTTTAAGCTCAGACCCAGTACCCACAGAGGAATTTCCTGCATTATGGCGTCTGCACTACATTGATGTTGTCTTGCCCAATTTCATCTTGGTGTGACAGTGTCTATTAGGGGTGGGGGAAATAATCGATTCTGCAGTTCGAACGTTTTTGGTAACAATTGCTTTTTCAATCCACCAGACGGTGCTGAGCTTTTTCTTGTGCGGCCATGAGTAAAGTCGGTGGGATTTGCATGAAGTTAGTCAAAACAAAGAGGGTGTCAGCGGAGAAAGAAATCAGAAATGCGCCATACCACAATATATGGCATATCGTATAATCGCAATACTATCGTATCGTGGCTCAAGTATCGCGATAGCATCGTATCGTGGGGACCCTGGTGATTCCCACCCCTAGTGTCTACCAGTGAAATGTCCATCTGACCTTGTCAGCATGGTCTTGGATGTTGCTGGTTGGTTGTGACGGTGTTGTAAGAGCGTTTGGCAGATCTATCAGGGTTTTTCCCTCTGTTATCATAACAATAATTTGAAGTTAATGGCAAATACGCACTTCTTTTGCTGGCTGTAGCACTGTGACTTCTTTCTCTGTACTTCAGTTTAAGGTTAGTTTTTCTTTTGTAATGCCGTTGTCGACACATAGGCCACAAGGAATAAACCAGTTTGAGTACAATGAGATTTATATTGCACAGACAAAACATTATTGAGAAAGAAAAATGCCACTGAGTAACACGCTTTACCTGCTACACTTGGTAATCACAGTGTTGTAGATAATTATAGATTATTGATTAAACCAAAAATGTGTGAGTTCAATTGGAAACAAACTTAAGTGATTTAAGAGGCGTCATTCTTGACAAACGGTGCTTACCATACAGATTGACCCTGTTTCTCCACCCTGACCTTAAAAAACCTCTTGGGATCTAAATACCGAAGCTTCAGGGGATTAATTGCAAGAGCTTTGTTTCCGTGTTAAATGAGTGAGGACATGGAGGGCAGTGAAGCTGGAGGAATGCTTCAGTTCTTGCTGCAGATCATATGAAAGCCAAGCACAAGTTCCTCGATGCAGTTGTAAAGGCGGCTTTTGGCTGACGGTATGAATGTTGATGAAACTCTCGAAATACAATGTCATGACATACGTCTTCAGGTTCCAATGTCCAAATGCCTAATAGATGTTTTTAAAGTATATTGAATAGGAATTCTTCAAAACAACAAACAGATTCAAAACAACTGTGCTATATTGACTTTAAACCATGTATCAACAAGGAAGGGGCAATTCTAATAAGTTATTAATGTAAAAAACATATAATTGATATGCTTTCCTCGAAGGTGCCAGACTCCTTTTGATTCATTTGGCCTCACTAAAACCATCAGTTCCTTTTTGGTCAAAATAAACCCTTAATTAACCAGCCGTAAATGTGTTCTTAGGCACTTTTTTATTTAAAGAAGCAGTAATTTGATCTGGCTATTGGCTGTTTATATACTCCTGCATTTAGTTAGTTCACAACATGTTCTGCAAATAATCTTATTTTATTCTTATTTTTTGACATGCATATAGTTTACTTCATCTGCACATGGGTCTTGAAAGACAATGATGTTATTGTACTCTGTTTCTTGAACTATTTTATTGTTTTTCTTCATTTTTTGGATTGTTGTATGGCTTAAATATATTATGTTTCATTGTTGGCGGGTTTAGGGACACACATTTTTCATTGCCATATCAAAACTGTAGCTACTATGACACACGACATTAAAGCATTTGAGTATTTAAACTGATGATTTTAAGATACATTTTATTCTGAAACTGATTTAGAGGACTACCGAGGTGAATCAACTGGAGATTTGCACTTTTCATTGCGGGACAGGATATGTGTTGTATTCTGAATGAAGCACTCAGTCCTTGGTAGAAGTAAAGGATCTCAGACGGGACTTTTACATGGGAACTTGACCACCCATGCCTCCGGTAAAGTAATGAAACCCTTCAGAGAGTGTTTGGGTGCCTTTCCAGTGGTTGTGAGCAGCTCTCCTTGTCCAGGGCCTTTCGTAATGAGGCTCCAGGGAGATAAATCCTTATGAGACCTGACAGGGTGCCACATTCCTAGGCTAAGAGTCCTAGCAGCCCCCACTCCCTCCCAGCTCAGCTCTCTAGGGCACTGCTTTATAGACTTCTGATGTTGTTCCCAGACCCAATCTGCCTTCTCACAACAGCTCCATATATCTGACCGCAGCCATCATCTGTCTGGGCTGTCACAGTAGAATCCCTTACTGACAGCTTAATGCGCTAGTGTGCTATTTTTCATCTAGAAATACTGGCATAATATTTTACTGGCGTGTGAATAAAGGGACATTATCGCTGTTGAGATAATGGGCTGATCACACCCTCGTTCTCTCTGGATCCAAGCCATGCTATCAAGACTCTTATCGATAACATGTTAGGAGTTGTTAAATCCTTTGTACTTTTTTTTAGAGCTTAACTATCCAGCAACCAGACGAGACAGAGATTTGATGAACTGTTTATGCCGGTAGACTTAAATTGCAGAGGTCAGTAGAATTAAACTGTTGTTTGAAGTTAGCGCCCTGCTCTCTGTTGGCAGGCTCGGAGCCGTCTGTGTGCTAGTATTTCCACAGCCATTCCTAAAATGGAGAGAGAGGGCGGGGGGTAAGAGGCTGAAATATTGGCTTGCACTGCTGAAGGCTGAGGCCCACTCTACTGTGCAAAAGACGAAAGCGAAAAAAAAAGAGAGGGGAGAAGGAAAGCACGCTAGAGTGAGAGGGAGGTGACCCGGTTCATTCGCAGTGTTGGCAGCGAGCCACGGACTCGCCTGTGGGTGTCTGAGGCAGTGCCAGTGCATGTGTTGAGCCTCTCGCCTGGAAAGGCCCCATTCGCCTCAGAGTTTATGTCAAAGCTCTCTCATTGTGTTAGCCCTCTCATCTTGATTCAGGGTTTAGGTTGTCTGCAGATCTTGTGACTGCATCCTCAGGGGAGTCTCCCCGGACTGGACAGTCATCAGAGACAGGCTTCCAATGAAGGATGGCTTATTATCACACACTCATTTTGCCTTGCTAGCCTTTTTGTCTGCCCTTTTTTTTGCGCATATGCATGCTACGTCAATATCATGAGTTTGCTTCATCGAGTATACACCAGTCTACTCAATCTCTTAGGCACTTCCCTTTGTGTGGTCGCTTTATCTGTCATAAAGCCAGGTATGCACCAGTTTCATGAAAATATTCGAAGCCACGGTATCGACTACCTTACAAGAATGAAAATGATTCAGCCAATGAGAGAACTTAAGCAGTGTTTTTCTATCTCTGAGGATGTTTACAGAGCGTCTCTGTTACTTAAAGCCAGAGCTGTGTTCAGCCTCTCGTAATAGAGCCCTCTGCGTAACTGAAATCAAGTGACACTTTGTATTTGTGACAGTGGGGCAGGAAGGAAGGGTAGATAAGGCCTCTCTTTGTACAGCTACAGAGAGTCAGACGACAGAGACTGGCACGCTGGCACCCTTCTTGGGGTTATATTATACCAACAATGCAGGCCTGCACCTCGGGGTGTTCATAGATCCAGTAAAGCTTGTTTACTATTCATTGATAAAGGGATTACTGTAGGTTGGGATCTTCAAGGGCGTGGTATTAGCTGAACTGGCGCTAGAACAAGTGAGCTAGTATTACAGTTTGTCGATTATCAATGTCCTTGAGTTCAACCAATTGTTACATGATAACATAAACTAATAATGGCTTTGTTCCTGTTATTATTCTTTATATAAAACAAACTGATAGAAGTAATCAATTACATGTTGTGTCAAATCTCAATCATATCCACAATCTAAAATAGTTTTTTATGGATGTTGTCCCAGTGGTGGTGGCTTAGCAGTGAAAGTAAAACACTTCTTGTCAAGATTTCAATCTTTGCCACGTTGTGAGCCCCTATTTCTGCCAAAGTGCCTGTTGCGTACACCGCTGAAATGTGAGCTATGAGAGTGGCGTCATCAGTCAGAGGCTCCTGGAAATGGTCCTAATTTCTTTGTTGGCAGGAGTCACAGGGACATTTGTCATGATTATTACTACTACTACAAGCACAGGCTTTTTGATGCCCCTTTTCCACCAAACCGGATCCGATTCAAGATCTGATCTTTTGCTTTTCTGTCGCTTTTCTGGTTCTAGCCTGTAGCACCCCTTGTGTTTCCACCGCTCAGAGGCCAAGTGGAGCTCAAGTGGAGCTCAAGTGGAGCTGCGTCATTGCGTTATCGTTTGCGTCATGACGTAACCGTTTACATGCCCTTTTTATTACTGATTCATATTCACTGTCTAACTGTCACACGAGCAGCTGATGCATACCCCCCCTCCCCATAAGTGAATGTGTTCAGTCTGAATTCACGCTGTTTGGCATCACAGCGCTGTTATGAAAGTTTCTCTGGCATTGGACAGGTGATGTTAGCATAGCGAGCGAGGCTACTCCGACTATCTTGACTACTCTGCTATCCTATTGTGGCATAAGCCGTTTTCTACAGTGATATTTTTTCCGGCGTAGTTTTCGTTATGGTTTTACTTCTGATGGCAACCTGTGTAGCCCATGTCTTGATTCCATCCGATAGCTGCAATAATACAAAACAACAAAACGTCTGCCTGCTCTTCCCAATGATCAATAACAGTGAATGGATGTTGATTAAAGTAAGGTAAAAATAAACAGCATCAAACTAAACCTGGTTAGTGTTGCCTGACTTTATAAAGTGTGTGTTTTGTAAGTGTGTGGTCACGTTGTGGTCACTTTGCTCAGCGCTACTGCTTGTTACAACTTGTACTCCCTGTACTCGCCATGAACTGTTATTGCTCAGGTTAATCTCCTCCCTCCGAAGTAAGTGTGACGTATTGGTTCGTATTGGATCTTGCCGGGCAGCCTAGTGGGGCCAGAAAGATCCGGTTTTTCGGCGCTTAAAGCTGGCGCGGCTGTGGTGGAAACACAAAAAAACAGATCTTTATCGGCTCTGACTCCAGCTCAGGGTCGGCGGAAAAGTGGCATAAGTGTCTGAGGATGGTGCTATAAAAGCTGACCAGAGCTCATCATTGGGTCAACTTAAAATCCTCCAATATGCAATCAGGGTTAAAGCTATTGTCATAGATTTCCCTTTGTTGTGTGTGAAGTAATCTGCATGGTCCCTGTAAGAGGATTATAGCCCTTTGTTTTTGCCTCATTACTTTCGTTCTTACTTTACTTTCTATGTTATTTTACTAGATATGTACAAAATAAACATTCAGTGTGTTACTTCAGGTTTGTGCCAGCTTTGACTTGTTTTTCATTCTTGTTCAATATATAGCACACATGTAAAAGAGGTCAATATAGTTAGCATAATGTCACCTGGAGTTAAAATCTAGTGCCTGGCGTTCATGGCCTACATATCTGCCTGTCATGGAGTTATTTGTGTTTCATGTAGAGCCCCAGTAAACTCAGTATTCTTGGTTTACGGGCGAGCTACTTGACTTGTCTGTTTGTGAGTCCTCAGTGTGTGAGGACAGTGAGCTATTCAGTAAGCAGTGAAGGGGTGGGGGTTTCAGTCTAGCAGGTGCAGGGACTCTTGCTACTTTACTAGGAGCAATGGAAGCGGGGGGGAGCAGCTGTGGTAGAGAGGTGATGACATTCTGATATCCAGAGCAGACAGACACACACTTTCATCTCGAGCTACTTCAGTGGTGAGCCAGAACACATCAAATTGTTTCCAAGCAACCGTCACACCTATTGCATAATGTTTCATGCATTGTTCTTTTCCTTTATGAAGGCGGTCAGAGCCATGCCCCCGGGGTCGCTCAAGTACAAATCAAGTCTCATGGTCTCTTTGTTTTCCCTCTCTCTCTGCAGGTTAATGGCCAAGAGAAACAGCTAATAATGCGCAGCATCCGCTCCACAGCCATTCCCACTTCCTGCCTGTAGAGGAAGCGGCTGTGCCAGCATGTCCTCTCATCCCCAGTCTGTGCCGCCGGCCCGGAGGAATGTGGACACCAGGCACCTCCCAAACCCTGCGAGTCTACCCCTGCAGCTGCAGCGGGCTCACACGGTAAGGGCTCCGGAACACAGTGCGTTTAAGGCAGGGGTGTTCAAACCTTTTTCACTGAGGGCCACATACAGGAAATCATACGCAGAGCTGGGCCCCTCACTATAGCCCATGAGAGGTATATTACCTTTAAGGTTAAGTTGTTAGGTTAGCAAAATCAATCAAATGTAGGTCAATTATGGTTGATAATTAAATATGCTTTCAGAAAAAGAACTGCTTTCCATAGGGTTTCATTTATTCTGTTGGCGGCTCATCCCTAGAATCCTCAGACTGCTCATAATAAGAGGAAATAGGAAGGGTATAATTCAAGCTTCTTATGAAAAAGTTATTGGGCTTTTTTCTCATCAACTAAGCTTTGTTAGAAAATGTTTTTAATTGACTGAATTCATTTGAAAAGCTTGCTCATTAACACATGAATACTACTGTGTAATATACAGTTTGTGTTCACATATATTTCAGAAGTACAATATAAGAAAAGCACAAGTTCGATGTAGGGGCCGTATTCCATTATACTTCTTGAATTTGCTGAGGGCCAATTCAAATTGGACCACAGGCGGGATTTGGTCCCCAGGCCATAGTTTGGACACCCCTGGGTTAAGGGCTCCACGTGAAGTGCATCAACTATTTTTCCCAGTAAACCCCGTAAGAGGTTAACTGAGCTGTAGTTCTGGTGCGGTCTGTCTGAATATTTAGTAAACAGGGCATTACCCTGAACCACTGGAAAGGGGCCTGACCCTAGGGGCCCCCCTCTGGTGTTTTTCCAACAGAAACATTCCCAGGTTGCAATGTTATGCACACAGAGCTGTTCCCTCATTAGATGTACGAGTTGACAGTTCATGTTGACATCATGGAGACACATTAAGGCTCCCCCCGTTACTCACTCAGAACTCTGCTAATGATCAGGATTAGCTTATTCTGTGGGGCAGAGCCGTCTGTGCTTCAAAGAAGACGCCGCTGTGTGATCTACAGGTTCATCCAGTGACCTCCAGTGTTTAAGGCCCTTTTTGTTCTTCTTTGGCGGGAGAAGCCAAGGCCTAACCCCCCCGGAATCGCCACAGCTGCACCTGTAGTTAATCCTACCACTCCCTCCTGTCAACAAGTTCAGGATGAGAGATGAGGTGACGGGCTTTGCCTCACAATACCCAACTGGCAGAGGGGTGAGCTTACAGTAGCGGGTTACCGCACTTGTGTGAGAAACAAATGGATGGAGAGCGACTAATGAGCGCTGGAGAGAAACGCGTCGGATATTACAGAAGGAAAAAGGCAGGAACGGAGGGAAACTTGCATGAAATGAAAATGTTTGTACTGAACTTGGGTTCATTCAGAAGGATGGTCCATGCTGACAACTTGTTATTGTTTGTCCAGCAGGAGGTGGGACTAGTCGACTACCACTCTCATCATGCCAGGGACTACAGCTCCCACCTGTCCCAGCCCCATCGCCGTCGGCCCTCCTTACTTTCGGAGTTCCAGCCTGGAAATGAGAGGTAGGTGCACCAGCTCATCAGATCTGTTCTCACTTCCAAACATCAAAAGGCCATTTCTTAGACCGTAGAGCGTTTGGATTCCTTGTGCTTTTAATTACACTGTGCTGTGTGCATTTGGAACAAATAACATAAACAAAGTCTTTATTATTTACTGTAATTAATTCCCATGCATGCAGAACAGAGTAATGGCCTCCCTCTCCTCTCGCTCTGTGCTGTCAGCAGGACGCTGCTCAGTGTGGGTGCTGTTATAATACAAAACAAACACCTTCACATTTTTGGTAATGGATACTGATTCAAAAATAGCGTTGTATAAAAAAAATAACTGTGTTAGATAATTATAAATAATACATCGCTGCATGTGCTATGACGTGTCAGCCGGAAACCTCCTTAGACTGCATTCAGAGCTGTGCCTGGTCCTGAAGTTATTTTGTCGGGTAGGATATCCAAAGTGTGCGATCCTTCTGAGCATGTAAGGGACGAGCCCCAAAAGGTGACATGCAAACTTTGCTGGAAAAAAGGTTCCTCCGTATCCATGCCATCATAACAAAACACAGAGCTTTATTATCCCAGACAACGTGTGTTCCTTCCTCAGACTCGGAGGAAAACAACAGCAGCAGTGAGTCAGGAAGTAGCCTAACTTTGTATCAACACATAAACCTGTAATATATAATCATTCTGAGCTCAGAAAATGATAAATTCAAGCTTTCATTTCAGGATCAGGGCGTAATGTGGGGAGGGATTTTTGCCGATGAGCATATTTGTCGCTGTATCCATTTCCTGTGTAGTATTTATTGGGTTGTTATATTCAGATGTGAATTATAGAACTAGAACTAAATGCTCAGTGTGTGTGTTCACACACACATTAAGAATCCTTACCGGAGCTTCTGCCGTTTGTACTGCTGACTGGCAGACTGCTCCGTCCGTCCGTGCGCATTCTACGTGTACAGTTTAATTTATATTTCAACGGTTAATTATTACAGTTGTATTTTATATTTAATGTGAAGCACAACATACCATCCTGTTATAATAAGGTTCTTTATCAGCCTTTGAAACTGAAACCATTTTGGGAGAAATATAAATCCTAATATATCATATACGTGAGACGATTAGTCGACTACAAACATCTTTAGTAGAGGGCAGCCCTAGTGTGTGTATACTGTCAGGTTTTATACCTCACATACAATCAGCAGGTTGGACTAAAATCAGCCAAGCAATTGGTCTATTAGTAAGTTATTACTACTATCTGTAACACTGAAAAAACATGTTAATATGAATTTACAAAATACTTCCAGCCTTATATACATTACATGACATGTTTAGTATCATACATTTTAGTTGATGCTGAATGTATATTGTGCTGTTATCTGCCAGTCAACGTTAGCGCTACATACCATTCACATAAATATAGCAATGTTCTCCCTTCAGTTTGGATGTCCTCGTTGAGTCTTGTCGACTGAAGGACAAAGCCCGCTCAAAGGGAAGCGTCATGCCGGCTGCATTTTTCTGCAATATTATTCTACTAAAGCCTCTGCCTGTTAACCCTCCCCCAGTGTAATCCTTGTGTAATTGGCATCCACAAGCCATGCCTCTGCGATGTTGTGTTAAACAGCTGTGCGGGGCAATGGAGCCTGCAGAGTTTTGCCATCTTCAATAGACCAACAGTTAGTCAGGCAAAGCATTGTATGTATAGGACTTTCCCTCTGGATACTCAGGTCTTGTACCTACCAGAGTTGTTTATTATTAATATAGCCATGCTTTTCTGAGGATGAGTACTTGTGAATAATTGATGTGCATGCCCTGAATTTTGCATGATGCACAGAGGATAAGTCTCAAGCATTTTTTCTCTCTTCAGTTGATTGTCATGGTCGATTTCCCTTCCATGTGTTTAAACAGGCGAGTAGTACAACATTCAATTTGAAAGGGTAGATTTTCCCTGGAAAACAGCTATCTAGCTAAAGGTATATGTTACATGAGCAGTATGTTTTGTGTGAAATGTGGGGGCTGTCGTTCTTAACGTGTAAAACCATTTGTGTGCCCCAGCCTCAGAGTAGTACCAGCAGGTGGTAGAACAACTCGGTCACAGTGTGTGACCGTTGTTTTGGCGTCTTTAAGTATCAATCAGATGGGATTAGGGTCTTCAACATGTATATGCCAGAGCTGTGTGTTGTTCCTGTTTAACGGTTCATGTGGGAACAATGGGTAATGGTCTGATACAGAAATAAACACCACACGGTGACACACCAGCTCCTGATTTGCTGACACCCCTCGTTCAGTCACTGGTGCTTTGGCGGTTGCTCTCAGTGTTCATGCTGCTGTCTCTGCAACACAGATGCCATGTGAGACAGTGGAGAAGTGAGGCTGTATTTCAGGTAGGGATGGGAATTGATAAGATTTTTACGATTCCGATTCCCTTATCGATTCTGTGAAACGATTCAATTCCTTATCGATTCTCTTATCGATTCCAATTTGGGGGAAAAAGGAGAATAAACAGTTTGATGTAACATTTATCTTTGTTTTAATGAAAAATATTCTATTGTGACAGTTACTTATTAATCTCTAATAACAAGTGTGTGTGTGTGTGTGTGTGTGTGTGTGTGTGTGTGTGTGTGTGTGTGTGTGTGTGCGTGCACTCAAGTAGTGTGTGTGTGTGTGTGTGTGTGTGTGTGTGTGTGTGTGTGTGTGTGTGTGTGTAAAAAAAATTAACAGTTCTTTTGCAGATGAACATATCTGCTTTTCTGTACAAGAAAATGTAACAAATAACAACAAATAACAAATACTGAATCATGTAATTACAAGAACAATGTAATCACAAGCACAGTGTGTGTGTGTGTGTGTGTGTGTGTGTGTGTGTGTGTGTGTGTGTGTGTGTGTGTGTGTTTGTGTGTGTGTGTGTGTGAGTGTGAGTGTGAGTGTGAGTGTGAGTGTGAGTGTGTGTGTGTGTGCACTCAAGTAGTAGTAGGGAAAATTAACAGTTCTTTTGCAGAAATATGAGCATATCTGCTTTTTCTGGAAGGATACGGGATCTTTCGGGGCTTATGGTGTCTCCAGCCGTGGAGAACACCCTCTCAGATGGGGTGGAGGAAGCCTGCACACAGAGGTAGTTTTCAGCCAGTCCAGATAGCAAGGGCAGCGTATCCTGCTTGTTCCACCACCACAGTGCGGCGCTATCCCTGCAGGGGATGGAGGGCAGGCTTTTGTAGAACTGGATTTCCTGATCCACCTTCTGAGCCAGGGAAAGACGGGGCTGTGAAAATATTCTATTCTATTCTATTCTAATCTGACATTTGATAATCTGACAACAACCTCACATTCACCTACCGAAATTCAGGGGCGTCTACTGTAGAAAATGGGTGCAAACCCTTAACAACAAATTTGGTAACTGCCCGGTGACATTCTTCTACCTTTGCCTGGGACATTTTATTTCTGCCTGCCTCGACGAAAATAGAAGCCAGAGGTAAACGGGAGCAAGTGCTGCTAGCCTCTGAGTCAGCCAGACTACCCGTCTCGTCCCGGTCATCATCTTGTTCTAAATCTAACGAAGAAGGCATTTGTTTGATGAAAAAGCAATTTCGGGAAATAAACTAATTTCCCACCTCCCTTTGATTTAAATAAATGAGCGTCACCTTTCTCTGGCTCCCTGAATCGGCGGCGCAACTTACTAGCATGTTTCATTAGCTACATAGCAACAGCTAGAATTCTTCCCTAGAACTACGGATGCCTTGCCATCAAGTAAGCTAATTAAACATGCTAGCAAGGAACGGCTTGATTAACCAGAAACATAAACTCCCTTAATTACCCCAAGGAGAGGTAGGAAATGGGTTTATTTCCAGAAATGGCGTGGTACATAATTTACTAGGAATCACATTAAGGATTAGTCAGTGGGATAGCTACTTACCACCAGAGTTGCCTTCGGTGTTAGCCCCCAAGGTCACGGTGGTCGTAGAAGCTTGGCTGCTGTCACTCCGAAGGGCATCAAAAACGCGACACTCGTTAAAGTTTATCCCGTGTTGTGTGCGCAGATGTTTATGCATATTTGAAGTATTCCCGCCGATGTTATCAACAATTTGCAGTGGTTGCAAAACGCCCTGTTGCCATCCTTATGTAATGTGAAATGAAGCCACACTTTGGACCGTTTTAACCTTAGGGGTGCCATTTCAGACTTGTAAAAAGTATCACGAGCGTCACCTGCGTAACCAAGCAACTACGCCACGTCAAGCCGGGCTTACTGAATCATTCGTGTGTACCTTGCTGCGTAAATAACGTTACATAAACCGTGCGGTCTGGAATCTATAAGAGAATCGTTTAACGAGCTGCCAAACGGTTCCATGGAATTGAAACACAAGGAACCGGTTCTCAACAGGAACCGGTTCTCGATTCCCATCCCTAATTTCAGGAGATGAAAAATGAACTGCTGGCAGGCTCTGTGGACAGGAAGTCTTCCAGTTGAGTGAATCAGGCCTTCAGCTTTACGTTAGAGGGCTTACAGTCCAGTCTGAAGCCTCTATTGTATGTTTTCATTCACAGTCTGAATCAAGTTATTCTGGCCTTGGCAATACTTCAATCTATCCTCTTCTCATTCTAAACGTCTCAGTAATTATGCAAACCATGTCTCCATTTGTAGCTAGACCAGGCTGGTTTCCATTGTGACGGAGAATATAAGCACTAACATGGCCTTTAGAAACAGCACTTTCCTTAAAGAATTGTACGGAACTGAAGACGAGATGAAAATGTGCTATTAAGTTAATGCTCCAATGTTCCCTGATTACAGGTAAAACCGCCTCAGCAGTATGATCATTGGCGAGCCACTGTGCTAGTTGTTTGTTTCATCCTCTTTACTTCAGGCGATATCTCAGTCACTCCGCCTCTTCCCATCTGTCTGAGGCTACTTGAGAAAGGAAGTGAATACATTTTATGGCAAGCATAACAACACAGAGAAACCACTTAATGTCTGCCTAGCACAGAGAGTACAGTGCAAACTAAACGGGTGCGAAAATGCTAAATGAGTTTGTACAATAGCTGCTATAATGATTTCATTCATCTGTGTACTTTAATGTCGTAAAAGGGTATTAAAAATGTTTATATTGCACAAATAGGTTTACCCTTTACTTCATTTATTTGCCGTGTTGTTGATGATATTTCTTTTGCAATATCTTCTAAAGAAGACCCTTTTTGAATTCTGATAAAAATGAAAAGGAATCAATGCTGAATTACTCCAAATTAAATGACGATCCATCTAGGAATCGATAACTTTTCCAACATATGCGCCTTTCTAGAAAGTAGCCTTTATTTGTATCCATCATCAAGCCTCTGAGAATATCCCTCTCCCCTGCTGTGGAGTAATATCAGTTTTGTTCAGCTTCATGAAGAGCAAAGTTGAGAGCTTAAGTTTTTGGCACACATAGTCCCACTTTCTCAGTTTCATTCATCCCAGCTGTGCTTCAGTAAGCCTGGCTCCCCTCTCTCTGTGAGCCATCCCTGCGCCGTGCACAGCTGTGGAGCCACGGCCTCTGGGGAGCCGCCAAGACACTGGAAGCCGCACAAACGCCATAGTGCTTTCACAATAACAGGCTGCTATCAGCACACAGGATCTCTGTTTTGCTCCTAATGGGGCCCAAACTAGTACGAAAGTAATGGAGCTGTTGTGTTGACACACACATACACATACACACACACACACACCCATCTCTTGCTCTCATCCTCCAGACAAATCCTCCCCTGGGATCAGATTATTCTGCACGAGATGGAGAGGGAGAAATAAAGAGGGGAGGGAGAGGAAGATGAGTGCGGGGGGGGGGGGGCGGGGGCGGGGGCGGACTTGACGATGTGATTATGTAAGTGCCAGACCTGTATTGAGATGAGGAAGTGTGTGACTGAATGAGTGAGAAAAATGTGTCCGGGAGGTAGGTGGGGAGTAGTCACACGCCACCTGGGTATTAATCTGGGCACCCTATTTTTCTGAGGTACTATTTAGGGCGATCACTCAGATAAACATCCACAATGCATTACTTTCCTCTGCACCCCATGACACCTTGAAAGTGCAGATTAAACCCTTCATATTACAGAACAACAGCATGACATATCTCTCTGATAAACTTCTCTTAGTGGATGTGAGCGATCGTTTCACCAAACCACCAGCACCTAGCTCAGCATAGGCGGGCTCCCTTCTCTTTGGCACATAAAGAAGCCACACACTAGGCCATTGTGGGCCTGGACCAGCAATTATGGTTGTGTTTTCCCTCTTCTTTTCAGAAGCCACTTCCATTTTGACACTGGCAGCAAAGTCACTGACATTCTGGCATCTGCCTCCAGGGCAGACTTGACAACCCGTTTCCTAAGAAAGAACAGAGCGCCATTTACAAGTGGCCTAATAAAACTCTCCTCAATCCAAGCGCAGTTAACATTCAGAAGCTGTCATTTGATTGCACACCCACGGATCCATTTTACCGGGGCACGTTAGCATGATGCTATCCACCACCCTGCAATGATGAACACATGCAAAATCTGGTTTACACTAGCACCACACATGCTGCACATCATGAGCAGATCACATTACAGTATGGAGCGCTCCCCTCCTCCTCCTGCGGCTGCTAATGTAATTGTTAGCATTCCTGGCCGTCCAGATCACTTCTAGTTGTGGGGTACAGTATAGGGAGTGCCATAGCTCCTACTGTCTAAACAGAGCACTTTTTTTTGGCCTTGTGTGCGTGTATAACCATGTGTATACTGCTTCGCAATGCCTCCAAAACCCCACGCAAGAGCCACTCCACCATATGCTGCTACATTTAAAACCATTAGATGGTAGTGTAACAGTGAGTCACCATTTCCAATTTCCTTGCTTCCCTTTCTCGCCACTTTCCTCTGAGTGGCCTATTATATGTTCCTGTTTTGCTGAATAAAATGGCCTTCAGTGATTACTTTATTTTGCTTCATTTTGAACCAAATCAAGCCAACTGGCGTTTGTTTGTGCCTTCAACACAATGGCAAAGACTAAGGTTAGGCTGAGCTATGCCTGTATCTGTCATCTTGGGCTTTTGTACAAATGTTCTTTGTGATATTGATCTGTATTTATGGGATTAGTTTATGCCAATGTGTTAAAACTATAAATGTTCAAAGCCTTGTCTTTCGCTCAAGATCAGTCACTGTTATTGATGTCTTCTGGGAGCTCCTTTTTGACTGGACATATTATTTGACAGTTTATTTGTATCTTTTTTTGCATTGAGTTGACTGGCTTTGTTTTATTGGCATCCAGCTATTTATTGGGGACGTCTTTATTTTCCAATGCTGAGGTCTGGATTAGTATTGAGTAGTCAAACATCACAAACAGTCCTTCTGTTGGTTCGTCTTTGGGACTCCATCAGTTTAAATTGGGTCACTTTGATAACTGTTGTATGCTGACATTAGACTGATCAATGTTTCCCGAGGTGCCATGATGCAAGTGAAATACTAATGGTTAAAAAGTCCTCATACTCATACCTGATGCGAAACATCAATCAAAGAAAATACCGGGTCTTTCCACCTTGTGTTTCTTTTATTAGCTGTTACATTAGAAACAAATCACTTTTCCCCCTTAATAACGGCCGCTTCTAGATTACTGTTCGTCTAAGTCTATCAGTCGCTTCACATGCTTTTTTCTGATCTCCGACGTTTGTATTTTGCAGAGGACAAGAGCAGCATATTCGCTATGAGCACATCTACCTGCCGGAGCCTAGCAGCCAATCAGAGGTGGAGTATGCAGAGATCAAACGACCTCGCTTGGAGATGGGACCAGAATCTCTGATGAGGCCTTCATCCCACCGTCAACAATTACCCATGGGAGGGGCTGAGGATATGTCAAAGGTCAGTAGGCACTATAACGTACAGTACAATGTGTAATACTGACAGTTTGCAGTGTATCAGAGCTCCATGGTGACATTAAGAACACAAAGTATTACGCTGGAATTCTATATATGGTTATTGTGATAATAGAGGACGGCGTGTATCAGAATTATTCTGAATTGATAACGTTTGTTTTACGGACCTGTTTATTGTATTTACACATAACGGCAATTTACAAATAATGGTAGTACGACATAGAATCAGATTCTGTAGGAGCTGGAGCTGTGTGAGCCACAGTGGGAAGAGTTGTGAAACGGCAATTAATAAGTAATTGCGCTGACCTAGATTTCAAACAGCCGAAGAGGAAACTGTGTGAAACAGCACATCAGAAAAGCTTGCTCGCAGTGTAGAGCTGCTGATGGGGAGGCGTTCCTGACATTACACAGAGTGCTTCAAACTGCCAGGGGAGGCAGATGGCCAAGGAATGGTAAATAGATACACCAACAACAGAGGGTACAGGGGAAAAAAACATTGACCCTTAAGCTAGCAGGAATGCCCGTAATTCCCCTCAGAGCAGAGAGAGCCGTAAAGCCATTATATAAGTCATGTCAGAGGCAATCACCGCACGGAACTAATGTACCAAATGATAGCGGGATGGAAGGAAAGATACAACTGAATATAAGGCAAAGGGCGAGTGTAGAGAGGCACCGAAAGAGGTGAAAAGGGAAAGGGAGGAGTAACTGACAAAGACCAAGAAGAAAAGAGGGAGTAGTTTAAAACAAAGCTGATGCTTGTGTCATGACTCACTTGGAAAGTGAATCAGAGCATTTTGTAGTGATCATGATTTTTGTGGTTTTACAGGGAATAAGATCGGGTCAGAATTCAATACTTTTTACAGGGGGTGCTTGTAAACATTTTCCATTCATGTCACAGTTTCCTTAAGTAACCTTAAGTTGCTCAACGAGTTAGCACAGTACATTAATACACCCTGAGTCTGACTGTCCCTATGTATGTTATCTGGCCCTCTCTCAAGATTAAAGCCAATAAAAAGGCAGGGCTGACATATAGTCAGTACTAGCTTATTAGTGTTGGTGTTAAGGACTTCCCTCTATTAGATGATGCGTCGAGTCATTGGCTGAGATGACCCCGAGTCAACTCCCAATCGATTCACTGCACTTTTTCATCTGCTGTATTATTGTTCACAGAGCAGGGTAAGAGTAGCAGGGCCAGCTTTAAACTTCACAAACAGAGTCTCTAAACAAACAAACCACAAAACTTACTGTGATGAAAGTGGAGACGGGTAACGGAAAGCGGAGAGCAGTGCTGACTGTCAATGAAGCCGATAAACTACCTTTGAACCAGACGTCTGCACAGCCTCCTCTCCTGCTGACCAGCGTGACTGAGTGCTCTGCTGAGAGAGCTGTCAGCAGTCCAGCAGGGGGGGGGGCTCTGCGGCAGGATTTTATAACTGAACTATGACCTGGACACACACTTCAACTTGGGTCTTACAGTTAAAACATCAGACTAGTGTAAGGAGATATCAGTCTTACTGGAGAGGGGGCTGCATATTATATTTTTCTCATAGATAGATAGGGCGTATTGACGTTGGTAGTATGTTTTTAATTTGATTTTTTATAGTTCAGAAAAAGCACAAACCAGTGAAACAATCGCACATGACAAATAGATATAGCAAAGGCAGTTTTTGTCACTGGTAAAAGGTAAATGTATGGAACTACACTGAATACTGAAGTCGCTCCTAACATCGACAACCAGAGATTGCTCTGACGGCTGTCATTTCCAGTCCTAATATCATCAGCTCTGTATCTGGACCGATTACCTTCATTAGAAGTTGAGTGATGAGGGACCAAACGTGCCAGCAACCAACTCGCTTTGGCTGGAACAACACTGTCTACCTCCAGTAGGGTTTGTCTTTGAGTCGATGTTAAGCAAAGCATAGGACAGCAGTGATATGTCATACGCCACCAACACTCAAATCCTCTTCTCATAGCAACACATTTCTTAAAAATATATACATTATAGGAATAGGAAAGCAGTTTGAAAAAAGAAACGTATATTGTCATGAAGCATTTGATTTCCCTCACTTTCTCTTTCCATCCGAATATTTGAATAATTGTTCATAATAATAATAATAATAATAATAATGGTTGCATATTTCTGAAAATAATAAAGGGTTGCAGCCCACCATTTAAGACAACAGCCATGTGCAGTAGTAATCTACATTTGTCAACTTGACATGTTTTTTTTGGTCATTAGCTCAAAGAACTGAACGTAAAAAAACATAGCAACATACAAAAATGAAGAGTTTTTCCTTAAATCTTTATCTCTACATGTATGGCAGCCATTCCAGTGTCTGTTGAATTCCAACACAGAAAAATGTTGTCAATAGTTTATAGAATACAATAAAAATAAATAAAACGTACCTATAAATAGTCAAACCAGAGAACCTGATAATGCTGCAGTGGTGTTTTTCTGGAGCTGTAAGTGTGCAAAAGAACAACACAAGCATTGCTTACACTAGTTCCTGCTTTTTAAAGAAGTTCATATCAGACAAGTGATCTTGTTTGGACCATAGAGCCCCACAGACACAAGTCCCACTCTTTATTTCAGTTGTATTATCTCTGGTTAATATGAATTTTTTATGATAACATTCAGCATTAAACCTTAGAATATCTAACCCCAGTCCCCTCAGTTTTAGTGGTGTTGTGCGCCTGCTGTTGTGTACTGCATAAGAGCGGGACTGATGCCCGAGCGAGAGGGACCGTTGAACTTAGATGCACCTCTTAGCGGGAAAACAGGATGTCTACGGCTTTATTTAAGTGTTGCCTGGAATGCTTCCCCTTAAGACGACGTGACTTAGCGCTTATGAAACAGAACACATTTACACACACATGCTACAACACCCAGGGGTAATTAAAATAAAAAAACCTGATGCATGCACAGCCCAAGACATCATGCAGAGGAATGTTCTAAATGTGACCGGGGTCGCCGAGGGCATTAAAAGATATAAGCTGTGCCCGGCCATGGGCTTAGCGATTGGCCTGTGACCTTTTCACACTCTGTCACAGGTGGAGGAGCTGTTGATGTGCTGCTGTCCTGCTGACAAGAGCAGAGGACAGTGTAGGGCACCAGACCAGAGGGAAAACTATCGGCCCTAATGCACTCTACTACATACCATCAAACCCCTCATGGTCAAACACACCCTCTAAACATCAGCACACACCACTCTGTCCTTGAGTTTGCAGTAGAACAAAGTGGCAAGAGTAAAAACAAAACAACACACATCGCTGCCAAAAGACAACTGGGGCCACAACTGAATTAGTGAAAGGAATTACATGTCATAGAAACTTATAATAATGTTACCTTTTTGAAACTTTGACGCTCATGAAATCCTTTTGGACCGCACTGAAATAGTATAGGGATATTTGGTTTAACATCACCACCATTTTTGGAGACACATTTCTGGCCTGCTGAACTGTGACACAGCAACAAGGATGTCATTTTATAAAAAACTGAGCCATGCCAGGAGCTATTCTCTTTTTTCTACTAATGTGGCAAGTTTTTAGAAAGTAAAATCCTGACGAAGAGTGGGTTATATTTGTTTATCTGAACATCCAATGTGTGTTATGATATCTTTATTTATAAAGCCAAACAAATGACACCGTGGACAAGGTGTTGACCAAACATCGAAGGGTTTGGTTAAGGTCATAATCGGCAGAGTATTCAGTCATTTTGGAAAGATCATGTCTGTCACCTTACCAAAAGATACACACACTGTGATTGGATGGTGTTTGTAGTGTAACCTCTAGGCCTTTTAATGAGGGAAGTGTTTAACAGGAGAGGAGGGTGCACTGAGTAAGTTAATCCCTCTGACCTGCCGTTTAGAATCAGTTTTATCCAAACATCGCATTGCATACCACATGGAACATTCATTTAGAAATACTGCCCTTTGTCCTCACTCACTTCTGATTTTAATAACACATGTTAATTGTGTTTGACTAATGCTTTTCTGAGTGTAAAATGGATCATCACGTTCTTATCATGTCACCTTTATCCCTGTGCGTCTGTAGGACCGCGGCAGCTCCATGGGGAAGCTGGAGCCCATCTCCCCTGTGAGCCCGGTCCATATGGACCCTGATTTGGATCTGGTGCCAGCTCGGTTCTCCAAGGAGGAGCTGATCCAGAACATGGACCGCGTGGACAGGGAGATCACCATGGTGGAGCAGCAGATCTGCAAGCTTCGCAAGAAACAGGTTAGCACCCCTAAGGTTCGGCTCGATTTGCTCTGTTGAGAGATTGCAGAATGCAGCTAAAGTACGGGGGAAACAGTGAAACTTCTGTATCCCCGATCTTTTTCTTTAACCAAATCACACATATTTAGGCTATTTGATGTGATCTAATTTCGATAACTAATATAACAGTATTTCACATCCATTAACTGACCGCACTTGAAACTGGAGACATCCTGGGAGCCTGCCTCTCACTTCAAAAACCTATGCTGTAACACGTGCAACACAATGTCTAGATGTGTCAGTGTGAGTGAGTGAGTGAGTGTGTGATAACCAATGTTGTGTTTCTATGTGTGTGTGTATGGATGTCCTTATTACAACAGAACCAGATGCATGCAGTAACCCTCAGTTAAAGTTGGATTTTCTCTGTGGAGAGGTTCTGTGCTGTACAGCTGTCGATGGATTTTGCGTTGGAATTGATTTATACAACACATTTATATCTCTTCCTTAAATTTGACTAGTTTTGCCAGCATGTTTTGCCTACATTTTGGGCTTACCCCTTTAACAGCAGTTGGCAGGTGGCAAGGATGACCCTTCAACTTTGCTCGGGTTTTAAGGAGTAGTTGCTTAGACTGTACACACGCTTTGATGCTGCGTTCACAGTAGTCATGCACGGATTGCAGGGACAACTGCGGCCACGCGGTCTTGCAGGGTGGGTCATGAAATGTACAGACTGATTAATAAGGAATGGGTTAAACATTGCAACATCAACAAGGAAAACCAACAACTTAATGTTTTTCAAAACGGGGCAGCCTTAGTTTCTCGCATTGAGAAGCCTGTGTTTAGAAAACTGTGTGACAGTGAAGAAATGTCAGTAGACAGCTCTCTGGGATGTTTCTTTCATGTGCATATTGCTCATATTTGGACCAGGCAGGATGCCTAAAAGCACAGTGAGGTACCTTTTATCCGTCATGCTTGTAGCAGCCTTCACCACTGCTGGCATCTCTGCTAGTTTTTCTCTCAGGCATCGTGTGGCTTGTTTTTAAATGTTCATGTGTGGTTTTCCAAAGTGGCTTTCCCTGCCAGGCTCCAGTTGGCACCAGTGCAATAAAGTCTTGAACACACTTTTCTGTGTTGTAATCGCTGCGCTCAGAATCTGGAGCTGTTTTCTTGCTCAATGTTCCACAATTCTTCACACGCACTCCCCCAGGCAGCTGCATCCCCTTTTGTCTTCAGCTTTTTATTTAGGAGAAAAAGTAGGTTAAAAATATATCAGGCTATAAATAAGAGCTTCCCCAGTGGATTATGGCTGAGGTTTTGTGACTGCTAAACCACTCATATCCCTGCTGCACTGTCTCCCTTTTGGCCGTCTGCCATGCTCGAGCTCCTCTTTTCCTCCCCGACTCCCTCCCCCACCATGCGTGCAGTTAACACTGTGTTTATTATTGTTAATATTAGAAAAAGCATTCAGAAATAGCTTAAGGCTGATTTGAAATGGCAGCTATATGGCTTGTTCTCCGGCTCATCTCAAAGTGATATTATTCTTAATCATTAAACTATGCAGTTGTCATCCCCCCCTCCCTCTCATTTCTATATAAAGCTATTGGTTTGATACGAAAGAAAGCCTGACCGGGTTGAACTTCAGAAAAACTCACTGAGTGGTTATTTTTTTCTCTTAAGTACCTAACAATTTGTTGGAGAAATAACAAATGCAAAGTGGTTATTTTGTCGTCCAGTAATTTGTTTTGAACATCGCTTCTTGTCATTGAAAGAGACTTGGTATATAATTAATCTGGGTCCTTTTCCAAATTGCAATAGGAACCAAAATAAATCCAAATATCTGATTCCAACCTTCAGGTTGAATTTGTAAATCATTGCAGGGCTAAGCTCTGCTGCTTACAAGCATTAATCAAACCCTCAACCTTGCTCAATACCAACGCAATGTTTCTGGGTATTTCTTTCTTTCTTTTACAGTCCGGCCCTCTTCAAGCATTAAAACATCTGGACGAATGAAGTGGCACGGTAAAACTTTATTTAAAGAGTTGTGGCAGAGTGAGTGAGAGGGCGGGGGTTAGGGCTTAGGTTACTGTCAGCCTGTGTCACGTCAGCCAATCTCAGGATGGCTGGTTTATTTTATTTTACTCCGCGGTGGGTTTGGAGAGGGAAAGGGGGGGGTCTCAATGGGAATGTCTCCCCTCACCAGATGCTTATCCCGGCCTTTCGTGGCACATGATGATCCATCTTGCTCTACTCTCATGTGGTTTCTCTGGAGGCTACCTTGCCCCCTTCTTAAGCCCCTGACAGGAGATGAGAGGGAGGGGCTGACTTAACTGTAGATCAGCTATATGCACGCCACTCTGACACTCCAGGCAGCTAGTTACATCTGAACGTACTCCGCTTCTGTCTCCGACGCGACTGAGAGGCAAACATTTTCTGGCAAATTGAGATGACAACGTTTTTTTCCCCAATGTCGCAAATAGTGTCTGCTTTTTCTGCCTGGGAGTTTTGTGGTAGCTTTAAAAGTTATGCTCCTTGATTGTGATTTCTTTTTTAACATCAGGTCAGAAATGTATTTTATAAAGGTCTAATTTATTGTTTTATTTACTAGTGGTTTTCAAAAACATAAGGTTGATCGTATCATTTTTGCTTACAGTTGGATATGATAAGTATCAGTGCTTAAAAAAGGTAATAATATTAAAAGTGATGTTAGTGGGGGGTGGGTGTAGGGTAGAGGGATTGAATTAATCCAAGATGTTGTGCAACCTGGATTGTATAGTGTACTGCTTTGTAGATTGATGATGCAATAAAAAATGAATGATAAAAAACCCCCACATTTATATGTAAATATGTAAATACACATTTTAAGTATTTAAATGCATTATTATTACCTGCCATTATCACAAGCAGAAGGAAAAGGCTACCTCTATGAGCTTCTTTTTGAGATGCTTCAGTGGAGAGGATTGTTGATCCTGACTAGTCCTTAAACACCATTTCAACATCTGGATGAAACGTAATTTTTAATATATATATATGTTTTCGATTCTTCATCAAACTGCTATCATAGATGTATGTAAATGTGCTTTGAGCGTCAATCATGGCGTTTCCTCTCTTCTGTCTGAACACCTTTGAGAGAGGATTGATGGACAAAGACGCCATGACTGAACTCTACATGATTGGCAGTTGAACATAAAGGCATCTCCCCAGATTCTGGCTTTTACTTCCCGCCAAACTAATTCTTACTTGCTGAGGGTCTCTTTGCTTTGTTCACAGTGGACAGTAATTACTAAAATTAACCGTTTCTGGGCTGGACTCTCCAAATAACGTTTGTCTGCATGCCAGGCTGGTTTGTAAATTAGAGCAACACTGCTATTTCTAGTATTTATCTGGTGTTTATTTCCCACATTTTCCTCTCTAACTTTGCTTTTACTGTCTCCTTCTCTGTCCCCCTCCCTTAATTCTCTCTCCTTGGATGTTCCAGCCACACAGCAGGCACTGGCTTTGTTTACAGGCTGTTGTAGTAACTCTTTGATTAACTATGCCCTCGGGAGTTAATAGCTATTACGGCTAATAGAACGGTTAGTCTCATCCCTGCTGGAGTGCTGGGGGTGGGGACGGTTGATGTAACACACACTCTATGACCTAACAACAGGAACTGGATGGGGGCCCTTTTTGGATTTGTTAAGTGTTAACCGTCGTGTGTGTGTGTGTGTGTGTGTGTGTGTGTGTGTGTGTGTGTGTGTGTGTGTGTGTGTGTGTGTGTGTGTGTGTGTGTGTGTGTGTGTGTGTGTGTGTGTGTGTGTGTGTGTGTGTGTGTGTGTGTGTGTGTGTGTGTGTGTGTGTGTGTGTGTGTGTGTGTGTGTGTGTGTGTGTGTGTGTGTGTGTGTGTGTGTGTGTGTGTGTGTGTGTGTGTGTGTGTGTTACAGCAACAGCTGGAGGAGGAGGCTGCGAAGCCACACGAGCCAGAGCGGCCGATCTCACCGCCACCCAGCGAGGCCAAGCACCGCAGCCTGGTGCAGATCATCTACGATGAGAACAGGGTCAGTGCAGCACACACACATGCATACACACCAGACACTCGATCTGTGGCCCACCACTCCAGACTGAATGACCTTGCATCGGAATGTGGTTTCACTTGCATCACATATGCAGTGTGTTACCACAAAGAAGTCAGAGTGAGAGAGCTAGGTGTTTGGTTTCACTGTTGTTCCACTTAGATGATGCAAGATAACATTTAAACTAAGTCAGGCTGTGACATCCGCGCTCTTTTCTCTGTTGCCTGCTATATATTAAGATATAGTTTATTAATCCCTTACAGGGACATTTCTTTCCCCACTCTGTAAGGTTTACACACAGGGAGGATACATGCACAGATGATATACATGCACAAACACAACCACACATGCAGGAGAGCTGGCACCTCTCCAGCTACCAGCTCACTCCATTTTTTTTGGTCCAGTCGGGACGTGACCTGGCGACCCTTTGGACCCCAGTCCAAGCCCTTACAGACTAAGCCACTGCCGCGTCTAATGTCAAGAAAAGAGATGCTAGTAGTCAGACATTATGATGGTAAATGCAGCTTTTAATTATCCAGATATTTGACCACTTTCATTGCATTTCTTGGACAATAGCAACATTTCTCTTGAAGTGTGTGTAATACTGAGCAGAAAGCTGGGGCTCTGGAGAGACTGACGTGTGCCTGCAGAGGACGTTTTTTTTCTTGGTGTTCTGTCATTTCCGTTTACCTGGTTAATCCTCTAAAGCCCCTGTCAACAAAAGCAGAGTGTCACAGAGGATTCATCTCCTACCTGAGCCCCCCCCCTCCTCACTGTCAGGAAAGGCAGGACTCTTGCCTAACAGAATAAGCCACTAAAGGTCAGCTGGCATGATGAATCACATGTTTATACACAGAAACACACTTCTTTGCCTTTTATAACCTATGCAAGTATAGCGACTTCATTATTCTTGCACAGAAGAAAAACAGCAGTTTGGAGATCATGTGTTAGTGTAAACTGAGTCCTACTCACAACAATCATTATCTACAGCAATGCTTTGTAGTTGAAGCAGATAATGATTCTCAGTGCTCTCAGTCCCCCTAGTGGTGGAATGCACAAGTCTCCCTTTTAAGGAATTAGCATTTAAAGCAGGGAACTCCTCACGCTGTTCTTTGAACAATCTCCCTATGGGAAACAAGGAATAATGTTACAGTTAAAAGGAAAATAACTCTTCAAGGTTTGAACAGCTTCTCTAACACTTTTTTTTCCTGAAGAAGTGTGTAGAGAAAATTATGCTGAAAATGGAGAACCTATTTTGTGTTGGCAAGCAAACAGTCACCCTGCATGACAAGTGTCATTGAGCAAGACACTAAATCCCTAACAGCTGAACAGATGTGCCAAGATAAACAGCATGATGCCCGGAGAAGACCTCTGTGAAGGGGACACCGCAGCATAGGGAGTGTCCTTCACCAACACTACTGTCATCAGGCTCCGCTCAACCACAGCACTTGAATGCAACTGCAGGACGTTGTGCGTTACTCAAGACTTATTTGAAAGGCTGGAAGTTTAACAATGTCTCATGGATTACGCCACAATGTAGCTTGACCTCTGTAACACTTTTTACTTCCCCCCTGACTGGCAGGATGTAATCTGGCCTACTGCCTGCCCTCCTGACCGTTCTATCTCTCGCACTCTCTCTTTCTCTCTCTCTAGACCTAACCTGTTTGTTCAGCTTTTTTCTAGTTTCACTCTAAGTACAGCGCTGCAGGAACACAATAGCATTTACTTATCCACTTGTATAGATTCTTTTAAATATTTAATTCTTAATTGATATCATGACATCTGCTCCCATCGCACTTTGACACGACACAAATATATTGAATTCTATTTACTATTCCATTGTTCTTGACTACTTTTAGAATTGAACTTACATTAAAACAAGTACAAGAGAAATGTACATATCAGGTTAATCCCACATTGCGTGCCGTGCATCCTAATTTCTTTGAGGAAGAATTTGTTGCCATCTTAAATAAAACATTGATTTAATTGATGAGCCGTATTTAGTTTCGATGTGTAAATCCTATAATGTTGTTACTTTAAAGCTGAATGTTATAGGTCAAGTATTGTGTGTTTCTATTTGTGCACATTTCCAGTGCTTTTCTGTGTTATAGCACCTGCCTGTAATTACCCCAGCATCAGCACGGCTTTTGGAGTCGGTGTCACTCCGGTGTCATCTGTCCCCTCTGGGCTCAGTGTCACCAGGCAGGGTTACAGCCCCATCTCTAGCGACAGCCCATTGTCAAACCCCGGGGATGGCTCAACTCAGGTTCACTCCTCTCATATTTGGGACATGGCTGTCATGGATATAAGCACAAGAGAAGACAGCCCCCTCTGAGCCTGCATTATCCTAATTCTGTGGAGCTCTGCTAAATCCTCATGTCTGCCTGTACGGCCCTGTGGCACTTTCTTTTTTCTATTCAGTTTTCCTTGTTGTTATTTTAACTATTTTCATAGTTCTGCCTTGAGTTTTCTCCACCATTTTCAAGCATCATATGATCCGCTGAGGAACACGTCTTATTGGCTGCAGGCGTCATGTGCAACAGTGCCGTTGCTAAGCGTTACTTTTCATAATGGCACAGAGCAGCACTTCTGTGTGTCACCACAGGGGGGCGTTACTGAAGTAATGAAGCTCTGCTCGGGTCTTGTGCTGATGCCAGCTCTGTCTTTGTAATGACCCACGCTCCTACAGGTTAAAGGTAGTACTATAAAGATGCACCTCATCCATCCCCCCCCTCTCTTTTTGAGGTCGGTATCATGCAGTGTTGTTTGCAAATCTGCTTTTGATATTACAGCCAAGGAAAGAAGAGAAATCCTTGAGCCTGTCCTACTCCCCGAGGACGGGAGGCTGGTTTTTAATAATTGCTGTTCATTAAGTGCTCTTGTAGTGAGCAAGCTCTCTGAATCAATCCTGTGCAGCCTGTTACACCTACTCACTAGTGAGGAAGCAGCAGGCAAGAGGAAATGAATGCAAAACAGGTTAAGGGAGGATAACGGCGTCATGTTACTGTTTTCATTTGGATGTCAATACAATACGTGCACACATAAATCCTCAGTGCCTCGTTTTGCCCTGAAAATGCACAGGGTACTTTGAAACTGGAGCAAGAATCAGACAAAGATCTGCACACTGTCTTAAAAACTCCCAGCTTTTTTAATTGTGCAACATTTTTGGTCTAACAGAAATGTCTTTCAGGCACTGTTAAAGGTCTGAAGATTTCACAATGCCTGAAAATACGGATCTTTTATCTGATTCTTCCCCTAAGTTAGATTTTTCCTCCAGCACCTGTAAAATGTTTTTCAATGTTTTTGTTAAACTTATCAAACCGGTGCCATGTCATTTAGCTTCACTCGAGCGGTGATTGAGTTAAAAGTCGAGTTAAGCTTTATGCGTGAGCTCCTCTGGGCTCTTACACCCAAGTCCTCGCGACAGTGAAGACGGAGTGAAAGGAAGCAGCATGACATTGTGGGTGGTGAAGAGTAAAGGTTGACATGCACACACACACAGGCTGCTCCTGTCTCTGTTCTCACCTCCTAAAATCCTCCTCTCCATCCGACCCTCCCTTCACTGTACTTCCACCCTGTCTGCGAAATGTGTCAGTCCTGCCGGTCTCCCCGCGCGGCCACTGATGGAAAGCAACAGAGCATGTGGCGTGTCACCAAGGAGGGTCAGTTTGATCAATGAAGCGTGGAGGGAGTACCGAGTGGAATAAGGAAAAGAGTTGAGCGAACATCGCGAGGGGTAGCCTGGGACACTGCTCACACATTTGTCTGCTGGAGCTAAATATAAACGTATGGAGCTGCAGAGAGGTCATCCAAAAATGGGAGTTTTCCTGCTGCCCGGCTTCATGCCCCAACACCTCGCGTCTCCTGCTTTACGGTCCCTGCCAGGAGTTTAGTTAGTTAGTTTAAGCGGCTTATTGTTGTAGGTAGTGAGCTGAAGGTGAGAGCTTTCCCTGTCTTTCATCAGATCTCTCTTTTGAGAGGAGCACCAAAGCCCTTTAGCCCCCCCTCCTTTTCCTGTTTCTTTTTGCTCTACCTCTCCCACTCACTTTCTATTCCACTCCCACTTGCTTTTTCTGCCTGCCTGCTCATTCTCCCTTCCTCTTTTCTGCTCAGGGGAGGTGAGTAATATATTATTATTTTTTCTGGGAGAGGAAAAAAGGGAGCTGAGGCAAGGAGCCTTTGCCCAGCGTGAGTTAAAAGCTCTAATTATAGCCGGTGCACCCATCTCTCCATCCATCCTTACATCCAGCCAGCCGTCCATCCAGGGAGCAGTGGTGTAGCCTCGGTGATCACAGCGTTGCCGTGGTGATGGCAGAGGTGCAGGCGGCCGGCTAATGTACTACTTCTGTTTGTGTTCCCTTACCAGAAAAAGGCAGAAGAGGCTCACAGGATACTGGAGGGACTGGGACCCAGGGTGGAACTGGTGAGTGGAGACCGGAGATTTAACGTCGTATGTATCTATCTTTCTTCCTGCTCATGTTCTTGCAATGTTGACACTTGAGAACATATTGAAGTAGGGGATGCTTGGGAGATGCCATGAACGAGTTCTTAGATGCAAGGCTTTTTGGAACGAGGATAAAGTAAAATAAAATGATTACAGTACCTAGGCAATTAAACACGATTACTACGAGTGCTCCGGTAAATGCCGCTTTTACCCAAACCCATAAAGACTTAGACCCCCAACTTTGCAAAATTGTCAAACCAATTCCCAGACTACTTGTTTGTTTGTATATCTGTCCTTCCATCCTCATGTCAAACACACAAACATTGAGTTTGATCAGAATGTTCTCTGAAACTAGTCACTGTTTGGGACCTTGTCAGATGCTCCACAAAAACAGGATCTGAATCCTTGAAGATATTCAGTTTGAGTATTCTATTTTCATTTAATATGAAAGGGTTATTGAGCTTCAGGCAGGCAGTCACTCAAACATTTTTTAAACATTGAGTCCTCCAGTATTCCAGGGCTCGGTCAGAATCATATTGCAGAGATCTAGAGGACGTGTACCGTCTTTTTGTCGTCTGTTCATTAATTATCTGTCGCACAACTGGAATTGTCTGAGGGTCTGATGTGTGTTGTTCTTTCTTGTGTTGCAGCCTCTGTACAATCAGCCTTCTGATACCAAGCAGTACCATGAGAACATCAAAATGTAAGTCTGTCACTGCAATGACTACACGTAAATATATCTCTAATATCCAGTTATTATGGCTGTTGGATACGTGTCATTAAGTCCAGTAAGCAACATCCTCTCGGTACGCCGTGTGACCCGCTGCTTTTGTCGACTACTTGCATACAAGGAACAGTTATTCAGGAGTGCAACTTTTACTCGGAGCCTTGAGCAGCTGTGGCATGCTTGTCAGTTTATCCCCGTTAATCATGCCTGAAGGACACCATTCTGTGTCAAACCGTATGCCCGCAGCGCTCGGGAAGCTTCCAAATGCCGTCCTGATGCTCTTGAAAATTGAACAGCAGTTTTATTCAATCAACAACTCTAATTCCCTGGGTAATGACAAAGGCCCTGTGCCACACGTGGCCCGTTATTGATTGTACTGACAAAGGATCACTGTTTGTGTTCAACTAAATCAAACTCTGAACCCATTCATAACCAATCCTTGCACTTAGAAATTCCCTTTAAACTCAAAAACTATCACTGGTAGAAAGTGAAACTCAGGGCCTTAGCAACTATCGGTTCTCTGTATAACGCTTCTGTGAGAGTGACTTGCCACTTGTCTCCACCCCCCACACCTCAACTCCCCCTTTCCCCTTGTTGGCAGATTGCAAAGAATGGCATTTCAGAGGGAGTAGTGAAATGTGTCATTATATAAACTTTGGATTTACTGCAGTAAATGTGCACAATGATGCATTTACTGAGTTAAATCTACTGTGTAACAATAATGCAAAAACCTTATGGAAAAGGACATGCACTGTTTGTAAGCCACATTGCTTTTATTCTGATTATGTATTGTTGCCAAAAACAATGCGGCACATCCTTCCTACTGAAAGAACATGTTCATAAGTAAAACAAACATAGTGACCATAGCTTTGGCCTCTGAAAAAGCACTGAGATGGCTACAAATATTGATCAAATGTTTTAATATTATGACATTAAATATTGACAGCAGTATGCCTTTCAATAGTCAGGAGAGTGCAGAGCGTAGCGGGGCATTGCCATGCCTCTCAATGAGGCTCTGTAATCTTTTAAGAAGCGTAATTCACTGAGGCACATCAAAGGGCTGCGCGAGGGTTATAATATCTGGTCTCCTCCGTTGGCACTGTGGTTTTGGCACAGCGGTGTACCACAAGATGTGTCCGACCTCTTCGCCACACACTGCTCTGTCGTCACTGCTTTTGATCCCTGCACCGTTTGATCAGTATTATTGCCTCAAAGCAATTAACTGGAAACTCTCCTCTCTCCCTGTGTGTGTGTGTGTGTGTGTGTGTGTGTGTGTTATTAAATACCACTGCGTCGCTATGAGCCAGCACAATTGACTTCTTTGTTTCGCACACCGTTTTGATAACCTTGGCACTCATCCCTGCTGGGATAGTTGAGTACCAATTGCTCTGCGGGTTGCTCAGCATCTCCTGCACACCGCCCCTGACACTCAGCTGTTCATAAATCATTATCACCACAATGATATACATATCATTTGCATATGCTATCTAGAGCATACATAGATTTTAGTTTGATGTGCCACTGCGGAGCATCTGTCACATGTCCGTGTATTAATCTCCTAGGCATTATGTTTTTGGGGGTTTATACCAAATTACAGTGTTCTCTGATATCTCAGAAGTGGCACAGGCTTAGAGCAGGACAAAGCAAACCTTTCCGTAGGGTTCAGGGCTACTAATCTTTCCCTTTGCCATCTGGTGTCCTGAGGACAATGCCATCTTTGTCTTGAAAGGTTTAATCCATCAGGCTGATTTTTTCATACTAAGTTTATTCTCAGCCATAATATGCCACAGTTAGAGTAGACATCCACAGTACCTAGCTGGACATGGCAGTATTCATATTTCCTGATGCAATGGCTTGGCTCAATCCGGTGTGTGTGTTTGTTTGTGTGGGAGTGTTTATGTAGGTTGGAGGTTAGGACTGTTTGGATTGAGTTGGGGTTTGTTATTGCAGATAACATGTTTGGGAAATGGAGAATGGGTCATCCTGCGTGTTTATCCCTCTCCACCAGGAGTGCCCAAACTATTTTTCCCCTGGAGAGCCACATCTGGACCTTAATGGTGGGCCCCAGGCCAGAAGCAAACCCCCATTGCATTCTTGTATTGTATTATGAAGATGCAAATGATACTAGAGTAATTAATAGTTAGCTGTCCTGCATATTTAAAAACACTTCCTAGGTCACAGGAAATAGAATATGTTTTTAATAAACAAACAGTTTTCTTAGAAACATCTGGCAGACCAGGTTAAACTTACTTTGAACCCCCTAGGCTCTAGATCCTGAATCTTATCATGCTTCTTTTAAAATGTTTACACACTATCATACCATCAGTAAAGTTTTCCCCATCCTCGCCTGTGACCTGAAGTACCCAGCGGCTCCGCTGAAGTGACTGATGTTGAATAAGATGACATTAATCAGCGGGGAACGTGACCTTACAACTGACAGATTAAGTGTCAGGGATAAAATTGTGTCTTGCAGCACAGAAAGAGAAAAACTTGAGTGGCCGCCTAAGGAGATTACTGGCCCTGACCTTTATCTGAGGCGATGTGGCTGGCTGTTCCCTGCACAGACAAGTTTTATAAGTTTGGCTCACCTCGCTGTCCTTTCCACCCAGAAGCAAGTTTGGGTTTATCGAGCGGTGACATACAAGGACAGACATTGTTTGTGTCCGCGTGAGTGTGTGTGTGTGTGTGTGGTTTTTGTTTGTTTATTGGGCAGAAAAATGAGGCGGAGAAAGCAGAGGGTAGAGAAAGTGTAACAGAGAATGTTGAGAACATCACATACTTAGATTTTATTATGCGTCTACTATTATTGATCGTTTTTATGAATGTCCTCACCTGGTTGTTTTCCTTTCTATGCCTCTCTTTTTGACCCTCTTAGAAACCAGGCGATGAGGAAGAAGCTCATCTTGTACTTCAAGCGGAGAAATCATGCTCGTAAGCAGTGGGTAAGTAAAGAACTCCACATTTCTGACTCTCTGTTGGGACTTGGCCCATGACGGATGACTAGTGTGAAACTGGGCCAGCTGCTCCTTGAAGTGAGTGTCCATTTTAGGAAAAAAACAAAGAGGAATAAGACTCTGGGCATTATCTGTTGTCAGTGCTCTCACTGTGCCCTGGGGAAGCCATCGCTTTTGAAAAACAAAATAAATGTTCTCACACGGTCATCAGAAAAAAACAAACCCGACTCAAATCGGTTGCGTTCCCTGCCAGCCCCTGATAATGAGCATTGTACAGCGTTGGTCTGCGCTCTTGCCTGCCAGTGATTGAGGGAGACTGAGCCAAAGAGCATGACTATAAATAAAGCAGAGATCAATGGGGTGATGCTAGAGCTAGGCAGGCATCTTAAAAATTAACTGCCTCGAAAGAAAATCATTAGTGCACATCAAGTTTTGCTATAAAAATGTGCATCTGTCCACAAGTAGGAAATTGTTTTTTTTCCAACCACTTCCAACCCTTGTGCCAGAAATAACCTCCTACAGTCATTATGTATTGCAAGTTTATATGAGGACAAAAAGGACAGCTCAAATGCAGCACCTGTATCAAAGCCCGAGTCGTGGGCGAGTTTCCAGTCTTCTCTCTCTCTCTCTAAGTGGGGTAGGGAGCTCCTTGTGGGCAGAGTCCCCTTGTGGTTTATGAGCCTTCTGAGGGCCGTGTCTCCTCCGGGTTTAATGGTCTGCTTTATAGCCGGCCTACGAGGAAGATGGGAAAACGTTGGGCTGCTGTCTGCCAGCACCCTGGCCCAAGGCCAGACTCCCCAAAGAATACCGACATAACACAATGCCCCCCCTGAATCTGTAGAACTTCACGGCGTGAAACAAAAAAGCAGATCACTGAAAATAATTATTAAAACAAAAATCAGATCCTCTCAAATATCACTGTGCGCTTTGGGGGATGTCTCGCTTCATCTGTGACTGTTTGAATACGCTTTAATTGTGCTTCCTTAGTAATAAGGCATTCATTTAGTTTTCTGAGATCAAAGGGAAGACTGAGGCAGATAGTTTTGATGTTGATCTGCCACGGTTTGATATGTTCTTTCTTCGGTGCTTTAGGAACAGAAATTTTGCCAGCGCTATGACCAGCTGATGGAAGCCTGGGAGAAGAAGGTGGATCGTATCGAAAGCAACCCACGGCGCCGAGCCAAGGAGAGCAAGGTGCGCGAGTACTACGAGAAACAGTTCCCAGAGATCCGCAAGCAAAGAGAGCTCCAGGAGCGCATGCAGAGGTGAGGTTATACCGTTATTCTATTCAAAAATAGAACGTGCGCTGATTGCCAAACCAGTCCGAAATGAAAAATAAATGAATAGCTCTACACTGCAAAGCTGAAATGTTTCACTTATGTACTGCACGTTTTGAACTGATCTTACATCTCAAGTGCATTTGATTTCTGGAAATGACTTAAGTCCTCTGACTTGTTGGCTGGCTACTGCTCTCATTATAGACACTTGCTTTGTTTCATTGTATGGTGCAGCTCGCTCAGTTACAGGGGCTTGTGGGTAGTTTTGAGTGACACGGCTTCTGTGTTTTTCCTTGTGCAGCCGTGTTGGGCAGAGAGGAGGCGGGCTGACCTCGTCTGCAGCTCGCAGTGAGCACGAGGTCTCCGAGATCATCGATGGAATATCTGAGCATGAGGTTAGCTGTTCTGTTAAAGAGGGTTGTCCCCCCCCCACTTCCTCTTTTACAAGACTTTGGGTGTTTTCACACGATCACACTCTGAATTTCACATTTCTATGGTGGCCTGAAATCTGAACGTCTGAGTGTGTTTAGTGTCACAACTAACTGAGCTGGCAATTCTACAAATATATAAATGAAATTAAAGGAGCTTGTTTCTTTTGTAATTAAGACACTACAATTAATTGTACATGGTTACTGTGAAGCATGACGATTAGGTGAAATCAAGTAGGCCCACATTAAGTTTGTCTTCAAAATACAAAAACAAATATACATTACCACTAATTTATCATATTTATGAACTATTATCTTTTTTCACTCAACGTACAATGCAGTAAAGATCAGCATCATAAAGCCTGCAGGCGTGTTGCTCAAGCCTTCTGAAATCACTGCAACATAGTTTTGTTTCAGGGGCATAGGTCACTGGGTATTGGCATACACTGTAATACAGCTGTTAGGCAGATGCTAAAGTGTGTCACTGGAATATTTCTGGTAGGTAAAGCAGTAACTCTAGCCAAAGCTCAATACTGGCCCTTTAAGGCCACCACAACCCAGAGGCAAGACAAGCTGCTTTCAATTGAAATGCTGCCAAAACTTTGATATTTTTTACTGCCTGTCTCTATTTTTTTTAGGTTTTTCCCTCATTTCTATTTCCTCCATTTAGAACATGCATACTCGACACATGGTGCAACAGTAATAACGGCCCCTGTTCTTGTCAATTGAATCTCAAACAACATTTAGCTGCAATAAAAATAGTTTCAAGATCAAGAAGGCAATTGCTGCCACTGTCTGAGCCCATTTAATTATATAAATAAATAAAATGGGCTTGAATTGATACAAACATACCAGACAAATGAATTTAAATGTTTTAGTTTCATTTCAAAAGCTCTAAGTTCACACATTATATGTCTAGTCGAAACCAAATGTTTTAGCCAAATTCATCTTAAAGGCTTAGCATATGTTTTAAATGTCTTTCTTATCATAGATATTAAAGGCCTATGCAGAGGCCAAATGTTGAATGTGTCTCATATAATATGAGACACTGATCTCAGTGTTATGCATGAGTGTGGAGGACTCTGAGCTCACAGCGCCGTGACATCCAGCAGTCACACATTACACTGGTTCCTCTCATGTCAGCCTGCCATTAAGCTAAGTGGTGTGTCCAATTGGGTTCTGTGGTCTCATCTCGAGAAACACTTGTATACCTTTAAACCAACTCGAGATAGAGTGGTGCAGGGATGACATATTTTTGTAGGCCGACCCAGAAGTAAGCTGCGCATTGGTTCCCTCAACAAAAAAGCAATTTGATTTCTCCATAGGATTTTTAATATTGTAAAAAATAAGATCTGTGGAAAACAAACCTGTTTGATAAATCGGATAGCCGGATAATCATCACATGTCTACCCTACTTTTCAAATGTTCTAATCATGAATTTAATCGACAAAAGCAAAATGCTTAAGTTATGCTATGAACAAACTACAGACGAGTACAGCAGGGCCACACGACTTCAACGTCACGCTAACTTAGGATGGTTTCAACTGACTTTCACGTGCTTGCATATTTTAACAAAGCTTTAGCCACACTGAGTTTAACTACAAGTCATGGCTGTTTCAATTACCAGTCTGACGTAGTTTTACAAAGATGAGCTAACGTGTGTTTACGTGTTCGGCGTCATGACGTACAACGTCCTCGACAACTTCTGTAATCCTATTCAGCCACTTGTGAACAACCCTTGTTTTTCAGACACGTAAACTCTTCAAAAATCACCATTGGGGTTACTGCTGATTATTTAATGTCGTTCAACACAACGTGATCCGTCTCTTATTTCGAGCTATTTTCCATAATCCTATGGAGAAATCCCATTGACAAGGGAATCGGAAGGGGTAAAATGCTAACTCACTTCTGGGTTTTAGGACTCGTTCCTGCCTCACTCTATAGCACAGCAGCCTTCATTTACCCCTCCTGTACTCAGACATTATATTATTGTAAACCTGAAAAACTACAGAAAAGTGAGGTGTCACATTTGACATAGAACATGCCATTAGCTACGAGCCAACGAGACACCCTAAACTTCCTCTCCTGACCTCTGAAAACTTGAAGAAAGGGCACGTTTCCCATAGCGCACGTCAAAATAAGCATCGTGTTGTCAGTCAGTTTCCCTCTTGAGACCAACCCACTCACTACAGCGTTTGTGTGTATGTCAGAACACAGAGAAGCAAATGCGGCAGCTGGCCGTCATCCCTCCCATGCTGTTTGATGCCGAGCAGCAGCGCATCAAGTTCATCAACATGAACGGACTGATGGATGACCCCATGAAGGTGTACAAGGACCGGCAGGTTATGAACATGTGGAGCGAGCAGGAGAAGGACACTTTCAGAGAGAAGTAAGCACAACACTTCATTCCCTAGTTGTTCATGTATGTGCCTAAAATAGTGTCTGGCTACTTTTTTGGTGTTTTGCACTTAGAATAAAATATAAGAACATCCTGTTTTTCTCAGGCGACTTGAAAATCAAATATTATCTCTTGGCTAATTTTTTCATTTTGTTGACTAAGTGCTGAATATCTTATTTTTACAACAAGACTAAGTGTGTCTTGTACTGCATTTGAAATATGTGTGACTGATAAAGGTAAAGGTCAGTCAGTTGTGGGTAAGGAACTCAATCATCACCTTTCGTGAAAAATCGAGAGGAGGCGTTGCAAGCTGCCAAACTGAGCAAACCCACACAGTGAAAGCAGTGATTTTAAAGTTCACCCACATGCAAAACAAAGAGCTTCAATTTCTTCTTTCTATCAAATTTGATCCAAAACATACAATCAGATATGTAATCACTAGTGATTGAACATCTTATTGTATGGCATTTTTTAATAATATATAAGTATTACACCCTTTGTAGAGGTAGTGTTCCTCTGAGATCAATTTCCCATGTTTTCTGTTTTAGTAAGCTAAGTCCCAATTTAGATTTTTGTTTCTTCTGCGTCAGTGTGTACGTCACCTCCTCTGTTATTCCCTTCTTTTGGAGTGCTTCTGCCAATGATTTTGAGTCATTTCATTAGGAGGTTGCCTTAGTGTCTTTGTTATTTTCCCGCAGGTTCATCCAGCATCCCAAAAACTTTGGTCTGATTGCGTCTTTTCTGGAGAGAAAGGTATATCATTTTTCTCTTTTTGTTTCACCTTAATGATCCAGTCCTCTCAGGTTGTGAAAAACATGTTTTCCTCACGTTTCAGACGGTGGCTGAGTGTGTGCTCTTTTACTACCTGACCAAAAAGAATGAGAACTATAAGAACATAGTGCGGAGGAACTACAGACGCCGAGGAAGAAGCCAGGTATTCTCACCTTTCAAACTTATAGTGAACAACCAGATTTGTTTTATTTCAAAAAGATGTCTCCTTTTTTCTATTGCTAGGCAACCAAAAAGTCAGCTGCAGTCACTTAGCTAACCAATACCATTTGCTAGTTGGCAAAAACATTTGTTTTCCATTCAGTCATTACACTCCAGGTCTAATGTTATTCTCTTTTGTCCAACAAGTTTGGCAGGAGCAACCACTACTCACTTTTCCCATATTGTTCTTGCATACAATAGAAGTAACTTAAGTAACACAGGCCTCTGATTGTATCCACTTGGTCAGCACATATGTTTTTCTATTTCGCGCTGACCATGTTTTCACAGAGCATGGAACAGAGTTGAACTTCAGGTATCTGGCACGCAAAAAACGACATGCAAAATCATTTAAACTCTTTGAAAACGACTGAAAATTGGTTATTGTAGTGCTTCAAATGTGTGTGCATGAACTTAATCTCTCTAGTCTTTACACAATAGAGGAAGTCTCTAAACCGTGAGAGAATGATGATTTCAGAAAACCCCAAATGTCACACAGTTGTGCTGATCAAATACGACAGTTTGCTCGACCTCATCCACACTTTCAGATTGCTAATGAGCTCCCTGATATTACTTAGTGTCACATGCTAGCATTTAAACTAAGAAAATGGTACATTCATTTGCTGGTGACCTTTTGCTGTGGGTACATGGATGGTGTCTCCTCAGCTTTCCTAAAGAAACCTCGATCATTACCCAGAGGTTTGCTCCACATCCCTTGAATAGCAGCTAACGCTAATAGCTGGCAGTCACGCAGAGAGATAGCTGAAGAGGAGGGACAGAAAGTGCAGTTCTGTATATCAGAATGAGATGTATGCAGATGCTAATAATGATTATGTCTGGGTAGAAGAGAGATAGAGGGGATAGCTTAATGTTTCAAGCTGTACTGAGGGTTTCTTTCCCCACAGTGCTGTAGAGTTGATGCTCAGTTGTTTTTCTTTTACTTTCTGTAGGAAACGTATAGTCGGAGTGCTTCAAGGAAGAGAAAGAGAGAGAATGAGGCTCTGTGACCATTACTCGCTATTGAGTCAGAGCCTTTATTTGTTTTCTGCCTGAGTTTATTTCAAAGGAAGGGAGAAGACATTAGTTATGTTTTGCAAATTGAGATAAAAATGGCCTCTTTAAATGAAAGGTGCATTTTATTCTCTTTTTCCAACTTGTTTTGTTTTTATGTTCCCTTGCCAAGAGCCAAGATGAATATGTATTTTTAAAGAGCAGATTTGTAGTAAAGAGATCATCAAGATCGATTATTCTTTGGATGAGCATTAGCCCACAGGCAGCCACTGCAAACACATCAATTAGACTAAAGTTCTGATGAGTTTAAGTTGGTGTGCATGGTAAAAATGAGCAGTGTTTGTTTGGTCAGATTGCATGTCTGTACTAATCTGAACCTTAACCCTGAAAGCCTAGACAGACAGGAAGTTGGTGAGGAAGTGGTTCTGGGTGCTTAAAGAGCACAGCTTCTGAACTTTCGTATCCTGTTTTGTTTTTTCTATATGGAAAATGAAGAGAATTGTGTTAGATTATTTTCTATTATTCAGTTGAAAACTAGCACAACCAAGTCTGAAATGTCAAGTGTGTGAAACAAACAGTCCCTGTCGATGTCTTTGTTTTCGTTTGATGACTTAGCTGCGGTTTGTTTTGTTATCTCACCAAAAAACCTGCCAGATATCATACCATCTGCAGCTGTGTGTTAGAGTACATTTATCTGAATAATTTTAGCGACATAAGGTCTGCCACAGGAAGTGCATTCTCACTCAAAATGTTTGTGGGCATAACAAATGAAACCGTCACTTTCTATGATAAGAACATTTACATAAAAGAAAAAGGGGATGCGAGTGACCATGCCATTTTTCAATTGAATGCGTCTTCACATTAAAGCGCGTGTGTCTAAGGCGTACAGGAGGTCAGGGAGTTTGTTGGTGAGTTTGTGTGCGTGTGTCTGTGCAGTTACCTGGGATTATCTGTGTAACTGAGGGCCTTGTTGTTTCCTCCTCCCCCTCGACGCAGCACGGCCAGCAGCAGCAGCAACAGCAGCAACAAGTGCACCGGGGCAGCCAGGAAGACAAGGAGAAGGAGGAGAAAGAGAAGGAGGGGGAGAGGGATGAAGAAAAAAATGAAGCTGAAGACAAGGAAGATGGAATGAAGTGAGTCACTTTTTTAAATTATGAATAAACCTTGCATGCAGGAATCATCATATGTGCATCGAAACACTTTTGTAGTTTTTCCTCATATGATCCATGTATAATTAGGACTGGACTTTTCCCAAGTGTCCCTTTCACATGTATAGCACAGAACAGGAGGTTGTCCGAGTCAAAAGCATTTTTCTCACTAGTAGTGCAGGGTTGTGGCTTTCTATAGTGTGCAGGGAATGGAGCCTGTTTGCAATTTATTCATAAACAAGAGACTCTTTCCATTCTTTTAACAATTCAACTTACCCACAAATGTTTTCCTGCTTTCAGTTTTTGCGCCAGCTGAATGTAAACACAATTAACACAGGAGCTTTTCAGAGTCCCGTTTGATATCAGGTCTGCATGATTCGGACATTAGCATTCTCACAAACAACACCTCTTCATGCATTTGTAAAGCTTTTTCCCATTCAATTGAAACGCTCTCTGACAGAGTGGGATCAAAAGAAGCAGCCCAGTGAAAACATGAGCCTGAACCTGTTCAGCTGCAACAGTCTTCTCACTTTTTCTCACTCCTCCAACACACAATTTTAGATTTTTTCCAGGTCAGGCTCGAGCAAATGGAGTGGGAGTACATTCTGGCGAGGGGGAGCAGATCTGGAAATCCAATCAATCTGTAACCCTTGAGCTCCATCTCCCTCACCTCCAGCCAGACATTCCACCTACAGCCTATTCAAGCGTCCATTCGTTCTTCTTATTAAAACAGCTGTTTTCCTGTTTATATTTCTCCCCTTCCCAAAAGGATGCGTCGTTTTTAAAATTCTCTGCTTATTTGGTTTGACTGGGGGTTTTTTTCAATTGGGGAAAATAAGCAGTCTGATTAACCTCCATGTACATTTGAAATGTCATTGTGTAAAGAGTGGCACGGTTGAAGAGGTGGTGGTGGTGGGGGGTTCAGGCTCAGCGCCAGCAAAGGATGCATAACAACAGATGGAATATCACTGCTTTCTGTTTCCTGTAAAGTAATGGATGAAGACAACACTCTCTATCTCTGTCCGCTCAGGCTGTACTGCAGCAGCTCCATGTAAGAGTAGGTCATATACAGTATATTAGCAGTTGTATCGGACCAGAGGATGATGATGAAGCATTGCCTTCTGCCTCGCTGCTCTGTGGCGGGGCCAGGGGACTCTGTGACTCCCAGCAGCCCCTGCTGCCTGCTGTCCCTGGCACAGCTGGCTCTCCTATATTTAGAGTGCCACCAGCTCCCCTCAGGAAGATTAATGGTGCAGTGGGAAGATGAATGGAGGTGCAGTAAGTTCAAACTCAGGGGCGTTCTCCTGGCATGCCATTGTACTGACACTTGATAAATTATCTTTAAAGAAAGGGAAAGGGAAATCAGTGTCTGTACACACATTTACAGACACACGTTTTATCTCAGTCTTCAGTATTAACTCGTCACCTGTCACAGACAACAGCAAAGGCAATGTAGAGACCAACCCTTTTTTTTTACAGCTGCAAAGCTTAATATGAGACATCTCTGTGATTTCTATTGATCTACTTTGCCGCCTGAAAGTAACATTGCTGTGGCACATTTTGTGTTGCTAACTCTGTTCTTCAGCACATTGGGTTTCAAATTACATTTTAAAGTCTCAACTCAGGTTCAGAATTAAAGCTCTTTTTATACATTACATTGGACATACAGTAAATGTGTCATTAATGTATTTTGATCTCTGCAGTATGTCAGTTGTGACCCATTGTAATCAGCAGACGTTTCCTTGGTGGTATCGTACCTTGTCTTAACTGAAACACATATTCACTTCTGGCTTATGTTAAGGGCTTTTTGGCTGTGTGTCATCTTCAGCGGTGAAAAAATCCTCAGGTGGATTAAAACATTGTGACAATTATGTGTTTTTTGTTAAAATGATTATCAGTGTCCCTCAATGCTGCGTACAATAAGGGGGCTACTATATCAGTGACCACAACACCACGTGTTTTCTCTTCTCTTTCTCAAACACAGGGACGACACCTCTGGAGAAGATGCAGAGGACAAAGAGCCAACTGTGGCGTTCAAGGGTCGACGCACAGCCAACAGCCAGGGGCGCCGCAAGGGCCGCATCACCCGCTCCATGACCAGTGAAGTGGAGGAGACGACCACGCCGCCACTCAACAACGAACTTGGTCAGTCAGTCAGCATTGCAAATGAATCCACATTTGCTTCTCTGTTCAGTTTTATTTTATTGAGCATGCCGCTACAGGCACAATACATGTTGTAAATAAAGAGGGGGAGGGGATGAGGGAAACATTATTAAATGAGTCTCAATTGGCAATCAAACCATTATAATATGCCAAGAAACTTTACTTCATTTTCATCAGGGAAACTTAATTGATATCTAACTTGTTTTAAAATATTAAGATAAAAAAAAAAAAGTTCTCTCCTGTCATGATATCAGCTAACAGCTAAGGTTTACAGCAGATTTCGCTATGGTCACTCAAGATTAACTTTGTCACCTTTGATCTAGTTGTGGCCTCTTGTCCCACACCACAAGAGTGCACTGTTGTTCCTTTTATCTCTTTCCACTTATTCACGTTCGGCGTTGCACTTACTTTTTTCCTTAACTGACACTCACAATGGCATAATAAGAAAATGTGTGCCTACAAGAGATTCAATCCCATCTGTTTGCGAAAGACAGAGTATTCAGTGTGTCAGCAGTGCCCCCCCGCTTAGCTCTCTGCTACCTCGCAGATGGTAAGCCGTGCACACACTCACACTCTTGATGCAGGGGATTTTTGATGTTTCAGCATTTGTGTATGTATGCTGCAGCATAGGTTCAGTCACTGGGAATCCCCAGGTGATTCGGGCACTAGGGGCTCGAATCACCCCCCCCCCCCCTCCACCTCTGCCACTGTTTGTTCCCTTGCTGGCAGTGGGGCTAGCCGGCCCACAGTGCCCTTCACAGGTCCAGCTAAAGGACACAGAAGCACTGGCTCCCACCGCGCTGTCTGCCAGGCAGGGCCAGGGTCAGTCTGTGCGGGGAGAGCAGCCAGTTGTTATGTCTATAATCATTAACTGACTTCTCTCCTTGGATTTCCTGCTTCCTCCATCTAAAACAAACACTCCCAAGCGACCCACGCTGTAGCGCTTCACTGGCAGGCAGTACAAACTACCCTGCCCCCCCCCAACTCTCTTATTATTCTCTAATTTTTTTTCTTTCTCTTTCCTCTACCCTTGTCAGTCACTCCCCTAACTGACTTTGTGACAACTGCCCACTCCCCCTCACCCTCGTCCCGCCTTCTCTAACTCGGTGGTTCTCTATTTTTTTTTTAACAGCCAATCTGGAAATGAATGAGAGCTCTCGCTGGACTGAAGAAGAAATGGAAACTGCCAAAAAAGGTAATACAGCAAACCTTTTGTCAGCCCTGTTAAGCACAATAATTCCGGCTGATGTGTGTTATAACGAGGAAGACTAGCAGCAGCTCAAGTACCGTTCCATTTTTTTGAAAGTGCAGAGAAGAGGCTGTGACTTCCTGTTAGTGAGGCAGCCGCTGCCACGTGCTGCTGGGTTGTGTCTCTGTGTGTGTATGTCAGAATGCCTGTTCTGAGTCTTTTGCTCTTTGGAGCCGTTCCCCCCCACCCCTTCTCTCTGGGTCAACGCAACCTATCTTTTTATCAAGCAGGCTGTAAAGTCTGCCTCTTATCAGCTCGCCCCTGCAAATGCAGCAGTCATTAACTCAGCCTGTTTATTGTCTCTGACTGAAGATTACCCAGAGGTCTATGGCTTATTCACAGAGGTCACTGACATTCTGCCCGTTCTCCTAGCACTGGTGCTCTGTGTGTGAGTGTGGTTGACTCTGTGCGGGCAGTCCAGGAGTCTGTTACTGATATAATAATCTGCTTACCTTCAGTGGTTTGTAATGTGTCTTTGGATATGAACTCCTTGCTGATCTGTTTCACCACATTCATGGTCCAATCGGTTGTATATTTGAATATTTCACCTGAACATATACGGGTGTTGTCTGCTCAGCTGTGTTTAAATGCATATTCTGCTCGATGTTTTAATGTCAGATCTGAGCTAGCTTCGCACCACCATTGTTTTTGCCAGACCTGTCTTCTGTACTTGACTCAACTCAATTTCAAGCCAAGGCGGCTGCTTTTTCTGCCATTTGAAGATGATGTGTCATATTGCTTTGTGTGACTGTCAGTTCTGCTTCTTGCTAACTTAATCTGTCCTCCCTGGTAATCAACAGTAGATCAAGAGCCTCTTGCAAGGAGCCATCAGCATCTTGAGTGTCAAATCGAAACCACGTTTGGTCATCATTTATCGCATCCGTCTCATGCTGTGTGTGTGTCTGCTACAATTTAGGGTTTGTGTTTGCATGTTATTTTGTGTGCTGGCCTGGCTTGAACACAGTCCTGTGTAGTAATCCTGGTTAATGTCTTCAGTTCCATTCTCCTGCAGTGGGATTAGTGGGGCTCTCCATCCCAGAGGATTAGCCTGGCAGCTCGGTGGTAGCGGGGCTTCTGTGAAGGGCTTATGTAACCACAACCACAGAGCCACAGCTACAGTCCTGAGGGCCGAAGAGGAGGATCTGCTCTTGCTGTTTTCCCTCAGTTCTAACATCAACCCCCCCCCCCCCCCCCCCCCCCCACCTGCCAAAAGGGATTCCCCTTCCAAGAGCTCAGACACTCCAAGATCACAACCCCACCCCTCCATTTCCTTATGGTATTAAATTAGACTATCAAGGTGCTGCCCTTGCAGGTGCTTGACATGTATCTGTTATATGTGTCCTGATGCTAATGTGTTTACCCCCTCAAGCTAATCACATCTGAATAATGGCATTTATAGGGCCTGGCAGGACATTGGCATTCCAGCCAGCCAGCGCCAGCCACCCCTGCCTTCGAGGATGGCACGGCCACACTCAGGGATAGATCTCTCTCGTCTTCACTGCTCATAAAGACTGCTACCTCAGACAAGCGTCTGCCAGAACTCAGCCTGGTGAAGCCTCTCTCTGACCCAGCTCTTCTTCCTCTGTGTGCAGGACGTGCAGCGAAAGTGTGTGTGTGTGTGTGTGTGTGTGTGTGTGTGTGTGTGTGTGTGTGTGTGTGTGTGTGTGTGTGTGTGTGTGTGTGTGTGTGTGTGTGTGTGTGTGTGTGTGTGTGTGTGTGTGTGTGTGTGTGTGTGTGTGTGTGTGTGTGTGTGTGTGTGTGTGTGTGTGTGTGTGTGTGTGTGTGTGTGTGTGTGTGTGTGTGTGTGTGTACACGCATGTGCACCCTCCTTGGCTGCCGTTTATGTAAGTGCACTAATCTGGCCGGATTTGCTCGGGTGCAGGCAGTCAGGCAGCGGGGTAATGGCCCCTGCTCTGCTTTTAAAGGAGCAGCAGGTAGAGAATGCCATATTCTTTTTCTTGTGTATTCTTCCTCCACTGTTGCTCTATCTCCGTCGCTCGTTCGCTCCGTCTCCCTCGGATGGGAGATGGCAACGGCCCAGATTGGCAAGAGCTGTGGAAGATTTGGCAAGCGCCTCTCTCCCCCACTCACTTTGTCTCTCAACTCACTCTGTGTTGTTATAGACTGGAGAGAGGTCACATTCAAGATGAAAAGCAGGTCAGTCAGGAAAAATGTGAAAGCCTTTATGCTTTCTCATGGTATCAACATCAACCCCCCCTCCTTCCCCCCCTGTCTCCCCCCTCTGCTCTCTTTGCTTACTCTCCACTTCTGTATCCTTTCCTTTTCTCCATTGTCTCTCTGGCTCGGCTCTCTCTCTGTCTCTTTCCCCTCTCTCTCCCTCTCTTTCCCCTCTCTCTCCCTCTCTCTCCCTCTCTGCTCTCTGTTTACTCTTGGACTGCCTGAGTGTGTGCGTCTGTGTGCAAGACTATGAGAGAGAGAGAGAGAGAGAGAGAGAGAGAGAGAGAGAGAGAGAGAGAGAGAGAGAGAGAGAGAGAGAGAGAGAGAGAGAGAGAGAGAGAGAGAGAGAGAGAGAGAGAGAGAGAGAGAGAGAGAGAGAGAGAGAGAGAGAGAGAGAGAGAGAGAGAGAGAGAGAGAGAGAGAGAGAGAGAGAGAGAGAGAGAGAGCTCATGCGTTTGTGTGTGAGTGAGTGTGCGTGCGGCGGTGCCTGCTGGCAGACTGAGGTAGGGGGAGGGACGGACCGACCAAGAGGGAGGGAGGGAGAGAAAAAAAAGAGAGATAGAGGAGAGATCAGATGAGGGGAGAGAGAGGCTGAGCACATAGCACCGCCCCACAGTCCCACTTTCCTGTGGAAGTCTTCCCAGACGACCGCCATTGGGGAGAGACACGGTGGAGAAGAACAGACCAGCACTCACCGAGGCTCGGGGAGGCGAGAGTGAGAGGAAAAGAAGGGGAGAGGCCAGGAGCATGTGCTACTTTAGAGCATGTCAACCTGACACCGGCTAAAGTATCAGGCCAGCTGGCAGGAAGAGCTCCGAGTCTGAGCTGTTTTCATCTCCTCTACTCTGGATCGGAAAGGCCCAGCCCCGAAGAGCTTCCCGACGGGCCCTGTAGAGATCAGAGCGTCTTATCCACCGCAGAGCCACGAGACGACGGCTGGAGGGACAGGCATGTGACAGACAGGAACAACCACTTTTTTGGCTGCACCAGGTGTTGATTGGACTTTCTCTGGGAGGAGCTAATGGGAATACAGTGTCCTGATTGGCTGTGAGGATACCACCTGCTTTAGTATCGCTGCTGCTGATTGGATGTTTGTTCCATGTGTGTGTTGCTCCAGCAACTAAGGCCCCGAGTCAACCAGAGCTCCTTAAGAGTGTGCTTTAGGTGCTCGCCTATGATGGAACAAACTGGATGTGGCTAGAGGTCGTAACAAAATGACCTTTGGCTTTCAGGAAATTGCTTCAGGTTCAGTGGGTGCAGCAAAGTGTTTGTCTTACTTGTCCCAATGTGTGTGTGTGTGTGTGATATCACGCTCTGTTTGTGTCTTTGTTCGTGTGCTTGTGTATGTTTTGTGAGTGCTCCGGAGGGTGTCTGACTTGTATAGGGTGGTCTCCCCCCTCCTCCCCTCTTGTGAGACGGCTGTAAAAGGTTAATAAATGTCGGTCATGTGTCTCAGTCCTCTTGGAGCGAGTCAGGTCGTTCGCTTTTCTTTTTCCTTCCTTGGAGAAGCTTTCTTAGCCATGCCTTTTAGTGGCAGCAATGAATATTTCAGCTGAAAAACCTCTTCCACTTTAACACTTGACAGGTTGTAGGTGCGCAGCGGCTTTTAGACACCAGCAGCTCAGGCTTGAAGATCCCCCTGACTTGTTATGGTCGTTCTTTTTATACATTCTCAGCATGACTGTGAATATTATTTAGCTTCGCACATCTGCTGCATGATGCAAGCCCTTTTGGCAAAAGTGTTTTCATTTCAGCATTAGTTGAAGGGACAGAAGCAACGTATAATATGTTGGGCAATTAGTTGATATGCACATTGGTATCTTAGTATGTACAAATGAATGAATATAATCTTGTGAATAATAGCAGGGATTTTACACTTATAAACAACTTGTGTGCTTGCTTTCATTGCAGCTATTACTTATTTATGGTATCGTCCAGAGAGCGTTGATATCAGTCCCTTCTGGTTTATCTGAGAGCTGATATGACGGTACTGTAAACAGATGTCCTCTCCTCTCCTTTGGCGGGGATTGCTTGTTGTCCTACTGCCTCCATTAAGCGATGAGATGCAGAGACCTCTGAACCCATGTCCAAGGTTATCCCAGGAGGTGTTGGCTCTGTGCCTGTTAATAACACCCCCCCCACCCCCCTCCTCACAACCTTTTTGAGAGGCTGTCCTGTTGCCAAGACCTGTCAGGCTGGCACAGGAAACAAGTGGGTGGTGTAAGCTAAGCCTCTTACAACACACACTGTTAATGAGCTGCCTTTAGCTAACAGCAGACTCTGGTGGTGGTGGTGGGGGGGGGGGGGGAGACACCAGAGCAAATTCTACACGATCTGTCTTTCTCACTCGTTTGCACACTCACTCGCTCTCCTTCTTTTAGCACACACACACTGAGCAGTTGTTTGTACGTGTGTGTTGCATGACAGGCCGATCTATCACCGCGGTGGCCCAGCGGGTGTCTGTAGACTCTTGTGTAAGGCACAATCATGTGGTTGACTGAGTAAAGGACCGGGGTTTCTTGGAACTGGATCACATCAAAGTCAGTCAGAATGTGACACCGAGTGACCCCGGTTGGGAGAGTTGGTGATGTCATTGGTATGACTGACGTTTCAGCCAACGCACCACCTCTTCCCTCTCATATTCCTCCACTCTGTCTCTACTTATGAGGCAGATGGCATCAGGCCACGATGCTGCAGGGACTATGTGTGTGCATGGGACAAAATGAAAATGTAATGTCACTATTAGCCTGGCAGAATTGGTTCACGATCTTGATAATCATCAACATGTGCTTCAAACTTTTGAAATGGAACTGAAACAGTGGAATCTTTTATGCTGCATTATAAATATGACATCTCTTCTTCTTACTTTATTTAATAAGGTTATCATAAATCATGAGGTCAGCCTGCGTGCATAAAGGCTAAAAGAAAGCAATATTTTGTCTTTCACTTTTCCTCAATAATAGCTACTCAATTAAATGTAATACAATTGTATTATTTCATAAAGACAATCATATTTTGTAAACACTGACAGGTAACAGATCTATGTTCAGATTATGAACAAAATTCCCAGGCTGTGCTTCAGTATTGGCAGCTTTATAGAGACAGGTGTTTATAGCTTTGGATTTACCATGGTGACACTTCCTGTCTATGCAGTTATAGATCGTGGTGAGGGATATGGATAATAGTATAAACCAAATAACCGCTGCATTTACAATCTCAACAACACATGCACTTTGCTCAGATTATGGAGTGGAGACCGGGTGATGCGAGGCCATATGTCAGCCATGTTGTCTGTCTTTGTTCCCGTCCTATCCTAATCCTCTGCTTGTCCATCTGTCGATTCTAGGCCTTCTCCAGTATGGTAGGAATTGGTCTGCCATCGCCAAGATGGTGGGGTCAAAAACCGTGTCACAGTGCAAGAACTTCTACTTCAACTACAAGAAGAGGCAGAAACTGGATGAGATTCTGCAGCAGCATAAAATGAAATCGGTGAGCACCAGGCAGTTTCTGAGAGTCATGTTAGCTTCACATGATACTGACAAAGTACGTCATTCATGATTTTTAGTGAACAACCAAGCTGTAAAGATTGTTTTCTGGTTTCCTTTTACATTCCCCTGGCTGTTTGTATTTAGTGTGTGTTTGTTTTCACCCAGGAGAAAGAGCGAAAGGCCCGCCGTAGGGGCAAAGCCCTGCAGAATGAGGAGACCAGCGCCCCGTACACAGCAGAGGAGGAGGAGATGGAGGGCTCAGGAGCCAGTGGCATCGAAGAGGAGGCCCCTGAAGATGGAGAAGGTACGCCACTTCAAAGATTTATTTGCTTATTACCAAAAGAAAGGTCTATCATTTGTGTGAATCATGAATGTTTACTCTATTTAATCTAGATTTGATTTAGGAGTAACGCTAACCTCAATAGATTATTCAAGATGATGTATTTATTGACCAAAGCAAAAAGGATGCATTTACAGGTCTTGATCATATGTCAAATCACTTACTTAGATACACCTTTACTATTTATTTATCATTGACGTCGTAGTTGGGGTAATTGTTGTACTGTACTGGATTATGATGAGCGTTTTTTAATACCCGTTGTACTTTTTAATGGAACAGGCAACATAAGAAAAGCAGAAGTTCAACCCCACTGCAAACAACCTGGGAAAAGATCACTCTAGAACAAACCTGCAGATTATTATCTTTGCAAAGGCAGAATATGCGGCTGGGCTGTGTTAGACTGCATTACATTGTAAAGGTGTTCCTAATATAATGGCCATAAATGGAAGATTTCCGTTCTGCAACGACAAACATTAAAGCATCTGCTGTAGTTTGTTGTTAAGGGAAGACTGTGTACACCGCACTGAAGCCCCGGGGGTTTGTGTTGCTCCTTATTGTACAGGGAAACCTGATTAGGTAGATGAATCTGGTTTAGCACAGAGACATGGGAAAAAGATATGAAATAAAACAAGGGGATATAACAGGATTTGCCCTCTTCTTGTCTTACAATCTGTTTCCTTTTGTCCTCTGCCAGGTGGTGCCAACAACAGCTCTGACACGGAGAGTTTGCCCTCGCCACACTCATCAGAGGACAGCAAGGCTAAAGAGGAAGGCTCGAGCAGGTCAAAGTCCAGCTCCAACGCCGGGGACAAGGAGGCGTCCGGGTCAGACATGGGCCAGGCAGGGGACGAGAAACCTCCTGTCAAGGAAGATGCAGAATCGGCCATCAAGCAGGAGATAAAGACTGAGACAGGGGAGAGCAACAAGGAACTAACACCACCCAGCGATGCCATAGATAAAAAACCTCCTACTGCAGAGACGGAGGAAGTGAAGAGCTCCTCTAAGAGCTCCAAGAAGGACCATGGGCCTAAAATGGGTTCCCATGGGGACAGTGACTCGAGTGCCACTTGCAGCGCTGATGAAGTGGAGGAGACAGACAACCCAGACAAGAACAGGTAAGAGTTTGCAACAAAAGATGAAGTGGAAAATAGATTTTTTTCCAATTACAAAGAATTGCCCGACTTTGTAAAGACACGAGGAATCATTTTCCAGTTTTTGTTTTATTAATGACATCTTCAGGCGTGCTTAAGATTGGCAGTGTCAAAGGGCTTCTGGTTTTTCAGCAGTGGTTTACTAGGTGTCCTACTTCTCTGTTGTACCACATCAGAGAAAAGCAGCGAGGATTTTGAACTGTTATTAGTTGCCTAGCTACACTGTACAGCAGGGAAGCCATATTTGGCAAGCCACTTGTGTGTACACCACGGGTTGCTCTTTTCTATCAACCAGAGATTTTATTTGTACTTTGTATGAATGAGAATATATATTTACCATGTTTAAATATCCATATATATATATATATAGAAACGCACACACACACACCCGCACATATATATCATTGTGTCTGTGAATGAGGCCACGAGAAATGGGTGTCAAAGTGCGTGGGAGGAGTGATTAGTTTTGTTTGCACGGTATTTGTTCAATTTTTTCCATGACAGCAGACTGCATGTACTGGCAGAGCCGGGGGAAAAGCTGCCCTCTCTGCCAAAGCAAACAAAGGGACTGTGTGTGTGTGTGTGTGTGTGTGTGTGTGTGTGTGTGTGTGTGTGTGTGTGTGTGTGTGTGTGTGTGTGTGTGTGTGTGTGTGTGTGTGTGTGTGTGTGTGTGTGTGTGTGTGTGTGTGTGTGTGTGTGTGTGTGTGTGTGTGTGTGTGTGTGTGACACTTTTGTGTTGTTGTGCATCAAAGTGTGTGTGTGATTCAGAGTAGACTGTGTGCTTTCAACAGATGTGCGAGACATGGATATGGATTTTTCCTTGCAATTCGGTTCTAGTCTCTCTGACAACACATATTGTACATATCTCACACACACACACACACACACACACACACACCCACCATGTATTCCTTTAATTTTCTTTCGCCATCATTTAAATACTTAAACACCTTGGTAAGCCACTGATTTTTATGCCAGTGTCTTTTGGGCATGGATGGAAACGTAATCAGAACCTCTGCCTACTTTTTAATTCTTTTTCTAGATTAATGATTGATGTATTTGTGCTAAAGTGGGCCCAGCTAATAAGAGTGACTTATTTCTGTCTGCTTGTGTGTGCAGAATCACTTCTCCACGGCCAAGTCTACTGAACTACTCTCATGACGGAGTGATCTCCTCCCCCCTGCAGAAGCCCATGGACCTGAAGCAGCTCAAGCAGAGGGCTGCTGCCATACCCCCCATTGTGAGTCACGAGTTCAACTTTGTGCGTCTCATTGTGTATTTATTTTAAATTTTCCCCTCCATAAATAACGCAATAACGTGATATTTTTCCAGGCTTTGAAAGTCTCTTTGACCCAGGTAGAGTTTATATCGAACTGATTTGACTTTTTTAATTGCAGTAGTATCAATGCTATCCGTGTCTCTCTGCTCTTGGAGATAACGGTGAAGAACATTGGAGTTGTTATTGTCATATTTGTATAAAATAAGCCAGCCAGATGGAAGCTGATGGGGTAGATTGCTTTGTGGTGAAGAAACGAGATCCCACGCATTAGGGAAACTTTAGCTAACCAAGGAACGAGAGACGCTCATCAGCTATCATGTTTATCAGATACTGTACGGGGCTAACCATATGCCCAATGCCAGGTAGGCGTAGGCGTGGGCTTGTGTTTTGTGTGATTGTAACCTTTTTCCTTTCCTCCTGTCTGTAGATGCCAGAAGCCTCCTTGCAGGGCGGTCAGCGGAGTGGAGGTGGCAAGTCAGTGCTGCCCCCCCACGCCCTGGCATTGTACCAACAGCAAATCACCATGGCTCACGGAGAGTCCTCTCAGGAGGTCAAAATGCAGCAGCAGCAGCTCTCTGGCCAGCCCGGCAAACAGCAGCTGTACACCATGCAGTCGGAGAGAGACAGAGAGGCTCTTCACAGCAGCAGTCCTCGCCTTCGCCCGCGCAGCCCCTCCACCAGCGACAAGGATGGTACGCACACCTCCGTCATAACAGAAAGACCAGACACAGTCAGATGGTTTCTCGTATATGATGTTTTCTAAGCTGCTAAAGTGACAAATGAAGTAACCCCTCTGTTTTCCCATGCCATCATTAGATTTTTCTGTGATGTGTTTTTGGGCTGAATATGTCTGCTAACAACATGTTACATTGCTAAAGTTGTCAAAAAGGATAAATGGAGTCAAGATTAGCTCTGTAAATGAGGACCATGAAATGTTAAAAAGAAAATGGAGGTTAATGAAAGTGCTGCATATTATACGGTTTTAGGAGCATTTGATCTAGTTTAGTTGGTCCTTGCTACAAGTTATAACCTTCAAGGCTGTGGTCTCTAGTGTTTAGGGTATTCAAGTTTTTCTGGGACACTCGTGGAGAGGGAACTGATAAATGATCTGGTATTGCTATTGACCCAGAAGGGGAATATAGTCTAGTTTAGTGCACTTACTGTGAGCGTGTGGAATGTGAATCTCTGAGAGCACAGTGTAAGACTTTTAGCAACAAAGACAGGTCTTTTATAACCAACTCGGCACAGCAGCTGTGAGCTACAGCAAACATTTTCCCATTCATTTTAAGAAAAGAAACGGGCATAAAAAGCGAGAGTCTGACACAGAGGCAGGTGTAGACATATTCACAAACTTCATTATAGTTACCTTTTCCTATTATTGGCTGATAGCTCGAACTAAAGTCACCACATTGCAATAGCAGTAAAGTGTTAATGTAGTTAGCACATGTTTCTGTGTGAGAGAGAACCATCTGTGAGGTGCGATGATCTGTGGTGTGTTTGTGTCCCTTCAGAGCTGGAAGGCAACGAGAGGTGGTTACTGACCCTCCTGCAGGGATTAAGTAGGTTCACCCCTTGCCACACCATTCCCTTTTATTTAATAACACCTTAACCACACTGCAGGATGATCACCCCCTCTGTTAGATTGACTGTGTGTAAAATAAATATCAGCAGAAGCTTGTTGTGAATGCTGGCGTGTTAATTCAGTGTTGATATCACCCTGGCTGGGACGAGGCTTGAGGGGGTTTTCTGTGCTCGCAGACAACAATGACATTGGTGTTGATGACAATTGTTGTTGTTGACATCAGTGAGTGGCGGCTGAAGGACAGTTTATTAGATTAGGGAAGGTCTATGTGCTGGTTGTTGCTTTTAGTTCTGACTTTGTGTCTTGTTGTTACAGAAAAATCCCGGGCTTTCTCTCCGCACGGTGAAGCTAAGAAGCAGGGGCTGGGCCCCGACGACCTGAGGACCTCCAACTTGGGTCGCCCGGTTCTTTCCCCCTATCCCATGTCCCCACGAGATATGGCCAAGATCAGTCACGACCAGCACCTGCTCCACTTCAACTGTGAGTCCCCTCCTCTGGCCCCAGTTTGTTTTGCCAGCTATTCAAGATTACGTCTTCTTCTTTTATTATTAAGTTTTACAACAAGTGAATTTTGGTCGGGAAAACACATTTTTGGCCATACTGTATGTCAAAAATGTTTAGAATTTATCTTGTGTAAGGAATACTATTTTAGTAATTGGATTATATTGAAGATTTCAGTCATTGTAGTTGTGCAAAAAACTAACATTGTGTCATTTTAGTCAAACTTATTTACTTGCTTTGATACAAAAAATACGATAATCAATGTCTGCACTAAGGATCCAACTGAACAAAGCCTTGCTTCTCTGTGCCTAAACTAAAGTCAAATCTCATAATCTCTCCTGTCCTCCAGCGTTCCAGCAAACAGGCCACCCCTCACTGTCTAATCTGCCACAGGACAGTGGAAGGCTAGCAGCAGTGAGACCCCTCACGATGCCTGATCCCCCACCTCTTATTTCCTCCACCAAGCCAGGAGGCTCAATCACACAGGTAAAGCACAACACAGATAAATCTAAAGGATTTAGAAAGGCCCACAGAAATCATTATTACGTTAACAAATATATAATCTTAGTAACATCCAGTATATAAATATATAATATATTAGTATAAAGGCAAGGAAAAGACAATGGCAAAATATGAAAAATACCATTATAGCCAAATACTTGTCTTCCAGGGCACTCCAGTGCAGCTGCACAGCCCTGCTCATGGGCTGGACCATGGGAAAATGACCCCCACACAGATGGGGTTGTCTTGGATGGATCAAAGGAAAGTGGGTGAGTAAAATTGTGTTGAGAGAACCATTCACTTTAATATTCCTTTCCTGTAAGTTGCCATTAACTTCTATAATCAGCATGGAATAGAGAAGCACATGTCTCCTCATTCCTGTCCCTTTTTTCCCCCCAAACTCTTGCTCTTTACAGGCGGTCCTTTCCCCGTGATAAAGCAGGAACAGTTGTCTCCTCGCAGCTCTTCCTCTCAAGCTGACAACATGTCAACCCAGGGGTCGCCTCATGATGGTGCCTCTGGACGTGGTGGGTGGCTCACCTTGTCTCATCTTGTTTTATTTGATTTCTAAATACAGTACACTGGTATTGAGGCGTTGCTCCTGCATTTGTCATTTCCTCTTGAGTGGCTGAAGATTATCAATGCATCTTGGAAAATATCACATCATAATTATTTGAAACTGATAATATTTTTGCTTTCAAGGAAGATGCCATACACCCTGGAATAACAAAGTAAAATCATGAGTTTTCCCACGTTTTGTTCAGCACTGTCATGCTGAAAAGATTAACTTCCTCAGCATGACAGTGACCTGAGGCACACACAGCATGGACCACACTGGGAAGTCCCTGAATGTACTTGACTGGCCCGGGCTGAAGTTAAATCTCTTGAAAATCGGTCGGGAGTTGAGTTTAGTGAAGCTCATCTAATCTGCAAGAGCTTGGGAGGATGTGAGGAATGGGAGAAAGTGCCCAGATTCATGTGTTCAGAACTAGTTAATGCAAACTCAGGAATATACAAACCTTTGCTCGCATGCTTTTTGGCCAAACTTGCAGAACATTTAGCAAACTCCTATTCCCAATAAATGTTTACATTATGCTCATAATCAACTAATCTTCATTATGTTGTTTTTTTAACTCACAGGTTCTATTCCAGCTGTGCAGGGTGGTAGTATCACTAAGGGGATCCCAGGGACCAGAATGCATCAAGATTCTCCAATCTCCTACCGAGGGGGATCCATTACTCAGGTGAGCTTGATGAAAAAAAAAGAAAGAAGATGTACTCATTTCCACCATCCTCTTTATTAATCTGCCTGTCTAGCCTTTCAAAAACAACATTTTCCCTGCAGTGTAAAAGCAGTTTTCTCTCTAAATTGCTGCACAAGAAAGGGATAAACCATTATTAACAGGGAGGTCTAACAACAAGATGAAAGCACCGTAAATAACGTTTGTATAACCACAATAACATTACAGGGGATTTTTAAAACAAAAAAAGATTTAGGGTAATGGTGTGTAAAACCCGATAACAGACACTTAAAGTATTGTCTTAAAACCTCAATAAAGGCTTTGTATGTACAAAAACATTAACAGTTGGTACAGCCCAGTACAAGACAGGTGTGAGGATATATGCCAGTCTAGTTTTTTCAGTCTTTCTATGAAAATCCTAGTAAAGACTTTTGTATATCTGTATACATTTTTTATCTTTTCTTTGATTTACACTGTACACTGTTCAAAATTGATATCCTTCAACTTTAGTTTGAGTGCTAAGCAACAAATCAAAAATATTGATACAAAAAATACACATTTGCGTAGATTAGTAGATTTTTGTATTTTTTGGGAGTCCAGGCCGTTTCCCCTCAAAATATTCCTAGGCTGCTTGTTTTATGATGGGAACCCTGATCTACAGTTAATACCCCACACTTACTCTAACAGATTCTCCCAAATGTGCAGTTTTTTGTCTCTGTTGTGTGTGGCAATCCTTGAACGTATTGTGCTGACAGTGTTCACACTTCAGTAGTGGATTATGACAGAAACTGTTCTCTTCCCCTTTTGTTTGAAGAGCCTCTAAACAACCTCTAAAATGTATTTAAAAAAGGTCATTCAGTGGGTAATGGGCCATTATGTAGGTTTAGGAGATACTTTTTGTTATATTAAAAAGATATGATATTGCTAAGTGTTTGTACTTTGTGAAAATGTATTTCTTTGTCCAAAAGCTGATAATTGTAAATAGTGAACTGAAACTGACTCTGGTAAACTGTTACGGTTCATGATAGTAGCACCTTATATAGCTGGTACACCCAGAGTCGTAGTTGTTCCCTCCCCCAACCTTTCCTGATAGTTAAAACTCGTTATGCGCAAATCTCTTTGGTCACTTAACCCCTGCTCACACCGTTCAAAACTTTGGCTGTTAAACAATCACCTTTGAGTTACTGGGCTTTGATTTGTGTACTTATGATAAAAGAGGGAGCAGCACAGTACAAAATGACCCTGCAGATTTCCAGGAATATGCGAGGTAGAAACGTTCCATTAGAATAGCAGGAATTTATTGAAATTAACAGGAAACAAAGGTAATAACGTGGAGATATCGGGCTTATCTGTTAAGGGCAGGATGTAGTAACCATGTCACCTGCAGATAGAAACTAATCCTTAAACGTTTGATGAGCAGAGATAATCCATGTTATTGCCAAATCCATCCATTCATTTTTCAAACAAATACAGTGTGAAATGTGAGTTAGCTAGCTAGCCTTTTAACCAAGGTACTTATTAACAGGTTATTTTAAAATGTGGTATGGCATGTTGTGATCTGCAAACAGAGATTTAAAACAATAAGTCCTTATCAAATCAGGTTTATAGATGTAAAACTTCACAATGGGCGTGCTCGATCAAGCAGCATAATATATGGTCACAGCCAGCTAGAAAAGATTAGCAGAAGATGTAACCAGGTGTGTCATATCATACAAAACATTACCAGATGTTCACTTCAATAATATAATCAACCGAAGCAGGAAAGTATTTAGTTAGCATTAGTTGGAGCTGCACATGGGAGAATGAACTGTGAATGTAATGGGTTGTAATTCATTGAATTCCTATTAAATGGGATGCTGGCAAATGATCTTCACATGTGATGTGAGAGTGGTGGTGCAGTGCGTATAATCCCATAATAAACAATCTGTTAAATCATGAGATTTTCCTAATTAAAGTGCTGGAAATTTAGCAAACATTTTTTGAGCTGTTGCAACCCTACACCCTAGCATCTGGTACACACTGTACTGCGTCTGTTCCCTATTTAATTTTTCTATTTTCTCTAGACTCTTGTCTGAAGTCATTGATATGCTCACTGTTATATCACATCCAACTGGCATACAAGGGAAAACAAGTGTTGAGGGGCCTGTTATCTGCCATGATGGATGAGTATGTAGAAGGTGAGCGCAGTAAAGCGGAATCGTTGTCGAGGGAAAGCTCATTTGTTTGTTTAGCTAGATTATAACTTGGATAGTTTGCACTTTCTTTGGGAGTACATGAGGACTGCTCTGGTCAGTGCTACCTGATCCTGTAAACATAACCCTACTAGCCTGGCCTTCAACCTTCAGCTGTGTCTTCTTGGAAAAGCTGCAACTAAAAGACAAGAAATGTGATCTCAGGCACACTATCTCCCACTCGCCCGCCCCCCACTCTCTCACAGTGTAGACATGTGACTCATAGACGGAGTACGAGTGATGTGACTCAAGGTTTTGACAAAGCCTGCTGTCGTGTATTGTTACACCTCCGCTACTTCAGAGAGTACTACTTTGTTTTTCACAGCTGCGTTTGTTTTTGTTGTTTATTTTTTTTATTTGGATCACTGTAATCTCTCACCATTGTGCCATCACTCTTTCTGAGGCACAAACAATTCAAGAAACAGAATTCATGTTTTGCAACACAGGATGTGTTACAGTCAGCTCCAATTTCTACATTCCTTAGAGGAGAAAAACTAATATTATTGCCAGTCACCTCCACTGGTCATCTGGACCATTACAGTGTTGTTGATATAAACTGCACTGTGACTTATTCAAAGCTTCTTCAAGACGTTCTCTAAATTCATTTTATTAGGGGCCTTGATTACAGAAATATGATAATTATTCTTGTGTTGAATAGCTATAAAACTGACTGTTCTCATAGCTTTTTCTACTTGGGTTTTGGTTTGGTAGCGGCCAGCCTGTGCAGTTAGCGGAGCTTGTTGGCAGTGGTACACAGCATGATGCTGCCAGAAGAGACGAGTTTGAGTCCATTTGCAGAAAATAAGCCTTGATTTCGTGTGACTTTTCTTCCTTGTAAACACATTTTAGAAATAGGCCTGTAAATGGCTAATTGTCAAGGCCGGATCCTCTTTTCTTAACAGGGGACACCGGCTGATGTGTTGTATAAGGGAACCATAACCCGTCTGATCACTGAGGACAGCGCCAGCCGAGCTGAGAGGGAACGGGATGAGGCGCTATCTAAAGGCCATGTGGTCTACGAGGGCATCAGCGCACACATCCTCACATATGACCGTGAGTACATCAACCTGGCTGCAGTATATCCCATGCCGTGGCCAAGCATGACTTTCCTTTTGTGTAAAATCTGGCCCTACAAAACACTGAGTTTAACTTGACCTTAACTGTGAATCATAGCTGCACCTCGTCAGGGATCCCTACGATCCTTATGATGTCTTAAAAGCTGTTAGATGTATTTATCAAAAATCTAAAATTCAATACTGAGTGGGTTAAACAAGTTTTAAACTTCACATAAAGTGAATGGACCCTGCTACAAGTGATCCATGCAAATGATAAGGTCCCTTAACTAAGAGGTATTGTTAAAATAATTCTAGTTGCATCTCTGTCTTTCATAGGCCCACCTTCTCAGAGCTCTAAAGATGAAGGCAGAGGCCCTGGGCAATCTGCAGAAATTCTTGGTCTGAAGCGTCCTTATGACATCATGGAGGGAGGCATCTCCAGAGGACTGCCGATGAGGGATTCACTGTCTGCTGCCAACTGTGAAGGTGAGAGTCCATCCCTTATGTCTGTCACTGCCTCCTGGTTCAACCCTACGTTTAATGACAACTCTCTTTATTGATGAATTCATTTACCGTAGTCTCACTACTCCTCCCCCCTGCCTCAGGTCTGATTGGTCGAGCCATGCCTCATGACCGGGACAGTCCGCACCACACACCTTACAAAGACGCTCATCACATCCGTGGCTCCATCTCACAAGGTAAGACGACGCCTCAAAATAAAACACGAGTTAATTTGTTTCCTCTTTTTTTTATTCTGCAGTGAGACTTTTCCTTCATCAAGATAATTCCTTCCTGTGATTCTGTTAGAAAATCTTGACATCATCTTGTCTATATCTAATTGTTAATGACGGTAGGAGAGAAACAGACTGACATGGTTTTAACATAACAATTGAGCGAGTGAATGATGCACATCTTGGAGCATAACAGATTAAATTAACGCATTAGGATTTAAAAAGTGTGTACAAATGTTAAAGCAGATTGAATCTTTAAAGCTTTAAATGTATGTGTCTGTTTGCAAGAGAATGCTGTTTAGTGTCATCTGTCTTTGTGTGTATTGTTTGTGTTTTCCCCCAACATACCAGCTTATTTTGCTCCCACTTCATCAGACTGTCCTCCCAGTGCTCAGTCAGCAGAGCTTCAATGAAATAGAAAGCCTTTTTTCTTGTTTCCTTTCAAGAAGCAGATTGTGCCAGCTTACCAGAACTCACCCGCTGGCAGGAGTACTTTCATGTTGTAATGTTTATCTGATACCAGTAAAGTCAGATAACCATCTTGTCTCATCTCGCCAAGAGATAGAAGTAGATGCTCTAAGGACCCCTGCTGGTTCAACTGAGCTGATATAACCCTATCAAAATCTTTCCTCATGTCTCTATTCCACTCTTCCAAAAAGAAAGGACAATGCTGCCCACTCTCGCTTGAAGAAAAAATAGCATTTTTTTTTCTCCCAGGTATACCTCGCCATCTAGACTCTCAGGATGGCTACCTGAGGAGAGATGCTAAGCAGATGAAGAGAGAGAACTCCCCACCCCGTGGGCCAGGGTCTCTTTCAGACCCGATGAAGGGCAGAGATGCCATGGTGCCGACGGTGAAGGAGGCAGGGCGTTCTATCCATCTCATTCCCAGGGAGGAGCTCAGACAGCCTGGCAAGGAGGGCATCATAGCACAGGTACACACACGCTCATGCAGAGGCTTTCCTCTATGTTTGGCATCCTCTACGCTTTACTGATCATTTCCTGTTCTTTTCAGGGAACACCCATGAAGCAGGAGCCATCTGGTTCAGGGAAACGTCATGATGTCCGCTCCATCATAGCCAGCTCACCGCGTTCCTACCACAACCCAGCCTCACACATGGACATGCGGACTGAGAGGGGCCGCTACGAAGATGCACCAAAAGGCCGGCCCAGCGCCGTTGTCAGTACAGCTAGCAGTATCGCCCGCTCCTCTCCTCTTACACTGGGGTCGGAGCAGGGAGGCAAGTCCCACCATAGTCCAGGGGGCTATGAGGACAAAGCCGCCTTAAGGGCCCCTTACCCCGGGCCTTCTCATCGTGGCTCCCCTCTGTCCAGGGAGGCTAGCCAAAGGCAGCATGATGGTGGGTCTAAGTCAGCTCAATCATTTGGAATAACATAGGTCTCACCTCACCGAGTCTGTACATTACATTTCTTTTCTTGTTTATGTTTTAGGTTCAAGTAAGAATCCGCCTCAGGAGCGCAAGTCCACACCGACCCCCAGAGAGATGAACGCCACCAAATCCCCGCTCCAAGGTGTTCCAGACCAGCAGACCTACGAGCGCCTGCTGCAGGGTCTAGGGGCTGCAGAAGTGTACCGTCAAATCCCCATAGCCTTCGATCCTTCGTCGCTGCCCCGGGGCATCCCCATTGATCCAGGTACAGCCACTACTTGGATGGAAAAAAAATGTTTCCTCTTGGGTGTCTTCAGTTCTTGTGACCTGATCAGACTCCTGCTACAAAGAGCTTAAACTATCTTGTCCCTGTCCAATAATTGAGAATGAATGTTTTTTCAGAGTGCCATTGTACAACTCTTAGACAAAAAAAGGGGAAAAAAGCACATTTTTCTGGCAACATTTTCCCAGTCTGACATTTGAAAGTAGGGAAAGAAAGATATTACGTAAGCCTTTTCTGTACACGCCTACACACTCATGAGAAGGCGTCTATTCAATACCAATAAGTAAATATAGCGTAGTGTGTCCTGTAATCATTTGGATTTCAAATACGACTGACAGACATTTTCTCACAGTCTTTATTTTTTTCCCCTTCATCCACAGCCGCCTACTACTTGCCTCGCCACCTAGCGCCCAACCCAGCGTACCCGCATCCCTACCCCTACCTCATCCGTGGCTTTCCCGACACCGCGGCCCTGGAGAACCGCCAGACGTTGCTCAATGACTACATCACCTCGCAGCAGATGCACCAGTGGCCTGCAGCTGCTGCCATGGCTGCCCAGCGCTCTGACCTGCTGAGGGGCCTTACTCCACGCGACCAGCCCCTTACCATGCCCTACTCTGGAGGCCCCCGTGGTAAGGATAGCCGACAACACCCACTGACATTTGAGGCTTAAGTTGTCTTCACGCAGGCTTTTGAAGTTGTTTAGCACACTAAACTTAAGACTATCCCAGCACAAACATGGAGATGGAGTTTGCTGGGAGCGGAAACCATTCTTTAACAGCTGCATGTTGCTTTCATAACAGAATCACCTGTAAGATGAAACATAAAGGATGAAACATAAAGGCCTAACTAGCCATGTATCTACCTCTGCAACTCCGGTGGATAATAGATTTCTAGATTGCATCGTTTTTTTCTCTTAAAATGATAGATTTGTCATAGTCTTTTGGATTTATTTTTCCCACTTAGTTTTCGTATTTAATCTATTATATATTTATCTATTTTATACCTTATTGCTAGACTTTGGTGGAATTTTTGAGGCAAGCAATTGTGGGAAATCAATGCTGGAGAAGGGAGCATTGTGAATTATGGGACAGTTGGTTGTTGTCACTGTGAGTGTTTTATCGGGCTGGGCGTCAAATACATCAACTTGCAACAGCAATTATTATCCATTTGTTGTTTAATAAATAATTTTATAACGAAAACTTTGAAATGCTTTTCAGTTGCTGAAAAGTGGTTGCCATGTAGAATCAATAAACAAGCATTGAGTGAGTTTGGTTTTTGTTATATTCAAGTAAAAAAAATGTAAATGAACAACAAATACATAAAGATGGCATACACAACCAGAGCAAGTATTTATAGGAACATGACTCGCATCATTTATTAGAGAATGCTCAGTAAAGCATCATCCAATCAGAAGAGGCAAGAAAGACTCGCCTATTACTCAATCCATTATTATCTTTTTGGTGTAAAACTCAAACCAAATCTTTGTTTTTCCTCACATTATTATAGAAGAAAAACCTCAAGTCAAGTTGTGTTACATTTTGTGACATGGATCAATATGGGAACTTTATTAATCCGTTACCAAAACATACCCGGAGCAGCTGTCGGGGTCCTGCTTTAACTTTCTTAAATTTGTGTCTCCTAGGAATCATCGATCTTTCTCAGGTGCCACACTTACCTGTCCTGGTCCCTCCCTCTGCAGGGGCCGCCGGCTCCCCAATGGATCGCATCACCTACATCCCAGGGGGAACCGCCACCTTCCCTGGCAGGCCTTACACCACCTCCCCCATCTCTCCCGGTACGCTTCCGTTCACAGAACAAAGCTCTCTGATAAATGTGGTGCAGTTGTGTTGTTTTTTATAATCATTTGTTTTCCTCCTTTTCTTTCTGTACAGTTGGCTCCTCGCACATGAACAAGATGCAAGGCCCGTCTTCAGAACGCGAGCGAGACCGTGAGCGCGACAGAGAGAGGGAGAGGGACCGGGAGAGAGACCGAGAGCGGGAGAGAGAGCGGGAGCGGGAACGCGACCGAGAGAGAGACAGGGAAAGAGAACGGGAGAGAGACCGCGAGAGGGAAAGGGACCGCGAGAGGGAGAGAGACAGAGATCGAGAGCGGGACCGAGAGAAGGGCGGGTCTATGGGGAATGTGGAGCACGCCCCCATCTGGAGACCAGGTCTGAAGCACAGACCGTTTATAATTTCTATGCAAGCAAAGAAAGATAATTCATAAATACAAATCAGTGAAGCCTTGTTTTTATTATGGACGATCAAACAGTGTTAGAGGATGACTTAACCTGCAAAATGACCTTTTGTTTATAAATAACTGACCCCTAGTTACCTTGAATTACTGAAGGAATCTTGTCTTTTCTAGCATGTATACATTTGAGAGTCTTGACGAATTGAAAGGCCAGGTAATAAGGGAAGAAATGTGTTAGTAACTGAATGTGTGTGTTCCCCTCAGGTACAGAGCACAGCTTGGCCAGCAGCAGCAGCAGCAGTGTGAGACCCTCCTCCCAACCGTACAGCCACCAGCACTCCCCAGTGTCCCCTCGCACCCAGGAGAACGTGCAGCAGAGGCCGAGTGTCCTGCACAACACCGGGGGCAAGAGTCTTTCTGTCAGCGAACACTCCAGCTCCTCTGTGTTTCGGTAAACTGCATTTCAGTTCTGCTGATGAAATAGTGATATTTGCCTGAGCTCATTTCCTTTAAAAAGGACTTAGATTCTCTTGTTTACTAAGCATGTTTTATTGTGGCCTGCCAGGTCCATGTCCTCCGGGTCGGCCCGCTACCAAGGTTACCCTGGCCACCTCCAGAGGACAGGTGTCCCCCCTGAGGCCTACCCAACTGCCATGGACTCGAGTGTAGCCAAAGAGCAGAGCCGCGATGGAGGCAAGAACAGGGGTGGTCTCCCCAAGCACATGCAGGACCAGCACGGGCCCTCCAGTAAATCTGACCCCAAGCTGTCCAGCCCCGGCCCAGGAGGGATGTACCCCGGTTCCTACGGCTCGCCTTCAGGTCGGCCCCACCTGCTGCCTCACCAGTCGGATAACCCCCCTGGCCGCGGAGAAAGTGGTACACCTAGTAGGGAAAAGACTCAAAACAAAGCGATGTCCATTCAGGAACAAGAGCTCCGAGTACTCGGTAAGACCACCATGACTGCGGCCAACTTCATAAACGCGGTTATTATGCGTCAAATTTCTTGTGAAACGGGGATGGCAGAGACGGGCTCGCTTGTTGCCAGCAGCGCCACTGATGGTAAGACGCTCTGGATCCCAGGGTCCCCCTCATCACCCAGACCCTCCCCCGTCAGTCTGTGGCCTATTGCACGCTGTGGTGGTCGGCATTATCAAATCAGCCCAATTCATTTACATTTTTTTTCCTTCAATGCTATACTTTTTTGCTTTTTTAAAATTAGTTCTTCTTTACAAACTTAAAGGCCACCGAGGGTGCCCTCTGGAAAATAAGCCCGTCCTAATTGGACCTGACGGGCTGAGATTAAATAAAAGCAGTTAATAGCATTGATTATTTAATAATTACTAACATCACAACACATTTAATTTTCCATGAAGAAGATCCTAGGTGTCCTTTAAAGTTTAATTTTAAGTAAGATGTTGGGAAATTGAGGCAGAACATCCTTTGCTGCTTCTTTTCATTGTCTTCTCGTACAGGATGTGACTTGAATTTAACATGTGGCACCCCTCCTCCCTCCCATTCGGCTGCTTACTTTAAACAGAATATTTCCTCACATTCAAGTGGGCATGACCAAAATATTAACGACATTTCACGGCAGGAGGCTTTTATACCATATGTTAAATGAGACTGCCTGTAATTCAAACACTTATTCACTTCTGACGTGCGGTGCTTCTACTTCACTGCTCTGTCCTGTAGAGACTCCTATCGGAAACACATTTCGCTGGGCACTACATGTAACCCAGGTGACTAAATTGAAATAGAGACTTCTTGTCCCGTACATTAGAAGCATTAAAAAGCCTTACTAACCACCAAACTGACTCCCTGGGGTCCCAGCGCGGCGGTGAGGAAGAGGATGGGAAAGGGGAGGGACGTGGAAAAGACTTTCAGCCATCCAAGGGAAGGGGGTACTGCAACTTCTACCCCCCCCCCCCAAATCTCTGCATGTTCCTTTTTACGGTTCACTGTAATTGATGCTGATTTTATATATATTATTTTTTTCACACACTCACACATCTGTCTCAATCAATACTCTGGGAGTTTGTCCGTCATGTGGACTGTGATTTTTTTACGTTTTAAAGAAATGCCTTTAGGGAAAGTGAGACCGCATGCTCAAATGAATAACGCCTTTTTGTATGTACAGAATGTTAGGAAGCATACAGACAAGACTGCCACACAGACTTGTTAATGTGGCCCTCTATTCAAAAACTAGTATACAGGGCCCGATGGAAATGCAGATTAGTTTTTGTTGAGATGAACATTGCTAGCTAACGGAAACCACAGCATGCTGGTCCTTTAGGGGACTCATCTGGAGACCATACAGTCAGCTCTGCTCCCTGCACTACACTTACATCATCCTCTCCTGAGATTAATACTGTAGTGCAAGACTTGTGTCGGAAAAGAGGAAGAAAAACTGTCTTGAAACAGGCTCATAGGCTTACACGGTTCAACAGTTTCATATATTTATTTATTCATCAGCATGACTGGGTGTATCTTGAGTTAGTATTTATAGCTTCTTTTATCTTAACATACAGTAAATATATTTATGATGCATGACCTTTTCTTTACAAATCTATTAATTGAGGAACCATGGTCCGTTGTTTTTAAATCGACTTCTTCATTTATGAGTCACTGATGCAAAGCCAGTTGATTTTAGCATCATTTCTGGTCAAAGCTAGTCTTTTTTTGATGTGCATGCAAAGAGTTCATTTTGAATATTTCAAAGATTTGAAGTAGCTGTCACACACATTGTCATATAGTATGTTTCTATGAAAGGTTGCCCCTTTGAGCTTTCATGTGCAGATGCTACATGAGATGTTTAATTGCACAACCACCATTTAATCCTGATGTGTGGACAAACACTTTCTGAATTAAGCATGTGTCTCATTGGCGAATTCGAATTGTGTCACCACAGACTCCATAGAAAACTAACGTGTGTGTGTGTGTGTGTGTGTGTGTGTGTGTGTGTGTGTGTGTGTGTGTGTGTGTGTGTGTGTGTGTGTGTGTGTGTGTGTGTGTGTGTGTGTGTGTGTGTGTGTGTGTGTGTGTGTGTGTGTGTGTGTGTGTGTGTGTGTGTGTGTGTGTGTGTGTGTGTGTGTGTGTGTGTGTGTGTGTGTGTGTGTGTGTGTGTGTGTGTGTGTGTGTGTGTGTGTGTGTGTGTGTGTGTGTGTGTCCAACAGCTCAACAGAAGATGGAGACACACGGTCTGTACCGTCCCCCGTCTGAAGAGAGACTGTCCCCGGGCCAGCAGCCCCCGTCCCCCTGTGTTAAAGGCAGCCAGCGGGTGGTCACCCTGGCACAGCACATCAGTGTAAGTTCTCTCAACCACTGCAAAACAAATGGCACAAAATACACAATAACAATATTTAGATCACAATGTAATAGCATGTTTCCTAAGTGGCTTAAAGTGCTGAGCAGTGGTGGTAGGTTCAAGGAATTCTGATGCTTAATGTATAATGGACAATATATTCAAAAGTAACATTTTGAGGAACTTTATTAAACTGTTTCTATTTCCTGCTTCTTGATGCTTCTCCAGTAAAATACAACAGCGAAATACTCTACTACATTTATTTTATGGCTTAAATCACTTTGAATATTGTTATTCAGATGATGAATGATTCAAAATCTAATCAACAAATAAGTTAATAATATTACTGATGGTAAGGAGAAAGGATTGTTGATCCCTTAGTGACATGCACAAGCTACTGGGCAGTGTGTACAGTAATACAATAAGTTCCTTCTTTGCTATCTGCATAATAAAAATGGTGAACACATTTATGCACCAATAATTAAAATCAAATATCATATCATTTGTTATTATTCTGGAGTGGTAAGTTAATTCTGTGGAATAAGTACTTTTACTGTTTGCTCTTGAAGTACATTTTGATGCCAACATTATTTTTAGTCTACGTATAACAGAATATTTGTACTCTGGTATTGCTATTTCTGCTCATCTAAAGCACTGATGCATTCCAGTGTCATCCCATTTCTGATGTGGATGTGTTTGCACTCCCAACAGGAGGTGATCACTAAGGACTACACCAGGCAGAGCCAGCAACAGCAAAGCTACCACGGCTCTCCTGTCCTGGACCTAACCCGTCCCCCCAGTGCCTCCCAGATGCCCCCAACCTCACAAGAGTCTAACCAGGGGTCCCGATATCAAGAGGCCCACTGTGGAGAACGCAACAGAGACAGGTACGAATCAAGGCGAACGTAATCAACAGAAATATCCGTTAAAGGAATGGGGTGGCAATGTCTTCTACATGTTCCTTAACTGACTTGTCAGTCATTTTGCAGGTGATGTAATCCTCTAACACCGTCTTACCCTATGTCCATTGTTGAAACAAGTCATTCATCTATTTGTATCGCTGTCATTCATAATGTAATGTATCTGTTTTTGTTTTCCCTGCAGGTCTCCTCCTCAGCCCAAGACTTCACCCATTAGTCTTTCTAACGATGGCATTGAGCCGGTGTCTCCTGCTGGCGCCAGCTCTGAACCGGAGGTCCAGGGAGTGGCCTCCTATTCCAGCGAGCAGGGGGAGCAAGGGTAACATCGCTGTGGATCTACACACCATCAGCTAACAGACTATCTCTCAACATGTTCAGTTTATAATGGACATAGCTTGTATAGTATTAAGATTAGCAGGGCTGCAGTTTAGGATCTAAGGTGTAGTTGTTTAGAGCTACAGGACAGGGAACATCTATTCCAACAACATGCAAGCTTTTATACATAGACATCACTACCTTTTTTAATTCGTCAGAAGTCCTATGATTAATCAGATGTCTCTATGTGGCGGTGAGGTTAGAGATGGAGCTAATGGGCTTTCAGAGAAGGATGCTGGTTTTCATTTTAAAAAGGGTCTCTATTTATAGTGTTTCATTTTGCTGAACCTCTCCATCGCTGCTTTTTTTCAATGAGGAAGCCTCCACAATCCTACATTTGCAAATCTTTATCTAATTGTGTCTCCCCTCTCTTGTAGAATGGGCTCCCGTTCCCCTCCTAACACGTCGCAGCCTCCGGCTTTCTTCAGCAAGTTGACCGAGAGCACCTCGGCTATTGTGAAGTCCAAGAAGCAGGAGATGATCAAGAAGATGACCGTGGTGGGAAATGATGGTGATTTCAGTAAGTCTGACCTCAGCACAAATCAAAATGCTCTGCAGAATAACAACGTACATGGGTTTTAAGAGATTCAAGATTCAAGAAGCTTTATTTATCCCGAGAGAAATTGCTTCATTAATTGACATTAATGAAACACCCTGCTGGCTCTTTCAGATGCTGGTCAGCCAGGAACAGAGATCTTCAACATGCCGGCCTCAACCAATGCAGGTAATGTTTTTAAACCTTACAGTTCTATTGATTTATAGTCAGAAATGGCCTTTTATGACACACAGCAGTGGATGTGTTCTGCAGCATAACAACCTGGACTTAACCACATGAGTTGTTTAGTTGCAGAGTTTGACTTGCTGGAAAGAACACTTGCTTTGTACTGCAAAAGCCCTTTAACGCATGGATCAAGCTCAATTACCCCCAGAAGGTAGCAGTTTTCCACATCCCCACCCTCATCCTGTAGATGGATTTAGATAAACAACTTTTATACCCGGCTGCTTGTGTTCACAGTACAGCTTTTGTGGGCAATCCTCTGAGGATCTAAGGGTGTGTGAAAGGTGGAGTTTACACAGGAAATTAACTTGACCTGCGTTATCAGATGACACCGATGCGCTAAATTTCCCGGGCACTGGTGACATCTGATGCTTGCAAGAGAGAAATTCATCCCTTGGTTTATCCCCCTGCACTGACGCCGGAGCGATATTACCACTCCCTCTGCTTCCCTTTCTCCCTCTAACCTGTGTAACACTTCTTCCTTGCACAGGACCTGTACCTGTCCGCTCCCACCCAGCTTCAGAGCAACCCGGGAACTCGATAGGCCTGGAGGCCATTATCAGAAAGGCCTTAATGGGCAATTATGATGATCAGTCTGAGGAACGCTCTCCATCCAACCCCTCTAACCTGATGGGATCGGCGGGTATGCCTGCAGCCGACGGACGAGGAGAAGACTTCTTCTCACAAGGTGGGACATCCTCAGACATTTCAAATGTCCAAATCCATTTTATTGTCAATTCCTCTATTTGTGTTACACACACACATTTTAAGGTCTTCTTCACTCCAGTATATTCTTGCATGTGTGGTTTTCCAAGGTGCAATTTAAGGCTTTACATTTTCTCTTGAAGGCACTGTCCAGCTTTGTATCACAACTTTTGGTTTCTTAAGCTGATATCTTTAGTCCTAATTTGATTTGAAGTAGGCTCGTGAGCTTATTGATTTTCTTTGGCATTTTTATTACCCGCTTACAAATTAAAGTTCGTTATTTATTTGAGTCTTCCATGAAGCCCCATGAAACAGTATGGTCTAAAATGATTTGGTAGAATAGTTCAAGGAAGATACTCAAGGTCTGTTAGTTATCATTAGGCGGCTCAAAACAGAAAAGGTTTTGCGCAGGATTGTAACACCGTGGGTTCAAACTGTTGTGATCTTTGTTCACAGGCGGGGGAAAGTCTTCAAAGGGCAGCGGGCGCTCTAATGGGCGCAAGGCTAAATCTCCAGGACCGGGTCTGTCCGGGGGGGAGAGACCCTCCTCCGTGTCCTCAGTCCATTCTGAGGGAGACTGCAACCGGCGGACTCCTCTCACCAACCGTGTGTGGGAGGATCGACCTTCCTCCACAGGTAGGAATACACCTCTGAAGACCCACTATGACCTCATTGATAGTTATTTGCAAGGCTGTTTTTGTAACGCTATGAAAACTAAATGGAAAAGTCAAATCTAAATGAAATAAGGCAAACATTTCCCAGTCTGGGATTAATAAAGTAATTATCTTATCTTAAAAACTAAGAAAAGATTTTGATCTATTCTTACCTCAGTTACATTTTGTAAGGTTGCTGGAAAAGAGGAGAGTGTCCTAAACTCATCTTAATAACTCTGTCATTTTGCCTTCTGCAGGTTCAACTCCAACTCCCTTCCCGTGTAATCCATTGATAATGCGTTTCCCCAGCGGGACAGTGTCCGCTCCCTCACCCTCCTCTGGGCAGCTGGGGGGGCAGGGCCCTGCGCCGGGGCAAGGACAGGGCCGCTCCTGGGAGGAGGAGCCCAAGCCTCTGCTCATGTCTCAGTACGAGACCCTGTCTGACGGCGAGTGACCCGGAAACCTATCGAACCACAAGAACCCGCTAACAGTCAACCAACTCTCCGCTGCTGCAGACACACACACACACACACACACACACACACACCTGCAAACCTCACCATTCCACTCTGCATTTCCTCCGCCAGTTTTCAAGCATTGATCGAGTCCTTCTTCTTTCACACACCTGAGATACAAAGCAGCGATGAGCTGAGACCCTGCTGCTCCGTGTGTGTGTGCGTGCGTGCGTGCGTGTGTTTGCACCTACGTGTTATGCATTCACTCCAGGACTACCCTAAAGGACAAATCACTTATTTTTTGTTTTCTCTTTTTTTTTATTATTATTTTTTTTTTACTTACTTTACTACCTTTTCCTCACTGGCCTTATCGATACAGACACATGAACCTGCACCTTCTGGGTGTTATGCTCTGATGTGCTGACACTTGTGTGGAAGGGACCCCGGAGTCGGGTTGTTGGCCTGCCGACAGCCCCTCTAACGACAGATTGCAACCACAGATCTGACCTTAATGCCGCGGCCCCCGCAGCGAGGACCCTCTGGAGTTTCCTCAGTGTCCTCCAGGCGGCCTGTGCACTGCTACCACTACAGGAACACGTGCAAGGCGACGGGAGGAGAATTAACATCTCCTTTTTCTTGTTTCAGTTTGTTCTTTTGCTTCTTTAAATTCAGTCAGTCCAGTCCTGTGTTTGGAACGTGAGCTGAGACCTTTAGTACTTTTTGATGGTGAACTTTTGATGGTGTCATTTGTTGTCTATTATCTGCAATGGTGTATCTTTTTTGGGGCTGGGGTGGGGGGGACAGAGATTGTTATGCGGGGAGGGTCATATCATTGGTTTACAGGGTAAACATGCTGTTCATTGCTGATGTCGTCATATATTGGGGGGGGGAATCCTGAGGAACAGCAAAGGCCTGTTGATCTCAGGCAAGGGGAGAGATGATTTGCCAGATGGATGGCACTGAAACAAGTGACACTTTCTCACTGTTTTTATATTAATCATGTCTGTGTTTGTTGAAAGTTTTTTGGATATTAAGCACTTAGTTGTCAGTCTGTTCACAATGGCATTTTTAAGATTCTGTGTCCTGGGACGGGTGCAAAATGGACTCAAAAACAGCATATAAATCCCACTGTGTAGGTATCCTTTAATCTGTTTATTTTGGTCTTGCCACCGATATTCTTTATCGCTCCCACACTCAAAGCGACAATCACATTTTAGTGAACGACGACTAAGCCGCTGCGAGCCGGTGCAGACCGACCTTAAAGCTGCTTAAAGGCGAACTCCTCAGCATCACTTGGAGTTCGCCCGCATTAAAGAGAGGTGACAAATAAAGCCATCTTCCTACAACCCTTGGTCCATGGTGGCGTCGGCTTCAGCTGGCCTGCTACGATCCTGTCTAGGAGCTGTTGTGACAGTCTGACCTCTGACCTTTTACTGCCTAGAGGGGGAGCTGGGACCCAACTCCTCATCCAGGCAGATTTTGTACAGTTATGAGATATTCCTAGTGTTAAGTGCCATTTATTTTACATATACAGTACTGAAGTTACCAAGTGACGCACAATTTTTTCTTTTAACCCCCATGACAGTTAATACTGTCCACGCAGGGAATTATAATAAAACAAAACCGCAAAGGAAAAACGTCCTCTTTTAAAAAAACAAAAACATTTTGTGTGTATTTTTTCTTTACTTGGAGATCCATCACAGCCTTAGCTTTTAACTGTTTCACACATTAGATTCATCTTCAAAACGGAAGCTCAGCTGGAGCCATGTCATGCTTCAAGTGTACTTCATTGCATCTTCTCTTTGTACTGCTCAGAAGAAGTGGAGGGGGGGGGGCATTCAAAAGCATTCTGGTAGTTTTATGTAACTCGAGTTGACATGTTGTCACGGTTTACTGCAGCATTGTAAAGGTCACCCTCTGTGCAAATGACGTGTGAAATGTTTTAGGCTTGTGACTTAGGGACGCACTCTGCCCTCTGACTGAAAAACTGCAGTGATTACAGTGAGCTTGGTCAGTGGTTTAGGAAGATTTACCTCTCCATCGCTCGTTCATTTTGTCACTGTTGATTCTCACAAACAGGACTGTTAAAGGACTACCTCCTCTTCCTCCTTCATCCCACCTGCCACACCTGCAGAAAGCTCAGCCATGTTTAGGCCTGTTCTATTTTTCCTTTTTCTATCAATACTGAAGGAGGGTTTTTAATTTCATCAGCCAGGCTTTGTACATTTGGTTTCTGCTTGTATATCATTTATCCACTGATGAAATTTAAGAATGTGACGGTAAACAGACTAAGCCATATCCAGCTGTTCCCTAAACTGATGTCGAACTAATACGTTGTTTTTAAAAGTATACTGAAACAAATTTTAACAAGCATCCATTTGGTTCATTGTTCTTACAGTTTGTATCGATTTCCGTCACGTCACAAATCTCAAGTAATCTTTCGAAACGTGAAAGGACGGGAATTCATTCATGATGTGCTCCCAGGACTGTCAAAGGGGGGGTGGGGGGGATCGACATAAACAGTACATTGTTCAACCATTCTGTGCATAATGATTTTTTTTATTATAACCCACTGTATAATAGCAAGGATTGTATATAAAACTGAAGAGATGTAAATATTTATGTGGCTTGCTTCAAGGTTGGTATTACAAAAAATAAAAAAATAAAAGAAATATTCACATGGTTAAATTCTACATGCCCACCAGCAAGCTTTGTGGATAGCAGTGTAAAAATGAAAAACAAAAAAGACACTGCCTTAATGTTTAAATAAAAAGCTTATTGCCATTCATGGTCTCGGTGTCGTGTTATTTAATCCTGTGTGTTTGTTTTTGGATTTCTGCACAGTAACGCTTTTACTTTGTCCATTTTATATTGAGTATTTTTGTGCTTCATGTCCTTTTATACGGTTGTATATAGACTTGCTGCTGCTTAATGTTTCATTGTTATTTTAGTTCATTTAAATGTATTATGTTTATACTTTCTAACACCTTTAAGTTTAAGATTTTAATGCCTGAACACTTTTGAAAAACACGATCCTATTTCCAATTTGGGATGAATAAAGTATTTGTCTGTCTGTCTGTCTGTCTCTGTCTTAGCCCTGCAGGACGGGTAAGGTGCCACAAGGGGGCAGCACAAGCATAGTATTTAACAGTTGAATGCGTTTGACATAGAATTCTGAAAACTTAGAAACGAATAATTTTGTATAAATTGAGTAATATTCAAACAAAAAATATATTCCTGATCCATCCTAATCCTGAAGTTTTAATATATCTCTCGTCAGTGACAGTGTAATAAGATGTTATCCTTTCCTTTCTCAATTTACAACATAGAACAACGTCTTTATATTCAGTCCAACCCAATGAAGTTTCCAGTTTTGTTACCTCAAAAAAGTGTCTCTGTTTTCTCTCACTGAATAGGGACGATGGTTTCTGCTGACTTCCTAAGCAGCTGATAATCAGGCTTTTTAATTCTGCAGTAGGAGTTTGTCCAGAGTAGGCAGTAGACCTCCAAAAGTAAAGCATATTTTAGGTAAGTGATTCCTACCTTCCTATCTTCCTTCGTTGTGTTTGGACATCACACTTGTGGAGACTTTTCTGCGATGCGTAACAGAGAAAGAGCATCATTGCTAAGCAGGCAAATACAACATACTCTTTAAGATGTAGCAATGTATTCAACACAACAGAAATGGGTTTTAGGAATTGCAATGTTTTATTCATTTAGGATATACATCTTTTTAAATTATCTTCTTTAATCAGAACTCAAACGATTGATTGACGTACAAAAATATAAAGAGAAATATGAAGTGCCTTGATGCCACATATACAACAGGAAAAAAATGTACAGTAACAAAATCAAGTGTTAGGAAACACAAGTATCTCACATAAAAACACCAACGCATTAATCTCGACACCCACCAACTTTCTCTCATCATTCTCTGACATTTCACAGACCGTCTACACATAGCAAAACCCTCCGTCATCTTTTCAATAACTTCACTGTTTGGTATAAAAAGCCATCTTCAGAATATTTTCTCTTGTTCAGTTTTCCTTTTGAAAGAGCAGAACTGATGTTCCCCTCTTTGTCTACTTACTGTTCCCTCATTAAAACCCAATACCCATCTGACAGTACTGATGCACCACCTTCCCATAATGCCTCCATCTATCTCCTACCCTTACACTTGCCTGGAGGGTTACTCAAACTATAAAATAACCAAGACTGCAAGTTCAATACCTCAACTGAAATTCGGAAAAACACATTTGCAATGAAGTCAAATGGATACCTAGGGAAATTTGAGGTAAAGTCTGATGTCTCAATATTGTCCATGTTCAATAATCTAAATATATATATCAGACGGACACAAAAAAAGCTCAATAAACTTATATTTTACATCTTCAACAGGATGATCGGATGTTGGTTCAATATGACAATGTTTTGATATCTGTAAAACAACAGGGAACACTCGTCGGCACCAGCTACTTGTAAATTCAAGGCTACAAAGGAAGTTCTCACTTGGTGTAGATGTAAATATCACTAAATTAAGAAGGTTTTTTTGAGTAGAGATGGGTTATTAATTGATGTACGCCCATTAACTGTCAGCTGTAGCTGCTGTAGGCTACATAACGTTAGGAAGCTTGCTTAAATACGACTAGTTTTGATTAAAAGAACTAACATATAATATCTGCCTGTAAATATTTAAATTATTTTTTATAAATAACAACATGACTATAAATTACTTAACTTAGTGTGAACAATGTCAGACTAAAACGCCAAATATTGTTAGCTTTGCATAGTTGGATATTTCATGACACTGAAAACACATATTTATCCATGTTTACACTAATAAATAAAAAAGTATTACCTATATTAACAAAACATAATTTGATAAGCTTACAGTGACATGTTTACATCATCCATGTTTTTATATCTGGCAAATGACTTAATAGCTAAGACATTCCTTAAGTTTTATTTGTGCAAAATAATTTAGTAAATCACTCAAAACTTTTCAGTAACTGATGTATTTACAGATAGCTGGTGCCAAATAATCACAACCGTGTTTGCCCTTTTTGAAGCCGAAATCTTCAGCTGGAAATAGTTCTTGTTTTTGTGTTTGGCTCTCATGGAAAAGGGTACTGAGAGTTGTGAAAGAGAAGTGTTTAACATTGTCAAACACTCCCCCACTGAAAAGCTCAACCGTCTGACACCAATGACGTTACACTGACTGAAGCAACTAGAAAACATGCACTGCTGGCAATATTCAGTTTTTGGCATTGAAACACCAATGTTCTCAATAATCTGATGAAGCAGATTCAGTGAGTTTTAAATGTTCAACTTTTAATAAATAATGAATAATGCTGTTTCTTTATTTCCAAACTTCCTTGATTGTTGATCTGCAGCCAAACCTGTTTAACAAAACACCCTCAATTGAATCTTTCATTACCTTAATTAAAGAGTTCAAATCAAATTTGAACAAACATTTGGTTCAACAAACGTTTAATCTATGACTGATCCAACAGTAAGATTTAGAGGATTTAAATATCTCCCTTGTAAATAGTCTCAAGGCATCAGATGTTATTGTGCTGTAATCCTTCTTTTTATTAGTCTTAATTCTACAGTCAGGCTGCTGTTTTAATGTGTGTTAATTGATGCTGTACAGCAAAATCAGGCGTTCTGTCTCAGTGTGTGGAGGTCATACAGAGAGATAAACTTTGGTCCAATTTTTCACACGCAGTACTGAAATCCCCCCACCCCTGCAATGCAAGTCCACTGGGAGGACTTTTGATATAGAAAACAAGTGCAATAAAGCCATATTAGAAAGCTTTGCATTGGCGTGACTAGGTTTGCACCGGCTCCGAGCTGATATCCACCATATCTCAAGTTGTCTCTGCAAACACAGTCCATCACCTTCACTGAGGTTACAATCCAACCTGAAAGAGAGGGAAGGCCACCAATTTGTCAGCTCTTTTGTTAAATAAGACATTAACCATTGAAGTGCAGCTTCAAACTGCAAAAGGACAGACTCTCTTTTTAAAGACTGCATCAGTAGAAGGTCTACAGAAACTCAGGTGAAATGTCGATAAAGGGTTCCAACAGTTTCCTCCATGGCGAGTAAAGATGAACAGAGTAGGGTTTTTCAGGGGCTGTGGGTATTACTTGAAGTATTTCCCTTTCAATATAGGCCTTCCCAAGTTCCTTGTCCTCAAACACACATAATATGATCACCAGGTAGCCCTCTCCCAGTGCATTCTGGGCCCTACAGATCCTCTGTGTAGATGATACAGGGACTAGTATCCTCACTGGACTCCAGCTGCACCGTGGACACGAACCAGCGGCGGGAGCCCGCGGCGTTGTAGTTGAGCGTGGTGCGGTAAGTGTTCTTGGCGTGCTTCGGGTAGATGATGGTGGTGCTTCGGTAGCTGATGGGTTTCTGCCGAGGCTCCAGGTAAACTTGGGACTTGTAGCTCCTCCAGGTGCAGTTCCTCACCGCCACCACTGTCTCGCTGAAAGAGGTGGGCGTGGGAACCGGGGTGCAATACACCTGGTCCTGGTAGTGCTTGTCGGAGTCGTACTTGACCTCGGAGTTGCATCTGTAAAGAGAAAAAGGGTGACAACTTTTTTAGAAACACAGCTAAAGTGGACCGCTAGGTGGCAGTGTTGTTGAGAGAATAAGAAAAGATAACATTTTACTTAAGAAATCCCGATTTGTGCCTAATAATGCTCAAACATCACAACAATATAAGAATACAATAATAAAGGTAAAAATATGAAGTCTAATGGAAGTAATAAAAACACCAGCAAAAAATTGAAAAGCAAGAAGAGTAAGATTATTTTTCCTACAATATTATAACAACATGAGAATCAAATCAAGTGTAAAAAAATATTTGTTATCCTAATACTAACTTAGTAAAATAAGTAAATGTAAGTAGAAAACTAGTTTTGCACAAGATTTTGAGAGCAACATTATTAAAATAAGTGACAAAAAAGTAATATTATTAATGATTTTGAAATGTAATATTGCATATCTATGAATAAATAAAAGTGTGTATGTGAATATTCCTCCAAATAAGTGAATTAGGCTCCACATTGCAAAGTTCCCTTACTTGATTTCCTGCTCCGGTTTGGGGTTGACCTCGATGCTTTCTCCAAAGAACACAGGATGCATGCGAGTCTTTGGGTCTGTGCCCGTGGAGTTCAGCAGCAGGTAGGGCAGCTGGGCAGAGGAAACACAAGAGTCACAATCTCACAGAAACATCCATGAACTGCTGAACTGTTGGTAACAAGCCTGCCAACGTGTCCATTCGAGGAATTCCAGTTAAAAAGATGCCAGCGTGGTTGGGGGTTTTCAGCCGAGCCAGAAACCCAAATTAAAACCACTGCAGTCCCCACCCTCTCCAGGAAAACATGCTCCTTGATACGCCCTCATGAGAACTCGCCTTGTCCGTTGAACGGCTAATACTACAACAATAATTAGATTAGTTTGGGCAACACTTCCATTTTAATCAGATAATTACACTGTGTGGGTCCTGCCCAATGAAGTGTTGGAGGTAAATCGTTTTTTTCCAGCTGTCTAGAGACGTGTGGCTCTGACATAGCCTGTGTGAGTGTGACTGTGTGTGTTTAGACTGAAAATAGGCTAACAGATGTTTGGGCCTACCAATGTTACAAAATGCAAAACTAAAATGTTATGTTGTCGGGTGGAGATGATGCTCTCATAAGATAATAAGTGGATGATATTAAATATTCTCATAATGGGTTCACATTAGCAAGCATGCTTGTGTGTGAGGGAGCCTCTCTAATACTCATGGTCATCTTGAGTGGTGAATATCACAAATTGTTAACACTATTTGCGTTTAGCATATGGTTTAAATCCCCTTAGTAGGGTTAAGATGTTCCTTTATGAATAATAATGATCTAATTAAAATTCAATGAACCAAAAATGGGTACAATTAACATACTTAAACTCCTGTTGCAATCATACTACACATTCATTTTCATGGGATACACTCAGTGTCTGCCTTACGCTGCCACACCAGATGGGATAGAGATATACTGTACTCAACTAACTGTACAGTATGAACCAGGTTTGTTTTAGCACTGCCATTTTACCCCTGAGTGTCCCCTCTGGGGCCACAGGGGGACAAACAGAGCTGCACCAATCACAAATACAGATCCTGTCACACACTGACTGTTTTCTTTGCATGTGTTTCTCTGACCAATCTGAATCAAATGGCACCCCAACCACAACACTAACACCTCTCACGTTACACACGAGAGGCTGTCACATGCTGTGGTTTGGCCGCAGCAAAGCGCACATGCCACTACAGGGGACGAGTGAGAACAGGACAAGGGCACGGCACATCGCTGTGTGAAGCTCTTCTTACCTACGATCATCACCCACACACTATCTGAGCGCTGAAGCTGGACTTACACAGCTGCTAGTTTAACCACCAGACTGGAAAAAAGTTAGTCTGCAGGCTCTTCACTTTCTGCTGCTGGTACCTCATGGCCTAAAAAAACTGTAGGACTTGGGATTGTCTTTACCTCCACTGCTCCGGCATGGAGAGCATCCCAGGTATTTCACCACAGTATGTTCTGGCAACTTCTGCAAAGCAAACATTCTTGAATGGAGGGGAGGTCACCTCCAGACAGTGGATCCCCCAGTAAGCTCGCAGAGCATAAACCCCCCTGGAAGCACATTTCTGCCCAGCAAAAACACTCTGCAGCTGAGCCACCCACACAATATACAATGCACAATGCAGAGCTGCTGAGAGAAACGCCAACTCAAACACACACTTTTCCAACTGCCTGCTGTTTTGAGGAAGTGATCTGACTTTGCATCCTGGTGTTTGCAAGGACGTTAATTTAACAGCATCGGTATCACACGGTGAGGCAGATTTAGAAAATTGTCATGAGATATGTCTCCTGTCTGTCCTCGATTTTAATCCACTGACACTTGACCGGTATCCTTGAATCCTTGAGCAGGACATGTACACAACATTCTGCAGGTCTGACACACACAGATTGCATGGCCACACTCATTTGTTGCATGCGTCTAGTCCCCTTTGTTAGTTAACATGTTTATAAGAATATGTATCCCACATCTGCATACATTCGAGAACAGGGTTGCTTCACATTTCATTTAGAAGTGAGAGGTCATCAAGCTCTTATGCAATGCACTGCAGCAGCTCTAACAAGACCCTGCACCCCAGAATAGAACTGGAGGATTGTTGGTAGGTGGCGTACAAAAACAACACATAAATAGAGTTGGAAAGAAACAGATGCATGCATCCTCTCGTCCTCACAGTCTTGTAACTTGAAAACTCTATACCTGACGATGAGTTTTGGTTGTTTCCATACACACAGGTACACAGATGGGATTAGCAACACAAGCAGCCCCTATCAGGACGGATCTTTGAAAGAAAAAACACAAAGCTGAGAAGTCCTACTAATCTGAACCTCCAGAGGATTAGAGGATCTTTCTCTTTCTCTGTTTCAGGCTTCAACAAACCAATGTCACGCAACTCCCAGGATGCAGCGCTGCATTTCTGAAGCCTCCCTCAGACTCTTTAAAAGCCACTCCGACCTGCGCAGACATGTTCTGAAGACTTTTGAGAATGGGAGTGACCTGGAAATAATTTTCAATCAAATCAGCCTTGTCATGTGTCACACAAATCACTGAATCATTAATAGCCATTTTAATTGTTTTAAATGTTAGTTTCCATAGCACATAATCTACTATGTGTAGTGACATGTCTGACCTCAGCTGAATGAGAACTCATATTGCCTTAGGGTTACTCTTGGATGGGTCCATTTAACGAACTGTAGTTGCACATATTGCAGTTTTCAAATTAGATCTAATCAAAGACAGAAAACAGATTCCCTATGGCTCCAAAGCTATCTGTGTTTTTCAGAAAATAACAAAACAAAAATGCACAACTTAATAAGTTAATAATGGTTGACTATTAAGTATATTGTTTTTCTAAATATTTCAATGTTATACATTGCTGAAGTCCGTGTGAGATTTGAGCTGAGACTGAGGCATCAAACGGGTCCAATCCACAGACATGGGGAACAGAACATTAATAAATCCAGAAAGACCCCGATTATCAATTTCCAAATGATGAAATTATCTTTCATTTTCTAGATCACTCAAAAAGAATCAACAGAACCTACATTGTTTTCAATATTCATTCAAATGCTAATTATTTTCAGGGTTTTTGGATTCATTTCTTGGTCAGAAATTACTGAAACATACCCATTCCAGTTTCTAAGTCTTCAAGTGTTTTAATTTGTCAATCTTCAACCCAAAAATATTCACTTTGACATAAGGTAAAAGCATGAAATCTTAATATTTCAGAAGTTTCAAAACAACAATAACAGTTTACTAACAATAGAAACATTTGCTGATTACTTCTCTACCGATCGACTACTCATTTACTCGACTTATATGTGCAGCCCTAATCATCTTTAGAGAATCCTTTCTGCTTCCTTGTACTTTAACTCCTACGTTCAGCTTTTCATTTTGTGACTCTGATGTTGGTGTTCACAGACTGATCGTGACACTTAACACTCAGGTAACTATGGGTTGGACTAGACTCACATTTCTAAAATGCAAAACTGACGTTCTTTAATGTTTTGGCTGCCAACTTGGGGTGTGTCATTCAACCAGACATGATAAACATGTAAAGAAATAAGAAGGATCATAACATGTACGAGGAAAATGACTGTAAAAAAACGTTTCAATGGAATATCCTTCTCTTGTTAAAATAGCCAGGCAATCAAAAACATATGCAACATCTGAAAACATTTGCGAGTAGAGCTGCAAAGATTAGTTTGACAGAAAATAATCGCCCACTATTTTATTGTCCATAAAGAAATGGCAGAAAATGCTGCTTTTAGTCTCTTAATATGGATCTGTCTTGCGTCTCTCTGTATTATATCACAACAAAATGAATCCATGGGTTTTGTTCGGACAAAACAAAACATTTGAAGGCATTATTCTACATTGTTTTCTGACATATAACATGTGTTGCCATTTCTATCAGACTTAGCTTTTCTCAATCCCAAGTTGGGCAGAATTTATCCAATAGTCAACCAATTTGACAATTTCTGTTTATTTGAAGGATTTTCAAATGAACAGTGCTGGTGGTTATTGTAAGGTTCTATAAAGCTAGTTTATGCCTTTGTATGTTTTCAACTTTCATTTAGATTATTCTGCTCTAGCATACACATGGTTGTCAAGATAGACCTCAGACTGGAAACAGACAGTGCCGATGTTAATCCATCACAGAGCATTGCGTTATAACATTTTTAGTGTCTTGTCATGTAAGGCAAGAGACAGAAACCTGATTACCTAGTCATGCTTTTAGTGTAGGCCACACACCTTCACTGAGATGAGTGAAGCAATTAAAGTGATAAAGCTTTCTGTCATCACGCTGGGAGCCCCTGAAATCCTGGCAAGGACCCCCGGGAGTCCCTGGACCCCAGATTGGAAACCCAAGTCGGCCTATAATGAACACCCAAAGACCCCTAATGACACCTTGTAGTCTGGGCCCATTTTTGACTGGCTTATTGAGGGGCAGTGACATCTTTAGCACAAGTACAAGATCAGAAGTTTGCAAACTGAGGAATTTCTGAGAGAGAGAGAGAGAGAGAGAGAGAGAGAGAGAGAGAGAGAGAGAGAGAGAGAGAGAGAGAGAGAGAGAGAGAGAGAGAGAGAGCTTCCAGATGTTATGTGAGTAAAGGACTGAAGTGAGATCTGTTTCTTGCCAAAAAGTAAAAAGCTCTCAGAATTACAGTTTCTCTCGCAGCAGCGTCATTATTTTGCCATTAGATCTTTTTATCCTTCAATTCAGTCTGTCAATGAAGACACAAAACAGACCCAAGTCACAGCTTGCACATTACAAAATTGTTGCAAATCACACAGTCAATACAGCGTTATGTTTCTTACCAGTTTGCCTTCTCTGCTTTCCTTTTTATAATATCCATGATGGCTTTCGACGGGCGTCGTGCAGCTGCCGGAGCGCGACTCGATCAGACCCGGGGAGAGGGAGCAGAAGGGTGGACTGGGGCTGGGGGGTAACCCCGAATCCGGACTATCGAGCAACCCTTCCCGGTTCTTTCCTTTTAGGCTATCATCCATCGCTTGTAAATGTAGGTGCCCCACCATTTCTGGGAACACTTTAGTCAAAAAAAACACCCCAGACGAAGTCGCACTGACAAGTTGAGCGCTCCTGCCTCGGAAAGACAATGCTGGGTGAACTTTTTAAAGAGGACTCCTGCAAGCGGAGAAGAAGGGGGGAAATAAGAAATATGGATTTAATCAAAGACCATACACTATGGGAAAAAACTCCCTAAAGTGATATGGATCCTGTCCTTATTTCTATTAAACGTTACTGTACCTGCGCGTCGTGAAGGAGTCTGTCCACTTTTAATTCCGAAATATATTCCAATTTTCGTGAAAAACAACAACCATAAACTTAAACACTAACTTCAACCTTCAGACAAAAGTGTAATATACACTATTTATATATATATATATATATATATATATATATGTATAACAACTGGACAAAAACGTAATAAAACTCGCGTAAACAAAAAGTCGTCCGTGCGTCTGGCACCGATCAGGATGAGAGCTCCTCTGCTCTGCTGAGTGTGTGTGATGCAGTGTGTGTGAGTGTGCGCAAGTGTGTGCGCTCTGCGGCGGAGAGCTCCTTCTTAATGATCCTGCCAGGCTTTTTTTGCACCTGGATCCAGTCCAGCCCTCATGATCTGGATCACTTCCATGAACAACCGACAGGGGCGAGCACGTCCTCCCTGCTCCTGCTGCACGGTGACTGACTGAGTGTGATCATAATAGTGCCTTTGAACCGGTTATACCAAACCCTTCTGGAGCTTGGGTTTGGTTTAGATCTATAATCAACAGTTACTTATTCATAAGTAGTAAGTCATTGGCCTAAATATATTGCTTTTCTTTTTCTATGGGTACATAATAATAGTTATACAAGTTTATATAAAGGTTTCTTATAAGCCAATATGCATTTAGTCTTGCATTTTTCACAATACGCAGTATTAATAATATATAAATGAACGACATCGATTAGCATTTCTAATGTTAAACTTTCCACATTTAGTTATTTGGGGTTGATAATATGTCATTTCATCAAAGAACTTATCAATATCTAACTTATCAATTATCCATTTGTTAATTGGTCAAATTTAGTAATAACTGTTGATACTTCCAATTGCTCCCAATAACTATTAGTATTCATAATTAACTTTAAGTTTCTGATTAGTGGCACTTCTATTCCTCTTTTGTGTATTAAATTGGGCAATATTGCTAAATTCAATGTCATTATAATCAAATAGTTTGCCAATATATATTACCTTTTATCTCAAGTCATCCACAAGGCATACTTTCCGTGAACAGCCCTTTCCACTTCCACTAAATTGTTTCTCTAGATTGATGTTGTGAAGACCACAAACTCAAATTACATTCAACCATATTTAGGTAGGTATATCAAAAACTAAGGGTATGTCTAGATACCTCAAAACGGGCTACACGTGTTTGTTATTTGAAAGATATTAGATATAGTAACAGAGTTAGATTGACAGACAGCCTGTAGTGTTGTTACCCGACACCCTTGTCTTTCAATTTTAGAAAACGGCTCACCTTTTCATAAAGTCATCCACAAGGCATACTTTCCGTTTACAGCCCTTTCCACTTCCACTAGGAAATGGGAAGGTGTTGTTCTGTCTAACATTTTTGTATACTTGGTACATTTTTATTAGCCTATACACAAGAAAAGATAAAGGTTTTTTGACAAAAAGAAGGACACTCACTCATCATGCTAAATAGCAACTTGTCTTCCTGAGGTGTAGCAAACTCCTCAATTTCTTGGTGTTGCTTTAGAAAAGCTTTATAAGGAATATCTGAAATAGTCTAATATTCAGGCAGAGTGCTTATGAAGTCTGAGAGTTGAGCACTACAGCTATAAAAATAAGTGTAACATCTGCGTAACTGCAAATACGCATATTTTCAAAGCTTACCCATTACTTTTTTTGTAAGCCTGGAGCTCATCTCATTGCCAAAATAGCAGAAACATTTTTGCTGGATATCTGCACGAGTAAAACCGTTAACCTTTACCAATTTGTAACGTTATCCAGCTAAAGTTAACTGAAATGATCCAAGAGTTATTCAAGCGTCGTTATGCTTGTGTGAGAAACTCCCCTGATGTCAATCCTTGTCTATTGTTTCCAGACATTAACAGTCAGCTGCCTTTGTGGAGCAGTTTGTTTTGGTTCAGAAAATATCTTGTCAAAGGATTATTAAAGGATTACTACAGTTATTTTTTATAATGCCTGGGTGTATATGTGTCTGTAACCATCTTGCCTGGTGTATTTCAGGACTGGGTGGAGTTGGGTGGGAATGGTGTGTGCATTCAGCAGCAGCTACACACACACACACACACCCACACCCACACACACACACACACACACACACACACACACACACACACACACACACACACACACACACACACACACACACACACACACACACACACACACACACACACACACACACACACACACACACACACACACACTCTTACAGTAGAAGACCTGAGGGAACAAATGAGCCGACAGCAGTCATCGCAGCATGCAGAGGAGAGATTGAATCCTTGCTGATGGCTCTCTCCACATAATGTCTGTGCTCTCTGTTCATACGGTTACTCTTACCAACTGCAGCTCTGCCAAAAGGGAAATCAGAGCATAAATAAGAGCCAGTGCAGAGCAGCACAGAGCTGACTGTGTGTCTTAAGTGGTTGATTGTATCTTTGATGGTCCACCAGCTCTCCATGGTGATTACCACAGATTGCCAGGAAATCATGCGTGATGTTTTTTCAGTTCGTATAAAAACTAAGATAACTCTGTGTTTGCCTTTGTTGTCTGGAAGACATATTTAATTGCAAGCCCTTTAAGCTTGTGCAGCTGTAATCTTGTTTGCAGAGAATTGTTTTCCCTCCTCTGTGTTATTGTTTCAAAGCCGCGGCAGGAAGCTGTGGAGTGGCGCTGGGAGTTTTACTGGCGTTTCTCGTGTCAGGTGTGTTTTTGTGTCATCATGTCCATCTTTAAGAGCCCATCATGTTGATCCTCGGGGCAATCAAGGGATTAGTGTTGAGATCTGGTACAGATTAGCCATAAAATAGTGGGACACAGATGATGAGCGTGTTTGTGGGTATAGGCATGTCTGTGAGCATGCCGATGGGAAGAGTTGCTCAACTGCAGCCTCATTGAGGGGGGAACCAAGGGAGCTCTCAAAATTACTTAAGTGGCTATTCTGACATTTTGTTTTGGTATTTCATACATAATTTTGGTCACACCAAAGCATTGCCAAACGATTTTATTAAGCACAATTATGCTTTTTGGGGGTTTTCCCTTCCCTGTAGCATGTAAAGGGTCCTCAAAGGCAACAACCCCACAGTTCATGTCAGAGTTATGTTTTCTGGAGTAATCCAAATATATTTTCTATATATGTTATGGTTTTTTAAATAAAATGTTATGCAATGCTTAGGTGTACCCCAGAGAAGCCTTGTGATACATTTGGTGATACCCTGACTTTTCAATTTAGCAGTGTTGTAATTTCATCCTATATTTTGGTTTATGACCAAATACCTACAAAAAGGATGTTTGTCTATCAGGCTAGATTGCAAAAATTAGCATGCTAAATTAGGGTAGTCATTATTATACGGTACCCAGTAAATGCGTGTAGTTGTGAGTTTGTTAGCCTTCTGGTGTTGCACCACTGTGCTTAAGTATAGCCTCACAGAGCCCCTAGCATTACTGTCAACTCTAGATTGATGTTGTGAAGCTCAAACTCAAATTACATTCAACCATATTTAGGTAGCTATATCAAAAACTAAGGGTATGTCTAGATACCTCAAAACGGACTACACGTGTTTGTTATTTGAAAGATATTGTTTAGTAACAGAGTTAGATTGACAGACAGCCTGTAGTGTTGTTACCCGACACCCTTGTCTTTCAATTTTAAAAAACGGCTCACCTTTTCATAAAGAAACCACACGTTTAAACCTTTTTTTCAAAGCATGTGCTGGACAAATATTGTGTCTTTTTCATGTTGACATTCCCACATGAGACAACTTCATATCACACCTAGAAAGAAAACATTTGAAAACGATTCACCTGGGACATTTCTTACGTCTGTTGTCTGGTTTAAATGTTCTATGTGTCAGTGCGCATCACCTTGGTTTCACTCAATTAGCAGTATAGTCAATTTAGCTCTCAGCTGGTCACAGTTTAAACAACAAACGAAAAAGTCTTATTTTATCCAGACTCACTTAATGTTTTCTCCATGTGCTGTAATCTATCGCAGGTTCCAGGTGATTCATTATCATTTTCTGACAAACCGCGATGGCTGTCTGCATACCTGTTTTATCATTCTCTTTCACCAAGATCAGTTTCAATGACACCGAATATCAAACCTATGAGCTTTCCCTTATAGATGCAATTCCTGGGACGTTATTGAACAGACATCTTTACCATTTGTTGAGGTAGACATCCCTATTATGTGGGGGTTGATTGAAGAGATCTGCAATCAGGATTCGGCTCCTGAGAGCTTTGAGATCCCAGGAGGCTTTGAGGCAGACACAGAGGGGGGAGGACAGCCAAGCCGTCTGCTGATGATTCATTTTTTAGTGCTCCACCATCCATCCCCCTCATAGGGCAATCACACACATCCTGTTGCACACACACAGTCAACAACCTGAGGACACAAACATGTTTATGTGCATGGAAGAAATTCACACACATACCCAGAGAAATAAAAACACACACATTCCTGATCTGCAGAACTCTCTGGCTCAGTTTCATTGCATTCACAAAACGTTGCCAAGCCAGCTGTGCGAAGTGGGTCTGGAAAAGGGGAGGGGGGGGGGGTTAATACAGGTGTGTGTGTTTTTGTCTGTGTGTGTGTGTTAGTTTGCATGCAAGAGAGCAAGTGAAACAAAAAGGCACACAGTAAGAAATACACTCATTTTGCCCCTATAACCAATTTTTCATGTCTGTGTTTTCAGTGTGAGGTACACATATTTTCTGGAGGTGTGCAGTGTGTCGTGCACGTTGACGTGTGCATGAGCCGTCTGGAATAGCTCTCAATGTAAACAAACCACAGAGAGGCCAGCCCTGGCAGGGAGGTTGTTTTGAGCCGTCGGGACGTCACTGCGGTTTCCACACACAACGCTCTTCTTCAGACTCCCAGCCAGGAACCGTCTCCATCTCACAGATAGGTGACCATTCTCCGTTTGCTTTTCACACAATGTACACATAAACACTAGCCGCTTGTTCAGCGTGCACACGTGACCCCGAACACCTCTGTTTGGTTCCTCTTGGCCTGTTTTTGAACATAGTTAGGAACATGCTTTGATTCGATGATGGATGAGCCTGGCATATTTCTAAACATGCCATTCGGATCCTAGAGTTCAATCCATAATGCACCTCACGTCTCTGGAGCCTGGTTGCATCTGGTTTTAATGTGTGGAGACCCCTGCCTGGATGAAGAAGACAGTCCTCACCCAGCAGCTCCCCCTTTATCACCACCAAGACTTTCCTCCTCCCTTCCCTCATAATCCATTTTACTATGAAGACAGATGGTCCAATGCTGCCCCCAATCCCAGCATCACCAGACCATTTTAGAACCAAAAACATTTAATAATGGCTGCCTTAAAAGAATCATGTGCTAACATGCTAACAAAACATGGTGAACTTAGCATGCATTAGTAACATTTCTCAGAGTTTCTAGCATGGTTGTCATCTTGTCACTTGTTTTCAATGATTCTACAGAATAATAATTCTGAAAAACAATTGGCTATTAGCATTCACCAAGAAAGCTCCCAGGTCTGGACCATCTATTGTCTTAAAGGGGACGGATCCTGAAAAACACAAACTTTAACCACTTTTTGTGCTCATACAACAACCCACAAGATGCTTTATAAAACAGACCTGTTTGTTATTTCGTGGGTTGCTTTGGTCAGAAAACATGGGATTCAAAAAGCCATTCAGATTTGTCTCCCATCCCTATGTTACATGCAGGCTCATTAGAACATATTGCACCACATCGTAAGTACAGTATGTCCTGCCATGATTTGAGAACTAACTTTTCAGTTTTACATGCCAGCCAATCAGACGGGAACAGGTTTTTTTCAAGAGGGGGTCTTAAAGAGACAAGCGTTAAAGGTAAAACAGGTTTATTCAGATGGACAAAAAAAGTAGTTTTGAACCTTAAAACATTTTTGTAGAGACCCAAATTACAATTGTGAGCCTAAAAAAATAGTATGATGTCCCCTTTGAAAGCTAGGGCTTTAAACTACCAAAATGTTCGAATCATATTTTCTCCTCTGCCTGTTTTGCAGTATTATATTTTACTGTATTCCAGTTTAATTTGTAGTTTGTAGTTTTACAGTATCTCCTACATGTTTGAGCGTGAGAGTCTTGAGGTGACACAGTTGGTGTTTGCATGTTTTCCACTGTTTCATTGCCACTGATCACTTGTTGTGTAGCTCCGTTCAGCCTGCACACTTTGTGATCTCCTTACTTACTGAATCCCCCCCGAGGCTCCCCAGCTGTTGGCCTTGCATGCTAGCAGCTCATCCACTCTCAGCTGTAATCAGTGATTCACCTGCACGCCGCTTCCTCTGACATTTTCACTTCCTCACAGCTTTGTGTGAACAGTCAATAGGTAAACACGAAAATGGGTTTTGTTTAATGTATAACAGCTATTTAACTGACTACCAACAGTCAGTGATGCACATTCAGTTTATGAATCTAAATATATATATATATGTGGATCTATATACTGCTTAGGTAAATATACAGAGATAATAAAAATCGCATGAAACGTCACAAAAAAAGGGACTTTGTGTGCAGACAGTCAATAGTCGGTCGTTGGTTTGGGTACATTTGGTGCATATGACTCACATATCTGTCAGACAAATACCAGGGAGTGGGAGAGTCAACAGTATCCACCCTGAGAAAACTGAAATGTGGACAGAGATACAATCTGTGCTTTGTTTATCTTGTCGATTCTCTGCGTTATTTATTCACTAAACAAGGTGGTCACAGGGAGAGGCAGGCTCAGCATGGGAGCAAACACAGCCATGCGAGCGAGTGAGTCAATGAAGACAAGAAAGGGTCATGGCAGGGGTAGAGGACGAAGAGATAAGAGTTGTTTATGTTTCTTGTCCCATTCATCTCCATTGAGAGGCATTCATCTCTACACTTAGAGACAAAAGGCCCTGCCCTTTGCCCTGCTCTCCCTGCCTTTAAAGCATAAACAAGTCCCACTCCCAACAGCCCAGCCTGTTTGCTCAGAGTGTTTGCTCAGGTTTGTGGTTTGGGTTTGAGTGTGAAAGCGACACAGGTAGTTCAAGGCACAAAATCAAATTTGAGATCAATGTCAACTTGACGGCAGCTCACCACGGTAACATGATATTTATTACCATGTCATTACACCAAAATGATTCAGTCCACGTTGTTGGAAAAACAAACAAGCTGTGACTTCCTCAAAGGGATTTATTATCGACAATATTTGTTTCACCATTTAGCTCCTCTTCCCTGTGGGGTAGCTTAAAATCTTTGGCTGGTTGATCACCAAACCTGCAGAGGTCATGAATTCTGATTGAGAGCAGCTCTAGTGCTCTGCCATCGGCTAAGGTTGTGTTTACCATGGTGCTTTGTGTTGGTCTTCATGCCTGCAGGGATATAATGACAAGCGTGGACCACCCATGTCTGCTTTGGCCTGAATGTTATTTAAGGAATTCCCCCAGCTTCAGTGTGTGTGTGTGTTGTGTGTGTGTGTGTGTGTGTGTGTGTGTGTGTGTGTGTGTGTGTGTGTGTGTGTGTGTGTGTGTGTGTGTGTGTGTGTGTGTGTGTGTGTGTGTGTGTGTGTGTGTGCGTGCGTGTAAAAACCCAAAGTAAATAAATACTTTACTAACTGATCATTTATTAATTTGTATGTACAAAAAACATGTATTTAAAAGTTGATATTATAATAATAATAATAATAAAGTATGTTGAAAATGTCTTTGCATCAATTAGTAAAGCTTTATAAGCAGTTTTGACCTTTTTAATAACATGAATATCTAAATAAAATATAGCCAAATTCTATTTTAAGCTATACACATATACAAATCATGTGTAGGTGAAATTGTTTGTAATGCCCTTTTTTAAACATACTGTAAACCTTTTGAATACATTTATTAATCTATTCCATATCTTTTAATGCTGTGTAGCGTGTACCATTAAATGGTGTTATAAAAACATTATTAACAGTGTATTTAATGTAGAAATTATTAACAGGCTGGTCTGAACTGTAATAAAGGAATTTAAAACCAGTTTTATTGTTTATGTGTAGTAGCAGCAACAAATATGTAACTAAATTAGACATCACTTAATCAGATGCTTACTTAGTGCACAAGTCTTCCCTTGTTGTACTATTACAATAGCTTTTTTAAATAGAAGTGCTTCAAACACTAAATCTTTCTCAAGCATTATGCCATAAATGCGAGGTGTAGCTGTTCACCAAGAGTTACATAGTCTTGCGTTAATGGTGGTATAAACCACTTGCTCCTATTTATTTACTTTAACATTATAGGAATTGAATTAATTGTTTATACCAGCTTTAAATTCTTAATAAAGAGGGATCAAATAAAATTGTATCCTGTTTAGATGTTTTCTTTTGTTGTAAAAGAGATGCAGCTTACACGCGGTGGAATAACTAAAACAGTATGAGTAAAGGTCTTGCCAAATTCTTCTCACTCACTGGGTACAACATGCAGCTATGAAGTTCTATAATCATTCTCAGTGCCTCTGTCAAAAGCAATCAACATTATCAACCCTTGTGATCCTGATTTCTATTTCTCTGTGCAGAGTGTTGAAAGACAAAACCAGTGAGAGGAGGTGCTGCATGAACAAGGGTTGGTTTTCAGAAGCGTCCCATTCCCCAGAGGTCAGGAGATCTGCACCCTGAGACGACCACGCACTTCCTGGCCCGGCTGGTTTCCAGGGGTACAAACTGCGGTCCATGTGTTTCTTTCTGCAGTGTCAACTCCGTACATGTGTTTCCAACTTGCTGAGTATCCTGGGTGAGACATTGAGGAAAGCTTTTTTGTATAGAAACTCAGGAAGCTGGATTTATGGGAAATGTGGTCCAAATTTAGGAAAACACTGGCATGCATTGACATTGTAACCAGATAAAAACAATGAACAATAGCCATGGTAAGACTTGTATATCAATTCATATTAAGCTTTTATTTTATTTGAGTTGTCACCCTTCAGTGTCATACTTTCTCTTCGGTCTCAGTTTCTTTCCTCATCACTCAAAGTCTCTCAGTTTCGCCCAGCCTCTCATTCAGTTACTCACACATTTTTTTCAGTCTGTCCACGGCCCTTACACTTTTTTTTTCCATCTTCAGTCTGACATTGCCTCTTCACTGAAGTGCTGACCTTTGAACTCTCGGAGATGGACCTTTTTCCACTGATCGACGCTTCCTTCCTTGCTCTCTGCCCAGTCATGTCATGTGAAGTGGGTGGCCATATTAGGAGACAAGTTAACGTCTGCATGTCCTTCTGTGGTTTTCACTTGTCGAACTTCATACCTCTTTTTTGTCATCTGACAGTGGAAGGGAGCAGAGATCGTTTTTAAAACCCTGCTTTCAGTTGCACGTAGGACTGGAAGTGTCTGGAAAAAAGGCCCGCCAAGTAACAACATGAAAGGAAAGCAAATTCCTCACATTTTTTCCCATCACTTTTTTAGCTCAGGGATCTAAAGTGAAAACCTCTTCACCCTGCTGGAGAGTTTAACGTTCAATTTTGCTATCTCATACAGAATCACTTAATGTCGTTGATGGAAATCTTTAGAGACTGACTAAAATAATTAGAGAATTGCTCATCGCTGAAAGTGCCTTAAGGCTCTTGATAATGCTAGACTTTTGAATCAGACTTGTCTGCCGTGACACACGCTGACAGAGGCTCTTGTTTTCTGCAGCCTCTGTCTGGCCCCCGGCCTCTGGGAGGATACTCCACGCAACACACACACACACACACACACACACACACACACACACACACACACACACACACACACACACACACACACACACACACACACACACACACACACACACACACACACACACACACACACACAGTAATTCATGCACTCACACCACTCATCTCTGAAGTGTTGCTCAACACAGCTGTAGGTAAACAGGCTGTGTTTAGATGCCCAAGTCTCAACTTGTACACACACACACACACACACACACACACACACACACACACACACACACACACACACACACACACACACACACAGGCAACAAACCCAGAAAAACAGAGAGGGCGTATTTGCAGTGCCACACCAAACGCTCCTGTCACAACTTGTTAGACTGAATAAAATTGAGATCTTTTACACGTACGATATAATGATAACGTCTTAGTCACTGAGCTTACAGGCGCACAGTAGTAGCATGGTGTATATTGGTGCATTTACTGCTTTTAATTGATGCAATCTGATCAAAAAGATGACTTGTTTTTGCATTTTAAAAGGCTGAAAATGTATCGCTCATCCTGAAGAATGTTTTACAGTCAGTGCAAAAACACAACAGTACTCTTATTGTTTCATATAATGTTCTTTGAAGAAGAAACTGATAAACATGTAGTGTGACATTACAACTAATGCAAGGATATTCAATTGATGCAAAGGCTAAAACATCACCCTGCAGCTCTGTGTTTGTTGGAAACAAAGGGATATTAGACTTTAAATTAAATATAAGTCAATGTACAAATCAAGTTACCAGTGCCAACAATGTCAGTACATACGGCTAGAAATAAATTACACTTTCAGTTTTGCGGTTACAGTTTGGAACAAATAAGTACACAAGATAAAACAAACACCAGGAATTTACAAGATAGATTCACTTCAAATGTAAGCCTATCCTTAACAATTTAAAAGTATATTCGTTTTTTTACATAGGAGATCAAGCAATAGCGGATATGCAAAGATACTTAGTAAATTCATGTGGATTAAAGCAGAAGATAGAACAAGAGATACATACAAAGAGAAAGAAAACAATGGAAATACACAGTCACACACATGTATAACATATCTTGTTATAACAAAAAGAAAAACACATCTACACAACCAGGAACATTTGTATTAAAAAGCAGGAATAATAATGTGTCAAATGAACTAACAGCAGTACCTTTAACAGAAAAATAAAGTTTATAGTCAAAGTGTTGCTTCTAAAGGACGAGAAAACAATGTTTTTTCTATGTATTAGTTCCTGTGTTTTGATGTTGTCTGTTAACCGACATAATTTCAGCATCTCGCAGTTTCTCCTGAATTATCCCACACCAACAGGTACTGCACATGGAGGCGTTGTGATCTCTGTAAAGGATACTTTGACAGCATGGCTGCTAAATTCCGTTTTTTAAAATGTATTAATTTAGGTCAGTCTTGTGCTGCAGCTCACAATTGAACTGAGTATCACATGTAGTGTGACTCACAAGGGAAACAACATATTTGTTGTCTTTAATCTGTTTGTGATACCAGATAGGTGGCGTCAGCAAGTATCGACTAAAAGAAAAGTCACTGAGAGCCGTCGTGAAAGGATTTGTTTCCTTAATGTGAATATGCTCACTAAATGGTTTCTCAATTTATCAGCTAAATTTAGTGAAATGTTACTTTAGCAATGTACTTGAGTAAATCACTTTACACACTGCTGACAATTGTGCTATATTGGCTCCTTCCTGACACTTATTTCTAGTACACACACACCACAGCGAAAACATCTGCTAACTTAAAAAGAATATTCTGGAAACTGTATTAAACCTGGTTGAAATGTGATCCTCTGCTGTCCCGTCTAGACAAACCACTGCATTTAGTTTCCTAGGAATTATCCATCTGTGATGAAGGGAGATGCTACTGAGGCTCATTTTTGTACGCAGGACATGAGGGTTTAAACTTGAGCTTCGGCCAGGTTTTGGCAACGAGTGTGTTCAGCTGTGTGTGGCTGAGCTGAGGGCACATCCCAACCACCGTCCCAGCATTGCACGCTGACCCTAAGTGACCCGTGGGCGGCTTAAACAGGCAGCCAGCAGCAGCAGAACATAACAGCTGCTGCCTTATTCATCCTCCTTAAGCTGTCCCATAATACAGAGCAACAGATCACTAAGTACATTTACTCGAGCACTGTACTTAATTTGTGAAGTAACAAGTAACTAAAGCTGTCAGATATAGTGGAGTTAAAGAGCAATGTTTCCCTATTGAAGTGGGGTACAAGTAGAAAGTGGGATGAAAATAAAATACTCAAGTAAAGTACAAATATCCCAAAAATTATACTAAGATTAATGATTTTGACTTCTCAAATGTGAAGATTGGCTGGTTCTTCATTTGAAACTCTCACTTAAGGCTCTAGGTAATTGCGATGGCATTTCTTGCTATTTTCACCAATTTTTGAAATCAAAACAATTATTAATTGTTAAAATAATTATCTCAATATTATCTACTATTGTTACAGTTACAGGGGTATGTTTTTGAGTTGATTACTTCAGCGTTTAATACTGTAAGTAGACTTACCCGAATAAAACCACGTACTGTACCTTTACCTAATTAACACATTCAATGCATGACTCTTCTTGTAACGGAGTATATGTACTGTGTATTCATAGTACTTTTACTTCAGTAAAATATCGGTGTACCTTCTCCACCACTGTTCACGGGTCATTTCCCTCCACAGGGATATCACATTTTAACATATCTATTATTCCCTAAGCATCCAAAGAGTAAAGCCCTAATTACATTTTCTCCATATGTAAGCCATAAAGATGTTCGAATGTTGTGGCAAGTGCAACTCTGCCGTCAAACTTGATGCCCTATTTGAGCCGGAGAGGAGGGATTTGGAACGATGTGTTTCTATTTGCTGCTCTGCGCTGTGAGCCAACTGGTCCATTTCTCCACCGATCCATTTTCACAGGCTTCTTTTGTCCCTCACAAAGCCCAAACTACCGCAATGAAAGTGAGCCGGGGTTGAGTTCAAACAACAGATCGAGTTTTATGTTTAATGGAATTAGAAATGACTTTTTAAATGCCACTCTCAATGTGCTGCCTACTGTAATGAGTTTAATGTGCAGTTATTGGCATGGGACGTTCATTTTTTAATTTGACTGATTAAAAAGTCTGAGTGATTTATTGCTGCTCTAGGAGTTTGGGGTGTACTGTCATATGGGCGTCTTATTTTGATTTGAGTTCCCCTCATCTGTGTCATCACTGTGTCAAGCGTTTACCATGTTTTTGAATGTATTGTGCTTCGCATGAAATATTGCATGTTCAGTTGCGACTTGAAGATACTTCTACTCCAGCGCCACAGGCTCTTCCCGACTGACAGATTGGGAGTTACCGTGGCACTTGAGGTTTGAGATGAGAGGTTTATGTAGTCAGCACATTCCCTTTTTTCATTTTATGACTATTCAGCATTTGTTATCTTCTAGAAAAACGTTCCTTTTGTTACAAAACTTGAAGGCATTTTCCTGCATTATGGTACAGCTACATGAAGAGATACATTTTGAAGTGCCGGATTCAGGCACACTTTTGCTTACGTGGGTCTCAGCTCTACTTCTTGTCCCTGTAAATCAACTCTTTAATTCTCCACCTGCCTGCTGCATGTAATCACACTACATCAGTAGCTTTCAATAGTTAGCAGGCTTCGTGTAATAACCCTTGACAGTTATATTAGAGCACAGTATTTAGGCTGTCTGGTGTTTGTGCATAATGCTTTTGCAGCACTTCATTTGCATCCTCTGTGCAATTTGAAGTCCTTATGAGCATATTTGTGGACAGGAGTAAGGGAAGTGGTGGCACTTATCTCCAGTGGTGGTCTCACCTCAGACCTAGTGTGGTAAGGTTTAATCAACTGTGCATATTTCCACTCTTTTCTAATTAACTCATGTACGGCAGTAATAATACTAATCATGAAAAGTACAATCTCAAAATGATTGGCGTTAGCAATGATGAATATCTCATGTCATTATTTATGCTGGACATGAATTTGAAGTGGAGACAGAAACATTGTCACATCCCCTAGCATTTCTAAGCGGTTTTATTGTTGGATTGCTGTCAGTTCTGATGAAACAGCGCTAACAATCTTTTAATCCAAGTCTTGACAAGAAAATGAATGAGTATGTTTCCTAAAAATGCATCATTAACTACAAAAGCTTTTAAGTACAACGTGTAAGATGTGCCAGGATTCAAATGCACATCGTTGTGAAAGTAACATTATCAACAGGATGTGAAGAGGTTACAGGGTTGATGTTATGCCAAGACGTCTCAGCATTGTAATCTGATATAAAATGAGCTAGTTTAATACTACCTGGTCCTCTACAGGCGATAGTGAGTCGATCCAGCTCCAGTAGGCTCAAGGGCATGTCAGTTTTACATCCATTATCCCTGAACATTTTTTTAAGTGTCAATCCAAAGTTGAAGAAAGGAGAAAATGACTTGCACCATCGCCTCGTTCCAATCACTGCATGGAGGCTTTCGTTTGCCAGGAGTAAAGCGTGGGGTAGCATGAAGGCGAACAGTTGTTCTGTTAGAAGTTAGCTCCAACTTTGTGTTGCTGCCAAGACACAGGTTAGACCCCATGCTCCCCCATTTTGCTGCTGGAGTTTTACCATCCTCAGTCACCTACTACAGCTTTGTCCCTGAAGTCAAACCATTTGACCATTGACCAAAACAATAGACAAACTATCAAAATGTAACGTTACACCAACCAAACAGAGGATGTGTTAACCCCATTGACATGTCTTGTCTCCCCTGGACAAGAGTTTAATTTCTCACCATGCAGAAGGGACTGAAAGGTTGTACTTCCTTAGAGTAAATGTTAATTAAAGAGTAAAGGAACACAAAGCCATCCTTAAGCATTGGTTATATTTCCCTGCAGTCTTCAACCCAAAGCTAGAATACAAATGTTTATATTCAAAATGGTGGTATTTGCATCCACACGATGATCCAAGGGAGACATTTGCATTGTAGCCAGCACCCCCTCACTCACTAAAACATTCATAGCAGGAAACTGGTGAGTCAAGGAGTTTTTGAAGACACATTCTTGCCCGTCTGCTCCCTCAGCACTGAGAGGCCATAAACATGATGAAGATTTACTGCTGATGCTGCTGATGGATGTATTTAAAACCACCACTCTTCCACTGCCAAGGCACGGAAATCTCTTCCTCAGGGTGCAGTTGAGTGAAGTCCTTCTTGTACGCAGTGATTTATCTAAACTGGCTTGACAATGTGATAATTGATAAGGAGCATAGCAGAGAGCACAGAGGTCGTCCTGCTCTTTCAGAAATGTTATCGACTGATCGCTGATTTCACTTATTTTGCAAGTTTGTTGAATTCAATGTGACATTGTCCATTGTTTTGCGGACCACGGTTTTGAAGCCTCAAGTTTGGAATTTTGCTGATGCCATAGTTTCTTGGCTAAACTAGAGGTGAAACAATAGTATGGACCAAAGTACAACTGAATGCTGCACTCAGAATGGTACAATTATTTAATGAACTAAAAACAATCTGTATAAGGGTACAGATGTCAACAAAATTAAACCACCCAAACTGTACAACACCATGTAAGAAACTCCTAAGCTGCACTAAAGGTTGCTGTATCGTCTGTTTCACTTTAAATGGGACCAAACTCATGGTGAAAAGTCAGGTCATTTTCTGATGGACTTCTATAAAGACAGATGTATTTTTGCGATACGTGCCTTTTCAAAAATAATTCAGGTCCAAGGCACATCTGCATTGGCTTTACTTTTCAGACCCGAGGGGCGCTTCTTGCTTCAAACTTGCTGTAATTAGTCAAGAGTCTCAAAGATGAGTTTATAAGGTCAAAGTTCTGTTCAGAGGGAAACCTATTACTGCTAAACACACACCTTCCAATTATTCTGTCATTTTCAGAGCAGCATGTAATCTTTTTTGCCCCGGCAAGAATGTTACATATAAGTTTTGTAACACTGCGAAAGTCATCTTCATGCAGTTGGATTGTTGCTCACTGCTACGCACACGTTTGATGGCGTGTGTGCACTCAAACATGCTAGCACAGGCATGTAGAGACTAAGAGTGTTGTGGCTGAGCAGATCGACTGTTTTTGGTGGGTGTTCAACACATACACACACCCCTGAGCCACTGGGTGAGGGTGGCTGTGCAGGATAAGCACGTAGACTGTGACTCACACAAAAACGTGACACCTGCGCTGTCCAGGCCGTCACTTGTCACTGAACCACACCCTACTTTCGCAAAAACTCCGCTTCTGACGTAAATGCAGCAAAATGAATCCTGCCTCTCTGCCCCTCGAGTTAGAACTTTTAGGCTCAACATTTTTATGGCTGCCTAAATTTCCATTTAATCATTTATCGATTTCCCCACTAATGCATGGAAGTAAATGAGGCCAGCATTTTTCAAGGCCAAATATTTTCTCAACATATGTAGAAGTCCATTGATAGCATGTGGTTCCACTTAATGTAGACACGTAAAAAACAACAAGCAGGAAGCATTAAAACCATGTGAGCCTGGCTGTGCAGCTCTGCAAGGGACCCACTCCTCAATCCAGCCTGTGTACTCACAGCCCAAGACAGGGAAAAACACGCCCCACACACACACACACACACACACACACACACACACACACACACACACACACACACACACACACACACACACACACACACACACACACACACACACACACACACACACACACACACACACACATATATACCTGTTGAAGCAATTGCAATTAGACATGCCTGTTCTCCATATTGGAATAATAAATACAGACCAGGGAATACTACGGTATTATAACTAGTTCATGCTTCTCTTTCAGCCCTCTGTGCTTTATTAGAATAAACAGAAGTGGTTTGCAGGTTCGGGAAAGTTGACAGGTAGCAAACAGACCTAGGAGTACAAGCAGCATTCGCATATATTTATTCTAGTTTACTACAGCACTTGTTTATATGTACTGTCAGAGTCAGAGTCAGACAGTTTAGATAATAACTGAGGTTTGTATTTTAAATATATGTTATGTCTGCTCCCATGATTGACATGACTGTATTTTAAATGTGCTGATACAGTACCCCACTCTTGTGCTTTTCTGAGCTGGAGAAACAAATGCTTATTTGAACTACTGTTTGACTCAGTTCTGCCAGTGGATATCATTTTTTTTGTGACACCTTATAGTGCGGACGTCTCTCTGCGAGATTCCCTCCATGGTAAACAGTCATAAAAATCCCAGGATTTAGTTGCACTAACACAAATAGCTGACTATTTATAGGACTAATGAGAACTGCCAGGGTCACCAGCAGGCCTTGAAATGCACCCCTCGCAGAGTTATGGTCCACCTTGAGGTAGAAATCCACACTGGGGTGTGAAGGTATTCCTAAATAACTTACTTTGTCTTTTCTTGTTATTCGGTTCTATTCTTCTCTCTTCATGTTGTCTCTTCACTCTTTACATTTGCTCCTCTTATCTGTAAAGCAAATTCATAATGAGACCGAAAACTCACCTGTTATGTTTGCACCTTAGCCAATGAAAAATAAAGGAAATCCCATTTATGAATTTAGTCTCTTAAAAAGGTTGGGCTTATTTGAAGCGAATGCAGAATAACTTAACATTGTTTGGCTTATTGTGTACATGGATTAGGGTTAGGATTTTTTATTTTAAATGTGTATCTTCGTGGTTGATTCTGTTATTGTAGGTTGCTTTAGATTAAAACTAAATGAAATGTTCATAACAACATATGTGTATATCATATTAAGGCTTGGTCCTGTTTTTAGATTCAGGAATATGCCCTCACATTACCTTTTCCTGTGAACCGAGTTGCAGTTGGGATTATGAAAGTGTCAAGTCTCTCCCTCACGGTCAAAAGCTATTTTCCAAGTAAGACATTAACTTGCCATTACCCCCCACAAACCACAATAGAGGGGAGTGTAATTTATCAACGCACTGATTGATTGGTGTGTTTATTTTTTAGTTTGGCCTGAAAGGAATTTCAGACTTCAACTTCCAAATTCCTTGCAGATGGCCAGCAGGCCTTTTGAAGCCCCACTGTAATTAACCTTTGGAGGGGAATAACAAACCGGTACACAGGGGCACTGTGGCCTGGCTTACATGCTTTGATGTGGTTCCTGTGTTTGCTCTGCCATGCACTGGATGGAGGTGAACTCTGCCAAGACCCCGGGGGTCTACCTCCAGCGGCCCGCACCAGCAGCAGCATGAACAGAAATGTTATCGCCTTTCTGAAACATTGGCAACATTTCCTTGAACAGAGAAACAGAAATCTCCCTGTTGCCTCAACTGAACCAGTGAACATTTTATCCCTGTTGAGTTTAATCTGTCTCATCACTGAGTGAAAAAATACAAGCATCTGTCAGCCTCCCCCTCCTCCCTTTACCTGTGATTAGATGAGCAGTTAACCCATTACCACAATACTAAAATTCAAAACCTTTCACCTGCTTTAATTGTTTGATTGGCCACCTAGCACAAAAAGATCCTAACATTGATATATTATCCCTTCATGAAGTTGATCCGCAAAAAATGTAGAAAACAGTTGCTTATTTACAAATCCAAAAGACACGTAGTTGTGTTTGTGATGAATACATTTCCCCCTTTTTTTTTAGCTACCGGCAGTCCATGTTACTATGTCCAACAACTAGATGCTAACTTTGTCTCTGCCAAAACAAGGAGCTAAAATACCCAAAAATGGCATTATTCTCTCTGTCACTGCAACTTACACCTTGCACATTACATTTAAGTCATTGTTTTCATTGGTAATATACAATAAAACAGCCAATCGTATGCACACCTGTGTAGATCAGTTGGTGCGTAGAAGAAAAGGTTCTTATTATAAAATAAAAATATATAACTCTGACTGCATGTTTTCAATTGTTTGTATACAATTATTAAGAGCAGCTTTAAATAAAATGTGCCTTTGGTAAACTAATCACTGCACCACATGTGAAAATAAATGCACTTTCCGATGGGTTTCATTATTGCTGCTACATATTGCACGAAAACATACTGTACGTTTTCTTCCTCTATTGCTCAACTCAGAATGTCTTTCCGTAACTGACTGAAAACCAGAGAAGGCATGTTTGACTCCTTCAAACAGTTGTGTCTGGAGGCTATTTTGGCTCTTTCCTGCAACAATGTGGTGGCTTTTAATTAGCTGGGGTTTAGTGGGGAGCTCCATCATCGACAGAGCGTGTCAAACACATCGCTGTTTCTCTGCTCATTAGACCTGCAGCCTTCCACTCTGCAGGCCTCATGGTGTACTGTAGCATTGCAGACACCTTAAACCAGATCTTCGTCCTTCATACATTCCATTTAACGACTGTGGTGGCATGAGACCACTCAGTCGTCTCTGGACCCTCTGAAAATATGTTTTACATTTGTGAGGAGTCGATCTTATTAGCCTGGTGAAATATGGATTTGCATTCTTTCCCCTGCCCTGTTTAGCTTCTTGCACAACTCTGTGTGTTAAGTTGTGTAATTATATCAATTTCTTTCAAGTGCTGACATTGTTGTTGAATTACCTTCTACAGCTTTGGGCTTTTCCTTTAAATCACCTTTAGCCTTTGCTTTGAGATTGCTAATGTGATCCGAATATTTATTTTCTTTTTCTTTTTGAATGCCAATGCGTTTCTTGTCACCAATTTCACATCTCATAAATAAAATGGCATATTTTTTGTTCTCCCATTTCTAAAGATCCTATCTGCCAGTGGCCTGAATTCTCACACACAGTGCCACAGTAGTTTTCCCCTTCAACAACGTCTCAATGTGCATTTTAACAGGCCGGAGGAACAATGTTGGCCTTGTTTAGGCTTTCCATGCGTTTCGTGTTAAGCACGTGGCATTTCAGAGAAACAGATTCCTTTGAAAGCTTCACAATGGCAATGGATTTTGTGTGTCAAAATGTGAGCAAAGTGAACTGGGGTTCATTTTCAGAAAAAAAACATACTCAGTTGGATTCAGATTTACTTGTAGACTGACATGTATGCACTTGGCTGCTTCCCTTTCCGCGCCAGAAGTGTATGCATTGTGTGTGAGCAGTGGGTAGGTTTCCTCTGGCCCTGAAGTGTCGGTGGTGGTGGGTGGGAGGCGGTGAAGAGTGGTGCGGTGACTGTAAGCTGTGGACAGATCGCTGCTCCATCCTATCTGCTGTGTAGAGCCGACATTCTGGCTCAATGAGCCATTTCAACACCTCGACACTCTATCCACAGGGGACGGCAGACTGAGCTGCAGACCTCTCTCTCTCTTCTCCCCGTCATCCCACACCTCTTTACTTCTTTTTCTTTGTCTGAACACACAAATGTGATTTCTGATCCTTTTATACATGTTTTTAACACAGTATTTTTAGTAATTTCGACCAAATCCCAGTCAGATAATTATTCGTGGCTGACATTTAATATCTGTATTAGCCACTGACACAAAAACATAATCAATAAGTTGTAATATGTTTTCAAAGGAAACCTGGTATCAATAATATACAAGATAAGGAAAATGTATTGTCTATTCAGACTACAAAGAAGTTTTGCAACAACACTTGCGAGATCAATATGCAACAGGTTTATTAATCAATAGTTTGCTATTCTTATCAAAGCAGACAAAAAACAATTGGGTTTGCAACAATAAAAAATAAAAAGAACAATATTTATGATATAAAAATAGAACATGTTTACATTGACAATGGATTAAATGATGATATGTGTAATGTAAAGGGGTTTGTTTTTATTGACAACACATGCTGTATAACCTGACTGCAGTTTCCCTCTGCTTTACAGAGCTTTTCTGGGTTTTGTGCTTCATTTTATGGCCCTTACCTTTACCTTAGTGCAGTTGATGGACAGATATAGTGCAATCAGACTAGACTAATAGTAATAATAATAATACAAAATGCTTGAGTATATTTATATTGCCATATAACCTGTATATAAAACAAGTGTATATGAATAGATGATAATTTGTCAGTTTTGGGTTTACAGCTTGAAGCACGCACCAAATAAAAAAAAATATTGGACAAAATTCATTAACATCAAAGGCCGATCTAACAAGTGCTAAACAAAGCAAAGGCCTTGATTTGCTCATGATTAATGCCACATTGGAGCGATTTGCAAGAAAACTGAGCAGTATAATAATCACATTGATGAGTATAACTAGCCCTTGCTTATGCAGGAAGAGTCCCAAATCCCAATCGAGTTAAACCAACTTGTGCCTTACTCACAATATAACATATGACACATACACATATCATGTCAGTTATTTCTATGAGAACTGAAGCAAGGAAAGAGTTGGGGGAAAGGAGAAGCAGCGCCCTTTTGCGTGCTCTTTTTATAACTCCCCGCGGGTACACGGAGGCTGACTCCTGAGTGGCTGCCTAAGGCGTTCGGTTTCAAGGAAGAATTTAATGTGTGCAAGCTTACATCAGTGGCAAGTATATGAGTGAGTGCGACCTGATGTTATGACAGCGTGTGTCACCTTTACTGGCAGCAGGTTCTCAGAAGGTTTTGGGGAGCATACATAAAGCAGGTATGCTGAAAGAGTATTTAACAACTGTCAGTTCTGTATGTCTTTTCTTTGGTTGGTTTATATGATGCGAGTGTTAAGAGAGTAGTTATTTTGAACAGTGTTTCATTAACTTGAGAAAAGATAACATAGGATAAAGAGATGTTAACATCTTGTCTGCAGTTCAATTAGCTTTAAACAAAATACTTTGAAGAAATATGAAGTTGATTATTCATGTGTTAGCGAACATCTAGCTGACATGGAGCAACAGTAGCTTTGATTGAAGCTGTATTTCTAATTATTTTACCAATGTAAGTCACATCTTCACTCTCCCTTTATCTTTCTTTTGGTCTCAAACAAGCTTTTAAACACTCCTCTATATTCATGAGCGTATGTGGTCAAAAAATCCACAGTTTATAGCGATGATACAAATCACAATAATACAATTCATTTGTTCAACATTGGTATCATTTCGTACTTCTGGCCATGTTACTTTTATTAATAATCACATATACCACAAAATCACAAATTTGACCTGTTTCATGCTTTGAAGGTCCACAATTTTCCTGCGTTATTATTCCTGACATTTCAGGTGCACATTATTTTTGAATATCTTGATGATTGATGTAAATTGGTGTCATTCAAACAGAAATGATGCCCAAATTCTGACTGTATCACTCAAGATGTACATAGTTGAAGCTTAGCGAAAGGGCAGGTCAGATGTTCTCCATGTGATTCTGTGTTGCAGTGTAACTCTGTTAAAGGCCATAGTTTTGACAGGCTGAAGGCAGTGTAGGTGGTCTGAGCAGGGCTCAGGTTCTGTACTGCTGACGTCCTACAGTATTGCAACGTCAGCAAACACACGCTGCCCACACACATACAAACACCACTTTACCTACGCACACCCACAACAACCATTAATCTCCCCAACTGAGGCACCGACAAGCAGGAAAAACACCCACCAATCGTTTGTGTGCTGTCTTCCCTGCCACCTCATCCCTCTATTTTCTCCTTCACGTATTCTTTTCCAGCCTCTATCTCTCATTGTTTGCAACCATTCCTTTTGTCTCACTCACTGCTTCCGTAATTTACCCCTGTGTGTATAACGGGAATCCACGGCATGGCTCCACTGAAACCAAATCCCTAATGTGGGAGTGGGAAAGCGGGCAGAGTGCTCGGGGGAGGTCAGCCAGGTTTATGGAAGGTCAAGCTGGAGCCCACCTAGCAATCGGGCCCCAGCGCTGATCAAACAGATGGAGATCTGCTTTGATCGTGTGCCCCTGAGGCGCTGCCCCATTCAATGTCCTGTAACAAGTTCTAAAGGTGCGTAAGCATCACAAGAGGGGGGGTCACACTGCTTGGATCCTGACCTCCAGTCCCACCTTGGTCTTGTGACTGCAGGGTACAGGGATGGGCATTTGAGCCATGCCTGGAAGGTGACTCCTGGTGCCAGTGTTCGGTTTCAAACTCAACCTACAAAGTGAGAAGCAGAGGCCATGAACCTCGCTGTCAGGGCAGTGAGTGAGATATAGGGTGGGAGGGGGGTGGGAGACAGTAAACGAGAGTGACAGAGGGAGATTGGAAAGAGAAGAGAGAAATACTGCAGAGCAACTTCATAAACACCCCCGCCGCTTGCTATGCATGCTGGGCATGAATGTGTTTCACCAGAGAGCTTTAGTTCTCCTCACCACTACTGACAGCCCACAAACCCAAACACAGTCATTTTTGGGAACCATCATGGGTTTGGCACTAAAACTTGAGATTTTATTTATTTTCAATTTGGATCATAACTTGTTATCAAATATTGGCTCTTAGCAAACATATTCACCACAAGAGCTTGGGTAAGGCTGCTGTAAAGTCCTAATGATTTGCCCTTGGTTGTACAACTGGCACCTTCATCACCAGCAGCGCCTCTCAACTGATATAAAGATATTTCATAAAAAAAACTCTTGATAGAGAATAGACTCTGATATGATCAGTGTAACACAGATAGAAACTGTTATCATTCTGTCGTTTTAGATGTGTTGTCTTCTTTATTGCAAAGCTGGCAAATGTTCTCTAAGATAACAAATACTTCAGATTAAAGATCCCGACAGGTTGAGTGAAACGTTTGAGGTGAATCCACTCCCAGCCTCACCCACATTCTCCATTGTCATCCTGGGAAGCTGTTGGAGGAGTGATTTGGTTTAGAGGATGTAGTGAATATCTTATGCAACTATAGATGTTCTCTTTAAAAACCTGGGGTGTGTTATGAAGTGTGCCAGAAATAGTGTTTTGTTAATTAGTATCTGTTTATTTTAGCATTCAACACAAAGTATATCTCAGGGTGATGGCAATATCTTTAGTTTGGCAAATATTATATATGGATATGTGTTCATCCTGAATAAATGTGTGAGAAGCATTTCAAGCAATCCTTAGTTGTTGAGAGATTTTGCTCAATATCCCACAGACAGGTCAGGGGATTGTTTGAGTCATCCATCTTGTAGATGAACGATATTTAATAAATAACTAAACTGTCTGACTTTTGGGATCTAAATGAAAAGAGAGGAAATCACCATTTGTATTGGTACATCAAAGACATTTCACTAAAACCCAACAATGTGTCAACCTCATAGCTCTAGAAGAAGTCAGAGCATTTCAATGTCTGCACAAAATGTCCTTTCAACCCACCCGTCAATAATTGAGATACCTCAGATTGTTCTTATTAATATATCTACTGCATGTGCCAATGCATGCGTGTATAGTATCCATACCATAATTTATATTCTGCATGCTCTGTTGCTTATATATAGTATTCTATTTAGATTGTGTTTACACTGAACAGAAATGAACCACTGCTTTGGTGTCCACTTGCCGACACAGAACATTGTGCTCTGATGTGTCTAGACAGGGGTAGAGTAGTAGAGGTAGTCACATGTACCATTTATAAACAGCCAGGAGACAGAGACATGATAGCGTGATACAGCACTGTTGGGCTGTTGATGACAGATTATATGTCAAGCCTGTGTCTCTGTGTCTCACACAGGGGCATTCCTGGCTCGCCCTATCACACTCCTCCCTTCACCAGTCTGTATGTTTGTTGCTGGGCCTCCCCGGTAGTTGCCAACTCAAATAGGCTAAACTTAACTCCCAGCCTACCATGCTTTTCAGACATTTATTACCACACCCTTCCTTGTCAGTGCTGCCGCCTTTTTCTCAAACACATGTGTTTCTGTACCTGCCGCCAAACCAAAGCACGAGTCAACAGGGAGGCTGCTGGAAGGCATCAGAAGTACAGAAAATAGTGGAGGACCATGTTAAATATACAACATAAAGTTGAGAGTGAGTCCAACTGAAATTATCCTGGGTCTGCACCAACTATAGGACCAGTGGCACCTTCCAAAAATAAATCTTATTGTTAGGGGAGGAAACAGCAGGGCAGGCTGCTGGGTGTGGGTAGGTTCAAGTGTGGGTATAGTACGTGGCTTTCTTAAAAACAAGTTTAGTAAAGCCACCTGACCACCAAACAGTTTGCCCTGAGAAAACAGTGAAATCTGCAGCTTCTAGAGAAGATAAACCACGTTTGATGACATTTCCGCAGCTCCTTGAAATATGAAACAGTGTGATTATCCATCCATGTCTTTCCCGTGTGTGTGTGTGTGTGTGTGTGTGTGTGTGTGTGTGTGTGTGTGTGTGTGTGTGTGTGTGTGTGTGTGTGTGTGTGTGTGTGTGTGTGTGTGTGTGTGTGTGTGTGTGTGTGTGTGTGTGTGTGTGTGTAAGAAGGACAAAGGCAAAAGCGTGTTTACATATCCCAGAGTTCTTATCAACAGTGTCGACTCAGAGGGAAACCTAATCTCACCTTGACCTTAAACCTGCGTCTGACAGCCCTGTTGAAACACACCCTCCCTAAATGTAGGTTTGACACATTAAATGTAAACATTTCTTATCTTAAGCATTATTTTTTTCTTTAAGGAGGAGGATCCGAAACTCCATGTTTTCCAAATGAATCAAATCATTCCTGATGGGTACGGATGACTCTCATTTTCACAACGTTATAGTATTTCAAAAGCATCTTTTTCTTTTGGTGGATCTGGAATAATTCAACATATTGATGTTCATATGATTTCAATGCACTTTGCAAGTTAAAAAGATTACTATCATCTAAATGGCATGCAGCTCTATTTATATGACTTGATTAGAGGAAGCTTTTATGAGTTTACTTTAAGTCTGGATACATACATAGATTCGCTTTCTTGCAGGAACTGGTGCGTCTTACATTTCTGGCGGTGGCAGAAACAACAGTATGTTTGCAATAATTGGAACAATAGGAAGACAAAATGAAAAGCACCACACACAGAAATTCAAAAAAGAGCACTAAGACAAGTAAAATCTAAAGTCTAAAGGAAGCCTGTGCATAGCAGCTTAAACTGGCCCAACATGCTCTCTCTTCTTGGTTTCTTCCACATAGAGAAGAAAGACGGAGTGCTACTATTATTTCCTAAGTCTTCAAATATACTTGTGTACACTGAGATTCTAATTTCTGTCAAGAGTGTGCAACAGTCTGTCAGCAGAGTTTTATTTAGACTGATGTAAAGATATATTGCTTGAGCTGGTGAGCAGTAAGAAATCAAATGCTGATGACAGTCATGTAGTCACCCAAGGATAAGTGCTTTTCTGGGAATCTGAGCCTTTTATAAGATTTGGAAAAGCCACTGTGCTTCCAGTGAACACGTCCTCATATTTCTCTGTCAACACCAGCCTGTCCGGTCCAGCCGTGAGAGCGGACGTCCGGTGGGCCGGTCAGGCCGTGGTCATTCAGGGGCTTCCACCACGAAGCAGAAGCTGCTGTACCCGGGGGCTTCTGTGATGTTATTCTTTTGTAGTGGGAGAGTATGAAATGGTTTGGACAAAGATTGAGAAAGCAGCAGCTGTGCAAACATGCATGTCTACAGCTGATGGGGTGTGAGTGTTGGAGGATCTGTGGACCAGGGAAACAGGCTTTGTCTTTGCTACCTGAAGCTTTCTGGTCTGCCGGTGTGTTGCTCTATACTGCAGATTATGATTTAATCTAGATTCTATACAGTAAAGGGAAAGGTACACTTACTCTAGCCATGGTCTGAGAACTGGTTGATGGTTGCCTGAATGGGTAAACTCCAGGTATTGCATGTTCTTCCACGTAGCTGCAGTTTATTGTGCAAGATTGACTCATTTCAGGATTTCATTTGGATTAGATTACTGAACTCTGAAGTAAAGATCAGCAGGAAATAGAAAGTGCACGGTGCATCCTGATTTATGTTTCTATATTGATCAGGATGAGTCCAGGTGCAGGACGTATGTCGAGAGCTTCGAGGCTTTCGACGGCATCTTTTTCTTCTCGCAGATTGCCAGAATAACTGTGACCACCAAAGTGCACATTTTTCCTTTAATAATTACCATGCGTCTTGCAGGGATTGAGAAAATTGCTGTCATAAGTGGTGCACAGACATATGATGTTCCCTCCATGTTAAAGTAAACACAGAGGAAACTCACCCTCTTTTTTGTTTACCCTGCCGTTTCAGTCGCCAAACAAATACAGCAAATTGGTCTTAATCAAAACATTGTGAAAGTGCAAATGATTTTTGAGCGCAGCCCTTTTTGTCATTACCAGTAATTTAAATCTGAAACATGTGACAGAAAGTAATGTATAGCATCTCTGTGTCCTGTAATTCTGCAACCCACAAAAACGTTTCTCTATTTATCCCTTTCTCTCTCTGCCTCTCATATGTGCAGCCTCTCATTTCCCTGTGGCCTTGGCCATTAATTAGCACTCTCTCATAGGAAACAGATGACTTTTAATAAATAAGGGTCATGTTTTGAATTGCTTTAATACTTCCATTCCAGTTCCTAAGCAGCAACATGAAAGCATTCCTCTGCCAGTTCAACCCAACGACCAGAATTCACAGAGATTTGTAGAGTGGCAGAACAGCTGGGGCAGGAAGACACACACACACACACACACACACACACACACACACACACACACACACACACACACACACACACACACACACACACACACACACACACACACAGGAAAGCACACATTGTGTTATCCTTTTGGCAGTGGTGAATGAAATACTCAATTATTTTATTCAAGTTCAAGTAGAAATACTTAATTGTAGTAAAAAAATGTAGTATATTCACTTAGGACCAAAAATAAAATACTTTCTACGCATTTGGCCCATTACAGAATCATAAAGAATAACTGGATTATGATTATTATAGAATCTAAACTATAATGCATAGCTAAAGCTGTAAAGTAGCGCTGACTACAATTGGAGTAAAAGTATAAAGCAGCATTAATGAAATACCCAGCTAAAGAAGAAGTTCCTGAAAATTGTACATAAGTACAGTATTATACTTTGGCACACTTACTTTCATTCCACCACTGCCCTGGGCCACCGTAGCATACCTTTTTTAACATTTTCCCATGCAGTCCCCTGTTTTGATAGCCGAGCAGTCTGATTTATCAGACACTACAGCCTACATTTACAATAATCAGCGCCTTTATCTAGGGCACTTCCTCAAAACCGTTTCAGCACTCAAGATTAAGCCCAGGCCCCTTCTGCCATATCTTACCTTACCCCAGCTTTCCCCTGGAGTCAACTCCTTCCAGACATTTTGTGGTTTCATCTCAAGTTCTCCACTTCAGGGAGATTTTCCTGATTACTGTCACAGAGCTCAGTGAATAAAATGGCAGGATATTTCCCCCTTTTTTTTAAAATGCCAGCCCCCGTGCAGCCAAAGCCTTACGGTCCTCCATCATCTACGTCTATAGGATTTGTCATGCATGGCTTGCCCTGCTCTGGTCCTAACCAGGAGGTAAACAAATGCAACTCTAATCCTACTTAAAAAAAGTCTTGCCCAATGTCACGCTGTGTGTATGCTCACTTTCCTAAACATTCGTTTAACTGGAGTTGTGTGGCCTCCCATGATTTTTTCTCTTGGCAAAATCTGAGGCGTAAGCGTGAAACTCAGTGAAACATCTGAGTTGTATGACGGCCTAATCAACACTGAGGGATTTATGTGACTGTTCCCTTCAATGCTAAAGAAAAGCAAACAAACACAAATCAGTTCCCGAAAGAGGCTGACCTCCAAACCAGTGTTGTGTATTTAATGCTTCCCATAAATCCAAGTGTTCACTTTGTCTTTCCCACCTTCTCTGGAAATCAATGCTTAATCTATTGAATCAACTGAGTCATTACCCCATTTATTTTATTTGCAATCCACTTGAGTTTAACAGGTACAATTGCCGTATTAATGTCTTGCTTTTTTTTGGCAGCTCACAGCGTAACTAATCTGGGAATGACTGTCGTTCTGCTTCTGCACCCTGTGACTTTCTCTCCTTAGTAAAAGAAAAATGGCTTTTATTTTTAAAGAGCGAAACAGAGCTTGGCTCAAACTGAATGTGGGTACTGGCTACCTTTGCTTCATGCTTTTGCCATTTTACAATACCACACACACCTGAGGGATTAGACATTTGACAAAGCATTATAGAAGTTTCTCTGTTTCTCTACTTCTCTGTTCTGTGTGAATCCACAGTGTCTCCCCAAAGATGAGGCTCCATGTGTTCCTGATGGAAGCAATTGAAGGAAAGCAATGTATTTAACTTAATTTATTTTGCACTCTCTGTATGATAACGTTGGTTGACCTTACTTCTAGGTTTTCCATAAACCCTCTTTTGTGATTGAAACAGATCTAGGAAAACCTGCCTTCGCTGCAAGTGATGTCTTGAAAAATAATCTGCCATGTCCCCTAAAAATGTGTCCATCTGTGATTGCTTTCAGTATGCCTGTACCCTTTTTACTTTCAGTTTTCTTATTGATTAATAGAAAGCACATCAAAGTGTATTTAACTGAGACGCTGTACATGCATTTCTTCAAATACTGCGGTTTGTGATCTTTTTTCAATGACTTTTCATTATAAAGATGTTTAGCTTTATTAGCAGTATTAGTTCAAGATGTGCAAAAAGCATGCTTAATTCTAACAATGGACAAACTGTTTCACTAATAAGAAGGAATTTAATTTGAGTTTAGGTATGTTTACTCTACCCTCCATGTCGGTGGGAGCTGGGAACTCCTTGCTGCTTTCTCCATAGCTGTGTGGATAGAGCACATTCCTGCAGCCTCCTGTTCCCTGCTGCTGTGGAGGAGAAGCACTTTAACTGCTCTGCATGCCATTTTACAAAGCAGGAACACACACTTTCACTCGTTAACTTTTTCCATTTATTGCCCTAAAGTAGCCAGGAGAGAAAGGTGCCATATGCAGGCCTTTTCATTGTCCGTGTCCGCTGACTATTCTACACATATGGTAAAGTGGTTTAGAGTATTCAAGGCTGAACTGTATAACTAAGAATTTGAGCTGTTTTTTTTAAATCAGGAGATTATGAAATGCTTGCATAGTTCCTACTTTATCCAATCAGATAATTTCAACATTCTGTAATTGAGGAAGTGAGTGAAGGGTGCAGCACAAAGAGGTGTGTAGGGCACAATTGGAGGAACGGGTGTAGCTCTGCACCAATCACACAACCCCAAGCAACCTGCTCCTCACACTCCTGGTCATCACATCGCTGTTGGCAGCCCCACACCCAACACTAAACAAATAAACAACCCAGTCTGGTCCTGTTTTGCTTCCTCTACCTCCCAAGCAACCCCCAGCGGCTCGGATGCCCTTGACTTTGTTCCCAATGCCTCCAATGCTAATTCACTAAGGTTAGGACAATAAACACCGACCTGATGGGCTCAAACCCAGTGGAGGCCCCACTTCCTGTCTGCGTGAGTAGGTCTCCGGGAGAAAGACCAGAGGATAGACAGGAAAGAAGGTCAGGGAGACAGAAAAAATGTAGATGAGGCAAAAAGAAAATGTGGAAAGAGAACGTGTTTGTGTGTTGCAGAGGAAAGGAATCTGATCCATGACTGTGTATGTCTGTTGTCAGTGATCACAATAGTCTGGTAAAGAACCCATTGTTTGTTTCATCTTTTTCAGTCTGCTGACTTCCTAGAAACAACAAATGTTTCCCTCCTTTTGCCTTGAACAGAGCCCAGTGTTTAATATTGGTCAGTTTTGTTGAGATTTGTATGCCTAGAAATGTTAGACACATTCCATTGACTGATACTTCTTTTGGGTGTCTTTTATTATTTAAGATACAAATGTATGTGGGTTTCAGCTGATTTTAGGATGAACGCAGACATCTTTGCTTTTAAGACGTTGTGAGATTGAACAGAAATCAAGCATGTTGCAGGCTGCTGGCTGCCTCTTTCTCTCCCTCTGTCTTTCTCTCTGTCTTTGAGACATCTGGCTGCAAGCATCTTTAGGATTCCTTCAATGCCACAGCAAGGGGGGAAACCCCACAGCTGAAAAAAGCAGCCTCAGCAGTCTGAGCCTGAGCCAGAGCGCATCAACTCCAACAACCTCTCAGTCATCTTGCAGAGCTCTCTGAGCTGCAGATCCGGCCCTGCCAAGAGTTGGGGAGCCAGAGGAATGAGGGGTGAGGTGCAAAGACATAGCTTTTTTTTCTCTCCAAGTAAAAGAAACAACAACCAGGGGGTGGTTGGTGCGCGGGAGGGGTTGTGTCTCTGTGTGTGTTTGGTGTCTTTGAATGGCAGCAAGGTGGTTCCAGCTGTTGTGCTTCATCTTTGCAATTAGCTGTAATCAAGTCTCAGAGCTCTCTGTGTGTTCTGAGACACTTTCACACGCTGGAACTTCACCGGATATCCCTCATCCCCACATACCAATCGCACACACACACACACACACACACACACACACACACACACACACACACACACACACACACACACACACACACACACACACACACACACACACACACACACACACACACACACACACACAAACACAAAGTAATAATAATGTGTGTGTGGTGTGCGGTTGTTTGTAGCCCGGTCTCCATGGGCCTCTCCAGCCCGTGGCTCTCACTCTGTACAAGCCTCACCATGTGTTGCGCACATGTTCCCATCAGCCCTGTGAATCAGTCTTTGTGCAGAGCAGCATCCTTCACAGCAGTTACTGTATTTCCCCCTGTTATAAACACTGACTTGGTCCTTCTTTCACCTGAGTGAATGCACCTTCAGCCCAATATGCTGGACAAAGTGGGTGCATATACCCAGGGGAAATATGCACATACACTCTGTGGAGAAATTCCCACATGCAAACATGAGAAAAAGTATGCTTTGGTATTCATACAGACAGAGAGCAGAGATATTCCTCTACCTTTCCCTGATTTTCTGTAACTGATGTCTGTCACCAACAGGGAATATGGGATACTCCTGTGAGCTCGCTGTGCCACTTCTCATCCCCACAGTGTGTGGGCCGGGCTGGCCTGCAAAGGCACCGCAGGCAGGGACGACTGCTGCTCTGGGCAACAGCTGCCGAACAAAATGGTGCTTAAAAATTCCCCTCCCAGTTCCCATAAACAGGACTGAGAAATATGATGTACATATTGTGAGAAAAAGTAAATGCACCTTGCATTGCAGGGTTGTAATCACATACAGAATGCCTTTAAGCTTGACTCCCTATGAGAAGGTCAGAGACAAAGCTGTGAGGGATTCACTGTACTTTTCTCAAGGACACCACATGGGATGGGTAAGTGCTGGCACAGTGTCGTTGAGCTGGTCTCCTTTCTTCCACTACAGTAACAATGTTTTATTAAAGTGTAACTAAACATATTAGTAACTGTTAGTCAGTGGTGTCCTCCTCTTGCACCAAACAGCCTCTTTAACCTGAGCGTTCTTTGTCTCATGTCTCCAGCTGTCCCACCCTAAACCCCACTTATACTCGCCTACACACACACACACACACACACACACACACACACACACACACACACACACACACACACACACACACACACACACACACACACACACACACACACACACACACACACACACACTTACAGACAATCCCACAGATAGAAATATATCCACACACACTCAAACACGCACACGCACATATACTCAACTGACCCTTGGCAAGAATGGAGCTCAGCACATTCTTGCTGGGCATGTTGACACCCTGGCAGGATCTATGAGGAGGTTCTGGCGTCAGGAGCATTTTGTTATTCCAACGTTTCTGCTCTTGTGAAGACTAACTCCCCCATCCCCGAGCCACAGACCAAATAAGAATTCAGCCAAGTATTTCAGTCGCACCACATGCAACATTAGTGGATATTGGAAGTGTACATGAATGGACGTATATTATTTCTTTTCTGGCTCAGTCAAGTTTACTGCCCCATGTATTTTAATATATTTATGTTCAAAGGTTTTACTGCAGTGCAAATCTCTGAAACGTGCTGACAATTGAAGATGTGGAATTCCCAGCATGCACTGGGCAAAAGTTATACTCTGGATAGTCACAAACACATTCACACCTGCTTAATATATTTTTTAAATAACTATTATTACATTACGGTTTACGCTGCAGGGCTAGTCTTGCCAAAGAGCAAAAATGTTTTGACAGCAACCTCTAAAAGAGTACTCCACGGATTTAGCATCACACCCCTTTGACAGTGTTGGACTCATAATGGACAGTTTAAATAAGCAGAAACAAATATATGCATCAGATCCAGAAATATGGAATTTTTATTTCATAGTCAGAACCTGCTGCCTATATTTGTTGTCTGTATTCTCACTGGTTTCTAACATATGTATTTCCATGTTTAAGTTTTTGAAGTACTGAAAATAAGTAATTACAGCTATAAACTTGATACTGAATGATAAACAAGTTAATAAATGACAGATTTCACAACCTCTGCCATACATGTCTTAGCTTTTCTTCCTTTAAATATTAAACCCATATTTCTACTAACCCAGTTTCTCCCTCACAGCCAGCATTTCTCTTCTCCTCTGTTTCATTACCTTTTCCCGCTTCATGATGAACCTGCCTAATTAGTGGCAGCTTGTTGTGACCCAGATCTATAAATAGACTTCCTTGTGCCTTGGGCCTCCTTTTAGTCAGGATCTCTTAGTGGTCTCAGAATGTCTTCACCAATGTGGGGCACAGGACGGCTAATGTCAAACACATGTGGAGAGCAAAGGAGTTTACAGCGAAGGCAAGCAAAGATGCTTCATCTTTTAAGTGATAATTACTTGATTCCTACTCTTTTTCTCTCAGCGTTAGTCTTTGATCTCCTGTGAGTGAGCCTGCAAGACAAGCATAAAATTACAGGAGAGAGTAATGAGTTTAAAAGCCCGTACTTTACTGTTACATGTGTAATTAGGGAATTTCTCCCCTGCCCTTGTTCTCTGCTTTATACCTCCCTCTCTCTTCCCATTATATATCCTTTGACACTTGTTGTGTCTCATCCATTTGTTTGCTGTGTGTGTGTGTGTGTGTGTGTTTTCCTGTCTGTCTGTCTGTCTGTCTGTCTGTCTGTCTGTCTGTCTGTCTGTCTGTCTGTCTGTCTGTCTGTCTGTCTGTCTGTCTGTCTGTCTGTCTGTCTGTCTGTCTGTCTGTCTGTCTGTCTGTCTGTCTGTTTGTATGTGCGTGTGTGTGTGTGTGTGTGTGTATGTGTGTGTGTGTATGTGTGTGTGTGCACATGCATGCACGCCTCTTGACACATTTGCTACTGACTATAGCATGACTCAGATGCCAGTGGAACAGGGTGCGTCTCCCATTGCCAACTGCACATATTTTCGAAGTCAAGATTTGCAAGTGTCTTTCAGAGAGCCCCCTCACTTGTAAATAGAACAAGCGTCTGTAGGAAGGAAACTGACCTCCACTTATGAGCGTTGTAGAGCTATTAACAACATGAATAGAGCACTGTTGTTTATGGGAATTCTCCTTAATACATGCTGAATGTGAAAGTGTGGTTTTGTCTCCTTTAAATGTATTGAAGTCAAGTGATAACATTTCTGCGCAAAATTAAAAATCCCTCTCTTATTTGTATCATCCTTTTATAAAGTTTAGAGTAAATTGAGTTGAGTTGCATGGTGAAATGTACTAAATTCAAGAAGGAAAACTATATAAACCATTCTCCGCTGCAGGGCTCAGTTTCTGGCCTTGTTTGCCTCCTCCCCCTGTGCTGCCTACCTCTCTCTCCATCCCCTGACCACTTCCTCCTGCCTTTGAAGCCGGCGCCCTTCTTTGCTGCTGCCAGACAGGATACCCCACATCCTGTGAGAGACAGGAAGCCCCAGACACACAATCTGTGCTCCAGCAGCCTCCAGCAACCCCTTAACAATGCTCACAGACTACAAAAATATGTTTGCAAACTATGAAACTGTGAACACATTATTGTCAAACTGAAGCAAAAGAACCTTATCCCAAGAAAGGTTCAAACAAAAAGCAGATTGAAATAAGCTCTTAGAGATGCACCTCAAATCTGTGAGGATTTCAACAGCTGACACCAATTTGCCTGAGCCTTGTTTTGGACGGGCTCGCCCATGCTTCAGTAAACACGGGCCAGACCTCCATCTGATGCAGACCTAGTAGTGGCTTTGGTTGTTGCACTGATAAACCGCAAGCAGATCAGGAATTTGGTTATTTTAGAGCGTTCTTCAACTCATACAAATGCACAGTCAGGGCCGGTCAAAGGATCAGCTGAGTTGAGGAGTGAATGGCAAGTTACGACACTCCGTCCTTCCCAGATGTTTGAGCTGTGAAGTGAAAATTAGCTATAAAGTGTTTTCAGTACACCTCAAAGGTGGTTCATTTCCCCTCCCACCACTGATCTGAGTCAAATGCAAGTGAGAAAATGACTGGGTAGTTTCAAGCTAAATCTTTTTTTATGTAATAAAAATATTTTATTTTCAATGATCACATGTATTTAGATTTTACTGCTAAATTTGATGTACTGCAGCCTCACCCTTCACCACCGCCCAGTGTCGCAGCCACTTGGTGAAGTTGTCTATTTCATCCCAAAGTGGAGCTGTGGCTGTTCCCATCCGCCTGATGTTTGAGGTCAAAGGGAGTCAACCCGAGACCTAACGCCCAACAAAAACTTCTCTGCCACTTAAAGTGTCACTTATTTTTGGACAGACATGTAGCATGTCAGAGTTATTCTTTTTAGCGACCTGAAAACAGGGAATAGGGCAATACTAAAAATGCTTGGCCTCCTCTCAGAAAGCAAAGAGGGGGCGTCGGCAGTGGTGGTCGTTACCGTGAAGAGAATATCTCCACAGCTCTGGCCAAAATGACTGATCCTTTTCCAGCAGCATTAGTCTAACCTGTGCCAGCATAAATCAGCTTTGCCGCCCTGTCAGCTTTCAGGTGTGGGAACCCCCTCTCTGCCAGGAAGCCATCAAATGTACTGCTGTAATTTAGACCATTAAGATGCAGTACGGAGGTCTGAGAGCTGCTGTACAGGAAGCTGGCAGGGAAACAGATTCACATGCCACTCCCAGCTGAAAATGGCAAAGCTGGAGGGTGAGACTGCAGGGAAATGGACTGAACCTAATTTACTTATAAGTCCGTCACCGGGTCAGATAACGAGGTTTAAATGCTTTGTTTGTAATGTCCATTTATATACTGCAGTTTGATATGTGCATATTCCTCACCTATGCATGATTGTAAGTGTCTTTTTTGCAGCCAGAAGTAGCTCTATGTGAGTGAAGTTGTGGCCCAATGCATGGGCCGTAAAAAAAGCAATGAAGATATCCTCTGTTCTTAGTGAGAAATGGAAGACTAAATAAACTGCAGTCTCCAAAAAAGGACCAAAACCACAAAATTATGAAACTATTTTTTATACACAGCCTTTTACTGTTACTTCTACTCCTTTATGGGGTGCAGAAGGCCTGTTTCACCCTATTGTTGGTGTTTCAGAGATAACATGTCTCTATATCTGCCATATTTCTTCTGATTTTACATCTATGTAAATATAATTGAAGCACATGGAGTCATATCTGCTGCTTCATGTGGTGCTGCGTTTTTCATGCAGTTATGCTAAAGTTATTCTGCTAGTTATATGAGTTAAGCTCATCATGCACTTTTGTAAAATACAAAGCTAGGGCATGAGTGTGTTTGTGAGCAGTGACAGGAGACATCTAGTGGCCTGTTTGGATTTTGGCAAAGATAAATCAAGTTTGCTTTATCATTTTGAACCAAAGATAATAACGCTACAAGATCCTAAATGATCTTGCACTTCTCTCTCTCTTTTGATCAAATCAAAGATGTATCAATCAAAGCTCTCCAGCACACCTGCCATTATGTGCACATCTTGACAATCAAAAGCCCCTGCTCTACCTTCAGTGTTCACATTATAATATTTGTCAACACAAATATTGAAATGTGCCAATGTATTGATCCACCTTGACATCAGTTAACTCCAACAGTTAAGTGTCAAGCGTGGAACAGAAAGGTGACATGGCTGGGGAGTCAGCTCTGGGACTACATGGCAGCACGTTTGCCTGTTAACGCTCCAACATTTAATATGCTTGAATTGGCTCATGGAGTTAATGTTAGCTAACCCCAAAGTTCAGGTTTAATTAAACTCCTGCAAGACTATGTACCCCACTCTCCCTTTTTCTTAAACCTGATGGTTGCCATGCCGAATGTTTCTGCCATCCATCACTCTCGCTGTGTTTTGACAACATCTTGTTGTTAATGCTTGATTAAAGTTGATGGTGGGTCAGCAGCAGAGACGTGGTGTTAGTTATAATTGCAGTACAGGCTTTTAAGAAGTTTGTGTCTAATTGTTTTAAATGGCACATATGCTTTCCATGTGGACTTAGTACACTTGCTAAAGGTCATTAAGTGCATTTACCAGGGTACTGTACTTAAATATTATTTTGAAGTACTTCAAAAGTAATTACATTTCTTTCTACTTAAGACTTTTACTCTGATTCCTTTCAGAGGCTTCTATAGAACGTTTCACTCTGCTACATTTATCTGACGGCTTGAGATACTCTGAAGATTCAGATTATTAATAGAACGTGGAATCAAATATTTTATCAAAATACAGTACGTTGATCCCTTGGTGTAAGTCACTGGCAACTAAACAGTATATATAATAAAATAAAACAACTTTACCAGCATATATATATATACAGCCGTGGAAAAAATTAAGAGACCACTCGCCATTACAGTGTGTGTTGAATTCCAACACATGGAAAAGTAGCCAGTAGTTTATAGAATAAAATAAAGAAATAAAATAATAATTGAACTCAAAGACATGCCATTAAAAAATAAAACAAGAGAAAGTGATAATGTGATGGTCTCTTAATTTTTTCCGCGACATATATATATAGATATTAAAGAAAAACACTGGTTGTTCTGAAATCGCCTGCAAAAATGTTTACTTTCACATTTTGATGCTTTATAAGTTTCCGTACAAGTTTGAATGCGTGACTTTTACTTGTTACTATCTGAGATCTGAGTACTTCATGAACCACTGGACGCGTGTGTGCAGGACTATAAATATACATGTAATGTGAACCGGTGACTTCAGAAATGTGAGAACACTTGTGAAATTTACATTAACAAAAGAGGCCTTAAAACTATTAAACCCAATATGGCTTCTCTCCAGCGACAGAGGGCTGTTTGTTGCTCGGCCTCACGGTCTCTCTGCTCAGGACAGAGGCAGCAGTGCCAAACGGTGGAAGTGGGTCAGTGCGCAGTCACACAGTGGCTGTTACACATGCATCACATGTGCACCTGTAAAAACATACAGAGGGAGGGAAAGCAGAGAGGAGCTGGAATATCGTAACCTTCAAAATTTCAATTTAAAACTCAGATATATGGAAACTATTTGACTCAGTTTTGTACCTTAGCCATGGTTGTCAATTTCCAAAGGATTAATGCCATACACTAGTTTGGATACTATAGACTGACTTACTTACAAAACTAGATATAGGTGTATGTACTTAAATACTATATTTGAGACACTTGTACTATACTAGTTGAAGTGTTATTGATATTTATACTTCTGTTCTAGCATACTTCAGAGGCAAATATTTTGTACAGTACTAGTATATTTTACTGTTCTACATTTATCTGACATTAGTTTCTAGATACAGATTCGTATAACAAAATATAAATGGAATAAAATATGATGTATGATTAAGTAGTATATCATATTAAAGTACAGTATGTAAAGTAGTTCAAACTACTTCCACCTTGACCAGCTGCAACATTAAGGTAGGATACACATTGATGCTTCAATTATATATAATATATGATTCTAAAACTGGTCATTCTGCATAATGAGTACTTAAGATATATTTTACGGTGCTTATAGTTTTGTACTTAAACTTAAGTAATATTTTGAATACAGGACTTACGTTTAATGATTTATACACTGTAGTATTACTACTATTACTTAAGAAAAAGATCAGAGTATTTTTTCTTCCACTGCGGCTAAATGAGTAAAGCATGTACAGTTTGTCATTTGTTGGTGTTGAACTTGCTGCAGTCTGCGGTAACTGCTCTCCTGTTTGTCTGACTCACAACAAGGACTCTCGCCTGCACCAAAGCCAAGACCGCAGAGGCAATATATTTTACAACCTTATTTGCATCCAAAAGTTTATGTTCTATAGCTCATTATAGTTCAGAGCCTATAGCTTTCTGTGAGTCAGCAATCTAACAAATCGTACAGATGAATGCAGACAAGTCGATGCCAGAGTCGGTGTGGTTTCTTTGAGTGTATGTTTAGGCATGTCTGGAAGGAGCAGGGTGTTATTTTATGTCAAAGGTCTCTACATTCAGGGATGCAAAACATTTCTCAGAGCAGGAGGCTTCTATTACAGCTAATAAGAGATGGAAAGCTTTACTTTTATTCAAGCCAGAGAAAGAGTAGAGGAAAACTAATTATGAAAATGACATACAAGTTGTCTCAAATGAAACAAGTAATACTAACTTGCTTTGAAGTGAAATCCACTTTTTAAAACAGTAATACCAAAATCATACTGAAATATGAGTTGACAGCAATATTGCCTCTGTGAGCCTCTGCGAATTCTAATGAAAAGACTATTATTAACGTTAAACACAATTCATACTTAGTTACAAAGTTATTACAATTCATCCTGAGGGGAAAAATGTATGTTTGCATTAGTTTTCATGGCAATACATGCAATAGTTGTTAAGAAATGTTACTCAAAACCACAAATGTCAACTAACTGGAGGCACAAGAGGAAGAAAAATGGTTTCACAAAAGTAAGTAGGCTTTATTTTCCGGGAACTAACCTGTCTGTAAAAGATTTATTTTCCAATGCAGCGAGCAGAACTTGGACCTTCTGGTGGCACAGAAAGGTTTGAAATTCAGATTATGTCGATTTGGACCTTATTTTTATTTGGCAAAGAAGGCCATGTGTACAATTAGGTTCAGCAGTCTGTATCCTGTATTTGAGGAACCAACGTGGGAGGAAATCCAAGTCAGTCCTCAGTAATTATAAGAATGTATGCCAGTGTCTTGATTGGCACTAGTTTGTTGGGAATTTAATAACTTCACCTCAGTGTGTAAATGTTTTTACAAGTTTACTCACATTGTCTGAAAGTTTGTGATCCCAAATATGTCTCTCCCCCATGTCTGTCTTATTTTCACAGCATGGGCTGTCATGTATGACCTCAAGTAAACAACTTCTTCAAAGTTTTGCTCTTTTAATGCATGACTAAATTGCTGCAGGCCTGTAAACTTTAACAGCTGTTTGGTTGCTCATTTGCACTTTCCTGTGTGGCTCATGTTTAGAGTGGAAAATGTCCCTGACAGCTTGCCTGTTATGAATCTACTTGTGCACATAAAACCTTTCTTTATGTCTTCTGGATTTTTTTTTCCAGTGCTTTGGATGTAAAGGCCAGTCTCGACAGTTCTTCTCATTGAGGGAAACTTGTAAAGAGCAACTCCAGTAAAGCGGTTCAGTAAAAGAGTTTACAACTGCAAGTTGATTAAGGATTTTTTATTTAAAAAAATACAGATCATCATGTTGCATCAATGTGATGCAATGGTTGCACCTATAAACACAACACATCAACGGTCTACATGGCTAATGTAGTAGCAGTAGTGTGGCAGTAGAGGTGGCGAAGGGATTTTCTATACTACGATCCATTCTGTGAGCTATTTACTCCGAATCACAGGTTCAAAGGATGATGGTTCAATAACATTACAAGTAAACGCATGATTAAGCAGAAAAACAGCTCATTTAGGGCTTATTCACTTGAGCAAACAGCTGCTGAATACACAGGTTGGTGTTGGATATTAGCTTCCCCTTCCCCAGTTTTAGAGTGAAAGGTAAATTTTCCACATGGGATGTTGGCAGCACCTGAAAAAGTCCAGACCAGGCACCCTTCAGCCCTAGATCGGTTCAGTGCAATGAGAAATGTACCCAATGTATACATCTAAATATAGTGAAAGTGCCAGCTGTGCACACAAATCACATCGCCTTCAAATCCACAGTTTATATACTTCTACAGATCTTAAATATGCTGTCCCGTTAAGGCATTTATGCCTTGTTTATCAAAAATGTTGAAACCAGTGTGTGGTGTGTACACTTGTTGTCTCAGTTGGCAGCCGCAGCCCTTCATTTTCTGTGCAGTAATAAGCAAGTTTACCTGCAGTAATCATCAGAAATGCGTATGCAAGGCTGCAGCAGATGTGTCCTCTCCGCCCATGGCTGCTTCAGAGGAGACAGACATACTGTGGGAAAATAGAAGAGAAGAAATCAGATTAGTCTTTCATTTGTAACCTCTCATATTCAGAGACTTGAGAAAAGATGCATTCAACATGACAAATCCAGCATATTTCCCCTATTTGAAATCTGGTTCTGATTTACTCTGGAAAAGAACAACTTAATAAGGATTATTAAATTCCGTAGATCATTTTTATTAGGCTACTTTTAAAGCAGGTTCACATCACATTATCAGCACATCTTTGTCCCTGATATAAGGTTATACAAGTGGATAGTGAGAAATTACTTTTTAGAATATTATTCTCGAATACCGTTGTTTCAAGAACCTATGCAACAGTTCAAAATATTCTTACAAAGCCAACCGTAAAACTTCTCAGATGGACAAACAAACCCACACATACACACACATAGACACACAGGACAAAGTAATAGGTAGATGTTCCAGACAGGGTTTTATGTTTTATAGTCAAACTTGAGGCATTGAAAGTACACATTTTGGCTTAACATAATCAATTATTTTGCTTTTTGGTCATGAGTCATGTCATTGTGCTAAATTATGTCAGTCAAAGGAACAGTTTAATAAGAGTAGACTCTAGGAAAATGTGTTAATTATTAAGTTTTAAAGGGTAGCTCGGTTTGGTAACCTTTGGACTTTTTTCCCAGCTTCTAGCCTTTTTGAAAAAAGAAAAGTTAACCATTTCCTGGCTTTAGATTCATATTAACCTACATGATTAAGCACACGAGGTATTGGAAACAGTAAAGGATGTTTCTGAAAAGCAATGTATACTCATTGACTACATTGCATACAGGATAATACTAAATATTTCCCCTTGATCACATCTGTCTCTCTTTTTTTCACGAACCTGTAATTGGGGGAAAAAATGTTCAACGAGGTGCCAGATTGTAAGCAAGGATATAAGAGGAAGGTAAGAAAATGGTGGATACAGCTCAGAAAAAAAGTAAAACACTAGGACAAAGCTTGTTCAAAACAAGAGTAAAATCAACTTAAATGTTATATTTAATTTGATTAACTAGTACAATAGAAGTTTTTTTTTGTTTCTTTTGACAACTTTTTTTTGGTGACAGCAGGACTCCATACTTGGGAGAGAATCTAGCTAGCTATTCCTAATGCTTCCCATCTTAATGCTAAGCTATTTGCCTTTTTGATTCAGCTCCATTCTCATCACATAGACATGACAATGGCATTAAAATGATGGTTTATACCTCAGCAAGCAAGCAAGTAGGATTCTCTTCAAAATGTCACCTTCTTTTTGACAGTGATCTCAAATTATTGGCAGTAACAGTAAGTCTCAATCTAACTTGAGCGCCATACCAGAGCCCTGTGAGGCTCAGCCTTTATGTTGCGGTTGTGTAGTTTACACCTTCCATGTCACGTCGTGGCCAGACTGTGTGGTTTCTGTTTATTTATGTATGAAAAACGCAGGAATATGTGGGCTGAATTAGAGGCCCCGCAGACCCACTCTGAGCCACCATCAGGAGAACCAACGGGGCCACAGAAACCATTCATTACACCACAGCCAACATTTTTCAGCTCAACAAAGAAAGACATTCAAGTTTAACCAAAAGTAAATATTTCTAAGAGTCATAGAAATAAATCATTGGATTTTTTACATGTATGCTAATGCGTATATGTACAGTGTTATATTTTTAGGTGTGTTAGATCAAGACAATGATAGTTAATCCTCACTATTGTCTGGCGGATCAGAAGGAGAAAAGTACAGTGCTTAATAAAGTAAGCAAAGGAAAAAACAACAATCCCGCTCATTGTGTATGACCGTTCTTCACTACTTCAACAACATTTAAACATTCTTCAGTGGCATTAGAAAATATTTGGAGAGGGAGGGGAGAAAGAGAGAAACCCAAGACATAAACACGTGGCGCTGGGAGAGCTAACAGGCACCGGACGACAACCTGCCAACAGGAGCTGTGGCTTCCAGGAATGTGCACAAACACCGCTTCTCTTTTGCCCTCAGTGCTTCCATTTTCTCTGTCTCTCTGCTCAGCTGCAACTTGCAGACTTTTAAAAGTAGTATTTTTAAGGAGGAAACTGCTAATTGCAAATATTTTATGCCAATGTATGCTATGCCTATTTTTCTGCTAAAAAGCCAATGTCAACTTTGGGTTTAATATGTCTTAAGGCATACAGCTGAGCCTCGAGGAAGTAGTACCAGCCAAAAATACTGGCACATAGACCAATTATTTTGTCCTTTTCCACAGATTACACAAACAAGATACTATAACTGTGACTATATTGCTGGTTTAATACCTACACACTAAGCCACACCATGTTTATAGTCTTTGTGCCAATCTAAGCTTCACAGGGACAGTTCATCACACAATTCAAAATACATATTCCTTCTCTCGCTGGGTTCAAACTGGATGTGAAAGCACCTTGCTATTTAAATTGTCACTTGATCAGTAGCCTGGTTGTTCACACCAGAAGTGCGGAGCCTTTCCTGAGCTCACCTGACCTAGCTCAAGTTACAGCCCTGCAAATTAGGACACAAATAATGTAACAAGGTCAGTGGATAATCTTTAGTTACCAGGTCAAAATTTCGGATAAAAAAAGTATTGCTGTTGAGTTTTTCAGATATATTTGTGCAAAATAATCACAATATATTCCAGATAATGTAGACACCTTTCCAGCTGATATCTAAAACCACACTTACAGAATGTATATACAAATATGTATTTTTGATTTTTCAGGGTGAACTCTCCCTTTGTAGCTTTATATTTACTGGACAGACATTACATTTCATCCAACTTTTCAGAAAATGAATGACTGAATTTCCCACCAAGTTTGCCTTTTTTCATTTAAAAGATTGCATGCATTACTTCCTCTAGATTTATATAGATGGGTCTCTGGAAAGTGTATACATATATTGTGAAAGAATATATATATATTCCATCATATATCTAACTTTTGGTCTTACCTTGCCCTCCACATCCATTTTATAAGGTAATTACCATTTTTGGGGGGGCAGAAGCTGTGATGGCAGTATGTTGTTGTTCCTGCCCCGTTCACTTCACCTTGACGGCTCACCAGCTGTCCGCTCAGCAGCGAGTCGACAGCACAGACAGCAGCTTAGTTTACACAACCCCCAATTCTAATTTATCCCTCCATCGAGTTTGGGTAATTTTTTCATGCATGTCACTCTTGTCAGTATAATTTCCTTCATCACTCACCACAACAGAAGACTTTTGGTCACAGATGATGACAGTTTTAGACTTTTGTGAAGTGATGCGTAGTGTGAAGTTCACAGTTTGTCTCACACTGCCGTTTCACACCATATGGTATGTCCTGTTGTTATTGCACCATGTGTTAGACTGACCTTTCTTGACTTTCAATATAATTCTGCACCAATGTCACCCAGGTAAAGTCTTGTATTGCATTTGTTACATTACTGCAAGGCATGAAGAGATGCAAGTGAATGTAAATGCTGCCAAGCACTTTTTTCATTTAGAGCTCTGTTCCTCCAGGAGCGAAAACAAATCAGTCAGGAGTGATTTATGTCAAGGTGTGTTCTTCACAGATATCGCTCCAGGAAAATAAAATGTTACTTTTAAAAAAACAAATTGCACGTGTCAACAACTTCAACAACACAGTGGATAATAGTTTAAAAAAAGCACAGAAAAATCTGATTGAAAGGTAATGGATTACAATAGGAAATGTATGTTCTTTGTCGATCCAGAACCAGAAGGTGGATAACCACCCATTCAAATGGTTTTTGGAGTAATGTAAAATCTAAGTATTTCTGGCAAGATGCCATTCATGGTAATGAGTTTGAGTGAGTGGCAGATAAAGACTCCTTTCATTGCGCACTCAGGGGCACTGGAGCAGGCCTCTCATAGAGTTTCAAGGCAGAGCTGTGCCCCTGCCTGAATGAAAATACAGCATGGAAAGAATTTCCTGAAACGAAACTCAATCGCATTTGCCACTAAACAGCAGAATATGCACTGGAGGACTCATCAGCAAAGTCTTGAGTGACTTTGTTAAAACTGTTGTTGAAAATTATAAAATAGCAGCTTAACCAAATGCAGCATCTCCATGTTAGGAACTGAAAATCTATAGATATAAAAATAACATAAATAATGACATTTAAAAAAGCTTTGAATATCAGTTTTTCTCTTTACAATTATTCCATTTCTATCATCTGAGACCTTGAAATATTGGGACTGTTGTCACTGTGGCTCATCTCTGTAGTGTGGGTATTAAAAGGGTGGACTGGCAGCCAAGGACAGTGGCGTTACTGAAGATGGTGTAGAGGTGGAGGCAATAATCCTTGGCTTTCCTGTGCTGACTGGTCTCTTAGAGCCCAGCTCGTGTTGGGTTTCCATTCAAGCAGCTGGGATAGAGCGTTTTGTGGTCATCTTCACTCCTCTTTGAAAGAAGATAGTTATGTAGAGCCCCTCCATGAGGCCCTGAGGACCCTGCCACTGCAGAAACACCAAAGAGAGAGGTCCCAGTTGCAGGCCGGCAGAGAGCAGCTGGAAGACTCTGCGAGACATTGCCAACAGTTGAAAACAGCACAAGTATGAAGAATATCTGGCAAGTAACTTGGAAGGACTTGAACCACTTGAGAAATTCAGGATGTTGTCAATATGGATGTTGTCTGACTGAAATGCAAATGGGAAAATTAAAGGAAGTACCTTCTATTTACACCCTATTTAAGAGCCAGCAGGGAGAAACTATTTCAAAAACATCTATGAGAAAATGATCCTACTTCTCGCTTGATTTATTACCTTAGTAAACATTGTCATAATGAGGTTATGGTCTAAAATTCTTTTGAATCAATCCCAAAACGACATGATGTTTATGTTGTGAATTATGGTATCATTTGGAGTAAAAAAGACAATAAAGCAGGGTTTTCTTTTGGGCGGGTATTTGTGTTTGACAAGTATCTTCCAAGGTGTTGTCAAGTTTGGGTGTTGTCCTTGTTTTTGTCTCAGAGCGTTAACCATTTCACGAAGTGTTTGTAGTTCATGGAAGTTAATTGTAGTATTTGTAATTGCCTTAAAATGCTCCACCCTTTTGTGTTAGCTGTAACCTAAATTTGAAACTGTAGCCTACAAACCAATGGGTATGTCCACTTCTGAAATAAAGTCTATATTCAGTAGTGGGAAGAAATAAAAGAGGTTGAAAAGACAATGTTTTTGTTTCAGGAAGGTTCAGACAGGGTGGGCCGTGCGGCACTTGTGAAGCAGCTCTCCTGCTGGGAGACCCACAAAGACAGGTGAAGTTTTTGACTCACCCCTACAGAGGAAGTGGACAGCTTTCGGGAAAGGCCTTGACAGTGTGTTGATTGGAACTTTTCGTCAATCTTAGTGATCTAGTGTTTCTTGAAGCGGCAAAGGCCTCAGGGTTGAAATGGTTTCCTTGTATTTTGCCTGGCCACACAGATGGTGGAAAATAGCTCTGTAGTGGGTTTTGCTTGGCTAGGCGGCTGTTTTTTTTGGAGTCCTGCGCTAAAGGATGAGTCGCCGGGTTTGACTGGAGCGAACCCAAGGCTTTTGGAGATCGCACAGGCACTAACATCCATATGTGAAATGTGTAAACAGCAGCCAGTGTTTATTTACAGCATTTGAACATTCAGCATGTTCCCCATGCTAGCTAATGTAGCTTCCCTATTGGGGAAGAGGAGCTGAAGTCCAACATACCAGTGTACTTTCATTGCATTAGACATATACAGCAAAGACAAAGTGAGGCAGCTCTCATGAACATTTCTGTCAATGCCAGGTTATTTTAGGTTGATTTCCTGAACAAAAAATATAGTTTAATATATTTAGGTTTGTCCTGCCCACTATCCTCATCCATGTTCATTAAATAAAAAGTTTGTCATTTTGAGAACTGCACATATTCTTAGAATTTATTGAGAATACAAATCTGTATTATATCAAAGAGCGTTTCATTTACAATTCATCTTTCAACAATTCGTACAGTGCAAGACACCACTTGCTCAAGGAAACTAACATTCCCACACATTCACACACTGTTGGCCATGCCATCGGCAGGGACTCAGGGTTAAGTTTCTTGCCCAAGGACACATTGACTTCAGGGGAGTGGTTTCAAATCCACAATCTTACCATTGAAAGACGACCGCACTACATCACATTAATAGACGTTACACTAAACATAAAGCATAAGCCAGTAGCCGTTAAGTTTTGCCAAAGGTAACAATATCTGCATAACCCCAAAATGCAACAATTGTTGTTATTACTATCAGGTTTTATATGGAATAAACATAGGAAACTTTACATGTTAGAAAGTAAGAGATTGTAGCTGCTGGCAGATAAGGTTAGCTGCTTCTTTTGATTTTTGGTCATTATGCTAAACTAAGCCTTAAAATAATCCTCTGCTATTTGTAGGCTTAAGATTACAGGGTGGATTTCAGAGGGTTATCTACTCTTGGCAATGGAATCAAAAATTGATTGATTTTTCAAAATTTTAAATTTCTCTTGAGTTTTTCGAGATGTGTGTAGTAGGTCCCTGTTGAGCATTTGTAGAGTTTAACGGCGGGTGTTGGGTTGTATCAGGTTTAGAGTATTCAATCATTCAAATGATTAAACTTCTCAGACCCCCAGAAAAAAAACGCAAACAAATTCCAGTACTCTCAGTACACTTTTAAACACACACTTATGCAGCATACTCACACACCAGGATTCAAGACATTTTTTAACAGGAGTCACAGTCATATTGCACAGAACTCATGTATATGTATAGATTCATCTTTGCAAGGGCACAAGCAGGCATAAGGACATTTAAAGTAAAGGACAAAGCACTAGAAAGTGTTGAGCACATTAACATTAAAGTAAGAAGGCTTTTCTTACATTTTTGGCAATGCTTGTAACTTAAATTGTATGAATCATATTTCAGGGACATGCTCATCTTTATGTTATGAACATCCCGTGTTCATTTCTTAAATACCTAGTCTGTGGTTCAAAGATTGAGTAAATGTGAACACATGCAATGGGGATCATCAGCAGAATTCTCCACCTACTCGTGACTAGACATCAGGATTAAACTGAAAAACTACACCCAGTTTCTTATTTCTTTGGGAAAACATATTCTTTGAGCTGAACAGTGATTATGATGGTGCACAGTAGATGACTGAGGTGGTCGAAATGGGAGCCTGGAGGATTTTATGACTGCTGTGGATCCAAGAAAGGCACGTCTGCTTTTGCTTCTCTTGTGGTTGTCGACCAAACTGCGATAATACAAGAGGAGAGTGTCCACCACAAACCCTTAAAAAGGCTTCACACAGTACCTTACCACCCAAGTTAGGCTGAAACATTACTATGTTCAGAATAGCGCTGTACTTTAGGCTATACAAAGGGTCATGTCCTTTTGTTTTAAATGCACCTGAAACTTTAAACCAAGACAAATAAAATATAGACTTCATAAATGGGGAGCAATTTGTGCTATATTTTTACAATTGCAAAAACGTATCTGATGCACTCAGTCAAGCACACAATTCTAAACTGTATAAAAGTAATTTAACATTCAAGAAATGATGTTTTAAAATGTATCAAACAGTGTTTTGTGTGTTAAAGATGATGCACTTGTTGGTGTACCTCAAGGATCACTTTAAGTCCCCATATTATGTGGATAAATGATCACCCACAACAGTGTCAGGGAATTCGAAATGTAAGGACTATTCATTTTAACTGCCTACTGGGTCAATGAGGAGGTGGAGTATAAAAGCCATTCCACCTTAAAACAAAAATGCCATGGAAAACTGATAACCAACATTTAATGAGCTGATAACATTTAGAGCGGGTGCTTTGAACAAAGCTGAGAAAACGATCATGCAACAGATGGCAAAATACGCTTACAGAGAGAATATTTCGAGTTCATTACCAAGATTGTTTTAATTTTCTTCATCCTTCCTTTTTATTATTTCAATAGCTCATCTCAACTCAGTGATTTGTCTTATCACAGCATGTCTTATACCGGTGTGTGTGGAAGGGTTATGCCATGGCACACAATATTCCTACCGAGGGCTGGCTGTGCGGGCACATTGAGTTACAGCCACTTCAAAGTCTGGTGTTAATGGTCCATTAACCAATAGTAATTAAAATGTCATTTTATAATGGCATGGAGTGCACTGCTCCCTGGACTGTAAAAAAAAAATGTTGCAAAGAAAACTTGGTTTCCTGCAGTCCACCCTCATTACCAGACTAAAGGCAGAGATATTTTGGCAGTGCTGTTGTAATGATTCCATAGCAGGGCTTTCTATGTGGGCCCTATGTAACATGTTGGCTACAATTTCCTCTCTGTGTTCACCTATGTTTTGTCAGATCGTAAATTTGTCATGAATTAATTGGAAGGTACAAAACTGTGTCAGAGAAGCTGATTGCTGTTGAAATAACCTTTACTTTAAGTGCTCATTTCACATATTCTGGCCCCTTCATTTTTAAATGGCCTCGTATAAAGTCCAGATGCTACTGGCATTCATACTGCAGATACTGTGTAAGAGCCTGAAAGACAGATACTTTCCATACCACACAAGCACAGAGCAAATCAAAATAATATAGTCTCTGGGTCCATTTACCATTTGACAGAGAGAAGATTTAAATGTCTTATATAGACTCAACATCTGTCTCAAATATGATAAACAGCCTTATAAAAAAGGCCATATCGTTCTGTCAGTATGCGGGTGTTATTATTGTGAACATGTGCATGCATGTACACCGAACGCATACACTGTGAAGAGATTATAAATACTCTAATGTTGGCAATTTATGTATAAAAAGAAGTTCAGATAAGGTTAAAAATGTCTGCGTATTGCATTTCACATTTAGATACGGTATATCCAGTATTACATGCACAATCATAAAGTTGAAAGAAGTTAATGCCATCGGACTTTCAGTGGCTTACTTTGAAGTTCTCAAATAAAAGACACAGTCAGTTCAACAGTCGAGTGATTATGACTTTCTTTGGACGGACAAATAAAAAAGGTCTTGGAAAATTAAATTAGGTTTTCAGAGCTTTAGAGGCATTTTGCTTTGCCAACCTCAATATAATAACTGTAAAACTATTACAACCTGAGAAGTGTTGGTATTGGCAGCTTGTCAGAGCAGGGGCAGTAAAACAGTGCCATTTGAGACTGGCTGCCATGTGCTTGGATTTCATTCCTAAATCCATGTATTTGCATCTGAATCTGTTCACAATCCAGCAACTATACCAATGAGACACATTCAGGAATGATATAAATTACTTTTTTGACACTCGTTGATGCGTAACTGATGCCCAGAAGTTGTAACAAAAGCGTAACAGTTCACTCTTATTACTTTTCCAGCAGTATAACGTTTTGGGCCTGCATCCAGCACCCTCACAACCCTCGGTATGGCATCACTTGGAACAATTTTGAGTGCAAGGCTGTGCTCGAAAGAATGTATTTCATGGCTTTCTTTATGAAAAACAGGATATCCATCTACAGACTCGGCTGTAGATTGATATTCTGTTTTTCATGAAGAGAGCCAGAAATTATATTTGCACTGGGCTGTAAATCACACACATTTATGAGGCCTGCCAAATGGTTGGTCTGGTGTTTTGCTGGTTTTCTTATGTACATTACTATTCCTATACGTTTTCACTACCCTCGTTCCAACTACTGCCACAAGTTTGAATATGCATATGTATAAATACTGTATGTATGTGTGTGTATATGTGTATATTTATATATTCCTTGGTTATAACTTTAGTGCTTTTATACTTTTATATACTGAGTGTGCAGTATTTTGTTATAATTTATAGTTTTATTGTATTTTAATTTAAAATATTTCAACAATCCTGTATTGTATAACAGCAATAAAACAAATATAACCTAGATGGAAATGGACACCTCAGATGGGAGAGAGGCTTTGGCCAGTTTGTGTGAAGGACATTTCTCAGCTGGATCCTTCCCAGCACCAGATCACCTGCAGGCAAAGGCCAAAAAACAACAACTAAAAACTGGTTAAAGTCACAGCTGGAGTGCAAAGTCAATCCTGCTTGTTTTATTTGGTTGGTTTCTCTAAATGAGCTACATTATAATATATAGAGCTTTCTAGCAGTTTGTAAGTAATACAAATCACCACGAAGGTAGGGGTCTCTGTTGGGGAATTATTTTTCACCTCACAGTTCCTGGGGTGAGGATAACTTACCTTCTCCTCAACCAGTTGCTTTCTGCACTTAGCTGGGAAGTGTGCCAGAAACACTAAAAATAAAGAAATGAGAAGAATTTAATCCCTATCACAAACCTGCCAAAACTGGGGAGAAATTAAAGGCTTCTTCCGAAAAATAACATTTCTGGAGGTGGACAATAATTCCATTTATTCCATGAGATATTTTCTTTTTACACGTGAGACTCTTTCATATGTTGGGAATGAAAACTGATGCTTTTGTTTTTGGTTTGTATCAATTTACGCAGTAGCCCTGCCACTGAGGAATTTCTCTGGTCAGAAATAATTTAAGGGGATATATTCGTTGGTATGAAAAGGCTACTGTTTTCCAAGTTTTCATTCCTAAGACTAGGAAACTGAAGGTGCTGATATCACGAAGACAAACCCTGCGCCGCGAGATGAGATTACGTATAATTATCCCTCTATGAAAGTGCACAGGGAACACTAAATGGTCCAATTTATTATGAATAAATTCCAACAAATCAAATGAAATGCATGTACTGTAATAAACAAACATAACTTACCATTTAAATGTATTGGAATACAATAAACGTTAACTGTATTTATTTGCCACTCAGTGTTTGACCCATATGATATATACACTCAAAAAGAACATACCTAACAAATAATGGATGCTGGAAATATTAATAGTTATATAAAACTGTACACCTGCTGGAGTAGTGTGAAAACATACTGTGTGAAAATGAATGGATTTGATGAATTAGCCAAAATGCACTTTCATGCTGTGCTGAACAACATAGGTGTCCATGTGATTTCTTTAAAAAGAAGTTCCTCATATTACTATGTAGCTTATTCATTGACTTCCTCCACTTCTGTTTCTCACTGACCAACTTCCCAAACAAGTTCTAAAAACAAACAAAGCTAAATAATTTCTCAGAAAGAAAAAATGCAGATATTTTGTGTCCTTTGACAGCTTCTAAGCCCACACAATCACTTGTTTGCAGTCTAAATTCTTTCAAAGTCGTTGTAAATCTGAACAGATGCATATATGGTTGAATAGTTGCATTGGGTGTGCATTAGTTACCTAACCCCACACTGCAGCATGCATGCACAAGAATGTAGACGAAGTCCAACACATTTGTAGGCAAAAGGGCTTTAACGGCACACTGCACATTGTATCTTTGGCTATTACATAGCAGAGACATCTAGCAACATTAGTTGATCAGTGTCTAATTGTTTAATTATATAGAAAATATTAATGTTAAAATGAGCACAATGTTTGACATTCCTCCTCTAATGAAAACACCATAGAGACCATAATAGACCATAAAAGTAAAATATTCATAGATTCATTTGTAACATGCATAAATTAATTGAAATTAAAGCAATTATTGAAATAAGACCAATTACTGACAGATTTACTAGAAAAACGATTAGAAAATAGCATGAGAAAGAGTAATGCTGTTGTAGTATTCCTACTCTGCCACTAAAGGGCAATACTCCCCTCTGCTGTCAACCAGCTGTACTCTAGCCAACAGCTTTCATACACTTTCATTAATTTACTTCTTTCTGGCAGTTTGGCACAAAGTAAACATTCAATCTGACACTTTATAGTGCAGTAAGCCTTAAAGTATGACCAGATATCTGACTTTATTGCTGTAATGGTATACTCCTGTGCTAGCACTAGGGGGCGTATAAGCATCACGATTGAACAAGTGACATATTCTGTTGCTATGGTGATGACGCTGGTGACTAAACTCTATACTACTTTCAACATTTTATGTCCTGTTGGGTTTTTACACCTTTATTGCAGGTGTTGTATGAAATAAATAATGAAGTACAATAGTATGTTGAATTACATGATTATAATACTTGACTGTTGGATTTCTTTTAGGCCAACGTTATGATTTTCTCTGGTTTCCCATGATGCATCGCTTTATTGTGTCTCGTAGCTCAGGGAGATGACAGTGACACAGCCACCCTCCCCTCTCAGCCGACCGAGAGGCAAAGCCCTGTCAGCATCCCCGACATGCCCCGCAAGGCAGGAAGCTTTTAGCCGGTGGGGCTAGTCTTTCTTTCAACGACAATCTACAACCTTTTACAACATATTCGACGACTGCGTTTATTTAGCCACAAGGTAAGCTATCAATGAGATAATGTGCTGTTGTAGCCTCGTTAGCTGTTCAGCTAGGCTAGCATAATTAAAGCTTCCTCTGTGTGGGGAAATGTTTCATTAAAATGTGTGTATTATATTATTATATTTTATTTGCGTATCTAAGCGGAAATATTTCAAATCAGCATCCAAGCAGGTTTCATTCAGTGACATTTCAACCCCGTTATGGTATGTCTGTTGATTCTGAAACATCTTAAATCGTTGTGGAAGCTGCTTAAATCTACCCAATGATGCAAAACCCCTGGCTTTTATTCAAATCAACTCTCGTTAGGTGGATTCAACGTATGCCGAATTTACCAGGACCCCTCCCCAATACTCCAAAAACTATTTATATATTGTTAAATGGGTGTATTTCCTGCTGTGTGTAGCCGGCTATTATTTGTTTGACAGATTGCAAAGGGAATTTGGTTTGACGTGTTTTCCCTTTCGGTGGAGCTCATAGTGGGACTAGCTTGTTTTCTGTTCTTAAAACTGGACAGCTCCTCCCTAAATAGCTGCACTAGATAACATTAGCTGCCTTTGTGATGACCGAAGGAGATGCAGTGATGGCATCCTACAGTCCGTCAGGTCATAAAACAACAAGGAAAAGTGACGCGTTGTGAAACCGTTCAGAGGCGCCGCTGGCTAGCCCCGGGTTTGAGACTACTGCGGTTGATATTGACAAAGAAGGGCATTTCCTGAAGGATATCTCTGATTAAAGTTTCACGATAACGTTTGTGTGAATCAATGATCCTCTGGTAGGTGACGTTATTGCCAGGACAAGCAGCAGTTTGCTGTGAAATGTGGGTTTGTGGTGCTGTCCGCAATGCAGGTGCTGAAATTAAAAGGGCTGTGGGGAGCATCTGTGCCGTGTAACACGTAGCTAGTGTCGTGTTTGCATTGTTTTTAAGGGTTATCCTGTTGAGTTGTTTATACGTTTTCTATTTACACGCAACAGTGCAAACGTGGCCGATGATTAAATGTTTCCTTGTAGATATGCGTGTGCTAGGAGTAGGTTCATTATACAATATTTGCTCTAAACTACTAGTAACTATAAAAGAGAAGACATTAATTAGAGGAAAGATGTTGTAACAGTACTAAATAGTCAACAGTAGTAATATATATATAGATATATAAACACACAGACAAAAACTAAAATAAGAACAGAATGAAAAAAAGTAATATACAAGAACATCTTAAGACAAAACGTACAAGGTAACGTGATAGTGTTGATTCATAGCAGCATAGTCAGCAAGTCTATGTTAACGCTTTACACCAGGTTGATGATTTCATTAAGTAATGGCACTTAGTGTTTGTCTAAAATGTAAATATAAGTATGGACATTTGTATGCTAAAAAACAGACTTCTAAGCTCTTGTTTAGGCTAACGTTGGCAGCTACTAGCTAATGTTTTATGCTGCTGCAGTTCATTGATTATTTATGTTCTCTGTATGGGGAAATGCTGGTTTGTGTATTTGGAAGAAAGACAGACATCTCCTGCTGGTTTGACATTAATCTCTGTCTTTAAAGCAGGCAGTTACTTGCATGAACCCCCTGAACAAAGAGATATATACTTTATTGTCTTTGTCTAATTCACTGAAGCCCTACTCTCCTCTGCCACGCTATGGGATGAGCCATGTTTTGAGGTGAGGTCATGCCTTTGCAAATTGAAAGCTATCCAAGCTATTCTAGGATAGAGCTTGGACGATTGATGTGCTTGCAGAGCAGGGTTTATCGGAAGGACTCCACATTACTCATCAATAATAAATCATGTCTTCAGCCTTTCTGGAACATCACTGACTGGATTTGTGATAACGAAGCATGTGTTTTGATAATCACATGCTTTTCTTTTTATCTGTAAGTCATGTGGGAGGAAGGAATCCCACAGAAGATTGTTAAAACTGGAAAATTGGTCCAGTGTTGTGTTATGGGATTTATAATTCATGTTAGTGAGCTGATGATGTAAGAGTGAGAAGCTCTGGGATGTTTTATTGAAGCACACTTATATATGCAGGGAGAGGCTTTCTCCGCACTCAGAAGGGGATCAATGTGCTCTCAGCTCTCAGCCAAGTACAGTTGTCTGGCAGTGGGTGGAGATGTTGGGATTGAGTGATTGTTTCTCTTCCTCTCACTTGGCTCCAGAGACAAGGACATTTAGTGAAGGGTGGGAGGTGGTAGGTGGGGCACAACAGAGAATTGAGAGGCCTGCTTGAGACTGATAGCCTTCATGCCACACCCAGTGTAATTGTGTCGCTGCCATTGTGTTCAGCTGTGATTTTCTTTACCACGATTTGAATGGACACTGAAAGCGAGTATTTTAAAACTGAAAAATATATTATTTGTGCACATGTGTTGTATTTACGCACTAAGTGAAGAGGAGCCAGTGTAAGAATTTAACTTTATTATCTTATCATCTGTGCCGATGAAACAATGTTTCCATCGTTTTTCCTAATAAAATTACAATTTACAGCATAGATTAGATTACTGTAACGGCTGCTTGCTCTCAGGCTCTCAATCAATAGCTTCATGTCAGTAATTGGTTGATAAATACAGCAAGCAAAAACCTGGGTGCTTATTTATGGTTTCTCTGCTACAGACTCACCGTAGCCTTGACCTAGCCATTAATGATGATTGCCTACACACCGCGCAGCATTTTAATAAATATGCCTCCTCACTTTCCTCATCATGTCTTTGTTGCTCTGTTTGATCAGTGAACAGGGTTGAAATGACAATTTGTTGGTTAGTCGAAGTGCCAAATGTCCTCAATTGCGAATGGGTTTGATGTTATTATCCTAAAGTGATTTGTTCGTACTGTCATCCAAAGCAGATTGTCTTGGCCAGTTCCCAAACAAAACTAAATTGGAGCACATCCCAAATCCCATATAGTTATAATTGAAATGGTGTGAATTAAAAGCCTATTTGCTAGATGGATTGACATTTCATTATTTTCTTCTCTTTCCTCTCTCTCCGTGTTTTCTCTAACCTGTGTCCGAACATAATCAGCCATGGCATCATCAAATGTAACACTGGAAAATCAGCTGCACAGTACCCAGAAAAACCTGCTCTTCCTGCAGCAGGACCATGCCAGCACGTTGAAGGGGCTACACGCAGAGATCCGCAGATTGCAACAGCAATGCACAGGTGAGCACAAGTAGCCACCTCTCTTCTCCTCATGTTGCCAAACCAGTGGTTATGGCAAATAATATAACAGTTTAGCACGGCTACAGATTCAATTCACTTATCCTTTTCTGTCTTGAATAGGGACAGTTGTACCTTCACACATGCATTTGTAATGATTACATTACTAATGAATGATCAATGTTTTTTTGGCAATTCCTCCATACCATTCCTTTAAAGAAAGAGGATGAAACACCTAAAAAAGCTTCCTTGAATCCATACCTGGGACAGAGATATAACCTGAATGGATATGTGAGACCGAAAGTCAACAAGACGCTGTGGTGCCACTATTAAAGCTTTTAGAGATAATATGATGACTTAGGGGAAATGCACTCAAGCCTGAGGGAGTACACTGCACTGAAGAGAAGCAAAACCTGTATCGAGCATCACATCAGTAATAGATGTATTCTTTCACAAAACGAGGATTTAAAGATGGTCACATCAGGACACTGTACTTTTTATCCCTGATAAAGTATCTTTGGCTTACCTGTTCCTAAAGCTGCAGAGGTAGTCTCACTAATCTTGTTAAATGAATACTTACATCACCATATGGAAAACACTGGCATTGCTTTCCCTTACATGCTAAACATTCTTTGTGAGCAGCATGCTGTTTGATAGCTGCTTTTTTGCAACCTCATGTGACACAGACATGTTATCCCTTTCCTTTTTTCACAGATCTGACATACGAGCTCACTGTGAGAAGCTCTGATCCCTCAGGTAAGCATCTTACTGTAAAGTACACAAACAAACACACACGTTAGTTAATGTCCAGATACCTAATAGTCTCCAAAACTGTTCATTTAGTCTTGCCCTGTGTGAATTAGATTTACTAAGAAAGGAAACCGCGTTCTTGTGACAGGTCTTTTCTCCTGGGTTGATAATGATATTAACTCTAGTGTATTTTAGAGTAACATTTAATTTTTAAACAACTGATTCAAACTGTGAAAGTGTACCACAGCCATAGACAAGACTCTACAGCAGTCAAGGATATATATCTGGGTTTTTCGCTGAAATAGGGTCTGTGTCAGTTGACAGGCCTGAGAGCAGAGGGCTCTCTCTGTATCCTGGTAACAAAGTCAAACCCAGGAAGCATTGCAATGTCAGACACCCTGCTGCTCATTGCTCACTGCCCCTCCCCCCCTACGTTACCATGGTCATGTCATGGAGTCACAACACTTGTCTGATTCAGCCCCAGCTCCACTGTCTTTATATACCGACTTAAAGTACAGCACAGTACAGTCTGGGAGGCCCCTGGCAGGCCGCATACACTTTAATTTATTTACATGCTGCTGATGACCCCCCCCCCCCTTGGTGAGAGTAACTGAGCATGAAGCATGCTGCGCCTCAGCAGGATCTCTATGTGTCGGAGGCTTCTAAACATGGCTGGCCTAGATCTGAGCAATATTGTCAGGGCCTCCAGCTAGAGGCACTATCATGTTAGCGTGGGACATCTCAGAGATTGGAGTGCAGGAAATGAGATTATCTGTCACAGCGCTGATGCACAGCCTGCAACCTGCTTAGTGCAGCAAGGCTCAGCTGGGGTGAAAATGTACCAGCCCCACCCATTTAAAACAATAAGGGAAACCTATAACTACTGCCCTCAGTAGTTATAGAAAACTGAATTTAGGGACTGTTAATGTAAACAAGACATTGAGATATACACACATTTATATTATCTTTGTATCCCAAGTTGTTTGCGCATGTACAAACATAGCTATATGGGCTCTAACTGGGTGTGGCAGGGCAGGATGGGCCCAGTGATGAAGGTCAGAGGAGAGCAGCGCCCTTTCTGTCTACCAGATCTGTAACGTGAGACTGGAGCTTTCTGCCCGCTGCCGATGAGACTCCATAGGAGCACACTGTCTCTGTCATCTGGCAGACTGTGCATAGTCAGTGTCTGAGCTTAATGTACTGATTGCTCCAGCCAAGTGGATATGAGTGTCTGTGTCTCTATTCTTTTCTTGTGTGCACTAATTTATATGTACTTAATCCCTCTGTTTACCACATGCAAACACCTGTTTTAACAGTTTTTGGGTTATGTGTGTCCAGACAGCAGTGAGGTCCGCTGCAAGGAGCTGCAAAGAAGGTGTGAGGAGCTGGAGGCCCAGCTGAAGAAGAAGGAGGAGGAGAACACAGAGCTGCTCAGGGACCTTGAGCAGAAAAACGCTATGATCTCCGTCTGGAAAACACCATAAAGGAGAGGGAGAAGAAGTACCTGGAGGAGCTCAAGATGAAGAGCCACAAGTTGGCTGTTTTGTCCGGGGAGCTGGAACAGAGAGCGAGCACTATAGCTTACCTCACCTCGCAGCTTCACGCCACCAAGAAGAAGCTGTTAGCCGGCAGTTCATCTGAGGCCAGCCCCAATGTTAGTCCAGTTACATCGTACAAGCCCACGCCTCCACCGGCCAAAGACAGGCAGCCTGAAACCCCACGGCGCCGCATGAAGAAGAGCCTCTCACAGCCTCTTCACCCAGAGCTGACAGAGGTGTATCGGCTCAGCTCAGACGGTAGGCGGATGGTCATGCGGGAGACAGTAGATGCCATGCCCGACCCCACACCCTTCCTGCAGGCTGGGAGAGACTCTCCCGAACCACAGGTGCGGGAACGACCTGCCGTTATCCCTCCGATTTCCTCCGAGCGCTCCCCCATCACTCCCCTGGGTGCTGCGGCCAGCCCTCATCACAGCCCCGCCCGGGACCGGCAGTACAGGGCTCATGTTGGGGTGGCACACCGCATCTCCCATGGAACCTCTCCCCTGGCCCCCCCGCAGGCAGAGCTGGAGACTCTGGCAGTGGACCAGGTCAAAGACGAGAAGGTCGTGCGGAAGCGCTCGGGAACTGACAGGACAGTTTAACACTGCAAAGCTAACATGCACATCAACACACACCTACTGTATAACACTGCAGCAGCAGGACGGAGCCTGACCCACTGTGTAGCCTGCTTTTTACACTGCAATATGAAAAAACGACTTCATTTTTTTCATGGTATTCCATAAAGACGTTTCTTTCTTATTATACATTAGAAAGTGACTACTATAAAGCATGCCAAATGTTTCTTATTTACAATACAATGAGATATTGAACTATACAAATCTTGATTTCCTTAGACTTTCGCTTCATTCTGTCTTATGCGGTGCAACAAATTCTCAGCCAAATATCTGCATCAGTGCCTGCTCAACCATACACAAGCTGTGCAGTGAAGTCATGGCTCAAACTTACTTCACATATCTCTGTCTCCTCCGTAACAGTCTGGACATATCAACACACTATATACCAAGATGTCTGCAGCTGCATAGGATAGAACTGAAATGATTAAACTTATACTCCGAATGTCTTTCATCTTCTTGTGATATCAGTATATTAGCGTTGCTGTAGGTACCGAGCTGAAAAAATGTGCAATGGAGATTTGCTGATGAAAGAACTGAAATTTCGCCTTTTTTGTTGGCCTGCAAAAACAGCACTGATGCACATGTGTACATGCAGTACAAAGTGGTGACAGGCGTGTGTGTGTGTGTGTGTGTGTGTGTGTGTGTGTGTGTGTGTGTGTGTGTGTGTGTGTGTGTGTGTGTGTGTGTGTGTGTGTGTGTGTGTGTGTGTGTGTGTGTGTGTGTGTGTGTGTGTGTGTGTGTGTGTGTGTGTGTGTGTGTGTGTGTGTGAGAGAAGAGTGAGTGTGCGTCTAAGAGAGAGACATTGAAGGCTGCTGAGAGAATTCAGGTTTGGCTTAAACAATATCCACTGGTGTAATTTGTGATACAAGGGCATTTTTGAAAACACTGCTGTAATAGGATTTTGTGATATGATTACCTGTACTTTATAAAGGCTGTACATTTGTAATGAATTCTTTTTTTAATTTATTGTTTAATAGAGAACAGAAAAGCACCCTCAGATATTGACAGTAGATCCTGCACCACCAACATGATGGTAATTATAATCAATTAATAAGCAGCTTTTCACATTAATATCACCTGTCCTTGAAGTAAACATATGAATCAATACAATAAAGCAATGCTTTTTTTTTAAATGGTCACTTGGCTCCTTTTTTTTTACAGATGTTGACACTTTTAAGGATAGGAGTTTATTGACTTGGTAATGTGTTGAACCTTAAGAAACACTTCATTGCATATGATTGTTATATTAGCACATGTCATATTGAAATCAAGAAGAAAGAACCCTTAATTAACAGTGGAGCAGTGTAGTGAACGGTGCCTTGCTCAGGGACACCTTGGTAGCACTTGGTCTTTTGGGGATTTGAAAAGGTGACCTTCTGGTTCTCAAGCAAGGTCCCCACGGATTTTGCCACCACCGGACCGGCCCAATGTGAAGTGTTTCACTAAAGTTTATTCCAGAGCCGATAATCACGGAGGGGAAAAGTGATGAATCGTCTATTACAACAACCATTTAATATCAATAATATTACATATTGTGTCACAGCAACAACTTAATGTCACTTTGACTTGAAGATTCTGATCTTACTGACATTGACAACCAATGTCATAATCTACGTGTGTGTGTGTGTGTGTGTGTGTGTGTGTGTGTGTGTGTGTGTGTGTGTGTGTGTGTGTGTGTGTGTGTGTGTGTGTGTTTGTGTTCTTTGACTCGGCCACTAGGAGTCATCCTTGAATCACAGAAAAGCTGTGCTGAGAGGGAAGGAGATAATGGAAAACACAAGATACCATATTAACACTAATACCCTTCAGGTTGCTACATTATTGAAGCTTTTGATTTCTTTTTCTCAATTAAAAAGACTAGAAGTTAAGGACATGTTTGGTCTCCTTGACAAGCTCTTCAAATTAAGGGTCACATTTGTCACACAAATGCATTGCAACGTGGGCATAAAAGGATTGATGAAAATACTGAAATACTGCCTTTAAAAACCTAAAACATATAATGATTGCTAAATACACTATCATCTGATTTAAAAGGTAGACATTTGATTAAAACACATCTTATAATAATATATCTGGTATGGATTTGTAATGCATCAATTCAATTCTAAATGTTTACCTTCAATATTCCAACCACTTCATAAATTCAGTTATCTGTATCAGATGACATGTCCTCTGCCTCTAAACAATCCTATATTTTATTTAACAACAACAAAGTACCAATGTAATCCTCTGCACTGCCACGACTACAATAATGTATTTTGTGTATTCATTTTGGTCTAATTCAGACTTAATTCAAAGATATTTTGTATAAAAATTGTCACAATGTGGTACCATTCAAGATTCAGGATTCAAGAAGCTTTATTTATCCCGAGGGAAATTGAGGTGCAACAGTTCAATACAAAGAAGGAAGGAGAAATATACACTCAATATAACTAAAATACTAAATATACACTAAATATACATCAAATGTTACTAAATATAAACTAAAATAACTAAGTATAAACTAAGTATAACTAAATATAAACTAAATGTATCAACAATAAGAGCAGCTTTGCAAATATGAAATAGTGAAATAGAATAATAATACCAGAGCTGTTTATTCTAGCCTATTTGATGGATCACATGTGGAACCAGACTTTAAAAGCTAAATGCTTATATCTTACTTTAAGTTTAAGCTATATAGAAGTTGTGCTTGAAATCAGTAAAGCTACTTTGACTCTATTTGACAGCATGCAGTTTATAGTTATCTTGTTGAGTCAAAAATATCTGTAGGTACAACAGTGACCCCTGGTGGCTAAAGGCCTGTACAAACCGTGCACGGTTTATATTTTATTTATCTACCAAACATCATTTTATTTCAACTTTGGATAGTGACTAGCTATCAAAAGTAAGTTTAAACCACTGACCTTAAATTGAAAACACTCTAATACTAGGTAGGTTGTATGCCATGTAATCCCATTAGATTAGTTGTAAAAAAAAAAAAACGACTTTTGGCTTAGTAACAAATAAATACCACAAACAAAGAAGTGATTAAAATACATTTTATTTTTGAGAAACGTATTTGGTTAAACTCACTTAAGGTAGGCCTCTCAGTCCTCACAAGTATGTGGCAGTGAGACTAAACATACTTATTACTTCAATCATTTGGCATAATATTCTCTTTCCTTTCAGTTAAACATGTACAATTCAAAGGCCACTTAATAGACTTTACAAGAATGCCAATGAGGGACAATTAAACACATCAATAAACACACAACAAATATACTTATTCACACTCAGTCAAAAATACCACAAAGTTAAAAGCATTCCTAGTGGCGGCATACCAAAAATAATATGTTAAACTGTTAAAATGATAATGTTTGACTTGAGATTCTTCAGATCCTGATGGCAGATTTAAAAGGTATTCCTTTTTGGCATGCCTCCAAAGAAAAGGCATTTCTATGTTCACTAACTGAAGGAAAGTGCCTTGTTTTCATCCTGATATATTGATTTAACAGTTCTTACAGTTAAGATTTAGCAATTGCTTATGTAGTTTTTCATGAATTTATTTCATTCTATGAACCCTGGCACACAGAAACGTCTTCAGAGATAGAGTTTGATATGTTGACGCAGAGATTTAAACTCGCCATATTTTGTCTGTGCCGTCACTGTGCAGGCTCTAATCTCCTGGCTGGCGATGTCTTCTTCTCCTGTTGAAAGCCTGGACAGAGAGGTGATCATACGTTAATTCAAAACATTCATATGAAGGTCAAAAAAAAGAGAAACTAAGAAATCTGAAAGTGCATACCTGAATCAGTTAGGTTTAACTTATTTAATTCTTCCTCCAGCTGCTCATCTGTAATATCCAGGGGGCTGTAAGGCACCGCAGGCAGAGAACTGAGCAGGTCTGAACCCGGGAGGCTCTGCCCTCCGGAGGGTCCCTGTTCGTTTGTTGGAACCTCAGGGAACCTTGAGACACTATCCGGCTTTGACTCATCCATCAAAGATTTTAGTTCCTCCTCCAGCTCATCTATGTCTACATCTACAAAAAAAAAGGCAAACAAACTTAGATCTCCTTGACAATCATATAAACAATGTATTAAAGATAAGGCACAAACAATATGGCATACCTGCGCTGGTCACTCCACTGGATAACGTTTGGTTCACCTCATCTTGAGTGTCACATAACTGGTTGAATCATAGAAAAGATGCATTTATAGTTGATGAAGTATAAAATACAAATCATGAATTGTCTTTAAATAAACAGCTACTGTACCTCCTGGATTTGATCCACAAGGCTCTCAGCCCGCTCCACAGTCACATCCTTCAGAGAGAGTCTCAGGGCCGACACTCCGGCCTGATACGCTTGAATAACCTACAAACATGTTCAGCATAGTTTAAACACAAAGCTAGCTGCACTCCATTTCCTATAGCCGGGGGACAATCTGGCCAGAAGTTATGAGGAGCAGCGAAGACGGAATATATCTCTACAATGAGCAGGAGGATGCATCACCAATTTAACAAAGCATGGATCAGTCTGCATGCTTTTTCATTGTTTTATCATTATTATTAAAAATAGAATAAGGCCTGCCAGCAATCACTCGCTAGTGGCTCTGATTTGTGTGAAGATGGCCTATATTATATGATATTCAAAGATTCACTTGTAATGGCATGCAGTTTTCATGTTGACCAGGCAAGTGTACAAGCAGCATTCGCCACATGAATTGAGCAGGGTGAATTTGCTGACACCTTTTAAATGGTGTACAGACTGCGCCTGCTCAGTGTTAAATGTTAAAGGTGCAGACGCACCAATAACAAACTTACAGATAACTACACAGAAAGGGTTGACGTGAATGCTCCCTCTTACCATCTTATCAGTCTCTGACTGGGCTATTCTGTCCAGGATTCCTCTGATGGACTCCAGTTTGGCAAACAAGCTCTCGGCTCTCTTTTCTACCCTTTTCCGGCCTCTTATACACCTCAGTGCCTGTGGGATAGACAGCTAATATTACCACTGAACCCAGGTCATTACACATTTTTTAACAGATTATTATTTTTTCACTCAAATGTTATAAGTACCTGGGATTTCTTTCCTTCTCTCAGCAGTACCCTTGCTTCCTCTTTGCACCTGCACACAGATCAGGCAAAGCTTTAGAAGTATTCACCATTTTAAAGGCAATGCAGTCCTTCTGTGGAGCTCAATAGCTGGAAAAAAAGATGGCTAAAGCATGAAGTTGCACACATAATAGTGGAATAACTAGAGTGCGTTTTCCCTAAACGACAAACCCTGAATGTAATTGTGTAAAATAATAGTATCATTTTTTTGTCATTAATGAATCAATCTAATTTTAATCTATTCCTAATTTAGGTTCTTATTTGATTTGATGTACTTGTCAGCTTCAAGGCCCAGTTTCTCCACCCGCTCTTCCAGAAGCTTCTGACTGCGCTGCAGCTTGTAGATGCCCATATCCACATCGCTGACAGAAGAAATGTAATCTTGCCCAGTCTGACAAAACTTGACAATCTGTAAAGAAGGCACATGAAGACAGTTGACACTTAAAACATGAAAGCAACAAACACAGGATCTCTTAACAGGCTTTCTCTTTGAAGATAACCAGCTAAATGTCTCTCTTGAGCAGTTTGTTTACCTTCTCTCCTTCGTGCAATGAAACCATCACTTGCTTGTCCCTCTGCAGCTGCAGGAGAGCCATGCACAGGGTGCTCTCATCCGCACAGACATCAGAGGAGAGAGTACAGAGCTCTTGAAATGAAATGATGGAGCAGCTTGCAAACTCACTGCTTCGGTACACCTTGAGTAATTCTGCTGCTTTCTCCTGGAAAACCAAGAGTACGATTGGAAACGTTCTTTATAAAGCCTCTCCACTGTACTGAAGATGTTCATCAGATATGTGTGTTCATTTATAAATATATGTTCTTGCTTCTTTTTCTTCCATCATCATTTTGTTCAGTTTCCTCAAAATTAATTTCCAAATGGATTCATATCACGCTTCACTGGTTAATCATCTTCTGTTTTTCAAACCAAATAAGTTATAATTCCCCCTCAGTCTCCCATGGTGTCTTCAAATGCTTCTTTACTTTTTAGTGTTTTTTACTTCTCATTTTGTATGCTTGATGTTGTCAATCATTTTGTAAACACTTTCTTCAAAAGGGTAGATTTTAGGGGAAGGTCCCCTTTATCAGCCAACAGCTTTTTGACCCTTTTCTTGACTATTTTCACCATTTTTTGCAGTCTAAAGGCCATAAGAATAGACAAATATCCACTATCTTTAGACATAGCAGCTGCCATAATAACTTTTATAGTCTGGCTGTAATACCCTTGATAGGGAAAGATAAAGCATTCAGAGTGGCATTAAGTTGACCTGTGGTTAAAGGGCCCATACAAGTTTAAGTTTGAATCCAGATGCATGCTTTGTTTAGTTTCAATTGTTAATGTGCACCAATAACCAAGGAAGAATAATATAAAACATTCTGCTTAAGTGTAACACACAGCCTAGTACTACTACCATAACATAGACATGCATATCAATCATAGTGCTGCACGGATTAGGATACAATTCTACTTTTGTGTTTATAAATCTGGAAGTTTAACAAACCTTCACTAGTTCAATCACTACAAAGGACTCGTCTAGAGACACCTGGCTACTTCCCAGCAGGGTGGAGAAGGTCCATTTCAGAGGCTTCACCAGCAGCAGGCCTACACCCCAGGACAACCAGCCACAGTCCATGTTGGCAGCAAACTCAGACTCCCTCTGGATCTTCCCACATCTGGAAAAGGGCAAAACACAGAGGTTTTACCCACATTGATCTAGAGAGACAGACAGTAACAGACAGCTGTGACTGACCCACTTACCTGGCCATAGACTGGATGACAGTCGCCAAGCCCAGCGGGGATCTCTCTTTCCTCCTGAATGTTTTGTTCAGGTCCTTCAGGCTGACATAAACGGTGCCTCGGTCCCGGCAGGCTTTAACAATCAGAGCCGTCCAGAAGTCCATCTTACTGTCCCAGTCTGTCGTGTTGACATCTCGGTTCTCATTGAAGTCCGAGAACATAAAATTCATCCTCTCTTCGTCGTCCCATTCGGGTGGCAAGATCATTTCCGTGGCGTTAGACATGTGCAACATCAGAGTCTAAACTCACTCGTGAGAGTGAAAACAGACAGCTCGCTAAGCTAACGTTAGCTCGCTAAAGTTAGTGACGTTAGGTTTGCTAGCAACACCCACCAACTGCCCTCACTTCTAACAGAAACCAATATAACCACGTAACGTCAAGTAACATGTACGCTGTATATTGTTTGTGAAGTGAACATGTAAAGCAGTGGCTCACAAGTCGCTGCCAGTTATCAAAGCAAACCCCTTACTTCACCATGATGCATTAAGATGTGGCTAACATTAGCTAAGGTTTCACATATCAACAGCAACACATGGTAGTGTTCGTTTTAGAAATCGGCACTGCGCAAAAAGGCGGTGATGTGTCTGTGCCTGAAGAGCAAATGGTTTAACTCCACCCACGCGGACACCCAGAACAGCACAGCAAGCGCATCTATAACTGTGCTCAGGAAGGTTTATTTTTGTGCCTTTATGCTCATCCCTCCACAGCTGTTCTACTTGTAAATGCGTGTGTGTTTTTTTTTTGAGTTTCCAACATTTTTTTCAAACGATGTCAGTGAGTACAAACTGCCTTACATGTGGTGTTATTTTATTGCTTCTGTTATTGGCTAGATTCTACAACTCAAATCTTCAAGATTTTAGAGCAAAACAGTCTGATATGTGCCAATTCTTTAGCGTGTTTTGGAGTTATCATGGTTAGCAAAAAGCAATTCTAACCAGAAAAGACAAGACAGAAATTTGTAGAGGCCATAAACTGAATTTAATCATACCCTCATTCCCACCCACCCTTTCATTTGCAAACACATTTACACAGCAACAATTACAGTTTGTGAAAGTACATTACAAAAGCATAGGAACTGATATAAAGGGTTTTATAACTTAAAATGCTCTGATCTTCATGGCTGATCTTGTTATAGCTCCACAAATTGTGTATGTTGCCTCTCAAATGAGTTATGAATTATAATGCTAAACTATGCTATAGCGCACCTAAATATCCTTTAATTTGCCATGTCCCCTCAAAGATTGGCAACCATTTTGGGAATTTATAACAATTACAAAAAAAGTATAATATATTTCTAAAACTTAAATACTAAAGGGCTAAAGTAGGCTCACTTTTTCAGTACATTTCTGGGTCCCTTGATAAATTTGCTCATGCTTCAGGCCAGCTCTGATCCCTTGTTATTATTGCAGAATTGAACTTCACATTTAAAAAAGTAAGGTATCTCATTTACAAACGCATACATAATTTATGATTTTTAGGTATTAAAATGGTTAGTATTGCTTGTTTTACATAGTTATATCATTTGTACCGTGCCATGCAAAATGCCACAGATAAACTACGCTGTGTAACTCACAAATCTTTCATGGCAACAATATACCGTTTCATTCAGTGAATAATTAATTGGATGCACATGCACATCATGTTCACATTAGTAAAGTGCAGTATACAATATCATACTTTTGGAAAATAATTTGCCTGGATATATGGTTGGCAGAACCAAAGCAGTAATATGGCAGGGACATGACACTTGTGTAGGCATGTTACTGATGCTTTCAATTATCACATTATTTCATTCACATGTTAAGGTATAGTGCATAAAAATAGTTGAATAATTCATTTAGTTGCCTCATCATCAGGTAAAACAGCAGACCTTTAGTAACATGGCTTTAACATTTTACAGTCTTTCATTTATTTGGCACGTGTTGATAAATGCTCAGAAACACCTCCTGTCGCTCTCAGTCTACTTGGCACTGAGATCCACCACCAGGTGCTGGTAGGCCAGGGTGTTGCCTTTGAAGCTGGCAGCCAGCAGGATGTCCTTGTTGTCGACAGATACCAAGTTGAACGCTCGTGGGGCTCTCATGTTCAGCTCCTGGAAAGGCTGAAAGCGCTGAGTGAGGTCATCCCACAGGTAAACTCTGGAGAAGGAGAAATCACTTCCAAGAATGAGGTACTGGCGGAGGCCCACTGTGAACGGATACACTGCCATTGAGCCTCGAGAGGGAAGAGTCTGGATCTCAGTGAAGCGCTGCCCTTCCCATCGGAGGATCTTGGAGTCACCAATGAAACGTGTGAGGCAAAGGTAAAGAACTTTTCTCACCCAGAAGTGCTTAACCATCTGCACATCTGCTAGCTCTGTGATTTGGGAGAAGAAAGCAAACTGCTTCTGGCCGCGGTTCCACTGGTAAACCACCGGCGGCTGAGAGGCGCTGGAGAGAATGAGGTGAGGCTTTCCCCCGACATCAAGAAACTCCACATGGGTGTCCCGATGCCAGGGATGGAGGGACTGGTGGGTGTAGAAACCGTTGCTGTTCCAGCGATAAATGCTGGTGGAGCCTGCCTTGGAGCTGTCTGCTACCACAAAGTACCACTCATCATCCAGCTGGAAGGTGTCTACGAAGTTAGGCTTCCTCACACGAGTGGTGTCAATGTCTTGGATCTTTACAAAGCGGTGCGGGTCCTCTTCCCACCTGTAATTAGGCAAATATTTTAATTCCTATAGTTTCATCGTTAAATTACACTAGAAGTGAAATTAAAAGATTGATATGTCAAAGTGGTATCAATATTCTCATCTAACTAAGCTAAATAAGCCTTTCTCCAGAATGTCAAGCTATTTCAAAGCACTTGCTGTTTATCAAATTATATTGCAGGCCTTACTTGTAGATATGAGATCCACCAAAAAGTTGAGCAACAACCATGTAAAGATTGTTGCTAATCACCACTGGTTTGCAGTACACAGCAGAGCGAGCTGCAAGAGGGATACACAGAAGCAGAATAGTCAATCAAAATCAAAATGAAACATAAAACAGTACAATAGCTATGCTTTCATATCTGGCAACTTACAGGTAATGTTATGAAACATCCTGAACACCATCTCCACATGATCCCATACAAACAAGGTGCAAAACCCTGAATCAGGCTGAGCAAAGACCACAAACTGATCGTCATTGAACTCATAGGACTCCACCGACACTGAGTGGAAAGGGAAGGTTTCATAGACAGCAAAATCTACGGGGAAAACATAGAGCAGGTTATGAAATAAGAAGTTCTGCGTGAGATCACCAAAAATGTCTTAAAGAGAGAAGGGCGAAACCTGCGCTGATGCAGTTGAAGTCTCGTGGTGTGAGGTCGTGGATTCTGCGTCCCTGAAACTCAAAGGGGCTGGCGCAGTAGATAGCAGGGACAGAAGTGTTGGTCTTCTCCATCCAGTCTACCAGCCATTTGATTTTACAGTCGCAGCGGAAAGAGTTCCCTCGCAGGTCTCTGAGAAACAGATAGAGCAGAGAAAATATGTGACTTTAATCTAAAAATGCTCAAACACAAATGTCATAAACCTAAGAGAATCAAAACAACTGAGACAAAAAGTGTTTTGAGCACCAGTGTGGTTTGACTCAGAGACAAACCACCCTCGAGACAGTTTTGCAGATGAGTTGAAGTCCACTAAACCCTCAGGGAACTTCAGCAAACTACAAAACACCAACAATGTTTCATGGAGACAGATTGTAGGGTTAAAGTTCTCGGGTTGAGACAGTTTTAATTGCAGTGTAGGGACACTTACAAATCTGTGAGGATGTCTAGATGTTTGAAGAGATCTCTTGGCAGCTGCTGCAGGTTGTTGTTTGAGAGAGATCTGAAAAGAGAAGACATGGTTATCATGTCCTATGGTTACATATTATGTAATGATCTCTACTAGACATAAGGAACAGGCACAAGTCTGTTTATGTGTGTGCCATTGCTGTATGAAGAGAACTGCATACAGCGATGGTGGCAGAACCCTGTTTGTTCCTATGAAAGTTGCCCAGAGGTGCATGTAGCCAAAAAAGTACCCAGATCTCTCGTGGATTTTCTGGATCTCTGGGCCCACAGAGCAAGCACAATAGCATTTTCTTTAACTCAGCCCCCCTGCCGCATGGGCTGATTCACATTAACAGATGAATGTCATTCAAATGTTAGACTATTGTAGTCTGCCTTCGTATGTTTTTTTACTCCAAAAACATATAAGCTAAAATAAAAATGTATGTTTACTAATGTAAGTCTATACTGTACTGTACATAAAAAGGATGTTGGGCCTCGAGGCATCACGTACTGGATCCTAAAGTTGTAAATCCATGGTTAGCCAAAATGTTTTGGTTTTGAAACATGTTTTAGCATCATCATGTGCAAAGGGACAAGTAAAGGGTTTTCCCACCTTGTTAGCTCAAGGAAAATACTTACAGATGAGTCAGGGATTTAAGTCCTCTGAGGGTGTACTTTGAGAGAGCCTGGATGTCGTTGTTCTCAATGAACCTGAAAAGAGACAAACCACTTGTTTCAAAGTGATGACAACCTCTGAAGTTCAGTCACTGTTATTGTTTTTCATGCTTGTTAGAAAGGAGTTTGTGTTGTCGGTACAGGGCACAATAGGAGTGACAGAAGGAAGCAATTATTTTAACATATAGCACTCCACATCTGGTGTATTTAAAATCAAAGGCAACAGCTTTTAAACAAATTAAAATGGGGCAATACATATTCATATTTCTTGTGGGTTTTGATGGCTTCTATTGGCCAATGCAATCAGTGATTTTTATGCAAAGGAAAAATAGTAAAACAGAAAATCAATAACTCAATGGTGAAAGCTAATTTCATGGTTTTGAATAATGTGATAAAAATAAGACACTGTGCAGCAAGAAAAAAAAAGTCTGCGTGTCAGCATCATTTGATCCCTTCCTGTATAAGATATGTCTATTGATAGTCAAGGACATACAGCATATGCAAACTCTTTGGAGGTGGCTGGATATTAAAGTGTGGCTTTATTAGCATTCACAGCGGGTATCGGCAGTAGTGGCCGTGATGCAGAGAGGCCTTGTGTCTGGGCTGCAGCCAAAGCCACACAGCAAGCATCCTGAAGCTTGGCTACCACAGAGAGCCATCAGCTAACTACTTTATAAAGCCTATCAATTTACAGAATGGCATATTCAGCTTTATTACACTTTAGCGGCGGAGTGCTCGCTGTCGTAGGAGGATTTATTTGAAGTCTTAATTTTGGCATTATTTTTGCCATACTGCAGAGACCAACCCTGAAATGCAGTGCAGCATTGAGGTACGATTTCTTAACTTTGTATTGAAATAAACCAACATGGAATGACTGCAATTAATTAAAAAGGCAAAACCTTTCCTAAAAGCAACCTTATGTCTGCTTTGCTTATCAGTTCCAGCACTGTGGCAAATGCAATACAGATAATGTTGAAGTTTTTAAAGTATGCTAAAATGAGCTACCATAAGCAACCATTACCTATTAGTCATAAAAAGGTCAATAATTAAGGCCTAGGCAACCCAACCCCCTTACAGTATTGAACTGATCGAGGGTGGGTTTTATGAAATTCATGTTATATTTGTAAGAGAGAAAACTTGACTTTTTTTATTGGCATGATTTTAAAACAGTTTTTTTTTTGTCAGTACATTTTCCTTAGTATGAAGAACATTTTATCAATATTTTCAAATATCACAGGCTAATCCTATTAAGTTAAAAAATAATTATAACATACACACAACGACGTGAGACACTTACAGGTACTGCAGGTGAGACAGACCAGCAAAGGCATCATCAGAAATCATGGTGAATGTGTTTGAGTTCAAGAGCCTGGAAAAAGGAAGTAATAGTGATCAAGTCAAAAAGATCATGTAGTACATTACAAATGAAGGGCTAGACTGCCATTAAATATCTTTTAAAATCACATTTATTCATTTTCGCTGGTCTAATTTGGAGATATTTTTTAAAGAAGCGAAAAAATGTTATTCTTAAATCCAAAAGATTTAGTCTCTTATCAAATAAATCTTTCAATATAAACACAATGTAATGCAAATACGTATTTGGAATTCATACACACACAGACGTAACCACACACTCATGATTGCATCTGAGAGGATAAACGGCCCTTTGTCTGGCCGAGCTGAAGGGAGTCAGTGATTGCCAACGACGCTGATACAGAGCCACTTTACTCTTATTACCGCTATGTCACCAGTGTTTTCAATAACCATTCATTTCTAGTAGCTGAAGTCACTTTCATTGTCACTGCAAAACAAAAGCTCTCTGCGTGCGTACACCATATCAACTGTGTAAAACATAGTTTTAGGATGTTTTAAAGTTGTGAAAGTCCTCTGTTGTTGTTCAGGACACTTACAGGAACTGCAGCAGGTGAAGGTGCGAGAAAGCTCCCTCTGGGATCGTAGTAAAGGCGGCGTTCACCATCGTCCTGTTCAAACAAACAACATCAGTTATCATCAGATGTGTCTTTTAGATATGAGAATATATTTTACAGAGGTAGTGCCAAAGTTTAGAGACTTCATTTGATTTTATGATGAAAGATGTCGTATTCACAACATGACTGTGTATTTCCTTACTTCTCTCATCAGGCCATCCTTGCCGTGTAAATATCAAGTAGGACTAAATCTTTCCAAAACTAGGACACATAAGTTCATTCTTCACTTTTACTGTATTGCAAAATGAGGCCACCTCCAGCAGCCTGTGCTCTGGATTCCCCTTGACTTAATGTTCAATCCACAAGCATTTGGGGTCAATGTCACATAAAAGGGGCCACCTTGTAATCTTCTCAGCATAACATAACCTTCCGTCATCATGTGTTAGTCTTTCCCTTTCATTGCATGTGCTCCATTTATCTCTCTCCAAGATCAGATCTCAGAGGAGAAGCAGGTCTCCTGCAGTCAGATATGGGATCTATTGTTAGTCCTCCTCCCTGGAGCTCGACAGGATTTTACTGCTGTGCTCCAAACAAAGTTCAGCATATGGTACAGGAAAGATACATTTTTATCGCTTTATGTGATGCTATCTGCAATACATCTCTGAAAAGACATTTTGCATCAAGAGAAAATTAGTTGGCAACATACTGGTATTCACTTTAAGGTAATTTAAAGACATGTAAGATTTCATTACATAATGGAGGGTGACATCAGTGAGGAAGTACCAGACTGCATATTGCTCACATTTATGAAAACAATGCTTTTGGTAAATGGTTTTATGGATGTTGGACTCACAGAGAGATGATTCCAGGGGGGAAACTCTTGGGGATAGCCTTGGTGTCCACGCAGAAGGCACTGTCTTTGGTGCAGGAGCAGGTCGAAGGACAGCGAGGTATCTTGGGGGCTCTCCTGGCGTCCGATTCCCTCAGCAGGCTGAGACACAGGCACAGCAGCGAGAAGCAGATCAGCCTCATCCATGTCTGTCTGAGCTCAGGCATCCTTGGGCAGGAGGAAAGTGGATGAGCTTCTTAAAGTTTCTCCTCACCGGCAAGTGGCTTGTTAAGGGAAGATGGTGAGCCTACCTACAACCCCAGCAGTTTGATAATGCTGAGCGCAGAGTGGAGAAAGGGAGGGAGGGAGGAGGGGGAGTAAGTGTAGTCCTGTGTATCCTCGCTGGGTGTGGGTGCTCTGCAGCTTCCTTGGATCTGTGCAATCTCTCTCTCAGGAGCAGCTGCCAGAGTGCACACTGCAGGAATGACGAGCAGTGCTGCTTTCTCTGCACAAAGACCTGTAGGCGAGTGTAGCTGACAATGAATTATTTACTATCGCACGCGCAGAAAACCTCAGAACAACAGCAGCAGGGAAGCGGGGAGCGGTGAGGAGGTTGGGTCCTTGCTAATGGAAGATTTTACTGCCATGTTCAGTGTGTGAAAGCTCGTATCATGTGTGAAGTCGTGTCATGCTGCTGCAGACAAGCAGGCAGCAAGGATGCAGGGAAATGTGTGTGCAAGCATCCATGTGTTTCCAAGTGGCTGTGTGTGTGTGAGTGGGAGGGAGTCTGTATTTTGGCAGCCTTGAAAAGCAACCAGTACTCACACCTTCTCAAAGCATGCAGGTACGGACTGAGACACATTATCTATAGAGCCAAAATATACCTCTCTCTTGACAAGACAATATACACGAGAGCTGTACCAGGAAAAATGGCTAAATCTGGTCATTTATTTTTTATTTTAAAGATACTGCTTCTCGGACGATAGAGAAGATGAACAGCAGCCATAAACAGGTGCTCCAGTGATTGGGTGCTGCACTTCCATTAGGTTGTGGCACTTGAGAGAGACATATTAAAATGGAACGGTCTAAATCAAAGCTGCAGGACCTGAGATCTCCTGATTCTTTGTCTGTAGTATGGATAAAACTCCATTGGCAACACAAAAGTATCTTGACCTTCTGTGCCTGACCCATGTTTCAAATGTATGCCACCAGTTTGTAACAGGCCTGCAAGTGACATTTGGTAATCACTATCTTGTTTTTGAAAAAAAAGTTGGCATCTGAGGACATTTTTCAAATTCAGTCAAACAATTTGGCTGAAATTGAATTTTCTTTTTATGCTGTATTAAGGTTCAGTCTTTGGGCACAACATTTTTTATATATGTTTTATTTCATTTTAGGAAAAAACAGTAGTCCAGGTCCAGGAAGATACGTACATGTGTGCAGTGTAAGATCAGTTCATTATTATGGAATACATTTAATGAACATAATGTTTGCAATTTCCTTACTCAGACAGTTGATAATTTAGAATGAGCACTGTTAGATACTTTTCACGTTATAACGTGAAAATATAATTATCATGAAATAACGTGATAATTTCATGTAATAACATGATACTTATCTTGTTTAAACGTGAAAAAGATCTTGTTATAACAAGAAACTTTCACGTAATTACTTGATACTGAGCCTTATTTTTTTTTTTTAGTGTGATAGCAATACACCACCGTAGATACTTGCCTAAAAAACTGAATTTCCCCTAGGGGATTAATAAACTATGTGTTTTTCTTAAGTATGTCCAAACATATTTCAAGACTTAGATCAATTACAACACATGTTGTGAATATTTTCCGTATCATATTCATTATAAAATTACCATAGAGTTTATCAGAAGACATACACTCTCTGACTCTTCAGGACATGTACTAAAACACTTTTGTGTTAAATTGTTGTCGCTCTTTAATATCATTTTAGGTTTAAAAAGTGTTTTGTTTTTTTGTTATTTGTTGTAATGCCATCAGAGACACTATATATAAGAATTCAATTGTTATACTTGCTTTGAATGATTTCAAGCCCAAACAGCAAATAAAGAACACGTACAAGACATGCCGTTAGGTAAAAACATGTCCGCCTTATAGCTCAGGCTCATGCCACCAGAGGGTGCTACCGCCTACACAATAAAGTGGTTTCAGGACAGCAGGCTGTGCAGAGTGTCTGAATGGCAGGTCTGCAGCCTCAGTGCCAGGCATTACCAGCCTTCCTTCACAACGACTCTGTTGTCCCGAGCAAAGAAACCCTGCAACACACTGTCTGTCCATGTCTCGCCACACTGTTCCCAACAGCAGCAGGGACACCACATTAAACATCTGATCCAAAGCAGTAGTTTCAGAGCAGAGTATTACTATTCATACAGTATGAAACTTCAATTATTGTGTGTCCTTTTACATTGTTCATTTCTTTCAGTCAGTCTCATGATCTCTGATGTACGCCAACAGTAAGCTATGAAATGAAATAAAAGCATTATGTTGATGAAAGGGAAAAGGCTCACAATATCTTCAGGGGATTCATTTCAAATCTGTTGGATGTCTGTATTGCACTGGGACTGTTTGATGTGTATCAGTGAAAGGTTATCTAGTTATTGGTACATAAATCTGTCTATTCCTCTTGTCTGAGGAACCTCTCTGTAGGCTGTGTTACAATTTAACAAAGAGTGATTTCACATGTTACTAAATTATGGGTGGCGTCTCTTTGTGCCTTATCCAGTTATGGAATGCCATTTCCTGTACACCAGCTTTTTGTTATGCTTTATTTTCTTTTGTGCTTTGGTGCAGTGTGTTTGCGTGTGTCTAAGCTTTTTTTTTGTTCTTACTGTATTGGTGGATTCATGCAAGTAACGCTCTGTGAAGAGCAGTTAATGCCTGAGCTTACTCCTTGCTGAGCTCCACCCAATCCAAACCTCCGGTGGGAACTAGCATAATTGCATGGCATAGAGCATGGAGCATGAAACAGCAGCTGGAAACCCAAACATGCCCTGTAAGCAGCAGAGGAATCTCAAATGCCGCTAAAATTAATCCGCAGAATTCTCTCTATACAAGTAGACTTAACTTAATTACAGGTTTCAGTCTAAAACACTGTTTTGGAAAATTTGCTGTGGAAATAAATCAGTTAGCACATTAAACAATGTTGCCTCTTTTCTTCAGTGTTTATTTCTGAAGCTTATTTAGATTAGTCTCACTCACGAAAGTACCTTTCAGCACTCACATTTTACTGTGAGCACATTATATTTTCTACATTTATTATTATTTTTTTTTTTTAAAGCATTTTTCATGCAATATTCAAGAAAATGTGGATATTTCTTGCTTTTTCTCTGTTTTATATCATATTTAGGTGAATTCCTTTGGGTTTTGGACAAACAAATAGAGCATTTTAGTACATAACCTTAGACCTTGAGAAACTGGGGTGGACTTTTTCAGTATCTGACATTTTTTAAGTTTAGACAATAAATCTCTAACTCATAAACTCTGTAGCTCTCTTGATCCGCCTTGCTTCACAATTATCAACTATTCCAGTAATAACGAAGTTCAGCCAAGCTACCACCCACTCTGAGGGTTCAGTGTTAGCAGTTACACTTGGCAGTGCTGAGTTTGGCAAAAATGTGTCATGAAAAGTGTTTCTGTCTCCTGTGCCAGATTCTCACCATCTCATCATATCCTCTCTTTTCTGGCACACATGCTTTCTCAAATCAGTGCTTCAACCCTGTTTGGATAACTCTAACTCTGCGTCAGAACCATGTTTAACACTGAGATCGTTCACTTCAGTTTCAGACCCACATCCCACTCTGACTATGGGCCAAGAAGCCTGAAAAGACCTCAGTGTCTGTCTTTTTCCATTCTGTTTGGCTTTCACCGTTTAGCCTCCTGGCTGCACAGGAAGTAGGAATAACAAAATGGGAAGAAAAGCGTTTCACCTCACTTCTTTTCAGGGAAAATCCCAGCTGCTTCAGGCAATGTGGATCATACCGGAGCCACAAAGGTGTTGAGACTTCAGTCAGACATGTACACACACGTTTAGGTGTTTCTATACTGTAGATACATGGCTGCACCCCCTGAACAGTTCTTTACACCAAGTGATTAACAGAGGTGGAGAAGGGCAGAAATAAACAAGTGATTCTCAGGCAATAAATCTTTAACTTAATCTTCATGTGTCTTCATTAGGGTACTAGCTGATAGATGCTAGTAATTAAGTTGGCCAAGTCTAAGGACAAGTTGACGTCCTCCTCAATGAGTCAGGAGCAAAAAATGCATTCACACGTGACTCTGAAATTCAATAAGGTAAGTGTTTGTCACTACTTGCCTTGCTGATCACAAATCTGTCATGTTTGATGAATCTGTCTTTAATAATCAATTGCCGGGCTGCAAACACGCTAATAAAATTCATAATAATTTCATATAAGGTGATAAAGGTTAGTGCCTGGGGCAAGTCTATTAACAGCAGTGAAACCTGTGATATGAAATGCTACCTTTGGGGTACCTTTAGGATTTTATACAAAACTGTGCCAAGAAAACAACCTCCCCCAAATTGCTCTTATTCCTTGCCTTGCTCTGTAAGTGCGGCTCAGTCACTGGAAGGTATGTCAGCCAATCTCATCCCCGGCTCAATTCAATTAAAGAGAGTACAAAGACATATGGCTCAGGGGCGCGTGATATGATTAGAGTTCTTTGCTCAACGACGCTGCTGCTTTGATTCATACCCTCTTATCTAGTCACATAGTGGCGGGCTGAAACAACTGAGCCAAGTAGGGCTCCCTCAAGAGAGCTGCAGGATCCTCAAGGGGCGAAAAAAAAGCCTCCTGATGTGATCTCCATCAATCAAAAGGTCATTATCTTTGCAATGAAAACATGCTGCAGTGACAAAACAGACACACAATCATTAAATCTAAGGGAGATTATCCTTTTGAGACTTAGGGGTTCAAGAAAATGACCAAAACCAAAGGCTGCTATCTTCAATCAGGACAATGCACAGGAGCAACTGTACCCCATGTCCTCCCCCCATGCTCATCTTCAAGCCAAGCTGCCATAAAAGACAGGTGATACGTCTCCCGGGACAGGGATGTGTCGAAGGAATGCGTGTGCAGGTATCCTGCTGCCTGTGGGGACTGTAGAGAAAGGCCCAGCGCACCAGTTGATCCTGTTTGATAAAGGCCCTGACAGGCCCAGATTATATGTCTCAGCCTGGAGGAGGTGTCTGTGTCTCATTCCTGCGCTGAAGAAAGTCGATCTGGTGGGAAAGAGGCGGGGCCATGCCTGTAGGCGTCAGTTTTTGTATGGACGCCAACACACACCTTGTCAGGGCAGACAACACTACCACTGCTCCCTTGTCCACTCCCCCCCCCCCCCCGCCCCTCCCGCTTGTTCTACTCCAAACAAACACCCTCACCCATCTCATTTACCTGACCACACCTGTGCCTCCAGACGCCATAAACACTCCTTCCACAAATCATGTCAGAGATAGATTTTACAACAAGAAACATTAGCCTCAAAATGTCATATTTTCATGTTTGCAGACTATTGTTTGTAATTGACCTTCATAAATTACAATGTGAATAAATGTACTTAGAAACTCTATATCTGTAGTTACAAGGGAAACATACAGGGAATAGGGTAGTATTTTAATGGGGAACTTTGGAATAATAACACTAACTTTAAGAATATTAGTAGGTACAAGAGACTGCTTTATTCTACATACTCTCTAACTGTAATTTAATATTTTAACTGTTCTATTGTTGTAGATTTTCATCAAATGTTTGGAATGTGGTATGTTAAAGTTGCTTTATGTATTTGTATAACAAACCAAAACACTGTGACTAGACAAAACAAACAAACAATGTCTCATCACAATACTTTGCCTGATTGTTGTGTACTCAAATTAAAAAAGTAACGTCCATTACCTCTGCTAGAATTCCTCACACATGATTCAGTTTTTAAGTGAGTACAAATGTGCAACAAGTTAAAGTTAAACAAAGCTTGTAATAAGGGTAATAAGTACATCATTATTTAATGTATTTTACAAAGTAATTTCTTAATAATTACACTGTATATCGCAGATTGCAGTGTATAGCTAGTTCAACAATATATTTATAGATTTAGAAATATCTCCCCACAAACATATTTGCCTATGGTTTTTGTGTTGTGGAGAAAAGAAGAAAAAGGGCAGCGAATGGTAAGACACACAGTGAGTGACAGGCCTTGCCCCAGGCTCACCCCTTCTGTTATGTCTGTCCCACAGAGCAGCCGGGGCGCTGGGGACCTGTCACACAGACAGACATCTCACAAACAGGGGCCCGGAGCCTCTGCGGGGACAGAAACATCAACAATCAAAGAGCAGGGACGAGGAGATGACACCCACTGCCTTCGTCTGTCAATTTCTTCACGAGGGCAACAGAAGGTTCAGCACAGACACTTTGACATCCAGAGGCAAAACCAGGGGTGGAAGGAGTATTTCAATCTTCTACTTAAGTTAAATTACTAATACCGCTCTGTAAAAAATGGTTTGCTAAAGAAAAAGTCCTGTAAGTACTAAACATTAAAATATCCAGTACACAAACATTTAAAGTTAAAAGAAGTTTATAGATGCCAAATAGTTTACTCTAACTCTAATATTATGCTTTATAAACATTACTGTTTTTTAATGCAACATCTTAATTTGTGATCTAACTAATCCTGTGAAATAGATGCAAAGTTAACAGTACAATATGAGTTGTTGTGGAGTTGAAGTATAAAGTGGCAGAAAAAACGCGAAGTCCCTCATCATTGTACGTAAGCACATTGCTTGAGTTAATTTACTTTGTAACATTCCACCACTGGACAAAATGTTTATAAATATTAAAACTATTACACATTTTCTTTTGCTAAAAAACATTTCCTGAAGAGTGAACAACAACCAAATCCACACTGGCCACATTGAGACACAAAATAGCTGCTCGTCATCTTAACTGCTGTTAACGAGGGAGGGGAATCTGTCACAGTGAGCAGCAAACAGAAAATTAAAATTCCTCCTCTCTTTTGAAATCAGCAATCTATGGTGCACCAGAGCTAATCCTGTCTGCTGCGGTTACCCACACACACACACACTTAATGTCTGAGGTCTCGTTTTTATGTGCTCGTCATAAGGAGGAATGCAAGGACATGTCTCCTTCACCTTGCACATGGACACTGGCCAGAATGATATTCATGAGTTCCTGTATTGCACTGCTGTAGCCCTCCTCTCCATCCCTTCATGGGCACTGACATCTCACCCATAAATAATCCGTTCATTTGTGAGGAGACAGAGGTGCACAACAACTTGCTGATGTCACCGCTTCTCGTTTCCTTTAGGCTGAAATAAGCAGAACACACACACACACACACACACAGTAACATCATCATCACCACTGGCGTCATCCCAATCGAGGACCCTCTTTTCTAACTGCGGCCGAGAAAGATACTCTGATTGACGACCTGTCTCCTATACAGGGTGGCAGAGAGTTGAAGGGAAGGTCATCTGTCACCGCTGACAGGAAATGCACAGGGTGGAGATTAATGGTCAGGCTCAGGCTTCTCTCCAGACCTGGTGATGATAATCCCAAACTGGAATAAATCAAACGATCTCTGGTAAACAAGAACACACAGAAAGTCGTCTAACAGGCCCCCGAGGAAACGTGGTGTGTCATCTTGCTCATATTACTGACTTCTAGTTTGCAAATGATGATGATTTGAAATAATTTATATCATGAAGATGGCATAATGCGTTCATGGCCAAGGAGAGGGGGCAACCATTTTTTGTAACTATAATTAACTGAGATTTTTAAATGACCAACTTTGATAAATACAAGTATAACTTAAAACTAAGCTGGGTGATGTATTTAAAAAATTGATGTTTTGTTACATTAGCGTCCCAAGAGCAATCAATAAAACAAATTATGCCCAAAAAAGGAAACTATCCCCAGTCTGTGACTAATAAGTTTGGCCAGCCAAAAATCAATGTTTCATGATTCATTTGGGGGAGTAGCTTTGAGGAGGCCTGTATGGACACGCTGTGAGGGCTGTGAAAATTGTTATCTTTCCTGCTAGAGACTTTTGGAGCTAGTGGTGCTAGCTACAGTACATTCATTGGGAAAGATGTAGTCATAATTGGACTGTTTTTTGGTTGTATCTTGTTAGAAATACAGCTTACTCTGGTTGGCTTTTTAAATGTAACCGTAGCAGTAATGTTACATGCTAGCTGCTCTTTGTAGTTGAGCTAAATGCTAACATGCTTATATTTAGGATAATCAAATGTCTCGGCCATAGGAGCTTTTTTTGTTGAAGCTAACTGCTAATTCTTCTTCAGTTTACTCCATAGTCTGTAGCCTATCAGTATTTCCTAGAAACAAGGGAACAAGACCTGGGCCTGGGGTGAACGGAAAGGATGTGTTGCATTTTCCTTCTTTCTCCCCACAACCCCCCTCATTTCAGGGGAAAGCCTTTGTTCCTCAGTGTTTTCAACCAATGTTGGAAAGAAGGGTTGCCTCCTTCAGTTAAGGGCACATTGTCCTAAAAATAAGCTGTTACAATTAGACACATTACATTAGGCTGAGCAACATTGCTGCTCAGTGTTGCTGGGGCTTAACATACCAAGACTTGGATGGCTAAAATTCCTGTAATCCCAAATCAATTACTAGTCCCCAATCAGTCATCAGATATTCATTTCTTTAGGAGAACAATAACAGGACGTAGCAGTAGCTTCTTCCATCTCTGTGATTAAACACCATATAATTACATAGTGCAACTGTTGACAAAGAACACCCTCCTCTGTGTCCTCTACGCAGCAAAAATAAAGACACATTGAGTTGAGTCAAAGCTACAGCTATCTGCAGAGCACTATACTGGATGATAGCTGGTTGAATTTTGCTTTACTAAACTCTTCCTGTACCATCTGTCAGAAGTGATAACACCAAGTAGCATCTGTGCTCCTCCGCTCTGCACCATTAGCAGGTTATAAACCTGGGCGTCTCCTGTGCTTTCTATTCTTAAATAGAGCTCTCCATCATCACCTCAACCACGGCACAGATGATACTGTTTATAACCCCCCTTCAACATCCGTTTCCAGGAGGAGATGATATTTCTCCCAAAAACAATAAGGTCTGTTTGAATCCTTGAAAGCCTTGAGATGTATTATTGAGCGTACAGTATATCGGTATCAACTTAAAAATCCCTGCAGCTTGTATTCACATAACTGTTGAAAGTAACAAGAACTCCATTAAATAAAACGGGCCCCCACCACTGCTGTAATACAGAAGGCTAACTGCATTGACCCAAGCTGTAAGAGCTGGCTTTTTAAAAAGGTTGAAAGCCAGTCGCGCTGTCTGGCTGATTTCAGCCTGTTGCGTGGAGACTGCAATCCAGGTGATGCATCAACCAATGGCAGGAAGCCAGAGGCAGACACGGGCATCAAGGTTGGTGTGGCTGATCGATGGAAGTGTAGCACCAGCACTTGCCAAGCCATTCCCACGGCCATAAATTACATGTTTACTGCCGGCTGTGGCTCCCTGCGCTCGCCAACATTTCTTCTGATGTCAGCAGCACATTATCATATCTAATCAGCCCCCAGCAACCCGTGTTAAATGGGTGGGGGTTTGAAGTGACCATCGTTCCATCTCTGTAAACATGATTTACATCGCAAACACGAATATCTCAATATTTATAGACCTCTTTATGAAGTAGAGTTCAAACTCTGAAAGCTTTGGCTGTTTGTTTTTCGATAGCATTTTTATTTAATGTAATCCTTTTACGATGACATACGTGTTCTGCAACCCTTCGTCAGAAGTTATATGGCAGCAAATGTAACTCCTGGTAAAGCATTTACAGTAGAAAACAAGTTCATCACATGGAAGGCATGCACAGTGGAAGTGCATGATGTTGACTGAAGCTAATTTCTCTGGATTTTAACAAGCATGGTGTACAACCAGGAATATTTACAGTTGAGACCATCCTCGAAGTAAAATGAACAATTTTGAATGAGACAAGATACAATTTTCCACACACATCCAGCATACACACACATACACACACACACACACACACACACACACACACACACACAACAGATATTATAAATCTATCTCTTCTGATGGAGAGAAACCCCAAACACTGAGTTACACTGTATTGCAGGTTTGTGTTATGAAAAGCACTTGCAGTTAAAAAATAGAAAACCCAATATATATTTTCTCCATTGATGATTATGCAGTTAATTTAGGGGAATCGAAGCTGCAAAACTGCCCATTTAATCCTCAGCAATTTAAAGATATTCTCCTGTAACAACTTCCCCTACAGACTATATAAAAAAATGGATCAAACCTTGTACAAAAGAAATAAATCAATTATGGTAATAAAAGTAAAATGTAAATATATACTCATATTTATAATTTTGTAACTGTATTTACAAGATAATGAATGATGCAGAGGACCACGGTGCTGCATGTCCCTTGGTAGTATATTCTCTGGATTTTGTCTGAAAAGCAAAATATTGTCCTTTACTACTGATGAAACATGGAGGGGAGAAAAAAAACAACAAAACGAACAAACCCTGACAATCAGTCCTTTCAATTCTCCTGACCCGTCGAATGCCCAAAGTGGAGAGAAGAGTGTGAGTCTTATCTTTTTTTTTCTGGCACTGTGACAAACTGCTGGTCCCGTTAATACGAAGTGCCCCATAAACATCGTCACCACCAAGAACCGGGAAACGGCTGCACTTCACTCAGTCCGTGTGATCCAACAAGTTCTACGAGGTGTCTCTCTCCGAGCTCCTTTCTCACAGAGCAGTGAGTTTTTTTTTAGCTTCCTCTCTGGGAAATGTGGGGAAGAGTCCAACCCCATGAGGCAGGGAGCGGAGGAAATGTTAATGTTTGTCTGAATGGAGGTTGAGGTATCAGCGTTTCTTAATGGCTGCCCCGTTCGGGTGGGGAGGGAACTTTGGCAGACAGGGCTCCTCAGCACCGGCATCGTGGGAGAAGACGGAGTCCTCGCCCGAGGAGCAAGTGGAGCTGCGGGTGTCCGGGTAGCTGGGGGAATATTGGTCCAGAGGCACTGACAGCTCCAGATACTCCTGTAGACAACAAAGAGAGGAATATTCAATATTTCACTTTCAAAACATTTCTTCTTCATCCATGTATGATGAGGAGATGAGAACTGACCTGGTTGGCTGTCATTGCCAAGCAGCGATCCAGGTCCTCCACCAGCTGTTTAAATGTGGGTCTGTGAGAGGGCACAGCATTCCAGCAGTCCCTCATCATCATATACCTGCAGACATAAAGAGATTCAATATTGAGTAGTCAAGATTATAATACCCTTAAGGGTACCGTTCACAGCCAAATCCAAAAATACATGTTTTTCCTCTTAACTAAAATGCTATTTATTCATTTGAATTGTTGAAGATATCCATTTTAACATTTTAAATATAAATACAAATTGTATGTTGAACAATGTTTAATTCTTGCAAGTAGTGTTAATAAATCTGACACAGAACTGTAGCAGGACAGTTTTAAAAACAATATGCTCCATTTGGTGCTCACTCAACCTGCGAGTGTTTATTTTATTGGTTGTCACACAAACAATGGCAGGATCATTATAACATTGCTAAGCTCCTGGAATGTTTCTATAAACAGCTAATGAACATGTTGATGCCAACTGAGCATGAGACAGAGCAGTGACCGGGCTTTAAACACTCGCATTTTTGTTTTTCAAGTGACAAAAAAGCAATATGCTTGACTCGAACTCGTGGCGTTGATTGGTTAACTTTCTGTCAATCAAAGCACAACTATGAGAAATAACTATACTATTGATAAAGATAACATCTGGTTCAGAGTGAGTCTGGTGAATACACAGACGAGACCTGGTCATGGCAGAAAATAAAGTGTTTTTTGATCTGGAAAAAAGAGTTTGAGGAACAATTGGATTTTTGGGTTGCAGTGTTTCCTTACATTTCATGAGTGCATGTTGTGGGCTTGTCCATACGGTGGCCTTCCTTCAGCAGCTTGAACAGCTCCTCCACTGGGACCCCGGGATATGGAGAGCCCCCCAGGGTGAAGATCTCCCAAAGCAGCACCCCAAACGACCAGCTGCAGAACAGAAACAGACAGGAGTGTTTACACTTTCTGCTCGGCTAAATGTTTTCCTCACATTTTATGATGACTTGATTCGATATAGATCAGTGATACTCACACATCACTCTGGTGTGTGTATATTCGGTCAAACAGAGCCTCAGGAGCCATCCACTTGACAGGTAAACGACCCTGTGGAATGATATGCATGTTATGGCTGTCTACAGATTTTTTTATTTTTTCATGTGTTCAAGCTCATCATAGGAATACTCACATTGGTCGTCTTCTTATAGTAATCAATGTGGTGGATATCTCTTGCCAGGCCGAAGTCAGCTATTTTCATCACGCTATCCTCTGTTACCAAAACATTACGAGCTGCAAGATCTCTGTGGATACACTGTACAAACAACAATAGATGTTACTAAAACTGATGCAATGTCCTGGGAATACATCACTCAAATACAGAGCTTGATTATATGTCAAGAATGTTTGTTATTGAGAGTCATGCACATTTTTCTACCTAAATCTTTAAATCTAATATAAAACAGTTCAGAATAGTAGGCTGTTCTATGTAGTTACCTTTTTAGAGGACAAATACTCCATTCCTCGGGCCACTTGGTAAGCACAGGACACCAGGTCTTTGATAGACATGTTCTCCACAGGAACCTGGTCCGGGTTGTAGCAGTACTCCATGCCAGGCGGGCGCCGAGCTCGCAAGTACTCCCTCAAGTTGCCCTTGGATGCATACTCTACTATCACGTAGAGAGGACCTACAAACAATTGAGGAAATGTAATTATTATTAATAGAGGCCAATTTATATTTGTGTTGGTTTGCCATACGACATTTTCTAGTGGATCCGACTCACAGAGCGGATGCATAAAACATTAAGTCAAATATTTGTGTTTATTGTGAAAGTAGAGATTATTGCAGCACAACAAAAAATATCATAAGGGAACCAAAATAATGCTTTTGGTGGGTCTAAGAGTATTTACAGAAAGAAATGTTGCACAACAAATACTTAAATCTGAATTTATAGTTATAGTAAATCAACATAGTCTGTGTTTTTTTGGCAGTTTTGAAAAAAGAGATGAGGTTAAAAAGAGTTGCTTGGTAAAGAGCTTGGTGTTTCAGTTTGAAAGCACCAGAGCGGTGTGCACTGCGGGGTCATTAAAAGTAAGTTTCCTTTGGTTTTTCGTCAGGTATGATTGGAGGGAAATGGCAGCAGCATCAGTCGAGTCAAACTGCGAGCTCGGAAGCTGGTGTCAGGAGAGTTTACTCATGCTGGTCTACTCCTCTCTCAGAGTAAGGGTCATGATTGTCTACGGGAAAGAGCTGTGCGAGTGTGTGTAGGGTAGGTCAGATGCAGACCCCTGACTGTCTGGTCCTACCATCCTGTGTGCAGGCTCCCAGCAGATTAATGATATTCTTGTGCTTCCCAATGATCTTCATCATCTCCATCTCTGAAATCAGGTCTGACAGGTCTTTCTCTGTGGCGTCAGCTGGAGGGGAAGAGAAGTTAATCATATTAGTCTGCGTGCTGTTGGTGAAAAGGCTCCAAAAAGCCTCATCATAATCAGTGCAAATGAAATACAACCACATTGCATTTCTTGCAGAGTTTGGCTAACTGTCTTGGAGAATGCTCCCTGAGGAAAGGCACTTAAGAGTAGGAGACAATAAATGCTACTTTCCCTACATCGTCACTCCTCTGTGCAGTTTAATGAACACTGTTTTATATGGGATGTCAAGGGCTCTCATAAATGTTTACTCTCCTCTGCTCATTTGCACAGTGGCTTCAATCCAGTGCAGATGTCTCCCAGTATCTCTTCATCACAGTTTGGGTGTTTTCTTTTCCCTGGAGCTTGGGCTTTAGGCTTCTGCCAAGTTCTATTACTATAAACCAAAGATCTTTCCTTTCTAAACATCTTATTGCGGCTGATCTTATTCGTTTTAGTAACTGTATATCCAAGCCTACTGATTTGAACAACACCAAACTTACATTTCAACATTTTGACCGCAACCTTGGTCTGACGGTTTGGCTTTTCTTTGTCCAGACCGAGCGCCTCTCCCATCACCACCTGACCGAAGCAGCCTTCCCCCAGAGGCTTCCCAAGAACAAGTCTGAGAAGGGGGAAAAGAGACAGGGATAGTCAACGGAGTATAACTATGAATCTTTAGTGTGTGTTACTGTGCTTTCTGAAAGTCTATTTACTAGTTTCACAGGATTATTTTTTTTTGTAGGACATACCTATCCCGCAGAAGCTCCCAGCGAGGATCCTGTGGCAGTTCGTACTCTGACACCCCGGGCAGCATTGGGGATCCGCTGGAGGAGAGGCGGGAGGGACGAACCAGCATCACTCCAGAGTGGATGGAGGAGCTCGAGTCTACAGACACCTGATGAAAAAAGACTAAAATTACTCCTCTCGTAGTGAAACAGACACCAGTGGCAAGATCTTATATAGTTCACACTAGGGCAAAAATAAAGCAGCAGTAAAGAAAAATAACATGCATAGTAGGCATGGGACAATCTAAACATTATATTTTTCAATGATATTTATATTATCATTATTACCCTTGAAATATGTTTAATACTCTTAAAATGACATTTGACCTGTACTGGAAACAACTTTAATAAGGGGGTAATGAATCATAATGTCCCCCTGCATAAATAAAGCACAATAATATAAATCATAATAGCAACGTAATGTTTATTCTTTCTTACAAGCTTAATCCTGAAATGCACTGCAAAACAAGGCTTCTCAAACCATAACTGAGATTTAGAAAGTAAGTCCAGTGAGGGATCCTACATCATCCTGTCCTTTCTAGAGAGTAATTCCTATAATTTGTATGTAGGACCATATTACAACAACAACACAAACCACTCAAGTGTACTACACCAACGGAGAGAAATACTCCACGATGACTTACCTGAGAACTCGAAGAGCTACAATGAACCTGAAAGCTCTTTAAATGCATGCTTTCAGTTTTTTGTTAGTATAAACAGAAACTCTGTAAATGTGCAGAAGAGCTTAAATACATTTTAATGCTTTTAATCTCCCAAAAAATGGATTAACTGGCATGTAGTGAGAAAGAGAAGAAGAAAAGTTGTAAATATTCCAAACCCCCTATCTACTTTCTGTTACCTGTCTGCGCAGCGGGATGCTTTTGGCCAGCTTGTGGACGGCCAGCTGACTGTTGAAGTCGCTCTTCTTTGAGGAGGTGCGGATCTTGACGATGATCGCGATGGCAATCATGACAGCGATAAAGAAGAAGCCCACGCAGTAGATGACCACCTCCAGGTAGGTGTGACTTGCTGGAGGATAGTGCGGGACAGCTAGAAGGGGGGAGCGCAGGGTGACAGGAGCAGGGAGGGGGTCAGCTTCCATCCATAAAATCAAACTACCACAGAAGTAGGGCTGGGTAATATATCAATAATATTATATGAGATTAGATAACGTTTAAGATTTCTGATAAGTGCCTTTTTCATGGTTTAATGGCTGCATTAAAGTAAATTAGTATAGTTTTCCGAATTTTCCAAAATGGTGTTTCTGTTTTATCATTGGCCATTAAATCCACATTAACATTGATTATACATGAACAATTTAAATTGTGTATTTATTTTTTTAAAGCAATAAAAGTCAACCCTACAATATCGATTGGTGTAATTTATCAGAAACATGGTAATATTTGATTTCCTACATATTGCCCAACCCTACAGAAAGTGTCTAACTTTATAAAACCAATCACACCAAACATACCCATGCTTCAAGCACACTGCAACGCAAATAAATCAAACTGCACACCCAAACAAACACACACACAAAAAAACACACAGCGCATACACTGTCTAAAAATCAGAGCCTTTGACACAGACTCTTAAGACAAAAATGAGTCATTGGAGCAAAAATGATCATTTCGTTGAAGCATGAGGCTTCACATTTCACTTTAAAGATCATTGAGATCAATTGGAAACACTTGGGACAAACCCAGATGACCAAAATTAACAAAGCATTTTATTTAGATGGTCACAAAAACAGTGCGCAAAGGATCTGACTTTTATACAGGGTATCAAGACTTCAAACACAATGATTTAAAACATTATTTCTACTTCATAAACATAGCCTACTTCTCAAGACCTGTCTACCTGTAGGTCTAAAAGCAGAATATCAAAAAAGCATACGCTTAATACAGCATTTAAGTGTTTATCTAACTAAACTAGCTAAATTAAAATGTACAATACTGACTTGACTTGTAATGCCATTATAACAGGTTGTGTGTTGGTGCTGGTAATAAAAAACTGTGTTTTTCATTTTCATTTTTTTTTAAAGAAAACAACATTTAAGTGTGCAAATGCAACAAATAAATGCTTCTACTTATAAAGAAACTGTCCAAATCAGATCTTGTTTTTTTCCTCCCGTTCAGTGAAAACACCAACGTTTATCATACCAATTTTTAGGGGTGTAAAGGATTTCAGATTTCAGTAAAAAAGTGAAATAGTTTGGTGGTCACCTTGGCTTAGGATGGTTGTTTTCCGATCAAAAGCTAGATATCAAAATGTATCGAGTCTGATTTTGTTCTACTGACGGTGTTAAATCCTGTTGAGATGAATAATGACTAAATATAATGCATTTTCTTTATTCGTGTTTAATTTAAAATCAATGTATTTTAAAGTTAACGACTGCCCACTACAGTCTGGCATATTGCTTAATACTTTTTAGAAACATATATATCATTTACTGAACAAACAAATACATAAATACAATATGCCTTATTATCATATTGTATTTATTGGATAGCTTTACGTGTTTAGTTTAAAATGCCCAGAACTTGGCAAAAATGCAGGGCTGTGTATGAAAAATAATAATGAAACGTTTGGATTAATAATAACCCCCCAATTGCAGAAAGAATTACCACTTAAAAGTATTAAACTTTATCTTTATTTAAAGATGATCAAATACGACTAATTTGTGCATGTTGAACAAAGAATCCCAAACCAAGGGTGCCGTACCGACTGAAGTACACCGTTACACCCCCAACCAACACCAGCAAGTGAGCTGCACTTGTGTGAAGAGGCTGACTGACAAGCAGCTTGATAATTGGACAAATGCCCATTCCAACCCTCAGGAATGAGACACACATCCACTACTGCGGGCCAATTATCAAAGCCAGCCGCTGTGCTCACAGCAGGAAATGACATAAGCAATACATGTCATTTGTAGCACTTGTCAAAGAAAATCACCTTTACAACAAATTGAGCGCAATCACCAGTTAAAGAGCAGAACGGTAGAGACAGTTCAAAGTGAAATCTGATCAGAGCTGCCAAACAACCGCTCCATAAAAGTGAAATTCTACCTGGCTGAGACCATTAATTATACTTTAAGATACCACTGGCCTTTTTTCATGGTAGACCAGGTAGAAGACAGCTTTTGGGGTTGTTTGGCATTTGCTGATTTGATTAAAGAAACAGTAAAGCATGGCCCATACTCTCCCATCTAGAGAGTTTAGATGGAGCAGGGGCCATGCTGAGGACAGAGAAGGTTTTAGTATTTGTAACTCGCCCTGGCTTCCTCTTACATTTTTCTACAGAAATAGAGTCAGAGGCTCTTTTCTGGCCAATGTAAAGGTGGAAAGCCAGGCTGGAGTTGGAAAAGGGAAGTAACGGAATAATATAGGAGAGAGACAGAACCACTGATACCTTCAAAAACGGTCAACCATGCAGAGTGATGAGAGAACCCGATAGAATTGCCCGCCAAGCAGGTGTACTCCCCAGCGTCATCAAAAGACACATTTCTCAGTTGGAGGATTTCCATTTCCTTGTCCGTGGTGTTAAGGCCAGCGGTCTAGAAAATAACAAAGGAAGCAGACCCAACAAGAGGCCCAAGAGGGGAAAGGTAACCATGAGTAAAGGATTCTGAAAGAGAAAGGGGATGGAGGAGTGTTCTCCTCCTCGATCCAACACCATCTGCCCACAAAGTACCACAGGGAGCCCCTGCAGAGGACTCCCGTTTCTGTTAGTGGAGGAGAGGGTTAGGTTGACTCCTGAACTGGGCCACCCCATCACCACATCAAATACCTCAGTCTCATCTCTACATGCAAGAGATGGGCAACATGGAAAACTCCGCAGCAGAACAGGGCACACTCACAACTCTACAAACTATGTAAGCATCAGATAAAACAGGAGGTCTGGGGAACATAGGTAAGCAGAAGGAGGACAGCTGGAAAAAAACAAAAAGGATAGAGAGAGAGAGAGAGCGAGAGAGAGCCTGTGAGCTGTGCACAGTGGACTTTGAAGGGCAAGGGAGCGAGAGTAATAGAAGAAGATGGCAAGAGAGGCCCTTATTAGGAGGGCACGGCACAGGCATGGGGCAGGAATGGAAACCGTTCCAACATAAACCCAAGACTAAACACTTTCAACTGTTCTGCTGGGAATTTTCCATAGCGTCATTTACAGTCAGGAGCACTGGGGCAGGAGAGAGGGAGGGAGAGACGGAGGGAGGGAGGGAGGAGAGAAACAGCTGAGGTTGTCTCGAGTTATACGGCCCTAGTTTATCCAGGTGGTCCACTGTGTCGTCCCTGTGCTGCGGCTGCGCGGTGGTTACCTGTGGGCTCATATCTGGTGACAGTCAGCCAGGCCGACTGATTGGCCTCTCCTATATAATTGGACACTTTACAAATATACTCTCCGCTCTCCTCCTCAGTCACATTGTAGAGGGTCAGCACCTGAGCGTCCGAGCTATTGACCCCAGAATGCTGGAAATAAAAACATGTCATGTGCATCACAGAAAATCAAATGACTGTAAAGAAATCAGGAAAAGTCGTGTGAGTTATGTGCAGAGATTCAATAGCAAGATACAGTTCATAATTCAGTTCCTACTGATTTAAGCCACTCTCAATAAGATGTAATACCAGCTTTCAAAGATAGAAAAGCAATCATTTTCTTTCAAATATGTCATAGAATTTGAACACCCAAATGTAGGGCATCACAGTAAACAACACTAAAATAATAAATGAAACATTAGTATTGCTGGTTTTTGCTATCCTGATCTGCGTGAAGCCAATTCTTGAGCATGTAGTGAATTATACAAGAAAAAAAAAATGGATGTTACCTATAATTTATAGATTTTAAATGTGTATATCAGGGAAAAAAAAGATTTAGCTCCACTGCCTTTCACACTGTTTTTAAGAGCTTTGAAAGGTTGCTCTTTAGACTTATTTTCCCATAATTAAGGGCTATTTTTTAAACACATTGAATGCCTTTTAAGACTTGTATAATGATCTGCAGGAGTCCTGTATATTCCATATGATTCACATTGAACCTCTTTTACAGGAAGTAGTAGCTAAGAAAAAGTGGCATAGCAATAAAGGTCAATATATAAAGAAGCATTCGAAAGAGTAGTTTATAGTGGCTTGTTGCTGCAAGAGTGATAAGGGGAAGTTCCTACCTTGAGCACACGGACATACGGTAATCCATCAGAACCGACTCTGCTCCCGTTGAGCTCGATGTGCTTCAGCCACTGGATGTGAGGCTGAGGGTCGCTGAACACTTTGCACTCAAACTCAACGTCGCTGCCCACCACGGCGGTGCGGTTAGCGGGCAGGCCGGCCTGCAGGATGGGCCTGTGGGGAGAGCGCTCTGCAACACAAACATACACGAACGTTAGTCCAGAAGAAGCTTGGCGAGCAACCGAGCAATATTAAAGACAAACACGGGCAATCACTGAAAAAGTACACACAGCTGACTGATCATCAAACACAGGCCGAATAAAAGCAATGGTTTGTTACGGGAAAGGGCCGGGGCAGACGGCAAACAACGTGGTCTGTATAATTTAAACTGATACTATGTAAATTACAGACAATCATTTCATACATGGAGAATAAAAGCAGCTATTAACTCCGCTATTCGCTGCCGGGGTAATTATTAGGAGTTGGCCACAATACATGGAAGTTGAGTATCTGATCTGGAGCTGTTACTGAAAAACTTAAAGTTCCTGCGGCTCCATTTTGATGACTGATAACTCTCCAAAGTAAACTCACTAGCCAAGAATCTGGCAGGATGTCAACTGTGCAGGCTTTTCTCATCAAGACATTCATGGGTACTTAGCAAGCACTTATGAAAAAACCCTCCTCTCACTGACGCGCGATCTCTGCTCATAAGGGTCTAAACATGGACTGAGGTCGAGCCCAGGGACAGCGGTGACGGAGGAAGTGAGGCCGAGATTTATAGAACCAGTGGTGTGAGTGTGAGTCACAGGGCTGGTCTTAGGGGAGTAATCACTTCTTTACTCTACACAGATCCATCACTGGTGCACAGGCTTTATTTATTAAAGGGCTGAGAGGGATACAGTCAAACCCAACCCTCTTTGGGGATGAGGATCACAACTGGTCGGTTAATAAGGTATTCTTGAGATATTGGAGGTATTATCCAACATTACTTAAAGAAAGGGTTTGGGGAAAACTGGATTCATGTTGGAATTGGGGCGACACTAAGCCTTTTTCTTTTTAAATAATACATCTTAAAAAACGTATGGTGAAAGTGTTCTGTCGTCTATTTGTGAAATAGGCTAACTCCTTTTATTATTCCTTATAAACAAGCCTAAGCCCACCATGTTCCTGTATGTATCAGGCAGCAGTTTTATTTTTAGTGTGACTTGAATTTCTTATTCTCAAAGTAAGTGAGAATTTAGAAATTCTAAAGACTTTTAAGCAAAATATGTTTAGTTTAGCATGAAGAAATATTAATATGCAATCATATAACAATTAAAAAACATCCTTAACACACTTTCCTCTGCTCCTATACCATATTTTTGGACAACATCTTTACACAGTGGACAGGGGATTTCAATCAAAGCGTGACCCCAATAAACCAAATCAATCAAAATGTAATCAAATCGGAAGCTACTGAAGGATTTACTCCCCCACTCTGGACTCTCATTAATATTCAACAGGTGACTAAGCCATGTTAAAGATTTATTGATCAGGGTTTTAAAATACAGACAACCTGATTACAGTTCACACTTACCGACTACGTCAAGCTGGTAGGTGTGATTGATGCTGCCGTACTGGTTTTCCACCACACAGGTGTAGTTTCCCTTGTCAGAGGGAACTACAGACTCCATGATGATGGTCCACACATGATCTCGGACCTAAACGTTTGGAAAAAGCAGAGGTTATAGTGACTGGTGTATAAACAGCACTTTGACAACCAAAACAGTACAGATAGGACTGCTGCTCAAAGTGACTCAGTATCCAAACATACAGTTTATGGTATTAAACAGAACAGGGGATATCCCAGCTATTTACACAGAGTATTGTACAATCAGTACTTAAGGTCAACTTAAATTGAAATAACGTAAATGAGGTCAGCAGCAAGCCCAAAGAGATGAAACTATACTGCAATTCTGCGTTTTACATTAAAAACTTAAAAGAACTCGTGTTCCCAGCATCTGCTTTCACCCAATATGAATTGTCGTAAATCAAATTTAGTTTGGTTCAAAGCAGCGGCTAACAAGGTCAATGATGTGTGATGTGATGATAACAAGATAACACACTACTCCCTCTTCCTGTGACACCGGCCTATGTTACAAACAGCAGATCTTTGTCCTACCTTACAAAGAGCAGAGGAAAATGGGTACATGTTTTATATACATCTGCCCCAACTTGTCTTATTAGCGCCTGATGTCTGGCTCTTTTTTCCAAGACATGTTATAGTTTTTCTTCCATAAATCTGCCAAGACCGGCAGTGTGTGATTAGCCAACGAACCTCTGAGGCAATGGCAACATCAAACATGCATATACACAAGACCGAGCCATACAGTTTCCCTCATTTAGATAAAAACGTGATGAGGGAGTCCAGCTGCCTGCTGCCAGATGTGTTGTGCTTGGCTACATATACATGTGGTCGACATTATTCCCTCCCTCTTGCACGTCTCTACGCAGACGATATGAACAATAGAAGCCCGGGCCATAAAAGCAAGAGTGTGGGAGGGATGAGAGACGTCCCCGGCCGCTGATGCAGACCTTTGCACCTTGGCTAAAAAAAACAGCAGCCAGATGGTTAAGTGTGCTGCCTGGCTGGGTGGGGACAAGGGGAGCAGGCAGCTGGGAGGAAACTCCTAAATGTGTCCCAGCTGGGGAGGGAGATGGGCTGGAAGCACCAGACAGGGCTGGACTAGTGTACACCTTGATGGGAAGAGCAGATGCAGGGAAGGAGGGGGGTGTTTTTGTACAAAACATGCACATACATCCCACACCTGTGGGCAACTGAACGCAGCTAATCGTAGAGAAGCCGATATAAAAAAGGTACATTAAACACAATTTTTACAGCATCCTATGACATCATGACTAAGGTTTTACCAAATACCCTTTTTTTTATCAAAAAGTTCCTCCTGGGGTTTTTTATTTATTTTTATTTTGTTTTTAACGTTATTTTTTGGGCGCTTTTTGCCTTTAATCGGATGGGACAGTGGAGAGTGACAGGGGGGTGGGAGAGAGAGTCGGGGTGGAATCCGGAAAAGACCACGGGTCGGGAATCGAACCCGGGTCGCCGGCGTACGGTGCAGGTGCCCCAGCCAGTTGCGCCACGGCCGGGGCCCCTCCTGGGGTTTTTAAATAAAGCTCAAAATAAAAATCATTGAACAAAAAAAGTCCTCAGTTTTGAATTATGTGATATGTTTCAATAAATAATCAGTTTTATTAAATTTTTGCTTGATAGACTTGTTAATATAAGTACATATCATAATATTAGTTTGCCATATTTTAAGATGATAATTATTTCTGCAGTTCTTGATTTGTGTCTTTATAATTGATTGCACCCATTGTTAGTTGCTTAGGATAAAATAAAAGTAGGGTAATGTAATGTGGATGCATCTCTTTAGATGTGTTTCAACTGCATGAACTATTCTGCACAGAGCGAATAATAAAACTGTGAAATGTTATTTGATAAAATTGTGAATTATATCACTGACTAACCTCCTTGTGCCAAACAGGAAATGATACATGGCATTCAAGCCTCCAAAATCCTTTAAAAACAGATATATTATTTAAAGTCTCTGGAGCCTCAGCATGCCATAGCCAGTAAATGGGGGTGTAAAACAGATCCGGATCCATCACCTGCCACACCTCTGCTAAGTAAATCCAGAGACAACAGTAAACTGTCTTATCAACTATTATAACTTTACTGTATCAGCAGATGGTGACGCGTTTGAATACAGCTTGCCAGGAAATGGCAGTTAGTTGAGTTATGATAGTATACGCGATATTTACAGTAAGTGGTATGGATTCATAGAATTGGTGTCAAAAAAGGGTATGGTTCAGGGATTAGTTTTAAAGTCAAGGTTTGGACACAGGGACCAGAACAAAACCCAGCCCTCATATTAGTAGATTTACTGCTGCATCGGTGAAATTACAGAAACGTCCCGATTCCCACAATGAGGACAGCCAATGTTATGTTCCACCACACGAATGGCTAGGATTGCCCACCTGGAGGTATTATACCTCTGCCTTGACATCCCTTTTTGTGGCATTAGGTTTCATCTTGCATTGTTTCTCAGGTCAAATGTGACACTTGCCTCTGCTTTTCACTTGCAGGAAGTGCTTCTTATTCCAGGGGAGGGGCGGTAGTGATCTAATGTGGGGGTGAGATCACTGACACATCTCCACTGGTAGTGAACAAGCTTGGAGTGATTCAATAAGAAATGCTAAGGAGGATGTAGTGTTGCTAAGAATAAGCTGTTAAGAAAATGCTTCTAAAAATATCTGTGTACTCGTTTACCTTGAAGCCTCCAATGCGATGGTCTCTCTTGAACTCCTTGCCATTCTTGTACCATTTCAGGGTGGGATTTGGGTTACCGCTGGCCTGGCACCGAAACTTCACCGTCTTACTTGCTGGGACAGCGTGAAGCTTTTTCTCCATTTTCTCTGGATGAGCCCATTGTGGAGCCATTGCTAAAAATAGAAAAATACCCAAGTTATAAATACAAGCATGTGTTAAGTGTGCATTTAAAGAAATACTAAACTAAATTTGAAAACTCATTGTAAGTACCCTAAACCTCAAGCTCCGTTTCATCGGGCGGTAATAGCTTTATTGACGGATCTCCAAAGGCAAATTGGTCCCAGGGTTGCCTGTCTGTCTGTCTGTCTGTCTGTCTGTCTTAGATTAATTGATAGAGAGAGATATTCGTGAACTTAACGTTTTGAATTTTAAAAACTGTACCACCTTACACCATACAATGTGCTTTTGTCAATACTCCATGGTCATGCCAATAACGCCTCTTTGCATTTCAGAGAAAGTGAAACAGTGAAGTGAATGTTGCACATGTTTCGGTAAGTTTTACTCGCTCCAAACTGCAATATATCCTAGTAAGCTTAACCAAACTGAGGGCAACCTCAAGGTAGACCGGTGCATCAGTAGCTGGGCTAACCCTGAAAAGAGGATAAAAAGCAATGAGGAATGTCTGGACCATCTTTTTTGGCCTACTCCCACCACAAACCAGACTTGGTTTAGCGAGAGCAACTGGAAGCATGTATTACATAATGCATGTTCTTAAATTATAGTCACAGTGAGCAAGATTCCTTTCCCTAATTAAAAATAAACATGAACAAAGAAAAACTTTCTTGAAAGTGTGTGGCTTGGCTGAGTAAAGTGATTTTGTGTATGTTTAAGGGGGAGATAAAGCTCTGGGAGTCAGAGTGTAAAAGTAAAGGTTGGCATGCTAGCCATGCTTGGCAGCTGCTGGACTCTCTGTGGGCAGAGTGGGCAGCAGGGGCCAGATGATGAAGCCCAAGTGTCTTAATTACTCTAAGAACAAATTGGAAGTCATCTAAGGTTAACCACGGTTAGTCACCGCAGGGACATCCCTCATGTAAAAGCTGTCACCGAGGTGGTGAAAACCCTGTGATTCACTGAAAAATCATTCACTCGAGTGTGACCCACACACACATGGCAGACCCATAATTGAATCATAAAGCTTTCAAATCACTGACCATTCATGACAATTACTCACAACCCTGTGAGTCAGGGCCAGCCTTTGTTGCAGAGGCATTAGTAAGCTGAAGAGATGAGCACACTTACGCAGAAGCTTTTGACTGCCCAACAGTTTGGCTTCCTCAGAGGAAGACTCTTCATCTTCATCGTCATCCTCAGGTGAGGCCAGGGTATCAACTAGTGAAACATAAAATGTACAATTCCATTTATACAGACAGTAATACAATACCGCCGTAAAACAACAAATACAACATTTCAGTCGGTTTTTTTCCGTTTAAGCAAGGATACATATATATACACACATTGAAAAAATGTCACTGTTTTTATTTTATTCATACAGTTTTATCGCCAGTATTTTCTGAGGGATGAATCTATAAAGATGTACATCACCAAGTATTTCACTGCCTCCTTTCATTTTTAATTCCGTACTCTTACACTGTGGAGATGTACTTAGCTTTCAGTGATTAAAATAGACCAAATCTGCTGCAATTCAGTATCTGAGATTTACCTGTGACGTTGAAGTAGACGCTGTGGTTGCCGAAGGTGATGCAGGCATACAGACCAGAGTCCGTCAGCTCCACAGTCTCGATTTCCAGCTGGCCGTTGCGGATGCGTGTGTGTTCTCCGTCCAACACAGCCACATGGTCCTTGGTCCAGTTGACTGCATGCAGGGAGTCTTTGGCAGAGCAACTCATATCCAGACGATCCCCGAGGTAGAGCGTGAACAGCTTCGTTTGCGTTTCCACAGAGACTGAAGGGGGAAAAGCAGGATGTGGCTTAGTTAGTTATTAAAATCTCAGTAATGTCATGTCATTAGAAACACAATCAGGGCTCCATGAGTACATAAAGCAGTTTTAATTTCAAAATAGTATAACCAGCAATATCTAGTAACTAGAGGGTGCACAAAATGGGGCTGTACTGTAGATGCTTCAAAAAGTACTTCAATCACAAAACGGGGACAGCAGAAAAGTCCTTCCATGATTTCCTCCCAGCAAACCACGCCTCTTACCTCTCCCTTAAATTAAATCATATCCAAAATTAGTTACGGCCCTATCGTCAGGCAGACAAGGAGCTACTTGGGAAAGGAAGGTGAAATTCAATTATGAGGATTGAAGAGAGGGGACGCGTCACGGAGCGAGACACCTGAGCCCCCCTGTGCTAAATGACTACATAGTCCGCGAGGGGGGTAATCCAATTAGGCTGACGCGTTGTCCATCACAATAGTGTTGTTTGTCTAGATGCAAAAGGTAAAGATTGTCACTGGACAACTTGCTTCACATTCTTGCTCTAGGTTCATACATCCATGGCAAAAAAACAAATGTAAGGCTGCAACAAACTATCATTTTAAGGAAAGTATTCGAAACTAAAAAGATTAAATAAAGTCACAGAATTTACAAATTCCCTAGTTGTTCTAAAAATGCCCTTAATGCGCTAAAACAAAATTGGGTATGAAACACATTTTTTCACAGGCAATATTCCTGCATAGTTTAAAATTTGGAGGCATTTACCTTCAAATTGTGTTCTCTTGATTGTTTTATGATGCAAATACCAACATTTGTTTGCCTTTTGCAAAAGTAATGAGGAAAACGGAAGAAAAAAAGCAAAACCTCCATAGAAAAAAAGCTTGATCCAAATAATGTATAAAGTTTAGCGCCTTAAATGATATCGGTTATCAAAATAGTGGTCGATTATTTGCTTGTCAACTAATCGTTTTAGCTCTACTTGTTGTTTTATCACCACAAAGTAATCCCCTGTGGCAGAACTATAATGTGAAATCCTTTTACTTGTCCTCTTTTCCCATTACCTACATAGACCCCCCGGCATTAGAGCAAGAAAAATTGGAACTAGATAACCCAATGTCAAAGCATAACGTGATCATTCTGAATGGTTCTCAAAGTACACAGTGTTTGTACACGCACTTCCGTACAACAGGAAGTGCATCTATGTAGCATAACCTAAGAACAACATCAGTAAACCTGCCTAATCCCTCCTACCATCACAACAAAGGCCTCCGAACAATACAGGGGAAGAGGGAGCGGGGAGAGTGAGCAGTGAGCATGTGCACGGGAGCGAGCGAGCAAGCAAGCGAGTGAGGGCCTGCAGCGGCAGGTTCTAGTGCCAGTTGCTATGGTGACCCCACTTGGGCCTAGTAAAGGTATTTCCTGGATCACATATGTCTGACAGGCCCTTAATCCCAGCAGGAAAAGGGGCCAGGGGGTAGGATCAACTTTCTCCTCAAAAACAAAACCAAAGGGGGGAAAGCAGAAGAGGCATTTAGTGATGCTCTGTCTAACCAGGACACAGCTTTAAACACAACCCTTCTTTACGGGATTGTATGCGTGTGTGTGTGTGTGTGTGTGTGTGTGTGTGTGTGTGTGTGTGTGTCTGTGTGTGTGTGTGATGGAAGGGGGGGGAATGTTTCTGTCCCAGCCTGCTCTACATGGAGATGCCACTGATAAGACTGTGTCAACATCCCAGCTGTTAATCTGGCCGCAGACATCATAAAACGCCCATAAAAGCTGTGAAATGTGCCTGTTGCTTCATTGTAGGCCACGGTCAGGAGCATTTGTGCTTCTGTGACAACATACTTTTAAAACTGAAGTAAGACATAACACATGTTGTCAAATTAACCCTACTACCGTTAAAAAGAAAAGACACAGCTACTATGTTTATGATTAACTCAGTGTATAAATATTATACTAACAGATGGGGGTGAGTATTTCCAAGAGGCGGACTTAATAGGCATCATATAACATGGAATACGATTCCCTGTACGATGTAAAGAAAGTAATATTTAGCCATTTTTTTTGAGGAAAACTTCCACAGTATAATGAACATCTCAATTAAGTTTAAACCAAAACACAAACTAACCATTGTTCATCACTTATCGTAGCATTTGAACTTAAAATCAAAGGCGTCTTTGAAAATCAATACAATAAATCACAAAATATATATTGCTTTCTGACAACCCTACTAACAAATAGCAACACACTCACAGTAAATTCATTTTCAACTCCTCGCGCAGAGGTAGGTGCCAAGTTTCCAGCATTTCCTTTGACTTTAAGGATGTTTCATCTCACTTAATCCTCCTGCCGCTATGATTGGATTAAAATGGATTAAGCACCATATTTTCTGAAAGCAACCCAACTGGAAAGTGTTCTTACAACCATTTGGGGGTGGGGGGAAATTGATTGACATCATTTAAAATCAGCCTAATGACATAAATCATGAAAGGAATTTAGTGAAGAAGAGGGTTTGGGTTTTTTTTTTAAACTAAAGGGGGGAAAAGGCTCACTAGTCTGTCAATTCAAGACCAACTAAAGAGTTGGCGCCAGTCTATGGAACCTTCTCTGGCTACGAGATAGGAAGCAATATGCCGCGTGAATGACTTCTGGGATTTCCTGCTCTCTGCAGTGATGGTTGAATGCAGTAAAGTCTGGTTGAGGCTCTGCTGTGGCACACAGAGGAAAATGGCCACAGCAAGTTCCCTCTGCTGACTTGACCACAGCAAAGTGAAGGGGTGGGTGACGTGCAGCGGGGATTGATAAGAGACAAAAGGCAGGACTGGCAGGAAGTAAAAGAATAGGACAATGCTTATTAGCAAGCTCCCAAAAAAAAGCACTGAGCGAGTCCCTCCTGAAAGCACTCCAGTGGAGGACCTTTTCACTCCTAAATGAGCCGCTGACAATCAGCATGGATTAACACTTGGGAGCTACAAGGATTACTGTGCAGTGCAAAGTTGTTCCAGTGTCATTCAAAAGAGTTCTGCTACATTAAGCCTCACATTGTGGCCCTAATGGACAAACACAGGAAAGGGAGGATCTTTTAAAATAATTAAACTTCATGTAGATCCAGTTTTATAACTACCATTAGTGTGGTCTGCTCTGCTGCAGGTTTATCTAAGAAACCACACAGGCACAGACATTTAAAAAAAACACCAATAAAAATGGTTTGGAGAAAACAATTTAGACCAAAATAATCATTACACTCTTGCAACAAATGAACTTCTTTCCTAACCAGATGGTTTCTAGTGTAATTATTAGGAAAACTGATAAACAATGGCATTGTCTAAGCTTTTTCAAGAAGTTCCTCTTAACATTTCTATTTATTTACAGAATCTGCTCATTCTTTACAAGCTTCAACGTTCATGTTCACTGCTCAACCGTTATCCATTAAACAGTTTTTTGTGAAACATGGTCTCCACATGTTCTTGCTTTCCCCCATTTATCACATTTACACCTTTTTTGAATTTTGAGTTCACAAATGTTACACATTTCACAGAAACGATAGGGCATTGAATTTGATTTATGCCACTATTACGATATAATTCTCCCTGACAGATAACGAGCAGTGTGTTATCCTTGAGTGGAAATTAATGCCTTCAGGGGAAAAGTGAATTAATCTGGTGTCAACTTTAAAGTCAGTCCACTTGTTTTCATCTTCTCTCTGAGATTCAGCAGAGTTTAAACTCCTTTGGGCCCCCCCATCTCTGTCTGAAAAGTCTTTCTCAGGACTGTGGCAGCTTCAGATTTTAAGAGCCGAGCCACTAAAGGGCCAGTAGCTCATCTACACTGACAGCAATGAAGAAATCCTCTGGGACGCCAAAAAGAAAGTCTCACATTTTACTTTAAACCAAAGATATACTGAAGACAAAAGCACTCTGAATGATCTCACTGAGAATAGCTTTTAAAATGTTGTAATCATTTGAATGGCTGTCCATGTGGCCGCTGAAGAAATGTAATGAAATGAATTTGTTCAGGGAATATTCTTTTCTTATGTGAACAGTAAAAAACAAAAAAGACCCCAATACAAACAAAGAAGCACGCATAATACATGACCATCTCCATACAACTGTTTTGTTTCCCCAAACCAAGACAAAAGGAATGCAACCAAATGCTTCTGCTGTGATTGTTTGTCGACAGCTGAAGCCATCCGTCACACAGCGGGGGGGGGGGGTGGTCGGTGGGGGAGCAGGAGTGAAAAAGCACAGAGGCGCATAGATAGTACCTGGCCATTTGGTGATTAAGAACTGGGTGGAGTGTAAATGCATCAGACTTCCCCCACCCTGAAGACGATTTATGGCTCACCTTAGAAGACAAACATTCCCCTCAGAAACCCTATCCTTCAGGATAAGGGAGGGCTCAAAGTAGCATCTTCTTTCCTTTTTTCAAAAACTGGATAATTTATGGTTTCCCTGGCAGTTAACTGCTCTCTCAGTGACAACAAATACCTTTTCATTACAAAGGAGGAGAGGAGCAGGGAAGGTAGCGGGGCTGCCCTCAGGCTACAGATGGGAGTCATTTACTCCTCCCTGTCCCACTGTTGGCTTAAACACAGCCGCGCCAAGTTTATTTTAGGCCTTACAGCCCAAGAGAGACCCTCTTGCTTAATTACTCTAATTATAATGCGGGGTTTTATCATATTCTTTTGCAGCTCCCCACTTCCGACTGCAACGAGTAAACACACAAACCCATCTACCCACAAGTCCAGGCAGCTATTACACTGCTGGACTGAATCCAAGAGTCACATTTTTAAGGATTCGATTTCAGTGACTCTTTCCCCTTTTCAGAACTTGTGTAACAGAGAGACCGGGCTAAATTCTTTATAGGACATCTTAAAGTTGTACTGTCCAGATCATGAAAAAATAAAATCATTAGACCAAGAGTTCAGTCTTAAAGATAAACCCATTTATTTGATGCTCTGGTTTAGTAATGCAGGAAAAATAGAAAAGGGTGTTCCTCATAGTTTGAAACATGGTTGTACAAAAATCTGACGCAGTTAAAAGGCACTCAAATATCCGACTGGGGGTGGTGAAGGAAACACTGACGCTACAAAGGACAGATTTCAGCAAAGCCTGGAGTGTGTTAGGGTTACATTCCTGTACAAAGAACAAAGCTTAGATTATCAGCGGACTGTTTCTCAAGGCGGGAGTCGAGATAAGTCAGACTTAAAGTTAAAACAGTTGCATGTTTTCTAAGTAATACTACAAGCAGAAGCAGAAAAAGGCAATGTACAAATAAGACATCTTACCTTCATCAGTGTTGGCAGGCCGGCACTGGGTCCGTAAAACTTGGGAGAGTAAAACCAGACTCAGAAGTATACTCGGTCTCATCAGCATCCTGCTGAGGGAGCTACAACTGTTGGCTTTTCTGCAACTGGAACTCCATTCAGACCGTTGGGGCATCAGCAGCGGGTCATTCACAGTGCTACGCTAAAAAAAAAGTAATAAAAACAAAATTAATGCGTGACCACGAGAGAAAGCAGCCTCATGGGTTAAAAGCAAACAATTGCTGAAAATAGGTTTGGGCCACACCTTTTCAGACAAATTTGCTTATATTTGCTTGAAGAAAATAAACTTTGCTATGCACGAATGGAAAATCTGTGACTCTTATAATAAATAATGTATATTTTTACAAATGAATGGACATCTATATTGTTGTTGACATGGAAATTCCTCCGTTATCAAGAAGAAGGGGATATTCTGTTTCTTTCCAAGGTTTGAGGTGGGCATTAAGGCTTGCATGTACAAGAACACTGATAAGAAGCTGCAGAGCACCAGCCTCGCTCTGATAGCTCCAACAAACAAAACTGGATGCATCTAGCTCAGTTCAGAGGATTTCAGCATGTTGTTTTCACAGGACTGGTATAACTTTTCAAGGCAAAGTAAAAGTACCAAAAAGTTAAGTGCTCATGGCAACTTATTCCATGCTTTTTTCTTAAATGATTTAGGTCCTAACAACGTTTTTAAGTGGGCCACCAGGATATATTTTATTATTTCACATATTAAAGTTTTTGAGTGATTATGCCAAAGAAAAAACAGATAATGTTGGTATTAAGGCTAGGCAATAAGGAGGAATTTTATAAATATATTCCTAAGATATTGTGGGGTTGATTATTGGTGCTTGGACAAAGTATTTAAATGAGATTCTTAATAAAGAATCATTAGTAATGGGGAAATCATGACTAGGTGGGTGACGTTAGAACAGTCTGGAAAGAGCCAGGAGAAGACACTTTCTAACATTATGATGTTACTATTCCCAAAATGTAAGTATAATTTAGAACACACCCAACTTTAAGAACTCTTTTTTTAAGACTACAAAGTCACTATAGTATGATCTCATAAAGACTGTCCTACCACCACGACGTAAAACGTTTTTGTTTCTGCTACTAGACCATTGTTGGGCTTGAGAAGACGTACAGTACACTCTAAAACAGGGCTGATGTGCGCCACACATCTGCTTGCATCATCACCTCTATAGCATCTGGCCAAAGAGATTAACACTTGGCCCGGACCCCCATAACCCCCCCCTTGAGGAATTTGTTTAAAGACCGAAAAAACTACAGCCTGTTATGTGACACCCTTGTAGAGAGAAACCGTGCTGGGCCATCATTTCCACGCTGAGAGATCTATCACCTAACAGTTGGTTTAGGTCCCCAAGCTCCAAGTGACCCCCGCCTCCCATTCAACCATTTGCTACCATGACTTGTAAGGTAAAACTAATGCAGTTTTTTACCCAAGTCAAGCCAAAACTCATGCTCATCAATGAAGAACGTACAAACCAACATAGGGCTGGGAACCACATCGATATTATATTGATATCGTGATGCGAGACTAGATATTGTCTTAGATTTCTGATACAGTACCATCAAAAGTCTTTTTTCTGGGTTTACCAGACTGGTGTAATCGTTATATGATTTGCCTTTAACCCGCATTATCATTATATTCATATTATTTATCAACTATCCCACTGTGTCCATATATTGTGAGGGCATCAATTGTCAACCCTTCAACATTGGTACCCTGTTGTATAATGTCTTTCTATTGCCCAGCTCCAAGTCAATGGAGTCATAACTGAAATATCATAGCAACATCTGGGTGAGAGAAATCCCAACTCGGTGGAGGATTTCACACAAACTCATGTTCAGATGCAGCTGTGGTTTCCTTTAAGAGGTAATCGCTTGTGTGAGTGTTCATCACTGAAACAGACATTGTGTTCTCCTCAAAACCAATTCAATTTCACTTTCCAAGAATGGTCTAGTGTTCCAGCAGCTGAGCTGGGTCAGGGGGGTCCGAGGGGGATAAAGAAGCTTGGTCATTGCGGCTCTGTAAGCAGTGAGTCAGTGTTTTGGGAAAGCTCCAAAAAAAAAACAAGTGCTTCTGACGGCAGACAGAAGGAACCGCACCGCGCTCCCCTTGGCCCTCGTCACCACGAACACCGTCAATAATTGAGAGTGGAGGAAATAGCTTCTTCAAACCATGACACCACACTTTGTCATCTTCTTTTCCCATGGGACCAAGAGTTAAACAACAGTGTGTCTTTACTATCCACACACGGGGCACGCTCATCTTGAACTTGGCAGTAGTTGAGTAAACAGACTGATTTTGACTAACTATAGATATTAATATCAGCAAAATGAATGTGCTGAATTTCTATGTTTTAGTGTAGTCTTTATTCAGATAAAAAAAAGAGCTTGACTGATGTATTACCCAGGCCCGATTTGAGCTAATTGCAGACATAGCGGATTGGTCGGACGATAAGTGCAGCACAGGAATCCCAAATTAGCTTTAAGGCCATTAGGAAACTGTGTAATTGTCACATAGTTTCAACTGTAAAATCCTGTTCAAATCAAACATGTGAAAGAGTGCTGTTCGCAAATATTAATATTGGCCTTAAATAATCTGTCTGGCAATAATTACTTTTGCCTGGTAATCAAACCAGTAAACAAATCAACTGGTTTTGATGGATTAAACAGTCTTCAGTAAAACCACACTTGTTTTCAGACAAAAACAGAAAACCCATAAGGGACTGTAGACATAAACCGAAATACACCAAGCCTAATCATTAATACATAACATTCATATAGCGCTAGAATATATGCATGGATTCAGTGTTTGACTGCTCTTTTTAAAGATGCACAGTCATTTTGTTTTCCAATTTTTTAAGCCTTTTCATTTTTGTTTAGTGTAGTTTTGGGATAGAATGAAAAATAGATTTTGAGTGTTGTGCCTAAGATATTTCAGTATGCTGAAAAATGTTTTGCTTTTAAATGTATAAAACAAAAGGATTCAAAAAGTGCATACAACTGAGAATGATGTGTAGCTAATGAACAGTGACTGCTCAGAAAAAAATCCTGCCTATTGAAGGATTAGGACTATTCACTGCATAACGAATGGTGTACAAAATCACATGTTTGAGAAAAATCACACTTGTTTTTGTGAGCTCTTCAGAGATGGTAACACTTCAGTGAAAAGCTGGCAAATAAAAGGCGGTTCAACTAATCAGATTAGAACATGCAAGACACATTTAGCTTCTCTCATTATACAAAGACAAAGGTTACAGGCCTAACCCATAACATGGCCCGCACCATAATTACTGTTCACCGCCATCCATGCATAAAATTCCTCAGCTCCCAGATTCTGGAGCCCCCTGCACTCCCAGCCAAACAACCAGTCTGCAGCTCAGTGGACGCAAGAGCATCAGACCATCTCCCCCAGGCTACTGTTTTCACAAAAACAAGACACTTCTGGGGGTTTTCTCTACAGCCTCACAATCTGAATCAGTGGTTTTCCACCAGTGTGCCATTGGGGGAGATCAGGTGTCATGAGATTATACTCAAATGCAAAGACTATCAACATCAGGCCATCCGACACGCTGCCATTTGGTTGCAGCCAAAGTCTCTCAGTATGCATGAATGTGTATGTTTTCCCAAGAGAGGTAAATCTGGAAACACAACTCTAACACTGGAGCTGTTACGGACATGCACACGCTTTATCTGGAATACAATCTGCATAAAAGCTCCCAAAAACTGAAAGCACAGAATTAAATGTGCCTCCACCATCTTGAAAACATCTTAAAACGTCTACCCAAAGGGATGACTCAGTAATGGTTACTTTCTAGTAGTAGTAATAGTAAATGTACGCTCTACAGAAGCCGTAAGGAAACATTTCTTCATGGATTTTGTTGTAATTAACACAATCCTAAAGTTGGAGTCCAAATAACTCAGGCGAGCAGCCTAGTAAATTAAAGGGCAGGACGATTCCTCACTTCCCATTATATGGTTCAGGAGAAAACCTTTTTTCCTCATGGTGAACTCCCTGTGCACATGCTGCTTTTCTAAACCATCCATCTTCTCCTTCTCCCTTCATATCATAACATTTAGAGCTTTACATAACATCAGGCCGGCCGCTACAGACCCACACTTCATGACAGATGTAGTAATGATAGCCGTCCTCTGAGAGTTTAAAGATGTTAGTTACTTAACTGCATTTTGCAATAAGTAAGCTGTCCAATGATTTGAAAGGAGAGAAAGAGCAAGACGTTAATTGAACTTTTCTTGTTATGTTTGGTCATGTTGACAAGCCTTTAAGATGAATAGGACAGGGCTAAAGGCTTGAATAAGTATGAATAATGTGGCAAGGACCACAAGTAAGTGTGCAGAAATAAAAAGAAAGAAAAGTTCTGAATGAAGCCAAACTGTTGTTTGAGCATTTTGAAAAATGGCTTTCTAGGTTTTACCCTTAGAGTGGGTTATTCGTGTAAACTATCCCGTCTGATTAAAGGCGCCTACTGGGTCTTTAGATAGAAAACTAGCAAGACTGCAGGCAACGTTTGGGCTTTACTGTTTGTCCCCTGTATATTTTAAGCGTGGATGTGAATGAGGTGTGCATGAAACTGGGTCTTAAACATCTCTCAAAAAAGCCAAAAAACATACAAACACAGACAGAGTTTCTATTTTCCCGCACTCAACTATATTTGTATATATAAAACGTGGTTTTAGGCCTATAAAGTCACTGCTTGTCAATGTGAGACCCGCACTTTTTAGACAAGCAGTTCCTCAAGAAAATACAATGAGCACAAAGTGGAACAGCAGCAAACATGTAGCTGTTAACATCCAGAGTAGTGAAGTAAAATCAAAGCTTGGAGGGATAATAAGACACCAACTCACCTTACTGGCGGGGGGCTGTGAAACAGCCAGTGTTGGGCAGACAAGGAAGACTCCGGAGCTGAGATTTGATGCAGAAAAACTTCCCAAAAAACAGTATATCCAGACTTTAATGCGTGGAGCGTTACCGAGACTCTCTACCTCCAAGATATCGATGTGTTGTTAAAACATTCGCGCATATTTTTGTGCGAAGGAAAACAGAGAATATGTGCGTCCCAAACTCTGAAAACGCAAATAATCAACAGAGCGGAAAAAAATTCCGAAACAATGTTACGAAAATGTGTCTGCGTTTCCTCGATTAACTTTTTTCTTCTAACGCACACCTTTAAACTGAGACAAATACGCTGAGTGAAGCCCGTGCGGTTCGGTATAGTCCCTTTATCCCAAAATGTTTCTTACGCGATGAAATGAGGTCGCCTCACCCCCGTAAAGTTGTTTAAATCACTGTAACAAAAAAAACGAAGACAAAAAGTCAGCTGTAGTTACTTTCTACAAAAAACTGGTACTTAAATGAATCTCTAAAAAGTATTTTCACGATTCCTGGCGGAGAAATGATGTTGAACAACGAGAGTCCTGGGTGCTCCAAACCTCCCCCCTTAAATCTGAGAATATGCGTATCCTCCGGACCGCTGTCAGCACAGAGGCAGTAACACGGGCAACTTCCCGTCTCTAACTACAAAATAAATGACAACAAGAAGCAGCACTTGGATGGATGACTGGACTTTTTGGATAAATAGATTGCTGTTGACTGACTAATTTGCACTTCTTCGTTTGAGAAATGCTCAGGTTATCTTTGGCTCCTATTCACAACACTAATAAAGTTAATTGTGAGGCGTCTACAGTTTAAAACGTATACATTTGTTAAGATTAAAGGAGCAGTTGTTAAAACAGGAAAAAGGGGCATTACATCAAAAGGAATGCAATGTCTTTACCTGGTTAGTTGTTTTAGACAAACTGTTGCCACAAACGTTTTTATTCACCTTTTACCTAAAGGTTTTAATTAATGAATTGCATAATAATTGTCCCAAGTCAGGGGCTCACCAAAAAAGCATAAAAGCATACACCCATGAAAAACTCACAAAAAAGTACATTAAAACCCAATCATCAAATCATCATAATAAATAATACTTGAGTTAAGAATCTATTTGTTATTCAAAATTGTTCTATGGGCTGTTTCACAAGTTTTTTAATATGTTTATTTCAACTTTATTTAGAAAGCTCAACGCAATTATCACATGGAGGATACATGTTCCATTTTAGTGTACAATATTCTATAGCAGCATATTACATTGTATAAAATATTTGTATATTTCCATGGTTATTGTTTCTTAATTCAGCCTCTCCGCGTCCTTAGAATAGCAATTCACCAGGACATATTGTGCACTGTATTGCAATATTATTATTATTTCTGCACCAGTTATTCACTCGATATTCAATGCTTTGTGTGGTAAGATTTTGGTTGTTTTGTTCCACACACATGCTTATTTTCCACCACCCTTTACGACCAAAAAGTGGCTTTTATTCTGAAAGTCAATTCCGACATTATACATGCTTTTATTTTCAGGCTTGACGCAGGTTTTGCCCAGTAGAAACCTGGCTCCCCCTGCCATTCAAAGCACCAGAGCTCCACAAACACCCCACACCGTGCATTTTGCATTGAGGGATCACCATATACAGGCTAATAATGGAGACTATAAATAATGATAGTGCTCCTGGTTCAACCACCATAGTGGACATTAACTACATACATTCATTTCAAACTACACAGTAAGTCCTGATTTCAACATAGTTACTTATACACAATTGTACATACGAGAATACAAATGACAAACTACATTTAAATAAGGTCACTAGAAGATCATTGGAACAGAAAGACCCACTTTAAGGGTCACAGAAGAGCTCATGCTTATGAAACACCACTTTTACTTTAAAAAGACACGTTTGGATCATTGAGAAAAATCCCATACAAAAGAACAAAACATATTTATTGCTATTTAAAAAGAACGTGGTCCAAATCCAAAGGCTCACAGGGAAAATATCAAAATACCTAAATATCCCTTCTTTAAAAGAAGTGTTTAAGACCTTCCTCAAATTGACATTTTTCAAGGAATTCAAGAATCTAAGTTTGGAAAGAAGTTGAGCTCTTAGTGAAACAACACACAACAAAAGTTGCCATTACACCAAAACAGCACAAGCTGAGACGTGTAAAGACAAAAAGTGTAAAAAGATTTTTGCTGACTGAAAGTGTGCAGGCTATAATATGAGAATGTATCTAAGGAGAAAGATGTGCTATTTGCAGGGATCCAGACAACACAAATTAATATTAATTAACTGACATAAAGTAAGCACTTTCATCAACTTCCTGTTTAAAGCAACTATAAAATAGCTTTATTGTACTGGCCTGAAGATCATATGTTTTGGCAGCATTTCAAACAGCATCAGAATTTTAAATGTATCTGCCAGCTCAGCACAAACACGTTTGTACGGCCTGATCAAACACATAGTTCATATCCGAGGAGATCATATGGTCTTTGATTTCATGTCACACTTGACAAATGATTGACGACTGAAGCTGCAGAAACATATGAGGTAGTTAGATTAAAAGAAGGGGATGACAAAGAAACAGATTTGTGTTTCAACATGTGTTAGCCTTTCATCTTCCATGCAATGTGCGAGATGTTACAGACCTTTTCAAAATGACGTGACTTTAGATTCACCTTTTGAGAGCTACATTAAGTATTTTTAATACCAGTACTAAGTCGCACATTAACAAAATAACTTTGCCTAAGATAAAGATATTTCTGCTCTGAAAGTGTTCATGCTCTTATGCTACTTGTACTTTATTAAGAAAGCAAACACTTTCTTAATGCGCAAAACTCCCGGACTCAAGGAGTATCTTCAAATTGTGTTACAGGATGGCTCATTTGACTGACATGACTAGATTACATTGCCATGAAACCACAATCAGCTATAGATCAAAACCATTATTTTTATCAGGTTTTAAACATATACATTTGTGCTGTAAAGTCTGACATTTTTTACATGTGGAATATATGGCCATTCCATCAACTGCAGTTTTTGGCACTTCTGCATAAGCGGCCCCCGAGGGCACCACTTACTTTTTATGTCAACTGAAGGCCATTTTGTCTCCAATACACTAGGAAAAGTAGGGGTATTCCGCTGGTTGTGAACTGCAACCTCAATTTTAGTGGCCACAAAATCATACACTGCTCTTTTAATCAGCATCTTCAGAGGTGCTGGTGAGCAGATTTTGATGAAGCTAAGCAAGTCAATTTTCTGTTGCCAAACTTTATGTTCCTCTAGTGTGTTAGATTTTTATTCAGGTAGATGGTCTGCAAAGTCTAAAATCCCAAAGTCCATACCGGACGGAGTTTCTCTCTCACACACTTCCCCTCTTCCTGAAACACTTCCATTGGACTCCTTTGTTTACTTCCATGACATGATGATGTCACTACATAATACGTGTGCTTCTATTGGCTAGCGTTCCATCACATTGTATGTGTATGTGGTTAGGCGGGACATTTCTAGGCGGTTGTCCAATCCCAACAGAGCCAGCCAGCTTACCAATCAGAGCAGACTGGGTTTTGGTTTCAGACAGAGGGTGAAAAGAGGTTCTGCAGCACAGGCAGTATACATGTCACAGTCGAGGCAGAAAATACAAATATGAAAAAGAGCATCATAGGGCCCCTCTCAGCTGAGCTAACCCTCTGCAGCCAGTTGATGATTCTTTTCACTTACAGAGATACAAGTGGTTGGCCTTTAAATGTGGTCATCAAACTATTCGGCAAGAAAACTATAGCCTTTTTTTTGTAAAATGTACTCTGAGCTCAAACTTAGTTGCAGCTTCAAAGTGAGTTGCTGACTGTAGCAGATGGAGTGTGGATCTGACAACTGCACACATACCAGAGAAAAAAACAAGCATGTTTATTAGGGTAACTAATAGTGAGAGTAAAATGTGCATATGCTGCCATCAGCCACATCTTACGAGTTCAGAGCATCAAAACACGGTTGAGACGAGCTTTGATGCAACAGAAACCAGATATTTTATAGACACTTCTCTTTGTGTCACTGATAAACAGTTCCCCTGGGATGTGCAACAAGCTGTTAATGATTTAGAAAAGTTCCACAGAGGACCAGAAAGCCTTGGCAGAAGTCATAACATATGGGGATTGTTTATTCTTTTGTTCGCTTATTGTTTTCTTCTGATGATAAGACGGGCCTGATATATCTGAAACACTTCACTAGAGTCTGCACAGTAAAAGCTTTGGGTGGTCAAATTTGTGCAAAACAGATGAGAGAGAGGGAAAAAACCCCCCAACAATTTAGACCAATGAAACATAGTCTTTGTTTGTTTATAGCAGCAAAGGGGGAGACATTCTGTCCATATTGTCATACTGGTTTACTGGTAGAAATACGCGAATGAAAGCAGAACTTGTATTATGTGGCGCTAATTTGAAAAAGCTCCAATCATTAATCATTAACTCGTCGCTGTGATGTGTTCATGCCAGGGTAGCTCCAGAAACATATAAGCGACCCACTGACAGGAAAGGCTATACAATGGAGTTTATGATTTTTATGAATAATTACACATTGCAGTACGTTTTTATTTGTAAGAAAATGCTAAACATGTGCTCAAAGTATGAAATCATCGACATTATTAGAGATCAGGACCAGGAACACATGCTTTAAAGTCAGTTAAACTTTTGCTTGGATGCGTCTAGCCCAAACACTGGTCTGTATTAAGATGAGGTGGGGCATTTCTGATCACTCCTCACTTCCTTTCAGTGTAAGGAAATATGCCGGACACTGTTAAAGCCAGGAATACTTTATGCAAAAGCAAACTGAAGGAGGCTAAGCCAAGCAACAGCATGGGAACAAACAGAGAGTCATGCAATCCTCAGAGTGAACAATATCTGCCTGCAGGGATGCTTTGCATGATGATTTCCCTAGCAGCTTCTTCATCGCCCCAAAGTGGCGTTTTATTGTCCTCGCTTCTCGTGTTTGCATTCCATTGTTACTGGGCAAGTACAAATATCCTCCTTTATGCTGAAAAACCTCAGACAGGCCTTCCACTATACGTTGTTTGAGCCCAGCCCTCATCCATCCATCAGCGGAGCCCCTGTTCTACACAGGGCCCCCCAAACTCTGCTCACCACCCCCAGCCTGCTCTTTGACACAGCGCTGTTGTGGCTTTCCGGGCCTTTATGCTGCCTGTTGTCTGAGGCAGATTGAAGACCCTTTGTGTGCGTCAGCCCCTGTCCTGAGTGGCCGGGAGGAACCTGCTGGGCTGCGAGTGGAGAGACAGGAATGCGCATATGAATGGGCCAGTGTGTGCCGGGCACCTGCTGACAGAGGGACGGCGTGCCTCTATGAGTCTTAGTTCATCAGCGTAACCATCTTGTTCAATTACACGTGCAGCACAGTGTTGCGTTCCCTGGTCATTCACACTGAATGGGAGTATTGTCACCGCAGTTGTGAATATTTGGTTGTTTGGTGTTGTGGGAGAGCTGCTGACGAATGTGGTGTAAACTGCATTGTTTTAAGAGTGAATAATCCCTATCAAATCAGCTATTTAGTTCTGCCCTTCTGTTCAGAAATAGGACCAATAAAAATCAAGGATCTTTACTTTGCATGAAGTTTTCTTGATGAATATAAGTGGCGTATATTAAAGATGTTTTTAGCTAAACCTGTTATCTGGTTCACCATTGTCTTTGTCTTAAGATGTATTATTATTTGAAAAACTATTTTTAAGTAGAAATTTGTACTATACAGTATGAGTTCTGCATTTAAATAATGAATATAAAATGCTAAAAGTACCAATGAAGTAACATAGGGCTGAGAGCCTGGGTGATAGTTCTCTGTGGTTTGTTATCTCAGGTCCTTCAAAGGCTTCACATCTTTAAATCATCAAATGTAAAACCAACCTTCCTAACAATTGTTGTCTGATACGTATATATCAACAGCAACTCCATAGGATGGAAGATGAGTAAACCTGTGCATATTATCGTCAAGCTTAAACAAAATAATGAGCTAAGGCCCTACACTATAAAGAGGTCCTCTGCAAATTTGGCAGGTGATGCATAATAATCTGATTTCTTACATCAGTCTGGTATGATGCGACCTAGATATATGATCCCAAAAGCGTCATTAATTGTCCTCTGACTCATATGGTACAGCTTATGGGCTGTTTGTCTGGGCCGGCTTTTGAGAAGATTACATCTCCATAATCAATAAAACAAAACCATCCACTGCAAAGTCAGAAAAAAAAACCATCTGGGAAAATGAACTTTTCCTCCTCAAATATACCCACAATAACAGAGAAATCCCAGCATGATCACCAAGCACAATTTCCTGGGGAAACTTCCCATGAATATGGATGCCGGTGGAGACGTTGTGAAATTGTCCAGATGTGTTGGATGAGTTTAAGTCCAAGCGTGGCTGCGGGAACCCAAATTCTGCTCACATAGCTTTTCTATTGAATATAAAAATGACTGGATGATCTATAATGTGGTTGAAAAGAACGTTTTCAGAGGAAAATAAATGCTAATGAGTTTCATTATGTGTAAGAAAAACTAGATCATATGGTCCCAATTTGTGTTAGGCCAGATCCAGTGGTGGAATGTAACTAGGTACATTTACTTTTGAGTTGAGTTACGTGTATTTGTACCCGAGTAAATTCAAACACTTACAAAGCCATTTTCACTCTCCAACATTTAAGAGGCAATTATTGCTCTTTTTACTCCACTTCTTTTATTATACAGCTTTATTTTCTAGCTACTTTGCATATTTAGATTATAATAAAAATCAATTATGTAAGTATATAAAGTGGTTCATATTAACCCCACCTTTACCCAATGAACACATTACTGCATCAATATTTCTAACACAGTCATTTTAAATTCTTAAATAGGGCCTTCTGCATTATGGTAACTTCTCCTTTTGGTACTTTAAGTTGATTTTAATGCGTTTTGAACAGGTCTTTTACTTGTAACTGAGATTTTTTTACCTCTCCCACCCCTGGCTGGATCACCTGATAGGACGCTTCCCTCAGTCACAGTGCTGATCGTCTGGAAGAGCAGAGCTGCGTGCGGCCTCTGGACTCATGGCTCCCATCACCCACTGACCCGGAAAACGGGAGCGTAAGATCTGCAACATCACTTCAACCAGCAGAAAACATGCTGCTTTGAAGTGGGAGTGGGCCTAAATTGGATTAAGCAGCATCTCTGAGGAGCAGCTCCTGTAGATTTGATTACACACGCCCCCTCACCCAACACCTCCCGATTTTCCCGGTTCAGATTAGACGAAGCAGGGCAGCGCTCCGTGCCAGAGTCTGGTACTCCACTTCTTAATGTGTGCCCATCTGCCAGCCATTTACCTGATTACTCTGGGATATTTCAGACAGCTTGGGCTCTGCCAGGGCAGCTGGGAGGCAAGAGACAGGCTTTTACTTTAGTAAAGGTGGACACAGGAGAGATAAGGACCAGATGACCCTTTTATCTGTAAAAACAAACATCCACAGATCACCAAATAATAATTGACATCCAAATGGAAAAGAATGTTTAATTATATATTTGTAGTGTTGGACTGCCACACAGACTATTAATGGTGCGCCTTAAACACCATTAACTGAAGAAAATTTCACAGAGGACAAAATGTTCTCATTATTCGCTCTCAGGTTAAAGCGCTGTTTAAATAAAGTCCAAAGCACTGACTTCAAATCCTCCACACAAGCATGGCACACAGACCGCCTTCTATTTCTGAGGAAAATAACATCCAGTCCTGGTTTAGCTTGGGCTCATTATGGTGGAAGTGGGTTCCAGGGCCAGGAAGTTTCATTGCTTTCCAAATAAATCTCACTAGAGCTGTAATACAAATTCCTCATCTTGTGGAGTCCTCCTATTACAGGAAAGTGTTTAAAAGCTAAGTTTAAAAGTCACACAATATACATGTTTATCACTTGTAGTAATATGTGTACTGAAAAAGATGAGGTACGTAGCGTTGTTGATTGAAAAAGAAACCTTGAAAGAAGTGTTTCCCCCCCAAAAAGGCTGCTTATTTTCACCCACCACAGGCCAGTCTCTGATTATTTCATTATAAGGGGGTAAAGCAGCTCTCAAATTCAAACCAGCTCGTGAAAAATTATCAAAAAAGAATGAGGCCCTTTCCTTTAATATTCCTGGGCTTTAACTGAGTGACACAGAGGGTTTTCATTACCTCGCTCACTGCTAGCAAATCTTAGACATCAACTTTGATTATGTTACATAGAACCTGGCAAGGGAACAATCAGGAGGTGCTGGGGGCGGGTGTGATAGTGTGTGTGCCAGTCAAAATTACTGGTTTGATTCAAATAGCATAATGTGCTTTGTTCCCTCTTCCATTGAGAAAACAAGCAGGGGTATATTCTCGGTAAGTAGAGAAAAATAGGCTGAGTAAACCCCTGCTATTACTGACATGTGGCACTGAAAACGGGTGATCTTCTATAAAGCTCCTCAGCTGTGAGGAAGGAGGAACCCGTCACTGAGCGTACACAGCTTTTTTGGCTTAGTTCTGCGAGCTAAAATACCCCCATCCCAACCTGTCTAACCCCCCTCGACACCCCATCTCCTTGTGCTGTGTGGCGTCAGCTGCAATGAGCTCCAGATGTGGCCTGGCACCCCTCCAGTCACGGCACTGGATGTGGTTTGAAGGTAGTTTGGAAACACCACCCACCAGCGGACCCAATGAAAGTTCCTCAGACTGCAGAGAGAGGTTTTCTGTCGCGGGGTCGTGTTTGTGCAGACTGCAGGAGTGCAGAAGAAGTGCAGCACGCGGTACAAACATCTGTAAAAGACCAAGGGGTTCTCCCTCTTGTATGTGCATGTGTTACTTATTGAACATGCTTTGAATAAGTAAGTATACGAGACAATAGTTGAAAGTATTTCCATCTGTTTCAGTAGATATGGAAATATCAACTTCCTTTATTCACCCCCAGGCTTCCATCCTTTGTTCCCTTTGCATATAAATACTGGTTTTAAAAAAAAGGTCCCAGTGATGTGTGCTGCCTTTGATAACTAAAGAAAGGACTCAGTCGTCTCAGTGAGAATGGAAATACAAAAGACAATAACTGCTAATCCCTTAAAAAAGTTAGAAAAAATATATTCCATCGCAGCGAGTTAAACATTTTTTTATTACAGATGAACACTGTGATGGTAAAGTTATTATTTAGGGTTGCTTTACCTTATACAAAGTCATACAAAGATATAGATAATGTAAGGAATAACACATTAGCAGCTTTCCAGGTAAGGAGGTTCACCAAACTATCAACCATCAGCATCTGCTCTCAGCGATTAAAAGTGCAAAAACATTTACACAAGTAGCAATGGTTTAAAATGTTTACTAAAATAATTTGAGACTTTAAACTAGTACCGTAAAAGCAGCTGACATTTTGCTATAGCAACAAGTCAGGAGAAAAAAATATGTAGACAGAGCATGACTCTTCTACAGTCCATAACAAATTAGAAAAGATGCCACAAAAATGTGTTTCATGCCTTTTGTGTTTTTTCTTCTTTAGCTAAATATGACTATAAGTGCATTAAGTGGCAGAGTGTTGTGTTGTACAATGATCCTTGTATGACTAACTTATGACTAAAAACTAATGATATCACTGATGTGTGAAGAACCTGGCTTTATTGGCAGTTCAAAAAGAAAGTCTGCTGTTGTGTTCACCTGGAAACTTCATTAATAGAGAATAGATACCAGAATACTGTGTCACAAACATACCCTGACAGAACAGGGCTGTCCGTGTATGAAGTCTTACTATCTACTAACTTCTTCTCTCTATCTTACAGTCCCCTAGTTTAGTTTTCCAACAGTGTGCTGTGAGGATCGAATGAGGTCACTATGAGTGAGCTGCCAGCTAATTCACATGGTGGGCTGGAAAATAACACATGCGGTTTTAAAGGCAATAGCTCCCCCTGTTGCCACACATAATAAATGTCCGACAAAGTTAAACAACATAACCCAGATGTTGGCCTCCAGTTTTAATACAACATAAACTTGCCACATGTTCAAAGAAAACAATCATTAAAGTTACAGTAAGAGCAAACGTTGCTGTCTTATACAGAATTATTATCAATTTGACGACGGCCTGATAGGAGTCGAGCAGTAACAGATGCAGGACAGTGGTGGTGTTTTTTTGTACATGTTTATATGGCTGAGGAGGCGAAGTTACTGCAAAAATGTAAACTAGAAATCCAAAACAGGATGTTTATCGTATGAAGCTAGCAATATAAGGTTGTATCCTCACAGTTTTTTTCAGTGGCTCTTTGCTGATGTTCAAGGGAGGAAAAAAAGGGCTGAAACTAAAGATTATTATTCATTGATGAATCATTTTTAATTTGCTGCATGTTGTCCCAGTTCTCTTTCCTTTTCTTGTCCATCTTTCCTTCTTACTAATTAATGTAAAAAGGTCAAAATAGTATCTTCAATAAAAGAAAAATGATGACCGAAATGGTGAGGAAAAAATGGTGGTCGTTCAGATAAGATAATGCCCTTAAATGTCTTGTCTTGTCCACAACTCTAAAATACGTCAATAAAACCAGAAAACAATCATATTTAAAATGCTGAATCAGAGAATATTATCTTTTTTTACCCAAACTTATTATTTGATGATGAAAATAGTTGGCTTTTAGAAAAGATTGACAACTTATCATGAATTGTTGCAGCCTTAGAAAACAAAGAAGGTGTTTCCAGGTGAAGATGAGTGTGATCCTGACCTAACCTAGTATGTTTTGAGCTTAAGTCAATTGCATGTAAGCGATGCATTGTGTCTGTCGTCACCGATGTGCTTTTAGGAGCTCCTGCAGGTCCCCCTGGGGTGCCAGCTGGAAGGGAAGCTGGAGTCTGTTGTTCACCTTGCTGCAGAGCGCTGCACAGTTCTCTAGCAGCAGCCGACACACCTCTTCATGACCTCGTTCTGCAGCCTGCTCAAGCGTTTAACAAATATAAGCACCAGGTTAAAAGATCATTAAACTGTCTCTCTGAAATGCTTTTATTAAGTTATACAATATGATAATACCTCATTGTGAAATCAAGCATACATGTTCTCTTGCATTACGGTAGCTCCATTTTAAACGTTAACAAGGACAAATAGTTAAGACTAGAAACAAGGTAACAGACATTTAACAAAACATTATAGCCCCTAAAGACAATATTTTCAAGCCACTTTAACATGCATTCAATTTGGGATTAATTTAGTTTAAAGGTTGACTGGTGCAAAGCACAGAGTTTCAGTCTAACCCCAATACATTGTGGTAAGCTTTATCTCTGATTTGATGGTAAGAAGTTATATTTGCTGTTGAGGATGTGGTTGGGGTCAGAGAAGATGTTGTTGACAAGCCTGAAAAATATGTTATTGTGGTAGAGTCGTGGAGCTTCTTGTGTTGATATACAGTCTTTGAGCAGATGTTTATTTGGTGACAGTTCATTTTGTTGTTGGCAGTTGTTTACCTTATGTAGAGGAGAAGACCCGTCGTCATCACAGAGCATTGGATCTGATCTGTGCTGCAGCAGGAGTCTGACCACATCCAGATGACCGCAGTAGGCTGATCGATGGAGTGGCGTGGCACCGCCTGGTGTCTGGGGAGATGCACAAGCACCATTCTCAAGAAGACACTTGCAGACAGTGCGATGGCCACTGCGACTTGCATAGTGCTGAGATAAAACACACAACAAATGATGCAAGATTAAATTTTAGATGCATTAAAACAATTGATGCTACATAAAACATATTACCTGAAAACTCACCAGAGCTGTGTATCCAGCAGAGTCTCTCAAATTAGGGTCTGTGCCCTTCTGGATTAAAGACTTGACCCTCTCCAAGTCCCCATCCATTGCAGCAGACCAGATACCTGCATAGAAGGATGACACACAACACACAGCGCTGTTTCCAAAAAACTGGTACAAGGTGAAAACTGTTTATTTAATACATGTTATATATCTTCATAACGCTATTAGACTATTGTTTATGACAGGTTAATGCAAACCTCGTTCAAAATCCATTTCACTCAGGGTCTGGTAAACACTGGGAGAGGTGACTGGGTTGGAGCAACACGAACATTGTGGTCTGTCAGACGCCATTGTGTTATTTTGCGCAGACGGCATAACAAAATAATTACATAAACTTCCAAACCAAAAGCCAAAGACTTGTTTTGGAGATACGAGCATGCATCTACATGTTGCTGTTTGACACTTCCGTGTTTTCTTCTTCTATGTTCGTTGGTCGACAACTTTGTGGTACATTACCACCACCAACAGGCTTAACTTCAAAGCACACAAGCCTAAAAAGTAAATTACTGTTTAACCGTATTCAAAACAAATACGTTGCATTAAAATTAAAAGACAGGTCGAAACTACTCCAACGAAATTTTCATTACTATACAAAACTGCAGGATGGCAACTCGTTCGCAGCACCACACCAGATATATAAAACAAGCGCGCCTACGTGTAAAGACTCCGACCAATCACAGGGCTGCATTAAGAAAGACCACTTCAGGTGCTCTCTGATTCAGAACCAGAATCAGAAATACTTTATCCCAAATTGGGAACATTTTTTGTCACCGTAGCAAAATACAATACAATATGACACGTCCTTTTGTGTTCCAGGTGTGGAAGACAAGCTGCAACTCATTGCTTTGTGTTGTGGCTCACCAAATACAACCATACTCTATATATAAATTCATAAATACATATTTCAATGTAATTATTTGTTAATATTATTATTATGTAAAGCAATTATAACCTAACAGCCAGCTATTTTCTTAAATTATATTTTTTCATTTTCGTTATTAATATGTTATTTTTCACTCAAAAACAGTAATGACACAATGTATTGCAACTTCAACATCATGTCTAAGGCAGTGATTGAAAAAATGTCAGATTCATTACTTGATAGAAGTGCTAATAACCACACTGCAAAAATACTCAATTTCAAGTAAAAGTACAGCATCGAGAATGGTGCTTTGTTAAAAGTATTTTAGAAATATTAGGAAAATGTACCTAAATTATTAGGGGTAAAGGTACTCATTGCAGAAAACACTATAACAATATTTAAATATTTCTAAATGTTTTTTAAGCTAAATCTTCAAATTAAAGAATCGTGAAATATGTTTTAACAAAAACTTCTTCCATGCATCCAATTACTTTTCTGTTACCAACCAATAATGTTTTACCAATAATGGTTTTAGTCACTCTGTTGGATCGTTTAATGTATAGCGAATAATCTTTTGTTTTTCAAGTGATTTTTTATTGATTCATAAAATAACCAGTAAATAAATGTCAAATAAATATAGTGGAGTAAAAAATTCAAAATGTGCTACCAAAATGTAGTGGAAGGGAAGTATAAAGTTTACTTACTTCCCACCACTGGTGTAAGGAATGAGTTTGAGATACTGCCTACCTGAAGTTGGTAGTAATGTACGTAACGATGTTTTCCGGTAGCTCATGAAGGCATCTCTCGTCTCGTGTTGTTGTCTGATGCAGCTAGCTAGCCAGTAAGCTTGAACCAACCGAGTGTTAGCTGGCAAACGCCACATTATCATTTAAATTATAACAAAGCTCTAAATACCAAAGCGCCTAAAGCATGAGAAGAGTTACCTTATTTGTTAACGGGACATCTAAAAATGGCAAGGTTTGTAAAAACAACTCTGGGGCTGTTTAGTGTAGGATATGGGCCGCAGAATGACTGGCTTTTTCCCACTGAACATACGTGTTTAATTATATTTAGTGTACGTTAAATATAGTTGTATTGTATCTGTACCTATGTATTCACATGTCCATATAGAGTCAATGTTAACGTTAAGTAATTATGCAACACTTAAATACATGTGATCTAAACCTAAATATGACTGATAAATCTTGCATTAAGTATGAGTGACCCATTTCAGACTCTAATCCCAAACACTGCTGTTGTTTCAGGTTGTAGCAGTATACGGGACCTTGTCGGATTTACTATCCGTAGCAAGCAATAAATTAGGAATCAAAGCTGCCTCTTTATACAATGGAAAGGGTGGTCTCATAGATGACATTGCCCTTATAAGGTAAGCCAACACCATAATGATAAAACACATGTAACTGAGCGCATTATGAGCATGCAAACTCAATCTGTGCCTTTTCTGTGTTTCAAACAGAGATGACGACGTGTTATATGTGTCAGAAGGAGATCCATTTATTGGTGAGTGTTGTGAAATGTCTGCTGCAGGCATGGGCAGATTATTAGATAATGGGCCCCTGGGCAAGTCATGTAAAAGTCCCCCACCAATTCCCCTACATAGGAGCTGGACTCCTTAGCTGTTTTGTGTGTCTTTGTGGTCATTTGGTATCTCTGTAGTAGAGCTGTTCTTACACCGAGATTTAGTTTTAAATAACGGTGCCAAAACAATTTTGTTGATAGATTCAATGATTTAGTCAGGCATCACTTTGAGTATGGTGCTTATCAAATGTAGAAAGTTTCTCTAAAATATGTAATTTTGCATGAAAAAAATATTAAAACATGTCCTATCGACTAAAGAGATACTATTTGAACTAATCTCTATGTTGTAGTCATTTTAATTATCTATTGTAGTTTTTTTGGGCTCATTTGCAGTAAAGTAGTGTCTCTTTATAGTCAGTCTGAATGTCTTTGTAGTTTTAAGTGTCTCTTTGTAGACATTTTGTGCCTCTTTGTGTTTGTTTCCCTCCTTTTTATACACTTTTTATGACACTTTGCCCAATTCATTTATCACTAATCCCTCGATGGCTGAATACTGATCTACTGTCTGTTTAAGAGTGAATATGGTGTCAGACATTTCTTCTTCTTCTCCTTTTTTGTGTCACAGACCCTCAAAATGAAGCCAAGGTTACATCTGATCAGCATGGAGCACACACTGATTGGCTGACCCTTAATATTGGTGGTCGTCCCTTCACCACCACCAGGTATCTGAGTTATTAGAGATGTTTTCAGTAGTTATCTAAACCTGTTCCAGCTACATTTGCATTCATTGTCCTCATTTCCTAAATGTGCCTCTGCTTTGTGTTCAGGAGCACCTTGGTCAGCAAGGAGCCAGAGAGTATGCTAGCTCACATGTTTCGAGAGAAAGGTGAGCTGACAAGCTTTTAAACATTTAATTTAGTTTTATAGTAGCATTCTCTTTGAATATGTTTTCTTAACCCCTGTGTTTGCTCCAGATGTGTGGGGGAACAAGCAGGATGAGCATGGAGCTTACCTAATTGACCGCAGCCCTGAATACTTTGAGCCAATTCTCAATTACTTGAGGCATGGCCAGCTCATTATCAATGAAGGCATAAATATACGAGGCAAGCTTTTCAGATAAACACTAAATAAGTCTGTTATCTGAAACCCTCTGAGGATGAGCTTAAAATAACACCTTCCCATAATACTTATATTCCAGGTGTCCTCGAGGAGGCTCGGTTCTTTGGAATTGAGCAGCTTGCTGAACAGCTGGAAGCAGCAATCAAGGTAATATGAAGCGGGAATTCTTTTGATGTGATACTTCTACCTTGAACAAATCGTGACTTCTCGCCTACTTTCAAACCAGAACACAAAGCCAGCTGAGGACCACTCTCCCATTTACCGCAAGGAGTTTGTTCGTTTTCTTCTGGCAACACCCACCAAGTCAGAGCTCCGCTGTCAGGTATAGCTAAATTAAAAAGAGCTATGCCAACATCTTGTGGTAGTTTAATCTGGATTTGTTCTGTTAATCCAATTAATTAATGGTCTATGAATAACCAAACCATACTTCATCACATTGGATTAATTTCCCCTTTTCTTTTTCAGAAAAACCCCAAAAAAACTGTACAATTTTAATATTTGGAAAATAGAAGCTTTAGGATTCCTAAGAAACATAATTATAATGACTACAGGTTTAAAGGTTAATATGTGCAAAAAATACTAACTACTACTACTAATAATTCATTCGGCACAATATAAGAAACAAACACATTTGTATTTTAGAGAAAACTAAAGCAAAACGACTCTGCAGTTTTTGTTCATAGTTCTTCCAAAAAGAAGATGAAACACTTTGAAAACCATATGGTAACCATAACCAGAGTTCTTCTATATCTGATTGAAACATTATTGCACAATCTTGATGGTTAAAATGTTATCGTTACGTTTAATATACGATCATGTCGTCAAACCCTAATAAGCCCCATGAGTTAACCATATCCAGATGATATTATTTGACACCTTTACCTGTTTTAAAGGGTCTTAACTTCAGTGGAGCGGATCTGTCCCGGCTTGATTTACGCTACATCAACTTCAAGATGGCCAATCTGAGCCGCTGCAATCTGACACATGCCAACCTGTGCTGCTCAAATCTGGAGCGGGCCGATCTGTCTGGAGCCAACCTGGATGTAAGCCTGAACTTCTTTCTTTGTTTTTAATACAATAAATGATCCACATGCAGTATAAACCTCTCACAAATCTCACTGTGGGGAAGTGAATGTTACTTTGAAGGTTGCGTTTCATTCTTGTGATATTTTTATATGTTGGCTGGTGAACAATGGACTGTTTTAATTGTGTCCATTTTACACCTGCTGCCCCCTCAATCGTGTGAAGGAAGGGCCCTTCTGTTCTTATGGCAATGGCACACACCTACTCACATTCAGCCCATTAAAAGAACAATACTCAGTCTGTTAACTTAAAGGGTTGCACATAGCCACAAACTGATTTATCTACGGATTATTTCCTAAATGATGTCTTTAAAACTCTTGATCTATTAGTCCAAAACCTAAAGACACTCAGTTTATTATGATATCAAACAGAAGAAAGCAGAAAATCTTCGTATTTGAAAAGATGACAAAAGGACTTAACCAATTATTTAAATAGCTTTCAATAATTTTCAGTAAATTAGTCGACTGATGGTTGCAGCTCCAGTAAATTTACATACATTTCTTGTAGATTATTTCTCAATGTGAGCTTTAATGGAACATTATGAATGCTTCTGATCTTTGTCTTTTGAAGGGTGCCAACTTACAAGGGGTGAAGATGCTCTGTTCCAACGCAGAGGGAGCGTCTCTCAAAGGATGCAACTTTGAAGATCCATCGGGACTGAAGGCCAACCTGGAAGGTAATCCATCACAGCTCTTGGTTACGTAGAGGCAGTTTTTATAGTCGTGTTTTAACCCAATGTTTTTGTAACCAGGTGCTAACCTTAAAGGAGTTGACATGGAAGGAAGCCAAATGACCGGCATCAACCTGCGTGTGGCCACTCTGAAAAATGCAAAGCTGAAGAACTGCAACCTGCGGGGAGCCACTTTAGCAGGGACCGATCTGGAGGTGAGTCAGGGCCATCAGACGGGATTATCTCTGAAACATGTTGACTCAGCTGGCAAGTGACTTTCCAGGGCCAAATAGAGAAAACGGAGTATGATGAATTCAATCAATTCAATCTTCTTTATCGTTATTGCAATATAATAGTGTTCCTGCATTTGGTTGTTTATGTTTGACCCTGGTTTCACAAATAGATAAAACTGAGATTGAATTAGATTTAGCCAGACTGTAACATAAGCACGTTTTTGAGTGGACTTTGCCTTGTGCTCAAAGTAGAGGACTAGCTTTTTCAACATGTAGTTCTGATGTTATTATTCATTTATATATAAAGTCAGGAGGTTTCTCTGTTATATAGCATTACCTTTTGACCATGAATGGTGAGGGTCAGCCTTTAGAAGCTTACACATTTTAAAGAAAAAATAACAATTTAAAGGTGAATATCTGTTGTTGTCTTACCTTTCTATGACGGCCAAGGGAATCTATTGGGGTTTTCACTGGACTCATTTGGATAAAAATAAATCTCGTTGTTATTGTTGAGAATTTAGCAAAGTTAGAAGAGCTACTTCTGATCAGTGAAATTAAAAGACATAAACTTCACAAAAACAAAACACTTTAGCAAACAGACATCCACAGCTGGCAACACAGGTTCTAACATAATAAGCCAAAAAAAGTTACAATTTCATTTATTGATGGATAAGATTACATATGTACTATGCACAACTATGTATGTTATGCTCTAAAAGAAATGTTATGAATGCATTTAACCCGCCCGCTTTACAGTTAAATCACTTCTCCTTTTTTTGCAGAACTGTGACTTGTCCGGCTGCGATCTCCAAGAAGCCAACCTGAGAGGTTCCAATGTGAAAGGTGCCATTTTCGAGGAGATGCTGACCCCTCTGCACATGTCACAGAGTGTCAGATAGTTCTGCACACACCGGTGTCAGTGTGGGGTCGCAGCTGACTTCCTTATTACTCTTTCCTCCAGTATATTACTCTACGTCCAATCTCTCTTTACCTGTCTGCAAAGCAGGTAGTTGTATGCACATCCCTGGCATTCCACCTTTATTGAGTTAGCTTTAAATATCTTGCACTAGAACTATTCAGGGTTGTCTGTATGTGTGTATGGTAGGATGTTTTTAAATGTTCAGCTTCATATATCACCCAAACAAAATAATGTTCCTCGTGTATGTAGATGTGTCTGGATACAATCCAATGAACTATACTCATTTAATGTTCTACATAATTTATATTCACTTCATCTTACTTGTGTTACGTGTTAACGGGAGTTAAAGTCAGATCATTTGTGAGCAGTGAAGTTCAGAGCGCTGAGCTTCACTTTGCTGCTGTAGCAGAAAAATAAAAGTAGCACTTACCAATAACTGGCGTTATATAATCCTCTTAACCTAATTTTGCTAGATTCAACATAAATAAAGGAAGCAATGCAAGCCAAAGCCATAACGATAGCACAGTCCAAAAGGCTAAAAGTGCTGTTAATGCACCGTGAAACTATGTGACAGGCTAGTTTAAAACCCAGCTTGGTTATGCAATACATGATGTTACAGCTGTGAGGTTTAGCCTTTCTTACTTTTAAATATTGTGTTCTTAAAAAAAGCTTTCCCTTGTTTGTGAATCTACCTCTTTTTTTAATCTGGTGAGCAAGTGATCCACAATTGCATGCACTCAACTGTGGCACTGCTTATTGTAATGTGCATGTATGACATTCATTCAGTCCCCATTAGGGGAAAAAAATGGTGTGCTTTAAAAGAGAAAGCCATTTTCACATGTTGTCAAAGTGGGTTCACCTGCAAACGTGCTCCATGTATCGATGTATATCACTTAATCATGCTTCAAACTTATTTGCACAAGTATATGTTAACTTGTATACCTTTACACCAAAAATGTTTGGTGCTGGTTATGTTATGTAAATCAAATCCAGTGTTTCCAACACTTCTGAAATAGTTAAAGTATGTTTAGCAGGTTTTGTGAGTTGTTGTCAACCTCAGTTCTTTTTGTTTGCATGTCTGAAGAGCTCTACTCGTCCATGACTGGTGAAGTTTCTCTATCTGTAGCTCAAAGCTGCTCTGATGCAATACTATTCACTCAGTCTCATTGTAGGTACCCAGCCTGTGAGAATGAACGATGAAGGCAATCATAAAATTGTGTATTTTCAGCTCGAAAAATCCAAGAAAGAGCTATGATTATTTATTTTTATTACATCTCACTGAATGCAACATGAGGCGAAGGTTGGTTTGCGTTTTAGACGGGGAGCGGTGTAGGTCTCCCTGTTTAAGATTATTGCACTTGACCATGGAAATATATTTCCATGAATGACTGTTATAAATAAACTGCAATGAAGAAGAAGAAACATTTTGTCCTGTTTTTTTAATCCTTTACTGTGTCAGTTTTGAGTGTTTTGTACGTTCAAAGTGCATCATGAAAGAGCCAGAACTACCATACCCCATGTTGGGCTCTTTTTGTTGAGTGGAAAAAAACAAACACCAAGTGGCATCTCGTAATAAATACAGGAGGTAAGGAAGTGTTTGTATAATCCCACTTTTGACCCCCTGTTGTGCCATAGGCTTATATAAACCTTGGACAATAGCCTGCAGCAGGATTCACAAAGGACAGCAGACGAGGCAAATCAAAGAACCGAAGGTAAGAGATTCTGCTAATAATTGTACATCTGAGGGGGGTTCAGTAGGGCTGAAAACCGTATTTAATTTTAAATATAAACTATAATGTATATTTTTCCCCTCAGAATGGCTCCAAAGACATTGGTACTGTGTCTGCTGCTCGTGGCTGCAGCGTTGCCTCTGGGCGGCTGTCAGCACTGGTCGTATGGCCTGAGCCCCGGAGGGAAGAGGGACCTGGACAGCCTCTCAGACACGCAGGACAATGTGAGCATTTATTATTCTCATCATGGCTGCTCACGTTTTTCCTCAGCATTGGTTACTCCATTTTTGTCACATGCCCATTACATTTAGAGTTTATATGCTGTATCGGGGGTGTGTATCAATCAAATGGTCAGTCGGTCAATCCTTAGTAGCAGTAACATGTCCAAGTGTCTTTGGGCCAGATACTTAACCCCAAATTGCTCCCATCATCATGTCTACATATTGAAGTGTATGTAGGTCACTTTGGATGGAAGCATCAGCTACATTACACACAATGAAATATGAAAGTTATTTGGTTTTATTTGCTTTATTTGAACTGAGGTGGAAAGTTGGAATATTCATGTGTAGATAAATAATGTGTGACTTTATTGACAAAATGTATATGTTTTAAATGGTTTTGAAAGTATTTACTTCCTGCCACTTCTTTTCAGATATGAAACACTTGTGTATGTTGTTTATTGAAAGCTTTGTGTTTATTTTTGGTACACATTCAGGTTTCTTCTTTTTTTTAAATTCCAAATGAATATAGCATCTAATCTAATCTCTTTTTGCACATATTTGTTTCGATGATCTTCCTCCAGCAGCTGGTGGAGGCGTTCCCACAGGTGGACACACACTGCAGTGTTTTGGTTTGTGCAGAGGTATCACCCTTTGCCAAAATGTACAGAACCAAAGGATTTCTTGTAAGTTTTGCTCATTTTGTATTCTGTGTCCAGTTCTTAATCACCTGCTGGTTCTGATACAGTTTAAATGTATTCACACAAGGTTTAATTTCTCATTCTCTTTCAGGGCAGTGTCACTGACAGGGACAATGGACACAGAACATACAACAAATAATGACTTTTGATTCCACAATAAAATATCATATCAGCATGACACCCTTGTTGTGGTTATTGTTCAACATGATTTATGCAAATCACAAATACAAGCTACACACTCGTTCCCTTTATTTTACTGCTCTTCCTCAAAATATCTCTGTGCTTTTATATGAAACAACATGAATTACAGATTCATATTACGGAAAATGATTTGGATTTATGACCTTGCAATTTCAAACTTCAAGAAGGAATTTAAAATATTTAAAAAAATACAGTCATGCAGATAAATAAGTCTTTAACTGCTGCATTAAATACATCATGTTCATGTAAATATAATTCAGGAAGAGTCATTTAATTTCTGTACTGTAGAACCATTAGTTCAGCGTTTGAAGGTTACATCCACTTTTATTAACGTCAGAAGAGTTCTTCAGTTTCTCCGCATTTATCTCGACACCCTCCCCATTCACTACCTGTCTTGTACTCTACCTTTTTAAATGGATGGAGTGGGACGGCTCTTCATCTTATCTCTCTCTTCCCTCCCTCCCCCGTCCACACTTCCATTTATTCCTTTTCATCTGCCCTCATTTTTTCTCCCTGTCCCCCATCCTTTTCCTCTACCTCTCCTGCATCCCTTATCTCCATCTTTCTCTTTTTCCCTTTGACTTCATGATTCTTCCTCTCATTTCTCCATCCTCAATCATTCGTTTGTGTTTTTCAATATCTTCGCTTTACCTCTCCTTCATGGGTGGGAGGTATGGCTCTCTCCCGCCCTTCTTCTCTGGTCTTTCCTCTTCCTCCCTCTCACATCAACAGTATTTCTTTTCCTTTTTCTTCCTTGTCCACCCTTCTTCTCCTTTCTTTTACTCCCACCGTCCCTTACCTTCATGAATGGAAGACAATTTTCTTCTTTCTTCTTCCATCCATATTTTATCTCTTTCAATTTCCTTCCTCAATCCCTCAAACCATCCTTATCCAGCCTATATCTCCTTTTTTTCCGACCTCGTTAGTGTTTCCTCATTTGTTCGATTACTCTTCCTACCTTCCCGATCATACCTTTGTCTCCTTCATCATCTTTTCTGCACCTCTTCGCCGTATGTGAGGGGGTGTTTTCCCCTATTGTTCTTCATCTTGTGTTTCTTCCTAACTTTGTCACTCTACCCTTTCACTCTTTTGTCTCCCTCCTCTTCCATCCAACCGGTTCCTCCTCTTTCATCATTTAGCTCTTATCTCTAATGTTCTCCTTCCTTCTCAACCTTTTCTTTTCCTGATTTCCTTTTCTCATCATCTTCCTCATGTCTTCTTTATCACTTTACCTGCCGTTGAACTCTCTTCTCTTTCCAGCCTTTGGAGTTCCTCCCATCTTTTACTCTCTCTTACCTCTCCTCTCTTTGTCCCTCACTGTATTGTTGAACCTGCACTCCACCTTTTTAAAATGGATGCGAGAGGCAAGGCTTTTTATCTTATCCTTCACCCTCCCTCACCTCGTATCGTCCTATCAATTCTGTTTTACGGCTCTCCTTCATTCCTCTTCTTCTAATATCCATTTGTTCTATCCTTCATTTATCCTCCTCGCCCTCTATATGTTTTTTCTCCATCCTCCCTCCTTTAAAAAAAAAATGTTTTGGGTCTATTTTGCATCCTTCCTCTTATCATCTGTATCTTTTATTGTTCTACTATTTTACTCCTTCTCCTCTCCCCCTTCCACACTTCTTTTACCTTTTGTGTTATTATGTACATCATTATTTATTTTCATTTCTTGTATCCCTTCTTCTGGCTCTTTGTCTAATTCCTTTCTCTTCAAAGCCCCTCTGTCTTTCTATCCCTGCCGTCCTTTCTTTACTTCTCCTTCATATTTCTCTATTTTTCTCTCTCAGCTTCATGGGCAGCACACTGGCCTCACAGGAAAAAGGCGCTGCCGTCTTCCCTAATCAGTGCCTTTCTTTTATTTGCACGTTCTCGTGTCTGTGTTGGTTTACTCCAAGTGCTCTGGTTTTCTCAAAACATGAAGGCAAGTCAATAGGAAACTCTGATCTCTGATTTCATTTCTATTACATTTTTATAAGTTCAGTATACATTTCAAATAAACAGTGACAAGTGTTGTAACAGTGTTTCTGTGTTACTGACTATACAAATCTATATGACGTTGTTTTTATTCCAGCCTTTGTTATCATGATTTGGCACATATTTAATGTTAGGCTACATACAGGATACTGTTTTAAAAGTAAATCTCAGTGATTTGACAAAATCTTATTTAATGCAGTATTATAATCACTTTCCTGTGACATTATTGTCATTGTGTATTAAAATACATTGCATTCACAGGGGCAATTTTTCCACAGAATTGAGTTGATACTTCAAAGTACACTTTGCTGATAGAACTGTAACTTAACATAATACTTACCATTTCTTATACATTACTTTAACTTGGAAGGATTATTTTTACCTCAATGTGCTGGTACATTCACTACAGTCATACTTTTTCACTCCTACTAGACATATGCAACGCGAACCAACAAATGTGCAGTTTCCTTAGAGAGTTTGGAGACATGACAATGATTTAAAAATAAACCTTTATCACAGCAGACATTGGACTTCCAGCTGGAACATTACAGGCGAAACACATTTTGTAACGAGGGGTCGGTTACATTTATTTGACTACACCTGGGCTTTTCCTGCAATGAAAGTACTTCTCATATTACTGAATATCAGAGGCCATGACATGTCAAAAAGTCTGCTGTGCAAACACTCTTTCAAGCTATTCCAAAGCTAAACTTCATGGGTCAGGGCCAGGGGAAGATATCAGAACTACAGCAATGTCTTTATCTTTTAGCATGTAATTAAACCAGGTGAGTTTGACCCAGAAAAACACATCAAGGTTTATTATTCCCTCTCAGCCACCAGATGGCACTAGGAAACAACATAAAACTGCCTCCCTGAACTTTATACTTCATCACTGTTGTGTTTGAATGTCTGATTCATAGAGTAATGTACCATAAATCCTAACCATCTATCTCTCCAACTGACGCTGATATTTTATGTGCGGTATTTTCCATAAAACTGGATCAGATCCTGTTAATACTTAATAATTGACTGCCCTTTATTGTGTTTGTTCACCATGAATGACATGTGTCTGAAGCCAATTTCGCTTGCTCGGCTTGCTTCATGCACACTCCACAATCTCTTGGATTATAAAAGGGCTTATTCCCGGTTGGATGAGCTACAGGAAAATGATTTTACCAGGTAACCCAGGTGTGCGTGTTTGCCTATGGCGTATTGAATTTAAACAAACTGAATAAGGAATCGAAGTTCATTCATCACAGAGATTTGACAGTGATACAACAGCCTGTAATATCCTGCTGGCGAGAGTATGGGGAGCTCACACTCTTATCTCAAATGGAAAGTGTGTTTTTCAAGTCCAATCCTTCTGTCACTCTGCTGTTACTCAGCAAACACACACAACACAAAAAACCCCCCTTCTGTAGATTTCTGCTACTTTTGTTGAACATACACCCGACAGCATAGGAGTATTTTCCTCTATTGAAAGTGATTTGATAAGGGAATTACACATGAAAGGTAAAGCAGAGCAGCACATGACATATTTACCCCAAATCAATACCAATACAGATAACAACTTAGGGTACATGTGGAAACATCCAAGCAGCCCTAACTTTGGTTATTGATAACAGAAGTGTCAAAATAAGGCAGGTTTATCACAATTCAACCACTAAAGAAATTCAAAGTGCTTAAAAAAAACCCATTGAAACCATTAAGCCCAAAGAAACACACGATAAAAGGAAATTTAAATACAACTTTAACTTTGAAGAGCCAAAACAATATCAAAATAAAACAAGCTCAAAAAGAGCAATACCAATAAAACATACAGTGCTGTGTAATTATCTTAATGTGACTGCTGAATTGCGGTTAGATCCATGGCTGCTCACAAATTTCTGTGCTTGTCTGTGGTTTTTAACATTACCGGCTGTAGCTGATAGCTGGCTTTTAATTGTTCCTCCTTGGCTTCAAAAACATAGACACAGCCAGGCTCTTTTTCTGCTCAGTTTCCAGTCTTATGGTTTAATAAGCTAACTGGCTACTAGCTGTAGCTTTATTTGGTGTACAGACGCTAGAATGAAATCAATCTTCTATCAATCAGTCTCTTCTATTTTGATATCACTCCCTTTCCTGCATGATAAATATGAAGCTAAAGACAATCAAAATGGCTTTGTCTTAATATTAAACCCAACTACTTGCTCTTTACCTAATATGTTATATATCATTGTTTAATCCATACAAAATATGAAAAGGCACATTTTCCTTTGGGGTTATATACGATAAGGTCTTGGCTGAGACCAGTGATTGGAGCCTGCATTGGTTGCCTCTATGCTCCCAGCCAAAACATAATCCGGTAGAAGCTCCCTGTAAAAACACAAGCTGTCGCTTTCATACAAACCTTTTTTCTTTTGCTTTAACAAATGAGACATGCTGTACAGTTCTGTGTGAGTTAATTAGTGAGCATCGGAACTGCTGATACTGAGTTTTTTAACCTTCAGATTGCTGTTTCCCACTGTTTCCTGTGTTTATGCTTAGATAGCCATCTCCTTGCTCTAGTTACATATTTACTGTCAAATAAGCATTATTTCTCTAATAATGCCTTTCTTGTAAGAAATACAGGTGAATCATCATGCAGAGGAAAATGGCTGTAGCTGGAGCACCTTAATTGAATGCAGACATCATTAAGGGTATTAATTATACCTGTGCTTTCACTGGCACATCTAACTGTCTGCCGTATGAAAAACTTTACAGGCCCTTTTCACTGCAGGCATTTGGACAAAACACAGGTGTAATTACTGTAATAACAGTGTTTGTACAACAATTCTACACCTTAGTGTTCTTCAACCTTGAAACCCAATTAAATCAAAAGGAAAGGTACAGTTTGTGCCATCCCAAGCAACAAATAAATGTGATGTCCCACTTTCGTTGACATATTTCCTTTCAGGCGAAATAACCACCTGACCGAGCCTGATCACTAGGACTGCTTCAGGCTGCCGTAGTCCCTCTAACCGTCTTTAATAAAGTGCCTTTAATAGCTTGGTGCCCCGTGTCAGCTTGAAGGAAACTCATTGAAACCCCCGAGGAAGCTGTAACCAGGCAACTAAAGCGAGCTGGTCAACCTCTTATTTTCTGATGAAAGAGAAATGGGGGTCAGACGCATAGGCCACATCGTAAATTGTCAGGGCAAGATTATGAAGATGAAATACTTAAAATAAGCTAATGATTTATCTATCTATCCATCTATCCATCTATATTCATACAACTTCACTTGTCTTTTCTAACCTTCCAAAGCTGTAACACAATTATTTTCCATTTAGGGATCAATAGTCCATCCGTCCATCTGTCCATCCATCCATCCATCCGTCCATCTGTTCATCCATCCATCCATCCATCCGTCCATCTGTCCATCCATCCGACCATCCGACCATCCGTCCATCCATTTATCTATAAGCCTCTCTTCTGATCTAATTTTCTTCATGTGAGATCTGCACATGCATGCAAGCGCAAAACCAATCCCCAGGACAAACTGGCCGGCCAATTAGGGGGTTTCTATTCCTGGCTGTCAAGTGTGCTTGTGTTACGCAAGACAACACTCCCTGTGTGTGTGTGTGTGTGTGTGTGTGTGTGTGTGTGTGTGTGTGTGTGTGTGTGTGTGTGTGTGTGTGTGTGTGTGTGTGTGTGTGTGTGTGTGTGTGTGTGTGTGTGTGTGTGTGTGTGTTATTAATATTACAGAAGACACAGAATAATTTCAGTAAATATCTGCACTGCATGATGGCTATTTCTACATTTATTCACAAGGGGAGGCATGACTGTTTTGACTAGAATTTTATTTTGAGGATTAGATGTGTGAAACCCCGGGTCTGACTCATGAGCGGGCTGACAAAACCTGCATGACGTTGTGATTTCCAAAAAGGTAAAACACAGGAAATGATGACTTAAACCCTTCCTCGCATAATTTATGACTGAGGAAACTTCGGATCCAAGGTGAAACATTAGGGCAATTTGATAGTACGGGAAGAAGGAACTATCAAGTTGATCTATGTGTTTGACCCCTCGATGAGCTACCTGTCACTTTCAATGCGCCCTAGATATGTTAGCATGTATAACACCAACATTAGGATTCCAGAGGCAACAGTCCAACTCCCTCTGACCTTTTCATCTGCCAGAACAAAAACATTAGTTCCTTATACCCAGGGGGATGAAAGGTACATGAGGCCAATGACTTTGTCTGACATCAGTGCATATAAATGAAAAATGGTTTGTAGCACGTGATAGCTTATATAACTTATATCTCAAATCATAAGGCTTACTGGGGTCTCTGGAGATTCACTGTACATCCTGTGATGGCTGTCTTTTAACATGTCGATCTTCTGATGTGGAGAAGGATTTACACATAAAAAAACACTTATATTTTAATAAGGCAACACAAAAAGCTTTTACTATAATTAATTAAAAAGGCAAAACAGAGCGAATGATGTCCTCTTCTTAGGAAGGCACAAAAAAAAACAGTGAATTTAAATGCAGAAAACAACAGCTTGAGGAAATCTCTCGCCAGCGATGTAGTTCATGTTGTTCCTGTGATCGGCAGAGACTGCTTATGCGAATCTTTCTTAATGAAAAATGTGGAGAGCCAAGATGTTGCTAATGTTTCTGGAACGGCTCCACTGACAAGGAGAGTGTGGCCCTGTGGACTCATTAAATGTTTGCTTCAGCTGAGCTTCCTTTCATAGCGCAGTAATGTGCTCATATTAGCCCCTTCGTTGTTACTTTGGTAACAATGCAAAATCACACAATTTAAGTTCCACTTATTGTCAAGTGTCGATGGAGTACGTCAGCACCAACGGTATCTTGGGTCCTTTCTTCCACACGAAAAGAACACCTGCTGCTTCGTTCAGTGGTTTTCACAAAGGAAAGACAGGTGAGGGGAGGGGAATTCAGGAGATGAGAGGGGAATGTCAGTCTTTAAAGGTCAGCTCAGGCAAAAAAAACCCTGTCAATTATTTTCAAAAGGACCTCTGAGAGCTCTCTTATGGGCTAAATTGCCCATGGAAAACAGTTTGGTAGGTTGAGTGACTCGCTGTTAGTTCAAAAGCAGATTTGACTTTTTGTAAAAACATGCAACACTTAACCTTCTGGCATCACCTCAGCTATAAAGCTGCAAAACCTAACCCTCTTAGTTGATATACTTCTTTGAGACGGATGAGAGTATAACTGTTAACATGCATTCCCAAAGCATGAATATTTAGCACAATTCCCATTGATGTGTCATACAGTTTTTCCCACAAGGCACCCAGCACAACACTGATTTATTCAACATTACAAGCACATCTAAAATGTGTTGTGATCTCAGACACCCTCCTGAATAATGCACAGAGAGGAAGCACACTGAATTTGAACCTTTAAAAAGAGACAATGGCTTCTTTTTTTATAAATAAAACTGTATGTAAGATTGTTTTACTGATCACAACATACCACTGCAAAGACATGTTTTGTTTGTGAGCACATCAACATTTTAATCCCACTCTCCACACACTGTTTCCTGAAGTGGAAACGATGCAGTCTGGTTTTAGTAAAGTGTAACATTTTATGCTTTTTTTTCACACACAACTTGTAACTTGAAAATGTGACACCTCCTACTAGAAAAAGTACAATGGATTTCCACTTGAAGTCGATTTTGGAGCATATCCATCTACACCGACTTCAGCGATAAGCCGTCACGTAACAATGGAAGAACACATTGTGTGGCACATCATCAAATAAAAGGCAGTATTTTTTTATTTGCCTGCATTTTATTCAAATTAGAGATAATATTGTGAAGTAAAACCTGTTTTGCATGTAAATTGTTGTCAAAATATGTCACAATCTAACTGGGAAGATTGTTACGGCAAACAATCCTGCACAGCTTTCTCCTTTTCTGCTCAAGATTTATGGGAATATGTAACAAAAACAGAAAAAAAGACACTGCACTGCTGAGAGTTTAATTTGCTGAACACTTGCCAAAGAAACATCAATTTGTCACAAGCAATGACACTTGGAAATCGGAAGTTGGAAAATTCAACCGAGAAATATCAACCTCCCTAGTTTTCCGGAACACATCGTTAGGACAAATCAATTATCTGGTGAAGCTGCGATGGATGTGGATGAACTGACAGCCAAGATGGCAGCTTAAAATCTACTCTGTGTTCAACACACACTCAGAGAGCGAGGCGGACGTGAAGTTTGGCAAACAAACTAAAAAGCAGTACAAGAAAATCGAACCGGCAAAAATGTGACCCATCTAAATAAAAGATTACAACATAGATCATTAAAGATAAGCCATAATAAAAGTTTTAATTCAATACCACAAAGAAAAGTGACGTACAACAGGTTTGAGATATCTGCTATGCTACACAGTGCTCTTTATTCCCCACCACACCATCAACTATAACTGTGTTGCATCTTTTACAGGCCATACGAGTACTTAGTTATATACAGCAGACGAACCGTGCTCTGACATCGCCCTCTACTGCCTTTTTTATTTTATTTTATGGCACTTGATATACGGTTGTTGCACATTTTATGAGTAAAAACCTCCCACACGCACAATACACTGCCGACCTTGGCGGACAGTGTGGAGTGTATACATCTCTTGGAAAGGTTTCTCTGTGAAAGACCATTACATCGTTTGTGGTGATTTTAGGTAATAAGAAATGCATTAAGATGATGGGAGTAAATCGTCTCAATGAACGCTTGGAGGCACATTTAATGCACTAATGTTCCCTCCTTCAGTTGTGTACTCTAATAAACTACTCTGTCGATAATCATTAACACATCACATTTTACAATCTCTTAACATGTCGTCAATAATAGTAATATAAAACAGCAACACTGAGAAGAACATTTGCAGTTTCTAAACCCCTTTTGTCCTTTTACATCTCTCGAGTGGTTCCATCGCCCACATTGTAAGCAGAGAAAGTGGTAAAGGCAACCCCTAAACAGCTGATGTTTATTAAAAACGTGACAATCTGAATAGATCCCAGTGCTTTAGAGAGAAAACATGACAGATGAATACCAGATTTAAGCTGTCTATTCCTTTGTATGAGCCCACAGCACATGGGGAACGGACTATACAGACTGAAAAAGTGCTCATGTGAAGTGCCTTCAGATGCCCTACAATACTTGTCCAACCTTTGCACCATCAATTTGTTATCTACTTCCTCTTACATGTGAATCGATGGCATCGGGCCATACAGGTTAACTGTCTTCGGTTGAATCTCTGGGCTGCTGTTGTGAGATTTATAACCTTGTTAATGTCAACCTCAATTCTGGACACAACAAAGCAAGAAAAGCTCCAAAGGATGAGACAATGAGGGCTGAAGAGGCCCCCAGAAGTTTCTTTGTCCTTCACTGAAAAGGCTAGGGTTTAAGTATTGATGCTGATAGATCCATTGCTCAGAATTGACCCCTTGGTGACCTCTGTGCTGACAGTGGAGAGGGGCACGCTCTCGTACCTCTCGGTCACCCCCCAGCAGCGACAGCGCAGCAGGGTGGACTTGAGCTGTTTCTGAAAATTGCTATTGAGGAAACCGTAGATGATGGGGTTGACGCAGGTGGAGGCCATGGCCGTGAGGTGGCAGAAAGAGAAAATGACATCATGGCCACAGGAAGGGATGGCCTCGTGGTTCCAGTCGAACACTGTGTTGAAGATATTGAGCGGGAGCCAGGAGAGGGCGAACGCCACCACTATGGCGATAAGCATGGCGTTGATCCTCGTGGCCCCTTTGTTTTTTTTTTGGGTGGTGTTCCTGCCACGCTCCACCATGTCCTTCCTTCTCCTGAGGCGCAGGTAGACGTGCATGTAGCAGAGCATGACCAGGGTGAGAGGGAGGAAGTACTGGAAGATGAGCAGGGAGGTGGTGTAAGCTCGCCGCTCTTGAACGGATGGCCACCGCTCCATGCAGACAAGTTGGTCGCTGACTGGGAAAGGCATGCTCAGGTTCTGGAAAGGCGCCATGAGGACGCTGTACGAGAGGAAAGGCACAGAGATTAGGCAAGCCACGGCCCAGGTGACAGCCACCGCCAGGTAAGACTGGCCCACCATGGGCTTCCATCCGGTCGGGTGGACAATGAGCTGGTAGCGCTCCATGGCGATGAGGACGAGGGAGAAGACGGACACGGTGACGGATATACACTGGATGAAGGGCGTGAGCTTACAGAGGATGTCCCCTAAGATCCAGTGGTCCATCAGTGTGTAGATAATGGTGACCGGCAGGCATACAATGCACATGAGGATGTCAGAACAGGACAGGTTGGCGATGAAGACGTTGGTGACGTTTCTCATCTCCTTGTGCCGTGTGATTACAAACACCAGGCAAGAGTTCCCAATGAGACCCACCGCCATCACTGTGCTGTAAGCGATGATGAGGAAGGTGGTGCCACTCACTGAGAGGGAGCAGTCCTCTGTGAAATCCCACGGTATCTCTTTCCACAAGGCTTGGTTGTGGTTGGTGTTGTGCTGCAGCTCCATGGTGGTTTTCCTGGGCTCAAGGTTGTGGACTAATCGAACTAATATATTGTGTCACACCTGCTGTAATTACTTCATGAATATCATTTGCATTCTTTTACAGCTTTGCCCCCATCCTTAATTCTCCCCAGTGTATTCACCAGCCTTCATTTGCTGCCTGAAAAACAGAAAGAAAATGAAATGAATAACCTTAAAGAAATGTCAAATCATGAGAGAATTTTTTTTATAAAGTTATAAACTCTTGAGATATTAAGAGGTTGGTTTATAACTCAAATTGAAATGAAGCTGCTGTAAAAACTGCAGCGTGAAAAGAGATTGACCCCTGCTGGAAAAGCTCATTTCATCAGAGACCGTTCCTTCTTTTAAATTATACCATGTGCCAGAAACAGATACAAGACGGGGTTTTAAATCACAGTGCCTCTGCATGTAATTCAACAAGTGTTTTTGATGTGTTAAGTGTTCCATTTTCACCTTCGCACACACTGGCAGTGCATTCATTAAAGCCTAACAAAAAACAGAGACTTACGAGAGAAATCATTTATGTTGTTATGCAGATCTCATGAGGTAAATGTTCATCTCCTCAAAGACGTAAGAAGAAATGATGCGCTATAATGACATGTTAATTTCAATTTCCATCACAATACGTAATGATGACTGCTGCTTTAGAGACCCTGAGTATCTCTCGCTGTTTTCTCCTCTTTTGACACTGGGAATTTATTCAGTTTTTGTCCATAAAGGAACATACACCTCTCATTGTCGCTGAACATTCAAAATAGCTTCCCAGACACTAAAGCACATTTGGTTCTCACAATCTTGATGAATTAATGTACCTGAAAGAGAGCAAAACAGAAAAACATTTTTGTTACATCCAGACCAAGAACATTTAAGTAGTGCGTGAGGACCTGCACATATTTATGTATCTGGATGTGTGTGTACAGCAGTGAAAATAGTACTGATTAACCAAACGGTTTGGCCCAAGGCTCATTCCTCAGTTAATAGTTTTGCTTCACATTTGTTCTCAGAGAATTAAATCTACAGGATTTAAAAGACCACGCTTGATAGAGGACTCCCTGATGAAGACGTGGACAGATAGGACGACTTTTGCTTGTGGCTGTCTCTATGATGAGCTGAAATGTTGTATTTTAAAATGCTGTTTCATGTGTGGGGATCTCAAACAAAGCCAGGATAATCAGAACAAAAAGGTAAACACTTGTACCTGGAGCTAAGTGCGGTAAAACCACTTGAATTTCTTCAGTGGTTCAAACTCTTCTCTGTCTAGGCGTCTGGATAATTAATCCCAGCCCTTGATGTCAACCCGATTAAACTTGGCTGAATTTCTGGATACGTGGCGGGTTATCATGCTGCAGCCTTGATGCTGATTATTTATGGCAGATCTTGGACACTTAAAGTGATGTACTGCTACGTGTTGTGTCTGCTGGAAAATTACAGTCCGAGGCATGTTAGAAGTAAATTTACTAAGGACATTTTTGAAATTTGTCATGACACTTTCAATAAATTATACAGATCATCTGCAGGTAACTCATGAAGATATAGTCTGCATAAAAAAACATACTATTTGAAAGCAAAACCAGAAAAATAAATAAGAGCTCATGGGAATTTATCTAAAAAAAAGTCATAACAGCTGGGCAATAATTCAAAATGATGATTCTTCGTATATCCATGGAATCCTATTGCAATTAACGTATATATATTCATATATGAATATTATGATACACAATTAAATAGTCTAAATTGATTGAGAATTACTTATTAACTCAGAATTCTCTGAAACAGATTAAAATTCAAACAAACTATAGTGTTATTTGTATTACTCTGTATTTGTTTGCATGCATGAAACATAAGTTGGAGATATGTTTATATAATTTCAATTGAAACACAAAAAAAATAATTTAGCTAATTTAAGTTGATCATACAACTAATGAATAATTTTCATTTGTCAAATATTTTTGCTCAAGCAGGAGTATTTAAAACAAAGAAGAAAAAAAAGGTTTTCCATGTGGTTGTATAATATAGAATATTTATTTATTAAAATACCGGCAAACACGTTATGTCGTGCTGTATCGAGTTATGAAATACAACATGTGGCAATTTCCCTCAGCCCTAATGTGGATGTTCATAAATATTATTTTATTATCCGTCCTTCACATTTCAGTCACCTCACTAAAGCACTTTGACATGACACAGGTCGTGCAGGAATGATCATACGCATCATGTACCGGTGTACCGGCGGAGGAAAAACGCATGAAGGGATGAAAAGTGTGGGAATGGTTACTGTATGCACCCTACCATCGGTGTCTGCAGCTGTCCTGGATCCCCTGTCTGTCTCTCTGTCTGCAGCTGTCTGTATGTCTGCAGCACCGGACAGGTGGAGGAGACCCCCTCTCTGAGCTCCAGAGGACCACCGTGTGCTGCCTACTCTCCTGTCGTGGGGGATACCCGTCACTCATTTCTACCTGAATCTCAACTAAACAGCTCTACTAACACTTTTTATGAAGTGAGCACTCCACATTAACCAGGAACAAAACTATAAATCCCACCAACAACAGAAACATGTAATTATAAATACCCGAGTCAGCGATAAGGTTGTAAAACTCGTTATGCAGAACGTAAAGAACCCATAAATACATATGTTTGAATATTAATCATTTAAAGCTTTGTCGTAGCATGTCATAAAAGAAAAACGACCCTACGGAAAAACGTAATTTCTTACTCTTATGTTACCTTTCAACACAAAGAGTTGTCATGCTGTGCTGTAGCACGGAATAACGTGTTTTAATTAGCCGTCAAATGTCTTACCGAGGAGGTGTTTCTTCTCGGACTGGCCGCGCTGCTTCGCATCAGGTGAGACACAACAAGAGTTTTTGGTCGAGCAGAAGGTAGAAGGCGTCCTGTAAAAACTGAGATATCTCTTAAAGCGACCTTATGCCTCAGACTCAGGCAGGAGATGTGATTGGGAACATGTTACATAATGAATTCTCGGTGGCTCGCACGCACGTCCGCACGCATGAACTGCACACGCGCGCTCAGGCACGCGCCCTTAGAGGGGCCAGTGGGGGTATTGTGTTGTTTGAAATGTGTATTCATGATCTGTCTCATTAGGTCTGTTGTAAAAAGACATGCTAAGCCTTCCCATGTTGATGCTAGTTTCATTTATCACCAAAGAAAAATCAGAATACCTTTATTCATCCCCTTTTATTAGCTGTAATGTCACAGTAATAAAAGGTTTGCATTCCCATAGTGATTGCAATATAATGTATATAGCCTATTCAGCATCATACCTGTGACATATATAATATTGGGTCATTTTTTCCACATGAGGGACATTTTTAAATCAAGTCTATAAAGTACAATATGGAGGTAGTCGGGGATAAACAGAGACAACCTGTCCAGAGAAATGTAGGCAGATTTTCTAACGTTTTTACACCCTGCAAGGCTCTGTGGGTGCAAAGCTCTTATGATTAGTATGTTTGCTGAAGTAGACAAAAAGCATTTCAATGATACTGAGGACATACATCATGTTACCCAAAACACAATGCATACATTAATGTTTAACAAAAATCCCAAAATCATTTTCTAATGCAAGACTTTCAAGATGAGTATTGATGGATGCTCATTGATGTTTATTGATGTGTGTATGTATCCTAGCCATGAACTGACTTTTCTACCCCTTTTAAAGATCAGTAAACATGTCAATGTGTAATCTAATGCAGTCAATACCCAAAACTAACCACACAGGTTCTCTGCCTCTGCAGTAAGCACCTTTACATAATATTTTGACTCTCAAACCAACTATACAATCTCACGATTAGAAAACACGTCTTTATTCCTCCGCAGATAACACCTAGAACTATTTAAAACCGGTTCTTTGCACCTCTCTTTCTTCTGAAACAGATTGTTAACTGCTTCTTCACACTGTCCCCACACAGTCCTACTTCCAGTGGAGGCTGTAAATGAGAAAACAGTAATAGCTGTTTGTCTGAGAGGAGGAACGTTGAAATGCCTTGCCACCAGCGACAACGGCTCTGTGGGTGTTGGATTGACACAGAGGCACGGGTCTCAAGAAGATTAATCTATGCAAATCATTTTTCAGAAGAAAGCAGCAGCAGGACTTGATGTTTTTCCTCGAATGAGCAACTATTCAATATATTGAGGCATTGAATGGCTGTTGCACCTCACCCCTTGTGCAATCTCAACTGCTGTCACTCACATTTAGATTTTTCGTTCAGCTACCTTTCGTTTGACATGGAGGGAGGAAAACATTTCTTAGGTTAAGTCTTAAATGTCCAGACAATTGAGCACTATTGTTACATGAAATGAATGTTTCTGACAGTATGCCCACCAATTTATCTCCGATTGATAGGTGACAAGTTGATGTTCGCACAATCAAGTTTTGCTAGAGAAGGTTGTGCAAGATCATAAGAAAGAATACCTCTCATGGGAACATCTTTCTGAAACAAATGTTTTTGTCACAGAACATATGAACATAAACGAACAGAAAGCAGATACATTTTAATCAATTTTTCATGATAAGGTCGAACAAGAAGAGACAAAATGTTCCAAACATTTGTCTTAATATCATGTCACTGTCACCTGAAGTATTTGATAGCTCTTTGATCACTTACTTTATTTGGTATAATCTATCAACTGTTTAGACTCCCATCCTGTGTCCATTTATACAATACATAATGTCCCTTGATTCAAAAATATGTCCATATTTGGATTCACAGAGAGACTCTTATTACATAAAGCATTTGTGAGTGGCTCTTGTGGGAAAATTGTTAATAGCTTTATGCGTCATTACCAATGTAAATCAATACAGTACCATGCCCTATTAAGAATGAATTGTTCTCCTGCTGTAGATCCACATATCCATGTTAATAGTGTTTGGGGAGTAGTATCTCCTCTGTATTTTTAGTCGCTGTTTGGGTGATTTATTTGTGTTGGCAAAAAACTCTCACTTTAAAAGACCTAATATCCTGTGCTGTGCAGTGAGGCTGTGAAATAGATTTCAACGCCAGCCAGCCAAGACAAAGAAATAAATGGCATCTCTCTTTAACTTCATAGTTTGTTCAGTCATGTTTTGAAGGAGGTACACAAAAGAGAGAAATAAAGAAAGAAAGAAAAAGAGAAAATCACCTTTTAAGTTGTTTTTAATATGCAGTTACGGAACTTTACTGTATATTGTGGACCCAGGCTACAAATGTTAGTCATAGGCTCAGGATGTTTTAATAACTTTCGGAAAAAAGGGACAAATAAAACGTAATACCTTATTTGATTGTGGTTTGGTTTGGGTTTGTTTGTTTGTCAGCGAGATTACAGACAAACTACTGGAGTGTTTTTCATGAACCTTGGAAGGAGTATGTAGCATGAGCCAAGGAAAAACCTATTTAAAAAGCAGATCCAAAATAAAGGGGAATATACGCCTATTATTTTCTATTATAGAAACAAACTAATGAGAGCTCTGCAACCACCGAGTGCCAGCAAGTTTTTAATGGGATCATCATGTTAGTTATATTGTGAACTGTGGAAACATATAGGACAAACTGGAAAAGGATGAAATAAATACGCAAAAAAATAAAGGCTCCTATGCTGAACATATAAATAATACTCGCAAAGACATGCTCCTCTTTGCACCTAGTTGTAGTTGGTAGCGTGTTTCACTTATATAAGCTCAGTGCTGATAGTTCCTAATAAAAAACATATGTCTTACTGAAACAGTTTTGATAAATATTGGCATATGAGGCCAAAGGAGTGGTGACAATGTTACAAAAAGTTATGCAGCAAATCACTACTTCTTTCATATTTTCTAAATGAAAAACAGATGTGCACTACATGTGGATAATTGTGATACACATGGTATAGTGAATGTTGTAAATATTAACACAGGATGCCTTATTAAAATGTAAATGTCAAATGTTGTTGCTGTATAACTAGGTCAAGGTCTATCATTGAATACTTCCTGTTTATAGCTGACCTAAAGTTTAAAGAGACGAGAATGATAAGATTTACAGCCACCAGCATTAACACCATGGGAATGTTTCTCTGTGCCAACATTTTATATTGCAAGTCATAAATTAGTTTTTATCCTTATATCATGCAGCAATAAGGATCCGTACACAAGCATGTGTGTGGATTGAATGACGCAGACAGCAACGTAATTGATGCACCAATTATTACCAGTATATAGTGGTGGGTGTTGCTACTGCTGTGCTGCTGTGTGTCAATTTGTACCTTATGGGAATGAGAGATGTTGGCAATTATTTTTAAATATTTAGTTGTGATATATGACAAGTGAATATATGAATAATTTATTATTTGTTTTGTCATGTTTGAGGCATGCATTTCTGCATGCATGTATTCTGTTAGGTATCAATGATAACAAACACACACACACACACACACACACACACACACACACACACACACACACACACACACACACACACACACACACACACACACACACACACACACACACACACACACACAAATAATGACTGTATTAACACTGTTGTGCTGACATGTTTTACTATTTATTATTGTTTTCACTTACTTTTATTATGCTGTTACTCCTTTTTACCATGGTTGTACACTCATTTGATTTTGATATGCGTGCTTATTTAATATGTTAGCCTACTTATTTTATATTTGCTTTTCATATGCACTTTCCCTTTGCAATAAATCTTCCCGCTGTGGGACAAATAAAAGATTTCTGATTGAAGAAAGAACAAAAGAAAGAAAGAAAAAATGAAGGAAATAATTATTAATCCAAAAAATCAAAAAAATATCAAAAATAAATATAATGTTTCTTTAATAGTACTTTTGATCCGTCCTCACAACCCTCATACAAGCAGCAGAATTATAAACTGAAGTGATCCTTGACTCCATCACTGCAACACAGTCCTATAAATCCCCTGAGGCATTAAATAACCCGAGCCAAGAACAAATGCCACGATGCCTCTGGTGCTCCTGGATGACTAACAACCCCCATCAGTTGAGCAGATCATATCTGACACAGACACTCACCTTGATGCTCCTCTGTGTAAATGGGACTTAAGGAGCAGTTGGTAATGCCACGAAAGTAATACAGATACTCTAGTCAGGCTTCATATACAGTCACACCAAAAAGGGTTTCAGAGGGAAAAACCCACAGATATTTGTTTCCCTTATCTCTGCAGAGAAAGAGTAATAAGCCCAGTGGGTTATCTGCTCCTTCCTGCCCAGTTTATTGTGTTTTTATCTGTTATGTATGTATGTATTTCTAAATTGTGCATAACAATAAACTAAGCTTGACTCCCAGCTTCTTCATTTCTTATTTGGGTATTTTATTCTAACCATATTTCACTCTGTTTTGCTCTTTTATTAACCCCTGCACAAACATCCTAACTCTTTGTATTTAAATAAAACAAAGAAAACTGCAACACACTTTTCTAATGTATATATTATTCAAAGTTTTTATTTAAGTTATAGTGTATTATAAAGTGTTTCTTTATTTCGTTTATTTTATATAGCTTTAAATATTTATATATTGCTACTGTTAACAGACAGCTTGACTGTTTTGGTTGAGTCCCTTCGCTCTTACCAACATCTTTTTCAACTGCAGTAATAAAGTGCTCTTAAAATAAAGTCCGAGAATGTTTTGCGATAGCTGCTCTCAAACTATTTTAAACATTTATAAGAGTACCATTAAAACAGACATAATGTTAGCTTGTCAAACACCTTCAGTTTACTAGTTCTGGAGAAAAAGTTACATGTTGTATAGTGATAAAACTGATGGGGAGAGAAAGGAAAGAGAGAATAGAGGAAAAGAGCCTGGAGACGAGGGGATTATTAAAACACAATTGTATTAGCAGAACAATAGGTAGAATCAATCCAGTGTGCATTACACCTGCTGACCTTCCTAATTTAATTCATACAAATGGTCTGCATGTCTTTCTTGCTTTCTAAAGCCACATAAGTATTCCACTCAGCTCTTGTCACATCTGTGTGCAACACTGACAAATTATTCTTACCGCCTCTCTTTTCGTGTTCCTCTGTGTCGAAATATGATTCAGAAATTACGCTAACGTTGTCACAGCGAATAAGACGGTGGATGTCACACCCCAGAATAGCGCTTGTCCCTATAGCAAGAGGTGAAAACTGAATTTAGAGGCTGCACGGCGCGAAGACAGCAAGTTGCTATTGATCCACAGTGGCCTTGTTCAATATTAGTCCAGATACAGTGACACATGGCAGATATGATCAACCACTCACTCAGGTTCTTGGCAACAATTGAGCTTTTCCCAACTAACATTTGGTCCACCATTCGTCCCATTAATTGCAAGTGTAAGGGAGGAAGGTGGTTACTAGGGTACTGATCCTGGCTGCGTTTCTGTGAAATGTGCCAAAAATGCATACTGATCAGTCTTTGATGTGCGTAATGTAAATGAATCATTTAACCTCAGAGTAAAGACATTTTCCATCAGCTCCATATTATGTTGGCAGAGTAGGCAAAATGATGCAGACCACAACTCTCCTTTGAGAGGAGAGCAGGCCAGCTGAGCTATCTGGTGCTATCAAGTCTCTGCTTGCCGTCTTGTATAACACGTTCCACTGGGAAATGCCATTTTCCTACCACGTGTGGGCCATGTGAGAAAAAGAAAGCGAGGATCAACCTTCTGTCTGTTTCTACAACATGTTAAAAGTTGTCGGCCATGCATTCACAATCTTTAAATGAGCAGTGACGGAAACACATGTGGAACGACCTGTTGGAAATTGGGTGATCTTATTTTATGTTTTCTTCTTTATATTAATACAAACTGACACTCCTGTAGAGCAGCACATACTGTGGGGATTCCTAAATATTTCAGTGACATTGGTTTGTTTTCTCTAACTCCCCAGTGAGGCGGGGAAGCTTTCTGTTTTTCCAAGACCTTGACCAAATGAAGAAAAAATACATCACTTTAACTGTCTTGAGAATTGCCATTATGGTCAAACAATAAACATCAGTATTTTCCTATGCAGTTTCAATAGTGCAGATCCCATTTTAAAAACAGAATATAAACCGCATTTCTTCACAATCCCTTGGTGGTACGCCATTGCAATTTCTCACAAAATGAATCATAATCACAACAAAATATACTGAGACAGATCGGTCTGAATCCTGTGGCAGTGTAATTGACCCCCCACTGCTTATCATCTCAGGAGAATTATGTAGCACCCAGTGGCTTGCGCACTAAGGCGGTTAGCAGGCAGCATCAAACAGCAATGCTGCAAGTTGTTGTCTTACAGGATTTTTGGTGCAGAGGAAAATTGATTGCCCGCCTCACAATCAGCGAGCCGCCACAGCAAAATAGCACCTGCCAGGGCTGCACCGCGGTCACTTTACAACCTCTCATTCAACATATGAATCAAAGGGAGGGCAGTGTCTTTAATACAGTGGGCACACTCCATTTCACACTGCTGCCATTCCCTTATAAATTGCCTAAATGTTTTTTCTGACATGCACTCTTCACAACTTCTGCCTTACGTTTGACTGGTTCAACTTACAAAGTAATTAAAGAAGATATTGTTCATAGAAAGGCAGCTCATTAAGATGTCAGCTTTTCGAAATGCCAAGCACAGTCTAGATTCAAGTGAAGTATGGAAGTTAGCCTGGTTGAGAAAACACAACATCTGGAGAGACGGAGCGTTCTTTAATGAAGATAAAGGAGGTGTGACACTGTGTTGTTTTTATGTTGTACTAATGTCCGATTTGAAGCACCGTTGTGTTTATTCCTTTTTATGATGTTCATACACTTTTGCACTTTTAAAAGAAAAACATTTACTTTTATTCCCCAGATCTGTCTAAATTTGTGTTTTTCTTTTAAGGTTTCTTTGTAATCCAGCTATGCTCACAAAAAGTAATAAACTCAAATATAAAAAAAAAAATGTGTGCTCCACTTCGCCTGTCAAATATCATATTCCACCCCAAATAATAATAATTTGTATAATCCTTTTACAAAAACCTTTTCCTACAATAAAACCCCAAAGCAGCAACAATTAAAAGGAGGCAGGTTGGCATGGAAACATCTTAAGGTGGGTGCAGGCCAGATTAATGGCACCACTGGATCTGTGTGGTCCCAAACTAATCTAATAGTTGAATTGTTCTGTGGTCTGCCAGTTTTCTCTCTGATCATATGTTGCATAGGGGAAACATGATGTACAGCATGGCAGGTACATACAGTATGCGTCTCCCAGCAGCCTGCAGCACTGCACTCTTCTTTGTTAGGGCTTATTGTGCCCTTGTTACTGTCTAACTCTCCTCATCATAGAATGACCACTACAGGCACAGTAGGATTGTTTCCTCCAGTAATTACAGTTGCAGGTTTTGTGTAACAGGGAGGCTCAAAAAAGCTCCCTGTCATAGACTATTTCATGTCTTGGTAACTGCTGTTTCGCTTTTTTTTTTAAGTCTGTTTGAGATCTAGATTGACAGTTAATTCTGTAAATGCAGGCCACTTTGTTTTCATTTCTTTGTAATTTCTTCCTCCAGTCAATGGCGCGCCTGCTGTGGCCACTGCCTCTTCCTGATGAGAGGAGACAGCCCTCTGCTAATGCACTGGAATGCTCTTCTCTTCATAACAGCAACAATAGGCTCTCTTTGACCTCCAAGAAGGTCCAACAACAGCCAAAAACAGGCTTTCAGTCTTTGACATTGACTGATGTCCCTAAGGTTCATTACTCATATTGTGCACCTGTGATTATTAAACCCATATCAGCAACTATTATGTAAAAAATATTTTGAATTGATGTTGAGCAATTCCAAAGTGAAGTGTGCATCTGAGTTTTATAGTCAGTGCTTAGAAGATTTGGCACCTAATGTTGGGAAAATGAAAGCACATTTTATAAGACATATCATAATGTTTTCTCTCCTGTGTTTACGACTTAAAAACAGTTTAAAAAGGTCATGCCAGCATAATCTTCCCAAGTTTTATTTATCTGAATATCTGAAACAGGTGGAGAAAAAAGCCAGGATAGTTATTATCATATCTTTTTCATCTGTCAAGCCTCTTTCTGTCTAAGTCTCTTGACTATTACGACAACAAAACAACACTTTTCCAATGTCGCAGAGCTTTCAAGGAACTTGAATATATTCACTTATTCTTAATCATAAACCCATTAGAAAATAAACAAAATATTTGTGTCTTGCTTGTCTCTCAGGAATTTCCTAATGACCAATGGCCAAACGTATTCAAACAAAGGACAAATGAAAGGGTTTGTATCTTTTTCATAATTAGCTTCAGTGTCTGAACTGATATTTCTTCAGTTGCTGTGGATGATTGCAAAAAAGTTTTTGACAGTTGTCCTAATTATTGACTTCTCTGCAAAGGTTCTCTAATAACCATTTGTGAATGACCAGGGTAAACAAAAACTAGGAAAACAGGTAAAGGTTGAAAAAATAGGGATTTTATTTGCCCAAAATATATATATAAAATCAATTAAGTGAAAAAAGTTAATTATTTTTAATTTAAACAGATATACACTAGAGTCCAAGCATAAACTAATAAACACAAAACTTCAACGAAATAGGCGCCATGCTGAGCGCTCTTCTGCCCAAGAGCCACTGCCTTTCCTCTCCACACTGCAGGAATTTATAACAATGCTGGCCAGTCCATAGTTGACTGTAGGAGGAAGAAAACGCTGTGAGAAAAGACGGCTGGTTTAGGCGAAGTGGCTTCCTCAAACACCCTCAATTTTTAGGGGAATGGCACAGTCCAATTAACCAGGCAGGTGTTGTTCAGCAGATGCTGTGAGCTTCAAGACACTGACAAAACTTGGGTTAACACAACACACAATTAACAATCACAATTCAAGAAGATTGCGTGCACTCAATCTAGTAAAATAAAGTCGGTTTCAAATGTGTTTAGAAATGTGTCTGTGTATGATGGTAAACAAAAAACAGCGTAACCTTTAGGAAGTGTGATTGGTTGTTGCATTCACAATATTTATTCATATGGTCTAACATGTCAGAAATTGTTAAAAATGCACATCAGAATGTCCTCAAGCCTAAGGAGATCATCATTTATTTTGTCCAACCAAGTTTCTGAATCATAAAGATATTCAGTTTACTAGGGCATAAGATAAAAACCTAAAATAATACATTAGCTTTTATTATAAATTAGTATTATTTGGCTTTAACAAATTATTTATCGCCAAGGCAGTTATTTTGCTGCTAATTGACTTATCAAGAAACTGACTTTGGTGCAGTCACAGTGGGTTTGCAGTGTATCAGTGGTGTGCATGTTTGCTGTTAAAGGAGCTAAAAATGGCTCCATTACTTGCAGCAACTATGATAGGGCATTTCTTCAGCCCATGACGTGTGTGTCCCGGAAAAAGTTATGATTCGCAATTTGAAAAGGGCATTTCTGCACCAATGACCAAAAGCCAGGGGAGCTTTTCTCCTTTCATTTTTTGCTGTGCTCCCCTGCAATGTATATTAGACTGGAAAATAAATCAAGTGATGGATTATTTCAACAGTGTTTTGGTGAGTGGAAAAATCTCTACTTGCCGTGTCAAAAAATGATATATGCAAATTGAAACCTCGGCAGAAGATGAATGAGATTGTAAAACCTGAGCAATATGGAAGCCTCATGACAATATAGAAGCCTCATGACTGGCTGCATTATAACATCTATGTGGCAGCTCATGCAGTTATCAAGCAGTGGAAAATCAATCCTGAAAGCATTCGGGTGGAGACCAAATATTAGAGGGACAAAAATGATAAATTCAATAAATACTGTCATTAATAATGCATATTATGTAGCAGTTGTTAGTTAATCAATCAATTTCTGTAATAACGAGTTACTGGAACCATTGAAAAGTGCAATGAAAAGAAAACATGGCATTAAATATCACTCAAAATTAGTAAAGGTGTAAAGATAAAGAAAACTGCAAATAGCCTACTAAATTAAATATCCAGAGCCTCACAAGAAACAATACAGAGTAAATACACAACCGCTATCAAAATATGTTGCTGGTGTATTTGTATGGCATGATGTGTGACAGCAGAGAACAGTAAGAAATGGTCTTTTAGACTTTCTAGACAAGAAACAGCATCCTCTTGTGTTTACAGGAAGAGTCACCGTATCTAAACATTTGTCAATCTAAATAATTTTTAGGGGTATTATTATACAATTTAGGGGTTAAATATATAATAACTTATACTGCACACTATAAAAACCTTACAATGTTAAAAGACAAACAATCACTGTCAATATTTCTTTGGAGAGTGAAGAAAGTATCTGATTGGCTCTTTCTTAGAAACTGGGCGGGACAACACGACGGTAGCGTCCAATAGTGTGTGAGCTTACTGCCTGACATCAAAAAGTAAACAGACTTGTTTTGATCTGTCAAAAAATCAGGCGACTGTGGCTAAGCTAGCAATTCCCCGAACGGATTTGGTTGCTTTGTGATCAAACTGTGTCAATGTACAACGTGTTTTGATTGACGAACACGGGGATATCGTGCAGTCGTTGGTATCCTTTAAAAAAACGCTGTTTTTATATTGCGTTACATCACCTAACAGGCTAGTGAAGTTAGCTTACTTGCTATTGTTATTTAACGTTTAAACGGACTTGACATTCGCTGACAGCATAGTGGCAGGTCGACAGACTGGTGTATTTATGTAACTTTACCCTTTTGGTTATTTATAATTGCTCGGTAGACAAGTAAAACGCGTGTAAAACTTGGTAGACAGCAGTATCATAAAATAGCTAACCGTAACCACCCTTCTGTAGCTGCGAGCTGTCCAGTTTCAGTATCCTCAAAACCGAAAGCATCGTTATTCGTAACAAACATGGGAAGAAAAAGTTAGAATTATGTTAAAACTAGATAAATAAAAGAAATGAAGCCGAAACATCCGTACCCTGTCATGGCTGAGCAAGGACAGCTGAGCCCAATTGGAGGACGCGCTGCCTCTTCAGGCCGCCGGGGCCGACAGACCTTCAGAAGTTCAGCCCATTTCTGCAGCCTGCTGGACGGCCTGCTGGCTCTCCGGCAGGGCGGCATCCTGTTTGATGTGGTGCTGCTGGTGGAGGGGCGACCCATTCAAGCCCACCGCATACTGCTGGCAGCCTCGTGCGATTATTTTAGGTAAACCCCACAGAAACAGTCACCTTGTAGCGGTTTCATTGCTCTCTTCCATCTCCTTAAGTTCCTTTATTTGTCTACAACAATGCACATGTCATTCAACACTAACTTAAAGCAGAGGTGGGAGAATTTCTCAGATCTTGGATTAAGGTACTAAAGTGAAAGTTCAAAAGTATTGGCATCAAAATAAACTTTAGTAAAGTACTTATTATGCAAATTGGTCAACTTCAGAATAACATGTTTTCATTATAATCATTGATGCATGTATGTGTTTATAAAAGCTGGTAAAGTTGCAGCTAGTTTTAATGACTTTGTTTACTGCAGGGTAACTTGTGAATTTGACTAAAATCTTATTTAACTGATTTTATTTCCGATCATTTATCCAAATCTGCAAAGTAACTAAAGGTACAAAAAAAATGTTTACAATTTACATCTGAATTGGAGTGGAGTAAAAGTACAAAGTAGCCTGAAATGGAAATATTCAAGACAAGTACAAGTATCTCAAAATTATTCTTACACATTGTTATCAAAACTTGAAGTTGCCACAAGAGAATCCCTGCAGATGAGCTACTTTGTCATATGATCAGCAGCAGTTTGCACACTAGGTGTTTCTTAGTAGTTTGTGTTTGATTGGGCTTTCTTTCTTACTGTGTGCTTCCATCTTCATCTACAGTGCAGTTATTAAAATGATTGCCTAAGCATGTCTTAAAAACAGGGCTCATTTTTCAAAACAGGTTGCAAATACATCCCTACATTTCAAAAGGTTGCAAAAGAATATAGTACATTACGAAAATGTATGGACACAAAAAAAAAACATGAATTAAAGTTGATGTTTTTCAACTGCTACTGCATATTTAAAAACCGGCCTTTCACCTCTTTGTTTGCTTTCATTGAGGTTGTAAACAGTTACTCGCCTGTGGTATTTTTTTAATGCTTACATGCAAATGCTGAGGCGCCAATGAAGCAAATAGGTGTTTAGTCTGTCATGGGTATTGCATTTGAATGCCAGTGTTGTGAAATGGAAAACAAGACACTTTATGTCTAATTCCTGTATCTTATATACGGTACAATGGTCAGATTAAGTCTGAAATTGGACTTGCATCACAGCAGCTCCAGTTGCAACATTAACAAGGACAAATATTTAGACACAATACAAGAAAAACAAACATCACAATCATACAGACAACTATGTGCATTGTTTTGCAAATAAGAGTGTCCTGTTGAATTGAAGATTAGGTGCAGACAGGAAATGTGTTGGGGGTTTTTTCAGGCTTGAACTAAGGTTTTGCTCTCTAGTGTGACACGTTTTGAAAAAAACTCTAACGGTGGTCTATAGGTGTGTTGGATTTGAACTCAAGTATTATTCTAATTTGTTTAGAGCTTACTGAGCTCGCATGGGTGGAGGAAGTCTTTACTCTGGGGTTTGCACTGGGACACTAAACCGGAGCCCTACTGTTGGTCGGTAGCCCTGTAATCCTATTAAACTGCTAAAAGCAGGTAAAAATAGATCGCTAACATCCCTTTACAAAGTTTATTTTACTGCATTGGCTCTGCCTTTTACTCACAGGTTAAAGGAATAACAACTGATAGATAGATAGAATCGGAGGATGAAACCCTCTTTATTTGTCACATACATGCACACAGCAGAGCACACACAGTGAAATTGGTCCTCTGCATTTAACCCATCCTAGTACTAGGAGCAGTGGGCAGCTATTGTACAGCGCCCGGGGAGCAATGGGCAGGGGGGGATTGGAGGTGTCCGGTGCGTTGCTCAAGGGCACCACAGCAGGGCCTAGGAGGTGAACTGGGACCTTTCCAAGTAGCAGTCCACCTTCCATATTTCAAGTCTGTTTGGGGACTTGAACCGGCAACCCTACGATTCCCAGTCCATGCCCCTACTGACTGAGCCACTGCTGGACTGAGGTTCATTACATCCAACAAAGATCTGGTTTAAAGCATATGAAAGTTTGTGTAGGGTATATGAATCTCTTTCACTACATTGTTGTGCTAAACAAACCTTTCATTTTCTTTATTGGACAGTTCATATCGTGCAGCAGAAGTGCTTAGCTGAAGTGAAACGTTGGCCATTGTGGTTATGTGGTATCTACTGGACAACCATGTTACCAAAACATAAGCCATTAAACAATGTGTCACTTTACTCCGTTAGGGGAATGTTTGCTGGAGGCCTTCGGGAGACACAGCAAACAGAAATCGCCATTCATGGAGTCACTTACATGGCCATGACAAAAATACTGGACTACATCTACACTTCTGAGATTGAGTTAGACCTGGAGTGTGTGCAGGAAGTCCTGATAGCTGCCACTCTAGTACAGGTAAACTCTTTAACATCTTTTTCTTAATCACATTGTTGCTTTTTCTTACCCTTATCTGTTTCCTTTTGTGTTATAAAGCTCGAGGTTGTCACTGGTTTTTGCTGTGATTTCCTCTTCTCCTGGCTGGACGAGAGCAACATTTTAGAGGTCTATAATCTCGCTGATCTCTACGGACTGCAGCAGCTTATTGCCAGGGTCCACTCCTACATGCTCAGGAACATCGAGACTCTTTCTCGCACCGATGTGTACCGGCAGCTCCCCCAGGATGTGGTGTTCAGCGCGCTGAGCAGTGACGAGCTGCAGGTGAACAGCGAGAACGAGGCGTACGAGGCGGCGCTTCACTTCCACTACAGTCCCATGCAGGTGGAAACTGACCAGGTGTACTTGCAGGTCAGTCCTAAGGTGTGTCCACATTTTGTACTCATCTATCATCTCCATCAGATACGTTTTACTCACAAAGCTTAATTTGCTTGGATTAAAATCTTTACTTTTTATAATGTTTCTTACCCGAAGGACAATCTGAAGATGCTCGATGCCGTGCGTTTCTGCCTGATTGAGAAACAAGTGTTGAAGAGGCTGTACGGCAGACTGAACCAGTGTCCGTTGAAGGATTCTGTGTCCGCCGCCCTCCGGTACCATGAACAGGAGATCTGGCAGCCCGTCCTGCAGAGTCCTCTCACCCAGCCACGCTCCACCTTCAACTGCATACTGGGATTCGGGGGGATGTTCACCTCCAGCTCCCTCACAGACAACGAGCATTTGTTCCAGCTTTTCCACCCGAGCTGGGGGGAGTGGAGGACACTCACTGCAGACCACGGCCCTCGGATGTCTAACCAGGGCATCGCGGTGCTCAACAACTTTGTCTATCTGATCGGAGGAGACAAGAACACCAGTGGGTTTCGTGCAGAGACTCGCTGCTGGAGGTGAGATCACAGATCCCTTATTCTGTTGATGGATTTAAATTGCGTTGTATCTTGGGGGTCGCGGTTCAAAATCAATTTCCCTTGCAGTACATAAGTTTGCTAATTTCAGGATTTACTCCTGGCTGCTGTGTGCTAGTAAAGGCAGATTGAAAGCAGAGTACAGAGTGTATACGTTGTGATGTTTTTATATTTGAAAAAGGTTCGTTAACTGATTGCAAAATTGGAAACACACAGACTCAAACCTAAGACAAAGGGTAACTTCCACTACAGTCCCATGCAGGTGGAAACTGACCAGGTGTACTTGCAGGTCAGTCTCAAGGTGTGTCCACATTTTGTACTCATCTATCATCTCCATCAGATACGTTTTACTCACAACGCTTTCTTTGTGCAGTGATGCTAACTGCACAAAGAAACACTACAAAAAAGGTTCTCAATAACCTTAGGTATATCAAGTTCAAATTTGACAAACAAATAAAGATGCTGCCTGTTAAGTAAACATAACTTTTAGGCTTAGCTGCCTTTTTTATTTCCAAGAAATAAAAAAAAGTCACTAGAAATATCTAGGTACTTTTGTAGAAAAAAGTACCTAGACAAGAATCTTGATTGTTAAATAAATGGATATTCCCTTCCATCCTGTATTGTTTATGTCTATTACAGTTTAAACTATTAAATAAGATCAAATAATCTATTAGTTGTAGAGTATAATAAATGTATAATATAAAGTGAGCAGAACCTTATACAGCTGAAAAAGAACCCAATCCTCGCTAGTGGACAAACCACTTATTGACATCCCTGACTGTAGCTTAACTACAGCAAACATGTATTTGGTATTTCTAAACCAGAGTCACTCTTTACATATCGTCCCACAGTCTGACATATTTGCAGATACGGCTGTATTTGCAATAAGCTAATATTGGCTCTTATGTAAGCCCACCTGATTTGTTGTGAGACAATAGGTTGAAATGTCGACATGTTCTCAGATTGTGTGCTTTGTCCGAGCAGCTGTTTCAGTTTACACTGTTAAAATAAAGCAGGAAAGCAGAAAATCCTCACATATTAGACTCTGGAACCCGTGTTTGTGAGGCATTTTAATTCACTATCAAAATTAATCAATCAACAACTATGCTTTTACTTTTTTGTCTTCAGTTCCCTAAACGTACAGGGTTTGTTTTTGGTGGTGTTAAACATGGCATTAAAAAAATAATCAACAAATCTGTTGTGCATAATCACTTCTTGATTTGTCAGATTTCTCCCTTCACTGTTTTGGTGTTGTTCCCAGGTACGACCCTCGTCACAACCGATGGTGCGCCATCCATCCTCTGCAGCAGCAGCATGCTGACCACTCCATCTGCGTGATGGGCGGCCATATTTATGCCATTGGAGGACGGGACTATAGCAACGAATTGGACTCAGTGGAGCGCTACAACCCACACACTGACATGTGGGAATTTGTGTCACCCCTAAAGAGAGAGGTAAGAAGAAAGAGCAGATAGAACAAAATGCATGTAGTGCTGCTACCATCCACATGATGGTGCTACCTACTCACCTGTGTATTGCTAATGGTGTTCCTCTGTTATAAATCAGGTGTTTCCCTTCTATTTTAACTCACTTTAATACCAGTCTGACCTTCCCTCCAGGTTTACGCCCACGCTGGAGCAGTGCTTGATGGGAAAATGTATATCACATGCGGGCGCAGAGGGATGGCGTACCTCAGAGAGACCTACTGTTTCGACCCTGGGGCCAATCATTGGTCAGCGTGTGCGGAGGGGCCGGTGGAGCGCGCGTGGCACGGCATGACGGCTGTTAATGGACGCATCTATGTTATTGGTGGGAGCAACGATGAGCGCGGCTATCGGCGGGATGTCCTGAAGGTAGTGTCACAAGTCATCAGTGTTGTTAAATGTTGCGCCGTGAAGGCGGTTTGCTCTGCAGTCGTCTCACAGTTTAAAATGACTCCTGAGGGATTTGTGTTTTCTGTTTACATTTTAACACTCAGGGATGTTCTTGCTTATGACATATTTCTTGTGTTTTCCATTTGATTTGGATTGTGTCTCCAAGCACCCCAAAGCTAGTTCAGCCGTCATGGGTTTTACTATGGCCGATACTGGGGTTTTTTGTAAAAGGGAAACAGAAAATAAATAAGAATAAGGAAATCAGACAAACGGTTGTTAAGCCTTACAGTGCACACTTCAGTCACTAATTTAATTGTTTGTTTTATTTATCAAGTAAAAACATTTTTAGAGGTTAGAAAGAGAATAAGGTTAAAAAAAATATCTGAATGTAAAAATACAGTCTTAGTGCACTGGTAGTATTTACTGTATTAGCACACAGCAGCCTGTTCTGTGTTTTGAGAGACACGTTTTTCTTTAATCTTTCAAACAATTTAATATTATTAATGATATCGATGTAGTGAGCCTCCCTGGTGTAGGCTCAGTGAAATCTTATCAAAAATAAAAACAGAATCAGAGCTGTTATTTTTGACAGAGATTAAACTGGACAGAAATGTATTAAAATGGAAATGAATTTGTTTTATAATTTTCAGGTTGCATGCTTTGACCCTGAGGCTAACTCCTGGTCTTTAATGACCCCCCTCCCCGCGGGACACGGAGAACCCGGCATCGCCGTGATGGAAAGTCGCATCTACGTCCTGGGGGGACGCTCTCACGACAAAGGCAACAGGATGAAATACATCCACGTGTACAACACCGACGCAGATGAGTGGGAGAGCGAGGCGGACTTTAAGGAGCGTGTCTCCGGCCTGGCAGCCTGCGTGGTGCTCATGCCCCCCGCTGTGATTGCACAGGCCAGGAGCTGGGAGCAGCGCACCAAGGCATCATGGGAAGACGTGGAAATGGACAACTCGGAGGACTCTAGTGAGGACTGAAGCAGCTGTTTGTCAAAGCACTGGAAACTGTCATGCACTTTTTCTTACACAGCATGTTGAAGTACCTGGGGGAATTTTCTCTCCTTGCATCGGGTCCTTCCTGCACGTCGATCACTTTGAGTGCCTCTTAACCAAAGAGTCACTCGGGACCTTTACACACTGTTTGTTATTTTGTAAATATCTTTTAAGATAATCATGCTCCGCCCATGAATTCAGGCTAAAAATGCACTGTCACTAGCTTCTCATTTGTAGCTACCTCTTTTTTATTTGTCATATAGAAAATATCTTAAACATACAGAAGGCAGGGAAGGCTAGCCTGGTAATACCAGCCTGTTTGACTTCGCTTCTCTCCGGCATACAGTCTGGAACAGTGTCATTGGATTTGGATTACTGTAATGGGTAAAATCATTGGAGTTCCCTTAACCAAAGCCCGTCTACGGAAAGCCCCTTCACTCTCTATTCACCCCCATTGTACCGAATTTGGCTGCAGTTCACCTAGGGGGCGATCGCGGGCGAGTGCAGAATACATGGACCCCTATGGAGCTAGGCGGCTAGCTACATCATTCTCCTAGCATATCGTCTACAAAATCCAAAATACTACTGTGGTTTCCGAGAGGTCGACAGGGATTTTTCGTCAAAAGTGGAATAATCTGGGGGTCATAGCCTTTTGTTTTCTTACAGGTTGGGCAGTTGCGACCCAGGTTCTGCTAGCATCTGGCTAATGAAAGCCGATTGGTCAATGAAGAACTCACGACTGGTTACGACCGAAGAATACGCTTTGTGGTACCTGTCCACAGAACATCAACAACGCCAGAGAACTTTTAATATTGACGTATATTCCGTAGACGGGCTTTGGTCCCACGGAGCCAAATCAGCTGCGATCGTATGCAGCTGTTGCTGCGAGGGAAAGGAAAGGGAAGGAGAGACACAAGGTGCCGTAAAGCAATTTATCACGCATGACGTCATCCGATTTACAAAAACCTAATTTTAGTCAAAATCAAGCGAATATAAAATACTAGCTATGTGTCGTTTGTGAGGATTATCCATTCCATGTTTAAAAAACTATAGCAGTGATTTAAAAAAAAATTATATCCAAAGAAATGTAGGAATCTATGGGTGGGGCTCCATAGGACCACATTCATTCTGCACTGGCCCACCAGCGCCCCCCAGGTGCAGTACCATACCGGAACGGTTTTGAGAGTGAACGTTCTCGTCAATATTAAAAGTTCTCTGCCTTAACCAATCACGGACGTTTGGTAATGACGTATGTTATGCGCCGAAGGGCAGGCTCTGACCTGACGCTTCCTACTTCCACTTTCACAGTAGTAAACAAATCGCTATCTGCGAGCGTGGCTGTCAAAATGGCTGTCAACGACATGTGTCGATGTTGTCAATGTAACCTAAGTTCGGTAATTTCTTCAAGAGTTGAAACAACCGAGCGGATAGCTAGTAGCGTCTCTTCCTCCGTCGCCATACTTGAACTACAGACTAGACTGCAATTCAAACTCGGCACCAACTTCGACGTAATCGCTCTCAACCCCTCCCCCTGTTCGCTGATTGGACCGATAGGATTCTAAGTTCCAGTAATCGTACGTAATGAGTTCTTGCCCAGTCTCACTTACAGGAGCCAAATTAAATTGGGCGGAAATACGTAGGCTGGTATTGCCAGGCTAAGTGAAGGCCACTGGCTGTGCAATATTATGGTAATATAAATGGTCTAAATTAGCTTCAGACTTCAGAGATTTACAGGTAAGGAACACCTTTTAGCTGAATTGTTAACCACAGAGAGTTAAAAAACACTTCTCAAATATGTGAAATGTAAATCTACTCGCAGCTTCTGATTATTGGCAACAACTGCAAAGAATTTATCTGCTCATCCAAACTACTGAGTAATCCTTAGGTTGTTACATTCTAACATTGTGCCTTGTTTACTGGTTACATCCTGACCTTGTGTTGTGAAGTGTGTTTTTGTTCCAGTATAATGTGTGTGGATGGAGTTGAGCCTTAGTAACTGTGCCTCCGTCATCGTTATTAGTTTAAAATAATGACATGTCTGATGAGCCGCTGGAGTCCCAGGTTGTAGAGTGCAGCTCACAATATGCTCCCACGTCTGTGAACGATTTAGGAAGTCTTGATTTTTGTGTGATGAAAAAAAGTCCTTTCGATGATCTTCCATACTGTATCAGTTATTCTGGCACTGAGTCCAAAGAGCACAATAGGGAGAGGTTTGAGAATATTTCCATCTACTCAGTCGAACTTTGCTCCATGCGTTTGCTTGTTGCCGCAGTTGTTCGGTACACTGTTTATAACAAACATTAAGAAGCTTCTGTGTGAATCCTTAACTTCTATGTCATTAAAAATCTCCAGGTATGAGTCTGTTCCTTCTGAAAGAGAAATGCTTTGTACACTCAAACACACAACATATGCAATCTCAATGTTTATTAATTTAATGGATCATTTCAAGGTATTTAACTGTTTTTAGTTCAACAATGAAAATGAAAGAGTTACTCATTTCTCCATCAGAATTGTATTTCCGACAACACTTTTTAGGCATCACGTTCCAAAAGTAAATGACATTGTTTCATTTAATTGGATATTAATTTACTTAACTGTTTCCTGGAATATTGTTCCTTGTACAGAGATTTAAAGAGAAAACAGACATTTAATTAAACCGCCTACCGGGTCAATAAAAAAACTTTAAGACTAGGTTCTCAAAGTGGGTTCAGGCCACTGATGTATAAATAATGATGTAAAAACATTAGTATAAAAAGAAAATAAAGTTATTTATAACATTTCAATCCTTTTATTATACATATTTTTATAATGCTTCATAGTTTGACACATTTGTTTTGTAACTCCTTAATATTAGTATTCTTACCCAATAATTCAATAACCCTTGTAATCTGCAGATGCCTTATATCTTCCTCACATTTCTCATGCTTTTTATTTCCTAGGCTACATCCAATTATTCTACAGGGTATGCGAGAGAGGCTGAGTATATTCTCTATCTTGCAAGGATTCCTTGGTTTAAATAAAAATGTAAAACTCCCAACTTTTTCTCGCACCTTGGAGTGGGAGTCTGGGTGTTACTAGAAGCCTTGATGAGTCCCTACCCGGGGTTTAGAACTTGTGTCTTCACTTTAATGAATGTCAGTGTTGTTTTAATAGAAGGTCTCCACTGATGGCTGTCTTCCTGTCGGTGGTCATGTCCTTTATTCCTCCCAGTCTCTCCCAGTTCCTCTCCATTTGGCCCTCTGCTCACATCAGCTTTATGAAGGCTGACTATTGCTTTCCTCTCTGAGGCTGTTTCATCTGCATCTGTTACCCCCTGCCAGCCCTAAGTGAGTGCCCCCCCCCACCACCCCCCTCTCTCTTTTTCACACTACTGTGCCAGCCCCCTCTAAGTTGTCTGGTGGGATGTGCTGACAGGAGCAGTGGACATCCAGGATCAACAATCTGCAGCCTTTATGCGTCTTTTCATTCTGACGCTGCAGTACCACCCGGGGGATACTCGGGACATATGTCATGCACTTAACCCCGTCAGCCGTTACTGGCCTCTGAGTGCAGGTCGATGTGCTGCTCTTTGCTGGAACATTAACAGAGCAATTAAAAGGTCCACAATAACCATTGATGTGGAGCTATGCAGATTACACATTGTGTGTGTCGAGGGAATCTCACTAAGTGCTCACTTTCAGTCTTGTTTCTCCTGCTGTGTGGGAGAGCAGGAGGTCCAATAAGTCAACAGAGGACAAAGCAAGTCACCTGTGGATGGAGATCAGGACTGAAAGGCTGCTTTTTCCCTGGCTGACACTATACACGATATTCCTCTTGGACATCTATTAGAGCAGGCAGGATGCTGCACCCCTGACCCTGTGACGTGCAGAATAACTTTTCCTTTACACATTTTACGCATCTACTGACAGTGAGTGCAACATGTTGTGCACAAATAGAACACATAACATACAACAAACACCATATATCTGTGATGTAGAAGAAAAGAGCAAATAGGATCAGCATAACATTATCTGGAGATAGCATTAGACCGGACATCCTACATGTTGACCTTTGAGAAAATGTTCTCCTAGAAAACCTCTATTTCAAACCACTGCCCTTTGTCCTTAAATCATTCCAAATCATCTATTGTACATCACAGGTTTGTTCACAGACATGCTATTATAGTCCCATATTGCTACATAAGAAAAGAAGCAGACATTGTTTGTTTTTTTTTGTTTTTTTTTGGGGGGGGGGGGGGTGTTAGGAGGAGATTTAGGAGTATTATCGAAACAAGGAAAGTATACCTAAGTAATATTGCCTTGTAATAAAAAAAATGTGCCAATGTGAGTGTCTTTTTTATTCATTCATGTTTAAATGACTCATTAAAGTTCAATTTCAGGAATGATGAAATGTAGTTACTGGCTCTATCAAATCCCCCCTCAAACCCTATTGTTCATAAAGGTCTCAAAGTCTTTTTAATATCCTTTAATCACAATTCTACCATGAACTGCCTTCACACACAATAGATATAATGTATGTAATAATGAATATTCTTTAAAAATGTGTGAATAAAGCATACATTGAACAGCATTACCATTCAAGAAAAAAAATCATAATTATTCTAAAATATACTTTCACATGTTTAAAGAACAACACAAATGTCGATGCTCACCGAGTACAGTCAGACAAAAACACTCAAATGGACTTTACTCAACTTATCCTTTTTTTCTAAGGCACATTACCATCTATCCCACTATGAACTTTACGTCAGATACATCGTTGAAAAGTTGTAAATCATCAACAAAATCATCTTATTTTCCTGCAGCATGACTGTTAATTTGTTGTGAAATAACACATAATTTGGATGATAAATCATCTGTAAATACAAATTATAATTGCAATGATATGGCAACAAAGAACAGTCAGTATTTCATGATCCCTAACAATATCCTGAGGCAGAATTCTATGATGTTCAGTCTTTGATGATTTAATATCTCCAATTCCTAACAGAATGAGTATCTTAATTGAGTTTTACCAAAAAGCTGGCCTCAGGTAGATATGATCTAATAATAACTCTGAATCTGAACATCCAGTGACCTCCTCACAGCAGCCGTAGTCTACAGACACGTAAATATAGATCACATTTACAGTATATATATATATATATATATATATATATGGCTATCCTCATTAAAATGAATAAATGAGCTGTGTGCATACAGCTGGGGTCGCTGAGGCTGGACGAGCATTACTGGTCCAAGCAGCCTTCAACTTAATGAATCTCTGAGTATAATCCACACCATGTCAGCATCGTTCCTGAAGGATGACCTCCCCCTCCTTCCTGCTCCCCCCTGGACTTTACAACAGTCATTAGCAGCTCATATCCACCCAGGGTGGAGTCGATGGGCCCAGCCAGTGTTTTTGAGCTTGTTAAAAGGAGCCAACAGCCCCCCATTTTCAAGCTTTTCAAGGGCTCATTGAGATGTAGAGCGAGAGGCATGCAGGGTTTTATGATGCCGGTGGGTAAACCTCAGCAGGTGAGCCACAGTCACAGTAATACAGTCTCTTTAAAGCCTGCTGGGCCCCTCCAAACTACAGAGGGGCCCTCGTTAGATCAACAAAGAGGAAATACAAACAAACCCTACCGAAAGGACGTGTTGCTTATCAGAGGTGACCGGGTACAAAGCATGCAGATGTGCAGCCGCAAACATGACGATGTTTACACTTATTCAATAAAACAGCTGAATGCAGATTACACACATTGGAAGGAAAACAAAACTACAGACAGGAAAATGTGCTACTTCATGGTTCTTTGAACAAGGTGAAGATAGAGACCCCAGTTGAATTGAAAAGGTCAGAGATAATTACTGCGTATTACATAATGCTACACATTTATTTCAAATTAGGAGTTATGTGTACGGAAAGTATTAAACCCTCCAACTTTGTTTAAAACGTTATTTCAGTAGAATAAGCAAAACAAATATTGTGTAATTAAGCTATTAGCCTTCTAAAATATAATATTCTACCATTGTTTAAGCAATAACATCAGATAGGTAGATAGATAGGTTCAAAATGATAACACAAAAAAGACATTTAATCCTGTAACTTCAAGGTTTTTATTTTCAGATCACATCACAGTATGAAGACAGACATAAATTGCACACTCGTTTTATTCCTTCTTTTACAAAAATAATATTTAAACTTGGAAATGAGATGAAATAGAAAATAAATAGACAATTCAACAATTAAACAATCAAACAGCATGGCGTAGCACACTTTGGTTTCAGTCAGTCGGTCTGTACAGATGTCAGGCCGCTCTCCTCCAGCGTCTTCCTCTTCTCTCATATCAGTTCTTTTTTTAACAGCGTCTTGGCCTCTTGCACCCCCCCCGGATCAGCACCGGTATCAGTCACTTATCACTGGGGATCCTTCACCAGCACGAGTAAGAGAACAGAGGGTACTGGCTCCACTCAGCCACGTTGCTATGGTGATATCCGTGGTGCACAGCGGGTGTTGTGTAGTCGGCGGTGAGATGGTGAGGAGGGGGGTACTGTGTGGGACCAGGGTTGCTCCACTGGCCCAGGGGCTGCTCGGCGCCGTACGGGCTGTAGAGATGGTGGCCGATCACCCCTGGTTTCCCCGCCTGGTGGCTCATGGACATGTTGAGGACCCCGTTGTAGTCCTGGGGGGCCGGGAGGTGCTGGGGGCCGCAGGGCTGAGGGCCCACTTCAAGCGTTCGGAGTTTTGAGGCGTCTTGTTCAGGCACGGTGGCGACATCGGGGACTCTGGACTCAAAGCTGCTGCTTCCTGATCCGCTGTTGCTGCTGCCCACGCTGGAGGATGGAGAGGGGGGCTTTCCAAACTCATGGACCCTGAAAAAGAAAATTAAGGGGATCATTATTTTCTATTCGGGACAACGTAATGCTCCTATGTGTCCACACCTTCTATTTCAATGTGTTTAAGACCTTACATAGGGGTACTTTCTGATTTCAATACAATTTATATAGAAAAAACACTCACCGGCCAGTTTTGGAGAAAGTATTCAGAAGGTTAAGCATTAAAAATGTTTCTCAAGTTAAAGTATTATGTTGAGTTCTGTTTTTATTCGTTGTTAGTTGAATGGGGAATAGTCTGTGGATCTGAAACCTTATAAAGTGTGGAAATCTTTAAAACCTAAACTTAAAATTGAGGATTACTTCTTTTGATTTATTTAGTTTTATCCTACTTTTAAATTAAAGTCATTGAAGTTATTTCATTATTTAATTTTTGTCCAATTATACCTACTACTGCTGTTGTTGTTTATTATGCCTTTCAAAATGTTATTGTCTTGTGTACATTGGTCTGAAATCGTTGATATTGACTTTTTTTCTGCAGTTTTTACTTTTTCACTCTTGCTTCTGCTTCTCGGTCATCTATAATCATTGACTGTACTGCACTGAACTGTGAAAGGTGTAGTGCTTGACAAATAAAGCAGGTAGTAATCACCTTTGGGGCTGGTAGGACGCAGGAGCAGGAACCAGCTGCTCTGTGTTGTACACGTCTCTGTGGTCGGCCCCGGCGGGAGATTCAGTCCTCACACTGTGCTCCCGCTCTGTGGCCCACGGGGAGTAACGCTCCCGTTTGATGCCTTCAGCCTCTTTCCGTTTGGGCACGTGTCCTTCTTCTCCGTCATAAGCCTCATACGATGACCGGCTGAAATCTGAGGATTCAAATCATCAGATTAGTTTAAAAGTACAGGACATAAGAGTTCAAATGACACAAAGAAGAAAGTCTTAAATCTCTACCTGGTGGACTGTCCTCGTCAGAGTCTCTGTTCAACATGTCGGACATCTTGGCTCGTTTCTCCACACAGGCTGGGCTTTTGTTTGAACGCCTGCAGAGGAACATATGTTATGTAAATACAGTTTCATGCAATGGAATTCTGAAGATGAGCTCCATTTTTCCTCTGTATGCTGTGCCTCCTGAGCCATTGTCATCAATCAGCCTGTGACTAATGCAACACCCACCTTTTTTTATTAGTGCCTTCATCCCGGAAACCTTTCGCAAATGGGTTGTGATCGATCTTCAGCTTTGTGATCTGTAGGAGGGAAAATCAGAACAGTTAAAATCTGGGTAATGTGTGGGGCGTCCTGCCAGCAGTTTGTGTTGTGTGTTTGCAGGGAGAGAAACTGACCGAGGTGTTCTGGTACGCTGTAACCGCTGTGAAGGAAGTCTCAGGGAAGGTGAAGGTCTGGAAGACACTCCAGCGCACGCTGAACAGGTCGTCTGCCTGGACGATGTGGAAGCGCGGGTGGTAGCGATGCATGGAGTGTAAAATGATCTGCAAATAGGAAGATTGTGATTAATTCAGAGCACTTTAAAATGTTTTGAAGTCATTTAATATCCAATATCTTTTACTCAAAGTAAGTGTACATAGATTTGGAAACACATTGATGATAAGCACCTAACTTTGTGTGCTCTTACTTACATGGCCGTGCTGGTCGAGTGTATTGTTGGTGAGCTTGAGTTTGAGGAAGGAGACAGATTGCTTCATCCAGTGGCTCCCCGGGGCTGGAGAGTCAGGGTGGAGGTACGTCCTGCAGGGCGGCTGGGGTTCCGCTTTCCCTGCCACCTCCCATTTCTCTTTATTCCACTGTAGGAAGGAGACAGATAGTGAGTCAGTCAGTCAGTCAGTCTGTCACAGGGAAAATTTTCTTCCCTTCCCACAGGGTGAGAGGACCACAGAGGGGAGAGTGACTGCCTGCCAGTACCACCCACAGAGTTTGGGGGTAGTACAGTGGGCTCCCAGCAGGGGATAGAAAAACAGGAAGAGATAGCCCCCTTTGATGTACAATGTCAGGACAGTGGGGGGTGATAAACAGGGGATGTCTTGTCTGGGGATACTGGTAACCACTGAGGGAAATCCTCACCCAATACCAAAGGCTGTTGTGAGTCAAGGCTACTTCCTATTCTTGGAAAGTCAACTTAAATCACTGATATCTACAATCACAAGAGAAGGAAAAATAATGGCTGTCTTACCTTATATCTGAAACCATCCACAGGAACCATATCAACCAGTAGGATGTACTTGGCACATGGAACAAGGCCGGCTAGATTAATTTTACAGTGTGGAAACATCCTCCTGGAAAACACAGAAGAAGACACGTGAGAAAAAAGATGAAAATGCAGCAACGGAGAACTGTTTTTTACAAAGAATGTTTGAATGAAGGTGAGTTTCTCTGTCTTTTTACCTGCCAGGTTTAGTGATAATCATCTCTGTTCCTAAATCATGGAAGTTTTTCCACAGTTCAGGGTCCTCCAGAGTCATCCTGATGTTGCTCTGCATATAGGCATCGGGACCAGCAGCCATGGAGGGGGGAGGAGGGCCATAGTTGGGCTTCATGTCTAAATAAGAATCATGAGAACAACAGGCTTCAGTAAAAGTGATAGAAGATCACCATAGGTATGCTCAGCTAAAGACTAAACCACTACACAGACTGGGGAATTGGGCTAATTAAATGAAAAGCATAGTAAATCCTCACCTCTGATGGACTGCATTTTTCAGGTTAAGCACAGGAGAAGCTTGAAAAAGGTTCCTTCACTGAGGGCCAAAAAGAAATCCAAGTATCCGAGATATCCAAAGGTGTGTTCAGATATAATCTCCTGCCTCATGTGTTAAAAAGAGAAATCCAGCAGCTCAGGGAGTCAGAAGGTTGGTCAGTCTTGTTTCAGCAGATATTTAGAGATTACTCCTTCTGGAAGAGGATGACCATGACTTTTAAGGGTAGCCCCGGGGTGGGTGGGGTCAAGAGAGTCATTCCCAGGCTTTGAAGTGGCACAATGATGAGTCAGAGCCCCGCTGTGATTGGAGGGTACTGGAAATCAAAGAGACTTAACAGAGCCTTGATACCGTCCCCACAGGAAGAGGGAACGGAGGAAATGCATCTTTATTAACTGCTAAGAGACTTTAAAACAAATATGGACGCACTTCCCTGCTGCAGATCGGGGCTCAGCGGCACCAGAATCTGTGTAAATATCATTCACACACACACAACCACACACCAAAATGGCATTTAGTGTGTTTGTGCAACGGGTAAATACACAATATAACACATTTAAGAGAACTGAGGGAAATAGAATTGGCTGAACATTTAAATGAGATAATCACTAGGAAAAACGTCTTTGAAATAGCAGTATGTTCAAGTATAAACCTTATTTTAACACAAGTTATTGCCTGTAGCCAATACATTGTTCTGAAAAAAATAAAAATAAAAGATAATACCATGTCTGTCTTTAAATATTCAATCACCTTTACACTTTTCCACATTCTCAGCTTTCTCCATAATAGAAATTACGCAGTGGGTGTAAACCCATAATGGTGTAGTGATAACACGCACCCTTTCTGCAGGTAACTTTTACCTGAGGGCATGTTCAGAAGCTTCTGCAAGCAACAGTGGGTGTGGGGGTGTTGTGTATTGGGGTGTCTAGACAGACCTATGCTCTGATAGATAATCTCATTAGGGTAGTTTCCCTTGAAGGAGCTGGTTTCTGCATGGGGAGAAAGCCTTGTGTATAGGCAGGCAATTAACAGCCAGTTAGCACCACAAGCCCAAGTCAGCCCTGAATGGGACAGGAGGGGTCTGAGAATAAAGACCTGCCACAACAACCTGGCCGTCCTCACACACCATCCACAGCCAGGCAAAATCCACGGGTGTCATTCATTCATAGGCCTGTCTCTGCGTCGTGCCATGTTACCACAGGCAAAACAAATGCTAAACGCTGCAGGTGTTAGCATAGAGGAACAAAATTAGACCACAGTCCCCCTCTTGTTTCCACTGACATCAAAATTTGAATTGAGGGGACTTCCACATCTCATTCAACTTCTTTTTCTAGCATAGACACACCACTTCCACTCACATTTCTCATTGTATTCTCAGGTCTGCGTGCTGCATACAATGCCACCTGTAAGCTCTCTGAGACTCATTCACAAAGGAGTTTGTCTAATTGAATGGATAACAGTTCGGAGAATATGCAACATATGATTTATAGTTTTAAAAGCATTGGTCCCACAGTTTCGCACTTTGCAGAATCAGCAGTTAAATGAGAACGAAGAGATGTCAGAGGCTGGAAAGTCTTCTCTGTGAAAATATTGACTTGCTGCCTAAAGGCTCATTTGCGGGGTCGATGCTAAATAAAAAGGATAATAACTTTTGGTTGTAATGATGCACTTAAAGATGGGTGTTTACGATCATCTACTTGTGTTAAAAGTCCTGATCCAACCCCCCGCCTCTTCCCCCTTCTCTGCAGGGCACAACATTGGCCTTGAGGAAGTGCGATGTGTTTTTATCCTCCTCATGTGAAGCCAACTGTTGTCGAGGAGTTATTAATCACAGGTTCAGTGTGGCTCTCGTCACTTAGCATTAGCAGGCTCCTCGGGGGCCCCCATGAGGACCCTTTTGACTTTTTTCACGGGGCAGAGAGGTCACACAACTTTGAGAAGATGCTGTAGGAAATTCATAGATTTTTGATGATAAACTCTCTGCAGCTCGAGCAGTGGCCTGAGTCTGAGCGGACGTGTACGTTTCAGCAGCGGTGGTGCCGATCCCATTAAGCTGCGGATCTGGAGGCGACAGGTGTGACTCTATTGCCTCGCTGCACGGCCTGAGGAGTAGAGTCAGGGCTGAGGCCTCCTGTAGCAGGCATCCCGGGGCAATGTGCACTGCATGACACTTCAGGGAGGTCATCTGGACAAGATTTACGAGGGCTGAGCTCCAAAAATATGGTGAATTCTTAAAATAAGCCCAAACGTTACTGTGTTGAACTTCATACTCTCGCTTCATTTTTGGTTTATTTATATTTTTTGTCAACCTTTCTTTTGCTTTTTATAATTGTTCTTAAAATAGTTTTATTACAGTTCTATATTTGCTCCTGTTTTGCATCTTAATCCCCCTTTCAGTGTTTATGGAGGCACCTTTATACACTGCAGCAACTCCTTGCATGTGTAAACCTAATAACAATAAAACTGATTCTGATAATACCATTGATAAATGTTACATTGACAGGTAAACAGACTCAAAGTAAAGTCATTTTCCTGTTAACAAAAAGGGGATTCAAATTGCTTACTACATATCAGAAATGCTATAATTAAGTTGTTTTTTTTTAAATTGTGGCACACATTATTACATTTCATATGTTGTATGACGTATATACTCACCAAATGATTGTACACCTCAAAGGAATAGCTGCTAAGACATGTTTAACATGATATAGATTGAATGACCAGGTATTGGTAAGACTAATAGGTTTGCAAACTGGATTTGGATGGACATTGCAAAGCATCTATGAACATGAAGACGTTTTTTACAAATCATTTTGGAAATAATACTGAATATAGTCTTGTAAATAAAATGTTAAAATGTGTTCAACAATAAACTGTTAACAAATAACTGACTATTGTAAAAATGTTGTCTCTGATCAGTAATGCTGCAACATGAAATATAGCAGTACTGTAACTTGTTAGCATTATGAATTATAATTTAAAGTAAAACAAGTTGAACTAATATCTGTTTATTTATTAATGATTGTTTTTAGTAAGTGTTACTCAGTATATGAAGGGCCTTTGACACAATGCACCATGGTTCTTAATTCAATAAAATAGTTCCCATTTACAGCGTGTGTTGCTACTGAAAATCATTTGAGGGTAAAGGATGAGGGATATCAGGGGGAATCATTTGGGATTCCTCCTAAATATCTTCAGTTATGATAATCAGCTGATTCCTCCTGTTTAAACGGAACCCCACTAACATCTGAAGCCTGACTCCACTGTGGCTCTCCTTCCTGCGTCTTCCTGCTCCACGATCACCTTTGCAGTGGTGTCCTCCTCCCAGGTGTCAGTCTCTTGGCCATTTGCTTTAACTGCACAGATCCCCTTGTGCTCGACAGTTAACAGCTGCCAATATACAGCCAGGGCCCGGGGATCAGACGGCTCTGCAGCAGCCCAATAAAGAGCCCCCGCGGTGGACTGACGAGAAATCTCACACCTTTCGCTCACATTAGCCATGCAGCATGCCCTTTTGATGCTTAATTGGCCACTTTGAGAGGGTTTGTAGAGATAGCAGCCCCATGGCCGGAGACTACATGATGTCACAGAAAACACAACTATATCACTAGCAGGGGAAATGCTTTTACCTGGGAACGATATACCGGTAATGACAATAACTGGGATATTTAGAAAGGGAATATCAACAGCATGTTAAGGTTAATGATAATAATGTGTTTGCAGATTGTACATTCAGCTGTCTATCACTTTGTGGTTGCCACAAAAGGAAACCAGATAAAGTCTCCTTTTTAGGCACTTTTGGAAGTTTGGATATACACTTTCACTCCACCTCACATCACACATATTGAAAGTGTTATCTATATGCCAAAAAGAGACAAAACACACAAAAAAAGGTAATGATGAATTTGACTTGTAGTTATGTCGAATTTTCAGATGAATGTCCGTCATGGCATCCTAACTATTTTAATCATAGTAAATTATTGGAGTGGAGTGACAATCTGCTTGCCAAAAGCTATATTTGAGATACTGTATAATTAGAGACAATTCATAACATTATATCAGCAAAGAACTTAATCTAAAGGTCTCTGCTGAGAGACCTTTAGAGTTTGCAGAGATCATACGAAACAAACTCTCTACTCCGCTCTGGCTTCCCTGACCTGACTCCAGAGGGGCCGGGGTCTCAGATAGGGGGCCGGGTGAGCTCACATTTGGTCCACCACATAAGAAAACAAACTTTAAATCTAGCTTGCCTGGCAAAGGGGGCAAATGACAACTTCACAGCACTTCATAAGAAACTCCTGGAAGTTGCTAATGAAGACTAATGACTTCCCTCGTGTCGGAGACTTCACACCAGTGTGTACAAGCCCTTTGAGCACTGAATCAGTGTGGTCAGCGGGGTGGTCCGCCACCGGCTGCAGAGAGCACACAGCTCCACTGGACGAGGGGGCTCTTTCATGATGTTCATTTCTTATGAAATCCATTAAAACTAGGGCTGGGCGATATGTTAGAGAGTCAAATATCAAAATACATTTTACATTATTCTAACTATGGATGTTTTGCTGATATTATAGGGTTGACAATCACAAAAATATTTACACAATGAGATTTATGATATATGTCATCAGTATGACAATATGCAAATCTGTGGCGGTATCTTCTCTCACGCTACAATAAAATACTAAAATATAGCTTAACCAAATTAAAAAGCATAATAGTTTCACAAATTCCTTGATCATTTTTTTCCTAAGAGCTTTTCCTCATCTGAGATGTCAAAGGACCAGTATGTACAATTTTGAGATACTCATTCTGTACTTGAGTATTTCGATGTTATGCTACTTTGTACTTTTACTCCACTACATTTATTTAATAGCTTTAGTTACGTTACAGTTTTGGATTAATGATGTGAAATATAATCAACACTTAAATCAGACTTAAGTTGCACCTGGAGTAAATTCACAAGCTACTCTGCACCTTTACCAGCTTTGATAACATTAATGCATCAATAACTACAATCAAAACATATCATATATATTATTCTGAAACGGACAAATCTGCATAACGAGTCATTTTACTTTTGGTACTTTAAGTATATTTTGATGCTCATACCTTTTGACTTGACTGCAGGACTTTTACTTGTAACAGAGTATTCCTACACTCTTGTACTTCTACTTTAACTTAAGTACAAGATCGGAGTACTTCTTCCACCTCTGCTAAGGACAGAGGGTGTTGTATGTTGTACTTATATTGATGCCCTTTTGAGGCACAATTTAGATTTTGATGACTGTTGGACAGATGGGTTTATAATGTTTTTGTATTAGCCTGTGGGAAATTATATCTGGCATTAAAAGGTTGTTTAAACATGACAGAAATAGATCATTGTTGTGCGTTTCATTATAGGGAGTCTGGATGAAGCACTGAGTGTGTCACTAATACTGTGTTACTAAAAATGCTAAAATAAATAGGGTGTTTTCAGGTCACACACACCTTGTGGATAAAATTGACTGATGGAAAGAGCTGTCTCTGTTAACGTGCAGTGTGCCTGTGTGTCGCCCTGCCTGGTGTTTTAGAGAGTGTCCATCACATTCCTCTCGATGAAACATCCCTCGTCCTGGAAGCAGGCTGACGTCCCAGCTCGTCCAACATCCGCCTGATGATTCCTGATAAAACATTTTAAATACAAGAAACCAAAAAGAACGTTAAATCCAAACATTATGTGAGTTTTATCCTTGTTATGTAATGTCTTGGATTATAAAAATAGTTCATACGTCTTCACTGGACACAATGAACACTTGTTTTGACCTAAATGGGATTTCATCCGGCCCATTATATACTCCTTGCACCCTGCGGTTGTATTTGTCAGATGTTCATTTTAATGGCTGTAAAGATGTATTTTATTGGGGCACCTTATGCTCTAAACATGAAACTGAATATTATGAATGCTAAAGAAAATAATAGATGATGCTGCACTACTACTCCATCTGCATATAAGAACATTAATAAGACAATACATTTGGAAATACTGTACGAAGAGGAAGAGATGGATAAACTCAAATATTTAAAACAAAAAATGCATGAATCCCTAGACTGGGCAGGAAGAAAGCCAGATGATTGACAGCTTAAGTCTTATTATAACAAATATATTTCATACAAAAAACCATGAGTCTTAAATATACAAATAAAAACATCAAAAGGAATACATACATTATTTTTTAAATGTATCTTCCACTTTAATATTTCTTTAAATTCCTCCCGTTGATATTTCCCAAATGGTTGTACTTATTCTTTTACAGATAGTGAATTATTTTTCGGAGTTTACTGAGATACATCTTACCTGATGTAAGGACCCATGTGGAAAGTATTTGAAGTAGCACACAGGACCAATTTTTGCATTTCTTAAATATATTTTTGGTTTGACATCTATAATGCATTTAGTTCAGACACAGAACAGTTCCCCTCCTGAGACTCGCCCCGCTCACTCTTCAGGCGTGGTACATTCCCAGAAGAACAATAGAAAACTATATTACATCAAAAAAACAACAAAATAAAATACAAAATACTTTTTTTTCCAAGGGTGACAGTTTACAATAATTCCTTTGTGTCCTTTAAAAAAATTATCTTAAGACAGCTTTCAAGAAACATAATCAGTAAACATCTTCCTTTTTTTATAGAAAACAATCTGTAAAAAACATTCTGTTGTCTTCCTCTGAGTTAAGCTAGAATTGTGACAAATTTACCAAAATGGTTTTAATGGAAAGGCATCTGTATCAGGAAGTCTTCCTCGGCAGGCGTTTCAATTCCACTGAGATCAGGACAGTTCAGAGGCGCTTCTGAGTCACTGGAATTGGAACGACACTCGCCTTAATGTCTACACTCTCACACATACACACTCTTCTCCAGCTTAATACTCCACCCATTAAAGCCAAGTGAATTGGAAAAGGATATTTGGATTGTGATATGTACACTCTCAATAAGTGAAACCCCTTTCCATATCATTCAGATCAGTGCTGGTGACAAGACGTCCTCCTTTTAGCTACAAATGCACACTCAAGAAAAATATATAGGACTAAATATTACAACAATACAAAACAGTAGCACAATGTTTAGTGCTAACTGAAAGACATCCCAAAGTGTAAACATTTCCAATCTGCTACAGGTTGTGAGGCCCTCGAATGCAGCCGATTGTCCTTATTTCACCCTTTGTGTTCATTGGAATATATTATGTACCAACGCAAAGTGTCTGAACGATGAAATTCTCATGTCAAAGTAAGTGATTAAAGAGCTGCAAAGCGTCCAGACGGAGGCAGCTCAGATTGGTGGTTTCTCAGACGAGGATTTAGCTGCTGCTTGGAGATACGGTTAGCACCCAGCATAAAAAAAGAAAGATGCATAAACACGGGGCTGCTTGACTTTAAAGGCTAAAAGTCTTTTTCGCCATATCCAGAGTACGGTGGGGTGAAGGGGAGCTCGATAAGTGAATGTGTGATATGCATAAATGGCACATTACAGACATGCTAAAGCCTTCGCCGTCTGCTGTTTACACCGCGACAGAGATGTATATGACACGACAGGTCGAAGAAAATACTGCAGTTTGGGAGTGCTTTTTTCAAGATGCATGTGGCGAAGCAACAGCTGCGGTGACATGTACCATTTTCTTTTAAGACAGGGGGCACAGGGTTTGGCAGAGTGACGCCAGGTTAGCGACAAAATGTCAGTTTGAGCGTGCACACAAGGCCCTCAGAGGCTCAGATGTCCATGTAATCGTCCTCTTCGTCCGACTCGCTCTCCAGAGACGACTCCTGGCTGGATGTCTCCTGCACCTCCAGCGCCGGCTGGCTCAGGGTGTCCTTCTTGACTGTGGCTGCAGACTGAGATGACAGGATGACGTTCTGTAAAGGAGCAGACAGCAGGGGTCACTGTTGGCTGTTAGGCTACAGTACAGATTACAGTATTTCTCGTATGCTTTAACACATCTGTCCAAAGTTAAACAGTTGACATACAGGCATTAAATGAAAGCCGCTTGCCAAAATGCTCCAACCCTTACAAAAAACATGCAGTATAAGTAAATAATTGCATAAAAAATACTCAATCAAGCACACCACTGCACAACAACATACAGGCAACAATATAATCATCATCATTTGTATTTTTGTGCTAAAAACAGTGATTAAAAACATTAAGTGAATCCCAGTTCGTATAAAAGTGTCTAATAAGAAGTTGAGGAAAAACTGCTACATGTACGATGATGGACACAGAAACACAAATGTGAAGGCAAAGTGCAAACCTTAAGTCTTTGTTTGGTTTCCTCTGAGATGCTGCCTTTGGGGGAGAGCAGGGTGGGTGTGGGAGGTGTGACTGTGATCTCTGGTGGGAACTTGGTGACAGTGGAAGGGATGAAAAGCTTTGGCATGTTGGCTGGAACACGGGAGCGGATTCGGTCTGGAAGTTTTGACTGCTCATCGCCGGCAAACTGCAGCTGGTCTGAGAGCGAGACACAAGAGGACACTTCTAAATATAAGAATATCTTTAAGACATATGAAGCCAGTTTCATTCCTTTTTTCTGTCACACCACAGGGTCTGACCTGGGCAGGGTTGTGCGGTGCTACATGTGGCGGTTTCCTCCTGGAACCATCTTGCTGCGGACTCTTGTTCCTGGGATACAGTGGCGAGTTTCATCTGCTGACAAAGGTGCGACTCCTGCTGCCGGTACGAAAGTCCCTCTGAGGGCTCCTCCCGCTCCTCTGTTGGCACAAACACACACATTAAAGCCACACCACATACATTTGGCCATTTGACAGTATCTTAATTAAAAACAACTTCTGATTAAGGATCTAATTTAATCGCTTTCCAACTAAATATTCACAGCAGACTTTAGTTTACTGTAACATAAGTAATACACACCAGATTGACAGCAGGGTCTGAAATGACATTTGTTTCCTCATCACTTAAAAGGTCAGTGAATATTTTGACTGGCAACTCCATTGTTTGGTTTGCCAATCCTGAAATCTATTTCCAACACATTAGAAATGGCAAATAACGATTACATGTAACCATCATCCCTGCCTTTTGTCATTAAGGAATTATATGTTTTAGAAGTAATAAGGAAAACCTCTCTCATCTACCATGGGGGCAGGTTATCTGAGTTTTCACCTGCCACAGGCAATATTTCCCCTGTATTTGGAAGCTAATTTCCTTCCCTGATTCCGTTTCTAGCACAAAGTCAGTGGAGATTACCATATTCGATGTAGAAATCTAATAAATTATTCTCTACATTTTGGCATTTATTGGCAGACAATTAGATGACTCGATGTTCTCCCTGCAGCTCATACTGACACAAATGAAAACAAAAATCATATCATACTCTTTCAGGCTTCTCCGCTAATGTTGCCTAGGAAACCATTATATAATACAATGCGGCAATGTTGCTTAATGTTAACAGGTGTGTGTGTGTGTGTGTGTGTGTGTGTGTGTGTGTGTGTGTGTGAGATAGAGTGCTATCTGTATATGAATCTTAAGGAAGTCCTTATGGATCCACACTGCTTATATGCAGCTACTGGATGACTGATGAAAGATAAGCTTGTCACATGAGAGTCCAGCTGAAATCCCCACTGTGTTTGTAAGAGCTGATGAGAAGGAGATGCTCCATAAAGTTTCCTGTGACGCTGCATTGTGGGTTTCTAATTAAGGACAACCACCAGAAGAGAGCTCCGACTGACAGCTCACTCATAAAGCTGTGACCTTAGCTCTGGATGGGATGTTTCACTCCCAAAGAAAGCTATCTCACAATGAAATTGAGCAAAACCCCAAATGTGACACTAAAAGAGGTATCAATTATAGTCTAGCATTCAAAAACCATTATGAAATCTGTTTGTGTAGAACAGCCTTACAGTAAATGAATTGTCATATCATAAATGATCTCAAACAAAACTAATCTGATTGTGTACTAACCTATGATACTACATGTTTTTTCAAGTAAACCCAAGCATTACTGATGAGATACAGTAAATATCTGACTTACAGGATTGTATAATTCTTGAGTTGTGTGTAAAAATAGCTGCTTGTCATTCGGAAAGAGGTTTCTGCTTGATTTAAAGGAGATTTCGAATGAAGTCCATTTAATAAAACCTTTCTGAAGGTCACTTATCTCTAAAACTAGTTCAATAGTTCCACTTCTTCAGATGAAGAGGTAATTGAGCTAATTTAGTAAAGTTTCAAAAGTTGCAGTAAAAAAAACCAACATGATGATTAATGGAAAATGGGCCAAAAACAGGAGCACCATCTGGATCGGAGTCAAATACAAAAGCTCAAATTACTGAACACTTATCGGAAGGGAAAGAAAATGAAAGCTGCCTCAACAACAAGACGTTGCCTTCAGGGTCTCAAAATGATCCAAATACTGCCCTCTAATGGCTCTACGGGCCTCGTACAAAAACAAATCATTTTTACGAATGACATGTCATAGCTAGAACAGACCATAAATGATGTAAGATCACAGGGGGAGACTATGTTTTGTATCAGGGCATTCAGGCTGAAAACCTTGGGTGCAGGACTTGCGTCCCTGTATATTAGATATGTGATGAACAGCGAGCCAGGATTCATTATTTGGATCAGAGATTATTATGCAAAGCAGCTCAGATATAGAGTCACAATCAGGAGGACACGGGATTCCTAAAACTCCTTTTGGCAAACTGACAAAACCAAAAAGGCAAAACATGAGCAGCACAGAGTCTGCTGTTATGTAACAGATCTGAGGAGGTTCACAGGCGCCCCCTGCTGGTCACATGGACTGCAGCACTGTAGGGTCTTAAACTGAACTGACAAATGCAAAGCTTCCACTTAACAGTTGTAATAGACTACACCCGTATGATAAACAACACAAATAAATAAGTGTGTCCAAAGGCATCAGACAGTGCGGCTGTTTTAACCTTTTAAAGCCCCAAAGTTTAGATTTAAGTGTAGGTCTGAAGTTATATTCAGGGAAATGGAGAAAAAAAAGGACATTTTGGAAACGAGCACAAGTCTTTCTTCAATACGTTTTGGAATTTTGGACTTTACAACACACTGGAGTTTAGGAAATGTTTTGATCCACCGAGCCACAAACAATCCTATGCAGTCGCCACACTTCAGTACTACTAATAATATCAGTGTGGCACAATCTTTACCTGTGAAAGAAGCTGGCTTTAAAATCAAAACAACAACTCAATGTTGAGTAGTAATTGAATTTTGATTTAGAATTACAATGTCAACGTTATGAATTTTCAATACATCCCTTTAGAAAGTGTAATAAGTTGTTTTCTCTTTTGTGGTAAAAACACTTAATGGTGTGGTAATGGGGGGGCCACGGTACCTGTGTGTGGTAGGAAGGCCATGGCTGCAGCCGGGTGGCTCACGGCTCTCCTGAGCGGCAGCTGGCCGTGGAAGCCCGGGGCTTGAGGTCTGGACAGCTTGCTGAGCGGCTCGTACAACACTTTGGCCGGGCCCTCCGGGGTGGACAGCGGGTGGCAGCCGGGGTGGCTGAGCAGGACGGGGGTCGGCAGGGAGGTGGGGAAGAACAGGTCTCGGTGATCCTTGTTGTACTTGGGTGTGGTGGGGGCATCGCCGGCAGACTGTGGGAGGAAGAAGAGGTTGTAAGGAGGTGAGACTGACCTTGGGGGATCCATCAGCAGCATTAACTCTCCTCTGAGAACTGTGCTGCTCTTCCCTGGAGACAGAATCTGGTCAGAGACTCAGAGAGTGAGCCACAGTCGATACCAGTGCACTTTTGAAACAACAGCAGTAAGAGTCTAAGGCTCTTACACATTAGTAGTAATGAAATCCTTGACAGAGTAGCGGTGTCGTCCCCTCCGGGGGTCGAGAGGCTTACTCGTGTGCCCAGCTCTACTCTACGCCACACTACATCCCTCTGAGCCACTTTCCTGTGTGTCCTTTTGGAGGACCACTTACAAACACAAGAGCAGCACAAACAACCTGTGACAACAGCAGCCCTGCTCACACAGCCGCTGTCATGGCAACACAGAGGAGAAACGAATACACTCTCTCTACCTTTACATTTAAAATGGATGAAAAGTTAGATGAAAACTAGCTTAGATTACCTTTTTCCATGTGTGCACTTGGATAGAAATTAAACAAGCTGAAGAAATCTTTGTTTACCCAGTGGGGGAGTACCCAGAATGCACTGCATTAATTATACAGGCATGTAAATATGCTTCTACGTCTGAAATTAATTTGATTGGTAAATGTATTACAGTTTCGTCAAGATCCACAAAAGCCTAGAGGCAGCAATCAGAGCCACGACTGTCATAACAAGCAGCCTTTGACAGATTGAGTATGTTAGCACAAGATAATTTGGCAATAACACAGCTCTCGTACCATTTTTTCTCAGGGTCTCTGCTGGGAGTTAAAGTCAAATTGTGCTCTGACTCACAGCTGTGTATGATGAGGCTCCCCACGGGATTCACACAGCAGAGCACAGGCAATTCAAACAAACCAGAGTAGCCGTCCAAAAACCTTACAGACAGATCCTTCAGCTCCACAACTGCAGCTTCAAGCATGCAGCAGCTCCACTGCCAGCTCTGATGATTCATATCTCATGAATTAAACATTGGCAACAAAAAGACACCAACAAGTCAGCTGTACCGTGTGCATTTAGAAGAAAAAAAACACTGTACCTGAGAAGCTAGTCTGTGGGTTTCTCTAGGGTGAGAGTGGGCTGCTGGCAGACACACGGAGGTCCCAAAGCGTGAAGGGGAAGATGCTTCTATGCAATTATCGAGCTTTAACTCTGATGAGAGTAGCTGGGGATGTCGTGCACAGGTTTGGCCATCTTTCCAACAGCCCACCGAACATTTTAATGAAATTACCAGCTCAAATGTGACTGAAACTGCAGTGTATGCTCCTATTCTTTGATTATTAAAACCTCAGCATTCCTCCATCCTGCTGAAACATACAGGAGCTGAGACTGGAGTGGTTTAATGAAATACCTCCATCAAGTCTCTCGAAGAGCGGCACTATCTCCACAAAGAGGGGAGGGTAAAAAGCAAACATATCAGACATCAATCGAGTGACAGTCATGTAGCGTGACAAAGCTACACGACCTGTGCTTATGTCACTCTTTTCTCCTGATATGGCATCAAAGGGAAGAAATGAGACACAGAGCACAAGACTGGAGCAATTCTCTCCAGATCAGCACTAAGGGAGAACAGCTCGCTCGTCACTTGTGGGGGCTTGAAGGGATGTGTGAATCTGTAAGAAGTAGGCAAGGATTGTTCATGCCCACGAGCTGAGAACTCCAAGGTGCCTACTCACATTTCCCACTACATCCAAGTGAAAGCAAAAAGAAAAAACAAGACATGAGCTGGTGGCACAAAGATTACACGGAAAGCAGTTGGATCACACTGCAGAGAAAAAAGCTAGTACGCAGAAGCACCCCATCCCATCCCCATCAGGGGGAAAGGAAAATAAACTCCCACATGCAGAGCAATTATCATAATATCTAACGATTATTACGTACATCTGAAAATAACAACAGCCTCACAGTTACCTGACAGTGTCTGGTTAACATTTCACCCCATGAGACTTTAGCTAAAGTCATCGATCAAACAAATGGTGATAGTGAAGTAAAAGACAAGTATTCAAATTAAAAAGCAATTGATTTGGATGAATTTAAAAGCTGTTGCTGTAAAACATTTCAGGTGTGAGACCTTTCTATTTCAGACTCTTTTTCTTTGCTACTTTGTTTTTGATTTGACTCAGCAAGCAAGTTTATAAAAGACATTACATCCAAAGAAAAGCACAATCGCACTCCAATGAAATCTTAAAGACTTAAAGTAAATTGTTCTGTGAGGTGCTTAGAGATTTAAACACGTGAATAAAATGTAAACTGCTTTCCGAAGTGCTCAGACCACAGCTGGTTCTGTGAATGCAACAGGTTTTCACACATTAAAGACGTGCGGCTTGTCGCTCTGTGCCTCCCCTGCACAGTAATCTCTGTGTCGTGTGTTGATGCGTGAAATTTAGACAACAAAGGGACAGACAAAACCAACAAAAACACATTCATGCAGAAAACAAAATGATATGATCAGTGAACTAGGAAAACAGACATTTATTTTCCCCCACAGCTACTGCTCACACAGCCTGCGGTTTGGTGGATATCACCGTGACAACAGGATGTGGGCAGAGACTGACTGTGTGGGCGGGCGGGAGGGAGGGATGTGAGAAAAGGGGGAGTCACCAGCGAGGCAGAGCGAGTAAGGATTTGATGAAGAAAATGAAGTCAAAGCTGAGCTAATAGTTGGTTTAGCTCTAGCTGAACCCATTAGTACAACAGAATGAGACATACATATTTAATGTGTTGGATCATTTCGTTTTGATGCTTATGCAAATAATCAATTCAAATAAGCAACATGCATACCGTTGCTCCGTTGAAACCAATGACAAGTTTAGCAACTATGTTGCGAGGCTGAAGGGAACACAGGGAGCATTCACACCACGCTTTGGGCTAAATTTAGCTCTTGCAGCTGCAGCAGAAAATACCTGAAGTTACTATACCATCAGTTGGGCACATTTTACTACTGCTGCTGCATGTTACACCTTCCATCGTAAGCTAAGATACAATCAGCTTTCAACCTACTTGGATATGTGTGGAACAACTCAGATATTTCATTTAAGGCTGGCGGATAAAGTCTGCCATGCTGGAAACCAGACTTTAATAACTGTCAGAATAGGGCCATGATGTTTACAGCCTTTTAATATTACCTGCTCTAGTTTTATCTAAACATTTCATGTGCATTAAGGTCATTGCTATGTAAAAAGTGGCTAACATACTGTTCATCCATAACATACTGCTCCTGCATGTTACACCTTTTTTGAGTAAAGTCTTGAATCATTTAAGCTTTACTATGTAAGACTGCTCCCATTACATGAGGGGAGACAAGGAGCGTTTGGCATCAACTTTGGAAAAACAAGGACGGATGGATTGGCAGACTCTTAACTCTCTATGGAAATGTAAACAGCAGTTTAACTCATGTCTTACACACAAGGTGCAGATAGTTTTCATTTAGTCTTTGCTTCAGCCCTCAATAGGAGCTACTGAGTAAAAAAAAATGTTCCCCCGTTCTTTCAGAAAAACAAGACGAGGCAGGACTGGGGTCACATGACGGGATTAACACTACGAGAAAATCATGCTTGGATAACACGAAGAAAAAAGGTGAGAGCCCAGGAAGCGAAGGTGTGTGTATTAGTACATGTGCCATGCAGTCTGTTGCAGGGCAGGCTTTTTGCTCAGATGGTGAGCAAGGTAGCATGAGCAAACTTGCCTACATTTAAACTTATTACAGAGTGCCCATTATTTAATCCTGCAGCCATGCTTTTAAGAAAGTAAATACGTTTTATTTATCAGTTTCTTACATCTACTTATTTTTAATTAACCTATAAATGACTTCATTACCATGTTACCAAGGAGCGCTGTGACCGTGTGGTTGCAAAACTGGATCACACGTGGAGCATCCGACAGGAAATGTAAAGTGCTTTTTTTGTAAATACTCACTTCGACAAACTGCTGTTTGGGGATCACCATTTGGAACTATGTTCAGAGCTTACACTGGATCCTGGTTGGAATCATTTTAAATTAAAACTGAAACAGCATTAGTAGAGGGATCAGTGAAGCTGTGATGAATATTCTGGTGCTTCTTGTTTAACGTTGTTGAATTGTTTTCTCTGCATTATCTTTAGAGTTCTAAACTTTGTGTATTTGTTGAAGGCCTATTTAGCTTAAGTTATCAGGTCTCTAGTGTGTCGAATTGGTTTGCGCAAGATACCTGCCTGTATACAAATCATAATAAATAAATAAATAAAAGCTACGATAAACAAGGGAGACACATTACAGAGGTGATGTAGCAGACAGATGGCAGATGGGCATGCTGAGTTACAGTGTTTTACCTGTCGTTGGGCAGAAGAGGCCATCTGTATCTGGCAGAACTTCACAGCTTGGTCCAGAGCTACATCCTCATCAACCTGAGACAGGAGAGCAGCAGAACAAGGACATTAGGGAAGCGCAACAAACATTTCCATATACCTGTTGTTATATTCTTTAAACTTCCTCATCCAGCACCGGAGCAGTGGGACTGTATTATATCATTTATTTCTGAGGTGACTGCCCTGTGTTCACACCATGTTATTTACTTGCATCGCAAATCAATTATTAGAAATTCTTCTGTCCCTGATCATAACAGCAGTAACATGAGAGCCCAGGACCCTGAGTGGATGTGTGGGAGTTAGTGAGCTTAGCTGCAGCCCGACATCGTACATTTAGCAGTAATCTTGTTCAGACAGCTGTTGTGTTCCCTGCAGCAGCCTGTTGTGTGCAGCGGTTCAGGGACCCCAAAAGGGAGGGAGCCTCATTCAACTTTTCAAATGGTGCCAATTGTTAAATGGACTGAGTCAAGCTTCAGTGTATCGCAGAGGACAGCCCACCGCTTTCTATTCATGTCTAGCTCTATGCAAACCTCCATCAAACCACATACAGCTGCCAGCAATGAGTTATCAATAACACATAATGATTACTGTTCCAAACAGGCGCATTTCAGCCATACATCTAGAACACATCAATACAACCATCCACCTACTGTGACAGAACAGCCTGCCTTCTCATGACAGGAAATGCTCAAACACACAATGTTGTGGCTGTAAAGGATTCTTAGCTGATCATTTACATTGAGACAATAATTCTTTGCGTTACAAGTTTTGCTAAAATATACTTATAGGGTATTGTTTGACAAAACCAGAACAGAAATTTGAGCATTGGCCAGAGCCAGGCTCACATTCTTGTCTCATTCTCTTGACTTATTCTGAAGTAAATCTTTTTGGACATGTTTTTTTAAGGAAAAAACTGTTACATAAATCAGGCTATGAATTATATATGAACAGATCTCTCTGAGGCAAAACTCAAGAGTGAGAATTAATACATTTTTAATTGAAAAAACTAAGATATGATTTGGAATATTTAATACTAATAAGATAAAATAGATAAAAAAGACATGACCGTCAACCCCAGTTCATTATTTACATTAAGACATTATTTCTGAATAGTTATGTTTTAATAAGCAACATGCTAACTTTGGTGAATTAAGGAGGAACTTTCATAATTCAACAGTGCATAAAGCTGCCTGTACTGTCTTAGGAGTCAGCTTAAAAAGGAAATGTTCTGATAACCAAAACATAAACAAGGCTGAAAATTAAGCAAGAAGCCGATCTTTACCCACATGCAGCTTTGCAATGCAACCGACCACGGAAGCACAAAGCCTCTGCAGTTTGTGCAGGTAGGTGCACAAACAGAAGGTGCTTCTGGAAAATGTCCAGGCATATTAATTGCACATCTAGTCTGAAGACAGGAAACATGTCATCGCGCGTTCTGGCTACACTCTCTCTTAAGGGTGTGTCTTAGTGAATATTTTCTTTGCAGTCTCTTAGAGAAATCAGTAAAAAAAAAGAAAGTCTTAGCACATAAAAGAAAACGGAAAAACAAATGTTGCTGAAGTCGGCAAGTTCCCTCTGATTTCTTCCTCTCCTCTTCAGTTTTCCCTGGCCTAAAACCCTCCCTCTCTGGCGTTACACAGATAATGACATGGCACCTTCTGTAGGGCCAGCATTGACCTGCAGCTCAATATAGCCGTATACGCTGATGTGGGCTGTTCTGCAACCACTTCATCAATGCCATAGAAGGCCCTGAAGTTGGGCTAACTTTTATCAACTGAGGAACATTTGCTCTAGAGATGTGAAGAAACTTCTCGCTTCTCTGATACTTCCTACGCAAGAAAAAGGTTGACATAATGATTTATGAATTCCAGATAATGAGTAATAGGACTTCATACAGATAACAGCTCTTTCCCTGCTTTCACTCTAAAAAACAGCCAGTCAGAAGTTACTTAAAAACCTCAGAAGCGTCTGGTACAACTTTACATTTGGGCACCAGTTTCATTACACACATAATGACTGAGCAGCTCCCCACCTACCCGTGACATCATTACAGAACAAAAATCCCAATTCATCTGAAAAATACCCAGTGGGGCTACTTCTAGAAAACATCAACCTGTTTCAGTAGTAAGAACAAACAGACTCAGAGGTTATATTTAGGTTTCTGTGAGTAAAAACAAAACCGCCGTTAAGAGCTGGATTTGTCGGCTTGTTTGAAAACGAAAAAGGGAAAGTCCCTCTTTTACAGCCGGTGCTGTGTTACTATTTCAGTTAAAAGAGGGGTTTCCCAAGCCCCCTTTATTTTAAGAGGGCTTATATCAAGCATGCATGACTTTGCAACTTAACAGAAAAAACACAGAAGCACGTATCCTGGCAACAATAATGTGAGGTTTACCTGTTTTATGAGCATATAAGTCTCTGACATGATCTTCTCGATGCGTTGCAGGTCGTAAGTCATGACTTTCTGGCCTTGCTGCCACACTCTGTAAGCATCAAGCAGTAAAGTTTTTCCAGACTCCACATCGTCAAGAAGCTTCCTTTTCCTGTTTGGCCTTCGTAGTAGCCCCTGATCCGTCCCAACCGCTGCCACGGTGACCTTGGGTAATGAAGCTTGGAGCTGCTGCTGCCTGGAACTGATACTTAGTTCCTCTAGAGACAGCTCTGGTGTCCGGCTGCTGTCAGTCACTTTGTGCGAGGGCTCCACGGCACTCAGAGAGGTCTCTGCCTCTGTTTGATTGCCCTGAGAGTCTGTGGTAACAGAGGGTTTCCTCCAGAGGCTAGTGTCCAGCTCCATGGGTTCCTCTGGCCCTGCTTTGTGTCCCTCACTCCCAGCAGTCTCCACCTTCCCGGGGTAGATCTCCTGAACTTTACTCCCTTTATCTAATGATGGCGGTGGAGTGGGGAGTTGTGCCTGGGAGGCTTCCCTGGGCCCTGTCTCAGTGGCACAGGTTCCCTCAGTGAGCCCAGGCTTCTTAGGCAGTGCATGCTTGCTGTCCTCAGAACTGGGCCTGTTGGATGCGTCCGTTGTGGTCATCTCCCCCATGGAGGGCGCAGGCGCTTTGTGAAGCTGCTCAGACACCTGAAACAGAACAGAACCTGTCAAAACATGAAGAGGGTGCATGCCGGACATCTAAAACGCTGAGCTGCTCTCGGCTCTTTGTGTGTGCGCAGTGATTTGTGGTTCCTTACCCCTGAGAGACTGTTCAGATTGTCCTCCAACACTTTTACAGTTAGGAAAAATGCTCTCTTGGCCAAAACCTGGCGATCAACATCTCGTAAATACTTCCTTCATGGAAGAGAAAGAAGCAAGAGGTTGTTATGGTACAAATACATAGTACATGACAGAAGCAGCAGGATCATATGAAGTGGGTCCTTACTTTCCCTGGTCAGGGGTTCTCTGCAACATGAAAGAGACTTTCACCAGAGTGTCGTGATCCTTAAGCTGAAACAGCACCTTCAGCAAGAGGACAATGGATCGGTTCATATGAGATGCAAAACTTCCGGGGCGATCAATCTCATCTACTGGAATACGCCAGATGCCCTAAAGAAGACACGAACAGAGAAAGAAGGAGGCAGAAACTGGAGATTAGTTCGACTTGTAGCAACCTAAAATATCATGTTTCCCACTAAATACTAGTGATCCCTGGCACAAACACACTTATTGTCCAAAAGCTCACCAAGTATGATTAAGTGGGGGCCAAATAGGAGGAGCTGCTTTCATTAAACCCGTTTACATTTGACTGGACAACAAGCCAAAAGGCTAATTTATGAAATGTTGAAAGTTTTGATTTTATAAGCGCTGTGTTTTGCCAGTTTTTCAGATGCCTAGGGAATCTATGACACACACAAACAATCAACAGGGAGGGATGGAAAAAACTGAAAAGAAAAGAAAGCAGAGGAATTTAAAGGAGTTAAACAAGGCATTGAAACAAGAAAGCCCTAATGAGGGGATGGGAAGGCTGCAGGAGAGATCTAGCGGACTTGCTGGCCATGTGGAAGTGGGGGAGGTGGGATATGGGGGCTTTCTCTCTGGGCACACATGATAGGCAGCCTCATTAGTGCTCAGCTCTGTCCAAGCAGAGCAACAGTCCAGAAGACAGGCTGCCAAGAAACACAGCCCTGCTTTGCAGAAAGCCACAAGAGGTGTTTTTTCGATGGAGGAGGCCACCTTTCCTGTGAGCACATGTCCTCTCAGCAGGTGAAGCGAGGCGCGCTTCCTACTCTGAAGCTACTGATATGAGTGCAGATGGTGGCCTAGGCAGCGTACAATATAGCACATGGCGCAGGGTTCAGTTTCTGGCTTTAGGAAACGTGTGTGAGACAAAACAAAGAGGACCATATTAGGATGTAGCAAAACAAACGAGATGGCTCCATCAGCTGCTGAAGGCACCGGGGAGCTCCTCCTCACAGGCACCTCCAGATTGTCAGATGACATTTTCAAAGCCACCGGAGACGAAAGAAGCAGGAAAGAGAGGCAAGATAAACCAACCAAAACAAATCACATTCCTGAGGACATAATATAAACTCATCCCAGGGAAACCAAGCCTCTGTGTTTATATTCAAGACTCGCTTAGAATAAACTAAATCAAGGATGCTTTTTCACTTTTAGTTCACACGGGCAACTTAATGTTGTCACTACGATTCATTTAGAAATAATTCTTGCCTTCTTCTCTGATGATACAGAAGCCAATTCTATCAATTCATTTCCAGTGGTCAACAAAAACCCTCTAAAGAACAAGCGAACGCTTCAATGCCTGCGTGAAAACAGAAGATTTATAAATCATATGATGAAATCATGCAGGGCTTGGGAAGGTTTTAACCTTTCAATGCAGAGATTAGCAAATGCTTCCAACAGGAATGGGACAAGTATGATGAGGGGGTGGGCTCCGCACACTTAAAAACATCTCTAATGGAGGGGAGTTGTTCTTCATCAGAAAACCATCCAACCATAGCAAATCTGTTTAGGGAAAGCAGAGCCACGGCTTTACACAGATTATGCCGAACACAACAGCTAAAGCAGATTTGTAAGACTTTTTACTGCAATGATTTTAAGCATCTTATTTCCCCCTTTTTTTAGAGAGAGAAAAAATGACCAATGCTTGACATTAGAGCGACAGAATTGGCAGATGTCGCCAATACATTACGCAAAAACATCTGACTGATAGGAGATTAAGATGCATAGCAGGGGTGTGTGGGAGATAAATACATGACAAAAGGGTCCTTTGGTAGAGAGAATAATCAGACAGTTTTTTGGTTCAAAAGAAGGGTTGTTGGTAAAGTTATGCTAATTTCCTGAGTCACTTTTTCTGGTATTATAAACATAAAAGGAGCTCCGTTGCAGCGTGACAAAAAAGAGAAGAGACCAACTTCTTGTTCGAGAAACTGAGGCAAAATAAAACGATGTGTCTATTCTGAAAACATTTGCCAAATAAACCCTCAAACCGGTTCTCTATTTTTACTTCATCTACTCTTAAGATCTTATCCTGCCATCACTAATGTTTAAACTATGAGCCATGGTTCAACTTATGAACTGCTGGGAAGTTGCACTGAGTGTTAATGTCTCAGCAAACACTACATCAGCTTGCTGGAAACAACAATATCAGCATTTCATCAGCAAACAACTTTAAACAGCACGATTTACACCAAAAAAATCCAAGATGGCTGGTTACCTGCAATGCTTTCAGCACTTTGCAGGTGGGTGGTGTAAATGTGCACCTTACTTCATTCTACTGTAGTTTACATGCAGCAAACTGACAGTTAAGACCCCCAACAGTACATACTCAACAGGATCACACATTTAGACAATCCAAAAACAAGTATAACACACTCCTGGACACAGGAGCTCTGATCACACAATAATTACCCACAAACTTGTGCGCTTTTTTAAGTTAGAGGGAAAGGGAGAAAGACACTCACCATCACCTAAGAAAGCTACTCCTCTGCGCCTGTGTTAGTACTTTTAGGGAGTCCTTGCTGGCTGTAGCAGCACCTGCAGCCCTGGCAGCGCCTCCACCCTGAAAGAGGCTCACACTCGGAGAGCAAGGGGTGGGCTGCATTTGGGTGCTAGGGCAGCAAGAGCTGCAGGAGAAGAGAAAAAGGAAGCACAGCTGCACGAGGCAGAGGAGGAACAGAAGAAGAGGAGAGTGGCAGCTGCCTTCGCAGGAGGAGAATCAGCGACGGAGTCAGGGCCTCTAAGCTCAGTATGCCACTGCCCGACAAGCCGACTCGTTCCTCTCCTGCTTTCAAACCCTGCCATCTCAAAACAAAAACACCCACGCACTCTATCTCCGCTCTGCCTGACCCCAGCCTGCCAGAGTTCTCTCCCCCCTCCTCCCTCACTATACACAGTGTACAGCCAATCCTTGTAGGCCTTTGCCAGCCAATCAGAAGCAAGCAGAGAAACTCCCGCCCTTAGTGCACACCCACACAATACACACACAAACAGAGGAGTGAGAGAGAGAGAGTAATGAGGAAGCTGAACCAGTGCAACCGAGAGAGGAGATGAGTAGAGCAAGTAAGAGCCAGGGGGAGGGGGAGTGCGTGATCACCCTGAAGACGGAGCAACAGGAAAAGAACAAGAGAATACAAAAATGAACTCAGTGCGACCACATCAATGTGGTGTGAGTAATCAAGAAGATGGCAAACCAGAAGTGAAATTAAATAAAAACTTGAGAGAAAAAAGGGAAGCCCACCGTTAACCACAGAAACATAGGGTGAGGAACAATGCTGTTTGAATAGATTGTGGTGTACACACACACACACACACACACACACACACACACACACACACACACACACACACACACACACACACACACACACACACACACACACACACACACACACACACACACACACACACACACACACACACACACACACACACACACACACACACACACACACACACACACACACACACACACACACACACACACACACCTCAGCAGAATACTGACAACAGCCCTCACCTTCTTCCTCTCCTCTCCCCTAACTCTGGCCGAGTTCCTCCAGCTGGCCACCATAAACATGATAAGCAAACACACCTTGTTTTGTCCTGCTTCCTGTTGTGTGAGCGCAGGAAAGCACTGCTGAAAAATGTCAAGCTCAAGTGAACACAGAGCAAAAGAAGGCAATGGAAAACACACCGGCAGCCATATCTAACCCTCCAACGTGCAATTCAAAACAGACTTGAACAAGATGTTTTCATTGGGCCAATACTCCTCCCCTAAGAAAAAATAACAAGGTTCTCCCTGAGTGGAGCTCCACCTACAGCTGAACACACACATGTTTGAGTCATAGATCAAATCAAGGCGAGCAATACAAGTGTCACTGTTCCCAGAAGACTTTCCTAGCCTAATAATACAAGACACCGAGGCCTACTACGTGCATGATCCGTTAAATTCATACAGTCAAATCAAACATGTACGCTTGTCATGAAAATACAGCAGCCAGTAAAAACGTGTTCGCAGAGTAGTTAAAAGACCAGGCTGGATTTATGTTTTTCTTTAGCATTGAGGACATCCATTTTCTCTGGAGCTTTGCAGAGAGGGGAATGCGTGAGTGAGTGGAAGAATATGTAAGCAGAGTATGAGTGTGTGGTGTGTCTGGTTGGGGGGGGGGAGGCAACACACAGGGACTCCTCACGATCGCTCTACAATAGTCCTAAGCAGCCTCTATTATTACAGCAGCATTATAACCATAAGCATCAGGTTCAGATTTGATATGATATTTTTGGTACATAGTTGTTTTTTTATTTCAAGATTCAGACATTCAATTTGATGTTGTTTTTCTTTTTTGATTTCTTTACTAACACTTGTTCAAAAATAACGGTACTGTAAAATAACATGATACTAATTTTGCTACGCTGCGTTGCCCATAACAGAGAAGAATTGAAGAAATTGAAGAAATGTCTGCCAACAGCCAAAATACATGGAGCAGAGTGTGTTTGTACCTGCTACACAGACTGTGTGTGGTGCGTGCCAGGTACACTGTGTGCTTATTGAGTTGCACCAAGTGATAGCACAGTTGGTTGTGCAGGGTTTGGAAGTGTTGGCTACATTTAGTGCTACTGGAATCAATGACTGGATGTTTTTACTACAGGATCGCGGATACACATTGATTAGATTTTTTGGTGAAGTAAGTGTAAAAAAACACCAATTAGATTGCTCTGATAAAATGTGTCATTTTGTTCAAATGTGTTCTACTTAGTTCTATGACGTTTTAACCTGTTGAAGAGCAGTAGGGGTCAACCATTCCTAAAATAGTTTGATTTATTCCCTGTATTATCGAAAGCTCCAGTACACACAGCTGAAGCATTGAGTAAAGTACTAGGAGTCCTCCTAACCTGTACATATAAATACACACAATCATTTTAAATGTCAGCCAGTAAGGGCCAAAGCAAGAAGCAAGTCCAAATGCCCTCGTCTCACAATACAAATGTCAGTGTATGAATAACATATAGTTATAGAAAGTGACTCAGTTACTTATTATATTCACAACTACATAACTATTATCAGTTCAAAGGTGATCTGAGATTCAGAAAAAAGGTCTTAGGTTAAGTGCTCACAATGTAAAAACACACCCATATAAGACACTATACAATAACATTAAAATATAAACTATTACAAAAATAAATAAGTAGGTTCAGGTAGGAAAATCTGCATTAAAAAAGCAGAGTGTATTTGGCCTCATGCTGACAACCACAGCGATAAATTATGCAACACAAGCTTATCTAGATCATTCTTGAACAGCGATATATAGGTTACTTTATGCAGACTCCAATTAATGTAGCCCAGCCAAATGAACAGGAAATGTAGGCCATGATGACCTACATTAGGAAACTCGGTATTCACCAACAGGCTCATTGAAGCAGGTGCCATATGTTTAATATTTGATCAACAATATTTCAATTTGCTGGTTATTCTGTCACTGTAGAGACGAATCAAGCACAAACAATAGGTCTATAAAACCCTAACGCAGAGTGATTAGTCTGGTTAAAACGCAGCTGTCGGCTGTGATTGACCTGTCAAAAGCACACAGCTTCCAAAAGGCTGGCTTGAATGCTGTTTGTTCAAAACCCACCTCTACCTGGAACAACTGTGTGCTGAACAATGCCTTTCGATCCATTTATGAGTGAAGTTACCTCATCTGCTGTTGCGTTCATGGAGCTGACCAAATAAATGGTGGAAATACAGACTTTCGTTAATGTTATAACTGCTGAGAACTCATTAAAATCAGCCATTTAAAAATGTTTGTGTTTTCCGGTGTTACAGAGAGAGAGGGCTTTGTTTGAAGGGAACAATAAAGCTCCAACAGTTGGTATGCCAGGGTGGCAGGTTTGCCTCCAGAAGGAGCTCTGTGAGAACCCAGTGGGAGCCAGAGCGATGCAGAACTAACCTCCAACTCAGACTTGGCCCACATCGCTTCTACGGTCTGTTCCCAAAGGCCACATTTGACTCTATAACCTATTCAATTCACTATGTCCAAAATAATATGCACCACCAAAATATACCCTGATTTATACGTGACGTTAAAACGATGTGACAAAGTGTTTGTATTATCTGCTTGGTAAGAGTGTGAGCATTCAGGCTCCCACAGGAACAAATCAAAAAAGGAGGCCATTTTTGGCGCACATTGACATAATATCTACTTCAAGTAAAAAGAGTAAAATCATAGGACATGCGTGACAGATGACCGATTCAGACAGTAATCTCCTCCACTGGATAACAGCAGAGGCCTTGTCATTCTGAGAAGCAGATCATTGAACACTCTCCTCAGAGCATCATGAATCTATTGATCCATATTTAGAGCTGATTTCGGTGCATCCAGTTGAATGATGTGAATAATGTGTGTGAAAAGGGTAAACCACAACTGCAGAACGGCAATCATTCGCTCACAGCCGACATGCAGACAGCTCATTAGTCTCACACGTGAGGACACACTTCAGTGCTTCACAGGTTGTCCCTGTGGGAGGCTGCATTAGCTGCTACTGTGCAGTTGTTTACTATGATGACGCTAAACTTCAGAGTAAAAAGACGACACGTACACAAGTATTATATAGTGAGGCACGTTATTGTATGAACTGCTCTCTGTGTGTTTGTGAGAAAGGTATTTTGGATATTTCCAACAGGATGTTTTGTTTAAAAGCCAGCCAGCTGGAGATGCTGTTTGAGTAACAACAAGAATGCTTTGTTTACATCACAGAATACCTTTAACTCTGTTTATACTAAATGGCATAACATGGAAAATGATTGTTCAAACAAGTCAAAGTTCATAACCAGCGATTTAGTTTGTCGACCTTTGGTTGTTAGATAGCCAACCCAAAAGCTGTTTCCCACTGTTTTATTACCGCACTGTAATAAAACCACAGATAAACGATTACAAAGATCCAGTGGTTTCAAAACATTTACCCAGCAACGATTGCTTAGCCCAGGTGACAACAATGCTTCTGGAACAAGACTTAATTAGCCTTAAAAAGGGCATTGTGCCAATATTTAATTTTTGAGCACTACAATATATAGTATTAATTAAAGAAATTCCAAGTAGGACTTTCACTTTGAAAGTCAGTTGGTATACATTTATTTTTTGCCATATGTCATTTTATTTTAATGTGCTCTTAATCATTCATCCTATATAGAGGAATGCCAATAACTCCAGTGATGACAGGTTTCTCCAAAATGTTTTGAGCAATGTGTTGACAGTTTGACAGAGAAGGGAGAAAGAAACGGCTTGGTGATCGTGGTGAACTGACTTACATTGAAAAGGTTTGTCTTGTTTCTTTCACAGAAAAGTCCTTGTGCTGGCATGTGCTTCAGCTGTTGCCATGGGACACTGCTTCCTAGCAACACATCTCGGGCCCACTGTAGGTTCTGTGGAGAGAAATAAATAAATAAATGGGAAAAAAAACCTACGTTTGAATGTACATTTATTTACACGCACAACATAATTCCTCATGACAAAACCGAGGGGATACCCCTTTTTTATAGGAATAGATTGACAGACTATATTTGCAAGCTGAATTTAACATTTCCCAAGAAGAAAAAAAAGGAAAATTAGGTTAATTTGCAATCAGGGAAATTCAGACCCCCTTTTCACAGCGTGATGACTCACAAATCAGTGTCTACACCAGTGCCCTGTTGGAAAAGATAGCAAGCTAATGCCACTTCATGTTATCTTTCAAAGACAGTAGGCTATAGTATAAAATGACAGCCTCCTTTTCACTCCCTGTTTGGAGAGAGGATAGAGCTGGCCAGTCAATATGAGCGGGACCGGGTTTTCCTGAGAACAAAAAAGGGGGCAGAGAGGCTTTTAACACTGGATGTGTTGGGTTGTGGGGGGAAGCTACGCAACATGCGTGTCATCAGCATCAAATCAACTGACTGTGTCATCGAGTCACTGCCGGGCAGCTGATAACTCCACTGGTGGTAAAAACAGAGGGAAACCTTACCACCTGTGTAAGCCTCTACCAGAAGGTTATCTGCATCTAATTAGTTCTCAAGGCAATAATCTTTACCTTCGATCTGTTATTAATATAATAAGCAAATAGCAATGTAAGTTTGTTTATAGTCAGATGGTGATATTACATAACATTAAAAAAAACAGCTTTCCATTCCCAATCCACCCTTATTGAGTGAGGAGAAAGGCTGTATTAAAAAGGTTGGACTAATGGAGTGCTGACAGAAGGATGCCACCAGAGGAAAGCTCAATGCCACCTCTCTGTGCCAAACTGGCTGAGAGAGCACTGCGCCGCCACCCACGCACACCTCTGCCCACTGAGCCTTACAGCCAACACAGGCTGTTTCAGCAACTCGTGCGTTACTGCAGAGTGAACAGACCCAGAAGAGAATCCAAGGGGGAGAAACTCTGATATACTTGACACTGAAATAATGAATCCAAAAGGTCCATGTCATTTAGAGGAAATTGAAGCAATTCTTAGCAAACCTATCTTCTGTAAATGTCAGCATTAATGAGATGGGATGATTATAGGGTGTATGACTTGGGTTTAATGGATGACTTGGCCTTTAAATGCAATGAACACGGACTTGTGCCATCCGTTAACAGGGGTGGACTGACCTGATGTGTCTTGCTGTTGTGGTAGAAGAATGCCAGGCGGTAGAGACTCTTGTAGTGCTGAGGGAAGCGTCCGAGGCAGAGGAACAGAGATCGGACACACATTTCTACCAGCATTCGTCTTTGGTCGCCACGATCTGTGGGCAGGGCCTTGGGAACTTCGATCACCTCAAGGGGAGGCTCTGGCTTCCTCTTCCCCTCACTGGCTGGGGTTTGAGGAGCAGATTGTTGAGAGTGGGGTGGCTTTGGAGGGGTGGCTGGGACAAGAAGAGGATGGGAACCGGGATCTGCAGAGACCTTGGCGGCAGAAGACTCGGGGAGTGTCACCACCACCGCTTCTACTACTTCCTGGATAACTTTCTCCTCCGTCTGGATGCCAGAATGTTCTCCATGTGATGCTTAAGTAAGATTTAAAGCAAAGACTTTAGGACTTGAATCCAGAGTTGTACATGTGGGATCAGTTTTCTGCTTGCTCTAAAAGCTCATTTGTTAACCTTTATAAAATAACTCTTTATCATATTTGCCCAAACTGTCACTATATCCTGAGCCCCCGCGTACTGCTTGCTATGGCATTTGCAAGATTTCCCCATGCCTGAAGGAATACGACCAATCAGAGCAGAGTAGTGTCTAAATAACTAACTGTAAAAAGAGAGTTAAGTTAGCTTTTGTCAGTGGGGGCCTCGATGGCTTTTGTGTTGTTTCTGAATGTTTCTAAGAACACTTGAGTTGAGAATTAGTTGAAGAGGCCCTATTTATATAATTTTCAGGTTCATATTTTTATTTTGTGCCTCCACTGCGACATGTTTCTAAGCTTTAATATTCAAAAAGGTGTTTATTTTTCTGACTGCAGCACCTCTTTTCATCCTGTCTGAAACCAGAGCTCAGCCTGCTCTGATTGGTTAGCTGGCCAGCTCTGTTGTGATTTGCAAACTGCTCTGAGATGTCCCACCCCTTAGACGTATCACGTACACTATGTTGGAGTGCTAGCCAATAGAAGTCCAAGTGTTATGTATGTATGTATGTATGTATGTATGTATGTATGTATGTATGTATGGTGTTTGTTATAGCCTTTGCAGACCATTTAAAATGCACAAAAACAAACAGGAAAAGGAAGAGGCAATAAAGCGAAACACGGCCTCTGTAGCGCATTGATTGAGTGGGTTAGAGTCTCCTCTGATCTGATTGGCTATTTCAATGGGGAGCGATGGGATCTTGAAAATGCCATGAGGAGCAATAACAGGAGAGAAAGTGAGCTGTACACAGATGATCTGTCTCATACACTACTGTCGGTGAGAGTTATGACAAAACATAATTAATATAAAACGATATCAACTGAACCTTTAATGTGGAGAATGTAAACATCAAAACACCACATCTGACTCTGACATATTGATGTATAAATCCATTACATTCAGCTACAAGATGTAAAGGTTAAGGTTAATGCGGCCATAAAAAAAGGAAGTAATTTCCAGGTCAAGTGTACCTGTGTCCTCTGATGCAAACTGCCCGTCCTTCACTGGGGTCGTACTCTCTGATGACGATGAGCTGGCTTTACCGGAAGCAGGTTTGTGGCTGCTGTCTTGGAGCTGGCAGGGTCAGTGAAGGCATCCTGGGTGGAGTTGGAGTCAGAGAGCATCACCACTTCACTGTCCTGACTGCGCTCTGCCAGAACAAAAACACATCATGGGTCATGCCGCCAGTCGCATGGACCCAGACCAAGAGATATTAGTACATCCTTTTAGGATATATAATAATAAATGTGTTTTTTCTTTCTAAAAAGTGGGGATTCTTTTATTTTTTTCCAGTGGGGAGAATCTTTTATTCGTCTCTAAAGATCACTATGTTTCAACCAATTATACAAAATGTTTAATGGTATAATTTAACACCATGTTGTATAGGTCTCTTTCAAGCTGTTGATAATTGCCCAAATTGTCCTGCTATAATGTGTGTGTGTATGTGGGTGTGTGTGGGGGGGGGAGAAATAAATATAATTTTGAAACACGAATAGGTCATTAGCCACAAATCCTTATTAATGCATCCCTAATGACACATTGTTATAAAAAGGAGAGATGGTTTGTTTTTGATGGTGGTCCAAAACCAAAATGCCAGCACTCCTCTTAATCGCCATGTTGTGCAACCTCAGCAAAAACAAATTCCTTGGCAGGGAACTGTAACTAACACAATCAGAAGGGCAGTAAGCTTTTGCTATTTCAGCGAGTATTGCACACAAGGGACTTTTCAAAAGTTTCACAGTCATGAGCTAACAGAAGAAGTTACTATTGTACTGTAAAGTTTGTGAAAACTGAACACTTCCCGCTTGAATGCACTTCATTTATGGTTAAAACATCTCCTCTTAAAAGAGTTTTGTTGGTTTTGAAGAGCAGTACCATTCAGGGAAGCCAGCCACATTGAAGACCTGGGCAGGCAGTAATCATGGTCAAACTCTGGTGAGGCTGTTGAAGATATGGGGAGCTGGTTTTAAAATATAATCAAGAAAAGTTGTTATCTTAGAATTTATATTTTTAAAAGTCTGCAATTTTCCTTAAAAATCTATAATTTGTCTTTATGAAAACTGAATACAGATGTAATCCCCTTGAAAATGAAGAACGTGATTCAGACAAACATCTACGGTATGAGTGCATTTTTAGGAATGTGTAAAGTTCAATATTGTCATCCCTCAATGTAAAAGTAAGGCCTGTGAAATGATCAGTGGATAGACCTGCTGCACCTTTAGCAAAGCAGTGAAGACCCCCCCCCCCCGTAATGCGATTTTGCCCAATAACTGATCTCCTGCTTTACCGTCAATGGTACGGCACAAACATTCCAGAAAGAAAACGTCAACAGTGTAGATGATGACCAGGAGCTCCAGATAATGAGTAGATGCATGTCTGAATCAGGTCCTGCACTCTCGTTGTCACCTTGAAGCAGGACTCAAGCCAGAAAAAGTTGGCAAGTAAACATGTGCACGGTGGAGGATTTACTGACTGCAGTTTCAACGTTGTTTTCCAATTACAGGCCAGCCACATTCTTCTTGACTTGACATTTTCACACTAATTGGTCATAATTGGAAATTATAGCAAATTAGTGGAAAATAGCAAACACAATATTAAGGAGAGATTTTGAAATATCCAAAGACCTTTTTGGGTCAAATTAATCCCACACAAAACTCAAATCATATGTGACCACATGACACACCAGACAATTAAGTGAAGTGTGATAAAAGACTGACGTTATCCGGTCGTGAAGACATTCACCCTGTTAGAACTACATGCATATAAATGGCAAAGCAGGTGGTAAAAGCAAGCAGGCAAAGAGGTAGCAGGCAGGTAGGTAGGTAGGTAGGTAGGTAGGTAGGAAGGAATCTGAAAAGGGTGACAAAACTGGCAACATGGGCAATATGGCTGCGTTATTTGCACATTCAAGCTAAAGATGACACATGGGGAGGGGATGTCGGTTTCTGTCACATGGAAAGAATTGTCAGAACTGTTTCTTCCAAACATTATTTTGGTTTCTGATCACACTAACCTGTCCAGGGAAGCAAATACTACAAATGCCGACTTAAAAATTCCTGAAATTTAAGTCGAAGCTGCTTTTACTAAAAGGGCAGTTACATGGCTGTTTGCTAATTTAAAGAAATACTAAAAACATGATATTACGTTTCTTCTCTGAAATTTGAACAAAAACCAGACATTAGGATTTGAAACACTGCAAGTACAAGTATCACTGAACTAGACATTACCGAATTACTGAAAGCACTGATGTACAACTCATTACGGACTGATACATTTTGATTTTTTTTGTCTGTAGCTGTTTCAGAAGGTGTGATGGGACATGGCTGGCTTTCTTGTCTGTTGTATGTTTCATCTGTTGTTGATTTTTCTGTTGTACTCGAGGTTACTTTGCAAAACAGATCACCATCTCAACAAATGGTCTGATTGAAAAGTGATTAGAATAATAATGCATGTGCTTGCTAATAATTATGTAATCAGTGTAACAAAGACCTGGTGATAATGAGCAAAGCAGAGGATTAGATCTCCGTTTAACCAACACACAGTGAAGCAACAAATCAGGATCATAGAGAATTCAGGGATGTCTCGTGATGCTATAGGCTTAAGGAAGTTATAATGAGGAACAATTGTAGAATATTAGGAGAGGCAAGATCATTGGTAAGGAAAGAAAATAGGATAGCAATAAAGCAGCAACAAGAAATGGATGTTTGTTCAACACACACACACACACACACACACACACACACACACACACACACACACACACACACACACACACACACACACACACACACACACACACACACACACACACACACACACACACACACACACACACACACACACACACACACACACACACACACACACACACACACACACACACACACACACACGTTTTGTCAGTCAAAGAAAATAGTGAAATAATCAGTAGCCATATTGCCCATTTCACCACATCCCAATCACCCAGTGCATGGGGATCATCGTAACTGAAACCAAAACCATTAAGCACTCCCCAATGGGCTTCCTGTCCCAGTGCAGAAAGGGCAGAGAGCCCAACCCCAGAGACAGTGCCTATGACTGGGACTGTACCATCGGCCTGCTGCTCCTCATGCCGCTGCTGCTGCCACTGCTGCCGTCGGAGTGTTTTGCGTTTGGCGTAATCATGGTCAAACGGCGTGGCCACGTAAGGAGGGGATGTCAGACCTGGGGTGGCAGCGGAGGGATGGGAGGAGCTGAGGACGTTCCCTATGCAAACTGACGAGCAATTAAAGTCTTCATCCGTCATGGAGGGGGGTTTCTCCCTGCAAAAAAATCCAGTTTCAATCAACAACGTTGTGAAGTACAGTCAAATAAATGTGTTTGTGTAATTGCTGTTTGGTTATATTTCTATCTTACTTTTCAAGGGACCTAGGCATGCTCGGCATACTCTTCTCTTCCCCCCTGGCAAATGGCCCGGTAGCGGCCTCAACTAACAAATTGAACAGGAGCTCGTGGTCCAGATCAGACACATCACTCTCTAATAGTTTAAGGGTGGTGGTACTGAGCCGGAAATGCAACTGGAAGACAGAACATTTGAAATGTGAAAAAGACCTAAATGTGAATGCTTTAAACAGCTATCTTACATAACACAACCATGTGACTTCACAGGTAGTTTACCTCCAGGGCCTCCATGGCTAGGTCAGGAGGATTATGGTAATGGATTTTCCGGGGGTACCTTGCAGCTTCCTCATGCAGATAGTTTGCTGCCTATAGATATAAAAAGGAGAGGGAGACATCAACACAATCATCTGGCAAATTAATAAGTAAAATGGAGGGAATGAGTGCAGTAAGGAGTAGAAATCGGCCATGTGTGCTGGAAACATGGTTCACTGTGTTCACACTGCCCCCCCCCGACCTCCATGACAGTGTTTCATACAGGTTCATGTGCCTCCTCTGATCTAATCACAACAACAAAGCGATGACTAACTCCATGCATTGTTCTCTCTAGGAAAAAAACATCTTGCGAGGGTGGAAGGGCAGCGGCCTTTGTTTCTGTAGGCGGATTATGAAACAACTCCGGAGAGAGCTTAATGAATGTCTGCAGTCAACTTCATACCAAAAGATTTTTGCAATTACTTTTTCTATGGGTATACTTTCTCTGGTGTTAACCAGCCTGAAAAGTGTCTCTTGAATAAAATTGTTTCTACTTAGCAGACGGAATTCTATAAATTATACTCCGTAAGAAAATCAGCTGTTCATCTTGAACCTTATGTTTTTGTATTTCAGCTGTGTGATAGCAGTATTCTGAAAGATCTGGAGTTATCTTTTAACACAGGTTCCAGCTGACGTGTTTTATTGGACCCCAGAAGAAATGAACAACACTCTAAAGAATGTATCATAATTGGTTTGCATATCATAATCTGCAAACCAAAGGTTTAGACTAAAACAAGTTGAACTGCACCCATACAATCTTGGGCAGAAGGACCAACCCTACAGAATCTGCCTGCCTACACTGGACCTGCAACCATAGCACAGGTCTTATGGAGAGATTAACCAGCAGTAGAGGCCAGGCTAACAGCGATAACATCAAATAGGCCATGCCAGAGCCTATGTCACGCACATGACTTGTTTATATGAGATTTTGACCTGTGCAGGGAACAACACGTCACGTCCTCATTGTTTAATGCCACTGGCAGTCAGGAGGGAAGAAAACAGAACTTAAGGTTATAACCTGAAGTTGTATACCTTTTTGTAAAGCTGCAGATATTCCACTGGAGACTGTTTGCGTTTCTCTGCTATCTTTCCGAGCATGTAGTGAATGAGCCATTCTTCCTCATCACTGTCACCCTCACAACGGGAAGCACCCTGGAAACACTGGGAGGCTTCTTGCAACATGGAGTCTCTCCTTTCTTCCATCTAAATACACAAACATACACACACACACATTTTCCACATGTGGAACAAGCAAAAGTGACAGATTGTGACATCTGTTAAGCTCACACATCGAAATATGACATTCAAATTCAACAAAAACTGACAATGAGGAACAAGACACCTCTGTTAAAATGATGTCTCACCTGCTTAACCACCTCTGGGGGGAGCTCGTTGCGCCACTGCTTGAGCTGACGAGAAGCAAATGTATGTAGCGCATAAGAGATGGTGCCGTACTCGATCCACAGAGACAGGTTGGAGCTGTCTATTTCCAGGGCCCTCTTAAAGCAGTGAAGCACTGCCTGAGAGTGTTTCCATATAGGAACATCACTTTTCAGCTCATTGGAGTTGAGCTTTTCCTGAATGCGGCTGGCCCTAGCTAAAGCCATTCCGGCCCAGGAGTCAAACCTGAGGAGAAATGTATGCTTCTAGTAAAGGATCTGTAGTTGATGTTGTGAAATACAAGACACACATTTGCTTATACAGTGGAAACCGCTTGTAGTGTTCACATCTGGATCAAATTGATCACTGAACGTATGATTACACATCCAATTTGTTTTGTTTTGTTTTCCTAAAATATGATGCAGATTACCATCTGTTTGTGTATTTATTACACGATAACAAGTGAATGGAACAGACTGCTTTGGTATTTACTGGCTCGATGCAAATTTTTCAGCCTGCTCTTTCGCTAAGTGCTATCTTAAATTAAGAGCGTTACCTTTATTTCTTTATTACCGTAGTAAAGTGTATTTTGTCCTCAGGAACTAACACTGTAAAAAGGTCACTTAATGACTTTTCAGAAATTAATAAAAACAGCATGTTTTAAAGGATTTATTCTGCTTCAAGATTATGTATCCATGGCAGAAGTTGATGAATGTGTAAATTATAGTGATCAGTGATCAGTATAACTGTTTTCTACTGTATTCCTAACACATAGGTGCTTTTTGACACTAAAGTAAAGAAAAGAGCTACCTGTTGGGACACACGCAGATGTCATGCATGTAGAACTTGATGGCTTTGGACTGCTCCTTGTTCTTGAAATGGTAATCAGCCAGCAGGTAGTACATCTCATCAATGATTGGAGGAGCAGGAGCACTACCCTCAGGAAGACATGGGGCCTTAAAAAGATACAAATTCAACATTCCTTTAATAAGCATGATGCTTAGGGACAACCATGCAAATGAAGCTGAAGGACTGACTGACTCAACACGGTTTAGCCTGTCTGAGTCACTGGTGTCTGCACAGTCAGTATGGCCTCACAAACTGACCTTTTCTGCCATGCCCTCGATGTAGGCTGCCACTTCATCCATTGTGAGGACGGGGGTGTCGCTGGTGGGGGCGATACCAGCGAACCTCCTCAGCAGATTGGCCAATTCAGCAGACACTGTGCTTGTCTTATAGCTGTCAAACTCAGGCAGTGACTTGGGTTTGAAATACTGGAACATGAAGAGCGCATCACACCACAGCAACTCAACCTGCAAAACACAGATTCATTCCACAGAAAAGCATTAGTGTCAACATGCATTGTGTCAGAGAGAAACAGACAAAAGTAATTTAGTGGTATGGTGGTCTCCTGGGGATGCTCCGCCTGCCCTGTGGTATTGCATAACTACAGTCTGAATGCTGGTCATCTAAATGCACTATTAGAAAAAAACTGTGGCAATGACACCCCCCTTGTGGCTGGACGCGTGCATTACAAAAATACAAGAGACCAGGGGCTGTATCCACAAAGCTTAGAGGTACTATAGTGGAGAAATTCTCACATTATTGGAGATTTGATCAAGTTTTTGAGTAACAAATGAAACTATTCAAACATAATGCTTGGGTGACGATAGTTCCAAAGGTGAACAATGCTAAATAAGGTATGCATTTTTGTATTTAAGGACACACAACGCTAAACAAATGTGATTGAAGTGCTGCAGATATCTTGTTTGCGGTTGATCTACGGGTAATTCTACATTTCTCTCTCGTGCTTTTAAGCCATTAATGTCATTTGACCCGCTCAATTTATTTCAATGACCCCCAGCCTACAAACATTAATGGAAAACGTGGACGTCCTCTGTGAGTGAGGGGTCAACGAAGGAGAATGATTGCGTCATTGTCAGTCTCTAAAATCTCTTTTTATGTAGGTTTGTCAATACATGTGAGAAATCATACCAATTAGTCAAAGCCTTGTGCCACTTTCACCGCCTCTTCACTATTTCACCGCCTCTTCAACACCATGTCTTTTGTTTAAATAGCAGCCGTTTTAGATTGCATAATATGTTGGTTAAAAATACGACAACCTTAGATGTATCTGATTTTTGCATTCTGTAATGCAAAACAATCTCCAAGCAGCAAGCACTTCAAGCCTTTAAAAAAATAATGATATATATATGAAATCAAAGGCATGATCAGAGAGAGGTTTGGAGCATGTGAATGACCTGTGGAGATGAATGATCCTCGAGGTAGCGGGCCTTGCTCTTCTTACTGGGGTAAGCATACAGGCAGAAAAGGGACTGCTCCAGGGCCATCTCCAGCTCTTCTTTGTAGGGGTGAGAGTCGTTGCTGGAAGAGGCTGCAACCTCTTTTTTCAAAACTTGAACCTTTACAAAACAACAAGAAAAAAGTTCTTTCAAACTAGTTCATACAAATTAATTAAGCTACACTATCACAAAGATATTCTTCAGGTCTTCATTTACAATTGGTGAAAATGTACTCGCAGGAATGTACCGCAGGGCCAATGTTCAAATTAGACGCCATATTCTCAAGCTGTGCATTCACATGTGTAGAGAGAAGTAAACAAATAAACGTACATAGAACTTAAGCAGTGCGCCGTCTGAGTTACAGCACATGGAGCGACGGCCGAGATACTCATGGGCCGTGTTCAGCAGCATCAGGGAGGAGGGCAGCATGGGAGTGTCTAAGTCATCTGAAAATGAGACTGAACAGGTCACTCAGTGTAAAAACTACCAGGGGAAAACTGAAGGCATTCAAAACAAGAAGTCAACAAACCTTCATCATCCCCTACAGATATATGCTGTTTTAGCATGCAGTCGAAAGCAGCCTCCTCATGTTTGATAATGCGATACAGGATAATCCAAGGCAGGACCGAGAAGAAATAAGGGTCCTTGGGATCGTCGGAAATGTTCATGCTCATGTCGATCAGCTGAAAACACACAAACCACAATATAACAGGTTAAAATTCCAAAGAGGCTGATCAGTTTCTTATCACAGTGTCAAAACTGACTTGTCTTTGGCTTTCTTCTTACCTGAATTAGATTGTTTGCCAGTCGAGCCATGCTAGAGAAGTGAGGGATACGGCTTAGAATCTCTGTGTCTTTGACAAAGCAGACCTCGGTGCCGTCCAGCAGCTTCCCGATAGTACTGACCCACTCCTCCTTACTGGGGGACGAGTTGTTCGGAGCAGAGTTGAGCTGCTGCAGGGCTTCATTCAAAGCCAGCTCGCTGTACTCCAAACACTGCTGGTAGTCCTCAAGCTTCAACAGCGAGTTCTAGGACAGAGAGTTCAATATCATGGAAGAAGTGTCACACATTTCAAAAGATATACCAGGTTCAATGGATACTGATGTAGCGGATCTAACCTGCAGCAGCATCAGCTGGGCAGGCCGCTCTGGTGCTGAGCTCACAAACTCCAGAGGTTTACTCCTGCCGCCGTAGTTAAGAGTGGGCTGCAGCAGGCGCACGACAGAATCAAAGTCTCCAGACTCAAAGAGACGCTGGATCTCCTCCAAAGACTGACAACGCTCCAGAGACTTCAGCCTCTTGTCAATCTGTCCATTGGGGATAAACGAAAGCAAAAATTTAAAAAGAAACAGTCAAAACAGAGACAAGCCAATGACTTTTATCTACTCAATAATTTAGTCTTGCAAAAAATGTAAAGGAAAAAAAACAAGAGCTGTGTTTTTTATTTAATTGTTTGTATTACTTAGCATATAACACGTTTGTATAAATAAATGCAAATTGACTGAAGCACTGGCAATAATTTTTTTTATACGAAAGTTACACATTAAAACTTTGCAATAATACTATGTTGGAAATGAATGGTCACATTGATATGGTTTTTCAGCCTTTGCACTGACCTCCTCCACAGAGATCGCTGCATCTACACGTAGGTTAGGCAGGCTGATGGTATAAGGTTTCCCTTCAGGAGTCTTTGGTTTGCTCTGCAACAGACCTACACACATATCATAGCTCTCCAGGGCTAACTCCATGTCTCCCTGACAAAAGACAAGAGGCACAGACTTACAAGTGTCATCTGGCAGAGTTTGGGGGTGAAAAAACCAATATAATCAAAAGTGAAGCAAAACACAAAAATATAGACTTTACCTGCAGGGCCAAGAATCGTGCCTTGAGCCAGTAGACACGCACCATGACATCCAGCCAGTCTTCCTCGAACAACTCTCTCTGGGATGAACCTAAGGCTAGAAGTAACAAATCGTTTTGGAAGTGCTGCCCGGGGAACTCTGAGTCAGCTGCATCACTGCCGGGACAAATGCTGCTTCTTCTTGTAGACACTAGACAAGGAATAAATGTATAAAAAGCCAAATATAAACATGTTGTAACCCACAAAAGACTTTCCAGGAATGAGCAAATCATGAATGTCCTTGTGTTTAGAACTGTAATTGCAGTGCCCCCTTGAGGCCAATCAGTCTAATTCATTAAAATCAAGAATATTGTGGCCTCAAAATGGGGCCTTAGCTCACTGTTACTTACCAGTCTTTGCTTTGGTGTGTACCCATTGCTCCAACTGCAACTCCATAGACGCTAAGCTCATCTCCAACATTTCCTGTGAAAGTAGCAGATATACACACACTTATTAGAGTTTGCTGTGGGGGCAGCATATGAGGCCAATTTTGACAAAAAGCTATAGTTCCCAGGTTTCAATTCAAAAGATTCAAAGCTATATTAGAGCCTGAAAAATGCAGACTGTTTTAAAATGTGATTCATATTGAGATTGGAAACATCAGAACTATCTGGCACAGCGGCCATCTTTTACCCGGATGTGTTTGTTGCTGCAGTCCCGAAGGAGAGGATTAGGGAGACCCCCGCTGTGCTTCCTCCAGGTCGTATAGACCTCCAGTACCACAGCAGTCAGGCCCTGGGGCCACTCCATCGTAAACTTCTGACCCACTGCCTTCAGATAGCGCATCATCACATCTAGTATACCACCGTTGGTCATGTTATTGAGCAGGAAGTTGTGGACATCCTGTTGTTCTGCAGAAGGAAATGCACAGTTTGTTAAAAGGACAGAATTAGCTAAATGACTCCACATTTTAAATGCATATCCACAATGCACCACAAACCATTTTCCATGTATTCAACGGATTCAGCAGGCAGGCAACTCCCATGTAAAGGCTGCATGTCCTCCTTCCCATCACACTGTGTCTCAGGATTACTCAGACTCTCATCATCATTATCAGGATCAAACTTCTTTAACCTAGCACAAACCAAGGATGTTTTTCATCAACATAATTATAAAAATGATTTATATTTATGTACTGTACATTAGGTTGAGTGTGAGATACCTTGAAGGTAGGTATTTAAAAAGCAGTTCCTGAAAATCAATCTTCTCTTCCTTCTTGCACTTTGTGTTTCGAACACGTGCCGAGCGTCGCTTGGCTGTCTCCCCACTATCTTCTACTGCCACGCGTTTCCTCTTCGGAGCTTTCTTTACTTTATCTGCCATTGAAACTTCCATGGCTGTAGCTGTGAACATACAGTAGGATAAGAATTATTATACATTATTATGCATAGTCAGCTAACATCATCATTTCTCTTTATAAGTGACTAACCAACAACGGGCAGAGAAGTGGTGACCTCCACGGTGGTGTGGGCAGGGGTTATCTGAGGCTGAGCGCTGGGTTGGGGCAGCACTGCCGGCTCAGGGAGGGTCATTGGTGGCAGGGAAGAGCTGGGGCTGCTGCTCAGCACGGTTGGCTGGACCATACTGACAGGGCTGCTGGGCTGGGGGAGGTTCTGGAGGAAGTTTGGGTCACGGTACTCCGATAAGTCAATTCTGCGGCCAAGACTCGGGCGTGGGGACTCACATGTGGTCTGATGTCTGTACATCGCAAGAAGGCTTTCACCCACATGCTTCCATCTGAGAAGCAACAACAGTTTATTTATATAAAGTGATGTCACTTATTCACTGCAAGATAGAGCTTTGGGCAACCATACATTTAGCTCAGAAATAATTTACTTCAATGTCAGTGATCTAAAATCAAGATTTTAAGGAAAATATATTTTGTTTCTGCATTTTCTAGTAACACTTTATGCAACACCAACCATACAGAACAAAACATTCGCAGACACAACCGCACAGCACTTACGAGAGGCATCGGATGGGCTGAATCAGGACAAGGTCTGGTTTTGGTTCACAGTGAGAGAGAGCATGTCGGCGCTTCCGTAACTCCAGCGCCTCTTCCACAATGGATTTGCATTCCTCCATTTCCACTTCCACATAGTGTATAGACATATCACTGCAAAATGACCCACAGCATAGAGGTGAGATTCATGTAGGGAACATTCAAAAGGATGGGAAGAATAAAAAGTGAGCAGCGTTACCATTTCATGAACATCTGCATTGTGTCCCTCTTCAGGCAGGGCTGTTCCTCAAAGATTTTCTCCTTCAACACCAGGCCTTTAGTGTAACAATGATCCCTCTCTAGGGCCTTTGCGATGAAGTACAAACAACCTGGGAATATGTGTGCAGATAATAGTTACTCTCTATACTTGAGTTCTTACATTGGTAATGAGTGAGGATACAAAGGTTTCAAGGTTTCAAGGTTTCAAGGTTTTATTTGTCATATGCACAGCAGATTATAGTGAGGGGATTATAGTGAAGCATTACATACATGTGTAGTCACTGAGTGTGTAGAGAATAGTTATGAGGTTGTCCAGGCAGGGCCAGTGGTCTGGGTTACAGTGCAATCCCTCCTCAAAGGCATGTCGGGCAAGTGGAATGCGCACAAGTCGCACAGCCACCTGACCGATTTTGTACCACATGTTTACGTCAGTGGAATCCAAAATAACTGCCTAAACGGGGGAGCAAAGAAGAACATACAGTTAGCACTTTCATTCATGTGTGTCTAAATTACGCATTTAGTCGCACAAAGCGGACCTGCCAAAAAGGATTATAAAGAAAAAGCATTTAACTGGAACCATTTCACTTGTTTTACCTCCAAATAGAACTCCATAGCTGTCTCTAGGTCATCTCGCAATGCAGACATAGTAGCCAAGTTTTTAAAAGTAGAATATTTCAGCATTAGCCCAGGATGCTTGAGACCCACTTTGTGATCATCCGAGGGCATGGCCTAAAATAATTAGAGGATAAAATCAAATTTGGCACCACACAGAGTGCAATGCGGAATCCTCTTAATGCAGTCAATCAATATGAATGATTACACACAGCTTTTGTACACTAGCAGAGTTTGTCCAACCTCAAAGCCAAAGTTGAAGTGCATATTGTGAATCATATATTTGGTGTATCATTGCAGCAAAAATAAAATGTAATATTTGGAACGCATGTTTAAAATGGATTCAAAATGTATTTGTAAGTACAGAACAAGTGACATCAGAAGTTAACTGTTTCTGCACCAGTTTCTAAAAAAAGTGGGGACTAAAAGCCAAGAGGCCTGTGGCGATGCATGTAAAATACCTTACTTAAAGACACTAATCAGCATTTAATTGTTGTGGATAGGTGTTGTAATGTAGGTAAGTGTTATTTCTGTAATGAACTGAGATCATAACAGCCTTGACAGCACTGTATACTGAGTGATATTTTACCTCTTTGAGAAGTGGAGTTTTGAGAAGCTCATGATATGCCTTGGCAGACTCCTCAAACTTATCATGTTTTTGCAGATCTAAAGCTTTGTGATATAAAGCAAATGCCTCAGCTTCCTGTTGACAGAAATAGAACACAAATCAGAAAACCTATTTAGCTGTAGAGAGAAAAAAAAAAGGTATGCATCAGCGCTGTAGGCCTTATCTTGCTGATTCATCCACACACAGTCTATACCTGAGCCTCTTTTGTCCGACTCTTGTTACTTCTCAAGGGGTCTTGAGACTCATCTGCAGCTGTCGAAGCAGCATTCAGCGCTGCTATGCGAATCTGTAAAGAGCACAGACAAAGTAGCAAACCCCTTTAGCTAGCAGATCCATTACTCCTGTATGCATCAGGATGAGGAACAAGTAAGAGGAACATTATTTACCGAAGATGCATTCAATTATTAAAAGCCTTACCATTTTAATATGTTGCGATTAAACCACCTTCACGGTTTGTAGCTTTGGCTTGAATCTACACAGATGCATGGTAAGTCGACAGAGACAGGGAGAATTAAGGCAGGCAGGACAGCAATTCAGCAAGAAAAACGTGACATAACATGGAAAAACGTATACAGAAAAAACCATGTTGTATATTCTACCATCAGTTTAATGTATATATAATCCAATGTCGATGTTTGTCTCTGTAGCCTAGTATATTTCTATATATTTATTTTGCCTAGTAAAATGTAATATTGTAGAAAATTCAAATGAATTCTGTATTTTCTTTTATTGTGTATCATGTAGACACTCTAATAATATATGTATTTTCTACTATGAATTGAATTATATTTGCCCAATAATGTTAATTGTAATATATTTGTATCGTATTCTGTCTTTCACATCTGTTTACTGATGTTTACTGCTTGACAACACTGCTGCAATGTCCCAGTTTGGGCTGAATAAAGTATGAATCAATCTATCTATCTATGTATATATCTATGTATATCTATGTATATCTATCTATGTATATATCTATCTATGTATATATATCTATCTATCTACCAACTATTTCACTTACCAATACAAGTCTAAAACCTTTGTATTATTCGTTGAGTCTGTGCCGTTTCGAGTGTATGCTAGAGCTTTTTTCGACTTAAAGAAGCGACACCCTGCTATTGTCAACTGTTATCACGTTACACAATTACAAATCTTGGGACCGGCTAGCTAACCTCACCAAAATGCAACGTGAAACTTAGCATAGTTAGCTTAGCTCTGCGGTGGGGCATTGCTGCATTCTGTCCGGAGCAGGTATAACGCTTCATCGGATATTAAAACGAACAAAACTCTGGAGGGCATGCTTAACATAGCTATCGAGCATGCTAGCAGATTCACCTGGCTCAAATTATTGTCTCAGGTAGCTGGTATTAGCAGATCATATGAGCTAACGTTAGCTGGTGTTTCACCGGGTGACCATCACTTGCAAAGCTGGGTGACTTACCGTTCATTCCCGATTTAAAACCATTTGTAACATTACTTTTAATCCAACGAGGCATCGTATGGTTAACAAAACACTGCCATCGTAAGTGGACGTAAGGCACAAAGCAAGTTTCAAACTTCATTTATTCTCCATCCTTTGTTGTTGTTAACGTTACGGTCGTTTGCGTCTGAGCATGACATTTGCTTACCGCCAATTAGTAAAGTCCTCGCTGATTGGTCAATACGATGTAGGTGCATTCTTGTGACCAATCATATGTGGTGATATTGGTTGAAGCCACGCCAAAGAAAATGTCATTCAATACAAAGTCTATGGTAAATCTTTGCAAGTGAGTAACTGGAATGGAAAAATGAAATAGGAAGACCTAATATATTTATCTTGTTATGCACAATAAGATAATTGAATTAAGTTCACTTGTGCAACTTTACAAACCTGTCAAATGTGTTGCTTTAAAAAATATCTATAGCCATTACAATTATTTCGGAATCAGAATGAATACCTGTATTAGTCCCACAGGGGAAATTTACATTGTTACAGCAAAAGTAAATATTCAAAATATTAATTAAGAGGCATGCATAAAATATTAGATATAGAAATTACTCAAATTACAATTTCAAAAAGTACCCATCCAAGTGGACAACACTAAACTTAATTTAAAACATATTATTAAAAATAAAATTAAAATAAGTGTAGAAATAATATGATAGCAGCCAGTAATAAAAATAATTCATAAGCAGTATGTATAAATATTGCATGACAGATGTGTTATAGTCTTTGTTTTTATATGTGTGGTCTACCAGGGGCCATAATGGTTGTAAAGTCTGTAGGCCTATGCTGCAGGAAGGAAGGACCGCATTATCACATTTATTTATTTTTGTTTATGGATATTTAAGTTAAAACGTGATCCAATTGGCAGACTTTATAGCCAATAGTATAGAAGAAATAATAGCAGCATTGTAAATTGTGACTAAAGGCAGCCACTAGAGGACAAAATGTTAATTTATAATTCAGTAAAATGTTTTCTCTAAGATTTAAGTGGTATTTTTCTAATTAAAGCATTGGCTAAAGTGTTTGATCTTTTTCGGAATTGCTTTGCATTAGCTTTCTGTGACATTTAATTGTGATACTTGCATCAAAATAATGATATTGTTAATATTATTATTTAACACAGCATACAGATGATGCAAAAACAGTGCAAGGCATTGTCTTTTACAAAAGGTCCCTTTTCTCCTGTCTTCCATCAGGCAGTATCAAAAAGATATGTCTTTGTCAAGATATATGGTGGCAAATTAAAACAACTTCTGCAGTTTTTATGCGCTAAAGCGTACTGTTGTGTCCTCAGTGACCCTGTCTGTTGCAGTCCTGTGTGGCTCCACTTATACGCCTCCTTCATCCTCACCCCACCCCATCTTTCCCTTGGCTGAGACTGGATAGCTGGCACCACAATCAATTCTTTCTGTCAGCATGACTGCAAAATAGCTTACGTCACAGTCATTACTGGCTCTATAAAAGCCAGTGTATTGCAGATCCACTTCGCAGTCAACCTAGCTTCATTCCTAGCAATAGAGCGCCCCGTTTCTGAAGTCATGACTTCCTTCGGCTTTGACCCTTACTTTCCTTCTACTCACAAGAGGAGGGTAGTTGTGCGCAGTGCAGGATATGGAGCTGGAGGAGGAATAGGATCTAGGTCTGCCTACTCCAGCCACTCTGCCCCAATGGCTTCCTATGCATCTTCTCGCAGAAGTTATCCTACCCATTCCCGAGCTACATCCAGCTACTCCTCTATGCTGTCAGCTCCAGTGTCTGCCGCTGCCACTGAGCTTCGCTTGGAACAAGCAGCCCAGGTTAGCTCTGAGTTCAAAGTCTTAAGGACCCAGGAGAAGGCTGAACTGCAGGACCTGAATGACCGCTTTGTGAGCTTTATTGAGAGGGTCCATGAACTAGAGCAGCAGAACAAGTTGCTGGAGACTGAACTCCTGATTCTCAGGCAGAGGCAGACAGAGCCATCCAACCTTCGCACCCTGTATGAGCATGAGATTCGTCAGCTCCGCGCTGCTGTGGAAGAGGCCCGCCATGAGAAGCAAGCTGCCCAGGACCACAGGGATGAGATGGAGGATGTCTTTACTAACCTCCAAAAACGCTATGAGGAGGAAGTGCTTGGTAAAGAGGAAGCAGAGGGCAGGCTCATGGATGCCAGGAAGGGAGTAGATGAAGCTGCCTTGACCCAGGCTGAGCTTGAGAAAAGAGTTGGGACCCTGCTGGATGAGCTTACCTTTCTGAAGCGCCTCTGCGAGAGTGAGATTACAGAGCTACAGGCCCAAATACAGCTGAGCGCCGAGGTGTCAGTGGAGATGGAGGTCATCAAGCCTGACCTTTCTGCTGCTCTCCGTGACATACGAGTCCAGTATGAGAAGCTGGCACACCGCAACCTTCAATCAGCCGAAGAATGGTTCTGTAACAAGGTGAATGTGATGACAGTAGGCACTTCTCGCAACACAGAGAGTGCACGTAATGCCAAAGATGAGGCTGCAGAATACCGTCGCCTCATTAAAGCTAGGGAGCTGGACATTGATGCCTGCCGTGAGATGAATCAAGCTCTGGAAAACCAACTTCTGGACGTGGAGGAGAAACAGAGTGCTGAGATCTCTGCACTCCAGGTTAGTGACTTAAATAAAGTAAAATAATGGAACAGTGCTTGAATTATCTTTTCTATGAAAAATGTATATTTATTTTGGCAATTGAGATAAGTCTCAACAATTACAGAGCTTGCAATGATAGCTGAAAGAAGAACTGAGACATATCCTGCCCTAAATGTGTCATAAGTAACATGTGACTATCTTTTTTCGTCAGGATTCAATTAGTCAAATAGAAGAGGAATTGAGGGCAAACAAGAATGACATGGCTCGTTACTTGAAAGACTACCAGGATCTTTTGAATGTGAAGATGGCCTTGGATATTGAGATTGCAGCCTACAGGTAAGGGATTAATGTTGCTCATGTATTGTTCTGTAATTATGAGATTTAAATTACATTTCAAGCATTTCATTTACTTGATGTTATGTGTTTCTTATTCTTTTAGGAAGCTCCTTGAAGGAGAAGAGAACCGTTTCAATGTCGCAGGCCAAGGGTCCTTCAACGTTTACTCCCAAAGCATGTACACCGCTCCTCCATCCTATGGAAGAACACAGTTCTCCATGCAGTCCCAGTTCACCTCTGCAGCTCCGTACATGAGCTCTCGCTTCTACTCTTCATCTCTGCCCAAAGAAGAGACAATATCCGCAAGCCAAGCACAGGAGGCGGTGGCAAGCCTGCCTCAAGAGGAAGATGAAGAGCAACTGGAAGAGGAAGAGAGGAAGGAAGTAGAGGAAGAAAAGGAGGAAGATCAGGGAGAAGAGAAGGTCCAGGAGGATTCAGAGGAAGAAGAGTTGGTTGAAGACAAGTCTGAAGAAAAGGAGGAGGAAGATCAGGGAGAAGAGAAGGACCAGAAGGATTCAGAGGGAGAAGATTCTGAGGAAATCAAGTCTGAAGAAAAGGAGGAGGAAAAACAGGAAGAGGGAGATGAAGAAGCAGATGGAGAAGGTAATGTGTACATTTTCTTCCATAGTGCATGTGTGTAGTAGTAAAGTAATTCTAACTTTTATTCTCATTTAAAATTCTTCAGGAATTGAAGAGGCAGAGGATGGAGAAAAAGAAGATGAGGGGGAAGGAGGAGAAGACACCCAGCCTCAAGAAGAGGAGGATGCTGAGCAGAAAGAAGAACAGGGTGATGACGAGGATAAGAAAAAGGAGGAAGAAACCGAAAAACAAGACGAGGTGGAGGCCGAAGAGAAAAATGGAGAAGCAGCTGAGAAAAAAGTTTAAATTGAAATGCTTTACAAAGTCCCTGCTAGCATTGTAGCTGTAAGATGTCTTCTCCGGTGCTCTATGTGTACATAGATACCTCTCTAATCCTAACAAATTTTGAAATTAGAAGACATCGTGTTGGTGAAATTCTCTGTATTAACAACTTGACCAACAGCATGTGTGCAAAAGCAAAGAATGAAAACAAACTAAAGCTTATCAATAATACTGGATGTTCCCGGTGGGGAGTAGGAATTCGGCTTGGAAGAGATTTGTCTGCAAACACCTGTGTGCTTTACTTTCACCAATATATGCCTGTACTTGTGCAATACCTGGTTTGAAATGCCTTACTTCAAGTCCTCACTTAGTGCTTTAAATCCATGATGTGCTGCCTTCAATAAAGCCTTGAAGCCTTGTCAACTCAGAGCTGGCCCCAGAGTTTTTATTCGTACCAATAAACAGGAGCAGTTGCCATGAAGTGTCAGATGAAATAATATTTAGCATCAATAAACACATTAGCAGAAAATGATTTTTAATGTCGAAGCTTTGTGACTCACCCACTGCTAATTTTATACAGAATGATGCTTTTTTCTCACCAGAATTTAAATGAAGGTTAATAGAAAAAGTAAATAGATGGCAGCCAAGGAGTCTTCGGTTATATCCATATTGGTAATTCAACCCACAATAAACAGGAAGGCAGGGCTAAAGCTAATTCAGTAGAACACTGCAACATAACAGAATATTAAGCTTCAGATTTTGAGCACAACCTGCCAATAAAGCCTCATTATATTTCTCTGGACTTGGCTAAACACAAGTGGAGTTTATAAGAAAAGAGTAATAATGGCATTTTCCTCTTTATCTAAAGTCAGCAGGTCGTCTCTGCCCTGATGTGCCCACAGTCTCTGTGTGATGAGTGAGCTGACAGCGGTGTTTTTCCTGCTGCCTCAACCTCATCCCCATCACTGTCCATAAATCAGGGCGCTCTGAAACCTTTATGAGTCAGCTAGTCTGCTGCACCAAAGAGTCTGGCCAAGTGTCAACTCACGCAGGACAGTAAGAGAGAGCAGAGGAAGAGAGGGAGAGAGGAAGAGGGGGGAATTTCATTATTTCATTAGGGAGAGAGAGGTTGAAAAAGGAGAAGCACATGTAGCTGCCATAAACCTTGACAGAGGACAGACTGTTTCTTTACCCAACAAAAAGGAGGTGAGACCAAAGGCTTTCTTTAGGCATATGCAGCGACATAATCCCTGTTACACAAATTAACCCAAACACACACTCATCTCTTCTCACACAAACTGGAGTGGGAGCATCTTATAAACAAGCACACTTTGAATTATTGCATCAGCTTATAATCATAACTATTTTTTTCTATATGTGAGTATCTATGTTTTTTAATGTGTCAAAGCAATGCCCCAAACTGTATGCATCTCCACTGTAGCTCCATCTTCCTTGTCTTCAGTCTACCCCACCCTAAGCTAAATTACATTATCCTCCTCTTCCGTTACTACGGTAAGACCAGGGAGCACTCAATTTAATTGACTAGAATTTCTACTTTGCAGTGCATTTGGCTCAGCACACTCACACCATCCACCACTCACACAGATAGCGATACTGTAAATGTTTTCCTATTGATTAAAAAATACACTAGTGATGTACTGCAGGCGAGATTTTAATACACAAACCACCCTGCAGACTGAATGTTAAAGTAGTGATAAAAATGTTCACAGAAGATACAGTAAACCACAAGGATATATGGATACTCCCCCAGGTGCTCATATGTATCACTTGTGTCGTATAATGCAGGTATTAGAGGCTTGCAAGTGTGTGTGGTGGGTTGGCGCATGAAAGGTCATGCTGGGACACAAATCCACAGTAAACATACCATATCAAAGCAAAGCTGTATCGTTTTTATCACATTTAATCTTTCAGAAATTGAGTTTCACTCCGTTTCATCTGTCACATTTGGGATGTGAATGGACCGGTATATAAATCTTTTAACTCCCTTTCACTCCAGTGGGCATACACTTTGTCAGAGGGAGGGAGGCCCATCACTGAGGCCCACTGAGACCTCCCACAAGTACAATACTTTGAAGAAAAAACAAAGAGCTGAAGGTGGAGCAGGCTTCAGCGTCTCCCTGTAAAAATGATCAGTATTACCTCAAAAAAGAATGTTTTCAAACATAAAAGTTTCTTAACTTGTAGCCTACATTCAGGAGGATTTTAACATAGCTGTTAACTTCCAAAGATGATGACATATTCTTGATAGTATCTTTATACTTCACATAATGTAATGACTAAACCCTAAATATGACACTTACAATTGTGCATTGTCAGGAATTGAAAAGTTACATGAAACATTGTCTTCATAAGGAAAATGATATCAACTTTCACTTACAACACATGGATATTATATTTCATGAGGAAATACAAGAAGAATACAATGATTGTCTGTTTTGTAATGTCAGAAATCTAATCTACAAGCTAAAGCAGCACCATTTTTTTTTGCTTTTGAACTTTAAATTAACAGCAAATTTGATGCTGACCTGAAATGCTGCACTATAGTGATCCCAGATTGATGGAGGCACCAGCAATAGAAAAACATATATTCACATCTTTTAATGAGTACAGGGGGAAACAAAAGACAGTGGAAATGCCTTAAACGTCTTTAGAAGGATGATACTTTCACCTTGAGAGTCAGCCTGAGTATGTTTTTCAAATTTTAGATGGGTGTGCACACTCCTCCTCTTCTCAGGCCAAGGTCCAGACAATGAGGGTGGTCATGCTGCAGTCTACCTTTTTAGTTGTCAGACAGCTTTGTCTTCACAAAGAAAAGAAAGCCTAAGATAAGAGTTGTGGCTCCCTCTGCTGATCTCAGAGTATCGCCTAATTAAAAGGCTCTGTTGAGTGAGCCTTCACATTGGCCCAGAAGACAGCAGACTGAGACTATTTCATTTAAAAATGTGGCTCTCTTACTCTAAAAATAGATCCCCTCTTCCCTTGGTTTAGACAAAGCTTCAGATGGCCTTATGTGTGCACTACAAGGGTACAAAGGATGCATCACTGAGTCAGACGGAGATAAATGAGGGAGTCTCAAGGCACATCCTTTCTCATGCATCACAACCTCGAAATTAGATGTTAATTATACACATATAATACATATAAATGTGCTTATCTAAGTTACCTGCAGTAGCCTGCTTTTGTGATCATGCTTTGAAACTAAGTTTCTTGCTGTCATGACTTCTCTTGGACATTTCTCACCTGAAAATACATTTCAGGCTTAGTAAAGGCCCAGGAATTCATGTAGGTGTCAATATTAGCAAATACAAATATTGACAGCTTGCACCATTACAGTGATAACGGTGACGCACATGCAGTATCTGATGTCATGTAGCAAAAGCTAAAGAAACATTTATTTTATATAACCCTCTGTTAAAGGAAAACAATTGTGGACATTCCTGCACCAATAGTCAACTGCAAATCAAATTCTGCTCCAGGATGTTGAGACTAGTTCATTGACCTATCTGCTCAGCTTCGCAGGAACAGTCTGTCACCTGATTCTTCTGCCAGACAGCCAGGTGGACACTGAGGCCCAATTTGCCTCTGGCATCATGCGGTCCTGGCAGAAGACCCATAAATCCATTAGGCCTTTTGTCTGCTTTTGTCTCAGGAATCGAACCACCTTAGTGGGGGGTGCTATGAGAAGTGTTCAGATCCCCACCACTTACTTGTCTCTGGAGCAATGTACAGTATTTCCTTACATTTTAAAAATCACAGTACACAGAGTTTAGTGATGTCCCCGAGGGGAATACCACTGAAGTCAAGTCAGGTCAAGATCTACTCAAATGATACATTTAATACATATGCATGCTTGACAGGCTTTATTTTTGTGCATCCCATTACAGTAAAAAGAACACAGGCATGTGCACTGGAGCATGTAACTCATACCAACTAAAAATGCTCCGGAGTATAGGAAGGTGGATGGTGAACAGGAAGCATATTTATTATTATTTCAGTTGTCTGTCATGCTAAATGTTCATTCATTATGTGTCTGTTGGGTGACACACAAGAAAAGCCCTTAGGCAAAGTAAACAGACAGTAGCATCATCTCTATTTTTATCTACAATAACTACAGCCCACTCTCAACACAACACCTCTTTACTTTCATACAGAAAGAAAGCGAAAGCAATCAGTCTCTATGTTCAGCTGCTCTGCCTTTGTATACACATGTTCATGTGTTTATGTTTACCTTGCACATTTGCACAAGATCAGATGATTAGGTCAGAGCTGCACCTATTCAGAGAGTGTTGATGGAAGGATGTCTGACATATAATACAATCTGATCTGAATTAGAAGAGAAGGGGAAGTGGGAATCTCCTGTGAAGAATCAGCCTATCCGGTCCTATTGCTAATGGAGCCTTCAACTCTGCTTGTCAAACTGTCACACTCATTAATGTGAGGCATGCACGCACTAACAAACACCATCTGAATTTAATGATTTATCTTTACAGTTCTAATGAACGAAAGTTAAGCAAATGTTAGGAGAATTTTTTTTTAAATGACATCCCACAACGAAATGAAACACATTCTTGGGGTTTTACGAGGGAATGTCTATTGTATGCAATAGCACATTACAGTCAGGTGATGGCAATATTGTATTCTTTTTGCAGATTTGATTGTTTTAAACTTCTAATAGCCCAAAAGCAACTCCTCACATTTGATAAGAAGTGTGAGAGAGTTTGCCAAACGGATAAAGAGAATGAATGTTGAAAAGGGCATGAGCCGATTTGAAGCCCCCCTTTCAATAAATGTAGTAGCCCAGTCAGCAGGCACCTACAGCTCAAACAGAAATAGGTCACTATTCATGTGTAAAATCTACAGCCATAACCTTGGAAATTCTACAAATGGCTGCAAAATACATTTTTAATAACTAGTTTTTAGTATGATCTCGTTGAATGTGTTTGAATCCCTAAGCTGTCTAAGGTGTGTTAAAAACATATGTATGCATTTGTGTTACACTACTCAAATCTTTTGTGGTGAAAGAAGGCAATAATTTAAGAAATGTTATTAACTAAAGGCAACGTCTTTTTAAAATGTCTGCATTTATCACAGTTTGGCCAGAAAACGTCTCTCACATTGGTATGGTGTTCTTTTTTTTCTTTTTTAAAGCTATGATTTATAAATAATGAGATTCAATAACAGGTTTCATACTGTGTTGTACTGTGATATTACTAATTCACCACAAGATGGGTTTTAAAGCTACTACCTCACTATAGCTGAGCGAAAAAACGAAACAAAAAAACATGGACATCACCCTGCTGCAGGGAACAACAAAAGCACTGGATGGCTGATCATTATTGACAGCACCATTTGGCTGACCAGTGACAGAAGAAATACACACGCACACACACACACACACACACACACACACACACACACACACACACACACACACACACACACACACACACACACACACACACACACACACACACACACACACACATGTTGAGGCAAACAAAAGGTCTAAGTGGACTACCAGGTCTCAGCCAGCAGCTGTAAATTACTTCACTGTGCGAAGGAAGGTGGTGGGAGTTATAAGTGATATAATGTACTGGCTGTGTTGAATGACATTTAATTTCATTTAGTATTCTCACTGATAGACAAGTTTACAATTGTTTTGGTCTTACTTCCATTTGAGTTCTAAACGATTATAGCATGCACAGCAACTTTAAATAAAGCCTTTTGTGATTATATGACCATTATTATGTTCCAGGTCTTATTCATTTATGCTCACTCAGAATACAAACCTGTCTCCTATAAGCGAGTAATGTCAGCAGTGGTATGGAGTTTGCGATTCAATCTCATTTTAAATTAAAACAATAACCTGGTGATAACTTATTTATGACACATCAGTGATTTATAACTCTGGTTTTAATTAATTATTCTCCTCTGTAGATTGTCAAATTGTGTGCCAGCCAGTGGCTCTAAAAGTGGAGAGCCGACAGGATCACGAGTCCTTGAAGCAAAACGAGGGACAGACGGGTCAGTCTCATTATAATTTCCCTCAATTCAGTTTTAGTTCATTTGAAGATTTATGTGGAATGGCTTCAGAATATCAACTGATTGATGTGCAGTGGTGGATGAAATACTAAGATATGTTTTAATGCAAAAGTAGCGACAGATGGGTAAAGAAACCTAAGTTAGCAAATATTTGAAGGAAAAACAACAACATTTTTGACTGAAAACAAAAAGTAAGGAAAAAGGATAAGGTACCAGAAAAAACAAGTACTTAAATAAATTAGAAGTTAGAGCTTAGTGATATGGAGAAATTTAAAATGCGTACTCCTAAAAATCAGTATTGCAAATGTTTTGTAGTGGTGACTTTTTCTTTGCTTTTACAAAGTATTGAAAAAATGCTGACATGTAGGCTAATAATATACAATGTGAACAGTCCAGTGAGTTCAGAAAAATGATATTCAATAATTAGTATGCAGTTTAAAACCAGGAAAAGACACCATTTGGACATTACAATATACAAAATGCAGGACATGCTGTGTAATCTCACAATATCCCTATACAATTGATATAATGTCCAGACCTAGTCCTAGCCCCAACAATTGTCACTTCATCATTTTACTGAAGAACTTGAAAATAAAGAAAATGCAGTGGTAGAATGTAAATAAGTAGGCTATATTTACTAAAGTACTGCACTTTCAGTAAGTGCAATTTGAGGGGGTTTTACATAACTTGATAATTTGACTCCACTAATTCATTCTGAAATATTGCAGTTTTACTTTAGTTACTGGTTGCTTTACAAATGACACATTTGTTAAAAAACAAAACAAGAGTTTATCAAATCTTTCCCCTAGTACTCAACAAGATGCAAGATGTTACAAATGAAACTAGACAGCTCTTAACAACTTCTGATGGACTGATAGAGAATGAATTGGCATGATACACGTTGAAACAATTGTCTATTTTATTTTGTGGGTGTTCTTTTGCAGCTAACACTGATACTTGCTTTTTCTTGAATAACATTTTCAATGCAGAACTTTTACTTCTAACGGAGGATTCTTAGGCTGTAGTATGAGTAAGTATATTTAAGTAAAGGATCTGAGTAGCACCACAGAGTAAATGTCCTTAATTACATTCCACCGCGGTGTGTTGTTGTTGTGGGGGTAGTTCTGAAGAGCTCCATGGTTCACGCCTCTCCTCCTCTCCCAACCGTGTGCGCCCTCCTCTCCCCTCCCCGCTTACAAGTCATGATGGCGGAACTGTAGAGTTTAGGACGAGCAGGAGTGCACCGCCCGTCCGCGTTTGGCAATTGTATATAGTTATTTATTTATTCAGACAACTTCACATCCTCCCCCGACATGACCCGTTGGATTCCTACTAAAAAAGAGAAGTACGGAGTCGGTAAGTTTTTTAAAAGCAGCTTGGCGTGTTTTGTGAGTGGAGAGCTCACCGAGTAAACTCCCAACTAAACTTCAGGGGAAAGGGGAGTCTGAAGTTAGGAAACATTGTAAGGTTTTGTTGTTATTGGTGGTACATGGTTGGTATTGACAACGTAGCCCGAAGGGGTTTCTTAAACTTGCTTATGACATAGTTTGTGATTTGCCCTCCTTGTTGTCCTGGCGAGCCAAGGTATTTGGTTGTAGTAAAAAGTGTCCATAATAGGTGGTGAGTACAAATGGAAAAGAGCCAAGAGTTCAATGAGCATACCAGGGATTCCTGTACTTGACGAAGTTTCTATGAACTTTAATAAATCCTCATTTTGCTGTAAGAGCAATGACTTTATTGTCAGCACAGGTTGGCACGGTCATTGGTTACCGTACTGACTCACCGCTAAATCTGTGCTACAGACACTTTTACAGACAGTGTTTCCTGGTGGGAAGCAGATGTGTTAAAAGAGGAGCAACCTTGTGTGAATACACCTAGTCCAAATGGAGTATGTGTAAACCATAGCCCAGGGTTATGAATATCTTGCTCTAAACTGGATTCTTTATCTTTAAAGCAAGTGTTGTGTCCTCTGTTGCTGTTGTGACTAAAATCATTACAACACACTTTCTTTTTTAGCAGGTGTTTTTTCGGATGTGAATCCTTTCAGATCCCTGTATGGCGTTCTAAGGTTTTGATCTGCGTGCTTGTGTAGACGGTGCCATTCTCCTGCCATTCGCTTCAGAAACGGGGCAGGTGTCACCAGAACTGTACTTAATCCTTTAAATGCTATCGGACCCTGCACAAGGTCCTACATTTTTAATCCGATTAGGCAACCCAGGCTGTGCCAAAATTCAGACAACTACATTTTCAGAAGAAAAAGGAGGTTTCTGATAATATCAATTATATCATTCTAGCTAAAAGGGAAATGTGGATAATGTGGGGCTTAAGATATCACAAGGGAATTTGTGACACCATCACAAAAGGATAGCTTTCCCTTTTTATATATCCTGAAGAGTCTCAAATAAATCATTGAAATCAGCAGGTAGGGAAGTTTTTATTTTAATTTACTGCATGTCTATTTTAACACAATTTGCACCCATAATGACATCAAAAGGCTTTCCAAGATTTAAAGGCAAGGTCTCCTTAATGAGTGGTCCTGTTATTGCTTGATTTTTAAAGGTCCCCTATGATGCAAAATGCACTTTTTGATGTCTTTTATGCATACATATGTGTCCCTGGTGTGTAAGTAGACTCACAAAGATTCAGATAATACAACCCTCTCTCTTTTCCTCTTACCCACATATGTTAAAACGGGGTACAACGAGCTGGTCAGGATTGGCATCGGTTATGACGTCATAACCGAAATGTGGGCTGGCTTTACATTGAACTTAGAATTATTGTATATATAATACATATAATGTCACTGTTCTAGTGGTAAACACTGAGAAAATAATTCAGAAATAATGCTTGATGTGGTTTTGAACATAACATGGCGTTTAATCGCCAGCTTCAGGTCAGCTCAAATTTAAAGCGACAGTCACAGATTCAGCACTTCAGGAACAGGGCTGAAATAGAGGGTTATGAGGCATGACTGCAATGGGTGATCTGTTTGGTATTTTGAGCAAAATACTTCACAGACATGTTTTGTATAGATATTACCCTACAATATATTGTTAAAATATAGCACAATATGAGACTTTTAAACAAACCCATATGAAGTTTGCCAGTTTAATGACATTGGGTATTTAAAACATTGTACATTTTTGACCAACTAATGCCCTTGCCAGGTAACAGTTATTTAGGAAGTTAAAGGGGAACTCTTTGCACAACAAAGTAAGGTTAACCGGTGTTGCTAAACACTGTTGTCGTTTGCTGCATGCTGTATTAGTTGCATTAGGTTGAATGGTGCTTCAAGCAGCAAGTTTCAACAAGGAAGAAGCATATGTAGAATTAAAAGGCGGAATATCTGATGCCTCTTCATCAATTGTTGTCCTTTTTGTTTGCAAAAGATCCCATATTGTACAAAAAGTGTATATTCATGTCTTTTATTTCAAAGCAGGTCTAGGTCTAGCTAAATATAAGCATAATATCTGTCCTTTAAAATGTAATAAATTGGGAATCTCGGCAAAACCTATACAATCTTTTAACACTACAGTGCTTTATTGGTGGAGTACCCTTCAAATACCCCTTTTTAAGAGGTTTATATATATATATTGAAATGCTGTGTCATGAATAATAATATGTCCACCAAAACATCCAGTAAAATAGTCAATTAGCAGAATAAAACAAGTATATGTGCATTGAATAAGTTGCATAATTTACCATGATCAACTTCGAAACAAGTTAAGTCCTAAATTGTGTGCGTATGTACACTATGGGAACTCAGATATAAGGTGAGCACAAAGGAATGTAAAAACAGCCTTGTAGTTTCTGCACAATAAAACTCAAACAAAGTTAAGTAACAATAAGCATGCAAACCGCTGAAGTCAGAAAGGCTGACTTATTCTTGCCCTCACTGTGGACGTGTGAAAAGGATTCTCAAGTGCTCATCCAAAACTCGCACTATGTAGTTTTATGCAATAAAGAACAAATACGTTTACTTAATTTGACGAGGGCTTAAAATGGTTTGCTCTAAAGGTGTCATCTGCTCTGTGGGTGTCAGTGTCTTATTAGCAACGAAATCTAAAGCTGTTGATGGGCAGACACCCTCTGTCTGATTGCAGCTGTAAAGATAAGTGTGGACCTTGTTCTATGTTTTGATTGACTGAGCAGATTGTTGGACGTTCAGTCATGACTTTCAAATCTCGCACACAAGTCTGGAGTAGTTCTTAAGGACCTTGCAGAAAGGCATTGGTGTTTCTTTCTCCTTCAGAAAAGGCAATTGTAATTTCCTTTGCAGCACAGTTTTTACTAGAATTAAAAAATGAGCCCATAAGTGTTCTAATTTCTCTTTTGCGCTATTAGCTTTGAAGTTAAAAATTAACTTTCTGATTTATGGATAACCTGCAAGGACATATTAGCTGGAGCTACATATTGTCTCTGGCTGTCTAGACGGTAGATCGAAGGCAAGGCCTTTATTTTGAAAGGTTTCTCCTGAGGAGAACTTGCTCAAAGACAAACTTTAATAGACTTCTTTTACCTAATGAGTTTTTGGATTAATACTGTACCCCTCCCTACTTCCAAAGCATTTGAAATATGTATGTTTGAATTCAGGTTTTTAAAGAGATATGATACTTCCCTGAATAGTAGCTAACTAAAGACCTTGACAAGTTTATTAAAATAACATTTTGTTCTAATACCGCTTTCATTGACTTTAAGCAATTAGTCCTAGTAATTGATATGCGTTATACAAAACTTATCGCAAAATATAAGTCATAAGTTTTCTCATAAAACGCAGCGTTTCAAATATAGAGACTTTATGTTTTTTACTGTTTTATATCATTGAATATCTTTGGGTGTTGGACTGGCATTTAAGACAGTCATAGACCAAATTGTTAGTCTAGAAAATAATCCACTGATTGATGTATAATGCAAATAAAGTCTCGTTTGTTGCAGCCCTAAAAAATAGTACAATTTTAATAGTTTGGTATGTTTGCTTACAAATCTAATGTACAAGTAAATATGATAGTTGTTATTTTTTTGTGAAATCAGAGTCTGTTTGTGTAGCATGGCATGTCTGCCCCATTTTTGGCTTCATCATTTCATTTCTTTCATGTATTTGATCGAGGGATTTTCATGCTAAAGATCTGTATGAACTCATTGGAGCCGTCCGTCTGTATGTTCAAGGATTGGTTGCTCGGCTCATCTATCTTGAGTCATATTATTTGCATGTGTGTTATCAAGGCCATAACTCAGAGTACTTGTTTTTGTTTTCCTTCACACCCAGTCAGTGAAGAGAACAATGGATTCTTATTGCAATGTGTTAACTGTGATGGGCTGCCAGCAGCGGCTCAAACTGTTCAGCCATAGTGCCCTTTAATTGTTGGCTAATCCACTTCCTTGATAAATCATTAAGATTGAATCAGACTGGCTTTGATTTAACATTAGTATGCATATTAACTTGAACCTACTCAGGTTAAGGCTTTATTGGAATTTACTGCAAATGCTTCAGGCTCAGTGTTTTAAGTTCAAGAGGAAGATAGTTTGTCTCAGAGCTGAACAGATGGGTTTTGCTGCCAGTGTTCAGACTCTTGCTTTTAGTTTAGACAGTGTGGCATCACAACACCCTCAGCCGGGTGCCTGCCAACGGCATTTTACCCCACTGTTGCCAGGCCCGGACACTGTCAAGATGGTGAATGGACCATTGTCACTCCCGGCATGACCAGAGCAGATGTCATTTCTGTTTTATTCGATATTGTTATGGCTGCACAAATATTTCTCCGGTGATGCCAATCCTTTTTTCCAAGACAATTAACAGAGTGTGAGTAACTTCTTTTAAAATTAAAATAATCGTTGTCGTTGAAAATACAGATTTGCAAGCTACAAATTATTGTATTGGAAAAAGTTCAGATCCAGCAACGCTACCCTAATGAGAAAACTAGCTTGGTTACCTAAAGCAATTAAGTAAAAGTAGTTCAAAGATCTTAGTTTGAAACTGTTCAAATTGACAATATACATGAATGATTAACAAAATATTATATAAAAGTCAAATGCAAAAAAGAATGGCAATAGTATACACAGGTCATTCATAAAGCAGAACAAATAAACACTATAGAAATGTTTAACGTTGATACCATTCGACAGATTTGAGCTCTGGTCTAAAAGAATGTGCCTGCGTTGTTACTGGTCAGTTTTGGAACATCTGACAAGTACAATCGTGTGCATATCTTTTTAATTGTGATAGCAGAATCTCTTTTTAATTCAATACAATAGCGGTCTCTCAATTCTCTTATGCGACTGCCCAACGAATGCATTGAAAGCAAAAGGGGCGAGGTTGGTAAAAGAAGCAAATGTAAAAAATCTTTCCTTTGCTTTAATGGTCAAAACTTGTGTACAGATGGTTTAATAAACTACACAAAATGGCCAAAAGAGTCTTTTTAACTATCCTAATCACTATACAAATATGCATATAGTTAAACTACCAGCAAGTTACTGTAAAGTGTAATTAATTTTCTAGTTAATTCAACCTAAAATAATAATATGCATGTTGTGTTTGCTCTAAAGACTTAAACTTGATGTCCATAATATAACACATATAAAAACGGGGGTTGTTAGGCAATATTTGTTTTTGTTTTGGGGGGAAAAAGAAGGTAAGAAATGCCTCAGTAGTATGGAAATGTTTCGGTATTTGTGAGAGATCTCAGAGAAAGGCATCGTTCACTTGAACCTTGCTGGTGATATCTTTACATCAAAATAGCTGGCATGGGTTTAACCTTACATTTAAAGCCAATAGGCTGTTTATACTGATGCAGTCTTAACCTGATTCCATGTGGATATGTCTGTCTGGGCAAATGTGTCTTTTCAAAAGCTATACAAATCTATCTGTGAGGAGGATGTCATGGAGAGAGAAGGGTACAACCACATTCAGTATTTTGTCAAGTTTTGGTATTCAGACTGGGTTGTGATAAGCCAAGCCAGTTGTAGCGTGCTGGGAAATCTAGCCTGGAGCAAAAAGCATTATCACCATGCAAGTCAGGACATAGCTCTCTGCTTATAGTTCCTCTATCTGACGATGAGATTGGCCGCTCACTATCGTGGCTCCCTCAAGTCTTGACAAAGACCGTTGCTACAGTATTGTTTGCCAAGGTTTCTCTTTTGCAACTTCCCGTTGGTTAAGTGTGTGTCTGTTTGCGTATTCTGGTCTGATCCCTCCCATCCGTGTCCTGTTAAGAGAGTTTAAGGACAAGGAGTCGCCTCCAGGAAATGTTAATAAACTGAGTCAAGAGAAGGGCAGGGCTGGCAGGTGAGCCAGTTTGCAGAACCATGACCTGCAGAGTGTAACTATTGACCAAAGGCCACCGTGATATCAGAAATAAAGAGGATGTAATGCCATCGCCCTTTTTAGCTCCCCTCCTTTTTTTCTCTCTCTCTGAAGCTACCTGCTCTGGCACAGTCCACTGGAACATTAAACACTGCCTCAGGGCATCTGTTTCAATTAAGAATCGTCAAAAGACTTTAAAGGTTTGAGTCATGCAGGCCGGCTGCACAAGCATTCAGCCTGCTCTTACAAAGAGCGGTAAGATGAGGAATAAATCAAAGATCAAGATCCTCTCTGCATGCAAGTCTGCGACAAGACTTGCTTATTTTCCTGGGAGAAACTGCAATACTCTGATCCAGCACCTTTTTTAAGAAAAGGCCTTTTCCTGCGTGATTGAAAGGGGATTAGGGCTTCCTCTTTATCCACTGGACCTGGAGCAGTAACAAAACTTAGCAAACTGTCGGCTTAAAACTTTTTCTTTGTTAACAGTATTTATTGAATGTTGTGTGAGGTTCTCATGATGAGACAGCCCTTCTTTGTCCTTCAGCAATCTACAACTATGAGACCAGTGGTGAGCAGGAGCTGTGTCTGCAGGTGGGGGACACGGTGCACATACTTGAGAAATTGGAAGGTGAGCGAGCTTCAACGCACAACAGGCCCTGACACATCCCTCTTTCCATTTACTGAAGCAAGCTGACACAGGAACTCAAATGAAATGTTGAACAAACCAGCGCTCGATATACTATGCATAATAATGTAAATGAGACTACTACATCGTCCTCCAGACAGGGTGGACTGTCATCACTCACACCACTGTCTTGTGCACAGCCTATCCCTCTCTGTAACATGTTTCTCTTTTAATTAATATTTCCACAGGCTGGTATAGGGGTTACACACTACGCAAGAAATCGCAGAAGGTAAATGAGTCATTACCTTTTTATTATCATCCAACTAATGCTGTGATGTATATTTACTGATTGTACCTCATTGCTTCCTCAGGGCATTTTCCCAGCTTCCTACATCCACTTAAAGGAGGCTACGGTTGAGGGAACAGGGTGAGAGCACATATCAGTAAACATATCAGCGTGATGATAATCCACTTTGCTTTTGGTTTGCCGCCCTGCCTTGTCATTAGCCAATAACATATAATAGCAGTGCACTTGTAATTACAATAAGTGAAGATTCAGTAATGCTTTTTTCTTGGCCATGGAGAGGAAACCATCCCACTATTTATCATATAAAGAAATGCACTTGAGTCTGTCCAAATTATGTGACATGGTCTTTGAGTGATGAGCCACTTTTCCAATATCTTATTATTCTCTCCTTGTGGCTGGTAGCCAGCAGGAAATAATTATTCCAGCCGATTTGCCCCTGGCGCAGGAGCTCGGAGCGACTCTGAGAGAATGGGCCCAGATATGGCACAAGCTCTACGTGGTAAGTGTAAAACAGTGTCTCTTTTTCTACTACAAACACAAGGACAAAAGTGTCTCTACTGGGATTCACACTACTGTGACACATGTTGTTTTATACCTCTGGAAAATGTTTTGTTATTAGTGTCTACATCTTTATTTGACAGGCGAACAAGACAAACCCATTCAGGAGTGTTCAGCAGATGGCGTACAGCCTCATAGAATATCGATCTCAGATAGTGTCGGGAACGCTGCCTAAGGATGACCTTGTGGAGCTCAGAAAGAAAGTCACAGCTAAGATTGATTACGGAAACCGGTATGAGTCCTGCTGCCTTATTGTACTGCAACGGATGCCTTGTGGCATAAATACCATTGTAATGTTTTATTAGCTTGAGCCATGGCTCTAAGATTGTGCTTTTAAACTAAAGTGTTTGATCCTCTGTGCTTTAAGTATCCTGGGGTTGGACTTGGTGGTGCGAGATGAAGCAGGAAACACTCTGGATCCTGATTGGACCAGCACAGTCAGTCTGTTCCGGGCACACGAGACCGCCTCCCGCAGTGTGGATGACAGGATACAAGAAGAGAAGGCATGATTTTGATTTATTCATACTTTCAGACACTTTTTCTTCCCATAGTAGCTGGCCATTTTAAAATTATATATCTGTGTCCACGCACTGCCTGGGGCTCTGTTATTCTGCAGACGCGGCTTCAAAACCTGGAGATGAGGCGTCAGACCCTGTTCAGTACTGTGCACACCTACAGTCTTCTCATGAACCTGAAGAACTTTGTGTGCAACATTGGAGAGGATGCTGAGCTGCTAATGTCTCTCTACGACCCCGACCAGTCTGAATTCATCAGGTTAGCTCCTCAGTTTACAACTAATTTCACGTGTTAGGCTTAGTCTGTCAACTTTGGATCATTAAAGTATTATCTGACATACAAAATAAAAGTAGTGTGTTTCCGGCTTGATACAAAGAAACAATATGATTTTATTCTAAAATTGACTTAATATGACACTAATTGATTTAATAATAATAATAATAATAATAATAATGATAATAATAATACTCAAATACAGACAGCAAAATATAAAATACAGACAGGGCAGACATAAAAAGAGACATTTAAAATCAGGCATGTATTGGGGAAAGGGAGTAGCATTGATAAACAAACCGGATGGCTAAAGTGAGTAGACCAATCTGAATAGGAGAATTTTGAGGAGGTATTTGAATGTGTGTCTGACTGTCGGACGAGTGGTGGTAGGGAGTTCCAGAGCTTGGGCGCAGTGCAGCCTAAATACGTAGCACTCATGTTGGTGAGGCGTGAATCAGGGACCAGCAGGCCAGCATAGGTTAAGCAGTGGGAACGAGAGGGGGTGTACTACTGAAGGAAGTCAGTGAGAGACGTAGGGGCCAGGTGGTGGAGGGCTTTGTAGGCGAGTAGGAGATTTGATGTAATCGAAGTTAGACACATCACAAATAAGCAAAAGAGAAGACAAATATTCAAAAATATCATCACAAAAGTGCTTCTACTTTGACGTCTATTATGGCAAAAGTTACCAAGTGAAGAAAGTAAGTATAATTGGTTATGCTAAGGTTATTCGTTATTTTGTAGAATAACAATAATGGCTTCGAGGTTGTGTATTATTGTCATATATAACATATATAAGCGTCTTCGGCGTGCTGGTGAAAACAAATATTATTCTAAGCTTCTCAAAAATACTGGCAGCATTAATAATGGAAATTATAGAAAAATAAGAAAGCTAGAAAAACTCCTCTGTTGCTCTGGGACGCTTCTGCCGTCGACTCTGACCTCTGCTTCCTCTCAGTGCGATGAGAAGACACTAGACCTTTATTACAGCAGACATTTTGACATTGCAGGTGTAACTAAATGCATTAATAATGGATGTGTTCCCTCTTTAGTAATGCCAGTAAGCAAAGTGTTTCTGCCTTTACCATTTTCCTGAGAATGTGTGCTATGAGAAATGTCTATAGGGTTCAATAGAGTCTCACATTGTTGCTATTCCAAATACGCAATCATCTCTTGTGTTGTATCTGGTGAGACAGATAAAGTGATGCAAACTTCTTTTTTACATTAGTTATTTTCTATTTCTCCTGATGCCTTTAGATAATGTGATCTCTCACTGTGATTCTTATTGAAATTCCTGCAGTGAGAACTTCCTGGTGCGCTGGGACAGTATGGGGATGCCTAAAGAAATTGAAAAACTCAACAACCTGCCAGCGCTATTCACGGTGAGTGAATCCCAGCCCACTGCCTGTATTTCCTCTGCATCGGATTTAAACAATCCAGACGCGGCCTGAAATCTGTGACAAAGAAGCCAATTTGCTCCTGGATCTCTCTTAATTTGCTGAAAGTTACACGGAATGGCTCACATTCACGCCACATCTCTGAAATTTGAATACATTTGCCCCCATTATTTCACTGCTGTTTATGTTAATGACACCGTTTCCTGCAAAAACACGTTGAGCTAAGCTGCATGTAATAGTGTTTTTTAATGTGATAAAACCACATTCATCAAGGCAAAGAGCAGAACATTAATCAAGTATTTACTTCCTCAAAGCACACAAGGCAAGACACCTTCGACTTGAAGAGCCTCCAGGAAAACAAACACATAAAGAAGCTGGGATATGTTTGAGGGTTTTACTGCATGCTTTTATTATGTAATATTTGCCATCTGGTCTGCATGAACAAAATAACAGGCTAGAGTTACACAGAGTCAACTTCATTTGTTATGTAATGCACCTCGTCACCATTTAAAAAATCCTCTTTATTTTTCTTCGTTTGTGTCCAGGACCTGAGCAGCAGTGACTTGATGCGACAGCGCCTCTTCCTCGTGTGTCAGATCATTAGAGTGGGCAGCATGGAACTCAAAGAGGGCAAGAAACACACAGGAGGACTGAGAAGGCCCTTTGGTGTTGCTGGTGAGCTGCGTTTCAAACTTCCTAATATTTGTTTTGGCAATAGAAAAGTCTCAGGACTCCACAAAGAGAATTCCTCTCCTTTCTGGTGCAATATTTGCATGAATAGCTCTGTTGAGGTGTGAAAATGAAGGATTCTTATGCTGAATGAAATGGGAACACCTGCTTCCTGACCTAGAAAATGCCTCCACTCCGCCTTGGCAATAAAAGTGGATGGAAATAGGTTTAGCACCCGTCTTTTTGTTTTGGCCGGATGATTAGTGGGTTTGATGAGGAATGATTTGCTCTGCTGTTCCAGCAAATGGACTGAAACCAGAGTCAGAAAGAACGTTTCATTTATAGTCCCATTTTTCTTAGCCAGGAAAAACAAAAATCACTTAAGGGAAAGAGCCGTGTGGAATGAACCATCCAGAGGTATTTGCAAACTGCAGATCAAGAGCTCTCATTCTGTTTTGCTACTTTATGCTGACTGTGTGCCGTGCCAGGCAACAGGTGAGTGAGATCAAAAACCTGGCTGCAATACTGCTTTTAGAAGAGTTTAAGTGAATAAATGTACCTCTTAGAACTAAAAATTGTTTTCTGTTTTGGTTATGAAATAACTGCATTGCACCTTGTATATTACTTTATCCTTATCTGCTGCCCTACTGTGATTAATAGCAGTAGAAGTATAGAAAAATAGATAGAATCATGCAGAAGGGCCCATTTCAGAATAATTTGTATTATATTATTGCATTATAATCTATCATTTGACGATTAATATGTTAATTTTGGAGCTGGTAAAGATTTGGATGACTTTAATTGATTTTAAATAATGCTATGTAGTTAATTCTATAACAATAGTTTATATGTTCTTGATATTTATATGAATCATTTAAATATGTGAAGTAATTAGTAAATCAATTCATCGGAACAATTTACAGTACGAGTACATACAGTATGTGTTGTTTTCAAGTACAGTACTTGATCAGATGTCATCATTTACTCTACAGCATTAACAGTGATCCTCCTTTGTCTCTGCAGTGATGGACGTTACAGATGTCGCCCATGGCAAAACAGACGATGAGGACAAGCAGCATTTCATCCCCTTTCAGCAGTAAGTTGAGTCCTTATCGTGATCATCCTTGTTTACTAATGCCACACAATGATAATGGGAAAGAATGGGAACAGGACTTGAGTTATTTTAGCTCACTGTGTTCGACATCAAATCCTTTTCAAGGACGCGGTTCAACTTTTTCTTTGTTGCATTTCAGCAACAAATATAAACATTTTTTTGCAGTGTTATCTGTTCTAAAAAGACAGGCTTCAAGGCCACGTTATCATAGAAGCTGCTCAATGGTGGGATCAGGACGGTAATATGTTCATAGGGTTACTAGATGTAAGAGCACCAGAAATACCTTGACTGATTCTTGACATCCAAACACCATTTTTACCTCTAGTTGTCACAGTTCACTGAGTCTTCTCAAAGAAGCACTAAGTGAAAAACATGTTTTTGTTGCATTGAATATCAGGGTCTCATCACCTGTGGACAATTTATTTCGATGTAAAATATGGATTTCCTATTCTGAAGGGCTATATATTAAACCAGAATAGTTTCTGTTAGCATATATGTGTTGTTCCTGAATGACTCAACTTTTCCTGGACATGCAATCAAATGCTTTTCAATAAAAAGTATGTACCCTATAAAGATGCAAATAATACCACAAAACAATCTGTTAAACCTTCCAGCCCCGACAAATTCATTTATATTTCATTAACACTATTCATTATTATTTGCAACTGGTGATAATGAACTGGATGATTACAAATTTATTAAGGAAAAGGTCAAGCTAAATTCATTTCCCACGAGCAATGGAAAACACTGATATATTACAAAGATTGAAATAGCAACAGAGCACGGATATTTTTTATGAAACTTTTAATTGAATGTTTATTATTCAGCCATATAGAACATTCCCCAACATTGGATGATAAACAGTAATAAATAGAAAGATAGGAAAGAAAGAAAGAAAGATACATTTACCAAAAGGGGGCATATGCAGCAGAGCAGGGTGAGTTACAGAAAAACAACATGATGGCATTTTCGATGGTCCTTCTGATTCAGTCTCTGCACCGGCTGAGTTATGGTTTGTGGTTTTGCATCCTTCTAGTTCTCAGTTATCATTTTCTTTGCGATCAATGAAAGTATCTGCAGTATATATTTCTGATCTGTCTCTCTATCTCTTTAGCTACAGATCCTAATAAAAACAACAATGGATCAAAGGGGACATCCACTTTTCTATTTTGTCATTTTCTACTTTAACACTTTTCTAGAACCAATGAATTATTGGACAAAGTTTTCTTTTCAGATGCTAAAGCACATTTTTCTGAAACTCTGTTGCAAGTGCAATCAGGACATCAATCCATGCAGGGCAGTTCAACCAATAACGAGTCATTTGTAATTTGCAAAAGGCCGTCAAAACATTCAGCTTGTGATTCAGAAGTAAATATAAATAGGTGAGTTCATTAGCGCCTGCTTAAGTGACTTTCACCTGCGTGTATCAGCGCAATAGTCTGGAGCTATGACTGACAATATATATTTCAAACAAAAATAAATAATTTATCAAATTTCAGTTTTACAAATGAACAGTGTTAACCCTTATTCATAGAAACCTCAAGTGGCAGAAATGTAAAATACAAAAAGTGTTTGCTAATTTAACGTTAAAAAAAAAATATATATATATGTATATATGTACTGTATGTATATATATATATATATATATATGTGTATATATATATTTTTGTCACTCTAATACGTTTGATCTGTGTTATTCAATAACTGTTGTAGAAAACTCATTTTCACACCATGCATTATACAATAATTCGAGCTGTCAGTAAGCTATATTAAAAATATTTTATGTTACACAAAAAATGGTGAATGTTCAAGTGGTCTACTGTACCATAATGTGAAGCATGTCTCTTCCCTGCTCCTTTCCATCATGGGCTTTACAAATTGCTTGAAGTTTACATCAAGTTTTGTTTTATAGTGTACAAGTTTTCTTTTTATAATAATTGCCATAAGTGGAATAAACTAATTAAATATCCAATCAACCAATAATCAAAGCTTGTTGCTAATACTTATTGATGCACAACTTCGAGTTATTTGTACATATACAGTGCTCTTAATTTTGTATTGAAGCAATGAGATATGTATATACTGTTGGAGAACATAAATTGAGAATTTGAGAATTTCACATTGTGTTGAGAATCATTTCACAATTGTGCCGGAGCAACGAAGAAGAAATGTGATAAAAACATCTATTTGATCAACTTAACTGCTAATAGGCTATAAGTAAAAAGTGTTGTTCCCAATAAAGCACAGTTTAGCACTCTCTGTGTCATGGCTCTATGGTAGTCTTTTTAGGTGAGTGGGGGTCAGGGGGGGATAATGGTGCATCAGGAAAGCCTCAAACTGCCTCTGCAGCTCCTCTGTCCATTTGTTTGTCACCTGTCAGATGCTGGCAGCTGATTTTTCTCATACTCATCCTGACACTTTTCTCCCAGGATAGCTATGGAAACCTACATCCGTCAGCGGCAGCTCATCATGTCTCCGCTCATCCCATCTCGAGTCATCGGAGAGAACGAGCCGCTCACTGCGGTCTTCAACAAAGTCATTGCAACGCGGGAGGTCAATCACAAAGGCCAGGGTAAAAAGAAGCGCTCACAGACAGCGTGTTCCCCCTGTGATTTCAGAGGGTCGCTCTAAATGGACCTTTCTGTTTTGAGTGGAACACTTGATGTGTGAGGGGCCTACAGGGTGGGTTCTTTTGCCATCTGCCTTATTGAATTTTCTTCCATGTTTGCTGGCAGGACTCTTTGTGACCCTGAAGCTCCTCCCAGGGGATCTCGCCCAAGTAAGGAAGGACTACCCCCACTTTGTTGACCGCAGCACAGCTATCGTTAGGAAAATGGGCTTCCCAGAAATCATCCTCCCAGGTGGATTAAAGTCTTTGTTGCTCTACATAAACCATGGTCATGTTTGTTTTAATGGCTTACAAAGGCTTGAGAAGGGTTTATAACTTTTCAGCACATCCGTTTGATCATCTCTTGTTGTCCTTTCTCCAGGAATCGTGAGGAATGATATTTACGTAACATTGCTGCAGGGAGAGTTTGACCGTGGTAAAAAGAAGACCCCGAAAAACGTAGAGGTCATACTCAGTGTGCACGATGATGAAGGCAATTCCATCGAGGTAAAAGACACGAGTGGACGCAACATATCATCTTTGATTTCTAACCTTTCTGTAGTTTAGCCTCATGTGACTTACTGGGCAACCATCTCCTTACAACCTAACAACTATAATTCTGCTGTAAATGTTCCACTTTTGATCCTACGGATAGAAATGCTGGATTGTCGGACCACCACTTTGGTCCCGTTAAACTCTACCAACATTCATGGTCCCCAGATTATAAATTCCTGCTTAAATTGTATTAATTAAATAAATCAATTGTCTTTCTTTAAAAAGAGAAGATGATTAATACCAGATTTAACTAGAAAGCATAGATTTAAGATAATTTCCAGGGAAGTTACATGAATTCATGAACAGGCAACACCATTACATAAACTCTAAACTTTACAGAGAAAATGCACATCAACATATACATATCCAGCACTTAATACTTGATCTGCTGTCTTTTCCTCTTGCTCTTTGTGAGGTTTATATAGAAGTTTTAAGTGAGTTTCTCAACAGCCTTCATGTCCCTCTTTGACTTGTTCTAAATGTCGCAATTGCCCGATTTTTCCTCCTGTGCTACACTCAAGCCAAAATGTGTCTGGTAATTGTGGATTACTGCCTGCAAAACTGTTGACTTAACATCCGTCTCAGAGGTCCATTTTATTTTGAGTGCCTTGAAATCGAACACTGTATATCTAATCATATAAACTTATCTCCTTCCTTCAATCTCTGTAGAAAGTGATATTTCCTGGGGCCGGGTACGATGGCATCACAGAGTACAAGTCTGTCATTTACTACCAGGTGAAGCAGCCTTGTTGGAATGAAACGGTGAAGGTAAGCTTTTGTCAACGACCCGTAGGCTGCTTCCTATGTGTGATCGAACATGATAGCTCATGTTCTTTAATTACTCCTTCAAAGAACTCATTTCCCAGGGAGAATATTGACACAGGATGTGCTCTTCATACACATCTCCCAGCAGATTGCATTTCTTCCATATGTATAATCCTGTATTCACTTTAATTCCCTGACTTTTATCTCCTTCCTGCAAGGTGACAATTCCCATTGAAGACGTCTGCCGCTGTCACCTGAGGGTGATGTTTCGACACCGATCCTCCCAGGAGTGTGAGTGACTTAGTGTATCTTATTTTTATAACAAACTCCCACATGTAATCCTGCAACCATGTTAAACACATTTACTCTTGCTGAGTCTGTTCCCATGTTATGCTCCTGTGTGTACTTCAGCGAGGGATAAATCAGAGAAGCCCTTCGGTATGGCCTTCGTACGGCTCATGAGAGGAGATGGGACCACGCTGAAAGATGGCAGGCATGAACTTATCGTCTATAAGGTACTTTTGCTTGATTGTGGTTTTGAATGAAGTTAAGGAAACCGCACTTAACTTTAAAATAGGCAGGATATTGTCCTGATGTAATTACTCCCAACAAAAAAAATCAGTGCCTTGAATAGCTGACAGTGGGTAGATGGATTATGCATGAATCTCTCCTCAATCGATAAATATGAAATTAGACCTCCGTCGATCAATATGCTTCATGATTCATTTCACGTTTTCTGAATTTTTTAGGTTGATGTGAAAAAGGCGGAGGATGCAAAGGTTTATCTCACCTTGCCAGCGACTTGGGCTGAGGTGGTGGAGAAGGAGAAACAAACATCGAAGACGTTCCACCATTCAGGAGTGATTCCTGTGACTAAAGACAGCTTCCAGATAGCCACGCTCACCTGCTCCACCAAACTCACTCAGAACGGTACTGTAGGGCACTTTCTATTTATCACAATTTTCCAGGCTCTGACTCTGAGATAATTAAAAAAAGTTGTAAGTAATTTTTAAGAAATGAAACAGGTTCCTCATCAGCTAGACATGCAGGTAGATTTGTCGCCCCAGATTGCCCTAAAATTATTCAATCTGACCTGTATTATTTAATGTTGGTGTTGATTGATATAGATCAAATTAGATTTACATAGAACTGTCATGCTTTGGAAATGTATTTGAACAGATGTTGTCACAGCGGAGGTGATGCTTTTACTGATTGTTTTCGGATGTGTCTATTTTTCCAGTGGATTTGCTTGGCCTGTTGAACTGGAGGTCTAGGCCTGAGGATCTGGACCAGATTCTGCAGAGGCTGATGGAGGTCGAGGGAGGAGAGATTGTAAAAGTATGTCCCCCTGATTAAAATATGTAATACGTTGCTATATTTAACACAGGTTGTAAATGTTCCTTTTTTAATGGCTCCTTCTTAACAGCGTTCTTTTTTTATGCCCAGTTTCTCCAAGACACTCTCGATGCTCTGTTCAACATCATGATGGAGACTTCAGAGAAGGACACTTATGACACGCTGGTGTTCGATGCCTTGGTTAGTAGTTTGTCAGGCCTTAGCGACAATGGGGTACAAAACTTTTACCACACAAATGCTGCCGACACGTGTCAACATGAAAATAAACCCTGAAACTTAAGTGGAAAGCTGACTTTTCAGTGCAGAAAAATAGCAAATATAGCAAAATTGTTGACAGTAAATATGGTAGAGGATGCAATTTTGGAAAATCTTACAAACAAGATAGACAAATAAAAGACTGAAATTACAACTAACAATATGATACGTCTGCTAGTCACAGATAGGAGGCTCCTCGTCTGTGTGGAATATGTCTGTGATGTTGAGAAACATACATTCGATTGCTATTATTCTGTTGGAACCCATACTACCTATTTGTAGGGAGGGGGAATTAGGGATGATAATAAGGGTCCCAAGTAAAAAAAGGTTGGGATTAACTCCGTAAATGCATCTTCTTTCACCTTGGTCTTGGCTCTGATTGTGCGTGTTCCTCTTTTCTATACCCAGGTATTTATAATCACGCTTATTGGCGACATCAAATTCCAGCACTTCAATCCAGTCCTGGAAACCTACATCAACAAGCACTTCAGTGCCACTCTGGCCTACATGTGAGTCTTTCCTCTGTTTCCCACCTTTGATCACGTACACCCCTTCAAGCTGTTTATTTTTAGTGGGTCTTTGCTCTCCACCCACACACAAATTAGCTGCAAACCTTGATGCCTGACTCATTCAATTTCTCAGGAAGCTAACCAGGGTGCTAAACTACTACGTGGGCCATGCAGAGGAGTCCGTCCTGAGCGAGAGGCTCTACGCAGCACTCAAAGCTCTCAAATACCTGTTCAGGTTTATTGTCCAGTCCCGGGTCCTCCATCTCAGGTATCAACGCCACTTCCAACCAAGAATCCACTTTTCATATTAAACATTTGTATTCATATTATAAAAGTGACCTCTTTTAATGTGATGCCTGGCCTTGACTTTCAGATTCTACGGGAACAGTCAGGATGGTGACGCCTTCTTCAACTCAATTCGCACCCTTTTCCTGTCTTTCAACACTCTCATGGACAGACCTCTAGACGAGGGAGTGAAGATAAAAGTAAGTTGAAGAAGAATAGGTGATGTGCTTTTATTATAGCTTTTATTTTATTAATGTGTTTAGTTTCTGTAATATATATAGACCTTCAAATCATGTGGAAACAGTTGAAAATGAGTCATTTCTACCAAAATGCAGCCATTTTCAGTCTCATTAATCCACCTGTGAAAATGTGTTATGGACAAGATGTTAGAACATTTTCACAAATTATCTTTAAAATAAGTGTGGCATCCCTGTTGGCAGTCTCATTTAGGGGTATAAAAACCTTGGTAAAAAGCTTGTTTAACTAAAAAAAAAAACATCCCTCTGCTCCTTATGAGACCTGATTCTGTTGTTTTTCAGGGAGCAATATTGAAATACCTTCCCAGCATCATTAATGACATCCAGTCTGCGTTTGATCCCGTGGAACTCAGGTAACTACCCAGAGGATTTACACAGCAGGATATGATAATTGCCTTACTCTGTGCAAATTATCATATTTACTCCTGAACGAAAAGAGGAGTCATTCTCAGATTTTGCTGCTGTAAAATCAACCTTTAATGTGTACTGATCATTATTCGTCTGTGGCAGTAATTACTGGATGACAAATGTGAAAAGCATACAAATTGTCACACACTTCTTCTCTTTCATTCTCTTCTCAGCGTTCTCCTAGCGAAGTTCATTGAGAGCATTCCTGACTCTCAGCTTGTGCGTCAAAAGCTGGGCTGCTTGTGTAAAATGGTGGAGAGTGACCTTTTCAGGCAGCCAGGTAGGAGTCCTCGAGGCTTGAAAAGTGCATAATGACATTTCACACAAGATTAAGGAAAGAAAACTGCTCCGCATCACACTTGCATAAAAGTTTGTCAGGTCAGCTCCATTAATAGGGAATGTACTCTGTGATACAATGAGTCTATCCTCTGCTCACAGATTGTCGAGATGTGTTTCTGCCACTTGTTACCGACCAGCTGAGTGGGCAGCTGGATGACCACTCTTGTAAACCGGACCATGAGGCCTGCGCACAGCTACTCAGCACGGTGTTGGACAACCTAGACCGCAAGGACGTGGTGAGGAGAATAGAGACACACAGATCATGAGCCTAAATGGTCAGACCACACAAACAACAGAAACAACCCATCTACTCTGCATTAGATGGTGGGTTAAAGCAGCTGAAATGAGCCCACCATGACGAATAGGGATACAACTCTGACCTCCATTGCCACGTCAGAGCATAACTGCTGCTGTGTGACACGGAAAGAAGCCACTTGAGGTGATTTGGGCTCCTCTTAAAAAGGTTTTTCTGGGCACGTCTACACAGAAAAAAAGGCCTCGAGCAGACCTTGAGCATGCTGGAGGAATTTTATATCCAATACAGCCTGGTAGCACCTAGATGTCCCCCTAGTAGAGGACTGATCTAAGTAGAAGACGTACTGGTTACACTGATTAACCAGATAAGCAGTTTGAAATGAAATTTCTATTCATGCTAATACTTTGAGCTTTTGCCTAAGATTTGAGCTATTTCTCTTAGAGATAGCTACATATCACAACCTTGTTTATTGGCTGATAACAATCGATACTGTCTTTTGCCCATTCTTATAAAACCAAGCTGTTAATAATGCATTTTATGGATGCATTTTTCTCAACCCAGCATTCTTGAAAACATCACACTCAAACTGTGAAAGAAAATATTATATATCCTTAAAGGAAGAATCACATATTCCACAACATGACTCGGTAATGCAACATTGCTCCTTCTTTTTATTCAAGTTGTTTCCCTCACAGAACCTTAAGCCGTTTTAATTGCTAAGCAGTGTTTCAAACATTCAAAATTAAATTAAAAATCCAACTTTGTGCAACATTTTCACACACTCAATGAAGCGTATACCTCACTGAGAGATGTTTGGAATAAAACAGAGTATTGGATTATGCCTTTATACCAACAATATCCAAATACAGTGATTTAGGCCCACATCGGACTGATACACATTCATGGTAATGGATCCCCACATCCCCCAATTTGTTTCTGAGATTTAGGCTTCTGCCCCAAAATGATAGAGGGGAAATGAAGGAATTGAAGCATTGAAGAATTGCAGCAACATATTTTTCCACAAAGGATAACTCACTGCGAGGCTTTTCTTTAAAACATCCGAAATAATGACAAACCACAATCCCTGAAAGCTCGAGGTGACATCTCCAGTTTCTTCTTTTAACTGACCAGCACGCAAAACACAATGGTACTTAGTGAACTAAAATTCAGGACAAGTCATTACAATTCAGAGGCTTTTATCATTTGTGCCATGTTTTGCCTGCAATATCACTAAAACAGTTTATCAGTTATCAAAATACTCGCAAAATAATTTATCTCATGTTTGTAAATACTAATCCTAAATATATTCACAAAGAAAACATTTGAAAGAGAAAACTATCCACAGTAACTTGAAAGAACAAAAAATAAATGTAATTTAGAAATGATCTCAAAACCTGGGAAAAGTGAGAATATAGGCTGTCATTTTTTCCTTTCTTTTTTGTAATTTGCTTGAACCCACCCTTTGATCCGGAAAATACTTGGCAGCGTTTCTGTGTGGCGGTGTTTCAGCGGGTAATTGTACATGAGGCTGTTCTGTCTGTGCAGGGTCCAACCAGAGGGCACGTTCAGCTGATAATGGAGCGGCTTCTTCGCAGGGTTAATCGCACCGTCATCAGCATGGAGAGATCCTCCCCTCTCATTGTAAGACACGCTCTGGTGTTACAGCTGAAATATGTCCTTGATGAATACATCCTCAGCATGCATTTTAATATTAATTACACTGACATCAACATACAGAAATAAGCTAATCTTTTAAGAGGTATAACAAAACACACGGGTAATGCTTTTCTTTTTTCTGGACAATAATTCATTGTGATACAAGTGATTAATAGTTTACTTCTCCGCGGCAGGGACACTATCTCGCCTGCATGACGGCCATCCTGAAGCAAATGGATGACATGCATTACGCCCACTACATCAGCACCTTCAAGACGAGACAGGATATCGTTGTAAGTGTCCTGGTTCCTCCCCTGCTGGCTACATCTTGTCCTGAAATATCTCATCAATAACAGGCATTAAACCACCCAGGCCACTTACTGCTTCTCCAGGGAATATTGGTTATAGACATTTCATGCAATGGATTGGACTGACATGATGAGGATGTCAGTAGCGGCTCTCCATTATGCTGTGGGAGCATCATGTGTGCCTGACATGTGCCTGTGCTGTTTTAGATTTGCTTACACTGGACTTTACTTTATGTATTTCTTCTTTGTGGGCTGGGAAAGAAATGAACATTTTAGCATCAAAAAAGGATTATGAAAACAAGATCAATTAGATAAAACATTTATTGAGCTGTTTCACATTGATGCCCTTGTTTTGTCTTTTCCTTTTTTCTTCTTTATCTAGCACATCCTACCTTTCCCTTACAGTAGTGCACTTTTCGTTTCACTGATCAATATGCAGTGTGTGAAGACATTTACATTAGTCCTTGTTGGTGCACTTCTACAGTATATTAAAACAAATGAATTTAGGTGTAATTTAATTTTAATTCAAATATTTATGTTACATTAAGTCGTTTTCAAGTGGTTGTGTAAGTGCACTAATGTTACTGCATAGTTAATAAAAAATGTTTGTTAATAATTACATTTATATTATGCATATTTATATATATTTATTTACTGTTATTTCTTACATTTATTTTATCATATTTAAAGTTATAGATGTTTAACTACTGGAAAAAGACACGTTTTTTTAGATTTGCATGTTACTTTCAAGGTTAATTATAGTGCAAAAAATCCTTGCGTTCTCAACATAATTGTGATTATAATTTTCCATAATCAGAGAGCCGTGGTGTGCATGCACTCTCAGTAAAGATTTTATTCCTGTGCTTCCCTCAGGACTTCCTCATGGAGACATTCATCATGTTTAAGGACCTGATGGGAGACGTGTTCCCCGCTGACTGGATGATCATGAACCTGGTGCAGATGCAGGTCTTCCTGAGGGCCATAAATCAGTACTCCGACGTCCTCAACATGTACTTCCTGGATCAGGCACATTTTGAACTCCAGGTGTGTCTTTGTCCTCCCCAGCCTGCATAGAGGTTACATTTCTTATTTAACAGAAAATCAGAAGCCAGTGTTATGAGAAGGTAATTATGGTATTAATATTTGAAAACCCTGCTCCCCTTGCAGCTGTGGAATAACTACTTTCATTTGACCGTGGCGTTCCTCACTCACAAGACACTGCAACTGGAGTCCTTCTCTCAGGAGAAACGAAATAAGATACTGAACAAGTGAAGTCATTTACATTTCAATAAAAATATTATTTCATTGGAGGAAACTTAATTTAATAGTCCCTTAATTAAAATTTGCCACAGATATGGAGACATGAGGAAGACTATTGGGTTCAAGATCGGAGATATGTGGTACAATCTGGGTGAGTGTTTTGCACTTTGTGATAACGCTTCATTTATCACAGAGTTTGTGGCAGTGTTTATTCAGTGCCTTCCAGTAATGCAAGGGGAATAACAAGACAATATTTTTATATTGTCCAGTTTCACGGTGTGTTGTTTTTTTGTTTTCCACATTATTGGATTTGTCTCTGTTTGTTGAGATATGAAGATGCAGCTTATTGCCTTCTCTATATACTATGATATTTCTGCATGATAAAGCTTCATTGTCCCTCAGGCCCCCACAAAATGAAGTTCATCCCAGCGATGGTCGGGCCCATTCTGGAGGTCACGCTGGTGCCTGAGCCCGAAATAAGGAAAGCCACCATCCCCATCTTCTTTGATATGATGCAGTGTGAGCACAACTTCAGCCCCGGTCGCACATTTGAAACAGTAAGAAGCTACATAAGAAGTTCAGACCTTTGGTGTTCTTCGTTTGAATCTGAAGTGCAACATTTGTGATGTGGATGATGATGTTGTTTTTTGGTTTTCCTTCTTTTTCTTGGCAGTTTGAGAATGAACTGATTACAAAGTTGGATCAGGAGGTAGAAGGAGGCCAGGGTGATGAGCAGTACAAAGTCCTGCTGGAGAAAACGTAAGACGGGAATCAGATCAAATATTTCTTATACACGTTCTTTAATATATATACAATACAGCAATACCATTGTTTTATTCTTTTTGATAGAGAATGCACATTGTTAAAATCCAAAGGCATTTTTGATGGTGTTTTTAGAACATCCCTCAAGTAGCCAATAGGACAGCACAGAGTGGTAGAATTATGGGCAACATCTTAATCAATAGATAGAAACCCCTCTGGGACAGAATATTATATAACAATATTTTAATGTGCTGATCGGGAGGAAAGGCACGCTTTGGCTTACTCTGAGAACTAGTTGTTTGTTTTTATGTGCAGATTGTTGGAGCACTGCAGACGCCACAGATACCTGTCTCAGTCCGGAGAGGAACTGGCTCTGCTGCTCAGCAGCCTGCTGGAGAATCTCCTGGCTTACCGCACCATCACACATGACGAGAGTCCCGAGCACCGCATGAGCTGCACCGTCAACGTGCTGGTATGCCTCGTTTCCCTTTGTTTGCAGAAAGGGTTAACACCGTTCATGCATGTTCATAAAGCAATTATCTGTGCTGCAAAGTGCTTCAGATAAAGTGTTTTTCAAGACTGTGCAATTAAGTTTTTGGGGGTATTTTTTGTCTTGCAGAATTTCTACAAAGAAAAAAAAAGGGAGGACATTTACATCCGGTGAGTCGGAAAGAAGCACACAGCATCTGGATCTTGGACCAAAGGGCTCACTGTGTCTAACTAATGTGGTCTTTTACCTAGGTACTTATACAAGCTGCGAGATTTGCACCTGGACTGTGAGAACTACACAGAGGCCTCCTACACTCTCCTACTACATGCTGAACTACTGGAGGTATCTGAGACAACAAGAAGCTCTTGGTTCCCTTCTTATTTTAGAAGTGTTACCCTTAATATTCCCATGCCTTTTAACCTTATTGTTAATGAATGATATTTTTTACACAGTGGTCCGACAAACCCTGCGCACCTCATCTGATACCTGGAGACGGGAAGCATGTATGGACTCAACAAGAGCTGAAAGAGAGGCTCATCCAGGAGATCATTTGCTATTTGGACAAGGGCAAGGTGTGTGTTTGTGGCTCACCTGCTCATATACACGGGAGCTGATGTCAAAAGTTCTAATGTCCTTATTATTAATTACATTAGCCAAAGAAAAAGTGTGAATTGTGCCCTCTCAGCAAGCATTGTGAAACTGGTGGGGAAGTTACTTTAGCTCTTTATTGTGTTAGTACAGTATTTAAATCTCTCACTGGCAGCCACATATTGACTGTTTACCCTCGAAGCCGCGAGTGCAGCCGTGGGTACCAGATGGCAGACTCTGGCTTGTGCCCCTGTGTTGTTTTGTTTTTACTTTGTGTTCCCTTTTCGCTGAGTGATGCACATGTCTTCTCAGATGTGGGAGAAGGCCATTGAGCTGGGCAAGCAGCTGGCCAAGATGCACGAGAGCCACATGTTTGACTTCATGGAGCTGAGCCAGCTTCTGGTAAGAGGAGACATTCTATTTTCATTCAGCCGTACAAATAAAATCCTCTTAAAATGGCAGCTTTAAATTCTGATATGAAAAAAACTTACATGATTTAGTTCTTTATGCCTCTTATTAAAATGAGTCTGAGTAATAATGGACAAGAATTGTGTTTCAGTACAAGTCTGAGTGCAATTATTTGAGGAGATGGAGAAGATAAGTGTGTCTTAACCTGTTTACCCAACTGCTGCTGTGGAGTTTGAATTTATTATGAAAAATGAACTTATAAATTATTTCAGCTCTAGTAGTTCACCTTGATTGTGCTCCCGTAATCTATTAACATAATTAAATAAAACACACGAGAGTACCCACATTTGGTAGTTAATAAGAGACTAAATGAAATACTGTGGATGTTATGCACTCTATCGTTTTCTTTATCCTCTGTCACAGAAAAAACAGGCCGGCTTCTATGAAAATATAATGCATGCAATGCGGCCACAACCAGAGTACTTTGCTGTTGGATATTATGGCCTTGGATTCCCTTCTTTCCTCAGGGTAAGTAAATGATAACCTGCTTCAATAACTAAAGACTTAGAGAAACCTGATGCTATAATCTTGATCAAAGTTATTCAGTTGTTGATAGCACAAGGTCAGAAGGAATACTCTCACATGTTATGTAAATAAGCTTATTTGTAATTATAGCTTTTTGTTGAATTTTTTGCTGTTTTGTTGCTAACTGATTTTTTCTGCTACAGAACAAGATGTTCATCTTTCGGGGGAAGGAGTACGAGTGGCTGGAAGACTTCAGTTTAAAGCTGCTCTCTCAGTTCCCCAACGCAACACGCATGACCAACACAGTGCCCCCTGGAGACAACATCTGCAACTCCTCCGGACAGCGTATCCTAATATAGATTAAAAGGTTTTATTGTCATATGCACAACAAATACAACAGTCTTGAAAATGTTAAGTCCAAGGCTCTTCCAACAATGTAACATATAGTTTACTGAAGACATAAAAAGAAATAGATTTATTCAATAAGAAAAATGGTGCATGTGACATGATGGTGCTACTAAAGTGCAAGAGTAAGTCCACTATTTACATGTAAAGTACAACATGATAACAGAATTTAAAATTAAATACTGTCCAGTAGAAGAAATACTGTATTTTGTTATAATGAATGCATATGTGGATATGGGAACTATTAGCTGGTGTGTGTTCTACAAACAACACATATGAAGGGGGTTTTAAAAAAAAATTTAGCCAGGTTAGCAGCATGGCTCAAGGAAAGGCAAGGAGGTTGACATCTGGACTTCTATTTTAAAGTCTTCCAAATGAATGTTGTGCACACATTCATGTCCTCGTTATGATGAATTGTACAGATTGGACCTAAGGGGAACTTTTCATGTAACGCTGATTTCAGGTCAATATTTAAAATGCGTTCCATCAGCCTCAGTTGTATCTTTGTTTATTGCTGATACAACAAAATGAATGGTTAACATTATACCTGCTAAAACATCATCATGTTAGCATTGTTATTCTAAGTATGTTAGCATGCTGACATCAGGATTTAGCCTTAAGCGCCACTACACCTACCTACACACGACAGATTTCTGCTATCATGTCTGTAGACTTATTTCACAATTACAGATTTGAAGAGGTAATCTGATCCAATGCTGCTCAGCTTTTTACTGCTCCTCAACATTATTCCCTGTTTTATCCTTAGCTGAACTCCACAGACATCCAGTGCTTTACTGTCAAGCCTGTTCTCACCGTGCCACACCAGTTTAAAGACAAAGGGGTTCCAGAGCAGATATTAAAGTGAGGAGGGAACACTTAAAGGCTGATTTATCTTCTCGTGAACACCTTGGGGTTTATAGTTCTCGTCAAAAGACTAACTCACCGCTGTCCTTCCTTGATCTTTTGCAGCTATTACAGAACCAATGAAGTGGACCAGTTCAACTATTCCAGGCCCTTCAGGAAAGGTGAAAAGGACCCAGACAATGAATTTGCAGTAAGCATTTTTATGTTGTATTAACTTCAAAGAACTAAGCCCATATGTCTAATCACAACTATAAATAATAAAAAGTATTAAAAAAACATGTTTCACATACTGCACTCTGTAGAATATTAAAGATGTTAAAATGTCACCCTTTAACATTTTATTGATATTTATTCTGCTTTAAAGACCATGTGGATCGAGAGGACAACGTACATTACAGCCTATCGCTTCCCGGGGATTCTGAAATGGTTTGAAGTAAAGTCTGCCAAAGTGGTAAGAGGCCAACGTGGCGCTCAAACCTTCTACTTTGTTCACAGTTTATTTTACATATAAATTCCCATCATGTAATTGTCCCGGTGTGCAGGAGGAGATCAGTCCTTTGGCGATTGCCGTAGAGACCATGGAGATGGCCAATGAAAAGCTGAGTAACCTTGTGCAGCAGCAAGACTGCGATCGCTCGCTGTCCATCAACCCACTATCCATGATGCTCAGCGGCATCGTCGACCCCGCTGTCATGGGCGGCTTCTCTAACTACGAGAAGGTTTGACTTTATTGTTTAACGATACACATTTTCCAGCAGAGAGCATAGATGGACAGATGCAACAGAAAAGTAAAACAGACAATTTGTAAGGAGCAGAGAATCACAACACAAAATGTCTCTCTTCTGCACTGTATCTGTCAAGCTGTTTGTTGTGTCTGTTCAGGTTTTAGTGCACAGTTCACTCTAAAGTAATACATGTGGAGAAAAAAAAGATACAGCTATTTAAAACTGCAACAGATAAGTCGTACAACTGTAATCATTAAGATACATTTGTACGTTCTGTAACACTTTATATGAAGGTAAAAATATTAACTAGTTGCTTTTTAGCATGCATGTTAGTAGGATATTGGCTCTTTTAAAGTAGGTATTGATACCTTATTCTGCATGATCGTATTCTTCAACTACTAGGCCATTAATCAAGAGTGTTCCCTCAATATTCCTCCTTATTGCTTATTGATAGTGAGAAAGGCAGCTGTTGTACATGAATTATGATTTTAATATACTCACTAACAAAGCCTATAAGGTGATAGAACATGAGTAGTCTTTCTCATTTACTAAATTAAGTCTGCTCTTGTGTAAAATAATAGAATGTTAATAGTGTGCAAAAAACTCTAAATCAAGTCAACTAACTCAGGATACAGTATGTTCCCCGGTCTGGGATAGTAAACAGTTAGAGTTACTGACCAGAATAAAAGGGTTCAAATCCAACCTGCGTCCCTTTGCTGCGTGTGTTCTCTCTCTCTCTCTCTCTCTCCTTACTTCAGCTATGAAGGCGAAAAAACCCCGAAATAAAACAAACCATATGTATAATCCTGCCATACAAATGGAAAGAGGCAGACATTCTTGGAGAACATAAACAACCTTACAAAAATATAACTTCAGACAGGTGACGCCTACACAGATCAATATTAAAGTATTTGTAAATGTATTATAAGCAATATATTTTGAGTTAGTAATACTTCATTTAGATTTATTTAGACACACAAGGATAATCCTTATTTTTGTTTTATTAACATCAAAAATGCTACTCCTGTTCAACCATTCTATAAGGCTCATTCTACAGAAAGCATATTTAGAGCATCAGTTTCTGTACAACTTCCGAACTTAATATTAAAAAACAGTAATTAGAAAGTAATTTAGGGGCATCTCTCAAATCTACAATTTCAAACTCTAAATATTGATTATGGTCTGGCAGACAGATGAACATGTGTTTTATACTGAGTATAAAGAGCTAGTATACTACCTGAATACATGCAAATAAACGACTAGTTGATAGCTAATATGTGTCCTTTTTTTATATATAACATTTTGTTAAATAAAAATCGGGCCAGCCAAAAGCCTGTTCTCACTCCAAAGGTTTATTCATAAGGGAACTGCTGTGGCCTCTTTGTCATGCTTTAGAAACCGGCTCACTGTTGCTTGCAGTTAGATGTTAAGATGTTGTATAAAAGAGCAGCCCAATATTCATCCTGCTTTCATCCTCTTTAGGCCTTCTTCACAGACACCTACATCCAAGAGCACCCAGAGGACCACGAGCGCATTGAGGTCCTTAAACAGCTCATCGCCCTGCAGGTAAATCCTTCCACCATCGCTGTCATTGACACCGGCCTCAAAGCAGAACACGTTTTGGAATACTTAAGTGTCCGTCTTCCTCTCTAGATCCCACTCTTGGCAGATGGGATTCGTATCCATGGGGAGAAGACAACGGAGCAGCTGAAGCCCTTACACAACCGTCTGGTTACTTGCTTCCAAGACCTTCGGGAGAAAGTGGAGAAGCATTATGGCGTCATAACCTTGGTGCGTTGCCAGCCGAAAACTCAATTTAATGCAAGAGGGTGCCAACTTAAGCTATTGGCCCTCTTGCCTTCCTATCAAACGCTTCTCATTCAAAGCAGAGTGTATGGTATATTAGCACAGGACCATAAATCTTCCTTTAGCAAGTCCTGTGCGACCTGAGTCTTGCTTGTCATTGTGCTCCTCCCCTGCCAAGATCCCCCGATGATGCTTAATCCCATTTGTGTGTCCCAGCCCTGCTCTCTCACTGAGAGGAAGAAGAGTCGTGTGGGCTCCGTTGTGATGCCCTACATCCTGTCCTCTACCCTGCGCCGCATGTCTACCGTCTCAACCCTCTCCAACGCCTCCTCAGGCCTCTCCAGCGGCTCCGCATCCTCAGATGGACCCTCCTGCATTTCCTCCCAAGAGTCAGTCGCCTGCATCCTCTCACTGCTTCCTCTGTCTAACTGTCCCCTGTCCCTGTTTGTCTGACTATTCGCCGATTGCAGGAAGTGAACTAATTACCCCTTTTCTTTCTTTGAAACTACTAATTGGTCTTATTTTGTTTACACCCATTGATTCCCTTGTCCCTCAAACATTTTCTTACTTTTGCTTTTCTCTTAGGTAGGAGTAGTCCAGAGGACTCTAACTAACTTAAGACAATACACACAGTTCACAAATTGTTATTCTAATGCATATATTTGATGCAATGACATCTAGATTTTTTGACGTTTTAGAGTAATTATAATAATCTTATTATATTTGGGGGCTCAAGAAATACTATTGGTTTATTAATCCAAATGCATACTATTAAAACCTTTGCATGCTATTGAATAACTTACCGAGGCTCTGGAAAACAACGTTTACCTTATATATACCTTTTATGTAACAGTATTGGATTTCACTAGTTCTTAAGTTCTTCTCTGGTGGCATCTCTCCCGTTGGGCATGTTCCAGAGTAGTTCCACATGGCACAACATTATATAGATAAGGGATGTTACCTATGCTGTAAATAAAAAATTGTCTACATGCCTCAAATTTTATGATCAGGGGGATTTGTTGTTATGCACACCTGGGTAATAACAGGTTTTGATGGATAAGATTGTTAGGTGCATTTAGATTTTTAACACAGAAAATATAAGAGAAATGAAGGAAACTGTTTCTGCGTTAGGACTACTGCGATGCCATCCATGCTTTCTTCAAGCACTGATATTTGTCTTTGCTCAAATCAAATTACTGTTTGTCTTTACGATCTACATCTTTGTGCATCTCTTTCTCTGCCCCCGATTATTCACAAGCAGTTCCTTGTTGTCCCGTCCCAGCGATCGCAGGACCTCGGTTTTGTCCCGCTCTGAGGAGGACAACAGGATTGCTCGAAAGAACAGGAAGGAATGGAGCGTGAGCAAATCCCAGGTCCTTCTGGAAAGGCAATCAGATGCAGATGAGGTAAGGCCTTATGTTCAGATCCTATTTATATTTATGTGTAATTTTCCTTTGGGTGACAACACACTCCCACTCGATGGTGGAAAAAGGGTTCAGAGCCCACGTAAAATGTTAAATACTGCCTGGTTTAAATCTTCCATTACAAGTAAAAGTCCTGCAAGTCCCGAAAGAAGGGAAACATTTTCTTTTAACTGTTGCCTCATAGAATGTGTCGCTTTGCAATGTAAGGAAGAAAATACAGTTAAGTACCTTCATTTTTTTATTTGATTTGTTCCACACTTGGGTAAATGTATTTAGTTACCACTGCTGTTTTGTAGACCAAATCATATCAGTTTAGAATTCTCAGTGGTGAATTGTAGTAGCTGCATTATGCTTGACTGTATTGCTCATATCTTTGGTTTTATGGTGTTTTCCAGACTCCTCCAGAGAAGCAGCAGAGACCCAAGAGTTTACAATTAGGAGACCGGCGGCTCACCCTCTCCCTGTTCCACGGTGTTTCATCCCAGCTCAGCCTGTCTAACCCTCTCAGCCCGCTACCATCCTCTCCAAACACGCCTCACACACCACGAAGCTCGAGTATGTAGCCAAAAACTACTGCTCTCACAAACACAACACTGCATGTCATCATTTTATTTTAGAAATATGCCTTGCACACAGAAAAGGAAGAATACCATGTCTGCTTACTTTGTATAAGCACATTCTGGTCTATAGCCCTAATCAGGTCACACACAGACACGCACACGCACATTCATATTCACAGATGGATTCTGTCTGAAATGCTTTTCTTTCCTGTGGTAGGTTATTCATCGCTTCTCAGTGACAATGATGTCAATAATATTGACACCCCAGGGACCCCCCCACCCATGCCTCCGAAGAAACACCCGCATGAGATTGACAACCCAGGGTTTCCTTCAGAGGTATGCCTGTTGAAGAAAAAAAGCACCCCCTTACTAATGCATACTTAATGTAGTATAAACGCTAAAATATTCTGTTTTTATTTTAAAGCCCTAAGATGAACCCTCTTTTTTTCCCCCCGCAGTTCACTCCTCCGCTTCCAATGAAAATTGAGAGCAAGCCTCCTCCGCCGCCTCCGAAAACGCGGAAGTCCATGTGCCCCTCATATGAGCACACCCCCAACTAAGGTTACTCCTACACTACGCCTTTAAAATTGTACTAATTCTCTTGGATTTGGCTGTGATGAAAGCACAGTTTCATTTGTGGAAGGAGGAATGCCACCGTAGGTTACAGATGCAGGAGGATCTACATGTGGTGTATGCAAGATTTTTATCAGAAAAATATGTTTCTGATGCGACTCACTAATAATTCCAAGCAGTTTTTATCTCAAGATTTTGCTCAGGTCTTGTTTTTAAGCTGCAAAAAAGAATATATGTATTTTTATGTCATAAGAGGGTACTACTGTGCAGAAATGAATATATGATTTTGGGTACATATGGTCACTACAGACTTTGATTTATTGTGCTTTAATGAAACAGTCATTAGATGCTTTTTTCTTGAAGAAAAGTCCGTATAGAGTTGTAGAGACTTCAGGGAAAATGTAGCTTTTATTTGCTGGAGTGACACTGGATGAATTGTTTTCCCCGACAGTAGATGTTTACCAGCATTCCATATCTGAGCAGGAAGAAGCTGCATTAGATGAGAGCAGGGAATAATAATGCACAGAATGTAACTGTTAGTTTAAAATGTTGTTTTTTTTCCTCAGTAATGTTTTCATGATCAAACCCATTTTCCCAAACCACAAGGTTTTAGAGACACTGGATGGCATTAATGAATGTGAGGCTGATTTTGTTTTGATGTTTATGATTTACTGAATATTGTAATGATGCTTTCGACTGCGTCATGTTAATGTTGGAGGAACTTTTTGCCTTAAAGGCATAGTTTGACGTTGGAAATAAGCTTTTTGGAGATGAAAAGATCCATACAACTCTCATGTCTGCCTGGTGTAAATGTAGCTGGAGCCTGCCTTCAGTTAGCTTAGCTTAGATTAACAGACTAGAGATAGGAAAACAAGGCAAGCTAGGCTCTGTGTAGAGGTAATAAAATCTGCCTTCCGTCACTGAAGCTCACTAATTAGCATGCTTTGTTGCTTAATACTTACAAAACACTGAATGTAAAAATGATAGCTATCATGGTTTTACAGGGAGTTTCAAGCTGAGTCAAGCTAGCTGTTTCTCTTTGTGTCCAGTCTTTATGCTAAGCTAAGCTAATAGATGAGCTGCCCACGCTACATACCCACATACAAACATGAGACTGGTATTGACTGTCTTATGTAACTGTAGCCAAGAAAGTAAATGAGTGTGTTTCACACACTTTTCAAACTGGTCCTTTAAATTACCCTGAATGCTGTATGGTACACAGATAAATACCTTTGGAGTTCACTTTACTTTTTATTTCAGGTCTTGGCAGATTTCCTATTTTAAATCAATTCATTATTGACATTTAAGTTATTGCTATTCATTGAATTTTATGCCGATCTTTTGTATTTTCACACCCAGTGTGTTCATCATAAATTAAGTTTTATTTCAACATATCACTTTACTGTGTTCAGTTTAACATTTTTAAAAGAAGCATTACAATTGATGTGCCTTCAGACTGATAAATCTATGCATGCAAGCTGTTTTGAAAGAATGATCAAACTTAATCATTAATTCAGTTATTTTTGTATTAGATCTTAGATTGTTTTACAAGGGATTCGCTTTTTTCGTGCGGTACTCATTTCCTAACAAGCATCAAATATTTTATACAAACAATGCCTCAAGAGATATATTATGATCTTTTTTATGAACAAGCTGTTGTTGACTGAACAAAAATAAAGATTTATTGAGTGGCCAGCAAAATCCTATTTTTTTTGTGTGACATTGATTGTTTTAGAAAGACATCTTCTTCATCCCCTGTCAACACAGTGAATACAGATTACTCTCCGTGCCCTTCCTGGAAACTCGGCGCCCACAGAGACAATCACTTGGACGCTGCTGATAGCGTGAAAAATGACCCATTCAAGCTCAAAACATCTCACAAACTGGCATGGAACTGGTGATTAATGCTTCTTCCAATACAATTAGAATCAGTGTAGGAAAATAAGGCCTCTTTAACTAAAAAGGCTTCATCTGGGGAGGATCTCTGGAGGGAGGAGTTTATGAGATGTTTATGGGAGTTGTGTGATGGGTGCTGCTCTTGCTAATCTGCAATGCTGATGGCCTGTTCCCTCCTGTCAGATAGTGAAGTACGGGGTATCACTCTTCCAGCAAGTCTCGGGAGCTGTAACCATTTGAAGTGATGTTCACCCATGCAAGAAGAGCAGCGTTGCAGCTGCCAGGTTTGGCTGAATGCACAGGAGCATCTCCATGGAAACAATTTGCATACTTTAAACATGTTTACAGCTTCATGCTGTATTGAATCAGAGAACATCCATCTAAATCTTTTCGATCCTTTCATGTACACTGCAGACGTTTTACCAGCTTCCACCCAGCTGACAATACACCAATGATGCATCTGTTTCTAACTTTGAGTTGTTTTTGAGTCTGAAGTCACACACAGTTTCCATCACCTTCACAATAAAACTGCTTCTGGAAACTTTTTTTGGGCAAAATAGAAAAGACAGAAAAAACATATTTTGGGTCCAGACATGAAAATGTGTCTTTTACAGACATCTACTGTATTTTCCGGACTACAAGGCACACCTGAATATTAGCCGCACAAGCTAAAATTAGGGGAAAATCCTGTTTTGTTCATACATTAGCCGCACCGGACTATAAGCTGCAGGGTTCAAAGCTTGTGCAAAAAGTAGCGGCTTATAGTCCGGAAATCAGTTACAGCTATAGTGACTTTTCAGATTTAAAATGTAAATTAAAACAAAACGTGATGAATATTTTCAATATTCTTTATTCCTTTTTGAGAGGAAGGCTTTATCTAAGAGCTCTTAATGCGATACATAAATGAAAGACATGCTTGTCTTTTGGAAACGTGCAAGAGAACAACACTTTTGGAGAGAAGCGAAGGATGAAGTGGTTACGTGGATTGGGTATGATTTTGAGCTGTCATGTATTCAGTGTATTTTGGCAGCTAGAGTGGGCAGTGCAAGGAACAACCAACACGAAATTGGTTGAAACATTTATATATACTGCAAGATAGACAACCCTGGCCTGGATGAATACTAGGATGTACTGAGAATACTCCCTTTGGAAAGGCTTTCTGGTATCATGTTTGTGAAGTGGTTACTCCGCTGCATTTGTCTCTATTAAGGTATTAAAAAAAGTATATGAAAATGTCTGAAAGTGTCTGTACATATTCAGATCTGGAAGTACATGTTATTGTTGCCAGAAATTAAGAAACAAAACATATATATAAAATACAAAATATAGCAAAATATCAAGCCAGTGATAATCAATAATAAAGCCATGTCTAAGCATCATGCAGCTGTAGCCATATTTCTTCTCTAATTGTCTCAGATATATGAAATAACAATCTTAGCTCATTTTCTTTCATTTCGCTATGTGACTGTATTTTTCTACATCCTTATTGCATATGTGAATGGCCTTGGTGAGTAGGTGGGGAAGCCTTGCGCGGTATCAACACAATATTCCAGCCGATTTTTCATCTGTGGTGTCTCATCCATAAAGAATGTAACAGGGAGGGCTAAACCAATAATAGATTGTTACAAAAAAAAAAAAATTGGAGGCCCAAAGAGTTCAGATGGAATTAACACGAAGTTATTAATCATGTCAGGACCCCATGAGATTTATCTTGTGACCCTTTAAAGGGGGCCGACCCGTAGGATCGGAACCAGAACACTGAACTTCCTTACTATAAAGTTAAAGTGAATGAGCTCACCCTCTGCTACAACAGTAATGATGCTTATACCCGAGTGCAACAATTAAATCATGTCATATATTGTGCGATTATATGTTGGCCATTCGGGGGGAAAATATAAAGAATGAGTGCCTTTACTTTTACACTTTAAATAGATAAATGCAGGACTTTAACTTGTAATACATATTATTGTTATGAGACTTTCATTACTGTGACTTCTCAATAAATACAAAAGATAGAGAATAAATTCTATAACATTAAGGAGTATTGCATCCATATTGGCCAGTATTGTATCATATTGAGCTGTTTTTGCCCTGATCATGCCAACCATGCCAAGAGGAAGACACGAAGCCAAGTCCTTGCAACAACTTAACTCTCTTCGCATCAAAGGAAGATATGCCCTTTCTTACTTTGTCCATTTAGCTGCAGGAGGGATCCTGATCCTATGCATGTGGGATTAGCTGCACTATTGTATCTCTGCTTTGAACCTCACTGGGGGATGCCAGGGGGTGTGAGCTAATGGAGCAATGCAAAGAGGTCTGCTGATGTTTTTTAAAACCCATATTTACACAGGGTAGATGTGCTGGGCATGATTGCACTTTTCAGGACCACACACACAGTTAGACACAATCACACCTGGGAGCTGTCGAGCACAGGCATGAACATTTCTGTTCAGGACCAGTGATTCACATTAGAAGGTGGCAATAATAAGTATTTTTCCACATAAATGCTCCTGTTGTCCAGCCTAAACTACCCGCAACCCAGCTGAGGTGAAACCTCTGTGGTGAAAAAAATATATAGAGAATTCAGAATGTGTGTACTTTCCTGTTTTATTAATATACTCTGTACTCTGTAGCACTGCATGTATTTTTTAACATTTTTAGATGGGCCCTGAGTTACATCAAGTCCAGGGAACCATCCTTGGGGATCTATTTTACCCACTATTATTTGTTCTACTGAAATATTAATATTCATAGGTGCAGTCTGTTGTGATTTGGATTGAAAGCTGGTGACTTTGCCTCTGTGATCTGTGCGTCATTTGAATAAATAACTGGCTTAACACAGTGACATATCTTTAATTGTAATTCATATTTTTAAAGCAGGACACTGGTCATTACTGAAACTGCTAAACACACAAAAGATAAGTTATTTTTTAATGAGTTTTTAATGAGTTCACACAATGACAAATTTATTCAGCACAAAGACTTCCTGTGAGAAGCAAATGTGTGTCTCAGGTTTTTACTTTTTCAGGAGTGCTGGGTTTAGCTTTTTGCTCAGGCACCTTCAGACAAGACAAACACGGAAATGCATCCAGGAAAACGTTGAATTCATGTATCAGAGCTTTCCAGAAAGTCTTCTTCCCATAGATCAGGACCATTGCAGCGACAGTTGTGTAGATGGACGTGAAGAAGAACGTGAGCCCGAGGATGTTCTCATGGTTCTCCGATATTTCATAGTTGACATACAGATCGATGACGAGGAAGAGGATGAAGACAGCCACTAGAGATAAAGCCATCTTGATCACCCTCATCTGAGAGCCCAGCTTTGGCCTGTGGGCTCCGTTGGTGCTGGCTTTCATCTGGCGTAGATGGTTGGCCAGGTGGAAGGAGATGGAAAAGCAGCATTTCACCATCAGCAACCCGGGCAGCACATCAGAGAGAATTAGATACATGGCTTCGTAGACCTTGCCAAGATGGTTGGTTGGCATCAAAACCCCACAGTCTTTGTCAGCAGTGGTGTGGTTGTCAGGTTTAAACACCAAGAGCATCGGCATGCAGGTGCCCAAGCCACACAGAGGGATGAGACAAACAGCTAAGGTCACATGTTTGAGGATGGCGTCCTGGATCTGTGTGTAGCAGTGGTTGGGCGTGTTCACCAGCTTGGTGCTGTAGTAAAAAGTGAGGAAGCTGGTGTCCCACATGATGGTGAACTTGAGGCTGTAGATTAACAGCAGCATGACGGTGTAAGACATCTCGTCGATGCGGCACTTACTGTCCAACTCATCCATGGTCATCCAGAAGTAGCAGATCAGCTGGTACACCACGTCAGCCACGGACAGAGCCAGAATGATGGTTTCAGAGGGACTCCACTTCTTTTTCTGCCGGTAGTTCCATATACTCATCAGGAAGATGTAGACATTAAAGAAGATGGTTGTGGTAGCCAAAAGACCTATTATTACCCAGAGGGCAACTTTATTCACCTGATACATAATGACAATGTTACTGCAAATACATCTGCACCGGAAATCTTAATGGGGAAAATGTACTCGTCTATGTGACACTCAGGTGTCTGGGTAGGCTTCTCAAGTGTTTTTATTATCTTTCTGGTTTGTTGGAAGAGATGTCAAGAAGGCAAAAAAGTATACCCTAAACCAGAGGCTTTTCTTTTCTGCTTTCACAGAATGGAATCAGTCATGGTTTGTCGGTGCAGCCTAGGGAAAAGATTCACATATTTAGTTTCTGAATGACGAAACATATCCAAATAGGCTCAATTACGAGAAATATTCTACCATGGTGACGAATATATGTGAATCTAATATGCAAAACAAAGTCAAGTGCAGCCGAGGTGGGAAGGTTATAGCAATTAGGGTAAGAAACATACATTTTTAACTCAAAACAAATCCTCCACGGGAGGGCTGAGGCTTTTCATCACACTGAATCCTACTTAAGGGCTGCGGTCAGATAGTCAAGGAATGACATCCTATGTCTTCTTCTAACCCTTTTGGACTTAGGAAAAGACAACCGCAGTGCTAAAAGAACATGACTGAACTTAGGTGTCTATGCATAAATGTATATGTTATTGACTGCCTAATGTTGTTTTAAAAAGTTGCAGCACCAAGGAACTGTGGGCCGGCATTATCTCCTTTCTACTTGCTAAAAATTGTCCTTTGTTTGCCAAAGAGGAAGAAAAAAGGGAGCACTGAAGCAGCGTTTCCCTGCGTTTACAGTGAGTCCAAACCACTCTTGTCATGATTGCCACTGAATACTTTTGGGTCATTTCACTCAGTCTCTTCATAAGTAAGAAATACATTCAACCGCAGCTCTTGTTTCTGCTTACACGCTCTGTGCCTACTAGTTGTCACAATATGTTGACTCATTACCTTTCGTTGCAGAAGGATCCTTTGTTCTGCTAATCCAAGCATTAATCCTGGCCTGAAGATGTCTGAGGGACGCAAGGTGAAATCCTTGGATTTGTTTGCGTCCCTTGACTGTGATTTATATATAAGCATATTTGCATCAATTATGACCACAGGTAGTGGTGGCAGTGTATTTGCATCGACGCGGGGCAGCAGGAGACGTGCTCATTATTATTATCGCATGACTTTACTGTATGTCCATCAGTGCAGCATGAGAGCTCTGCCAATCCGCAGACCACCAGATGCATGCAAATGGTTATCCCTGGAGCTTGGCCACATATTTACAAACACAGAACCGCATACACACACACACACACACACACACACACACACACACACACACACACACACACACACACACACACACACACACACACACACACACCTATTTACCTGATAAGAAAAGCAAATCACCTTTGAATCACCTTCTGGATCCTTTCTAATGCATCAACTTATCACCGGAGTTTGTGCCGTGGAGGACACTAACTTAAACAAGAAGAACTAAGAATTGACTTTAATTATTTTTTTGTTTAGATTTCATTTAGTTGTTTTTGGTTTGCCTGTTTTACATGCATACCTATTTCATTAAAGCAAACAGGACTCTAATGACTTTTTTTCCCCCTTCAAAACACAGCGACACACCTGCACCACAAAATTAGCCGTGTTGTTTATGTTTAGTTTAAAACCATAATTTCATTATTTAATAATCAACCATTCATTTCAAATTTTAAATAATAAATGTCTGTACATACACAAACTCTACAAGTAGAACCAAACCAAGTAAAAATCAATCTTACAAAACTATGTTTCCGTTCTGCATGGATACAACAGAGGATATGAAATCAATTGTTTTTCATTATAAATACATTCTTTTTACTGTAAACCAGTATACATTTTTGGAGGTTTTCGTTTGGTTACAACTTTCAATATCTGCACAGCTTTCCACTCTTCATATATACACACCAGGGCAAATTCCTCATATGTAACCCTACTTTGCAATAAACCTGTTCCTGATTGTGATTCTGATGTGTGCATTTCTGCCTACAGTATAAACGTGAATTAATCATCTTTACTTTACTTATTTGCAACTGACAACAATAGAGTAACAGATATGCTGCAGTCAAAGTTGTACCAGCAACATGAAATTCCCTGCAGTGGGCAACAAAACATCCAACATACATAGCTTTTGGCTCCCAATGTACAAAAATAAAATGCACAAACAACGAAATAAGGCACCAAAGGGGGTACAAAAAACTACAAAAAAAATGCACAGTGCTGCTCCAACCCATAGGGTTAGAAGCAGCCACATGTTCTTTACATCTGACTGTATGTTGCCTCTGGCTGTGTATATTGAAACGCTTCCCATCCCCTATCCAGCCCTGGCAGTTTATGTTCACAAAAATCAGCTTAACAATTTGTATCAGCTTTTCAGTACGACTGTTGAGCTGATGTTCAAGAGGACAAGGTTTTATATCATGCAATTCACGTTTGCATAATACTATCATGCAAACGGGCATGATAGTATTAATAAGTATTAATACTATCATGCCCGTTTGCAAGCCTTCATATATAAGACCTAAAGATCCACCTTTTTTTTTTTTAAATCCGCATAACTCTCCACTTTGAATATAGTTTAGTAGTGTCATATTTTGTTACATTTTACTGCACTCCTTTTTTGCTCCGTTAGTCCATAGTCTTTATTTTTGATATGTTGCAAATCTCAGCTTTGATAATTGTACTACTTTCATTCTACTTTCTGTGCCTCTGTATGCACAACTTATACCAAAGCAACATCCTTGTATGTGTAAACCTACTTCTGATTTGGTATTTGGTAAGCTTATTTAAAGAAAATGTTCACGCTAAAAAAAAACACATGGATCTTACATGAATGTTAATGGTATTGACCACAACAGACAGACATGCTAAAGTAATCTTCGGAAAGTGTGACCCCAAATTGGACAAAAGAATGTAAGTAAAAAACTGTTACATGGCTTACCAAGGTCTTCATGAATAGCAGCTTAACTTGGAAAAATGATTTTCATAATGAGTAGTTGATTTCACACAGAACAATACAAAGCTAAATTTCATGAACAAATTCAGTCCTTTTGGCACAATAGCATTAAATAGCTCAATCTGATGCAGAAACTCTTTGATTTAGATGTGAAAGAACGTTCACAGTGGGATCTTCGCTTTAAAAGAAAATAATTATTATGCCGACAAAGTGAGAATTTCTGCCTCAGAAACTTATTAATCAAAGAAAATATAATGTGGTTTCTAAGTGGGGGTTGAAAAACAAGTATTTGTAATTAATTAGTGTATGTATTCCTTCATGCAGGGATCAAAGGACAGACAGACAAAAATACGTTTTTTACACAGAGAAGCGGTCCTTCATTTGGATAAGCACTTTTTTGACTTGGTTTTGAATTGAGCAAACATAAATATACTGACATGGACATAAATAAACAAATGTAGACAGCTTGGCAATTTGTCTTTATGAGAAGACAACAAGTAAATAAGTCAAACAATGCAGAGACATAGCAAACATGTTTTGATAGGCTGTGTTTGTATGTGTTTATGTTTGGGCTGTGTGTGCTGCTGGTTGACTTCAAGAAAAAGCTTATCTGAAAGAGAGGAAAGCGTGTCTAAAAGTATAATTTGATGCTTTTTAATTTCTTCTCAACAAATTACTAGTCTTTAGACAAATTGGTGCAGAGGGGGATGGGACTTCTTAAGAGCCCTTGGCAGAAATGATTACCAAGAGCCCAACAACCTTTACCACTTCTTGCAGCTCTTATTAATTCAACATACATCTTTTGAAGATGGGACTAAGTAAGTGAGGATGAGCGGTGGGTCTGCAGGCACAATGCTGACTCTGGATTCTGAGAGTGGCAGCTGCAGGTCACTGCCTCAAATACTCGACTAATAACTGGTGAGTGAAAAGGGGAGAAGCACACAACTCAAACGATACAATTTTGCAGTGCTTTGTGCTGCAAATGAAAGAAAATCCAGCAGGCAAATGCATATAAGAGGATCAGAGGGAAAAGTTGACTTCACCGCCAGTTTCCCAATATTCTGTTTCATGTGCAGCTAAAAGTTTGTATTTATATATATCCATTACAGCTCTGGGACCTGTTCTTCAGATGGTGCTTAACCAACTCTGACTAAAAAAGCCGACATCAGGCTAAACATTGTTTATTCTTATCCAGTCGATTTATTTATTTGAAAGCAGTTTTGAGGATTGATTTGTAAATCGATAAAGGAAGTTCTCCTGGGTAACAGAGGGTCTTATTCTGAAATGAAAACAAAATTAGTTGACAGTTAAAACCATGATCAGTATTCATATCATTGGCTGAATGCTGATTATGCCATTATACAAGATGGGTTCATAATGTGCCAGCATGTAGATGCATTCATCACTCTATACTGTATATGTGCTCCTGCTTTATTAGTGGCTTCAATCTGTTCTACATCGTTACCTCCTCCATGATGTAATGTCTGATGAAACAGTGATGTTGGTCCATATTTTAGTGAGGGTCTCTCCATATACTAGAAAGACTCCTTTAAATGATAATCCTGAACCAGCATGTTTCATTTGTTTGTTTTTTACAGTTTAAATGTTAAAGTTGAGTTGATCCTCTTTGCCTCTCCAAATACTTTTGGTTTGGTTCTTTCTCTTTACAAACTTTAATTTATATCCATTTTATTATCTAAAAGTGGTTAGTTTTCATCATAAATACAGATACTTTTCAAGATTAAAAAGGTGATTGTAATGATTACTAATTATGTCAGTTTGCAGAAACTTGCACATTTACATCCAAAATGTCCGAAATAGCAAGATTATTTTGTGATTAATCTGACAGCGAGCCATTTGAATAAAATCACATGTTTGGATGGATTTTGTGGTTTACAATTGAGCAGATTTGGTAACCCTGAAGAACCAATCCCTGGAAAAATCCTTCACTTCACTGGCGATGAAAACAGAGGTTGACAGAAAGACAATGATTGTTTGCCTGACCATGTTCATGCATCATGGTCAAATTTATAACACCTAGTCTTGCACCATCTTCATTTTTAACACATCCCCAAATATGAACTCCTCTTAATTATTTGTATTTGCACGACTTAACATTCGGATTACTTATTTTTATGTTCAAAACTAAATGTTTTATTTAATCAGAAGGTACTCTCCTAATTCACATCTTAGTTTAAACAGATGTTTTATTGTACACATTTATACAAAAAAAAAGTAATGAATTGATTTGGTTACTATGCATCATAGAAAAAGGCGCCCATAAAAATACAAGTATTAAGATATATACACTTTACATACAATTTTAGAAAATCTGTGTAACAATGAGAACCTTTTCAGTAGCAATGATGTGCTACAGTGCATCATGAAGCTATACATTTATATTTGTCCGAGTGCTGAGGTAAGAATGTCCCCAGTAGTCATACAGTATACCAATACTCCCATAATTCTCAATATTTTGTATTGCACGGTTTGTTATATAGTGACTTCTTTAAAAAAATATATTAAAATGAAAAAGTCTATCATGTGTTTGGAAGGTAGTTACACAGGGTATCCATATCGATGGTCGTAATTGAGGGAAGCACGGCCCCCTGCAGTATTTTGAGATCTGCCGTTACTCTCCCCTGTGTAGACGCCACCATGGGCCGATTCACTGACACTGGGCAGTTGTTTCCTCACAGAGCTGTACTGCACCCCCGGGTGGGTGCGGTACGCCATCACAGAGCGTAAACTGGAGTTTCTACTTGTTGGTCTGCTCTCTGGGGCCGGGGCGTCCTCCCTGAGGAAACAAGTCACACAGTTCTCCGTGAGATGATGTTTTAAATATTGAATGAATATTTTGAGAATATTTCAGGCTTGCTTGAAATTGTTTCCAGCTCTGCTGCAATACCTTATTTCATTTTCAACCTCTTTCTCATAGCGACGCTTATTGCAGCAGCAGACCAGGAGCCAGATGAGGAGCAGGAGGAGGAGCAGCAGCAGGAGGGCACCTATCACTGCCCCGACTATGACACCCACCTTATTGGTAGCTGGAAGTCAAGAAATTATATTGTAATGTGTTTTAAAAGGGGACATATCACGTTAATATACAGGTAAGTATTTGTGTTTTGGGTTTCATTTAGAACATGTTTACATTATTTAAAACATAAAACAATTTTTTCTCTGTCAGTCTCTTTCTTCTTGCACATGTCTCTTTAAGACCCCCTCCCAAAAAGCCCAGTCTGGCTGGATAAAATTGCAAGAAAAACTGCAAAACCTGAATGGCTTATTGAATCCAATGTATTCAGACCTAGACACATGCTGTCTATAAGATCAAACAAGTGCAGTTCCCCTTTTTTGTGATTCCTCAAGAGACGTACATTTTCTTTTACAACTTGCACTTTAAACTGCAGCAAATATTCTAAAGCATGCAGTATAAAACATAGCATCTTGAATTTAAGAGTGCCAAGTACTTGAGAGTTAAATTGATGATGACTTACGGTTGTATGCATGCAGTGCATATTTACACTGCCCTTGGCCCACTGCATTTTTCACCTCACACACGTAACTTCCAATGTTTCCTTCCGTATGGTTCTTTATCAAAAGTTCTCCAGTCTCTAGGTCTTAATGGCAAGTGACAGCATTTAGTACAGACATATTATATAAGTAAAACATCATGAAAGTATAATAGAAAAGCCTTTTTGTCTGTCAAACTTACTTTGGGTGGCATCGGGTGGAATTGCACCTCCACTCTCTCTCCTCCATTTGTAAGAGAGAGGAATGGATCCCATAGAAGATTTGCAGCGGAGGGAGACTGGACCACCTTTCTCCTCCGGGCCTTCAACCCAACACTTTGGGGATGTTGGGGGAACTAGTGAATAAAAATAAGCAGCATGGTTTAGTTTGTTGTGGTATGGGTAAAGGTGTGAAGGATGATAACAACACAGAAAGGGTGTGATCACTGCAGACAGGAAGAGAAACTGGTCGGTTCCCTCTACATTCCTTGAGTGAGAGTAATATTTAAAAGAAGAAAGAGAGGGCTGGGTCATGAACAGGTAACACCGGTAAGAAAGAAGTCCTCCTCACCCATCACATTCAGTGTGACTTTTCGCATGTCAACGCCAGGTGCTTTCTTGACTTTACACTGGTAGGTAGCAGTGTCTTTGAGCTTCAGATTAGAGAGAGAGATGGAAGCGTCTCCCTGTTTGGGGTCCACTATGAATTTGAGCCTTTCGGACACGCTGGGGTCTCCGTAGCGCATCGTCTTGCCCCCTGTATATGATAAAAGCTGAGATACAAAGATTGGGTTGAGTGATGACAGGTCTTCAAAGCAGGTTCTCCCACTAACAGAGCCTAAGGGCAGAAAACCATAATAACCCACACTCTTGTATGTCTAATGAACGCTCCTTTAATTTAGCCAACCTCTCAGACAGGTTTTTATTCAACAACACTCTGTCCTCTGACTCACACATACCAGTTGGTCTTTCTGTGTCATGTCTGGGCTAACATTGGACCACTCGATGTCCAGCTCTCCTGTGTCTTCGGGGCCGAGTGTGTAGGTGCATCCCAGGGTGACTGTCTCTCCCAAAGCCTTTTGGATGGTTTGCGGCCCCGAGGTCGTCACCTGCATCGCCTCGGTCACATCTAAGGGGTCAGAAAAATAATCAGATTGTTATCTAAGATATACCGTATGCTTCTTCCTTGCTACACTTTTCCAAAGACATAAACAAAACCCCAGTTCCATATCAATCGCATTAATATTTATTTCCCCAGTTTAATGGCTTTCAAGCTCTCATAAACAGTCTGTGAGTGGAGTAGGTGCTGATCTGAGACTAATTGGCCTTTTAAGTCAAACTGCTGAGTATTTGGAGCTGGAATAGAAGTAAAATTGTTAGGTTGTAAATAAAATGAGTTACGGATTAATTTTAGACCCTTGATGTGCATTAGTTGTCAGAAATATATGGGTAAACAATGATGAAAACTGAATGAAGATGCAAACTAGAAAAATGTACTTGACAAGGGACAGTTAAAAGCTGCTTCAAGGTTGACACACGCCCTGCTGACTCACTGTTTATGGCCATTGCTTTTATTTGTTGCTGATAGCTTGACATTTATAGAAACACTCTAGTGTTAATTGTGATATGTGGTGACATGTTTCAACAGATCTATACAATTAATCTCTAATGTTGTCATTTCACTGTTCATACTTTTTGGAGAAAACTTCCTTTCACTATTTCCCCATCTAGGCAATCAACCTTCACTAAATGTGTTAATAGACTGCGTCGATAAATCAAATCCGCCTCTCCATTGACACTAATAAAGTCTGCTTACTGTCTGAAAGCACTGAACAAAACAAAAAATGTCAGAGGAATTTATAAAAGCATCTGATGATGAAAGAAATGCTGAAAATTGGTCACTTCAATGTTTCTCTCAAAAGCTCCCTTGGGAAAAAATGCTGTTGTCTACAGTATGTCTGTTTTACATGTGTAAAGACATCTAAGCTAAGTGCAGTCACAATACAGCCACTTTTAAAACTGCAAAGACCTTCCACTTTAACCTCTGACATACTGTACACATCTTTAAACAGTAATCTATCATGTCCTTATTGTATTTCCTAAATTGTACGTAAATGTTTGTGTACAGATTTATTGATTTTTAAATAGTTGTTCTCCTTTTTTCCCCCAATATCTGCTCTGTTTGACACAAAGTGTTGCAAAAAATCAAATCCTGTGCGTCTCCTTTTGGTTTTGCATATGTTTGATAAGAACACTTTCACTCTGCTGCATGCATTTCATTTCATTTCATTTCACTTTTGTTTTTATGTTGTCCTTGTATCAAATTAGAGAGCCGGGATTGAATCCCAAGAGTAATATCCACTGGGGACAATAAAGTCTCTCAGTGTCTTACTTTACAAATGCACACACCTTGGCAACAGGAGCATATGTATATGAAAAGAATAACTATGAGTGTTGTGCAGTGTATCAGATAGCAGTCATTTACATGTATACGCCTCAATAATGTGTACAATGCAGTTCACACATACTGTGAGATAATCAGCTCAAAGCATCTCAGCTGGTCTGTTTATACGTCAGTCACAGAGAGAAAAAAACCCCAGCTCTGTCTGAGACCATGTTGTTCCTGTTTTTTATGATCAGTGTGAATGATTTCCTGACTGTAAGCGGGCAAAAAAAGAGCATTTAACGACAAATGTTGTATTTCCCTCACCTACTCACTTGAAATCTAACACTCATTACAAAACGAGACTCACCTGTCTCCAGCCTGATTGTTAGCAGAAACAACACAGCCACCGTCAGCCTTGCACTTGAGAAAACAGGCTCCATAGTAACCCTGAAAGCAACATGAAGTAAATAAAATGTTCAAAGATTATTTTCAGTGGCTGTTTACTTCCTTTGTACTTTGTCTGTAATTTAATTAAAAGGAAGTGCAAAGGTCTCTAGAGTGGTTGTCATCCACTCTTCTAACACAGTTGTTTATCTTTAATCTTTAACAGGGATGAGTTAAAGAATTACTGCTCTCACCTTATCCACTTTCGGGTTGTTAGCAGAGCTAGTGAGGTCTAAAATGAATATAAATCTCAATTTGAAACAAGCAGAGGTAAGATCAGGTGTTTCTTACTGAAGTACTTAAGTACACACTACCATGAAGAGGAAATAGAGAAAACTAAAGTAGTTCTGACATACCTTAAGGAGAATGAATAATCCAAAGTAAAAGTATATCCTTGAAGGCCTGGCAGTCTCTCAGTACTGGTGGAGTCTGCTTATTTTGCTCTCAGGTGAAACTCAGGAGCAGTAACTAGACCACACCCTCTCTGTCCATAGTACATGTTTCGGCCACTCCTGGAGTTGGTTACATTTAAAGCCGTCCTCAACAAGGTTCTATTCCAGGAAATGTATTTTTGTTGGTTGGAAATGCGTTCATTTGTTTAACATAATTACAAAAAATAATTATAATTCTGATAAAAAAGAGTGGTGGGACATACTGTTTGTTTTGTAATCCCAGGTTTGAGTGACAGAGAGGAATGATTACCAGCCAGTGTTGAGTTCAACAAATATGTTGTTGCGCTGCTTTTTCTCAATCCATTAATGCAGGGGTGTCCAAACTACGGCCTGGGGGCCAAATGCGGCCCGCAGGCCATTTAGAATCGGCCCTCAGAAAATTCTAAAAGTATTATGCAATATGGCCCACAAATTAAGTTTCTGCTTGTCTTATATTGTACTTCTCAAATATATATGTTATATATATATATATATATATATATATATATCTTAGTTGATAAAAAAGAAATCCCAATAACTAATTTCTATGGCAAGCTTGACATTGAACCTTCATATTTACTCTTGTTTTTAAGCAATCTGAGGCTTCTGTTTTAAGGAATGAGCTGCCAAAAAAATAAATGAAACCCTAAAGACAGACGGAATGTAGGCAGTTTTTTCTTAAAGCATTTGAAAGTATCGTGCATTATTCACCTACATTTGATTTGTTTTGCTAACTTATAACTTAACTTATGAGGCAATATTCACCTCTATAAGTGGCCCAGCTCTCCGTATAATTTTCTGTATGTGGCCCTCTGTGAAAAAAGTTTGGACACCCTTGCACTAATGCATATAGCTGCCTCCTGTGTGTCAATATAATGTGGGTTTTTTGTATGATGTATTGTAATGCAATGTTGGAAGAACAAAGACGGGCATTCACAATATTACTTAAGTGGAAGTACAATTATATAAGCAGTAAAATATACTTAAAGTACTAAAACTAAAAGTAATCATTATGAAGATAACGCAATTTCAGAATATGTTTTATTTTATTCTTGGATTATGATTAATGATCTTTTAAGGTGAACATAACTTACATTCTGGAGCTGATGTAGGTGGAGATATCTTTTTTTAAGTGTTTAAACTGCCAGGTATATTTATACATAATAAAAAGCTTTGATTATTCAATTTAATATTTAAATTAATTATATAAACTTGCAAAGTAACTGGTAACTCATCTTGTCAAATACGTTTAGTGAGTAAAAAGTACAATATTTTCTTTCGAATTGTAATGGATTAGAAGTACAAAGTAACTTAAAATAGAAATACTCAAGTAAAGTGCAAGTACAGTACATGTACTTAGTTACTTTCACCCTTGCTGTAATATAATACACATAGTGGAAAAGTAGCGAAACCTCTTTCAGTTTGAATGGGCCAACAAATTGTATTTCCTCCAACCCTTATCCGACACACCCTCCTGCCACACCCGTTGAAAACACTCTAACAGAAACACAATGACACAATGTTTTGATTTGTACGTCAGTGCTCAGATGGTGACAGAGCCACAAACTGCTCTAGTATTGAGTCATTAATTCCTGTGATTAACACAGAAATCACAAATTCTCTGAGCTATTACAACCTATAGCTAGTATCACAGATTCTTATCAGCTATAAATGATTTACCCAAATGGAGAGTTTTGATTTGGAGTTAAACATCTACAGAACAGTGTTCAAGGTGTTTCATATCATCTGTTTTAATGCACAAAATCCTACTGTGTCTTATGACCCAAAAATAAAAGGTTGCAAATGAAGTTGAATGGAGTGGTGAAATTACTCCATATTGATTTTGTGAAGAGTGTATAGTAGGTGATGTGAGCACAGAGCATGACGTTTGCCATTAGGAAGTGCTGGGTTAATGCGATCCTGCCAATAATGTTCATTAACGAGATGAACAAATTACCAGTGCTCGAGATGGAATATTATCAGAGAGCGCGTTTTTGATGAGAGCAAAATTAAAAGCGGCACCATCCCCTTCAACACTTTGTTCAACTCTGTGTGTGTGTGTGTGTGTGTGTGTGTGTGTGTGTGTGTGTGTGTGTGTGTGTGTGTGTGTGTGTGTGTGTGTGTGTGTGTGTGTGTGTGTGTGTGTGTGTGTGTGTACAAACTGTGTTCCTGAGCTTCATGCAGTTTGCATCATTGACAACACATCTATGGTGCTGTGATCCTGCAAATGTCAGGGTGTGTGTGAGGCCATGAGGTAGAGCTGCTTTAACCAGCAGGTGGTTAATTGCCCCTCTGTTGTAAGAGAAGGTTCTGGCACAGGAGCACTGAACAGACTGCGTGACAGGACAAGGCGGGACCAAACAGACATTACTGGGATATAAAACCAACATTAAAGCTGCAGGAAAGCATGTGAACAGGCTGAATTAATATATTTGTGACCTCTGGACACAGCAGCCTTTTGTCACCCGAAGCTGTCTTAATCATCCAACTAAGCTTGGTTAAAGAAAGGTAGGCAAACGTCGTCGTTCCCGCCAAGATTTGCTATAACCCCATTTATCCTCCCACATTTGGCAAAGGTAGCCTAATCACTCCGCAGGGTAGAAAACAAACCACCTTGACAGATGTCCAAATTACAAGTAAACAGCCTCGCAGGGGAGGCAAACAAATGACCAACGCAGGGAGGGGAGCGGCTACAGAAAATAGGTTAGGCTTGCCAGCAGCCTTACTGAAATAGCATGGCAGCGTGAGTCACTGTGTGTCAATGTCAGGTAGCCGGTCGAGCACATATATTCATCTTTTTTAAGGTGGTACGCCACTGGGACAAAGATGGTGCTTCTGGCAGAGGGAGGCAGTCACTCAGGCTTCAAAGAGCTATGTGAGTGGAATACAGCCAGCACGTTCTTATATTCATGACCCTCTGAATCTCTGCAATTAAATGTCCACTCTGACAGGGAAATTGATTTTTTGTCTCTTTACAACTATCAGCCGTTATAAACAGATGTCCTGCCCATCATAAACACACACTCTGCTGCCTGGGTGGTGTTAGTTACACCATGCAGTAATGAGTAAGAGTCTACATCCAGTTATGTGTGTTGTCTTGTTATGCTGTGAATCCGGTGTGATTATTCCCTCTCGCCGAGCAGAGCACAATTTCAGCTCCTGCTGCCCTGCGTGCTTTCTATGTTCTGTGCTGCAGAATAAATAATAAAGAGGCAAATGTAAGGATTCCTCTCAGCTTCCGTGATTCTTCATCTCAGTCAGTAACCCACTAAGGAAAGGGCACAGTAACCATCAAAACATGCTTGAATGATGTTGAAAACAGCAGGACAAAACCCCAGCGGTTGCCTGTGCTACAGTATGCATCCATTTTCTATTAATTAAATTGAAACTTTTGCAGCTAGAGATCTGAACTTTTTTTCACAGCTACAGCACTCAAAGAGGATATTAAAAAAAATTAGATGAGGACAAATGAGAAAGAAAGATTAACTTCAGCCTGAGGAAACAACATCCCATACTACCTGGGCTGAAATATGACAAGGGTGAGAGGGGTTACTACATCCAATAGCCACCAAGGACACACATACAGAATGTTTTTGTTCCAGGGAATCACTTCCCCTGTGAGTTTCTGTCCGCATATAGACAATTATGATCAGCAGAGAGTCCATCTGAACAAGGAATATGTGCCAAAACCTTAACCTGTCTTAGCAAACAAAACACCTCCTGTCGACTGAAATTAGACAGGTGCAGGAAAACCCCCATGAAACCAGAAGAAGCCCTGATGGTCCTGCTTCACTTACAGTAGGCTGGTCCTCAGGCCTGCTTAAACTTCCAACCTCTAAACATGAAAAGGCAGGGCTCTATAAGAAATCCCATTTATAAAATATGGAAGTAAATGTATTTACTACTCCATCCCTCCCTTGGTTCACAAGCTGCCCACCCACACAAACCCCAGCATACACACACACACACACACACACACACGCACACACACACACACACACACACACACACACACACACACACACACACACACACACACACACACACACACACACACACACACACACACACACACACACACACACACACACACACACACACACACACACACACACACACACACACACACACACACACACACACACACACACACACACACACACACACACACACACACACACAGCCTCCAGCAACATGAGCAAAAACGGTGGACCCCATAATCCAATAAGTTGTGCTTCTTGTGCTAAACCCAGTGAAGTCTGGCACACAGAGAGAGTCCATGGAGACTACCGTCCCCTAAGCCTCGCTTGCAGGAGTGGGATAGAAACTGTATTCTCTGAAATATAACTTCAGATCTCTCCTCTCCCCCGCTCTCCTTCCACGATAGCGGATTTTTCCCCACACATTTGGGAAATATGATAGAATGATGTAATTTAAAGCTGACTTCACCATTAAAAACATTAATTAATTAAAGAAATATTCTGTCTTCTTCACAGACTGTGTTGTGGAAAGGTGATGCAAATGGGTACAATCTTCTGCTTTATTGTCTGTATCCTCAGTCAATAACAAAAATAAACATATTTATTTTGAGTAAATTATTTCCGCAGGGTTAAAATTCATATGAATGGGTGTGCATGCCTGCTCGGCCGTGCTTGAAAGCAACTTAATAATTTATAGAGTGACTGCAATTATCATCAAAACACTAACAATAGTTGGTGGAAAACAATTTGCATGCATTTGATGCTGGTATTCTGTACCAGCTGCAGCTACATACAGTATTAGTGAAATTGCGTTTTTTTGTAGTCAAGCAGTTATATTTAATTTGGAGCAGAAATAAAAACACTGTCAAAACCACTCTCAAAATTAGCCATAATACACAGGCACTCCTGCTATTACACCAATTGGGAGGACGCTCTGTGCAGTGTATTTACAAACTACTGCTAATCCTTGCTCTAACCTTAGATGTAACCCCAACCAAAGAGGATTAATTCATAATTTTAGGAAAAATAGCTACTCTATTTCAAAGTATTAACCTGGTCATGTGGCTTCTGCGTGGGAGAACTGATTTACTTTGTGCTGTTAAATAGTGGATGTGGTTTGCCAAGCTTCTTAAGATAGTCTTGTTTTTTCCAGCACTGTCAGTCCTCTGTGATTTAAACTACATTATAAAACTAGTCAGATATTTAATAAAATATAGCCTCAAGGTGATAACAAGCAACCGATGTAACATTATAACCAGATAAATGAGAAGGTGTTTTGGATTTAAAAAAAATTGAATTCCCACTTGGCTACTACTTCTGTTAATCATAAAACGATAGTTAATAACTTAAAGCTGCAAGATGACCATAAGCAGCCGATGTCAATCAAGAAAACGCTAGAGATTCCAATGTCAGGTGTAGACTGGAATGTAAAAGACACAATAGAGGGCGTGGATAGTTTCTGTTTTACTTAAGAGAAATTAAGTTTACTTTAACCCCTCAAAGTCTGTTTTTAATTAATGAAACGTTCAGTTGTATTCATCTTTATCCCTTGTTGTTGCTTCTGGTTAAAAAACAACAAAAACAAGATGGGGAGGGACAAATATTGCACATGTAAGTCCTTTGTTAATCCCCTGATAAGTCTTTATAACTCCTGAGGGGAGTATATTGCTCTTTAGCGGCTAATGCTTCATTCTGTTCACAGCAGGTAGTGTAGAGTTGTTTTATAAAGATTTCTGGCGCAGCTGGAAAGCATGGCGAGACTCTACCAAAACAGTAAAGTCTTGGGACATAAAACTAAAACAATAAGACAATAAGAAGCTCTGTGAAGCTGCTTGCGACTACAAGCAGTTGATAATTATAAAAGGGTTTATCATTATGAATAAGTGTCACTTAAGCCTTTTTTACTATACATCTTTTTTTAGAAAACTGCTTTAACTTATTATTAACCCTACCCTGATCCTGACTTTGACTGGAATCAAACTACAAGACATGGACTAAACAAGGACGAGCCAGAATACATCAAGGACTGACCTTGCATATATATACTGTACACTGAAGGTCTAAAGCTTCCCACACAAACACACTCAGACACAGCATACAGATATATTGATGCTGGATGGTGTGGGTGGATTGCCTGCTCTGAATTGAGATGCTCATTTGAACTGGAAGGAAAAAAAGATTTGTCTGACTTGATAAAGAGAAAGAAGTCTCACCGAAATAGCCGTTGCCTTTCATTTTTGGGATTTTGCTGAACTTCATGCAGTGAAAACCCTCGCTTTGCGCCACTTAAGAAACACAGATGCCAAATATCACACAGTTCAGTGAGGAATAGATGGGCAGGAGGACCAGTCAATCTGTGCTGTTTTTCTCCGTTGCACAGTTAAAAACAATGGTGGAGATTTAGAGTTTGAACGATGCCATGACCATAACAGTGCTTTACTATATCTATGTTAAGTCTTCATACCCTTAACACAATTATTAATCATGTCTTATTCATACCAGTGTGTGAATTTATACATTTACACCGAGGAGTCAGCAGTCGACATATTTTATGCTGTCTACTGATACATTTTAACTGCTCCATATATTTATTCTCATTTACGTCAGGCTATAGATTCTCCTCCACATTACAGCTCATATTTGTAATGGCAGCCAGACACATTGGATACATAAAAAAAAGTCCTGGATTTCGTTATGAGTCAAAATAAATAGGTTTTGAGTTCAAATGTTGTCTCATTTGTTATGTTGCAGTTAAAACACTGTTTCTGTAGCACAGTTCAATATTGCCAGTGTGTGTGTGTGTGTGTGTGTGTGTGTGTGTGTGTGTGTGTGTGTGTGTGTGTGTGTGTGTGTGTGTGTGTGTGTGTGTGTGTGTGTGTGTGTGTGTGTGTGTGTGTGTGTGTGTGTGTGTGTGTGTGATAAGGTGCTGTATGCTCCAGCAGTTGCATGGGTCAATCCTCATCAAGACGTTTAATGAGTGCTTTAATGACTCAATGTGCAGATGAGCTGAGAGGATAAGGTTGTGGACTGGATGTGACCAGTTTTTGGGATCATGGTACACATCTTATGACACATCTTTGCTTCTTAAAGTTTTATTAAAATTGATGTGATGCATTGTTAGGATGCATAAACGTTTATGTTGGTTAGTAGCGTGCATTGACTGCAACGATGGTGGCTATCATGCACAACTTCCCCATTTGCTCATTAATGTGCCACTTGCAGTATTTAAATGATTTTCACTTGGAAATGAGATTGCATAAATACATTGTGGAAAGACATGTTTTTTAATCAAGATTAAGATCTTTCAAGCGTGCTTTATTAAGTAAAATACTGGCGGCCTTGCCTACTTAATGCAATGTTTAAAGAAAGAGCTGTATATTTTAGGTTTTATTTTATCATAATAAACATGGGCACCATAGATTATTTTTGAGTGGATCTTACATACATGCTGTCGGAAACACTCACTGGAGCACTGAGACGTGATATATCAAATTTGCTATTTAGTCAGGTTCAAGTCATCTTTTATTATAAAGCCCTTTAAAACGATAAAGTGTACATTCCTGACTCTTTTTTGAAGGTTAATGTTTTCAAAAACAACATGCTTGGAGAGCCGCAGAAATGCTGCAGAGGTCAGAAAGTATTGAGAGATTGTTGACAATAACATTATTTATTCATGTTTCCGAAAAATAAGTCTTTATACTGCTGTAAATATATGCTGATGAGTGCAGATAATGTATGAATGTGTTATATGAGCATGTTTTATTCATTTTTGTGCTGGTTTTGAAATTCAAATGCTTATTTTAGATGTCATGTACAGAAGAAAAAGTATTAAAAAAAATATTAATATCAAAATACAACCATATACAACAAACGCATAAATTAAAAACATGGTCAGTTAGTAGTTTATGCTGTGCATTCATTTTAGAATAAATCAGATAAATAACTATAATCTGTTTAAAATGTTTAAAAATATCTTTCTAGTTTAACCAAGCAAGGCAATTTGCTATGACAACACTCATTGCACATGACAACATAAGTTATCTAAACGTTATGATGGTTGCATTAATATCAGAGGGCATGAATATTGCAGCAATATATTTTGAACAAAAACAACAAAATTCCCAAAAATATAAAAATCATGCTAATTAAACCCAAATTAAAACATTCACTAGACACCCAGCAGTGATGAATGGTATTATTTTGAGAGCAAATGGGGCACAAAAGTCAACAATGAAATTCTCATCAGCTAGCCGATAATTAATTAGTTTGCTTTTCTAGCCGCAGTAATCACGCTGATCTGCGGAAACTAACTTCTGTGTTTCCACCATGCCGAAGGTGTTTTATAGTCAAACCCCTATTCATAAATGTCAAGAGTTAAAGATTGGACCAGGGAGCTACAGAGCAATCATTACTTCAGCTGATTAGTGCGCTATTGAACTGGATGTAAATGCAGCATTGAATTTTGGAGTAGTGATTGTATTATAGAGGAGAAACTTTTCTCACTCTGGCTTGTTGTTCTGAAGCAAAAAGGAGGATGATCACTGTTATCAGACCCTCGCAGGCACTCTCTTATGTTCAGCTTTTAAACTGATCAATATTTAAACTGGGTTCTGCTCTCACAGAAAAAAAGCTTGAAAACCGCAAGCGGCAATTTAAATCAGCAGGTAGTTCTTTAACAACAATAGTAGGTCTTTGAATGGGTCGCACGTACAGGACTTCAAAATTGTTCCGTTGTTTAACTGAAAATGTGTCAACAAGTCACAGTGTCACTGTCCCCCAGGCTAAAATGAGCAATGCATTGTGAATGGAGCTATGACCAATATGTTTCATCCTCAAGCCAAAAAATGTCAAACAGCGTTGTCGTGACTCTTCTTTCAGATGTGATATACATCCACTTCTGCCGATGGATATTTGCTCTAATTAGCAAACAAGCCCCACTAAAAATGCTTTCTTATTATTTATGAAATACCGTCAGCTGTGCCATGCTGATGCTGATGTTACCACAGCTCTTTGGCTGCCAGTAGGAGTCGATTAAATGCCACAGATTACTCAATGCCACTTTACAAACAACTGTATAAGAATCTGCTGCACACAAACCCGAAAGTGCCCTGTTGGGAAAAATCCCAGCAGCTATAAGGTTGAAGTTGTTAAAGGCAGTCAAACCTCCAACAGCAAACGCAGTGCTCATTCATTCCACTGTAACTTTTTTTCCTGCCCTTTAACAGCTTTCACTGTGGAGTCTCTGCGGTAATAAAGATGGGTTTGGTACATTTTTATCTTTATTAGGGTGTTTCGGAGCACCGTGGCACTGTATGCCTCGGCTGCTCTAATGCTGCGATCATTCATGCAGTAGCAGAGAAGCCCACAGCATTGAGCCTTAGGGGCTTCTGTCAAAAAGAGTCCCAATGCAGGAAAAAATTAATAAGAGCAATATATTACAGCCGTTTATAAAGGCACTGTTTACGGTTCTCCTGTATGGTGAATTGACAGCATTATGAAAATTGCCTGATTATCACAATGTCATTTTGTTTTCCTAAGTTATTAAATTAATATGACATATTGATTTTTTTCCGGTGATTAAATATTACACAACAATTATTATTGCTATTTTTTGTTTCAGTTTCTCAAGTCATTTGCCTCTCAGTCACATGGCAGCTGTCAAATCGATAGACTGTCTTTAAAAGGAGAGCTTGAGTGTGTGTGTGTGTGTGTGTGTGTGTGTGTGTGTGTGTGTGTGTGTGTGTGTGTGTGTGTGTGTGTGTGCATTTGATTGGGTGTGTGTGTGTGTGTGTGTGTGTGTGTGTGTGTGTGTGTGTGTGTGTGTGTGTGTGTGTGTGTGTGTGTGTGTGTGTGTGTGTGTGTGTGTGTAGGAGGTTATCAAGCAGGGGAAATTTCTTTTCACAGAACTGAATGACTTTCCTTTTTAAAGTGTATCCTCCACGGATGCTGCCTCACTCTCTGTATCATAGGAACCATAGTGGTGTTTTATTACAAAGGAAACTACAGCATGACTAGCAGGGCTGCTTATAAATCTTATACATTTAATTGTTGTTGGCTTTTGGTAGATTTCCCCCGCGTGGGAAACAGAACTAAGGAAGAATCAGGGGAAATAAATCAAAGAAATAACGAAAACATCTCTAAAGAAAGCACTGTGTTGCTGTTACATCATACAGTGTGCATGTAAAGCAAGATACCTACATTCTCAACATGTGGCCAGAAGATACATAACAATGATTTAAGGCCCTGCATGTGGAAGACATTTTGTCAAAGGGAAGTATAATTGTAGCTATAAAAGGTCAAGCTGTTAACTGGCTTTGTGCTTCAAATTATCTCCTGATGTTAAGCAAACCAAAACTGCAATGGGATCACTTAATATGGATGAGAAAGTAAAATATAAATCATACAACCTTTCCTTTTCTGGTTCTTATAATGGCACTGACATTGTACAGTATAGGCATGTATTTTTTGGGTGCTAAACCTTGAGTATCAGCATCATGAGTGGTGGAAGTCTCTTTCTTTACAAAATGCAGGGCAATTCCTCATTAAGCATCCTTGGAGCGTTTACGTCTCAAGTTAGCGATGAACTGGAAAGTGACTAAACTAAATTATTTTCCTGGGAGTGGCTTTATACAGCACACTTAAAAGTCTTTCTGCTTTCTCACCACTAACAACGCTTTCAGACTGACAGAAAAAGCAGCAAGGAGACATTTTTTTTATCCTCTGAAGGTCCACTGGGACACGTAACAAAAGCATTAGCATTCAAATGAATTTTACAGGTGACATACCATGCACAAAAGGTGGAGTGACAAAGAAATCCTGTTTTGGAGCACAGGAGACGGGACAACTTTTCTCCCAAACGGTGCCAACTGTATTTGAATAGTTTCATACATCACTGACTCCAATTTCAGACAACGTTAATCAGTTGAATTTGACAGCCCGGAACTCATTATTTTGACTATCTAGCTTAAAGGTGCTACAGGTTGGATACTTAAATTCTTATTATGATGCTACTAGTTGTTACGAAAAAAGAAAGAAAGACAGAAAGAAAGAAAGAAAGAAAGTAGGAAGGAGGCATATTTCTGTCTGCTGAACACTAACTTTGGACCTCTCTGGCTCGATCATCCTTGAAGAAATCCCTTCTAGCTAATGCCAGGCTGGTATTCACAAATACAATAGGGAGTGCAATGATGAGATATGCTCATGGAAAGGAGCTATAAGCATTTATTGAACTTAGCAGCACATTAGCACAATTGATTTGCTGATAGTTTGCAAAAAACCTTTGCTTGGAGGAATTGTTCAACACTTCGGGAAATATGCTTATTTGTTTTCTAGCAGAGACTAAGATGGTTGATATCTTTAATCAACACAAATGGAATCTAAAGCCTTAGCTGTTAGCTTAGCATACATTTTGAAACCAGGGGAAATAGCTAGCCTTGCTCTAAACAAAGGCAACACTTGACTTCCAGCAAAACAAACAACAATAAAAACTAAATTACAAGCAATAGTCCCAAAAAGTCTTCTCCCCTATTTGATCTTTTGAGTCTGATCTGACTATTAATCAATCTTTGTATTGATGGGAAAATGTCAGATTTGACTTAGAATTGCTTGGTTTCTTAAATAATAGATGCCATGGCATTTTATGACTTGGCTTAGTTGAATACTGGATTGAGATTGGTCAATTTGAACATTTCAGAGGGAGATTAATACTCAAAAACACACCGCTGCTTAGCAAGATAATGACTGTTGCTTAGGACGATCAAGGGAGAAAAGGAAAGAGGTTTAAAAAGACAAAGCACTGGACGTCAGAGAAATCAACAGAAGAAAGCAGACAGGAAGTAAACACTTACGGGAACAAGGTATGAGCTCTGACATTGTTTAAGGACTTGTAAGAATATGTGAACAGACTTAAACAGTTGCAGTCAACTTATCAGAGCTGCATTTCATTTTAATTTAAGTCGTTTGTTGTCGCAGTTCCAGATATTGGTCACCACCCTGCGCATGTCAGGTTCCATGATTTTTTTCATTAATGACCACCTCGCTGCACATTATCCCTTACTCACCAAGATATCAAATGGTGCCGTTTATTTAAAAAACAAAATGTGTGCTATTAATCAATCACCTAAGTGTGCATAATAAATCACCATAAAGACAAAGTCTGCAGGAGCATTGCGGTTTCCAGGCAACTAGCAGATAATTGAGGAAGTAATGGATCCTGGCTACAAAATATTCCAGTATATAAGTCATCATTAACATTGTACCTTCACCTTTTTATGATTTGGATTTTGTACAGATTTACGCAAGGCAGATTTAAAATAAGCATATTAAGTTTTGATTTGAGTTGCACAGCCAGGATAGCTGTTTCATCTCTGTATGCTAAGATAAGCTAACTAGTTGCCGACTTTAGTGTTATATTTACTGGACTGGATGAGAGTAATGTTGATCTTCTCATCCAGCAAGAAAGCAAATAAGTCTATTTTCCAAAATGTCCAACTATTACATACTCACCTCACAAATGGAAATCAGGTCACCAGATAAAAAGAAATACATGTATGACAAGTACATCTAAATTACATGCCTACAATCAAAAGGCTTAAGAAGTTACCCTTCACAGTGAGTGTTTACAGGAAGTGCAGAGAAAACACCATATTTCTGGATGTTTCCAGGCAAGATATCTCTGATTCTGGTTTTGGCCTCTTGATGAGCTGGAGTACCTTATGGAACAGTATACCTCGATTAACTCAAAAGCACATTTTTCATAGCTTGGAGCCTATAGGCTTTTTTTTTTTTTTCTTAAGATTTTGTCAATGGAGTGTAATCCTATTCTTGCATTGTGCTACTACATCAATACTGTGCACTCCCACAATCCTTCATCCGAACAAATACCCCCAGTAATGATCTGCAAGATACCGACCACAGCTCTCTAATCAGCAATCTTTTCACAGCCACACAAAACCAAAACATTTCAAAACACGGGGAATTGTTTTTCATCAGTCACTATATGACAAATCAAACACTAATTACAATATCTGCCAAAATTAGATCAACAAATCATTAGTTCTGTTCATATTACATTTTTTGTATGCCCTGGCATATTTTCCCATTGGCCCTGAGAGGAAATTCATCATATATGCATGTGTTGGAAACTAAATATATGGATATAAATTATGTTGGCAGCGTGCCTCCATGCCTGCCTAGAGGAGAGAGAAAGCCTGAGTCATGTTTAGAAAGTGAATTATAGGAGATCATAAATCCTTATCTAAAGAACCTTTGACCAGTCTAACTTTCAACATACTCCGCACAGATGTGTAAACAGGCTAATGGTTGATCAATAGAAGGAGGATTCAGATGTATTTACTTCACAACATGTCTGAGAAAACGAGGGAATGACTGTAGTAGATGAGTGTCTTTTGATTCGACTCACATAACTTTTACATCATCGCACCGGCACTGCTTAATCCTGCCTTCATGCTTTTACACATGGACATATGTCCCCCTGGTGCAGGTTAATTTACTCTCCTGCAGTGAGCAAACTGGTGAAAAAATAATTAATGAGCAAGGGGAGAAGGAAAGAGTGGACAAGAAAAAGACATACTAAAGTGGTTGATATCTCTGTAATAGGAGAACTGCCTTGACCCGTAACACCCACTGTCCCTCAGCAGCCACCCTCTATTCTCCCAATCCTTTCACAACCCAAGAGCAATATTTCAGAACTGACTGAGAATATATAAAAGAGTGATTTCTAATCAGTTTTAGGACAGTTTTCACGGACAGTACAATTGTTTGGCCTCCTTTACAAAGAATGGCATCCCTGTCTAAGGCACCACTTGCACTAAAATCACACAGGTTTACCAGAAAGGCGAGAGTATTAAACAGCCTTTTTTTTTTACTGCATTTATGTCCCAGAGAATGACATGGCCTTTTGTTTGAGATGTGTAATCCAAATAAAATCAATACCGTTGTCAATACTGTCGAGCCAGGAGAGGATAGAAGAGAAGACAGGCAGAAAGCAAGATACGTGATGGAAAATATGTCAGCTCCTCTAGCATGCAGCTGCAAACCCAATGAATTGTATAACATCAAAAGCACAATGCATGGATTTAGAGAAGGGGTTCTTTTCCCCCCCATGTGATGCACCAGTTGTCGATATTCTCACAACACATAATTTCTTTCATCACTTGTCAAGTTTTTCTTTTAATTACAGTCATTATCACATAAAATGCCAAGTACCCACAACGTTATGTTTTACACAAACAATGCATAATCATAATGAAAGGAATAATCAACACAAAATCTTTATGAAAATCAAAACAGTTATCTTTGACAAACCAGGGCCTTCATTGGACTTGACACATTTTTACAGTTTCGAAAACATAGGTCCTGAGATTAGACTTGAATATAGTAAGTTTGTTTGGTGTTTATTCACCACAATGACCAAAATGCAACTTTGTCCTCGAATACAAATTATCATTAAATAAGAGAATGGAGGATCTCAGGTGAGGAGAATTAATTCATGCAAAAGATCTCAGGACGGGATGTCTCCATGATTGTTCCTCCACTTCTTCGGGTATTGCTGCTTTTAGTTGCTGCACTGGTATGCCAAATGTACAGTAGTTTAGCTGGAGAATAGCATTGTGTGAGAATAAGGTGCAACACTGTACCAACCAAATTAATAAACCAGAAGACTATCATCCCAATAACATACTCACACTTTGACTCAAAGGGACACATCCTAAATGCTTTACAAGCTACATAAAAATAAAAATAAACTAGCAAGTAAAAAGTGGCTTTGTTGGTTGGTATCTTCCAATTGTGATAAAGTTTGACATGGAATAAGGTCAGTCTTTCTACAGGTCTGCTTTCTACTGTGGCACAGCTCCAGGCGTTGAGTTGGATCGTAGGCAGCTAACCTGTCTGACCCCACCACTGTTCTCGTGTCAGTCAGAGTGATAATTAGCTCCAAATATATCCCTCTGTAAGTCTTCCTTTTATGTGCACATAATGATATTGTACTACGCCCCCAAGTACTTCCTTCATAGCTGCAGAATCTATCATCTCAAATTAGAGATAAATGCACTTAATCTAGTGGAAAAAGCATTTTCCCCTCTGCACAGCAATTGCACTTTTAGTCTCGTAAGGTGGACTTGGCAGCTCAGACCTCACATTCGATGGATCCTGATATGGTGCACGTGCATGGCCTTGACTCATTCACCAGAGAGTCCATTGTCTCTGAGTTTGAATGGTAGCTCAGATAGTACTCTTGCAATTGAGAGTTAAGGTCCTGTTCCTGCTTATTGGCCTTTTTTCTGCGCTTATGGTTGACTGAGTGCTGCTGCAGCTGCCTCATGGTGTTGGGGTAGCGCCTCCACGAGACATATATAACCAGAAGGATCAATGCCACTGACAAGAACAGGGCTACGCTGCCTGCAATGATTTTATGGAAAGCCATATGTTCAAAGTGTAGCTCTGGGATAGACGATGTAGGGATTTCAGGGGAGAAAGGTGATGTGGAGCTCATGTTTGTGGACTCTGCTGTCTTTCTGTCAGTCTCACTATGTAGAACAGATGAAGTGGATAACGTCTGTACAGGTGACTCCGTACTAAAATCGGTAACACCAGAGGGAGACAGAGGAGTTGTGATGTTCACAACTTGGGTGGAGGTCAGAAGGATTAGAGCGGTGGTTGAGAAAACATGTGAAATGTCCGCACAGGTTGAGTGATTCTTCACTACATCCACCACTCTCTCGCCCTGCACAGATTTGGGACTGCTGCATATCATACTGATGTCCTTGGCATCTCTGATGTTCATGAGCCATCCCATGAGAGGGCAGATGCTCGGACTGCAGTCCCAGGCGTTACCTGCCAGGCTGACGGTTGTTAGTGAGGTCCACGCTGCCACGGCTTTCACAGGCACACTGCTGAGCTTGTTTGATTCAAGGTTGAGTATTTGTAAGTTCGGCATACACTGGAAAACCGCCGGATCCAACATTTGGATTTCATTCCCCGACAGGTCCAATTTCTGTAGTTTGTGCCAGGTCCAAGGCACACCTTGATTGATGGATCGTATGCGGTTCCATTGCAAATAAAGGGCCTGGAGGTTAGTGAGGCGTGGGAAAATGAAGAAATTAATCCTGGAAAATTGATTGTGCTCTAAATGAAGTTCCTTCAACTTAAACAGCCCTAAAAAGGTTGTGCGGATGAGGCTCCGCAAACGATTGTAACCCAAGTCCAAAAACTCCAGGCTGCGGCACTCCAGAAAGGTACGAGTGATGATCTGTTTCAGGCCATTAGATCGAAGGTGGAGATTTTGTAGCTTGCGCAGACCATTAAAATGTCCTGACTGCAGAAACTGCAGCTGATTGTAAGATAGGTCCAGGTTTCGAAGGTTTGGTATGGCGCTGAATGTGTTATTGTGCAGATGACTTATCTGGTTGGAGCTGAGAATGAGTTCTTTGAGCCTGCGCACACCATGAAATGCTAAAGCATCTATATCTTTGATGGAGTTGTGGTCCAAATAAAGCCAGATAAGCTGATTGAGGTGAGCAAACTGGTACGGCAACAGAACCAACAGGCTGTTATAGCGCAGAGACAGACCCTGGCATCCCGTGGTGATGTTTTCTGGGATGCCTTGAAAGATGCCAGACTCGCAATAAACAATCTTCCCTTCGCAGCGACAACTCGCAGGGCACATCCTCTCCCCCTTGCTGAGCAGCAGCAAAACAGCTGCCTGCAGAAGAAGCCACGATAACCTCCAGTCCAACATCACAGAACCTGTTGGGGGTAGAGTGGGGTCCAAGCAATCAAAAGGATGTTTTAGAAATGCGTTCAAAGACCATTGTATAAGAAAATAAGAGAAATATATTTTTTAAAGACGAAATCATGTAGTGAGGAGCAGCTTGAGGTCTGATGTCTCAGACACCAGACCTGCTTCATGAAGAATTAATAAGAGGCTGATGTTAGCAAAGGTGAGGAAATGTGAAAATACAGAGAACCAAGTGCAGGGGAAATTATATTTCAATGTGAAGAATCGTAGATTAAACAGTATGATTCCTCTTTTGTCTTTAAATGTCTAAAATCCAGTTTAGTAACTGTTCAAATCTGCAAGTGTAATTGAACATAGCAGTAGTAAATGTGAAAATAGACTTACCCATCGTTAGTGGGGAAAGGAGTAATCCTCTGAAATAAAGAGCACATTAAACTGCTCTCAGATGAGAAACCCGCCGTTCACGCAGCCTCAGAGACGATCAACATACCGAGTATCACTTATGTCTTCAATTAAAGGAGAAAATAAAATATATGCAAGTTTTTCCGCAGCGGTGTAAACCCCCTAATGTGTGTATGAGGCGCGGAAACAGGACGCCCTCACTCGGGTCGTAGTTGGAGTCGCCTCTCGTTATAGCACAGCCTGCTGTGTGCGCAATAACCCATTTGAGCGCCAACTAAACCCCACTTCATGCAGCCTCTCTCCCTCTCTCTCCCCCCTCCCTCTCTCCCTCTGCTTGTGTCTGTTTCTCCCCTCTCAGATGCGTAGGCGTCCATAAGCACACATATAAGCCTATCATAAACATACAGTATACCCACCAGGCATGTTAAGCTATAGTATTTATTGTATACCTAAATGAGTTCGTTGTAATGTTTTTCTTTCATTAATTGGCTATATATTTTATTTAAAATAAATATTCAAAAATATGAATACTGTAGGCTATATAGGTTAAGCTATATTTACCTTGCTCAATGTGGGGGCTCTTTGACTTCTAAAAATACATTTAAAAGAAAAAATGTGGTTTTCAGAGTATAGCTGTTAGAAAAATATTTAAACACAAATCTAATCTAATTGAAAAGTATATTATCCAATAGTATAAAGATGGCATCAGCCACATAACACGCTGCTGACCATGATGATGAAATACAATTTCCTTGATCAAAATCAACCGTTCATTCATCAGCACTAACGGGAAATAACAGGAAGCTGAGTAATGAGGATTTCGGGTCCCCATCAGCTGCTTGTTAAAATCATAATTATGTGATGAATTAAGTGTGATGTTGACTCACAGCATCCGTCCACACACTCTCAGGCAGCAGAGGGAGTGTGTAGATAAACAGTTAACACCTCCTGGTGTGTAGGGATGCTGCTGAAGAGGTGTCAACAGACAGGAAGAAGAAAAACACGAAGTAGGATGATAAAAGAGGACACCTGTACTTCTGTTGTCATTGTCATACTCATTGTTCACACTTTTCTAATGCTGATTTGCATTGAAACTCATGACTTTGGACACAACAGTGAGGAAACACCATTATAGAGACTTTGAGAGTCTGAGTTGTAATGTGTGGTAACAGCAGCCCCTTGTGCACACACAAAGAAGTGTCCTGTTTCAAGAGCTGTTGTAGTTGATGTACAAATACATACAGCAAAGAGAGAGAGAGAGAGAGAGAGAGAGAGAGAGAGAGAGAGAGAGAGAGAGAGAGAGAGAGAGAATGAGAGGGAGAGAGAGAGAGAGATAAACACACACATGACTTGGGGTTATAAGAAACAAGCTAATGAACTCATATCATGTTTGTCTGGGAGAGTGATAATATTCCTGCTCAAACTAAATTTTCTGTAATGCCTGTTTACTGCGTTAAGAAAAAATGTATTCATGAAATCAGGTCCGTGAACTCCACAGCAGGGGTTTAATGTAACACAATTTCTAAATGAATGTCAAACAAAATCGGCTCTTCAAAGGGTACACTGACTCGCATCAAGAAATGTGCACCTGAAGTGTGGGAAAATGTTCAGCACAGTGACAATAAGCTGCAGAGTGAGGCTGAAAAACACTGTGAGAATGCATTAGTGTGACATTTTTCTGGTATTTGACAATTGTTTGATATGTATTTGTGTTTCCATCAGACAAGGAGCAAAGAGTTAATCTGAGTGTTTAGAAACCCTCTTTAAGAAAGATATGAGGTGATTTTCAGAATATCCCCCGCCGCTCATGCAAACACAGAAATCTCAGTCACTCAGATTCTGGGGCTTCATTAAAATTTTATTTGCACATAAAAAACAAACATGGTCGGAATATTCTGTCCAGCATTTTGTCAACAAGCAACAGACATAACAATTCTGATGCCTGAATGATGGATGAAAAATAAAAGGTAAATACATGGAGTTAGTAAGTAAGGATGCATACATGATTACAAACAATGTTGTGCTTTATATAGCACTAGCTAGATTTTTTTGTGAAGGAACCACTTTCTTAATCTTGATTGATAATCTTTAAGAGTCATTACAGACTCAATAACCCCGCAAATACAAATACTTGACAAATTCTATTGTAAATGAAGAGGAACCGCTCTAAAAAGCAGCTGATTATTTGAGTTGAACTAATCAAAATGTAAGTGCTGAACATGTGATTGTCTGAAGCATTATAATTGTGTGTTTACACTCAATACATACCCTGCAGTGTTTAAACATGCACTCTGTAAACTGTGAAAATGCATCAGGGCTCACTTCCTGATCCCTGCAGTCATTGACACTTTAAAAAAAGAGTGTGCAGTTTTGTCTGTCATTATTTTTTGTGACTGTGCCATTGTGAATGTTGCTGTCTGCTGTCTTGGGAATAATAGTCTACAGTCTTATGGGGACAGAGCCTTCAGACCAAATGATCGATAGAACCATGTTACATTTCCTCATGTCCTGTTTAAACACAAAAGGGTTTCTGTGTGTCTTTATGTTACATTATGTTTTATTGTTAAATTTGGTCTGTACTGTCACCACCCTCTGCATATACAGTGAATACCAAAAGGAAGATAATGTGGTTTTGGCACTTGAAAACTTAACATGAGAAAAAAGGTGTGTTGTAAAAACAGGATGATGAGCAAGAGCTGGCAAAAAGGGGGCATTCATTAACAAAACGTTTCCTTAAATGAAGGGAGAAAAGGGAAACCTAGAGATCAGTTAAAGTAAAATAAAGTAAAACAAAATGTAATTAAATAAAAACAGCAGCCTTCCTCTCTTACCCCTCACACATTTTCTGTATTTCATTTCAGCCTTCAACACTTAATTATAGATACTATATATATATATATTTATTGTTAAATATTCTAGCACAATGCATATATTTCTAACTCAGATATAAGTGATTGCTGACATATCAATCTATCTCTTGGCACCCATATGAATGAGCATACAATACACACTGTATATATTTGTTTCATTAACTACATAATTATCCAACCCATCTCAACAGTGCCAACCCTCTCTGCTAAGGGACATAATCATGGAAACCTGTTTGCATTTTACTTCATCAATTCATACAAACTGTAATTTAAAATGCAAACATTTGATTGGAAATAATAACTGAACAGACACAAAACACTGATCACTGAATAAAACAGGGCCAAGTGCAAAATGAGAAAGTGGAACATTTTCCAGGTTCTAAATAAATGTAAAAAATGTTACCTGTTTCACCGTAACTTGTTTTTTTAGTTTTAGAGAAGAGCCGTTATAGGCACAACTGGGAACACTTTTTGATAAAGAAATCTCTTTGCCCTGTGGTACAGTGCTGTGCCATAGTGATGCATTATGAATGAGGAAATGTCCAACTGAAAATAAAATAAACAGAGTTGCAAAAAAAAATGAACCTTTACATTTGTGATGCATGCAGGAGAACGCTCATTTGGAAGGAACTATCAAGTGGCTTCTTGACGCAGGATATGAATGCAGAAGCCCATTATCATCATCTCTATAATGCATTACCAGCTGATCCTCACGGGGTTCTTCACAGAACTGTGTTTTCTTATGCATGAGAGCACTATTTGAAAAGTTAAACCTGCTCTAACCTACTTTTATCGGTTAACCTAGTTTAACTTTGTTCACCTTTGTTTAACCTGTGCTACATTTAACCTGTTTTTAATTTGGTTTACCTGTGTTTTACCTGTGCTAGGTGCAACCTGGGAGGCTGAGGCGCAGTGAGATGGTGCACTGATCTTCAGGGGAGAGCAGGTTTGAGTCCCACTGTCAGCATGTCGTTGTGTGCCTGGGCAAGACACTTCACCCCAAATGGCTCCTGTGGGGATTGTCCACTGTATTCAATGTATCCATGTCGCTTTGGATAAAAGTGTCCAACGAATGACATGTAATGTAACCTGGTTTGACTTAGTCTATCTGTGTTTAATTTGGTTTACCTGTGTTTGAACCTGTAGTTAACTTGGTTTAATCCGGTTTACTCTATGCTTAATCTTGTTTATCTGTTGAATTTGTGTTTAACATAGTTTAACCTGTGTTTAACCATGTTTCTCTAATTAAATGTATTAATTGTGTTCCACTTCAATGTGAGTTTGTCTTAAAAGAGGGGATACTTTTGACACATACTGAGAAAATAACTTGATGTAATGAAACCGGATATGAATCCAACTTTTAGTTTTCAGTCTTGAGAAAACTTCCTCCTGCACTTTAGGTTTTCTGAGGAACTAAAAAAACACACATAGAGACATCATCAGTGATTGCTAAAGAAAATTCATACAGACAATAGGATGCAAGAGCAAAGTCAATATACAGTCCTTGGTTTTTTCAAATAACGAGTGTGTGAAGTATTTTTCATTCGACTCTTTGAAGCAGCAGGGGATTAAGTGGCAGATGTGTTGGGACTAACCCTCTGTCTCCGAAATACTTACCTGCTGCTTGAACACTTTGTAGGTGTTATTATTTGTGAGTAATTAAGGCAAGTTACATATTAAGGAGTCAGGGTCAGGGTAAATAAACCTGCTTCAACATGCTTTTAAGTCTTTCTTTATTCTAATTATTTTACAAATACGTTTCTTCATTCTGTTTCAGTGGGAGTCATTATGCTGCAAAAAAGCAGGTGCTTTGCTTGCTCTATTATTCAGGGCTCAGTCAGTCACAGACAGTCATTAAAGTTTCATAGGAAGCAATTTGGTTGCAGTATTATTTGCAAAGTGAGGTGAGTGCATATGGTGGCACCATACCTTTACCGTTTACGGCTGGGGTTTCCATGCTTTTCATGTGAAGAGAGCGGCATGCTGTTCTCTTGAGTGGAATTTTACTTGATGACGCCTGTGGGAACATTACAAAAACCGACAGATGATCATCAAGGAGTCAGCGGGGCGACAAAACACAACACATTTTATTTGAGGAATGTTTTGACAAGCAGTCAAATTTCAGCTGTACGGCAGATAAAAAGTACGAAATATTACACTTGTCAGAGCTTTAAAAAAGTCGTGTCAGTGCTTCTATTTGACTGTTAATAATTTAATTATTGATCCATACAGTTCTGAGTTGTTCACATATGCTGGGAGAAAGCAAAAGATGAATTGTAAAAGTGAAAGTGGGTCATGTCAGATTTGTTTGACAACACAAATAGGAATTGATACACAGACCACAGGGAATAAAAAGAAAACTGAGCATAGGAGGATTGCACAACAGCGACGTGATGTGAAGTGATTATGAATGGAGATAAAAGGCAATACATCGCTTACAAATGTGACAATATTCAGACCAACAGCTATCACACTCTGAACAACAGACAAGAATCTTATAGAATATTTGTACAAAATATAGACAGGTTTTCTCAACCATAAATACTGTATACCAGGGATATGTGCATTTCTGCTGTAAAGGCAATACGTGTTTAGTACAATATTACACTTTCTACATTGTGTGTATGGCACAATTTAATGTAAGCAACAATAGGGTGAGACCATTTGAGATGATATATTTCTTTGTTACTGTACGATTTTCTGATATATTTTCTGATTATATTAGGACTTTTCTGCTGTTTCCTTCTTATATGATGTTTACACATGTATGGTCATTTCTGGAAATGTTTGTGGTACCTTATGGAAATATCTATCTAAAAGTATGTATTTTAATTGTAAGTATTGTAATACTCTATGCTGCCTATTAAAATCATTAATCATGGAGCTGTAGTGGGGTGTGTGAATTTTTTATTAATAAGCCCCAGAGGATTTAAGGTGCACCTGAGGGCAATCAAGCACAAACGCAGTTCTGATTAAGCAACAAGTGAAACGTGACGTTTTTAAAAATAAGTCTCTGTACAAGTGTCATTGTGTCTGCTGGAACTGAAACTCCTTTGGTTCACCTCAAAAATAAATCTGAGGACACTATTCATAATCCTCTGCATGTGAAATCAATCGCCGTCTTGAGAGCCGACAGTGTTTTTTTTTGTTGCGTAAAATCGTGACAAACTAAGAACGTCACAATTGACACAAATCCTGACATAGATGAGGAAAATCTGGTAAAATGAAACTTTTATTTCAAGCAATAATGCAGCTTAAAACTCTCTGTGAAATATGTTGGTTTAAGTTGAATTAATGTAGTCTACTGTTTATTTCTTAAAATGTCACACATCATTTTTTGTCTTTATCTTTTGTACCATATTTAGTCACACTTGAGCATCATCAGACCGTATTTACCAATGTGAATTCACTGAAGGACATTCCAATTTCAAACCTGTGCTTAATGTATGGTAATGCATATGCCATACTTCCAGTCACCTTGGTGTATGTGAGTGGGAGAGTGTGTGTGTAAGGTACATGCTCTGTCCTTCAACTCCAGTTAGCTTATTGATCTAACAATGGAAATTAAATCAGTGACTGACGCTAAAGTGCTAAATGGATCAGTTTTATTTTTGTTGCCACTGATTTCACGTCAAAAACTGTCTTCACTCTGAGCTCATTAATGTCCATCACCCGTAATTAGGCTACTCATTAAGTAGGAGCGCAGAGGAACCCATTAGAAGTGATGACTTTGATCCTGACTGAAAGTCCCATCATCAGGTCTTGAGAGCACCCTTTGTTTACACGTGACGCATTTCAGTGTCAATAACATCAGCAACGATGAGCTGTGAAAAAATACCAGCTGAGCTTTCTTAGCTTATTTTCTTGGCAAGAATTAAAAAATGGCTTTCAAAACCAAATAAATGAGATAAAAATACACATGCTTTGCAACCCATCTGTTGTTTTCCTTGGTTTGTTAAATCTACAACTGCCAGTCAAAAGTTGAGTTTTTTTAAAGCATTTCTAATTAAATGACAAACAATGTGCCTATTGTCAGAAAATATATGAAAGCAACATAAGAAATGTGGTATAGTTTAATTAGCTTACATGTTGTTCCTACCTGTAGAAGATAATTTACATTATTAGTCTTGCTTGTTACTCTGTTCAATGGCGAAACAAATTTGGACTTAGCTGACATTTTCATTAGAGTGTACCTATGAAACACTGAAGAATCGTAACAGCTGCTACCACTCTAACCAACACTGTAACTTTGCAGACAGGTGAGATAATCATAATTATACACTCCTGATAAAGTGTCAGGTACATTTAGGGTATACAGTTATAGTTGTGAATGCATTAAACCATGTTAAACCACAACAGCAAATACAGTGGAGGAAATAAGTATTTGATCTCACACCAATTTAGTTAGTTTACCCTCTTAAAAATAAATGAACAGTCTGTCATTTTTATGAAAGGTTTATTTTGACATTGAGAGACAGAATATAAACAACAAAAAATCCAGAAATGTAGATTAAAAAAAAGATATCAATTAATTTGCATTTAATTGGGGGAAATAAGTATTTGATCCCCTTGCAAAACACAACTTAGATCTTGGTGGAGAAACCCTTGTCGGGCAGCACAGAGGTCAGACGTTTCTTGTGGTTAGACACCATGTTAGAGCGGCACATCTCAGGAGGGATTTTGGTCCACTCCCCTCTGCAGATTCTCTCAAAATCCTTCAGGTTTCAAGGCTGATGCTTGGCAACTGGGAGCTTCAGCTCCCTCCACAGATTTTCTATTGGATGAAGGTCCGGAGACTGGCTAGGCCCGTCCATCACCTTAACGGGTTTCTTATTTAGCCACTCCTTTGTTACCTTGGCCGTATGTTTTGGGTCATTGTCATGCTGGAAGACATGTCCCATTTTCAGTGTCCTGGCTGAGAGAAGGAGGTTATCAGCCAATATTGTATGATACATGGCCCCGTCCATCATCCCCTTGATGTGGTGAATCGCCCTGTCCCCCCCAAAGCATAATGTTTCCACCTCCATGTTTGACGCTGGGGATGGTGTTCTTGGGGTCATAGGCAGCATTTCTCTTCCTCCAAACATGAGATGTCGAGTTGATGCCAACGATCTTGATTTTGGTCTCATCTGACCACTTCACCTTCTCATAAGCCTTCTCTGAATCATACAGAGGTTCATTGGCAGACTTCAGACAGCCTGTACATGTGCCTTCTTGAGCAGGGGACCCTTGCGGGCGCTGCAGGATTTTAATCCATTACAGCGCAGTGTGTTACCAATAGTTTTCTTGGTGACTGTGGTCCCAGCTGCCTTCAGATCATTAACAAGTCCCTCCTGTGTAGTTCTTGGCTGACTCCTCACTATGGTTGGGTATCGTTTGAAATGTATCAATTCCGATTCCGATTCTGCTTATCGATTCCGGTTCTTATCGATTCCCCGTTTCGATTCCAAAATGGTAAAAAAAGAGGTCAAATGTTTAGATAACAAAAATATCTTTATTCTTTTAAGCGTGAACTGAAAATTTCACAAACTAAATAGTATATACTAAATGCATATAATACAAATGTGGACAACACAATGGAAAGCAGAAGCGGTTGAACCATTTATGGATAATAATGTTTTGAGCTGCATGTTGTGTGTTTATAGGAAACCTACTGACATAAATCATACAAGTCACATTCGAAGAAAATAAAAGTCCGTCCGAGCAGCAATAGGGGCCAAATGCTAGAACTAAAGTGCATTCGGTGCACAGTAGGGCTTTGACTTTTGCCCAAAAATCATATTCGAAGTTCGTTTGTTTATTAATATTAAAGTTCGAATGTATTCGAATATTTATTAATAATATTTTGACCATTAAATGTCTTCAGTAAGACCAATATTAGTATCACACTTCAGTTCGATGTTCTGTCCACCAGAGGGCAAAGTATCAGTCAATGGCGGGTGTCCGTAATATGTACAACATTAGTGTGGGTCCCACATATGACAGTTAACGCTCCATCGGAAATACACGAGCCTACAGGAACCTTTCGTGACGTGCACCTAGTCAGTCAATGATGCTTTCGGAAGAAAAACACAGTCACTTGTTTTGGTTTTTTAAATTGTATTATTATCAGACTCTGGATTAAACACAAACAGTTTTATCCACTGTTCTCATCAAAAATAAATAAAAAAATAAGCCAGTCAGGCTAAGTAGGTTAAGGCTTACTCCTCGTCAGGCGTAGTTGTCGTTGGCGCGGCCATTGTTTTAGAATATTGTTTTAAAATAAGCGCGATTGCGCGAACCAGGAGGATGCCAACGTCATAGGTCTACAGGAGCCCAGATGACCAATAATAGCCTTGATAATGAGCTCGCGGTTTTACTTCACCAGGCGTGAAAAAAACCTTGGAATCTGAATTGAAAACAACACTAATAAAAAATAATTCCCATATAGGTTCGAATATTAAGGGCTCCCTAAAATTCGTTCGAATTTCTTTATTTTTTTAAACAATCGAATTATATTCGAACAACGAAGTTCGAGGTCAAAGCCCTAGTGCACAGCACCTAGCTGCCAGCAACCAAATAAACAAAGTCAATAAAACAGAGGGTATGTTAAAAATGTATGCAACTCAACAGTTCTTGTTAAGAAAAATCAGCATATCAGCCTTTTCTGGTAGTATAAGTGATCTTTCTGGGCAAATAGTGTCTCCAGCATTGTGTGTTTTTGAGCCTTGTCAAATATATATTATATATATTTATATTGGTTTGTAGACAATAAAGTTATCTTGTCTTATCTATATAAGAAGATCCAGTTTTCATATGGTGTAGTTACATAAGACATACTAAGATTTATGTTATGTTACTTGCGTTGTGTTAACAAATCAAGACCTTCAAAATGTACATAATGCAGTAATGAGCTGTCCTATAAAAGGGTCAAATGAAGTAAACTGAGGGATGCTTACTTAGGACTTGTTGCTTCTCCCGGAGCACAGTCTTTCCCATGGATGAACGCTTCATCCAGACAACAACATCCCTGATCTTGGCGGTCCATTTTGCCACTGATGCCAGAGAATAGACACTTTGTGCCCCGAGATTGAGTGTGTGTGCAAAACAGCCTAGCTTTATGAAATGTAGCCTTTTTATGGCCACATCCATGTTCGCTGCGTTATCAACAGTGACCGCCACTATTTCATTGACTATGCCAAATTCCTGCAGAATTTCACCAATTTCTTCAGCCACCACTTGTCCTGTTTGTGCTTTGTAGGGTGCTTTTGTTTTGAGAACTTTTTGTCTCATCTTTCCCTGAATTATATAGTGTGCAGTCACTGTTAGGTAAAGGTCTTGCAACATGCTTGTCCAGCCGTCGCTGGTTAAAGCAACTTTGCTTACACCACTTAGCTCAGATACAATGTTTGATTTTTCCACCTCGTACCAGGCAGGAATCAACTCATTGGTTAAGCTATCTCTGGAGGGAGGCGTGTACTTCGGATTTAGGGCCTTGGTCATTTCCCTGCAAAAAACGATACAACATAACAGTATCTGTTATTGTACAAGTACCCTACAATCCCACAAACATTTTTTTTTAACCTTGCATACCTAAACGACGGAGTTTCAACCACAGAGAAGGGATGAAGCCCTTTTACTACAAATGCCGTTACCGCTCTGTGACACTCCGTTTTTTCTTTGGTTAGCTTTCCTTTCAATGCTAAAGAGAACGGTGTGTCGCGGTCAGCTCTACCTGTCTCTACTGGACATAGCGGGGTGCTACTAGTGCTAGCTGTTGATAGCATACTCGGGCTCGGAGACCGCAAGACATCAAAGACGGTACATTCTTTGATATCGATGCCGTGCTGTCTTAAATGTTTGCTCAAATTCCTAGTGCAACCCGACGAACACCTAATTAACTTCCCACAGGCATTGCACTGTACCTTGTTGTCTTTTTTAGGGCAGTGAAGCCACACTTTGGAGCGCTTACCGCGTTCCATTTTTGATAGTATTGTTGTGACTGGGCCATGCTGCATGCTGGTATCTAAACAAATCACACGTTGCGTTGATGCATGACGTAGTCACGTTAAGTATACAAGTCCTGTCAGATAGCCTATGTCCGTGCATATATGTAGCCTTTCTTTGTAATACTAACGGGTTTACCGCGTTTAAGAACCGTTAAGCAGAACCGAAATTATATTTTTTTTATGGGTACCCGGTACCCAGCATTTTGTTATAGGTTCTCATTTGGAACCGAGTTTCGGTTCCCAACCCTACTCCTCACCTTTCTCATGATCATGGATGCCCCAAGAGGCAAGATCTTAGATGGTGGAGACCCAGATTGAGGGTGAATGATGGTCATTTTGTGCTTCTTCCATTTTCTAATAATCAAACCAGTAGTCTCTTTCTCACCAAGCTGCTTGTTCCAGCCTTGTGCAGGTCTACCATTTTGTCCCTGATGTCCTTAGACATTAGTTCCACCATGATCACAAGACCTGTCTCTGGTCTTGCCATTGGGGAGAGGTTGTAATCTGATTTATTGACTGTGGACAGGTGTCTTTTATCCAGGTAACGAGTTGACATCAGGAGTACTTTCTTAAAGTGAGAGGACTTATTTAACCGGTCCGTGGGAGCCAGAACTCTTGTTGGTTGCAAGGGGATCAAATACTTATTTCCCCTAATTAAATGCAAATCAATTTATATATGTTTTTTAATGTACATTTCTGGATTTGTTTTAATATTCTGTCTCTCACTGTTAAAATACACCTACCATAAAAAATACAGACTGTTCATTTCTTTGTAAGTGGGTAAACTAATTAAATTGGCAGGGGATCAAATACTTATTTCCTCCGCTGTATATGTCTGATTAAAGTTATTATCAATAGCAAAAGTAGTTTACAGAAAGTAACTGTACTATACTGTAATGTAATTAAATTCCTTCTTAATGAACTTTTGGTTTATGTTACTTCTGTTTCACTACATTAAAATGAACGAGATTGCTTATTTTAATCCCCTGTTAGCATTTAGTTATTTGTAGTTAAGTTGTGACAACAAATATAATGAACTTCTGAAGAGTAATGCATTCTTATATAGTCTACCACCCAATAGTATGACGACATACATTAAGGCAAGGCAAGTGTATTTATGTAGCATATACAAATAACAAGGCAATTGTTGTGTGCTTGACACAAAACATGAAAAGTCTCAGACAAAGTGAAAAAAGATACACACTATAAAAGAAGAATAAATTGAGATGGTTGAAAAGCCTGTACAGAATGTAGAAAATTAAAACAAGCTGAGATAAAATGAAACAGATACATTCTAGAATAAAAGCTATGTGCAGTGTGAGAAATCAATAATTGTATATACTGGAAGGGAGCTGCATACAGAAAAGTCGTATGGACAACAAATGGACAATAACCAGTGGCTGCATTCAAATTAAATGTTGATGCATTAGTAATTATATTCCAACAACATATTGTATGTATAGAAACATTAAAAGGTCATTTACAGCAGCATTAAAAAGGGCCATTCGGTATAATGAGTACTTATACTCTTGATGCTTCAGTGGTCATGTGTATAATCACAATTAAGATCATAAAAATGTAACGACCATTCACCAGTCATTTGTTTTTGTACCTTCTATTTAAGCATGAGATCACATTCATATGAAACTGCTCAGATATAGGCTGTTCAGAGGCGTTTGACTGGCAGCTCCTCACTAACACACAGACTACCCCCCTGCTTTAATTGATATGCAGGCTCTGCTCACGAGGACAATGAGGTGTACTTTAGAAAGGGCTGCGGAGTGTCACACATTGACCAGGAGATGGCATCTCAAGTCCTGAAAAGAGCAGCATTGAGCTCAGTATAATCCTACACCAACATCATTCCTGTTGCTATACTACTGATGTATTCTTGATGCCACGGTCACCGGGTGAAATCCACAGGAGACGGCGCCTTCTCCTCCACATATCCATCTGGATACATCCACTTGGGTTTGGACTTGAGTTTATTCCTCTCTGATTTCTTCACTTGGTTCGGTTTCTGGTATCTTACCTGGCACTTAACCTTAGCAATTGGCGACTCAAAATGTATCTAACCTCCCAAAGCATGCGCTCAACAGTGTGATTCTCATGAGGCTATGTCAAGCTTGAGTGCATCCACCTAAACGTCTTTGAAAGGTGGCAGGATGAAATATGCATTATCCAGCTGATGTTGTTCGGTAACGTGGGAAACTATAGACGGGGGTTGATGCGCACCTCTTGGAGCGACTCACATCTCCGACAGGTGTGCGGCTGTGCGCAAAACGGATTTGGCTGCGGTGCAAAGTGCTAATATTCTCCGGGCAGACATTCGTCCTGGGTGCGTGTCCAAATGTTTGGACTAAACGCCGAGTGCATCTAACATGTGGACCTGGGACGCATGCAACAGAGAGCCCTAACCATGAGGAGGAGCAGACACCGCGCAAATATGGGTATGTTCACCGTTCCGCAAGGTACTTGTGCATTTCAAAGTCGTTTTCCTAATTACAATTCACTTAAAGCCAATGTCGCTGGTGTCTTTGCCCCCTGTGGTGTACGAGTGATGACTGCAGGCTGGGGGATCTGACGGAGGTTTTTCTCTCAGCAACTATTTTACGGACAATGCCTGATGCATGTGGTTATCAATCTCCTTTCCAATGTTCAAGAGCATGACTTTGACTGTGCTCGTGAATGTAAGTGTGTGTCTAGATGCAAATGAAGTATATGCTGCAAATAACCCTTCTGATAAAAAAAAATCATCCAAGTATGGGGTTATAATGTTTGGTCCCCTGATACAGATAACATTTTATTTTATGTATTCTCTTCTTGTTTCTTGTATCATATATATTTGTGCTCCTAAGTCTATCACTTCTCTGTGTGTCTGCAGGACTTCTCTTGCTATTCAGATGGCTTGTATTCACGGTGGTGGTGCCCGCCTGGCTGCTTGCTGCTCCAAGTGGCATCCGTGAGCGTCCCTGCCCCCAGAGCTGTAGATGTGATGGGAAAATAATATACTGTGAATCCAATGCCTTCCGTGATGTGCCAAACAATGTGTCTGTAAGCACCCAGGGCCTCTCCCTACGTTACAACAGCCTGGTAAACCTCAGAACACACCAGTTTGCGGGCTTGAGTCAACTAGTGTGGCTCTACCTCGACCACAATTACATCAATGATGTGGATGGCCAGGCTTTCCATGGGATACGGAGGCTGAAAGAACTGATTCTCAGCTCAAATAAGATCACTCTGCTCAAAAACAACACTTTTCATGATGTTCCGAATTTACGCAATCTAGACCTCTCCTATAATAAACTGCAGGTTCTCCAGCCGAATCAGTTTGTTGGTCTTAGAAAACTGCTCAGTTTACACTTGAGGTCAAACTCCTTAAAAACTGTCCCGATGCGAGTTTTCCTTGACTGTCGCAACCTGGAGTTTCTTGATATTGGCTACAACAGGCTACGGAGCCTCACACGTAATGCCTTTGCAGGACTCCTTAAACTCATCGAGCTTCATCTGGAGCACAACCAGTTCTCAAAGATAAACTTTGCTCATTTCCCCCGCCTGACTAACCTGCGGGCTCTGTATTTGCAGTGGAACCGTATCAAAGTGCTAACCCAGGGACTGCCGTGGATGTGGACCTCCTTGCAAAAGTTGGATGTCTCTGGGAATGAGCTCCAAGTGTTGGACCCGAGTACATTTCAATGCCTTCCTAATCTGCAGACTCTTAACCTGGACTCCAACAAGCTCAGCAATGTGTCTCAGCAGGCAGTGGAGGCTTGGATCTCCCTCACCACCATCAGTCTTGCTGGTAATTTGTGGTACTGTAACCCCAATATTTGTCCCCTAGTGGCCTGGCTCAAGGCCTTTAAGGGTAACAAGGAGACCGCTTTGATTTGTGCCGGCCCAAAGGAGGCACAAGGAGAGAAAGTGACAGATGTGGTGGACACTTATAACATTTGCACAGCAACACCGGCTCCCATCCCATTAACAACATCGGCCCTCACTGCTGCAGTTCAACCTGAGCTGCTGCCTCTTCCCACAGAGCCTGTGGTGGATAAGAAGCAGATCTGGAACAGGACAGCTTCCCCTACTCCCTCCGAGGCCTCCCCCACCCTCCCTTTGCCAGACACTGAGTATGTTTCCTTCCACAAGATCATAGCTGGTAGTGTGGCACTCCTCTTATCCGTGGCTATAATTCTGCTGGTAATCTATGTCTCGTGGAAGCGCTATCCCAGCAGCTTGAAACAGCTTCAGCAGCGCTCTGCGGTCAAAAAGCGCCAGAAAAATGCACGGGAGACCGAGCGCTCCCTTAATTCACCACTGCAAGAGTACTATGTGGACTACAAGCCTTCACACTCAGAGACTATGGATGTGCTGGTTAATGGGACAGGACCTTACACATACACCATCTCAGGCTCCAGAGAATGCGAGGTATGACCGTTGCCCTCCAAAAATCCATTTCCACTGCGAGGCATGAGAGGTAAATTTTCTAACAATCTGTGGAGAAAAACACTTTCTTTTTTCTCCTCTGCACTTGTCTGTTTTGGGATAAGGAAGCAAAGGTCAGTGCATGGTGACTTGTTTTACAATATGCTAGGTTTGTTCGGTTCCTTATGATTACCCAGTTGTTGTCCTGAATCATACAGTTTTGCTTCTAAAATATGATTCTCATTAGCTCAAACTGCAGAGCCAGCTTTTCTCCCTGGAGAACTTACAGTAAGATGCATTAGGCACAAAGTAGACCCATCTTTTATTTTTGACATATAACAGCTCATTGATGAATCTCTGTATTATCAGCCAGCCTATTATTTATTCACAAATGGCTTGCTGTCCACACAGGAATGATAAAAAAAAACAAGTCACTCTGCAGGTGGTCCTTTCCTCTCCTGTGTGTTTGCTACAACAACTGTAGTGGCAAAAACATGAGTGGTGTGAATTTGTTTCTTGCTGTATTAAATATGTTAATATTTACTATCATACCAGCCGATCATACGTTCCGTTCTCTTTGTCTGCCCTCAGCAAGCATGTATTTAAGATTTTACTTAATCTACAAAGTTCAAACAGTCACCGCAGGCTAGAGAACACTATAAAGGCCTGCAGCCAAATACAAGATTAATTATGCATTTGGGCTCGATTCCTGTCTGGCTTTAGCGTACTAATGCAGTTTCAAACTTCAATATGCTGCTTTTGTTAATCTCAAAAAGATAACGACAATATTCGGCATCACTCGTGAAACTTTTGTCCAAAAAGTTTAAATTGAAAAGTCATACTCCTTCACACAGCAGACTCTGAACCACTGTATGAAACAGAGGGATTAAGACAAAAAGCCTTGACAGAAGGACTAATCAATCTGCTCATGCTTAATTAGGCACTTTTTCGCCTGTGTAGTCTTTTTTCCCTCAATGCTACGCATCTGTCTTCCTCTGTCCAGTATCTTTTTTTAAATTGGCAGTATGGTTAAAGTGTGATTAACAAGACACGTTGTGTTGAGTGAAGATAATGTGTCACTGGAATCTTAGTTGAACCTTTTGTCGGACTAACCCAACACATTGTAAAGTCCAGAAGACATCTTTCTTCTTAGTGGTATCTGTCAGTGCAGCTCAGGGACAACGTTTTATCTCCCACTCCCACACAGCTCATTAAATATATTCCATGTGAATCATTTCATTATATGTTTTAAGTCAGTGGATTTCACTGCAGCCTGACACACATTCTTGTCTTGTCCTATACTGAAGACACTGGAGAGACCAGCTGAAATGTGTCATTGTTTCTAGTAATGTCAGATGCTTTGAGGTACACAGCTAGCTAAATCAGCTCTTTGTCAGATTATCTGTGGCAGGGCATTTCTCAAACACAAAAGCGGCTTTAGGTGAGATGGTCAGCTCATCAATCTTATTGCTTTCATGTGAGAATGTGGCATGGGAGCATTAAATGGCAGACCTAATGGGGCTTCTGCTAGCTAGAATAACTAATAGCCCATCAGAGGTAAGGAGCTGAAACTTCTCTTAGCTTTGTTATTCCTTGTCCTCTACAGTTCAAGGGAGCAGCCTTAGTTGTGAAAAATGTAATGGGATTTTTCTACCCCTCTCTGTGTTTGTGCATATTGGGCCAAACATTGCAAGGACACATAGTACAGCAGGAGACTTTCCAGACCAACGCCAGATTTTTTCATGGAGGTAGAAACACTTTCAAACTCTTTGATGAGCTGCATTGTTTTATCTAATACAGTGTAATGTTTATTAGCCATGAAACCTCATCAGAATTATCAAGTCGCAGTACGGGAAGCCCATAAGTGATAGAGCGTTATTAGCATCACAAAACAGGCAATGTCGCACGATCTGTGCATATATGAAATGAGGGTGCTCCTCAGTTGAATTGAATGGCACACAGTAGATAGTGTAGAGAAAGATGGAAGAGATAAAGATATATCTGAAAAATGCTTCTTTAGAGTTTAAACCCCACAGTCAATGTAGTAATAGCCCCAACATAGTGAGCCCCCTGCAATTTTTTTTTTAGCTATCCCAGATAGCAAGCACTTAAGCTATTAGCTGCATTTTCAATTAGGAGAAAGAGCTTTATAATTGAAGTCTGTTATCTTCTGCACATGCCCACTCCAACAAACTTGTATTAAATTTGTTTCTATAGATTTCCTCCAGGACAGCTTAGCAGGTTGATTTTGCGCTGCAATACAAACCCGACAAGTGTGAATTTCTATGAACACTTCGAACTGTGCGGTTACACGGCCTTCCTGTGGCTCATTATTTAAACAAAAAAAAAGCCCTCTTTTCCTGTGAATGCCATCCACTTCTGAGCTCACAGAGCAGCTGCAGTCGTTGACGTCCGCCCACGGATCATCCCCAGCAAAGTTAGCTCAGAAAATATCACGGTGCAAATCCTACTGTCTTACCCAAAGGCGATTCTTGTACTTGGGCAGAATTTGCAAGCATTAATAAGGTGAGGAGTTCTTACTCACAGATAATTTAAGTGTTCTGTGAGATCAGATGAAGTGGGGAGAATTGAAGGTGTGCCACTGCTGATACATCTACTGACTGATACAAAGCTGTCTGAACTGGACTTAATATTATTACAATTTTCAACTATACTAATTTGTAAGGGTCAGGAGCTTTGTAAGGTTAACACTGTGATGCACAAACTAGTATTTAAAGAAACAACTTAAGCCAGCACAAGCCTTAATCATGCATTAAGTGGTTATCATTTTTCATTGCTCTCTGAAATGTGGCACCCCACAACTTCCTCGTGGTTATATTTCAAACTAATGGGCTTCTCTGGATCTATCCTGCAGCTGTGGGTACATTTCATTCAACAAACATTTATTTAATTTTTAGGATTTAGAAGCTGATCCCTGTCTTGAAAATGTCACGAATAAGAAACAAAGATGATAAGCGATCAAAATATACTGCTTTGTCTTGCCAACATGGCAGCTTGCATTTCATCTTTGCGTAAATGCACAGACGGCAGGCTTTCATCCTGTGAAGGGAGTTTGACAGCCTTCAACATTTCTTCTTCACTTGCCAAATAAATGTTAACCACATGAGTAGAACAGCCTCTTAAAAAAGACGTGTCATTTCCTGACACATCTGTTTTTGCGTATGTTGTGGGAAGCACGTTGGTGTAATTTATTCATGCTGTGATGAAAGGTAACACACTTACTGTATGATAAATGACACATCATTTGTGCTTTAGTCATTCTATAAAAAAGCAATATCTTATGCCATTAATTCTAATTTTTCTTGGTTGCCTCTTGTTTGGTGGATTTGAAAATGACTGTAACAGCAAGAGCGTATGGCAATGATCCATGGGTCTACAGAAGTAGAGTACTTAGCTTTTATCATACCTGATGATTTTCTGAAAAATGGGCTTTGGCCATCTTGACTCGATTCAAACTCAACTGCAGCTAAATACAGGGAGAAACCGCCTTTTAAGTGAATTGGCTGTAATGGCTCTTACAAAACATCATTTTTTAATGTCATGTATTATTTTTCATCAGTTGGATCAGTGTTCACATGTATACACTCACTGTATGGAAGCTTTACAGCAACAGGATAATGTCCAAATCCTATTTTTTTTAGATGTTGAAATCAATAGTTTGATACTTTGGTAAATACTCTTTATCGCTTTTTGTTAAGAGTCAGATTTATACTGCTTTAATACTTCATTTGAATCCAATCAGCATAGCACAAAGACAAAACACTTAAACAGCTGACCCGGTTCTGTACAAAAGTAACTAAAGCCATATTCTGTACTAAAATGGCTCAGTTTACTAACATGCTAAAGGCTTATCTTGTTTTCATCTCGGCAAACGTGTAAACCAGCATGCCCGTGGTGTTATGGGGCGTTATGTGCCAGACTTGCCTGGATTCCTTAACAGTCATAACAAAAACGGAATAAATGACTCCTTTTTTCAATTCAAATTGAATGTTGAACTTCTCCTCGAATGAACTATCCCTTCTTATCTGCTTTAAGTTTAAAACATTAAGCATTTACTTAATCAATAGAAATTCTAAGTCAGTCTTTGAATGTAGCATGTAAAAATGTCTAAGGCTGTGAGTCAAAACACTGCAGTGGGATTCATTAGCTCCAATGATCATAATCAAAACTGAGGCCTATCTTTGGTGTTAAGCACCTCTCAGGTTGCTCTGTGTGTGGGGTGAGATCAACTTTAAATAAACATACACTGCTATATTTATGATTCTGACTTTTGGCAGACGTTCTCTTTTAGAGGTGTGATGTCTGCTGTGGTGAGGAGGTGGAATACATTTCACAAAGCTAGCAGCAGGAAGAGGAGACACGAGCCTGTAATCCAACATGGTTTGTTTAAATGAAGACGGCAGTTCTGTTGCTTCATAATAATTAATCTTAGCATCTCCTCTTTCATCCAATTGATGTTTTCAGGATTTTATTATTCTCATTATGATGTACTAATAGAGCATGCCCCAGCCTGCTAATAGCTTGATCTGGCACAGGCGGAAAATGTGATGTTCTTCCTCCCCGCTTCGACACAGACAATATTGAATTTCACTCCGGGTTAGATGTACTTATTTACAGAACATGTACAATGAACTGCTTTTTGTGTCTCTGACTGAACATCAGAGGCTCTCACAGAGGCTTAAAGCCAGATGAGTGATAGTCGCAGGTAGATATCTGAGAAAACATTTTGCCGCTGAGGAAAAATAAATGGAAGTTATTGCTTTGTTGACCTCCAAACCTCCAATTTAAATTGAGGTCAGCATTGATTGACAGCATCATTAACTCCGATATGCACTTGATATTACACAATAACCGGGCCCTTCACTTTAAGCCCAAGATCAAATTAACTTGTCTGTTATAAACAAATCAGGTGAGTCTGACATTTACTACACTGTCAAATACATCGTAACAATGAATTGTTAAAATTACCAAATGGAATTAGATGACCCATTTTTACCAAAAGTAATTTGTGGGAAAATGACAAAGACCACTGAGATAAATCAAACTAATTCAAACATTCCCATCACACAATCTGCAGTGGTCCTTTCCTCCTACAGCCACGCATAAACCATGATGAATATTTAATGGGATATTAAACTTCTCTTCTCTTTTGTGTTCATGGCCATTTTGTTCTGGCGATTGTGAATGAGCTAAAATCAATTTTGTGTTAATTAAAAGTATGTTTTAATGGAAACCCTCTCTGATACTGAACATCTCACATTCGACTTAGTGAAGACAGCTGATGTCAATAATTAACTGGATACATTACTGAAAACTACAATGGCATGCGAAGAGTGCAGACACTCCGCCAAGACACTGGTGCATTCACTTACAGCTCTGATGGTCCAATTTTCCTAATTGTGAATTCTTACTTAAGATGTTGGTGTGTTGATGGACTTTAAGTCATAATGAGGAAATAACATAGACCTTTAAAAAAAGGTCACAACATTTTCCAAGTCAGGGACTCGTTTTCCCACATATTCTGACACCAAATGAATACAGCACAACCAAAGAGAGTATTAGATATTTCTGATGAACCAGCCAACAGTCTGACATTGACATCCATTATAGTCATTTTTGCTATCACAGCTAAAAGTGTGCTTAACATTTGCAACTGCTTTTCAGAATTTAACAGACTATAATCTTCCTGGCTTGAACTCTCCCAATGTATAGGCCAGTTAAAAAAACCCTGTAACTAATAACTGTAAATAAAAATAAAAGTTTTCTTAGATCTATCTATTTATGTAAGGCAGCATAAGTTATATTCATGTATATAAACTATAGATGTTTTCACTCACTTATGACCAACTAGCCTACATGTCTGTACCCACAGAGAATCTGCCCTCTAGCTAACATTTTCCTATTTTGCAGTTTTTGGGACATTTCTTGTTGTCAACTTCTAAGATCATAAGAGTAATATTGCTGAGAACTCACAAACATAACGAGGTGAAACCTGTTACAAAAAGAGAGTGAATCTTTGGCTTTCACAGTCGGGGGCGAGCACTGCTGGTGTTGTTGTCCCAGGTAGGGGGTCTTTTTGTTGCGTTAACAATGCACAATCAACATATCCTTATTTTATTTTTTAAGGTTTGGTTAGGTTTAGACATAAAACAACTAAGGTTAGGGAAACATTTGTGTTTCTGTTGAAATCAATTATTCGTAATAAAAGGGGACCTTGGCCAAGTTAAAGTAAAAACCAGCTGGTAAAGGTTATTGCAACAATAGTGGTCATTGTTAACCATCTTTGAGTGTTGATAAGCGACATATGAAATGTTATAGACCAAGCTAACCTCTATAACTTCTCCACTGTGGTATTGGTGGCAAAGTCCATAGGGAGTCCATAGGGACTTGGCCTCGGAACTGGAAGGTCACCAGTTCAAGTCCCAGAAAGACCAAGTGCTACCGTGTTGTCCCTGAGTAAGGCACCGTTCCTTACACTGCTCCCCAGGTGCTGTACATATGGCAGCCCACTGCTCCTAACACTAGGATGGGTCAAATGCAGAATGTAAAATTTCTCCTCTGTCTTCTGACTTCGTGGAGCTTTAATTGTGGAGCTTTGTCCCATGACAAATACTGTTGCTAAATGTTGTGTAATGCTTTTATGGGGGCATTTTTCAAAACAACTGATGCTGTATTTCTCTTTCGCTGTTGGGACGACAGTCTTATATTTTTTTCTTGGGAGGACAGTCTAAAAAAAGCTGAAGTCTAAAGCCTTAAATTGTCTATTTGGTCTTATCTGAGCAATAATTACAAATGCCTTAAAGGAACTGCCTTATCAAACAGTTTTAATATTCTGCTATCGGGCTTGTACCTTGCTAGTGGATGGAGTTTGTTGTTTGAAGATGTAATCCACTGCAACATTATAACTTCAGGGGTGAACATCTCGTTTTGTTGTCAGACACTCTGAAAGATTGGCTCACAATTTCACTCCGGCATTCACCACTCCATCATAAAAGAGAAATGTATTATAGAAGAGGCACAGAAACCAATTTCTCTGCTGACAGCAGCCTTAACACACCACAATGCAATAAAGCCTGGTGATATGCCGTGGTTTGAGTGAGTGTTGTGACTATTTTGACTCTCACTATATGTTATCGCTCAACACATACGGCAGAATGCAACAAGCTCAAGCTCTCTTCCCTGGCAGTTGTCGAAAGGCATTTAGGGGAATGCAAGGAAATCACTAACTGAAGTCGAAGCAGGTGTGGCGAGTTGGGGGAAGTTGCGTATCCGAAAAAATAATTTATGTCACCTCAATGCTAAATCACTTCTGGCATGCACCAAGCACCACAGTTGATAACAATGTAAGTGTATCCAAGGGAGGATTTTTCCATCAGGTCTTCAGTGAGAGTTAGAGCCGAGGAACAAAGGCACTATTTCAATTCCCAGGGAGTCGAGACCAATGTTTCCCTTGAACAAAGTATTTGGCACAATCTGTAATTTTCAAAAAAATCGGACTCCCATATTGCGTGTCCTATTATTATGGCATATCTATCAGTGATCACATGCCCTGGATTCCCTCAGTTTAAGTTTCTGCTCACTCTGTCAGTGATACTTCTGCTTTAATGGGATTTGACAGCTTATCTACCACTTTATGAAACGTCGGGCAGCACTGACAGTATTAATACTATAACATGAAAACGTTAGACATAACATTTAATGCTGTTTTATGGTCACAGCGTCCGCGTTCATTTTTCCTCTCAGCTTGAAGCAGTTGCAGCTTAGTTAGGCCTTTATTGTATTATGATTCATTTAATTAGGGTTATTAAGTTCATTTCAGTGAGATGCTGTAGTTTTGTCTACTGTGTCACTTTCATTCCCTGCAAAAGAACTTGAAAGTGAAACTTATAATGTTGAGTTGGCACATTTTAACAAATGCCAGTAAGTTGGCGGATTGCAATTTGTATCTTCTCCCTTCTCCGCATAAAGACAGGACAGTTTCTCTTTCTCTGTTTCCGCTGGGAAGGATTTTGATGTAAGTCTACCTCAAGAATAGTATTGTGATTTCCCCAGAAACTAAAACCCCTTCATCATATACCAATGTCTCAGTGTGTCTGATGGGACAAAATGGTGAGTCAGTGAGCACCAACTGAGAATGGTGCATCTCTGTCAACTTTTCCTCCTCCTTGTTGCGAAATGCCTGTCAGGCAGCTGCATGTGTAGGTGGAGATTTTTTCCAGAATAAGCACAAATACAGTGCAAGGCATCTTTCTCTTACAATCTATTGAGCTGTGTTCTTACTTTTGTGTGGTCTGTATAGACACTGCTAACACAAAAACTGATATTTACTTAAACATTTAAACAAGACCAGGCGTCGAAAGCCCTGCTCACAGCTCTGTGAGACTGCATAGGGCAAGGCATGTTTTGTATTAAATTAAAATGTCCACATGCGATCGTTTTTACAATTAGCCTGTTTACACCTCCTGTTTTTGTGCATAAGTTCAATTTTCATTAAAACAAAACAAGCGAAACACTGGAAATTGGAGAATTTCAGTTCTCTATGGTCGCAAAATATTTGTATTGCTTGGATGAGGTGAAAAAAATGGCCACAGTGTGGGCCAATGACTCTTGATTTACTCATTTTTTGTCCGTCATACTTCTGCTTTACTAGAGAGATGAAAACATCTGTGTGGAGCATTTAGAAATACAGAGCTTAAATGTATTTATTATATAATACATGTTTTTCCATTGTCTGAGGTTCTGGTTGGCAATCCTTTAATTAAGTCACCTCACTGCACTCTTCTGTTCTGCAATTATTTAATGGCACTTAACTCTAGAAGTATTGAAACCAACTCTTTATCTTGTTGGGTCCAAACTTTGCATTTCGCTTTGACTGATCTTCAGTAATTTCATAAAAAATCCCTACTATGATTGGATGCAAACTCTAATACTGACAATGCTAACATACTAATGTTTAGCAGGAACAATGTTTACAACACAGTTTTAGATCAGTCCATTAGCATTCTAACTTTAGGTAATAAACACAAGTACACAAAATACAACTGACTCTTAACGGGAATGTCCTTTTGGAAGTGTTTGGTATTACATTATTTAACAAATTAATAAGTTGGCTTGATAAATAAAAAGTTAAGAGTTTACACAAGTTGATCGGAACATGAATGCCTGAAACACATTTCAAGGCAATGCATCAACATTGCATATCATTGACAAGATATTACACTCAAAAAATAAGGAACTTCATCTTATAGTGGTGATAGAGAAAAAGTCAGGGGATATGGAAAGCCATTAGAATTCAATATCTGGCAACATGAACACTGGAAGGAAGTGCATTTTGTCAATATTGAGATATTTCACTGGATGAGTGAGAACTTTGCCTACTGGTGGCATTAGATAAAGAGTGGAGAATCCCCATTTTCCTCTGAGTACTATCTGTAGTGCATTGTATATCTACTGGCGCATAATTTGTTGTGACATGTATTGTGCACAGGTGGAAAAAGAGAAGGGAATCATCTCTCCATTTTCCCTCCTTATGCCAATGTATCCTTTTCAAATCACACAAATGGGTCAGCCCTTTGTTCCAGCAGAACGTTTTTACTGCACGAACTGAAAGACATGTAATGTTCTCTGAACGGCGAGGGCAATATAAATCTAAAATGCTTTCTGGATTTGAGTGGATATCGACCTACAATTTAATTTCCATGGTGGGTGAAATTATAGCAAATTTGGTCAGTCTCAGAAAAGACAAACAACGCTATCTTCACAACACAGCGGGACAAATAAGGGATTTCTGAATCTGATTCAGTGGTTGAGGCAGATCATCCTGTCAGGATTATATGTTCTCCGAATGAGCAGAATTTAAACACACCTCTGCTGATGTCTTTTCCCTCAATTATCCATTTCCCCGGGTACCATTTGCTACCATTAGCTACTTCTAGTCATGTTCTTTTACTCAATGACGAAAACACACAGGCCAACAAAGCGAGTATCCTGCCGTCTGAAGACATGACAGAGACAAGAATACAGAAAGCTGGTAACAGCAGGATTTCAAATGTGAGGTTTTCTCGACGGTACAATGTGCTGGGGGAAAAAAATCCCTTTTACAGGTAATCATATCAACATTCATATTAAAATAAATAAGAGAGCAACAGAATTTTCCAATTTTTTTGGAAATGAGCTCATTTTGTTCTTCCAATAAACTCTCCAATCAAATACGTTTCAGAGTGACATATTGAGATAACAGTCTAATTTGGTTTTAATGTTGGTAGATGGGCCAGATCATATTGAGATTACTGAGTGCCAGTGTAGAGGGAAGTTAGTCATGAGGTGAAATTATATATCCATGTCATCCAATAATTCATTCTCATCAAAACCATGCCATGCATATTAGTTTTTGCGATATGAGCCACATGCTGAAAGATCACTTAGAATCTGAAAAGTCACATCTTCTAAAGTAACGCTAAAGAGTTATTATCCAAACATGGTGGTAGTGTGTAGTGTATTATAGGGAATAGCTTTAAGGTGCTTCCACTCACAACCGGTTATGTTCAGCTCAGGAGCATTTGCAGTTTGTTTGGGCTGCAGTGAAAGCTGTCCATCAAACTCTGGTGCAGACAAAACAGTAATCCCTAAGAAAAAAAAAGGGTCTCAGTCGACTGTTTTCATTTGGACTCTGGTGCAGTTCATTTTGGGTCTCAAACAAAACATACCAACATGATAAAAAAGAGGAAGATATAGGACTTCAGTATAAACTCTGGGAAGCAAGTTAAAGTCATAGGACAATCAACAGTAGTTAAAATGGTCGTATTGCACTTCTGACAAACTGTGCATTTTTGTAGTTCATCAAGTTCTTTGAAAAGTGTGCAATGTAGCAACCTCACTGACAAGAGTCTTTCTAATACTAATAATGTTCATAATCACTTATTTATGAGCTTTTTGTGACATCAAAGAACATAAATACTGTATACACATTAGAAGTGTCACAAGAGTGTGGAGCAAAAGTGCACCCGAATGCTATATGTTATGTGTCCGAAAAGCTTCAATTAACTTGTCAAATGAGAAAAAGGTGTGAAATTGCCGTGAGTGCTTCAGTACTGCACACATGTTGTTCTCCAAACTAAAACTGAATACACCATTTGTCATTGCCTTTAAAATTATTTCAAACTCTCCCGCCCCTGTATTCATAACATCAGAGTGTCTCATAAATGTCATAAATCACAGTTACTTTATAACGTTATAATGTCTTTTCAGACCACATTCAAATATTTAACTGTGCTTCGTTCCCTGGTGGGGTCACCAGTCAGTGTTCTCTAAAGAAAGCAGAGCGGAGTTTAACTTAAACAAACCTTTGAATGTGATAATGGTAACATATTGTTTAAAATCCTCATCCAGTAACAGTTGCTGGTAGGCATGGCTCAAATCCAGCTTTGTGAATGTCCTCAAAAAAGAGAAGATCATGGTTTAGATTTAAATAACTACATTGTAACTTTCATGTAAACCAGCTTGTTTAGGGTAAAGCAATGATCGTTGTCAAAGCTTTTTTCTTAAATTCATAAGTCTGTTTGTATCTCATGGGATCTAATCCCAATGGAACAAAACAATTTGAAACAAGAGAAGACCAGTCAGGGATACTGCATGTTCTGCAGAGTATTGCCACAGATAAATCAGTGGATGAGATTATCCCTGGAGCCAGGAGAAGAGGCATTTCATCAATTGGAGATCAGGACTTTGTATTGATCTCATAGCTTATGCATGTTTGACATTACTGAAACATCTCCCTGTTTTTCTGTGACGCTTGGATCTCAGTCAATCCCCATTTCCATAGAGCGCAGAGGTGTTACCTCGCTGCAGTGGCAGAACGTGTAGGTTTTGTGCTTCTGAAGTGGCGTGTGGCCTTTTTTCTAGTGTCTTGATTTTGTTGTGTAATAGTTTCTATTGCATAGACAATGTCCATGTATGCCGAGGAATTGTATACACTCCTAATTTTTTGGTTGACTGTAAAAAAACAACAACAACAATTAAACTTTTTAAATGCAGATTTAATCCTGAATTATGAATGCATAATCTGTACTTTTTGGCACTATATGGATCTCTCAATGAAAACAATGACAAGTTTGGTTCCGTTGCAAAGTGACGTGGGTTATATTATCATCATGGGAGATATTGCAGTTTTCTTCTGTAACAAAGTGACATCACTGTGTAACACTCACAGTCAAACACATTGCAAGTGATAGGCTATGGGGCGGGACATCTCTAATCGGTTGACCAATCACAACAAAGCTTGCCAGCTAACCAATCAGAGCAGAATGGGCTCTGGTTTCAGACGGAGGGTGAAAAGAGGTGCCGCAGTACAGGCAGTCAGAGAAAAATAAAGACCTTTCTGAACATTAATGCATGTAAACATGTCACAGTAGAGGCAAGAAATACAAAATATGAAAAGGAAAATAAGCATGGTAGGGCCACGTTAAAGTAGCTTAACAAAGAAAGAAAAAAAGATTTTTTGGAATCAATGATAGAAGCTGTTTTCCCCCTGCAGAACTATTAATGGCCCACATTGGATTTGGTAGCAATGTTTTTCCAGCATTTGATACAGCAATACAGCAGCATTCATTGTAAGATATCTGTTTTTGCTCTAACTTTACATTTCTGTGCCAGGACACGCTTGAAAGGGCCTTCATGCATTCAAATGTCTCAAGTGAACAGAAAACGAGGCTGTTGATGTGAATCGTTATGAGCAGCAACATTTAGTTCAATCTGAATCATGTCAACCATCAACCATCGATTGAAAGTGAGGCACATTCGCACATACTGCTGGAGTCATGCAAGGCTTGACATCTCTCTTACACTCTCACAGACACACACACACACACACACACACACACACACACACACACACACACACAGACACACACACACACACACACACAGACACACACAGACACACACACACAGACACACAGACACACACACACACACACACACACACACACACACACACACACACACACACACACACACACACACACACACACACACACACACACACACACACACACACAGTGCCATTCATTATCAAAAAGTGGTGTGAAGAACATGGTGGCGGTTACGTTCTCCAGCAAAGTGAGGAAAACAAGTTTCAATGTAGAAATTATGAATAAATCATCATCTGTTTGTCAACAATTTACAAGTCTGGCAGCTTTTAATGCCTTTTCCCAATTCAGTGAAAATTACAGCAACAAATACTGGAAACCCATGACAGGGACGCTAAAGCGTGTGTGTGATGGCTGAGAGCCTGTCATGTTCCTGTTAACGTACTTGAAAGATTATGAATGGGGAAGTTTTCAGTCCCATGAATTCTTCTCTTAGTTAAATATGTATTCATATTACTACAGGTCTCATACAGTGAAAGGTTTCTCCCATTTTATTATTAGTCATTTTACAGTCAATGCAGCAAAAGCCCATTCATGGTGGAATTAGTTTTGTGGTAATGATAGAACTTTTGCATAATGTACGGGAATTAATTGCATCCTGATTTTTTAGGACTATAAGTAAAAGAAAAACCCTGACTGTAGTGATATGACAGTACAATTGGAGAAAAGCAAAATCCTTAAGTTGAACTTCCTGGCATCTCAAAATTACCTCCATTAATCATAGCTTATGGAAGCCAACAACCATGGGACTATTTACAGGAATCAATGATGCGGACCTCAGCCGACCCTCTCAACATGGCGGAGAGGCGGCAGGACACTGGGCTTCACTAAGATCAATGAACTTCTCACCCTGTTATGCAAAGTGAGTCGCGCCGCTCTGTGAAGGAATCTCATTTGACTGCTAGTGCCGGTAATGACGACATTTCAGGCTCTCATAGCTCCGGGTGGAACAAAAATCCACCAGTGAATCCGGAGCTTTGCTTTGCAGCTCAGATATTTATTCAAGTCAGTGTCATTCTAGGTAATGTGAACTCAACATACCTTTCCCTTCTTGCTTTTTATGCAATACAAGCAAGAATGCAAAAACAATGTGTGGATTTTCCTACCTTTTGTAGCTAAGGCGCACTCACTTTGGGTACAAATACTATCTGACGCAGTGTTATCTGTATATGGCTCAGTAACAGAAAGGAGTTTTCAAATAGGTGGGAAAAAAAAGTGGATAACTTGATTTTGAGACGACTGTGTCCGAAATAATCGCCCTTGTTCAGTCAGCCACGATACTGTGTGGTATTGTTTTCGCCTTGTGAGTTTGGTTGTTTGTCATCATGGCAAAATATGGTCAAGTAGACACCTACTGTGGTGAGAACTACCACAGAGGCAGTTTTGAGTCATTTTTCAGTTGTTATTACTATATTTCTGTCTGTTGGTCTGTGTTGAGTGCAATGTTCCCCTTTTTTGTGACTGATTGCAATCAGCCATGTGGAAAAGTGTAAATGTTGCAATGCTAAGAACACAGTTGGCGCAAAACTGGAGGGGAGAAAGCTACAGGTCCTGACTAAAGAAGTGAAGACCCTTTCCTCAAAACTTCAGGCAAGGAATTTAAACGTGACAGAGAAAAAAACTTTTTGGGGGATTAAATATCCCAGTCTTTCAAACACACACATTTGGACTTTGAGTAATGAATATAATATTGAGAAAATTGCTTTTCAAATCAAACCATCAAGCTATATTATGGATCACTTCATAAAGGTAAAGTTACTTATTCAAAGAAGATGTCATATTTGAAGTGGAGAAAAGTGTGGGGGTGTTGATTTGCATTTTGCTTGTTTTTGTTACTAGACTGTTGTTGCAATGATGCTACTTTGCATAAAAAAAGTGCCAAAAGCAATCCGTTTGTAAATAATAATTGTAATAGTGAGCAGTAAATTAATATTTCTGACACATTAATCACATTCATTTTCCATCCTCACTGACAGATGCAGTGTTACAACACTGTCATTTTTGCATCTACGTTGTAACACATATTTTGAGAGTCCTTCATCATATTTACATTTTACGCTCAGTCATTGCTTAACTGTTTCATATAAGCCTAACATGTTGTTATATCTACTGTGTTACCAAACAGCTGCCTACCCACTCATCTCCAAAATACAAACAAAGCTGCATGTGTTTCCTATTACAGTTCTCCCTCACACTATAGTTGAAATCAATCCAATGCATTTTCATCTACAGTTGCAACAAATGTGTGGTTAAAGATATATGCATTGTGGAGAATTACACTTTTAATAGTTAAGTTTATCAAGATATTTACATTAAACACTATTAACATAGAAAATATGTTGAAAACCATATAGAGGCAGCAGTAACTAATATCCTGTACAGCCATATACATAACACACAAAAGCCAACCAAGGAGCTGTATCCACATTGTGGGTGCTTTGTTCTCTCTTTTCTCACTGAACGTTGACATGCAACTGCTTAAGAGTGGCAACATTACTGAACTGTACCTCGTTTAGGAAAAACATGTCACTCGAAATAGGGTATAGCAAAAAAAAGGATCCAATTGTATTCCATGTTGCTGTACAAACACATGAGTGATATTAAAGACTACATACACACCACCCACACCAAGCCAGGTGCATTGATGACTCAAAATTGCTTCAACAGTAGGTGTGTGTGTGTGCGTGCGTGCGTGCGTGCGTGCGTGCGTGCGTGCGTGCGTGCGTGCGTCTGTTCTTCTGCCTTCCACTTAATGCACACTTGGATTGGCTCCAGCTATTGGACATGAATGAGATGTACATGCAGAACAAACAAAACAGATGTTTACTGCCATTGTGGTTAGGTAGTTCTGTCCAAGTAACATGTATTTGTACACATATGACATGGACTAGATGCATCTGAATACAACCCTGATTATGTATTAATCAAAATTGGCTTAATAGAAATGGAAAATGCCAGTGTGAACATAATTCGAAGATAAAGCATTCCGTGAAATGGAAGCCAAATGTCTGCAACGTCTAACAAGGCTAGGATGAAAACAGCCCTCAACTAACTGTGTTCACACCTCCTGTTGTCCACACACTTTCATCACACAGCTCGGTCATGAAAGTGAAGTCACACACTTGCAGGCGGTGGTATTCTTTTTAAAAAAAAAGAAAACACAAGCTGGATGGCCATCAAACACTGTTGGTGGTGTCTGCTTCTCGCAGGCAAGTGAGAGTTCATGTCCTTGTCGACACAATGCCTAATTCTTGTTGTTCTGTGCAAAAGCGGCCTTATCTAAGGATATAGCTCAAACTCCCAATGCTTATATCCTCCTGCTGACAGGAAACAAAAAAAAGAGGCAACAACATTGAATACATTGAGAGAAACACCTGGTTTTCTACAGTTTGTTTGAAAAAGGCTCATAACTAGGAAACAGCCCATTGGTTAATTTTCTATACTCACACTGGGCTGGCCAGATCACATCTCTGACTTGCCCACGCCCCTCCCCCCTTTGCCCACTCTGTTTCTTGTGTAAGATGCCGAGGCACAGAGCCAAAAATCTGTGGATGGATAAGGCCATCAAAAGGGATAAACCAAAGCACAAGGGCGGTCTGGAAAAGCTGCAGGCCAAGAAAGTGACGCAGATGCTGCGAAATGTGCAAAAAAAAAAACTAACAAGTTCAAAATCCACAGTGCCTGACTTTGAGAAGCAACAGGTTGATCTTCAAAGAGTAGAGATTGGTGACCGTGCCCACTGACAGGCAGAGGAGCAGGCTTGTGATTAAGAACTATTGAATTAATGATAATTCTATACCGTAAAAATATAGAAAATACTATATAAAAAAACTTGTATTCAGTCAAATTAAAATATATTTAAATCAAATCGAATCAATTAAATTGTATTTATGTAGCCCAAAATAAAAAATACACAATTGTCTGAGAGGGCTGTACAGCCTGTATAACATACCAAGCCTTATGTCCTTAGACCCTCCCAGAGTAAAAATACTACCAAAAGAAACCTGACAATAATAATGGGGAAAATAAAGAAGAAACCTCGGGGAGAGCAAATGAGGGCAGATACCTCTCCTTGGATAATCAGATGTGAAATAAATGTCAGGTGCAAGAATATAAAACATGAAATTAAAACTTACACAATCAAAGTGTAGAAAGTAATAATCTGTTGCCAAAAAAACAATTTTAAATGAAGTTACAGTAAAAGCTTTTCTTTAGTGTTTGTACTTGAGTATGTAGATGGTGTGTTCCATGGCCACCATATGATTAGGGAGTCAGTCAGAGATAAAGAGCACACTGGTCCACTTGTCCAGAGCTTTGTAGTGGATTGGGGGAATAGTACAGTCTCGCATATTAAGGAGGATGGAAAAAGATGTTGTTCTTGAGGATTGTGACCGACTGCAAGTCGGTCAGGGCCGGAAAATGCCAGGGGCAATTTTTTTGCGCAAGTCCAAACCTGCTTTTTGGATTGTGTAAGTGGTGACTAGAGGAAAGATAAGTCAGTTCACATCTTTTGAAGGCTACTATTCACCTTTGCTGATTAAAATGTAGCTAAGAGAGCGCCAAGACCACAGGGCTAATTAGTCTTTCTTCAGTGATTGATATCAAGGATGTAAAGACACGCTGAATGAGTAAAGCCTGTGATGAGTCATGATGCAGGATTAAGCAATAAAGTCTGAGGAATAGTTTTTGGAGTACAAAGATGTCAGATATGTTGGCAGAAAATGTTTTGATATCTTCTTTTTTCTTGATGACGGACACAGCTTATGATGGATATGGAGAGAATGATAGCATGTGTATGAATTATAAATGATACACCTTTCTGCAATGTTCATAGTTTGATTTAAGTCAAATGAAGACAACAGGGATGCTGGCGTTCTCAGATTTACAATGACTGGCTTACGTGATTGGTATTTAAAAAATGACACCGAGGATGTGTCATGTTGAGAGCTTTATTTGTGACACTGCTGCCATCACTCACAAAAATACATTTCTTATTCAAAGCAGCACATGTTCCCAACAGCAGGAAATCAATTGAATTGTGGGTGACCTATGACCCCATGATTCACCTTAGTGCCACTTAACCTTTGTCTTGAACAAAGAAAATCTTAATCTGTTTACTGTTTTCCACAGAGCACAGTATTGACTATGAGAGAAATGGTTAACAGGGGAAACTATTGGACCTCGTCGAAGATCTGCTCTCTCAGTATTTGATTACATATTGGCTTAAAAAGGAGGATGCATCTCATCATTGATGAAACATCCTGAAGCGATGTAAATGATCTGTTCTCTCATATAGTTGCGAATCGCTTCACTGATCCAGACCCAGGGAAATTATTTCCTCTCTCTGTCGAAAATCAGCATTTCAGATAACACTTATTCAAAGAAGAAAATCATAACAATCTTACTTGCAATTTTGTTTCACTTGCACTATTTTACCTCCCTATTTTGTATGTTGCATTGTTGGTGTAGCCTGGGACATAATATTTTCATTTCCAACATCTATTAGTGTTGCGCTCGACAATAAAGCCTAAAAATCTATATAACCCATACAGTAGCTTTGAGAAATTCTGTATTTTTTCTACAGCATAGATGAACAATAGTTAAGCCTATACTTAATGAAGATGACCAACAGAAAAAGGTGGGATATGTGTTTTCTGTAACATAGTATGAGGGTACAAGAAACCTATAGGAGCCATTTTCCTATTCTAAAGGTGAGCAAAGGATATGCTACTGGGTTTGTTGTTATTGTACTGGTAGTCCTCTTGAGGCAATTGCATCTCCTTCACTTGTCATTGTTCTAGGTCTATATTTAGTAACACCAGCACTGGCTCTGGATGGAGCCCATTACAGGCTTACATTACTATCCCACCTGTATGGGATTAGTGTCAGTGGTAACCATTCATCTTTGTCCATTCTCCCCTTTCTAATGTGGAAATGAGGTGTGTAGGGGTCACAACATCACTGAAGTTTGCTGCTGTTTCTTTCAACTGGGCAATGACGAAGGTATCGCTTGTAGTGAGTAACCCACAGATAACAAGAATGGTGATTGGACAGCTCTGCCAAGACCAATGGTGCATAAACATTCTCCTCTGATGGTCTCATTTCATTTCATTCTTCCAGTTATTTTTCATAAACTTGGAGTCATAATGTTTTCCACAGCAGCACGCTGCAAGGAAGATGTTGTATTTTTATTATTGGAGAGTTTAAACATTACATTGATACTTCTTTTTCGGAATATTATGAAACCACATTAAGCACAAATGCCTTGTTTGAGAGTTACAACAAAAGACAAACATTTTGCGTATCCAAACCAGTGCCAGATTTGTTCCATAATTTCATAGGTCCTTCCTCCGGCCCATGCTAAACCCCTTTAAAAGATTTTGAAAATCTGACTTGTTGTTTTTTTTGTGATCCTGATGACAAAAACGACCCAAAATGTCACTTTACTGTTGCCTCTTTTTAAAAAACGATACTACCGACTGTATGCTGATTGTTCAGCACCCAACAAGTCTCCTCAAGTAGTAGCCATTCTGTCAACTTTCTACCATACTGCACGTTCACGTTTCAGACAACCTTATTTGTGTTTATTATTCAGCTTTGGATCCTGGAGGGAGTGTGGCTTTAAGACATAAATATGCCAGCACTTGTACAGTGTAACATCTGGCTGCAAAGTCTCAGACCACTTCCTGCAGTAATTGGATTTCAAACTGTTCTTAATATGTCTTAAGTGTTTTTGCACTGTTTTTTTCAGTGTTAATCCCCATCCAGATATAATTTGATTGCTCAAGATGCATGAAAACATTAACTGAACGGGGGGAATTGCTGTATAGTCGATATGTTAGTTTCACAGTCAACACTGTGTAGTGGAGATGACAGAATAATTAAGGGACTGCGCAGTCTGCCTCAGTGATAGTGCTGCAGGAAAGGTCAACAGCCATCAAAATCAATAGATTTCTTTCTGTTTGCTTCGTGTAAATATTCATTTCAATCCAGCCTCTTTTTTTGAGAACAATGAGTTGGTCAGAGGATAAACCACAAAAACAAACAGATTGAACAATGGGGTCCCTTCTCTGCAGAAACAGTACATTATCAGGTCAAATATTCATCTTTAATTCATTGCATCTTTATCTGATTCGCAGTCGCTTTCATTTCCTGGTGCATGATATTTGAGATTAACACCCACATGTCTCCCATCTGCAGCTACACAATTAGTTTGTGTGCTTATCGTCTGTTATAAAATTTCCAAAATTCACTTATTTGAACAATTTAAAGACACAAAAAAGGTTTTCATCACATCATTCCTTCATTTTTCAAAGCTAATTAAACTCTCCAATGTCGCATTTTCTCCTCTTTCTAACCCCTTTACTGGGGACCAAAGGCATGTGATAAGCATTTCAAAAACCCTTGTGGCATGGATATATACTAAACATCCCCTTGCCCCATCAAATGAGATCTGTGCCCTTATTTGCACCAAGGTCCTGAAGCTCCATTTCCCTCACAATGAGGGGAAACGGCCACAAGGCTGGCCCTTCTCGTCCATGGGCAAGAGAGGTTCAATTACTTCAGTTGTCATGGAGCAATAAATGACAAATTAAGTGGCTGGCACCGAACACTGCTTGAAGGGGGCTGTATCAGAATACTAATGTCAGCTGTGTTTGACAGTGGGTAAAGAGAGAGACAGCTGAAAAAAAGTTTAGCAAAGGAAATTCAAACAACTTTTTTCAGTAGGATATGTACTCCCTGACCTCGTAGCAGAATACTTATGCCTGTTTGTTCCCTGAATGACAGTACGGAGATATTTAATTGCAAAGAACGTATTTAGATGTACCATAGACAGCTGTGTTCATTGTTTAGTTGTGTATAAATAAACTGTGCAGTCCATGATCTCGCTGCAACAGACTGTAACAGGCATTGTAATCCTGTAATTAGTGTTGTATGTACTGTGCACACACAATTTAAACACTGGCTAATGGAAGTGCTCTGTTGTGCCAGTTTTCATCACAATAAAAAGCCAAAAGTCTATAGCTACACTTAAGACTTTAATGCTTGTTACACACTAGACAACAAAATCATTAGATAAAGCATGAAGTCATTTTGCTACAATCAGATCCTTACGACTAGTTGGATAAGATAAATCAAGTTGGACCTTATTGTAGTGCTAAAGGCAACACCAGGTACGGAAAGCCTTTAAGATAGGGCTCTTATTCTCCGACTTAAAGATGTATTAGAACTAAATCTCTGTTCTGGTACTATTAGCAAACGTTTACTATTTTCTTTAACTTGGGTGACCTAATAAACATACTTATAAAAAAGCCAAACTGCGGTTTCTTATTTTGAATTCAATTTAAAAAACCTGTTACAATGAAGCTCATCTGGGAGAAAAAATACATTTAGATGGAAACATACAGTCATTAAGAATGCAGTAGTTGGATGGGAACGTAATTTTAACTCTAGATGACTCTAAGCTTTTCACCCACACCTTCCTCACCCGCCTCATTAGATCAGGAGGAGGAGGACAAGAGAGAGATGAATAATGTACGCCTCAGACACGCTTTTGCCAACAGAGAACCAAACACACACCTCCTATCCCTCTGCCAGCTATGACCCACAAGCTAACGGTCAAATATGGTTATGATGGGGTTTGCTATTGCTCCAAATTACATTTAATTACATAATTGTATGAATAAACCCCAAATTCAATATGACTCATCCACCTTTTTTCATTTTACATAAAGAGACGAAAGAAAGGACTTTAAATATATACATTTAGAAAGATATACAGAATAAACTGGGACACAGGATTAGAGGTCTGTTAATATATTTTTCATTTCATCTGAAATGGATTTCTTGTTAAGAGGACTACAGCCAGGTCACTAGCATTGATAAAAGCCCCAGCAATGTTTCAAGCAAGTTTTTGAGTTAATGTGATTGTTGAGCATAGTAGATTAATAGTCAACCCTGACCTGCTTGTTGTTTATTCCCTACGTTATGCACCGACCTAAAAAAAACAAAGTGAACCTTTATATCATGTTGTCAATTATATTTGCTCTATCCAATCCTGCAGGCCGTAAAGAACAGATGTAGGGTTGTGCTTTTTCCCAAAAGTCATGAAATATCACTGCATGAGGCCGACATCTTCTATGCCTCCCCATCCTTCATAATATCAATGAATGCAAATGCATGTTGTTCAGAAAACATTGGGGTTGCTGACCTCGAATCCCCTGCTCCGTTCATTTTCTCCCCTTGTTTTTCTTACGTGATTTATCACCGTGCTTTCTCAGCTGGGTACATTTCACCCTGTTCAGCAAACAGACAGTGTAACTGAGTCATGCCGCTGCAGCTTTGTGAGGGTAACAAAACGTTTGCACTGGCACTGTGAACTTACATCCCAAGGTCATCTCCAGGGAGATCCTGTCAGGCTATCCAAGGTGACAGCTGAGCACCTACAGTACAGTCAGCCACGCACACGGGAATGTTGTGCGGTAAAATGAAGGAAGGCGTCACACAGATGAGATTCATTCATCTTAATAAAGTTGACCATCAAACTGATGTGTCTGCAGCAGTGCTGGTTAGACAGAGGAGGAAATGCAGGAAGACAGAGAGAGGAGAGGAGAGAAGCAGACAGGCTATAGGAGAGGCTTTTCCGCTGTAAACACAATGTTCTTTTCCCACCATCAGTCCTCTGAATAGAAAACGTACCCGTCTACCTGTTGGCAACATCCTAACAGAAAAGCTAATTTTGTATAAATGCTGCAAAGCAAGCGTTTGGGCGGCGTTTTAATTTGACACTCAAATGCTCGAAAATTAATCTTTTGAGTAAAAATCAATCACACGTTCATATAAAAAAAAAATGTTTTGGCACTTCAAATCATTGGCTGACCTCATAGTGTAGTACAACAACGGTTCAAGGTATAGTCATTTCACAACAGCTTTTATAATGCTGTTTTAAAAACTGTCTGTGGGGCTTTACCGTGTAATGGAATAATGCAGCAATTTCTCTGTAATAAATTCTAGGCAGGTAGTTCCCGAAAGAAGCAAACCAAAAGAGGCTAAAATGTCATTAACTTTAACAGAAAATAACCAGAGAAACACGGATGTTTGATTGACAAGTAATATCGTGCGGGAATACCACAGCAGTGACAGCTAATGCCTAATGCCGATATGGCATTGTCGGCCTGCAGAAGTGGAAATAGGTATACTGCAGAAAATCTTTATCCTACCAGCTGCTTTCTTCTCTGTGATATTTAAAAATCTAACTAAATAGTACCAACCAAACTGAGATTTGAATAAGCAGTCAGTCACTAACCTTGGCGATTGCAGTCAAAGGTGAAGGAACTTGTTGTAATTTACTCTTTTTGTGTCTCAACTTGGAGAAATATACTACTTTTGATAGTAAATGTAAGAAGAAATAATACCATATTTACGATAGTACTGTTGTCAGTCATTTGGTCCTCTAGCCATGTGGACAGTTGTAATGCTATTCCAGCAGTTTTAACATTGTTATGTGTGTCTGTAACCACCAATGATTTCATTACAGTTACTATGGCACACATACAAGTGAGCAGTGATGATATTACCTTTAAGATTAAAGATCAAAAACAAAGGAATTAAACCAAGCCACAGAACCATATGTCATTGCTGCCTTAAGCTTCCTGTATCGCATCATAGTGAGATTTATAACAGCTATCGCATGACCTCACATGTTAAGCAGGTGGAATCAGTATTGTCCTGCTCCTAATAAAATATAGAAGCACAGATGTTACCACTGCGACAGGGGTGCAACTGCCCACATGGACTGCATGATGTAGGTGTGCTTTATATCATGCCTTTAGGAACAGCCTGGTGTACAAGGATGATCCCATACAACAAAATGCATTATTTTCCAACAAATGTATTATCCCTGGATTATGACTGTATTCGACATATTAGAAATGTTTGATCGCTGGTAATCAAAGGTATTTTTGCCTTCTTTTTCTTTGCTTTCTTTTGTTTCAGTTCACAACGATAGCCACGTGTTTAAAACTGAGACCGTATTCCAGGAAACACATTTCCCTCCAAACGTTACCAAGGTTGTAGTTTAGTTGTGAAGGAATGCCTTTTTTTAGAATACATATTTGGTGGCGAGGAGGCAGACTGCATGAGCAGCAAAATTACATTTAGTAAAACTATAATAAAAACATAAATCAGTTCCAAGAAGTTTGAGACAACCTAAAGTAGGTCAACACAGTTTCATCACCATCAGTCCATTTGTTTGACAGAGGGAAGAATAACAAGGTAATGCATGGGTCAATGCAGCAGCAGTGTGAAAGAAATCACTGGCCTCATGCAATTTCACTTGGGTTGAACTGCAATATTCACATCTCATCACCACAGATTAGATTAGTGCAGATCGTCCCTCTGTGGAAAATCATGGCATGGCCAACAGCTGGCAGCGGTTCATCTCTTGTCGCCTTATATCTTCAGCCACATCAATATTGGACAAGTCTGTTCAAGTTTGGAGGCTGTTTGAGATTGTAGCACTCAAACAGATGGCTGATCTACTTTAAAGGCGGACATACAGAACATCGATAAATTATATTAGATTTTTCCCGCTGCAGATCATTGTCTTAAATATCTAGTGCAATCAGTGTTTTCCTGATAGATATGTTCAACCAATCATGAATGGAGCAAATCCTGAGTAGGAAAATGATGTGGGTGCGAGTTTCTCTCTCTGAGTCCATGAGATTTCTGGTCAATGTATTTAAAGATTTAATATCAGAGCAGAGACTAAAGTAGATATTCATAATGACAGAGCACATAAAATATCATGTGGCACACACACACACACACACACACACACACACACACACACACACACACACACACACACACACACACACACACACACACACACACACACACACACACACACACACACACACACACACACACACACACACACACACAATCTTCCCCGGCATTAAGAGTTAGACATACAGCCCATTCTGTAGAGTTATCACCATGGAAACTGGACAGGAGTGAAAAGCCTGTAGTGTGTTGGATGAAGCAATGGCGCGACAGCATCCTGAGTCTTACACTCTGACATTTATATGAAATGGTTTAGCACCGTATATAAACTTCATCTGTCAACTCCTATGAAACACAAAAATGTATAGATTAATTTTACTACATCTTTTGTTTTGCTGTAGCGACACTGAGTTAATGCAGCTCTGATTCACTGGATGGGGTCAGCGGTGTATCAGAAACCAGTGACAGTGATGACAGTAATACAAATTCCTCAGCCACAATATTCAGTACATCAGTAGCCTAACAGTTTCACAAGTTGCTTCAACTCTGAGCTTTAGCATGGATTAAAGCCACTCCCATGGGCAGCGGTGGCCTCAAAGGTTAAACAAGCGGGTTTGAAAGGTTTTCAACAGATTAATTCCCAGGACCGCCCAGATAAATAATCTGGGTGGTAAATGTGAAAGAGGGAAAGACACTTGCAGCTGCTCCACTATAGCTGCGCAGTGGCTGGCAGATTAGATTGTAATGTATTGGGAAGTTTGAGTGAATGTGATAAGGGTGTTCCTCCAAAAGAGAGAAATGCTCCTTTAGAAATTTCCCTGAATAAAGGTCATAAAACACACAACGAAATGTATCCTGCTTCATAAAGTTATCCTCCTCGCCAGACATGTTTTAGGAAACAAGCTGTAAACACTCATTGACACAATAAGCAGTCACGTTGTTAGCAGAGTCCTGACTGATCCAAACTACCATCACAAAACAAGGCTTGTATAAGTTGTTTCTCATCTTGCTGAAAATCCTGACAAAACATTATACAACGTTTGTCCAAATTGGTATCATGATGTAGTTTTGAATTCTTTATTGTAATTAAATAACAGCATATTGTGTTTATTTAGATATAACAATCTCTGATTAAAATTGTCGGATATGTCCCCTTTATTTGTGATTGTCCAATGCTCTTATTCAATTAACAGGCACAAAGTAATAACTAATGCTGTTCAAAGACAAATTTCAGTTTGCGTTATTCGTTTCAGTTTGTTTCTGTTTATTCTCGCCCCTGTACTCACTTTAGCGTAATGAACCCAAAATAAACACATTTTGCTGTAATTTAATTAGGAAAAAACTACATAAACTACATCATGATGCCAATTTGTAAAACTCTGAATTAATGTTTTGTCATGTCAGATCAAGAAGAGAAGGAAACAACTTATTGTTGTTTCGTGATTGGAGTTTGGATCAGCCAGGGCTGTGACGTAATGATGTCATGTGTTATTCGTGTTTTCGGTTTGTGTCCTCTGCACACAAGTGGCCAAATAATCTCTACATGAGCCTTTTGTGTGCATTAGGAGAAATGTATGTACTGTATGTTTGGATCTCATTTTTGATTGACAGGAATCCAACCATTATCAACAGTTGCTTATCACCTTACAATTCTACCATTTTTTTTTTTACAAACTAAGTTCCTTTTTTGGTTGGCTTCCATAACTGAAAAAAGTTTGCAAGAAGTTGTAAACACCCCCCCTCAAAAAAAAAAACAGTTAAGAAAAGGCTGCCTCAATCCCAAACATTCAGATGTGAAAAGTTATTTCAATTACAGATTCTTCAAATGCAGAACGTTTTGGAGTGCTTATTATCTTAAGACAGTACTGGAGTAGAAATGTTACCGAGGGAAAGTTTATATATAACTAATTATCTGCCTTTTGCGGAATCCAGGCTGTGGTCAGAGTTTTCCTTAATTAGCAGATCGCTTGCATAGCTTGGCTAATTCATGTTGTTGTGTCTCTCAGACAATTGCAACCGAGACTGGAAATAGGAGTGGAAGGAAACAGAATAAAGTGAAAAAGCCAGCAGGGAGGATTATAACGGCGGCGCCTCTTGAGTTAAACCGATGTGTCCCCCAAAGCTGAGTTAGGTTTATCCCAACCCAATGTTTAATCCTAGACCCCAATCCTTAGCCTCTCCTTATTTTCCAATTGAACTGTAATCCTCTATTTAACCCCTACAACAAACAAGCACTTATCCTATTTACATTTGAAGTTATGGCAGACGTGTTTCTAATAAATCTCTTAATTGGACTCAAACTAATAAACTGTGGGCAGATTAACATATCTCAGATATTTTAGAGGACTGCATATCCACCCGGATTTAAGTTGTATTCTTAAATTGAGCCCAACTCGACACTCTATCTGTAAAATCTTCCTATCAAACAAAATATTTTCTGAAGCAGTCATCCGCAAAATCAATGAGCATTCAATCTGAACCAAGGTGAATGTATTTATTACAATTTCCCTTAAACACACGTCTGTCCGTCTAGTTTTCCTATCCCTTTTTACCTTACAGCACTAAATTATCTGTGATTTGCAACATTAGCTTGGTATCTCATCTGGACAAAGCAGGGCTGATAAACTCTGGAGATCCATTACAGAATGAAATAGCTTGGCCTTAGATCACTGAACTCCTTTAGGTATTTCTTTTAGTGCAACCAACTATGTCTCTCTTGACAAACCTCTTTTATTTGGAGAGAAAAATGAGTCTAAGAAAACCTCTCATGTAAAATGATAATTACTATTATAATTTTTTCCTTTATGAATATTACGTTGTATTTCTATTATGAGGGGTGGGCTGCTCATTCCGGCTTAACTTCCAGTGCATGCTGGGCTAGGCGCCATCCATCTGAGGTGACGGCATTATCACCTTTTAAGTTGATATGTCTCAGTTGTTAGCAAACACCGCTTACTGTACAGAATTACTACCTCAAGCTGATACGGAGAAACATTAGCCGTCATTTGGTGTGTGTTTCTGGCGACCTGATGAATATAATTCCAATATCCACTCGGCTTTTATCTTTTAATCTCTACCAACTCCTGAGGGAAATATCTGCCTCTAGCTGCTAAATCATCCACAGTGTTTGTCAAAGGTGCTTTGTGGAGAGTAACTAAGTCCATTCACTGAAGTACTATAAAGTACAATTTTAGGTACTTAACTTGAGTATTTCCCTTTTCTGGCACTTTATATATCTCTATACCATAAAAATGTAGAATACAATTTGATAACTTTCAGGGTAATATTACAACATATAAGCAACATATATTTTGATGTGTTATAAGTTGAGATAAGACTTTATTCATCCCTTTGGGAAATCACAAGCTACCTGAAAGTACAGATGCCATAGTCAAAAACTAAAGATATCGTACTGCAAAATGTATGTGATGAACAAATCAATGCATACATCTTCATAATCCAATTATATAGTATTCTGAAATGGGCCTTTGACAGTATTTTGATGCTGACACTTTATACTTCTATTTAAAAATCGTTTTGAATGCAAAGACTATTTTTTTTTACTGTGGTATTGTTATTTAGACTGAAGTAAAGGATATTTGCACTTCACTCAGTTCTGTCAGTTTGGCTGCTTACCGTTTGGTGATGGGAAAGTAGAGTACACTTGAGTTGTTTCCCCTAAAAACAAATAAGCTGCAGCTAAAAAGATTACAAGCAGTGAGTGTTAACCGAACAACAATGAACTGAAAAGCTCCACAGAGCTAATGGGGACTGCAGGGTCAGGCAATTGATTTCTTTGTGTTATCATTTAAAGTGGTCATGTGATGTATTTTAAATATCCACATTTTTTATATTCAAAGATGTTTTTAAAATACATCGGAAAACAAATGATATTTTCCTAATAAAGCAATTGGTTTGCATGCAACCATAGCCCAAATGAAATCATACCGTCATATAGCATTACAAGGCATGTTACCTGTTGTACACTGTGGGCATGTAAGCAGGAGCTCTATTCAATTTAATTACTTAAGGTCTCAGAATGAAAAGCAGATTTATTTTTCTTATCATTATATTATTGGAATTGCATTAAGGACGGCAATTTCAGTCCTCAGTACAATGTATGTTACAGAGTAAAAGCAGCGTTTAGAATAGATTTGAAAGAATAATTACATGATACCTTCACAGCTCCAAGTAAACAGCTGTAGAAGCGACATATATATATATAGGTTTTTTTTTTAAGGATTGGGGCATTTAATGGCTGTTTTGAAAAGCAGCACAAGGACACATTGTATATGTGTGTGTGTGTGTGTGTGTGTGTGTGTGTGTGTGTGTGTGTGTGTGTGTGTGTGTGTGTGTGTGTGTGTGTGTGTGTGTGTGTGTGTGTGTGTGTGTGTGTGTGTGTGTGTGTGTGTGTATGTGTGTGTGTGTGTGTGTGTGTCCGGGTCTGTGCACTCAGGGACGTGTGTGGGAGTGTAAAAAGAGAGAAAAACAGTCAACGAGGGAGAATGAAGCAACGCTGTAGCGCACATCTCTTCTCATATAGGAATTCCTCATGCATCTCTATTTTCTGGTAACCATATTCAGGTTACTTATATACATACATGTGGAAAGACTCATAAACTGCCGATCCAGTAAATAACATAATCTCAGCGTGCATTGCCAACATTGATGAGCAGAAAATGGGATGAGCTGCATTAGGAGAAGATAAATCCCCACATCTGAAGGATTATGGTTATTTTGACAAATGCAAAGAGCTTTTCAAATAGAAATGTAATTACATGGTGAATATTAAAGTCAGCGAAAAGATGATCTTTTTAGAGTCCCATCCCATGCGGTCTTACAATGAAAAACTTCGAGTTTTAGTTCAGATACAAGTCAGTTATTTCACTTCTTATTTCTGACGGCATGCTGTGCGTAATATTTGTTCAAAGATGTATTTAACATTAGGAGGAGGACAGACTACAGGGGAAACGTTTTATCTTGTGAAATCACCAGGAAAGTTGAACACACTTTTGTTTCATTTAAAATTTTCGGAAATGGTTTTTAGAAATATGCAAAAGGGACCTTATCTTATTAAATTTGCTCTAATTTGCAGACATTTCCAGAACAGAAATCTGAATATTAGATAAAGCCAGGTTTGAAACTCATCATTCATCCTTTCTTTTCAATATGCAAATAGGGGATTTTCTTATCCTTACTTAATCTACATACACAAAAGTGTAATAAAAAAACACCTAATTTGTATTTTAGACTTCATTATTCTGAAGTAAGACATGTTATTGAAGTAATTGGGCCAACAGTGCAATACAAAATTATTCCAGGCTTTTATGTGTGCATGAACTCAACTTAATAATTAACATGTATAATAAACCATGTCTGATTGTATATTCACCTACAGTGCAGTATGCCTCGCTTTATTAAGCTAAGTTGTTATCAGCTTCATCTCTGTGTCATTCAACCTGAAATCATTTCTTAATTTATCCATACCAAGCAACAATCAGGCAAGAGTGTCTTGTTGCCATTAGCATGCTATTGAGCATCCGTGTGTGTAGTCTAATAGACAGCAATGATAATAGAGGCTTGTCTGTGCTCTCCCGCCGCAGCGCTGACCACTGAGTGAATTATCTAGCTGACAGAGAGCAGCAGCACAGCGCAGGCGGAGGATGTTGTTAATATGCCAATGAGAGCTCATGCCTCCCTTGCCAGTCTGAGGCATGCTGGCATGGTGCAGCTGCCTATAACCTAATTGTGAATCATTTAGCAGCAGCTTGACCTACATTCAGAGCAGTGCAAAGGGGGACCACCCATGTGAATGTTTTTATTAGCAATCGAAAGCTAATAGCTTGGGAATTAGAATTAATTGCTGTGTGCTGTGTCACACAAGTTTATATCATTGTCCTTTTCTACAAGTGCTTCAGAGTGGATCAGTGGAGTGCTTTGAAGATATGTGCCTTTTGTTATAAAACACTGGGATTACCAAAGAGCCAGCTTCAGTTCAAATTGAATGTTTCTGATATATGGGCATTGCAAAGTGTCTGGAATAATCAGTTTTATTATTTTTCAATGACCAATTTAGAATATTTACGTTTTTGAACTTTCATGTTTGTAGAGTGAATTCGGAGCTGCTTAACTTAGCATAAAAACTGGAAACGGGGGAAGAGCTAGCCAGAAGTAACAACAACCTACCAGTATCTCTAGGCTCTGTGGGTGTTACGGTGTGGTACAGCATAGCTTTATATTTACGTTAAGAGTGGTAGCCTATAATCCCATCTAGCTCTCTGCAAAAATTAAAGTGCACATGTGAAAAATATCAACTATTCTTTTAAAATTGTTTTCATTTAGTACTGTGTAGCTCTGTTTCACCGGTTTCATTGATGTCGAAATAGCTTAGAAATGTTGGGCAGAAATGTTGACTGCACCCAGAGGTGAATAATGTTTTTGTTTCATTGCCTGGGGTAAGGATTTCATATGTTTTGCTGAGGCTGAAAATCTTATAAAACCACACTCTCCTTTTCTTGAACTTTCTGTCAATGCTTCAGGCTTGCTTTTTTTGTCATGACATTCTTACTCACTATTAACACAATTGTGTATTATACATATTACCAACGAACCAACATTAGAGTAGAAATTTTAAAAAAAGAGAAGTAATAATAGCAGTTTAATAAGCTGTCACCACTCAAAGCCTGAAACCCTTTGCGGACCAATTAAGAAGATCACTTCTTAACACTTTAAACTCTTGAGGTTTCCTGAATGAGTCATTCTAGTTGAGAAGAAGATCCAAAGTGTTTCATGAAATCAACATGGGATCTCTTAACCTGAGATATAAATTACACACAGTTACAACACAGCACCTGAAGTGTGGTTTCAAAAGGTAACAGCCTTTGTACTCAGATCACTTTGTTCTCTTTAAATTAATTTCAGGATAAACACATTGAGCTGCAATTTAAACAGTTAACATAAAGTGAGGACAAGATCAGGCTGATGCCAGATGCCCGCTTTATTACTTTGGCTTGACGCCAGTGACTCACTGAATACCGACTTACACTTGTCAAGAGGAAACAACACTATTCTTGGAAAGCTTTTGTAATCAAGAGATTTGAATTCATTTGATATTTATCCGCTTAGGTTGCACACAACTAGATTGTAAAGGACTTCCTGAGTCATTAAAGTCGAGGAAAGATGGTGATCATGCCTCAGGCAGAATCCCACTGTTTGCAGCACTAAGCAGCTCGGTTGGCCACAGTCCAAGATCTGCTAGCCAATGACTCACCTCTCTAAGAGCTCCAACCATACCAGCCAACGTTTCCTCAATATTCCTGATTAAACCTGAATGCTCACTCAGCTCAGTTGGCCAAAAAGGATTTCTTCTATTCATCTGTGCTAATACATGAAACTGATCCTTTTTTCTAGTTTACTGACTCTGAAATGCAGATATATTTAAACTCCCCCTCAGACATGAAGAAAAGAAAATTCTGCATCTGCACAGTATGAATTGAAGATGTTATAGGATATTTGGTTAAAATAATGAGAAGTACTGCCAACTTAAAAAACAACATTACCATTAAATCAATTAAATGACTCTCAACTGCATCAAACCTTCATCAGACTTATAAAGAGAGCTGGCATTAGGTTAATGGACTTTCTTTTGACATTTCGTATTTTAGTAATTAGCTGATGCTTGTTTCCACAAGGACTGACAGTGAGTTGGAGAAGTTTTTTTTAATTTTAAACAAAAACACCGGAGCTGTGGTAATGATCTGTCAGCTAATTGAAAGACATAAGGATGTTGTTGTAATTAAAAAATGTGACCTTTTGGTTCCAAGAAAGTTTTAATTTTTTCCTAATAACTAGAGCAATATGCTATCCGTAACACACTGCCTGGCAAAAAAAAAAGGTCACACTCTAATATTCGTTGGACCGCCTTTAGCTTTGATTATGGCATGCATCCGCTGTGGCATCGTTTCCACAAGCTTCTGCAATGTCCCAACATTTATTTCTGTCTTGCATTAATCTTTCGCCAAGATCTTGTATTGATGACGGGAGATTCGGATTACTGCGCAAAGTCTTCTCCAACATATCCCAAAGAGTCTCAATCGGGTTCAGGTCTGGACTCTTTGGTGGCCAATCCGTGTGTGAAAATGATGTCTCATGCTCCCTGAACCACTCTTTCACAATTTGAGCCAGATGGATCCTGGCATTGTCATCTTGGAACATGCCCGTGCCATCAGGGAAGAAAAAATCCATTGATAGAATAACCTGGTCCTTCAGTATATTCAGGTAGTCAGCTGACCTCCCTCTTTGGGCACACAACGTTGCTGAACCTAGACCAGAACAACTACAGCAACCCCAGATCATAGCACTGCCCCCACAGGCTTGTGACCTTTTTTTTGGCCGGGCAGCGTATAAAAAAACAAGCATGTTAGTTTGCAATATCAGTGCAGATTCAATCGTCCTATAGTTACAGTTTATAGTTTTTTTCAGCCTGACTCTGTTGATGGCAATGTTGGCTTTTTTGTTGTCCAGTTCATCTCTTTGGCCTCAGCTATAAGAGAGATTGCAGAGGAATTCGGTTCAGATATTTATGGGTGAACTCTACTGACTTTGTTGTTTCCTCTGGCTTTTCCTCGAGCACTACCACGACGTTCACATTTGTTCTTTGGACTAAAATGTCACCGGATGGATGTATCGTCATAAAACATGGTGCACACATTGATGTTGTCCTCGGAATGAATTGTTATCACTTTGGTAGTCTACTGACTCTTCTTTTAACCCCAACATCAAGTCAACTTGTATTTGTCCAATATGTTTACCACCTGCATACTCAACCCCTGCTAAGCATCTGCATTTTAGCATTGTCTTTGTGAGCATGTTAGCATGCTAGTATTAGCATTTAATTCAAAGCACTGCAGTGCCTCAACACAGCTTCATACAGTCACTTGATGGCATGGCATTGGACAAAACATGATGTTAGCAAATCAAAAGAATATATTATGAACTACAACAAGCAGTAGGCCTATACTTTTTTATTAGTCGATCAAACGAAAGTTATTCGCTATCCCTGCTTGTACTGTATCTGTGTAAATCATATTACAATTTAAATCTAGATACATTGTAACTTTGTCAAAGTCTTCATTGCTGTATAACAAAACTACAGTGCATCGTGTTGGCCTTTAAATTACCGAGTCATACTCAAACTGGACTTCCTGGATCGTATTTAATTGTCCTAACAGTACCTCCAAATCTCCACTTTCGCAGCCCATTGCTTTGTTTTCAGGAAGGGCTGATTTCTATCTCTCCGCATGGTTTGTCTTGGTAAATTGAATGAATATATGGAAGAGAACAGATTAACTCAATATTACATAGAGCAGAGGAGATGACATAAAACGAATGCCATTAGAACAACTTGTACTGTAAGTGTGAAATCCCAGTTTCCCTCACTTGCTGTTTCACATCCCGATGCTTCACTCACAGAAACTCAGTCTCTATGACGTGTGTTAAAGAGTTACACATTAAGTGATGTTTCTGTCTCTCTTCAAATCATATTTGTGAAATGCTTGAGAGAACTAATCTGGAGCAAGTCATATGGGCTTAAATGTTTCTGTTCTACTTTACGATAGTTTCAGAGAAAAAGTTGCATGTATCCCCCTGATATCAATGAAAACATTTTGAGGAGGACCTTACTAAAAGATGATAGACCCAATGCAATGGAAATGATAGGTTTTTCCATGGTAAGCAGCTCCATAATAGTGATACAAAATGTTGTGAACTGCAGGCTAAGAGTGCACTTTATGTAAGCTATACAATAGGGGACAGTTTAGGCAAAGTGGTGGGAAAGGCAGCAGCTGACTAAAGTGTTTGAGGAGGAGGCAATAGAAACAAACTGAAAAAGGTCATGATGCAGTGAGGTTGTTTTTAAACCAAACTTGCTCGGGGGGATATTATGTGTTCATTTGCGTGTATGAGTGTATCTCTGAATATTGGTGTGCTTTTTCAATTTCTAAAAATGTGCATAAATGCGCTTATGAAAATTAGCTTTCAGTGCATTCACTTTTTCCTTAGAGATGTCACTGCGTTACAGCATTATGTCTAAGCAGAGGCATTACCACACTAGTTGCATCACAATTTACCTCCTGGGCCAGCAGAAAAATGAGGTGGACATTGGTACATTTAGAAACTGTGATCCATTATTAGTCCTTGTTAAAGTTAATGTATGGAACATACAGTATATAAAGTAATGTCCCTTCTTTTGAGTCTAAAATGGTCCAATTTAAAACACAAATTGCAGACACAGATGAAAGCTTTAACATAAATGCATTAGCCACAGACTTGACATTGATAAAGAAACAAGGGTCTTGTTGTGGCACCTTCTTTGAGCCGGTTTAAAGGCATTGGTAGCCTCATAGCATATTCAAGTCATATTTTGGCCAAATGAGATATCTGCCTAAATCTGCTCCTCTTACACTGCTGATTCCCCGTGCATTATTGCCTATGCCATCAGCCTGCTTGTTACGTTCCAAAATCACTATCTGCCCAATTCATCTCTTGTAAAACATGGCTCTTCTGACCATAAGTGAAGCATAAGCTCTTCTCTTTGATTCAAGAGAGAAAGAAAACCAGTCAGGAAGTGACATGGACACCGGGCGACAGATTGAAAAAGAAATGGGAGTTAAAGCCTCCAGAGCAGCGACTCATTTGTGGTCAGAAATTGACAAACTGAATTACCTTAAACTATGACTTAATAATGCTATGAGGCTAACGATATAGAGCACATAAATGGTGTTTTTGGCCATCAGCAGAAATAACCTGACACAACTGGCAGTCACTATGAAAAGCTTTTCATTGCTGTTAAACTATTTCACACTCTCTTTCGATGATTTTGAACCACACAAATCCTTCGAAGAACAACATCCTATTTTAGTCCAAAACAAAGGCTCAATGTTTCCTCATAACTATTTAAGAGGTTATACTCTTTCTATTTTAAGTTTATTTATCCTTTCTGGACTTTTCATGCAGTGAGGAGACCTATTTAATAACAGCACCTCGCCTTTTTTAAAGGTGTATTTATTTATGTATTGAATGATCTGTGGAGGGAAGGCAAAACATGCTTTTATTGTCTCAGTAACTGCAGCTCGGTTTATTTTATGGCACCTTTGGCTTTCAGCCGTGATAAACTGGCAGTGTGGAAGTTAAATAGAGGATGCAAGAGATGTTGAAGAGACAAAGGTTGCAAGTGCTCTGCCAACTACTTCTGTACACACAGAGAGAGGGCTATTGGTTCAACCAGCCAACCGACCAAATTAATATGGACTGCGCGTACATGTTGGACTCTTCCTATTGCAATAATTGGAGAAAATAAATCCTTCCCCCTGACAATTTGCACAGAGAACTCAGGGATTCAGATCGACCCTCCCTTCCTTTTTAAGCTCATTTTGCATCCTGAGCATTGTTTAGTATATGAATCTTTTATTAAGGTCTCTGAAGTAGTGTGCAAAGTTCATCTGTTGAAAAAAACAACAGCCTGTGTTCAATTAATCATCTTTCTTAAAGTGAAAAGCAAATAGATCCTGGAAAACATAACCTTTTGAAAGAGGTGACTTCAATTGTAAGGTTCCAAAGGGTGAGATGTTACCTAACCAGAAACAGAGAAAACATTCAATCTGACAACCATTTTTGCAACAAATCAGTTTTTAAGTGTAATCCTTTTGTGGCATAATAACATAATCCAACATATTATACAATAGTTCTGTCCAAAACACATGACGGATTTTCAAGCTGGCACTGAGTACTGTTATATATTCTTGTATAATTGTCTTTCATGCTTTTAAAGGGGCCCTATTATGCTAAATTTCAGGTTTCATAATTGTATTTTGTGCCTCTCCTGTTTGTATGCTTTAATATTTCAAAGGTGCTTTATTTTTCTCATACTGCCTGAGTTGCAGCACCCTTTTTCACCTGTCTGAAACCAGGGCCTAGTCTGCTCTGATTGGTTAGCTGGCCGGCTCTGTTGTGATTAGTCAATTGCTTAGAGATGTCTCGCCCCTTAGCAATTCACGTACAATGTGTTGGAACAATAGAAGCACGAGTGTCACATAGTGATGTCCCTATCTTACCAAAGTAAACCAAGGAGTCCAATGGAGGCAGGGTGGGGAGTGTGTGGGAGATAAAGTATTGCCTATCCAGCCCATTAACATGCACACAAACATATATAGCACACTAAAGAAAAGGGAAAACAACAAAAAAGCATAATATGGCCTTTTTAAGTTGTAGAAAGTCTACTTTACAAATACAGACGTTATTTTGTATGTAGGATTTGTTTTGTACATTGAGATCAAAACGCTGTTCAATGGTACAACCCATCTGACCAAAAAACTATAACGTTATCATGATGTGTTCAAATGTACACAGCAATATCAAATAGATATTACAGATGAAATTATGTTTGATTTAACTTCAAACAATAACAGTATGCAAACGCAATCAAGCAGTGTTAGTTGAAGCTTTCCACATAGGATTTATTGTTTTTTTAAATATTATTATCAAATAGGTACAAAGAGAGGAATTTTACTTGAACTGATATCGTCTACTAACTGTATGGTATCATGACATCTTAACTATTGACTGACAAATCAGAGTTTAAACCTATTCTATACAGCCACTGAGAAAATTGCAGAGGGCTTGAATACAAACAGCTTCCAACAAATATATAAAGCCCAACAAAAATGTTTCCATATGAATATAAAGTGTAAAGAAGAAAAATGTTAATACAACAGATAATTCAAGTTTCTGAACAGCAGTGTTAATGTACAGTATATCTCCTTGTGGAGGTGAACTCTACATAGTGCACTCAAGTCCTGCATGTGTCCTGCATTATCTCTCATATATGAATGTTTGTATGCACTGTATAACGTTGCTTTGTGAATTTCAAGAAGCATGAGTGCATTCATATATTGTTTGAAAGCCTCTACAAACAGAAGGATATTAATATCAATATTGCACAGGCCATGATGCAGCTATATTCCTTTTAATTGACATAATTCAGACCACACTAACACGTAAAACCAAGAGGGGTCTTTGAATCAGCAAAGTGCTTGTAATGTAATAAGCACTCTCTTTCTAAATGGAGCCTTGACTCCATTTAAAAGAGGGCAGAAAATATGTGTGCACTCTTGCTTAAGGCTTTCATCTTGCATATAAATCACTCCCGCCGAAAGTGGGTGTTTGAGCACCACAGATTTCAGGTCTTGGGGCGCGCCAATGCTGTATTAATGACAGCACTGAGCCACAACTGCATGAAGTAAATTAAACCAGTTCCAAATATTCTGAGAGCTGATAAAAATGTTGAAACTAAGGCTTTTGGGATGATTTTGAAAGCTTACTTGTGGTTCTCTCCTTTCCTTTTCCTGCTTCCTGTTTGTCATAGATACCGCGGCAGCTGAGTGCTCTTACGTTGTATAGGTGCGAGCAGTCGGCCCTGGATTACTGCCATGCCCACCTGTCGCTGCAACTCAACATGGGCATGGAGCCCCCAACTCAGGCGTTTGGAGATCCAAGGCCAGCCAAGTACCACCCCGGCCTAATGCCTCCCCTCCCCTCCGAGCCTGTGCTGCCTTGCCCCCAGACCCGCTCCCTCCGCCAGTGAGCTGTGCACACTGTGAGGCTCTGTGTCCGAAATACTGTCTGCTTCACAGAATCAGTGCACACATGAAACACCAGGCTGTGTGGGAGGGGACTGGTAAAGAAGCAAACGAGACTATTAATCTACTGCAGAGCATCCTGGACCCAGGGTAATGAAAATGAAAATATTTCTCAGTGGAAATAAAGGGATGCTGCCATATTGATTAGTAAAGGTTCTGACCTACCTGACCCTCAATGTCCTCAATTAGAAAAGGAGGCTGAACAGCAGCATGACTTTCCGCGTTCTGCTCTGCCTCCCAAGGAGTATTAAGGCTAATAATTTAATGATTTTGTTAATCTTATTAAACGTGTTTCCTCGGCTGCTCCTCATCTGGACACCTCTCTGCTGCATCAGGGCAAATTATCAAATCCAAAATGCTATTAACAGAGCAGAGAAACAGTATGAGAAGCATTTGAGAAGCAGAACAAATGAAAGATCAGCCAAGCTAAAAGATTTTCTGATGCTTTCTTCTGATCATGCTGTCAGTCAGAGGTCTCTCCCTCATTCAGTCCCTGTGGCGTTTTTCATCTGGAGAAATGAACCAGCCAAATAAAATTAAACAAGACAAGAGAAAAGAGAAAATAACGGACAGTAATTGTCATAATGTACAGCCTACACATCTTGCCGGCAGTAAGTATAATTTACATGGTGACTTTTGATTTCCCTAATGATTTTGGGTGTTGATCACATTCAAGTTAATTGAATCGCGCTGAGAAATAAACTGATGAAAAATAACACCAGACCTCTGTGCACTCGGATGTTCGGATATTTACTTTTCATCATCCATTTAAATCACTCTTGTAGTTAATGTTTATTTTTGGTTTTTGAAATGTGTTCTACAACCAATAATCTGATCGTGCTTTTTACAAAATGTTGCATTATAATATATAGTAAATAAACTGTGGTAAATGACCAATAACAGTGTCTTTCATCAAGATCAGTGGTGTCAACCCAACACACTCTCTGCTGTATTTAAACAGCTGTGTAATTGGTTAAGAATGGAAAGCACAGCTCTTAAGGAAAGCCTGATTAAGAATCATGTGTCTGGTTTTTGCCTTAGTGATCAAAACCCTGATGGGAACTTTCACTTGCTTTTTCCTCTTCCTGTGACTGTATGTGAAAGTTATCTGACGTAATACAGTATACTACACTCTCTGAACCTTGTGGTCTTTTATGTTGCTTCCTAAGGAAAACGTGTGTGCAAAATAATACCCAATTAAGGTCTTGGGGAATAATTCCCAGGAGTTACATGTTCTTTGCACACAATACGTGTGCCTGTTACATAACGGGGGGAAATGCTAAATGTAATATAATTGAAAACTTTGTCAGAAATTGACTGTTAGGTATACCTTGCTATCCACAGCATTATTTCCGATGGAGCATCAATTAGTAAACTACATTTTGTGGGGTTACTGGTTATATAAGACAAAACTTCCTTTTTTAAACCTCACATGCACACTGTGCACTATGTCCCCAGAACCGACTGTATTGGGATCCTATACTAAGAGTTTAGGGTTATATAATTGTTGGATTTGGGGATATTTACACACAAAAAACATGATTAGTTATCATGTTAGTGCCATTGCATTATTAAGAGGCGACAGGGGACACTTAAAAACTCATTTTTCTAGTGCTTTTTAACATACATGAGGTTATCTGGAGTGCCTACCAACCCACAAGCTGTGACATAAAACATAATTAGACCTTCGGAGGCACTCTGTCAGAAACCATGGGATCAAAAAGCAATCAGATTTTCTACCTTATATGTCAAAAGTAGGAGGATCAAAATATAGCGGCATCTTTTAAGTATCTTCACCGGGGCTAGTGAACTTTCTTTGCAAAGGTGCACCATATTTTCCTCTGAGTGTTTTTTTAACATTAAAGCTTGTGAACGTTTTGTTGCAGAATCCCAATATACCATATGAACATAAAAATAAGTACGATATGTCCCCTTTAACATGTTTTTTTAAATAATTTGTTGGAAACCGTTACATTTTAGCTGGACACAATGTTTTTTTATCACTTCATGAGGTCAAATTTGAAGGCTTCTGAGCTAGCTGTAGGTGAAACAATCTGCCTGGAACAGTTGCCATTTAAGCTGGGAAAATCAATAATCACCGGATAGGAATGAGAAGCTTCTTTTGAGTACTACTGCATTTTCAAATACAATTACTAAGAATTTCGAGTGGTAAATTGTCCCTGGTTTTAGAGTGCTGTGCGTCAACACAGAGCTTAACAGACATAGCAACTGTAACTAAGGGGCAGGATTTAGTAAGCTGTCAATGTTGCTGAGTGACTTTTTATTTGATAATCAAACTAAAAGCTTTTGGAAATGTAACACAAATGAAACTGTCCTCAAAAAATGTTAGAGTCCAATTGTATTTGCTTTTTATGTTTTAGATTTTTTTAGATTTCATTTATTTAAGTTATCCTTTCATAATTCTACATATCCAGTAATGCAAAAAAAGCTGTAATCTGAATACTTTCCAAACTAAAAAATCAGCAATCAAACACCATGATTACAAATCAATAACACACTGTGCTCTATAATTCCTGAATAACAGACATTTTGTAAAGGCTCCACCTGGTGTTTTCCTCTGTAAAAAAAGTAAGGCAGTGCAGAAGATATATCTCCTTATGACAACACGTTGTGACACATGACAGATTCACGCTGCTCAAGGATTTACTGCTCTGCAGCCGCACACACGTAACAGTTTAACGACACTGATAGATTGCATACAGTGCACTCACTTCAAGTGTTCAGATGGTTGTTCGGGAAGAGCGCTGCCCGAGAGAATAAGGACATGGAGGAGCAGGCAAATGCAACGGAATCATTCATACTTACGTGTTCACATATGTTTTCACTAACAGGCTGATGATTCATGATGCTTCAATCAATAACCACTTCTGGAGCAGTGACGTCCCTACAACTTTATATACTGGGAAAATAATAAGCACCTCCAGCACGTCTTGAATCTGTGACTCTGTGACTCATAGAAACACAACAGAAGTTACAGAAACCAAGAAAGTTAAAGCGAAATCATTTTTGGGATGTCATAAAAACTTTGTGAATTTAGAAATGCTATAATCTGAAGCCTTGAAATGAGTCAACATGTAATACATATATATATATAAATATATATATATATACACAGTGGAGGAAATAAGTATTTGATCCCCTGCCAATGTAGTTAGTTTACCCACTTACAAAGAAATTAACAGTCTGTAATTGTTATGGTAGGTTTATTTACAGTGAGAGACAGAATATAACAAAAATAATCCAGAAATGTACATTAAAAAACATCTAAAATTGATTTGCATTTAATTGGGGGAAATAAGTATTTGATCCACTTGCAAAACATGCCTTAGGGGAATGAGGTTATCAGCAAATATGTTACGATACATGGCCCCCTCCATCCTCCCCTCGATGCAGTGAAGTCGTCCTGTCCCCTTAGCAGAGAAACCCCCCCAAAGCATCATGTTTCCACCTCCATGCTTGATGCTGGGGATGGTGTTCTTGGGGTCATAGGCAGCATTTCTCTTCCTCCAAACATGACATGTCGAGTTGATGCCAAAGATCTTGATTTTTGTCTCATCTGACCACTTCACCTTCTCATAAGCCTTCTCTGAATCATACAGAGGTTCATTGGCAGACTTCAGATGACCTGTACATGTACCTTCTTGAGCAGGGGACCTTGCGGGCGCTGCAGGATTTTAATCCATTACAGCGCAGTGTGTTACCAATAGTTTTCTTGGTGACTGTGGTCCCAGCTGCTTGCTGGTGGTCTTGTAGCCTATGCCAGCCTTGTGCAGGTCTAAAATTGTGTCCCTGATGTTGGACATTAGTTCCACCATGACCACAAGACCTGTCTTTGGTCTTGCCGTCGGTGGAGAGGTTGTAATCTGATTTATTGTGTCTTTTATCCAGGTAACGAGTTGACATCAGGAGTAATTTCTTAAAGCGAGAGGACTTATTTAACCGGTCCGTGGGAGCCAGAACTCTTGTTGGTTACAAGGGGATCAAATACTTATTTCCCCCAATTAAATGCAAATCAATGTATATCTTTTTTTAAAGTACATTTCTGGATTTTTTGGGGGATATTCTGTCTCTCACTGTTAAAATAAACCTACCATACAAATTGCAGACTGTTCATTCCCCTTAAGTGGGTAAACTAACTAAATAGGCAGGGGGTCAGCTTATTTCCTCTACTGTATGTATGTATAAATATATATATATAATATATATTCATACATACAGTAGAGGAAATAAGTTGTATTTGCACTTTGCATGTGTGCACTTTAAGCCATTAAAATGGTCTTTGAATTTAAATATATACTTTCTCTGTGTTTATTCTACATTAATTTGATGATTCTGCATAAATAAATATTCATTATAAGCTTCAGTCTTAAATAGAAAAAATGCAATTAATTTATGGATAGATTAATCGCGATTAATTAGAGAAATTTGTGCGATTAATTAGTTAATTTTTTTTAATCGATTGACAGCCCTAATATATATATTATATATATATATATATATATATATATATATATATACATATACATGAATTGTTTAAGGCTGGTGTCCAAGCTTGCACAGTGTCTATTAACAAGCTCTGTGCTCCTGACTGACTGTACTTCATATCCTCTTCCATCACAGGCCTATTTTACAGGGATTTAAAATGTGTAAAGTGATAAGGTAGTAGCACCAGATTTTTTGGTTGGTTATTCCCATGGCATTTTATCTATTTGGACAACGTATTGGTCTCTCTGACAATCTGTTGGCACTACTTTGGAAAGCAGAGACAAGCTATTTCCTCCATCTCGGGAGCTGTCAAAGAAAGCCAGACAATGGAACATGTTTTTTATTATGTTGGCTTAAAATCGTCTCATCCCTCACTTTGTTCCATTGATTTCTTTCAGTGATGTTATTCAGGATGTCATCAAGAGAGCTCTCTACATTTGACAAAACTCATAAAAGCAGAATAAACTAGTAGAAGTGTAAAGAGACACCATAGCTCCAAACAACTATTTCACTTGGAATACCCTGTATTCCTGTTTGCCTATCCCAAATCCAATAAAATTGGGCCAGATGTTTTTGCTCTTGGCATCTTGTAACCTATATTTCTCGTCTGAATGCAGAGCAGATGGCATAACAAAAAACAAGTGGGAATGTTTACTTTTTATTTAAAAGGAAACAGATGTACGTTTCATTTCAAACTTTAAGGGTGAATGCTATACACGCTTTCATTTTCAGCTGCACTTCAGGCAGCAGAATATTTATCTGGAAACACGCGGCTTTGTCTCACCCACAGGTTCATGTTGTATTTGAAGTATTTCGATAGAAGGTCAAGCTCAAGTTTCTGTCTGTCTTCGTCTGCTAGCCGTGTCATTTCAGAGTTGTGTTGCCACTGCTGGCGGGCAGGGCAGCTGTGAAAGCTCCTGATTTCCCCGGGGGGGTACACTGCTGCTATGCCCACACTTTGAGATTACTTACCATCTCACAAGCTCTCTGTGACACTGGTGCTGCTTGTTTATTTTTAAACTGTCTCTTGAATCACAAGCCAATCAACTACCTTCGTAATACATTTCAGGTTCAAAGATGTGAACCCTTTTTTAAAGCTACCAATGACTCATAACTCTGTTTGTCTCGTTATAAAGTTGCATTCATCAGGCATCCTTTTGAAGTGAAAAGTTTTATGACTCCCACGGGCTGTGGCTCAGGATGTTAGGCGGGTCGTCTTCGAATCAGCAGAGGCGGAAGAAGTACTCAGATCTTTTACTTAAGCAGAAGTAGCAATAAAAAGTGTAGAAATACTGTATACACGTAAAATTCCTCCAGTAAAAGTACAAAAGTATTAGCTTTTGGATTATAATTACTGATGCATCATTGTTTTCATTACTTCAATGTAGCACCTGGTAAAAGTAGGATTTATTGAAATAACCTTACATACTGCCAAGTAACTAAAGCTATACTATTGTATCATAATGTATTCATTGATTTATATGTTGTATTAATAATCTGAATCTGCAAATAGTTTTTTTTAAAAAGGTGTAAAGTAAGGTAGCATAATGTGAAAAAAAGTAAGTGCATTGTTGTTGTTTTCTTTCTCTTTTTCTCTTGTAAAGCATCCTTGAGCAGTGGGAAAAGCGCTTTATCAATATTATGTATCGTTATTATTACTATTATTATTATAAAATAAGTAAAGTACCTCAAATTTCAGTACAGTACTTTAGTAAATGTACTTAGTTACATTCCACCGCTGCTAATCAGAAGATATAAGTCCCTTACCCATTGTCTTCTGCTAATGCGGAAAGAAAATCTTAATCAAAATTACATCTTTATAACTTAAAGTCATAAGCAGCAATTCACAGTAGGATTTCAGCATTATGGATGAAGTTTTAAAACCTAAATCCAATAAGCAACACAGGCTTTTCCTTGATTCCACAGATTTACTGTGCACAATTGGACTCCAACAAAACACAATAGGGAAAAGAAATGTTGATGCACAAAAACAGGGTTAATGCAGGATAATGCTTAAATGAGAGCATATTTGGTTGCAGTGTGGAAGGGAATTCACGACTGTCTGTCACAAAATAAACAATGAACTGAAGTTTAAAAACCATGGGCTGAAGCCGCAGCTGTGTCAGCCACCGTCGCTGCTCTGATAGCTGAGGACTGAAAGCCAGGATAATGCATAGTCAATTGCAGCTATTTAAATAGAATCCATTTCTCTCAATGCTGCATTCAGCGTTAAAAACACAAATCAATTATGATAAATAGAGAGCCAGTTAAGCTGGTATTGTTCTGTGTGTTTTTTATTAAAGACTGAATGCCACTCACTTTACTAGACATTTGTTCGCTTCCGGATTATGGTTGTGGAGCGTGCTATATAATGTGGAAATTCTCCATCCAGCACTTAATGTAGTTAATCTAGTTCACATTCAGCTGCAGTTTAGATGACAGGCAATTTGGTTGGCTTGCTTTAAGGATGAACTACAAAATATATATTTTCCCCAGTGGCCTCTATGCAGACTCACAAACACTATATTCAAGATGTGAAGTTTATGTTCACACATCATTTATTTCCTTCAAAGCTATAACACAAGGAGGAAACATGTTGCATACAGCTTAATGGCCTAAAATGAAGCAAAAATAACGTCATTCTCTAAAAATATCAACATTTAATGTGTTGATTAATGCGGCATATGTCTTCGAAGATTACTTTAACCAGATTGTTTCGTAAGGTGCTACATGTCTGGTAATCCGCCCTTGCATAATAAATGCATGGGTCTTCATGAGCTGCTGGGAGCACAGATTGGTGTTTGTACTGAGGAAAAAGGTTGCTAGGCAATCCATTGAGATCTAAGAAAAGGTCTGTATGAGATGTGGAGAAGACAGAGAGCTGGCAGTTGCTGGGTAAATTGCAAGTAGACAATCAAAGTCATATCACACTGAGCTGGGGAAACAAGACGGGAGGAGCAAGATGCTGAATGAAGCTGTTTACCTCCTGTCCTCATCTGCGGCAGCAAGTGGTTGGGATCAACAGTTGTGTGAACAATCGAGTACACCCTATAAATTAGTCAGTGATTGTTTATTTTGGAGGAAAAAAGAAAAGAGAAACATGCCTGACAGTCTTTGCAGGATATTACATGCTTGTATCTGTGACCGACATAGTTAGGAAAGCCTGGGATGTGGCTTTGAGCAAGACGCTTTGATTAGGAGTGAGACTCGTGAAGGAGGTGGCATAATTGGGTTCACACTCTGTGGAGACTTAGTGACTCTAAACCCCCCCTCCCTCTCCTGAGATTCTGAAGAAAAAAGAAAAAGAAGCCACCTATAATAAATAATGTGCTGTTGATGAAACAGCACAAATGTCGTACACCCGACCGAGTTCACCCACTGACATGGCACGACGGGGCAGATTGAATTTAGCTGTCTTTCAACTTAATACACAGGTGCGGCTGTGTGCCCTGCGGAGTGTGGGGGGATTTATGGCTTGGAAGACTGTAGCTGTCATGTCCCTGCAGCAGCAGCACCACCACCACTGCTCAGCATCTCTGCCAAGGCGCAGTTTACTCTGCCAGCACTGCCCCTTGCATCCCAATGAGTCTGCATGCAGGAAACGGCTAATGTTACAGCCTCTCGTCATGTATCCTGGGATGTGAGCTCAATTAACTAAACATAAGCACTGTCAATGGGGAGCTAAACAGATGCAGGCCTTGTATTTAGCTGTGTCCATATTTACAGTTAAAAGAACAAACCAAGAGTCACAAAAAAAGGAGGATAGGACCAATGTGATTTATAGCGTTTATGGCAGATTTCTTTGTTTCACTCCCCTTGTTTTTGTCTGTAATCCATCTTTTAGTGTCGGCAAGCAACAGGCGGGGCATTAGGTGAACTCCGGGGCCGGGAATAAACCAGAAGATGCTCCATCAATTTTACTTGCTATGCTGATTTACATCTCCCTGGCAGAAGTCAATTCATGACTTGCGGAAAATCCAGCATTTTTCCCCTATTTTTCCACATGGCTGGAAATCTATCAAGGCAGATCTAATCAAGAACTTCAAGAAAGGATACTGGAAGGATCGCTTTGCATCATGTTTAATCAGTGAGCTCGGATACTTAATCAGGAATGAATCAGAATACTGAACCTACATGTCAATCTTTAGGTCTGAGACAGTTAAAGAAATAAAAGTTATCCAATAGCTCAAATCCCTCCAAAATGGTGTGGTAACACTCAAACTTGTAATATCATCAGGTGACAACCTTCAGTGCTGGAAAAAGAAGCCAATGCTCTGCCAGTTCAAGTGTCTGAACTTGATTTCTAAATGCCAGCAGGGGGCAACAAGTAAGTCAGATTGTGTAAAAATTGATGGAAAAATGACCCCAATTCTCACCTTTTTTTTTATCTCGGTTTACAACTTCCTAACATTTCTGCTATTGTCCACTAGTTCAAAGCCCTCTTGAATACATTTGACATTCATTTTGTAAATGTTAGTCTCACTTAGAGTAAAATAGACGCTAACGCATATATTTAGGGTGGGAGTACTTTATGACCGGCAAGGCGCTGCCAAGGCGTTGCACGGGTCTGGGGGGTATTCGTGTTTCCATGTCAGCACTTAAATAATATCACAGTGTGTTTTTAGGTTCATGATTTTTGTAGCCTATGAATGACTTCTTCAGCAAATGGTTGTACTAAACTCCATACTCAAAACATCCAAAATCCAACATTGCAACGATCTAAATCGGTGTTCAAAACCGTAGTCCACAGACCAAGGTGTGGCTTCACTTTGACTAAAATCACTTTTTATACAGTTACAGGTTTTGGCTTGGAATAGATTATGTTCACGCATTTTGACGGAGCTTTCCTCAGCCAAAGAAATAGCATAATTTAATTCCAATTAAGGTGGTATTCCCCTTTAAGTAAAAGAAAGCTCTGTTTCGTTTGGAGCTTGTATGAGTGACAACAAGAGGAGCATGAAAAACTCTTTGTTACTGGCAGGGTTTCACTCGTGAGTAGTGTTTTTAGGTTAAACACAAACACCTGGCAGGAGGGAAAATCCATCCGATAGCTCTGAGCTGGGTGCACAGCGCTCCTGTCTCTCTGTATCATTTCGTGCAGCTCTATTCTTTTATCCCTCTGAAAGCAGGTCCATGTTTCAGTTGTTGTTGTATTCATAACAGCCTGATGACACATTTCATAACTCATTCAGGAATTAATTGTTAGTGTCACGTGTTTTATATTATCTAACTGACTACATAGAAAAAGGTTCAGGATAAAAGCCTTTGTATACAAATGAATGAGAACTGTATTCAGCAACCAACATGTTTTTCTGTATGTACATCACTCTTCTCTTGTATAATGAAAGTGTAATAAAGCTTTTAAACATGACTATTGTCCCATTATAAATAAGCCTCAAGCCTTAAAAAGACTATTTTAAATATATAAAAAAGATTGTAAATGAGCAAATGCTGCAGGAAATTATAGTTACAATTATAATTGTTGTTGAGTCTAGCCAATATCACAGCTATAAGTAAATATTTCTTCAAAACCATCCCAGGAATACAAGTGTCATGATTTGCTGTGGAGTTAGAAATCAGCTTTCCTTACAGAGAGTGTTTTCTCATTTGCCGCTTTGAGTCTTGAGATGTTATAGTATGTTTTTTGGTGTGTAAACCCAAGGGGCACTGTGTGTTCTGCAATGATTTAATAAGCTGTTCGCCTCTCAGTAACATCAAATGTCAAATTACAGGAGGGCTGGAAGATCTTGAATGGTGTATTTGTGCTGCAAAGGGATGAATTACATCTAGAGTAGCCTTGTACACACACACACACACACACACACACACACACACACACACACACACACACACACACACACACACACACACACACACACACACACACACACACACACACACACACACACACACACACACACACACACACACACACACACACACACACACACACACACAGTCTGACGGAGGAACACTGACTTTAACTTTTGCACCCACCTGAACAAACAGGACTTTAAGAGTTTCCAAGATAACACCAAATAGAGCAGTCCAAATCCTGTTGTTCATGATAATACATTTTTGATTTTTTTATTTGAAAAGGAAAATCATAGTGTGAGAACCGCAATATTCAAAGGCGTGTCGATGCAGCTCCGTGTGCCGGTCTGTTTGGACGGTGGATCAGTCCATAAAAAAAATAACTGGGTTATAAGAAGACTAAAGGGTAACTTTTCTCGATTCCGCAAATTATTAGATGTTAGGTTAGTGGTAGAAATTGTTGACTATTTATGTGCTATTTTAAACAGAATAGAAATTTCCCTCTGTACCACTTTTTTATACAAACTCATTTAATTTGTAATTAATGAGTAAGTTTACTTGTTAGGTATATTCAGCCTACAATATTTACAAACTTGTGACACTTTTAAGCCTTACTTGCAATGGTGTTTTTTTCATATATATATAATTGTAATATAAAGGCTTAATTAAACAACATTAAATAATACATATAATAAATAAATAATAATTCAATATGTCTTTTTATACTTGATTTAATTAACACTAGGCACATGAATTGATCATCTCCATTCAACCAAGCCATCTTTATGACTGCGTAGAAAAATAAAGAATGAAAAGCAAGCAGTGATTTTCCAAAAGCGCTTTATTTAAATGTGGGTGGAAGAATTTGGAGGAGACATATGTTGGTGTTGCTCTACGGTGCGAAGACAAAGACACATCTGCTGTATGTGAAATGCAGAGATACTGTCAGCGTGCCCCAATTCCATCCCACATACTTATTGTACATAAAATGTCCTTGGATGTTGTTTTTGCTGTAGTATACAATAGATCAACACACTTAACCGTTTCATACTAACAGGAAGGGACACAGAAGCATGTCAATCAACCTTCAGAAAGTTACCACGCATCAAATAAACATATTTTTCCATGGATTTCATATTTATGTTTTCATTTCTGGGGCATTCACAAAGCTGTTTCACAATCATCCTCAATTTCCTTTTTATTTTTCACAGTCTGTGGGAAGCTCCACAACTGTCTTTGTGCATTGCACAGTGGGAGAATAATGTCAATCAACAGCACACTTGGAAAAATAGGCCTCCTGTAAACTTAATGAATTATTCTGCTGCAGTGTGAACACAGCACAGGGGTAGATATAAAGTGGTGTAGATTTTGGGGACAGCTTGGGACTGGGTTTCTGTTTTTTTGGCATCACAACACCTGAGACCAACAGGCACTAACGAGGGATTAAGTGAGATGAAGCATTCATTTTTAAACTACGGTTTGGCTCAGCACTTGTTTTCTAATGTTATTGAAAGATTAAAATACAATGATCAGGGACAATTTGTTTTTCTGCATCTGTACATGCAGTTAATAATGAATTGATAAGGCGTCATTTAGCAAGAAATGACGTATTAATAAAACATTTTGGTGAGTGAATTGAAGACCGGGAAAGTTGGCATAAGCAGCAGCGTTCATCTTGGCTGAACGGAGGAATCAAAGAGCGACATCTCCAGAAAACTAAACTCGACAAGAGATCTTTGGATGTGCAATGCATAAACGCCACAGGAGTCAGCATCAAAGATGAAGCTAAATCTGAAGGATTACCACTCTGTGTCCATACCAAACCCAATAACTGTGAAATGCTTTGATGTTTGCTCAGGTGGCTGTTAAAACAATGTGCTCCTCTCATACTGTTTGGTTTTGTCTGACACTGTGTACCAGAAAATGGCTGTTTAAATTGAAATGTAGCACTAAAAAGAGACATTTTCAAGATATTAATTCAAATTGTAATACTTTATTCAAGCACCTTCAACATGTTCACTCAAAAACAACGTTTGTTCCCTTTTTAGTCACACACATCAATATCTTACAAGGATGGCGTCATGCACAACGCAAACACATAATAAAGTCGCAGCTGTGCATGCCCACACTGCTAAGAGGCACGAATGAAGAAAAATGCATTGTACACTGTCAAAGAAAGAAGATCTAAATTGTCAATCCTCTCCTCTGCTGACATTTTCTATTATCTTGAATCTATTAAAAACGCTGCTGCACAAAAAAAATCACAGAACCTCTCACACCTGTCAGCTCCAGAGATCACCCACAAACTCTGCCTTGTTTGTCTGTGTGCCCTGAACAGCTCATCAGCTACCAGGCTCTGTGGACATCTACAACACACACACACACACACACACACACACACACACACACACACACACACACACACACACACACACACACACACACACACACACACACACACACACACACACACACACACACACACACACACACACACACACACACACACACACACACACACACACACACACACACACACACACACACACACACACACACACCACCTCCAATGCCACCCAGACCTATTCACATCCATCATAATTATGCACAGCAGGAATTCAAATAGCTCTTCGTACTTGAGAGCAGAGGAACATTGCACCAATTTCCTCCACATTATACAGCACAAACAAAACAAGAACCATAAAAATCTATTTTTGTTTACCGGCTATGACATTGTAAATGCTTCAGCTAATTTCAGCATAAATATGAGGGGAAAAAATCAATTTGTGCTTCCTGTGGTGACTTTATCCCCCATATACGCATCACTTTTGAAGTTGGTGCACACAAATTTTGAAATACCCAGAGGCTATATCGTGTTACTATGCAAAGCCTTCCCCACCGCTATAACCTGTGTCGGATGTGTCACATTTTCTGTGACATTTTTCACTCGTATAAAAAACGGCATCAAACTGTGCTTCCTTCCAAGCATCTTTTCCACTTTCACAATTGCATCTGAGACTGAGTTGACCTATGAGCGGTCTACATTAATCTCTACCGCTGCCACACGGGCTTGTGCGGCCTTTGGTGTTACAGGGGTAAAAGGTAAAGACAAAGCAGAGACAGATAAGGAAAACAGATGGGGGGCACTAGAGGAATAAATGGTGGATCAGCATTGCTGTGCACTCTCTGCACTCAAGCAAGTCTGTTTTTGTTGAACAATTTCATTTATGTTAGAATCCATTTACTTAATTATATATCCCCTTTGAAGTAATATCATTTGGAACGAAAATGAACAAATGATTTGATTTACAGGCTTCACAGACCAACGTCTCCGGTTGTTTAAGGAACCCTTGGATCTGTGGGTGGTTGTGCGTGTCTTCTCTCTTTATATCGTATGTGTGCTGTACATGGCCTTGAATATATGACGCTGTTTAGTGCAGGGGATAACAGGATCATTCTAGTGTCGACTAAATGCAGCTCTGTGAGATTCAATCAGCTTGAATCGTGCTGTGTATGTGCAGAGTTTGGCTACTGCTACTACAGTTATGTCTTCAAGTCTTAGGGTGATATTTCGGTCATGGGGCATCACACAAAACACCCAGTGATGAAAAAAGATGCGATTATTTCTGTTGAAGATGGGATTATTTTCAATCTAATTTACTGCTTATTCATTTGAATTTTCCTTTAGCGAGACCAAAGTGTTACATGAGATTCAATAATTAAGAAAGTGATTTCCATGTAGGCCATGTTGCAGCATGTCGATAAATAGAAAAGGAAAATGCACACTTCAGGTCACCTTAAGGGAAGGAAAATTAAAGAAGGGAAGATGAGAATCGTGAACAAGTATCACAAATCATAAAGTTTTAACTTTTTCAAAGGGGAAGGTTGGTTGAAACTCGTGGGAGATTAAGTGAGATTAAAAATGCCTAATACCTGGCAGCTCAACGTTGGGCAGCTTTCCATGAAGCTGTGACACGAAAGGTGACTTTGACACAAAGAGCAGAGCTGTGGATGACATGTTGGAGCGAGGCTATTTTTTCAATTTCAGTGCCTCAGCGTCTAAGAAACTGGAAAATATGTGGCTATTTGACTGTTTTTGGACTCAAACATGGATCCTAAAATCTTTGTTGAAGTAGTATTTTGATTATAAACCCTGCTGTCCAAACACTGCGATGTAATCTTCCTCATTATAATAGATACTGTGCGTTATTGAACATTTTAGGCTTGTACTATTAACACCAGGGAGGTTTTCTCCACTGTTTTTCTAAAATTGAATTTATGAAAGCAGCAATCTTCCTTTGTGAACCAAGCCACCCTCTATTTTTTTGTTCTTTTATTAATACCCTCTGAAACCTACAATACCTGCTATATGCTAAAAGTGTCGCTGATCACAGGGGCTGCGGAATATTTCCACACACTGTCTATTTCTTAAGGTTTCATTCAACTGGGCGCAGCGAGTCCATGTTCAATTTCCCCCCACAGTAATGTTCCCCTGAATTAAATGGGTTTGTCAAATTGAGAATATAGGAAACTCTTTTGGAGAGATATAAAATATTTTTGGTACAGGGAGAGCAAAGCGTATATCCTCCTCTAAGTGATTTCAGGGCTACGAAAATCAATAGCTCTCTAGTTGCATTTCTGCCAAGTTGATGGAGGTGGTTGAGTACAGGTGGAAAGATAGATCAAGTTGGAAATCAATCAAATCCGAAACATTCCATTTGAAAGGCGAGAAATGTAGGGCACTGAAGTGAGCAGGAGTCAATTTTCCAACTCTAAAGGTTCAGTTATGTTGGAAAAGCATACAGCACCCCCACTATGAGGAGAGAGGGGTTAGTTTTACAGTGTCACTGGTTTAATTGCTTAAAAGCCTAATCATGTTACCCTTTTTGTTTCCTAAAAACTGTAATCTTTGGATTACTCTCCTGCAGAAAATGTGAAATTAAAGCATTTTAAGGCAATAATACATTTAATCTACTTAACTGGTGGGCTGATATTAGTTTCAAAGGTTCAAAGGTTCAGTGTTTTAGTGTGTAATTTAACATCCAGAGCACTTAAACTGTCTCAAGTGGAAATGGAAGGTTTTTTTTGTTATTGTTTCAGTCTCGAGTGCAAGAAAGTTTCCTTTTCTCGAGGCTTTTCCCCTTTGTTTTGATGTATTTCAGACAAGAAAAATGCCTTACGCTGTGCTGATACCTTTATCACTAGATGTGACCTTTGGTGGGTTGAGAAAAAGACCAACACTTACCTGTGAAATGTCACAATACTATCCTGGATGTCTTTGTAATTGTATTTTGGGGGGGAAAAACAAAGAAATAATAACAAAAAAGAATAGTGTATAGCGAGACCAGATGTGGTAACTTGGAGGGAGGAAGTCATCTCTTCTGTGTGATAATTGCAAACATTGACATATGAGATCCTTTCTGTTAATAGGCAATTGTTTTAATATATGATGTATGAAGACATGTTAAAATGTTGGTATTTTGTTACATTCTTCCAGTAAGAGATCAGTTCTATATTATTCTCTCCTGATCGTCATCCTGGGACAAAACACTTTACTGTAAGTTCTCTGGTGGCTTTTGATAGAATCAGTGATGTTTTATGACTGAATTCACAGGGTTTGATGGGATGCTGCTGTTTTATGTGAGCAGAGAGGCTTATCACTACACAAACAACCACAAACACCTTATACATTTGGAAAATATGCTCGGAATAATATCATGTAATTAACCAAAAAAGATGCATGTTGGTATTTATTATGGAGCTACCAGGCAAAATTGATCTGTCACATTTTAGTTATGTGAAAGCAATGACGTAGTTAATGACGCTGAGAAAATTGGTGCCAAAAGAGTTTTTTTAATGTCAATGAGCTCTGTTTAAAGCAATCTTACTGCTAAAAGTCACAGAGACAACAAATAACAGCAGATGAACACTAAGGGAAAAGGCATGATTTATAAAATGATGCACAATTATGTAAAATGCCTTACACAACAATTACCGGAAAGGTAAAACAAGGATCGCAGCGGAATATGATGAAGCTGTTAAAAGAAATATCATGCTGCCCTCAGCATGATAGTCAGTTGTAATAGAATAAAAACAGGATGTTATTTAACCTACAAGTGCTGTTTAAAATGTGCATGACTGGAGCTACAGTATGTGGAGAGGGTTTTCTAAAATACTGGGAGTAACCTGAAAGTGTTTTGTGACTGTGCCCCCAGGTCTGCGCCAGATGTCAAGCTCCACCACTTAGCTCCCGAGGTCAGAGAAATTGAGCAGATATGTACATGACAAGTACGAATAGCTGTTTGTGTGAGCAGCCATAATTGCGCCGATAGGAACCATTACCTGTCCTTCCCAGGTGAGATTATCAAGTCAATGGTCTTGAACTAATGACCAGAACATTGAGCCCAGACCTGTGCGAGCTGCTCAGTGCCTGAGTGGCAGAGAGGAAATCTGTTTGAGATGAAGCACCAATCAGTCTTTTTACTGCTGGGAAACCTATGACAAATGAAATGCATTCATAACAGCAGGAAGTGAAGAGTCATACACTGCAAGAATAATGATTCACAGCTCCACTTGAATCATGTTATTAAATATTGCTGGTGACATAATCCCTCTAAAAACCGTCATACGCGCTTGTTGATATTCCTTGAAATGTTTCTGCATTCTCTGAAGTTTGAGCGTAAAGGATATTTGAGAAATACAATGTTAAAGGAATACATTCAAATGTTTCCGCAGACTAGCTCTACTTTTATACTAGATAATGTTTGCTGCCATGTTGGCCGTATGAGTATAATAATAATAATAAATACTTTTTGTTAAATGTATGAATGTGTCAGGATGAATGAAAGTGACAAAATGTATGGAATGAAATCCTGACAATGAAGTAGTAACAATTAGAAATAAATACATCTATGGAGATTCCATGTCACTATGTTATGTTTCCATCTTAATATCAAGGTGAGTAATAAAAAAGGTGTATTTGTAAAATCATTTAACCTTTTAGGTCTTAAGGATTAAGAATTATTAAGTATATTGAAGCTAAAACCTTCTTTATTTGTAAAAATGTTTCAACATGAGTTACCTAGCTTAGAGACAGGATGTAGTACTTGCCGTTTCCATCTTAATGTGGTGTCCTCGGGGACATACAGTAGCAATGCTAAGCACTTAGCAATGTATGCGCAAAAACAAAGAAGACTGCTTAGTGATAATAACTTTTAAAACTACATTCATAATATAGTATAGAAAATTGTGTGTGTCCCATTACAAAGATATTCAGTATATTACTCAAATGTTCCCCAACACTAGCTCTGGCTTTTTATTAAATATTGTTTGTTGAAATGTTAGTAAAGATAGTAAGCAAATTCACATTTCAACCATGTTACTTAAGGTATTTTGTTAGCTAAAAGACAGGGTGCCATTCTTGCAGCTCTCCCTATAGATTGTCCACCAGTGACATAATAATGCTTAGCACAAAAAACACAGAAGACTGCATGCTTAGTGATAGTGAACTGTTAATCAAAGTCCTTCATAAGGATGTCCTTAAATGCCATCATATATGTGAGTAATACGGTTTAAGATCTGCCTTTACAAAACAAAGCTGCCATCCCAGCTGCCTCATCTCATGCTCCAGTCCTATACGTGATTAGAGGGATGATAAGAATGATACAAAAGAGCAGCTTTTGTATTCGGTAAGGATTTAATAGCAGCACATCTGCTCACCTCAAAATGAGAGCGAACCATAATCTCACACCTGCTGTTAGCTTTCGCTCAAGAGCACCGCGGATAAATCTAACAGACTGGCACACAAATGCAAGCGTGCAGACACTCACCCGCACCCGGTCTGTCAGTGTGAATCCAAACGTCTGAGGCCAAACATCTGGAACTAATGCTAAAGGAGAGTCTCTCTGATTTTATTGAATCATTTTCCTTCTGAGGAGGGACTCAATTTCGACGACACTTTAGTGGGGGGAGGGTGCATCGCCTTGAAGCTGAAATATAGCCGTCCTGTTTATCGGGACTAAAATGAAGATCTAGTTTCCAAAGCAATCCTGTTAACACTGTGTAATCCATCTCAGATTGACAGACTTGAAGACTGGTCTCAGAGGCAGTTTGAGGATTACCCAGATCGAGTTTTATAGACCCCACACTTACTGGTTGCTATGTTTCAGCTATGATTACAGATTCAGAGAGGGAAAAACTACTTTGGACAGTGACATTTTCATTTTTACGATTTTTGCTATTTACACCACCACACATGAAGAGGAAAACAATGAAGAAAAACAACAGAAAGTGAGCAATCAATTCCACACAAGTAACATGTGTCATCCATCTGTAGACAACACTCTCGGGGCCCCCAGTCTCACATGGCTTCTGAAGGCTGTCAGTGTTGTTATTTACTTGTAATTCTACATTTCCTCCTCTTGTTTTTGCAAAGTCGGTTCCTTTGATGTTTAGATTTCATTTTGCCATCATTTTTTCCATGACACTCCGTTATAGTACATGCATAATCACTGCTATAGACACTGCTGTGTCACTTCTCTTCAATGCATTACCAATCATTATGTATACGTTTGGATTTATTGAAATACCTTACTGGTTTATTCCTTTTGTTGTTTTCCATTAAGACGTGGATTCATAAGCACTCAACTTAAAGGATTACCCAAAGCAAACCGGGAGATTAGTTCAAAAATACTTGTTGGTTTATTTGTGCCCGTGTAATAAGTGTTTTGTGCTGTGACTGGAGTTTCACTTTTCACTCTCCAGCTTTGCCAACTTGTCTTTCTGTCTAGCTTCCTGTTCTCCATTTTCACCTCCCAGAGGAACAACAGTCTGTATCATGTCCGAGTCTAAGGTTGACACAAAATGAAAAAAAGTTGGTCCGCCAGCACTGCTGAACATTCCATTTTAGGTTAAGTCATTATAGGTAAAACGCTGCAGATAAATTACTTCTTCCTCATCCACTTACACAGCATTCATCAGAGAGCAGAATACATTAAAGCTAATTGAGCATTTCTGCCATTTGGGCTGTATTAATTGAAAAGCCATCACTGCCAGCCATGCACCAAATGACCACATTAACTGTCAACATTATGTTTGACATCCTACTAGATGAAGTAGTGCTTGGGGAGCTCTCAGTGGGCTCTTAGAAGCACCAGACAAGAAATAGAGAGAGAGAGGAGCCTTGCAAGGTTTTTGTGTAGGTGGTCGGGCCTAAAGTCAAAGAACAAATTGCCATCTCTTTGCGTCACTGGTGCTAATCACTGATGGATTGATTTGCCGTGTCATCCAGGATTTGTGTCTGCTGAGATGAAACAGTACAAACTTTTCACAGAAACGAAACAGAAAAGAGAAAACGAGCCCTGCAGTCTATTTAGAGACGAGCACTTACAAGTTGTTTTTCTCGATTTGCACCTCATTCTGTTCGTTGAGCATCTATCATGTCATATTTTCCGCCTGCAATATATTTTCACCCTTGTTGCTCCTTGGGTCTCACCCTGTTTGAGTCTCTGAGCCTGTGTTCACAGTAGGCAGCCTAGGGATAAAATGCAGATTCCTGTCTCCTTTGGTACTCCCTGCACGGCACTCAGTCATGCACAGCCCTGTGTTGCTTGAGAGATGACAACAGTGCTTAATTTTAACATAAAAGGTATATGCTAGATCCCTCTAGATATTCTTCGACTTGCGTATTCGCTCAAGGATTATGTGGCATTGTTCTATGTAAAGAATGTACTGCGGACAAAAAATAGCTGAAGCATTACATTTAAAATTGCTTAGCTTTTTTGAAAAACAAATCCAGATGAATAAGCACTCTAACCCATTTTACTGACATAGACAAGCAAATAGGGCTTTCTGAATAAAATGCAAATGTGTACCCGTCAATCATACTACATACAACAGCTACATACATAATGTGATGATCGTTTTTTAACAAAACATTACATACAAATAACTCATGAATGCAATGACGCATTTTGAAAAATCATATGTTTAATAATAGATTGTGAGGTTGTCTTATATTCATAATGCTGCACATGGTGCCCTGCGTGATTGTACCCCTGATGTGCAAAAGAAGTTGTCCTTAATCGCACCGTGAGGACATTCCTGAAGCTGCCAAAACTCTCAAAGGATTCTTTTATCTGAATATACCTCGGGGACATAAGCCTCTGATGAGACTTTGTCTACTGGACTTCATTTGCATACTGGATTCATGGGCAACGAAGTGGTCACTGCTAGAGAGACAGACGGTGCTAACATGGGAAATCATAGTGCAGGATGCACATTGGAGTTGTATCACAGTACATTATCAGTAATTATCGGTGGGTAAGTAAGGCTGGGAAAAAATGATGGCCAACATACTCAACCAAAAGAACATCTCCCAGGAGGAAACCTGAGTGAATGTCTCTACCTGAACTATTTCCAGCCTATTAAAGTCCTCGTCATGTCTTTGTGTGAAATAGCTTCAAAAGAAATAAAATAACTTATTATGTATATTATAACCTGTCTTTCTTTTTTTCAATATTTCAAATAATTATGTGTTACGTAAATGCTAATTATGACCCTTGTCCGATAAATGCCTGGTACTAATTGGCACCCAGGGAATCAAAGCTTTTATGATTTTTTATTTTGCAGGTTGCCATGGATCATGGCTGCATCCGTATCATGAATCATTCTCTATCAACCCAAGGCAGATGTCGATCCACCCTGATCCCGGTTCTACTCAAGGTTTATTTTTGACATTAAAGGACTTTTTCTTCACACTTTTGCTCATGAGAGAATGCTTTGTTTGATCTCTATACATTATAATCAGTCAAGACCTGCTTCTGTTTTGATTTGGTGCAATAAAAAGTTGCATTTTTTTCAGCTTTACGTATCTTTTTTGAGCTCATTTTTCTTCCAAATAAATTCAGATGAAAAAAAGCTAACTGTGCAAAACCCTAAAGCTGACAGACAAAGTTGCAACTACTAATTACAGCTGAGCATTTGGCATCTAAGGTTTGAATAAGAACCCTTTGACTCAACTTGGAATGGATAATCCAAGTCAATAACAGATGATTAGTGACACAGTTCAAAATCCCTGTCTTAAAAATGTTAATTCATGCGTATAGGCTAACATGCATGATTTAATGTACAGTTTACTTTCAGGCCACATTAATCCCTGGAACCGAAAACATGATGATGCCACCATGGGCTTAGTGACCTGCTCAAACCTTCTGAAACACAGAGGTCCACAGACAATTTTACAACAGCCAGATTGTAATCCTATTACATCAGGCACTCTGCTCAGACAAATGAAATCATCTGCTGAAACTGGAGGGAGGCCAAGTTTACATAAATAAATTAGGAAACAGATTCACTTCCACCCCCTTCGGTGATTGCACCTGGATTCCCTAAACAGAAAAACAGTATAATTTCACTGATAAGGGCCTCTAAATAAATTGCACTCAAATTGTATTTGATTCAAAGGGGTATTCATATGTTGCCCTTTAAAATTTGAGATGCATTTGGCATTGTCTGCATATAATCTATTCCTTCAAAGTAAATACCGGCAGAAAGCAAATACTGTTTGAACTCGAGGATAAATCTGTTTTGTGAGTGAAATTATTCCAACAGTTTCATTGTTGAGAACCTTTCACAGATACAGTAGATAGTAATAACCAATAGTAGGAGCAAAAAGTAATGGATAAATAAATAGCTTAATTGAACTAATAATCTGTTTGAAAAGTTAGGTAAAAGTTTTGAATAAACATTTATAATCAACTTAAAGCAATATATAAACTAGAGCTTTAATAGTGAGCTAAAAGAAGTGAATTGATAAATAGCGATAAGTAGCTTAGTAACATTATTGGCTAAAGTTTGCTACGTAATAAATAAACAATTGAAGTATTTAGTGGGACGATTTAATAGCAATAGTTAACTCATTACTCACTCTATTCTATTCTATTAAAATACAAATACCTATTAGCTAGCAAGGGATAAACAGTTGAAATAAATGGATTAAAGAAAAGGATAAATGTTGAAATACAAATGGGTGGCTTGAATAATTAGCTGTATTGAATGGAAGTTCAACAGTAGGAAAAGATATATTGAAACAGCAGTGTTATATAACATTCAGTTTCAAATCAATTTAAATTAGCAGGATGGCTGGTGCCAGTAGACAGGTCCTTGAATTAATCTGACAGGGATGTAGCGATATAGCCTATGTTCGGAAAAAAAAAAGACCCATGTTAATGGCATGGTATTAATGCGTGAACACACTCACACTTGCAAAGTATCAAAGAGGGAGTATATAGCAATGTGTGAAAGAGTTAATGAGCTTGAGCTTCAAGGTAGCAGCCTGTTACAACAGTCGAGTGTGGATGGATGGGGCTGTTTGATCACTTGTTATCCAGGTGCGCTGCTTCAAGGTTGCAGTGTTATTGCATCTTGGCTAATTATGTAAAGTCAATACCAAAGTCTTTTCACATCCACATTCATTAGGCCTGGCAAGGCCCCTTCCCCACTGCTCCAGTCGCTTAAGCTAGACTATAAAAAAAAAAGTTGGGACTTTATTACAATCACATTCACTCTGTCTGATCTTTGTTCAAAGTCCTTGTCAGTGAGTGTCCCTTAATGGCAGGATATCAGGACAGCTTTGAATGAAAATACATTTTACTCTGTTTGTTTTGTTGGGAAAGAATTTGTTTCAATCAAAAGTTGAACAAACTAAGACTGAAGTCACATTACTTCTGTGTGTGTGGAAGTCAGTGTGCACGTGTTTTGGGGGATAAATAGGTGTGCAATGCTAGCCTTTGTTTTCTAATATCAAGTCAGTTTCATCTGCCCAAATGACCCAAGACCCCTAAAAACATGATGAATATTGTGGCAATATGTCATTATCCTGGCCCTGCAGAAATGAGAATGAATGCAGAGATGAATGAATTAAAAGCGGGAATTGAAATGAGGACTTCGCTGCCCCTTTGAGAATTGCCATTAGTGGCCAAGAAAATGAAAGATATTTCATCAAAGCCTGAGATGACAGCACTGTATCATTCACTTCGAGCAGCTGTGTCTTTTTTCCCCACACGAACCTCGGATTAATGCTTATCTGTAGTTCTTCAACATAATACTTGAGTTTTCTCCCTCTTTTTAATCTGAAGAAAATCACACCTTCCTTATTCCTCTGAGAGAGATGGTTTTTCCTGATTTGAAAAGAGGATTTCAGCTCGAGCGTAAACATTGTTGGAACGGAAGCACTTCTTTTTGTTCTCTGTTCTACAACACTCAAAATATATCAAATGTGAAGTAATGATCCCAAGTGTATTACATTTTAATGATGTTATTTAAGCATACGAGAACAATTAGTTCATCAGCAGAAAGAGGAGATAATTTCCAATGGCTCAGCTCCATTTAATAGCAGTCCCAGGGATGCTGGCATAGCAGAATAAGACCCTGTACAAGAGGACTGCAACAGTGGATGACATTTAGAACCATAAACAGCTACTTTAAGTTGTGATTGTGTAGGCAATTTACCTGAAGAGCCACTACACTTACAAAAAAATTGGTGTGAGAACACTTAAACGAAATATTGCGATTGGTTAATTTATTCATAGAAAATATGTTAACATGCCATGCTAAATCACCCTTAAATTTAATGTATATTTTACAGCATAATTCACAATAACAGCAGGCATTTCTACAAACAAGCTGACGTTGGATGCTGATGCTTAATTATATCCTGTAATGTAACATCATTAAAGAAAAAGGTATCGTTTGTATGATGTATAGCTTCAGTGAAACCTATCCCATGGCATCAATTACTCTTTGACAGTGTCACGGTTGCAGGGCCACCCATAACGATATCCGATGGGTCAGCTTGAAATTGGACAGGTGGGACGGTATGTCATCTTGACATAAGGACAATGGGAGCAGCATGAACGTTGATAGCCAGAAAAAAGAAAATGATCAGAAATGATAGATTTTTGTAAAACAAGCTTCAAGGGATTATACTATCTATCTTTTTGTCTCAGATATTATTATGGGAGAAATATTTGTTAAAACCTTCACATAGTGGAAGAACCTCTGTGTTTGAATATAATAATGTAAAAAAGTAATACATGTAATAAATGTGATGCTGTTCTAAAAAAAAAAAAGCCAACCTCCAACTGAGAGAAGCTTGACACTCAAAACAGTCATACACATGCCTGAGAGAGATTGCCGTCAATGACTGAGTTGCCATGGCTGCATAGCATCCCTCATATTTATTTTCCCTCAATGCTTTGAAAAACGGCAAGACAGGAGATACTAATCATACTCAAAGTTACTTTATTACCGTGAAGCATCATGTAGCCTTTGCTGCCGCTGCCATGTTCTTGTCACTCTTTAAAAATGATTAATGATTTTGCGATGTGTTAAATAAATTACCTTGAGCGCTGCAAGACAAGGAGAGTTCAGGTCTATAGGTAGGAGCTGATAAAGGTGTCCTTGGCATATTTCATACAAGAAAAAATCACAGTGGATTAAAAAAAGAAAGGTAGACTATTGCAAATAGCTCTGTTCTGTGAAGCTGAAAATGCTTCCCATGATTTGCCTGCAGTATATTTTTTTGCCACGTCTACAGATACCTTGCCCACAAAAGATGTGTTTAAATAACTATAACTTTACTTTATGAGACCCATATCTCCCCTATGAGCGTGCAGACATGTTTGTCTTTTGTGAAGGGATGAATGCATTTGGCAGCCGTTATGGAGATAACCAGCTGGATCCCAAATGGAAACCCCCAGGTATAAATAATCATTTTACTAATGAATACATTTATGATCTCAATCGCTGGTTTAAGTTAAAACAGCAGGAATTAAATGAGGGTCCCATTAAGAGGTAAAATAGACAATTGACAGGTCATTACCTGCTTAGTGTCTTCACTTACATATAGCACACATATCTGATTTATAGTCCCAATGCACATTTTTATACCGTTACGATGACAGATTTTTATCCTGTACAGCATTCTGCTCAACATTTCATTTACAGTTTTCATTTCCACTTTTATTATTGCATTATTTTTTTTCTTTATTTCTTTTAAAGTACCCCAATGTCACCTTGTTGGAGGTCCTTGGGATTTTTCATTGCTAACGTATGACAATAAAACCTTTGAATTTTCCAAGGTTATATCTGGTTTGGGTTCTTATTGTGTTCTCATCCTCAAACATAAACCCTTTAACAGTAGCTTTGCAACAAAATATCTGTTTCCACGTTTGGTTGTACTTAACCATGTTGTTCTCTTTTTGGCAGCACTTGGATCTCACTTTGACTTTGTTTTGCTTTTGAAGCTTAGTCTATAGTCTGAGCTCTTATCTAAAGTTAGTTCAGTTGCATTTTATTTACAATGATAGCAGAGACGAGAAGAAAAACAGAACGTCGCTTCACACAACAGCGTATTTAAGACAAGTGTCCCTTCGCTCTTTGATGAAACAACCAACCTTAACAGATAGTTATTTAAATAATACAATATTTGGTTTTATTACTTTAAAAGGCTACTCAGATCCTCTCTGTGGGGATTAAACCTGTACAACAGAGTGTTTAAGGATGTGTACATTTCTTTTTTGGATGTTATGGCGTTATGTAATAATTCAGATTTAGAAAACCATTTGAACAGCTTAAAACCAGATAAAAATGTCTTTAGTTTAACTTTAATGTCTGTACTTGAAGTTGAAAACTTTTCTAAGTATTGTATTGAAGCAGTTTGGTATATGACTCTGTCAGGACCCAAAGCTACAGTTTCAAGTTATTTTTGTGGTATAAAAACACCCTCACACACACACACACACACACACACACACACACACACACACACACACACACACACACACACACACACACACACACACACACACACACACACACACACACAAGCAAAAGTAAACAGGCTCAGTAAACCAAACACTTTTCAGAGGGAAGGAAATCCATGAATACACATAGACAACTGACATGTTTCTCTCTGTGGATACTTAATGTGATGAAATCGGACCAAATGCACTGTCAGACTTCATTCTATACTAAAGTGTTTACAATCCCAGCACTATGGACAGTACTTCAGTACCATGGATAGAGGTAATCAGGGTCTATTCAAAGTGATTGAATTCCTGCAAAGAGGCTGAAATGGGCGTTTATTGCATACATTTAGAGGTGGGTGTCATTTATGCTCCAATGATCTCTGTGTCCTCTAGCTTAAGGTCAATAAGCTTCTGGTCGGTTTCGTGTCTCTTCCCAAATCTATTAAGTCCTCAAGAGTCTGCTGTGTTTCTTTTACACTCTTATCTACCTTTTTTGTTATGATGATTTTGATTTAGTGGAAACCATGGTGGAAACAACATAACATGATGAAGTTAGGCAAGGTAGGCCCTGTTAAGAGCTGGTATTAACATGTTACTTGTGTGATCCAATCACAAGTGGACATCTTATTATGCACCAAAGATGTTTTGAGGCGGCAAAGAGATGTGACTGCTCAAAACCAACTTCAGAGGGTGTCTGGGCAACAATTGACCATCTTATTTTCAGCAAAGTTTACGGATAAGGGCCTTTAATGTTGCCGGAGATTGGATTCGCAATAACATATGAGTCTTTGGCTTTTGGCCATCTCTTTTGTTGAAATTAGCATTTTGAAAGTATTTTTCATGTCAGAAACTTAAGAGTCATTCTCCTGTTTTGGATGTTATGATCAAAGTGAGGGTAATTTAGTTTGTTGCTCTAAATATTTGACACCCACCTAAATGCTCTTAGACCCAGATTTTTGGAGGTCTTTGCACTTATGGAAAAGGAGATTGTGTTGGTTCCTGGAAATCGTCAATAGACAATATTCAAATATCAAGGTTTATAAAATATATCAGGAAAATCATCACTTAATAATGTATTTTCTATGTGAGTGTAAGAACTAAAGTGTATACATACACACAACAAACCAATACCAAAACTACTTTTCAGTATGTGTTATATGCAAACCGAAACGATGTTCATGTATATTTTCATAGAGCAGGGAAGTGAGATTCGATCAAGTGGTCACTTAAACAATGTGGAGCACAAATATGCATGTTTGTGCGATGTTTGAACCAGGGTGTAGAAGCGGTCATGATTTCTCTACCACACATACGATGCAATACATTTAAACTATAAAACATAATATTCACTATGGAGTTCAAGGAATATATTTTTATTCATCTCTTCAATGTGTTATTAATGTAAAAGTGAAAAACCCTCAAGGAATCATAGAGGGCATGACCATATCTTAAATGAGAAAAGGAGCAGAGAGAGAGAAAGTTGCAATAAAACCGAGGCTAATCCCTCTGATACCATTTGGCAGACGGTTGCTTGATATACCTCAGGCTGGATATTAAAAATCTCAGATGGGCTGTCCAACTGACAACTTAATCCATTTAGGGACATTGAGTAAGCAGCAGGAAGCTGAGTCAGGGTCAGTGTACACACAGGTCTGTCATTTCTCACACAAGGCACAATAAGTTTATCTCTGGTAATCTATTTGGAAAGAAGTCAGACAGAAACAGCAGAGAGGCAGGAGAAAAATGCAATCATCCACTTTGATATGATGATGATTAAACGGTGTCACATCATTAAAGCCTAATCAGACAGCAGCTACACAAGTACTTCAAAAAAGAAAACCTGTGCTGTTTATTCTGGCACTGTCAAATAGGAAAAGAAAAAGACTGTAAGAACACCATTGTCAGGTGTGAAGATATGTTATGCAAAATCCTTCAATAGCGAAGGGTACTGAAAATGACCTTTTGAAAACAGAGCAGTTCAATATGTTAATTAATAAGGCCATGATTCAAGGTAGAGCAAGATTGGCTGGGGGCAAAGCAGTCTCATAGACTTTCCTATTAGTATCTGCAGAAAAAGTATAGAAGAGATTTGGTCAAATAAAAACAGAATATAAGCCGAGTGTGGTGGCTTACGTAACAAAGACGTTATGAGTTCTTGAGAGACAGAAAACGTTAACATAAAAAAAAGTGATGTAGAGACTTGTAATGTGTACTGGCTATTTAAGAAAGGTGCTATGATTGAGTTTCACAAGAACAGTTCTAGACAGAAAATATAAAACTTTATATGACTTTACATAATCTTGATATAGCATCTTCAATTTTTGTTATGAATATATATATATATATATATATATATATATATATATATATATATATATATCTTAATAGCCTATATTTTAATATTAGATAATTAGCTAATAGCTACACAGGAGTTTCTAGTCTTTATGCTAAGCTAAGCTAGCTGTCTGCTGGTTGTAGGTTATCAATCTTCCCGTCTTACTCTCTGCAAGAAATGCATATTTCTTTTAAAGGTCAAAACCATTTTTTCAAAGAAAATACTGAGAAATCAATCATGGTAAGTATTTGGGGCTGATGATGTGCCAGCTTGTAAGCAGAGCAATTACTGAACCTACTCAATATTTTTTAAAGAATATTTTTTATGAAGATCCAGGTAGAAAAGAGCTGATTCTGAAATGCAATATCCTCATTTAAGTGGCATCTATTGAAGTGATAGCAGGTAATACAAATACATGGCGCGGGGGGTCAATTCATTGAACTGGGGGCACTTAAATCTGTTTTTGAATAAATATGTTTTCCTATATGGTAGCTGTGCAATGTTGTGAATAAAGGTTTGGATGGAATTATTTACATCAAATTCAAACTCTTTGTAGCCATTGCTCACGAAACCTAGAAAATAAAGACAGGCGCATGAGACGAAAGACACAAAACAAAAGTTTGTACTGATTCTTTAAATATCAACAAACTGTGCAGTCATGCAGTGACTCATGCATTGACACAAGCATTTACAGTCAATTTATTCAAGCTTTTCAAAAATATCAACTCTGACAGGTGTCATTGTGCACAATCTACCAAATTCACATCACCAAGCAATAGAGTGAGAGAGAGGGTGTTGTGGGCAGAGGGGGCTCATTGTTTGTCTCCTGAGCCTCTCAAACCTGTTCCTGATGAGATCAAATTTTAAACCAGACTGCATGAGCTGCTGGTTCAATACTGCCATCTTCTGGATTAAGTTGTTTATTGTACCATGAAATGGGTCCTCTACCTCTTTCCTAAGAACCTGTTTAACATCCTTAGTCCATCCAATAATGATGTTTCCGGTCCCCAATCATAAACCAATAACAAACACACTGTGGATACTATTCAAAGGATAGACAAAGGATTTGTGTTTGGACTACAGGAAAGGATTATCTAATTTATTGAATCCCTGTTTAACTCTAATCCAATTAACCCTCCAATTAGTAAAGTCTTATTTCTATTGCTGCTGATGGAGACACACTGCATGTGAACTACAACATGTTATGTTAGAAATCTTAAAGTTTCCTCACAAAAATACATCAGATTCCAAATGAGTGAGCAACACTAAACTCCTCAGAAAGAGGGCTTTGTATGGAGTGTATCATATCCACACCATACAATATATGTTATTGTAATAGCAGAAGTGTCTCCTCTGCATCCTTAAAGGTTGTTTTCCTTCAGAAAACGTATGTGAAAACATAATCAAAATATCAGCATTGATTCGTTAATGTGCAATAAACCCACACCATATTTCTCGATTAAAAATGATTTGGTGAAAGGTAACCTGCAAAGATGTGGGCTAACCTGCTATTGCTAAACAGCTATGCAAAGGATATCTTATTATTTTATAATAAGATGTATTATTTTATAATAAGATGACAGGATATCTTACTATTTTATAATAAAATATCAGATGACAGGATATCTTAATATTTAATAATAAGATATCCCGTCTTATTATTTTATTTCATGATGTACTATATACAGGGATTAGCAGCTGCAAACAACTTTGTAATTGTGGAATATTCAGACAGAAGAAAAGTCTACTGTAGTAAATGTGCACATATTCACCGGAAGTACTGTATGCCTGCCACTCGTTATCTTGTGTCTACCTTGACACTGACGGATTCAACAATTGGCTTGGAGTTTGTTTAAATAATAACGACTTTTTGCTTTCTATCTGCCATAATCGTGAGCATGATGATAGATGTGCTCCAGTTCTGCACAATATTTTGCTTCCAGAGTCAAGCTTAGATAAGATCATATAACCACTTCCGGTTAATACCTTCAAAATAAATGTGTACTTACTGTGACAAGCCAGGGTAAAGGGTCATCTTAAATCCTTCTAGTGCCTCAGTATTGACCTTTGAAAGCAGAATATCCCCTCCGGCCCATTTTGATTTCTTTGTTCTTCTTGCTGTTGTTATCCCAGCGTTGCTTGATACCTGCAAATAAAGTTTTATGAAAAACAGTCGGTTAGTGACGTATAATTAAGGGGACAGAGGGAGGGCTGTTTGAAAGCAAAGAGGCACTTCTTTCAACATGTTTTAAATAAAAGGAATTACCTGACACACGGAAGAGAGCGTTCAGAGTCAGTAAGATGCCTTATCTTCAAATGAGATGATACAATGTTGAAACATTATTGCATTTCTGAGACGTTTAATCTGGGGGTAAACAAACTTGAGTTGCTAGCTTACTGTTAGCCAGCTGCTGCTCTGTTTAGCTTATTGGACTTTTCTTTCCGCTAAATGTTGACCCAGTGTGCCTCAAAATAGGGTTATTTCTTACAGCAGCTTAACACGACCTGACAACATGGCGAGCGTGCATGAGAGTTTGTATTTCAATCCTATGATGACGAACGGAGTGGTCCACGCTAACGTATTTGGGATCAAAGACTGGGTGACTCCGTATAAAATATCTGTCCTGGCGCTGCTGTACGACATGACTGCGTCCAAAATCAGTCTACCGGAGAGAAGGAGACTTAACAAACTCATCCTACCCTTGCAGCAGGTTGGTTTTTATCAATGTGTTATCTTGCATACTTCTGTGTTGTGACCAGAGGTGGGAGAAGAACTCAGATCTTGTGTAAGAAATACTAGAGTGTACTCTGTTACAAGTAAAAGATCTGCATTCAAATGTTACTCGAGTGAAAATACGAATGTATTGGCATTTACGTATACTTAAAGTACCACAAGTTAAAGTAGTCATTGTGCAGATTGGCCCATTTCTCAATCATATATTGTATGTTTTAATTATAATTAGTGATGTGTGGTAAAGGTGGAACACATCTGAACTACTTTATTTACTATTGGGTAGCTTGTGGATTTAATCCAGTTGGAACTAAAGTCTTATTTAAGTGTTGACCATATTGTTTATCAGTAATCCATATCTGCATATGAACTAAAGGTACTACATAAATGTAATGGAGTAAAAGTACAATATTTACCTCTGAATTGTGTTGGAGTAGAAGTACAACATAGCATTAAATGGAAACACTCAAGTAAAAGACAGGTAGCTCGAAATTGCTCTTAAGTAGTTACTTGAGCTAATGTACTTAGTTACTCACTCAGTGAGTGTAATGTGTATTATCTAGCATACACTGTGTTTTGGAGCAGGTGTTTCATAGTTGTTTACATTTTAATACTGGCTGCTTTTTCGTTTTGCACTAACCAAGACCTGTAACAAGAATGTTGTATACATAAATCTATGCCAAATATAGTATTTACTAGTGTCATTCTGCAGTTACTTCAGTACTTTCTATTTTCTTCATTCATTGCTTTCACCTGGTTTTGTATAATGCTGCTACTTACCTTTTACTTGAAATTTGTAATTATTTTATTTTACATTTTTTATGTTTTATTTTAAATGTTATGTGTGTGCACTTTACTAAATGTAGTTTTTATACAGTTTTCATTTGTCTCTGTCAGTCCTGTAACTATGTACATATCCCCTGTGTGGAACTAATAAAGGGATTCTGATTCTTTACCTTATTTCATGTGATCAGGGTCCAGACCTGAGTCTTGGCCAATTCCTGAAGACTGTGGAGGAGTGTTGTCCTCAGACCGCTTATGCTGTCAAACAAAGGTATGCTGCTTCCATCTGAAACACTGGGACTTTATTTAATTACTTAAGTAACAGACAATGCCGTAGCTCTGCATACAGTGGGGCAAAAAAGTATTTAGTCAGCCACCAATTGTGCAAGTTCTCCCATTTAAAAAGATGAGAGGCCTGTAATTTTTATCATAGGTATACCTCAACTATGAGAGACAGAATGAGAAAAAAAAATCCAGAAAATCACATTGTCTGATTTTTAATGAATTTATTTTCAAACGATTGTGGAAAATAAGTATTTGGTCAATAACAAAAGTTCATCTCAATACTTTGTTATATACCCTTTGTTGGCAATGACAGAGGTCCAACGTTTTCTGTAAGTCTTCACAAGGTTTTCACACACTGTTGCTGGTATTTTGGCCCATTCCTCCATGCAGATCTCCTCTAAAGCACTGATGTTTTGGGGCTGTCGCTGGGCAACACGGACTTTCAACTCCCTCCAAAGATTTTCTATGGGGTTGAGATCTGGAGACTGGCTAGGCCACTCCAGGACCTTGAAATGCTTCTTACGAAGCCACTCCTTCGTTGCCCTGGCGGTGTGTTTGGGATCATGGTCATGCTGAAAGACCCAGCCACGCTTCATCTTCAGTGCCCTTGCTGATGGAAGGAGGTTTTCACTCAAAATCTCACGATACATGGCCCCATTCATTCTTTCCTTTACACGGATCAGTCGTCCTGGTCCCTTTGCAGAAAAACAGCCCCAAAGCATGATGTTTCCACCCCCATGCTTCACAGTAGGTATGGTGTTCTTTGGATGCAACTCTGCATTCTTTCTCCTCCAAACACGACGACTTGAGTTTTTACCAAAAAGTTCTATTTTGGTTTCATCTGACCATATGACATTCTCCCAATCCTCTTCTGGATCATCCAAATGCCCTCTAGCAAACTTCAGACGGGCCTGGACATGTACTGGCTTAAGCAGGGGGACACGTCTGGAACTGCAGGATTTAAGTCCCTGGTGGCGTAGTGTGTTACTGATGGTAGCCTCTGTTACTTTGGTCCCAGCTCTCTGCAGGTCATTCACTAGGTCCCCCCGTGTGGTTCTGGGATTTTTGCTCACCGTTCTTGTGATCATTTTGACCCCACGGGGTGAGATCTTGCGTGGAGCCCCAGATGGAGGGAGATTAGCAGTGGTCTTGTATGTCTTCCATTTTCTAATAATTGCTCCCACAGCTGATTTCTTCACACCAAGCTGCTTACCTATTGCAGATTCAGTTTTCCCAGCCTGGTGCAGGTCTACAATTTTGTCTCTGGTCTCCTTTGACAGCTCTTTGGTCTTGGCCATAGTGGAGTTTGGAGTATGACTGTTTGAGGTTGTGGACAGGTGTCTTTTATACTGATAACGAGTTCAAAAAGGTGCCATTAATACAGGTAACGAGTGGAGGACAGAGGAGCCTCTTAAAGAAGAAGTTACAGGTCTGTGAGAGCCAGAAATCTTGCTTGTTTGTAGGTGACCAAATACTTATTTTACCGAGGAATTTACCAATTAATTCATTAAAAATCCTACAATGTGATTTCCTGGATTTTTTTTCTCATTTTGTCTCTCATAGTTGAAGTGTACCTATGATAAAAATTACAGGCCTCTCTCATCTTTTTAAATGGGAGAACTTGCACAATTGGTGGCTGACTAAATACTTTTTTGCCCCACTGTATAAAGGCTCACCATTGGGTGGCATTTGGTATGGCATTTAAGTGACATAATAACCGACAATAATGTTAAAGTTTGGATATGTGTAGTTGCTGAGTCCATTGTTTTTTTCCTTCAAAGGCTGCAGGAAATGGCAGACGGAGAGCTGAAAGACATGGAGTACTTCTTTTCCACTCTTCCCACTCCATTCACTGCTTTTGATTCAGAGGCTTATAAAACCAGTGTTGTAGGTGAGAAGCACACTTTCTCAGCTTTTAAAAGGTTACTTTGGTTTTGTTGAAATGGGGTTGTATAACGTACATTTTTTATTATTGTGACTGTAACCTGCATTGGATGTAGTGGAGAAGCAGGAAGGAGTTTCTTTTAAGTGTGTGTTTTATTTAGATATCTTCACTGATCTGCCTTACGCTCTTTTCAAACACAAAAGCAGTCATTGGCAATAAGACAGTAAACATTGTTCTAAATATAGCATACTTTTAAACTGATATGATATGTGGTTAAAATACTTTTTGCTACTGCCCCTGTCCCCAACAGTACATTGCTTAGCCTCCAGGCCATTACACCTTTCTGTTTCTCTAAACTGGGGGCATGTCCACCCATCTATTGTAGATTCTCTGGATCTCATACAACATTCATTACATTTAGATTGTCCCTTTTTACAGTCTTGTATTCATTTATTTCCCTCCTATTTCTTAGGTCTTTTTATGAGACACATGCTTCTGGCCTACAACAAGCTGTCTTTCAGTCAGGTTTACAAGCTGTACAAGTCCCTGCAGCTCTACTACCACAGTCACTACGCCAAGCCTGCTGACGGGCAGTCTAGTTTGCCAGCGCTGGTCGCTGACGATTCCGACATGGACCTCACCAGCACTGAGGATACTGTGGGAGACAGGATCGACAGAGAGGAGCTGGACACCCCGATGCATGAGTCGGAGCTCCGGTAAGTGAATTATATATTTGGGTTTTTCTGATCATTGGCACCTACTAATTAAAATGTATTCAATGTGTGTATGCCCAAGGTGTTCAGATACTAACTGGTCAAACTTTTGATTTGATGTTGCGATCAGAGGGATTTAAAAAAGCTGATCTTGTGTTATTTTTGCCCCACTGTAGGAGTGACAATGCGCCAAGCAGAGGCCCCCTGTCACAGAAACAAGCTGAGTACTTTCTTGCAAGACAGGTGAGATGTTAAATCAAGAAACTTTATCTGACTGTATTGATGCATTTTTTGTTTTCATTTGTAGATTTGCTGCCACAATAAATAACAAATGAACCAGGCATCCACATCCTGTGTCTAACCTAGATATGGTCATATAGAACCTTAGGGCTCTTAACAGTGTTTTAAAAAATCTTTCTGCAGGCTTATCTTCTGAAGAACGATGAGAACAAAGCTCTAAAGCCAGCTGCGCTGCAGGAAGAGCTCAACAACATGCTGAAATTTAACCCAGATTTTGCTGAGGCTGTGAGCTCCGTCCTCTAACCTTTTTCTACTTTGTCAAAAATGTTCCATAGCAGGAATATCTTCTTCATCAACTCTGTGATTTTCACTCTTTCCTCAGCATTATTTAAACTACCTGAACAGCATGAGAGTCCAGGACATCTTTCTCTCCGCCCACTGTCTCTTACATTATTTTGACCGGCTCATCTTGTCTGGTAATGAAGGAAAGAGCAATGGGGACGAGGGCTACGGCCGAAGTCTCCGCTACGCAGCTCTTAACCTGGCAAGCCTGCATTGTCGCTTCGGCCACTAGTGAGTACAAGACCTGGTCAACAGTGAACATGTTCCACAAACAGAGTAACTGTATAAAACATGGCTAAAATATCTGATCTCCATCAGTCAGCAGGCTGATCTGGCTCTACAGGAAGCCATCCGCATTGCCCAGGAGTCCAATGATCACGTGTGCTTGCAGCACTGTCTGGTAAAATACTTTATTCTCTACAACTATACGATAATACTTTATTGTGAGATCGAGTCTCATTTTTTTATTTCTTGCATTACCATTTTAATGTAGGTTTGATCTGGAATTAATATCTATTAAACTTCAGAAATGAGTAGTGCATAAAGAGTGCTTCAGTCTAAATTAAACGTGGCGCCCTGCACAACACTTTACATTTGCTGTTCAGGTGGGGTCAAATATTTTAACTTTAACAGGCTTCAACATAATATGACATTTGCTATGTTATTATTTGACTTCATGTCACTGATGAACTAAATGGTTCATTATGTCTGAATTTGAAATAAGTGTGCCTTATTGTATTCCTCCCTGTCTCTGTGTCAGAGTTGGCTGTACACCCTGGAGCAAATGAAGGGATCTGACAGCACTGTGCTGACGGAGGACTCCGTGAAAATGGCCGCCCATTTCTGCCTGCCAGTGAGTGCCACATAAGGTCTTTAATAAGAATACCTATATTAAAGTGGCTGGCAGTTAATTTCATTATGTTTTAATTGCTTTGGCTCACTTTTTTCAAAGACACCTGTACTAAATTGCTTTGTAAATTGGGATAAAAACGTTGTTTATGTTCATCTCTCATTGCATTTTTAATGAAAGGTTATTATTAAATAATTTGCTTAACCAGATCCTTTCATAGGTTTTATTTTGACATGTGTTGTCCAACACACTGATGATAATCCTCTCTGCTGTAGTACCTGGCATCTCTGGGCAATCAGTCTCTGGTCCAGCAGGGGGCGACGCAGGGGGAGACGGCCCACAAACTGATGGATGCTCTGAAGGACACAGACATCCTGCACTGGAAGCACAGCCTGTCGGAGCTGATCGAGATCAGTCTGGCTCAGACTACGTCCATATGGAGGATGTACGGCAAGAGGTCAGGCTCTTCAACTCGCTTCCCCCCCATTTGTCAGTTGTGTTCACTTACAGTGAACTGCATGCTCGCAGGCAACCGTCCCTTTACTCACATCAAATCATGTCTGTGTGAAATGTCTCATGTTTTGACGCATGGATTAACATTTCTCACACCTAATGTATAAGACAAATTTGTCTTGAGTATAAAAATACTATTACAGGTTAAGGTGTATAAATACATGATTCAGGACCAGCCCTTTTATCTGCCTGTGTGTCCTGCAGCACCATGGCTCTGCAGCAGGCCCAGCTGCTTCTCAACATGAGCAGTCTGGAGCCAGTCAACTTCGGAGTCCAGCAGAACAACACGGAGGCATTCGCTGTGGCTCTGTGCCACCTGGCCGAGCTCCACGCTGAGCAGGTAACACATTTAATTTGATGTCGTCAGTCTGCTTTCTGCCCCGCTCCAGCACATCCATTAGTCAGGTGACCCAGCATTGAGGGAAAGGTGGTAAACATGGATCAGGTGTTCTTTACAGCTCCTTGACTTCAACATGTCTGTCTGCTTCTGTTGCAGGGCCTGTACTGTGCAGTTTCACACATTCTCCAGCATCTGAAAGAACAGTTTCCTCCTCACTCCCAGCACGCAAAGGTGCGTTCTCTTAACCCTAATGTAATATTCAGGGCAGACAGCAGAATCTGCAGACGTTGAGAAAGGTTTTAAGGCTGGTTGGCAAATTGTAACAAACAAAAAGTTCTCCATTTTGTCCATTTTACCTAGTGTGTTACACTACATGGTTCATGGGGATTTCATATTTTCCAGTTTTCAAGTTGTCTGTCTGCTATTAACATTTGTATTAAAACGAGTTCAATGTTTTAATGTACTATATTTAAATATATCATTAAAAAAAAAAGGTTAAAGCACACTAAATAACGGGAATTCCCCTTTAGTCAGAAGCTTACTAACGAGGACAGGTACCGCCATGCTAAGCTTAAGCAGCGAAATATCTCAATTCAAAGTGTTTTCAATAAATGTTACGGCGTAACAATATGTGTATGGTAAAACAGGTGTCAAAAGTCCGATTTATTTACTCGGGTCTTAAGACAGGTGGGAGACTTTGCTTGATTCTTGAATGCATGATAAGAAATCTACAAAATACTGATATTTGTTTACGTTTACCTCAATCTTTAATTCAGCTCTGGATGCTGTGTAATCTGAAAATCCAGTTTGAGAGACACATGAACGAAGGAAAATACCAAATGGCTGAGCCACTAGTCACGGCCATTTCTGCCTTAAACAAAACAGAAGGTCTCTACAGGTAACAACAAGATGCTTTATTCTAACAATGGCTGTCTCTAACGTGTGTATTTTGTGTCAGAGCTCTAACAGTGTTTTTTTCTGACAGGAAAGCTCAAGTTCTGAAGGCTCTCAACCGCAGCACTGAGGCGTACAGCGTCTTACAGCGGCTGCAGGTGCACTGTGAGACGACTAAATGCACAGAGGTGGTCATCAGGTAGACAAATGATTCATTCTGATGTTTCCTGGAGTGTAGAGGACTTCGAACTTACTTCAACTTAGCTGACATTCTCTTGTTATTTGTGGAATTGAATTGACTCACTTATTTTAGTGCTACCATAAATATTTTATGTATGACGTTCAAGCTTCAGTATGAGCTTCATTTTTTTCTTGTCTGCGTCATTGCCCATTTCTCTCTCGTACAGAGTTATGCTTTCCACCGCTGAGCTCCACTGGGAGTCGTCTGGCTTCTCCACAGCTCTTCCTCTCCTCCTGCAGGCCCTGGCTCTGGCTAGGAAGCACCACCTCCAATCCCTGGCCTCAGAGACCATCCTTCACCTGGCCTTCACTCAGGTCTGCAACAAAAAACACTAAAAATGTTCCCACACATACAAATCATCAAAGCCTTTTTTAAATTGCATTACGGCTGGTGTATAAAATCCCGAAAAATACAACATGCTTGGTTCCTTTAGTTGGTGCAAGGCTATATTTTTTGTAAAGCAACAAGCTTATTCAACGTGCTTTACAGGAGCATATAATTATATTAAACTTATGAACCTTCTTTACTGCTCTGTTTATTCAGCAGGATTACAGAAAAACTGCTAAACCAATTTTAATTGAACTTTTTTCAAAGGGTGTAGCATAGGCCAAGTAAGATCTCATCACATTTTGGAGCTGATCCAAATCATGGGGAAGATACACAAAAGTGCATGTGTGCTGCATTTCATAATCTATAACAACCCTTCACATTACGACTTAAAGCTCATGAACACATCAGTCGGGAAAATGACCAGCCAAGGAGCATGTGAATGCACCATTGGCCTTGGCAGATGTCTTTGCTGTGAGTGCCGTTCTAGCTGTCTCGGTTTTCTCTCCTCTCTGCAGCTGATGTTGGGAGTTCCTGAGCACGCTCTGAGTGTTCTGCATGAAGCCATCGAGCCTGTTCTGGCCCACGGATCGGTTATGGACAAGGGCAGAGCCCTGCTGCTGACCGCACGCTGTCAGATGGCAGTGGCTGGGTTCAGGCTGAACGGAAAAGGGCCGGCAGGTAACTGACCACATTGCAGTACATCTGATCTCATAGACATTCCCATTCAAAGAAACAGAGCAGCATGCACTCTGCTTGGGTCACTTTCTTTTCAACCAAATGACCACAACGAACAATGTCTGTCCTACTATCATTCTATTTTATGACTGATCTATATCACAGGTCTGTGTGGCTGTGCACCTTCTATTTACACTCTGCTTCTTGTTGTCTCCCTGCAGATTTTCACTTGGCGGGTTTGGCTGTTGACACGCTAAACGAGGCAGCAGGCTATTTCTCCAAGCTGAACTGTAAGGAGCGGCTGCGGGACGTCCACTACCTGCATGCTCTGCTCCACCGTTCCCTCGGACAAACCTCGCAGTGCCACAAAAGTGCGATGCTCTTCAGGCTGCTGGACCAGGAGCTGCAATCACCAGCGCCTCCGGTCTCCATGCGACTGTAACTACTCTCTGTCCAACAACCAACAGGAGTCATTTTGACTGATAAGGACACAGCGCCTCCTCTAGTTTCTGAGTTGAAAACCTGCTGCACACCACTAGATGGTGACAAAGATCTGTCCTGCTCTGTCAGCACTAAAGCATTTCATTTGCAAATATTTAGGCATGTGTGGACTCTTTGCACGCAGTGCCTGGGTAATAATTAGAGAAGACAATGTCAGTAGTCATATACAAGGCTGAGTTACCGGTAGACCCAAAATAGATCGCCTCGTCTGTGCACTCGGGTCCGTGTACAGATTTGAATGATGGCCTGATGATAAACATACCGGCTTAATAACACTCCATCCACAGCAGCACTCCATGTTTTTCAGACAGACATAGCATGCCTCCCCACGGCATGGTAGAAAGGTTAAAAGTTTATCAGGTGCTGTCACGGCTGTGCTGATTTACCCGCCGCTTTATGATGAATGAGGGTAATATCACAGTTAGCTACAAGATGAATGTGTTTCACTGGCCAGGATGATTCATATTTCGGCTGAAGAATACAGATGAAGTTGGAATCCCAAGGAGAAAATCGTGACCACATTGATAATGCAATAGCCCCTCGATGACATAACATCAGATACTATCCGTATTCCACTTACGTCTGTCACAATTTGAGATAACGGCTTTTTGTATGATGACATTACATTTAGGTGGCCTGACGGGCCTGTAATCCATTACACGCTGCACTTCTTTCAGGAAAATAAACGGCTTGTTTCGTCTTATTTGGTTCTCAGTTCATCTGGCTCAAGTAGGAATAATAGGAAAGGGTAATGTATCTGATGTCAGAACATCTCTCTGTGAAAGTTTGTTTTTAAAGGAGCCCTATTCTGCTTTTGGGGGCTTTCCCTTTCTTGTAGTGTATGATATTGGTTTCTGTGCAAGTAGTTATAGTTGCTGCACAAGCATATTAAAGGAAAGTAGAACCCTCGACATGGAATTCTCTTCTTTCTCTTTTAGCATCTGTGCAGGCTCCCTGAAAATGCCATGTTTGGCCTTGTGTCATTCACTGGAAACACAGATAGATAACAGTGGTGCGTAAGAAAGCAGTCCAGTTTTCTATGTAAATATCACTCCGTCACGTGATATACCACGCTCTCACCAGTCAGGTTTTTTTCAGTGTTGCTTGTTGTATTCTGGCTTCAGTCCCAGGGCCAAATGGTGCCTGTATTAACATGAATGTCTCGATTACAAATACCAGTGTGTACAGTATGTGGGCCAGATCAAAGGTTAGGATTGACTAATGCTCTTTATAACACACTACAAAAGAACTGTGTTCAATAACATAGTGCGGAGTGTATTGCATTCAGTTTATGCATTTGTGCAAGGGTTTTTATGTCACTTGTATAGTTTGCTGAAGTGGGATTCAAACCAGCTATTGTTATTCATCAAGTTCCACTTAACCATTTACAGCGGAAAAATATCTATCCGAGTCGCTGGATGCGGAGAGCTTTTCAAGCAGCAGAGGAATTTACATGAGAAAAAAATATCTATCTCAGAGATATTGTATTTCCAATGCAGCTTAAAATATCTTTAAGATTAGAAAACTTAGGAATGATAACAATTTCAATTGAGATTGAGCTTTGTACCCATTGGCAGCTGGTTGTTGGTTTTTCATTTTCTCCAAGAGCACACATGAGTGGAGATGTTTACCGAGTGCTGATTGAAACTCACCAGACAGTGAAAGTAAAACAGGGTCCGTTTCTTCAGGGGTCCTGAGTGCTGCACACGTTTTGTTTACAGTCCAATGAGGTACAAAAATCATTCAACGTGTATGTTTAAGTGCTGAAACAGTGAGTTAATTAAGTCAATAGACAAAGTTAATTGACAGCTAATCGTAAAACCAGTGAATCTTAATTCATCAAGACAAAACGTCAAACAATAATTGAGCCAGATGCTTTTTTGTTTTTACTGTTTGTGCCCTGGATTAAATGTATTTACCACACCACATTAAGTTAAGGAAGAGGATTAGGCAACTATTTTAATTTGAGTATGAAGTCAGACTTTTGACTTAAAAGTGGCAACCCTTAATATTTCAGTCTGGTTGCTTTAGAATTTGTCTTTGAGTGACAACAATGATTTTCCAGTCTTGTTGTAAATATATACAAAATACCGCATTTATTAATAATAATAATAATAATATACCCTTCATTCTCTCACAGAGGGTACTTTTACTTTCTACATTTGACCCATCCTAGTGTTATTGCTAGTGCCATGATGTGCAGTGCCCAGGGAGCAATGTAGGGAACGGTGCCTTGCTCAGGGAGACCTCGGTAGCACCAAGCCAAGTCCCTTTGGACTTCGCCACCACCGCCTGTCTTGAAATCCCTAAGACACTGTTTTAATATTGCAAATATATATAAATGGCAATACTTTCCTCACTGCCTCACAGGCTCAAACCAATCTTTCCTCCTCTGAGGATAGATAGACTCAACAGACATTTATTTAAGTGCAAATATTCTGGATTGCCACAAAATGTATACCTCAAATCCATTTCTCACATGTGTCTCTAATCATCTTCGTACCAGATTTAAAACACAGAAGTACAAAATCGGACTGAAAGATTAGGTTGCAGTGAGCACAGAAATACCCAGAGGGTCCGTGTGGTAAAATAAAACATCTTTGTTCAAAATGTTTAATAACAAGCATGGCATAAGAACATGGCATAAGAACAATGCATGTTTAGAAAAATATATCTGCAAATGTATTTTTCAGGATACACTATACTTTCACTTAACCTCTACTCGATATTAAACATTTACAATTCAAAAAGTAATAGTTTCATTAGAGAGTCACGGTAGAAAACAACACGTTCAGTTCCTTCTAGATAATCTTTGTTTTCAGGATCAACTTACACCAGAAGAAAAGTTTAGGTAGACATTTTAGTAAAACAGGCGAACAACCTGAGGTGTTTTTATTTATTTGGTAAAGCTCTAGTTTGTAATTGATGGTTGATAACAAACTCCCCTCTTTTTCAGACAAATTGTCCAATTATTGACAGCAGCTTTTTTCCTTAGACAATAAAAAGAAGGTACAACATTGACAACCTACATCCCAGATTCTTACCTAAAAAACATTTATTTTATTTTTGTAATTATTCATACTTATTCGTTTCTTTGTTTTTTTTTATATGTCCAATACTCTGACATACTTAAAAAAGGTTTATTTTATAAAGCAGAATGTGTTAAAAAATAAATCACCAGCTCTCAGTAGTGGTGATCCAAGAGTCAAACTACCTCTTATTTGACTTAAAAACTCAAAAGTGATGCCAAAAAGAAAGAATATAAAGGCTGAATTACTGAGTTTGAGTAAAAAAGGTTTGGGATTGGAGTTATTTTCCGTGTTTGAGTAAGTGGTGGCTGTGTCTCCATGGCTTAAATACTGCTTGAGTCTTCAGTGCAGGCACCTGTTTGTGTTGCGTCTCTGTCCGAGTGTCTTTGAGGAGCACAGAAGGACCTGAAGTCACGCTCAGTATCCCGCTGGATAGCCTCCTTTCCTTGGGTCGGACTCCGCACAGAGACGCTCTCCCTGCCGTACCACCGCCTGGACCACGGAGTCTGGAGTCGGCAGCAGCTGTGTGATGTGGTTCTTCTGGACCAAACCATCCAGAACACTCTGCCATATTACACAAACACAAACATGTTACAGGTTAAAGAGACGGCTCATGCAAAAATCAGACATATTTTTCCTCTTTCCTGTTGTGCTATTTATCAATCCACATTGTTTTGGTGTGAGTTGAAGAGTGTTCAATAGGTTGGCCTTACTGATGGGAGTAGGGATTGTTTTTGCCTTGTGACGTTTGAATACAATTTCAGACACTAAAGCCAAATCAGTTTCAAATAAGTAAATATTTATGTAGGTTTAAAGCTTGCCTGTACGGTAGTAAACCACTCGAAAAATACGTGGTATGCTTAGTAAAATACTGTTCATTTCAAATGAGCATGTCCTGGCTCTTTTATGCAGTTTTCCAATTATTTTGCATTAAATGTCTCCATGCATAACCCACCTTTTCAAAGCCCTGCTCCACAACTGTCATATTTGGGTTGAGCTGATTGTGAACGCGCGGTTCTGTCACAGCTTTCTTTAGGTCGTAGTTGAAGAACAAGGAATTCAGGATGACCTGTTTGGGTAAGACATGTTCTGTTCATTTCAAATAACTGACTGTGGGTCTGCTGGATGGGGTGTGAATTAATCAGACTTACTAATGCAGTGGCTGTGGTGATTTTTGTACCACCGGACGCTCCTACAACCATTTTGACTTTGTTGTGTTTGTCGAAGATGATAGTAGGACACATGGAAGACAGCGGCCTTTTGCCTGCAACAGACAGCAAAAATATGGCTAACAATGCTGGCGCTGGCAGTTTTTGGGAAAATGCTAAACAAACGCACACAAAATACAGCCCTTTCGGCTCTGTCCTAAACCCCTCCACCAGACAAGCGCTGTCACATGTGAAAGCACTAGTTATTTGTTTTGAACATCGTCCCTTTTATGGTAATCATAAAAAATATTGTTTTATTTTCATTGCAAGCAAACATGTCTGTGACGCTCTTTTCAGTGACATATTATACCCTCGAGGCTCTAGCTAGCCATATTGCCACAGCCTGGAGCCTTTGGTTAACAGTTTACTGAAGTAAAAACTATAAGTAACATTTTTCTCCATCTGGACATGCTTTGCCGATGTTGACACAAGTTTTATTGGGTTTATTGTATATCAAAAGTGACCTGTGATTGGTCAAAGGCGAGATTTTCTAAGCCTGAAAACAGATCCAAAAGGGGATGCAGCTGCAGGCTTTTTCAAAGCTCTAAGTGCTAAAGGTTTATTGTGTCATTTTTGACCAATAAGACCATTTGACACCATTACACTTTTACCTTTGAATAACCATTGATTTAATTATTTATATAATTAATAAATCCATTTAAAGCTTAAAAATGACTGTTAAGATGTATCAGCAGTGTTACACAGTTTGAAATGGGCTTACGCTTTGAAGTGTAACAAGAGGAGACTGTTAGTGAGCTAAAGCTATCAGTGAACCTGACACTGACAAATGCAGGAACAAAGAAAAGGCTGGTAAAAGCATCACTTCTGCATAATCCCCAACAGAGAAAGGGTCACCCTATTTGTGGTTGTTTAAACACTACTATCCATCAACAAAGATGGTGTAGAGGTGGTAGCCTAAACCATTGATTGGTGTAAAAAAAAAAGTGATAGCTTAGTCCATTCACACCTGGTTGAATGAAGTTGTTTGGTGATGGAGGGATCCCAAACCCGTTGGTCATGTGTGGCGAGCTGAAGTCGTCCATTTCATCGTTGAAAATTATTCCAGTTGATCTCGACATGACTTTGGAACCAAAGCTGGAGAAATAAAACCGCTTTTAAATGGTGATTAATACAAAAAGGTCACAGATGATAATCAGACGAACGGTTTTCTCTCTGAAGGCAGCCAAATGAGCTTTTCTGAAAACTTGACTTCTTACTACAGATTAATGGTGCTTGTGGCCGCCACAGCGCTGCCATCCTCAGCTATGACCGAAAGGTGAGCAGTCCCATGGTTGTCTGGGACAAAGTAGTCTGGCTCATAGTAGCTGTCTGGGTGGGTAGTGTCATCTGTAATTTTACTTCTTATGCCATCAGCAAAGTAGTCTGAGGTCATGTTTAGGATGAGCTGAGGAGAGAAAAACAAGTCTGACTCAGAGCAGCAGTTCTCTGAGCGTTTCATGTAAAAATCCTAAATGGTACAACAGCATAGTTACAAAACAGAAAAAATGTAATAATTAGAAGAAATATAATCGACTTTGAAATTACTCTGGCAAAAATGATGTATTAATACTATTAATTTCAATATATACATACTGTATATATTCTTATTTTAAAAATGAAGCCCTTATAATGTGACCCAATTTCCCCCAGGAGATCAATAAAGTATTTCCAAATCTGATAGCAAATGCACATTCTGCCCCTGAGCAAACTGCAGAGTGGCAAGCAGCAAAAAAAGTTCCAAAACAAATCTATAACGCGTAACAATGGTACAAAAATAAAGGCTTACATCGGTAATATTAAGATAACGTGGGTCCCCGAGTCTGCTCCTCTTTGCATAAGCAAAACGAAAAGCCTCTACGATTCGATGGTAGGTCAGGGTCTTTTTCTCCGCTGTTGACACACTTGTGCCTGTGAAGTTGTACCCTGCAAAAATAATATGAGGAAAAAACGTTTCTGCATTTTATAAAGAAATATTTTATCTTTGCTTAATCAGTTATTCAGTCGTCTCTATCATTATGCTGAAAACTAATTTCAATCAGTGGCAACCGGGAACTCTTAATTCAAATAACAAAAAAGCAATAAAAATATGGGAACATGTTCCTACAGATTCATTTATGAACACATTAAATCTTATCCCCAATTTGAAATTAATGATGCCACTCTTTATTTAAGGCATGACTAAAGATGCTCTGCCTGAACAGATGGGGTGTCGATGGTGAATTAAATTTGGCAAACAGGACTGAGTCGTAGCTCTGTTTTCTGCGTCCAAAAGAGGCGGAGAAACATTCCCAGGGACAACCTGGGGAAACCTGACATCCTTTCTTCTACATGGCTGAACAAGTACTTGGCCAAGCTCCTCACCCTCCACTATATTGAGGATGAGTGCCAGCACAGGGCCACTGGAGGGGGCATCTGGGACATGCATGGTGTATTCCCCCACGTTCAGCTTGAGAGGATTCTCATTCAGCACAGGCTGGTACTCCAACAAATCATCCAGGGTGATAATGCCTCCTGAAGAAGAGCACAGAAGTGTCAGAGTGAATTTAAAATAAGGAATGATGAATGATTGACAGTAATTGCGGTATTTCCAATTTCCAAGTCTTATATGAACAGATAAATAGGTTGAGTGTATTCGGTATCTATAAACACATACATTAACAAGTAATAACATAACACCTGCCGCCTGGATGTCCTCGACGATGCTCTGTGCCATTGACCCGTTATAAAACACGTCAGGGCCCTCCTCTGCTATTCTTTGGTACGTCTCGGCCAGCTTTGGAAATCTAACAATGTCGTTTTCCTTCAGTATGTTTTTTTGAGAATCACAAAACACCTCACTGGAAGATGATAAAACAGAAAGAAGAAAACCAGTTATATTGTAGTATTCAGGTCTGTAGAAATATGGTAATGTTCTCTGGCACTCCCAGTGGTAGCATTAAAAAAGCCACTCTTTCAAACAGAAAATACACACCTCTACCTGCTACCCTCTACCTACCTACTCACTGAGAAAAACAAAAAGACTGCACCAAGCACTGTATGTTTATCAATATAGACAATTGTCACCAAAATAGTCGCATTTGTCAAGAAACAATCATGTTTCCTTCACATAGAAATGGCCAACATTTCGTTTTTTTCCAGGAAAGTAAATTAATAGATTGATACATGTTGCTCCATTAAACGTTAATCTACCATTGACGTATTTAAAGATGTTGAGAGGCTTTCCAGAGTCCTGTTACAAGCTCTAATTGTCAATATAAGCTATAGCCAGGGGAAGTTTAGCCTAGCTTAGCCTAAATAATGGGGATATGGCTATGATGCCTTTGTCCAAAGCAGGCTACACGGGTTTTTTTTATGCATCTACCAGTAGTTTTAAAATGTAATGACATGTTACCTTGGGAGAGGGCCGGGCTAAGTTTTACCCTCTATTTTTTAGCCTGTATGCTATGCTAGGATAACCATCTCCTAGCTGTATTACATATGTTATATATTGATTTTAGTAATTTATTTTATTTAACCCTCAAGACACTTTGTCTGCCAGTTGAAATGTTTCCCCCTCACCACATGTTGGCGTCTCCTTGAATGGAGTCTTTGCTCTTGGAGATAGCATGAGCCAAAGCTTTTCCAATAGGAAAGCCATCTCGAGCCAAGGCAATGCTGGGCTCAAACAGGTCCTTCCATGGCAGCCTGCCATGCCTCTTGTGGGCCATCTCGTAACCTCGGATCTCCCCAGGAATGGCTATGGACAATCCACCTGTCAAGTAGAAACAGCAGCACCAACTGTCAGACTGGTGGACCAGAGAAGAAAAAACTCTGTAACCAGCAGCAGGCTCAAGGGAAGATATAGAAAGGTTGTTAAACATGAAGGAACATTAGGGAGGAGGTTGATAGATAAGTTTGAAACTGAAATATGAATCTCTCTTTATCCATATGATACAACTTTAGAGTCAGGTCATACTAGATTAAAAAGCTTTAAAGAACACAGTCCACATTGTTTGCCTATTTTTCCTGGGAAATACTCGAAACAGCTTGAAGCTAGTACCTGTACGGGAAAGTTTTGTGTTGTTGCCAAACATGTCTTCAGTGGCGTTCATGGGGGCCGTTTCCCTCGCATCTATGGTTTCTACCTTTCCTGTTTAACAGAAATGAGTAGACATAGCAGTTTGTGTTTCTTTTCAATTAACTGATTTTTTTGTAACTAATAATGCACACTTACCTGTGGCAGCGTCATAGATTACAAAAAAGAGCCCTCCACCGATGCCCATGCTGTGAGCGTTCAGAAGGCCAACACATAGCAAGGCAGCGATAGAAGCATCCACGGCTGACCCATTCTTCTTCAAAATGTCCCTGCAAACACAAGAATATACTTGGTAGAAGCATGGACTCGCATATAGACATGTAGATACACAGAAAACCGCTGTGTCACAGTTGGAAAACAAAAGTCTGAGTCGCCGTACCTTCCTACTTCTGAACACTTTCCAGCATCAGCAGCCACAGCGGCCTTTGAGTAGAAGTGGTCCAGGGGAGGGGGAGTGTTTTTCTTCCCCAGGCCCATGAACACCCCCAGGAACAGGCTCACTGCAGCCACCAGAAGGACCACCAGACCAGCAATCAGGGACTTCCCAACCATTTTCCTGCTCAGGAAATCAACACCCTTATGAGTCAAACTGAATTTGTCAGAAATTAAACTATTGACACATTCTCCATGATTAATATATTATGCAATGCAATGCAAGGAAACGCAAACCTGACATTAATGAATGAAATATATAACATCAACAAACATATTTATCAGCTTACAATGTTAACATGTGGGCTTTCTAATATACCCTGTAGGTGATTGAATTGGAACATTATCCCCCGGATGAAATAGTTGTAAATATTTGTAAATGTGTGTGTCCTTTGCATAGCCACTGTAACTTGATTTGTTGTTTTCCATTATATGAGCCAGTGGAGGCATGTAGATGTTAAACAGAGAAGAGGCCCCAGGGTGGAGCTTTGAGGAACCCTTCATGTCATATTTGTCCTCTCAGATGTTTAGTTACTTATAGAAAAAACGTTTTTCCTTTCCTTTAAAGTCAGATTCAAACCAGCTTATAAGTGTGCCAGAAGGTCCCATCCGATTTTTCAGTCCGGTCTAGTAATGTGTAGTGGTCAATTGTGTCAAATGCAGCACTAACAATTAATAATACTACCACTGCTACTGTCAGTGTTTAAGTGGATGTCATTGAAGTCCTTGGGGAGAACGGTTATTAAGATCCTGGAAGTTGTTCCTAATAAGATAACCTAGGAATGTGAGATTTGATATTGGCCTGCAGTTGTTTAATAGTGAAGTATCTCAACTGTTCTTTTCAAAGAGTGGATTAATGATTTCAGTTTTTAAGGCCTGTGAGAGTACAGGAATAGACGGGTTTAGTATTTGTCTGCGGCCATGCAATGTGAAGCATTATTGAAAAAGTGTTCAAACCTTTAAACAAACAATTACAAGACAACCAAAGAATGCCGACCTCCATCAAGGCCAAATACCTTATCATGCAATATTGAAAACGATTTGTGTATCCAGCATATGATTTTTTTTGTCCAAAATGTAATGGGTTCTTCTTTAGCCAATGCTACACCCTTTCACCAAGATAAAATAGAATTGGACCAGTACTTTTTTTTTCATAATCCTGCGTACAACCAGTCAGACAAATCAAAAAATGTAAAGCCCAAAAAACAACAATCATATTTTTCTGTCAGAAAGGGAGAACTGGAGTTGGACTTACCTTCGCTGGAGATTATTGGTGAAAATGAAACGAGATGTAGGAGTTGGCTAAATAAGTACATGTCAGCAGTGATGACAGGGTGTTTACCAGCTTCCCTCATTGCTGATGATGTGAACACAATGTGTTACCTTAGATCAGGTGTCACAAAAAATAATAAGCATGTGCTTTATTTGCACATGTTTATGAAATGTATAGACAGTTAAACATGCAGATAGAAAGTTATAGAGGAACTGGAGAGAAAGTATGGAGGAAGATTGGGTATTGGAGGGTAAAGGTCATGAAAGCTTTCTTCTGTAACTTATACATGTACAAGGCAATAGGTACGCAATGACATACGGCATTGTGTGTTTTGGGGTATTAGGGGTTAAATTGTTTTTTAAAACCAGATGTCCCCCTTTTTCAAATTATAGATGCATCCCTTTCCCCATTTTGGAGTGAAAATCTTGAGTTTTTCTTCCCCTTTCTTCCATTTCACTCTGATATCTATCTGGCAGACTACGCCAAAATAAAGGTGAGATTGAATGGTTTACAGATACCAGCAGCCTTCATACCGACTCGGGGCTGTGTGTGATTGGCTCAGCCGGCGTTGCCATGCTCAGTGGCCATGTCACAGTCTATTTGGCTTATTCTGCAGGTGTCCTCAGAGCGATTGAGATGCCTGAGCCTTCTCCCGGCAGCGCAGGTCCAAGCTGTCTGGCAGAGACAGGAGCTTCTCAATAGCACATACCCTTCTGTGCTGCCTCAGCTAATCCAGTTTGCACTCCTGTTGCTGGCCCACTCCTATAAAGCACTGTCAAAGGAGCCTATGGGCTGCTGCTGTGTCCAAATCTAATCACTTCTATCCTGTTCTGGATCTCCCAGGTTCAGAGCCGCCCCAATGAGGAGAGTTTATCTAATGGACAGACCTGATTCATAGCGGAAGACAGCAATTACATATCTGTCTGTTGCATATCACAAAAGCCTTCCTTCAGCCTTTGTACGCAAGTCACTGTCACTGCATGAGGGTGGCTTTATGAAATATCCGCTGGAGCTTGTTCATATTTTTGTCCCTCAGCTAGAGGTTTCATTTTCACTTGCTAGGAGGGATGCAGTCCTACCCACCAGGGCTCCTTCTAAATGTTTTCTTACAATAAAGGAAAAGGCTTGTACTCAGCAGCAAATCAAATCACCCGCTGCTGTTGTTCCTCGGTGAGAGGTGAAACGCAGCCTGCAGAAACACGTACAGTCAAGAAATGGCCAAAGTTAGAAAAGGAGGTGATGTCATGTGTTATTAATGGTAGGTGCACTTCTTTGATTATAGGGAGTCATCAACTGTGTGTCTACTTCAAGTTGGAAAATTCTGGATATTGTTCTTAGCAGTGAAAGACAGATTTGTTTTTAGATACACAGTTTTGAAAATCATATGTTCTATCCCAAATGTTCCTCAAACTTGTTTGCTTGTTTCCTTGCCCTGTCAATTGGGTATTCAAGGGCTAGGGACTCTCAAGAGATGTATCTTAAAAAGAAAGGTCTACATGTAAATATTCTGACCTGAGTCTCTAGTTTAGTTTAAACTCCAATAAGCTTGTATCATTATGCTCCTATAATGAGACTTAATAACATCTATCATCAAATCCTGTTTCCTCTAAAATGTCTACATTTGTTTTTAAAACTGAAACCTCTAGTTTGTAGCACAGGATTTCTGACCAAAGGCTATGAACTGAAGCCAAGATAACCCTGTCGACATTGTTTCTCCCTCCACAACTAGAGGATATTTTACAGGTTTTTTACAGACTCAGTAATGCACTGAGTAGTGCATCTGTAAAAGCGATGAACCCCCTTAAGCATCTCAACAACACCAGATACATTATAGATCATAAAACATTTTACACATAAAGAAAAGATCCTCTTAATTAGATTTCAGAATGCATAAGGAAGGAAAGACAATTATGTTTAGTATGTGTTGTTAAATGAGTCATTTTTGCAGCATTGCTTGGAGAATCAAAGCTCTGACAAACAAATATGTAGCATTGGAGTGAGAAATTGGGTTATACATTGAGTTAAAGGTGCCATGACAATTATTATTACTACCTCTAGGAAAATGTGCAGGCCGAGTCTGGAAGGATATAGGGCAGCTAGGGATAACATTTATTAGACAGCATCAACCACCCTACTTCACTAAACAAGGGCATGCCTAGATCAGGTTTAAGTCAAATCAGGACACAATTCCTAAAGACGAAACTAAAATAAATGAAAAAAAAAACACTACATCACAATCCCCCCCTCATTTTAATATGATTGGGTCCCATGAAGAAGAAAAGCTGCAGGTGTAGACCTGTGTCCTTTTACACATACTTTGTATTCTGTTAAAGCATGAAGAGTAATAGGAGGAGCAAAGACAAGAGCCTGTAAGCCCCTGACCAAAGTATTCTGTCGTTTTACAAGAGTCCTCTATCAATCATAAAGATCTTTTTGATACTGATTCATATGAGATTAACATACATGAATGCTGCTCAAAGAAAAGCGTTGATTTAGTGGAGTTCTAACAGGTGCAGTTTACAGCTGGTGCAATGGCTGACTGACAACAGGATTGCCAGAAAGATAATCAACTCATATGTTCAAAGGGCCAATGGCAATGCACACTTGCTCAACTGGAGTAAAAAGCTAATGGTTCCTATGAAACATGTCACTCAAGACTCAAACTCACGCTGACACGTAGGGGTTTTTATTTCTAATTATTTCGGTGACTTCTTGGCACTTCACAGCGTGGCTTATCACATTGTAAATTAAATTCACGATTCAATTTGCACTAAATTGTTAATAACAACACTGACATTCTTTCTTTTAGATGCGTTTAGCAGAGGGGTTATTTCAAGCCTGGGAGGAGAGACGCGTAGTGGCCACCATGATGCGATTGGTCGGACGCTCCACGTTGCTGAAATCTAAACAGCAGTGTGAAGCAGGCACGGCTGGAGGATGAATCAGCCGGAGCATCCTCAGCATCTGAGCCAGGTGCACGTATAGCCGTGTGGAGGTAAAAAAAAAAAAAAATCAAAATAGTGTAGCGGTTGCATGGGAGAGAAGTGATAAATTAGACCATCGAGGGATAGTGTGTGCACTGGATCCAGACAGCTTCGCAGCGCCAGACAACACGGCGCTGTTTTCCATCATCCAAAAACAGAGACTGATCATGGGTTTGTCCTCTTTGTAATATCGTCTGAGCTGCGACACACATTGCCTGCATCTGTAGCGACAACAACACCATGGGTTCCAGACTGAGCAGGCAGAGCAGCCTGGACAATGAGAATTTCTCCAAAAAGAGACGCAAGCTTCAGGAAAGCACCGGAGAGAGCGAGAGGGTCAGCCGAAGCGGTGGGGGGGACTTTCTGTTTGCATTGATGCTGAAATCAGACAAACTGCCTGGGATGCTGCGGAGGACCAACCACAGCCCGTACATCAGGCGAGTAGCGTGGATCAAAGAGATCCAGAAGCTGCTCCGTGACCGCAGGATAGAACAGGCAACAGACGTGCTCAAATTACTGAGGAAGGTAGGTGGAAACTGCATGTAGCCCGGCCTGACAGCAGGACAATCAGACCTGTTTACATTCTTCACTACTGCTTTCAGCCTGCTTTGATGCGCACACAACCATACATCCTGAAAACATAGATCAGATGGAGAACAAGCAGGAGCTGCTTATGTGTGCACTGACGTGATATCCTCAAAATGTTGTGGTGCCACAGGTGCTTTAACCCCCTCTAAACAGCTGACATCTGACCTCAAACCTCAACCCACCTTGAGGTGAATACTGCACTGTCCCTCTTTCACTTAATGGACAGAAGCATTTGTCTATATAGAAAGTAGGCCACTGGCAGAGGTTGTACCAGTGACACGTTTCTTTTCAGACAGCTGTGACTCACCACACACTCTCACTCTGTGTGGATGTGCTCCGTGTTGACATTTCAACTGACAGGACTACTAACACTATAAAAGAGGAAATGGTCACACTGTGTCCATACATTAATTAAAACGTGGTTGTCTTTGGATTTGGTTATGGTAATATATGGATATAGATTCTACAAACACAAATGTAACAGACCCCTCCTCTTCACAAACCTCCCTACATATGTCCATATATCCTCGACTACGGCCAGTCTCGCCTCTCCTCAGGCTGTTTCTCCGGCTCCCATTAGAGCAACCTGCCCCCTCCATCCCTCTCCACTCCTAATGTGTCTTTCTGTAATGGCCTGTGCTCAAGCATTAACAATGTAAGCCCTGGAGTCCTGTGTTCAAGGATACACAATATTATTATTCCCCAAAAGGTTTTATTAACTCTAAAAAAAAAAGAAGGTCAGAGAAATGAACATTTAGACCGCTTTATTGAAGTGTTTGTTGTGCACCTCGCTGTGGTGATGTGATATGGATTTTTTTTTTTTTTGCTTTCTAGCTGATGAAACATATAGCCAAAAACAACAAAGCTGTTTTCATTGTTTTTCAAAAGGCTTTTTTTGCAGTAAATAAGATGCAGTCTTCACTTGGTTGTGACAATATTAACAAGCAGGTATTGTTGTTGTCATGAGCAGGAATATGTTAAGACCAGCTTTACCATACTGAATAAAGGAAGTTACATCTCAATCAAAGGCTTGTTTTCAAAGGGCTTTTCCCACCTGCTGTTGGATATCATTAAAACAATATGTAGGTGCATGAAAGATGTAGCAGCAGCCTTGGAGATTTAATTTGTTTGCTTGGCCCCCTCTGTCTTTTAGCTGTCAGCAAATCCAGTGTTAATTACTGTGAAGCCATGACACAGGAGAAAGTGGAACATCCTTAATCAAGGCGAGGAGATAACCTTGTCGGCCTATAGGCTTCATGACAGCCACGTCACAGGGGACATGTGTTCTAAATGAGCTCCACTTTCATTAAATAAGCCTTACTTACTTATCTTTACTTGCAGCATTGCAGGCAGATATCTGAAAGATTCTGTTCAGTGATTTCAAAAGGAGTTTGTGGCAGATTTAATGGGTGAGTGTAACAGTGAGCCCTGCTCTAAATGTGAAAAAGATCTGAGGTTTGCTGCAGATATGGGAAGGATTCATGGCCTCATGCTACGCTCACACATTACAATTGATCGTGTCTAAACTCAGAGGGGAGATATTTTTAAACCTTGTTTTTCAGAAGGGCAGAAGCAGCTTGGGTTCCGTCTGTGTTTACTGTTGCCCTTGTTAAGAGGGGAGTCAGTAATGTGAATCTGCCAGCCTCCCACTCAAACTGTCTATTACAATCAATGCCGATTGTGTCGGAGAGAATAGAAATGTGTGCGTGTGCAGGTGTGTGCACACAGTATGTGGCTTACTTCTCTCATTAAAGGTGCACGGCTGTACAATAGCTCCTCATAGTTTGCCTCGTAAGACCTGGATGGTAAGTGTGTTTTTACATTTCAGTACACAGAGTTTTCTCACCGCATTCAAAAGGTCATCTGAAATGTCCTTTTTATTCCAGTTGGTTTGTTTTTCTTTCTTTATTATTGCATAGCCTTTTGAATTTGTCATATTTATAAGTTTTTTCATTTTTTACCTTTTTGCGGGTGTATTCACATTTACTTAAGGTCTTACATCAAAAGGGGCCACTGCCATATTTCTATGAAGTGAAAAGATTTATGAGCCAAGAAAATGCGTATGTGTAAACAGCATACGGAACAGAATTGAATGAATTTTTTTTTCTTCTTGACGTCTTTTTATAGAACATATCCTCATCTCATAACCAGGCATATTTCTGGAAATGACCTCGCAAATAACCTAAATCTACAAGGTTTTCAACGAATTGTCTGTTGTCTGCAGACAGTACTTGCTGTGGCATGCCCGGATACGTTTGGCCCGTTGCCATGATGTTATGCCAAACACAGCATATCCTACGACACCCTCCAGATCTCACTTTCCTTCAGTAGATGAAAAAGCTCCTCTCGTCTATAATGAATATTTAAAACAAAACACTTCTTTTATCTTTCCATTTCGAGTCACATTGCCCTTGACACAGCTGTGCCTGGCTGCCAACACTAATGCATTTTTTTCCCTCAGGTCGAAAGTCACATGTTCAGATACTTGATTGAAATTATGGCACAATGTTTTGTTTATTATTCCATTTTGGTGTGATTGTGATACATATAATTTTTTCTGCTTTGCTAGGATCTTGGTTTGGAAGGCACCTCACTCAATGACATCTTATACAAAAACGCGGCCTTCCTCAACCTGGTGGACCCGATCTCACACGAGCTGCTGCTCAGCCTGGCTCGAGAGATGCAATGTCCTAAGAAGGTCAGCTTGCTTTGCTCTCCTCTCTTTAAACCATTCAGCGCATATCCACAGAGATCCAGTTAGATGTTAGTATTCAGCTAAAGCATTCTCCTAAAAATAATCCCCTTATGGTTTCCTTTTGTTAAGTAGTAAGTTCTCAAGATCAATGAAAATCCAATCTGAGGTTGTCATCAACTGAAGTTTCAACAGACGGATGAAAAAAATCCTGCAGACATGGGCTTCTTATGAGCTGCTAGAAAATAGGAACAGTGTTTTTTTGCACAGCCCTTTTATTGTGGTTTGGTTTTCTTTCAATGAAATTTCATGTAACTAATGTATGTCTTGAGATCTAAAACATGAAACCTCATTGAAATGGATTTGCTAGTTAATATTTGCTATATTTACATACAGAAAAGGAATCAAATGAAATGACTTTAGCTAAATAAATATGCTGTGTTGCACGGAAGGGAATCAAAGGTCAGCTGTGAGTATTAGATTCTTTTTGATGAAGCTTATGGTCATCTGCAGCCACAATATGGCTAATAAACTGAAATTTCAAGTGTGTCCCGGTGGCTGCGTTGCAACTCACCTCTTCTGTGTACTTCCTGTGTTTTTCCCCACCGATGCACACTGCATGTGATTAGATTTTCTTGCTCCACTAAATCAGCTAAATTGTGTTTTGTTCAGGAGTAGCTCAAGGCATCGCAAATAATAACAAAGATGTTACACTGTTGATAAGGTTGATACATTTTATAAGATGTAGGAAACTTAAAAACAAGATAATTTGAGATGATGAATAGTAAATACATTTTCTCTTGGAACACACAGGCAGAAAATCTTTCATAGAAATGTGCTGCGTCACTACTCTTTGTCCTACTTGTCATTATTAATATTATCTCTCTGCTCTGTTCTACAGGATGCAGACACCATAAAGTCTTCTGATAAGATTTGCAGACAGCTGATCTACCACCTGACCCCGCACTCAAAGTGGCTGAGGCAGAGCATGTCCAGACGGAAATCCCAGGCCTGGTAAGCCCTTCTGTCCTGAAGTCCAGTCTGTAATAAATCTGCAGCTCCGCACAACAGAGAGCAGGGCTATAGAGATTTCCATCTTTGTAGATGACATTGAGCTAGGGCGGCGCTGGCCACAGGCTGACCTGATGGGAAGGCCGTAGTAACCACAGCTGTCAATCATCTTTCTCTTTTAAGTGCCGAGGTTCGTGTTAGCGTTTCCACTGCCTTCTCTCTCTCCAAAAGCGGCACATCTACAAATCTGTCCATCTGCTCGCTGAAGAAAAGCAGGGATGTAATAATGTTATAATACATCGTCTTGATGAAAGACTGAACTGCTTTTGATGTGCAAATGATGAATAGAGAATTAGCTTGTGTACAAATAGGCTTTTTTTGTGTGCTCAGGTGTTTATTAGTAATCCTCTTCATAAACCCTACAGTAATTCTTCCTCGTGTAATTGCTTATTCAACAGCCAGCTAGACTCTGCAAATAACAAATTCATTTTCTGAGGGTGAAAATAATCCCAGCATTGAGACAGAGACAATGGGAACACAGTGAGATGAGACAGGTTCATTATGAGTCAGTCAGAGGTATCACACGCAGTATCAGAGGAAAGGGAAAAGATGTATTTGAAGGATCAGTTACTTCACCGTTGAGCTGTACAGGCAGGTTTTGGTTGCGCTTGTAGACGTTTAATGCGCCACAGACAGATTTAACTGACAGCATCTCTGAAAAAATGTGCAGATACATTTGATCGCTAAATTGCCAGCCAAAGGAGCTTCTTGTTTTTCACTTAGTCTTGGTGTTGTTTTCCTAAACCTGCAGAGAGAGGTAGACTGTCTGACATTGACTGAGACAGCAGAAGCAACATGAATCATTAAAAAGAAACCCACCCTGAAAAAGAATATTAATACAGTAGATGCTGTGTTCACCAACAAATACCTGTCAGATAGAGAGATGAGACAAGGGCAGGCTGACACTTTCTTTTGATAGACAACTCAATTTCTCAAGATACTTTTTAGATTTGGCTCTTTTATAAAATCAGATAGTTACTCATTTAAATTCTGGCACAAATATTTTCTGCATACACAGTTTTTCTCTATGTTGATATTAAACACATTTGTTGAGCTCACTTTGTTGTTTACTGTAGCCTTATGACTTTGGGGGTTGTTAAAAAGACAGTTTCACATTTATGCAAATACACTTATTTGCTTTCTTGTCACATGTAAGGGAAGATCAATACCAATCTCATGGCTCAATGTAAATATGAGGGGAAGAGCCTGCTGATGGCTAGCTTAGCTTAAAAGGATACTGAATACAGGAGAAACTAGCCTTGCTCTGTGTAACCAGTCTTTCCTCTGTAACCAGTCTTTATGCTAAGCTAATCCAAATGTCTCCCGTCCAAAGGTACCAAAATCAGCCTACCAGTGAATCTCAAGCTCTTTAAATCACTCATTATATCTATTTATATCAAATTAAAATATTTTCAGTTAGAGCTAGCTGTTTTCCTCTGTAACCAGTCTTTATGCTAAGCTAATCTAAATGTCTCCCGGCTTTATAGACATGAGAGTAGCAACCATCTTCTGATTTAACGTTCTGCAATAAATAAGTTAAGTGTATTTCCCAATATTATGATGTCGTCCTTCATCAAAGAATAAAGGTATCCACATTCAAAATAAATGAATGTCATGGACATCGTTTAAGGGTGGATTTTACCTCTTTTTAACTTGCTTCTTTGTTCAGCTGCAGGCAAACTGCCCTCATCTGTGCAAAAATGCAACAATCTCACCTCTGAGAGGTTTCTCTGTACCCAGGGGAAACAGAGAGGGCTCAGTCCCTTATAATGCCACCGGATTGTTCATCCCTTCATTATCCAGCATTAGCCCTGCACACCGGTCCGTCCAAATGCTGTACACACATTTCTGACTGAAATGCCACACCGAATCTCAATAATCCTTTTAATCTATCTAACTAGTTTATTTGGCTTTTGCTAGAAATGTTTTCCTTTGTCTTTTTTCCACATTTAATAAGATCTTGACCACCAGCTTGATAGAAGCAGTGACCTAGAAAATGCTTCAAAGGCGCTCCAACCTTATGGGTAATTCTTGTGAGCCTAAAACGCATTTGTGACCTTTTTCTTTCAATTTTCACACCACAATCTTCCTGTTCCATCAGCCTCGTGTGACCTCGCATTCACTTTTGTCCTTTGTTACCTTAACGCTCGGAGAGAACCAAAACTACCATTCTGCTCTCGATGGCTTTTTAGTTTTCACATCTCTTTATCTTCATTGCAAGCAGCAGAAAATGTCTGTTTTTACACCTGATCTCATATTCACCATGAAACATTGCATTGTGCATTGTAGCATACTACACCTGTACTACACATTTTTACTGAGTGATTCGGCTTCAGGATGCCACGAAAATACAAAATGAGACACAGAAAGGGCAAAGTAGTCAAAGCAGCTCCTCAGGTTGGGTTTTTGACCAAAACATCCATCCAACTAAAATAATTTGGGGGTAGTATCTATGTGCAGGATATGCTTTGATTGATATGGACTGTGAGCTGTGAGGTTGGAGTCCCTGCACCGTGAAGGTCAATGCCGTAGTGTGTGTCTGTGTGTGTCACATTTGCCTACTCCTTTATCGTCTTGAGAATTTAATGCATCAGAATTGAAAATATAAATGAAATGTCAGCGAGCAGATGTGATTCGGCGGCTCATCTTGTGTCTCTCTGTGCAGTTTCAGCCATCAGGGGGCCGTTATGAATTATAGAACAAAGCTAAACTGTAAATGACTGCAAAAAACAAAACGGTACGAGAAAATCTGAAATAGTCAGAGGGAGAGCGAGTAGCAAACAAACTCCTGTTAACTAAAAAGTTCAAATAAAATGGGTTTTTTATAACAGATGCCACTGGTTAACATGTACTATTAAACTGACATTTTTTTACTTTTTCTAAATAGCTTACCCTCCAGACATGAATAATTAAAATACTAAATATTAACAGTGATTCAATTACACAGACTGAATTACGCAGTCTGAATTCGAATGCTGCCTCATTATATTAAATCAATGACACACAGAGACTGATGAGCCACATGTGAAGACAAGAGACACACTGTACTTCATCACTCTTTAAGTGGGTAATTAACAGAAATCTCCATTATGAAATATCAATTTAATTAATGACTTAACAGATAATTGATTGTTATATATTAGACTTCTTGATAAATTGATGAACGACCACTACTGACTAACGTTAGCGCTATCTTTGTCCTAAGGATAACCTCAGGTATTAATTGTTATTTTTTCTCAGCTGGAAAAGGTTAGGTTTCTTAAAAAAAAAAAAAAGGAAAGGCTTGAATTCAATACTGTGGTGCTATAGGGATTATTTCTTTCTGCCTGCTGCTTTGGACATCTTCTAGGCAACATGCAATGAAAGTGATTTGTTCATAGTCGAGAAAAGCCCACCACTGAATGATTGCTTTTTTAATCTCTTTTAATCGCTTACCTCTAAACAAGTTCTGTCATTTAAACTGAACCCTGCTGACAGTGTTCTCGAGGGCATAGAGACGACAGAAAGCAGTCTGCTGGAAGTTATCAGCGACACCTTTGTTTTCTGTCACATTAATCTGGAGGAAGGATGGAAGAGGCGACTCATACATCCATTTTTTCCTGAGCTCAAAAGGCTGATTCTGTCTGACAAAGGAAGGAGCTGTGTGATCAAAACCTATTCACACCTGCAGAGGAGCCTCAGCGGCCATTAGGACTTTTGTGCCTCAGGAGAAAATGAGGGTTTTTTTCATATAAAGAGGACAGCCAATAGAGAGGGGAAGGATTGTGGCTCACAATACTTTGATAAAGATACAGCAGGTAATTGTCTTGATCTTATAGAGTTTCTGCTCAACCGATGATTAAACTCCCTTGTTGTCTGGCTTCATGAGTGGGTTTTATACTCTTTTTTCCCCCCTTTTTTGCAATTACTAATGCTCCAAAGCCTCTTCTCATCAACACATCAACTACTTCTTAAATGAAGCAGTAAATGCCACTCAGGGCACATCCATTTTCAGTACCAAAAAACATTCTAAAGCATGACAAGTGCCAGGTACCGCGATGAATGTCACAGTAAGTCACTGGGTGCCGGAGGATGTTATAATTCACTCCGACACTGAAGACCTACAGGTTACAGACCTCTTCAGAAACAGCTCAAGGTAGACATATTGCATTCTCTCGGGGATAGTAGAGGGGCTGACTGGAAACACAAGGGCAAATAAGTGTGTAAATAATGCACACATCATTTCAGCAGCAATGTGAAGAGATAACTACAGAAAGGTTTCAATTGCGTTCACATTGAGCCTCAAATCCTGCTTGTATTACATGATATGATAAGAGCTTTCTGGTTTCAAAGGCTTGTGATGTAAGAGCCAACACCAAAACAGATGTCTTGCACATATTAGTCCCTACCTACATATAAAATAATGCTTCTTTTACTGTCATTTGCTTTATAAGTAACCTCCATATATTCCCAAACAAGGAGGTTGGTTTTAGGACTTTCTGAAACCAACAACAGCTCCTATTTTAATTGAAAATGTATGTATTTATCGTTTAGTGTGCAGGCACTGTTTTTGATGTTGATGGACCTACATGCTTGTGGAAAAAACAATACTCTCGGCACATTTATTAATGCAACTTGCTCTCTCAAAGTTTTTTCAAGATGCATATTCGGCACTTTGTGTTTCATGTGTGCGTTTTCTCAAATGCAGATCCAAAGACTCATTTCAATTATATGCAAATCTAGTGGACAATAAAGTCATCTGAAATCAAAAACCAGCCAAAAAAAGCAAAAGTGTTGGAAAATACTTCTTGCATCTGCACTTCAGATACAAACAAAACTAACATTTCCTTACATTATGTCTACAGCTTTGTCTCTAGCTTTGAAAAATGCATTATAGCAACCGTGACTTCTTTGCTGTAGATAAAAGCATAATCCTAAAGAAGCATTTTAAAAACGTTTCTTTCCATTCTTATAAATAAACCAAGTATCTTCAATTCAAGTTTTATCTTTTTCTAAAACACATTGCAGTTTATCTTTCAAGCAGCAATCTGTTCTGGCCCTGTGCTGTAAGGAGCTCCGTGCTCCTGGCCGGCAGAGTTTTGGGCACAAGCTGTTGACTCATTCGGATGTTTTGGCTCTTCTGTTTACACGAGTAAATCCCCATGCTGGAGTCTGTATGTCAGCCTTCCGCTCCATGCTGGCCCTGTCACCCCCTCTTTTATACAGCACAGGAAACACAACATAAAACCAGGGCCTTGTTCCCCAGTTACATCCTTTCAACCCAAAACTAGTTTCTGTATTTCCAGTTAAGTAATCCATCTCTTTTTTTCCTCTTTGTTACTAACAGTCTCAAGACAACCCTGCAGAAAAAGCTTTCCGGTGACTGTGTCGACCTGTCAGGCATCCCCCTATCCACCCGTGATGTCCGCCAAGTCTTCTTCTACCTCCAAAACAACCGAGACAGCGTTGTTGGTGTTGATATTAGCTTCACCGACCTCCAGGACGAGAACCTGAAGATTCTCCTGCCTCTGCTCGCCGTGATGCCCAAACTCAGCACCTTGGCTCTGAACGGTAACCGCCTAACCCTGGTCATCCTCAAAGACCTCACAGAGATGCTCAAAGACCCCAAGATGTTCTCCAGCCTGGCCTGGATCGACCTTGGCAACAACGTTGATATTTTCACCATGCCGCAGCCGCTGCTGGTGGCGTTGCGTCGGCGCTGCAGCCTCAAGAGCAGTCTACCTACTATCTACGAGTACACAGAGGGGCAACCATACTCCTACCACCTGGAGACCTCCATCGAGGAGCCCAGCCACTATGAGGAGGAAGAGGAGGAGGTGGAAGAGGAAGACGAGGATGACAAATTTGAGCTGGAGCCGTGGAGTTTAGGGGAGAAGCAGCTCTCCAAAGACTTCACTCTCCACTACTGTGAGAGGTGATGGGGTTATCCCACTCCGAGGCTCTTTCAACGGGGGTTGAAATGCGTCCCACAGCACTCTGTTACCTCCTTTGCCCTCTCGCCCTCACACCACGAGCCCTGTCACCCTTCGAGGCACAAGGGAGACATGTACCCACATTGTGAACTTCTCGTCCCGACACGGCTACCAAGCTATCCCTAACCATCTCTGAGTTAACGCACACAAGAAGAAAGTGACGACGGTGGACTTACTGTGTTGGTGGATGGTGCTCTTGGGAACAAGGTGCGGTTTCATTGGAGGGGGGCTGGAAGAGTTAATGAAGCGGTGTGCTCTCTCTCTCTTTCTCTCTCTATCTCTCTCTCTCTCTCTCTCTCTCTCTCCCTCTCTCTCCCTCTCTTTCTCTCTCTGATAGTGAGGAGCGAAACCCAAGGAGATTTAGTTCAGTTGGTTGTATGGATGAGCAGCATCCCGGCGGTGGCTAAAAGTGGAGCTGGAGTTAGTTTGGAAACAGAGGGTCGCTGTGGTCTCTCGACCAGGACTGAGGCTATCTCTGGCAGGCAGAGCCTAGCTCCACATTGTGTGTTCTCTGTTAATCTCTCAACAAAAGCTATGACACAAGTTCAACAGACTATACAGCCGACGACCTGTCACGTGACACCGGCAAAACTGCTATGTCAAGACTTTTCGCGTATTCCCCCCCTTTCCAAATGTCCACTTGTGAATACCCACGCAGCCCTTGTGTTGATGTAAATGAGGACACAAAACATGGTTCTCTTGTGTTTCCACGGGCTATCTTTGTGCACTTTTGGTGAACAAAGCAATCTTAGAAGACAACAGGTAGGACTCAACAATGGATAGCTGTCACTGATTGTTTTTGTACTAGCTTAAATGCTGATATTGGTCATTACTGAGCTGTTGTAGCCATCACCACAGTGTTTTCAGTGCGTTTATGACACCACAGCTAGTCTGAGTGGTGCTGTTGGTCCTACTGCCATTTGTCTCTACAAATATGTAGTCATTTCCATTTATTGACACCGTACTTCAGTGGCCCTGTGTTTCTTATGAGACACAAGCATGACTGTTAAATATCGGTTATAGTCCGTTTACCTAGCACATAATGATAAAGTTAGACTGACTGAAAGCACTTTAAGGAGACGTTTTTCTTTATATTTCTGTTTCTCCATAGCATAACCTCTGTGTACCTTGTTTTTATGTTCGAAGCTGAACGCAAACCTCTTTTAAGGGTGAAATGATGACCAAATGGCTATTGATTGTTAGAATGATCATAGAAAAATCACCAGATATATAATAAATGTTTAAGTGTGTGTTATATGTGTGTGTAACAGTAAAATGTCTGATTACTGCTGTAATTATTTGTGTTGTTTTGGTGTTTCGTCTTTTGTCTGACTCTGTAATTATAATAATGACTCTAATAAGGAAACTGACCTCCAGTTGTAAGCTTGCAGAGCAAACTGGAAAAAAGGGATGTGGCTGATGGGATTACACAATAAAACGGGAAGTAAATGCAGAACACTTTCAAGTTGAATGTTTCATTTGAATGATGGAACGCACTGTCCTTTGTTTAGTATTTTATGTTTCTGTGTGTCAAACTCTTCTTGTAGCCTGTGTGTACTTGTCTCATGCCAAACACTGACTGCCAATAAAAGAACCAATCCCAACTGAGAAGTATGGATTTGTTTTATTTTGCAGATCTCCTCGGGGAAAAAAATAAGTGCATTAAAGTATCTGGGTCACAAGCAGAACCTGCAGCTTCTGAAAGAAACAGCTGAGGGTTTATTTTATGCAGATTAGTCTGAAAATAGATGAATAAAAGAGAAGGCTCAAAGCGTGCTGTTTTGGATTAGACGTTGGAAGTGATTTACTTGTTTGTGAGCTGGCAGATATTTTGCAGATTTTTAATATTAATAAAACGTGCAATAAATAATACATTATTATATATTATACGGTTAAGCTACCAGGTAGTATATATAGTAATTCAACTAAACCGTATCTTTACCTATTTTAACATAAAGTGATGAAAACATTAACGTATCACTCTATATATTATAACACAATCACTTAATATATGATTCTGAAATTCTGCATGAGTACTTTTAGTTTTGGTACATTTTGATCCTAATGCTTTTGCATGAAGGACTTGTACTTGTGCTTGTACAGAGTATATCTACTGCTCCTTTACTTAAGGACAATAAACGAGTACACTTTTTCGACCACTGAGTGCTGTCAGGAGAAGGCTTAAGCTGCCTCTGTTCACTAAAGGCAGTGTGCTCATCTACCCATAATGCTCTCCTGGCTACCTTTGTTTCTGCTGCCAGTCATGGTAATGTGGCATTTGCTACAGGTGGCTCCTATAAGGTCAGAGCACAGTGTGACTGTCACACCCCCTGAGGTCCAAATACCATGTGAGAGGGCACGAAGCACACCCTTAAAATAACCCGGATCCTATCTGACCTTCTCCTACAGGGTTGATTTGTGTCAGAGATTTTGAAGAAAAAAAAATATATATATATTATTTCGCTTTAAAGTGTGAATTGAAAACCTTCCCCTTGTGTGCCTTCATGCAGAGGCTTAATATTTATCAGAATTTCTTCACAAACTCTCTCCCTTGAAACGGTTCTACTGAGTCACTATTTGATCTGATTATCCTGCTCCAGCTGCTGCATGCTCAGGCACAAAAGAATTTATTAAAACCAGCACAGAGAAGTCACGCAGGTTTTTCAGAATGCATTATGGCACAGAGCTGAGTATTTACAAAAGCAGTGACTTCAGGGCTAAAAGCCAGGTGAGGGTCACTTTGGTGGTCTATTGGTTGTTCTGAGTCACAGGTAAATTATGCTTTCATTTATTACAATATAAATGCAACACCAAAAAAATAAAATACTTGTACATACATTTTTGTGTATACATACTCTTTGCAAGACCTTTATAATAATAAGTCCATGCATTGCACATCTTCAGCTATTAAAGTGTCAAACACAAGAATGGCAGAGATTATGTCTTCCACACATGTTTGAAGTATAAATCCAAACAGTTTTAGCTCATTTGTGAAATTTCTCTTTATGGTATAAACTACAGATATCTTGCAGGAAATGTGCATCTAAAAATGTAGATTTCTGGATGTTCCTCAATGTTTTAACACAACATTCAAAATAGAATATAAAACAAATTAAAAAAAGCTTTACTTCATTATCATACCTATAACCATATTTCATTTGCTGTACATTCAATAAAATGTTACCAAATATTTTTACAGCTAAAGATACAACTAATGACATAAGTGGGACGATGTGTACGAATAAGTTGATTCACAGGAGCTCACATTCAGTCACAGTGGTTTCTTCACACACGGTCAAATCCATCATGTCGCTGTTACAGTCATGTTCCCACACCACGTGTTTAACTGCTGCTAGTGAGTGTTCATCTGCAGAGGCCTGGTATTTGGTGATATGTTCAATGATTTAACACCATCTGTGTTGCAGAAGGTCTCCATAACCTTCATGCCCTCCTGCCTAACCAATGTTAGCCGCTCTTGGTCTCAGTACCCGGCTGCCTCTCCCATCTTCCTGGCGTCAGACACGGCGCAGATGCAGCCATCCTTCTTCTCCACAGCATTCACTACGTTATAGAAAATCTTGTCATCGTACTGTTTGTGTCCAAGGGCATTCAGAGCCTTGATTACTTCCTGAAAGTCGAAAAGAAGGGACTCAGACGGAGCTAATATGATGCAACCAAGTACTCAGGTATTCTGCCCAAAGATATTTGTAAAGTTTTTTACTCGTTTTTTTTATAATATTCTTTTTACACAACAATATTTGTTACTTGTTAAGATTTTGCTAATTAAATTGTCAAATGTAAATGTATAAATATATGATGATGCATTGTTAAATGTCCAAATAATCAGCAGTTTATATAGCAAATACAGTTAGACCCATCTTTATTAGCTGCAATATTGAAATACACATGGAAATACACAACATTATTAATTATAGCTTGCTGATATTTTAAGAATTAGACTGAAAAGGGTCATTCTGCAAATAGAGACGTCTGCTTTTCCTTTAAATAGATTGAGTACATTTTGATGGGGCCCTATTATTCTTTTGGGGGTTTCCCTTTTCCTGTAGTGTGTGATATAGTTTTTGGTGCATGTAAATGGTCTGCAAAGGTTTAAAGAGGGATTGTCTCTCCCATACACTCCCCCCCTGCCTGAAACACCTCCATTGGACTCCTTTGTTTACTTTTGTGACATAATGACATCACTATGTAACAATTGAGCTTGTATTCAGTATGACTTTGAATGAAAGTGTGAATTGACTGAAATAAACTAACAGATCTAAAACATAATTAAACTTGAAGTATGTATTACCTGATCGAAGTGGACTTCAAACTTTACTGAATTCATAGCATTGACAAAAAAAACCGGAGCAGCAATCGCCTCCTTGAGGCTCTTCCCAAACCAGAGGTGGTTCATGAGGGCCTAGAAGGAAAAAGCAGAACAATATTTCGCAATATGCCAGATGGGACATTGAGGAGCACAGAATGGATTACAAGCATTGGAAAGACACTCCTGAAGATAGCACTTGCTGTGACAACAGTGAGGGGGCATTAGTATGCAGCCATTCATCTTAATAGCACTTAGTGTGATTCCCCGAACATGTACCGAGGCCATCCCAGTGGTGATCATGCTCCCACCCGTCGATCCAATCACCAGAGTCCTGGACGGAGACTTCAGCACAGCAGGGGCCATGGAGGAAGGAGGCTGCTCCCCTGACAACACAACAAAAGCCTTCACTGACAGGAAACACGCCTTCAATTCAGACTCATCAATGTGAGAGGAACGAGAAGGAAATTATTATAAATGCAATCAGTGTCTCCGAATGATTTGGATCCCGGGTGGACATTGAGGGAGAAGGGCATTTATTTCATTGTTTGCCTTTGTTCAGCAGCTGGCATCAGACAGGATTGAAACTACTCTGTTCAACTGTAGTTTAACTGGGTTGTAGTTTTCATATTACAAAAAAATGATGTGGAACAGGGCTCAGACTTTAACATTAGCATGCTAAACACACAATAACATGCACATTTTCCACATGTATGATGTTTAACATTCATCATCCTAGCGTGTTAGCTTGCAAACCTTTGCTTTCTTAGCACTAAACCGTCTTTTTTTTACTAGTTCCACATTTTGTTAAAACAAAACAAAAACCAAAATACATACAGTATGTATTGGGTGTAATCCTTGCCTGTAAGACATGTTTTCACTGTCACCAAAACAAATGTCTTGCATTACACAATCATTATCTGTTTACCAGTAAAGATTTTATCAGCTCGCCCACAGAAGTCTGACAACTCGTTGTTGAAAATGACTCCAGTCCTCGGAGAGAAGACCTTGGAGCCAAATCTGTGGGGAAAAAACATTGGGAACTTGTTAGACATATGCTCTTCTTACAATTATGGAATCTCTGTGAAGCCAGTGAGAGAAAAAGATTAACTTTGGTTATCATTTTTCCATGTTTTTTAACTGAAAACGGTGGGGGAGAAGTTTTGGCAGTTGAAATTGTCACCAAGATATTTGTAGGTGTTTTTAATAGTACTTTCTGCCAAAAGAGGCTGAAGTGCACCAATACCCAGGAGTAAAGCATTCATGTCTTCTTCCATGTGTTGACATGTCAGTATTGTTACATAAACTTGCTAATATGCAATATGTGTACTTAATGAAATACATCTCATCTGTGGTAACGTAAACTTGACCTTTTACTGATTAAAATCATCATCAAAATGCTTAATAATAATATATTAATATATTTATTAATATATAATAAATGTGTTTTACAGGTAAAATGTAAGATTATCCTGGCATTTGTTGTGTCACTTTATCTAAACCACAGAAATTAAAATCATTTTAATCAGGATAAGAAAATGGTTTGCAAGAATATTTTTTTATTTGCTTATCGGGACTTCTGTAGTAACCAAATGTTTCTTTAATTCTGCTTTTGGACTGAACTGTTTTGAAAATAGAGATTTACTTTTAAATTCCTTTTACAATAACACATAATCTCCTAATTATTCCTAATCCTCTACCTTCAAGCCAACAGTAAGACTCAATAGTTGATTCTCCCTGTAAAGCAGAACGCCTTCAAATACTGACATGTGGTTGATGGTGCTGGTGACAGAAACAGCGGATCCATCCTTTGCTAGCACCGACACATGGGTGGTGCCCATGCTGTCCAGATACGGGGTGATGTTGTAATACTGTGGATCATGAGTCCCGTTGCTGCTGATCAAGCTCCTTATGTGCTTGGCGAAGCTGTCCTCTGTGAATTTCTTGGCTATCTGTAAAAAGTGAGGAGCTTTCAAAAACATGTTCATAACATAAAACAGTTATTTCAGACCTCTGGATTGTATTTCACGCCTTTAGCTGCTTTGCAGGGAGAGCGAGAAAAAAGTAAAGTAATTTTCAAAATGAGTCGGAGCCTGATTTTGAAACATTAAGTACCTGTTTGCACTACTTCTATGTATCCGCCTCTTAAACTCTTCTTTTGTATCAAACATTTTACCTTTTCTTTTACAGAATAAGTATGCTTATGCCATTTGTTGCAACCAAGATGTATGATGGGTTACATACATGTAGACTTAAGCTTAGCCTACAATCATCCAGGTACCTAATGCAGTCGTGACAGTTGTAGTCACATATACAGTTTTTTTACTACAAAAACATAGGATCAACAAATAAAATGTCATGCATTAGTTATAAATGAAACCTTTTAACAGTAAATGGAGAATTTAAAATCATTTCCACCTCCACCAAATATTCTATAAAACAATAACATTTGTATTTGAAGAATGTTTACCAAACAATACTTTTGAACTTCTTCTAAAGCAAACGATCTAAATACTTCTTCCATCTCTGGGTATAAACCATGAGAGACTTTTTAATTGTATTTTTAAATAACTTACTTCTTCTGAGCTGAACGCTGGATCACGGATGTGTTTCTTTAATACATTGGCAAACTTAAAAGCTTCAACAATGCGATGATACGCCAGTGTCTTTTCTTCCTTTTGTTCCAAAGTTGCAGGAGTCAAGTTGTATTCTGTAAATAAAATAAGTGATTAAGGTTTCCCACAGAGTATTCAACTAATAAAGACATCTGGTATCTAGATGATTTGGCATTTAACAATCTCATTCATGCAGTCATTTAGGTAAGACAATGTCTTATGTAACAACCAATGAAAGCATTCATTTCTCTTCTCAGCAAATGAACTAAGAAGCGTTTTTAGGTAATTTCAAAGTGGGGATGCACAGCAACTCTGCAGTGCGTGTGCAGGAGGAACCTTTCATGATGTTCAGGATGAGGCTGAGGATAATTCCTCCTGCAGGGGGCGGGGGGAAGTACATCTGGTACTCTCCCAAAGTAATCTCGTACGCATCCGTCACTGTAGCTTTATACGATGCCAAGTCCTGCGCCGTGAGTGTTCCTCCTGAGCAAAACACAGAAAGAAATAGTCGTGCTCAGCAGAACGGACTGAAAATGCATCTCAGCTCCACATAGTTAAGACTTGTAATGGATACAGCAGATAAAACTGGAGAATTTGAGGGATCTCTGCAGTGGTTAACAGTCCCATTCATTTGTAACTAGATCACTTCGAGGAAAGTTGTTGAAAAATGATGATGAAATCTGTGTAACAATACCTGCCTCCTGTATGTCACGGATTAAATCCTCTGCTATTTTTCCGTTGTAGAAGGCGTCTGCTCCCTCGTTTGCAATCGTCTCTAGAGTGTCAGCCAGTTTCTCAAACTTCACTATATCACCAGCCTTCAGCAAGTTCCCATTCTTATCTGAGAACAACTTTCTGGCAAATACAAGGAGAGAAAACACAATCTAAATACAAATCTTTTTGCGTATCATATTTGTGGGTCATTTTGAGGGAGTGTTTTTGTACCTTAGTGGCTCTGTGTTGTTGGTATTAATGTGGGGGATGTATCGAGCTTGGATCACAGGAATAGGAAAACCTTCTCTGGCCAGCTTGATGGTTGGCTGGAATAGAGAGGCCCATGGCAACTTCCCATAAAGCTTGTGTGCCTGCTCATAACCCCGAATTTCCCCTGGGACCCCGATCCATGAGCTACCTGTGTGGATGGAAAGATAAATAGTTACAGATTTTATAAAGTTCAGAACATTTTTTTTTATTCATGTAATTTACTTGTGTATAGCATTCCCTCACTCTTTGGTTCCCTTTTCCTCATTGATTTTAGCTAAACTGATTGGCAGGTTAGTCAGATCCCCTACAGGGTATGGAGACTGGCTCCTCATTAACAATTGAGAGCATTTACTCTCTCGGCCAGTCATAGTGTGGAGACGCCCTTTCTCTAGGGCTTAAGGGAAGAGGGGAAATACACACCCACTATTCTGATTCATCGACTTAATGCACATCTCATTTCAGCAGATATTATCTGTCAGAAAACTCTGGTTTCCCTTTTGACACTTCCTTGTTGTCAACTGATTTTTCACAGGGCAACCTCACACTATTAGGATACATTTGTTTATCAATAGAATTCAATTGGATTACATTTTTATATTATTAAAGATATTAAAGGCAAAGAAGTACTTCTCAGGCTTCTTCCCAATAAGCCGTAATATGTCCCCACACTATTTACTACTCATTTTATGCCACTTACGACTTCTAGTCTCACACATTTTTTTTTAAAGTATTATGAATTGAAATAAAAAAGTAACTATGAATGTTACAGATTCATGTTTTATATTAGATATAAAAATATCATAAGCCCATAAAAGACAATAGATTTAAAGTGGACTCCAACCCTATAGATTACAAAATAGCTGAGAATAGTTGCGGTAGTGTTTTAGTCTTTCCACAAAACTCCTCATATGGCTCAATTTTAAAACCTGTTCAAGCCTGAAAGATCATTAAAATCTCATGTATTTCACAATAAATGTTATATTTATAGCGTATTTTCATGTTTTCTATTCTATCTTTATCTTTCTTTAACTTTATTTTTGTATAAATTTAAAAATAGTACATTTATTGGTCATTAAAGCTGATTACGTTATTTAATGAAGTTAATAATCTAATAACTCTTTCCTCCGTATAGGTATCTAACAAAAGCAATCAAATACTCATTTTAAATTACCAACAGAAATGTATTTGTGGACTCTCTTCCATATTTTTTTTCTTTTTACATTTTAAATTGTTTTTGATTTTACATCTTATTTCACCGAACAAATTGTTTTTCTTTCTGTGATATTGTTTTCAGTAAATCAGTTACAGAAGTCTTTCAGGTTTACTTAAATAGCCTCACAGGTTGGATGTCGCAACAAGATTAACAGCTAGCTTGAGACTCCTGTTCCACTGTGTGTGGTCCTGGCTGCTCAGTACCTATGAGGGGACTGTTGGCCCCCTGTGTATATACAATCACAGTATACTGTTTGGGAAGCAAGCATGACAAAGAAGAAACAAAGATGCATGTCCAATAAAGGTCTGACAGCAATTCAGTCCTAAACCTGACACAAATCTTTCACCTTAAAGTCCTTATTTGGTAAATGCTTTTCTCCAGATGTGAACCATTATTCGGCAGAAATAATAAGTATTATTCATGGTTCCTCTAGCATGATAATGCAAAAGCCTGGTGAACAAATACCTGGAACAACAGCCAGAGCAAGAAAAACAGGGAATTCTCCTAATGCAAGATCCAGGAATAGAAAACCACAAATGGCATGTAACAGGATGTGGCAGACAATTGAGTATTTCTATTTCCTGCTACTCTATATTTCTACTCTACTATATTTACCTGACAGCTTTAGTTACAAAGTTTCAGAATCAGATTAAAAATGCAAAATATAATCAACTAGTTATTAATCATGTATTATTATAAGATACAATTGAACTTCCACAATTCACAAACCACACTGCAGTGTATAAATCTGCAATATAAAAGTGAAAAACAAAAAAAATGTTAAAATAAAACAGGCTAATACATCTTATACCGAAATGGGCTGTTGTGCAGAATGAGTACACTAAGTTTAGTTTAATTACATTCTGATGGCAATACTTTTATACTACTAATACTTAATGCATAACTTCTACTTATAATAGAGTATTTTTAAAAAGTTGTATTACTACTTTACTTTGTCTAAGCCATAGCAGTACCTGAAATCATCTGGAAGGTCTTGGGACATGTCTCCAGCAGGTCAGGTTTAAACTTCCCCGGGACAGTTTCTCTGGAGTTGATGATTTTCACTTTGCCTTTAAAAAGAAAAGAGGAGATATTATCAATAAACATTCCCCAGATTAGGAAACTCAATAGTCTGCTCTATGAATGAATGAGGCTGTTACCAGAGCTGTCCATCACTGTGAATATTGACCCCCCTCCGATTCCCATGCTCTGCGGGTTAATGACGGAGGTGCACAGCAGCGCAGCAATGGCGCCATCTACCGCGGATCCCCCTTTCTGAAGCATGTCCCTGAAAGACGCATCACAAGTTATGCCAATGAATTTCGTTTTTGCTACATGTTGTACCTGTTGTCGCGTCACTATGTCATAATTAGTATTACGGGATGAATACAAAATGTAGATTTGCCCGTAATATAGACAGTGTTTGTGTTGTATATGAATTCTTGAGCTCTTCATAATAACTTTATTTTATATATAACAGAAGTGTAAAATGCCACTTACCTTGCAATTTTTGAACACGTTGCTGAGTCTGCCGCTACTGCAGCGGTGGAGAAAGTATCATCTGGACATTTGTGCCTCGCCAGTACAGTGATAACACAAACAATAATAGCCACCACGCACAGCATCACCAATACACAGCAAGTGTACACCCTCGCTTTTGACCTCGCCATGGCTGATGTGATCCAGTACATTCGCGGGGAGCATTAACGTCTAATTTCACCTTGACAGGTTAGCCTGTCTCCTCTGTAATGTTACAACTTGTTGTTTCCAAATTTGGAGTCTAGTTGGCCCCATCTGAAGGGGGTGTTCACTTGTCCTGGCTCCACCCTCCCCCCGCCTGCAGCCCTGAGGAGTTTTCACTTAATACTCTGACAATATCTGTTATGGCCTTCGTACCATTGGGTGACGTATGTAGCAGGCTTTAGGTGTAATAGGCCTACTGATAGAAACTCAAAAGGCAAAAATAAAGCAAATGAAAACCAAAAGATAACCCCAGACTTTACATTCAGTGGTTAGCAGTAACCACGAAGCGAATAATAAGTACATTCTCAAATACTTGTTTTTTACCCCACTTATCATTTTAAAGCTCAAGTTATTTGGATTTATTTATGTTCTATCAATAATGTAATGTAAATAGATTACCCTATATTATTCTAAATTAATCCACTCATTTATAAAGTCATTCAAATCCCCTTCCTTTTATTAGAGATGTGTCTCTTGACTATTTGTGTTGTTTGAGTGTCAGGATGGATCCCTTGTCTTTTTATTTGCAAACCAAATCTACCTACGGGTATAAATAAATAACCTGAGCCTGAACCTGAACCTTTGCCAGCTACATGTGACGAACAAATTAATGCATCACTATTTTAAATTATATAATATAATATAATACATCGGTATGCTATAGTATTTTTACTCACAAGCGGGTAGTTCTACACTGTAGTATTAACACTTTTACTCAAGTCAAATCTTAATACTTTTGTTTACTATTGCAAAAAAAGCTTTTAAATGTGTGAATTTACTATAATTGGAGAAAACAGGCAGTGAAAAAAGCTGGTGTAATTACGTTGTTTCCATGGTTCGGATTTTTGAAATGATTATTTTTAATCAGCAAAGTATCTGATAAACCAATGAGACAAGCTTTTGGAACAACTGCAGCAACAGGTTTAAATGTTATGATAAACTGTTACCTTGCTAAATAAACGCAAAGCAGCTGGAATTCAGGACCAGTCTGGGCCTGTCAGACTGAAAATAAGCATAACAACACTGCTATAGTAACGTTGTGCTGCTTTACTTATTCTATGAGTATTGTTGTTCCAGGTAAAGAAAGTCCCACTTACGTGATCTGGACTCTGCAGTTACATTTTTTGGAAAATATTTCCATGATGCCATATAATGTTTGATACACCTTACCTGTCAAAGTACTGATCTGTGATTACTGTGAACAAAACCCAGGCACGTTGCAATGCATCTTGGGAAATGCTGTCTGCAGTTAAATCAAACAGTAGTCTATGGGCGAGCCATGAGGCATGAGGCGGAAGAGGGGGGCTCTCAATTAAGTCAAGTCAAAGAGCAATACCGGAAATAGGGCAATTGTGCCTTCAAAGGAAAAGTAATTGACCAAGGTATATTTTGGAAAACATAATCACTAGTCTTTTAGCAGGGCTGCCAATATTGGTGATTCTCATTGGCATTAACAATTCTAGGTGTTTTTTGTTAAAAAAATATATTTTTTAAACATTCGGTGTTTTAGCTACAAGTTGTTGCACAATAGCCTCAGCATTGGCATTAGACGGGGTGCGCACATTCAGGAATGTTGAGGGTCTGTCTACCCAGCAACTCATATGCATGCATCTGAAAGGTGTCTAATATGGTAATTTGATAGCTAGATCAACTTTAATTACATTTTGTTAATTGTTGTGTTTAATTCGTGTATGTATGCTTCTGTGTAATGTACATTGAGTGCAATAATAACCAGAGTTAAATTCCCAAAGGAGGTGATCTCAATCTGCCGTTACTGCTGAAGCTTGCACTGGAAAATATTGGCACATTTGTAAAATAATGAGACCAGCTTATGTTGCACAGAACTTTATTGGATGGTTTCATCAGCAGGCACTGTTCTTTTTAATCAAAGTTGTGCCAGGTGGCAAGTGTGAGTAAACAAAACAGTCTTAAATACAGTTTCTCAGCGTTGTTATGTATTAAGGTAGCCTACAGATATATTTAACATCAACATGTACTACACTTTACCTTGCTCTCCTGTTTCCAACTCCCGAGGTCCGCAGTTAAAAGATTCCCCAGGGAAACAACACTTTTTCATCTTATTGGAGGGTCCACAGAGTAGAGTGAAGTAGGGTGTGGTGAATTTATGTCATTTTTCCATGTTCTAACTTAAATAATCTATTCATTACATAATAACAATGTTGATGTAATGTTTATTATTGTTTGACTTTGTTTCAGTGTTCTACGTTAACAGATCTGACTCTAGCGCCCCTGTTTTTAGTAGCACCTAAGGTTGGGGCCTATAAAAGATTACTTTTTGTGCCTTTGTTTGGTGGTAGTGCTGGCAAGGGAGCACACATGTATATTAACATTTTAAATAAATGCGGTATCTCCTGGCTCCAACACATGACATGCCTGGCCAGTGATGCTTACTCTAATAATACATTTCGTAATGTGATTAATAACTAAGCAATGACTAGGCGAGTGTATAAACCTGCACTTTCCTCGGCAAACAAGGTACAAATTGAATTATGGGCTGAGTTTTATTTTGAAAGGCTTGACCGGAAATACCGTTGCGTATTCATCTGTGTACTTGTCGCTGGGTGGCTTCCGCTGGTGGAGCTTCAGTATTTACAACATTTGTCTGAAGCCTTCGCGACGCTGCTGTCCATCACAGACAGACAGACAGGGAGTCAACCCGTGGGTGAGACAGCTTTTTTATTTTCCCTCTGCTACACCATGGCTGTTGCTTCCAGTTCGGACTTCTTTTGTGCATTTTGGAGATATATTTCCCACAATGTTGGCGAGTGAAATCCGTCTACCTTGTGTACTGCAGTGGTGCGCAGCTTCGCCTGGAGAAACACCTGTACGCCTCTTCTCTCCACTGGCCCCACAGCCATGAATGTTGAATAGGTATGGATGTAAGAAACCTGTGCACGAATCAAAGAAAAAAATCCCATCTCTAGACAATGTGGTTAGGCTACTGTGTTGCGCTTGTTTTCCACGGCTTATTGAACGATACAGCCCATCAATGTGTTGGTCATCACTTTGTGTGGCATCTTGGCCCTGGTGGTGAGATTGCATGGATACAGTGGAGGAATAAGGCAGGGTGTGTGTGTGTGTGTGTGTGTGTGTGTGTGTGTGTGTGTGTGTGTGTGTGTGTGTGTGTGTGTGTGTGTGTGTGTGTGTGTGTGTGTGTGTGTGTGTGTGTGTGTGTGTGTGTGTGTGTGTGTGTGTGTGTGTTAGATGATTCATGGTTGGGTTGGATTGTCAGTCTACCCTAAAAGCATCGGGGGATGTGGGGGCGTCTTGGTGCTGTCAGACAGGATGTAGGGGAGGATCTATTGGAGTAGGATTACCCGACCATTTTTGGAGAGAGAGCATCGTGGAGTTCTGATCACAGTTGACGCATTGCACTCCTCGCGTTTGGGCTGCTGTTCCATTATCATTATATAATCATGTAATTCAGTCGTTTAAAAACATAGGTTTAACCAGAGCCCACTTGCTTTCTGCCTCCGGAGATCCATTTATGCAGCTCCTGCTGAGCAACCTATGAATGCCAATTATACTGTACATGTGGGTGGGTTTTAACACTGTTTAAGTTTACATAATTCACTGTGTAGTGCAGGCTTCTGTATGCGTGGTGCACTAAAATATAAAAGGGAGATTTCTGTGTTAAATTCAGCAATGTGCCAATGACTCATGGTTTTTTTATATAGTGCAGTACAGGAGTGTGTGAATTCCAAATTGTGCGCAAAGTGTGTGTGTGTGTGTGTGTGTGTGTGTGTGTGTGTGTGTGTGTGTGTGTGTGTGTGTGTGTGTGTGTGTGTGTGTGTGTGTGTGTGTGTGTGTGTGTGGGGGGGGGTGCAGTCATTTTGAAGTCCACAGTGTGTGGGTGAGTTTCAGCAGGTGTGCTGCATACAGGATGCTCAAACTCTGAGAAGGAAGACACAAAGCCGATCGTTATGATCGCTCATTCTTCATGCCAACTCATTAACAGTTAATAGAATCAATCATATCAATTGCAGCATCCATCCCATTGCCACTTAAAGTATCCTCCTTTCTCTCATCACCCCTCTTTCTCTGCCTCTGTCTTTTGTTTTTCAGGCAACAGATTACCCCTAAGGCGCGGCGTCTGTCTGCATTTATCTAAGAGAACGAAGCAGAGAGGGAGCAGCACAAATACCGCACAGCCAGACATCATGCAAGGCGAAACCTTCCCTCGCTGCAGAGTGCTGAAATGTTAGGACTGAAGAGCAAGAGTGTCAGATCGAATCAGCAGACTGTTTACCGTAGGGGGAGCAATAAGAGCTGCTTGACACTATACTCACTAACGCCCTGTGTGTGGTTTAATGCCCCTTTCAATCACAATCAAGAAAAGACGCGTTAACTGATCTTTCATCAGCAGTTTTTTCAGCCAACGTCAGATTCAGCAATCTGAGCCGAGATGGAGTGGTCACTGGAGAACGTGAGGGAGATGGTGGCTGGAGGCATGCAGTCCATAAGGGAGTGTGAGATCTGTGCTTTTGCCATAGCCATGTGTGTTCTGCTGCTGTTTATGTGGTACTGTTACAGGGTAGGCCGGGAGCACGGCTCCAGCCCTCTGCGTGGGAGGTATCTGTCTGGGCCCAGTCGGATCGGAGGAGTGGTGGGGGGCTTCATGAGTTCAGACTGTCGCAACAGGGGCAAAGGGAAGCAGGGGTCAATGTTAGAGGAACAGAACGGCTTCGCTTTCTGCCAGTCATCAGAGTGCTTTCGATGCACCAGCGCTGGAGAGAGTCTGAACCAGAAGCTCTATCATAGCCTGCAGGACTACGCCAAACGCTATACCTGGTCAGGAATGGGCAGGGTGCACAAAGGAGTCCGTGATCAAGGCCGATACCTAAACAGCAGACCCACCATCCAGCGGCCAGAGGTCTTCTTCCTCCCAGACCTGCCCTCAGCCCCGTTCTTCTCCAGAGAAGTGCAGAGACATGACGTGGAGCTGCTGGAGCAGAGCTTCCCCGCCCTCATGGCCGAGTTTGAGAGCATCTACCACCAACCCCCGGCCCGCAGCGGCTCCTCCCTGCCACCAGGGTGGAAATCCAACAACACCCCGCGTGGGCAGTGGTGGACCTACTACCTGGTCAACCAAGGCACCCCCCTGGTTCTCAACGTGAGGAGGTGTCCGCGGGCCTGGAGGGTGCTGGGCCAGCTGCGCACCTTCATCGCCAACAACGTGTTTGGAAACGCCTGCTTCTCCGTGCTGACTCCTGGAGCGCTGATCACTGAGCATTACGGTCCAACAAACGTCCGGCTGCGCTGCCACCTGGGTGAGAGAGTTAGCGGTTTACTCGTTCAACCATGTGATGTGAGGGCCTCTTTAACTACAGAGGAGGGGTGACCCAGCTGTTGTACTGTTAAGGCTGGGCATGTGGATCCTCTTGGGTCATAAAGGCAGAAATTTAGTAGCTAATGTGATGATTTTTATCATTTCTACTGCATCTGAGCTTTGATTCTATTTACAACTTTGCACCCTGAGATAGCCTATACATAGTGATGCTTATTCTTAAAGAAAGAGACTTGGTAGGATGATTTAAAAAAGCAATTATACAGGACAATCTCAGCAAAGAGCATTTTTCGTGATGTAAGTCACCCGGGAGATTTGTTAACAAGACCAAATTAGTTGTTGAGGATTAAGCAAGTCTTTAAAAGTCTTCAGTTCAATGTTAAAAAAGTGTCAAATTGTTTAAATTCAATGTTTTTGGTTTAAAGTTTTTGCTATACTGTTATCTTAACTTTCAACATTTATTACATTGTTGCTTGTCTGACAACAGAACCCCAATTGAAATTAAGGTTTTTCACCCCGATCAGATTTGAATCTAACACATCAATAAAGCGTGTCGCTACCCCCAAGCTCAACTACCAACCTCTTCAGATCTAGATTTCAGATATATCTACATTGAAACTTACATTGCTCTTATATGTTGCTATTGTATTGATTGAATGTCAAAACATGAATGTGTGTGAAGTAATAATAGGACTTATTCATATTCATTCCAATTTTCCCTAAACCTCTGCCAGTATGACAGCCAAATACAAGTAGGTGTTGAATTACATTTATATGGTCTTAAAAAGGTCTTAAATGTAACTCATTGAAATCTGGAGAAACTCGTTTTGCTGTCCCATAATGACACGTGGATGGACCTATTATTTTTTCTCTGGCAGGTCTCAGAGTGCCCCCCTCTTGCGAGCTGGTGGTTGGTGGAGAGCCACAGTGCTGGTCTGAGGGCAGCTGTCTGCTTTTCGATGACTCCTTCCTCCACAGGGCCTTCCACGAGGGTAAGAAAGGATTCAAACTGAATATTTTATTGCGCCTTTTTTATTCACTTCTTCAAAAAAGGATTGACCTAAAAATGGTATAATCCGATACCAGCAAAGTGAATTGAGGGCCTTTTTATATGAGATTGACAGGGTTTTATATCGAAGATCATGACAAAATGATTTGTTTGTGTGAGCAGGAGGTGCAGAGGATGGCCCCCGGGTCGTCTTCATGGTGGACCTCTGGCACCCTAATGTGGCCGCTGCTGAGAGACAAGCCTTGGACTACATTTTTACTCCAGGTCGCTTAGAGGACAAAGAAGGGAAATAGGTGTGAGTGAGAAACCATGTCTGACCGAGAGACAGATGGTGTTTTAGGGAGGTGTCTGTAGGATTGGGGAGCCACTCTTTTTCTGCCTCCAGACCAGCTCTCACATCCACTGTGTACATATTCTCTGTCTCCTATCTCATAACTCTTTTAGCAGATGACCAAACATTGGGCCTCCTTTATCATTCATGTTTTTGCCTGTATAATAAAAGGCAACCACAGATTTTTTCAAAATTTAGCAGGAGCACGATTGTTCATGCAGCCATCTAAATAACGTGGCAGGGACATTTTGCATCGTTGAATGTTAATGCATTTGTATATAGATGAATGCTGTGAAAGAACGGTCAATAAAAGCTTTTCTGTTCCATATTTTACCCATATAAGATTATTTGGACATCTCATATTAGTTTAAATTCTGCTTGAAACAGTTCAACAGTAGAGAGCAAAGTACATTACAGATTTGATTAATGGCTCAAAGCAAGCCAAACAATATCTGTCACCATCTTGCTTTTCTGCTTTACAGTATGTATGGAGCCATGAGGCAAAATATTAATTTAGCTCTACATGAACTGAAGTCATTGGGGTAGCATTTCTGGGTCCAGAGATATCCCAGCTTGTGTCTCCAATATTGGTGGTATTACTTTGCACTTAACATCTAACACTGATTGCTTTACACTTACTGTTACACCTATATCTTTGCAAGGGCTAAAAATCTGATCGTTAGACTTTTTATAACTCAACACATCCGGTCACACTTCAGATGCATTATTTTATTCAAACAAAAACGATTGTCAGTGATGTTACACATTTTTCATTACTGGTACACACTTCTTTTTTTTACTGTTTTCATGACGAGAGGGTAATTCTCTTGGTAGTAAAATAGTGACATCTTCAGTGATTGTAGTGCCTATGTTCATTGCTGGATGACTTAAAGCCTCCTGTTCAAACTATTGTCATAAACACGTTAAGCCATATCACAGAAATGTGTAGCTTTCCTAAAACTGATTAATGGTAAAATAAACAAATGCAGTGTCCTTCTGCAAGTGTCCGTTTAGTCACTTTCATGATGCATAATTGGGGCTTCTTAACTGTCAACTGTTAATACCTAAACTAAAGAAATGCTGGACGTGCTTTATCATTAGGGTTAATTTAATTTGTCCTATTCATATGTGCTTTGATAGATATTTGATAACTGAGGTCCAATGTTGATGATGTCATGAATGTTTACAGACGCAGCTAATGTCTTGGTCCGGACTCCTGCCGATGTGGTAGTTTATGGTTTATTGTGCTCCCCTTGGAAAAAATCAATCCTGCTTTCAAAAGACTCGGTTAGAAAAGCACATTTTTAGGTCAAATTGTGTGAGTCGGCCTGTGCTTGATAAGAAGCGTTTTTGGTAAATTTACTAAACTCTTGTAATTTGGTTGTATTTGATATCAGGTTTGTATTTCTGTAAATAGGGTTGAGGTAAAAAAAAAAAAAGCGGTTTGAGATGATTGTCTTCAATGCTATAACTATTGTGTTGTCTTGATTTACAGCTACAGTGAATGCATTTCATTCTCTGTTCTCATAGAGCCAGCCATTAAGTAATTTTGAATACATTTGTATATTCTGTAAAATGTTTATGAAGTACTATCTCTGTTGTTCTGTGAAGTATTTTTTTTTATTTATTAACTTCTCTACATTTGCAGGAGTTTAGCGCCATAATTAAAGCCACAATCCTTAATTCTTCAACAGCACTTCATGAATATATGTGCACTAAAGTTAGAGAAAATTAATCTTCAGCTTTACAGGTCCATCGCAATTCAAGATACCCATCTATTAAAATGTAATGTTTACAAAGTGATTTACAAGCTGTTTACACGACGCCGACACTCACATTGAGCTGTCCATAATTAGGTTTAAAATCAACAGTGCTGTCAATCCTCTTAAGAGTATGAAAACTGTCATTCCCAAAGCATTTGCTTTACATATACAGTGTATGATGGGGCAGCCATTTTGTTTACATTAGAATTAAGAAGTTGTCCTCTAACACATTCTTGTGTAGTTTTTGAACAGTATTTCTGTACATTTAATAAATGGTTGAGTCTCTTATTTAACCAGCTGTTGTCCGATGTGTCGCTTTCACACAGACTTCTTTTGAGCAGAGAAGTCACATGGTTTGAAATCAAGACACAAATTTTGACTGAATCAAGAAAGACTTGAAACTCTACCAATGACATTAATGACTGGTATCTTCACTTGAGCCTTTTTACTTAAAGTACTTAAAACCTTAACCTCAAACCCAAAGACTCAATTGTTTGTTATATACTGTATGTATGCCATGAGTCGATTAACTTACTTTAATTTCCTAAATCTCACTTTTAATCCCCAGCAAGTCAACACTTCATTCCTTAAATCCACATTTACATCATCCAATCAAGTTGTAGGAGAGAAAAACTAACCCTACGTTACTGAGCTCCATTTGGAAAAGGCGTTTACCAAAAATAACTTTTTGAGAAAACTTCATGCTAGTCTCCAAAAAACAAACTACGAATTCCTTCAAACTTCCTCAACTGTAGGATTTGGGACTGGACTTAGCTCCTATTGGTGTTGACATAAGAGTTTGACGTCTTGATTAGTGTCTTAAAAAACTAAAGCTTTTTTGGGATTTACAGAACAATGATTCGGTCCCAGCTCTGCTCCCATTGCATGCATGTTCTGTGTTCCTTTCTGGTGAATCAACCATTTCATTAATTAAAATAACTGCTGCTACACTAAATCTGAAATACTGATTACAATACACTACAGGGCCAATGTTAGAAAATACCGTCTTCTGCAGGATTGCAACTCTGGTAGTGATGAGACGCCTGATATAAAACCAGGGGACAAAATCGATTGTTGTGTCTTGTTCCACTCAGACGCAGTTTTAAATAGTTGGCACAGGGAGGCGTAGGCATGCAATGATGTTGTTGCTCTGTTTTCCACAGCAATTGTTTCTCGTCAGTCTCCCTCTGGAGAATATGAAGCCAGAAGCATTCAAATGCTGAGGCACTTTTACATGATGGGAAGGATAGGTCACAACAACATGGGAAAACATTTTAACAAATGGATATCACGATGAACAACTCTCCGGTTGAATACTTACATAAAATGAATATTCAGTTGTGGAATACTAGTTTTTCTGAAAAGATATATTAAATATACACATGAAACATTATCTAATAAAATGACTAAACACATTCATGGAATTAGGACTGTACATTGCATGTAACAGTCAAAGTTTTTTAACAGAGGGGAGTTGTTCCATGCTTTTAGGGATAAAATGTTATATAAACAAGGTTACCCATTGGACAAATCGCTCCGATAGTATGAAAATAACACATTATGAGAAAAGATGCATACATTTTGCTATACACAACAGGTTAAAGAAAAAATAACAAGAATATTTACTGTGACAATTCATTTTTCTGAAAGATGAGACATGCACATTAGGCAATATGTAATGCTAACTGTCCTGTACAGACTAAAATAGACACTAATTTGATATTTTGGATATTTTTCTTTCGACTAGTCTTAAAGAACACATGTTATAGAAGCAAAATAACCCAACCTCTCAAAAAAAAAAAATTTTTCTAGTGTCTCTACATAAATATAGTCCCTCCATCACGCATACATTTTGGTTTTATGGGTTCATAAAGAATGCATAGGGTTAATATTAGGCCTTATCTGCTTGTACTGCAAAGGATTCTGAACACAAGTCCTCATCCTTCACTGGGAAAATATTTGCCTCTGCTCATTTGAGTTTAAAGATGTTCAAGTGTTGCACCATCTGTAGGCCTGTAATGTCGGTGGATAGAGGCACATGCTGATTTGAGGTTGATGCCAATAATAGAAAGCCCTTACTGCTCATATTTATAAAGTGCATGTTTTATGGGAACATTATTGAATAAGGTAATAGTCGTTATTGTTACAATACTGTTCAGGATATTAAACACAGCAGCAGTATAAGTGAAGCTCTAAGTGTGTTTGAGAGAGACTGTAGCATTGCGAGAGGCAATAACAATATATAGCGCATACAAGTATAGTATGCTCAATGGTTATCCTTTGAGCTATGAGCACTGACATTTCTGCATTTTCTCATAGACTTCTGTATAATCGGACTTCTTTTTGCAACCAGATGTGTCGCCCCCTCCTGGCCATAAGAAAGCATAAAGATTCAATGCACTAGACCAGGAGGTTGCCAGGCACAATCTTGAGGCTCTGTAATACAGGGATGCCCTGTTTCAACAATATAATCCTTAAATAATGCATACCTTTGAACGCATTTGTATTAAAGCATATGATCTGAAGTGCATACCTGCATTACTAATTTCTGTGTAATGGTTGGTATGTAGGGATGGGGACCCATGGTTAATGTTTGCACTGAGGCCCCAGAGCAGGTTAATCTGGCTCTGGATAGACACAATATATGGTTTAAATTGAATGTTGTCCACTGGGAGTTAAAAGCATCATTCACATTGTTCTGCCATATCCTTAACACAATATCATCAATGGCAACAAAAAAGAAAAAGAGTGTATATTGTATTGTTAAGGATATTTTTTCCACACCCAGAATGATCTGTGTTGAATTTTGCATAATGTTGATCACCCCTATAGCAACAATACATGTGTGTTCTTTGGTTTAATGTATGGTTGGTCTGCCTTTGTCATGGGAAAGTTAGCTCACCTCTTATGGTATATCTCACTAAACGTCCACACCCACGTCATTGCCAGGATTCCAGGGACCAGCGTTCACATCAATGAAAGGGTGACGCGCTGCAGCGACGTGTGTGCCCCTCTGTCTGCGCGCGCTGCCGCACAGCAATCAGGTGGTGAGATGTATCCTAACTTCACGCGGGCAGGCTCTGGCAGCTGTGCTATTATGGGTCGACAATGGAGAGGCATCGGTGCATGATGTCGACGATCAACCCACAGACACAGACTAGAGCAGATCTGCAGCAATGAGCGGCTCCTTTCCAAAATCGGAATCCACCACCTCCTTACTGAAGTCCTCCTCTGCGGCGAGGAAACCGACACACCTCCCTGAACGCGCGGCAGAGAGCCGGAGAGGTCACCATCAGCAGCATCAGCACCAGCATCACCACCGTCCCGCCACGCTCCACAGCAGCAGCAGCAAAGCCGAGGAGTCTTTCCTGTCGGCCGAGTGTGAAATCAGTGCCCGCAGACCCTTGTGCCATCCCTCTCTCGTCGGCAGCCCTGACAGTAACGATGCAGCCACTCGGGGAAAGTGTAAGTCCCACACCCCCCACAGCCAAGTTCCCGATCCTCCGGAGCAAAACGGTGTGAAGGAGCGCTGCAGGTCATCTAAGCCCACACACCGGCACCACCACCGCAGGAAGCACCATAGGGAGGACCGTCCCCTGGCTGCAGGTCCGCCTGAAGCTGAGCATCCCCAGCGCTCTCAGCACACACGAACGGTCCCCAGAGTGCCCTCTCTGTCGGACAGCAACGATGACCGGGCTCCTCTCTGTTATCCAAGGGACCATAAAGGGGTCAGCGTGGCTATTAGCGGGGCGCAGGTCAGCAGTCGGTCCCCGTCCTCCTGCTCCCTGGTGCCGCTATCCAGCAGGTCATCCCGCCACTCCCGGAGGTCCAGTGCTGCTTCTTCTGCATCCGACATCAATTTACGCACTATCCTCAATTCACTGTTTGGGCAGGTAAGGCCATCATATGTATGCAAATGACTGGATCTTTAAATGGCTTTTTGTCTGAATTCTACTAACTCTATTATTGTTCAAATATTCTGTAAGTTTAGTTTGTGAAGTGAAAGGCTGCTCCTGGACATTTTGAGGCCCTTTAGACTAGTGGCATCCCAAACACATTACCCAATGTATGGTAAACTTGATATGTTAATTCACCACCATTTGAATGAATTACCATATTAATGTCAGCCATATCTAAAAATAAAACGCAACAGATTCACTAAGTCTTGCCTTGCAAAAAATGTCGTTTTGTTATAAGCATTTCTATAAAAGTGCACACAGATTGAAGTGGTTAAGTGTGGCCTCTGGCTACACTGACGTCCTGTTTACAATCAATATACGTTAATGTGCTCTGTGATGCAGTCTGCAAACACTGTCATTACCGGACAGACTGGGCAGGGAAAAGCTTCTTCTACACATCCACTTCTTATGTAACTTGTAAATACAGCACCACCTCCTACAGACCATCTCAATCAGGCAGGCCTTTCTTATTGAAGTGGATGTGCTCGAGCAGAAGAAATGTACTTGTATAGAGATGTGGAAATCTATTAATATGCTAATGTATATTTGGTCAAAGGCAAAGATATATATTTAAGTTCCTGCGTCATTCAATCATTAAACACTGCAGAGATCGGCGCTGTGTTTGAAGATAAACATTTTAATGTATCTGTCGGTTTTGGAGGCTCTATATTGAGCCTTAAATGTATTCTCACAAAACAAAAGACCTCCGCTTAATATGATTTGATTCTAACTGTGATTTGCATCATTGTGGGCTCACCAAGCTAAAATCTGTCAAAGCAATCAGTTTTGGTTTTATATTGCATATCCTCACAAAGCTCTGTGTTGCTGATTAAACTCCTGATAATTTGTTCTTTATTTGGAGAATTTTCAAGTCCCTTCCTCAGAAGTCAGAGCTTAGTTTGTGCCATGTAGGGTGTTTGGATTTTAATCTGATCTCCAATCAGGAAGTGATTTGAATTAGGAGGCACTCAGCCATGAAATAGACTTAGTGTGGCAACACAGAGATCATCTTTTGTGGCTTCGAGGGAAAAATCTTCTAGTACTTATAGTATAAAAAACAATTCTACAAATAACCTGTGAGTCAGTCTGCGGGCAGCTCTGTGAAAATATTAGCGTGACCTCAAAAAGGTTCTTTGATGAGACGATGAGCTAGTTGGAGTTCAATAATAGACATGTAACACTTGGTTTGAGAGATGCACGCACTATATTGGGCATATTGTATGAAACGATGCAATCAAAGTAAAGTATTTTTTTTTTTCGACAAGCCTGAACGGAAATGAACGGATTGTGAGCATCGATGAGAATTTTCCGAATTCTTTCATAAAGAAAAACATCCTCACTAGTGTTCTGTGTAAGACAATTATAACATCACTATCTGTATTTTGATTTTCTGCAGATATATAGAAATAGCTGTAAATTATAGATGGACTGTATTCTTCACACGTTCGATGTGTTTTTCTTTGGTGCCATGTTGCTGCTTTAGGTCAAGGTGACCTTGGCTTTGCCTGCAGAGGGCAGAGGATGATGTGTGGGGGCGTAGGACAAAAAAACAAAAGCACATGCAGAAATAGTGCAACATATGAATTAAAATGCAACCTCAAGGCGGCAAACTGGCTTTTTTTTGTTGTCATCACTTGGGAGTGCAGGCAAAGAAACTGGAAACACTTCCTTACAGGGTTTACTTGTAAACTTGCATGGAACTGATTTTTACAGAAAAAAAAAAACTAACAATTCACAATTTGTTTGCGTGACCATGCAACAAATGTAATTTGCTTGCAATACTATATTTTCCTGCAGGAAAGCTGACACGCTTTACCCCATTTATCTTGTTTATTCTCATGTCAAGTGCCTGTGAATCTGTGCTGAATTGTCTGTGTTTGGTCGGTGTTACAGTTGGGTGAAATATCTCAAAGACAGTGGATCACCTTCTTTTCCTTTAATAGGCATAATTCTGTTTCCCTTCTTGTCCCACTTCCCTCTCATTTAGTTCTCACTCACACTTACTCCTCTCTCGCTCTCTATGTGTATCATTGGCTGCTCTTACTATTGCTACAGTCACTCTCTCCAGATGCAACAGTGCAGTTCACAGTTTTTTCAACGAGCTATAGATTAGCATCCAAGTCTTCATGGGTCTTGCGCTTGTTTGCACTTCTTCCAAAATCCAAACTGTAAACCTAACGGAGAAAAGGTCCTCATGGTCCTTTTTAGTGCCTCTTTTCTCCTCTGGTATGGGAAACTGCTTAGACTGGCCTCTGAGAACGGTAAGATTTTTTGCAGTGTTATGCCCTTTTACACTTTCACTTTCTCAATTTGTTTGGTTAGTTTAGAAATTGAAACTTGGAAAGCAAACTGGACAGTAGTGCAGTGTTTTAAAGCATTTCTTCATAGCTGTTGCATTTTCTGTTTCTGCTCAAAAGTCAGATATCATTTGGCAAAAACCCTGGATGATACTAGTATCGGTGTGTTTTTAAATAATAAAGTGTTTTGTTGGTGATACCTTGACTAAAACAAGCACGAGTAATGATTATACCAGACTTGGTTTAAGAGTTAGACGTTTATAATATCCTCACTGTTTAATGTTGGTGATTGCATAAAATGTAATCATGAACTGAAAGTTAAACTGCACAGCCGGTACAGTAGTTTGCTCTATAGTGCATTGTGTTAAAACAAGATAGATGAATGGCTTTAGACTAAAGGCAGACCTTTGATGTGCAACAAGAACCATTTTCCCCAAAAATAAGTACTGTATATCCCACGGGACAAAATGTGTCCTGATGTCTTCAAAGCATAATAAGTTTTGTGATTACAACATCTGCAGCCAGTTCCCTGGGACTTTAGCTTGTCTTTCCTCTGTTTCTGAGTATGTTTACTGTTCTTGTGACAGTGTATAGCAGTGAAGTGCCAGTCCCTACAACGTGGCGAGTAAACTGTTATGACTGATGAGTGGAAAGTTGGCAGCACGCTGTTTTATGAATGCGTTTTGCCTTTCTGCCATGCTTTCATATTTCCACATACACATGCACGTCACACTTAGAAGTACTGTTGTCTTAGCATTAAATCCATTGCTGCTATTCAAGAATAGAGAGCGTCTAGATTGACTTCATGTGTCCTATTTTAATTGCATTGTGGTATGAAGCTGCTCAGATCTTTAACACTGTCTCTGCACCCCTCTGGAAAAGATGCTCCAGGATGCTGAGAGGAGGTTCAGAGGGGTGCTGTCCTGTGAGGATATGGGCCAGGCAGTGTATCTGGGGCCTTATCAAGAGTCCATTGTTTCCATGACACAAAACTGCGTTCTCGTGAGCAACATACGGTTGCAAACCTTTGTCTTCCTGAGTAAAGGAGTGGCCACGTGCAGGCAGCCTGTACGTAAGTCTCGTTAAACCTTTTTTGATCTGTCTGTTTTTACATCAGCATTATATCTAACTTGAATCCTCACACTGATGTCACAACAACTATTAATTCCAGGTTGTTAACCCTTTCAATTCCTTTCTATCGTAATATACTACTTTTTCCACTTATGCTGCCGTTGATCAGTGTCTTGTCAGATGTCAGTAGGGAACACCGTGTTTGGAAAATGACTGGACAACTGTATAAAGGAGTGTTTAGGAGCTTGTGCATAAATTGAAGGCCTTGTTTACTTTCTTGCCAAGAATTAGATAAGAAGATTGATCTCATGTCTGACAGTTAAATTAAATTGAAGCCAGCAGCAGGTTAGATTAGTGCCAAAGCTGGAAACAAGGGCAATCCTGCCTCTGTCTACATTTAAAAGACTTGGTCTATCAGCATCTATAGAGCAAGCCCTTTCTCACTGCTAAGACATCAAATACGGCAGTTTAATCCACTCCTTGTGTTGTATTTAACAAATGTATTTAATTTAACCAAAACCACAACATTTCCCTGGAACTTACTAAGTAGTTTTGTTGCTAAACCATGTTGTATCCAGTGCACACAGAAGTTTTGTTTTGAAAATACTGTATGTATGTACCAAGATTAATTTCACAGATGCAAAAACTAACACATGTAATACAGAAGCTAGAGTGTGTGTAAAGCATCAGAATTAAAAGCGAAAGGTTACTGACCAAGCTGCCTTACTGGACAAGCGTTATGCGGCGAAAGGTTTTTCGCTAAAAGGGCATTTCGTGTTGTTTTACAGGCGAGTCACATCATCATGGCATGTTTATTATTGGAGTTTGAAAAGGCTGATCTGCACAGTTACCGTCCAACAAAGTTATGCTAGCTGTTTTCCCTTGTTTCTATTTTTATGCTAAGCTTAGCCAACCAGCTTCTGGCAAATGCTTCTTGTTTACCTTGGAGATATAAACATGGTATCAATGTCATTTCAACTCTCAGAATAAGCAAATAGGTACAACCCAATCTGCATTGCTCATATGTCTTCTTGTCCACTGTTAAATATGATTTCCTATTACTCAGTCTAGTGACTGCATGAAAAGACTGAGTGGGCTTAATGTTTTATTTTCAAGTCTCATCAAAACTGTACTGTTATTGGAGTTTTGTTAATTCCCATTAGTAAATTGACGAGGCCTGGGTCATGTCGGTGTAAGAGATGAGTGTTGATGAACTAACAGTGATGGAATGACGGATTAAAGCGTTGATGGAGCACACATGCTGGATCGGCTGCTCGAGTATCCATTTGCTCACGTGCCTTTCGATGTTTTCTGTGTCAGTGTTTCCGGTCAGACAATTCTTTGAAACCTGACGTCAACACTCAGTGTTGTGTTTAGACTTCTTTTGCTCCTGCTGTTAACCCCTGAGGGCTCTGGGATATGTCTGCTTCTCTCTCTGCCCTTTAAAGGTTACGTTCATTGTAAGCAAGCGCTTAAAAAAAACTGTCACATTCTTCTCTGAACTCAGAGGGTTATGATTCCCAGTCTTGCTTTATTAGGAACAAACTATTCCTGTTTATCATCAAGTTCTGACTTCAGACTACTGCTAACACCTTTTACCGTAAGGCGTCCTAATCCGAGGGTTGTTATGGAGAAGCTTGCTGATTTAGGTTTGTGTATTACTCGAGTAACAGCATTGCCGGCGGTATGTTTGGATGCAGCTCATAGACAAGTTTTGTATGTTATGATCTGTGATCATGATGAATGCTTTTGGTTTTGCACTGACCAATGATTAAATGTCATTTCTCAATAGGACAGAGAGCTGCGGCCGGAGGAAATGGATGGCAAGTTTACCTTTTTTAATTATCTTTAATTATCTTTAAATGTACTTTAAGATTATTAAATGTCACATGTTTTTCAAATTTCATTACAATACGAGCATATTGTAAAGTAAAGTAAAATAAATAAATAAAGGAGTACCCAACGTATTTAAAGTGACAACACTACAACTCATTCGCTAATAATATTTCTGTTGTTCTACAGAGTTGCGGGATGCTTTCAAGGAGTTTGATAAGGACAAGGATGGTTTCATCAGCTGTAAAGACCTTGGAAACTGTATGAGAACCATGGGATACATGCCTACTGAAATGGAGCTGATTGAGCTGAGTCAACAGATAAACATGAACTGTAAGGACTGAATTGTGTATTATTATGTAAAGCATATCATTGTATCCTGATTGTGTATCGTAGTTCTGAAACTGTGCCAAATTCTTATTTTGTTTAAGTGGGAGGTCATGTTGATTTTGAGGATTTTGTAGAGTTGATGGGCCCAAAACTCCTCGCCGAAACTGCAGACATGATTGGAATAAAAGAGTTAAAAGAAGCTTTTAGAGAGGTAAGAGTCTTAATGAATGTCATGTTGGGATGTTTTTTACTATTTGCTTTTCCATTTCTAAGGTTTTTTCTTTTTGTTCTCAGTTTGACACCAATGGAGATGGGGCCATAAGCACATCAGAGCTCCGAGATGCAATGCGAAAGTTGTTAGGCCAACAAGTAAGGGTTGGATGCGAGATATAAGAAAGACCTATATATCATTTCTGCATGAATACCCATTGTTTGAGTTGCTTCGCTAAACGCTGCCAAAATGTTTTCCCAGGTGGGACTAAAAGAGGTGGAAGATATCCTGAGGGATGTTGACCTTAATGGTGACGGGCTGGTTGACTTTGAAGGTAAATCAGCTTTCATACTATTAATTAATGTGTACAGTGAACCCCGAAATATAAATACACTTTTCCCCCTACCGGCAGTGCTTTAAATTACTCTGTATTGTTTTGGTGTGAGCTGTTGAGTGTTGAAAATATGTCTGCCTTTTCTCCAATTCAATATTGTAACCAAATGGTACTTTGTTTGTGGTGCTCAACGCGCCAAAATATACTTTTGAAAAACTCAAAAGCAAAGTATCTTTACGATAATCATGACTATTATTCAAGATAATCCACAGACTTTTTGGGACCATGTATAGGAACTTAACACACAATCCAGGAAGTCTTGCTAAATATTAAGTAGATCAGACAACCACTAAACCATCTTCAATTGATTGAAATTGATCAGCGTTTGACTGAGTTTATACATGTAGGTCAGTTATATTGCCTGTATGGTTGAATAAAACATTTATTTTACCTTAGGATAGTGTGCCTTTTTTCTCCCACAGCTGTATACACCACTTAATATTAAGCAACCTTTCCCGGATGTGTGTTTGTACCTGCACTTGCCTTACTAAAGAGCATATGTTGGATAAGCCATCAGAGCCATTTTGTGCTTCCTTGTTATGTTGTAAACTCTGGAAGGATACATATTATGCATCTACACATGCAGTAGAGGCAAATGCTTGCTGGCGTATAATAGTTAGGTTACTCTGCACCTTAATTCAACTTAACTTAACAAAATAATCTTTAATCAAAAGTGACACAACAGGTAATAAGGAAACTATTAAAGGAAGAATCATCCCTTCAAGGTTTGCTGCAGAGTTCAACTGTTCATTTTTATCATTTTACTCTTCTCTCTTCACAGAGTTTGTACGAATGATGTCTCGCTAAGATCATAATATGATCGGTGCTGAATGTGAAGCTGCGTCCTTGTCTATACTTGACCAAGTACACCAGAGGACATGCTATGATCTCTGAGCCATCCCAATCTGAATGACACTGGAAATAAAACTCCTTGAATGTTAAGGAGTGAGGAGTCGCCTCACACATTCAATCAATAAGTGTTCTTCCTAAAAAGTCTCAAGTTCAACTGAGGCCGAATTTGCTGTAGCCTAGATGATGAATGTCCGACATGTGTTTTTGCACTTTAATTCTCACTAAATAACTTCCTGTGGATATATTGCTGGTGTCTTGTCTCATCTTCTATGTGGTAAAAAAAAAAGATTGCAAAATGTCGCCTTCAATGTACAATAGTCAGAATGTAAGAGAGGATTCCTGTAGAGAGGATGTCAAAAATCCTTGCATTGTTCAACAGTACGTTTTCACACAGTATTTGTTATATTATATTATACACTGTAAGTGGAATGTCCTTTGTGTGACATCGGTGCTCCAACAGGAACCCATGTGGCAATATAACACCTGTATTGTAACTGTGTGATCATTTGTGATTTTTCACTTTGCCTGTCGAGTCCTATAATGTCATCACTGAAAACTACAGAAGCAGATCTCTAACACAACACTTTAAATTACATTTCATATTTTATTTGCTTCAACCTTAGATCAATGGCAGTCAAAACTATTTTCAGAGTTGCAGAGCTCTGGTTTGCAGCATCCTTTGTCTTTCAATGCTCACAGGTTTAAAATTCCTCTTAACCTGGCTTTGGGAGCAAGAAATGTTTGTTTTTAAAAAATCCAGATTGCCCTGTCTGCGAGCATACAGTTGGAATGACATATGTGAATTGTATTTACAGTGGATGTGGTTATGTTGTTCCTGCTGTACTGTGCGTCAATGTATTTGTGGAAATGTTCCACACATTTGTGTTGTCAAAGCCATTTTTATGCATGCCAAAGAGATACATTTATTAAATTCAGTATGCACATTTGCATTTTTTGTCTAACAAAGTAAGCAAAATATTTCGCCAAGTTAACTGTAAAAAAATAAAAGGTGTTTACATTTGAGAGCCTTTTTCTGTGGTGATGTTGCCAAAGAAAACACACTTGCAATAAAGTATATAGTTCATAATTTAGACATTAAATGATATATAATCAAAAGCATGTTAACAAGATCTTTTTTTGGTACACAGACCTTACATTTCATGCTGTACTCCGTAATCTGTACTATTTGATTAAGGGTTGTCAAATGCCAGTATATCAGTAATGCACTGCGCGCTGTCACTGCATGTCTTGAGGACAAACCTCCTTACAACATCTATTATTCATATAGGTCTCTAAGACTGCTGGTTGGATATGTTTTACCTGCAGAAACACTGCAGAACCACTGTGAAAGCCATTAGATGAGAATAACTGTGCTGTGTCTCTGTGTGAACTTTGACTTGTTTCGGTTATACCATAAACATCTTCATAAGTAAATCATTGCTCAAAGCACATTAATAAGGTAATATCTGTATGCATAAAATGCATAGAGAAATACATTGCTTTATTTGGGAAAGCAGGGACAGGCAGTATTTACATGTAAAACAGATGAAACAACATTAATATAACACTCAAACATACAGTGCAATAATAAGTTTTATGTAGAAAAAAAGAGTTGCAGGCACAGCAACACCCTCGATAAAAGGCTGCCCCTGGGCCACTCGTCTTCTGCAGAATTGTTGCAAGCCGCAGCAAAAAGTTGCCAGGAACAAATATTTGCTCATTATGCTAAAGTAGGCCAATACCTCTTTGTAGAAAATGTCCTGACTTTGAAGGAGTTCTCTGTAATGCACCTATACTATTGAAGCAAACAATTTAACTGTAGCATACAGGGCTGGTACAAATGTTTACCGAGTTAAAACCAAAAGCTCACGTAAACCCCTGTCATCCATAGAAGTACTGCTGTTGCCATAGCAACTATCTTCATTCATTAGTCTGGTCATTTCTGGAGTGCATCATGTGCACGCTGCGTTGGACTCTTGTGATTGGACAAGAGCTGGACCATACCATATCGGAAAGAGGGGGGTGTAAATATCTCTTAAAGAACCCGTGTATTATTGTGATACTATATTTACAATACATATTTATAGTTTTCTGTCCCCCTTAAATAATATTGTATGAAATATATCCTTGGGAGTTATTTTACCTTTGGTTGCCAAAGAGAGAAGAACTGGTACCCCTGCTATGAAATAGGCAAATGTAGGTTTGGATTGTTGATTTAATTTGCGTACAAAGAAAAGGACTTTTCTACAATTTAAGACAATGATAAATAATGGAACTACAAATAAAATGTATAACACTATAAAATAACTTTCTTATTCTCTTTATTTGCATATATGTCGTTATATATAGCGTTTAGTCAGTTATTATATCTACAGATGACGATGCTGCCTGAGAGGTTAAACTCAGGGCTTTAAATTCATCCAATCATCATTTGACGTGGAAAAAGACACTGGGGGTTTCACTCTTTACGCTTCTGTCGATCAATGTTACAATATGAAAATATATGTTTACAACCCCGTGCAAGATATATCAAATGCATTTCTCTATAAAAGCCTTTAATGTCGTCATTTGTTCATTTTTATAATAAACTAAGACGTGATTGGGCTGTGTTATGAATGAGTGGATGGATGTGATTGGACAGAGTCCGTGTCACTCATTAGTCATGGGAAAACTGAGGTTAGGTAGCACTGCTCTGCCTCCTGCACACTTGCAGCATGGATAACGAGAAGTGGATACACCGTTGGAGGCGGGACTCCGTTCATTCCGATCAGGGTTGCTCAGTGGCGCCTGAAGGCCTGCATAGCCTGCATCTCGAGAGCAAAACTACCCGTATGTGGGCCCATGGAGCATTCGCAGTTCAGCTTTCCCTTAAGCCCCGCCTCCGATCTCCCGCTCTCTGCTCAGTCAAATGCATTGACAGGGAAAATAACAATGGGTTCTGCTTTTAGCACATTTTACAACTTTTAGACCCAAATGATTCAAATGAGGTATATACAAATGTTCGTACTTGGTAGTTTATTTAGCTAATAAAGTATACGCTGATTTAAATACGTCTCTTTCCCAATGTAAGTCAATGGGGTAAAGTTATTTCGACGTGACGGACTAACACGGAAGTTGTAGTACACCCATTTGGCCACTACGAAAACTTGCTTTAACGTCCGGCGCACTTCCTGGGGGCTTGACTTGCAGTCGATGCTAGCAGAGCAAATGCTGGTTCGGATGCACACATTGAATGAAAGTCAGTGTAGCAGGCTGTTGCCACCAGCAACTGAGAATATCTGCCCACCGTAAAGTTACCTTACATTGTACAGGCTGCTGGTGAGACTGTAGCAGGAGAGATTATCTCACACATTGGCACAGGAGAGGATCAAGGCATTTGTGGAAGGGGACGGTGAGAGATATTGGATGACCTGGGGTTTCATATAAGTATTTCTGGTTAGACAGGTAGGGTAGCTAGCTAGCCTAACCGACACACGGTTATCGCTGCTAATGAATCATTTTCTTGTAGTTTACCCAATAAAATCCGAGGTAGTGAATCATGATTTTGTTAACGATAAGATCAGATAGTTTTTTGTATATTCTTTGTTGCTTTATAGGTCTGTGTGTGCTACAGCCGGTATTGGTACTGTTAACGTTAGCATGATGGCTAACTCGGATATCATGTTGCATGTCATCAAGACAAGCTTGCTAGCTCCTTACGCTAGCTAACCTTATGTGGTTAATGTTAAATGTGGAAGGATTACTTCCTTGATGAGTCTATGGTGCATGCAAGTGGATACCGACACTTTCTTTCTCCGTGTCCAGGACCGGGCTGTGAGGGGCAATGCAGCGGGTCACGGCGCAGCTCGTAGCCAGTCTGGTTGCAGCGGTGCTGTCGCTACTGGCAGATCCGTGCTGGGCGGACGGCGGGGGCCTCAGCCTGGCGGACCGGGTGATCTGGGCTGTGAATTCCGGGGGTGAAGCGCATGTAGACGTGCACGGTATTCACTTCAAGAAGGACCCATTGGAAGGGAAACTTGGCAAAGGTGAGTGGGTGTTAACTGCTAATATGAGCCTTGCTGCGCTTTACATGTAAAGGTGTTGCTGAGAATGACATTGTGAAGGTAAAATATGTTCGTCAGAAACAACAATGTCTAACAGAAACCTCTGCATGGTCTGGCTTCCGCAAGTAACCACAAACTAACGAGGAGTCAGCGTAAAGGACTAGGCTCCGCCCCTCTCAGCATGGAGAGGAAGCAGGTGATGATATGTTCAATTTGACTGCAGAGTCATTCCTGGCTCAAGTTATGAAGCAGAAATCCTGTAAATGTGAGTTAAAGCAAACAGTGTGGTAACTTCTCATTTGAGACAGAAGGGCACTGTGTTTCATTCAGTGCAGGAAAAGGTCAGGGCTTGCACAATGTGGTGCTTTGCTTTGACATGATCCGTTTTCCAGTTATACAGATATTAATGTGGCCCAGTGATCAAAGTGCACTATAACACTGATGCAATTCTCCTTTTTGTAGCGTCTGATTATGGGTTGCGCCTGCCAATACTGCGCTCCAGTCCAGAAGACCAGATTCTGTATCAGACAGAGCGCTACAATGAGGATACTTTTGGATATGATATCCCCATTCGCGACGAAGGAGACTATATACTAGTAATGAAGTATGCTGAAGTTTACTTTGCCCAGTCACAGCAAAAGGTATGGGAATAAATGAATGAGTGTGTTTTGTGTTCAATACATTTGTAATTCTTATCGGCACAGTTTGTGTATGCATTGAGCAAGGTCTGTGATCTTTTCGGAATTATACATATCACTATAATTTCACAACCTTCACAGGTGTGAGTAAGGAAGATGTTAAACATGACTTGAAAAGAAGCCACATTAGGCATTTAGTGAAATGACATGTGTGGTCCGACCAATTGGGTCCACAGGGCCATGGAATGGATAATAAAAACAATAGATCTTCAGATTGGAAAAGTGCAGGTGTTCCTACCAACATTAAAAATGGCTCTATTGTTTTAATTGTCTGAGTAGGGCATGGCAGTGACAGCGAGCCTTCCTGTGATACTAGGACCCTGAAACTGAAGTAGCTGAATGAGATTCATCCGTCAGTTATTTATTATTCACACCTGTCAAAATGTTTGATAAAGGCCTATTTGTGTTACCATTACCTTGAAGGTGAAAACCATGGAATACTAATCGAGCTGCAGGTTTCAGTATAATAAGAGTACTTTATTGATGACTAAATGATGGTTAAGCTGTGTGTTTCCTTGCTGACTTTGGAACTTTTTCCTAGGTGTTTGACGTCCGTCTAAACGGCCATGTGGTGGTGAAGGACCTGGACATCTTTGAGCGTGTGGGCCACAGTACTGCTCATGATGAGATAGTACCCTTCTCTATTAGACGTGGTAAACTGAGCGTGCAAGGAGAGGTTTCCACTTTCAACGGCAAGCTCACTGCAGAGTTCGTAAAGGTGAGCTTTTTTTTTAATTTGGATTGGATGAGAAATGTCTTAACTCCTGTGCCTGTCACAAGGGAGTGTCAGTTTGTTTATTTTACCATGACACCTGTGAATAGCAGTATGATAACCCCATTTTTGAGTTGCTTAACCAGTTCAAACAGGCATGGTGGGTTGAACAGAAACGTGTTATCTGAAAGTGTATTTAATTTGTGTCATCTCCGCTAATCTATGATAAACTTAAATGTGTGTTTTTTGTCAGCGTTTTACACACTAAGATAGCAATTTATGAGGCGGTATTTCAAGAAGCAATTAAGACATTTGTTTGGTTTGCCATAAATATAATGTCATCTAGTCCATTTTTCCAATTGATGTACAAAACTAAATATATAGGTCACATTTTACAATTAAAAAATATATATCTGGAGATTATTGATAACAAATAATATTGTAAGTCAGAGTTTATTTAAGCCAACACCCAACATGTATAAAGGGGTGTGCCAAGGAAGGTCAATTTGCTAAATTGTTTATTTATTTTCTTAATGATCGGCAGCTTTGCTTGATGAAAGGTCAGAAAGAACAAATGATGTTACTTTATATTGAATTTAGTTAAATCAAAGACAATCTATTAATGTAAATTATTTCAGTTACAATAACAACATATCTATGGACAAGATAAAAAAAAATGGTTGGACAATTTAGAGAATACAATTATTGCTAAAGGTTGGATGACATGATTGAAACCTCTTTCTGGTCTGTTAAATATGAAGCTACCTCCAGCAACCGGTTAGCTTATTGTAACATAGGTAGTGGAAACTGTCAACCCCTCTCTTTCCATAGATAACAATATCCACCAACAGCAACTCTAACACACAAATTACCGCGTCATATCTTGTTTGTTTAATCTGTATAAAAACCAGGGTGTGTGCAACAACAGCTTGTCGTTTTTCTAGTATGATAGAAAAACGACACATATTTGTTGGCATTCATTTCCGATGTGTTTAGATATAACCATCCTCATAACTTGTTTGGCCAAAGGACTCGAACCTGACATGTAAAATCAATGGCACATTTACATGATGAGCTCCATGTCTGAAAGGACTTTTCACTGCCGGTTTGAGTGTGTGTGGGCCATGCAAATGACTTAACACGGCCTCACATCTGGCTGCCTTTTATCATATCTGTTAACTTGTCATGTAATGCAACTATACCTTTTCTCTCTAGCAATCATCCATCTTTATACCGGTATTTATACCACGCTTATAGTTAAGCTATTTACCTATTCTTTAAGTCAATGGTTGCTTGCCTTTGTTTACATTTTTCATAGACAAGATTGCTGTTTATTGTGATTTGGAGAGACTTTACTATATCAAACACTCAATACCTGCCGTTTTCAGATATATGTACTTTTTAGCAAGTTAAAGCAGACTAGGAACATACACACACATAGATATTAACAAGCCAATGAGCTGTTGGTAAGTGGGGCAATGTTTTGAGAAATAAAGAAGAAGTCTTCATTTTATAATTATCAGGAATAAATGAATAAGGAACTACTCCACAAGGCATTTAAGTATCTTTTGTTTTTATGGAATATGCAAAGCTCCAGATAGAGCAGAATGGAGGAATTTGGTCTGTTGCCTGGCTCTAAATATTGTAACGGTCTTCTTATCTATAAATACCTTAAACGCCCTCTTATCTATTGCTATCTTGTAAAGAGGTTAGTAATTGTGTTTTCTTGTCACATTTTACTCAGTGATGATATGTATGTGCAGCAGCTCCTGCCCTGGGCCTTCAGGAGTGATTGAGTTTGTGGTTTGGTTTCTCCCCACACGTGTTGCATAATACACTTCCCTTTTTGTCCTCTGTACAATCAATCTATCACCCTGTCATACTGTAAATCTGTACTGTTTGCATTGTCTGGGAAACTGTCTGAATGGTGAGGATGATTTTTATGTCCGCATAAGTGTGATTTATCCTGCTGTAAAAATGACAAAGAACTCATCAAAAATACTTTATAAATTGCCCACAGAAGAAACATGTGTTATATGTATTTATTGCCAGAGATTGACTTTGAAATGATCTTCTCAGCATTTATTTGACACGTATTTGCACCTTTAATTCGATACATCACCTTTGTTATCTTTGTTTATTCTGTTTCTTGGCCACCTGCTGCAGGCCGCAGAAATGTGTATATTATTAGATTGCCCTTTTTAAGCTTTGGGTTCTGTAATTGAACGTTTTTGTCGCTAGGTTTGTAGAACATCTGGCTGTAGGCTAGATGTGCATGGTGGCGTACTTAGAAAAATGCTTTTTCTGCAGTGACCTCATTCTCCCTTTTTTTAATTCCCTTTTTTATTTTTTGCACTTGCACTCTGTCTGTTCTTCCAGCAAAAGGAAAATATTCCAACAATAAATAGACAACAGGGCTCTAGCACAGGTGTTTTGGTTTTCCACTGTTCATTGCATTGTCTGCACCAAATGTTGATCACAGTGTCTGATAAAAAAAGAAGGGAAGCCTTTTTATATAGATTGTGTAAAAGTGAACAAATGACTTGGATAAGGGTTCTCATGCCCTTACTTTGTTGTTTCTTCAAAGCGAAAAAGATCATAGATCGTTGTTTGAAACAAGCTGTGTGGTATTAAATGACATTTTCTGTTATTCTGTGTTTCAGGGTTATTATGACAATCCCAAGGTCTGCGCTCTCTATGTAATGAAGGGGACATTAGACGGTGAGTAATGACACAAACATATTCTTTAGCAATTAGCATTTAAGTACATCACAATGTTTGGTCCAACCAGATGTACTCATGTTTAGTAGAGACGTTGTAGACTTAATGCTGCATTTCAGCTGCATGGTAAGACGCAGCTCTACTCAATAAGCTTGGAACCAATACCATTTGGTTATCCATTAGAAAGGATTGTGGATCAGACTGGTACATTTCTGATACTATTTTGATTAAGGTTAAAAGCAAGCTGAGGTGGAGTTCAAACACTGCAGGCCACTGATTGGTCAGGGAGAATTACTACCAGTGCGGGTTATCCCACACAAACCCACTATTCCTACATTTTCCAAAATTGGCACAACCACCACATTTAACTCGCCACAAATTAATCTCACAGAACAACGTACATTTGACACGTGCTTCTGTTCATCTGTTTGGTTGCCAATGAGAGAATCCAGAAAGTGTTGCATTGAAAATGATGTCAGTTAGCAAAGACTCCGCCCTACACTGAGGATATCCTTTCTGCAGTGTAAAACAGAAAAGGACCTGATACCAAAAGTTGTGCTGACATTCTTTTCTTATTTTGGACTTCCCTTACCCTTTTTCTTTTCCGGACAGATGTGCCCAAACTTCAGCCGCACCCTGGCTTGGAGAAGCATGAGGAAGAGGAGGAAGAAGAGGAGGAAACTGAGCCCGGCGAGGAAGGTGGGAAGAAGAAGATTCCTGCAGGTTCCAAGCCCAGGGTCCAGTCAGGCCCCCGAACACCAAACCCATACGCCGCAGACAACAGCAGCCTCATGTTCCCCATCCTAGTGGCGTTCGGGGTGTTCATCCCCACACTGTTCTGCCTCTGTCGGCTGTGAGCTACAACTATCGGTGGAGGGGACGTCAAACAGAGAAGACGGCAAGAGACTATGGAGGGGGAGAAGGAGGGTAGGGGTTTGGGGGGGTCATCAGCAGAACAGGTAAAGGCATATACACAGGGAGGGAGCTTGGAGAAAATCTGGACGACAGGACAAAAAGAGACAATAACTTTTCGGGACGCCACTTCGTGATGAAGCGATTGCTGCTGTCCAATTCTACCGGAAGAAAAAAAGGAGTTGTAGGAAGTGTGTGCTGTTCGCTTCTTCGTGAATGTGTTTCGCATCCACCTCTGCTGACACTTTTGAACAATGTTAATCATTTCCACTCGGAGAGCGTGCAGGATTTACAGATGCCAGTCTACACGGTTTGTAACCACATTTCAGCAGCTAAGAGATGCTCAGGAGGGATTTGTCTGGGCCTGTTTTATAAGCTAAAAGCATTGCTTTTGTACTGGGGGTAGCAAGGAAGCCCACTCTGTTTAACACTCCTCTTCTGCATCTGGTGACACATCAAATTGGAAATGGTGCTGTTTAGAAATTGGTTAAATAGAATAGGTAAGAGGAAATACAGTTGGCATTTGTGGGGCTCCCATTTTTCCTCTACATTTGATGTCTTTCCACTCAGATCTAGTTGGTCCTTTGTTGACGTGCCATCATCATTGCCATAAGTTGTTTAAGAAGAAACAGGCGTTGAGCCAGATCCGCAGTGGGTGGAATTATTTGCTGTCTAAATCAGCCTGCCTTTTTGCAAACATTTAGGTTGGGTAACACAAATCTGTATGGTGAACATTACCTATTTTGCATTTTCCACCAAATACAGATTTAGGGCTGTTAAAGGTGATCATAATTTTGTCCTTAAGGGATTTTGCTTTCATACGAAAATCCATTTTTAACATTAGAAAGTGAGAACGTGGAACATGTTATTTTCCGTAAGGGACACCAGAGTCAAAGTGTATGCTGTGAAACGCTGTAGCTCAAGTGAGTGGGGTTCTTCAGATCTCTGTATTTACTGTGAGCTTTGCCTTTTCTCTGAAGTCATTTAGTATGCATGCTTACCTTTTTTTGTTTCACCAAAGAATGTATTTCTTATTTTCTCAAAGACAAAAATGGTGGCCTCTTTAATTTGATAAATTGCTTTCATAATACTTTTTTTTTTAAGCCTCTTTGGTAAATGAGTTGACAACAGGTAGATTAGGACAAACATTACCCCTTAATATCAACATTTAACTGATTTGGAGAAATTGTGTTTTGCCACGTTTTACATCAGTGTTTTCAAACACAGATTTCAAAAAGAATGCTGTGTTGGCTCGGGGCCATGGACTTCAGTCCTCCATGTGCTTTGAAATGGAGAGAACAGGCTGCTGAAGCACCACATTAATCTAATAAACTCTGTGCTCGTCAATGCACTTGTTTCACACACCCCCAACGTTGCTCTATGTGGAACCACAAGTTCCTCCCTCTGTAGTCAGACACAAGAAAGCACAACATCAGTGAAAAGTCAAACGAAAGTGTTTATTTCGCGTTTTCTGATCCGTCTTTAATGTGGACTGTACCATTTTGTTAATTCAATGTCAACTTTTGAGTGCAGTTAAGCTTCTGGTCCTTTAATTGATTGAGCAACCTGGGGACAAAATGTTAACTATCTTCAACGCCCTTTTTTTTAATATGGCCACATTATCAGTCCACTTCGTCTGTTTTTTCTCAGCTTTTGAACAATGATATCCTTTTTTTGCTTTCCATGCTGACTGAATAGCAGCTTTGTTCTCCATTTTTAGTGGAGTTGTGTTGTGAACCCTCCTGTTTATGTATCTAGTTACCTCCCTTAAGTGCTTAGCTCTACTTCAAGGACGATTTTGTAACTTTACCTGTTTCACTAATGCGTCTTAAATGTCCCCCGACACCCCCTTGCTAGTATTGCTGTTGCCATATGCAGTACTTGAAAAACGGTTAATAATTCAGGTGTCGTGGATCCCTCCTCACTCCTCGATTCTCCTTCTCATTTTGATTGGTGAGCCAGAAGTTGGCGTCAGAGCATTTTTGGTCTGTTGATGGCAATTTTTGATTATGTTGTTTTTCTTTCTTTTTAAGTTGTAAACTTATCTCATATTTAAGACATACAAGCACCTTTTTTTCCTTCTGAAAAGATGCAAAAATTTCATTTAGTTCAGCACCAAAGTCACCGTGTTCTGTTCCTCTACAAGTCTACACAGTTGCGTGTGTATATAAGGTACAAAAATCCCACTTTTTATCGTGTGACAACCATTTTGTTCTCATCACGTTTGAGTTGTTGCTGAGATGTTAGGTTTTTTTTTTTCCTCTTGAGGAAGACTTTGTGGCCTTTCTTCTGGGGAGAACGGTTGTTGGTACAGAGTTTTAAAAAGATTTAATGGGCAGCCAGATGAACTGACTGTCAGAGAGTCAAATAAATGAGATTTTGTCTGAAAATATGGGATCTTCCATTCTATTATATATAATTTAAATCGGAGTAGGGCTGATCTGGAGATATTTTATAATACGCTTGGATCTGTATGTTTGAATTTTTTCCTCAGGATCTGTTTTGTTTTGAGTTTTTAAAACTTGATATTTTATTGGTGTGACATTTTGCACTGCCTCATGTATTTTAAAATCATGTCATTTTTTGTGTGTATGTCTTTGTTGCCTTGAATTATTGAATACATTGTGCTTTACCATCATTCACCTTGCAGTTGCTTTTTTTTTTGGCTTGCATCAAGTTAGCCTGTTTTTGTTTCCCTCTTCTGTTAAAACACATTTTACTGGGCTAGATTTTCATTCCACGCTAACAGGAGTCTCAGAAGAAAAATAATTATAACTGTAATTAAGTTTTCTAGGAGCAAAACCAGTCCAAAAAAATGGTTGAATAAAAACTGTGTGAAAATGTTCTCCCAACAGTCTTTTTAGCTCATCAGCCATTTTGGGACCTGTTCGTGTTAAAACACCTCACTGTTGAACAAACTAGAGTGGAATGAAGATCTACTCTGTTGTATTCACAGGAGAACCAAAGAATAGCTGCCGTTACATCCAGGTTCTCAGTGTCATTATGTCGCTAACGGTTCCTCATTTCCTTTCAACCTATTTTTTCTCTCATTGGTAAAGCAGTGAAATACTCCCTCCCAACTTCTTGAAAATGTCCTAAAAAAAAAGAAGTAAATTGAATTGTAATTTTGTTTGAGAAGAACATATCAAGCCTGTTGCTATTTCTCCTTTTTTTCCCTCATTTTAAAAAGCAACTGAACATGTGAGATGATTTTAAACAGAGACAAATTTGAACAGCAAAACATCTGCCAACGTGTCATCGTCCAGGCAGTAGACCACACACACAATGAGGTCTGACAGCCACGTTCACACAGTGTGAGTCTGTGAGATAGTGAGTGTGCGCTTAATGAGTCCTACTGTATAGATATACATGTGTTGGATGAATAAATGCCCCTCTGTGCGGGCTGTAGGCAGCAGCAGGTGGACTGAGAAATGTATCCGAGACACCTGATCTTACTCTGATGTGGCATATATCTGCAAAATCGGAAATGCTGATAAATGCTGTCTCTTTTTAATAAATGTGCTATTTTATCAGAATGTGGTGCTGCTGTTTTTCCACTCGACATACCTGACTTATGGTACCTTGGGTATTGAACAAACTATTTGAGCTCAGATTTAAAAGTAACAATGTTTCCTGACACATGAGGTGGTCCCAGCAGGGTCACAGCACTTGTACATGCCCTCTGTTTGTCCAGGTGTTGTTTTTTCCACCTTTTTCCACCACCTGTGAAAACCTCTTGAAATAGACCTTCATATCTAACGTGTTGGCACCAGAATATCCACAAGGGGAACACAGCTGAACAAAGTACACTGTTTCATTTCCACGCACACACACTCTTGTAACAACAAGCCATTGTTAGATTGAGCTTTAATAACCAAAGAATGACTCCATAAAAGTTACAGTGTAGCATATCCATTATTTACATATATATTTAGCAAAAAATTACATTAATAAATTAATATATTTGACATTGAAGTGCATAATGTCCTTGTGAGCTCTCACTCTGCATGTCTCTTAGTCCGAAAATAGAGATTTACTTCAGTTTGACTTCATCTGTAGTAGAGAGCCATGAAAGGTGTGTGTGATAGGTGAACACCGCCCGTTCTACAGGACACCCCCGATCCAGCCTGACTGCAGCCCAGGACCAGGCCCCGCTCCAGAGCAGGCCGTGTGCTGCCAGCCCCCTCCCCCCACACATCACTAGCAGTGTCCTGCTGAGCACCAGAAGTGGGCTTTTCTCCTGGTGCATACCCCATGGAAGCAAACACCACCTGCCGCATGTTCACCAAGCTGGGAACCCCTCCAGCACCACCTGCCGCCTCCTGCAGACTCTGGAAGAGGAAGAGCAGATCCACCCTCAGGTCCACCGTGTTGCCCCGGGACCACACACTGTACCTGAAAGAGGCGAGAGAAAACACAGTTACAACCAGGCAAAGAGGACACAGAAAAGAGGAATAGGTGCAAAACAATTCAAAGGTAAATAAAACCGATTGTAGTGAGAGTGGTCTGTGTATCATCAAAAAATGTCTTTACAATAAGGTCATGTTACAATGCAACATATTGCATATTATTTACATTATTTCAGCAAAACTGTCAAAGTATAAATAACAGACCATTATGCATACAATCTCTGCAAATGTATATGCAATCAAAACACTATATGCATACATTTATTACAGATCCTTCAGTATCCAACATCGTAGGAACACCTTGAGAGGGCCTAAAAAGTATCCACTCTTCTTTGCATGCATGTTATTAGTTTGAGTCCATACAGTGTTTGGAAACGGTATCAAAAAACATAATATTACAAGACAATGTCTATATGTTCTTACACCTCTATATCATGTTTACCTTGTAGGAAGGCCTAGCTTTGCCAATGATAGAAGCACAGGATGGATGTCCAGGTGTTGTGGGTTGGAAAGTTGGAGGTGAAGCTCGGCTCTGATGACCGACAATGATAAAATCTCTCTGGTGAAGAGAAACTCCACATCTGTGCCTGAGGAGAAGGAGGAGGAGAGGAAGGAGTTAGTCACAGAGAAGTTTATGAGCATTTCAGGTCACAGAGCAGCACAAACACTCATGTCATGCTCTGTTTTAATAAATCTCAGGGAGTGAGATTTACACCACAGAGGTGATGTTTTCACTCCTAATACCATGTTAATCTGTCAGCAGGATGTCTCGACACCTCTCTGAGGGGACATTAAGCCAGCTAAGACTCATTTGTATGCAGATAACATTGTCTTCTATACAGATGCATTCATGGAGCCATAAATGTCCTCCGAGCTGCTTTACAAGCACACCAGCTTTCACTTCTGCAGCATGTGACATTCCTGCAAAGTGTCACTTTTTCAACACAACATGAGTTTTATATGCCAGTTTGATGTTGCAACGTGTTCCCTGATTGGCCCTCTCAATGCTGCTTATGAACACAAGGTGCAGAGAGAATTTAAGTGGATTTGATGACAAATGTAAATACTTTTATTGAGCATTGATATTGGGAATATCTTCAATCCATACTGATGAGCATGTTTCAATACTCAAGATATAGAATCAACAAGTAAAGTTATGACATTTGTGTCAGTTGAAAAACGTTTCACTACTGGTTGCATGGCCCTCTTGATGGTGAGTGTCTAGGCCTTCAATTAATCCTGAATTCACCATGTCCCGTGGTTACAGTAAAACATCTTAATCGTGCATTGAGCAACAATTTGTGGAATTAAAACACGTGACAATCAACCTGATCCACTTTTTCGTGTTGAGCTCTGAAGCCTACCATGACCAATACATTTCGGTTATAACGTAGGCTTTGACAAGGCATGCGTTTAAACTCGATCTACTTTGTCTTACCTCCTCTCAAGCGACCTTGAATTCCTTTTACGCTCCTGCAGTCCCGTCCTTCTTGACAGCAATGGTAAACCGATCGCACAAAGCTGAAAAGGGATTTCCCTGGGAAAACCAGGCCATGCGAGGCTCCAGGAGTTAAAGGCAAAGCACGAGCTGCAACAGTGTAGCATTATCCTCGGGAGCTGGTTGTGTATTTTCCAGCCAAGGGGCCGCCAGCTCCGCGCACCGCTCCCGGTGATTATCCGCCACCCCGCGCCTCCACCGCCTCAACGCGTCCGAGCGTAAAGTTGTTCCGGAAGATTCATCTGCAGTTTTATGAGATCCCAGCGTGTCTACTGGGCGGCCAAATACTCCAATAAATCGTGTCATCCCCGATAGAAGAAATAGAGAAATCCAAATGCATCGCGAGGAGGCCATGGCAATTACTTAATCCTGGCCTTTGGATCGTCACTGGTGGATAGCAGGCAGCTTCTCTGTTGTGCCAACTATCCCTCTCTCTGCTTGCTATATACCCCACTGACAATGGGGACATCTTTCCACTTAGAATTTGAATCCTTGCCCTCCTCACAGACCCTGCCCCTCTTTTTGTTCGAGCCCTTAACCACCCATTTGCCCCCCACTGCTTTCTTTTAATGCGCCTGCATAATGAGGCGCCCCTGAGAGCGCCGACCCGAACCATTCAAATTCAGCTACTTAGCTAATGACTCTAATGACTCCATATCTGGAACATCAACAGCGATCTTATTAACAACACATACAGCGCAGAATGTTTCGGGAAAAAACGTGAATAATAACATTTTATGAGCATGTGTTTGCGTAGCTTTGCGCACGTCCTTCTGCGAGCGAGTTGTTACCATTTTGGAAAAAAAGGCATTAAGCCTGAGGTGGGAAACAGTGGGGGCAGGACTGAAGGGTCACATGCAGGCCGCTGATGGCCCTAATCACACCGTGTAGCCCCTGCAGTTTCAAACAAGCTTTTACAAATGTAGCTCACAAGATTCAACACGCAGAGGATCATGTATTCATTTAATTTCCACTAATAATGCACTACAGTGTATCACAGGGGATGTCTTCTAGGCAAACTTAAGAAAACACACGTCTTTTAACAAAGGACACAGTAACTCAATTGTTAAATAACACATGTTCATGCTACCAAGATTTGATTTGAAATAAATAGATATTTTATACAAACTTTTTAGATCATTTGAGAAATTGTGCACTAAATCAACACAGTGATGTATCAAGGAATGATGCATGATAAAATAGAACAAAGATGTCTACATTTCCTATTGATTAAAAAATAAAGGTTAGAGAAATGATTACATTCGATGAGTTGATTATTTGACTGACTGGAAACTGGTTGTAAAAATGCTGCATAATAATGTGTGCAGAGTGCAAACAGGAGCTTGATAAGGCAATTGTGCACTTTTAGATACAAAAAGGTAACATTTAAGACATAACAGAAATAATATTGAGACAACATTTTACTCAAGCCATAACAAATGAAACTATTTATAAAACCTCGTTGTGAACAAGTCTTCCTCTACATTAACTTTAATTTAATCCTCTCTGTGATTTATAGCTACACAAATAGAAAAAGTTCTGCTATGAATGTAAAAGATTCATACATCATTAAACAATCTTCTGTGGGAACAACTGAACCACAGCGGTAAAAAACAGAGGAACCTTCTTCTTCTCCCTACTTTTTCAGGTTACTCACAGGGCAGCTCTCCGCATGTTAACAAACCACAGCTCCTCTCACTGTGCTGTCAGAGCAGGTTAACCCCGTGTTTCAGCAGTCTGTGGCGGGCCTTGCCGGGCAGAGAGAAAGCACTGTCCTGGTGGTTAGGGATGCCAGAGTTCCTCAGCGATCCCCCGTGCTGCTGGAAGTAAGTTTCCTGGGCCACGCTGCGGGTCCCATACACAGCAGCTCCTGCACTCCTGCGGTGAAAATGTCACATTTGCATTTCAAGCATGTAGGATGAGGACATGCAACACAAAAGAGCAAAATGACATAATAAAGACATTAAACAAAGAACTTTTGGAGTGTGATGTAAAATACTTTTACAGGGGAACACTTTCTCCTATGACCCATTCATCACTGTAACACTGATAAGTACCTTATCTACCATTTGTTCTCTAACACAAAGTTTTCAACCTAAATACTTCAGGCCTGTTTCATGGTCAAACAGAAAAGGCCTTTCAATTTGATTCATGATATTATACTTTTATCAAGAAGGTTTTATCATTCAAATTGTATCTTGAAGATGAACATGCAAAAATGTCAGACTTATTGTTTTAAGCCCCTCAAATATGGAGATTTTCTACTTTTCTCTGTTTTATATCATTTGAATAGCTGTCATTTTGTAGACTAATCAGTTAAATTACAGAAAAATCAGCAGACTAATTTGGACTTAATTTGACTGCAAATATATTAAGTGACTGATTCATTAAATACAGATGTGTCAGATCATATTGCCATTTCTATTGGCCCAGTCATGATTGGTAGTAGCGAATATTATTTTTAATAATACTTTTTAAAGATACAGCATAATTGCTTTGAGTGTCACTACCCCCACTTTAAGAATGACTGACCTAGAGGAAGAACATAGGGATTCTTGTAATGTGATCATAGACTCGAAGAACTGACAGATCCAACCCTCAACCCCCGACTTCTCATGAAAGGTACGAGAACCCCCCTCCCAAAACCACCATCACGTCACTGCCGTACTGACCTGATAATAGCCTCCTGCAGAGTTTCAGTGTTACAAAAATGCGAGTGAAGGAGTGATGTGGCCCTCACAAAGGGCTGCTCCGGGGCTCCCCCTGGTCGACCAGACAGGTTGGCTGCAGAGACACACGACAACAACAGACTCAGAACCACTGTGGCACATTAACCTGGACAGGCTGCACAAAGGAATCGCAGTCTGACTAATTAGCCTTTAGATCATGCAAAGACAAATATAAACAACCAAACCCCGCCCCCCTTTAGTCCCCAGTTAGAGATGGAGCAGAAGATACCTACTCTAGAAGAAAAGTGAAAAGTAGAAAAGACAAAAAATACTCTGAAAAAAATCAGCAGAGGGAGTAAAAAACAAAACAAGGAAGAGTAAAAGAGAGGAGGTAGGTCAGAGTATTATAAGGGCCTTACATGTCAGTGTGCTCTGAATGCAGTCAAAATGGGCAAAGATGTAGGGCCCTAGAGCGCCAGGGGCCCCAGGAGAGACACTCCTCAAGTGAGCCTCCAGTCCATTGAGTGACGCCAGGCTGCTGTGATACTGGATACAAACCATAAAGGAGGAGCCGGTTGTTAGCATCACTAAGGCAAATTTAGTGTACAGCTCAAGACATTGGGATGTGTTTGGTCAATAAGTTTACTTCTGTTCCACTAAAAGGAGGAATTTTAAGCTCACAAGCTTAAAGAAATGAATATGAGGGTTGCTTTCTTTCTTACCACTTCCTCCATTGAAGCTGTGTCACTTAAGAAGTGCGGCTCCACCAGCAGAGCCAGCACCAGTCCTTTGACCCTGTGCAGGTACAGCGTCATGGGAATCAGTGGAGTCTCCCCTGGGTGCTCAAAAGCATCGGAGTGAGGAGGATCTGACCTCTCTACCTTATGGCCTGGAACTATCCCAGAGCCACGTCCTCTGACCTCTTCAGAAACCTGGTGGTCATGTGACTCCTCAGTTCCTCTGAAGTCAAACACTTCTCCACAAGCTCCATCATCGACACCTCCATTTAGATGGGAGTTTTCTCCAACGCTGAGGTGTCTCCACCGTTATCTATCTGACTGCCTCCATCTCCGTTACTGTGAAAGCTGTGATAATACGACTCCTCCAGTGCCTCCGGGGAGGGGCACTCCTCAGGGGAGTGTTTCCCGTTTGAGAGAGGAGGCTCGAGAGGCTGCGGAGGGGGTGGATTGGGGGTGCTTTGTGATGGATCTTGGCTAAACATGGAGCTCACTGAAAGGTGAGGGCTGAGGAGCTTCTGGGGAGACTGGGAGTTTCCTGGATCAGACGGCTCTGACTCTGTGGAGGAGGGAGTGTCTGATAACGTTCTTGACAGGCGGGTCTTCTTTAGGGGGGTGTTTTTGTGTGGAGTAGAGTGGGAACTGGAGGGATGAAAAAAGTTTGAGACACTCAGCATTGACCGGAAATATAGCACAGTTTATAGAGCTTGTGTCAGTGTGTGTCAATGTGCCATAGAACATTTGGAGGTCTGTCTGGAGGATCTCTCAGCAATACCCTCAAAAGCCAATAATTGTTTCTTCAGGTGTTGGTTCTGTGAGAGTATTAATCTGTTTCTAAGATTTTCTGTCAGAGTTAATCAATCAACAAGTGAAGACAAATTATAATCATCATTATTTTTGTGGACCCTATTTTGTCTGTGCTGCCAGCCTACGCTTGCTTCTGTCCACATCTCAAGCGAAAATCACACTTCTGCGGAAGTACAAATCACTCTCCTCGCAGTCATGTTAGCATGCTATTAACACATACTTGTGCAGGCAGACCTAAATCTCCTGTGTTTTGGTTCACTAACTGCTATTGGGTCGGATAATTTTTTTGCTGCAGTAAAACTGCACTAGAGCGCATTCACAATTTCCCAAATTTGCAGAAATCCCAAACAACCCAGAATTTGATTAAAAGGGGACTTAATGTTTACCGTAAGAGAAATACTTTATGCTATTAAAACTGATTCTCATTTCGAGCAGACACTACCTGAAATCTTTGTTGACGGGGGCGGATTGCAGGTACCGAAGTTCAGACGGGGTTAGGAACACAGTGGTGGAGCTGACAGCACCGCCAAATGAGCTACTCGGTCCATTGGGTCTCTGGGGCTATAACCAAATTAAAGCACAGACTTGAGATTATTTTTTTAGCATAAATAGTTTGTAACATTTAGGTAAATACAATATTTGGCCTTCCAGTCAAGAGTTATATGAAAAGATCAATACCACTATAATGACTCACAGAATGTATGTGCAGCTTGAGCCAGTAGCATTTTTGCTTAGCTTAGCTTAGCTATTAGTGGGTCTGAAGTTGGCCTTATAAAGGGTCCTTTGCTAGTTTTGAGCAAAATACACATTGTATTCTTCCATATTAATTTCAATTACAATTTATCCAATAATGGGGAAAAATGCCCGCATGATAGGAGATTACTTTTCTATTTCTAGTGTTTCAAAGCTTTGATTAGAAAAGCTTAGGACTTTCCTACCTTGGTGTATGTTGTACTCTCATGAACCATCACCTTCATTGTGAGTTGGGGAGACATCTGTGTGCTTACAACTCTGTGGAGAAAAGTCCGATTTAAGAACTTGAAATGTACATATAAACTATCCGACTGACAGCTGGAAAAAGTGGAAATGTCAGCTCACCTTCCTCTGAAAAGAATACAGCCTGCTAACACCAGAGGGCAGCGCTGACAGGCCTGAAGAATGAGGGCAGCTTTGAGCAGCAGAAGTGGATCAACCTGGGGATAGGAATTAAAATAAAAGCCTTCATGTCATGCAAAAGCACAAACACTGAAAGGTGATAAATATGATGTTTAAGAGATAAAATCCTAAATAGTTTGTGAACATGTTGCTTACAAAATGAGCACATTTTTACATTTTTTCAACCTTACAATGTAATAATACCCCAGAATATCCAGGATTTACTGGCATTTGGTTGGCAGCTTGTGCACATCTAAATGTGTTCTCTAGCTGCAATGATTGTGCAAAAACTTTGTTAAGACACACTGAAGACTTACACAACGCCACAGGACATTGTGACATATTCACATCCGGTCTGAGGTTATCTGTATGCAGCAGGAGCTAATGAGACACTTCTACAGGTTAAATTTAGAATGGTGTTTTGCGTACATTAGTTGAGTCGATGGTCTTCAAGCAGCTGAAGATGTGCTGAAGCTCTGAGGATCCTGACTGCAGGTGGGAGAGGTACTGCGCCCAACGAGCCGCCAGAGTCTCCTGACTGTTCAGCTGCAAAATGCATTTTTGAAAATACACAATTTAAAAATCCTTCAAACTAAAATGAAAAAAAAAAAGTGAAAAGTACCTGCTAGTTGAAACTGGATAATTACCTAGTTTCCCGAGTTATGTACCTTTTTGACAATTCTTTACAGATGTTCTAGTGTGCAAAAATAATTCTATAACAATCTTTTTGTATTGGTCTACAACTAAATGCAAGTTTTCTTTAAAAAAACAAAAACAAATAATCTCTGTGCAACAAATCAGGCTAAAAAAACAAGACTACTATAATATAAGACTATTAGAAAACTAAAAAGTGCACCTGGTAGCTCTGTCTGACCGACCCATTGTAGAAACAGAAAAGGTTTATGAGCTGATCCAGGAGCTCACATACACTGACGGTGGGGACTTCCACTGAGCAGCCCAGAGCCTGCAAAACACACAAAAATCTCAATCAAAAACTCTTATTCAGGGGTGAAAAAAAGTTCGAAACATCCTGAAAATCTCCAGGATTGTGCTCACTCACCCAAAAGAACTCATCTTCCATGCGAATGGCGAACTTGTGGCGGTGCAGGTTCAGGATCCGCACAGGAGAGGACGAGAGTTCAGAGACACAGCGACCCGCGCCTGCCAGCTGACCACAGAGCAGCTCCTGCTCATCTAAAGGAGTCTGAAGAAACACACACATGAATCAATCCTCAAAACAGTGACTTCAAAAACAAACATTATCATCATATCAGTACAAGCTAAAATTAAAAAAGGTCAAACCTCTTCAGGGTAGAAGTAGCAGATTCCCTCTCTTGTTTGGTCGCTCTCTCCTCTGACTTTGGATCCATCGTAGAGGAAGAAATTATTACACCTGCGGAATAAAGAAGCAAATAAATGTCTGAGCTCTTCAGTAAATGACCAAAGAACAAACACAGTGTTTGTCCAAGGTTTTCCTGGACATACTGGAGAATAAATGAATGAAATCCCTTTAATTGATGGCTATTAAAAGGCAGTTGGAAAGATGCTCATGCTTCAAATATGGCTAATGATTTTTATATTATTATTGTTCAGTTGGTTATTTTTCGAGCTGCATTGTGTGAGGAGAATGTGCTAGAACTGTATTACTAATTTTTTTTTTATAAATAGGAGGAACGTTGGTTTTTAACTGAACAAATAAACCAATAAATTGATCTAGAGATTATGGTCAATATAGAGCATAAAAAGTATTGGCTGCACATCAGAATCAAAGATTGAAATGTGTTTCTTTTTTTCCCCTCATTGGGTTATTTGATTTTGTAATAGTATCTCCGATTTAGAATAAAATAAAGTAAAATATTGTGTATAAATCGAAAGAGTTTAAAGTGAAAATTGCATACTGTAAAACAATATAATACAAAATATGAAAAAAAAGTATTTTAGCAGTGGTAAAAAAGTACTCTGGTCCTACTTGGGTAAAAGTATTATTACTCTGGTCTTAAAATACTCCATTACTAGTAAGAATCTTGAATTGCGACTGTTACATAAGTAGAAGTATGGAAGTATACTACTACTTAAGTAATATTAGGAAAATGCACACGTATTAAGAGGAAAGTACTCATTGCAAAATAAACTCACATAATGTTTTATTTTTTAAAGGAAAAGCAGCAAATCTTCACACTTAAAAAGTACTGTGTGTCAAAAACTGAATTCATAGAGTAACTTCATATCTGTGAAACAAATATAGTGGAGTAAAAACTACAACATTTGCTTCTAAAATGTAATAGAGTAGAAAGGTACAGTAGTATAAAACGAAAATACTCGGGTAAAATGCAAGCACCTCAACAATTTACTTAAGTACAGTACTTGAGTAAATGTACTTCGTTACTTTTCGTCACAGCGTACTGTTACCTTCTTGATTCTGGCAGCATGAGGTCAGCCATCACCGACACGAAGCCCAGGAAAAGATAAATGTTCCTCAGTCATCAGTCATCTTTTATCCATGTATTTCCAACCCGACAGACTGAAGAGGAAAGCGGAAAAAGCAAGTGAAGACTTCTGCGAGTCCGAGAGAGATGTTTACTAATCCTCCAAAGTTACTATCTGTTACACGTCAAACAGGCACCTGAGGAAAATGTGCACACTGGGATGGTGGATAAATGTTTTTCTTCCAATGTTTATGTTGTATTCGAAACGAAAATTATCCACTTTGACAGAGCAGTGCTGCGAATTGAGGAATGCGGGTCAGTCACGTAGTGTAAGTCATGTGCAAGTATGGCGAGCGTTAAGGGACAAACAACTGCGCCATTGAGAAACGACAAAACACTCAACAAGTCGGACATTGTAACAAAATAAAGGATATTAACTCATTAATTTACTTTATTTAAATATTCTGTATTAGCAACATAAACAAATAAAGTATATGTAATTGAATATCTTATTTTGCAGCTATTTACCTTCAGGTATATTGAATCTGAAAGGCATCATAGCCTATTTTATGATGACATTATGCTTTCTATGCGAAATCGTGATCATCAAAGCAAGCAATCGTTAGCCTTTATGATCATGAAGCAACATTTAGTGAATATGCTCACTTTAAACTTATGAAAACAAATTGAGTATCACAACAGCAGGCTATTCCCTGTGTGACTGTTGCTTTTATGTAATAAACTGTTGTTAAAATATGAAATGCAATGTCTTCATGACACCAACAATAACGAAAATGACATCTGTTAACAAGTAAAGCTCTACCTTCCATCCAAAAGAATGTGCTCAAGTTTGAGTGTTTATTGACTTTTTCAGATGGACATTGAATACATTTTTAACGGAAACTGAATATGATTGTATAAACTACAGGGGGCTCTATTAGAACAAGGACCCTTTTATTCACAGTAGGATGAAGGTTTTATTAAATGAATAATAAGAAAACAAGTGACTTATAATAGGATAAACGGTATATGTAATTTCTGTGATCAACTATGTTATGCTGCCTGCTTATTTTAAATATACATAAACCAGTAATCCTGCTTCTTATGGAGAATAGATTGATCTTTACCACAGAGCTCCAGAAATATGAATCCTGTTGTCAGAGCTCGATTGAGGATGTCTTCAGATGTTGAGCGTGCCCGCGCGCAGCTCAGTCAGCCAATGCCTGATTCTAAATTGAAGTAGAGTCGGCTGCTCACGAGAGACATCTGCAGACATGTATCAACTAAAGTCGGGTCAGGTTTATACCCTAAATCGACTTTTAAATTGTTGCAAGGTGAATGCGGAAATGTTATTCTTAAAGTGTTGCTAAGCACTCCGCCATCTTGAAAATTGAGCAAACATCCGCGAAGTCATGCGTGCACCTCGGAGAGAACGTGCAGGTCCAGGGCCGTGCACAAGACAAAAACGGTACAAACATGCAACCTTTCAGCCTATTGTTCTTGCAGCTGGGTCAACTCTTTCACTACGGACTTACAACAAAACTGTAACAAAAGTTAGCATAATTTATGTAACATAAAAACCAACATACTTATGGATTATCCGACTAAAATAACATTAATAAGGCTGTCCAACATCATTTTCTCCATAACCATTTCTTGAATAGCAAAAATTAATTGTTACCCATAGATTAGAGTTAAAGGTTCCCACGATTTAATGCAGTTACACTGGAGCACTTGAGTGTAAAGAGGCAAATGTCTGTTCCCTTCTCTTAAATATGTGCTTTTGATGTTGCAAAGGGAGCTGCTGTGATGAAAAAATATCAGACTTGATTGGACAACTACACATGAAACAAACATCTCATACCAATAAACAATCAAATCCGCAGTGTTCAGTGACAGGATGTGTGTATTCAGTGGTCAGATTTTCCTAATTCCTGTTTTCACAATCTCGTCTGCTCATAGAATTACCTACTTCAAGGTGTCTCTGTATCTCTCACAAGAGTAAGGGTGCTAAAACCTCTAACAGCACAGTAACCAAAGACAGTGCACGTTCAAAGAATACCTTAATTTATTTATTTTTTATGAATGTTGCATCTACTGATAATGTTAGGTTGTTGGTTGAAAATGTGAATAAAGAGACAGTTTGTGTAAAAATGGCTTTATAAAGAAAATGCACAGGTGTACCACTCTCATACAACTATAGAGTGATCTTTTTTAAATATCTGAAATGTAGCATTTAGGTTTTTGTACAGTGTTGTTGTTTAGTAGTTCAGACACTCATGGCACATTATATATCAGTTTCTCTTTCATTACCAAAAATAATGAAGCTGGTCAGGTAGTGCTTGGCCGAAGATATGTTTTAAAAGGGTTACATTACATGTAACTTGTTAGATGCTTTTATCCAAAGCAACTCAATAATGCAGGCAGTCTCCACAGGAGCAATTTGGGGTGAAGAAGATCAGCGGCTATCCAACTGAGCCACAGCCTCCCACTATAAAAAAAAATATGGAGAAACACTTGGCTAGTTCACTCGCTGTTGCATGGAGCTGCAACAGAAGTAAGAAATGGCCGACACAATTGCAGAACCGCAAAAGACATTTCTTCTTACACTGCTATGTACAGAGCCTCCCAGCAACAGAAAAATGTGTCATGGGATTTTGAAAATACTTTTGGTACCCACTGTGTTAAACGATTAAAAAAAAACTAGACCTCCTAATTAGGATGAGTGTGTATACGACAAAAAAAGTGTAGCAATTTATTACAATTGTCCAACCTGAAATATTATTAACATATTATAATAGTAAGCTAAAATAAAATAAATGCGGTCAAATAAGCTGCTTATCAAGTAATAACAATTCTTTTTCTATCTTCCTCATCTTCAATGCTCTGTATGCCATCTGCTGGTCCCGGTTCTCCATCTCCTTCTTGAGGTAGCTGCAGTAAAGCGATCTTATGTCTTCTGTATGCCTCTGAAAGCAAAAAGAAACAACACATGTGCTCATACTGGTTTTTGTTTTCTTAAACTCTTATCATACCAAAGCCCAATATTCAAAGTCAAAGTCCACTTTATTGTCAAAGTTTCCACACGTGTTATACATACAGAAAATTGAAATACCGTTTCTGGCAGTCCCACAGTGCAAATATAAAAGAACATAAAACATAAAAAGATAAGAGCGTAGAAAAAAAAGGGGGGGGGGGGAACTAAGTAATATATACATATGTTCGACACAATCAACACAGTTTGACGGTAGTGCAAGTAGTTCTATAGTGCAAAAAATACTTTGTGCAAAGTACATTTTCAGTAGCAGCGGAGAATAGAAAGTGACTGGTGCTGGATGAGGGACGGGTGTGTGAGGGAGGGGGATTCATGTCCTGGTACATTTCCATTGAGGCTGTGGGGAAAGGTGGGTGGGACGGAGGGCGGAGAGCTCAGGGGAGAGATGGTAGAGGGAGATGAGAGAGGGGGAGAGAGAGGGAGGGGGATTGACACTTAACTCACCTCTGCTCTTCTGCCACCACCTATAGCACACGCTGAGTTTGCCCTCTCCTGGAAGCTGCTTTTATGCAAATCCTATAAGAAGAACAAACATTAAGAAGCAGAAGTAGAATTTACTCAAGTACTGTAATTGTACAAATTTGAGCCTGATCCTGTCGTGCCACTTTTCTTGCAATATCTCAAATGTGGGTTGTGGGAATTAATCCATAACGATAAAAATCATTATTACTAGTTCTGTAAAACATGGTTAAAAATGCTTCACCTCAGCAAACAACAGTACAATCCTGCTTGTATACTAATGTATGAGTAATGATAATCTTATGGTGACAATTTTTTACTCTTTAATTTTCTTTAAGCTCATTACATTGATTTTACTTACAAGCTTTAACTTCAGTAACATCTTCAGTGTAGAACTTTAACTTGTCACAGTGTGGCAGAAGTAGTTTAACTCTAATTTGGTATCTGAAAACTTCTTTCACTAATGTGATGTCAACATGTTTAGAAACACTTACCCCTTCAAACTGAGAGTCACTGACGTCGGTCTCATCACTGCTCAGACTCTCTGGTTCTGTCTTAGTTATGGGCAGCAGGAGGACAGGATGGCCTGAGACTGCAGGGGTGGGCCACAATATAGAGTTAGATAATAGAAAATACTTAGCAAGTTTTAATCAGACATTATGTATACTTACCACTGATAAAAGAGCTTTCAGACCCCGTCAGTGGCTCAATAAAGGCACCCCCAGGAAGAACCTCCACTCTCAGACGCCCGTCTTTGTGCAGCAGCTCGTCCTCCTCGGCAGAGGTCAGTGAAGGGGTCCCTGAACCCCCCTCGTTCCTCAGCACCTCCACCTGTCTTCTTTTTGCTTTAGAAGAAAAATTTGAGAGGCAAAACCCCTGGTGGAAGAAGTACTAAGACTTTTACTTTGGTTAAATTACTAGCGCTTTAAGTATTCCTACTACTAGTAAAAAATACTGCATTTAAAGCCATACTCAAGTCAAGTATAATCAGCCAAATGTCCTTAAAACGCAAGTAAACTGTTTCTTATTAGTGTTTTACTATAATATAAGATTCCTCTGGGTTAGTTTTCCTATACAGATATATATAAACATTGCTGTATTCTTATTGTAGGTGTTTAGGGATGTGCTCATTTGAACTAATTTATACAATGTTGGTAAGTTAAATCTGCTACAATGCATCATATACGGGATAACATAAACATTGTTGATGTAGACTTGCAATAAAGTTACCTGTTTGCACAATATTCTTATGTTTAACTTTCACTTGCTGCCACGTTCTTTTGTAGCCACTGTCCGAAACCCTAAGAAGTCATAAAAAATAAGAAAAGAGATTATATATTGTTGGAAAGCTGAAGTACGAAGACTAATATTTCCAATTAAACTCATTCATTCAACCAATTATTTTATAAATATAGACAACAGAAGAGAATGAAAATAAATAAAGTGAAATCAATAAAATGATTAACCCATTTCGACAGTTATGTCTTACATGTTTATTTTATCAGCAATTCTCTGCCAGGCTTCCTCTCTCAGTTTGGAGGCGCTGGTGGTGTTAGATTTTGCTGTCAGTATTTCTCTCTCTTCTTCATACAACTTCAAGATTAGTTCCTGCTCTTTGGAGCTGAAAAAATGTGCCCTCTCGTTTTTTCTCATCATGGAATCTGTAAGAAAAACACATACACAAAGGAAGTGTGAAAATGCATTCAAGAGAGTAAAAATATTATTATTTATATAAAGTTTGTGATGCCATGGGATGATCCTCACCTATTTCTGTGTTCATGGATCGTGATTCGGTTTTCGATTGCTCTCCCCTTTGAGACTGAGCGGATACGCGCAGTTATCCGAGATGTTTCAATGCTAGATTTAGTAATCAAATCGTAACCATGTTCTAAACCTACGGTGATTAAAAGGAACAAATCCGATCCTATTAAAGGCGACAGTTCGTCAAAGCACTATTAACATTATTAAATAAGCGTCAAAAGGACGGAAAAAGGGGAAAGATAACCCGAGTTATGAAGCTGGATATCTGCGAGCTTTGTTAACCCAGGATTTTCTAATTCGGCTTAACGCGCGTTCACGTGAAAGAGGTGGAGTGTAAAAAAGGGCCAGTCACGTGAAGCAGGGACATTCAAGTGCTGCAGATGTAAATGAGTTTTTAGCTATAATCTGGCATATAGCAGTTCTTCTCTTTAAAAGTAATGTATTTGTATGCATGGTCCTTGTTCAAGATATATAATAATGTCATTAAAATGTCAACATGTCAGTTGTGAAAATAATGTATGGTTTTCCTTTATATACAACATAGTTTATGTATAAGAGAATTCATATTGCCCCGAGTTGCACAATCCACAAATGTTACTCCACTGTTTTTTGTTTTTTTTGGGGGGGGGATTACACATTTGTTAATGAGCTGATATATAATTAATTGTGTAATTATGTTAAGTAATTTCTGTTTTTTAAATCTAAAAAGGATGAGAATTATCACATCACTGTAATGCATTTATTTTGGAATGATGGCGTGAAATCCCGTGTGGGTGAACCTAGTTTCTACAGGTTCAGTAAATAGTACAGAAGTCAAAAAGGAGATTGAAAAAAGGGAAAGTGTTACAACACCAAACAAAGGCTTCCTGATTATGTCCGGTTTATATCATTGTAAAGTACATTTATTTTGGTTTTGTGCTGAAGAAAAAAGACGTTTATCACCTTAGACTTATGGGGACTGGGATGGGCATCATACAGTATTTTCTGCATAGACCAAATTATAAATCTACAAAGCAATGGGGATGAAAGACTTGTTAGTTGAGGCCTTAACACTACATCAACACAAACATGACATAAGACAGGAATTGAGGTAATAATAGTTACTTTATTAATGTTGATTCAGTATCAGTCTGACATTTTGTTTAATGGTCCAGAGTAAAATTAACTGTTGGTTCGGGTGCCCCATGTTGAGAGCACAGAGGTAAAGACAACCAAAGAAGAAGAGTAAACTGAGAGTGGAAGTGTGGTCCAGTAACAAACGCTGAGGGATGTATGGTCCCCGGGAGAGTTATGAGGTCTGAAGTGAGGGTTTACTCGTCGTTGCCCTCATAGCCGTTAGGAAGGGCATTCAACTCTGTGTTGTGGAAAAGGGATTTGCTGCCATCTCCCCAGGGGAAACGCTGCAAGAAAACAAATTGAGATAATAAATACATTAAGTTAAAAATATTGTTGAACGTGGTGTCATATCCACACTCTACACATCTGATGTACAGTGTATATAGCATATGTCTAATGTATTATCTAGAATACTTTATTATATCTATATGCTACCCATACTGTTCTTTATATCTCACCATTTATTTACAGAGGTATAAGAAGTACTCTTATGTTATCCTTAAGTAAAACTACAAAAGTATTGGCATTAAAATAGACTTTAGGACCAAAAGTAAAATAAATTGTTAAGCACAATGGCTCATTTCAATTTAGTACATTTCTTATCGTAATTATTGATGCATTAATGTGTTCATCACAGCTGGTAAAGGTGGAGCTAAATGTATTTTTTATACATATTTGAGCTTTGATTTTCACGAGTTTAATTCATATTAGCTAATAATCTGACCCATAAATAGTGGAGAGAAAGAACAATATCGGCATCCAAAACATAGAGTAGAAGTATAAAAGCGTCATAATATGAAAGACTACAGTTAATGTACGTCATTAAATTCCACCACCTTTCATTTCTATACATGTGAAACATACACTGCACTACCGCTTTTAACTGGTTAGATGCTAAACTGCATATTGATCTCTCAGTAGTTTTACCCTGTACAATGACAAATAAAGGACCTTCTAAAATGTTTTTGGTTTTTTTTTAAAGTTACAGAGGCAGACCTTGGTGCGAATGCGGAGGTGGGAATAAGGGACGAACTCAGGCTGTTCATGGTGCAAGGCATGTTGCTGCATTTTCAGGTACATGTTCAACATGCACACAGCAACACCCGGGAGTGCGACAACAAAAGTGACGATCTTCCATGTCCTTGCTGGAAGACAAAAAGACAATAATAATTAGATTGATCAAATATAGCAGTTATAAGTGTGACCATACTGAAACTGCTGAACGAATGTGCTTTGGAAACAATAAAAAATGAAGGTTCAGTAAATTGTTTCTGCAACCACCAAGTTTAACGTTGTGAAATGTAAAGACAACCTATTGTTGGTTAGGAAACCGTACGCTATTACCCCTAATGTGTGCTTTTTACAATAACTAAAGTGTTGAAAGCTTAAATGTATAGAAGCTACTAACAGAAAAAATATAAGGTGTTTTTTTTTGTTCTGCAAAAAAATACACTGCATAAGCTTAAGCTTCATTTTGGACAAGTTGACAGTTATATTTCGTTAAAAAAGATATTGTTATTTGTTAAGTGCTATTTGATGATCATGTATGTCACGGGCAACATCTCAGCATCTTATATTATAGCGTGCCAACAACTATTACCCAAGGTGAGTCTAACTAGCTGAGTATTATAATATGTGATAATGAGTACATAACGTTTTGGTTTTTTCACAATATTATCAAAAATAATATAAAGGCATAATATTAATATGTAAAAGTCGTTACTGAACTTGTGTTTTGTGTAAACACATATTTCCTTAATCCCATTTCTTTTTTTACTTTACCTACTACAGCTCAAAACCTCTGCAACAACTAGTTCACCTTAACAATTGTTCCATCCCTTTAGATATCTGTTAACTGTTTTTGTAAAACTTGATACAAGCTGGGGAAATAAAGATAACCTTAGACAGTTACGAATCTCCAATGACCTGAAGTTTCACTGTTGTTGCTCTTTAGCTTCAGGACGTAGCTTTACATATTCACATCTCCATTTCTGTGGAAAGTATTTAGTACATTATTTAGGAAGGAGGCAGGCTAAAAATGACCACGTTTCAGGTTAGAAATCTTATGTCTTGGGCATTTCCGCTCAAGGATGTTGTGCTAATGCTAATGCTAAACAAGCTAACGTTAGCCCAGCAAGGTCACTGTCAGTTGGCGTTACAAGAAATGACATTGAATAAAAACAGATTATTAAAAAGAGGAGATTCACTTACCTGCCTGCTCGCCGTGTCCTTCAGCTGTAGCAGAAAGCTGACGCCGGCTCTGGGTCAGAGAAGACTTGAGCAAAGCCTGAGACAAACGTCCGAGAGCCATTTTCCTTTTAATGAGACGAAGAGAGACCGGAAGAGATATGTACAGAAGGGTCACGTGGAGGCCCGACAGCGCTACTGGGCGACCACGTGGTGAAACTGTGAACTACAGAGACTCAGGGGGAAAACTACAAACTCCAGAGCCCTTTTTCATTTCTCAATTTTCGCCTCCTGAAGATGATGGCCACATAAAGGAGTTAGCGTAATGAGAAAATAGTGGGACATTCTTAAAAAAGGCAGACATTTGAAAAACAGGTAGACTTTTTAGGCAAAAGTGATAACTTTGAAAAAATAATTGGACATCTTTTAAAGTCGACATTTAGAAAATAATTCACCTTTAATTATGTGTTTTGTTTCAGTTAGTAAAGCTGTTAAATAAATACAGTGGTGTGAAAGTACAATCTTTGCATATGGAATTCAGTGGAGTAGAAGTATACACTAGCATCAAACTTCAAATATGTCCAAATAGTACTTAAGTGCAATACTTGAGTAAAGGTACTTAGTGACTTTCCCCCACTGCTCATAGATTCATGGGATTTCAACCTGAAATTATGTGAGAACTGTCTGAGATGCATTGTTGCAGGAGCCTGGGATTTAGAATGTTCATTGCCAAAACAAAGCTGTAGCTTATCGTGTATATGAAGATAAAGCCTTTGTATCTTTGAATCTTGTAAAAAGTGTAGCTTAAATAAAAACTATATTGGGGTCAGGCAGAAGTTAATGAAATAAGAGGAATATTTTTTTATTGAGAATTACTAGACTGTTCAGTAATGCTTCACTAACAAACGATTTTGACTTTATTCTTGTTGTTTCAACTTAATTCTCTTGACGTAATTCTAAAAATTTGTATTTTGACTGTATTGTTAACATTTCGACTTAATCCTGGCTATGTTATTTTTACTTCATTCTCTAATTTTCTTTCTTTTTCTTTGGAAATGTAATGATAGTTACCGTTGAGTTTAATAAAATCAAATAAAATGTGTGACATCACCAGAGGTAGGCCTACAAGGACAAATGCAAAATAAACTGAATAGAAAAGGAACCTTAAAAATAATTCTTAAAAATTTTTTTTTTTTTAAACAAGCATTATGTTACGTGTACTTTAAACAAAGTGAAGCATAAAACTGTTAAACAAATACGTGCTCAATAATTGAAACATGCAAATATACCAAGAGAGAAATGAATGTGTGCAGTGTTTGACAAAGTTTTTTTATCACCTAAATTATATTTTCCCCAAAAACAAAACTGTGCATTTTGGGTAAAAGACTTACATTTTATAGGGGACAGAGCAAAGTCTTACGTCCTGTGTTTGATTTTTGGATAGTAGATAGAAGTATTCCTCTTTAAAAGGGAGGACTTTGTTTGATTTCATGGTCAGAGTCCAACAGTGAGCTCTAGAGAGATTTTGTCTGATGAAGGTAAGCCTTAAATCTTTCGTTGTTTTTTGTTCTTGAAAGTACTTTGCGATAATTCATTTCAACATTCTTAAAAATCCACGACTGGATTATGTGAATTAATCACTGCACTATGTACAAATAACACAAAGAATTAAAAACTTAAGAGTGAAGATATCAATAAAGACAAGACTTTGATAGCTTACATTTACAATACATGTACCTGTATGTATTTGAGCACGTTCGTTTATTATACAGTATATAATCGTGAATTTTATTTTATTCATCGAGCCTTTAATAGGTAACATACGGCTTAAAACAAACATGGAGTTTTAGGTGACCTCTCAAAAAATCTCAAAACGACTTCAGACTGAATATTTGTATTAACACTAACACATTAGTACATTTGATTTGAACTTTGTAATTACTGCAACATAGGTAGAAATATTAGGTTTTTTTATTCACTTCATTAGAAGTATTTAAAAAATATATATTTTTTCTGAAATATTCGGCTCCTTCTCTTCAGTAATGGAGTCTCAGTATCACCAGTTTGGTTCGTCTGGTAACAGCTCTGTCCATGGAGAGACACAACTGACTGCACAAACAGGTAAAATGTGTACATTTATTTTAATTTGTTTTAAATAAAATGACATTAATCTATTAAAACCAATGTGTTGGTAGGTTTGAAGAGGATCCTGGTGTGGGTCCTCTATGGAGTCCTGGTGCTGCTGCTGCTAATCCTGCTCATGGTCACAGGGATAAAATGTAACATCTCCAGCTGATTCATTATTCATGTAGCTAATTTACACTCTTGTCTTATCGTGTAACTTTACTTGTTTGTGTCTTAAAGTCTCCCAACTAAACAAAGAAATCACTGATGTCAAACTCAACCTCAACAGAATCATCAACAGAGGAGCATCGTCATCGCCAAGTTCTGGTCAGGGAATGTTTTTCATGTCTTTATATGAGTTTCAGTAACTGAGAGAAATATAAAATCTTGGTGATTGTACATTTGATGAAGTTATTTTAAGTAAATAGCTTATGTATAGATTACATGCCATCATGTCTTTATACTAAGGGACTTTAAAATACAGTTTGACCAGTGATCAGTGTGGAGTAAACTATCTTTTTTATTGGTTATTTTTAGGATTGTTCCACTTTATTTAAAAAGTAATGACAATATGGTCAGGGAGGGTTTTCCATGTTTAGATATAAAGGTCAGTTTGGGATGTAACTACATAATTAAATTACAAAGAAATGTAAATAAAAAACAGTTAACAAGAAAAACCTTTGAGACTACAAAGGTGTTGGATGCATATTTTTCAAAAGGTAAAAAGGTTTTATGTGGAATATCATGTCATGTTTTCCTGTTGATGTGGTCGAACTGTAATTCAATTCAATTTAGTTGCTTTTTAGCCTTATTTTCCAATTTAAAATACTTTTTATAAAAGTTATCAAATGTAATAAGTTACAGCACTTAGATTGAACAATTTAAATAGTTACTTATATTAATTTAACAAATTGTACAATCAATATGTAACCTATTACATTAAAGAGTGATGTTTAACAATGATAATGATGAATAATTGCTGCCTATGATTTAACTTTGTATTTTTCGGTTTCCAAAATAAAGGTGCAGCAACTGTGCAGGACGTCGGTTTAACAAAACTTGTCCCAGTTCGAGGTAATCACTGCCTAAAAACAGATTTCAGGGTTGTTGTGGTTTTGAAATAAGATTTCTACTACTATTCATCAAACCAGGAGCCTGCAAGGAAGGATGGGTGTCTTATGAGAGGAGCTGCTACAAGTTATCCATCAACTCACTGACCTGGAGCAAAGCGGAGGACCAATGTCGAGCACAGGGAGGACACCTGGTGGTTCTGAATAATGCAGAAGAACTGGTGAGGTTTTATTTATTTCAAGTGGACAAGCTTTCTTTTGTTTTGCTGATGTAATCTTTCACTAAATGGTGGAAGAATTACTTTTAATAAGTACAAGTAGATATACAATGGATTTAAAATACTCCATTATCATTTAAAATGCGTGGATACAAAATGTTTCTTAAAGGGGCCCTCATTTTCATGTTCCTATTTGTATTTTGTGCCTCTAATTTGACATGGTTACATGCGTTAATGTTCAAAAAGGTCTTTATTTATATAAAAGCTCCCATTTATGTTACTTTTTAAAATACTGGGTGGATAAGTACAGCACTGCATCAGATCACATAAGCATATCTTGTTTTTAAATATTTTGGAAGTGTTGAATAAGCGTAGTGAAGTACGACGTTAAAAAATGTAGTGGAGTAAAAGTATATTTGGAATAAATTGAAAGTAATTTAGAAAAGTACTTATTACTTGCGTACATTTACTTTGGTCCGTGCCACCAGGGACTGTTTGAATGTGCAAATATGGGCTCTGATAAGGAGCACAAAAACAGCAACGTATTTCTCAAAAACAGCAAAGGCCTCAATTAACCTCTTGGTGTTTTTGTTTTGTGTTAATAGGATTACATTTCAAGAATTGTTGAAATCAAATACAATTATTGGATTGGACTTGTGGAGCGAGGGAACGAGGGACACTGGAGCTGGGTGGATGGAACGGACATCAATTCAACCCCAAGGTAAGAGAAGCGTGTAGCAACAAAGGAGTAGGGGCAGTGAATACACAAACAAAGATATGTATCATCAGTGTACTTTAGTCAGGAACACAAGTCCTTTTTCTTTGAATATCTTTATTTTCAAATGAATAAAGAATAAGTAACTGAATTACTAACTTGTCTTGTATACTCAACTCTACTTGTATGGGTTTTAATTCAATCTAATGTTAATAAGTAGGCCTGTATGACAGATGAATCAGATATTAAGATTTACTTAATGCAATCGCTCTCATAAACTTTGACCTTAAAACATTGAAAGTAAAAACAAACTCCACTGCAAATTGATCTATTTCAATGTGAATTAGAAAAAGTTTGGAATGTTACCCGGCACCAGGCTGTGAATTTAGAATCATTGAGCGACACTATATAACATATATTTTGCCCTCCTTCCTCTGTTTGTGTTCAGTTTCTGGGATAATGGTCAGCCTGATGACTGGGACTTCAGAGAGAACGGAGAGGACTGTGGGCAGATTCACGCTTCTGTGAGTCGCAAACGCAAGATGTGGAACGACGCAGACTGCAGCCTGACGTATAAATACATCTGTGAGAGCAGAGTGTGAGAGGCTCACTTTCAGAGGAGAGCGTTTGAAACATGGTGGTGGAGTTGCAAACAGGGTGTAGGTTTTGCAATTGGTTTGTTCCCATCAATTTGTGTATTTCTTTGTCTTTCATTTGTTTGCAATTGATGACCACAATGAAAATAAATGTCTTTAGTAATGATGTAAAGAGCCATCCTCTAAGATTTCTTTTTCAATGCCTAATAAAAAACAAATCAAACACGACTGATGGAAAGTATGTTTTTCCTGGAGTCCGCATAAAATAAAAGACATCGACAAAACCAAGTTAAATTGAAAAAAGTTTCTCCTTTTCATTATGTCACATCGACAGTATGTGGTTTAATCAAATACATGCATTATAATAATACATAAAAGTATCTATTAGTGCACAGTACTAATTGTTACAGACATGTGGAGAGGTAGGATCTCCCTGACCTGCCACACAGCGCAGTTAAAAGGCACTGTGGACACATTGAAGAAATCCCAGGCAAACCACAATCAAATCAACTGTCTCCTGATGATGAAAACCTATTTGTGTTACTTGTAAATACTCACAGGCTTGGAGGCTCTGGATTAGGATGAGTGGGTCAGATTCATCTTGCAGGTAAAGATGTGTATAGCTATAGCCTTACATTACCCTGTCATTTAGAGGTGGTCCTTTTTGGGCCAAAGGTCCTCTGTCTCTTACTCCACATTATGCAACATGTATGCAAGCAATGGGTGCCCCGTAACAAATATATTTTCCTTTATTCAAAGTTTAAGTTAAAGTGTCAATAGCCAAAGTTATTTAACAATCAATAATTCATTACATTTTACATTTTACAATACAATATATTATTTCCTTCTGTGTCAACACAACACACCCAGCGTCAGTAATGCAGTGGAAAGTCATGGGAACTCTAGCAAAAGGGCCAGCTATTTACACAGCTGTGTGTTGCAAGGTTATCTTAAATTAACCTTGTATTTAAAGAAGGAAAAGGAAAATTGAGTTTGGACGGAGTGAACAGAGAGAACCGATTAAATCATTTGATCAGGAAATTGTACATATATCTCCAGGTTAACATGTGAGGGGAAAATAGGGCCTTTAATAATAATAATAATAATAATAATAATAATAAACTTTTTTCCCACATGTGTTCCTTACACAGTAAATAGCTGGTTCTTTTGTGCTTATTTGCATTATACATTTTTTGTGTTTTTTTATTATCAGTCCATAAATCAGAAAAATACTGAAATCAGTCATTACATGTCTTTAATATTTTGCCATGTGATTTGGAATAAACGTGTTCTGAAATGTTATGATGAGGCACTCTAATGCAAACTTTCTTGTAAGTCTTTGTCTGTACACTGGTCCGTACAGGTCTTACAGACTGATTATATGTATATATATACGTTTAGACTTTAGAAAGTTGTCAAGTAAGTCCTATTTAAAGCTCCCGCCTTCTTATCCCCTTCTCTATTTTTTTCTCACCTCCTGTCGTATAAATAACTGGCTGCTCCAAAATTGACGTTCCTCTGACTACAGCCATGAAGCTAACGGCTCTTCTGCTGCTTCTCACTGGTAAGACACTTTGTACCACTCTTTAAAAATAAAGAGTAAATAGGTAAATAGGTCAGTGAAAATATCGTTATCACTGTTTTATGTCTTTCTTTAAATTCTACTGGAAAACCTAAGAGCCTCTTCCCAAATATATCCAAATCAAGATTGTAACAAGAGTACAGGTAGACAGTAAAACACCACATTACAGAGACACTTTACGGTATTGCAGTGTCTGTAAATTGTGTTTCTACAAATGTAGTGTATTGTAGTTTTATAAAATGGAAAGCTGTGTATTTCAATTACACTGCACATGTAGCCCAACAACAGAAAAGAGTTGAACATGAGCTATAGATAGTAACTAATCATTCAGCACCTAATTTCTTGTAACATTTTTTTTATAATCTTTGGGTATTTTGAAAAACACTATATAAATTAAATTATTATTATTATGCTCTGTATTGGATCTATGTGAAATGGCTTTGTTCTTATCAACAAAAATAGATACATTAAACATTTATGGATATTTGGTTCTCACATTTTATTAATTTTCTCAAAAAGGGAAAAAATATATGAATTTACGGTACAAAAAAGGTATGCGAGGCCTTTGTTTGGTGAATAAATGATATAAATAAAAAAATTCTGTATCACTGTAGTACATCTCTTCTAAAGATACTCATTTGTTCATCAAGTGATTTTATTTTTCTGTTTCTCGTGTCTCACAGCTTGTGTGGCCAGTGGTGCGCTGGTGCCCAGAGCCTTATGGCAGTTTGGGAATATGATCAGCTGCGCTCAGCCCGGCACGAGCCCTTTCAAGTACAACGAGTACGGCTGCTGGTGCGGCTTTGGGGGGAAGGGAACGCCTAAAGATGAAGTGGACCAGTAAGCAACCAGCTGTTTTTCCAATTGTTGTTTTCGACTCATCATTTTTAATTTAAATAGGTAATTTGAGTTAGGGTAAATGTGGTTTTCTTTTTTCCTTCTGTGTTCTCAGGTGCTGTAAAACTCATGACAACTGCTATAAATCCAGCAGACTGGCTCCTGGATGCACAGCTATTGCTGACCTTCCCTATGTTCTTGTTTATGATTTCACCTGTTCAAATGAGGCGGTGACCTGCTCAGGTAAGAACACACTAAACAATGAACACATGATTAGTCCAAGGACGTTAAAATCATTGCCAACTGTTTCGATGAGACTATAATTGTAACGTTCAAATATGTGAAATAATGCCATGACAATGTTAAGAATAAGACGAAATAAATCAGGATTGTGTGTGGGGTATTAGACTTGTTAAAAGTACAGCGCTGACAGTATGCAAACTGAAGATGAGCAGCTATTTGTCAGTTTCATTACTTTTTTCTTTCTCCGCAGCGTCCAACAGCAAGTGCCAGGCTGTAGTGTGTGAGTGCGATCGGGTGGCGGCTCACTGCTTTGCTAAGAGTACGTACAACCCTGAGAACAAGAACCTGGATCCCAAAGTCCACTGTGTCAACTGAGTTATACAACACACAAACACACACACCCACGCAAGAAAACGTGTTTCTATTCAAATTTTAATTATTTTATAAGGCTTTACACACAATTTGGAGTAAAAGGAGCTTGATTTTGTATAAAAGCATCAGTATTAAATAAAACAATTCAAATGAGAGCCTCAACCCCTGCATGTCCTTGTGTCTGTTTGCACACATATGTAATAACAGAGGTTGCAGCTGTGCTTATCGCATTGTTAGCTTTTACATTTCTACAGTCACAGTTTTTTTAACAATTCCAGGTGACTTTAATTTGTAAAGCAACAATTTCACTTCAGTTTTCGACTCATGCAGGAAGTGTTTGTTGTGTTTATCAACTAAAAATCTATTGAAATTATTTTTTATTGACATAAAAAAATATGTATATATATTTTTAACAGTGTGTATATATATATATATATATATATATATATATACACACACACAAAAAATAATAATATATATATATAAAAAAAACATCCACCTGCTGCTCTAACATCTTTTGGCGTTTTTGGTTTGTAGCGATACTTTGGTCTTCATAAGAAAGGAAGCTTTAGGTTGTTATTACTAGATCATACATTAACAAACATTAAGCAGCAAGTTAAAATTTAAAATATTAAGAGTACAGGAGGGTAAAAGTAGATTTAGCAAATGTCTTAAATCAATATCAGGAAGACATTTAAAAAAAAATAAAATTAAAAATCAAAGCAGCAGCTGCATTTCAAAATAAGAGTCTGGATCATGGCTCTGTGGGTTATATTGGCTTGTAAAGAAGAGTGGTCACATACTTCTTTTTGTATCGGTGCGTTGCACTGAGGACCATCACCCCATCCTAAGAGATAAGAAGAGTATTTAATTGGAAATTGTTGAATTGTATGATTATTGGCAATGAAAATGTGAGCTACAGCATAAACAGTTTGGATGATAATTTAAAAAATACAAATATTTTGCTCTACAACAGAAACTAAGGGAAATCCAATAGATATAAAGTGTTAGATTCAAATGAAGATGTTATACAATCACATATTAAAGTCTTTTTAAAATAAATACTCCCTTGTCATGTTAGTAGGGTTACATAATAATATCAAAAAACATGTCACGGCAGGTTTTGTTACCTTGATGGAGAGGGCGTACAGGTGATTGAGCATCACGTGGTTCGGCTCTGGAAGCAGCGTTGGGTCACACTGAGGAAGGTCACAATTCAGAAAGAGGAACGTTTTGATTTAAATCTCATACTATCGCTACAAGAGAGGAATGTGTTCTTCTTCATGAAACTTGTACTTACAGAGATGCCTGTGTCCTTGTTGAGCAGAACCTGCAGCAGGTGGGGAGGTAAGATGGGAGGATGTTTGATCTTGTCTTCGGGCTTTATCACATATGCGTCCTGGAGGTAAGGCCCGGGAGGGGAACTGGACAAGTCTGTGGAAGAAGGAGCACACAAAACTATTTCAATACAATCTTAGCTCAAGAATAATATTGTATAATCAATTGCCCTTGAACTTTATTTCCCTCACATTTGTCCATTTCAGTACAAAATGATTAAAGGGGCCCTATTATGGTTTTCCAGTCTCTGTGGTGTGTTGTATCATTTTTAAAGTGATTCAAAAATACAAAGATGATTAAGGTAACGATAGTAATACCTTGCATCACTTTGTGTAGGCTCACTTATGAGAGCATTCTTTAAATACAATGATTGACACATACATGTGTACATAACTTTTCTCAGGACAGCATAAACAATAGGAACAATGCAAGTCACAAACATGTGACATTTGAACCAATTATTATCTAAAGCTTTTTCCTTTTTAATTTAATATACCTGCACTAGAAGTGTGCTATATAGAGCGGAGTACATTAGCTCTGACGAGGGCTATATGTGCCAGTATACTAGCTTGTGCATATATTTTGCAACAAATAATCACGATCCCATTGATCAATATTGATGTTTTGACTCTTTATCTTACTTGGTTCACCAGATTTCAGTCTGCCATTAAAAGTACAATGTTTGCTTAGCAGTACAAATGAATTCTTCAAGGTAAGAAGAACACAATTTATTTGTTCTCTTATGGCCTACTTTCTATATTTAAAGCAGATTCAATCACTTTTGAATAGTATTTGACCAGTCTGAAAGTCGTAAATGAATTTATACCTGAGATATCTTCAGTGTCCTCTGAGTCGATCCTGAGGGCGTCAAAGACTTCAAAGTCAGTCGTCTTCACCTGGATGACATTATTCACTGTGCCAGTTTTAGATGTCGTCACGGCCTAAAAAAAAAGAGTGTAAACAGAAATGTGATACAGGCATTTGAGATAGTGGAATAGGCATTTTTAAGTAAAATGGTTATATATATATTATGTAGGGCTGGGCAATATATTGACATTGTGATAAAGGAAAAGCTTTCAGCTTAAGATTTTTGATATTGTAAGTGATTTTCTTTTCTGGTTTTGAAGGTGAAGTGATTTACCTCACTTTTCTAGCATATCTATTATTAACGTTTTCCGGCTCAGTCATTTAATCCCATAACTGATGAATATTTATCAAAGATCTCATTGGACAAATATTTTGTAAAAGCCTCAATGGCCAACTCTACAATATCGTCACAATACTCAGGTATTTGGTCAAAAATATTGTGATCTATGATTTTCTTCAAATCAAATAGCGCTCAAATAATGTATTATTATATATTACACAAAAGGTGGGTTATTTTTAAAACCTCCACTCACCCCAGTAGGATCCAGGGTCCACTGCCCATCTACAGAGAACTTGTACTGGTGCTCTCCCTCCGGTAGATCCACAATAGCCACAAAGTTTTTCTGACTGCGTTTAAAAAGCAACCATGTGTTACATTTCCATCATAACAAACAAATCCAGGATTTACAAAGCCTGAGTCACACTACCTTTTATTGAGAGGGATCTTTGTGGCCCAGTTGTTAAAGGATCCCGACACAAAGACCTCCTTGGCGGCCCCCGTCCATCTGAAGACAGTGGGTCTGGCCTGCGTGGGACTCTTGCTGTCGCTCTCCAGGTCTTGCTGCCAGGCCAGAAACTCCTGTATTTCCTGTGGAGCCTGGACGGCATGATATCAATGGATTTCTGCCATGTTAACGAGAGCACTTGCAACATAACAACATGTCCTTTCTGAACAGAGCAAGCAGAAGAAGCATTTAAAAATGTTTATTTCTTGCAAACTTAATTGAAAGTGTAAACGCTGTGCAGATATAAAAGAGGTAGCAGGCAACCGAAATCTGCAGAACACACAGAGGTCCATTGTTATGGATCTTTGTAATTTATTTAAAAGGTTTATTAATACGATACCTTTGGAATATTATTTATTTTTGTAAATAGTTCACTTTACCCCTCTACAGTTATTTAACACCTTTAGCCACTTTAATTTGGATAATAATGTGAAATATAATCAACGCTTGAATCACAATTTCTTTACACCTGGAGCAAAATTCACAATCTACCCTGCGGTATTCAAATTAATACAAACTAGCTGCACCATTACCAGCTTTCAATAAATATGACAAAACATATAATGCATTATTTTGGGATGGGCTGATCTGCATAATGAGTACTTTTGGTACATTAAGTTTATTTTGATGTGTTTTTACTTGAGTAACATGTTGAATGCAGGACTTTACCAACAGAGTATTCCCACTCTCTGGGGCTTTTACTTTTGCTGAAGTGCAAGATCTGAGTCATTCTTCTACCTCTGTACCTTTGTATCTTCTCTCTGGAACAGGTCTGTGTCCTCTGAGCTGTCCATCAGGAGGTTGGGACGGGCCTCCTTCCCTCCATGTTCCCTGTATGACCTCTCACCCTGACTCCCGGACCTGTCACTGCTGCTGTTCCCCATCCTGCTGGCATAAGACACTGAACACACACACAAAGTCAGCAGAGAAGGACCACTAGATGACCTAGTCAAATGACTACGGTACTTGAAACGAATGCTAGCCGCCTATTTGCTCTATTTATTTGTCATAATCAGACAATGCAAATACTTACCTAAATATTAACACATGAGGTTTGATTGGAGGTAGTTTTATCAAACAGAGGTCTTTGGTGTCATTTGTTTCTAGTTGTAAAAGCGTCTTTTGTCGCCGTTTCCGTCTTTTAACTGCAGAAGTTTCCTCTAAAAGCATTCAGGCGGAGCTGCGTTCACGGTCCCGCAGACATAAAAGTCACTTAGGTTTTATTTGTGTTCTTCCTTTTTCTTTATGTCCTACCTTTATTTTTACTGCTAATCTCCTGAGGTCTGCTGCTCTTTGTCTGTTTTCGCCATTTAGAAGAAAACCTTGCTGTGTGTGTGTGTGTGTGTGTGTGTGTCGTGTGTTTAATGAAGAAAACACACCTCTTCCGCCTCCTGCCCTCAGAGAGAGTTAAAGTTTAACCCGACAGTCGCCAAATACTTAGATATGAATTGAAACATGATTTCGCAAAACGTAATTTTAAGTCATAAAACAAGAGCAAACTTAACAGAAAGTAGTTGTTTTTTCGTTGGTTACAGACTTTCGAAAACAAAAAGATACGAAATGTCCGGCTGTGAGGAAGTAATCATAGCTGGTTTATTTCTGAAGAAATCAAGAGAAACAACAGAAATCGGGGGCCACAGCTCCACAAAGGGTCACACTGTAAATAAATATTAAAAGGATAGAAGAAAACCATAACATATCCTTTACAAAATCAGATTTATGTTTTAAGATTCTCCATTAAGCTTTGCTTCTGTGTCTATTTGGATCATGTGACATCTTTAGGCCTCCAAAAAATGTATATCAAATACTTCACTTCCCTTTTTTGCAATGAAAAGGGGAATTAGTGCTACCATTAAAAGTGTTTTGGCTTATGGTTTTATGATTTATCAAGATTAATTGTTGTATGTAATAGGCATGTAAAGCTGAAGTCAGCATAGCCTTTTGTCTGTTGCTCAGTAGGAGAGCGTCCTCCTGCCATATCACACTGATTTCTCAGAGGTGTTCTCAGGGCTATCCTGTTTCATGTGATTATAGAGCCTGCAACCGTGAACACTCATAATAAAGAGTCAGCAGTATTTCAATGTTAGAAAAGGTCATTATTTCCCTTTTGGATTGAAAATACAATACAATAAAATAAAATAAGGAAAATAAAGTAAACAAAACAAAATAAAATAAACAACAATGATAACATAAAATAATCTTTTGGGCCTGTAGGGTGAAAAAAAAAAAAAGGATAATCAAGATTATTTGGAATAAGACTGTTAAAAAACGCCTTCGTTGTCCATTAGGCATAAAACCGCATAGTAGCATGTCAGTCCATGCATCCACATTTCCTCACTGCACCCTGCCTGTCCTATTATCTTTAATTCACATTGGTGGTGATGCCAATGTTTTTATCATTGGGACAATCAATATGCTTCATCTTGTTACTCACATTGATGCAACAGCTGCTGTTGGCACTTGACTCAACACAACTGTGTCCTCCCCTTCAGCTTACAGGCTTGAGACAAAAAATGTAAATGTTTCGCTTCAATCTGAAGCTTAAAATATAAAGAATAGAGTTTAACACAACCAATATCTCAAAAGCATCTCATAAAAATGTGGATTTAAAATTAATGTAAGTCCCCAGTGCTGACCCATGCTCACAGGGGATACATGGCCATCACAGGTGACTTAATTTCTACTATCTACATCTCATTCATACTGTTCAACTGATCTTTATGCACTTTATACAGTATAAATCAGCATTGAATGACTCACTAGCACAGAGAAGAGCAGCACCACGATATTGATGGGCCATTCAGGGCAGAAACAGGTGAACATAGTGAGGTTCAGTTAGTTCCTCAGAGGTGGGATCTCCGGAGCCTCCCCGTATTTCACATGGTCTGCACTCCCATCCAGCAAGGACCTCATGACCGGCCGGCGTCCCCCAGGACAGTGAGAGCAGAGAGGCGAGGCACGGGGTGAAGCACCAGGGGTGAGACACTGGGGGAGAGGAGGTGGAGGCAGTGGAGCAGTGATGATGGAAGAGCGAAATCAGCCTGCAAAGAGACTGAGGGACTCCTGCTGGTGCTTAGAAACAGTGTCAGGAAAAAGGGGAACAAATTACAAATGGAAAAGAAAAAATCTAATGGGTTTTTTTATCGTAGAAAAAGATATGATTATGATTTTGTACAAATGCATATGGGCATCTTTGAAGTATATTCATTCATTTATTTAGTACACTTTTATAAATCACAATCGTCGCAAATACGTTTTTTAATAGAAAATGTAATTTAGGAAAAATTGTCAGTAATTTAGTAACAATATTTTAAAATTTTAACATTAACTTTTTTCCACATATAAGTGAAACAAATATTTATAAATATATAAACAGTTCTTAGACATTATTTATAATTTAGCACAAATGTATGGTCATTTTTTAGAGAGAATATAAAGTGTATATAGATTTGAATACACATTCATAGTAATTTAGTACAGTTTTATGCTACATTTTTATCTCAAATAATTTGTTAAGGTGGCCACACATCAGCTAATTCAAATGAGGATAAAACTAAAATCCTAAACCAAATTTTTGTTTTGTTAGCTTCACATGTGAAACGTATGTTCTTTTAGCCAAAACTGCATTTATGTTTATCCCTCCTTTAAGAGCAGCAAAGTTCAAAAAGGTCAAACAGTACGCAATAATGGAATGTTTTAAAATAATTTATTAGGAATTTTAAAAAGTTTTTTTTTTCAAAGAAATAAACATGACAGGAAAAAGAAAATCAGAAAATGTTACAGTGTTGACAAGATTGTTATTTTTCAGTGAAAACAGCATCAAAGTTTGAACTACCATGGTAGCCCGCAGCAGTGTGAGCGAGTGTATCAAAATTAAACCTGGTACTTGGTAGATCGAGAGTGCTTTGTTCTTACGCTAACGTTTGAAGGTAAACACATTTATTGTGATCGGCCAGTGCAAAGTCCTAGTAGCTCTGAACATAATCGTTTTGGTCTAAAAAAAAAAGCTGTCACATTGCTACAGTCTGTGACATCCAGTGGATATGCAGTGATGGATTTGGGGCTAAACAACAGTTAATTAGACCCCCCCCTTTCCTGTTGGAAAAGCCACCTCTAAAAGGTGCACCATCCACACTTGATGTTAATGTAATAATAAAAAAAAAGTCAGATTAAAATTTCACATTTGAAACTGAGGTACCATCCGCCCCACTCAAACAGCACATGGCACATTGGAAACCAATGTGTATAAGACCATATGTCACGCAAACATCAACACAACCTGCAGAGCGGAGCAGTCATAACAGTGACCGCTCCTGCAAACTACTCCTTCATTTTCTTTCACAAACAATCATCACATATTGAAAATCACAGTTAAAACAGCAATATGACAAAGTAAGAAATCAGCATGTTTGAATTTCCTCTTCTGAAAGAGGAGCATTTTCACACGCATTTATCCCCAAAAGTAAAAGTGTTGCCACAGCCTCTCTCCTGCTGAACTCAAGGTGTTTTAACACAGATTAAATGACACATCCTTTACAAAATGCCCGGAGAGAAAGACAGTATGTGGCTGGTTTAACATTGACAAACATACTGACATGTTTTTGACCTTCATGTGAAACTATGATACGTAACAGTCAAGCTTTCCAACACATACGCTTTGATGAAAAAAGCAATCGTATTATCATTTTTCAAAAAACCTCCCACCTCCCACATAACAAACATTAGCGGAGCCCCCCCCCAGAAACCAGAGTCATATTTACAATATTTTACAAAATTGTACAGCTCATTTTGGCCTATTCATGTAACTGCGACTAATGACATTTGACCATTATTAGTGTAACAAGTCTTTGTTAAAAACCTACCAAGATATACACTTTGTGACACATGTTCAAGAAATAGTATTAATCACAAACGTTTTGTTAAAATTCAGTATGAACTACTGACCAATATACAGTTTTTCCAGTACCAATTACAGCTCCTGGAGATTTTTTTTTTCTCCTCTTATCTCAGAGAGATCAGGTTCAAATATAACCCAAAAAAAAACCAAAACAGGTAAAGAAACAACCATCACCACAACAACAACAACAAAAAACAGGTGAAACATAACAACAGAAAAAAACAAGAAGACTAAAAATACAGCATCTGTATGTGTTGCTATTACATGAAGTGAGTTTTCACTCCTTTAATGAACATTTTTTTCTTTTCTTCCTCAGGAGGTGGAGTTTAGTGAGGGGTCAGCAGGGTGAGCAGGCTGACACCGGGGTGGAGGGTGGAGGTTCAGCTGCTCCACCCGACAGGGGGACAGAGACAGCTCCAGAGCAGCTTAACTCCTACCAGCTCTTTGTCTCTAGCTCTAAACCGAATAAAAACACTCCACATTACTCCCAGGTAGGGCTGCGCATTACATCATTATTACATCAATATCTTGATATGAGACCAGATAGGTCTCTGATAATATTGCATGCATTTCATTGTGTAAAACATCAACTTTTTGTCAGCATTCAAAGTTGATTTAACCCGATGAACCGCTTTTAAGTTTCTTTTAAGGGTAATGTCTTCATAAGAAATGTATAACTTCAATTGAAAAATAAAAAACAAGAGGATGACTCACGTCTCAGTGATAGCCGTTAGTGAATGCCGTAGCGATCAAAGGGCCCTGTTGGAGCAAGAAGACAAGTTTTAAAATGTTGTTCTCAGACTTCACTTTTTTTTCGGAAAATCTGAATGTACTGAAGTGAGCTGCTACAGTGTTTTGTTTGAAAGAATAACTGCACACACCCGGATTCATGATGGCACACAGCTGAGAAACACAGGTACATCAATAAATGAGTATCATTCACTATTTCTCATGCAACTTTTGAATAAGGTCACACATTTGACAAAAACAAATAAGGCACACAAATGCAAAAATAGTTTGGGGGTAAAATATGCATCTCGTGTTTTTTTTATAATAGTAGATTTTAAAAACAGCATCAATTCTTAAAACGACTTTAGAGCAAATATTTTTTGTCAATTTGGAAAATAAAGTGATGCACTTTTCATACATAGTTATTTTAAAGACTATTATTGATCATGTTTAAACTCAGTATTTTTGCACAGCTACAGATACATTTGTACTTTATATATTTCAGTGGTGTTGGGTATGACATGTTTATATCCAACTAAATATTCTGCTTTAATTCAGATTTGTTGGCGAAAGTGGCAGTCTAAAGCAATCATGCAGCACCATAAATTGCATTCATATTACCACAACAACAAATAACCCATCTCAGCTCTAATGTCATGAAAAATATCTGCATTTGATGGCATTTCATCACTTTAATCCTAACAACTATTGAAAAATGCCCAAAAAATCGGTTTGGAAACATTCAATGTCAACTTAAATACTTTTAAATTGATGTTTTGGTTTAAAAAAATATATATATATATATATATAAAGCTTTTTTGAAGCTTTGAGTGTAAAACAAAAAAGCAGTTTTAGTATAGCTCTTGAGGTAATAATCTTCTCATCTTACTTTTGATAAGAACGCATACATGTCTATTTCCACTCATGTTAAACAATTGCTTTTAAATTCCTCTGCTGCATTTAGATACTGAAATATAACAGGTGAACAGCAACATGGCATGATGTACCAGAACTAGATAATAATCTATCATTTGTAATCTTATGCCCTTTAAAATTAGAAACAGGGACAGAAACAAATCTAACACAGAGCTGCAAGTTCCTAGACTAATTATCAGAGAGGTTTTTCTTTTCTTACCCCCAAACCATGGCTGAATCCAGTGCTGGGGGCGGGGCTTGCAGCGCTGAGGTAACTGCTGACTGCCGACTCCTGACCAGCGTTCCCATAAAGGTCGGCCATCGGACCTGGGCTGCTCGTACCTAAAAATCCAGCTGTACGAGACGGGGTAGAGCCTAAAAGTCAAATAAAACAATAACTTTCAGATTTTCTTGACAGGTGAAATGTGTGTGTGTATGTATCCATCTTTTTAAATGGGAATACATATGAACATGTAGAAAAATAGTTAATATTTTCTACTGTCGTCTTTCTAGTTGATATAAGGAGTGGCTGTGGCTCAGGGGTCTAATGTGCTCATCTACAAATCAGCGGTCAGTGGTTTGATCCCACAGGGCAAGATACTGAACCCCAAATTCCTCCCGTAGGCATGTATTATACACTGTTAAAATGTATTGAAGCCCAATTAGGGTTGTCCCAACATCTGATTTTTACCAGACCAGGGCCAAAATCATTCCCCATAACAATATCATTGATATCTTCAGTAGTGTGTGTCTCTTGTTTTAGTATTTGTGGAGGCAAGAAAGAAAATGTAAATGTTTTTATCAGTGCATACCTCTAACTACTGCTGCTGCCGCCGCTGCTGCTGCCATTGGTCCATATGCTGTCAGAGGAATGGCTAAAGAGACAGAGGCACAAAGATCCAGGTTAGATTTCTTGCGGTGCATACACATAAAAACTAACTAACTAATAGCACAACTTAAAAATCTCAGGAACTTTCTGATAGTTTTAATTGGGCAATTAACTTAATAATAATCTGCAAAATGGCAGTAAACACATTTACATCCTGCTTTCCTCTGTTATATGTTTATCTTTTTTTAAATAATATCAAACACAAACATGCAGACCAGAGAGTGAACTGTAGCAGACTGACAACATGCTGCTTGTAAAGTCCAGAGGAGGGACTGACTGACCTGTGAGCTCAGGGGGATGGGGTGAAGTCAGAAGGGGAGTCCTCTCTAAGTGGAACTCTAAAACAGAAACATCAGAGCGCTGTTGAGACACACACCAACACACACACACACACACATAGAGCGAGGGAAACACCTCAACATGACGTATGGAGAGAGTACATATTGTAATACACAAGCTTTAAGGGACGCAAACAGTATTTCAAGGATGGAAAAATGCTTTGTATTTAGTAAAGTGGTGTTAAAAATAAGTATTAAATAGCAAGAAATACAGCAAACATTACAATTGTGACATACAATCAAAATCAATATGCAAAACATCCTATTTTGGATTAAGTACCAGATTAATATCATGCACTGCAATGCTACCATGCATTCGAAACACACGCACACTTAAGCTAAGCTACTCCACTCCTTGATATTTACAAGCAGCGACTTACGATCAGAGTTTCATAGGTTTCTATGGAAACATGTTTGTATTAGTGCGTCTGCTGTCAGTTCAACACAGCTGATTTTCACTACAAATTGCTTAATTTGTGAAAAAAGTGCTATTTGTTTTCAGTGCTTGACAGAAAAGGGGACACAAAAGTGCCATGGGAATTTAAAAATAGTTTTGAAGTATCAATGTTTTCTCTTTGCTTTGATGATATTGGATTAGATCACTAATTTGATCTAGATCGATAGCAAATATTAGTATGCTAACATGCTGTAAGCATTTAGCTCAAAACACTGAAGGGCTTAAAAGTGCTTTCACACAAAGCTGCGATGTGCACGGGTTACAAAGACATGGGTCACTTCTAGCTTACGAGAATACATGTTCAGTATTCATGCTAAATTCTGCAACAAAGAAAAAAGACATCGCTGCATGTCATTTAGGATTATTTCCCTACGACAAGCACACATTTCATTCCTGTCTATGTCTTTAACACAGAGTATGTGTGAGTACACTGTTACAAGGGGCACAAGGATGATCTCAGGCAAACTGAATCAACATTCAATACCTTTATGTCTTATTAATCAACATGCACCTGCTTACTAAATATGGCTGTGTTTTGTTTTCTTAAATCATTTGATAAAAACATGTGTATGAGGAGCAGAAAGTGTGTGTTATTACCCGGATACTGGAAGGTATATCCAGGCGTGATGCCAGCATAGCTTCGGCTGGTGTAAGTGGCTGTCTGGAAACCTGGATAACCTGAAGAGAAAAAATAATTACTGTTAGAAATCACAACAGCAAGAACAAACAGAGAGAGCAACATCCAAAAAAGTTCAGTCTGTGAACTTGTAACATTCAAACATGAATCCAACCTGTGATTAAATATCAAAGATGATAAAAATGAGAAGCACCAAAACTAATTAAGTATTTAAAAACAGGTTAACATATCTATTGAAAGCACTGAAATCCCAAGAGAAAGGTGTAGTTCTCAGATTGAACAGTAGGTGGTGCCATGATCCTGGTTTAGGCATGAGATCCAAACATTTTTTTACAGAAAAACTACACACAGATTTAAGGCGTTTGAAGAATTGCATTATGGGAAATAGAACTACTTGTTGATATCTATGCTTCTATTTTGACTTTCTCTGTTTTTTGGTTACTCTGTCACTTGACATGGGTGTCAAAATGTTATGGAAGTACTTTTCAAAAGGATACATTAAAACTTTCATCACATACAGATGATTGGATGTGGAAAGTAGTTTAAATATTGTCAGCATTCTTTTGTTTTTGCTAAAAATGTTGTTGATTTTAAAGATTTAGTTGACTAAAGAACGGGACATTTTATTATTCAGTTTTTTTGTCAACAATATTGCAGGTTGATATGGTCACAGTGATGACTTTTGTGCCATCTTGTTTTGTCTTAGTCATGGAAACAAATATTTTGAAAAACATATTTAGTTTTACTGAAACTAACCCTGCTCTAATGTATCCGACTACTTTCAATATAGTATGTATAGCGGCATGTAATTACAACTAAAAATCACTGCGTATAACCACATTTTCACGGTTTCTAGGAAGCAGTAGGATTTTATTCCTACGTCAGTGAGGTCTTAATAATCAGGGTTGCCTGGCGGAGAGTGGGAACGGTCAGCTTTCCCCCCATGAGGCCCTGTGTGACCTTTGAGACAGCTGCAGCCTTAGTGCAGGAATACTTATTGTCATGTTCATGCATGCCGCCGCTCATCCTTCCTGTGACGATCAATATTAGCTTACCTAGCATACCGATGCCCAGCATGAAGGCGTCCATCCCATAGGGCATCACACGAGAGCGCCCCCTGGCCGAACCCGTGGGGGACATCACCTCCTTGGGCTGAGCTTTCTTACACTCCACCTGTTTCCAGACAAAAACACAAATCAGTGCTTCTAGCATCTACACATAGTGGTGCTATTAGAGTGCTTGTTCTTTCGAAATGCTAACCATTTTGTTGTTGATCTCATGGAAGTGGATCTCGCAGACTTTTTCCACCACATCCTCGTTTTCAAACGTCACAAATCCGAACCCTGGGGAGGAAAAGAAGAATCTTTATTATGGCGAAGCAGTAAAGAGAAAATCAAACGTTATGATATATTTGATGAAATACCTCCACCTATATATTGTTAGGTTGACTATTGGGGCCTTCACAAAGTAAGGACACAATGAAATTCTTGATACATAATCTTATGTGAATATAATGTCCAAATAACTAATAATAGAACAGCTTGAAAAATATGGGCAGCTCAGAAATGTAAATCAGTTTGCTGTCATGCATGCAATTTAAAATCAGAAAAAGATATACAATATAAAAAATCTGAGGTTATGGCAATTTATTTATAAAGCACTTCTCAGACACAAGGGCAACTAAGAGTGCATCTTAAAAGCACTCACAAACAAAACACATGGTTGGAAAACAGAGAGAAGATAGCTTAAAAACAACATTGGAAATACAGCAGATTTAGCAACAAGTGCAGAAAGTATAGCAGTAAAGTGTCTTTAAATGACTTTGGAAAGACAGCAGTTTAGAGAAACTCAGGGGAAGTTGGGGCAGATTTCAGGTGCTTTGGAAGTTTATTATAGATTTGTGGAGCATAGAAGCTGAAAGCTGCTTCCACATGTTTGTTTGTAAACCCTAGGGACAATGACAATATCTAAACTCAGATACATTGCCCAGTCCAGGTTTATTAGTAAGATAACTTCACACAGTACAGTGGACTTCGACAGTAGGGCCTTTCTGTGCAGCAGTACAGCTAATAGTCTCCAGTAATCAGTGCTTTAATAGCCGCTTAACACGTTTGCCCCCCTTTACCCTCTTTCAATTCTGCTACTCTGCACTCATCCTTGCTTCCCTCCCTTCCTGGCCAGAAGGCCGGGGCAAAGCTGGAAGGCTGTCATAATCGATCAGTCCCAGGGTGGGGAGGAGGTGCTTAAGGAGGCTTTATCCTGATCCAGATTAACGGACTGGCTAATTAGACTAGCCCCGTTCCTCTCCTCCAGCTCAGCCCACAGGAAGGAGGCCTGCAGGGGGGTGGAAGAGGATCAATAGATACCCTGGAAGGACTGGAGGAAGAGGAGCAAATCGACGAAGAGTGAAGGACAGACGCAGGCAACAGGAAGTCGGGTCACCCTGACTCACCTCTGTGTCTGTTGGTGGTCTTGTCGAACATGAGCATGGCATCGTCGACCTGAGCGGAGACAAACAACAGTTTTTTTTAAAAAGCGGTCTCTTGCCACGCGGCATATTGCCTGACCTCAGCCCTTCTCAAGTTCTGCAGGGAGGCTCAGCAACAGATGGACAGAAAGGAGGGGGAGGAGGAAGGGAGGGGGACGAGCGACAGGTTACAAGGAGGAGAAAAAATGAAGAAATACTGTTCAACAAGCCTTGCAGCTGTATATGAATAACAGACATAATGAGTGGTATGAAAAGTTGGAAACTGTGTTTGCTGCCCGGGTCAAAATCCCTCTCACAGTGAGTTGCCTTTCTCTGCTCCAAAGTTTGACATTCCCATGGCAACTGTACAAAAAGTCCATATAAAAGAGCCAACATCAAATATGCTTTATGAATAGTGGGAGAGTGCCAGTGAGACAAAGAGCGCCGCAAAGAGAGAAAAGGCACAGAAAGAAAAGCCAGTCACGAGCAGGAAGGTGAATCCTGTGTGGGCAGGTGGAGACTCGATGAGAGGGGAGAGCTGATAGCGAGAGGAATAGCGACAGGTGGAGATATGGTGAAAGAGAGAGCACAGAGAGTCCTGTAAGAGAGGAGAGGAGGAAAAAAAAGATTGGGTCAAAGTGGAGAGGGAGGAGAAAGAAGAGAGACAAAAGAAGAGGGAGAACAAAGAGGCCTGCAGGCTTTGTTTGTTGGCACAGTCAGCCATAATTCCTCCTCCTCTTCTCCCTTTGACCTCTCCCTCCGGCCCAGCCTCCCTTTATAGAGCAGAGACACAGGTGTCTATTCCTCACACACACACACACAGTTTCTTATGTCAAAGTTGACCTACTATCTGCAGATTTTTTTTCTTCGCCCCCCCTCTCTCTTGTAAAAAGCTGACATGTTTATACTCCAGTCCGCACACAGAGGTCCCGAAAAAAACCTTTGGTAAATTAATCTGTGCTCTCGGTCTATAATAAGTTTACTGGATATGGTCCACTGAATAAACTGTCATAATCGCAGAGTGTGAGTTTGTGCGTGTGGACCCCTGAGGGCAGTTTTCCTACAGAAAGGTCAAAGGTGAGTGAGGAGTGTCAGTGTGAAAGGGGACCTGTTACTCTGATGCCTCTCAAGTCACTGCTTCCTCCAAGCCTGACATTTGCAAGACGCCTGCAAAATGGTGGACTCTATCTCTGCAAAAACAGACTTTAAAACATTCTAAGGTTGCCGAATTTTTAGACAATCAATTGTAAGGAGAGCGAAGGTGAAGAATAAACTTTGCGATTCACGCTACAGATCTACATTTAGGAAGCTGTACAATCCCTACGTGAACACACTATCCCCCTGGAGGATGCAATCAAAACATCACAACAACCCCCGTGGTTTGCATTAAACACTGCGCATTGAGTTAATTGCACATTATTGGTTGATATTTCAAACACTGGGCTTTTTAATGGCGTACCGCCGGACAAAATTCCCTCTTATCCTTTTTTTTCCCACCTCTCATCTTCCCTGTTATCCCCTGCCCATCCCTCTCCGCACTCCTTTGTCCTCTCCAGGACGGGACACAAAAGGTCCAGTGAGGCAGTCTAATCAGGAACTTCCATGGATGGCTGGAGCCCACATTTCACCGTCCATCCCTCGATATCTCTCTCGGCAAAATTCATCTAGACGTTATGATTGAGGAGGGAGCACGGGGAAACTCGAGGCCAAACCTTTGGCACTGAAAATAAAGTGCCACAGCAGTCGGAAAAAACACGGCGGCTAAAACTGAACCCTCACGTTTGACTTTAAAAAGTTTCAAGGTCTCGATTTGTCCACCTGCGTTATACTGTAAAACGTTTTTAGGATTTATTGATATGTATTTTTTACCATAAGATCAACCAAACCTCACATGTAGAGTGCAAAGGTTAGTTGATTGGTTGTGAACTATTTAATTAATCCGCAACTATTTTGAGAACCTAATAATTAGTTTACATCATTTAATAAAATAGAAAAAAGCGGATTTTTTTTGGGTTGTTTTACTCATCTATGACAGAATATTCACTGAATTTTAAGTTGTGAACAAAACAACACATATAATGAAGTCATTGTGGATTTGGAGAGGTTTATTTATCAGCTAAAATCATTTTTTGATAATAAAAAAGTAAAACTTCTTAAATTTAATATTTCCGAGTTGTCCTCTTCTCTTTGACAGTAATGTGAATGTATTTGGGAAGTGGGCAAAACAACCCACTCGATTCTTATTGGGCTTTGAGAAACAGCTTTACTGACATTTTATAAACCAAGAAACTAATCAATAATCGACAAAGTAAATAGTCTTTAGTTGCAGCACAGCTGCCCTTGCACACATATTATCATTGATGTTTAGTTTCAGATTTGAAAGCACTTTAAGGAGTGTGTGAACAATCCAGAAACTTCCAGTATGCAGATAACTTCTGAACAAACTAACAAAATATTTGCCCAGCTTTGTACAGAGGCATAATGGCCCCCGTAAACCCCCCTCTCTCAAAACCCCATCTTTGCCCCAGTTCCCTCTCTTACGCCTCCGCAGACCTCTCTCATTCAGGCCTCCCTCGCATGTCGGTGCTTTTGTCAGCCCATCATCTATTCTCTGCCTTAAAAACTTGGAAAAAACGTTATATAGAAATATAAAAAAACACTAAAGAATGCATGAAGATGAGATGAAGGAGTTTGCAGGTTTTCGGGCTTAAGTCGCAGTTATTGGTGCGGAGTTTGAACCCCACCCGACACACACACACACACTCGTGCTAACACCCCCAAACACCACCTCATCCCTCCTCCTTCAGAACAAAAACCCCTTACCCGCAGAATTACTCGGGGACAATGGGCAAGCCGGGTCACCACGGTAACGGGCCAGGAGGGGGTTGTGGGTAGGAGCAGCTGTTACATCAGATTAATTCAGATTCTGATAATCCCTCCTCCTTCCTCACCATCACCACACACTCACTACAAAACTTTTCTCCCCCCCTCCCCTCTCGTCCCCCTAACTTCGCCTGCTGCTCCCGGAGTCTCTTAGCCTCGTTATTTTTCCCTTCCCTCTCCAAGCCTTTTTCTCTCCCTCCTCCTCCTCCTCCTCTCGCAGTAACCCCTTCACTTCAAGGCGGTTGCTCGACTACAAAGTTTTTTCTCAGAGAATTTCTGTTGAATAACTTGTTTGAGCCGGTGGGATGTGGTACCATTTTGTGTGTTTCTAAGCAGTTTTGTGTGATTATATGTTATAACCAGACAAACACTATCTTGATTTCCACTCGAATCAATATTGCTCTCCGTTTCCACCTCAGTGTAACAGTTTGAACTCTTCTAAACATCACTCACCTTCCCAAACTGGTCGAAGTACTGTTTCACGTCCTCGATGGTCGTGTTCACGGACAGGCCTCCCACAAAGATCTTCTTGGTTCGAGTCACCAACTGTAAGAGGAAAGGCAAACATTTGATATATTTTTCCTACTGTATGCTATTGTTTTTAAATGTTTGCTTAAATAATATAGTATCTACTAGGACAGAAGCTCAAAATTATTTACAGTTGTAAGTCACTCCCATGGGGGTGAAACAATCGATCGACTGAAAAATAATCAGCACCTATTTTTATAATGGATTAATAATAAACGTAATTGTTTATCCGAAAATTGAGGAAAAGTGTTGTTTTCAGCCTTAAATATGGAAACATCTTGCTTTTCTCTTTTTGTTTTACAATGAACTGCATTTCTTTGGGTGTTGGACTGGCAAAACAAGACATTTCAACGGTTCAAAAAACTTCGATTTATTAAATGATTTATTGGTAGATTAAACTGAAAAAATGATGTACTTAACTACTCTAATACTGTGGAATAAATATGTTGTATTATAAGTGTCAAATGTCTATTACTCAGTGACACAATAGTGCTCACTGTTGCTGTAATTGTTACTACACTACAACAACACTGACCCCAGATTCACAAGTACAAAAGTCATTATCTCGTGAATAGACGTTGCCAAAAAACTTCAATTTATAAAAGGTATCAATTCAAATTCAAAGTCCTTTTTGAAGGAGTTATTGCTGTCAATAATGAATCACAACTTTTTAGGGAGGTAAAAGTTGTATTTTTTTAGTTATTCAATGACAAGTGTTATAAAAGCTTTGGTCTTTTTCATGAATTTGTTTTACTATTAATTAAGTGTGTTCTAAGCAGAGGCTTAAAAAAATCCTCAGTTTTCACTGATCGTAATCATGTTAAACATAAAACAGACACATTTAATGACTACATGTTTCACTCTGGTGAGGATTAGATCATTTTTAAGCAACCAAAACCGACAAACAAATATCATTTCTTAATGTAACCTATCCCTGTAGTGTATGGTATGTATGTACAGAACACTCAACCTTTTAATTAAACAACAAACTCCTTATTTCTGATCTCCCTAAAGAGAGAAACAGCCCGAAGCGTACAATCATTTTTTAAAATAAGGAATCAATAAGGAAATCGGCTAGATTTCGGACCAATACGCAGAATCAAAATTGGCATTGAAGACAATAGATACATTCCCATCATTCTGCACTCGCTGTATTACTTCAAGCTGTTAGCTATCCTTTTTTATTTCACACTGTTATTGTTATTGGAAGAGACAAAACAGACTAGGATCAGGACACAGTGTACTTGAAACACAATACAGATGTTTGAGAAGTTCAAGAAGAATCAGTGTCTTTTTAAAGTTGTGAATGTTTTTGTTACACACAATTACACAACGGTTGAGTGATAGTGTTCAGATTATGAGGCATATTAGCTTACAAGAGATTGAAATTAAACTAGCTAAAACAAGAAGACGTTTTCTTAAACACACCTTGGGCTGAGCTCTGCGAGGGAAAGCCACCTTTGGGTCGATCTGTGGGGGAGAATACAGAAAAAGAAAGGACGGGTTAGTGTTGTTTCATGAAGCCTTCCCTCCGTGTGATCAGACATCACACCCTCATCTTTGATTCTTTTACATCTCAATAATGAAGGTATCATATATCCATGCTATCCTTCTTCTGGCCACGCACCAATCCTAAATCAAAGCAACAGGATTTCTGCAGGTTTAGGCAAGTGAAATAAGACTTTTTTGCAAACAAAAAGAAAATATGTTGCAGTCATACTGGCACAAATGAAAATAAGTTTACAATCAGTTCAATATTTATTTTGACTAGGGACAGATTAACAAGGCACTATCGCATTGAACAGCACAGTATGATAGTAAGCACCCGGGCTTTGTACAGGCTACCCTCCCTCTGGCTTAAATCATGTGTTAAACATTGTATTATTTATATATATTTATTTATATATTGGTTGAACTGGTTCGCACGTCCCCTTCACAACGAAATAGAGCAGAATTAAATCTAAAATCTAAATCTTAAGAAGAATTCAGCAAAATATGGGAATTTCCATAGAGTGGAAAACCTTGAGTTCACCTAAACCGAGGAAGAAATACTTCATTCTGACTATTCTCTTTATGATTTGCAGTTAACACAACAGTAGATAACTCATTTTAAGACCTGAGAAGTTGTATTTAAGACAATTGTAAACCTTTTTTAGAGCTTAACTTTCAGAAATGCAAATTTGAAATCTGAATGATATCAAATCCAAAAAAGAATGATAAAACCTTTGTGTGTGTGTGCATCAATCTGAATATGCTACCCCCCCAAATATTTTAAGTATGAATGATGTAAGAAATGTACATTTAAACATCTGTGTGTGCATGTGGTTGTGTGTGTGTGGGTTGCAGCTGTGCTCAGGTGGACGGCCTGGGAATGTCCAGTGGACCTCTGCCTCTCTCGTCACCACCGTGTGACATGTGATCTCCTGGAATCTCACACGGGCTCTACAATCACAAACACGCCTCACCTCGGGGGGGAGAGCCCCGCGAGAGAGAGGACAAGCGTGTCCGAAAGAGAGGGAGAGGACCGAGGAGGGAGAGGGAGACAGAGGAGTGAGGGGAGCTGTCAATCAAACCACACTGACAGCAATATTCACCCACATTTTGTTTGTTTGTGTTTGTTTGTTTTTGCCTCCCTCTGAAGTTTTGAACAACAGGGATCATTCATCCTCCTGCACGCTTTTAGGTGATCCGGATCGTCCTCTGCCCTGCTGCTGCTTACGTTTACACCCAGGAAAAAACACTTTTTGATATTAATCCTAACACCAGAGGTGGGAGTATGTGATGCACGTACAAGTCACAGGCAGGTCATAAGTCCTAACCTTCAAGTCTCGAGCCCCAAGTCCCAAGTTAGTGGTGAGAATAAACCGAGACAAGTCAAATCTCAGCTGTAACTCAAGCAAGACAAGTCAAAGCAAATGAAATTCTGATGATGTGCCACAATATTAAACCGTCCAAAAGTCAATGCTGAAGGTCACTGTAATAAAACTAACTTTTCTACATAGAAATTATTTTTTTAAAGTGAAGCTTAGGCTTTAATAATACACCATACATCAATTGTAAATTAGCTCACATATACAATTCTGGACTATACTTGTCAGCCTTTGCTGCACATTACATAAAGAAAATTGGTAGGCTCAGACAGGTTGCCTTTTTTTCTCAGAAACTTTCCAATTTCAAAAGTAAATTGCTTTGAGAATAAAACCGTAGATGGTGTTTTGTGAGATTTTTTAACAAATCTCATAATGCTTTGACTTGATGTGCAGGGTAACTGTCTATCATAAGCAATATCAAGGCTATTTTGGAGAAAGATAAATCGATGTTTGGAAGTTGTGAAATAATTTAGAATCGTAGAAGATAAGGATCTCAATTATTTCATGAATCTATTTTTTCCCTAAACTCTTCCTATAAGGTGGACGGTGCATTACACTGGATATCACTTGGGTCTTTTCAAGCATCAAGTCTTCAAATTTGCTGCTTAAGTCTGACTTGGGTTTGAATCTTGTAGCTTTAGTCCCCCACCTCTGCTTAACACTACAACCACATCATTAATGTATACATAACGTGGTGGAGCCCACTGAATGTCACCACGTTTAAGATTGGAGAGAGATCCACACCATGCCATGAGGATGCGATCATAGACAGGCTGTAAAACTGGAATTTGAGACCTCTATATTAGTCTATGCTGGTCTAATAGAGCTAGAGAACAACTAGACTACACCACACTGTACTGCTGTTACACTAACAGATGGTGAGACAGTACAGCGCTAAGATTAGTCCGTAACCATGAGAGGGTAGAGTTGAACTACAGTAGAGAGCTAGAGAGCCTCTATGGTAAACCGCATGCGTTTACCAGAGTAAGGGTAACAAAAAAGTTGACTTCACCGCAAGTTTTGTCTTTTCTTTTTTCCTTCTTCTTTTGTTCTAGAGAGCAGAGTGAGAAGACTATAGGCTAAGACTGGAGGATCAGATGCAGAGTCTACTGTTTAGTGTCTATGGTGGCTAGACTACTCTGATAGTCACCTCCGGTCACCAACCCTCCTGATGTCCAACACTCCTGTGCACATTCAAAAACAAACAAGACACACAAACAAACAAACAAAATCAAACACATTGCAGCACATCCGTGGGGAGGAAATTGTGGATGTTATACAGGTAAAGTGGCTGTATTGAATAAATAATCGAAGGGTTTTGTGGAGAGAAAAAAAAATCCTGCTCCGCTCAAAAAATCTTACTTTACCCGGATGTTTGAGCTTCACTGTGCAGTGTTTGACACTAAAAGGCTGTTTCAGGGAGTCTTCGTACTTACCTAAAATCAGAATTTAAAGGAGTACTTCACCCCCAAAATGACCATTTGCATATCAAAAACTCACCCTGTGTTATCTTGTATTCATGAAGCAAACTATCATTCTCTTGCGTCGTAATTTGTGACTAGTCTGGCAGTCAATCACAGCGCAGTCTGGAACATGTGCAAGTGTCACGAGGAAATTCAAAACACAAAAATATTTTTTTGTGAAGTGTTAGACATTTTGTGTCCAGCATTTAAACCTAAGTATATTGGTAGCTTCTAGATTTTAAAGTGAGGGAGAAGCAGTAGCTATTATTATTATTATTATGGGGATTTTAAATGATGTTATTCATTTTTTTGTAAGAAAACCATATCAGACACACATTTTATATCTCAATAAAGATGTCTGGAGGGGGTCTTTCACATAAAAAACAACATTTCTCCTTTATGAAGACATGTGATGGCGCTCCAAGATGTCAGTGGCCTGACCCACCTGCACTCACAGCAAGGTAACAGGGAAGAAGCTGAACGTAATTCCAAGAGAGGTTTAGGAAATCAGGGCAATCCCCTTTTGAGCAACTACATCCCAGCTATGCAACAGTTGGTCGAGTGTGCTGCCTGTCACAGCCTGAGCTGGGAACGCACTTAACGCAATACGCCAATTGGGCCGCACTCAACATCTCTGAGGAACAACTCAAGCTTGTTGACTCCAATCCTATTAGTTAGGAGAGCCATACTAATCACAGATGGGGTTATTCTGCCTTCCCCCCTCGACCCTCTTTCCAGGTCAGCATGGAAATGGTTAACGGAGAGCCTGATGCAACTCTGCAAAAGCTGAGTGACTTTGTTGTTAACCTCTCCGCCATGCACCTTGGAGCTGCGATTGAATGGAAACTTTGTCCCACAAAGGTGCATTTTGCATCGGCCCTCACTAACTTTACAGATAGCAGGAAGCTGGGAGGGCATCCAAAGGGGCAGTTACGTAAATCACAGTAAAACCCACTGGTCAAAACCAGGGGAATCTGTCCTTTAACACAATAAGAACCAATAAATTCCTCTGCAGCACTGTATTTGCTCTTTAACCTCTGGGCCGTGCAAAGCTCTGTTAATTCCAGTGCCGGAGAGGTTCAGTCGGTCACAGCATGGCACATTCTTTCTGTTGCCACTGGAGAACTTTTCTCTCCCTCTCTAACAGGATAACCTGTTAGCATGAGAGAGAGAAGGGAGAGAGGGAGAGGGGGCAGGGTGAGCCGTCTAAAAAGGCCTACTCTACTCACCATCCAACCCCTGTGGCTGATCACTGAGCCCTCTCCATGCCAAACACACACTCTCTGAGGCTGCCTCCACTAAAAAATGCCACCGACACACACAACCAGCCACAAGGGGCCCTGCCACGGCCCACGAGGCTGCGCACATTTAACACAACTTAAGAGGAGGAAGCTCAAATTAAAAGAGGGGAATCGTCATGTCTTGGGTCTTAGAGGAAACTTTATAAGATTCCTATCAAGAGAGGCAGCGTGAGGATAAACTGTCAGTACCATGGCCTCCACTTACTGTGCTATGATTTCTTAAGTGTCCGAGAAATGATTGTAAACGATGTGCATTGTTATCTTCCTTTTTTCTTTTGTGACAGAGCCATTCTTCAACTGTGAAGGGTATGTTGGGGGGGGGGGGGTCACTATGGAAACAAACCCCATGGCGAGTTAGTGGCGTCCAACCATGATGCCACTACTTGTCATAGCTGTTGTGCCTGCAAGTGACACTATAGCAGTATGGCACTGGGGAAACCAACAAAAAACAAACAAACACACAGATTCAGTTTGACTCCTCTTTTCCGACCTCTCCTACATTTGGATCTATAATAATTTCCTTGCAATTTCAACAGCAAACAAACTGATTTGTTTGCTTCTCCAACACTTATCCTCCAAAGATTTTTAGTAAGGTGCATCGTGCAGAGCACAAAAGGGGAAAGAAGAAATAGCTTCCCCTCATTTCAATACAGTGACTAACCAGCGGCCATCACCACTCCCACAGAGGAGAGAGAGAGGCGGGGGCAGTTGGTCCCTATGGCGACCAACGGGCCACATTGTTCCCCGACCGGCCCACATTCATTACTGACAAAAAGACACACACACACACACACACACACACACCAACACAGGCAATTAATGCATTTTAAAGTTACATTCACATATGTGAAAAGGCCTGGCTTCATCATAGCTACAGTTTTATTCTTCCTGAGGATCAACAGGAAACTGCTTTCACAATTCACACCTTGATGGTTTCAGGTTGCTTTTGCTCCATTTAGAACATTTTTTTTTCAGGGGGTCAATTCTATCCCTGGGGACCATTAAAAAGAAGCGGAAAGGAAGTTTTAGTTCCTAGAGAACAAATCAAAGAGTGCCACTTAGAGCAGTCCTGTCCCGCTCCCCTCTTGTTTCTATGGAAATTGACACTGGGTGACATTTTCTTCCCCTGCAGAGCAAACTCTCCCATGTGTCTCGTCTGTCGACCACTGACTGAATCAACTAAAGTGCTCACATCTGAGGTGCAGCAGTAGACATGGTTTTTGAAAATAACATTGGTGTTGTGGAACCTTAGTAAACATACAAGCAATAGCGGATTATTGGAAAATCCACTAATTAAACACTGAGCAATAGGATTAGCTGGAGGTGGGGAGTAAATACAGAGAACTCACTGTTTTTGAGTCCAACTCGTGCCTGGTTTGGGCCAAAACTTTATCCACGCCGGCCTGATCAACAAAGGTGACGAATCCAAACCCTCTGCACACACCAGGGGAGGAGGGGGGGTATTAATGACACATGAACCGATGTTGACATGCAATGATACGTTATGATGAGCAGAGAGGAATCAGGGAGGTCAGATAAACTTTCAGCTGCACAGCTCTCTCACCTCGAGCGCTTAGTAACTGGATCTCGCATCACCATACACTCCTTCACCTCGCCGTACTTGCAAAAGTACTCCTTCAAACCCTCTGAAAAACCAAACAAGGTGGGGAGAAGACATTTGAATTTATAAAACAAGAAGTTAAAAGGAAATCCAAACTTTTTGATACAGATTTTACCGCTCTCAGCAGAGTGCAACGTTTGCACTCTGCTGAGATTTCCCACACAAAGTTCATACATTTTGCAATCAGACTTAAAATGATTAAGACTGAAAAGTTCATAATAATTCTAGTTGAAACTTCTTATTGCAAGCTATTTAATCAAATTCAGCCTTTTCAATGATCCTTTTAAGAATCACTCATTCATTATGTGGTAGTTCTGAATGGGTGCATTCATTCTGTTGCACGATCCACATTCAACACTTTAAAAAAAAGTAAAATAACAAGAAAACAAATAAACAAATTCAGGGTACGCAAGCAGGACTATTAAGAAATACAGCTTCTAAAATAACTTCCTTATAGTTCCATAGGATCCATGCCAGGATTTTTAAAGACATAGTGGCATTTTGTTAGAGGTAGCAACTGGTGGAAAAAAAGATTTACCTTGTGTTGTTTGCCAGCTGAGTCCACCTATGAACATTTTGCTGTGGAAAGAGAAAAAGAAAATTAAACTTATTTGCATATTCATTAGGGGGTCTCAAAGAGAAGTGTATACACAGTAAGACAACCTTGTTATTGAGGTTTTGAAAGTAATCCTTGAGGTAATTTGAGAGTGCACCATCTCTGATTTTGCATGAAGGCTCTCTGTGTGGAGGTGTGTGTGTGTGTGTGTGTGTGTGTTTGTTGGTGCAGACCAAAGTCCCTTTATAGAATAGCCAATTTAAGTTTTTTTTTTCAAAAGTTAGTTTTTTTAGTTACCAAGGGTCGTGGGGGGAGTCCGTGATGGACAAGCTGCTCTGGCTCCCTTCCGTCTCCATTGCGTATCCGTGTGTTGTGCGTAAGTGCTGCCTGCTTGTGTCCGAGCTGAGCCGTGCGGGAGAACAGGCGGAGAGTGAGTGAGGGACGCTGGGGCGGGTTTGGCCCGGGGTGACAGAGAGGGGAGCGGGCCAGATGCAGGCTGGGACAGACTCCTCCCCCTCCAGTCAATCCGTCCGGCTGCTGTCGCTCCCTCATCCCGCACCGAACGAGCAAGCTGTAGCTATTAAGCACCCCGCTTCCGGTCCAGCCTTTCAGAAATAAAACCTGGTGGAATGTATTATTACACGGAGGCAACAGCAGTTTTACCAGCTACTTCTATAAAGACAAAAGACAGGGTAGTACATAATGGTGATACCCAGGGCCAATTATCTATCCTGTTCAAAAAAGTGTTTTTGGTTTGTGTTTATTTGAACACATGCATAGATTGCATATACAAAAACTAAAATAACACTAAGAGTCTAAGTAAACAAGTAAAACATTGTGCAGGAGGTAAGAAGCCTTATAAACATATCACCCCTACTACAAAACAAAAGACATTCGAAATGGATAAATGAAAGAAAACGGTTCAAATTATTTGTGGATAAGCTCATCAAGTTTAAAGACAAAACAACAATACAATATCGAATGAAATTTGGAAGTTTCTGTTTACAAGTTACTATTTTAATAAATGTTTACGTTCAAATATGTATAGAAAAGTGACAGGCAGTACTGCATAAACTGACTTGCATAGGCTATTCATGAATTTGCAGAATTTCGAAAAAATCGGGATTCTACTTTTTTCTTCTTTGGTGCTGAAATATTTAAATGTCATCTGGAAGTAAGGTAAATTAAGTCCCATAAAATTGACTACTGATTACTCTTAAACTGAAATTTGGGAACTTATTGTCACAATGGCACAATATATGGCATCAGACCAATGCTCATTCTATAGCTATGCATTTACGAAATGAGTCGTGTTGCTGTTTTAAATGTTCTGGTCCTATTCTTTTTACTTGAATTAACTTTTAGCCATGCAATTTGGCTGCATACTTAAACAAATAAGAATGTCTTACATTGACAGCGTTTAATAAAACAAACAAAAACAAATATCAACGCAGGTACTGAATTCAAAGAAAAACATCACACAAACAAACATCTATGTAATGTCATATATGATCATGACAACTAACAAAAATATCATAAAATGCAAACAATATGTAATTTAAAATCAGTTCCTATATCCTTAAGTTTCATCTAACCCCCCTGCAGAATCTTTAACTGACAAACTTCAAGCCTTTATTATGAAAGCAGAACTTCCTGTCACATATTGCCTTACTTTGACTGATTTGACGCAATGCCCCTCCTAGTTTGGATAAAGTGTTAACAAGCACACTTTACAATTACAAAAACTACAATAACTCATTTGCATTCTGAATATCATCTGTTTTGGGAGGACTTAAGAAAAGAAAAAAGTTTACAATGAAGTGTCAGAAATCTATGCCAAATTGTACTCTGAGGATGAGTTACCTCATTTTAAAATAATTTCTATTTCCATTTCCTACTTTATACATCTAACACATTTCCAGACAAATATTGTAACTTTAACTCATACTTTAACTTAAGGTACCTTCCATATTTAAAATAGCATTACAAAATATACATCAACTTATAAAGTATGATGTATTATCATAGGTGAAGCAATATAATACGTAATAAAAACGAGCCCAATGTTATACGCTGCAACATTGAAGTGATACGGCATATAGTGTTTTCTTTTCTATATTTATATGTAGTGTACATATGTTCTTTAGTATTTTTTCGTATTTTATTGGATTTTTCTCTATTAGTTGAATACCTTTTTATGTAGAATTTTAATTTCTCTTACTATGTTTATGTTATGGACCAATTCACCAAAGCAAATTCCTGGTAAGTGACAATGTACTTAGCAATAAACCCAATTCTGATTTACTAATAACAGAGTAGTTTAACATTGTGGCACTGCTACTGTATCTTTACTCAAACATGTATTGAATACTTATTCCAACAGTGTAATATAACTTCCATATTGCAAACCGGCTTACACGGTGTGGTGAAACAGGAGGTTTTGTGTGCTGTGTGCTCATTCATTGCTGGGGTTTAAGTATTTAATTAGTAGCAAAGCCAGCTCCAGCTAATCTTCTCAACACTGACTCAACATGTGACCTGGTGACCAAAGTTAGGGACAATCAATAGGCTGAGCAACTCAGAGACAACAACAGATTTGACTCACAGTGAATATAAAATGGATGCTGTTCTACACACAGTTGCAAAGTTTTGTTGCAAAGTCTGGACAACTTTTAGTGCTAGTGTCTCCGAAATACACACATAATCCCAGCCACCCTACAATCTCAGAGTGTGAAACGCAGGAGGTTTTGGTGAAGATATAGATATAAAAGGACAATCACATTATACAGAATACAAATAAAAGGCCTTCATTCAAAACCTTACTTAAGCAAAAACGCAAGTATAAGGATCAAACTGCAATTGCAAAAGAAAAATACTCATTCTACGCAATGGCCTATTTTTAAATATTATGTGTTATATTATTGAAATACAATTATGGAAGCATTAATGTGTTTCTCACTTTAATTTTGCAGCTGGTAAAGGAGGAATTGTCTTATTGCTATGTCACCAAGGCAATAAAGTGTAATTTATCCTAGGATGATTCATGATACATTATTTTCGGATTATGTTTGGCATCATTAATCTGTATCTTCCAAGTCATTAAAGTTAATAAATACATGTAATAGAGTAAAAAGTACAATATATGCCTATGAATCTTAGTGAAGTAGAAGTTTAGAGTTCCATAACATGGAAACACTCAAGTAAAGTACATCAAACTTGTTCTGAAATACTTGAGTAAATGTAGTTAGTTACTACCCCACCCTCTGCAGATGAGCCAATGAAGCTCTGGAAGTGGGACAGGGGCTATTTGGACAGGAATTAAGGGGTGTGTTAAATTTCTGCATGCATGATCAATGGGGTTGAATGGTGGGGAAGGCGACCGGGTTGAGAGGTGGTGGGGGGGTCGGCTGAAGCAGAGAAAGAGAGAGAATACAGCCAGCAAAGGCTCACTAATGAGAGATGGACAGTGTGGATTGTATCTCATTATCAATCAACATAGCTTTGAGTTCTCTGGACAGGGGAAATGCAGGAGCCCTAATGTGTGCTGCATGTGGTCCATTTTGATAAACCCAGCTTGTGTGGTGGAGCATTAGTCACGGCGGTATCTGAGCTGTTGGAAATCCACACACATTGCCCTGTGTCCGTTTTGGTGAGGAGTTTCCTCTGAATGGTACAATGGGACTTAATTACAGGTCAGTGGCATGTCTCAGGGAGATAGAGGGAGCTCTGTTACCCTTCCAAATACAGTATAATGCCATCTTCCCAAGGGTGGGGTGGGGTAACAGGAGCTCCACACAAAAAGGTGCTGATAGGCTGAACCTGAGAGTGGTATAAGGTGATCCAGGCAGAGAAAGTGAGCGTTTTACACTGAAAGAGAGAAAAGATAAAGGACTACATTAACTCTCAAAGGTTTTCTTCCTTTCAGTCTGCCCTCGTTCCTTTCCCAGTACACTTCCAACTTATCATTCCTGCCAACATTTTCTTTAACAAAAAACAACAGGGTGATTCAATGATAAAGAATAGAATCTGGAAATAAAAACATTGACAAAAATCTACATAAACAGTTAAAAGTGTAAAGTTTAAAACCACCTTTGGGTCGAGCAAAAATACTACCGTTGCCTTTCACTAAAAGAAATCCAAATAAACTGCAAAGAATGTACATTATAATCTGCATTGTGTCTTTTAGACTGCTCCACACATAACCCATTAAAAAAGAAAATATGTGTTATTGTGGAGATTGAGAAGAAAATATCAACAGGTGAGCAAATGGACAAATAATATAAAATACAGCGGTCAAATCGGTTGGTTACTTATGTTGCACTGAGATTACAACGTTCTTGAGTAGGAAAACGGAAAGTCATAAGTACAAACATACTTGTTACCACTTTTTATATTTGCTCAAGTACTGTAGTTTAGTTGAATTTTGAGTTACTTACAGTACCTTTCCAGTTTATGCTACTTTATAAATTAAAAGTCCAATATTTAACTAGTTATTTGGTAAAATAATTCATCTAAAATGGAAAAGTAAATAAAACCAACATGAAAAAGAGAATGGTATAAATGTATAAACTGTAAAATAAGTAATACTAATACCAGAGCAGAACAATTTATCATAAAATAAACATCAAGTATAATAAAGGAAAAAAGTGGCTAAATATCTAAAGTAAAGAATGTGAGTCAAGCTTTTTTTTTGCTTTTCACTTTCGATACTATGAAAGCTGAGTGATTGAACTCATTCTCCAAACAGCAAACACTGAGAACACAATGGCCCCTAACGCTAAGTAACTTTTGTCTGGGGACACATCCTGAAACTGGGCCGGCACATGTGAACATGACACAGCAGCGCTCTCTAGTGGCCTGTAGGACAAGATCAAACCATGTTTATGCCCAGTTAATATAAGGTTCCTATGTGTGTTTATTACTACTTTACAACAGCCTGCTTCAACATCAAAGTTTGGATAATATCCATGATGCAAGCAAATGGTTAAGAAGAGTTTCTCTCTGTGTCCCAAAAGTCTGTTTCACTGTGAAATCAGAAATATCTACATATGCAAAAACACAACATTTCTGTTGTGTTTTCTTAACTTGTCTTCTTAGATTGGAGCCTATGCTGCCCTGCATGCAACTCTTACATCCCCTCACTTTATTTATTGTTGTTAAATTGCACTTTGGTCACTGCTGGGGACTGAGAGAGTGGGGACAAAGTTCACAGGGCTCATGAAAGGAGGAGGGGGTGAATAGGGAGAGAAAAAAAAAGAATATTGACCTTTGAAAAGCAAAACAGCAGGTGGAGAGCTAAACCAGGCAGCTCAGGACACATCGGGAGGAAATTTAACACTGGGAAAATTAAAGTATCTGTTATTTTCAAACTGAAGAGGGACTGTTAATATAATGAGGCCCAACGCTGCCTGTGTTTGAACGTGGCAGCGCACATGACAGTAGTGTTTGTTGGCGTGGCGGCAGCGAGGTAAGGCATCAGAGCAATGGAAGAGAGGATAGAGGAGAGGGCCGAAGCCAAGCCGCGCAGTTTGACTGCCCTTCAGGAGCAGCTGATCTGGGCCCTGCTGGGATCTGGCCTGTCCCGGGACGTCCTGGTCCAAGCCATAGGGGAACTACAGCGAGACAGGTCGAGCACTGGTGGGGAGAGAGGAGAGAGGGGGGATGGAGAGAGCTCCGAGGAAGGAGAGATGGATTTCCCACCGCCTATATTCCGAGAGCTGGAGAAGCTTTCCCCTGAGGAGACAGCCAAACTGAGGGCTGAAGTTGACCGGCTACTGCAGTGAGTAGATCCCAGCACTGCTCTAGCAATCACCGTAAATTGCTATTTTTGCACAGCGATTTGTCTGTGCCTAGCAAAATAAAAAAATACTTTGCTTACTTTGGTTTCCCCCCTTTATTCTCCTTTACTTCCTGTTTATCAAAACTGCCTTTTTTTATTCTTCTTTGCTCCTTTTCCCTCTTTAACAAATCCACTCTCCTTCTGCCTGCTTATCTGCCTGTCTGTCCGCATTGTGGCTTCTGAGGCGAATTTAAAGCAGGTTCCTCCTTTGCTAGTTACTAATTACCCACCCCCATCATTATTCTCTAACCATTTATTAATAAATAAGTTACATGCATAGGTAAAGATTAATGGAGTATGGCTGGTCATGTGAGGTCATGTTTACATAAGGGAGGGACATTTATACATCTTTTTAGGGGTGTTTTCTGATATTTAGAACATACTGAGCACGTTATTATTAGGACACTTTACTGAGATGTGTGTTTTTATTTCAAAGTATTGAAACTCTCACTAAACTCTCATTTTTTAATATGGTTTTAAGCTAAATCAAAATACTGTTTGTGTGCTGAATTCTAATATGATAAAGTCTGAGAGTTTTTTTTGTAGTTTTGTGTATTTATCTGCTGCCTTCCTGACGGCTAGAAGGCGTTAAATTAGGCTTCATAAACCTTTTACACGGTCCCCCTCCAGTGTTCTAAAAAAACACTGGACTTTGCCCCTGTGTGCTTTCCCTTATCTCTGTCTGTCAATAAGCCTCTCTCTACTTCCCTCTAAATGGCCACGTTTAATAATGTTGTGACAAACCATTTAGCACTCTACTAGAAAGTGTTAACCCAGAAATATAATGGAAAGGATAATGGGATACAAACTAAAGTCAAACAAACCACAATGTGCAACAGATACACAATAATATAAAGTTGGGCAAGAACACACAAAAATAAGGTATTTTTCAAACAGGGAGGACCCCTGGCACGTTGCTAAAATTGTGAAAAGCTACATGCAGCAGCACAACCTTCCTCAGAGGGAGGTCGTGGAGTCCACAGGGCTCAACCAGTCCCATCTCTCCCAGCACCTCAACAAAGGCACGCCCATGAAGAACCAGAAGAGAGCGTCTCTGTACACCTGGTATGTCAAGAAGCAGTGCGAGATCAGCCAGCGTGAGTACAAGGACGAGCTGCAAAGGCTCTTATTTTTACTTTCAACATGCATCTTATATCAGCTCTTTAAATGTGTGATACTGAATGAGAGGAATTTCAAAAGTTAAAAACAATTACCTTACAGAATTTACCAATGCCAAACATGGCCTTGCATCTGCAGAGGAGCAAGGAGAGGAGACAAGGAAAGGACGGAGGAACAGGTTTAAATGGGGTCCAGCCTCCCTGCAAATCCTCTTCCACGCCTACGAGCGACAGAAGAATCCCAGCAAGGAGGAGAGAGAGGGGTTAGTGGAGGACTGTAACAGGTGAGCCTTAGTGATGGTGCCATTACAAAACAGGATTATTTAAATATATCAGATTTTTTTATGGTTTTGATGTGTGTCAGCCTGGACACAATCCAAGTTTGTACATTTATATATACTTTTCAATCATAAATCTCACTATAAGTATTATTCTTCTGTTGTATTGCTTTTGTACAGGTGTGGTTACAGACTCTCTCTTTACCTTCCTACTATTTTGAGTGCAAATAATTTGCCAACAACAAACGAGACAAAACCCACAATAAATTAAGTTAAATAGAGATTTGATTGAAGATATCGTGATATCATTTATTTCAACGTTTCTATTTAATGAAAAAATCATTTTGGTGGATTCCCTAGGCCACAATAAAAGTGTGCACCGGCCCATCCTTTACCAAAAGAAAGATAATGCTTTCCTATTGATTGGGGCAGAAACACTTTAACATCCAGTTGTTGATAGATATGAATACTGTGAAAAAAAATGTGATGATTGTGTTTAGAGAGGAATCCTTACTTTAATTAAAAAGCATTGAGTTTAATACTGTAAGAGAAATATACTTTCTGCGGTGAGATCAACACTGTCTTTTCTGAAGTCCTTATGAATGGTCTTCCACGTCTTTCCTTTAGCTAATGACTTTTTCAATTCATTGTCAAGGAAAAGTGGTTAGGGAGAGATATATGATGTCATTTTCTGTTAACGTCTTTAATGCAGCCCTGCCTTCAAAATAAAAGCCATGTAACAGTGTACTGTTCCTCCCTCAGGGCAGAGTGCCATCAGAGGGGGGTGTCGTCCTCGCAGCTTGCTGGCCTGGGCTCTAACCTGGTCACGGAGGTCCGGGTGTACAACTGGTTCGCAAACCGCCGCAAAGAAGAAGCCTTTCGCCACAAACTGGCTCTCGACACACCTTTCACCAACCAATCTGCCTCCTCCTCTCACCACAACATCCCGCCGAGTCCAGAGCATGGTAATACACTTACAAAAAAGAGAGAGTACACATTGAAATTCAAGAGTGGAATCAAAACTGAGAGAGAACACAAGATCGAGATTAGACTTGCCTTTGAAGGATCTCTTTTCTTTTTGATCCTATGGTGTAAAAAAATAACCAGACGACGCATCTAGACATGACTGGACAGGTTCCAGTCCGAGGCTAATTTTTCTCAGTTCCCTTATGCTGCCATTTGCAATCAACCAATGTAAGTGTTTGATGCAGTGGTGGAAAAAGTGCTCAGAAATGTTAAGTCCTAAAACCACAGTGTGGAAGTAATGTGACGTATTATGTCAAAACCTTAAATATGCTCAAGTATAAAAGTATCATCTACCATTTAACAGCATTTTATTCTCAAAATAGCCCTTTTTCTAATACTATATATTGTTTTACTGGATTATGATTTTTCCTACAAAGGATGTAGTAACTCATTTTGTCATACAAATAAAAAACATCCAAAATGTAGTGCAAAAAATGGAAATCCTCAGCTAAAATACCTGCTTAATTGTATAAAATAACATTACTTGAGTAAATGCACTTACTTACATTATAATATAAACCCCGTCAGTGTTGTGGGGCCTGACTTCTTGTTTTCCAGGTGTGAAATACAGCCAGCAGATCCTGTGTGACGCGGTGAGCTCAGCCCGGGGGAGCGTAGGGGAGAGAGTGGGACGTCTGGTGGTCAGCCCTGCACAACTGGAGCCCAGCCACACACTCCTGGAGACGCACAACCCCAAACTGGTGAGTGCTGGTGTCCAGGTGCTAGTTTATTTAGTAAACTACCTGTATATGCACTGTTGCCATCCTGACCACGCTGTCCTCTACCCACAGGTGTCCAGTGGAGGCCCTCTGCCCCCTGTAAGCACTCTGACCTCACTGCACAGCCTGTCTGCCTCACCTGCTTCCTCACAGGGCCTCATCATGGCTTCACTGCCCAGCGTCATGAGCCTGGGGGAGTCCTCGCTTCTCATTGGTAACATTGGAGCTCTATTTTCTTTTCTTTTCTGTGAGAATACAAAAAAGAAATTCTAGCAATGCAAGATATTTTTGCCAACACTTGGCTTTGATTTCCTTTGCATATAATGATGCATACTCCAAATTAGTATTAATGCTTTACATTCGGATGCTTAAAGTAAATCATATAATAACTTTGATTAATTAATAGAAAAATAAGAACCCCTCACTTTAAACTGTAAAAAAACAACAACGTTAAAGTAGGGTCAATCTGCGCCGCACTCGGACCTCGATTTAAAAAGAATATACTTATGAGGCTGTTTTCATAAAGTCAAATTGGTTATCAAATAGTAGACAGCTTACTGACAGCATATTGGCAAATTTCAGATCGAAAATGTGATCACAGAGCAAAAGAAAAAGCACAATGCAAAAAGAAAACTAAGATCTATCAAAGGAAAACCCCAAATTGAGTTATATTTTAATAATGGCTCTCCCTATGTGTGTATATGCCATTGTTCGTTGAATGTGGAAGGGAAGGCCACGTTTTATTCCTAGTAAGTGTAGCAGAAAGGGAGGGGCCCCACATAAATTTACTGGGTGCTGCCGACGACCTGAATCTTCACCTGGCTGACAAATGTTAAGGCACATGAAAGAGGCTGACAATCCATAGGCCTATATACTCAGGTACACAAACTCACCAGGTATGAAAAAGGTGACAAGAATTTGAAATCCCTTTAACAGCAGATACCAAATGACATGACAATAACATCGTGCAGCTCTAAAGAAAACCTGAAAACAATGTGTTTGGACTCACAGGTTTAGCCTCATCCCAGGCCAAGAGCGTGCCTGTTATCAACAACGTGGGGGGCGGGTTCACCACTCTCCAGCCAATCTCGTTCCAGCAGCAGCTTCACGGCTCTTCCCAGCAGCCAATATCACACCAGCTCCAGAGTCACATGGGGGCCAGCCCCTTCATGGCAACCATGGCACAACTGCCATGCCACAGTAAGACCACAGCAACAATCTGATATGCGTTTATGTGTTATGTTGAGAAAATGTTCACCATGTGATTCTCGTTACAGTGTACAATAAGTCCGATTCGCCCCAGTACCACACAGTACCATCCAGTCTGTTGTCTCAAGCCATGGTGATCACTGAGGGCAGCAGCCTGGGGACGCTGACCAGCCTCACTGCTGTCAGACAGGTAACTGAGTCTAGGGGTTCAGGACGTTTGAAGAGATAGTTATTTTTGTTATTAGATTGGATGAGGTACTTATTTATAGTCAGTGTAGTAACTACAGTGAATCAATAGCTTCCCCAGTTAAAGCAATGTACTTCTGTGGAGGGAGGCAGCAGCAAAATAAAGGCACATCTAAACAAATAAATGTATCAGTTAACCTGTATGCTATATATAGAATGTTTTTACCCCCTTAACCTATTGTTAGACGGCCATTTCCGACAGGGAACTGAAGCTGACAATGTATGCCCTCTTCAAAGCCACCAGACTCCATTGACAAAAACAGTCATTTTACCTGGCCAAACACCGGAGACCTCTAGCTGTGTGTTTGTTTGTTGTATTGTGTGACTGTGGTGAGCAGAAGTAACCCTTTCAAAGAACAAAGTCACACAAAAACTAAAATAAACTAACAAATGAGCAACACCCATTTCCTGCAAGGTAAAAGGATTGTTCTCTTAATGGAGTCTGTTGTTCAAAAAGCGGGGCATCACCTTAAATAATATTGTTTGTTTTAGGTGGCCGAAATACGTTTTTTGCTGCTACTTGTGTGACGATAAACTGCTGTTGATTTCATGCCGATTATGGATAAGTACTTCATATAACCTGACTGTAAAAGTAGCACGAATAATAGTATTTTGGTAAAAGCTGTCTGTGATTTTCTGGTTTGAGTAGATTCTAACAGCAGATCCTGAGGAACTGACAGACTCTCCTTTACAAGAAGACTCTCTACACATGCAGCCACAAACACCTGTGCCAGGTACACAGCAGGGTTACTTTTTGACAATTATATTCTACAAAACCTTTAGGTTAAGCCATTTCTTGTCACAACATTTCAAAGGGACATCTTGTAATCATTTCTGACCATTTTGGAGTCATATTTAACATGACACAATCAAGCTGGGCTTAATCCAATTAGATCAATTTGAGAAAATGTAATGTCTGATTTCGAACCCAGTCAAATTTTTCACAAATTTCCCTAATCCTTTTCCAGGATTTTGAAGCCCAGGTAATGAACATTTATATTCTGTATTGTTATTTTTTGTCAACAGTTTCATCTGAGAGCCTAGAGCTGTATCCTGTTTCTCAGACGACAGAGAGTCATCAGTCTCACATCCTCTCACCTTCACCAACAGACATCGGCTCCTACATCCCTACACAAATGGTCTCTACTGCGCAGTAGAAGTGCTAAAGCGTGACGGTGTTTTGGGTGGAGGGTTACCTCTGCTGTAAATTTCCAGAAAAATACCTGGAGTCAGGAGCCATAGGGACGATTCAGTTTTGATGTTTTAAAGACTCTCCGAAACCACTGTTGTACGAACAAGGATCGACATTAGAGAAGATTAACTTTTGATACAAAAATCAACAGAAAAATCAACACCAAAATGTATTTTCATTGAAGTGTATAGTGACTTTCATAATTTGTAAATGAAGTTGTAACTTGTAAATTGCGTGTTGCATTTTTGTTTATGTCACTGCTTTGAAATGCTTTTTCACACTTCTTTCAGTAAAATAAAGATTATTTCAAGAATAAGCAGATTAGTTTGAAAAGATTTTTTAATGAGAATTAGTTTTTTGTTCAGAAACAGTTTTAATGTTATGTAAATGATTCAGGTTCTGAAACACAAAATATACTCAAAACCTTTTCAAAATATATTTCAAGCTTGTGAGGGAACGGATAACAAACATCCCAAAACAGTGGCGGATAAGTCATAAGAAATTCACTTCATACTTCTTCGCCTGTGTGTTGCTTCTTTTTCTTTTTCCGCTTTACTTTGACCTGCGTGTGTTTGTGTTCAGAGTTCCCATGCTCACCATTAACAGAGGAACCTGCAGAGTCTACCTGCTCAACCTCCTGTTGTTTCTGTTTCCTCTTTTTCTTCTTCTTAACAACATGGTCCTCCTCTTCCTCTTTTTTATTTGTATTTATATTTTCTGAGCATGGAAGAGCAGATGTGGGAAGAGGAGAGTGTAGAGGGCAGCGACAAAGAGGGCAAGAGATCTTTGACAGACACTGCCGCCTCCCTTAGCCTAATTTCCATCTCACTGTCGCTGTCACTGCAACCAACAGAGAAATGTACAAGTTACAGGGATAGTCAGGATGTTTTCAAGTGGAGTTGTATGTGCTTATCCATAATCAGCATACTAGCCACATTGCATGGTTGTAGGCATAACCCCAGTTCTGAGAAGCAAGGAAAAATTATAATATTAGTTCCGGTGTATCCTACATTTAGAACATTTCACCGCTTTACCTTGCCTCGAGACAGCTCTTTGTGACAGGAACTGATGGCCTTTTTAATGTTCCTTCAAGCCAACAAAATCAAGGGTAAAAAAATAGTATTTTTGTCCTTTAGTCTAATTTGTTAGTTTTATTGGGTTACTTAGGTGTTTTAAAGCGTTAGTTTGGATTAAGCCACACAATATGTCTGGACATTTATGAAGAGAGCTTCGGTAGCATCTTCAGAAATGGTTTTCTGATGGCAAGGAAAAGCATTCTAAATATTGTCGCTTTCTTTTAGGTAGCTTAAATATGTGTTGTTTTGCAGCAGTACGTTTTGTTTTGTTTTTAAAGCTAGAGGTTAAAAGGACTAAACACTAATAAATGACATTTTAAAATGTAATAACAAGAACCTTGAGCTGGGAACAGGCCGACGTCTAACAGGTGCTGGGGCTTCTACAGCTGCCTGTCCCGGGACTGATGTAGAAAACAGCCGAAAGCCTAAAAAAAGGGGGGGGGGGGGGGAGGGAAACGTGGATTGGCATGCATTTAAATATAGCAGTATACCCTGAAAAGCAATAAAAACCAAAATAAAGAGAAACTTCACCCTCATCATCATCATCATCATCATCACATTTTCCTGACTCCACACAGGATGAAGTTTCAGTCTTCATCTCTGTAAAGCAACTGACAGGAAAGGGGAAAATATAAGTTAAGTCTGAAGATATGTGGAACTTTTCCTCACATTAACATGAAAATGCCAAGAAGTCAAACTACCGACCTGTCAAGAAGATGTCCCAACTTTTTAGCGACGTGTGTTCGAAACCCTTGGGTGACCTGGAGCTCGTTGCCATCGTGATCATGGACAGAGACAACAAAACTGTTGCACAACAAGACAATATTCAAACTTACTTGATATCTGATTAATTGATTGATTGAACATTTTGTATGAAATTCAGCCATTGGACTACTCACTAAAGTGAAGCAGCAAAATTATAATTATGTGCAAAATTAAGTTACCTAATTCCACAGGCAACTCAATAGAAAACCATTGTTTATTGGGCTGGTTAATTGTGCACATCTGGTTCGTTAATGGTGCTAATTGTTTGCCCTTGTTGCTCGTTCATAATATAACCATAGTGGGACGTTTGAACTATTTAACCTTAATAGCTGAAGTGTTGATACAAAAATACAATACACTAGCTCTTATAACTTAAGAGCTTATTTACGTTTATAAAAGGCTTACCGCTTTGACTGTTGCACATTGCTGTTCCCATCTATAACACACAGATAGCAGCAGTCATCATCATCAGCTAACATGACACTGTGTCTACATTAGCGCTGAATGTTTAAAACAAGCATGAAGTTAAAGCACGTTAATGAGCTGTGAAGTCTAATAACAATATATATTTCTGACATTTCGACTCACTTAAGCCAACGTTTACTACCACCTCTGTATTTAAATGAGTGGTGGGTTTATCACCAGGCTAATGTCGTATTTCTACAGGAGTTTTTCTCTCTGTCCACTTCGTCTGTCACTACTCACACAACAGAAACATCTTTACCTTTCTTCTTGTCACTTGGTATTTCCCAAACGGCCTCCTGACATCTTCTCAACACTTCATCGTCGCTGCTGCTGGAGTCTTCAGAAACACCAGCCATCTTTTTAGTGGGGGCCGCCATGCTCAAACACGTGCCACTGCTGTTTTGAGCTGAGAGTTCTGGGAAATGTAGTCTGTTCGTCAAAGGGGAACTGTGTGGACCATACATCCATGATGTGGACAGAAACTGTTCATCACGGTCTTCATAGAACTTTGAGAACCAACTTTTGAAACAAAAAGTCAATGCGATTTCTTTATTATATTTACAGAGACAAAATCAAGAGCTGTGCAATAATGTTCATTCCATAAAAAGTGAAAGCAATGTCACATATTTCCCAGTTTCAATTTCTGACATTCATTTTAAGACTATGAGTAATATTCATGACTTTTCCAATATGATGTTTACAACTTTTACAAATGATACAGGATTTCAGAATGTCGGTATAATTTGTTGTATTTTCATAAGGTGCCAATACATCGGATTTAATCTAGATAAACACAGACAAAAGTTTCCCAAACTCCCTGATAATCTACTTAAAATAAGCACCAGCTCATCAATGATTTTTAGTCTAATTTTTTATTTACAATAAATCTGAATGAACATGAGTTTTTCACTTGTAAAATGAGACAATATAAAAGGAGGGGTCTATGCAACAGGTTACAGATTTGATCCAGAAAGTCTAAAGAAAAAAACAAATTTCATTTTCAGATTTTACAGCAAAATACCACTGACTGATACTGTATGGCATAGCAACATCAGTGCTGCTAACCACTAGACCAACTGAAATACATCCATTGAGTTCAATTGTCAAATAAATGGAGGTGGTGTCTGGTCAAAACGTGTTTAAAGTGTGTGCCTGATATAACACTTCTTTGACTTATTAATGGGAATATGAGTTGTCATTGATGCTTCAAACTTTAAAATCCCCAAGATGAAATAAGATTATACAAAATGACTCAACACAGGCTGTAAGACACCTGTTTTACAAAAGGCAGTATACTGCAAGAAGTCAGAGTTGAATTATCTTTCCTTCAGCTTGATGCAGCTGTTGCCTTACAGGCGGATGATGTACAACGTTTCCTTAAATAACAAACAACCTAACAATGAACACCTGGATATAAGGCACATGGAGTCACGTTACAGAGTACATTAAGAGGATCTTTTGAGTTTTGGAAATTAATTCCAGACTGTTCAGGTGGTTTTGCATGATTTAAAAGCATTGCATAATAAAATTAAAGCAACGTTACATTTTGCAAGGTGTTATTGTCTGCATTTCAGTAATACCCATGACTGTCTGTTCAAAAAGGAAAGAAAAAAATGGAACTAGCTAATCACAGCAATATTTTTGCAAAACAACTTACCAATTCATCGAGAAAATAATTAACAAAAAGGAACGGGAAGTTTCAGCTCTAATTGCAAATGAAAACAGCTAAGATAGGATTAATTGCAGGGTTGTTGTGCAAATTCAATGACACTGTACAGTTGTAACTAATACACATTACACCATTTGTAGTGAATGGCCAGCAATATGCAAAACTACCGGTATCGTCCTTAAAACAGGTCAACTACTGTGTCTGTCCTACCGCCTTATTAAAGAAAGATCAACTACCAAGGAACATAACTCTGTATTGTCCTGCTTTGTGCTTTATATCATTAGTAGATTGAGAACCTGAGCTCAGAGCAGCAGAAGATACACTCAGCGACCTGTTTAAAAAGGCATAACACACTGCTCATATTCTGCTCAAAAATAGTTGGATTTATAGTACTATTGTGCCAAATAAACCAGGAAGACAGACATCAAGGTATTAAAAACGTGTATGAGTGGATAACGTGGGAAGACCAAACTCACTGAAAGAAATGTAGTTTAATTAAATGTATTATGTGAACAAGTTCCACAGAATTGTATTTGGTTAGTTGAAAGCAATAGTATTAAGTTGAACCTATTATTCCATATTCAATTAACCTAATACAATTATGTGGAACCTGTTGACATAATAAATGTATTGAAGTAACCTTTGCACATTTTTTTCAGTGCTGTTTTAGACATGGATGGCATGTATAGCAAGTCTAGTAACTCAGATTCTGCTGATATCTTTACCTTTTTGTATTTTCTAGTTCACAGAGTTTGATATAACAAACAGTAGATTCCAAACTTTAACAGATTTTAGGAGGGTGAATATTACACCCAACATCATGAAAAGAGCTCATGCTTATCTTGAACCAAAAAAAAAACTTCTCCTTAAGACGAGATTGGTCAACCAATACAGGTACAGGTACATTAGTACCTCATAAAACTAACATCTATCTTAAATATCTGACATAAACGGTCAAGGTGGCTCTCGACTGATAGGAGACATTTAAGCAAGAACGAAACTCAAACAATATCACATAGTGCTATATAATCATCCTTGACTAACAATACTGGAAAACATCTAGTTAATGCTCGTTTTTCCATATGGGAAACACAATTGCTGCTTTGTAGTTCAAATAAACATCAATTGATAACATCTATATACTAAAGCAAATGGATTTATAACTGACACAACCTAAAGGCTTCTCCATGACAGGTCTGTGACTCAAAGTGTCCCTTTCCAGCAGAGACGGCAAAAAACTTAAGGCAAGAATGTTACATGATATTTGAATGACAAATCAAAAGACAGAGCAAAAAGAGTTTGAGTCAGATTTGCCAAAAAAGCTTTTTGACAGAACATTCCTCGGAGTCCCAGAAACAGAGGTCAATGAGGTACTGATGAATGGATCCATGATTTTGTACGGAGGCAGGTGTGGTCCATTGTGAAGAATGTTGTCACGCTTGGAGGAATGATACCAAAGGAAATATGACTTCTGCACCCCCCCTCAAAAAAAAGCTTTTGGATGGTTGTAATGCAGTGAATGCAATATTTCCCTCCTTCAGGTATTACAGGCCACCGTTGTAGGCATAGTCTGCCTTGTTGTGCATGATGAGTTTGTTGTCCACAAAGTAGAAACTGTCCGATCTGGTCTCGTAAGGGTGCGCCACCATTAGGCGAACTGACAGGGAGAGAAGGAAGAAACAAAATAAACGAAGATCAAGTTATGAACTATAATGGGAAAATATGTATACAAGTTGCCAGATGTATGATAATTGTCACATATGTATGATCATTCTTCCCCCCCGCACAATGTAAGACCACCAAATTGCCAAAAAAGCCATACATATTATTTAATTATTTCACCATCTGTGACACAAATGAGTAGTTAGTTTGAGTCTGCATTCGGCGTCCTATTTTAATTCATTTCAAAGGAGCAAAATATGGATCCTACAGCTGTTTACGCATCTTTTCTTCTGTCGCTCATTTGAAGGAAACTTGCATAAGTGATAACTTTGAATCTACCAGTGAATCCAGTTATTTATTTAATGAACTTATGGCCTTAACTGAAGGCAGTAAAAAAAACTAGCTTCCAGTTGTGCTGTCCATGCAATTTAAATGATGTTATTATATTCATAAGCATGCCGAAAAGTCTTTTAACTATGTATTTTTATGAAGTTCACTCTCGAGGTTATGACTCTAGTTTGATAAATATGATCATTTTCGAATATGACAGTTAAACATTTCCCATCTGGCAATGCTTAAATGCTTGCAACAGCATTTACATTATTGGCTGAGGAAAATAAACTCACTGAGGTCGTCTGGAAGCTGTGGAAACTCATAAATGTGTTCACATGTGTTGCGGCTGTTGGGAATGCAAAAGCCAAAGTCAAAGTCAAAGTTCTTTAGAAGGCGTCCCTGGAAGTAATGCCTCTCAATCATACGGAAGCTGTTGATAGGCCTGTCTCCCACGGTGAATTCAACACTGGGGTTTAGAAACAGAAATAAGAAAGACAACATGTACAATTAAGTTTTGCACTTTAAAGTCTGATTATTATGCATTGAGTTATTACAATTCAAAGTGTAATGGTTATTTGACTTACGTTGCACCAACCGTGCACAGTTTCAGGAAGGCCGGTGTAAACTGATATCGCACAAAACGCCCTGCACTGGTGTCTACATCCCCACTCTCCTCTTCCCCGTCCAGAGGACCTTAAACAGAAAACATCTTAAGTTGTCAATCATGCAATTATCACAGGATCAGCACTCAATAACTTTACAGAAGGTTGGCTGTCTAAGAATCATGTTGAGGGAAACAAATCTCCATGAACAAGACTGTGTGAGCTTTGTGAATGGTTGCATCTTCAAGGGGTAGACGTTAATGTGTCACTTACCGCTGTTAGGAGGTTTGGCAATCTCAAACAGCACCGTTCCTGTTTCCAGATCCCGGATTTTGAAACGTGTGAAGTCAATGTTGAAGATATTGTCTTCAGGTTTGCAAAGATAGTCTGGAATATGAAATAAAAGTGTGACTTCGGAGAGACAAACTTTTAGTAGAAAAGTCCAACAGTCGTATAGGGATCAAGCACCCATTGGTAGGCTTGTAGATTATCGTATAGGTAAGTCTCTTAATATAAAAAAGAATCCATCTCAGTTTCTCAAGTTCTAAGGTGATGTCTTTAAATGACTTATTTTGCCAGCCTAAAAACAAAGATAACCACTTAAATAACTGATTATTTTCTGACGATGGACTAGCAAACCTATAGATTCAGCACTACACTCTAGCAAACAGAGGCAACTCTTTGATATCTAATTAGCTTTACTAATACCTACATGAGGAATTTAGAGGCAATCACAAAGTTTTGATCCACAAAAGGGACACCCTTACTCTGACAATAGAGACAGCACTAAAGGAAAAACTAGGGTATCTTTTTTTGGTTCCTGCACCTTGCAGTAGTGGTGACTAATTCCACTTATCAGGCTCACGACTATTCAGACAAGTGTTGTGAGAAAGACGGGAAGTAGTGCCATTGTTGTCTGGTCCAGGGAAAAGGCTAAAAACAATGGAAGGCGTTAAGCATTAGCTGCAACTTAGGTAGTCTGGGTTTCCAATACCAAACACTGGTGTTTGATTCAGAGTGCATTTACTAGTGTGGAACACAGTGACAATCCCATGAGATTAAAAGCCAAAAACATCAGAATCTATTACTTAAATCTGCACGAGTGACCAAAAAACATAGCATTAGTGAATAGACCTGCATTTGTCGATAAGAAAGAAGCATAAGTGCAAATTAGTTTTCTTTTTTGTTGTATTTTTAAACATAAACCATGACTACTTCACATGATTCTGAGTACTTCTGATTAAGGACAGGGGGCTTTGAACAAATCCCTTCTGGGGGGCTCCAAATTCCTTGCTACGCCCTTGGAAACATCCTACTCTGTTGGTGATCGACAAACAGGAAAGATGAAAACATAGTTAACTTGGATATACAGTAACCTGCCTGCCTAATTAACTAACTAACAATGGGATTCAGGAACTTAGTGGAAGTCAACTGGTCTGACTCTTCACTTAGCCACCGTTAGCATAGGGTAAATGGTACCAGTAGAGCAGTGTGATTTTACCGGCATTAACTCAGACAACTCTTTTATAACTCACCCTCCGTGACTGCCCGGAGACCCAGGACATTGTCCGGGGTAATATCTTTCCCCATAGCCCGCAGTTCATCCTCGGTGACCACAGGCCACTTGTCCGGCTGACTGCGCCTTGACTTCAGTTTCTTCAGCATTCCTCCACCGGTCTTTCTTTCCCTCGCCTCCGATCCGGACTCTTTCTCTGTCTGACTCTTATTGACTGTCGGTGCCGGTTTGTTTCGTGAACCGTTCATAACGGACACTTAAGTTGCGAAATAAAGTGTCGTTGTGTTTTTCCCGTTTATTAATTTGAGAGCGACTTACCAAACTGCTGGTGTTTTCAAGATGGCGTATAACGTGTATGAGAGACAAAAACATAAGGTTTTCATTGGCTGAGAAGGAGGGAGATTGTCATAGTTACCGAAGGGGTGTGAATTGTTTAAAGACCGGGACGTCCTGTTTCTTGGTTTAAATTGGTTGTAGCGTGAGCAGAGGTGGAACAAGTATTTAAATATTTTACTTGAGAAGAAGTATTAATACTCTCTTGTAAAAGTACACTGTTACAAGTAAAAGTCCTGCAAAGTCTTATTAAGCAAAAGTACAAAAGTATTGGCATCAAAATATACTTTTATATATCAAAGTAAATAAATGTACTAAAAGTATTCGTTATGTCTAAAGCCCTTTAATCATATGAAATACTGGCGTAAAAGTAGCAATAAAAGAATGTCAAAATACACATTCTTAAGTAAAAATACACACGTATTATTACCAAAGTGCACTTAAAAAACTAAAAGTAAACTAAATAATTATATATATACATGTATACAGTATGTCTAATAATATATTATCAGTAAGTATTACACTAGTTACATGTTTAGAGATGAAGTATTTAAAAAGTGTATCACATGTTTATTGATGCAAAATCCAAAGTTACAAAAGCTGCTTGATAAAAGTGGTGGAGTAAAATTACATTATTTCCATTTGAAATGTAGTGCAATAAAAGTATAAAGCTCAACAAAAATACTCAAGTTAAGTATACACAAAATATTCCCGTTTTAAAAAATGTGTGTTGATGAATAGACGAATTTCAAATGGTGCGGCCCAGTGTCTATAATCAAGTACACCCAGCATCGCCTTTAATCTCCAGTATGTGGCGCTCTAGTGCAACCTGGTTGTAGATCGTTTTGTTGACGGAAGTTCACACGGAAGAAGAGAAGGGACCGCGATGGTGCGTGTGAAGTCCAGGTAAAACGTGCTGATTATTTACCATGGTAACACTTTTTATGTGCTCACAATTACTTTTCTGACGGGTTGTCTTCTGTCTGCAGGTATTTACTGTGCGAAATCAACGTGACGGACAGGAGCCGCCTGTTGCTGCTGGATGACCGAGCTGTGGCAGCGGCAGTGAGGGCATCAGTGGCCCGCATGCACGGAGACTATGGGGCGGCTCTCTGCAGCATCAGATTCTCTGGTAAGTTCTTAAACATAACACATTTAAAGTAAAGCAACATTACACCCGAACACGTACCTAAACAGTTTGTGTATAATATGTTGAAAATTGGGTTTAGAGACAAACTCAGTGCCATACAATTGAAGCAACGATTCTTGTTCAAAACTAAATTTAAAAAACTGAGTTATCGCTTACAACTCCTCCACCATATGCACAATGACTTTACTGTAGATTGTTGCTTTATGTGTTGCCACTTTATGCATAGTTAATGCAACCTTCTTATTGTTTTTTTTTTTAAGTTTTGAGGAAAACATTTTACGATATTGTAGTGTTGACTGAGCTCTCCCTTTTCTCTGTATTTTTGTGTCTTTTTAGTGAAATATCTGAATGCTCATACTGGAATAGTATTCCTGCGTTTCCCCAAGAAATGTTACAGACTCCTCTGGTCTGCATTGCCTTTCATCACCTGTATTGAAAATCGTGGGCAGAAAATCCCATGTTTTCTGAACTGTTTGCATGTGGGAGGTAAGAAAAAAGTCATTTTGTAATGAACCGACGTACCTCTTAACAATTTAAATATAATTTAAACACTTATTAAATGTGTTTTGTTTTCCAGGAACAATAAGAACATGTCAGAAGTTTCTGATCCGATACAACACCCAGCAGCTCCATCGAATGCTCCCTAAATGTAAAAACGAAGGTACAGGAATTTTTACTATACTATCAAATGTCTTTCATACTAAACTCTGCCATGAGAGTCATTGGAGGTCCATTTATATATTTATCTTTTGATGGGATTTTTAACTAATCATGTACTAAAATCGTGATTAACAACAGTGTTGAAAATGAAACTGTCTTACCAGATGTATTGAATAATTTCACTTAGCATAAGATCTTTAGAATTTTGCAGGGTAGTTTTTACTTTATTGGAGTCCATAGCAATTAATTTCAAGCTATTCAAGATAAAAAAGGAAAAGTTTTTATGACCTGTTTCCTTTTTTTTTTCATTTGTAGAAGAAAAACATGAGATTCAGAAAGCAATTCTGAACTGCACTCTAACAAAACGAAACAAGGAAGCATTTGAAGATGAATTTGGGAGTGACAAAGAGGACGACAGTGATGATGATAATGATGAAGAAGAAGAAGAAGAAGAAGAGTGACTTTAGTGTTTTCATCAAATAGGCTACAGACTATTTTTGTTACAGGACATTTAAGCGTTTAATGAAATGCATACCCAACACTGTGGGTAATACTGTTCACTGCAACTGCTCAGCAAGTTTCATACTTACAGGGATAGTCCGGCGAAAATTGACCCCAGGGTCTTTTTCTGCATGAAAACTGATCAAGTAAGCCCTCCAGAGAGTTTTTTTCGTTCATCAACCAGTATTGAGCTTGCCTGGAAAAACCGGGAACAACGCTAATACAGTGCATTCGATCGGGGCAGTGCACAGAACGCTTCCAAAACGGCATTTTTTAACCACTAACATTGCTCGAAATAGCACCAAACCTCTGCAGTAGCATGACTAGGGTCCCTACACTTAAAACGGAGCACCAACAACGTAGTTTGCAAACCCGAAGTTTATTAAAAAGAACTGTTTTAAAAGACTCACCAACTGCCCCCGATACCGGCTCCTCTCCAAGGAAAGTCTGCACAAGTCGGTTATCAAATGCACCGGAGTTCAGTTCAAGGAGGAATGTTTTGGAATGTATAATACCAATGAAAGGAGTTGCATGTAAGTTACAGGCAACTCCTTTCATTTCCATGTCAACACTCACTAGATATGAATTGCAAGCTCAAAACTGGTTGATGAATGAAAAAAACTCTCTGGAGGGCTTATTTGATCAGTTTTCATGCAGAAAAAGACCCTGGGGTCAATTTTCGCTGGACTATCCGTTTAAGAAAACTGAATGAGTGTATAAAAAAAAAATACTATGGCCTAATTCTAAAGGCAACACCACAGAGTTTTTGTGTTTTTGATGAACTTATTTTGTATGTATACTATGTTTTGTGCACAACAGTATTTTGTGTTCAAACAAAAGCACTGTTTTTGATTATGTTGTATGCTGTCTTAAAAATGACATAAAAGTGATGGTTAAAATATTTTCCGAAAAGCTGCACAGACATTTAGATTCTATCGACATTACACAACCTTTAGCAATTATTGGCAATACTGCATCAAACCATGTAAGGATAATGTTTTTTGTTTTTTTTACTCCACCCAGACCGCCATGGTCTGTGCACCATCTCAGCAAAACCCCACACAATTTCCCCATTTCAGCTCATGTTCTGTGAAGTAGCTGTCCATAATCTTGAAGAGCTCCTCTGCCGTGGCTCTTGTTTGCACAGATTTGCAAAAGAGCAAATCCTCATTTAGTGACAGTGACTCTGAATTTACAAAGCGGACATATGAAATGAACAAACATTTTTTACTGCTGTCTGTGGCTTCGTCCACTTGTATTGCAAAACGATTTTCTTTCAGTTTTTCAGTGAGTTGTGCTTCAATGTCATTGGAAATGTCGCAAATTCGTCTCGCAACTGTGTCGTTTGACAGGGGGATTGTTTTTAATTTCGCAACGCTTTTCTCATCAAGCATAATTGACACCATGTCAACAGCAGCGGGGAGAATAAGTTGATCAGCTATCGTGTGTGGTTTTTTGCACTGGGCAACTCTATATGCGACTCTGTATGGTGCCATTTGTGCTTTACTATTCACTGACGCAGCTTTCACCATTCGCTTTTCCTGCCGACGGTATTCGGTGAGTTTTCGTTTCGTTGATGGGTTTATCAACGTGAGTTGGGTGTGATGTCTCCAAGTGTCTGCGCAATTTGTCGAAGACACAGAACACACACGGGTCGCTCCTCATCACCCACCTCAGCTACAGTGAATCCTAAAGCAAGATACGCTTCATCATACTTTCTCTTTGGTTGGCATTTCGATTGGTTTGGCCCGTCTGTCTTCTCTTTCTCTGTTGTCGCCGAATCGCCAACTTGTGTTGCCCTTGTAACAAACTTGTCCATTTTGAACCTTAAACGATATAGCCTACACACGTCTGCTGCCCTGTTGTTCTGTTGTCATTATTCCGCCGCAATTAACATGCCGACGTCTAGCCTATTATTCGCACTATGGTTCCAGGCAAGCTTTTTTTTTTTTTTTTTTTTGCTGGTTTCCTATCTAATGTTCTTTTAACATGTTTAGGACAATTACGGAATCCATTGTGAGTGCGCTTTATCGGCAAAACAGAAAGGAATGAAAAAAAAAAAAAAAAGCAATTTTCTTCTGATTCCATGCGCCCCACCTGCAGTACCTCCGCGCCCCACACTTTGAGAAACGCTGTACTAAAGTCTTATTTAAGTGTTGATCATATTGTTTATCATTAATTCACATCCGTAAAGAAACTTATCAATGTAATGAAGTACACAATTAACTGAATTTTTGGGATTTACTTAAAAATGTTATTTCAAGTCGTTCCACTCGTTCGATTCAAATTTATTTTATTCATTAAAATGGACTTAATGATGTCAACATAAATAATACAAAGTGATTTAAGTATATTCAACTAAATTAGTAATTACCGTAATTATTTTATATTATTGTTGGAGGAGCTTGAGAAGATTTTCATTGTCGTTTCTACACTGTAGTACTTTATGTGTACATGACATTCAAACCTTTGAATGTTTGAAAGTACAAGTAAAAATATACTTAGTTATTTGACACCACTAGTTAAATACCTGAGTTCTTAGTTCATTTATGCTTAATCTTATTAACGCTGTTTTGTTTGTACCAGATAGCAGTAACTTTTATAACTACATTCCCCACAAAGCTTAGCGGGGTCTCTTCTAAACAGCTTTGCAAACTACAAGAAACATCCGGGTCTCTCAGGTTCCTATCTGGCGACCCGTCGCCATTAGCACAAGCTCCGTAACGGAAATATTTTTTGGGTCAAAATCTCCCAATTGTCGTGTTTTCCAGACTTTGGGAAACATCTGACGCCTTGTTAAGGGCATTTTGTTTCCCTTACCGACTAAACAACCTGAACTCGGGGGGTGTTGGCCCCGCGTGTTGAGCTTTCGTCCTCTCCTCCAGCAACCTCCATAACTTGAGACATCGAAATCGTGTCTCTTCTTTTTTCTCGGATTGTTTACTGTCAAAATGTCGCCGTGATGGGTTCTCCGCGTTTGATAGAAATGCACCAGGGCCTTCGTCGCCTGACCCGCACTCACCGCAGCCCGCTTTCCCCCTTTGTTTTCCCGTGTGGCGTTAGAGAGCTCGGTGGCTCTCTACCCGCAGCTCGGCCCCTGTACCACGCACTTCACGGAGACAAACATGGAGAAAAACCCCAACAGCAGCACCAACAGCAAGGTTCCACCACGGTCCAGCTCCACAGGCCCGACACCGTGCGATTCTAAACCCAAAACAGGTGAAAACATAATATCTGCACATATGGACACACTCTGTGGCCTGCTGGGGCCTAGCAGTAGCGCAGAGATTGTTTATCTGGTATGGCTGACGTCGCTGTCAAAACATTTGGCCCAGTAACAGGCAGAAGAACATGCTAACATTTGCACACAACAGTGTATTTGTGTGACGATATTTACCTGTTTGTAAGCATGGATGCAGAGTCACACTGACCTTTTATCAACCTAGAAACTATGCATGATTTAACATTTACATCCTAGCTAAAAAACATTTAAGAAATCAATCATCAATCTGACTGTGACTTTGCATGCTTTTTTCTATACGATGAAATAGGTTTAAGGATCATACATTTGTCCTATTAAATGAGTAAAAGTTGTTCTTGGCTTTAAAACAAAATGGTTAACACTCCACCATGAAGCTAGAAATTGATGACAAAAAGGTTTATCTTTACTACTTCTAATTTAATGGTGTTGTATTCTGCAAATACTGTGTGTGGGTTGCCTATAAGCACACTCATTTGTGTGAAAGAGTACAAAAAGCCTTACTTTTACCCATTCTAATGATAGTAAATAATGAAGTAAATTTAGCACCTGCATCACATCAGGTAAAAAAGTACCCCATATTAAAATGTTCTTCCAGCGATTTCTGGTTTCATCAGCAAACTGAAGATGTTATATTAAAGCATAATATGTGTGTATTCATACCATTAATGAATTTTCATAATGTTTTTTTCAGAAAGTAAAAATAATGGAGGCTCCAAGCGCTACAGCCGCAAGCGTGAGCCTGCCTTTCCAAAAACCGATACTTTTCAAGGCCCTCGTCACACCAATTCACAGAAAAGCAAAAATTATGACAAGAGACCCTCCCAGAGAGGTGGAGGAAAACAATATGGCATTGCAGGTGGAGGACGACGTGAGGAGGTTGGTAATTCTTAATTACAAAAGAAAAAACTTTAAAGCTCAAACATGCTTTACAGAATTGTATCCACTTCTGCCTCCACAGGTAGCAGAGACCCGCCGGGCCGAGTTTTGCCCGGCTCAGTTCGCTGGACCTAAAAAAGTTAGCCTCAACCACCTGCTGAACTTTACCTTTGAACCTCGTGGTGCTATCGGAGAGGGAGGCAACTCTGGTTGGGGCCGCCGAAACAAATGGGGCCACAAGCACAAGCCCTTCAACAAGGAGCTTTTTTTGCAGGCCAAGTATGTTATACAGATAAACATTGTCTACTGGATGTGCATGTCACCTTATTTGCAGATTGGCCAATACATCTGTCCATTCCTACCTTAAACGCTTAGCCTTTGGCATTACCAAATTTTGTGTGTTTCAGTTGCCAGTTTGTGGTGTCTGATGACCAGGACTACAAGGCTCACTTCACTGATCCAGACACTCTGGTCAACTGGGACTGTGTGCAGCAAGTGGTGAGTATATGTCCTCTTTTAAGATGTGTGTTTTGAAAATAAAGCCAACATTCATTTATAACCTTATGCACGTAATGCCAATCCATTTGTGTTTGTCTACAGCGTATCTACAGTCATGAGGTGCCGTCTTGCCCTATCTGCCTCTACCCTCCTCTGTCTGCCCGCATCACCAAGTGTGGACACATCTTCTGCTGGCCGTGCATGCTGCACTACCTCTCTATTGGCGACAAGAGCTGGTCGAAGTGCCCCATCTGCTATGAGGCAGTTTCAACCGCTGACCTGAAGAGGTAAGTCAATAAAAGCCTTGTAGGCTAACTAAAGCCACCTTCCCACTGGATGAAAACAACTTGAACATCTGCATTGAATCTTTAATGCCGAGGTTACAATCTGCATTCAGTCCTGGGAGAAATTAATCAGTTGTAATCACAATTATTTATCCGCTCCAGCTCTGATTGTTAGTGATGGTAACAGGACACCCAAGGTAGATGCACTTTGCAATGTGACACGTAGTGAATATATAAACAATTAAAAGAGGTATTTGGGGACCTGTAATCATTTAGTGAAAAACATACCAAACATTTTCTTTTCTCAAACCACCAGTGTCCTTTGACAAAAAGAGTCATTAAACCTTGCTGATTGCCATCAAACACCCTTTGATTTAAACTCATTTTTTTATCTTCCACTTTCCAACAATCATCAACTCTGGTTTGAGAGTTTGAAAGAGGGACTAAGTAAGTAACAGATATATAAATTAGAAGTAGTCACTGTATATTATTAATCCTGCGTTCAGTGCTGGCAGTCGTGACATGACACACTTGCTCAAAACAGGAAGACAAACATGTCTAATTGTAACGGTAAGGGAATTTCTCACCTATATTTAGCAAGCTTTCCTATGTGCACAAAATATGCATATATTCAGTCATTTTGGTTATCAGGCAGCAGTAGGAGAGAATACATGAAAAGGGTTAACAAGGAAACCACTGAAGCCTTCACATCTGAGTCTTAGTTTTGTTGAATTCTTCGAGAGTGAATTCTAACAATCCGTTTCTTGTTGCAGTGTTGTTGCTATGGAAACCAGGCAGTATGTTGTTGGTGATGTAATCACCATGCGCCTGATGCAGAGAGAAAAGGGGGCTCTGGTGGCCATGCCTAGCTCTCACTGGGTGAAGGTGGAGGAGCCTGTTCGCTTTGGAGGTGAGAGAAAGCCACCTTTTGTTTATGAAGGAGATCAGTGACGTCCTATAAGTGTCACCGTCTTCAAAGTTATTTTATATGGCTCAAAGTAACTCTAAAGAACCATACAGACGTTTTATTGTCCTCAGACAAGTTGGGTTATATTACTTGAAGTTTAAAATACTGTCCTAAAGGGGATGATTCTCTTACTTGGTATTCACCGTTCAATGATGTGTGTTTTCTAGATGTGTGTCTTAGCCCGTACTCCAAGCTCCTGCTGACCTCCCCGGCGCAGGTCCTGAGCCTGGTGGCCGAGGAGAAGGATGCCCTGCAGGCTCAGCTCAGCCAAGAGGGGGACGCCCAAGGCTGCTTCATCCAGAGCGCACTTTGCCTTCTGCAGGTAGCTAAACCTGCATTCCTCTCTGACAGGAAACAGTAAAGCAAATGACAGCACATTCACAAAAAGTGAACTGGATGACATCACCACTGAATGTGTAATCAATGTTATGTTCTCTTGCCGGTCTACAGGTGGAATATGAAACCTACTTTATTAATCAAAGTAAAACTATACATGGATACAGACATATATTTACCTCTTTTATGCTGGCCCCAAACTCTAGCAAGTCACGTTATATTTTCTGTCAGATCCCATATCCCTTGAATCCCAGCTCCGAAATTGTTTAATATGAACGTCAAGGTTGCGGTCCTGGGTCGTGACTGAATTGTTTTGCCGTCTGCGGTTTAAAAAAATGTATGTTCTTATGGTTTAGGAGCGAGAGGAAATGCTGCTGAAGCAGCAGAAAGCACATGTAGGAGACCAGCTTGACCTTTCCTCTCTGACTCTGGAAGAACCTTCTCCTGTGGACGAAGTGGTTACTATTTCAAGCATCGCCCAAGTGAGTCTAAAAACAGTCCTTTCAACATTCTTGTTTGATAGTATGTTATTTATTAGTAATGGGATATTATTTTACTTGCATGTTCTTTCTAAACATTGTAGCTTTCTACTTTTATATGGGAATATTCAGGCTTTTCTGTTTAGTAAGCGGAAGTGGTGTCTCTTCCTTTTGCAGCCTGTGCTGCAGTACACCTCTGCATTTGATGACGAGGTGGCGGAATTTGAGGAAGTTGTGGAGGTCTCAGAAGTGCCTGAGGTCCAACAGGATGCTGATGAAGAGCTGCCAGGCTTCCCTGAAAGTATTTTGGAGAATGTCCCGGAGGAGCCTCCAGAGGCTACGATGGATGAAGCCCCAGAGTCCCAGCCTGAAGAGGAGATCCCCTCCAAGCAGGCAGATTCAGGCCGCCCTTCGACCAACGTGGTGCACGGACCCTTCTACTATTTCTACCAAGGTAGGTGATACCCTTATCTCTTGGAACCTTTCTTATTGTTTGCTGTGAGGAAAATTTCCCTTTTAGCACACTGAATTGCAACCATATTATTACATAACATTTGGTTGGTTGAATTCAGAATGTAATAACATAAACCGACCTTTCCCAGTTAGAAATTAATTTACATATTAGATTAGAAGCCTCTTTTTCTCAGCTGTGTGGAAAGTTGTTGTTCTTTTCACTCAGTCAAGTAAAGTTTCAGTGTTGGCTCTAACTGTTTGTCTTCCCTCCCTCGCCCATGTCTCTCCCTCCAGCTGATGACTGCCAGCAGATGTTCCTGCATCCTGTGAATGTACGCTGTCTGTTGCGTGAATACGGCAGCTTGGAGGCTAGTCCGGACTCCATCACTGCGACAGTGGTGGAGATAGTGGGACACCAAGTCACTGAGGTAAGAAATAAAAGAAGAAACCAAGAACATAATATTCAGATCATTTTGGTTAAGCTGTTTCACAAGAGAGATTTCCGGAAATGGATTTTAAACTAATAATCTCCTGTAACCAGAATTCAGTTGATTTGCTTATGTCATAACTTTAACTGTTGCAGGATATCCGCCGACGGCATCGCTACCTGGCTCATCTGCCGCTCACGTGCGAGTTCAGTATCTGTGAGTTAGCGCTGGAGCCGCCAACTGTGTCCAAAGAGACTCTGGATACATTTGCAGGTAAGAATACATTGCATGTCTACACAAGTTTTAATCTGCAGTTACAGGAAAAGGTGACATAGATTTTAAGTGGTGTTTTTATACATTTTCCTCCCAAACCACTAGATGACTTGGAGAAGAGGAAGCGCCTGAGGCAGAAGAAAGCCAGGGATGAGAAGCGCAGAGAGAAGCGAATTGAAATCGAGGAGAACCAGAAGCAGGGCAGATGTAAGTACAGATGTGTAGGTGACAACTGGAATGATACTTCGAGAAATATATTTATTATATACATCTGAGCGTTATCTGTACCCGAGGCTGTAACTGTATTTGCTCTTGTGTGTTAAACAGATCCTGAGGTGCATATTGGATTGGAGAACCTTCAACATTTCCCCGCATTCGGGTCTCCTCCTCACAACAGCAGCCCCCTAATGCAGCCAGACTTCACATTTGCCCCCCCGTCACCCCTCAGCACCAGTCCTTCCTCTGGTAAGAGCAGCTCCTTCCTCTGCAGAGTTCCGAGCTATATACGTGACCTCTGGCTGTTTATGGCTTATGTTTCGGCAGTTGAACATTGTGAGTTGAGCATCCCTTTTGTTGTTTTAGATGGGATGAGATTCCCAAGTCTGAATGGGCAAAGCTCTTCCCCCGTTGTGGGTAGTCTGGAGGATGACTCCCACTGTATGTCCTTTGCACAGGTGTGTATTGAAAATGCACCAATACCAAGTTGGCAACGTATTTTATTGAGATTTGTCATCTCAGGGAAATGGTTCACACATCTGAAGTGCAAATGTGGTAGCACATAATCTAAATACATGACGTGGTCCTTTGTCTTGTAGATGCTAAGAGACGGGAAAGCCAGAGGTGATTCTGGGTCCTGGATCGCTCCAAAGAAAGGTACATTTTAGATGTTGTGTGAAAATGTAATGTCAGAATTTTGAAAGCAAAAGTAAGATTGGAATACTTGCATCAAATATGTCCTGCACGTTTATTTTATTTTACTGCCATCACTTGTTAATATTGAAATGTCAATACAAAAGTATAAATTCTCTGAACTCTGTAGTTTTAGAATTCCTTTGTGGACATGACTTTTGTATCAACATTGTAGTACCTTCATGTATAAATCTACACAAAGAAACTATCTTGATAGTGGGCTGCAACATTCTGCCGAAAAACTCATTGGAACCATTAAAATAACAGCAACAGGGTCAGTCATAGCTGCTGAAACAGATTTATCCTACTTAAACAAGAGCCACTTTTAAGATGCATTACATTTGCTGTCAATAGTTAAACCAGTTAAAATGTATATAAAACTGACTTTGACACAATGCTTCACTTTTACACGGTCTGTTATACCGCTGTTCACAACATAATACACTAAGAAAGCTTTTTACTTGCATATGTGCTTGTGAGGTGGTACATGTTGCACATACTGACAAGGTGTGCAGGGGAAGAAACTGGAGCTTTGTAGTGTACTGTATTTCTTGTACAGCCAGTTTTCAGCAGTGTAACTCCCTGAGGGCTTCCTGACATCAGTGTTGTGTATTGTGCCGTGCAGAGCTGCTTGCTCCCCCAGCAGCAGACAGCGACGGAGAGAGCGACGGGTCCGACCGCGTCCCGGTGCCCAGCTTCCAGAACTCCTTCAGCCAGGCCTTTGAGAAGGCTCTCCTGCAGCTGGACTCTCCTCCACAACATGTGGTTGTCCCAGGTATGGCATCTATGACTTAACTATACCCAAGAATTACCTTTCTGCAGTTCAAGTATGTGTTTAACACTCACCCTTGGTTGTCTTTCAGATGAAAAAGGAGGAAAGAAGAAGAAGAAAAAGCAGAAACTTCTATTCAGCACATCCATGGTTCACACAAAGTAGACAACACTGAAGTTCATTCAACCATATTTCTTTCTTGAGTTGATCTTCCTTTTGCTTGTTTTAATTCCATACAGACCTTTCTTAGAGCTACAAGCTATTGAAAAAAAGGTTTCAGTAGGTAGCTAAAGTTCATGCTGCTTTTAGTTATTCTCTTTGGGTTCATCAGTTTAATTTATATACATTTGTCGGTAGTTCAAAGCTTTGCAGCGCCCTCCTCTCACACAGCAAGCCTTTGGGTAACATTCTGATCAGATGCTAAGTAAAGGAAGGGATAAAACATGCTATAGGCTTTACATGGCTTCAGGATGACTTGCATCACAGTGGTTTCTCCATAATGTCCAACTTTTATGAAGTAGACTCTGAGCATCTAGGTTCCATGAGTTACGTTGATGAAATAAATCTGGGTGCTTGAGATTAGAGTAGCAGTCAGCCAGCTGCAGGTACGTTACACCTTTTTTAAGAAATCTTTCCAAGATGCTCAGTGCTCGGACATTCAGTTGGAATTTCAGTTTAGATTAAATGGAAACATACCTCTCAGTGTTGGCTAGTACTTCATGACCATTCAAGAAACATAGATTTTAGAAGTGAAAACAATGCCCTGGTGTTTTGTAACAACGACATGAATACATAATGTTCAAATACCATTGTGAGGAAGTGAAAACACAGTATTGTATTAAAGAGATTAGGTCTGTTGGTTCAACCAAACTCCAGTATATCCCGTGGGGTTAAACTATATGTACGCACTTTCTTCCGTGTTTAGTTTTCTCCTCTGTGACCTTAAAGGATTACTTATTTTTAACTTTTACTTCCCTAGCTTGATTTCAGTGTTGAAAAGCTTTGAAACTAATGAATTGCTGACATTTAACGAATGCTTTGAAGAAAAGTGGATTGAGTTTGTTTTTGTTTGAGGGGTCTGTAATGAACTTTTAGGTTTAAGTAAGTTTAAAGGCTAGTGGACCTTACTAGTCTGATGAAATGAATAAACCATTATGCACAATCAAGAAACTGACTGTTTAATGCTGCTCTTACTGCCAAGGCTAATAAAGGTTCAGGTTTGGTGAGGTCAAACACTGGAACTCTTAATCAGGACAGGCGCTGCCATATTTCTGATGCAGTATTTCGTTTTCTCCACATGGGGGCAGTCCTATACAATCAGTATGATCATTATCGAAAAGTTATCTCAGGGGTCAAGGTTGTATACATTTAATGCCTAATGTATACCAAGCTGTCATAAATACCAAGCATTAGCTTTTTAAAATGAAGCCTTATGCTGTTTTTAATTGTGGTTTTTATGCCAATTATTTTCGATAGTTCTTTTCTTTCTGTAAAATATCAGAAAAAAGCAAAAAATGATCATCCCACTTTTCAAGTCAAAGATGATGTTTTTTCCAGTTATTGCATTGTCAGTTGACAACCGAAAGATAGTCATTTAAATATTATATATATGTATATATAAACAGGAAGTATGAAATCTCCTTATCAAAGAGGCTGAAAACTTTAACTATGAATAGATTTTGAAAGTTTTTGGAGATTATTTTTCTGTGATCCACCAATGGATTAGTGTAGATTTATCGGTGCGGCTCTTATTGAAATAAATGAATGATATGCGTTTCCTTATTCCCATATCAACAGGTCTGTTCATTTAAACAGGGCTGTTTATTAACACTGGCATTAGGCAACATTATATTCTTATGTTTATAAATGGTTAGTATAAAGGTTTGAATGTTGTCAATTATTTCTATATAGCTGGAATGGGATCAGTCTCTCAGAATCGCATTATCCTATGTAGTGTCAAGCAACAGATACGTCAAGTTATCCATGTTAAACTCGAATTCGTCCCGGAAGTCAGGGGGATTAGCTTTTAAAATACGAAAGTTGCGCGAGTGATAATGTTGATTCGGGACTCAACAGCGGTGAAATGTAACTAGTACTTAAGTATAATTTTAAGACCTTGTTCATTACTTGAGTAATTTTATTTCACATCATGTTATACTTCTACTACTCGGAGGTAAATATTGTAGGCTACATTTGACTTGACTAGATTACTACATTAAGTATTCTCATTTTGAATATTAATATCAAGAAATACAAGATGATACAATATTGGTATTATATATAGCTAAACTGCAGCATACTGTATAAAGCAATTGGAACCACCACCTTTACCAGTTCTAACATTTGTTCGATAACTTTAGTTAGAAGCTTCAGATTAATAATACAAATATAATCAATGATTCATGTATTATGTATTCTGATAGATATATAGCTAAATAGTAACATTCTAAATATGTATTATATTTATTGTAATAAAGTAGTTAACACATTAATGCATCAATAATTTTAATCCAATATATTTTAATATATTATTATACAATGGGCCAGTGTGGAGATCAAGCCATTTCACGTTTGAGAATTTAAGTACATTTTGATGCGAATACTTTTGTTCTATTACTCAAATACATTTTTGAATTCAGGACATTTCTCTACGCTTTAGTGGGCTATTTTTCTTTTACTTGAGTAAATGATCTCAGTACTTCCTCCAACACAAGTATTCACAAATGTTTTCATCGAGGTACATTTCGACCCTTTTGTTAACGAATGTACTTACATTTGGTGACACTGACAAGCTAGCTGGCAGTAAATGTCATTTAAAAAAAAATTGAACTTCCTTCTTTAGCAGCTGCAACATCAAAGTAAATAAAAAAATGAATGCATCTCAATTATAATCCAATTACCTTTTAAATAGACATTTTTTGTTTATCTGCACTGCATTACTGTTGCTTTAACTTGATTGAAGATATCATAAGTTCTTTTATCACTTCTGCTCGCATTCCTTCCTTGAAATTGACTCCTTAGTTGTGACAACAGACTGTATTAAGTAACATTAAAATATTTCTACAAGAGCAGTGTGTTTTATTTTGAAAAGAACAACCGGAACTCACCTACGTCGTGCTTGCGTACTTGACGTCTCTTCAGAGGCTAACCACTCGTTGAACACTGTCTGGTGTAAACAACACTGCAACCTGAGACGGGGTAGCCAGCCAGTCGGCTAGCTAAGTAAACTAGCTAACTTAGCTACTCCGCTAGCCCATGTATTAACCTCACTGTCACGACGACTGGTAATATAATAATTATTCAAAGTAGGAATATATAAATTGTGTGTGAAGTTGTTTCGACACAAGAAAAGGCAAAAGGGAGGACTTTTTCATCCCGGTAAGTTGTCTTTGGTTTGAATCAGCCATCAGTGTTTCCATTTTGCGAGTCTTGAGTTGTTAGCTTACTGTTGCTAGCCAGCAAGCTGTTGATGCAGTTAACCTTTCCTCTGTGTAACACAGTTGGGACTCTATGTTTACTCTGATTATTTTCAGTACTTCAGGATAGTTTTCATGCTTTAAATGCACTCCTGTTCTGAGCAGGCCAACTCTGTTTTGCTGATTGGACCGGGTACTGTCCACGATAAGAGGTGTTTTAACGTGAGGTGAGCGGACAGGACAGCACAGGAGGAAGAGCTCACACTTGTTGCAGACTGACAAACAGATTTGAATGGCAATAGCTATTATAGATCTAGTAATGGTTGTCTTTTTAACATCCACTTATCAACCACTTTTGTCACATAATTGAGATTTAGTAGAATAATGATTTTTATCAACAACACTTAATCGATCTGCTTGTAACATATTGCATATTTTTAATTAAGCTTGCCCCTATTTTAGACTACTTTATTGCAATCTACTGAATCACGTCCTTATTAATAGCGTTACACATTATATGCAACTTTTTAATGTTTTTATTATTAATAGCACTTAAAAAAGTCCCACACTAAAGACAATACAATAAATAAATATGCAAGGGGAAGCAAGAAGTCATAAAGACTCATCGTGTGGGGACACTTACAGTAACAACATACTTTCCAATAAAGCTTAACCTAATTCAATACAAAGAAGAACAAAAAGTCATTATACTGGGAAGGAAGACTCGCACACATAGATACTAAAAGTACAAAAAAAACTTATTAAATAAAATAAAGCTTGTCGTGTCTTTTACGTTAGCAGACATCTGAGGTTTTAAAAATGAGCTGTGTAATGTTTATTAATCCACAAATATGTTTTGTGGAGTGAGTGACTGTACTTCCTCTTTAGGCTGTTAATAGATCAGTTGACATTAACTTGCATTGTCTATGTTAGGAAATCTGTGTAACTGGCCAAACCAGGTTACTGACTTGATATCTTTGCTGGTAACATTTTGTGCTAAGCGGCTCTCCCACTCCTGCTTCCTGCTATAAATCAAAGACATAATACACTAGTACTACAGCTACTTCTTAAAGACTCACTGCTAAATGATTTGAGTATTCAACATACAAATCATGCTGGAATTTCAGATATTGGACTTGTTGACTATGTAGCTTCGGTACTGTGTCTTATGTGGAATACTAATTTGTTTTAGGTTATAGCTAAGGCGGACACTTTCCTAATCCCTGCTGTGCTGCGCAGCCCACCATCAGACACAGTGAATGTTTGGCATTCCATCTTTGCAAAGCGTTTCCTAATTTCCCAACTAATTATCAACTTATTATTTCCTGCAAGTAAAAGTCAGTGGTGTTTTTTGGTTTTGTTTGTATGATTCCCCATTTTTGACACATTGAATTTCTGGTTAAAAATATTCTTATCACACCCGAAGTAGATGAAACTTAGCACCGACCATATGTCAACTAAATCACCTGCCAACATGGAGGATTGAGTTTCCCTAATATGAAGAAATGCTGGTTTTGAAAGGCAAGTCCTAAATAAAACATAGCTAAAAAAATGTTTGCTGAGCATATTTCTGCTGGTTCTTCTTCTTTAGCATTTCAAATAGATATAGATATAAAGGAGGAGACATAAACCAATGGCTCACATAAATTGGCAGTTTCCTTTACAGTTTTATAGTTGCAAAATTCACAGATTGAATTTAAAATGGCTATATTTAGCAGTGCGTGAGTGATGGCAGGCTGGCAGTGATAGAAGCCATAACGTAAATACAAGAAGAGGAGAAGGTAAACATAGCAGCATTCAGATAATGACTTTCCTCATGCATTTTGTTGTTATGTTGGTCTGGGCATAAGCCATTAGCTGGAAATGTAAGGGTGTGACTATATTTACTCAGGTCTGTCTGTGTCAGAGTAAAAATGATCATCACTTTACTTCTGTGTGGAGGCGTGAGAACACCACAGTATTTGGCCAACCCTGTAGCCGCTCTGCTGTGATTTCTCTTCCACAGCCTGAATCACAGCAGTCTTGATGAGTCAAAGCTTATTGACACAAAGTATGTTCTTCTTAGGCTCCTTCAACTCCCCCTGTGTGATATGACATCGCTGCCTGGTTACTACAAAAGCCAGAGCTCGACAGCAGACGGTTGACATCTGGTCAGGTAAGATATTTGCAGGGATTTACCTCGTAGCTGCTGGATCCAGCATGTTATTTCTCCAGAACCAACTGTTGCTTGTCTGCAAAGCAACATGTGGAAAGCATTACCATTTGTGAAGGAGTCTTTTTAAAAGGCTGACACATAAGTGCTTGTTTTTATATCTTCATTTCACTATGGAAACAAATTATACAACTGATTGACGCTGTGTGTTAAAAAGGCAGACGACCTCAGGTTATCTCTTATTCGACTGTTACGACTTTTACATTGTACAGTCGCTGTAAGACAACAGGGAGGAGCTGAGCCTTACATGGCAGTCTGGTTTGTTTCAGTGGAATCCTCCATTCACTGTCTGAGCCTGAATTGCCTGTGTTTCAACAATATGAAAATGAAAACAATGACATTGTACAGTTGTCCGGCCCCTCCCATGTCTCAGGATCTGCCTTAAAGCTACACAGCCCTGCTCACTACAACACCACACATTCAGCTTAGTGATGCAAAAAAGGCAATAATTGTACTATTTCCAGTCTAAAGCTTTTAACATTAGGCTAAAACATCGACCATATTAAGACATCACAGAGCTTTTTTAAGCTTTTTTAGCTTTATAATCGTTTGTTAGAACAAAATGAGTGTATCCCCTGGAAGAATATACAAAGTACGTAGCCAAACAAATATAGTGTATGTAAAACTAAAGGAACAAATGTAAATAGCCGTCACAGCTGAAGCGTATGATTATGAAAGGGGGGGGGGGGGGCTGAAACAAAAGTCCTTTTTCATGGCATTTGCATATGTTGGTAAAGGAAAAGCACAGGTGTAATTAATTAACAGTAATGATTCTCCCGAGCCCTCGTTAATGTTATTAAGTCCAGCTGTTCTCCTTCTGCTATCAAAATTGTGGATAGAGAGATTTCCAGTGAGCACTTCATGAATGCCGTTTTGAGTCTACGGAGTTTCATTCAATTTTGTGCAATGTATTTCATTCTCAATCACAATCCCACCTAATCTATTCAAATGATTATTTATTTTATTACGTTTTATTCTGACTGGTCAGGTCTGTCAATTTGAATATGGATAACAAAAAAGTAATTGATTAATTATATCACCCCATATTTAGCTCTCAGCAAGTGTACTATAACCTGCAGGAACGTGCGATAACCTTGTGTAAATATCTTTCTCACTCGTGTTGCTTTAAGACACTCCCAAGACAAAGTCCACAGTAGTGGCTAGATAGTGTGAGTGCTTTGAGTCTAATAAATACAAATCAGTTTTGTTTTGCTGTCAGACATTTTTTCTTTTACATTTTGAAGGTGCTGTTGACGATGATGGCTGCTCAGGTGGAGGTTCAGACTGGGGATGTAGGGAGGACGGTGGGTGGAGGACGACTCCACCTGAGTCCCCTGACTGACTCCAGCAATAAGAGTCTTATCGAGATCCCTTCCATCAACCAGTCCCATATCATCCCTCAAGAACCTAACAAACCTGCCCCGGGCCCCAAGCCACGGCTCACTCCTAAACCTTTCGCCCTGGAGAGAAACCCCACCATTAAGCCCATACTTGCTCCTAAGCCCCAAACCAAGCCCCGGCCAGAGTCCACTCGCCTGGCTGGGCACAAATCAGAGTTTCAAAGCAGTGTAAAACCACAGCAACCAGTTGCCCCTAGCAAACCCAGGCCAGTATCAACCAACCTCAACCGACCCGCCTCTACCTCCTTTAAAACATTGAATAAGTTGAACAGTGGACAAACAACCAGGCCAATAGTCCAGCCATTTAAACCGGCTCCTCCTCTTGACCCCGGAGATCCGAGCAAACCCATTCCTCCTATCACAGCAGAGAGGCGCAGATCCAGTTCATCAAGCTTGGCCTATTCAAAGAGCCTTAAACAACTTCCAGCTGCAGAGTGGTCGGGAACCACTAAAAATGAAACTGCAAAGGACTGGAAGCCATCCAGTAAAGCTGGGTCCTCCATTACCAGAGCCAAGTCCATGGGTTTTCTAAATCAGGTAGGGCAGGAGGAGGAAGAAAAGGAAAAGCCAGAGAAAGCTGTACAAATGCGACCGCAGCCCAGAGGCTCCAGGCCCAGACCTGTGTCGGCCATTTTCCTTGAAAGTCCAACCAAGACAGAGGCACCAGTTCCTGCCCCTCGCTGGGCAAGAAGACCGCTCTCAGCCGATCTAACATCCAAGTTTGAGTCTATCGGTCTGTCTCTGCACCGCAAATCTCCCAAAGCAAACACTAAAGAGAACACTCCAGAGGAGAAGCCACTGCCAGAGAAGAGAGAGCAGGAGAAACCCCCGAAGAGCGCCCCGCCACAGAGTACTGATGGTGCAGATCCAGCTGTTTTAGACCAAAGCAATAAAAAGACAGAAGAAATAACAGTGAATGAGACTGATGAGGAGAAGCGTGCAGTTAGCATCAAGTCGAGAATCAGTCTCCTCCTCGATTCGTCCTCCTCTCCTGGGCCAGGTGTCACAGTACAAGGGCCAGAGCCTCTCTCTCCAGTGCTTACAGTCCCTGAAACTGAACCAGCAGTGGGGGTCAAACGGCTCATCAAGCAGCTGACTGAGGACACATCACCAACTCAGAGCCCTGCTGTGAGACCACCTCTGAAGCCCCGCCCCTTGCCCCTTGACCTCACTCAAAAGTAAGAGCCGCTCCTATTCTGTCTTCAGCTTGCTTTTGTCCCATGTCTTTGTCCATGAGTTCCATTGTCATGCATGGCTTTTTGTCTCGTGTGACGTATGTTCATCAGGTTTTCATCCGAGAAGTCGCCAGACATTGGCAGTGTTTCCCTCAGTGAGGCGACAGAGCGCCATGAGATCAGCAGAGATCCTCAGAGGAGGGTAAGAAAGGGACTAAGCTTCGTAGAAAGTGGTTTCTGTCGTGCTCAGTCTGTGTTTAACGGGCAAATGTGAATGAGAAACAATCTCCAAGATAAGGGATGTCACATGCTCTCCTCAAAACAATGTCATCTCTTTGCCAAAATAATTCCAAGGCCAATATAAAGTAGATTGAACAACATGGAAGTTGACATAATGAGCTATATTGTGTGCCATATATTTTCCACGGGGAATACATCTATAGCCTTCTGTCCTTACAAGAGACATTTGGGGCTTTTTATGTTTGAATATCAGATCATTCTGGCTGTGTTAATGCATCTGCCCTAAGTTTTGGCAGTGGTGTTTGTTTTGTTCATGATCTCATCTCCTATTGCCTGTCTATGATAAACTTTATAGTAAAAATACAGCCACTCACACCCTTAAGCAGAAACATTTCCCCATTCAAACTGTTAAAAGAAACATTTACATTCATTAAATCGAGAGTTTGTCTTCAAGATTATATTTTATTGATTTGATTACATTTATTTTACACATTATTTGATTTTCTTCTGAATTTTCTACTTCAGATTTTGCTGCTGTTTATGTGTTTGACGCAAAGCATGACAATCAATGTTAATCTATAAAATATCCCAGTTCGTAAAATAATATTCCCAATAACATTTACAGTAAATAATTCAGATTTTGAGTTTTCTTTCTTTTTTGCTTACAAAAATAAAATGGGCTTATGTTAAAAAACTAGCATTTAAAGGGTTGAAAGTTAATTAAAATGAATGCATTTTGGATTGAAGTTGGTTAGAATATTCAAAATAGTGAAAAAGTAGAGAATATATGTCATTGTATGAAAGTTTATTGACAGAGACTTTTTTTAGTAACTTTTAGTGACACACAGGTTAGGAAAATTGTTGCTGTGGACCCCTTGTCTCTCAGTTTAAATAAAAAATCCCTAGAGGAAATGGGGCATTGCAGAAAAATAGTTGTCACTGCCATGATTCAGAGCTGTGTAACCTGAGACAGCCGCCACATTAATCATCCCCCGTGGCTGCCAGTTATGAAACACACAGAGAAGAGATCAGTGGGAAAAGGTCATCACAGAGAGGCTTTCCTTACCACCTCTGCACCACACCCACTGTTAGGAGGCCAGCATAGAACAAGGGGATATCGCTACCACACCCACAGTTGTTATCTTAATATGTTAGACTCACTTAGGGATTGGGTTTTCTCCTCTAATGTCAAGGCACATTTGTTTTTAATGGTCATTTGTCAGGTGTTGCCATAACAAGGTATGAGAGGAAAAAGCATGATTGTTAAATGAATCAATAAGTGAACATTTTTCTAATATATTTGATGGATTGACACATGATATCTCTGACTTTCCTTAGACTGAAGAGTCAGCAATCACCCCCAGTGACCAGAAGACGTTTCTGGATCCAAACGATTCACAGGAGCTGCTAAAAAAGCCCCCCACGCCTGGTCCCGGCAGTGACGTGCAGACAGTCAGAGCATCCTTGTTTGAAAATGTTGTGGAGAGGCACAGTGTGCACATGGTGGAGGAAGACAAGCCTGTAAACAAGGCTGATGATTCGCTCAGCAGCCCGTCGTTTGAGAGAGGAAATGCAGAGGACGAAGGAACTCTGGTCACCGCCACCTACAGGGAGCCTTTATCCCCATCAAGCCCTATGAGGGTGTTGCACTCCTTTGACACCGTGCAGGCAGTGGAAGAGAGCAGGGTGGTGAGTGAGGACATCCCTTCAGCTCTTTGGGAGGATAAGGCCATGACGCTTCGCTCCAGGCGCTCAGAGAGGAGCAGGCCCGGGCCAGAGAGGACAGCACAAGGGGAACCAGCTAAGGCTCCGATGCAGGAACAACAGCCTCGATATCTGAGAGTCGGGGCTTTATCTAAATGGAGCCCTACAGGTCTCGAACAAGAGGCGAGCACGGAGATTGGGATGTCAAAGGAATCCCAAAGGGAAGGACAAGTGGCTTTTGATCAGAACAGACAGAAAGAGGCGGAACAGGAGGAAGTGGCTGCAGCTCCTAAACGTTTTAAAACAGAAGAACAGCCAAAGCCCAGGGCAACCTACTTTGCTCTGACGGGACAAATACAGGAGCCAGCTTCTCCTGTAGAGGCATATTTAGGTGACATGACTGTGCCGTTTGATGATTTCTCTGTGCGGTCTTCACCGGGCAGCTCTCAAGGAAAGGTTCATCCAATGAAAAGGAATCCTTCATTAGATGCAGCTATGGTAAACAACTCTCAAGATCTAGGTGACGACTTGAAGATGAAGAGCCACAGGGAGATCAGAACAGCGTTTGATGGACAGATGGCGGAGGAAATGATGGAAGTGGAAAACAAAAGAGAATTAAAAAAGGAGACAGAAAGACACATGGCAAAAATGAAGGAGCTTGAGAGGGAGAAACAGAGGCATCTGGAAATGGAGAAAGAAGCACATGCAGAATTTGCACGAATGAAGGACAGAGAAATGCAAAGAGAATATGAAAGGCAAAGACAAAAAGCCTATGAGAAGGAGATACAGGACTTTGAGGAGAAACAACGTAAACTGGAAAGGCAAAAACAGTTAGAGCTTGAACAGCAGAAACTGCAAGAAGTGGAGAGCGCAAGACTAAGGGAACAGGAAAAAGAAAGACAACGAAAACTTGAGAAAGAAAAACGACGAGAACTAGATAGACAGAAAAAGCTTGAAAGGGAGAAACTGCGAGAGCAGGAAAGAGAGAGACACCTTGAACAGGAGAGGCAAAGACAAAGGGAGGAAGAGATGCAGAGGGAGCTGGACAAGGAGAAACAGCTGCTGGAAATCCAGAAGGTCTTAGAGTTTGAAAAACAGACTCAAAAAGAAAAGGAGATGGAGAAGCAGAGACTCAGAGAGAAAATGGATAGGGAAAAAGCAGAGAAACTAAAACAGATGGCATTAGAACAAGAGATGTTTAGAATGAAAGAGCTTGAGAAAGAGAAGGAACGACAATGGGAGATGGAGAAGGAGCATCAGAAAAAGATGGAGAGGGAAAAGCAGAGAGAGGTGGAGAGGCAGAAACAAAGAGATTTAGAAAGGGAGAGACAGCGGGTGTTGGAAATGGAGAAGCAGAGATTCAGAGAGAAGATGGATAGAGAAAAAGCAGAGAAACTAAAACAGATGGCATTAGAACAAGAGATGTTTAGAATAAAAGAGCTTGAGAAAGAGAAGAACGACAATGGGAGATGGAAATGGAGCATCAGAAAGAGATGGAGAGGCAGAAACAAAGACATTCAGAAAGGGAGAGACAAAGACAACTAGATTATGAGAGGCAGGAAATAGAGAACCAAAGGCTGAGACAACGGGAAATGGAGAGGGAAAGGCTGAGGAAGGAGGAGTCGGAGAGATTTAAAGAGACTGAGAGAAAAGGGCTCTTGGAGTTGGAGAAGCAGAAGCAGGCAGAGAGGGACAGACAACAGATCATAGAGCTCGAGAAACGCCAGCTGAGGGAGAGGATGGACAGGGAGGAGGCAGATAATATGAGACAGATATCCAAACAGCAAGAAGCAGAGAGACAGAGACTAAAGGAGAGACAGAAGAAAGAGGAACAGGACAGGGTGAGGTTGGAGTCTTCACATCTCAGACCTAAAGTGTTGGATCTGGACTCTGTGCGGAGGAATGACTCCATTTCTAAGACTTCTCCGCACCGCAGTGACCTCTCAACACGATGGAAGGAGCCATCCCCGAGAGCAGAAGAGTGTTACAGACCTGCCATCCTTGACTTGGACTCTTTCACGTCCCCAGCTCAAGTTTCCCCCAGTAAAGACATGTTTCCTGTTTCTGGTATTCAGGGTGTAGACGCCACATTTGGAGCTAGGCTGCAGCCTGAGGTAGATGTTAGCTGGAGGGTGCCGCCACAGACTTCAGGAGGTATATCGAGTCCAATATGGACGATGTCTCCTCAGGACCCGTGGGAGCTGCGGCCTGTTGAGATGTCTGTGGACAAACCTGAACCCAGGAAACACGCCAGCAAACTGAGCCCAGAGCAGCTGCTCCTCAGGCAGGAGGAGCGGCTCTTGGCCCCGCAGAGGAACTGGTCTGCAGGGCAGGAGGAGCCGCCTCAATTGGCCTCTCTCTCCCGGACAGAGTCCATAAGTGGAGGCTCTCCAAGCAGAGGCCCCAGCAGCGCTCCTGCAGAGCAGATATGGCTGCCCAGACAGCCCCAGCCTCCAGTGGGCCAGGTCGACGTCCGCAGCCAGAGGAGGTCGCAGGGGTCGCAGGTGAGATATCTGTGAAATACTATGAGGCAAGGGTTACTAATATCATACGGAGAAGGGTTTCATCTTGAAAAAACGGTGTAGGAAGTTGTGGGGGATGTTGTTTTTCCCCCACCGTTGGAAAAATCTGGAACTAAATATAAAGTATTTAATCAATAAACCAATCAAAGTACAAGTTACTTAGTGTTTATTGAATAATAAGGGTTGAACCTGCTGTGCATCAGGTTAAACAAAAGCCTCTCTAGGGATCGAACTTTGCATATTGAATATCTCTAGTTTTAATACAATTATCTTATTATTGTATATTTTTTATTTAGATGGAGATATCGTATAAAATATAACTATTGAGCCTAGCCTCCCTTTGTATCTGTTATCTTTGTTGCTGCATATGATTTACTTTCTCAAATAGCACAGGTATCAAAGACAGTGTGGTCACTCCTAAAGCAAATGTGAAAATCAATTTGAAAAAGTAACGACTTCTAAAACATGGGAGCAGCTCTTTAAAGTACACATAGACATACATATACATAAAGGCAGACCTGTGCGTCACTTTAAGCAAAACCAAATTCTTTTACCCACCCATATTTGCTCTCGCTCTCTGCTTCGAAAATGTTTTATGTTAGTTGTTGTTTCCTGAGTGAAAGGCAGGATCAACTATCTGGCATCCCTATAATACAAATAGCCTCCAATGCCCATTAGATAGAAGAAAATAAACTTGCACCCACTTGTGAAAGGATCATGGTTCCCAGCAGAGCCCCCTGCCACAGTACACTGCGGTAGCCAGCATGGTTATGAATAGCTTCAGGAAACGTGTGTACAGCGTATGAAGATATGAAGTTGACTGCTGTTCCTGTTTGTGTGCTAGGAGTTGAACAGGATGCGGTCCCGCAGTGTTTCTCGGCGATCGACTCCTTCAATCAGCGCCGTGGAGGGAAGTCTTTCCAGGATGAGGAGTCGCAGCGCACACCGAGAGCTGGACGACAACAGCTGGGTGAGTCCTGGGCCTCTCATGGCTCAACTCCCTGAGAGGAGAGACGGCTGCCTGAGTCTGTGCTTCAGAGTGATGGTTGGATGTGAGATCTTTATCATAAACACTGGTTTCACACGGCTCTGTGGAGACGGGGAGGGAAGTACGTGTGTGCTGAGTTTGTACTGGATATTTGTCTGCAGTGTTAGGAAGGTTGCTTTAGAAGTGTAGTTTTCATTAGTTAGTTGTCCAGAGGAACGATACTTTGGTGACCAGTGGTGGTGATGGCGGTACTCCTTATTTCCCTACAGATCTCGGGGACCAAAGTGCAATAATACCATTAGGGTTTGAGACTAACTGTTTCCCATAGTGCCATGGACGCTAGAAAACGTGTGAACTCAGTAATTCACTCTAAATACCCTATCCTGAGTTAGAGAGCTAGTTAACAGTAGGTCTTACCAGCCGGTGGAGCAAGCTTCTTTAGAGTTGCAGGATGGTGAATACATGCTCTATTCAGTAAAAACAAATACATGTTAATCATAACGTTATCAGGATGTATTCAAGTATAGTCTTGTTGAACTGAGTTTTTCCAGAAACTTAAATAAATACTGTTTTCACATCAATATAAAAGAGATGTCAGGAAGGGAAATACATAACCTGTTTAACTTCCTAACAAAAAACTGTTAAACGGTTAGAAATAAGTATACATGTCGAGGTACATGAACGGTAACTACTTACGCTTAACACAAATGTTTCATATAAAGCTGAAAATCCTAAACTTAACTTTTATTAAAAATGTATTTAATATAACTTGAGTTCAAACAGAGCAACAATATTTCAAGTTTTTTAAAGCCTTTTACAGAGAATACAAATTGGATGTAAAACCTTTGTAAATTGATGAGAGAGGTCATCTTTAATTGGTCCTGCAAAAGGGGATATTTCTAGTGTTACAGCACCAAAGGACCGTGCAGGTTAAGTACTTAAGTAAAATAAATAAGTTAAAGGGGCAAAAACAAAACAAATTGGACTGACTTTTGATGTTAAGTCATTGCACATTATCACCCACATTTTTATTAGTAACTGTAATTTAATGATATTTTATAAAAACAACAAGTGTTTTTATAAAATATTTAAATACTTTTCATGTGACCGAATATTTTCCAAAAACATTGTATTGAAGGTAAGAAAGGGTAGAGGAATGCAGGTAGATGCGTGACAGCTGAGTGCTGCTGTGCTGGCGTAGTTAGGAGTTGTGACGAATGTTGATGGCACACCTCCACCCATCCCAGGCCTGTAATTCAGGATTGGATTAGCCAAATGGTTAATGAGTACCTGTCCTCAGTGCTCGTTTATTAGAGGCTTGTCAGCAGGCTCAGGGAAAGCTGTGAAGTGAAATGGAGCGTAATGATCAAGGGCCACGCAGATAAGCAGACGCGTCACAGATGTGTCACTGTAGTCCTTTGAGCTGATTTTCCTCATATCCGGATTTTCTAACTTCTGACTTACATCTGTTTCATAAATGTTTAAATCAGGGAAAAGTCAAATGTGTCCTCATATTTACACCAACACACATTACACACACCAATATATCATCTATTCAATCATGTATAAAGTCTATTAATACACAGGGTTGGGCTCGGCTGGCTCTTTGCCATTGAGACTGTAATTGTAGGCCCAGGTTGAGGGCATACAATATGAAACCAGAAGTATAGTTTATTGTGTCTCATAATTGCACACTGCGTGACTGAGAGCTCAGATTAAGTCACTGTGAGTTTAAGGTCACTACCGCCATCTAGTGGTTTGTTTTTCAGCTCGTGAGTGTCACCAGTGTTTGTTATTCCTCATTCACACTTTCACTTCTTGTCTTCTTTGTTTATTTGCTATGCTTTGAAAGGATGGACGACACTATGCACTGTACAGACTTTGGTGGTAGAATGGCACGTACGCTACCTAGCTCCACGTCTTGGTTTTGTTTCTAACCATGGGACTTTAGTTGTGATTTTAGATGTGTTCACATGAGACTGTCTGTTCCTGTTTCCAGTCTGCCATCATACTCTTCAGCTATCAAGTAAAGGCAAACAGTCAGTGTAATATCATATGGAGCTGCAACTACAGACCACAGCTGTGGCTTCGATGTTTTGCGGTTGTCTGTCTGTGTGTTATCGTGAACAGGGTATCCTGGATTACCTTGAGGGGATTATTTCAAATTTGGCTGAATTTTTTACTCAAATATTCACTGATTCTATTTTGTTATGGTCAAAGGTCAAGATCAATCTGATCTCAAAAAACATAACATAACTGGCCAGAACTCAATAAGTCACATCCTAATTTCACACACATTTCTTAAAGGATAACACAAGGGGATAACATTTTGACTGACATGGATTGTACCTGTAAGAGGCACTCAACCGCAACATGGTAAAAAAAGGCATAAAATACAGAAAAATATTTACTAAAACCAGAGGTGCAGTCCAAAACCCAAAGCCATTCATATTATATTAACAAAATAAAGTAAAAGCTACAAGCAAGCGACAAAGGTTGAACCAAAATTCTTGACTTGAACCATTAACCCTCTGAAAATAATGATTTGAGAATAATTTCGTCCGTCTATAGCAACTGTTTCCTCTTTAAAGTGGCAATGCTTCTTGGATAGTAGCAGGAACTTAACATGTTATATTTTGTGTTTTAGATATGGTTATCCTCTGAATCGTTGAAAAATAAACATCTCTGAGCAAAAATATGTTTTATTTGGCTTCAGGTTTCATTTAGATATCCATCAGCGTGGACAGATATACATTATTATACATTTCCCTATGTTGTATGTACTGGTGATGTCACGGATGAGGTAATATCGATGTGGTGACCTCATAGTTTTAGTTGGAGGGTCTGAAGCCGTAGAGAGGGGCAGAGCAGCGATGGGCACCGGGCTGAGAGCTGTGCTGTACATGTGGTCATGCTGCCTGTGGGTGAGTGAATGCACTACTCTCTCATTTCAGAGGTTTCTCTGTAATATTATATTATTATATATAGGAAGTTATCATATATCATATGGACTATTGGTGGTATCTGATTTCAGCTTCTTTGTGTTGTTGCTGGCTGGGTTTACTAGTGATGTCAGCAGAAGAGGGGAAGTGATGAGTCGCCGTGACTCACTTCCCAGTCAGTGACGTTAAGTATTAGGTGGGGGGAATATTATAGAAATTGGGAGCAGTAGTAAGATACGTCTGCAATATAACTTGTCTTTGTTTTGGCTTCTTTCATTTTAATCTTATTAATTTCAGTAGAGGGAATACTTCCTGCTACAAATGTATGCTCGACGATGAACCCTGCATACATGTTGGTAGATTTGAGATAAAAAAACATTCTGAACAGAATTGACATTTTCAGGATAAAATGACTCTCATAGGGTACTTGGAGAAGATTTCTAGCTTGCCATCATGGGAGAAAAGTAAAAAGACAAACCTGATTCTGTAAGTATACAGTAATTACCTCAATAAAGGAAGAGATATTCACAATTTAATGAAAGTGCTGTATTTATGCAGGGGTTAGTTGGATTATATCGTGAATAACAATTAATTTGGCCAGAATAATCATGACATGATATTTTGATGTCTTGTAACTTTTGGATGATTAAAAAACTATATAATTTCAGTAAAATTCTGCAACTAATGATTGTATTCATCTTCGGTTATACGTTTTATATCATAGCATTATATATTTTGTACCTTTTAATAAACAAGTCAATAATATTGCTACACCCAATACTTCCTGAACTTTATCAGGACTATGTTGGCTTTCTTCCGGTTGTGTCACTTTGTGTTTTGTATTACACATTTTTGGACAGAGCCATACAGGAGAGTTTGTGAGCCGCTGGAAACTGAGACCCTCACAGCTGATTGCCTTTAGCACAGCACTTCAAAGCCAAGTGAATCAGATTACCTGTAGGGGGCATATGTGGACAGGGATTCAGTTCTCTTTAGCTCCTCATGAGTCCCAGATTTCTCTTGTGTTTAACTCTCTGAAAAGCGTCTGACTCTGGAGTCACCTGCTGCGGCTTTATTCAGGGTGCACGCTCACCCAATAACAGAGATTAGGTTGGGAGCTAGGGAGTGTTTTCTAGTCTGTTTGGCTATTCGCATGCGTCTGATTTAAAAAACATTTGACTGCTGTGATTGTTGGCTCCACTGTGCGGACAAACTGGTTGATGAGCCTGCGAGCCTGAGACTGGTAAAGCCACACCTGTCTTTTCACTCTACCCTCATGCATGTCCAATCTATCTATTTATAGTTTACTCTTTAACATGATCATGCACTTGTGCTCATTCCTATCTGAATGTGTCATCTCCACTTTCTCCCTGGCTTTCTGTTTTGAAAGGAGTTGCATTTTACAAACATGCAATGTTTTTCTGTGTCATCCTTCTTGTTTCCACTGCCTCTCTGTTTCCTGACTGGGACACTTCCCTGCGTTGCCCTGCAACTGAATCAGGCTGGAGCAATGGAGCACCGCAGGACATATATCACCCTCCCCTCTCCCTCCCGCTCTGAATCAGGGACCTCCCATTCTCCCTCCCTGACTCTGTTCCACACTCCCTCTCTTCACTCAGTTTCTCCTTGAGGTTGAGTCCTATAGCGCTGGCTACAGAGTAGCACTCCTGACGCATTTTCTCCTACCTGCCCATACCTGCAGAAGAAGGCGAGGAGAGAAACATTTTCTCTCTGTCCGTGTCTTTTATCCTCTGGATTTGACTTTCCCCCCACAGTGCTCTCTCCTGTTTCCTCTTTTTGGCACTGCGTTGGTTGTCCTCTGGTTTTTCTTATGGAATACGAATGACTACAGCAGCTTTCCTTTTTGCCACCGGCTGTCCTGCACCATTTCTTGCCACAGATTTTTGCCAGAGGATAGCACAGCATCGGGCACCTTGAAAATGTAACCTTGTTGGATGGATGCATTTTTCAACTTTCAGCCCTTGCCTTGTTTTTGAGGAAGTGCATTATCGTTGGCTCTGGGGCAGCTGTCAGGTCAGCTGTAATTGAAACTGGACAGGGAAGCTCACCTGCAAAATGTACAGAGTTCTCAAGGAGCAAAATAACAAATCTCATTCTCAGTATTTCTAGCAAGGTGGATAGAAATAGATAGCTGAATGTTATGCCAAACAAACATGTTATGTTAAGGATGTGTCTCTTTGATTCTAACTACTTGAGTTTGCACTTGGATTACCTGAAGCCAGGAAAACATGGATGTGAAACCTGTTGGTAGTAGTGTCCCGCATTACTAATATTTAGTGTTGGCCTTACATAACCTTTACATGCCCTCTCAGTATCATAGCTAACATAACTTGTGTGCATTTAAAATAGACGTATGAAAGCTTCACAATTCAGTTCAGACCGACAGGCTGGAGCCCCGACAGCGATGAGTTGAAATAGAGTTCCGACGGTTCCAGTGGGACTGCACTGAAGAAAGAACATTTAGAAGCAAACTAAGGAGAGGCTCGATACTATAACAATCTGGGACTGACTGCCCTTTATTGCTGCAGTGCTGTAAGCAGCAGACGCCAACATCCTCACAACTTTGGACTCGCTGAGCTGTGTTGTTGTTCTGTGTCACCCTCCTCACTGCTGCAGTATTGACCCAGCAACAGTGAAAACCTACGACACCGTCCTGGACTTTTACCTCAACAGCGTGACTGGACTCTAATGATTTCCTGAGTCACAGCTCGGTTCAGACTTTTTGACACGGCAAGACTTGACATCAGTGGGTTGCGATGGAGTATCTGGGGGACAAGCTGTCAGTGGCCCAAACTCAGATGTCAGGATGGGTGGGAAATGTTCGTCGCTCCCTGCACGGGGCACTCGGCTTTTTGTCCAACCCGATGGAGCGGGGAGGCCGTGGAGAGGACGGGACCGGGGACTTTAAAAGGACCAACTCCCTGCGCTCCCTGGCCTCCCGCAGCAGGGAGTCCATACGCAGGTTCTCGCTGCGCAGCCAGCAACGTCTGTCCTTACGCAGACGCACCGCACCCAACACCCCCACCTCTGTAAGATAACACACACATTTAAAGTTGAAACACTCAAGGAATGCACCAGTACTGCATTTCACTTCTGATACCCATCACAAATAACCATGTTTGTGGTCAGTATCAGTAGTATCAGTATGATGTGAGTTAAAGTTAATTTAGATTTTAAGATCCTGACAGCAATTAATGCTAGGGCGGGGAATGTGTTTTAGAAAGTCTTTTTTATTTGTTGAAATACTGCTGAATGAAATAATTGGATAGATTTGTAGTTGAAAGTTGTGACTTATAACAATAGCAACATTAGTTGATTACATTCAGAATTCAAATTTTTGGGGAGGGAGTTGTTTTGCTAACTTTCACCTAGCTTTAGAGACTGTTGGAGCTAGTGCTGCTAGCTATTTTCATTTGAAAAGAGTTTGTAGCATTGTGTTGGGTTTCCTCAGTTTAAAATCGAGCTTACTCTTGCTGTCTTCTCCCATGTTACCTAACCAAACAATAACCTGTAAAATAACATAAAAGGCAAAATGTTATGAACTATAAAATGCATTTTCCTTTTAGCTTGGCGCTTCCAAAGGGCGCTTTGACTCAACACGTTTTGGCACTGAATCTTGACGCTTTGTTTTTCTTCTGACTTTATTTTCTGCTTCTAAAAGGTTTATTACTGCATTTTATCAGGTCGGTGTTTCAAATGAAGGGCCATCAATCTTTATTGGCCGATATTCGTTTGAGATAGTTTGGTGGTCTCAGATAGGAGAGTAGATTAGACATCTCGTTTCAGAAGTACTGCAGCAATGTGGTTTGTTACTTTAACTGACCCGTAGTCAGTAATCTATATGTATGAACTACATCCATTCTTCTGAAGTTAAATAAAGAACAAGTGGAATTCAAGTCATTTTGCAGCGATGTCCATGCAGTTCTGTACTGCGCCCGTATGAACAGCTGCCTCTATGTCAACTATTTGGTCTCCAGCCAAACATGTCAAGAACGTATGCATCTGCCTTGCTACTCCCATCCATCTCTTTCTAGGCTTTCAGCACTTCTCCAACCTAAGTTGTCCTTGGCAAAATGTAAATCTTTTTTTGTCCGTCGCACTTTGTTTAGCAAAGCTGTTGTTACACTCTGTTTGCCTAGCAACGCTGTTGTTAAACTGGTTCTTCGGGTCATTATGCCGCAGGACATGAGTGGTAAAATTAGAACTGTAGGACTGACAAAAGAAGGAAAAGTCTTATTCATATTAGAAATGATTTATTATGTTTTACTAATTAAACTCTTAAAGAAGACACATCTGATTGCTAGGCTTCCTATCCCTTGTCTCTGCCCTGATACCAATCCTGGTTCTATATAAAGGACAGATTTAGAAATCCATGTAGGGATACAGATACATTGCAGTGAAGTAGTTCCTATCTTGAGGTTACGCCTGTTTGCTGTGTAACACTCTTAATGAGTCCACAACTCCTGTAGATAAGAAGTGGTTTCATGACGTCTGTGCGGCTGTCCGTTGTGTAGGCATGTCTTTAGTAAGATTTGGACATCCTCAACTCTGGTTGTGGTCTATGGGGGTAACATGCCTCCCCACTGGGCCGATGTTAAGTGGATGAATGACAGTAAGAGGCCAGTAATGACTGACTGGTAATGGACAGTAGCCAGTAAATCAAAGTGAGTGGGCAGGAGATCCGGATATCAGTACTGCCCGCTTGTCCCTTAGCAGAAAAGTGTTAAAACAGCATTGCATGTCCAAAGATGGAGGTTTTTCTGTGGAAAATATTTCCTGTGTCTGAACTTTGATGTGCATCTTGACATTGGATAGTCTCCCTACGAATAAGTTATTGAGGATTTGTCACATATCAACAGCCTTATATTTAACAATTGAAGTGTTCTGCTATGTCTTTAGATAACAGAGTATCTATTGAGTGTACCTGACAATTCAATAGCATATCTACATTTTTCAGAAACCTTAGTCGAACTTGAACTCACTTACGTATGTTCATTATGAAGTATTTAAAGGTGTATTTAATTGATGATTGAATAGTTAAAAACCCAGCAACATTCACAGATGCCGAGAGAGAACAACATACTGTGTTTAGTATGACATCACTTTGAATAGCTTTGATTGTTATAGCAGATAATACAAATCTTAAGGTGTGTATGACAGTTCAAAGTGATTAATTGTTTTATTTGTGTACTTTCCACATGAGCCTGTGCCGTGGAGTGACGGCAATGCCAGAAATCCCGGCAATAGAGTTGTTCAATTTCATATTGGGTGTCGATTGTTACCTTACCAAATCTCACTTTGAGGAGTTGAATTGGTGCTTGATGACATTTTCTTTGTATGGCTTTTGTAGTATATAAAGATGGATCTTCAAATCTGGTAGCAAACAGTCACTGATAACATCAAATCATTTTGAAAGATGACATGTTCTCAAGTCTCTAAAACCATTTAGACATGGTATTTGTTTTTTCGTTTTAGATGTCTGTGGTAATAAACTACATACTTCTACACACTAATATGTGCCAAAAGCAAGTTCAGTGAAACCATCATTATTAAAATAATACAAGACCACACATGAAATGAATAAATCAAAAAACATGCTCGGTCAGGACAAGAAACATCAGCTATTAGGTTAATTTTGGAGGGATCCAGTCACCTGATAACAGGGAAAACGCATAGGAGATATAACATAATTCAAATGTTAAGGTAACTCTGTAAGTATGGAGATGTAACTAACTGCAGTGTATTGGTGTTTTTGTATCTTCAAATATGTGTGTGTGGGGGGGGGGGGGTCAGCCATTAGCTCCGTTTGTAAGTGTGACAACAGCGCCTTCAACCAATGTGAAATGCATCAATCTGGTTGTGGAGAAAGACGTTAAACTGAAACAATCTCCTTTTTGGCAACAACCAGAAAAACAAACACCGGGCTGGAAAGAAAGGAGATTAATCCTTTAAGTCAGGTCCAATGCTCTCTGAGCAAAATTCTTAAGCCAAGTCAGGTTTTTACATTCTTTCTCCGTATTCCTGCTCGATGCTTTGTGAGGCATAAATCCTGAGTCTGAACAAACCAGTTGTGTAATGAAAGAATAACTGTGTTGGGTTCGCCCAGCAGAGTTGGTCTGAATGTAAGCCCGCTGACATGCTGCGAGAACGCCCATTTGTTGACATGAGATCAGTGCTCGCGGGAGCAGTTGTTTGGAATATCTATAGGATATTGATATTGATTACTGCTGTGTGCTTAAGTGCGCACAGAGCATTTTTCCCACTCCACCCGAGCCAGAATAATGAGAGCAGAGAATGGGGAGTGGTGGCACACTGCATGTATAATGCTGCGATTGGAAGTATTGTCATGGCTGTTGATAGTATAACCGTATTGATGTGGTCCTGTAGCATTGTATTTATCCTGGATAAGCTCAAACCAAGATTATGAGCAGAGTGACACCCAACTTTAGCCATAAGCTGATGTCAGGGGCATTACTGAGGTATAAAAACACCTCAAAGGGATAATTTGAATGGAGTTGTGAAGGCACTTTTATTAGCGATGTGTCTGTTGTCTGTATTTGTGTCGGGATGGATCCCTTGTCTTTTTATCTGCAAACCAAATCTACCAACGGGTACAAATAAATAACCTGAACCTGACCTGTACTTATAGTCAAAATATATTACCTACAGTTGATGCCTGTTAACAGTACCCCAGTCGAGAAGAAGGTATTACAGAAGAGCAAGATGCTGCTGTGGACGTGTGAAACATATTTAAGCCACCCAAAATTAAGGCCCATCTATTTGTATCCGTTGCAGTGTGTGTCATGCAAAGTCATGCATCTCCTCACATGCTTTCAATGGAGTGGTGGAGGACAGAGATAAATGTTTATTTCCCAATCAGACTGTGAGGTCTCTAGACAAAGCGGTAAAAATAATCTTGTCGTACAATTTAAACTGAATGAGCTTTTTTTTTATGGATCAGCCTCTCTTTCAGGATGTCTCTCGGCAACATTTCCTTCTTTCTTTCATGCTATAACTCCCTATCTGTGGTTGGCAATATACTGACTTTGGAAGTAACACGTACAACACTACTTTTAAACATGCAAACTCTTCAACAAATATTTCTATTGTTTGCGAGGTCTGAGTGACTATCAGAACACACCATGAGACTGCAGATCTGATTGAAACCCCAAGTAACATTCTTTGATGGTGCAGGTAACTGGGTTATTATTGGCTGTGTTTATGTAAACATATAATTATATCTCCAGTATCTGCTCACTCTGTTTTCTCTGCTCTGATGTAAGACCATCTGTTAGGTGCTTTACTGCAGAGCCCTTCCCTTTTGAAAGAACAGCAATGCAATCACTCACTTTCCTTTTAACTGCTGTGGTTGGAGCAATCCATACACCGCTTTCCCTCCATCCTGTGTGAGTGTGTCGTCGATCAGTGTGTTATCAAATAGTAGTTTCCAAGGCCTCCATCCAGCCCTTTCTTCCTCAGATTGTCAGTCAACCTCATTTAGTGATCAACTCCTTCTCTCCTTCATCCTTTCATTCATCCGCTCTTTGTTAGGTCGTTTCCCCCGACACACCCTTCCTGTCTCTGGAAAGCTGGCTACAGCTAATGTTATTAAGGTACAGCCTTCGTCCTGAAAGCTATAAATCATTGCTCCTGGGCCTGTTGGTTCAGTAGGCCTTACTGAGAACCATGTTGTCCGTGTTTGTGGTTGATAACTGAGCATACACCTGTGAGAGTCCATTCAGCAGAGCTTTAAAGGTATTGTGGGAAAAGAAACGTGTCTAAACTGGCACTGTCTGTAGATTAATGCATACTAAATCAACAGAGACGGTAAAAAAAGAGTTCATTTGAGGTTCAATACTGAGGCTGTTAAAAGCCTCTATTTTACTGAACAATAAGTAAAATAAACGGTATGAAAAAAGAGCCTCTAAAAGGATTTAAAACTCCTGCTTTGAGCGGTTGTGTAATGGTGCCTCTCTTCAACAAGTTCCAGCAAAGTCTGTGTTTGTCCTCTATGCTGATCAGGTGAGGGTGTGTTTAGGGTAACACACACACACTCACACACACACACACACACACTCACTCACTCACTCACACACACACACACACACACACACACACACACACACACACACACACACACACACACACACACACACACACACACACACACACACACACACACACACACACACACGATAGATGGAAGAGTTTACGAGACCTGGTTTTAAGATTGTTTGGCATTTTGACAACAGTAATAGCAGTTTATGACAACAGCTAGATGACAGAGGGATGACATAACCCTGAGGTTTCCAGCTGGATCTAAGGTCAAACAGGTCTTTACTCAGAAATCAGTGAGGAGGTGAAATTACATCTGTGTTTTTACCACCATAGTAACATTTTGAATCCATTTCAGGAGAGACTTTTTGAAAATGTGCGACTGTACCAACATATTTACCTGATTATTGGACCAATGCACATCCAAACAGGTGGCTGAAAATGCACCTTATGGCGGACAGCTGTTTGATATCAAACCTGTGGCTTCTTGGAACAGCTATTCAGTTTCGCCCTGAATTTAAAGAATACTGGGTGCTTTTAGGCCTCCAAATCAGACTTCATACATTAAGATTTACAACTGGGCCATGATCTACTGGACATACCGTTATTGTAGGCTCAAGAGATGCTGCTGTTGTTGGATCAGCACCAACTGGCTGTGATCCATAGCTTCTGTTGATACGTTAGTGAATTAATAACTCGCTAATGTTTCTATAATGTTTTTATACATCTTTCTCTCTTTGAGAAGACCTACTAATCTTGCTGAAATATCATTTAATGAACCCAAAGATCACTAGATAAGTGAAGCACGTTGCTAGTGTTTCTGCATGTTCCACCAACGGCCTGATCTGGAGGAGAGGTTTTGTTCGTTGTCAGTGGCAGCAGCACTCTGAAGTGTGTGTATTTTAGGGTAAGTGGTGTGACCCCGTGGTGTCAACATGAAAAGTGTGAGTGCTACAAATCCTTGAGAAGAGGATGAACTTGAGAAGAAGTGTTATTTTCCGACCCAGGGAGCCATTCTCACAGTCCTCTGTTTTCTTTTCTCCTGTCAGGAAAGGCTTAGCTGATAAAGGACATCCTGAACTGCTGGGGTTTTTCTCATCTCACTCTCTTGTCTTTAGCAATCCTATGGTCTCACAATCCAAATGTATCACAGTCACACTCTTCATTGTTTCTCCCGTGCTCTTTTTGAAGTACTCTTGTATCTCTCCTCTCACATTCACAAAGAAAACAAGGAAGGCATTCATGAAGCTCTAAGAATGAGATCTCTGATCTACCCCTCACATAAACATGGACTGAACTCTCCTCACAGTTTAGAGACCCGGTCAACATCAGAGCCAGGTGTATCACATTTCTCCCTCCACTCTTCCAGCAACATCTGAGGACAGAAGGATTTTGTATTGTTTTTTCCCTATATAGGCCAGGCTTGTCAGTTCATGCCGTGTTTCTATTGAGACAGTATGTCCTCTGTACCGGCCTCATTAAAAGCGGCATGGTTCAGTACACAGCAAACACACCGAGTCAATCACCCACCCATCCGTCTCCCTTAGTGTCCCTGCTCTGGTCTCCATTAACTCATCCTTTCACCTTTTCATTACTGTTCCACTGCTGGCTCTGTCAACCCAATACTACAATAGCTTGACTTAGTAATGATAATGTAAATACACTTTTTGCAAATATTTACGAAACCTATGACACGTGGTCAAATAAATATCCTGAGGTTTTATTTATTTTGTAAAGAATTTTTTCCATAAGCGCCGTCACTTTTGGCGGGTTAAATCTAGTTGTACATGGCAACTAAGGCCGCTGTTTATATAGGCAATGACAAGAAATATGAAAGCATTTTTCCCTCTGCGGCAAGCAAATAATATAAAAACTAATAAAATAGCCTTTTGTGTTTTTTTTTCAAAAGAATGTTGGCTTATTTTAAAACACTTTGTTCAGATCAAATTTTAAAAAAAACACTGCTTGGTGGAAAACTTGCCCAGTATGCAATATGTGTATAATAAAAATATAGTAATGCAGTATTAACAGTAAACATCGATCTGTATTTGTAGTTTAGTTACAACTTATTCAGCGGAAATGGTCATTACATAACTAAGTATTTTTTATTACACCATGTCTCAATAATGACTCTGTGATTAGGTCTATCCATTTCATCGGCCAATACCTTTTTAATAACCAATCACAGCATTTTAAAAGGTTCCACCACACCCCATCACTTCGGAAAAACCTGTCGTTGTTCACAGTGACTTCTCGGCTTGGATCCTTTGCTTGAAATTTTCTCTGAGAGTATTTTCTGAATGTCAAGTGAGGGCAGCTGCTGCCGTCTCTCAAGCCGGTCTGTTATATAACTTAGACCCAGTTTGATTCCTCCTCAATAATGAATGATTGTTCTCCTCTTCTCGCTCCAGGTGCAGCAGAAGCAGAGTGTCAGTGGTGAGGAGGAGGACTCGGGAACACCGGTCCGAGACACTGACAGTCAGTATGGGACCTGGGAGACAGGACTGCGCACTGATGACAGGTAAACACACTGTTTTCTTTTGTCTCAACACATAGCCACACACACATAGCCACACACACAGCCATGGTGTTGGGGAAAATATCACCTCATGTTCAAAATTAATTATTTGGGTATTCTTTATTTAGATTTCCGAATGAGAGTCCTTCAAATGTAACTAAACTCAGTTGATGTATACTAAAGTCTGTGTCGCAAACAAAATTTAAATTCATACTTTTTTTCACTTTTAACATCAATGTTTTGCTATGCAAGCTCAAAGAAAACAAAGAATGAAAATTCCTTCTTCTTAATGTATCAGACATCTTCTGTCATTGTTTAAGCTCTGGCTAAAATGACAGGTTTATTAATACAGCATATTTAAAAAAACAACAATCATTAACCATACTGTTTTACAAAGACGCTAACTAAAACACAAGAAGGATCAGTTAAAAACACAAACTAAATAAAAGTATAATATAAAGCAATACAAACATAGAGTATTTTGATCAAATCACAGCACAGCAGCAGTTTTGCAAGAACAAAATCAAAATCGACGATCTTTGTTTTTGTTTGCACTACCCTGAAACTTCACTGACCCCCTGTGGTCAGAAAATATCATTACAGTGTTAACCAATAGCAATAAATATAGATATTATATCAAATTTGTATAAATATAAGATGTAGTCTATTTTATATATAATATATTTATGTCCATCCTTCTTGTTTCACCTTTACCCTGTTGTTAGGTGCGTCAGCTACATCTGTGTTTGCCACAGTTGTGTCAACAATAGGGAATCAATGACTCACTCTGTTTGATTGAACAGTAGGATTGTACCTGCGGTTAAAGCAACCACACATTTGTGTTTCGGACATGTTTCCTATTTTTTTCTTGTCTCAACTTCAGCCTCAGTCCTGCCACTCCCAGTTCAGAAAGTAATCTCAGCCCCTCGCCAAGGAAGCCAACCCCCCCGCACACGCTAGCTGATCCCGGCTCACAGTTTGACGCACCGGACGGCGTTCCTCAATCCACATTTGAGAGCCAGCCGCTCCCTTTCCCTGATGTAAGTGTTTCTGAGTTAACCACAGCTGCCGTTTAAACCCCTATTGCTTCATTAGAGACCTGATTTTTGGACTGTGATAATACATATGAGACATATTTTTCCATTTTCTGTTCCAATTTTTGGTAGTTAATTCTCAACTCCTATATAAGTCTAAAACTGTAGCCAGAGAGCAGAATCATCAATGGTGCTGCCACTGCTGTTATGTTAACAAACAGCCTTTTAAAGAATTACAGTTCTGCAAAGGAATTCCAATTTGGTAGCCATGCTCTGGATTTCTATTGGTTAAAAGATTTGCCTTTTGTTACGGTGGAAAATAATAATAATATATAATGTTATGCCACTATTCACTAAACCACAATTAGGTGGTTTTAACAATTCTCGTCATGACACCTGTGCATTTGTTCCTACGGATATGTTTACATGTTGGCTTATGTGTTTCTCTTGTGTTTGGATGTCCAGGCCCCGACCACTCTGTTGGACACCAGCGCTCTGCGCTCCAGAGCTCACCTGGTGAAGAAGCGAGCCCCGAGGACCCGCCCCTCCAAAGCCACCCATCAGACAGCAGCACTGTCACCGGCTGAGGGAGGAGCCACAGACGACTGGCTCTACAGAGACTCCACAGGTGAGCAGCAAACACAAGAAGATCTAGTGACCATGCTTTATTTTTATAATAAAACCAATACCTGACAAAACAAACAAAAAAGCATTTGAAATTGTTAAGTGTGGCCAGGAAACAAGATTTAATGTTCAATTAAAATGTGCTACAACATGCATTTGTGTTTGAAGCGTAGCAGCAATATAGCTACAAACACAAAGAGCTCTTTTTTGTCTCTCAAATGTGAGTGCAACCAATTAAAAAGACGCATACCATATTTCAGAAGGGGTGCATTATTGAAAGCGTTTCAGAAACACTGGTAGAAAATAAGCACTTTATAGTTAAATTGTGATGTTCAAACACTACTGTCTAATGTTTTATTCTGTATGTTCTCACGTGAGAGTGAAAATATATATGTTCCCAATGACAGAGGTGAAGGTTGAGAGAAAGGACGATGACTCGGACTCTGAGGAGCAGGCCAGAGGAGGAGCCGAGGCCAGCCCTGCTGTTTCCTCTCAGCCGCAGAGGATCCCCCTGTTCACTGGGATGGACCCTTCAGCTTTAAAAGTGAGCCTCATCATTTATAAGATTAGCTAAAATCTATATTACTGTTCTGTCAATACCTTCGACTAATTCCTCAGATATCCAAGATGGCGCCGTGGATGGCAGCCTCAGCGTTGTGGTCTCCTGTTCTTTGTTTTTAGCTCCGTTTTCTATTCTCCTACTTAGCGGATATTTAAATCTATTCTTAGTGGTCAAATGTTTATGGGAATCTTTTATTTCCCTTGCTTTTAACTTTGTTTATTTCTGTTACATTTTTAGAGCAACCAAATACCAGGGTCGAATTCCATGTTTGTTTACCTACCTGCTATGTCATCTTATTATGAATTAAAGTACCTAAATCTGTCCCGCTCCTGTTGTCAGGCCCATCTGAGGAAGAGGGGCGACACTGACAGCCAGATGGATGGAACAACTCCCTCTCCTTCACAACTCTCTCGCTCTCCCAAGTCCCCCTTCCTCCCCAGGGCAGCGCGAGTACTGCCCCCTGCTGGTGGGAAAGAGAATGGGTAAGCTCAATAATTATTATAAAACTTGTTTTCTTTGCAGAGGGAATCTCATTGGACCGAGCCAGGGGTTGGGTTGCTGATTGACTATAACATAAATGCTGCAAATAAGAGAGCAATGCTACTTTTGTGAATTCCTAAGTAATGTTTTTATTTTACCATTCTCTGTGACCTCTTTTTATTTGAATTGCACATTCTGTAAACGGTTTTCTTTTAACTTTAAACTTAACACAAGATTTAAACCATAAACTCAGTAATTGCACTGCTAATTGAGATTTTCCCCTAAGTTTCCGTTTGAATCACCACCACTACACTTTGTATTACAGTCCTCTGTTTGTCCTGCATTCATTCATCTCCTTTTCTCTGTGCAGTGAAGAGGACTCACCCCAGTGGTTGAAAGAGCTGAAGTCCAAGAAGCGTTTGAGTCAGTATGAAAATGAAAGCTAAGATATTAATGAGGTGAGTTAGCTTTTGAACTTTCTCGCCATCTTTTAGTGTGTATTTAACTAAGAATACAAACATATTTCAGCTTTTAACACCTGTCATCCTCACTCCCCTTTAGGTGGCCTTATCAGATGAATCTATATGAAATAGAAGCCTTAACGTTGGAGAGAGTAGGAGAGAGGAATCTACAGCTGCTGACCTTTTCTTTTTTTTTCTCTCTTCCCATCTGGGTTTATAATGTGCATGGTGCCTTTTTTACGGAGAGTCTCTGTCTTTTGGAAAAAGAATAAAACAAGCAAGGAGGAGAAGAAAAAACATCGTGCTGCTCTGCTTTATCCATTTCATGCTTGAACCTGTTGAAGCCTTTCTGCAGCAGGAGGCTCTTCACATGAACACTTTACTAGGGACCAGGAGAAGACACGAGGGGACGGGAGGAATTATTGGCAATAGTGCTGCAACTGATGATTCTTTTCATTGTCGATTCATCTGTTGATTATTATCTCGACTGATTGGTTAATTGTTTGGTCTAAAAATGTCAGAAAATGTCTGTGGTGATGTAAATATCTTGTTTTGTGAGTCAAAAACCCAAAGATATCAAGTTTAATATGATATAAAATAAAGAACAGCAAATCTTGTCCACATTTGAGATTTAAAATCTATTTTCTGACATTTGTTACTTTAAGGATGAATTGATAATCGAAATTGTTCTGTTTGTATACGAACCGTTGCTGTGCTACTGAACAAATACTTCGTACACAGCAGCTGTTAAGCAATGTTTGACTTGTGGGACCATGCAACACTTTTGCTTCATCACAAGCTGGAGGACAATCCAGAAAATCCTCTTGTGTTTCCTGACCTGACTTGTGTGTACAGGTCGGGACATAATGTGTGTTTTCAGTCTGTTGAGGGGAGTCACACAAGCATTGCCGTAGGACGTCAATTCAGACACTAATGATCTCCTTCTTGAACATAGAGAACAAATCACTGCTGACCTGATCTGCAATCAGAAGATGTTATATTTGTATTATGATTGATTTAACAGAGAACTAGTTTTGCGTTGCATCACTACAAAATACTTTTTTACACTCCACACAACCCTAACAGTGTCAGAGTTGCTGCATCTTGTACATATGTTTTTGTCTAAGTATATTTTTGTTTTTGTGTAAGAGGGACAGGGGACTCTGCATCTGTCAATCATGCACACTCCTTATCAGCACAAATACTTTTATAAAGAAGAAACACTAATCAGCCTGTCTTCCCCGAATGATTGTAGCGTACATCAAAAGCCATATGTTCACCTTGTAGCCCTTGTTTCACAAACAAATGTGCAATTCTTCCTCGGTTTTTGTCCCCATTAATGTGCATGCACAATCTTTGCTGTCAAACTGAAAGTGTTGGGCGCTCCAGTGGAGGGATTATTTGTTCACTACTTTGTTTAAATCACTCTATGAAACTCCTAAAAGCATATGAACATTTGCACCTGCTTTCCACCTTTACTGTAATCCTCCTCTTGATGCTGCCCTTCTATAAAGCACTTTGTCACTTGACGCACTACGGCACTGACCTCTGCCCCTCTTGTCTCGTCTCCTGTGTTGTCGGAGTTTTTCTCATGCAATGCAAGTGAATGTGTTGAAGTCCTCTGGGGGGATTGTCCCTGGTTTCTATGTACATGACGTTTTACTTTGTCATAAAGATTTGAGGGTTTATTTTTTGTCCTTTTCTTATTTCAAAGTACAGATGAATATTGCACTGTGTTGTACTGGCCAGTGTCCTAAAGTGACTACATTCTTAATAAAATGTACTTGACTTGATTTAAAAATCGGTCTAGTTTGTCTCCGGCAGAGTTTAACCCCTGTGGGGAAAAAAACTCAATTATATTTCTTTTTAGGAAAGATTGGTTGCTCAGTATTCTCAAGTGTAGATTAGGATGTATCAGGTGCTTTTGGAAAACAAGGAAAAAACAGGAAGTCTTTCAGGCACAATTTTAAAAAAAGGAAACCACAACGAAGAAAATATATCATAAAGATTGTATTATGAAGGTGTATTTATTAAAAAGCCAACATGTTTGGACCACTGTCCATTTTGTATTCAAAGCTTTACTTCGTCAAAAGAGGTCCGAATAAATTGACTGGAAATTATTATTAAAAGGGTTTTATATTTTCTATAGATCCCCTTATTATAAATTATTTCACAATTCACAGATTTAATACACTCCCATCCTGTGAATGGACATATTTTTGACACTACTAACCTAACTTTGGGATAAAAGTTTGAGGAAGTTGTCTAACACCAGAGTTTAATCCCTATGTGTGTGTGTGTGTGTGTGTGTGTGTGTGTGTGTGTGTGTGTGTGTGTGTGTGTGTGTGTGTGTGTTTGTGCTGAGCGGGGCTGTTTGCTGAATCCTCTTGGCTCTCTCTCCCCGTGCCCGCACACAGTGCTTGCTGGCAGCCGGGCGGACAGGCATGGCAGTGTGTGCCAACACAGCTGCCTATTGAGAGGCAGCGTTACGGACACAATGTGAGCGACAGACTTGCTGTATCAACAGCTCCCCCTTTTTTGCTGTTGTGGCCAGAAATAAACCATAAATACCCCCCCTATCCCTGCCCTCTAATGGCTCAACCCCACCAAACACCAAGTGGCACCGAAAAAAAGAGGGACAGTACCATTTCCTAGCAGGCATACCCAGGTAAAAAGCTCACTGTGGACACAGGCGGGGTAATAAATCCAATGCAATGGAGTTAGATGATGCTGCGTCAAGTGGAGACCAAGGTTTGGATGATTTCTTTAAGGGATGATATCATCTTTTGTATCATATTCAGTTAATGATAATCCTTACTTCAGGTCAAAGGAATACAATCCAACTACTTGAGTCATAAATTGCAATCTTGACATTGACTTTTTTCCTCCTGTCTGTGTCTCTGTCCCTGAACATGCATGCATGATGGATGGTGCATTGCCTGTGTGTCTGCTGCTGGCCCAAAGTGGAGGAGCAGTGGATCAGGAGGATGTCAGAGCAGCAGAGTGCCCCGGAGCAGCAGGCTGCAGGGAAGAGCCAGGGCGGAGTCGGAGCCACGTATAAGGTACTGGAAAACAAGAGTGTGTGCAGGGCTAGAAACCTCAGTGGTCAGGGATGGATCCACAATGTCCTACTATTTGATCAAAATCTCTTAATTTATGAAAAGTATTATAATTTCACATTTATTTCAGATATTTCAGTATTTATTTTTTTAAAGATTGTTTTGCATTTGCTACCTCTTCATTTATTATTTAACTACATTTTGCTGCTTTCACTTAAGTAACATCTGCAATGCAGGATTTAACTAATAGACTAACAGAGTATTTGAGTATATTATGATGTATAATATATGTTTGGTGACACCACTTCTTTATGACCAATATGAGCCCCTTGATAAAGGCTTATATCCAAACCACACTTAATGAAGACTGACTACTCACTGTATTTTTAAACAGGTAGTAAATCTGCAGCTTTTTGTCATCCAGGTGTTGCTGTTTGAGTTTGAGAACTTCCAGGGCTGCAAGGCGGAGTTTTCTGCAGAGTGCAAAGATGTGATGGAGAAGGGACTGCAGAAAGTCGGATCTGTGATAGTCGAGTCCGGACCGTAAGTACTACTCACTGTTCAAAACATATGTATCTACATTATAAGGAGGGCCGGGCGGTTTGGAGTAAATCGAATATCACAATCATTTTATATGACCTCGATAACAATATTGCAACAGTGTTGATGGGCTGCCTATATGTGTTTTTGTTAATAATCATCAGTAGTGCGATATAATGATTTATTGGTTAAAGAACAATGTAGAAATTAGAAAGGAAAAGTGTGTTAATTTACTGTAACACAGCCTTTAAAAGGACAAAATAATCAACCAAATATCCAAAATCCAAGGAGTAACAGTATAACAGTCTTATAATACCAATTTGATATCCATATATTGCCGTGCATTAGCAGTGAGAATAACGTTTCCTAGACAACTACTTAAAATTGTTTGGCTTATCTGAAGCTGATGTATTTGCAGGATTCTTGTTGTTTGAATCTTGAGACTTTGTATCTTCATGTAAGTTGCTTTGGATAAAAGAGACAGCAAAATGAAATGTCAGGAAAAATAAACCTCCTTTTTGATCTCTTCCTTCTCAGCTGGGCGGGTTATGATCGGCATGACTTCACAGGGGAGCAGTTTATTCTGGAGAAGGGCGAGTATCCGCGCTGGGACACCTGGACCAACAGTCAGAACAGCTACTCCCTCTTTTCTCTAAGGCCACTCAAAGTGGTGGGTGAACAGTATAATACAAAACGGACTCTGCAGCCTTTACACAAACACTTTCATTATCGATTAATTTTCCTATTGTTTGCTATTTGATTAATTTGTTGGTCTTTAAAATGTCAGAAAATAGGGAAAAATATCCATCCCCATCCAGGGTCTTTAAATGTCAATTGCTAAATGATATTCAACCTAACATGATATAAACCAAAGAGAATCAGGAAATCATCTCATGTGTAAGGCTCAAAACAGCATTTCCTGACATTTTTGCAGGTATAATTATCTTTTATCACTTATCACAAAGATGTAGATTGAATTAGATGAGGTGTACTTCAGTTTTTTTGTTACAAAAGCATGTTAAGGCATTGCCCATGATTTAAAAATCTGATGAAAAGAACTTTAAGTATAAACATAACAACAGTCGAAATACAAATATCTATGGAGTCTCTATAGAAATACACAATATACATTCTAAAACAATATAAACACAGTAAATTGAATGTAACTATAAATGCAATGAGGTTAAGAGTGATAGTAAAATATATACAAATTGTTGAGGGTTATTGAAAGAGCCACAATAGGAGTCATATGAGCTGCACAGCTAACATCGTTGGACACACTGGAGACCTTTGTAAGACTTGTCCCCATGTCTGTTTCTCCTCTACAGGACAGTGCTGATCACAAGCTACACCTGTACGAGAACCCAGGGTTCACCGGCAGAAAGATGGAGATTGTTGACGATGATGTGCCGAGTTTGTGGGGACACGGTTTTCAGGATCGTGTGGCAAGTCTGAAGGCACTTAACGGAACGTAAGACCTTCACTAAATCCCCACTTTCGTAGTCTAGTTTTTCTATATTACCTACCCAACTCAAAGCAAATAACTGTTCAATGTGCTTATTTGTAAGGGACAGGTATATAGGGAAACATGCACAGTTGCAGAAGAACGGTCCGTTGTACTGTGAATGAATAGTGAATAGTGTGCAGTGTTGGGAAATTATTATAAAATATTTAGAGTTGCTAGTTTTCTCAAAACTGCCGACTCTTTATGATCAATCAAATCAATTTACTTCATGCAACATGGAGAGAAAAGCTGTATGCTTTTCTTTGTACAATGAGGTTTTTTGGGAGGTTTTCTGTTATCTGCTGCCAAGGTTAATGACTATACAGATAAATGACACAATGCCTAGACTGACTCAAGTACTCAAACAATGCCACGTAAAAAAAGACATTATAAAATGCGGCTTGGAGGTAGCCTTGTTTTATATGAGACATGCTTACTGTTTTCCTTCCCTGCAGATGGGTGGGCTACATGTTCCCCGGATACAGGGGGCGCCAGTTTATCTTCGAGAGAGGAGACTTCAAGCACTGGAACGACTGGGAGGCCCCTGTCCCTCAGATCCAGTCTGTCAGACGTGTGAGGGACATGCAGTGGCACAAGAGGGGCTGCTTCACTGGCCCTGACCCCGCCCCGGCTCCTGGCCCTGACCCTGATCCGACCCCAGCACCTCCTGCACCTCCTGCCACAGCTGGAGCCAGCTGAGCAGGCCCTCCCCCCCTCCCCCCCACCCCCCCAACCTCCACCACCAAATACCCCCCTCCCTACGCCGCCGACAGTGCCTGCCCTTTGCCTTAACCTGAGCATGGCAAACGCTTGTGCCCCATGAGGAGTGCCATGTATGTTTCAGTGGCGAATAAAAGTTTGACCTTGAGCTGTTTGTTGCTGCTGTTGTGCTTTTAAGTCAAAGAAACTGAGGCATTCAAAATTGGAAAATCTGTGACGTACAACAACTGTTGGAAGAAGGACACAGATCCTTTACATAAGTAGAATTACCATAGTCTTTAAATACTCCATTAAAAGTAAAAAGCCTGATTTCAAAGTGCTACTTCAGTAGGAGTGCCAAATTATTCTTGGCTAAATGTTCTTTAAGGTAAGATAAGATAACATGGCCCTTTATCGATCCCTGTAGGGAAACTCAGGTGTTATAACAGCAATATATTAGGAGAGAAATACAGATATATACAGATAAGTGAACACGGTTAAACATACATATATATACACAGTTAAGTTTTAAACGTATAAGTACTCACTATGCAGAATTCCCTTTTTCCTAGTTTTGTACAATACAAATATGCTGTCTGTCTTAAGCCAATTTTAGTTACTTTTCAAATATTGTGTACTTTAGTACTACCGTGCTACATCTTACCATAAAAGTATTGATGTGTTTTATACAAAATAAAAGGTCACTAAGAGTGAGTATACTATTTTTTAACAATATTTTATAGGTCTCAGATATGCAAAACATTTCTCTGAAGTGTTGGCTCAAAATACCAAACAGATCATGCACTGTAGCATGCCATCAACCCCTCTGTTACAGCCTTGTTCCAAAAGTGCTGATTCTGTATCTGTAGCTTTAAATGCAAAATAGGTGACCTTTAAATAAATGTAGTGGTGTAAAAAGTCAAATATTTTCCTCCATATTACTTACTTGATTAAATATACTTTGTTACTTTCCACCAATGCGTAAAACTGACAAGTCATGTCAGCCATTTTTTCTGCTTGTGTTTTCCACATTTTAGTCACACATCTGAAAGCCTCGGGCATCTCTAGAGCACATGACTTATTCAGCAAATATGTGGAGAGGCATCTGCTTTACAGCAAGTGAGCTGATGTCATACTTTATTCATGCTTCCTATTAAAATAGAGTGCACTGAGTTTTCTCTGATAGTCATTATCATTGTGGACTTAGTGGTTTATGACGATGAATTGTCTCCAAGTTGACATAGGAAACTCATGTCAACATTAATCTATAATAAAGTATAGTTTTGGTCGACTGCAAAGGTGATTACTTTTAATGATTTTACGATATTAAATTTAACCGGCAGGCTATTATTTAGCAGATGTTGATTTTATATTCCCTAAATATAAATCCTTCTCCTGGCAATTTTATTAAAAACAGAGATAACGTGACACAGAACAGCTCCCTGTGTCTCCTGCAGTGCTCTACTATACTTTCTCTCACATGCCAGTAATGAAAACGTACAAAAACAACACATTCATGTGAGCACATCTGTAGTTTACCAATGAAGAAGAAGCTCTCATTGAGGATTTTAGTTTGAGGGTTGAGTTAGTCCTCATACACATTTTGAGGATTTCTGGAATATTTGAACTTGATGTGTATTTTGGAGTATTTCTGTGTGATATTCCTGCATTTAAATCTGTTGTTTTCATGAGGCCTTGGAGGCATGAGCTCTAAAATCCAGATCCTTGTTCAGATTTTCTCAAATAAGTTGCAACAAATTGATTTAGCACCCTTAAATACTTAAAAGTGGGCTGTTTCTTTTTGCACTTCTTCAACGGGGTCAGTGCAAGGTCAGTTCAACATGCCTGGAGCGACGCAGGTGGCTATTTTCCTTCTAAAGAGATGTTATTTTAGACTCACTCCCTGAACATGCGCACCAGCAAAGTCTTTACTTATTTATAATAATACTCTATTTCTCTAACAAAATAGCCGTTTTCAAAGGCCCTGCAGGTGAAAAGTGTAGCAGATACAGTCATATTTCATAAATCACTGGTTTTAAATCTGTCGAAGAACTAGAATATTATTAATATAATTTCAATATTCCTCTAAATTACATTGTGTATTGACAAAACGGTATACAAAATACTTTGTCATATGTTATGGCCTCATGATTGAGATCTAAAACTTTGAAATCCAAGTTAGAAAGTGCATGACATGTAGAATTTCAAGACCGTAATAAGGCAAGAAACAACAGATAATTAAAATAATACAAAAACTAAATGAAATGAAATATCAAACAGTGTTGTAAGATAAAAGATACGTTACAGATATTTGAAATAAATGCTGTACTGGAATCAATGACAAGCTCCAGGTAGTGAACAACATATTAAGGCTAGCTTGATATTCAAATGAAATACTGGTAATGCAAAATGATGAATGAATATAAAACTAAAGCAGCTAATTAATGTATAACTCTGCTGCAACATGAAACCTCTCATTTAAAATATCTACAACATGTTCTAATTGAATCAACCCATTTTACTGCAAGCAAGAGAGAGGCAGCATGTACAGTAAACAGGTTGGACACATAAATGCATGCTTTGAAGTTTTCAAACAGTAGAGGCAACATATTTTGACATCTATTCCTTATTAGTGAATTATATATCAAATAAACCCACTCTTGTGGAAACATTTAGCAGTGTTTTGGGATTGTTATTCAGTCTCTTCAGCACTGTAACAAAGATTTTTTGACAATCCTTCTCTCTCTCTCTCTCTCCGCCTCTCATTGTAGGTGCAGGACTCTTGGCACTGTTTGTGCTGATTCATGTGGATATCGAACAATGACTGGCTGCACAAAACTGACAACTAATGAAATAACTTTGTGGGGGTGTGACACCCCGGGCTGGGGTGGGGGGGTGGGGGGGGAGGCTACACGGTCACCCCTCATCTCAGTCTGCTGGGCCTATGGCAGGGCGACCTGCAGCCGGTGTGCACACTGTGGGTACTGTTGGCAGAGTTTCCAACCCTGGGTGTCCCGTATATATTGAGCTCATCGTGCTATCACAAACACACTGGCACAGACAGGTACTGGTAAGAGGTTCATGTCCGTTGCACTGTATTTTGTCTAAAGTATATGAGTATTTGTTTTCATGTTGATACTGTGTTTTTGTATTTAACTTCTACGAACTCTCTTCCATGTTGCATTATTGTAGTTTTGTGTTAAAAGAATATAAACTTGCTTTGTGAGGGAGAATGATTTGCATTTTTGCATGCATTTTAAATGGTAAATAACATGAAACTAAATATATGAAAGTAGGTTTGACCTGCTTATGTTTTGTAATTTCAGTTTCATCATTGCTGATCCATTCATTATGGCCGCAGACCACCAGAACCCTGCATCCAAGCAGCAGCAGCCAGGCACCAGTGCATTTAAGGTGAGAGGAAATTAGATTAAAATACCATTTACAACTTCCTCCTCAGAGTAAGCACTTGTTTGTTCTGGATCTTAGCCTTCTCCAAACATAAGATTGGAAACAGTTTTTTATGTTTTTTTATTGAGGCGAGAAACTCACCAACACTCTTCCCCTTTTCTCTCTTTGGTGCACAGCTGGTTATCTATGAGCAGGAAAACTTCCAGGGACGCTGCCATGAGCTGACTGGTCCCTGCAACGACCTCCAGGAAGCAGGCGTGGAGAAAGTGGGCTCCATACTGGTGCTGTGTGGACCGTGAGTGTGGCACAAAGACAGACAAAGCCTAAAGCTGCAACAAAAAAAAAACAGTGAACAAAAAAGACTATTTGATAGGCTTAAAAGCAGTCATTTCTGACGTTGCTGCATGAAAAATTAATTTGACTATTAGTTGGTGGTTTTTCTGTCAATTGTCTTATTGACAAGTGGTATGACCTTTGCAGCTCCAGTGATTTGGGGTAGTATGGAAAGGAGTAAAATGACCAAAAACGACTAAATGTGTTCTTTTTACTGTTTTTCACACAACCGTCTCTCTCTTTCTACTCACGCTCAGATGGGTGGGATACGAGCAGGCCAACTGTAAGGGGGAGCAGTATGTGTATGAGAAGGGGGAGTATCCTCGCTGGGATTCCTGGACCAACAGCAGGCGCAGTGACACCATTGTTGCTTTCCGCCCGATTAAAGTGGTAAAAAACATACTTACAAACAAAAAAAGACACAAGTATATTTTCCGATCAGTTGTCCCACAAAGTTTTAATTTATTCACCCCATGCTTTCTTAAATTCCTGAAGAGGATTTTATTTCTGTACGTGTACAATGAAGATTTCAAATATAGAGAAAGTTCAAGATGATTTGAAGGAAACACAGGCAGCGTTTAACAACTGCAAAACTATACCAAAACAACAGTTTACAAACTGTGCATTATAAATCAGATCCTTAGTTTGTTTGTAGCACGTTGTATGTCACCACTTCAAACACATGCAGTTTTGCTGAAACCTTCCTTTAAAACTTTTCTGACCTGCATATAGTCTGTTTACGCAGAAGTGCTTTAAAAGTATGTTTTTAGTGAAAATGTTACTTTCTTTCATCAAGACCATTCTTTGTTTTTTGACTCTTCATTCACCACGGAGGCCTGCGAGGTCAAAGTTCACAGGTTCTAAAATTGATGCTACAGGCCAATTTATTGATGAAGTATTCCTGTAATAAGTTATCCACTGTGTGAATACCTTGCTCCTCACTTACAGGACAGCCAGGAGCACAAGATTGTCCTTTACGAGAACCCCAGCTTTGCTGGGAAGAAGATAGAAATCATAGATGATGATGTCCCCAGCTTTCACGCACACGGCTACCAGGAGAAGGTTTCCTCTGTTCGGGTGCAGAGTGGCACGTGAGTCCATCGGATACAGATGTTATGTCATACTGCAAATACCTTAGTGAATGTCTCTTCTCACCTATAACTCTTATCTGTTTTCTCTCCTTGTGCTCCTGGTCCTCCAGTTGGGTGGGCTATCAGTATCCAGGCTACAGAGGCTATCAGTACCTGTTTGAAAAGGGGGAGTATAAGGACAGCTCTGAGTTCGGAGCCCAGATTCCTCAGATCCAGTCTGTCCGGCGCATCAGAGACAGCCAGTGGCATCAGAGGGGTGCTTTTCATCCCGTCAACTAAGCTTGTGACTCTTTCCTGTCATTGAACCTGTAACTGTAGCATTGCTCCCTCCCAGCCTCACCCCCCCCCTCCCCCCTTTTTGTCCTTCATTTTCACCTTAAAGCATTTTGATATCTGTTGCAGCTGTTGCAGTAGTGACATTCTTTCAAGCCAACTAATAAATCCTTATTGCTTACATTTGGCTGTGTTGTATGATATATTTCTGTGACTTTGCAAGACTTCTTAACAATATCTTAAGGAAACATCAGGAGTGGAATTAAAGTTACCTTTATTATGTCCAGAGGTGGAATAAGTACTCAGATTGTGTACTTAAGTAAAAGTAGAACGACCAAAGAGCAGGAATACTAGAAGTACTCATTATACAGACTGCCCAATTTTAGAATGATATATATTATATGTTTTGACTATAATTATTGATACATTAAAGTGTTTATCACAGCTGGTTAAGGTGTAGCTAATTTTGATTACTTATTATACTACAAGGTAGCTTGTGGATTTACTTCAGGTGTGCCTCGAGTCTTATTTAAGAGTTGATTACATGTTGTATCATTAATCCAACTCTGCAATGTAAATAAAGGTATAAAATAAATGTAGTGGAGTAAAAGTACACTGTTTGCTGTGAATTATAGTGGGGTATCAGTACAAAGTAGCAGAGTACAGCAGTAAATTTTACTTCAGTATAGTACCTGAGTACATGTAGTAAGCTACTTAACATCACTGATCATGTCATTAAAATGCTCTATAAATGTACATTTGAATTAGTTTTTTATGTTGCACTGGATAAGGCCGACCGCTAGGTTGTGCTGAAGGGGCAAATAGCACGTGACGTCATTTCCTGTTGTCCAGCGAAGAAGAGCAAACGACACATGATGAAACAACATGCTACTCTAACTTGTAGCCCTGTAATTCTTACGTTCTTTAAATAGGAAAGGCTTAATTTTAAGTATTTTTCAACTGTATCTCATCCCTGCATTCTCATTCCAGACATCGGTTCTTTGGAAACGTTGGTATTATTTGTTTTACCTAATATACATTTTTAGCTTTGCAAGGCTAGCTATCTAACTTAGACCTGTTAATGTAATCATGTTGTGAAACCTGTTAGCTCTTAAAACCATCTGCTTTAATTATATTATGTGTTTTCAAACAAACAGAGCTCAAGTTTTAGGGGTTTCTGTTTTAACTTTAGTTTGATTGTATACCTTACTTATTAAGCTCCGAATTTGACAAGTAAACGTAATATGCTGGTTGCCAAAAGGACATTACTGTTTAAGTGTTCAAAGAGGTTTTATTTATCGTTTTGTTGAAGTCTTATATTCGACGTGCCTCAGATGCATAAGTAAACGTATGGGACATTGTACAAGTTACTTCCTTCCTTTTAAACTTTACTCTATGATTCTCCTGTTTGTTTAGCTACATTTCAATCAAGAACATTTATGTTACAATTCAAGAAGTTGAAAATAGCAACACATTTGTTTATGTTTCATTGCATTTAACATAACTTATAGAAAGACGTTACGGTTATTAAACTTTAGCTTATATAACGTAATCTATAAAAATGCATGCATATTTAGCAATGCACATCCTTAGCAATGACTTCTTATTATAATAACATCTGATCTTCAATGTTTTTCTTTAATTGTGTTGCTTTTAATTTTTTTTACACATTTTCTGAGTTAGGACGCTTTGAAATAAATTCTAGGGTCCTGTATTTTTGGGGATATTGGCCTCCTAAGAATATTAATGTGTGGAGCTTCATCAAAGCAAACAAAATAAGTAAACAAAACGGGAGATTGAACAACCGTGTCAGATTACTTGCATGATGGAAATTAATTAACGATAAAAACATAATTGAGACTTAAACTTGTCGGTCAGATGAGTTATTTAAGATATTACTTAGGAAATATCTGTTTAACTAATTTTGAACATGTTTATCCTTTAAAATAACCTCCCCCCCAACAGTTAAGATGCCTGTCCTCTGCAGTAGCTGTGATGACAAGCGTGCTGTCTTGAAACGTCCAAAAACTGGCCACTCGCTGTGCAAGGCGTGTTTCTTCAGGGCCTTCGAGGAGGAGGTGCATCAGACGATCTTGGCAGCAAACCTGTTCAAACATGGTGAAATTGTGGGGATTGCTGCCTCGGGTGGAAAGGACTCCACAGTACTCGCACATGTCATGAAACTCCTCAATGAGAGATACAACTACGGCCTTGAACTTATGCTTCTCTCTGTGGATGAGGGAATCTCAGGTTACAGAGATGACTCCTTGGAGACAGTGAAGAGGAATCAGCAACAGTATGAGCTGCCGCTGAAGATTGTGTCGTATGAGGAGCTGTATGGCTGGACTATGGACGCTATAGTGAAGCAGGTGGGACTGAAGAATAACTGCACCTTCTGCGGAGTGTTCAGAAGGCAGGCGCTAGACAGAGGAGCCCTCATGCTGAGAGTGGACAAGATATGTACAGGTAACTCCAAGACATTACTAACTGTGAATGCAAGAATTTCAACTTGGAGTGCTAGTACTAAAGATATAATATGTGACATTTCCAAATATATCAATAAAAGCTACACCTATTTTATATAATTGAGCGAGTTGAGAGTTGTGTACTTGCATGTACTTTTATGCCAAATTTTTCCAACAGTTTTCAAATCTAGCGAAATGTGTCATTTGATCTCCTGTTTTGGTGTTGTATGCCATTTTGAGCTGTGTCTTTAATTTAGACCCCTAGTGGCGAAAAAATAACATGTACGTTTAATGTGAAAGATTTAATATTTTGTTGTTGTTATTGTGTTTATCCCAGGTCACAATGCTGATGACGTGGCAGAGACCGTTTTGATGAACATCTTGCGAGGGGACATAGCTCGTCTGCGCCGCTGCACGGCCATCTCCACATCCAGTGAGGGTGAAGGGGTGGTCCCGCGCTGCAAACCGCTCAAATATGCATATGAGAAAGAAATAGTTTTGTACGCTTACTTTAAGAAGTTGGACTACTTTTCCACTGAATGTATCTACTCCCCCAATGCTTATCGTGGCCATGCGAGGACCTTTCTAAAGGACCTGGAGAGCGTGAGGCCTAGCTCTATAATGGACATCATCCACTCGGGGGAGAACCTTTCAGTGCGCGAGGGGGTGAAGATGCCGGTGCAGGGAACCTGCAACCGCTGCGGCTACATATCCAGCCAGACTCTGTGCAAATCCTGTGTGCTGCTGGAGGGCCTGAACCGAGGTCTGCCGAAGCTGGGCATCGGCAAACACCACCGCCTGCACGACAAAATCCTCACCCAGCAGCCCCTTACTGAGAAGGAGGAGAGAAAGCTGAAATCAGTCAACTTTTAACAACAGATATCCTCTGTTTTAGTAACCAAAGACTATAGATATTTTTAAGTTTTAGAATAAACCACGTTTTTTGACTTTAGCATAAGAAAAAGACTTCCCAAAAAATGTGGCAGTTTTCTTTCATCTTATCATCAATTTAATATTTATTCAAATGAGCATGGGATATTTTTATGTAAGGAAAGCTCTTCACAGCATGCAAAGCCTATTCACAATTTATAACCAGGGATCATTGAGATGCTGTTTACATACTTTCCAAAGGTTATAAAGATGTTTGTTTTAATCTTTAGGTAATGTTCAAAATTATATTAATGGTACATGTATCCAGTTGTCTCATTACTTTCTGTATTACACATGTAACAGGATAATTTCTCTGTAAAGCTTGGTACCAAGTTTTATGTTGAGCTCTTCAGGTCATTTCCTTCATTGAGTTATCAAACTAGCATCACCTGGATTTAGGGGCTGAGAAAAGGACGAGCAGCTTTGTTGTTTTTTAGGTGAGCTGGTTGTGAATGCTCCACAGCAATGCAATCTCTCACTAATGGCATGTTGAATTTCTTGATTTTTTTGCTACTTCTCCATCTCTGGGAAGGATATGATCACAGTTGTGGTCCCATTCCAAGGTGTTTTATGAACTATATTTAATAAAAGCATTGTCCCATATCTTCGTGTTCCTGCTTTTTTTCTTGATTTGGATTAAGTCGTTATTAATCTCAGGAAATGTAAGAATTGAGGCCTGGGAGCCAGCAGGAAAAGCAATCTTAAAACTTGTGTTTTCTGCAAATAAAATATCTATGAGTAAAGAAGTACTGTCATATAAATGTTAATAATTTCTCTCAAATATAGTGGAATAGAAGTAAAAAAAAATCCTTAGGGAAGTACTCAGAGGTGGACAAAGTCCTGCATTAAAAATTCGACTAAAAGTAAAAATGTAGTTAAATCAAAATAAACTAAAAGCAAAAAAGGTGAAAGTAGTCATTCTGCACCACATCCCATTTCAGAATAATTGCAACTGTAGCTTGTACATTTCTACAAGGGATAAATAACGTTTAATGTAACCTGTAATAAAACATTATAAAGATTCTTAACTTCAAAGTACTATACATTTTTGAGATAGATTTAGTGGAATAAGAAGTATAATATTTCCCTTTTAATTTTAGCATATACATACGAGGTTGCAGGAAATTGAAATAGTCAAATCAATTTCACGTTCCTTAACATTATTCTTGAGTGAATGTACGTAGTTGAATCTCACCTCATCACTTGGTGACATTTCATGTAATTGTTTTTGATACTGTAGTTTAAGTCCATATTTATGTTGCTGCAGTTTTTTGGTCTTCTATAGAACAATTTAAATTATCCATCCATCCATCCACCCATCCATCCACCCATCCATCCATCCATCCATCCATCCATCCATCCATCCATTCAACCATTCATATTCATTCATCCATCCATCCATCCATCCATCCGTCCGTCCATCCATCCATCCATCCATCCATCCAACCATCCATCCATCCATCCATCCATCCATCCATCCATCCATCCATCCATCCATCCATCCATCCATCCATCCATCCATCCATCCATCCATCCATCAATCCATCCATCCATCCATCTAATTATTTACAGCCACTGGCCGCTAGATGTCGCTCATCACTCCACCTCAGTCATAGTGCGCGCACTCGTAAAGTACACATGCACATATCGCAGCGCGTTCACGAGATCTACCCTGACAAAACTTCCAGTGCAGCGCGTCAGCGGTGAAGTTTGGAGGAAAAATTTGACTTCGTAAACAGTTGAGGAGCTCAAACATAAAACTGACTCAGGCCAAAGCCAGGCAGTCACCATGGACGATTTAGGTAAGTCATAACGTTTAAAACGCTTTTTTTTTTTTTTTTTACAGTCAAGGGTGGAGAAGTTTACGTTACGCCGAGATTTAATGTTGAAAAGTCAAGTTTCTGGGTATCTGTGTGCTACATTTGACCGTTTTTTGACTTTTCTACGCATCGTAGTAGCGATTTGACGTCATTAGCCGTTACAACCACATTTCTTTTTTAAACTCTCCCTCTCTAACGGTTTAGAACGTGAGTAACGTTTCTACAAAGATTTGAAAAGATGTTATTTTGAAAATACTAGAAGGAGGAGATGTTTGGCTGACATTTTGACACAGAGCTTCAATATTACCTCCTCAACTTTTGCCCCCAGGCTATTCATTCCAGCTTTGAAGTGGTGGAGTCAACAGGCCTCCCCCCTTCTAGACTGCCCAGTGCAGCACAAAGTGAGCCAGGCTGCCGGAGAAAGTATCTCCAGTCTGATGGTGCTATTGATAATTCACTACAAACAGAGGTGAAATAAGTACTCAGTAAACTTAGAAATACCATAGTGTAGGAATACTCTGTTACAATTAAAAGCATTCAAAATGTTACTCAAGTACAACAATATTGGCATCAAAATATACTTGAAGTCCCAAAAATCTAAGTACTCAAACATATATATTATATGTTTTTTTTCTGGTAAATGTGCAGTTTGAATGACTTTGTATGCTGCAGGGTAGCTTGTGAATTTACTCCAGGTGTAACTAAAGTGTCATTTAAGTGTTGATCATATTTCACATCCTTAATCCAAATCTGCAAAGTAACTAAAGTTATAAAATGAATGTAGCCGAGTAAAAGTACACAATTTATTTTGGAATTGTAGTGGGGTAGAAGTACAGAGTAGCAAAAAATAAAAAACCGTAAGTACATGTACCTCAACATTTTTCTTAAGTACAGTACTTGAGTAAATCCAATGAGTTACTTTACATTACTAGTATAATGTAGAACAATGTGCAAATATTTGTGTTTATTTTGTATTTGTTGCATTTGTTACTTTAAAGAATCAGATATATTATCAACCATATCATATATTATTTCAAGTTACCATAAAACTTGATTGAGCCCTTAGTGAAATGAATTAGCTAGACAACATTGTAGATATAGTAAAATAAATAAAGGTCTTCCTTTACCAGCTATGGGATTAAAGTGATGAACACATTATTGCATCAAATAAAATTCAATATCTATTATTCTGAAACTGTCTATTGTGCGAAATCACTACTTCCACTTCTTACCTCCTTGTACTTTATACTTCATTACAATTTAAAGGTAACTATTGTTCATTTTAGTCCACTATGTTTGTCTGACAGCTTTAGTTACTTTGAAGACTGAAAGTCATAATAATCAACAATATCAAATATTAGTATAGGTTAGGATAAAAACCTCATAATCTCTCTGAAAGTAGCAAGCTAAGCAACAGAATATTTAAAAGAACACTGCGGCTGCACAATTGCACATGCAAACAATAACTGGATGATTTATTATTACTACAAAAAAGTCAGATAGTTTAGAATAGAAGATTACCTCTGCTCATGTTTGCGTATTTCCCCAAATACAGAATGGATCATTTAGTGACAATAAGATGGGGTCTTGTTGTAATATTAAATCTCAATTAATCACATACTGAATGTGTAGCTCCGTGGCCAGCTCTTTCTATTTTGTGTGCCTCATTTACCAGTCACTCCTTCAGTTGAGTTTTGACCTTTGGCACTAAACCTCTGAACTTCTAATTCTGGTTGTTATACTTTTCACCAGCTGGTCAGTTTGCTATATTTGTCAGAACAATTCATTTCTTAAGCCTCTGTCAGGTTTTTGCAGGAATGCTCCGATTGTTCTCCCAAGGCAGTAAAGTGGATTTGCTGAATTGTTTAAGTGGAGAGATGATGGGCCGCATTTTGAGTTTGGCCCGGTCTGAGAATACCTCCAGGGCATATTAGATGCTCTGGCTGCTATCGGCTACTGAAAGGGCGTATTGTTGTTGGAGAGGGAGCCCGTAGTCTCACTGAACCAGCGTGAACTGATGAAGGGGCGAGGCTGCTGAGGAATGTGGAACATCACTGTGTGTCCGTCTCCAAGTCCAAATACTCCCTTGGTCAGGACTCACCTCCTACCGATACTCTCAGACTCGTACCACACAGCGCATTTATAGTGTTTCTGGTTGGATGCCGGAAATAAGGTCTGCGATTAACACAAGTTTAAAAGAACTGATTTGTTTTTGTTCTACGACATTATATCAGGAAATACCTCAATTTACTCCTCCTACAGAATTTGGCTTAATAAGATAACTTCATCACGCCAAATATGAGAAATTTCCTCTACTTTGACATTGAAGTCATGAGACTGTGGGGATTATCTTGCTAACAAGATGAGGAGTGTTTGTCTGCTACAGAGGTGATGTTCTGCAAAAATACTAATACAAATACGAGGAATACAAGTGTAATGCTAACATCCCGATGGCTTACAAATAAATGTTACCCCTGCAGCGCTTTATTGCAGACACTTATAGTATATTAAAAACATCTTGAGCTTGAGGTCTGGTAGCCTGATGATGACAGAGCCATGAAGTTAAACATGTATTGTCTACATCATGTGGTAAACCCCTACCATATCCTTCCTAAACATGCAATATTAAAGCATGTTAAATGATGGTCAATACTTTATGACTGTGGTTAACTGCGCTTCCAGTAAACCCTCTAGCTAACAAGCCCCCCTCCCACACGTCCATGTGTTGAGGCTCATGATGACTGACAGGTCTACATGGAGCTGTTTGGAAACCTGATCAGACTCCAGTCTTTCCGTCTCCCGTGTATATTGATCTGCCCACGTTGCTTAACACTCGAGGAAGGGAATTCCCTCAGCATAGTGCGAGCACTCCTCCAGTCTGCCCCTCTGAGTCAGAGTTTTCCACAGGTATTCTCTCATCTGTCTTTTACAGTCCAGACCAGGTGGCAGCCAGGCCGAGCTTCACTGTCGTAGCTGATGTGGGCCTTTAGACCCCATGTGACACACTGTCCTTTGGTTTGTCCTGCTCCTGTGTTTCATGTTTGTGGGGAAAGAAGCTTATCCCCGCTCTCTGTGAATTCCTCAGGATTGTGTGAGATTCAGGCAGACTGACCTCACTGGGCTGTGGAGTCCCTGCGTCAGGTCTGCAGATTAGCAGTGGAGAAGTTTGATTAGTATGGACAGCATTTTGCTGGAGAGGTCATGACTGAAGCGGGTTTAGTTGTAAAATATATATTTATGTGAAATACTGCCTTGTACAACATACATGTCCAATGTAGACATGTTGGTAACCTTTTCCATTTGTATGTCTGCAGTTTGAGAAACACTGCTCTATTTTGCAGCTTACAATGCTCATGTGATCTAGAGATATCTATGTAGGCAGAAACACACAGCAGCACCTGCTAAACGTGCCTTTTTGTAAACACACTGCCGTCTTGTTAGATTTACTGTAATAGTGTCAGTTGATCACCTTGCAGAGGGAGCCCTTATCCCCAAGGCAGGAGTAAAAGCTGGCTGTTATAGAGCCAGCGTGGTCTTGAATGTTTACAGCGTTTGCACAGCATACCGAAAGATCTTAGAAGGTCTTAAGTGCTTTCTGTATCCTAGTGAGTCTACAGCAGTGGGAGCACAGAGTTAGTGTTACCACACTAGCTTTCATCACCCAATGAGCGCTGCAAGGTTAGTGCATACCTCCTCTAACCAGCGGGCTCGCTTGCTCGGCCAGAGAGAAGCTGCTGACTGTAAATTAGTCTTGTTCCCGAGCTCCACACCCATCCTGTTCTGGGTCTGGGGAAGAGAAGGCCGCATGGCTGACCTCATCGTTGAGGCAACAGACCCTGCCCCACATCCTGAGGAAACAGAGGAGAAAAACAATGAACAGCAGAGTCAGAGCTGGAGGCCAGCAAACGCTGGTGGAGTGGGCCGCCCTGGGCCTTCAGTGTGTAATCCGGCTGCCAGAACACTGTTTTCTCTCCCGAATGCTGTTGTAGCACATTGTCGGTTCACTTGCAGCACCTTCCACCTGCTTCCTCTTTTTACGATGCTTCCAAGCTTTCCTTTTACGCTGGCCTAGTAACTTGGCTCGAGGAGCAGTGCTGATTATTTTACAGTATTATCAGGTCTCGGTAATGTGGTAGGAATCTGAGAGTCCCTGCTGGATTCTCTAGCATTACTCAAGCTGGGGACACCCCAAGGGATGCATCCATGTCTGTGTTAGCAGGGCAGGGAATCTCACTTCAATATTTAGAAAAACTAAATCATTTCGGTAAGCTAATCTACCTAGAATGGATAACAAAAATGGATTCTCTTATACTCAAAGCCATTTGTTGAGTTAGGTTCCAGTGATGGCTGCTCAGAATTGTTTCTGTGTCGTGTGATCCAAACAATACCAACTCCAATAAGAGATCGTTGTTAAGTACAAAACTCCAAAGTAATTCAAAAAAGACATCATTAAATATGGCACACATCTGTGGAGTCATTCAATACATTTGTAATAATTGCTGTTTTTCTTAAATCCTTAACTATTGATGTTATTTACTTCGGGCCAAAAGGCCAAACATTGTCTACTGACTTCTCAAATGTGAACAATTGCTTGTTCTCTTAGTCTTCGTTGATATTAAACTTAACAGCATTTGGTTTTGGACTGTTGGTTGGACAAAAAAGCAATTTTGCTACTATTTACATGCATTGTATGAACAATCCAGCCAAGAAAATAATTAAATAATTGTTTGGTAAGGATACTAATTCATAGTTGCAGCCTTATTTGAATGCCTGAGTGGGCGGTGTGGACGCATTCCTCCATCAGGACTTTGCTTTCTAATGTTCCGCACTTCTATAGAATTATTTTGGAGCATGTCTTGTGTGTTAGGTGTTTCCATTCAGTATTAGAGAGACAGGACGGTCTTTCTTTGAGGGTCTTCCTCATCCTACCCGATGAGCCTCTCTCTATTGGTACAAAAGCCCACTTGGTGACATATGGTCCTCACTCATGCGTGGCGATGAATGTGTCCTCGGTGACTGGGTGTTACATCAGTCTTTAGACTTTCCCCTGTCATCTGATTTACTGGTCTGTGGGGAAGTGCTTTTATTTTGAGTACAGTGTTCTCCCAAGAGGCGTGTCATCTTTCGGTTATAGGGCTGCTTGGCAGAGTATTTTTAGGTATGTTTATTTTGAAGTAATCACCCGAAGATGCTTCTGTCTTTCTTTCGGATGGTTTGCCATTACACCGCATTACCCTCACTCATCCTTTGTCTGTTTGGTACTGTGTGTCCTAGGGATGGGACACCATATCATTTCATTGTGGATCACCATAAAAAAACACAAGTGGATTGTGGTTAGTTTACATTTCTTGAGTAATCATGAATATCCTCACATGAGGGAGTTGATGGAGAATATTTATAATAGAGCTGGGGCTTGAGTAATACAGGGATTATTTTTAAAGGAAGAACAGACTCACAAAACATAGCTTTTTTAAATGTCTGTATACTTTATTTAGTGAGTTCAATAAAAATGTGTTGTATTTTTTAATCGAAGATAACGTGATTAAAGTCGTCTTTAGTGCTGTCTTAAGAGTTCAATTTCATGATTATTATTATCATAAATACAATTAATTTGGCCGGAATGATCGTAACATGAACCTTTCCATAATGTCCCATGTCTCGTGTGTCCAACAGGTGGCCATCTCTAAGCCTTACTTCTTTCTTGGTTTGGCTGCTGGTCCATATTTTCTCAGTTTTTTCTGTCCCTGGCTTCTTTCTACCCAGCTTCCCTGCCTGTCTCACTGGCCTCTCACCCTCCGCCCCCCTCCCCATGGCCCCTGTCTGTCTTGTTTGATATAAATATCGCGTCAGGCTGTCCTGATGGGGTAGGGTTTCGGTGTGGGGCTGTGGCCAGTTCTGCTCTTTTGCTCCCTGGCTATAAACAGGTGAGCTGTGGACCCTGGTGGCCCATCACCATTGCCCACATGTTAATAGAAAAGATTAGCCAGCACTGCTCCCTCACCCGTCCTAGCCTGCCTGCATTGTACTCCACACTCCGTGGGAAATGGGCAGTAAAATCATTGACATCTCCCTTATCCTGGAATTCAGAGCACACTGTAGTTAGTGATTCTGGTCCTGAAATTGTCGACACATTATTTTCATTTTCTGACAGATGATGTTCTGTATTTGAGCACATCCCGCAGGGTCCTGCATTATGAAAGGAATCTGTTCTGCTAGTGTAGAACATTGTTTCCATGTTTATGGTAAATGCCTTTGTTCCTGGATTAAGGCAGTGTATGTATGCACCGTATTCCCAGAGCCACCTTCCCTGTGTCCCTGCCCGATTGCTTTTTTTCCCCTCAGAAGCGGACAGAGGAATGTGTGGAATTCCCCATGCACCTTCACTCCCTTCTGATAAACACTGCAGGACTGTGGCTGGGCCTCGGGTGGGTGGGGGGGCGTGCATAAGCAGGACTGTACATGTACCCACTGCCACAAGAATGTGTACATATCCACATAACTTGAGTTGTTTGTTGAGCGTAATAAAGACTGTTTACCACGGGGACCGCAGATGGTTCCCCTGACAGAGTGAGCCCCTGTTCTATTGTCTGACAGACGTTTCATGAATCCATCTCGTATTATTAGTATCCAATCATATCCTTTTTTGATGATAGTTTTATTCCTCCAGACCTTGTACACAATGAACTATTGAGTCAGGATGCTGTTGGAGCAGAATTGGACTTTGTCCACTGTGGCTCCTACCCCCTGTCTGAAATGGAAAAGATTAGCCTGTGAGTTGGCTTAAAGTGCCTGTTTGCATTCTTAATGCTTCTAACTCTGCCTGGACCTCACTTGTCCAGGACTGACGAAGACTTGTAGTGCGTTCTCATGTCAGGCTCAATGCTGCCCTCCTCAGGGGAAATGATGGAAGCAAGACAATTTCAGCAGCAACTTCAACCTCTGTCCTTCTACGACCTGCATTCATATTTGTGTGTGTGTGTGTGTGTGTGTGTGTGTGTGTGTGTGTGTGTGTGTGTGTGTGTGTGTGTGTGTGTGTGTGTGTGTGTGTGTGTGTGTGTGTGTGTGTGTGTGTGTGTGTGTGTGTGTGTGTGTGTGTGTGTGTGTGTGTGTGTGTGTGTGTGTGTGTGTGTGTGTGTGTGTGTGTGTGTGTGTGTGTGTGTGTGTGTGTGTGTGTGTGTGTGTGTGTGTGTGTGTGTGTGTGTGTGTGTGTGTGTGTCATGCTGCTTAGTCAAAAACTAAAAAAGGATGTGAGCTGTAAATTTTGGATTGAGAAACATTACTTTCTGATGCTAAATTTAAAAGTGTGGCTGGCTGGTCTTCTCTAATGCGTTTGAACCTTTCCTAATCCTGATATAGAAATGGCAGAATTGAGTGTGGTGCATCCTCCACTCACATCCATATAAGGGCTGCAGCATTAATAATACTAAAGCTTAATCTACTGATTTTTATAAAGCAAAAAAGCACCCATTATGACCGTTATGTGAATCCCCCTGTATGTTTTGTCCTACTATCAGTGTAAAACCCACAGATATGTAGTTTATTGTAACATAATACAATGAAAAGCAGCCATTCCTATAGCCGGATAAAGACAATGTATGCTTGACATTTTCTGTATTTATTATTTCATTTTATTTAGTCAATTGTTGATATGAATTGCGATGTACGTTTTCTCTTCAGCATCTGATTGATTTATTATTATTGTTTATTACACATATATCTTCTTCAAAGCCCCTGTGTAGGGCAACTCTTGACCCCCAGTTAAGTCAGGTTCACTGACAAGGAAGGGCTGAACAACACAAATACTGCACTAATTTCACTGCAGTCCAATTCTTCTACAAACAAAAACCCAATCTATCTACCTGCAGGGGCATTGGAACACACTGTCACTCTTTGTTTTCCAGCTTTAATGAATCCAGGCATAATGCATTAGACATTATACTCCTAACAATGCATCCAGCTGTGACTCACAGATGTGTAGTATCAGCAGGAGCAGAAAGACCTTTATTGTACAAGTCCAGAAACTTGGCTCTGTCTGTAAGTATTTTGGATGGCTTCCGGCAGTACGGCTGTCCTCTCTGTCAAGGCCGTGAAAAACCTTCTAGGAATCCACTGCCATAATTAGTCTTTCTTGATTCTTTTTTTATTTTTCATTTGACAGCCTTTAAGATTTTTTGTGCTCCAAGAGAAATCTAAATCCTTCTCTGTATTTTATATGACTGACCTTTGACCTAAAAGCAGTTGTGGTATGTGTTCTATCTGGAGGGCTTTGTTTTATGACTGACAAAGTCAACTTCAGTGAGACCTTGTTCAACATGTCAGCACCAGGTGCAGATTATTTTGAGCTTGTCATGATATTTCAGCACATTTGCACAGACAGGGCTACTCGCTGAGCCTACCGCTTTAAATAGGCTTGTGTGCTCCCATGTGGTTTATGTCAAACTTCATAACTTAAACATTTAGCTTCTGGGGCAGGGTATCCTTTTGCCGAATGAAGCATGGTGGGAGAGACTAATGAAAGTCCCCAGTTTATCACACTTGAACATATAGACATTAGGTTGCAATTGTGTGCCCATTTAGAGCTAATTCAACATAAGATACGCCGGGAAAAAAAACATTTGTTTGTGTTCTATGAACTACTGACAATTGTTCTCTGTGTTGAAACTCAACAGACACTTGAATGGCTGCCATACATGTAGAGATCAAGATTTAAGAAACATTGGGAGAGGTCTCTTAATTTCTTCCGGAGCTGTATAAGTCTGACATAGAATAAAGTTACAATCTTGTTGGATATATTTATTTAAATGCATATTTAAGGGTGAGCGTTATCTTATCAGGCAGTTGTTCAGTGTAGTGCACTGAAAAGATACCAATAATGTAAATTGCTGCAAGAATGAGTGCTGATTTATTCACACTTTTTGGGTGAAATGCCTGAAATAAGGTCTTTGGTCAACACAAGATTATCACAGTGACTGGATGAGAGTACCTTACACAGCCAGCCCCCCTTAAGCCTGCTGTGGTGACGCTAACATCATGCGACAGTTTAGTTCTTTATAACCTACGTAAAACCTAACCTTTTATTTATTCACTTCAGGCGATTGCATTCATGCTAATGCTGAATGAAGATGTAGAACAATTTAAGTATCGTTGTAGTTTGTTTGCCACTATTCTCTGCAACTCTCCAATATCAAAGGAAAGAATCCCATTGGGTTTCCCAGCACAGGCGCTAAGCTACATCCTAGGTTGGCCTACAAAAACCTGTCATCCCCGCAGCACTTTTAATGTACTGTCACCCAAGTTTGGCTCTGAAACCACTCCCCCCAGTATACTGGCAACATGCTGTCATGCTGTTGCTCACACTATCTTTGTCTGTGCTGCTGTCTGCTTCACACATATACACACACACATACACAAACACACACACACACACACACACACATCCTGCCTGGAGGATATTACAGATATAGCAGGTGGACTCAATAATGTGAGTACAAAAAAAACAACTTTACATTTTTTGCCCTTGATAACTGGGATCTGCGTTATTCTTGTGATGTTTTTATGTTTACACATCTTATCCAGTCTATCATAAGCCTGGGGGGGGGGGGGGTGTCACTGTATTTCCCAGATATTCTGAGTGCATAGGTTTTTTTTACTTAATCGTGAAGGTAGTGTCTGCCAGTTTCAATAATCAATGAGCTGCTTCATGAGTTTTCCCTGGAGTGAAGTTAGACTTGATCCATGTGTCTATGTGATTATCAGCTTAGGCTTTTAAGTTTCAAGTAAAATATTTACTTAGCTACAGTAGGATTCCATCATCTCTACACCAAAGTTCCACTTATATTATTTATATTTATTCACGAACTCAATAATTATATGTATTCCCTTTGCAGATTTACATTGTCTTTTGAAGATAATTCCTCAGATTTCACACATAGATTTAAACAATTTCTTACTAAACAATATTTTAGTAGCCTGCTTATAGATCTGAAAGACCTTCTGGTTACCTTTTTAGACCCTGAAGCTCTGCTGTTATAAGTCTGAAATCGCACTGATCCTTTGAAACACACTGTATCTGTGCCATGCCTCTGTAGTGCAACAGTATGCAGTCGGGCGATTGCGGTCTATTCTGGACGGGCTGAGGATGGATGGATTGTGTGATGTAAGAGTCTATTTTGCTCCACGTCCCCCCCGCCCCGCCCCAACCGGGCCTAGATTCAGAAATGCTCTCTGTCACTTTGTGTTTTATCAGACCCTCTTGTTGAGTTCACACTGATTCTCACGGGACTATTTAAAGAAATCTTCGGGGTCAATAATGTTATTCTTTTTTACTTGCCCCTATTTTTATTTATTTATTGGTGGTTATCAAATAACGACAAAGACCAAAGTTAATTGTCTATTTTAATCTTCATTTTTTAAATTGGAATTAAACCCTAATGCCACACAACTAACTAACTAACCATTGTTTGCTTGTACTTTGTTCTTTTGTCTCTTAGAATGTACGTTGCCATTTTTTATACTTAGGAGACAGTTAATGTTTTCTGAACACACATTCAATTATCTTGTTGTTGTGTCCTGAATAATTGACACAGGAATAAGATTTTGAAATGAGGGATGAAGCTCATAGACAGGGAGCTCTCTCTGTCAGCAGGGCTGTATTTTTAGTGTGTACTGAAGGTAAAAGTATGTTGGGGACTTCAGAGGGATATTTCATGAATCCTAATGTGTTTATGTTGGCTCGTGATGTGCTGTGCTGTGCCATGCTGTGATGGTGACAGGTCCTAACCTTTCTGTTGAATGATCGCTGCTGTGGAAAAGCTTATTTTGGAGACCAGTTGGAATGAGAGACTGACTCAGACTCGCTGCCATTGTCATTTTACAGCCGACACCACAGTCGGTAGTTGCCTCAGAGCTTCCAACAACCCCAATAAAGAACGAAATGGTCTCCAGCACAACCATCTTGGCAGGTTGAAGAATCTCAAAAATAGTTCAGGATTTTTTTTCTCGGACAAGCTCGAAAACCATGATGACCGTGTTTGTGATTGTGATGTGTAAATTAAGAAATACAAGTATGCGTATTTATTTGACCAGCATCATGGTAATTAGGACCTAATGTATTATATATTTTCGTCGTACGATATTTCTCTCGGTTGTAAGTACACCTGGCAACATTAATGTTAACTTTCTAATCTTTCAGACGCGTTGCTGGCGGACCTGGAATCCACTACGTCTCACATCTCAAAGCGCCCGGTGTTCTTTCCTGAGGAGACCCCCTACTCCATCCCCACCGGAGGACACTCCTACCAGGATGTGTCTGTTCCGCCTCCAGTCCCTCCGCCACCCTCAGCCGAGGCTCTGAACGGGTCCCTGATAGATCAGCCAGACTCCCCGCACTCCTCTCTACATGTAGGTCTCTATAGTAGAAACTATGGATTGTCATTCAGTGCTTAACAAGCATGAGAGGAAGTGACAAAACACAAGATGAGATATTGTTGATGTGGGGAAATGTAGAAAAAGGAGTATGATTTATGTCTGTGTGCTTGTGATAACAAATCAGGATGCATCCATTGATGTTATGTTCTGAATACATCGCCACTCGTCACTTTTAAAGCCGATAAGCGGGTCGGTGTGGAAGTTGATAATTCACGTGAGAAGGAACCATTGTGTGGTGACTGCTTGTACATTTTACAGGCACAAACAGCAGCACGGATGTTCAGTTTACATCGTTAACAGCTGAATGTGTGCTCTGCAGTCATTAGGTTCAGCCCAGAAGAGCTCCTGGTCCAGAGACAGTAGCAGCCCTTCGTTGTCTCACGTTGAAGAGGACCACGTGTACAGGTAACATTTGCAGGCTTGAATGGTTTTTTGTGTATCATCTGTCATCTTCTTTCACCTGTAGCTACTATATACATTTCTGTCTCCTCCTTAGTTTTCCAAACAAACAGAAGTCATCAGATTCTTCAACAGCAGCCATGACCTCTGCCATGGGCAGTAACCTGTCCGAGCTCGACAGGCTGCTGCTGGAACTCAACGCAGTGCAACAGAGCTCCCCTTCATTCCCCACTACAGGTACACACAGACAACCCCGGCTTTATCACTTCCGTTTGTAGTGAGCAAAATTAATTCTACTGTCATGTGTCCACAGAAGAGGCGGCTCCACCCTTACCGTCCTGCAGCATCACCCACTACGAGAACGGCAGCGCCCCTGACATCACTGTGAGCCCTCCCCCTCAGGAGAAACCCAAGAGGAACGGCACGAGGCTGGATGAGGCCCGACCCAGCGTGGAGAGTCTGCTGGACGAGCTGGAGGGCTCGGTGCCTTCACCCAGGTACTGACGGCCTCTCAGCTGCAGCCTTAGGGCCGAACATGCGCCGAACGGTCCCTTCAGGGAGCTGCATAGAGCCTCCTCCCAGCATTTCATCAAATAACACTCCGCACTGTTTATTGTTTTCAAGAACACAATATCTCAGCAAACTGTGACCGCAGTTGTAAGATAGATGCATTTCCCCCTTAGATTTTATCATCTGTTTGTGTTTCTATATATATATTTGATGTTTTTTTTAACCATGAGCACCATATGAAACATGTTTGCTCTAAGACTTTGAATGAATGAGCTTCACTGCTCAGTCTGACAGCTGTAAAGCGAGGGAGGAGGACGTTCTGCTCCAAAAAATGGGCTCTCTGTTATGATAGTTTCCGTCTGACAGACATGTCCAAAAACAAGCTTTTCCTCCCTAATTATGTCATCAGCGCTTTTCTGAAATGTTTAAATATTTACCTTGCGCTCCCTTCTGATTGGAGTCATTTGAAAAGATACTCTTTTGCAGGAAAAAGGCACTATGTTCAAGTTTTTTCACCAACGATCCAGATCGAAGTTATTTAATGTTGATTGTTGACACCTAATCCTGATCCAGTACTTCTGATGAAAAAGCTGCATAGTGCAACCTCAACTACATTAATGTTTTGTATCAAAATCAATCTGCATTCTTTTGGTTGCTAGCATGAATGATTTGCTTTGAAGTTGAAAACAAAGGAACAGATCTGTCTCTATATAGGCGGTATGGATCAGTTAAAAAATCCCTTTACCGTCCCCGAGACCAATCTTTGAGATCGGAACCTCCCTTTCTGAAAAATGTAGTTATGATGTTTGAAAGTGAGGTAACATAAGGTATTTGTCCATAGTTAGTGAAATACCATGAGCAGATGGCATTCCGAGTTACTGCAGTTAAGCAATATACAGTACCTCTGTGGACAGGGGCAGCACCAAAACATATTTCAGCCCCCTAAAAAAGTCAATCTCAGCTTAAGTGTACACTATATTTAGAAAATGTACCCCACTTGAACTCGCCGGCAGCCCTTTCTAACATTATATCCACATGTGCTCTTTCCAAAGCCACCAGACTCCTTTGACAAAACAGTATTTTTAATTCAGTTCTTGTCTTTCTGCAGGCCAGTATTTGTTTTTCCTCTCAATATGTTGAATGTGTATTGCATGCACCAAAGACCAAGGCAAATTCCAAAGTGAAAATCTGTGTGGCAATAAACCCGTCTTCTTCTAATCTTCGACAATAGATATTTTGAGTGCTACTGTAAGTAAGGCTTTGTTGTTTTGGATGTGTTTACAAACCATCATAATTTGTCCTTTACAGTCCCTCTGCCCGCCACAGTGATTTGGACACACCCTCTCAGCAGCAAGCCAGAATTTCAGCTTCCTGTGCAACAAGAGAGCTGGACGAGCTGATGGCTTCTCTCTCTGACTTCAAGGTACAAATCAGTGAACTCCTATTCACCAACACTTCTCCTGTCGTATTCCTCATCATTTCTCCGTCCTCTTCCTCTTACCTTTGTTCTGCTTCTCTGTCCTTCAGCCCAGTTCTTTGGGCTCTCTGCTGGATCCAGCAGGAGCGTCTTCCCCCTCTCCTCATCCTCCAGTCTCTTCTTCCGTCACCCCAGTGGCTTCTCCTTTTCCTAGCCTGTCCCACCCGTCTGCTTGTGCCTCTCCTCTTTTCTCTTCCCCTATTGGTTTTGAGCTGCACATAGACGAGGATGGAGGAGACGGTGGCATGTCGACTCACCGTTTCCATCCCCACAGTCCCATATCCTCTCTCTCTGCAGCCAGTGACTTAGACCAGGACTCTATCATAGACGTCTCCGCCTCCATGCTGTCATCCCAAACCAAGTCCCTGCTAGTCCTCTCTCAGGCCTCTTCCTCTAACTCCAACCTTATGAGAAATAGCCCAAGCCTTTCCAACACCACCACCCCCTCCCTTACCTCCGTTAACACCGTCCTGGACCATAAGTCATCCAAGTCCCCCAGTCCATCTGTAGAGCGGGTCTCGCCTTCACATACTGTTGGTAAATACCCTTCTTCTCCTCAGTCTACCAGCAAGGGGGGTCCTTCATTTCAAGATATCGTTTTGAATTTTTCCACTCCACCTCCTGTCAAAAACTTCACCCCTCCCCTCTCAGCTCCAAAGACTCCTTCGCCCATCCCAGTCGCTGCACATGCTTCCTCTACGCCATCTCCAGTCTGTCAATTTAAAGCCCCCTCTCCACCGGCCTTCACAAGCCCCAGCAGGCCGCTGCTGGAGTCTGCCACCCACAGCCCCTTCGCTGCACAGCCACCCCCGATGGTGGAGCCCTCCCTGGACGAGGCCCTGGACAATCTTCTAGCCATGAGTTTTGCACAGAATAACTCTGCGTCACAGGTGGAGGAGCTAAAGATGGAGGCACAGTGTCTCGGCAGAGGAATGCCGGAGGTGCACGAGGAGCTCGTCCTGCCCATGGACAGAAACAGCGTGCATCCTGACACTTTCACCAGCGCCACCAACACCATCACAGACGGCTCTTTGGACGGAGGCACTAACGGGGATGGAGATCTGGACTGGGCAGATGAGGAGTTTTCCATGTCCTTCCACGACGGCACCATGACGCCTTTCACCGAGAGGCCGTACACAGATGGCAGCATGACCCCGCTGACAGAGGCCAGCTGGATGGATGGGTCCATGACCCCGTCTACATGCCCCGGGACTCCTGACGTGGCCCTGGACCTGCCCCTGATGCAGACTCCTACTATAGACAGAATGTCTGCTTCCGGACATGTATGCATCTCCACTCCTGCCTGACACCACATGTTGTGCTCACATTGTTTTGCTTTAGAGTGTGATGCTTCCGCAATAGCTCTGCTTCAAAGGTTTCCTTTTGGAAAAGCTGAAACATGATCCCAAATATTTATCTACTTGTTTGCTATCTGGGCAGAAACAGTATCATGTTTGAGCTTCGCAAAAAATAAGATAAAGGAAAGTATATCTAGTCAAAACAAAGCTAATGGCGTGCAAGCTAACTCAGAAGACCCTCTGTGTAGGGAAGAGTTTTCGCTTTCATGCTGAACTTAAAAATAACCCACTGATTGACATTACTCAGCATGACACTGGTGCACCAGCTGTGTTTGAAGGACCCTAACACGACCTGCTGTGGTTGTTTGAGTGACTACAAAGGCTGGAAAAGATTTATGCGTTAGTGCTTTTTGATTCTTGAATAAGTGCATGAAGTGTGTCTCTGAGCTCGCTGACCACAGCATCCCGGCCTGTCAGGGGTCTGACTTACCTGCCGCCTCAGAGCTCTGCTGTTGCTGCTTCGTGTTTGGTAAGATGCTCACCATTCCCTCTCAGATAAAGTCCGTGATTAGGCGCACAAAGGAGACTCCCAACGTCCACCCCATGTTCCGAGATGGTCACCTGCGCAGGAAGATGGGCCCCGTCATTGTGAACAAGAACACTTCTCAGGACCGCCTCATCGAGGAGCTTCAGGGAAAGTTTGGGATCGGCCGCTCAGAGCGCCGGAATAAAAAGACTGACGAGTGGCTGACGGATGGCGTCATCGTCTCGTCCAAACCTCAGCGTTTCCGTCCCGAGGGGGCCGGTAGTGAGGTCGACAAGGTTGGCTTCAGTGTGCTGAACCCCAAATATTTCTTTTCACATGAATTCACCTTTTAGTGTTCTCCACACTCTGCTCTCTGTGTTCCCTCCTTCTCTGTTTTCTCTCCTCGTTTCTCAGATCATAATTCCCCCAGAGTCGCCTGTCCCTGTGAGGAAGGTACTCCCCCCTCCCTCTCCCCCACCCCCTCGTCCCCCTCCTATCATAGAAGAATCCAAGCGACCAATCCCAGTACAGCAGCCTCCTATCCCTATACCTCCACCACTCCCTCCTCCTCCTCCTCCTCCACAACCTCCACACCCTCCCCACGTCCGCGAACCAGTTCCTATAAAAGCCCCACCTCCACCAGCCCCAATTCAGGAACCTCCTGCTCCCAAACCAGAGCCCCCTCCACCTGTTATTCAAAGCCCACCCCCACCTTCACCTGTGGAGCCCCCGATTCCACCCAAAGTGCTGGTGTCAGTAGGCTGCCAAACCGAGTATGACCCAATCTTCCCTCCAATGCAGGCACGAACCCCCGTCTCTTATCCCTTCTTGTGTTTCCACTCTTTAACTGTTTAATCCTCAAACATTTTTTAGTGATGTTCTTGTGTGTCAGGCCCAAAACTGTCTTCATAATGAAACCTTTTCAGATTATGGCCCAGGGGAAGGGCGGTGTTCCCGGTGGGCCTCCAACACAGGTCAACAAGCTGGACAACATGCTCGGCAGCCTGCAGTCTGACCTCAACAAACTGGGTGTGCAGACGGTGGCTAAAGGGGTCTGCGGAGCCTGCTGTAAGCCAATTGTGGGACAGGTAAGAGCTATGTTTTAATTTGACAAGAATAATACATCTGTGACACAATAAAGTTATTTTCTAAACATGTTTATAATTTGCATAGTAGCGCTGTACAGATGCTTCTACTTAGGGTTTGTCATCTGTCATCATATGTTAGGATCAGCCTAAATAAAAGGTGGGGGCAGTTATTTCACACCAGAAAAAAATTTGTTTTTAAGAGGATAGAAGCAGAATTGTATATTTTGGAGATGATTGCTTCTATATTTCCTCAATAAATGAGACTTTTGGTCTTTATAAGGACTTTACAAGTTATGGGAAATGTTTGGTTTTCACAAGACAAAAACAATCCTGCACAGCCACCACTGGAATCTAGTTCTACAGAAAGTGTACTACTGAAAACACCATTATAGTCTGTAGTTATCCCAATCTGTAACTGTGAAGAAAGATCTTGTTTAAAACTAAATAAATCGACGTGTGCATTTTTTTTGAATTGTTGAATTGTAGATTTAGAATTTGAATGTCACGCACAGTCCACTTTGTGTTTGTGCAGGTGGTGACTGCCATGGGCCGCACATGGCACCCTGAACACTTTGTGTGCACACACTGTCAAGAGGAGATCGGCTCCAGGAACTTCTTTGAGCGTGAAGGGTTGCCGTACTGCGAGACGGATTACCACAACCTGTTCTCCCCACGCTGCCACTACTGCAACGGGCCCATCCTGGATGTGAGTCCCTGCTGCGCTCACATGTGCTCATGTCTTCGTTGTAGATTACACTCGTCCAACAAAACATGTTGTCTTCTCTGTTCAGAAAGTTGTGACGGCGCTGGACAGGACATGGCATCCCGAACACTTCTTCTGTGCTCAGTGTGGATCCTTCTTCGGCCCAGAAGGTACTGTGATCTATCTTTTGTATGTACAGTACATACCTAGTAGTACACAGGATTAAGATGTGTTGTCTGTTTCTGTTATCCCTTTAAAGGCTTTCATGAAAAGGATGGGAAAGCCTTTTGCAGGAAGGACTACTTTGACATGTTTGCACCAAAATGTGGCGGCTGTGCCAGAGCCATTTTGGAGAACTACATCTCAGCGCTGAACAGCCTTTGGCATCCTGAGTGTTTTGTTTGCAGGGTGTGTATCTTTTATTTCTCTCACTCTGGTGTGTTTCCATGAGTTTAGCTGCAGTGCCTCTACAGCACGCTGTACAGTGATCAAGAGCGTATATGGATCAATAATCTTTGGGCAGAATCAGTCCTATACAAAACCTTGTATTGATATTTCATAATATTACATTTGGTATTCACATGACACCATAGGGTGGAAGTTGTAAATAGTATATTAGACATTGAAAGCCAACGGTTTATTTTTTAGGCCTGTTAAAAGTGTGGAAATGCACTAAAACCACCGCCAGTTGTGTTTTGTAAACGTTAGTTTATGTGTACACCATTCTGAGGATTCATATTTTGTTTTATTTACAGCAGGTATTCAGTGTATTATAGTGTATTTGAATTATACACAGCACAAACAACTGAGCTGTACTTTATAAAGGCCACAATACTTGAGTATATCATTATAATAATTGAAATGTAATAGTAGTACTTCTGTATTTTGTGTATTAAATATACAAATGTCAATTACATGGCAATCTGCATGAGAAACAAAGACAAAATGATAGTCATGTGCTTATAGGGATTTATTTGACCCTGACCAACATCATCACAAAGGTTTCACACGGAAAAAAGTCCTAAAGACTTTAAATATTGGGGAAAAGGATTGTATAAACCGTAAAACAATCAATTACATCTTATATTGTATATCATTTACAGAATGCCTCTCACAGTAATATAAACAAGTATAGCGGGATCGTCAAGAATCATATTTAGTTTTCAGCCAGGGCTCAGAGCAGATTTAGTTCTCCTGCATTAGTAACAGTAGTATGTGAGTAACAGCATGTTCCTCTGTCTTATCTTCCTCAGGAGTGCTTCACCCCGTTTGTGAACGGAAGCTTCTTCGAGCATGACGGTCAGCCCTACTGTGAAGTGCACTACCACGAGCGCCGCGGCTCACTCTGCTCCGGCTGCCAGAAGCCCATCACGGGACGCTGCATCACCGCCATGGCTAAGAAGTTCCACCCGGAGCACTTTGTCTGCGCCTTCTGCCTGAAGCAACTCAACAAAGGCACCTTCAAAGAACAGAACGACAAACCCTACTGCCACGGCTGCTTCATCAAGCTGTTCAGTTAGAGAGAGAGCGAGAGCGTTTATGGGTCAGGGCTGAGGTCAGCGTCTAGAGCATCTTTAGCACAGGGAGGGTGGGGCGGGTTAATTGTGTTTATATCAAGAGGGTTGTCTGTGATCTGAGGGTGACATTGGAAGTGTTTATGGACTAGGGATGTGCATGGGGTTGAAGCAGCAGACTGTCTCTGCCGGACTTAAATACTGTCAAAACGTCCCTGTGTTCAGACTGACAGAGGTGCGGTCTCAAAGCTCCTATAGGTTTTGAGTTGGTCAGTGAGAATAACGACACACTAACGTGACATTACAAGGTGTTCGTTAATCAACACTGATATGCACACACCACGGTTATCTTCTTAATCCTCTGGAATGTGTTGGATCATGTCAACGAGCAAATAGCTGTGTGTAAATCTCTTATAAAATTCTCTTTTTAATCTTTTTAGTTTTTATGTGGTTGGATGGTGAAATCTTACTGAACACTGTAGAGGGTCTGCATGTTGGACATTGCTGCTCACTGGTTGAGCGTGTCATTTCAGAAACAATAGAAATATATCAATTGAGAAAAACAACAGTTGTTTATTAACATCACAATATAAACTTCAAAGGTGGGTAGAAGGCTCCCCCCCTCATGTTGTGAAGTTGGACAGACCAGGAGTGAGTCTATGATTCACTGGAGCATAGACTGGAAATGCTGCTTCACCATTTACAGTAATGTTGTGAAATGGATTTTAGGGTTTATACAATTTTACAGACTCAAGAAACACCTGCATAAACATTTGTTCCTAAGGATACCAGAGCTGCAACAGACCAGACATTAATCACTAAAGCTTTAACACTATTTTCTTACAGTTTATAGACTGAAGATTAAAAATAATGAAATGAATCTGAAGGTTGATCGATGTAAAACAATCATTAGTTTCAGCCCTACTGTTTGAACTTTATAAATGAATGTTATACAGTTTTCAGAATCAGTGTCCAACACAGCAGTTCACTTTATCCACAGATAATCCTGTGTGGATGAATATTTCTTTGATATATCGAGGATGAGACTCAGTATGTACCATCCACCAGTCGCTGCAGTATTCACTGAGTCACACATGTTTGAGCCAACCTCATGTTTTTGTGCTGCCAAATCATTCCTTGTATTTTCACAAAAGAAAAGAGGACATGGTCTGAAAACAGATTCTTGCCTTTGTCTCTTAGCAGTGAAGTGGAATCACACAAAGATTTGGGGAGTATATGGTGCATCTCTAACACTAACTTTATTGTTTGTAGGTACATCCTGAGCAGTTCTTCTGTAAATATCAAATGCAGCTACATTTGACAGTGCTGGCATGCTTAGCATGTACGTGTGTTTAAACCACTCTTTCAAAGGGAGAGGGAGCGGGCTGAAGGCAGAGATACTTTGATATTTTTGGTGTCATTACTGTATTGAGAAGCTGATGAATGTTCACTATTTGAAAGAAGTGCAAAATACGAGAGGATTTGTCTGTGATATTCCAATGACTCTATGAAACTGTGGATTACCAGCTTTGTATTTCAGCATCAGCTTGTAACGTCTGATCATTTCTCTCTTTGCCATTGTTTCAGTACCATGTCTAATAACACTGGCAATTTCAGCAAGTACACTAATTACAGTTCAATAGTCCACAATTGTGTTTTCTTGTTATTAGTCTGTGAGTCCACTGAAAAACGTCGGCTGTAAAGTGGTGGTTTGTTGATGACTCAGCATCTGAGTTGCATCTACTGTATACATGTAATCAGAAACAGAAACCTATACCGTGCCTTTTGTCTTGTTCAGGGAATACTAGAGCCTTAAATATTTTCTCACTCTATTTAAGATATCATGTAACAGTTGTCTTTTTGAATCAATTTAGTGGAGTGTGATTTAACCAAAGCCATACCATCTTTTGAATTGTGTTTTGTGTCTTTACACCTTTTTTTCCCCTCTCCGAATGTCAACAGTAATGGACAAAACGTTTCTTCACCTCTAGTCTGATTACGCAAATAAATTCTGTTTTGCTATCAAAACTCTGTGCTTTATTTGCTTTCATTTGGTGGTCAACTTTACACTTAAGTTAAGAAAACATAAACATTATTCAAGAATCTTCTGTCATAGTTAAGTAAATAATCCCAAATGTGTCTCTTCGATATTTTGTTCCACCACTCTGAACGAGGATGTGTTATGGTAGCAACTGGTAAAACATGAAGCAGAGTATGAATTAAAGTTTAGTTTCTCGCTCTAAATGTAAGGAGTTATTTTGAATGCATGTTTTATAGAAACCTGTAAAAATCAGATGGTAAACCAGCTGTTTTGGTTGAAAAACGACGTATTATAAAGAATCAAGAGACGTACAACAGCAGTACACGCTTTGTACCAGGAGGTGGCAGTAATGCATCAGTGTAGTTTACCAACCGCAAAAACAAAACCAGAGAAGAAGACTGAAGACCGTGATGTCCTGCTGTGATTGGACAGAGAATCACGTGGTTAATACGTCATACCCAGAAGAATGACATGTTTGTTTATCGTTGCTAACATTCAGGTGAGTCGAGCTCATTTGTAAAGTATGGAAGAACATTTTTTAGTATATTCTCTGCTAAAGCGCGTTATATCTAGTGTTATAAGTCGAAAAAAATGTTAGGGCGTGCTTGCATCAAACTTTAGCGGCAGCCTTGCCTCTAACACTGACATTATAATAGTCTCTGTATTTAAACATCAACCACCTCAATGTTAATGTTGCCGGTACATCTGTAATAGTTTGAGTTTAGTATTTATTAAATATGTGTTATTAGTTTCACTTCGGGTGTTTGTGCTTGCTGAAAGAATAAACTTCCTAATTTTGTTTGATGAAGTTCGGTCTGTTCTTTAGATGCCTTTTAGTAAATATTTTCATGTTAAATCATAGGTCACATTTTGTCTAACCCATTGTTGTCTGTTATTGAACTTGGTGCTTGGCATACAGTAGGTCATGGCTATTATTTACACAAAACGTCAGTGTGTATGAAAAGTAATGTCAATCTCATAAATAAAAAAAGATTGCGTAAGAAAACCCGTCATTATAATGACTGTGTTATTTTCATAATCAGTGGCTACAGAAAATATAACGATACACGTTCACTTTCGATTGTTACAAGGTTCTTAATATCTATGGGAAATTGATTTTAAATACAAAATGAAAGACTTATGGATGTGAAACATACTTACTACTATGTATAAGACTTGTTATGTAAATTCAGTTGAAGTATAGCTACATTTCCCGTTAAAAGTGCTGACAAAACTTCAACCCTCAATTTAAAATATCAGCCTTGGATTTTATGTTTTTGACAAATGAGTATACCAGAAAAACAAGTTGTTAACCTTCAGTATTCATCTGTCCGCCAGGTATCTTAATGCAAAGAAGACACACGTTGGCGGGACCAAAATGGCATCGTACTTTGATGAACACAACTGTGAGCCCACCAACCCTGAGGAGCAGTATCGCCAGAATGCACTACTTGAATTGGCCAGGTGAGAAACATAGTAATGTCTTCTATTGACTGTGTGTGTGTAGTGTACAGGGTTGAGATTGAGTGTTGGTCTGTGTGCAGGTCTTTGATGCAGGGCTTGGATTTATTTGACAATGGGGCGTTCGACTTGTCGGACTGGGACCAGCGTCTTCCTCCTCCGGCTGCCAAGACTGCTGTTCAGACGCTCACTGTGGTCATCATTTCTCCAGAGCAAGCAGGTGACAGACTTTTGCTCCAGTAGAAGGAAATGGATAGTTAAGATGTTTTGAAGAAGTGTTGAATGAGGTACTTATCCACAGCAAGTAAATTAGTTTTAAGAGCAATGGGATGTCCTTTCCTCCAGGGCATCACGTTAAGCGACCTCTGTTTGTGATGATGCAGACCTGTTCTACCGTCAAAATGCGTTTATAGAATTCATTTAGTTATTTATATCTACATTTATTGAGTTTATTTATCTGAATTTATAATCTCATAATCCAGAATATGATCATGGTGTTTTTTATAAATAAATGTCTGCGGATTTAACAGAAGGATTGGCTGGTGGTTCCTCGGTTATAGCTCCTCGTTCCTCGATACTCGCTCCCCCTCAATTAAGCGCCCTGGAACGCTCCTTGAGTTGGTGCCCCAGAACAACTGCTGGTTTGATCGAGCAGCGAGGAAATTACAAATAAGAGACTTCAAAAATGTCTGAATCCCTTTCTAAAATGTCACAAATGTAGAGGAAGAAATTGATGATGGCAGAGGGAGAGATAATGCTCGTTGAAAGTAGGGCAGGATTTGTTCAATGCTTTATGTTTTTGTTCCCACAGACAAAGGTCTGAAGTGTCCTGTGTGTTTGCTGGAGTTCGAGGAACAGGAGTCAGTTCGGGAGATGCCTTGTAAACACCTTTTCCACTCGGGATGTATACTGCCGTGGTTGGGAAAGGTAAAGCTTACACATCTCTATTCAATTGTGATTAAATGAATCTTTTGAGTGGCTACTTAGAAATCTTTTTGAACCTTTCTCATGTTTGCAACCACAGACCAACTCCTGTCCGCTCTGCCGACTTGAATTACCGACTGATAATCCGGAGTATGAGGAGTTTAAAAAAGACAAGGTGAGTGTGTGAATACAACTGCTCATGGTACATCCTCATCTTTTAGCTGAGCCTTTCCATTTGGCATCAGTCCGTGGCTGAAAAGTGTTTTTCTGTCCTGCAGGAGAGAAGAAAACAGAGGGAGCACCGGCTGGAGGACCTACATGGATCCATGTACACATGACGTGACTCCGCTGTGGTGCAAGTCTGTGGCACAGTGACATTTCACCAAAATACTTTAATACAGAATGTGATTTCAAGCATGAGTGGGGAATAAACCCTAGATTTACCTTTAAATTTGTAGTCATATATATAAATTACACCTAAAATACCTACCAGTTGGCAAAATGATCAACAAAACTGCAAGAAGTTAAAAGCAAAATGACTTCAAAGCCACCACACCTCTATCGAAACAAAATACAATATTACAAATATGTATCACAATAACAACACTGCTGTAAACACAAGGCTAGCAATTTGTGTGACCTTCTTGATGCTTCTTTCTCACTAGTTAGACTGCAAATATTTTGAAAAGCTTTTGACTCATTTCTGTTCAGATGCTTTATCCCTTTCAAATATAAACCTTTGAGCTTTAAAGGCACAACTGTTCAGCTGTATTTGTCTAATTAATAGGAATTATTTAAAGACCAGAGTATATTTTAATCAGTTAGAGAGAGTTTTTATGAAGGCAGAAAGGAGAAATGTGTAAATGGAAGCAGAGAGGCCGAGATATCCTGACTTTAAATCCCTAGTGATGGTCGAACTCCAAAGATACTGGATGCTACATTTCTCATTATGCATTTTATATTAAACCATTCCTGTTGGGTAAAAATCTGTTAAAACAGGGTATATTTATTGTCCCCAAGCCGAGGGACAATGCTGTCATTTTCAACAAGCAGTAAGTATTTATGCAAGCCATCCTTTGTGTCATCTGCTCTGCCACAGGTTGTTTCTATTTTTTTATAAATGTCACTGTTAGCTGTTGTTGCTGAAACGATTCCACACTGCCTGTGTAACTAGTACTGTATGATGTCATGTTTAAAGCACCAACTTACTGTCCTGGAAGGACCCAAGCAAAACATCTAACCATTTTTTAATTGCTATTTCATATTTTAATATAAATCTCTGGCAAATGAAAATACCCTTAATGATAGACAAGTCCAACGTATTTACAGAATTTATATAAAAAGGAAACAAAATAATATCCGTGTTCTTGTTTGTTTTTCTGACTCCATCACCACCCCGTTTACATTTTAAAGGTACGTACCGTTCCTTCGTTGATGACATTTTTAGGATATTTTATGCATACTATACTATCTCTTTGTATTTTTTTTATTAGAAACAGTACTTTGCCTTTTATCACATTTTTAATGGCATACTGTATAATGTGAATGTAGCTGCAGGCTTTCTGTAAATGTGTCTCTAAAGCAAGAGATAAAGCACTAAATACGGTTATTTTTCGCTAGCTGAGAAACCCTCCCCATCATGCTGACTAAACTGACCTTTATGTGGAAAATGTGTTGCTCTTCCCCTTCAACTTGTCCCATGATGTTTACGAAATCGTCTCCTCTCCTCAGATGACTACTTGGTAGCATGGATGCGTTTTGATGTGTCCTAATCACGTTTGATTTATATTGTTCCATCCCATAGCACTGCAATAATCTGGCAAAAAGATATCTCTGTCATGTGCCGGGACAATTTTCTTTTTTCCATGACTATTAGCCATATTTTCTGGATGGTATTAATACTATGCACCACCGCTTATAAAACTAGCAATAGTTGTGTGCTTATAAATGGTCTGAAAAGGCTAACATCCCAAAGCTATGTGGCAGGACATCTCTAAGCGATTGACCAATCATGACAGCCGGCCGGCTAACCGTAAGAGCAGACTGGCCTCTGTTTTCAGATGGAGGGTGAAAAGACAGGCGGTATTAGAAAGATAAAGTCCTTTGTGAACATTAAAGCATGGAAAGATGTCACAGTAGAGGCACGAAATACAAATATGAGCCTGAAAATGAGCATCATAGGGCCCTTTAAGACACAAAGGCCGTTTGTTTCAAGAACAACCCACGCGAAACATTTAATAATTTATCATTTTTATTTCATATTTGAATATAAATCTCTGTCAAATGAAAATACCCTAAATGATAGACAAATCATACATATTTACAGAATTTATAAAAAGGAAACAATAATCTGTGTTGACTTGTCTTCAGGGGGTTTCTCTGACTCCATTAACATTCTTTAACATATTTTTCAAAAATTTAGGAAATATTAATACATTTTTTAATAAACATTGTTTCTGTGTTGAAGAGTTCAGGGTGTGTACAGGTCAGGCAGCCTTTCTTTAGATAGGATTCTCCCACCAACAAAGAAACCATATGAAAGCTTAGGTGTACATTGTGACAGACAAGAACAAAGGTCAAATCCACCTTTAGATTTTGGCTTCTGGAAGATGACATTATGTAAGAGATGTTACAGAATAGATCCAGCCCTAATGTGAGGGCTCATACAAGCTGCCATTAGCAGTCACACCATGTGACTTTGTTACAGTTTGGTGAAATTGGCTACAGCTGAACACAAGATAAAAAGAAAGCAACATGATCATGTTCCCCTGGCACAGTACGAGGGATAAGGCTAAAACAGTGCACCCATTACGATTCATACACCTCCTGCTGACACACAGAAAACCAATCAAAACTTTAGAGGACTCCCGTCTTTTTTGGCAAGATCTGCAGAACACAGTCGCAGAAACAATGGCAAGATAAATAATTTTAGCAACAAAAAAAAACCTGACCTGACGCATGATTATTGTAAAAGCAGATCCACAGTTTCCTTAAATGCCGACGCTTTGGACTGAGGATTGCCGAGCCAGCATCATGTAAAATACTGTTCTCAAACTCTTCGCTGCGAGATGGAGAAACATGTTGGAAGTCTAGCTTTTTCCTCAGAACATCAAACCCACAAAAAGATAAAAAGAGGTAGGTGATGTGACCGTTTCTTTAAAAAGGGTGTATTGCTGGCATCCATTGGTTAGAGAGTTCAAATGTACTAGAGGGCAGAATACTGTGGTTATCAGGGAATATACTTCTCATACGGTGCATTCATTTCAACAACAAAACATCCTCCTAATCTAAGTTTGGTGGCATTAGTCAGCTTTAGTTTGAGCAGTGGTAGTTTGTGGCAGTCTGGTGTTAAGTATCACTTAAAAAGAAATTGGCAACAGGAAATCATACAAAAACCGTTCTTCACTCTACAACCTGTGTGCTATTATTGTCTGTAACACTGTACTGACACCTTTGTAACGCCATGAGGTTTATGGCACAAGGTGTACAAGCATCATATACATAAACTCCTCCTAAAAGCACTGAGAAAAAGGACGACGTCGCTTCATTTTTAAACGGAAAACCTTTTCCCAAAAGTCAAATAAGGCTTCCAAGGGTCCAGCCTGGAATCAAATCAGCGTGTGGGCGACCACTTTGTTATATTTTGAGTTGGATTATACATTTACCTTCACACTTTTACTATAACATGTAGGTCACTTCAAAAGTCTTTGTGTCAATTAAAAAACAAACAAAAAACAAAGCCCTGTGTTCAATTCCAACACACTGAAAAAGGCATTATACACTCCAGCGGAGCAGAAATGATCTCATGATTGATGACAATTATTGCACCGGACATGACAGTCAATGGAATAATAAAAAAAGGTAGCATGAAATGTAAAATGATACAAAGAAATCATGCAACATGTGGGACGATACTGGAATACATCATCGAGGGACTTCAGTCAAAGTGATTGAGAAGCGGTGATCAGAGCGGAGCTGCTGTGTTCCTGCCCTCACAGGATCTCAAGGATGACAGTGGCTCTAACTATACATAGCTGGTAAAACAACTCAAAATACCATCAACATTTGCATTCAAAATCATCTGTGCAATCCAATAATATTGTCGAGTGGAATTAATCGTTTTTTGCAAATCATTTGACATAATTAGGTTGATTGATAGAAATGAAACAAAGGCCATATAAAGCATGTGAAACATAACGGGGAACTATTCTCAAACATTCAGTATTATCCACTAACTACGCAAGATTTAAAACTCCAACATAAAACTGTTATCCTCTCATTCAGAAAAGTGAGCCGTGCAGAGATAAGCAAAAGGCCAGAACAGGTGGGCCGCGCAGAGCATCGGGGAGCTCATGAAGGAGTGCCGGGAGGGGGGGGGGGGGGGGGGGTTGTGGGCACACCAGGTATGCAAAGTTAGACAAAAAGAGAAGAAATAAGTCGCTCAGGAAATTAAAACACAAATCAAACCACCATCTTGGAAAACATTCATGGCTCCACACATTCAGCCTCTCTTTACAACATCGCTACGGGACATTTCCCTGTGGTGGCGTCACCGTGGAAACAAAGGGAGAGATAGTACAGCGTTACAGATGGGATCACCTGGTGTAGGTCCAATGTTTAAACAGAGCTCCCTCTCCTCCACATCGCTGCAGAGCTACAGCATCGCTATGCTCTCCGGCGTACAGTTGAGATGTGTGGATGTGCTGCTCCCCCCGGGGGACTTGAGGCCCTTAGTGGCTCCACCCAGTGTCGAGCCCCGCGCTCTGGGGCCCATGATCACCCCCGAGCCGTGGTGGAGACAATGCTGCAGGCCCGCCATCATGGTCTCGCTGGTGACCGTGCCGAACTCGTAGGTGAAGGTGCCGTAGAAGACCAGGATGTCCACCGTGAAGACCCACTCGCAGATGGCGGCGGCGTGCTGCAGGACGAAGCTCTCGTGGACGAAGAAGATGCCGCCTGGGAGGAGGGAGAGTTAAGGGGGACAAACTGGAACATGCAAGAGGGAAACCCTTTCCTGTCACTGGATTTATAGGGGCAGGAAGGACGGGAATGTGATAAATCCTGAGATAAATCCACGACATAAGGAGATATATGACGAGCAGCCTAACCTCCGGATGGGAATTCATTATTTGATGAGGGTTAAATTGAAATGGGATTTGCAGCTCCATTAAACAGACGGGGTAATAAAGGGGATATGACTGCAGGATATTAACCTCTGATGGGCAGTCAGATAATATGAGAGCCTGAATGCTTCTCGTCCCTGTCACCAACATGAGTGCAGAGTGGATATTGATTGGTGGAGGAGAAGCAGTCACCCTGGGAGCCACTGAGAGGCAGGCGGTACAGAGGCGGCTATGAAAAGTGAACCATCAGCATTGTAAGTCTTAAACAAGAGGTGGAAACGAGGGGTGAGGCCAAAGAGATGATATCGCGGCATTGAAGTTGAAGGACAAAGATCTCTTCCTGTGCAGCAGTGACTCTGGGCTAGAGCAGTGAAACTCAGACGAGATCAAAAAGACTGTCTGATGTTTATCAGTGATCTCGTGACGGCACCGTGGAGCCATGACACGGCTAAAGGCTAGTAGCAGGGCGGAGCCGGAGAAACGCATTCACACATCAAAACTCAAAAACTCAATCCATTATTTTGTATTTAACACAGACGCTTTTGAGGTAGTAAAGTACTTTGACCCTTTACTTAAATATAAATAGATAAGGTACTCACTACGCAGCCACTCTTACTCTTTTCAAGTGTCATATTATTAGACTTTTTCTTCAGACTGGGTAGATAAGTAGCACCGCATCATATAGTATGTTTTAAACGTAAGTGTAAGTGCCAATCAACTGCAGTGGAAGATATTTCCCTCTGAACTGTAGAGGGGTAGAAGTATGAAGCAGCATGAAATGGAAATACTCAAATTTAGTACGAGCAAGATATCATTGTTCATTTGAACAGATGTATTTAGTTAGATTAAGTTAAGGATACTGAGGACGAGGGAGACCATGGCCGCCAGAGCAAGAGCCACTCTGAAATGGGCCATCCAGTAGTCGAGGGCGGTGACAGCCACCCGGTAGGTGAGCACACACTGCAGGCACACGAACAGCAGCCCCGCTGGAAACGCCACCCCCCGCACCCACATAGTGCAGAGATTTGGCGTGATCCACCTGGAGAACAAGATCACTATCATCAGATAAAAAAATGATGCGTCTTATTCCTGCCTCTTACGTGCACCATGCATTTCTTTGTCTTGCTTCATGTTTTGAATATGTTGCATTGTTGGAGGATCCTGGGACTAGCTTTTGTGAATCTTGAATATGTACCTGGAAGTTCCCCACCATGACCAGCCCCACGGCGTTGGTGCAGCCCGACACCAGAGCGCTGGTGTTGATCCAACACTGGTGGCTGTGTTCGATCACCTGGGCGTAGCGCAGAAAGCACACCATCACCACTGCAGGACCCAGAGGAGGACACACAGGGGATCAATGCATCAGATGGATCCAATACAACTGTGAATGTTCTTTTTTATGAAGGAAACTTTTGATTCAAGTTGTGCATGTACTCACAACTGAGTTTGCATACTGCATGGGATAAAGAGATTTTAAGGAAACACACACCTTTTTTAAGAGTTCAAAATCCTTTAAACACAACCCTTTTGCTTACTTATAGTTGTATCCAAAGCTGGAGGATTGTCATGTGACTCCATTCTGCTGAGCTAAGACCGTCAGATTTTTTTTTTTTGCTGTCTCATGTTGCATGAGGAGGGTGCTTTTCAGGACAGGTTTAGCAACGCTGTTTGAAAACTACAGCCCTGCAGGATGCTGTGTGCTACTATTCCACCGATCAAAATGAAAGCATCAAAAGAGCTTATCGTCAACATGAGTGAGAAAGGGGAGTTTACAGAATAACAGACACAAATCTAATGTATTAATAAAAATGAAATGCAACATAAAATAGTGGAAGAAAAGTTACTTTAAAAAAGATAGATCCATAGTGAATACACCAGGTCAGATGCAATTAGAGAAAGCTCTTGTGATAACACAGGGCAGGAGGGGGAGGAGTAGAGGAGGAGGAAGGCCATGGAGGGAACACAGGGGACAGGAGTCAGAGGACAGAGTGGGGGGGGGGGAGTGGAAGGAAAGTCGCATTCATTATTGATTATAGAGCACGGCTATTTCAAGGCCTTCAGCTCCTCTCAGAGGCTGACAGCTGACGTCTGTGGGCACCATGGAGGTTAATATGACCCGTAAGGGACATCAAACACCTCGGCTGCACTCATTCAGCGCTGTGTGTTAGAGGACAGCAGTCTTATAGAGTGGAAATCCCCAATTTGCTCCATGATAATCAGTATTTAATAAGGAACGGGTACAGGACATTCAGCCCGGTACATCGTACCATTGATGCCAACTCTTTGTCTTGCTAAGAGTGAGATGAGGAGATCAATACCACTCTGATAAACCTGAACACTATGCGTGACGCTACAGCTACGAGACAGTAAGCCTAGCTTGGCACAAAGACCTGTAACATCAAGGCTGATCATTTATCAAATGGACAAAAATCCACCTTCCTGTACCTGAACAGCTCAGCAATTTAAATAGTACATGTTTAATATGTACAGAAACCATTATGTGCTGAAGCTCCTTTATCTGTACTATGGTGTGTTATGACTTTGGCTTTACATTTTTAATGACGAGCTATATTACAGACATTAGAGTAGATTTAATGTCATCATTAACCCCGGCGAAAAGGCAAAATGGTAAATGTCATATCCTCCTCCACACATTCAGAACTCATGCACACACAATGTATTTTATTACAAAAGTACAGGATTATAATTCCAGTCCCAAAGATGCCTCACCCATGAAGGCCCCGACGTTGCCGATCAAGCTGAACAGGCAGCTCTCAGGAGGGAAGGAGCCACATTTACTGCAGCGAATGGAAACAAAAACAGCTGTTAGTATTAAAGGTAGCAGTATAATCATACCTAAATATAGCTCCGTACTTTCAACGTCTGTACTTCTACAAAGACATAAGTACATTCAGACTGAATAAGAACTAATTAAGTGATTTTGATTACTCGTGTGCTTTTTTTATTCAAGGATATGCCATCTATGAGACCTTTGCTCTACAAACGCTGAGGGAATGTCAGACGGTCCCATGATGCCTTTTTACAGAGTGCTTTTATGCCTGTGGTTAGAGGCTTTCTGCAGACTAAACTAATGCAGTTTATGCAAAGTGTGGGTTAATGACAGAGACACAACATAACAAGGTGCTAATTCCTGCCTCGGGGCTTTTGCTGACACGAAATGCGTTTTTGTGTTCTGCAGGAACGAAGAATAGCCTACCTGATGAGGGGGATGTCCTGGATGGTGCAGCACGTCTTGGGGAAGCCTGGTCGGGCCAGCTCCTCTGTGCACGTTACATTGTAAGACCTGGAGCAACACACACACACACACACACACACACACACACACACACACACACACACACACACACACACACACACACACGCACACAATTAGTTCAGTACATTTTCTGATGATGTGGAATCAGACCAAAATCTGGGAGCATAAGGTGTCCCTTTCATCAGATCCAAAGAGATAAATCACTCACCAGTTCTCCACAGGACAAACATGGTGATTCATCACAGCCATGGCGTAGCTGTGGGGCAAGCACACAGAAGTGGCAAATGTCAAACACGGGGGTACCGATCTCAGATGACACAAAGTGAACAAGATTGTGCTGGGCTTCAGGAAAAAAGGTCATACAGCGTGAAAGGATCTTCAGAGGAGCATGTGATAATACTCAAACAGACCTCAACAGTGTGAAGATTTTATTTGAGCATCAACACATCCCCTTCTGCATCTCCGTCTTTTAGTTTTGGATTAGTAAATATTTTCTGATTAGAGCTGCAGCCATTGCAGGCTTCTTGGTGGATCCCTGATTTTTAATCAGTCTGACCTGCTGATTAGGATATTTTACTTTCAAATAACTATTCCTGAGAGCATACTCATACAATTTTCTACTTTTTCTTTAATGGAAATTAGGAATGGTTATTCATAATAAAACACTGATTAATAAACAACTTCCTAAATAACCAAATTATTACAAAATAGTCCTATCACACTCACTGAAACACATTTCAAAATAAAAGCGCTTTAGGGTACTAAAAATTGATTGCAGAAAATTGATTTTCTTTCCCCGAAATAAAACAGTTGCAGCATAGCAACATTCTTACTGTCATTTCCTCCCCAGCTTTATTTGGACTTACAGGTGTGACAAATTAAAGCTATCCGTCGGTGCGTCTCTACACGTGACACCCAGTTACACAACCTGACAGGGAAGGCCCCCCCACAGCCCATGTGATGTAAACTCACACTATCCATATCCCTGTGATGGAGAAGGCAGACAGGCTGACAGGCAGGACGATCCAGGCAGTCATCGGGCTGGCAGTGAGCGGACTTTGTTCCAAGCATGGGGTGAGAGGGGGGCTTCGGGCTGGAGTGGCGACACGACAGGAGGGATCAGGTGGGGGGTGGGTGGGGTGCGGGGTCACTAACACACAGGGAAACACACAGGGGGGGACATGAGAGGAAAAAAGGGGGAATGGCACAGCTATTCTGCTCCACAGGGCCCTGCAGCCAGCAGCAACCTGCAGCGAGAGGGGAAGTTTTGTTTAGATATTACACACACTCAAACTACTGGGATCACACATCTGTACACATCAGGAGTTACTGTGCAATGAAGTAGCGTTGCAGTGATTAGTAAATCATAATAATATGATTGAAACAATCCTTGTCCTTGCAGCCCTATAATGAAGACTTGGATTTTACCTTCGTCCCGAGTTCCTGGTTTCCCAGTGTGTCTAATTGTAATCCTCACTCATGAATTGCCTACACTGCCACTTAAAGCCTGTTACAAGGCACTCAAAATGCAATATTGCAGTTCGATTGGCACTAGCATGCCTTGACGAACAAAGATAACTTCAAAGAATGACAAGCAACAAAAAAAGAAAATTGCGACAAAGACGACACTACAGTTGACTGCTGACACCGCCACGCACGTTCTGTGGCTCCGGTGGAAAATTGTGACGAAAAGAGAAACTCTTATAACTTGATTCTGAACAGATAAAACATAAACTTGGTGTTGATTGTAAATGGTTTAAAAACAATTAACATAATAAGGAAGAGCTGAAATGACAAGTCAAGCGATAGAAAAATAAATACCAACTTTTTTTATTGTATAATCGATTAATCACCAAATTCATTCAAAAAAATGTCAAATATGATATCTTTGGGTTTTGGACTGACGAAACAAGACATGTTTAGACAACACCTGGATATTTTTAACAGTTTTTTGGATTGAACAAGGTTATTCATGAATAATCTTTAGTTGATTTTCTTTTGCAACAGATGCGCACCCATGTGTTGTAGTGGCAGGCTTCGAATTTCAGTGTTTGTGAGTTTTTAAATCTACTGTTTACTCTAAATGGTTTAGAAAGCTGATCCATAAACAGTTTGGTCCAGAAAAGCTAAATTCTTAAGGTTAAATGTTCTAAGGTGACTTCTTCTCGGACACACAAACTGTGAGTCAGAAAGACAAGCACCTCTTGAACAGAAATTAGCGGCTACATGGAGCGGCTAAAGCTCCGCGGTGAAGTGTACTCTTGTGAGAATGAGGACTCAGTCAAGGTCAGCTCTGTGGTGGAGGTGGAACAACACGGATCATTTTACACAGGCAACTGTGAGCTGTGCTCAGTGGGAATATACAGTGCACAGGATGAACTCGTCCTGAACTGATCCAGAGGAAAAGGAGCCCTTGAATTGGAGAAGGGTCAAACTCACAAAAATATATAAACAAAGCCGTGTTGACGAACATTTTTTTGTAAAAAAGAAATATTGTAATAACTGTCTTTTTTTATTGTCTTAAGGTTTAATAAACCTGGGGAACCATTCAAAGCATGCTGTGGCTCTGACCTACTGCCTGAGTTGAATTAGTGGTGTAGTGTGTCAATCAGTTATGGTAATCCTATTTCCTTTTAGTATACAGACGTAGCAAAATTCAGGGTAGACAAAATGGGAGTTAAGCATTACATTTCAGGTTCATTTCTACATTATTTAAACACATACATTTTGATGTTGGACTATTAAACCTGCAATAAGTGATGAAATAATCAGCAGACAGATAAATATGTACACCAACTACTCTCATTTTTTTGTCAGAGGTCACCAGGAGTAAAGGTGGGTTTTTAGGGACGAGTTTGGTCAGGTTAAAGATGAGATTTAAGTATTTGGAGAGCATTCAGTCAGAACGCCTACAATTGATACACTCCATACTCTAGGAGACAATGACTGGTGCCACCCCAAAGGCCATCTGCCACACAAGCTCCTCCATCTGCATGGACATCATTAAGCAAACAGACCTCGAGTCACAGGAGGTACTCAAATGTTTGCTCTCAACATCACATCTGCTACAGTTCAACAGCTTTTGTTAATCAGTTTATCTGGATTGTGCTGCTGGCCACTTTTGTCACAGTTCCACAACACTTTTGCAAACCTTTTTTGGTTTTCTCCACACAGCCTCCTCTAAAACAGGTTCATTTATTTGACAGGATCTTTACGGTTGGCTCTGGTTGTAACCATGGTTTCCCGGTCCAAACTAAACCTTCAGCCAACATACTGTAGGATCCTTTGACTTTTACTTAAATAAAGGAAAATGGACGAGCAGTTAGAAGGTCTAATTTTCTTTGGTTGTTCTAAGTTGGCCATTGGTTTACCATGTTTTAGAAAGGAAAAAAGAAGCTTATTCTACTTATTTAAAAACATTAAGGAATAAAGCTAACCCGCAGACATAATCTGCAATTCAAGTAAAAAATGTGACACTACAGGTTGATTTTATCCCTTGAGTTACATTTCCAGATTAATTCCTTTATTTAAATTCTGTTCTGCTTTTGTCAGGTAATTTACATAAACAGGCATGGAGATAAGTTGTGCGTGATGATGTGTTCACATGCAGCTTTGTTTTATATATCCATGTTGCTCGCACGCACTAAATATAAAAGTGTAGCCATTTCCTGTCATGGTTGTTCTTAATAGTAATTGTGACCTCTCCTGAATGTATACAGTCAGTAGCAGTAGAGTGCTTACAAAGGCTTTTAAAGTACGGTCAAATATGGCCCTCCATGCAGAGGCCATAGCACTCACTGCATATCAAGGTTGTTTTACAGTGTTCACAACAGACAGTGAAGCTTGCCAATCAACGCTAGTAGAACACAAAAAGAAAATGTAAAAATGGGCAGCTTTAGGTCACACATACAGCCATTAGACTGACCCTGATGAACCACAACAGGTAACAAGTGTTTTGCTGGGTTGATACTAGCCAAACACACATTCCTGCTTGTGGTGTTTTAACATTTCATGTTTCCTGTCCATCTTATGAATGGATGAATGTGTTCAGATTTAACTGATGAATTTCAATCTGTCTGACATTTTCTCGACTACATTTATTTAAAAAATGAGTTACTAGCTATTTTGCAGGTAGGGATTTATTCCACAGAAAACAAAACAATGAATTAATCATTATATATGATTATAGGCTAAGCTACGTATGAATATATATTGAAGGTATGCCCTTCAATACATTATAACACACAAATGTAATAATTGTACTGCCATCCTGGACAATGAGTACTCTTTGTAATTTAAGTATATTCATCTGTTTGCATTTTGCAGATGTATTACTTACTACAAACAGTGTTTATTCAACTGTACATTGATTAATTTTACATTCTGTTTTGTTTCTCTTGTTACATGTATATACACCTCTTCATCCACTTGGTCACTGACAACATTCCCTGCAACATTTAGCTTACTGTATTTTATTAAACATGGATATAGTTCACTTATACTCAGTTTCTTCTTACACTATGTTTATTGTTTTTTTCTGTCTTACATATAATTATGTTGCATTGTTGGAAGAGCCTGGGACTTTTCAATGCCATAACTGGACTGTAGCTACTGTGCATATGACAATAAAGCCTTTGAATCCTATGTGTTTTGTGTATGTGTCCATGGTGTCTGTGTGGGGGGCCATTACACCCCCAACCCCCGCAGCCATTCATAGAAAATATTCGCCCCTGTACTTGTAAGATTAGATAACACCATGAAAATGTACTTAAACAAACACAGAATCAAATATATCCACAGTCGGCTACTGCAAAAAAACAACAGAAAAGCATCCCAGCACCGGCACCCGTTAACCGGGTAACGGTTACCGGAACCGTTAGCCTTGTTAGCTTCCACCTAGCTAGCTAGTTAGCTTGCACTTTCCCAGTTGTCTTGACTTGCCCGCGTCTTGATTTCCGCTAACCTACGCGATAAGGCGCTAAACTAAAGACAGTTAGAGGTAAGCAACACTGATGCTAGAAGGAACATTATATACACACAGAGCAGCAGACCACCTACCTTCAACCTGCTTAGCCCACCACAGACCTCAACAACCTTGGTTTCCCTTTAAAAAAAACAGCGTTTTCTTAGCAGACGATGCTAGCCGCAAAATGACTTCCGGCTGTGCTTTTCAAAATAAAACTGGAAGAAAAGCTTAAAAATCTGGAATGAGATAAATGTCATTGCCTTCAATTTTTCATTATACTTCTATATAAGTACAAAATAATATCTGAATTGTGGACTTTAAATACTTTTCTTCCTAAATGAATGCTGTAGTAGACATTAGTTTTGGAAAAAACATTCAGTGACACTGAACTACCCCACCAGAAACACTTGATTGGTGAACATTCTGACCCCAAATTATAATTAGAGAAGTAAAATAAAACATTTAAACACGGAAATCTCATGCTCTTTATTTTCTGAGACCCACAAATGTTCTACTGATGGAAATACAATAATGACATTAAATTGCCCTATCACAAATGATGCAGGTAGTAAACCTTTCTCCCAGTGGATATTTTGGCTCAAACCACAGCGGTAATTTATAATATTAACAACAGCTCTGTTCTATGCAAGTGTCCCATAAGCATCATTAATACTTTATTATTTATGCCTTTTGTTTTTCTACTGTGAATTTTCAGTCTCTCAACTGAAGTTCATTTACATGAAAGTGTACGTTTGCATTAGCTGCAACTATGAGTCTACTAATGGTTCTCAGTTCTATATCATATAACCGTGAATGTTTGGGGGTTTTTGACTGACAAAAAAAGACATTTAGAGACCTATATTTTATTTACTATTTATTCATTTAATCCTTTGGGATTTTAAACTACATTGTTAAAAAGTTATCTGGATTTCAAACCAATGCTTTTTTGCCAAGGCCGTTGTTTTTACACGTCATAGCAGGGTAAAGCACAGGTGCAATTAATGACAGTAATTATCTCTGACACAAAACTCCCACCCACACATCACAGCTGTCCAATCAAAGCCTCAACCGCTCCTTTGGGGGTTAAACTTCATCATAGATGTTTTAAATCTGTGACTTCATTGGGTAGAAAACAAATAAATACAGAGATGGTATATCATAGGCAATTAAGCAGAAGTGCATGTGCATAGTGATATAATAATTTGCAGAAAGTAAGTAATGCAGAATGAGTGATGCTACAATTTACAGCACAGATGTTTTAAATGTAAATATCAAAGATGTTTTTATTCAGAGAATAGATAGTCCAATAAGAGTATCTAAAATATTCCGAAACTAGTATAAGGTGCACCAGTGTTTAGTTAATACCCCCAAATAATAATATTACAATCAGATGTGATAAAGAAAAAGATAAAAAGCTTAACATATGAATATAACCATTCTATGATTATCAAAATATTTGCAGATTACCTTTGTCGATTTGTCGATTGGGAAATACATTCGAAAGAAATGTTTTTTTTCCAGTTTCTGCTTTTTTTCTATGTGCGTCAACAAAGGTCAAGGCGGTTACCATTTATTGTGACTCAACAATCTGTGTTTGGATTATCCAGCAGTACCAGAGGATGTATGTGGTAGGATGCTTTATAAACCTACATGAACGGTTTAAATTCAAGTTCCTGTTTTACCAAGCAGCTTTGAGGGCAAGGAATTTGATGTAAATCTGTAAACTGAACAAATCCTAGACATTGAGAGCAGATGATGTTAATCCTATGATACAGATATCCATTGATGCTTTGTTTCATAATGATGCTTACGGGAATATGATTGGCTCCAAAAGGAGAAAATGTTGAATGGGAGTCTAAATGAAATTCTTTCCACTTGACTGCAGGGGTGGCTGATAAAAAATAAAATCCTCTAGAGGCAACACTTATATATTTTGTCCACCTATGATGTTTGTAAAGTTATCGACTTGCTTGAAGCAAAACATTTTCTGGGTCTATGTCTACAGCAACAGAAGGAATTTCTGGCAATCAGCTAGGCCTTACTTATTCTGTTGCAGGCCACATTTTTGCTTTTGTTGTGGCTTAAACAAAGTCTTTAAACCTGAATAACTGGAGATTAACTATACATACCTTATAGTTTAGGATTCACTAAAGTTTGGCACGGGATGAAAAATAAAATCCCAGTTTTTCAACCCTATTGTAAGTGATTTGGCAGGGACAATTAAATGAAATTCAACTCTTTTTTATTTGGTAGGGAAGAGGGAGGCAAATCTGCACTCTTGAAGTGAATTCAACTTTTCTAGAGGAGGTTTTAATTATTTCCTCTTCCAAAATGTACATAGCCTCACTTTATAAGTCTATGAAGCTTTAGAAATAATTTCATTCAGTATATAATATTGTTTCTTAGCATATCATTTTTTCCCTGTTGCCTCTTTTTTGTTGTGTTTTGTGACCCAGTGGATTGACACATCCAATTCACCTCTTGTTTTCTTGATACATTATAATAACAAGAGCTTGAGTCCGATATCTCCATTTTAATGTCACTAACAAAATAAATCCTAAATTGTTATTATAGTCACTGGTAAAGGGTTAAATACAGGTTTACATACTGTATAGTTCATTGTGTCATTGACCTGTGGCCGTGCTGGATGCCATCTCTGTTAACCAGCAGGACAATAATCTGATATCCAATAAGAGGATTTACATGTAGCTGCAAGCAAAGTTATGTTTCCAATTCCATCTGGTTAAATCTCTATGCCTATTAGTTAAGTTAATGTGTTAATAATATGTCTCAATCATGATGATACCTGTGTATAATTCTAAAATAAAAACAAAAGATCATTGTCTAGAGTCTATGGTATTGTGTCACTTGAACTTCTGAAGATTTGTGTACCTCCTCCCAATTAGGAATTAGGCTTAAACCTTTATCCTCTTTCATTTACTTTACCATCCGGCCTTTGTTCCCTTCCAGTACCAACATCCAAAAGCATTGCATATTGATATCCATCTCAAACAATTTAATGTAAACGTAAAAGACACTTTAGCTAAAACAAAAAGAATTCAGTATATATGCACAGTATTTTATGGAAGAAATTCATCACAAAGAGTTTTAGTTTTCCCCACAGAATAAAGACACGCAATGGTTTCTTCCAATCAAGGCCTTCCAATATGACTTTCCTGTGTAATCTGTAGGGATTGCAAACAGATTAATGTATGGCACAGTGGCTGTGCATTAATAAATAAATAATAGGAAAAACAACAATGTTTTTTTTGTCTTCAAATCACCAGAATTGACTTTAAGTATTATGAACTCATTTCTTAGAATATATATTATTTAACAGAGGGTGAACTAATGCATTTATTGACATGGCTCCACACAGCCAACATCATGTGAGCCAGGCAGCTCAGGAGAGGATAATAGTATTTAGATGTCCTGTAAGCATGCGGAACCTCCCAGTCAGCAACATTAATGGGGACAAGACGCATGCTGATCATGTCCTCTTCTGAGGTAGAGGGGAGGGGGGTGGGAGGGGTTATTAGACAGAAGTAATGCTGGATGGTCTGAGCCCTCTGTCTGTTGTGTAGTTTAGGGTGGATCATCATGGGGAGCACCAAATTGTGGAGCAGGAGACAGAGCCTCTTCCCTAACTACAAAGTAGCAGAAGTGAATCGAAGACCCTCAGAGATTGCTTATCCACTTGACAAGGAAACCTGCGTGAAGTCATGGAACTCTATGAAGGAGCTGACCAGGGACATCTACGACATTTATGCCGAGTATGAGGATGAAGAGGAGGAGAATTCTCTGAAGCACTGTTTCCCATCCAAGAAGAACTACATGATCAACATCAATGTAGGGGGGAAGACCTACCAGATAGCTTACAAGACGGCAGCTAAGTATCCCCAGACCAGAATAGGGCGCCTGGCCACTTACACGGACCACAACCTGAAGCTGGACCTGTGCGACGACTACACTGTGATCAACAATGAGTACTTCTTCGACAGGGACCCCGAAGTCTTTCACAACATCTTCAACTTCTACAGGACTGGCGTGCTGTGGATCAAGGACGAGTTGTGTCCCCGCAACTTCCTGGAGGAGATCCACTACTGGGGTGTGAGGATGAAGAACACAAACCGCTGCTGCCGCATCTCCTTCGAGGAGCGGCAGGACGAGCTGAATGAGCAGCTGAAGATCCAGAGGGAGCTGGAGGCGGAGGTGGAGATTGAGGAGAACGAGGAGCTCTTTCATGACATGTTCCTGGGTCAGCAGCGCAGAGCTATCTGGAACCTGATGGAGAAGCCGTTTTCTTCCGTCAAGGCCAAGCTGATGGCTGTGGCCTCCAGCCTGTTTGTCTTGGTCTCCCTGGTGGCGATGACTCTCAACACTGTGGAGGAGATGCAATTCTTGACTCCCAAAGGTCAGCTCAGTGGTAAGACGTACTGGGAACACGTTGAGTCCATGTGCATCGCCTTCTTCACTATGGAGTACTTGCTGCGTCTTGTGTCCACTCCTGAACTGTCATCCTTCTGCAGGAGTGTGCTCAACACCGTGGACCTCATTGCCATCCTGCCTCAGCATCTGCAGAGCCTCCTGGAGTTCTTCGACAACGATGAAAACTACATGAAGCACGAGGCCGACATGCAGGCAGTGGGGCAGGTGGGAAAGCTGGGGCAAGTGTTGCGGATCATGAGACTGATGCGAATCTTTCGTATCCTGAAACTGGCACGCCACTCCACAGGTCTGCGGGCATTTGGCTTTACTCTGCGTCAGTGCTACCAGCAGGTGGGCTGCCTCTTCCTCTTCATCGCCATGGGCATCTTCAGCTTCTCTGCCATGGTTTACACCGTGGAGCACGACATGCCGCAGACTAACTTCACCAGCATTCCTCACGCATGGTGGTGGGCTGCTGTAAGTTAATACTTTTAAAAATGTATCGTGCACAGGAGGACAAACTATTTTAACTATTGGCCACATACAGAGAAATATAAAGAGTCTTTAGTATGACAATATTATATTCATAGTTTTCCAGTTACACTGCAAGAAAATGTGTTTCTAGACCAGAAAACCATCTGACCATGACAACTATTTTTCTATTAAAATAACTATGCAACTATCCTAAACAGTCTGTCCACATAGATATTACAAAGGGTTTCATTACTTGCTCTTCTTAAATAATTTAATTCAATTTGAAGTAAACCAATATTCTAAATTGAACTTTAATTTTTTAAAATAAAATATGAAAATATTAAGAAGATTATGATATAATGTAAATATTTTAAATCTTAACCAGTCATTGCTTCCATGAACATTTCCTATAAAGACCTACAGGTGGATGCTTTTTTTCCTTTACCTTGGCTAAAATGGGCTTCCATATTGATATAACATGGCAAAATCAGTTAACTCCTATGGACACTTCATCATCTTCCTACTTTTAAAACAGGATAGGGACTTCCAACTAAGGGCTGTTTGATAGTCAACATGTAGAAGCGCTGTCTAATAAAAGAAAATGCAATGTTTTATATAAAGACGCAACAAGCCCACATTGACCTCATTAATCAGCACAGGTTTACACACTGCTCCTGCTAATGTTTTTGATTTATGTTTCTCCTTCCTGCAGGTCAGCATCTCCACTGTGGGCTACGGAGACGTTTACCCGGAGACCATACTGGGTCGCTTCTTTGCTTTCATCTGCATCTCTTTTGGTATCATCCTCAACGGTCTGCCCATATCCATCCTCTTCAACAAGTTCTCAGACTATTACTCTAAACTTAAGTCCAATCGGTACACAGCCTCCATGAAGAACAGAGGGAAGGTGAGGCTATCCCACAGGACAGTGAAAAAGTTCAACCGCTGCTTTGAAACCTGCCACTATGACACGTGCTGACTTCTTACGTGACCTTTTATAAGAGAAAATGGTTTACTGTGAAACTGTGCAAAAGAGGTGCAGGTGCTTGGGAGGAATAGATGAAACAGGGACAGAAGACAAGGGTGGAAAAACATCCGGAAGTGTCTCACATTTAATTGGAACATCTAGATTTCCTCAAAACACCAAAAATCAAAACGCCGAAATTTTCAATGCAGGATGGGAAGGAAAAGTGAGAAAAAATAAGCAATATGACTTACTGATGTCATAAAATATTCAGGTAAATGTTGTTAATGCTTCCATTTCTATAATGCATTACATTTTTCTAAATGATTTAAAGGTATGAACACTGGTTAATTAATATTGATATCTCTTTATAACAATAATCATCGATAATAGTATCATACTAATTCATAACTGTCAATCAATGAAACTTGATCATAGTGTATTATAATTGTATTGTAAAATAATTGTATTGTAAATAAGGAAAGCTTATATTGTCTCTAAATGGGATATATAGGATAGATAAATAGGAAGATGCTTTTTGTAACTTATCATTTTATTGTCAATATTTGTGAATATGATTTGTACATTCAATTTGTGATATTAATCTAAATCTATCACAGATTTATTATTTTTTCGTTTATTTACTAAATAACTTTGTGTCCAACTGATTTTTTTTAAACTTTAAAATCTGATTAAAATCTTTGTTCTCACCAGACTTTATCTATACATATTCTCACACAGGTGATCTTCAGGGGCATGCAAAGTGTAAACGTACTTAACTTTCAAATACTGGTGCTGCTTTTCATGTATTTGCAATGTTTAAAAGTGTATTATACAAAGTATGATTTACAGTTGCTACGTCTCACGTTGCAGTGTGAATACTCGTTTTTCAATAAACGCTGTACTGTCGACTTTCAATTCTCCTCAACGGCCTAATGCTACGTGTTCATGTTGAACTGTCAACTGCACACATCTCCATTGACATCTTCTTGAAAGATTTGCTATTGTAAAACATCTCTGGCTGTGTAAAAAGGTGCACCGACCCAGTTCACCCTCTGATAGAAGAGGGACAACAACCTACTATTTATATAGGTCTGGAGTGCCTCTTGCAATACTTTAGAATGACCACTGAGTGGCAGTCAGATGCATAAAACAGCAACACAAAATAGCTCATGAAACCTGGCTTGTTCACCCTGAATACATTTATTAAGAACCCCTCAGTGCTAAGGGTAATGTCAACCAATTGTATAATGCATCACATGTATGACTGTGTTTTATGGATCTTTATTTGGTTTTGTGAAGAAATTGATTAAATAAATATACTATTGTATATTTTTTAAAGGAATCATGCACTGTTTAGAATATTTTATCAAAACCCATGAGTAGGATTTGGCAAATTAACATATGTACATTAAGAACATTTAAAAGAAAGTGTGTAAATACTTGGTAATACACATTAATCGAGGGGTGTAAACCAAACTGTAACTAACTGTGTAAATAAATGTATATGCAATTAAATATACCAAAATGATATAAACATATAAATGTAATTAATTGAGCAAATGTGACATACATTAATACTTATTTTTATCTGTTTTTTATAAATCTTAATTTCTCTAAATTTATACTCTTCTTTTTCATTTTCCCATTTCTTTATTTTTTTCATTAACTTTTAATTTCGATAACACATAAAGTGAAGTAAATGTTATTTAATGTTGTTCACTATTTCGAATAATAATAATCTATAGATTTTGGCAGGTTCCGTCCGTCATAATCTCTGAAATTGCTCATTCCCTCCAGCAGGTGGCGGTAGGTTAATAAAGAGAACCGCAGCTGCAGTAAATCCTCACAGAAGAAGATCTTCTCTTTCGTTGTAAAGTGACCTCTGTAGCTGTCAGACTCTCCACCACGATGGTTCCTCCAGTTGCAGTGTCGCCTCTGATAAAGGTTTGTTTTGCAGTACTTAATGTGTAAAAAAGTGACTTATGTTTTACTGTAATTTAATTTTGAAATCATATTCCAGGTTTCTAGCTACACAGCACATTCTATCCTGCTAAGCTAACGGTTAGCATGCTAGCAGCTAACGTTAGTCGTAACTTTACAACGTTGCTACAGCTTGTAGCTAGGCAAACAAAGGCTAATCCATTCATTTATGTATATGTTTTAACAATGCATTTGTTTAATTAGATTAAATGTAGTGACATGCATTCTCCCTTGACGTCTTTTAGCTAACAGGTAACAGTGACACTTTAGTGTCTATTGAAACAACGTAACGTTTGAGCTAACATGTTGCTAATGTCCTTGGGTAAAATAACGTAAGTCTAATAGAAAACATTTTATAAATACTATGGCAGCTTTTTATCTTGGTTTGAATCAAGTTAACCTAAAAGTAAAGGTTTTATTTTCAGCTGTTTCTAGCGATTTCGTTAGGATTTGTCCTTGCTGTCGTCCACTGTTTGGGGGTGACATAGTTAAAACAGGTGGACAGACTGAGTGTGTCATATTTTGATGAAACTAATGCTCGAAGTGGATTCTGTTTTGGCAGAATTAAAGTCCTAATCAATCTGGAAACTCTCTTAAATGTGTAGTTTGACATGAGGTCTTAACACATAATTGCAGCACTGTAAATACTTCAGTGGGTGTAATGTCATTATAACAAAGCAAAGTTAAGTAATGATGGCAAGAGATTCTAAGCAAGAGTTAGTAGTGGTGTGTAGATATTATGTCACCTGATAATGCATTTACTTTTTAAGAAATGCAACACTGGCATTAATTTTCATGCTTTTGTCCTTTACAGACCGCAAGGTATTCCGCTTTGATTGCCGGCATCATCTATGGCAAACAGAGATATGGTGAGTTCTTATTCATTATTTACTGGAACAGTGCAATGCGTTTAAACTTCCATTGTGTCCTTAATACAACAATAGTTTGTCCAACAAATAAAGAGCAGAGTTTAGACTCCAAACCAGTGGATGTGGATCCATCAATACTTTAAGATTTGATTTAGATTCTTTGGGTCACAATTTGATTCAAATTTGATCCCTGAATTGGGATCAAGTGATGCTTATTTCAGGATGTATACTAGTCTGATGTGCCCTAATAAAGTCAATACGGCAGGTAATGCAAGGAAAGCACAGTAAAGTGTGGATAGGAAAATTATGTTTTCATATTTGTAGAAGTTGCATTAAGTGTTTGCCATTATGTAAACACACAAAATAAAACGTAATACAATACATATAAATACATTTTTTACTAAAGTTTACCTTCAGGACAATTATACATTGTAATACACTTGGCAGGCCTAGGTTAAGCTGCCTTTTTTATTTTACAGAAACATGGCAATTACTAAAATAAAGGACATTTTTTAAAGATCTCCTTTGAGTTCCTGCAGAATCTTATTAAAGAGGAATATGAAACTCTAGGCTTTGGTCAGATGTATGTGTATATACAACTCTTGCTTAGTGCATATTAACAGGATATGCACTTCAGATAATGTTTTCCTCTAAATAATCACTATTTGTTATAAATTAACAGAGTACCTGAAGCCTCTTGGGGCTGAGGATAAGAGGATAGCGGAGGAGGAGAAAAAGGCTCTTGATGAGAAGATTCGCATCCAGAAGGAGATCGAAGGTAACCATATCTGCCTCGTTTCCATGAAACATGTTCAGTTTGCACATGCATATGCCTGCATGCTGTACAATTTAAGAGGGAGTGAAGGCAACAACAGCGTACACTATAATACATTGGTGTTACCTACCTAACCAATTCTAAGTGTACTAATCCCTCTTTCTCTCTTTACAGCAAATCAAGAAAGTATCCTGAAGTGAAGCAGATGAAGATCTCCATGTATAAATCCCAACCCCTCCCTTCTTTTCCTGGAATAACAACGGCCCTAGTACCCACTAGTCAAACACTTCCTGTTTTCTGTATGCATTCATGGATACCTTGTATATTACAATCGCTCCCTGGATTTGCCAGATGCAGTGATGTTAAGTTAGTCATCTTGAACTTTGCGTTGTAATACTTCAAATGCAACCGCACTCAAAAGATAGTAAAGTGTTTGTAACGGAACAATGTCATAAATACACATTTAAATGATGACGATGGTGTTCGCCTTTTTTTGCCCTGTGACATGAAAACATTGGCCCTTTGGTTAGAATTGGTGTTCTCATACTGCCACTGACAGAGTACAGGTATGATAGAAGTTATATTAAAATGATATGCAATGATTGATGATATTCAGTTGCTTCCTATTTGCCAAAATTGTTACTGGTATACATACAAAAAATTGACTTCACTTTTTCTGTCCTATTGATCAGTAATGAATGTGCACAAAATTCATGAGGTAAATTGATTAAAGTTGTATTTAATTCAGTTTCATATGCTAAATATATAATTCAGTAATGTCAAATAGATCCAAATTCCCAAACACTGAGCTAACTATCACAACAAAAAATAGTGAACTTTTAAAAGTTGGAACTTTAAACATTTAGTATGTGTTTGTCCTTTTTATTAGTCCATGTACTGTTCAATCAATGTTTCAGTTCTGAGCATTGGCGGATAAAGTACCTAGATCTTTTACTTAAGAAATTCAAAATTTTACCAAGCTTCAAACATTTTCATACTATATATAAATAATTTCCACTCAAAAAAATCTGCCAATAGATTGATACAATTTGGGGGTTATTTTATTCACCTGAGTTGCCTTAGGGTCATATATAATTTCCGGGTGAAGGTCAATGCTGACAATATAGTTGCCCTGATACCACAAACATTTATCTTGCAGCAGACCAACAGAACCCTCTTACAGAGTTGTTTGTGTATTCTCAGAGTCACCAGTTAATCACCTAACAGTGACTTGACATGGCTCAAATCCAAACATGCTGAACCCGAGCTCACCTCCAGTTTAACTACTCTTACTGTAAACTAAAGTAGCTGAGAGTAGTTAAGTAAACACAAGTAGCATGCCAGTAAATTTGTACTGTGTTTATAGTTGGCCCTGGCATTGTTTTTATTCTAATAATAACCTGTCTTCAGTATATTAGGTAAGGTCTCCGGGCTTTGACATCGTGCACGGCTCAACCTGACACGTGACTTGTCAACAGTATTAACTCTGTATCTCTAATCTGAAAACAAAAGCTAGGTTTAAATGATCCAGGACACATAAAGATGCACTGTTGCTTAAATACACCACGTAAACAGGTTATGGAACTGAAAAAATAAGACATCAACTAAATCATGTTTTTATATTGTATGAGAAATTGAGTCTATTTTAAACAAATTGCATGCGAGGACAAAATGAGTGTATGAATTTAAAATAGAAAAAAATGTTTAATGATAGAATGAAAAACATTTTACAAATGAGTAAAAAAAATCTATTAAAAAAGACACAAAAAAATAAAGCAAGTCTTAAAATAGGCTTCAAAAAATGATGGAGAATATACTAATGAGAAATGTTGAGTGCAAAAGCAAATTACGTATGTAAATTCATCCGTAGCACCACAAAAAAAAAAGAAGGTTAAATGCCCAAGTCTAGTTTAAAGTTTGTAAAGTTTACTCACTTTGGCATTTTATGATCCACTGATGGTGCATGAGTCGTTAACCTTCCTGTAATACACTACAGGAGTTTTCTATAATTCACACTTTGCCCCCTCGGATTACAGGGTGAAGCTCTTGCAGCATTTACGAATAAGTTGACAACACGTTACAGAACAAGTGACAACTGACAGGAACACCTGAGCTTCTGCTGACGTCAACATGACTGGGCGTCATTGCTATTCTTTATAACATAAAATAGTATTTTATTCATTTTTAGAAACTTTCTGCTTACAAAAGTAGTAGTCTGATAAAAGTAGATACAAAAAAGGAAAAACTTCTGTTTATACTGCCAGTCATAAATATTTTACTTTATTTAAATCCTTTCCCAGAGATTTGGGAACATTTTATCTAAAGATGGATTTAAAAAGTATTGACCTAGAATGGATTGGTGTCGTCACAAACACCCAAAACAACCAATTAAAAATAAAATCATACCTCATAATTCTTTAATCTTCTATTCTGCACTATATCACATTTTTGAACTAGCAGGTATGATGCTGCAACACTATGCACGTGGCTCCATCCACACTTGTTTGGTCACGTAAACATTTGGCATGAACGTGTGACTTGAGGCTCAGGTCACTGCTTTGCCCAGGTGCATCTGCCGTTATGTATCCCATTACAGACCCATGCAAACAATTACATAAAGCCCACACACTGCTGAATGTGAGGGTTCAACAGCTTACTAGCCAGGGATTTTGGTAACTGGATTACTGATAGATTAAACTCTGCATTTAGGTTCAAGAAGTGAAAATAATCAGTGAGCCTGTCTGAGCATCTGATATAAAAAGGCTCACACAGGCGTCTCCTCACCACAGCTCAGACACTGCAACAGATCTGCACTGAAAACCTCTTCTCCACCTCAGGTAAGAACATGCTGCTTTGTGAGGACTAAATGTTTATTTGACAAACTAAATGAGGAGTTGCAAGAGTTTTCTTCAAGCTGCCCTAAAATTATGAAAATTTATGAAGTACGAAATTAAAATGTGCTCACCGGTTTTTGGCCAGAATGGACTTCCAAATCTTCTCCCTGGTGATGTTGTTGCTGGCCTGTGTGGAACAGAGCCTGGCCTCCTGCATGGTGGACAGCTTCACAGTGAAAACAGACTTTGACCAAGCAAGAGTGAGTACAGAAATATTTTCAAGTATTTTAAGCACTTCAAGTCCAAGTTACTGTAATTCAAAACCATTTACAGTAGGCTATACTCGTTTGTAGGTTCAGGGCAGAGAGCTAAATGAACAAAGAACGACAATCTGATCAACATCCTCCAAAGAAAATCAATGCATCATCTGCGAACAATTAAATATAATGTTGCATATTAATCCCGAGGATTAAGGACCATTCAATGGAAAACTTAATGGTACAAATCAGCGATTGAATGGGCCAAAATCTTATTTTTTGGTGCAAAAGGATCAGCCCCTAATCAAGTCAGAAATCTTGGTGTAGTGTTAGACTTGGAACTAAATGTCACAACCTGCATAAACAGGGTTACAACATCAGGATACCTCCACCTCAACATATATAACTACCCTAAAATGAGTCATGTTTCAGCATTTGTCTTAAATATACTTGATGTTTGCATTCTTTACCTTACTAAAATCTGGACTTTGACTAATTGAAAAAAATAAAGCCTTATTTGTCCATGTGCATATCCATACTTTAATAATAAAAAGGCTCTAAAAGTATTTGTCCTAAAGATGATTTTTCTCCACAGTATGCAGGAAAGTGGTACGCTCTGCAGAAGAAGGACCCTGAGGGTTTGTTCCTGCAGGACAACATCTCTGCTGAGTACACAGTCGGAGATGATGGAGCCATGGTCGCCTCCTCCAGGGGCAGAGTTACTCTCTTTGGGTGGGTGTTGGCAGTGGTGGAAAGCAACTTACTCAACAACTATACTTAATTACAATTTGAAGTGTAATGTTTTTCTCTATTTCTCCTCCAGGTTCTGGGTGGTGTGCGCCGACATGGCCGCTCAGTACTCCGTGCCCGACCCCACCTCCCCCGGCAAGATGTTCATGAACTACCAGGGACTGGCCAGCTACCTGTCCAGCGGCGGTACGTTTCTTAAGAACCAGAAAGAGAGCAAACAGCACCCAACAAGTTTCTGCACTGGCTTCCTGTCTGCTCCACAACTGTTTGTCTAAATACTTGTATTCAAATCCTGTCTCTTCATGGAGGAATTAAATCAAATTCTCGTTCAGCTGCCAAAAAAGTACACCTCAGGTTCCCATGCCAAGTCCCTTTGAACTGAGCCACTGACTCCTAAACTCTTTTTTTTTTGTACTTTGTGTTGGTCCTTTTGTGTCAGAAAACTGCTACGTAAAAAGTTTGAGGAGAGGATTGTCCCCACAATCCTCTCTGTCCTTTTTCTCACAAAGTCAAAACTAACTCCGTGCTCTCTGCTCTTTCAGGTGACAACTACTGGGTCATTGACACAGACTACGACAACTACGCCATCACCTACGCCTGCCGCACCCTGAAGGATGATGGAAGCTGCGACGACGGCTACTCCCTGGTCTTCTCCCGCAACCCCCGCGGCCTCCCCCCCGCCATCCAGAGGGTCGTCCGCCAAAAACAGGAGGAAATCTGCATGGTCGGCGAGTTTCAGCCTGTGCTGCAGACTGGTACGTAACTACATTTACTCAAGTACTGTAGTTAAGTATCATTTTTGAGGAACTTGAATAGAGAATTCCCAGTTTCGCTACTTAATACATATTACATTATGAAAGCCAATATTGTAGATTTCCCCCCCACAACACTTATTGGAATATACTGTATAGCTTCACAACGCATTCGAATCAGAATTTGACCTTTTTGGTTCAGTACAATTGGGCAAGTCTAGAAAAATCACAAGACTGAATTGTAAAAGCTTTTAAAAAGTTTGGACAAGTATCCATCTCTGGATCTAAACTACTAGTTTGAACATAGTGAAGTATGTCAATTGAGATTAAAGGTTCAGTGTTACATTTTAATTGATCTAACACTTGTTTCCCTCTCTCTTCTCAACAGGAGCCTGCTAAACTTCTTCTTCTGGAGTTTCTGTATTTACCGCATTGATCATCCTGCCCAAAATGAAGACAGAGCCCTTCTCAAAGAAAGACGAATAATAATGTTATGCTTATGATGTTGAAACGTCACAGGAGAGACTTATCAGATAAATCAAATTAAAGGTCCCATGAAAAATGTAAATGAACACTGCCAATGACAAGATTGAAACAAATGTACCAACATTCAATGAAAAGTATTATCGGTTGAGGTAATGAGAGGAAATAATCAACAACGTAGTATTTTCATGCATCTGATCTGTGTAATCATTCTAATGGTGACAATACATTTTGTAAAGAAACATGTTGTTGTCTGTGTCTTTGGAAAAACGGCCATGTAAGCATTTAACTTTGGTGATCCAACTTTTTACTTATCTTACACAAGAACATATTTATACATTTGTATAAAAGAGTATTTAGAGTATACAAAATATTACACGTTTTGAAAAAGATAGCAAAATCATCATGTACCCATTATATTTGTTCTGACTGTAACAGTTTTTAATATTGTCATCAGTTCATCGCTTATGTCCTCCCTTTAGTGACATTATGTATTCCACTTTCATACAAATAACACCGCATTATCTGCTATCATATGTCTAAAAGATCATACATATAGTACAATAATACATGATAAGAAAGATGACACAGCACCCACACTGTATAAAACACATCCAGTCAGCACAGTGATCTCTATAAAATGTATTTACATGGTAAAAAACTGTTGAGAAAATTACTTAGAAGTTCATTGCTCTTCTGAGTACCTCTCTGGCAGCGAGTACTGGCCGGGCCTCCCCCAGTAGTCCACAGCTCGGACTCTGTACAGACCGCCAACCTCCAGGTCCACTACAAAACACAAAATGATCGATGGTATTAGATTGGTATATAGAGTTTTAAAAAAGGTGAAGAAATGTTGTCGACATTTTGTTGGTCATTGCCATCAATTAACAATCCTTGAAATCATGTCCCTGGGAATTCTTACCAGGGGAATAAACATAAGAAGTGAAAATGGTGTCTTGAGTATTAATTCTGCTGAATTCCTTGTGGCCTGGGGAGAACTCCACTTCAAAAGTCTTAATGCATCTGCAAAAAGTTAAAGAAGTTAAAGTGCATAGATGATGGCTTTTGTTGATCATAGTCCCGTGCATATTATATATGAACTACGACTAACTTAAAAAGGCACATTTTGAAACGCACAATATGTATTTTTGTGTGAAAACAAAAAGAAAATAAGTAATTATGTGCACCTACTTGGAATCAACACAGTGGTCCGACCAGACGATCAGGACCTGGCCCTTGGTGATCCTAATGAAGCGTAACCCATTCACCTAAAAAAAAAAAGTCAAATATAGTAGAGAGTTCATCTCTGTAGAAATACACAGCTTACTACCATAAAGGGGTTTGTCTGTTGGCTGTTCAAAACATAGATCCATCAGGCTTTCATCATAACATTTAGGACATAATCATCACAAACCACTCATTTACTTGCACTGACAGAGACATATGCTTAACTGTATACAAGATAGTATTTAACGTATGGAGAGCCAAAGATATATAACATTTATGATCTCTTTAAGGTGGACTGTAAAAACACATGTAAACAAGATGAAAAATCTGATGTTTTTTCCTTTGTTGTTGCGTGTTGATACTGACCTGGTCTGGCTCAGCTTTGGGTCGTGCACAAACATGTAGGAGGAGGACCGAGGCAGAGACAGTTTGGCTTTCAGAGTCAGAGTGTCCACTGCAGGAACTTCCCAGGGTCCATCAACATGAGGGTCCTGAAAACAAGGACAAATCATTAGTGGATCAAAGAATGTCTTACAGCACCTCACTGAGAAGGGACAGGCCAAAAAATAGATCAAAGGAATCAGCTCTCCTGCACTATTTCATTAATTAAGATTTCCGGTATCAGGAAGTGGAGTTCAACATGTCGATTAGAGCTGCAAGAATTTTATCCATGAAAACAAAACTGTGTGAAAGTATAACAAAAGAACACATGGATTGCAATCCACCCAAGGTTAAGATATAGTATGTATCATTGTGCTATGGCATAATTAGGGGAAAACATTTTTGTTAATATAAAATATAAATAAATACAATATGGGAAATTGTTTTGCCACATCAGCATGTAAACAAATTAGTGAATTGCAAATGAATTAGAATAAAAAAAGAAAGAAAGCAACAAAAAGTTAATCAGTAAATAATTATCAACAGTAGAAAATGAAAATGAATACATTCATTTAAAAATACATTCATTTAAAAACATGTAATACATACATCTATACAGCGAGAGAGATACATCCACATTGAATATACTGTTAAAGATATGTAAGTTTGAGTAAAGCACCAATGTGCTTCATTAACATGTACTTTATTCAAATTCCAAAGTTTCATAATTGTAAAACTTATAAATCCCAACCTGTATTGTAAAAAAACAGAAATATGAAAATAAAAATAAATGTTTAAAGTATAATTTCCCTCGTGTGTACCTGCACACTCCTGAGGCGTCTGAACTGCTCGACTGTGGGGAAGTCGGGGCGGCCCATGCTCTGCCACAGCTGGTATGGGTTGGTTACATTGTTGTCAATATAGTATGTAACATACAGAAGACCTGTTGAGCAAGACAGATAACATTCAGGACTAATATAATACTTAAATCAACCTGCAGAAATAATGGTCTGTTGGACAAATCGTTTTATGAATCATGAATCTGGATCCAACTCCCAGAAATGGCAACTTTCACTTACTTTAAATCAGGGATGAATACTTGTTTTTAATGAGGATATTTTATAAACTCAAATAATTATTCATATCGTTTACAGCATTTAAGTCTTATGTTCTCTCAATACTTTAATCACTTTAATTAAATGTTTTAAATCTCTTACATTTAAAGGTTTTGGTTGAGCACTTTTGTATTTCCTTATTTGGACTTTTTAGAGAATACTGCAGCCTCAACAGAAGGGTTTTCAGTCTGCTTGGTGTGATCCGGGAGAGCATTTAGTTTAACCTACCCTTCTGTGCAGCCAGTCCCTTAAGAGACAGGCTGACAGCATCAGTGTTAGTGGAGCTGCTGTTGTCGTCACTGTTGTACACCAGCACGGCTGCCTGCCAGCTGTCGGAGCCGCTCTCTGTTACGGGCTTGTGGATGCTGGCGAGAACTCCCACTGTCCCGTTAGTACCTGCTGAGCTCGAAACCTGAGCCGGGACCTGCGTTCCTCCTGAGAGTGGAGTCGAATACAAAAGAGGCAACATTAAAATATGACTGGAATGATATGAGAAAGCAACCTTTTAAAGATTTAAAGGCTTGATTGTCTTTTGCACTGATACTCTATGAAAATAGCACCTTTCCTTTGCATTTACAACAATTCTAGAGCTATTACTGTTGCTGCCACTTAGACACTTTTGGATCCTTTGACTTAAATGTAAAACTTCCTATGATAATTACTATATGACTGGAGCCAAAATGATTATATGAATTCGCCTTTCCCTAATTCCCTGACTGTTTCCATCAAGGTGAAGGGAAAGCGGTTAGGAAAAGACGTTCACCTAGCAGAGCCAGCAGGCCCATGACGGAGAGGACGGGCTTTCTGATGAGCTGCACATGAGGCGGCTGGGTGTTGTTGACCTGGAAGCGAGCGGTGAGCGTGCGCTGGGTGAAGGGGTGCGGGTGGTAGCTGAGGAAGGCGTTGTCGTTGCTGAGCAGGGTGTAGTTGATGGTGCTTGTCGGGTCAGCCAGTAGCAGTTCCTGGTGCTGATTTATTACCTGTTCAGATGAGCATGACAGAGAACTGGTTCAGTGTGATTTAACTAGTAGAGAGGGCATGTAACATACTTCAAAAAACGTAATACTTTGTCAAGAGTTAAATGTTAAATTGCATCAGAGATAGGACACACAACTTTGTTTAAAGAAGACAAAATGAATGTCCCTTTATGTATTTTTAGGAACCTTTTAGTTGACAAATACAGCAATTCAAAATGTTTGATCAAAATAACAATTAACTTCAGCCAATAAGAATCCTCATTCACTTATTTAGAAACATAATAATAATATCAATGTCCTCCAGATGATTAATAATTCATGCATATCCCAATATAAATGCATTATTCGCATTGCCATTGCACAATACTTAATCTGTACAGTGTTCAAATAGGATTTTAGTCTCTGTGTTTTATTCAAGTTGCTCTCCTCACCTTTGCCACCATCGCAGCGTAGGTCACATCCGCTCTCCACTCCTGAGGCCGGGACCAGCCAACCAGCGGATCAGCCTCATCGTTGTAGACAGGGAGGCTGCTGAACCTGGGGAAGCGCTCCTTGATCTCCCCCATCGTTTGGATCTCCTGTTGCAGGATGGGCAAGGAGAAGCCTCCTCCCTGAAGGACGGACACAGTTAGTCAAAGTCAACAATAATTAAGCAAGTGTATGCATTAATAAATATAGATTATATTATACATTAATATAACAACTAGTCTGGGCAATGATTATGACACATATTTGTTATTTATTTTAGATTTATTTTTGTTTCGGATGCTTTGAGTTCAGAGAAGCCCACCTTCTTGTGCAGGGCGATGTAGTCGATCCTGACCGCCGTCTCTCCAGTGAAGTAGTTTGTGCCATTGAAGCAGTGCAGCAGCATAGCCCAGCAGTACGGTGAGTGTGGAGGGGAATGACAGGAGTCCCCCGGACCCCCAAACTTAAGGAGACTGCTGGCAGCGCGCAGACCCTCGGAACAAGCATCATAGTAGTTTAAAAACCCTAAAAAAAAGAATGTAATAATCAGAAACAAACAAACAACTGACCTTATGCACAGCAGTTGAGTGTCTGTTCAATATTATCATCATATCATTTTCAAGTCGAAATTATATAAAGAAATATTTTTGGATGTAAAAATGTTCCAATGAAGTTTCATCTTTAACTCAAACTACTTAAATGTTTTCAAAAGGATCTGTCTAATATGAAAAATAGACTTATCAAGTAGAAAAATACATATATCATATCGCGGGTAGACAATGTTGATTGTTGTCACTTTTTAAATGTAGTGTCAGTATGACCTTATGAGCCGAAGATAAGCATTTAACGGAAAACAAGAGCACAAATATTAACATCTATGACTAAAAATGATAAGAGTGTCAGTATCAACCAACCAGTTGCAAAAAAGCATTTATCAATTGTTTTTTTTTATAAATAGAAGTGACATAACCAGAATAATACCATTTAGAGATACAATTATGACAAATAAATGATTTTAAATGATTGTAAAAACAAAAAATCGAAAGGATGTAAATGATGCATTATGGGTTTGCCTTGAATTGACACAGTGACATTATCAAAGTCGTGGTTGTTTGGCTCATTCCATGTTTCAAAGTTCCACTGAGAGACACTCCCCAGGCCGTACTGTTCTGTAATTATAGAAAACATGGGAACAATTACATTATGTAGCAGCAGGGTCATGTGGGCAGTGCAGATTTTGCTTTTATTCAGAGTAAAGTGGTAACATCTCAAAATTTAAAAGATGCATAATATATTAGTATACAGTATGTTTTTGGTGCAAGCTCGAATAGCTAAATTCATTTAAAAGAAAATATTTCTGCTTTTAAGTTAAAACAAATGCAATTTTAGATTAGTTTTTATTGATCATGATTACATGACATGCAAATTACATATGTGACATAATAGTGATAAAACAATGGCCTTCACTCACCGATGTACCTCTTGGCTATGAGATAAACCAGATTTCTCCACTCAAACACTTGTGACTTGTCCTCAAAGTCAGTGAAGTAGTTAGAGACACTTCCCATGAGTTCAAAACCTAAAAAAAGGAAGTGCAGGAATGATTACAGTTCAAAATGTTTAAAGCCACCTTGGGGTTTCTTTATAAAATAAAGACTTGAACACTATTGTGATTTATCTTGGGGACAAAAATACTTAAAGTGATATTTTTCAGACTGGGGTTGAGGAACAATACCTGGTCGGAGTCCATTAATCCACAAGAGATCTATCAGCTGGTCCAGTTTAGTGAAGTTGTACTGGGTTTGTCCTCCAATATCCCTATAACAACAAAAACACACAGATGTAATGCATCACCAAAAGCTTTAAACTAGACACATATTAAACTACACTTAGGTGATAAGCTAGTTCACTTACTGTGCAGTGACCAGCTCCAACATCCAGTGTATCCTGACCTGCTGGATCCCTCCATGGGGGACTGAGCCCACATAAGCCAGGTTTAGCTGCTGGTCTATGTTCAGGTCAAATAGGTGGGCATCGGTGTGAGGGAGTGGAGGGCTGAGGACAAAAAAAGCCTCCAATTTATCTTTTTCATCTTTTACACAAACATGCATTCATAGATTGAGAATATAATAAATGTTCTACTTCAATAGGAAAGTGTGTGGACCATTTCAGCTTCAGACTGAGTCTTTGAGAAAACTATGCCAGTCTCCACTGAAACAAGTAACAATTAAAATAATATCTGGGGTTTGTTGAAGATGCTTTATTGATACAACCATATCTAATACCTTCCTCTAGATAAAAAGGTATTTTGGTTGATTCGGTGTGTAAATAAAGACTTTTATTTCTCCAATTCAACAAAGTGTCCACTTCCTCCATGCTTCCTGATCAACATTTTCTGTGTATTTTCCTGGAATAACACATTTAGATTCAACCTACCAGAAACCAGTGCTTCTCCAGAAGTGTTTAAGATCTCCTACTGGCCTCGCCACATCCACTGTGATGACATATGAAGTTGTTGAAGTTTCGGTAATATTAAGTAGTAACGCAAAGACAGACAAAACTATCCACTGCATGTCTGCGACTGAGCATGGCAGCCTTGTCTACTCGCTAAAATGTTTAGAAAACGATTAACCGAGGTGTCAAGTTAACCTCAACATGGCTCAGATATTGTATGCAAGTTGTAGTAGATTAGTAGATTAACTAAAGCAAAACACAACCAAACACAAGCATCTCTAATCTTGTCTCGAGCAGTCACAGTCAGCTGAGCATGATGACGTTTAATCCGCGCGACGCTGTTGTTGTAGTCTTTCTGGGAAACATCGGTAAAGTTAGTTTAAGGTTGGATCAGACATTCAACATACATTTATTTCACATCCAGGGTCGTTTCATCATCTGAAAATATGACGACATTTATATAAATGCCCTTTAATCCAATGAACTAGTAAAGTTTGATGCATTGCAAAGGTCCGACAGTAATCAATTGATGTCATAAGATGGGAGGTGGTCACAGAAGCCGAAATAGCTCAGTTGGGAGAGCGTTAGACTGAAGATCTAAAGGTCCCTGGTTCGATCCCGGGTTTCGGCAACTGGTTTTGATCCCATTTCATGTGATATTATAAGTAACGGAAGTCTTCAGTTTCAACAAAAGTCAATACTTGCATAAAATGCCCCCATGCATGAAGTGATTGGCATATATGAAGTTTAAAAAAAAAAAATCTTTATTTAATTTGGTGTAAATACTGTTTGAACCATCATACACAAAAACAAATTCCATGTAAACATACCTGGCAATAAACTAAACTTGATTCTTATTCAACTCAACACATTTATTAAACTAACAAAAAACTTTGATTTTACCTCGATAAGTGTCCAGGATAAGTGAAGGCTGTAGACTTCATTAATGATAAACATGCTTCTTATTAATCGTATTACTTGACAAAAACTACAAAAAGAACAATAAAGGTTGAATCATTGTAATTACAAAAATGTTTTGGAGAAAAACTGTCTGTCACAATAGTTTTATCATCTTGTATGAATATCGGTAAACACAATTAATTGTCGTTAGCATGTCTGTCATGCTAGCTAGCTTTTCAAAGACATAAAAAGATGTTCTACTTTAAATGAAAACACAATTTACGTGATCATTTATGTCAAGGCTGATTCAATTACATGTTACAATAGCACAAGTAGCTGAGGACTCTTAAATAAGAAGTGTAAACCATTGCGATAACAGTTAACACTCACTAACTGGCAAGGTGTTAAACTTTAAAACAACTGTGCTGAAGTATAGATACAACGGTAAAATTTGAGTTCCTCTTCAGTTGATAAAGTCATGAGTCATTGAGCTCTGCCACCTTGCTGCAGACGTGCCTGATATCCTTCTGTAGCTTCTCCTTGGTAAGGCGGGATTTGATGTCACCTATCTGCCTCAGGGACTCAATGGCATCATGCACTGAGAGGAAACCTGTTCAAAAGTAAGCCGGGTGTAGAAAATCAGTTTTGCTCTCTTTCTTATGTTCTTCTGCTCTCTGTTTCTAATCTCTAGTGAACATGTCCTATTGTCTTAATCATCAGTCATCATGACTTTATCGACTTTAAGAAGTAATATCCAGTAAGTATGAGCTGTGGGTTAGAGGGAAAAACTTTTTCAACAATGATGGGATATTAAATCACTCTCTGTCTGACTCCCCGCCTGTCTTGCCAAGAATATTTACGACACTCATCAATTATGTATTGCTTTTCTCCCATCTAATACCCTCTGTCCATCTTTTCATCCTATACCTAAAATAGAGTGTTGGACGTATGGCTTTCTAGCACTGAGAGCGATGATTCATAGAGCAGTTTACTCCTGCTGTTATTTACTGTAGGGTGTCTTAGCGTCTTTTTTTTATTTGTCTATACTTTAATAAGGGACTGAGAGGTTGACAGAAAGTGGGAACGGTTTGAGGCCTTGTGCTCCTCGGATATGAGATTGCTATTGGCAAATCAGCGAGGGGATGGATGTCAACAGCAGCCTGATGCAGAGTTGAGATGCGGTACTGACTTACTCAGATGGTTGTGCATGACATAACCCATCATTTATTATATTTGAGTTAGCCACACAAAGCAGCTGTAGCTCAAATACAATTTATCTAGACTTTAACCTTGGTTCAAGTCTGTTGTGAGACTTATGAGTCAACATGTATGAATTTACATCCTACCCCAGCCTGTCAAAGAGATTCTGGTTGAAATCATCATTAAAGTAGCTCCAGATATACAAACTTGTCGATATTGAGTAACATCTGTACACAATGTAAACATTTAATGAAACAACATGATGTGAGAGTTAAAAAGCTTCTTAGTTAGGCATGTTGCCTCCTGTGTAAAAAGCCCTGCTGCCCTTATTATCAGTACAATTAATATATAGTTCACTCATATTGACCTATGGGATATTAAGTTTCTCATTTGTGGGAAAAATAAATGAACGGTTTTAGTCAAGTAGCCAGTTCACTTCAAAACATGAGTAATTACAGTCTGTCTCTGTTTCTCTGAGTCTTTTGTGAAGCTTTCCTGCACGTGAACATTTTCCTTGACGTATATGGAACATATGTGTGCATTTACTCACTGATGACAGCTTGTTACAGACAGTGATAACCCACCTTTGTGGTATTCCTGTTTGAGCAGCTGCAGCTCCTGATGAAGGCTGCTCTCCACTGAGGTCATTCTCTTACTCAGTTTTGTTTCAGAGTGTTTCAGATGATCTGACTGACGACGGTCTGCATGATCCTGCTGGGCCTCAAACTGCTCCACCTGGGCCTCCAGAGCACGTACCTGCGCAGCTAATCTAGACTCAAACTGAATACAGAACACACACAATAAAACTAACATTTTAAATCCACGTTACAGTTTTAACCAATGTTTTTTTCAATTGTGGTTTTGAAGCTACTGCTGGTAAAGTTTAAGATATACAACTCCATATTTATTTTGATATATGACTTTAACTTTGTAATTATAGCACCTGTCTCATTGCTCATCTAATTATCATTGCTTAAAAATGTCTTGCGTAACTCACCAATAGAAAGGCCTCGCTTTAGCTGCAGCTTTCTCACCATCTAATTATCATTATTCAATGTAAAGTTGCTGAGTCACATTTGCAGGTTTAAATAGTTTGATAAAGTGGTCATAACAATGACAGTAAAGACAGATGAAAACTAATTGTACAGATAAACGTTATTCTGAATAAAGCCTGCTTTCTACTTATTTGTTGTTATTTTGATAACAATTGCATACATTGTGGGTCATACTGTCAGCTGCTGTACCGTTTTGTCCTGCAGTTTTGTGCGGTGCTCCTGGCTTTGATCCGCATGAGTCCGGGCCAAACTATTGAGCTGTTGTTCTGTCCACTTCCTTAAAGAATCCGTCTGCTCCTTGGCTCCCTTCAGTTCACCTGAAATCCTGCAAAGTCATCAGGAATAAAAAGTAAATGATCTGGTATGCTTTACTCTGAAAATGCAGGCACAGATGAAAGTTAAGAAGCTGCAATTTGAATTTCTTTATTTCACACTAGACACTAAAGAAGCCATTAGTAGATTAGATTTGATTAGAAAGGTTTTTTAAAAAAAAGGCTAAGTAGAAGAATTTGCAATGCTTGATGTAAGGCCCATTTAATACAGCTCATGGTTGGTGCTTGGCATTGGAATAAGAATGTGTTTTTTTCCATAAAAAGAATAATCCTCAATCATAAATCAATAATTGATGTTCTGCCAGTTTATGTCAAATGTGGACAGAGATACACAGACTTACATTCTTGAGGTAAAAAATTTAAATAAAGTGAAAAGAAAAGAAACACTTAATGTTGATCTTACTGCACTGTTTCTTTGGTCAAGCAAAACAAATCTCCCTGTAGTAATGGACCGGTTGCCATTTATATAGGTGAGGTATTTGAAGCTACCATTACTCACACAGCCTTCTGGGACAACGATGTTAAAATGTCTCTAATGAAAGCAGAGTGAGACAAACATTGTGGGCTGTACTGTACCATAACGCACAATGCACAGTCTCTCATCAAATATTTATAGAATGTAAAAACACATTGGCACTTCAATTCATTTGTCCTTCTTTTTCTTCTTAATACTAGGAATCATCCTAAATGGGAAAATCAATGCGACCCATTTCAGGACTTTAAGTGTGTCTGTGTTTTACACCAAGACTAATCAGACTGCTGCTTAAAAACAAAAAAATCTTCAGGTCCGCTGCTATAGAGACACCTCAATGTTATCTCCACACTGGCTGGCTAATCTAGCTAATATTGACAGTTGTTAAGGCAGTGAATAATAGACAGTGGCGTCTGATTTGGCTGTAAGAAGGCCAGTGTGCTTCCATTCTTTGCTGTTGTCGTGTTTTTGAGCTTGTCTGAAACCTATTATCAAGCAGGTTTGATTCTTTTGTCAGTGGCCATGTACTGTGAGATGTGGGTGCTGGCCTTTCTATTGAGTGTAGTGTGTGTGTAGGTAATGTAGAAGATGATTGTTAGAGGCTGTCAGAGGTGTTGTTTGAGATTTTGAGGCCCTAAATTATGTACTTAAGTTTAGTAGATGGGACTATTTTAAATAAATTAGATGGTCAGAGATAAGGGTTTCACATTGAATGTTTAACAAAAAGCTGAAAGGATTCAAAATCTTCTGATGTCCCTCTGTGGGATAGATGTTCATGAGATTAAATAAGCAAGGAGCACCACGGATAGATGAATGGATGGAAGATATAATATTGCAAACTTTGTTTTGTAATTACTTCACCTGGCTCAGAAACACAGACAGTGTTATTTTGATCTATTTTATCCATTGTTCTTTTGTTTCAAGCATTGTCAGTGACCTAGTTTCTTTAACAGATCCACAGCAATGCTAAATAGAGCATATTCCTCATTCATGTCTCTGTCTTTCTGCTTCTACCATTGCAGAACTATGTGATTCATTTTTCATATTGCTGCCGAATGAGACTTTTCTTCAGTTAGGACTCACAGGGGGTAGTATTTAATAACCAAATTAGTAAATATTGGAATATTATTTGTTATGTGGATTTGGCCAGAATAAAAAGGGTGCATTAATCAATCAATTAATTAGATGCTGCTGCTAAAAGCATATCAAAATAGAAAATGACTATCCCAGTCACCAGCAGCACACTCACAGATGTTTCTAAAATACAGTTGAAATTATAACCCCCCCCCCCCCACCACCATAATAGTTATATTACCGTCGACTATGTTGCTGTTAATCTTCAGAAGCACCACTGTGCATGGATGTCAGTCCATGGAAAGAAGAAGGGAAGGAAATCAAAATAAATGCTTTAATGCAGGGGTGTCCAAACTACGGCTCGGGGGCCATTTTGAATCGGCCCTCAGTCAATTAAGAAAGTATAATGAAATATGGCCCACAAATTGAACTTGTGCTTATCTTATACTGTCCCCTCTTAAAGATATATGTAAACAGATATTACACAGTATTCATGTGTTAATAAGCCCACTTTTAAAATAAATTGAGTCAATTAAAGATGAAAACATTTTCTAACAAAGCTTAGTTGATAAGAAAAAAGCCGAATAACTTCATTAAATAAAAAGCTGCAAATATACTCTTCCTATTTCCTCTTAGAAGCAATGAGAGGCTTCTGTTTTAAGGGATGAGCTGCCAACTGAATAAATTAAACCCTACGGAGAGCTGTGATGTAGGCAGTGTTATCTTAAAGCATTTTCTAACTTATAAATTAACTTATGAGGCAATATACCTCACCCCTAGTGAGGGGCCCAGCCCTTCGTATGTTTTTCTGTATGTGGCCCTTGGTGAAAAAAGTTTGGACACCCCTGCTTTAATGGTATAAACAAGTAACCCCCATTTGGGTTGAGCTTCCTCTTTAATGAATGGCCCCACCTGTCATCAAGTAGTTTAAGTTGCAGATCAGCCATGGAGCTCTTTTGGTTCTGGGTATGCTTTGACGATGAGGCTTCCAGCTTTCCAAGGTCATAATAAATCTGAGCACAAGGAAAAACACCAGCACATACTGTTATGTGACATCTTGTGGTGCTGGCTCAATGATCTGAACTTTACCCTCTACAGTTTTTGCTGAGACAAGGTGATTGAGGCACTGCACCACTCCTGTAGCTGGTCAAGACTGGGAGTAACAACGGTGACCCACTTTCTCTGATTTTTAAATTACCTTTAAGGGACATGCTTGACCACTGCTCCACAGCTAATGTACTGCCATCACAGGGATTTACCTTGCTGTGCCACAAACACAACTGAGAGCAGGCGTACCAGAGTGAGTGTTATGGTCAGTTATGGTCAGCTTTGGATTTAGTTCAGTGCTGGAGAGTATATTATAACATGTGACAAACTGTATGTGTCGTAATCCAGTATTTTAAGAAATTTCCCATATATTTATTTTGTAAACTGAATTTGACCTCAAAGGCAGTTAACACTGTTTTGATTGAGTCCCCCTGAAATCCCCGTATGAATTAATTTCACATCTCATTTACCTCATTCAGAAAGTGTGGTTGAGCCTCTGAATTTACTTGATAAGACCAGTCTCATTTCGCAGGAATAAAGCTCCATCACAACACCACTTGCTATCCTCTCTAGGATAAACAACAAATACTCCCCCTGTGTATACCCTCCGTTTATTATTTTGTTCATTCAGGCAGCATAATCCCCTTGTTATACCTTAATCCATTCACAAAAGAAAATGTTTTTCCTTAATTTGAAACTAGAGTAAATGAATCGCAGTTTCAACACACTGTGTGTGAGAAACAGAGAGAGTGGTATACTTTACTAAGTGTAAAAAGTGGCATAAATTAAGATATATGAGAATAAGATTAAGTGTCCAAAACCATGTAGGCATGTCTTTAATTCTCTGCTTAAAAGTAAAGTTGTGCTGTGAGTTCAATGCCAATGCCAGCAAGCTAACATGCTCACTATAATAATGCTAACTTGCTTAACTTGTTTACCATCTAATTTAAGTGTGATAGAATACTCACAGTTCTTAATTAGTGATAGACCTTACGTACAACTGAAGCTTATGGGAATATCTGAGCTTTGCACATTTACATTTGAGGATATTCCTTTGCAGTTTTTCCAAGTTTTGATGTCCTGAATGTCGCAGAAAATAAGAAGAATGTTGGTATGTCTAAAAATGTCACACTTACATTTCATCTATCAAACCATTTGTCAGCCTTCACACAATGTCTCTCACTTTGACTTCCATCTCTTTGAGCCGTTTGTCCATGGCTGACCGGAGCTCTGCCACCTCATGCTGCAGTCTAATCAGCCACCGCTCCCCAGAGCTCACATCAGCACTAAGCTTGCAGATGGCGGCATCACACCTGACATAAAAGGTGAGGATGAAGAGAGGGACACTTGATACATGAGAAAAGGGGGGTGGTAAGAAAGTTGAGGTAAAGGTTTCAAGTCAGGGGGATGAGCAAAATGCTTTTGACAACATGGAGGAAGCATTTTCTGAACTGATCACATTTCAGACGTTCAATAATTTCCAAGGCATGCTAATGGAAGCCAGAAGAAGGCTCTGCTGAAAATCAAGCAGAGATAGTTTATCAATGACAAACAGTGAAATAACACATTTGAACGTTCCATTCGAAGTGTGTTTGTAACTGATGATGGGCAAAGCTACCAACATAGCAATTTAGCTCTCATTCTTCCTGTGCTAAATTTAAGATGTCATCAGCCAGCAGACACTCTCCCTCTTCTTCAATATTATTATGTTAAGATGCCCAGTGTGAAATAAGGGTTATTTCCCTGTGGAGCACTGCATCTGTACCATAAAAGATTTCACAAAACAATACAGTTCATCTACAACCACTGGCCCTTAACCTACTTGATTATTTATGACTTACTCACAAGAGAGGTCATTAGGCTGAGTAGGTGAGGTTTTTCTACAGCATTCATTGGACTATAAATCAGCTGTTTGTTGAGTAATAAGCAATATCTTCTCTCACCACTAACCTCTTAAACACCACAGAGGAGAAGAGCCTGCTGTGAAATAAGATGTTCACAAAATAACATTCACCTATTGTCTCTTTGTGATGTGAAATTAGGAGAAGTTATCTCAGCAGTATTGGGCAATGTTCGCCATGGCTGTTCAAAATCTAATAATGATAATATAATAATGCCTAGGTAGCTACAGGGGAACATTTCTAATCATTATGCAATCCTAATTGTGACAGCCTCCTTTTCGGCAATGCAATTTCATATGCACCATCTTCACAGACATCACATTATCTGTAAAGGCTCATCAGGAAACTTCACTCTGGTGAGAGCAAAATAATTAATGTGTGCAATCTAAGTGTTTGTTTCTGTTGGAGTGTCAGAGGTGATGCCACACTGGATTTGAAATTTTGAGACTGTAAAGAGTTGCCAGACAGGAAGCAGACTTCATTAGAGGTAAACAACTAAGATATCAGCAAGAAAGCTAAGTCATACCCATAGATTGTCAACTGTGCAGCAGACCTGGGTCTAAGTATTGGCGTAATACCTTAAAATAATACTTTAGACGAAAGTTGAGTGTGCTTGTTTTCAGTCGTCATGGTTGTATCTGAAAACTAAAAGTTTGTATCACAGTGTTTGCAGACATTACTTGACCCATACAATCAGGTCTACATACCTGGTCACTCTTCCTCTCAGGTCTCCAATGTCAGCCATGTTCTTCTGGTCCAGGTTTTGAAGGGCCATAGTGGTTTCAGAGGTGATGGAGACCTGTTGGTTGATCTGTCTTTCAAGGGCCTGCTCGGAACAGAGAGAGCATTTTAGTAGTGGTGCTTTTTATAACATACATGAACTCCCTTTTTGCCCCTCTTTTCAATGCTGTTAAAAGAACCAATGTGGGTAAAACTGCTCTAGAAAGTTAAAAATGCCAGACATTTCATCACCACGTTTAAATGAATGATCCTTCTATGAAACAGTCCATAAATGGGTGCAATATCCCTGATGTTGATAACCCGAACATTAATACGACGCTCTGAATTATCATGAGAGCAAGTAGTGACTGTGTGATGTTCCTTTCATCTGATTACCCAGCACATTTACTTCCCCGCCTGAGCTTAATTCCTCCATGTGCATAATGAATTAGCTCTCAGGCTTCATGTTATATTTCAGATAATGACAGCCTCTAATCATGTTAACAGCCCAGTTGTTATGAACTAATGAAGTAATGAGTAACCATTTTGTGCTCTGTTTGTATGAGTCAGTTATCAAACTAGAGGGGCTAGATGTTGTGCTCGATTAAAGATAATTGTACATAAAAAAAATGTTCTGCATGTATAGACAAAATTTCCACGGGTTGATGTTGATGAGGAGTCGGGCAGGCTTTGCTCAGACGCTGCACCATTCTATCAGGTGTAATCAAATCAGCTGCGACTGTGTGTCCGGGAGTGTGCTACACATCAAAGGAGATGAGAAGAGAGGAAGGCAGATAAAAGAAGGAATGAGAAAAGACGACTAGATGTGTAGAGAGAAAATTGGATGCAAACACATAGACAATGACTTCATAGATAATAAAAAGATATACCCGACAAATCCATGAAATCCATTAGTGCATACATCTGGGTACCTGTATGTCCATGCTAAGCTGCTTGACGATGCGTGTTATGGTCAGTATGTGATTCTCCAGCAGCTTGCGGGACAGTGTCTCGACCTGGAGGGAGCCCTGGGCCGACTGCAGACCTGCTGCCACTTCCTCTCTGATCCTGAAAGCCTGTTCTAGCAGCACAGCCAGTGTCCTCTCCTGACCGCTCAGACTGCTCTCCAAGACATCATCATGAAGTAAATGGAAACAGAAAAACCAAAATATGACTCCTGAAACCCCATAATATTGATTTCAGTATAGGGAGACGTGTCATAAATCATAAAAGGTTTACATCTTCTAGCACTGGAGGCAGACATTATGATTCAATTAAGCATTCATCGACCCAGAAGGATAATGAAGACAGACAGATAGAGAGATGTGCACTGGTTTTCATACCCTCTGGTCTTCCTCATACCAAATCTATCACTGTCTTCATGTCCCTGTGCGTGCTGTGTCACCCTGTCTGATGCTATTGTGGCTTAAGGATTAATTTGATCAATGCGATTCACACCGGTGTTAGAAAGGTCGCTGATGGATCCGAAATGTAGCTCCATCCAATCAGCGAGGGGAAAAATCTACCGCTGGACACAGACTGGTTTTAGAATTGAATAAAATGAATGACCCACAGTGACGAAGAAAGGTACTAGAAAATGTGTAATATATAAACATTAAATAGAGGAAATAAAAAGGGAAAAGTTACCTTCCGGGCTTTTGGTAGGGCTGCAACTTGCGTGACATTGTTCTTATCTAAAAAGAATAAAAAACACATATTAAATATTTGGTGTAATGTAGTACAATAAAATGTTTAGTGCAGAGAATAAAATCATAGTAGATCAAAGTTTATCACCACTGAATGATTTATTTAAAAAAACTGTTCAGAAAAAGACTGTTTGGAATTTGCAGGGTATAACTACCCCTTTCCCTTGAATTAAAATCAACATTTGAAAGTCATATCAGGGCATACTTCAACCAAAATAATGCCAAATGTTCCCAAGTTGAACAACAATACATCAAACAGTTTTTACATGTTCAGTAATACTCACAGCCCTTTGCTTTTTACTTCAGCCGGTTCTTGTGGTGTTTGTGTTGTGTCTTGGTAACTGCCGTCTCCATGAGTGAGGCGTGCCTGCCAGTGTGAGTTGGTCAACATAGTAATGAATGATGCATTGGACACTTTCCAAAGCAGCTTAAACGTGGAGCCAGAGATTTTAGAGAAAAATGGTTGATATTTGAACTTACCCAAAAATGATATTTATCATCCCTCTCACTCCCACTGCCTTTCTCTTCATACATCAATGGCCTTTCCCCTGTCCTGTGCACGAGCATGAGTAACCTCTCTACCTGATTTGCGAAGCCAGGGCTTTGAACAAACACTTTTATTCAGCACACATAACAGCCTTTGCAGCAGCAGACTGTGAGGAGATATTCACTGATTTCAACTAAAAGAGCATCGGATCAGAATCACTGACTCTATTAACTCAGGAAACAATAACATTGAGTTAAGTTTTGTAACAGTCATGTATGAATAGCACTTTTACAGAACCTTGAACTGAAATGTACCAAGGCACCTGTTTGTATTTTTGACATGGATGGATAATTACTTTATAGATGTCAAAATCTAAAATCCTGATGGTGTTCCAGTTCCTGACTTAGTAATCACAGTTCACTGTTTATTCAATTCTGATAAGCTGCTAAACTGTTATGTAACATTTTGATTTAATTTGGTGTCTAACTTTAATTGGCATCCTGGAGTTATCCTGATCATGATACACTAATACTCATTAAAGGTTTATGTTTCAGTAATTAAGGCATTGTGTTTGTCAATGTAATACTACCATCCAGCCCTTATTGGGTGCTCCTTTCCTTTTGGCTGAATTTAAGCCATACCAAAAACTCTCCTAAAGTTGTTTGAGTATTTATTTTAAATAAATCAATTGCCTGCAATAAGAGGTCATACTATACAGCTCCAATTACTCTTGCTGAGGCTGTAAGAAAGAAAATGTAATTATTCGAACTGGGAACTGGGAGTACTATAAGGAAAACATTGCTAAATTGCTTCATCCTTACTGCCTAGTGTTTTATTGCACACAATATAATTACATATTTACTGTATGTTGAGCTTTACTCTTATTCTGAGAGGCAAAACAGTGCACAAAACCTGACCTATATACTTATAATACAGTGCGACTTAAGCTGTATTGTGCCACTGCATTATATTTAATGCAAAGGCAGACAGTGGACATGATTCATTGAGTTTTTAATTGTTTGTGTCAGTTGCAGAGTGCTTTGTGTGTGCACAGCCACACACACTACAGAGTCTCTTATCAACAGGTCCAGGCTTATTAAGAGGAAACGCCTGCTCAATGCAGACTCATCAGTTATCGAGAAAGCCGATGGTAGCTCACAGGAATTGTTTGGCTCCCATTCTCACGTCTCCATCTACTTCACTGAGAGAGGGCAGCCCACGGTTGCTGCCAGTGCCCTCCTGGTGGTAATTAAAGTGTTTCATTTTGCAGGAAGGATGGCTGATCCCAGGCCGCAACAAAAGTCATTATTGGATGCTCATCCAAGGTTTGATAAACAACCTGATTACTTAAAGACCCGACTAAATGTCAAGTAATATAATGTACTGTAGGTCATTGTTGCCCTAAATCATCAGACAACATTGAAAGCTGATTATCATTTTTTAATTATTAAAAGGGTCAAGGCCAAGCGCTTGCAACAGAAGGCATTATTAGCACCAATGACACCTCCATCATCACTCCTACAAGTGATACCAAGGTCATATTAGTGTGTGTCGCATGAATAAATGACCATGCAAGCAGCATAACTCTCCCTTACTCTGTTTTACATCAGACCTGTTTGCAGATAAAAGGTCATTCTGTGACCTTTTTCGGATGCGTACATGTGGAAGGCTTAAACAGAGAGAAGAATTTATTCTGGTAATTATCTATTCTATTGTCTCTGTTTGTTTGTTTAAGTGACAGTGGGAACAATATTAACCAGGGGCACAGAATAGTCCTGCATTGAAACAATGGCCAGAGGGGAAAACGTAATGAATGATTGCAGCGCAGCAGCACAGCATCTAAAAAGAGAAGAGGCTGTTCAGTGCTGCGTGCTCGCTGCTGCATGTGGGTGATAACGTTCACAGTGAAAGAACATCCACACACAAGTCTTTCAAAACTCTGAGGTTTCACTAGACTCACTGTCTGCCCTGGCATTATCAAGGTCAATGCTTTGGAAGAGCAAATCTAGAGCCTGAATAACACCAAGCACTAGCTACAAAGAGATACACTCAGATGGGGGTGACATAGTAGAATTATAAACATCTCCACGAGGCATTGTGGGGTTGTGTTATGCAATCACTACCAGCATCCAGTGACATGGTTGGCCAGAGGGAGGCGTGGTGCAGTCTTCATTTGAATAGAACAATTACTGTGGAAGTTTGACTTAACCCTTGTAAAGCACAGTGGACCAAGTAGGTACGCAACAACCACCCGGAGCATCACCTTTCATCATTTTTTAGGTATCACTGCATGTGTTCCAACTTCACAACTGATCTTAGATTCATCTTCAACAGATGGGGCTATTACTTGCTGTCTATCCGACGTGCTGCACTGTGCAAGGCATGCAATTTACGGTGCTGCATGCAGGCATTTTACAACGCTAGTTGGAAGACCAACACCCCCTCCATCATCACATTGTGCGTCTCCTTCTTGGCGCTCTAAACCTGATCATCAGTGGAAGTGCTCTGGAACGGCAGCAGCCCAACAGTGACATCCTTCCACTGTTCAGAGTGTGCTCAGGCTGGCTGGATGCTGCACAAGCACCATGGAGCAGAAATCACCTAAGCATGAGAGCAGCGCCAAAGGACAAGAGTCTCTATCCTACCAACGGAGGATGTGGAAGAATTTCCAGGAGAAAACCAAGCCTTGGCTCAGTCCTAAACTGGGTTCGGAGCGTCGGAGTTCCGGGGGCACGGAGGGCAGCAAAAAGGAATCGGGGTTATGGATGTTTAAGAGGAAAAAGAAACAGTTGGACCGGGTATTCTCGTCGTCTCAGCCGAATCTGTGTTGCACACCACCGGCGTCTTTTGAAGGAGAAGTGAATTCCCATGGAAGCGACGAGGTCCCCGGCACCAGCAGCGAAGGGCAGCCTCTACACCCTCTTGGCGCAGCTTCTGGATCCACGGGGAGCAAACCCGAGCTGACTGCGCACGGAAGCCCCAAACTCGCCATATCCCAGCTGATCACGTACCAGCAGAAGAGCTCCTCTCTCGGCTCGGCGTGCTTCGAAAAACTCGTGGTGCACCCGACCGCGGTGGTGGGAGAGGAGGATCAGCTGCGTAAAAACGCAAGTGATTCTGTGAGTATACTTATAGTAAAATCACGCTTCTTGGGGATTTTGTTTCTTTCAAGTAAGGCTATTTCCAAAAATCAATATCCTTAAGGAGGCGGTATTGACCAGGAAATCAAATAAAGGAGGCAAGCTCGTATCATGTGCTGCGCTCAGTGATTTGCCAGTCCACTGCTTTCTTAACTCTCTCCTATAGCTCGTATGGGCCATATGCCTACAGCCAATGCCAGTGTATGTGATCATGACCTACAACAGTCTTACTTCACGAGCTGCTCGGCTTTTTCATCATGTACATCACATTCACCCCATGCAGACATCCTGGCTGTGTAAAGGATTATTTCAATTATAGACCCACTGATAAGATATATACTCAGGCTACAGGCTCTAGTGGCAGCCTCCTTTTGCCTGCTTACATCACCCCCCCCCGCCCAATATAGGGATTCTGTGCCCTAGCTTCTCAGTCCATCTGTCACAGTGTCCTTGCCAGTAGACAGGGGCTGCAACAGGCCAATGAAAGTCCAAAGGTTCATCATGCGTTTCCCTTTCTTGAAAAGTGGCCAGCTGGGAGGTGATTATCAGCCACACCACCAGCATTGTTGAAAACTGATGGCAGGTATTTTCCCAAACTGCTAGCCATGCTGAGTCAGAGTGCGTTAGAAGAAACATAAACAAAAGGATATCAGCAAGGGGCTAGTTAAGGCTGCTTTCACATAAATGAGTAACAGCCCTCTAGGTCTGTGACATATCTTTTAAATCAAAACATATATCGAAGAAAATATGTAATGAAAATAATAAATGAGTGAATATTTAAAGTGATGTCTAGAACCGTACCTTATCCCTTGACATGAATCCAATTCACTCATCCTCCCATATGTCCTGTCATTTCAGACCGGCTGTTATGATATTTAACAGAACTGTCGATAGAATTATATTGAAGATATGTGTGCACATTAAGTGCATTCTGTATCACTGGCAGCAGTTATTTTAAAGCTTTTCTTCACAGCACTCGTTAAGTGTTTCAGGCCTGCTTTTCTGAGCATCATCCCGATTGCTGTCTAAAAGTGATTTAGCACATGAACACTTCTCCCCAATGAAGTTATGGCCATAGATCTCTAATCCATTAAATCCCTATGAGAAGTCCAATGCACTCAGAGGAAGAGATAAAAGAGAGCAACTATTAATGATGACTTCATTTCAACGGATCTTGCAGTTTCATCTCAGCACTTACCAGGTCAGTTACATAATACACAGGGATCTCACTTCGCCAAATAAAATCTTAGCATTCAGCGTGAGCTAGTTATGCACCTCCTGTTGATGCCGTGTTTATTCAAGCATCTATTGTTCATTTGTTGGATTCTTTCACCTATGAGGAGAGCAGTGGTAAACACTAAGTGACAGCATCATCTTCTCAAGTTTCACTTCAGTCAGGGATAATAATTTGTTGTTAACTTGAATGAATACATGCGCAATCACATATCTAAGATATACTGTATGATTTTAGTCTATTATGTAAGGATGTAAGAAATAAGAAAAATGGAAAGACAATGGCTGTCAAGAGTAAATTAAGGTGATGAAGACAGAGCAGAATGGGCTGTAGATGTAATGAGGGGATGAGATGAGGTCAACTGAGATAAGATGAGAGATGAATATGATGTGTGATAAAAGAACATGAGACAAAAAGTAGTAAAGAGAGAAGAGATTACAAAAAATGAGATTATAAAGAGAAAAGACATGCTTTATTAATAACTTGAGGGGACAACAATATCAGTGAAATGAACATTCAACTCAGGCTGGTAATCGAGCTAAAAAGGTCTACAGATGCATGTGCATTTTGTGCATGCTCATTAATTGCAATATTATTGACAATGCATTTATGTGCTGCCTTAACACTTCCCTTGCCCATCAAGGATTATAACTCAAAGTCACACACTTCTACAATATCCACAAATCCAGCTTAGGTGAGGGTATACAACTTTTCATTACCGAAATGAGAGCATAAAGCTCCTAGCCACAACTTCATTACTTTCAATAGGATATATGGGGCATAAAAACCAAAGTTTCTCAGCTTGATTTGAAAAGTAAATGATGGAAGGGATTAATGCCAAGTTCTGGCAGTCATTTCATAATTGACTCTAAAGAAAAAAACAAGAGTAAGCACAATAAACTTTTGCTTGCAAAACAGAAATGTTATCCAGAGTCATTAACATATCAACATTTGTTACTATCAAATCGGAGAGCAGGGTCCGACTGCATGTTTGATCTCTAACCTTAGGTTCAAGAAGAGCTGCCCTTACATCATTACCCACCTAACCTGCTTGGGGCCTGTCATGAACAACATTACTTTAAAATAATACTGATGGATGAAACCTTCGATATAGGGCATGATACTTTACCATGCCATGAGCTTTCAACAACACAGAAGAAAGAAAACAAAGAGTAGGCCTACAAATAGGCTTCTTCTTCTTCTTCTTCTTCTTCTTCTTCTTCTTCTTGTCCAGTCGATTGTTTTTGTTTAGGCTTTTGTAACTGAAATTAGTTTAGCCTCATTAACTACACATGTTTCTTTATCAATCGGTAAAGCAAGCCATTCTCAGTTTATCTAGTACATTTTTCTATTTGCTCCAGGAAACCTTTGCACCTAGAGTTTAAAGTTATATAAAAATGAGGAAAAAAAACCCACATCAAAATATTATTTTCTAAACAAATCAATACAAAAAATAGGTAAAGTGTTTTTGGAATGTCAATTTTGCACAGACATTTAGTCCACTCCATACACCCTGTGACAGGAAGTAAGGTAGGACAAGGTGCAATCTACACACCTGCATTTATAAAGCTTAATTAGCCCGCATATCTTGACATGTGTAAACCAAACGTTACCACACCTGTAATACTAGGGTCCACAAAGCGAGGGAAATCAGCGTAGTTGTCAAGGATTGATGACAGGACCCAAGTGCAGTATTATAAACAAAGGGAGGCAGGTATTAGGGTTTAACGAAAAGCGAGCTTTATTAAACAAAAAGCTGATAACAAAACACCAAACTAGGGTAAGCAGGCAAAGTACAAACAAAAGGTAAAAGTATCAAACAAAACTAAAACAAACCAGAAAGATAGGAGGGCAGCCGAGGGAATCCAGACAGTTAGACAGGACCGGGAAACAAACGGAACTGGACCACAAAATACACATGGGAATGACGACGACGCGACAAGGAACAGAAAGGGAAGACAGGACTAAATACACAGGGACTAAGCAAGACAAGACACAGCTGGAGAAACACAGGGACAACTGGTGAACACAATCAGTCAATCAGACAGGAGGGAAAACACAGACAGGAAGCAAATGCAGTAATGACAGACAGGAGGGAAAACATTTCAAAAATAAAACAGGAAACAAAACTCTATAATCATAACAGTAGTAGCGTGTTAGTGAACAAAGTGTACCTTTTTGTTAGCATCATAGACTGTATAAATAATGGACGTAGTATCCGTGACGTCACTCATAGGTTTGTGAAGAGCCGTAATGAAGCTCAAAGTGGGCGACTCCCACCGTCGACATCTTCTCAGTCTACCTCCCGCCCACTCCCGGCTAATCCAAATAATAATAAATAATAATATATTTAATTTGTAATGCACTCTTCATTCCAAGGGAATCTCAAAATATGGACATAGGGTTGGAGCTGAAGCGGGCGTGGCTACTGAAACACGCCCATCTAGCTCGAAGCTACCAAGCTAGCGAAGGCTTCCAAGCTAGGCTACATGCTACCGTATGCTACTCTCATGTGGTAGTATTTTCTCCAGCGGCAAGGTGGCTATCATACGCTCCCGTTTAGCATCTTGGGCGTCTTGCTCGAAGGCTAAACCACGGCTAATGAGCTATCTAACGAGCGAATCTAACAAGTGAGCAGAAGCTACTTTATACATTCTATGGAGCAGACACTGATAATTAGTGCTAACGGGGCTAAAATATAAATAAAATAAGAATACAATTTCACTTACCGAAAAAACTGGTGACCATACTTCTTAGACGGTCTGTTAGTACAATTAATCGCACAGCAAGCCATATTATGTCTGATATTTGCATTCAAAAGGCACCAAGACCACCAACATGCCCGACAGGTCAAGTGCAGAAGCCTGTTAGCGGAGCTAGCAGAGCAGATAACTAGCGGCTAGCGCCCACTGACGGCGCTAACCTGTCAATCAAAGCGACCTCACCCTTAATTATGCATAAATTTAGCCTTAATATAACAGTTGTCATGAATAGGGAAATTAGCTATAGAGACCAAAAGCTATTTTTGTACCACGCTGTCAACATGTTTATTTCTGCTGTAATAATTGGCATTTTAACATGGGGGGTCTATGTAAATTGCTCTGTTTTGGAGCCAGGCCACGCGGCCATTCGATGAACTGCAGTTTTTTGGCACTTCCTTATGTGTTTCACTGCTCAACCCCGGAGATTGCCCGTTGGTTAGCATACATGTTGTCATTACGTTACCGTGAAACCGTCCTTCTTTCCCAATGGCTGCGTCTGTCCGGAACTTTTGCGATATTACCGAACCAAATCCGTTCAACGCGTTACCCACTCACTCTAGATGAAAACAGTTTGTGAGTGCTTGACACCAGGTATTTGCTACTTATTATTTACCCCCAGCATTATTTATTGTATCTTAACTTTCTGGTGGTATCAAATTCCCCAGCCTGTTTCTGCGAGTGAAACATGGCCCGACTTTTGTTCACCACCAAACACCCATGAGCCATACTTCAAACAGGGAAGGCCCAGTTAGTGCAGCTGTCTTTTGAAAGACAACCCAGGACATCCAACATGTTTAATGGTGAGTGAAGCTTTGGCATTGTTTATCTATCAACCAGGCCTATTCGATTTTGTGTGTGCTGGTAGCGTTACAGTCTTGTGTGCACTACTCTCCTCTTCTGCCTGCGTTGCCTTTGGTATATTTATACATGTGATGTGTCGTTACCTATGGTAGGAGAGTAATATGGGCCCTGGGTATGGCATTGGCAGCATCTCAGACTAGCAGCCTCATAAACTGGACATCAAGTTAAAACATTCAAAGGTTTTATTGTCATATGCTCAACAGCTGCATTGTAGGATGTAATATCAAAGACATTACACAATCCCAAAAAACTGTGAAATTGACATAATGGTGCATTGGATCAAGCTCATAGTGCAGCTTGTCACCTTTTCTAATCATCTTTAATAAGTTATGTTGTAACTTTTTGTTTCAATGTAATCATATGGTATAACTGAGTTTTCTATTGCTAGAAGCCTTCTTTTCCTATGAATATGCAATTTGTTTTTGACTGTGTTCAACATGGCTAGTGTATTTTGACATCTTTTAGTGAAAGATATATATCTGAGCAAAAACAAAAGAGGCTTTTTGAGCAAGAAAGTTTGTATTTTGTGCTGTATTTGGGCTTTAGTTTGCTTGCAGTTCTTCTCAGTCATGTCTTCATACCTCTCCGTTTCTTGTGCTCAGCTCATATGAGGTTCTATAAAATATTTAACACTTACAAACCAGGTAAGTAGGTTTTTGTGTCACAGAGGCGATATGTTCACAGTCCAATGGTAAATATATCAGATGTAAAGTATGTCTGGATATTTCATTGTGGAAATTGTTTCACAGACAGGGTGAATAGTAGCCTAATGTTTTGTGCATATACCATATACTGTATGGCACACTTGATTTTAAAAGAACATGGCTTTTATAAGTGCTTTATCCTTTATCTTGGCGAGTTAAGTTTTTGAATAGTGAATCTGAACAAATACTAGTTTAGTAATTAGGCATGAATTTTTTTATCTTGAGCTATTGAGTTGTGGTAAGTTGTGAGTCGTTTAAATATTTATGAACTGCTTCTCTTGACCCAGCTTCGATAGCGCCATTGTGATTCATAAATGCTGTTATTATTATGTCTTTAATGAACAAGGAATATGCATAAAAATACATTAATCTCAAAGAATAAAGATGTTATATGCCAGATTATAGCTAAAAGCTCATTTCAGAATACCCTAATTTCAGGTACACTCATACCAATCCTCGTTACGCATTTTCACAATGGGAAAAATAGTGAAAATCTGAGCACGTTTCAAGCCTATTCCTTGGTTTGAGGGCCATACATGTGAAAACAGTTTGTGAAAATGTAGTGCACCTCATTGTTTGCTGACAAAATTAAAAATCCCCTTGTAATATTTTTGCTGGCAAGACCAGGCTCTTTAGATTCTGCAGTGACACGTATATCACAAAATGAGCAATGTTTGGATGTCCTGTAGGATCAAGTGTCTCCCTTGTTTTGTTGTTAGAACAGCATCATGGCCACTCGGAAACAGCCTGCGTCCTCGTTTTGAAGTGTCCTGATGGCAGCTCAAATTAGGATTTATTGCAGCCCAGGGGACCATCGGTTGTAACACGCATGTACTGACAAGCACATGATTGATGCTGCCGTCGAAGCTGTCTGGGCATCGTGAACATTCTCACATTGACTGACACCATTTGGGGATGTTGATGGGTTTTTGCTCTCACTTTGTGATTAAGTGTGTTGTAGTGCCTCCTACACACCTGAGTTCCCTCTTTCACTGCCATTACAATCTGTGAACGACCTATGATAGAGTGTATGAGTGGTTTTATCTCTAGACAAGTGCAATGGTGAGCAGCAAATGCTGATTTAATTTATGTTTAAGGAGGTGTTGCTCTTGATACAGTGTCTCCTACGAGCCAGAAGGTATATGCTTGGTCTCTTTGTTTCAGCTTTGTCTGTGCTGAGTTGTCAGCATTTGAAGATGTGCTAGTTGGGTGCATCAAAATAACGTAGCTCTATGTATGAATGGTGGTGAGTTTCTATCTGTTAGCCCTCCTGTGTACTTGTGACCTCCCAGCACATTGTGCCCTCATTGCTTTTGTGCTTAATATCCTGGAAAAATATTAAACATTTCATAGCCTTTTTTTTTTGTGCCTCTAGACATTGCAATGTCTCAACAGATTTTTTACACATTTTAATTTATAATTTCAGAGTAAAACTTGACTCAAATGCTCTTCTTCTCCTCTTTAACTCTACGTTGTAGTTATAGCACTTTTATGCTGTAAAAGTTTAGTGTCATTAATCAAGTATTGATTGCGTTCCTGCTTGGTAAAAGTGGAGGAAAGAGAAAATCAAAGCTAAAGGAAGTAACAAGCAAGCAGTCAAAAAGGAAACTCCATTGTACCATGACATACAAAATGTAATATGACAATCAAGTTCTGTAAAAAATGGTTTAACAATATGCTTAATGATTGTCTTTCAAGTTCCTGTTTTGTCTAAACAACACTACAACACAGCCAATCAGTCTATCAAACACAGGGAAGTTGTCGATCCTCAAACTGACTATTACAGTGAATACATGTTTAACTGTCAGCTAAACCTTTCAGCACTAAGTTCAATAGTCTGATGAACTCTCACCTGATAAGCAGAAACCTTTTACTCTATTTTCATTATGGTCAATGTCGGTCTGTCATTCTGAATTATTCCTGCAGCAACGTCAAAAACTAAACCAACAAACTTTTTATTTTTCCTTCCTTACATCACTCTTCAGGACTGTGTGTCTTTAAGTGATAAGTAACCTTTTGACAGAACGCCAAAGTAAGTCCTTCCTTCCTGTGGCCATCAGACTGTTTAACTTATCTACCTCAGGTCAGAGGGACAGTGGAGACACTGCGTCCTGAGGCCAACATGTCACTTTATCCAATTCCAATGTATCACTTTATTTAGTTTATACTTATTTTATTTTTATATGCTGCTAAATTGCACAGTGCGTATTGTTGTTTATTGTATATACCTATGTATTAACTGTAATTTTATTGCTTTTACTTAGTTCTTACTTAGTTTATTTTATGTTAGTTTGATTTTACCTCTCACTTTGTCCTGCAACTGTTGCAATTTCCCTCGGGATAAATAATGCTTCTTGAATGTTGAATCTTACCTGCATTGTCTCTAACTCCCTAATCTATATCCCATTCCCTTTCTCTGATCCATTGGCCTCCCTGATAGGGTAATCTTCCCTTTTACGAGAGCTTTTGTAGGAAAAATCCAAAATGTTCCCCTGCCTGTCAGAGGAACAGCCTGTGAATTGCATGATGGGATGTCTGCACTGACATTGTGTTACCCTGGAGCGTTTGTCTCGGCAATCTCCGCCAATCTAGTATACACACATTCACAAGCACATGCATACACAAATAATATGTACACAGACATACACACCCACACTCGCACCTGTCTGAAACTCTTGAGTGTCATTGTAAACAAGGTTGAGGAAGATGCTGTAGACTGCTGAATGACTGGGGTAGTGTAGAACGTCCCTTTATGAATGGCAGCATTTCACATAGAGAGAAAAGGATATTGATCAAGCATTCACACATAAATTAAAAAAGGCCAAAAGTAGTGGCACACATGATTTTCAGTCAGTGTATTGAGGGCATGTAGAGGGGGATCAACCTTTAAATCAATATATGGAGCCAGGGACTTGGCTTTTTTACTCTTAATGCTACCCTCCCACATAGATTAATCATCACTGATTCCAGTGGTGGCTTAGTCAGCATAGGAGCCTTTGTGTGGGTCTGTTTATGTGTGTATGTTAAGCGAGGAGGGTCAAATTACATGTAGCCCTCAACAAAAGCCTGCTATGATATGTGTTGATCCTCTAGAAACAGATAGTAGTTGTTGTTTGAATGAAGGGATACGCTGACTGACAATTTTTTTGTTTAAGAGCCCAAACAAAGCTTCTCTATCTGCTAGTTATTGTGTCTCTCTCAAACCCTGACACTCTTGAAATTTAACAACCTAGCAACGGAGCTACGACAGCTTTTATAAGTGGGTTGAGTGTAAATGATGAAAACGAGGATAAAACCCAGGCAGACGGACAGCAAACGGACAACAATAATATGGCACAGGTGGGCTGTGGTCATTCTTTCCGGACCACAAAACACTGTGACCAAAGGCTGTTGGTGTTTTTCCTGCTCCTCATGCTAATTACACACAGATCATTTGCAACTCAATGTAGACTCCACTTCCTCAGTGGTGAGTGGATGTTGAATATTTGCAAATGAGCGTTCCGTCAGCGTTGATGAAGCTGTCCCAATAGTCTCTGAGTCATAGGCTGGATGTGGAGCATGGCTGTGCATTTGATGTACTGCCTAATAAGACGTGGACAGTGTGCCTCCCATTATTCCAGTTGATGACACGGGCTGTTGTGTTTCCTGTGCAGTGTATGTTATACCTTTTTTAAACACACACACACACACACACACACACACACACACACACACACACACACACACACACACACACACACACACACACACACACACACACACACACACACACTCGAGGTAAAATAGTTTTATTTATTTTTATTGTGCTCTATAAACTACTGACAACATTTCTCTGTGTTGGGATTCAACAGACACTGGAATGGCTGCCATACATGTAGAGATAAAGATTTAAGAAAAATGTGGAGTGGTCTCTTCATTTTTAAAATATATGTTCATTTTGTTGGATAAAAAACCCTGACTCGAATTGTCACTATGAAACCTCATGAGTTTCACATTAGCATATTTGGGAAACATCTACCAAACCGTTACTAAACAAAATAGCCTGACAGTGGTCTGCATCTCTGTAATGATTGGGATTACGAAATTAGTTTTTACTACAAAATCAATGTAGTAAACTCCTGTTTGACATAAATATGGTAACTTAGGGAAGCGCTGGCATTTCCTCACTGCGTTTACCATGGTTGAAGTGAAAATCTAGTTTATTTTGAGCATTTTCCTTAACCATATATTCAAATGAATTGAAAGAGTAAGTTCATCGCTCAGCTCTGACTGATTAAAGAATTATCTTCTCTATAGATTCTCCCTGAATATTGGCATTATGCTGAATACAATGAGATGCCTAATAACACCTTTGCTATGATATCTAAATCATTTTGTCAGATCTGCTGTTAAAAATGTGCTGTTATAACATAAACCAAGTTACACTGGACCTAAAGTTGTGAACATGAGCTTTGCTTAATGAGGCCAAACAAAAATAGGACACAAATAGGGCACTGCAATTGCACTTGTATCACTGTTACTGATAAACACATTTAGGTCTAAAATACTTTAATATTTCATAACACAGAACTCTTGCCCTCTTGTTAGCAGATCACAATTGTACATTTTGACAAGCCCTTGAAACTCAAGGGAGCATCAGTGTGTTTCCTTGGGGTTTCCTAGCAAGTCATCGTAATCAGTTGAACAGCCACTGTATGGATCCAGAGAGAAAGCAACAGGAAGAGGCTGTTTGAGGCTTGCTGAAGGACGGGTAGTGTGGCCAGTGAGATTGGGAAATACAAAGGGAAGTCATTTCTTTACTTCCTCATCCAATGTTTTTTATTATATTGCTCTTCAAAGCCATGCAGTAATCAGTGGTTCATGTCGTTACAGAAAGTGGATGTGAACAGCTTTAAGCCTGATTGATTTAGAGAACAACTTTACTGCCTGCCAATTATCACTGCAGTGCCACTAGCTGTGAAAAACTGCCCACTAGAACGTTCCAAATACAAATGGGCACCATAAGAAGAAGCTGTACTTATTTCAGTTTCCTAGGAGTCTTTTCTTAAAGAATCATTTACTTATTGGTGTTTTTTTTGGTGTTTGGTGGATGAGACAAAGGGACAGCACTGCTTGAATTTCTTTCTTGACATTTTTGATTTTCCCCACATGTGAAAGGTTGAATCTAGGTTTGAGGTGATTTAAAGTTGAGTTTGTGTGTCAATTAATGCTTTTGACTTATGGATTGCTTTCCTTTTTGTGCATCAGATTGTGTTTGGTTTATTGTTCAGTTGACTGTAACATCCTTACTTTCACCACTAAGCAAAGCATAGTGTAGCTCATGTATAGTAAATAGGTCAGGATCAAACAAATATACACTGAATGTAACTAAATATTATATGCTACAACAATAAACGTGAAGTTACAGTATTTTTTTTTACCTGGATAAGAGACAATATATAAACAATATCACTTAAATACAATCAACAATGAGAGTTGCTAACTTCCAGCCCTTCCTGTTTTTCTTTTACCCCTGACATTAAACATTGAGGTCATACACAACAGTTAAGACAACGTGGCGCATTCAATCTTCTCACAAAGGTGACGAAAGAGATTCAGGCTTCAGGGTTGCTTTTAGATTATTTGCCTGCTAGCTTGTGAACATGGAGCAGACAGCCAGCCTGCAGACATGACTGCTGCTGTCCTGATACATTGGTGTGGTGGAAGGATGCACCTCATAATTGTGAGGTTTGTTGTGTTCCCTGCTTGTCGGATGTAATGAGAATAACAGTGGTTGCTGACACCGAAAGAGTGCTGTTCTGTGACATCATTTAACCTGAATGATAACGTATGTAATAGTGTGTATGATACAGATAGTCACATAACTTTTATGAACTCTATGAGTCTTACATTGCTGTGATTTTAAACATGAGTTTTTTTAGGTTGGTGTCATTTCACATCATAGAGAGAAAGTGTGTGTGTGTGTGTGTGTGTGTGTGTGTGTGTGTGTGTGTGTGTGTGTGTGTGTTTGTGTGTGTGTGTGTGTGTGCGTGTGTGTGCGCGTTTGTGTGTGTGTGCGTGCGTGCGTGCGTGGTGATGTTGTAGGGCTAATTTAAGGTCAGTGCTCAGTGATACAGCCAGCCAATTAAGCCTATATCAGTCTGTGGGATGTTTTAAAGGACAGAGAGGATACAGGAAATACTTCACGGACACTGAGACAGCTGACAATTATTTAGCCAAAGAGTGTTCAAACTGAATATGTGCACTTAATTATGGATTAATAATGTCTTTTATAGCTAGCCTGTGACGGTGTAATGTGTCTTTAAGTCTTTAAGTTATGTTCCACCCAATATCTGTCTTTTCACTCACAGTCATGACCTTTAGAGTTGACTATGATAGACAACTGAGAATAAACTCAATTCTCGCTGTATTTTCATATTTTAGGTGTTTGCTCTCCGTCTGCCTACATTGTTTTATAGGTCTTCTGAATTCAGGGCATTAGATGAATCCCAACAAAGTGTCTTACATCAGAGTAAAACAGTCCCTTAACGGTCATGAGGTTGTGGTGTCTGTGTGAAGCTCATCTTCACTGGGTATGGTTTAATTCAGGGCTCTGACTGTGTGAGAGCAGTCTGGCACATGATTATCAAATTAGCAAAGTGTTATCCACAGCAGAGAAAATAACAGACATCAACATCATTCCAGTATTTCACAGCTTTCATTCTGTCTCTACATGCAGCCTGAGGATCAGCTGATGGTCATCTCAGCCTGAATCTGTCAGAATTAAATTGGTGTTTATCTTACTATAGGAAGGGCCTGCATCATGTGCTCTCCTCTCTAGCACTGCTGGTCTTGCTGCTGAATTTGGCTGGAGCTTGATAGGTATTTAGTGCCACCTGCTGGTGCTGATGCGGATCTCTGGAGAGAAGACAGGCGGCGGCTTGGCAGGGAGTGATTATAGATGCTGGCTAGCTGGATGGATGTGATGCTTAACCTCCATTAATATCAAACCAAGGCCACTTTCTGCATACTCTGCACTCTCTTGAGATGAAGAGGCATTTGTAAAATTGCTTTAAAAAAAGTTAAAGTTATTGGGCATCAATCATGCGTAAATCATAGTCTCTTTATGGAGGTGAGGTAAGGTAACTTTAATGAATATAAAAAGCATGACTGCACTTCCTTCCCCCCCCCCTTTTATTGGTGGTTTAACCTCACCTTTTGTATTTTGTTTATCAAACTAGTTTGCAGTCAAACGGGCTGTAAGCTCAGGAGTTAGTTTTAGTGTTATTTTTGCTGTTTTAATACATTTTTGCTGTTTTAATATACTAGATTATGTTTCATGTTATGTACACCTCCTTGCTGAATTGACCACCGTATATCTCATGTACATTTAAATATCACAATTTGTTATGTACAAGTTTCATCGCAAAGAGGGAGGTGGTGAGCACAATGAAAGGAGATGATCAACTGTATTTTGTTTATAATGTATATATATATATGTGAATCTTCACTTGCGTTTTATTTGTGTGTACTACTTAAGGTTACGTATGATACAAGTGAATGTTGACACCAGTCCAATGTGTGTGGCGCTATACTTAATCCCATATCTTGGACTGCTTTCTGAGCACTGCAGAAGCCTGGAAGCTTTCCTGCTGCGTTTCTCCTCAACTACACAGAGCCTGTGTTATTAGCTTGCCTATTGCTGTGCTCATATTTTTCCTGCTTGGAGCACCAACTAGAAAATCCTCCCTCCTATTTTAAGAGGTAATTTACATTTATTTATTAATTAATTGATTGAATGAATCAAAAGTATACAGTGGGGGAAATAAGTATTTGATCCCGTGCCAATTTAGTTAGTTTACTCTCTTAAAAATAAAAGAACAGTCTGTAATTTTGATGGTATGTTTATTTTGTCATTGAGAGACAGAATATAAAAAAAAAAACAACAGAAATGTACATTAAAAAAAAGATATCAATTAATTTGCATTTAATTGGGGGAAATAAGTATTTGATCCCCTTGCAAAACACAACTTAGATCTTGGTGGAGAAACCCTTGTTGGGCAACACAGAGGTCAGACGTTTCTTGTGGTTAGTCACCATGTTAGAGCGGCACATCTCAGGAGGGATTTTGGTCCACTCCTCTCTGCAGATTCTCTCCAAATCCTTCAGGTTTCGAGGCTGATGCTTTGCAACTCGAAGCTTCAGCTCCCTCCAAAGATTTTCTATTGAATGAAGGTCCGGAGACTGGCTAGGCCCGTCCATCACCTTAATAGGTTTCTTATTTAGCCACTCCTTTGTTGCCTTGGCCGTATGTTTTGGGTCATTGTTGTGCTGGAAGACCTATCCATGTCGAATTGATGCCAAAGATCTATATTTTGTCTCATCTGACCACATCACCTTCTCCCAAGCCTCCTCTGAATCATTTAGATGTTCATTGGCAGACTTCAGATGGCCTGTACATGTGCCTTCTTGAGCAGGGGACCTTGCGGGCGCTGCAGGATTTTAATCCATTACAGCGCAGTGTGTTACCAATAGTTTTATGGTGACTGTGGTCCCAGCTGACTTTAGATCAGTAACACGATCCTCCCGCGTAGTTCTTGGCTGATCCCTCACCTTTCTCATGATCCTTGATACCCCACGAGGGGAGATCTTGCGTGGAGCCCCAGAACGAGGGAGATTGGTGGTCATTTTGTGCTTCTTCCATTTTCTACTAATGGCACCAACAGTCTCCTTCTCATCAAGCTGCTAGCGGATGGTCTTGTAGCTCCTTCCAGCCTTGTGCAGGAGAACAATTTTGTCCCTGATGTCCTTAGACAGCTCTCTGGTCTTGCACATTGTGGATAGGTTGGAATCTGACTAATTGATTCAGTTGACAGGTGTCTTTGATCCAGGTAAGGAGTACTTTCTTAAACCAAGAGGACTTATTTAACGGTCCATGGGAGCCAGAATTGTTGGTTGCAAGGGGATCAAATACTTATTTCCCCCAATTAAATGCAAATCAATTCATGTCTTTTTTTTAATGTAAATTTCTCTTTTTAAATTATTTTTTTATATTCTGTCTGTCATTGTTAAAATAAACCTACCATAAAAATGGCAGACTGTTCATTTCTTTGTAAGTGGGTAAACTAACTAAATTGGCAGGGGATCAAATAGTTACAGTGGGGCAAAAAAGTATTTAGTCAGCCACCAATTGTGCAAGTTCTCCCATTTAAAAAGATGAGAGAGGCCTGTAATTTTTATCATAGGTACACTTCAACTATGAGAGACAGGATGAGAAAAAAAAATCCAGGAAATCACATTGTAGGATTTTTAATGAATTAATTGGTAAATTCCTCGGTAAAATAAGTATTTGGTCACCTACAAACAAGCAAGATTTCTGGCTCTCACAGACCTGTAACTTCTTCTTTAAGAGGCTCCTCTGTCCTCCACCCGTTACCTGTATTAATGGCACCTTTTTGAACTCGTTATCAGTATAAAAGACACCTGTCCACAACCTCAAACAGTCATACTCCAAACTCCACTATGGCCAAGACCAAAGAGCTGTCAAAGGAGACCAGAGACAAAATTGTAGACCTGCACCAGGCTGGGAAAAGTGAATCTGCAATAGGTAAGCAGCTTGGTGTGAAGAAATCAACTGTGGGAGCAATTATTAGAAAATGGAAGACATACAAGACCACTGCTAATCTCCCTCGATCTGGGGCTCCACGCAAGATCTCACCCCGTGGGGTCAAAATGATCACAAGAACGGTGAGGAAAAATCCCAGAACCACACGGGGGGACCTAGTGAATGACCTGCAGAGAGCTGGGACCAAAGTAACAGAGGCTACCATCAGTAACACACTACGCCGCTGACACTGACCATGATCCCAAACACACCGCCAGGGCAACGAAGGAGTGGCTTCGTAAGAAGCATTTCAAGGTCCTGGAGTGGCCTAGCCAGTCTCCAGATCTCAACCCCATAGAAAATCTTTGGAGGGAGTTGAAAGTCCGTGTTGCCCAGCGACAGCCCCATAACATCACTGCTTTAGAGGAGATCTGCATGGAGGAATGGGCCAAAATACCAGCAACAGTGTGTGAAAACCTGGTGAAGACTTACAGAAAACGTTTGACCTCTGTCATTGCCAACAAAGGGTATATAACAAAGTATTGAGATGAACTTTTGTTATTGACCAAATACTTATTTTCCACAATAATTTGAAATTAATTCATTAAAAATCCTACAATGTGATTTTCTGGATTTTTTTTTCTCATTTTGTCTCTCATAGTTGAGGTATACCTATGATGAAAATTACAGGCCTCTCTCATCTTTTTAAATGGGAGAACTTGCACAATTGGTGGCTGACTAAATACTTTTTTGCCCCACTGTATTTCCTCCACTGTACATCTGTGTTTTTAAATAAGTCTGAACCCTCTTTCATGACTCATTGCATGTAAGAATAAGATCTTAACTCCAACTTTTGAGACTTAAGATGGACAATTTCTAAAGTTTTGAGGAAGCTGGGAGTCTTTCAGATGGATGCGTGTTGATATTTTATTGCCTTGATGAAAGCTAACGTGGGCGTTTGGAAACATTTTTAGCAACAGAACTGTTCTACCTTTTGAACTATTGGTTGTATCTCAGTTTTTGAAAAAGCACAAGACCTTAATGTACCAAGTTTTTTTTAAAGTGGGAGTGGGGTGAAGATAGCACATCATTTGGGAAAATGTACATTTATATGGTGGATGAAAGGTTACGAAAAAGCCCCACTATCATTTTCCGCCTCGTACAGTCTCATAAATCACACTGATACACACTGATCCAACAACACACTGCAGAGAGGGAGAGAGACTGTTGTTGTTTTGCACAATGTTTTATTTCTGAATATTGTACTAAATACTCCAATTCTTGGATATTTTATGAAGCATGGCAAATGGATAATAAAACTGAGCTGATTCTTTAGTCCTCATCTTCGAATCTCTCCCATTTATGGAATTTAACAGGATTCATGAGGTCAAAGAAAAATGTCTTCATTTTTTTCACAGCTTTGACCTCTTCTGGGTTTTGCATCACCTGCATCTGTCCTAAAGGACGTGCCGCCTCTTCCGGTTTTTCAGAATTCTGTTGGTCAACTTGCTTTACTCTATAAAGGTGTCCTCTCATTTCCTGTTTGTCCATCCATTCCTCCCATTGTTTCTCCGTCAGCAATTCCCCCTCCTGCTTTGTTCCATCCACTCGGACTCTTTTCTCCTCACAGCTGAGGCCCGCATTGGAGAACCCGGGGTTTGCATTAAAGGGATTCCTTGGGTATTCCTCCTTCTCTGATCCCTTCTTTAACCGGCTGGTGTCAGCTACAATGGCAACATCTGATGAGATTTCTTGGCTTTCCTCTTCCTCAAATATAGCTGGCGGTGAGCTGGGGACAGAAGTAGCATCACTGGTGTCTCTATCACTGGGGACATCAAACAAAATCCCCATGCTTTACTCTACCTCATATGATGGTGGTTTCTTTACTATGAATGGGCTGAAAGTATCAAGAGGGTTATACCTTAATGTCTCCAAATTCACAGGATTCGCTTCATCTTTTTCCTCATCTTCGCTTTCCTCCATGTATTCTTGCTCGATTCTTTGGCACCATGATGTGACGCTCTCCTCTTGCTCCTGCATTATGTAATTAAGGAGTCTCTCTCTTGCTGCTGCCGCCATCTCTCCCAGCGCCTGAATCTCAGACATCACCTCTCCCAGCTTCTGAAGCTCGGACACAATCTCTGTCAGGGTATGACACAAGTCTAGGAGTTCTGAACTTATCTCAGTGATTTGCTTCTCCACCTGTTTATGCACCATCCTCTTGATCCAATTGATGCAGAACCTCCTGTTCTTTGCTGCCTGTCTTCTCCACCTGAGCAGTCATTAACACAACATTCAAAGGAAACGTATATATTTAAAAGCATTAGCTTGCATTGTGTGGTTTGTTTTGAAATAGAATCAATGAAAAAAGTAAACAGGAAAACAAGAAGACCTTCAAAAAATATGTGTAGCCTAATTTTAGTAAGACTTACCTAAAGGGAGAGAAACTGAGATCCCTCTTTTGACCTGATTTCCCCATCAGGATCTCTTCTTGAGCCAACATCTTTGAGGAAAATGAAAAGGGATTTTAGGTAGAGTTTAACATTTTGGTGACCAGAGCATCATTGAGAATTGTCTCTGTCATCCAAAGTAACACACCATGTTATAAATAGCAGTAGAAGACTAAATTGAGAAAAAAAATTGTTGTAAAAATAAACCACCTACATTTTTATTAGATAAACATTTTGTTAGCAAGAGGCATAAGGGGACTAATACCCTCCTTATTTTATTCCATTTTAATGGAGGATACTGGGACAGTTAACACCTGAACCAAAGTTTAGTAACGTTAATAGACTAAATCAGGAACAACAACATCTTTTATCAGAATAAGAGTTTCTCTGCATTTAATGTTGTCAGAAAAAATACCCTTGAGGAAAATGGTTAACAGCCACATCTACTGTAGTGCTTTCGTAAATAAATAGGCAGAGTTCCTTCATATAGAGGTCAGCTGGCCAGTATGAAAGGTCTGTACTGTAGATAGGACTAGCTGTTGCCATCATTTAAGATGCTTAGTGTTCTCAGTTCCTTTTGGACTCACACTTTTGAATTGTTTATCTTCAATGAACTGTTGAATATTAGAGGAAGCTGTTCAATAAATATCATCCAAAATGGACTTACCTTAGTTAAAGTATTGGAAATGTATTGTTCTTCCCTTTTATGTATCTGCATCAAGTAGACTTGTATACATTTGAAAATTCATGAAACTTTGCGACATCGTCTCCAGAACTGCATTGTTGCTATGCAGCAATCCCATGCAGACAACAAACAATAACATCTCAACAAATCAGTATTTATTTTAATTATTGTATGATTATTTTATTCTAGGATTAGTGTAATGTTACGTCATGCTGCATCAGGGTGGCCTGAGCAATATTGACTGTGCTGTAACATGTCACGTCATCAGGTTTTAATTAATTTTTTTTTCCCCAAATTTTCCAAATTTTGCTACTTAGAGTGACTTTTCATTTTCAGTAGTTCAATGTGTGCATGTTTCATTACTTATCACCCTCTATTTTAATATACAATTTATTTTTATATTCATATTATAAAGTTATATCGCTAATATCTGTAATGGTTGGTCTTGTGTCTTTATGTAATATGTTGATGTTAGTCACTCTTTGTCGCTCTGGAGTCTCCTCCTCCAACAGGTGGCTGCTATTTCCAAGTAATAATTATGACCTCAGGCCGAATGATCTCTATAAAAAGGATTGTCATGTTACTTTCCATTTTACTTACATTTCCACTTTCATACTTTATCGCCTTTCATTCTGCCTCTTTCTATGTTTACCTCTTCTTTGTCTCTTTTGTCACTTTGTCTTTCTGCCTCCATCTCTCCATATTTCCCTGATTATCCATCTCAAGGACGACTAGCAGAGGTTTTTAAGAGGGTTGCTGACATGTAATTCTAAACTAGGAAGCGTCAGAAGGGTCGTATTCCCTTACAACATGGCAGGCTCTCAAAATGACTCATGTTTATCTACAAACGTGTTAATTCCTTGGGACTGACATTAAAGTGCTGCATGCTCTCTGGTGACCGCCGAGGCTGTCAGCTTCGGCTAGCATACTCGTTCTCATTGATGTGCACATTTGCTGTCGTAAAAACCAGCTGACACATTACTTTTGGACGCTCATATAACGTATTAACTCTCTGTCGCTCTCAGTCCTACGTGTGTTTTGTTGCTCTGAGGAACATCAGACTGCACTCTGTCTTTTAGCAATGAGCTCCACAGATTCAGGGGTGAGTTTCATATTATATCTCTGACAGGGATTTTTATTATAAAGCTACTCAAGAGCAATATCGCTCCTCTATTCTTTGATAAAAAAAAAAAAAGATGTTATTTTATAGAAGTAAGGATTCAATTTGTAGCATATTCCTTTAATTATTTTGTTGGATCAAAGTTTGAGATTTAGCAAAATATTCTTTGTTTCTGCACATTTGCCAATTACACACCTGAGAGCCTTTGAAATTAGTTTCCTGCGGATGTGATGTGTTTATCTTTACTCTGCTTTACTTTGATGACATGAGTGACTTACCTCAGACACAGCGCACCCCAGCCCAGCTCACCAATCTTTTTATGTTGTGTGTGAAGTCATGCACCAGTCATAATCTCTTCGAAATATCAAGATGGAAGTCATCTTTCAAAATGTCATGCAGCAGAAACTGAGCCATTTGTTTGTGTTTATGTGGCAAATACTTTGTTATGCCTTAATCTCAGTACAAAAAGAAAACAACACAATCTGTTGTTGTTTTTGAACATGCACATCATCTCATTCTTATCAGAACAAGGTCAATTTCTCTTCTGGGAATGCTGATAACAGAATATTTTTCCTATAAACAAGGGAAAAAATCATGTAAACTTGAATCAGAGCATGAATTGGGAACACATGAACACCCATTAGGCATTTCTGTGTCTGAATCTGTGACTAATCACTGTCAAGAGAATTAAAACCAAGAGAAACTTCACTTTGCTTTTTTAAATTATTTCTGCACAGTGGGACCATAGTGTCAGTCATTGTCTCCAGACTGGGAATCCTACTTTTTATTAGCCATCTGCTCGTCTCTGTCTTTCTGTGTCCTTTTCGGCTTTAATCATTCAATTTCTCCTGCTGCTTGTCATACTCAAATATTCTCTTTGCATACCAATGCCTACCCAGAGGACATTATCCATTCAAAGACGTAGTATATGGCTTGTGTAAAAGTGGGTAGCAATACAGTGACCTATAGCAATAGAAAGTTCCTAGTAAAACATACTGACCATTAAACCAGTCTGTACATTAGACAAAAGGGTTGAATATCAGTGTCATGAAATATTAGCATAATCCAGTTTTCCTATTAGGGGAGATCAGTTGTATTTTATTCATATTTGTGTATTTTGAGATACAAAAAGACATGATTAAAGGGCTGCAAGTGCTGGGCTGAAAGATGAATGGATAGTCACATTTATCCCAGTCATTATTGTGTTGTACTCTATAGTAGTAGTAAGTGGCCAGGCCAAAACCCTAATGGCTGATTAGTTTAGATAGACAGTCGTGCCTTGTAATGTCTTTGCAGAGCTCATTTTAATTGTGCTTTGGATAAGATGAGAAAGATGTCATTACATTTTAGCAAGAGCTTTTTTTATAATGCATCTTCTGGTATTGGAAGAACTCACCTGGGTGAATTAAAGGGACAAATGAGTTGTCACGAATAGAACCATGGAGCAGTCTGTGTGTCCATGTGGGTGCTGTTATAATGAAAGAGGATGAATCACCGGCTAAACTTTCAAGGTTTACTACTACAATGGTTCAGGTCTTGGTGTAATAAAAGAGGATGAATCACTGGGTAAACTTTAAGGTTTGCTACTATAGAGCGTGGGCTTTATGCCAGCTCTGAGGTGAAGGCTGCTCTGATGACGCATTGTGTGGGGGAGGAATCCTCGGTTCCTCAAGGGAAAGCCTATTCTGAAACTTTTAAATGAACTATTTTGATCTACATTGCATCTCATTTAGAGCAAAATATAGATTTCTGTGTCTGTTACAAATATATTCTGGGTAATGTGAAGTCACTCCATGTAGAAACTTTCACCATTACAATTTACTATAAAAGTATTTCAGTCAGACAACTCACGTGTTTCATTAATATGTTTATTAGAAGAAGTTCGTAGTTTGAGTTTGGCGTCTAGGCTCGGGCATCATCACTCCACATATTAGCATAGAACATTGAGTGATGATTAGATAACTATCCCCTGAGCCTACAGGTGGAAGCTGGGGTGGTGGTAGGGCAGACGAGCATCACCAACTTAGATGCAGCAGTAGCAGCGAGGTGAACGCATTTAGCAGTAGCAGCAGCAGTGAGGTAGAGGTAGACAGATCGGACAGCTTAAATAGAGCGCCAGATTTAGGAGACTATGTTTGGCTGGTTTCAAGAGTGGCGAGGGGTGTTATGTGCGAATGTATCATTGGTGCTCGAGTTGACTGCCTGAACTAGCTCGCAGGATCCGCCCCAATTTAGGATGGTTTTTTTTGTTCTACAGATTCTCTTACAATTGGATAATAGTGTGTATATAATGTTGTACAATACTGTAGTTGTGGTTTATAGGGAAATTACAATATTAGTTAGGATTAAGTTTGGAGAAACATTTAAATCCAGACAGTTTTTCAGGCCTCAGGTTAAACACAGCATATACAGTAAAGATATGTTGGTGCATTGATGATATGACCATGCTCATTCATGATGTATCTGCAGTAACATGATTGAAACTTACTAAAAGTACATGTGATTTAGAGTTCAGTGTGAACAAAGAACATGTTGAGCTACCCCATTTAACTTTATTTTTTGACAATTGTTATAATGTGTCACGTAAATGCCATTAAAAAATCATGTTGTGCTAGGATTGATGTTATGTTTCCAGAGTCTCTCAGGTTACAGACACATTCATAACCACAACGAGACAGCTGCTCTTTTTCTTTAAAAGTCAGAATTAGCTTTGTTTTAATGAGGTCATGACCCGAGTTGCCTGTTGCTCTTGCTCGAAAGCAACAAAGTTACACAAACGAGAAAGAAACAGTGTTGAACTTCATGTTCATTTTATTCACAGTTCAGATAACCAGAAGAGTCTTTGTAAACTTATGTCTGATCTTTATGTTTAAACTTTTATAATATATACATAAGCCACAAAAAGGCAAATTCTGTGAACAAAGAACATAACAATATGTAAAACAACAAGATTAAAGATAAGAAAGTTAAGGGGAGGGGTAGGACAAATTCATCTTAATCAATTATATGTGCAGTTAAAATAAATAAAGTTCATACAAAAACAACTTAAAGGGCACATACCTCCAAAGAGCAAATTCTGGGTTTAGGATTGTATGTATAAAACTGTATTAGCTGAATATTTGGTAACACAATCTCAATTTATTTCAGGCAATTCAACCATTTATCTAAAGGTCAGAGTTTTCTTCCGTGTCCTCTAATTGCGGTGACTGGATACGTTTGTCTTCACATTTGTCTTTAACGGGGCTGAATGCAAATTTGCAATCAGGCTGAAACCAAAGCTATTTAAGGATACTGACTCAGAGAGGGAAGACAAAGAGGAGACAGAGGGTTGGGCAGAAGAACAAGAAGCAAGTAATGAAGCAAGCAAAGTCAAGGAGGGAGAGAGATGAGGGATAGACACAGACAAAAGTAGAGCTGTGAAATGAATCCATCCATAGATCCAAGGGAAGCAGTGATTCTCCCAGAAGGGGCTTTGCTGCGTCTGGCCGGGTTCCTAGTGTGTGACGCCTCTGTTGGACGCCACTTAGGCTACCCAGTCAGCTTTTTACTCCAGACAATTCCCTTTATGCCTCACCGCATCCCTTCATCCTTTCTCTTCCCTGACTTAAAGCTCTCGTCTCTTTCTGCTCCCTTTTCATTTCAGACTTCTTCTGGTGTTCCTCTGATTAGTGTTATTTTTTATTTTGTGCTTGTTGTTTTTTCTTTTTTATTCTATGTCTTCTTTTGTTTTCCTAAATAAATGTTGGTGAATTTCTCAAAATGAATGAAATGTTAACTTATTTTTGTTTGGCTACTTTGTTCTCTTTTAACACCATGATGCTCTGTCTCAGTACTACTGGCCGTCTCTAATTAATGCCATTGGCAATTTTCCACATCACTATCAAGGCCTGTCCATCTGCTGTGCTTATTATATCACAGCTGTCATAAGCTGAAATATCATAGAGATACAAATAACAAGTCTTTGATCTCACAAATAAAATGTTAACCTTAACTGTGTTTTTACCAATTGGTTTATTGATCATGTCACAGACAAACAAATGCATATATAATCTCTGGCTTTATGTTACCTACAATTCTGTAGGGGTAAACAGATCTGCTCAACAGTATTGGCAGTTAACCCACGATGATATTTGTGAGACAAAAGTTGGATTGGTCTTCCAAGTACTCCCCTCTTTTGATTTCAACAAGTCAACTCATTTTAATATTACATCTTTAGATCAAAGAGTAAGAAGTATCGATGAGTGTGCTGGTGAATAAAATGCTGAGGGCTCGAGGCAGTATCTCAGTTTCTCTCCATGTGTGTCTCTCACACACTCACACAAACACACACCAGGTGAAGCTTTCTTTTTGATGCCACTGTGAGTTCTAAGAGCGAGTAAGTGAAATTTCACAAAACAGAGATGAGGGAACATGTACTCTTACTCGAGGAAAAGAGAGAAAGCGAGAAAGGGAAATCAATAAGTGAGAGGATTCATAATAAGGGCAGATGAATCCTAATGTGTGTGCCACCAGATCCAAGCACCTTGTGGTGAGTTATTTGGTGTCCTGCTGGGATGGAGATTAGTTGATGGCTGTAATTGTATGCAGAGCCTACTTCCTGGTGGCTGAGTTACATTTGTTGAATTGATTATTGATCTTCTAGAGTAAATGTCACGAGGCATGAGGTATGAAAAGAAATGAATCTAGTCTTTGTGTGTAAGTGCTCTTGTCTGCCTGCCTGCCTGTCTCTTCCTGTCCATCTAAAGCCTGTCTGATAACGCTGCAGTGGTAGAAGACTGATACGAGCACCTTGAGGAGCTTTGTTTATGACTGCAACACTGTATGCATGCATATGTGTTTCACTGATGTTATAATGTGCATATTTGTGAGTTGGCTTATTTGTACACACTGTGAGCAGACAGATGGTGCACACTGCAGGGTTCGATGGTGCAGACATACCAACACAAGAGACTCTGGCATGGATGGTGGCATCACATGGTTTTGTTTGTTTATTATTGCGTGTGTGTGTGTGTGTGTGTGTGTGTGTGCGTGTGTGTGCGTGCATGAGTATGAATGTGTTTTATAAGGGCAGATAGACAGTACATTTGTGTGTGTAACAACAGTTGTTTTTAACCTCAAGGGTGATGCCAGGAGGAGCATGAAGCAGAACTGACTATAGCCTCAATCAGCACATGTTCTCTAAACATACATAAATATGCCTGCACATGCATGCATACTGTACAGTGCAGAGAGTCCGTTGAGGCCCACTGTTCTTATGTAATATTCTACCCTGTCACAATTGCTTTGGCTTAAGGAAAATGTTCCTATTACTGAATGCAATGAGGCATCAGAAACAATGTTGGTTGTTGGTTGTTGAGGTTTCTTCAGAGTTTTAGTAGAATTTCAGATAGATTTGTATTTGTGTTGCGCCCTAGGCTATATGGAGGAGGTGTGTTGTGTTGGATTGAACTCAACAACTGAAGTCATAAGACCTGCTGACAGACACAACACTGAACAAGCCTTTGTACAACAGGGACAGCTGTGGTGTCCTGAGGTCTGATGCTATTGTAATATAAGAACGTGAGGACACACACACACACACACACACACACACACACACACACACACACACACACACACACACACACACACACACACACACACACACACACACACTGACACAAAAACAGTGGGTGCCAGGAAGCAGAGGGGCACCTCCCTTCCTGCCACATCCCATGTATGGCCTGGCAATCATCCTGTTTTGCTCCTTAAATGCAAAGAGGAAAAAAGGGAGAAATGTTTTTGCTCCCTACTCTGAGTCTTCAATGTTTCCTATCTTTTACTTCTGCCATCAGGTGTTATTTTTTCATATTCCCACCCTGCTTTTCTGTATAAATGTAGTCTCTGTGGCTGCTTCTCATCATATTTGTGACACTGCCCTATACTGCTGTCAAAATGTTTCCCCGTCTGATGTTTCCCATCTCAATCACAACTCTTCTGGTTCACTAGTTTCAGTCATCTGCGCTGTGGGTTATTTTCTGTGTATTTCTCAACAGCTCTAATATAATTCACCTTGCCAAAATGTGTCTTTATTTTCTAAATGTTCCATGAATGTCATTTCCTGCTTATTGACTGTAGTCAGTATTGTTGTGTGCTACAGTGTTTGTAGCGTAATTACGGCAAATTAACTTCCATTTTGTTTTTCTGCACACACTGTACAATTCAGTACAATACAGTTTCTCAGACATTGATTGGCCCCACAAATGAAAAAATTACCTTAGAAAACTATCTCAGCACGTTTTCCTAAATGGGGAAGTACCCACTCAGCAGGAAAGTTAGGTTTCCACACCGTAGGCTAGTAATCAGAGGGAAGCTTTATCCCTTATTTTGTTAAATGGCAAGTATTTTTCTTTCTCTATTTTAAGTTTTACTTCACTCAGTTACTCTGCCTGTTATAGTGTTTAAAGGGATTTCACACTAATCTATTTGAAAATAGCTGTTTTAGCATTTCCCACTTTTAACGGAGGCTGCAGTTGGCAGAGGAAATTATATTTTTCAAGAATGACCTGTAGAAATAAGGCTATATACTTTTTTGAGGCAAATACAGGAAAAGTCTGTGATTATTTTCTAGTGACAGTATTTTGTGCAATATCAACAGTTTTGATGGCTCCAGGTATTAATGACTAATCTAGCCCAGCACACACAAACTGGGGTTTCTATTAGTCTTGCTTAGTAAGCTTCTAGTCAAGTTGAGTCGTGATATGCCATATAATAGAAGATGTCACCTGAACTCTGAGGACTAAAGTCGTATTAACGACTGTGTGCAGCTAAAGTTTGTTCACAGCAACATCTATACAGTATGTCTGGCTTGGCGAGTAAACTTGTAAGGCTTGTATCCGCAAAACTGGCGGATAAATTTGCTGCGGGTCTCTCTGTACACCGTTTTACTATTATTTATGGATGTGCTGCTTCTGTCCTCTGCTGTCAGAGTTTTAAACACATGCTATCCCGCATGCGCACACACTCTCAAACTATCTCTTGGTTTTGCTGTACTGAAACAAAAGCATATGTGACACTGGGGCTTTTCATTATTTTTGACAGTTAAATGATTGGTCGGTGTATTTGTTATTTTCTAAGCTACCTTCTGGCTGGGTACAAGTAGAGGTTGACGGACAGCTAAGTGAAGCAAATGCCACTGAAAATCAGTCTGTAAGGTATATGGCCACACAACGCTTGTGAGTAAAATATAGATGGATATTGGGACAAGTTGCAAAATACTGGTTATAAGCATGAATGCAAGGCAAACAATGAGGTGGAAGGACACACCATTTATTTAAGCAACTATGTGTTGGTTGTCTGTCCCTTGTGTCCTTAAGCAAGAAACTGAATCCCAATCACCCCTGAGGGCCAGCAGCGGTCTCAGCTATGTGTGTGTGTGGGTGAATGAAATGCACTATGTAAAGCACTTTGGTATAAAAGCACTATACAATATACAGTGGGGCAAAAAAGTATTTAGTCAGCCACCAATTGTGCAAGTTCTCCCATTTAAAAAGATGAGAGATGCCTGTAATTTTCATCATAGGTATACCTCAACTATGAGAGACAGAATGGGGGAAACAATCCAGGAAATCACATTGTAGGATTTGTAATGAATTAATTGGTAAATTCCTCGGTAAAATAAGTATTTGCTCACCTACAAACAAGCAAGATTTCTGGCTCTCACAGACCAGTAACTTCTTCTTTAAGAGGCTCCTCTGTCTTCCACTCGTTACCTGTATTAATGGCACCTTTTTGAATTCGTTATCAGTATAAAAGACACCTGTCCACAACCTCAAACAGTCATACTCCAACTCCACTATGGCCAAGACCAAAGAGCTGTCAAAGGAGACCAGAGACAACATTGTAGACCTGCACCAGGCTGGGAAAACTGAATCTGCAATAGGTAAGCAGCTTGGTGTGAAGAAATCAACTGTGGGAGCAATTATTAGAAAATGGAAGACATACAAGACCACTGCTAATCTCCCTCGATCTGGGGCTCCACGCAAGATCTCACCCCGTGGGGTCAAAATGATCACAAGAACGGTGAGCAAAAATCCCAGAACCACACGGGGGGACCTAGTGAATGACCTGCAGAGAGCTGGGACCAAAGTAACAGAGGCTACCATCAGTAACACACTACGCCGCCAGGGACTTAAATCCTGCAGTTCCAGACGTGTCCCCCTGCTTAAGCCAGTAGATGTCCAGGCCCGTCTGAAGTTTGCTAGAGGGCATTTGGATGATCCAGAAGAGGATTGGGAGAATGTCATATGGTCAGATGAAACCAAAATAGAACTTTTTGGTAAAAACTCAACTCTTCGTGTTTGGAGGAGAAAGAATGCAGAGTTGCATCCAAAGAACACCATACCTACTGTGAAGCATGGGGGTGGAAACATCATGCCCTGGGGCTGTTTTTCTGCAAAGGGACCAGGACGACTGATCCGTGTAAAGGAAAGAATGAATGGGGCCATGTATCGTGAGATTTTGAGTGAAAACCTCCTTCCATCAGCAAGGGCACTGAAGATGAAGCGTGGCTGGGTCTTTCAGCATGACAATGATCCCAAACACACCACCAGGGCAACAAAGGAGTGGCTTCGTAAGAAGCATTTCAAGGTCCTGGAGTGGCCTAGCCAGTCTCCAGATCTCAACCCCATAGAAAATCTTTGGAGGGAGTTGAAAGTCTGTGTTGCCCAGCGACAGCCCCAAAACATCACTGCTTTAGAGGAGATCTGCATGGAGGAATGGGCCAAAATACCAGCAACAGTGTGTGAAAACCTTGTGAAGACTTACAGAAAACATTTGAGCTCTGTCATTGCCAACAAAGGGTATATAACAAAGTATTGAGATGAACTTTTGTTATTGACCAAATACTTATTTTCCACAATAATTTGAACATAAATTCTTTAAAAATCAGACAATGTGATTTTCTGGATTTTTTTTCTCATTCTGTCTCTCATAGTTGAGGTATACCTATGTTAAAAATTACAGGCCTCTCTCATCTTTTTAAATGGGAGAACTTGCACAATTGGTGGCTGACTAAATACTTTTTTGCCCCACTGTATATGCAGTCCATTAACTCTGTAGATTATAAGCAGTCCTACCGCTGTCATCCCATCATCTCCTTTATACCTTGTATACTTTGCATTTACCTCCTGTACTGCCATCTATCACTCTCTTAGTACTTTTGGTCAATAAGGCTCATATGTAATCAGATGTTTCAGAGGATTACATATGAGCCTTATTGAGCGAAGATTCAACCACTACTAACTATCATCTGCAGAGGTTTGAGAGAGCAGCTGGTAGCGAGTTCCCAGTTGTGCCCCTGTTAACATTTTGTGAAATTGTTCAATCTCAGAGGATCAACCAGTCGGCAGTGAGCATCCCCGCACAGTTGTGTGTGTGTGTGTGTGTGTGTGTGTGTGTGTGTGTGTGTGTGTGTGTGTGTGTGTGTGTGTGTGTGTGTGTGTGTGAGAAAGAGAGGGAGAAAGAGAGGGAGAGATATCTGCGGAGTTGTGATGCGGAGTGACTGCCTGTGGGGTATGCAAGAACCTCACAGCTGGTTGTCCTTTGCTGTGTGTGTGTGAGTAAGGTAAGGGGGGATCCGTTGTGTGTCTCGCTCTCATATAGGAGAGTCAGCCAGCAGCAGCAGCTGTAGTACAGTGGAGCGTGTTCAGTGCCTGGATGTTAGCGCTGCCTCTCTCAGCTGCGGGACGAAGCCTCACTGTAGGTATACCCTCGCAGATGCACATGTACACAATGATGTTTTTTTTGCATGCTACTGGTTTCTGTATGCTGGTGTTTCTTGCTTCTTAAACATAGCGGTGTATTGAGTGTCAAGGCAAAAGGTGACAGCACAGGAGCGATCTTTTCCCTCAGGAGTATTTCAGTTTGACAGCTAAAGGGATTAAAATGTGCATCTCATCTGCAAAATGTTTCCATCCATCTGAGCACGTTCACTAATTTGCATTCAGAACAGATTTTCCTAAAATATTTCCATAAACCTGAGCACCTGCTTTTTGCACTTAGTATCACCAATAGGCACTGGCCATTTTCACGCTGTGTGCAGGTGTTATTGTGATTTTGTTTGTGAGTGTGGCGGGTTGGCGGTGCAGTGGGTGTGTCGTTTGCAGTTTCCAATAGTGTGGAACTTGAGCTGGTTACTAGTATGTCATGACATGGGGCTGGGTCAGACACCAAGATGAGAGGCGGAGAGGGACGTTGAACATAAGTGTAAGGAAGAGGGATAAAAATAAAGAAGCATTCCAGATTCAGAAACATCAAGAGTGGTGTTGTTGAAGGCAGACATCTTCTTGCTTGTGCTTTTATCTTGACCAGATATCTAAAAGATTGATATACATTTAAAGGAAAGTGGTCTCTCAAGCTGCAGCCTTGTTCCCCTAATTCCTGTTTCAAGGCTGGGTGCTGAACGTGCTCAGAATGAGAGCAAAGAGCTGCAACTCAGGGAGAGGCTAGAGGGAAAGACAGATGTACGAGAAGTACCCAAGAAAGTACAATTGAGGCAAGGTGAAAAAGAAAACCAAAGGAAAAAATATTTTAGCAGGACCAAGCCTGAGGAGTATAAGGAGGAATGGTATGATAACAAGATGGAAGGGAATATATATCCCCTAATACTCCTCTCATCAGAGCAAAAACAATCCTGTATACACGTCAGGGCTTCTTCAGTTAAAGGCAGATTGTTTAAGTACAATTTCCATACATTTATAAAGACCAGTGTATGACAACAAAGCATTCAAGAACAAAACAGTGTTTTTCACAAATGTTTTTCATCTAAAAATAGTCCAAAAAGGTTTTTCAAGAAGTGACTGCAGAAAGGGGCAACTTGTTTCTGAATTCCTGAATAGTATGTATTTTTACTGCTTGCATACCCAGTACAGTACATGCATGATGCACCACAAGAAGTTCTGGGAGAGACTAATGTGTTTTTTAGAAACAGTTTCCATAGTTGAGTCTTATGGTAATGCCCTGTTTCTGAGATGTGACGGTAAAGTATCATTCACGTTGCCATGTGAATCGTATATACTGCCTGACAAATATTTCATACAGTTTTCTTCAATATATAGATGAGTCCAAATAAAAGCAAACAACAGGAGAAGTCTGTAAATGGACTTGGTGATGGATGTGAAATCACAAAAGGAACATGACATTGTCATTCTTTACATATTACCTATTGATAAACTCATTACATACATTACTGGGATGGACTCCTCTGGATGTCATAACTCACACACTCCTCTGAAGAGAGATTCAAGTTTATGTATCAGCACTATCCCCACAGTGTGTAGGATGCTGATGCTCCAGTAGGATTTAATGGAGTCTTTCATTCATTTCATAAAAACACTAAAAACAAAATACGTTTATAGAAACCAGTATGGGCTGCTATATTACAACATTCATCAGCCACTTAAGCTTCTCTGGCTTTTAAAATGGAGTCTCCGAATTTTCAAAGAATTCCCAAACTATGACCGATGGCCTGTCAATGTGCCTAGCCGAGTTCAGCATCGGCCAACGGTCGCAGCACTTGGCCTTAGCTGGAGAGCAGGAGGATTACTCTTGGCTGAAGTGATAGATAAGCAACAGTTGCACACTTTGGCTTTGTTATTTGTGGAAGCTCATCATAAAAAAGCCAGAATGCTTCCCTAGTTTACTATACAATAAAACAAAACTATCAGGAGAGAATATTGCACGTAAATGTAGCTCTCTTTATGGACCTACTCCTTTCTTTGTGTTTGAAGTGGAACAATGAGTTTTATTGTGAACATTAGCTTTAAACACCTTACTCTGTATGCAAATAGAGCTACTTGGGTTTTTTTATGCAACTCCCTTTTGTTCATTACCTTTCTACATCTATGATATTCATACACTTTTCATATAGTGACAAAAGCTGGCATTTCTCAGAAGAAGCTTGCTCATTTCAATTCGCTGCACAGTCTGATTTGAACAGTTTGCCAGGCCTGCGTACTGTCTCTATGTATAAATCAGATAAACTCACTATTGCATTCTCTGCCTTTTTACCATTTCTATATTTCTGTCTCTTCTTATCACTTGGTGCTTCATATTTATCACCTTCTTATTGACCGATACCTTTTACTCCTACAATTCCTCTAACCTCTCAGCTTTCACATTATTTTGGCAGAGGTAATGGTGTGAAAGGTACACACTCCTGTCATTATGCCAGTATGTGTGTTTGCCAGCATGAAGATGGTACCACCGTCTTTGGTGTGCAGGGATGGCAGTACAAGACTGGCACAAACACAAACAGCTTGAAGTGAAGATTGGATATTTCTTGCATACTTTCTATTTATTTACTCTCTATTTCCACTGCGGCATCGATTCAGAAGGAAATATTTTTTCTGTAGATCGTTGGTTAATAGATGCCCGGATTGATGCCAGCCCATCTGGTCAGCGTCCCTAACCTTTTCCCGAGCAGGTGGTGCTTTTAAGATCTGTTCATTGCCCTAAATACTGCCGCTGCCACTGATTATGTTGTGGATTGGATTTGCTTGCTAGTCCTTTACAAATAATGCTCCTCCATAACATGTAGAGCTTTCACAGCACTTCATATTGTATCTGTTGATTCCGATACATTTAAAATTGAATGATCTAATTAAAAAACTGTATTTATGCTAAGCACAGAGTATTATATGAGAAGATGCTGTCTGGGCCAGATCTATATTTCAGCATCATGACTCAGATGCCGAGGGAGCGGATGATGCTGCTGCACTGCTACTTATTAGAGGCCGTGCCTTGTCACACATCGTCAATATAATGTTGCGGATGTAATTAAAAGGAGAGCATCTCAAAACACATGGCAGTCTGCAAACCAACTCAGATAATTCTACATTGGTGGGGTAAAGGGGAAACGTCTGTATAAAAAGTAAGAAACAATATCATGACAGAATCTCCTCCATGCCTCATTAGTATAACAGCGACGGGAGAAGGTGCAACGAACCACAAGACAACATGCTAATGCCAATACTGGTTCTGCAAGCTTTTTTCATTGTAAGCGTTTAAATGGTTCACAGGGGATCTGCAAAACAACGGATTGCATCTGAATGAGATGCATAGATGATAATGGCCGTTTATAGATTTCCCTCATCTTTGAATTTGAACCACTTTAAAGGAACATGAAGTCGGAGCTGTTTGCTAATTATGACAAACAGTAGTAGAGGTACATGTAAGGTATAACGGAAAAAGCTTGATGTTAGGCATGCTAACATCAGTGCTTCTTTTACAGCACGTATCAGAGTCCAGGACACAGTGGAGTTTTAAGGAAGTTATTTATAATTCTTCAGTATGCAAGACGTGGCACATAAGCAATTGTAATAAATCTCAGCAAACAAGGCACAGCAGGTTGAATCATAGGGGCTTCCACATTACCGAAAGGAGCATGACTCAAGCAGATGATAGTATTATGAGTGGTAGTAGTGGTAATGGGATAGTATCTTGGATTCTTTTTTGACACTCTTATGAGGAATTAATGAGAGATGGCATTCAACATTTTAATATAGTTAATAATGCAGCAACAGGTATATAGTCACATGCCAGTAAATCATTTTGAAACAAATCAAAACAGTAACGCTTCTGTCTCTTGATTCCATGAAGCCCGAACATTCACAGTGTTGTTGATGTGTGGGTGATGGTGATGTCTCATAAAAGTACATCAGCAATATTTGTGGGCTGGTTCTGTTCTACTGCGAAGTTGCTGAGGCAGCAAAGGAAGGCCTGGGTCAACATGTTCCTTGACAGATGCGCTCCTCTCGGTTTGGATCTGCTCTGTGCTGTGTGTGTGTGAGGCGTGTCAGCGGGATCTCTGTCTGGCGTTGACGTGATTCTGGTTGGTTGACAGTTTGGCTTAGCAGCAGGGCACCAGCTTGCCTGACTGCCATGTCAGCAACACTTGATGCTCCCTGCTTAGTTTGTCATCACTCCGAATTCAGTGTTGACAAAAACATGGGGAAAACCTGTTAATGCTCCGCAGTCGGCCAATTTGAGACACGTTTCCTGTTTTTAAACTCATTGAGTTTGTTTTAGCACCAAAAATGTACTTAATGTTTGTCAGTCTCTTTACCTGTCGTCACTTTGCCTCCTCACAACACCTACTCTTTCCTGTTTCTATTTATCATGCAGTCACTGTCTTTTTTTAACAGTGTGCTCTTTATTGTTCATCAATGAAAACCTCATATGTCTCTTACAAGCTGTCATTGTTCCTTTTTCTCTGTTGAAAGCTCTCTACCTTAACCGGCTCACTATGTTCCCCCCTAGTCTTTTTTCACCTCCTCCTGTCCTCAGTGGAAGATCTTTCCTCTTCATTATTTATGAAGAGTAGATGTGTTGTGAATCTGTCACTTGCAGCAGACAAGAGTGCTGTTTCTGTAGCGTGAACCTGCACTGAATTCGAGGAACATTTATATCTCATATGGTCATGGACACATTTAGCACTTCTAACCAACAGCTGACACAATTCATCCAGATGTGTTGAAAATGTAATTTCCTCTGTGAGTTTTATTTGAAAGGTTCTACACATTGTTATCGAACAGTGAGATAATATTGTTTTAATGACAGGAAACTGTAACAACAGCTTTATTAATATACATTTATGAACAGTACAAAGGCATTCTTTAATAAATCCAACCGACCACCATGTAGAAATTGACTTTACTTTATCTAAAATTCACCATTACAATGTATTCAAACAAAAGGCTCTCCTGTTACACTTATAAACAGGTTAATTAGTTTACATTTCATTTTCTACCACATGAAAACCATGTCAATATAAACAATATTGACAGTAACTTGCATTTCATTTTCTCTCCATGCACCTAAATACTTTCCCTTGAGCACATAATAATTCTTGCCTAATGCACAAGCTGTTTACCCAGCAACCTACTGTATAATACACTAACTCTTAAAAAGGTGAAATCTCACTTCATAGACTGAACTACTGAGTCGCAAATCACAAGCCAGAGGGGACAGGACATAAAACCTGAAAAACACAAAACAATATTTTGTGCAAGTTAAGCCTCATCACGCACGGTTACAGCAGGAGATAGATAGCTCTTACGGCTGGCGTGACTCTTCGAAATCATCGATTACAGAAATATGATTTGCATAATGTGTCTGGATTAAATTAATCTATGTGTCACAGCAATCGTTTTCAGTTTGAGGTCAGGTGTTTTTCTGATTAGGCCCCTGATAAATAGTGTAGCTATATAATCTTTTTACATTTGTTCATTTTTAAGAGAGAATGACTTGAACCAAATATTTTAAGATAGTGAGAAAAGTGTGTGTGTATTTTGGGTGAAATTAATTGCTTTATCACTCGTGGAAATAAACCTTAAGAATGATTGATAAATAATGGTACATTTAATAACAAAAATAAACCCACAGAGATTGACACTCACGCACACACAAACTTATCTTGCTTATCATGGGATTTTCCATTATAGGGGCTCTCCTATCTTCTGGTCTCCTCCTCATGTACGGTCTATAGTTTATCCCCATTAAACAAAAGTGGGCCAAGCCACAGAGCTCAGCCCTGACATCTGGTCAACTGGGAGGAAGGGTCTTCGCAACACAGCTGGGAGACGGGATGGAAAGTGGGTTAGTATGCAGGGTACTGTGTCAAATGAAAAGTGAGTTTCTATCCTTGGTTTGTTGTCAGGGCTATAGATTAGAGCTGCACACAGAGGGCAGCTGGGGTAACATTAGGAGAGATCATGATGAGGATTAACATAAGGGCTCTGCTCCTGTTTCCGAGTCTGGTGACTTATTGAGGTCCAGAGAAATTGATTGTACCTCCTCCTGTTCAATCTCATATTCTCAGTCTATTTATCTTTAAACCACTCTCTCTCTCTCCCCCTTTTTTTTCTGTCCCATATAGGTTTTTTTTTTTTTCACGCAAGACTTGTTTATTGGACATAAACCAGGCTTTCAAGTATTCCGACTGTCCCCCAATTCCCCTTAGCTTTGCTGCGCTGTAAAGGGAAAACGTTGCATAATAGTACAACGTGTGTTGCTTTTACTGTCCACACACTCAAGCGTGAGGTTCACCGGGTGGGTAATTGTAATGAATTCAGACAAGTTGTCAAGCATTACTCATAGAGATCGTGTCAGTCTTCTAACTGGGTCTTCCTCTCTCCGTTTATAAGGTGGCAATAGGCAATTTATTTGCTAAGAACTGCTAATATGTTGAATGCACAGTGAAATGGCGTTACAAATAATGAAACAATTACAGTGTTCCTTTCTATTTTAAGCTATATAAGTAAGTAACCAAACTTGGTGTTTGTGGTTCTTTGGGATTCTTTTATTTGTTTTGTGCTTTGGACAGTGCTCAAGTTAGCTGTAGCGATGTTGCCAAGTATATATAAACAACAAATCCATCTGCTCGAAAATCATTGCGAGTGGAGAGAAATGTATCGTTTCCTGGGTTGTAGATAGCTCTGAAGAAAATAGAAACAGATCAAGTTGTGTTTGTGACAGCAGCACCAACAATATACCACATAGTTAAAATACAGTCTGTCGCCGCTTTAGAAACTTATTTGAATATAATAACTGCAAATGTGTTACATAGTAGTAAATGAATTTCACACTCATTTAAGGTGCTATATTGTAAAGGATCCAATCGTCCTTTCTAATTTTTTGTTAACTGAGCTTCGTTGGTGTTTAGCTATGTGTGTGTAAACGTACATAAATAATCCCAGTTCAAGCGTAGTCTTAAGGCCATAAAACATTTGCTCTTTGTCCACCAGCAGCAAGCTCTCTGTTGTTCCCTGGTTATATATCTGGGGTAATAATAATAATAGGCTCTGACAGTAATGTATGCAGCACTCCTGCCACTCTGATCAGAGGCTACTGTCCTCAGTTGAGTCTCTGTCTCACCGTCTTCACCCACAAATACTCATGCATGTGGAGACTCACATCAGTTTGAAGATGCATGTTAAAGTCCTTTTTAAGTCTGTTATGAACTGTGTACTGGTCTGGGTGGATCTGAGCAGCAATCCCACTATCCAGTTCAGCTAAACTAATTGTTAATGAATAACTCCATGAAGCAGGGTGCCGATTATGAATGTTTACTCAAATTCAAAGAGTGAAACTGAAACACAAATGTAAATATATATATCAGTTACGAAACTGGATGCACTAAAAATACAAATACACAATATAACATATTGCAATAACTAAGTGCACAAAGGTTGGAGCTTTGCTGTATCACTCCACAGACAATAAACAGATAGGGAAAACATAGCTAGTGCCATATAAAGTGGTACAAATCGACCATCCAATAACCAAAACAATGCTGTTGATGCGTAGCTAAGGACCTAACAAGCTGCAGTACTTACAAACATTGCGATTATACAGCTAGCAAGACGAGGATGGTGGAAGATATGATTTTTAGTGTTAAGGTAGCTAAGTAGGCATTGGAATCACTTCCTGAATAGCCACTTCCGGTTTGACCGGAAGTACTAACAAATAAATGCGACTCGATAAAATAAAAGCCACAGCTTAAAAAAGAATAGGGTCCAGAACACTCCCCCCCCTGGGGTCTCTAACGAGCCCAGATAAAACCAAAAGTACTAGTCTTGTGGAGAAAGGAGGAGGACCACTTCGGTCACGGGACGGGAGAAGACTCTCTGGGTGCCTTCCTTGACGACTCTGATGTCCACTTTCCTCACGACCCCGTCCTGGCTTGGAAGAGTCTCCATGACAATAGCCATAGGCCACTGGTTTCTCTTGGCTTGATTGTCCTTCATCAGGACGATGTCTCCTACTTGGAGGTTGGGCTTCTTTTCCTGCCACTTGCGACGGCTTTGAAGCGTGTGGAGATACTCTCGTCGCCACCTGTTCCAAAAGGTGTCCGCTAGACTCTGAACCTGTTTCCATTCTTCCTTGAAGAGGTCTCCTTCCCCAAAGTGACCTGGGGGAGGAGGGGCAGTGCAGGTCTTCTGGGTCAAGAGCATAGCTGGAGTAAGGATGAGAGGAGACTCCGGGTCTGAAGACACTGGGACGAGGGGTCTTGCATTCATCACCGCAGTTATCTCAGCCATAAGGGTAGTCAGGACTTCGTGTGTGAGACGCGATGATCCACATTGAAGAAGCATGCAGTCGAGGATGCGACGGGCGATGCCAATCATGCGCTCCCATGCGCCCCCCATGTGAGATGAGTGGGGGTGGGTTGAATACCCAGGAGCAGTTGTGCTCCTGAAGATATTTCTCCATGGTCTCTGAGCTGGAGCTTGGTTTATCCATCTCGAGTTCTCGGCAGGCACCAATGAAGTTGGTGCCTCGGTCTGAGCGTATTTGCTTTGCTGGGCCTCTGATGGCGAAGAATCTTCTCAGGGCATTAATGCAACTGCTGGCACTCATAGCTTCTATTACTTCGATGTGCACGGCCCTTGTGCACATACATGAGAACATGACAGCCCATCTTTTGCTGTTGGCGTGTCCTCCTCTGGTTCGACGTGAAGTAACCTCCCATGGTCCGAAGACATCCACACCGACATAGGTGAATGGAGGGGCTACTTGTAGACGCTCGGCCGGCAGATCTGCCATTTGCTGGTGTTCTGTCTTCCCACGAAGCTTCTTGCAGGTGACGCACTTGAAGAGAATGCTGCTGATGCATCTTTTAGCTCCAACCACCCAGAGTCCGGCTGCTCTGACAGCACCCTCTGTAAAGTGTCTCCCTTGATGCTTCACAGCCTCATGGTGATGACGCACAAGCAGGTTTGCGAGGTGATGGCGGCCCGGGATGATGATGGGATTTGTTTCTTCTGTTGCTAGCTTAGACTGAGTTATGCGGCCTCCGACTCTGAGAAGCCCATTGCTGTCGATGATAGGGTGTAGCTTCAACAGACTGCTACGAGGGGGGAGACTTTGTTCGGAGGCTATGCTCTTTAGCTCTTCTGCATAAAGCTCATGCTGGACACTCTTCATCACGAAGATCCTGGCTCTGTCCATCTCCTCCTCTGAGGGGCCCCTTGGACAGATGTGCCATCCTCTGCAGCTGCCCTTCTGTGCAGGCAGGGTGAAGGAACGGGCAATATGGATCAAGCGTGCAACTGTGGTGGTAAGAGAGGTCCACTTTGAGAAACGCTCAAAGCGTGTGGGGTCTGTTAGGTGTTGAGAGACTACGGTGAGGTTCACAGCAATCTCGGGGCGTAGGTCAGAGTCGGAAGCGGGGTTAACGAGGTTGAATGCCTCTTGGGGTTGGAGAGGATGGGGAGATGGATTCCGAAGAAAGGCTGGTCCGGAGAGCCATGTTGTGCTGCTTAATAAGGCCGCTGGGATAGACCTAGACCCGTGGTCAGCTGGGTTGTGGTCGGTAGGCACATGCCTCCATTGGTCTGGGGATGTGGTCTGTCGTATCCGTTGAACTCTGTTGTTCACGTAGACGAAGAACCGCCTTTCTTGATTGTGAATGTACCCAAGGACTACCTTGCTGTCTGAGTAGTATGTGATACGGTCGACCTCCAGGTCCATCTCTTCCACGATCAACTCTGCAATCTCGACTGCAAGCACTGCTGCGCACAATTCCAGTCTAGGGATAGAGAGGTCTGGTTGAGGCGCCAGCTTGGCTTTTCCAAAGACGAAACCGACCTCAGTCTGTCCCTCTTTAGTGGTGGCTCTCAGATAAGCAACTGCTGCGATGGCCGTAGTAGAGGCGTCCGCGAAGACACAAAGCTCCTTGAGGAGAGTACTAGAGGGAGAGAAAGATGTGTAGGTGCGGGGTATCTGGAGCACCTGTAGGTCTTTTAATGAGTCTCTCCACCTGGTCCACTCAGCTTCCCTGTTTCCGGGGAGGGGTGAGTCCCAGTCCTCGGCTTGCTTGGTGAGGTCTCTGAGGAGCAGCCTGCCTTGTATTGTGACAGGGGCTAAGAAGCCGAGGGGGTCATACAGGCTGTTTACCGTAGACAACACTCCTCTACGGGTGAATGGTTTGTTGTCGTCCATGGCCTGGAATGTGAAAGTGTCCGAAGCAATGTTCCAGGACACTCCGAGGCTGCGTTGTAGAGGGAGGTCATCGGTGAGGAGGTTGAGATCCTTGATATCCTTGGCACGATCTTCTGGAGGGAATGCTTCTAGCACAGCAGGTCTATTGGAGGCTATTTTATGCAGCCTGAGGTTGGACTCTGCAAGCATCATTCGAGCACGTCTGAGGACACTGATGGCCTCTGCTTCGGTAGGGAAGGACTTTAGTGCGTCGTCTACGTAGAACTCTCGTTCGATGAACCTTCTTGCGTCGCTGCCGAAGTTCTTTTCTTCTTCCTTGGCTGCTCTCCTCAGGCCGTAAATGGCGACGGCGGGGGATGGGCTGTTGCCGAAGACATGGACGCACATTCTGTAATCCACAATGTCACTGTCCGGGTCGTTGTTGTGGAACCACAGGAAGCGGAGGAAGTCCCTGTGGTCTTCACGCACTATGAAGCAGTGAAACATGTGCTGAATGTCGGCAGTGATGGCAACGGGTTCCTTCCGGAATCTCATGAGCACCCCTAAGAGGGTATTGTTGAGATCAGGGCCTGTGAGGAGTACGTCGTTGAGAGAGACTCCTTTGTAAGGTGCGCTGGAGTCAAACACCACACGGATCTGTCCTGGCTTCTTTGGGTGATATACTCCAAATGATGGGAGATACCAACACTCTTGGCCTTCCTGTAAAGGTGGAGCGATCTCTGCATGCTTGTTGGTAAGCATCTTCCCGACAAACTCTAGGTAGTGGGCTTTCATCTGTGGCTGCTTGCTTAGAGTGCGGCGGAGAGAGTTGAGACGGCTTTTGGCGTACTCCCTGTTGTTGGGCAGTCGTTTTCGTGGGGACTGGAAAGGAAGAGGTGCAACCCAACTTTTGGACTTGTCTTGTCGATACTCGTCGTCCATGATCTGCAGGAACCTCAGGTCATCCATTGAAGGAGCGCGCTTGTTGTCATTGGCTGTGTGAAGGAAGACTGACTGACCCAGGTTTTCTCCATCGAGTGTCTGTGTGCTGTCTGTGGTGTCCAACGCTGGGTAGTTGTGGGCGAACGTCTCTTTCACCTGGATTTTGCTGTTGCATCGGCTGAGGAAACTGGGCCGTCCACTTTCCAGAATGGAGGTTTTGAATGTTCCGACATGGGGCGGCTTGTGCGCTCCCCTGAGGCACACGTCGCCGACAACGACCCATCCAAGGTCCAGCTTTTGGGCGAATGGGGCGTCATGTGGACCGTTTATTTGGCTTCTTACTTTGTGTACTCTCAGAATGTCTCTACCGAGCAACAGGAGTATGTGTGCATCTGGAACCAGAGGTGGGATCTCATCTGCGATCCGTCTCAGGTGTCCGTGGTGTCGAGCAGCATTGGGGGTTGGGATCTCCGAACGGTTGTTTGGGATTTGGTTGCATTCGAGGAGTGTGGGGAGAGGGAAACTGACCTTCTCGTTGGCTGACTCCACAACATAACCACGGGCCTTTCTCCCAGCTGTCTCCTTGAGTCCTGAACATGTCCTGAGTGTGTATGGCGATGGACTACACGCCACGTTGAAGATGCTGAAGAACTCCGACGTCGCCAAGGAACGGTTGCTTTGCTCATCCAAGATAGCGTACATCCTTCTAGACTCCTCCCTTCGTCCTTCGGGGAAGACATTGACGAGGCAGATCTTGGAACATGCCCTGAGACTCATTCCATCTCCGCATACTTCCGTGCACTTGGTGGTGACTTCCTGGTTGTCCGCTTGTTCTCCCTCCTCCCCGTTCTCTGAAGCGGGGGGGAGACGACTTGGACTTCCAGGGAGCTAGTCCTGGGTGGAGTGCTGAGGTGTGGCGGTTGCTGCCGCATTCCTTGCAGTCTACCTCTGTGACGCAGTCCCTAGCTAGGTGGGCTGTGGAGGAGCAGCACTGGAAACATATGTGATTGTCTTTTAGGAACTGCTTGCGCTCTTCTAGGGTCTTCTCCCTGAAGCCTCTACATTTCCTCAGTGGGTGGGCTTTGTCATGGATGGGGCAGTGGTTCCCAGGGTCGATGTTTACAGGTTTCTCTGTGGGGGACACTTGCGTCTTGTGTACTGATATGGCTGTCTTCGTATGTCTGTCTAACCTCTCTTTCTTTTCCGTTGCTGTGCGGGAAGGTGGGAGGTTGAAGCTGGGATCTGTTTTAACTCTGGCTTCCCTGCGGATGAAGTCAGCAAACACAGTAAAGGGGGGGAAAGCCACATTGTTCTTTTCCTTGTATTTGGACCCAAATGAAGCCCATTTATCCTGGAGATTGAATGGAAGCTTGTCGACGATGGGAGCCACTCCTCTGGAGGTGTCTAGGTAAGACAGGCCAGGTAAGTAGCCGTCCATCTTCGCAGCTTCGAGTTCTAGGAGCAGATCGCCCAGGTCGCGGAGCTTGTGAGGGTCTTTGTACGTCACCTTCGGAAAGTCTTCCAGTTTATCAAACAGAGCCCTTTCAATTGCCTCTGGTGAGCCATAGTACTCTTCCAGCCTCTGCCAAGCCATCATCAATCCGACCTGGGGGTGCCTGATGTTGACTGCTTTGAGCCTTCTTGCCTGTTCTGAGGACTCCTTGCCAAGCCATTTGATGAGGAGATCAAGCTCTTCTCCTGCAGACAGGCCCAGACCTGTGGTGGCGCCGTAAAAGGTGGACTTCCATCCCCAGAAATTCTCTGGTTTGTCATCGAAATTGGTTAGCCCTGAGGTCACCAACTGGCTCCGTGCGAGATACCTGGCAAGGTCGTTGGTGATGGAGGTGTCAGGGTTGCTTTGGTTGACCGTTCTGCCCTGGTTGCCATGGCGATCGTCAAGGGGTCGCTGTCGACCTCTTCCATCCATCCCTCGATCGTTCTGCCAGAGCGCCTCTGTTTTCATAGGCAGGGGTGAGTAAAGCATGGGTGTAATAGGCTGCTTTATGTCGCTCGTAACTAGTGGTAACCCCTGATAAGATGAGGCATGTGGATTGTGTGAGTTAGACTTCAGGCTGAGTTGGTCCTGTACATAGTGTTCTGTACGCTGGAGTCGTGTCTGGGGTGAGAGAGAGTTAGAACCTCTACTGCGGTGTGACTGATGGTCTGAGTCTATCAAACCTGACTCCAGTATTTCTGCTTCTACCAGTGCAGCATCCATTTCCTTTTCTGTTTGTAGAGCCTCTAGGGTGGCGTCCAGGCGGACCTTCTCTAGTTCGAGGCGGGCCTTCTCTACTTTGAGTTCTATTTCCCTCTGAGCGTAGGCAAACTTGGAGCGTCCTGCTTCTGCCTTGGCTCGGGCTTTGATGGCGGTCTGGGTTGATGAAGAACTGCGTGATGCTTTTGAGGAACGAGACCGTATTGACTTGTGGTCCTCTTCTTGGAAACGTTCTTCAGGCACTGTGGTGTATGCATAGCCCCCTTCTGCCATGATGAGGCGAGATGTGTGTGTTCACTGAGGTTAAGACGTCAGGGGAGGGTGTCGTGGAGGCTTGCTCGGGGCCTGTATGACAGTCCTTCGGTCTTTTTTCCAGCCGTTCCTTTCTTACAGCTTGATGTTATGCTGTTTTTTCACTGTACTGGTCTGGGTGGATCTGAGCAGCAATCCCACTATCCAGTTCAGCTAAACTAATTGTTAATGAATAACTCCATGAAGCAGGGTGCCGATTATGAATGTTTACTCAAATTCAAAGAGTGAAACTGAAACACAAATGTAAATATATATATCAGTTACGAAACTGGATGCACTAAAAATACAAATACACAATATAACATATTGCAATAACTAAGTGCACAAAGGTTGGAGCTTTGCTGTATCACTCCACAGACAATAAACAGATAGGGAAAACATAGCTAGTGCCATATAAAGTGGTACAAATCGACCATCCAATAACCAAAACAATGCTGTTGATGCGTAGCTAAGGACCTAACAAGCTGCAGTACTTACAAACATTGCGATTATACAGCTAGCAAGACGAGGATGGTGGAAGATATGATTTTTAGTGTTAAGGTAGCTAAGTAGGCATTGGAATCACTTCCTGAATAGCCACTTCCGGTTTGACCGGAAGTACTAACAAATAAATGCGACTCGATAAAATAAAAGCCACAGCTTAAAAAAGAATAGGGTCCAGAACAAACTGCTTCTGAAAACAGATAATTACAGACACTATCAGTGTTGTTAACCTCATCCAGATGTGTCACTGCAGAATACCTTAATAATATCAGACAGGTGAGGAAGTCTTGTCTTTGATGATCAGGGTGATTTAGGCTGCACCAGTGTCCATCTTTATTAAATTATTTTAACCAAAAATGCGTTATCACTATGTACTCTCTGTTTGTCACTGTAAATCTATCTTTGGTATTTTTCTTCCCTCATCAGTCATTGTTCTCGACACAATGGGGCTCACGTCAGCCAGATTAATGGCAGCGGTTTGTTCTTGTAACAAAAAGAGATTAATGTTGGGTAGTTTTAATGACAGCTTTAGAAAGCCATTATTTAATCAAGAACCTGTTGGGTTGTTTAAAAAAATATCGATATACCTTAAGAAGTCCACATACTATACCTCCTGGACATTTTTAAACCAGAACTAGCCTATGTAAACAGTAAACCCATTAATTGCAACAATGGATTCACTCCTAACCCATTTGTTCGGCTGAAAGTGCAAAACAACTTTTTAAAATGAGGTTAAATGTACTCTTTCTTGAACTGACAGTAAACAATTGAACCATTTGTCCTTCTCACTCACTGCTTCATTGTACTTTTTTAATAATTTCACAGCTTTAACATGTCCATGACTCTAGTTCTCCCTCACTGGGGTTCCCAGTGATCATGAACAATTTATATTTTATGAAATATCACCATCTGGGCTGTTAAACTCTCTTATAGCATCAGAATAATGGGATAGGAAAGTAGATTTTGACAGCTCTCTCAGGAAAATCGTTGACATTTAGACTTAAATGTGAGTGTAATAGTAAACAGAAGTCTGCAGTGCATGCAAATGACTAAATGATATATTTCCCCACTGACAGATTCAATATTCACTATTTTTTTATGTGAAGTCTGGCAGAAAAGGTGTTGAAACAGTTTATCACTGTTGGCTTATTTCCTTATCAGGGTTTTAACTGTCACCTGTACAAACACATCAGTAAGTGCTATTAGCAGGTCCTGCTGAATAAAGAGACTCATCCCCGGACCAGCTTTATCTAAGACGCTATAAGAGAAAGTGAAGGAGTTTGGTCTTTGTACAGTGCACGGCTAGGCTGTGATTAGGAAAGAACACAACAAAGAGACCTCGTTATCCGGCTGAGGGGCTGTTGGCAGACTACCTGCAGGAGCCCTGCACTGGCTATGTGTTATGTCACATTACACATTATCAGGGTTAACATATTCAGGAGAGGTGGGGATCAGCAATGGCCCTAAGATCAGAGCATTTAATGGAGCAGCTTATTTGGCAGGGAAAGTTTAATGGGGAACATTTTCAATGCTTTGTGACTGCCACTGTGTGATAAGAAAGATAAATATGTGTTTAAGAATATTCTGTTCAAAATATAATACAGCGCTCATTTCTTGTTTTGAGATGACATGAGAAAAGTGCTTTGGTTTGTGCTACCGCCACACAGTCTGACTGAGAGGAAGAAAGATGAAAAGAGGCCACAGAGAAAAATGATGATTCACTAATGATTGGTGAATGGAGGACGTTATTGAGTTGCTGACAAACTACTTTGCCATCAGTGACTAAGGGCTGGCTGAATGAAAATATTGCTCAATCAGCAATGTGTGGGTTTTAAGTTCAAAATGTTTTGAGCTTAGGTTAGAGTTTTTTTTAAATGGAAGATGAACATAAAAATATATTTATGATTTTCATAAGTTTCAGTGTTATTTCTTAACTCAATGCTTACATACTCATGGCACATCATATCGGATTCAGTTCTTGAAAATGTATTTGATCAACAGATATTTCTGTGTATTACGTATGCAGTCCCTGTTACCACATTCACACTATTTTCTGGCTGTGTGTTATTTTTAAATACACAAGAAAGAGAGGCTTTAAAATCTAAAAGTGGCAGTTTCAACTTTCACAGATAGACATCACTTACTTGACTTCAGGAGATACTTTCAGTGTCAGGAGGGTCTTGAGGGATGAATATACTGTAGTGTACTGTAATACAGCTGGAAACAACATCAGCCTCAATCTCCTTTTTTCCTCTATCCGCCTCCCCCATATGTCCTATAATTAGATCCAGTCCATGAAAGATGCATTTCTTGCAATTCAATAGGCCTCACTGCCAGACCTCAAGAGCCTTCCTTTCCTTATATGTTTTAGTGTCAATGCACTGCCTGTGTGTCAGTACATGTACAGTATGTGCCTGTTCATCTTTTAGTGAATATGTCAGAGGCTAAGGGTAGAGATAGCCAAGCACCACACCCAGGGGAGAAGATTGGGTCAGGCTCATGTTCAATAAACATGTTAAGTGGTTTATTTTTTATTGGTGTAATGGAAGTCAAATTAATGGTTCCTTCAAGATTCAAAGGATTTACAAGGCTTTCCCAGCTCTCTCCTGTTGTTTACTCCCTGTGTTTTAGTGTGTATTCTTCTTGTATGAATATGCAAATTGTGTGACTGCATCTGTGTGTAAGTGTTGCATATGAAACCTTAAATTATCTGTTTGATGGATGACAGCATATCAGGTGCAGGCAAAGCTTGTTAAAAAGGCTCTGTGGCTGAAGAAAAATCCATAAAGGGAAGTAATGGGATCAATGGATCACGCCACCAGACACATTTTGTAATATTGTTGTGTTTATCGAAAATTTGGAAAAGATGAAATGTATGTTTTATCTGTTGTTGTAGTTGCATAGCAACACCCTACCCAGCATCTTATGTTTTACCCAGTAGGTCCATTCCCTTTAAGGAAACAAACCAGCAAAGACTTCAGTAATATGTGCATCTTTTTCAGCCTCCCCTGAGATAAATGGTCTAAGAAGTGCATTTCAATTTCAATATACTTCTTGTTTTCATTAATATTTAATTATTTTCTTCCTGTTTTTATGTTCAGTTCAGAAATCAGTGTCCATGGTCATTGAAATACACACATTTAACTCATGATCCCTGAGAGATAAACGGCACTGTCCTGTCAGTGTGGCTTAGCATCATGATTTAGTGTTTAGCAAGATCATCCATCTCTGTGCCAACCAACACAACAGATAAAGTGCATCTTTCAAAAGCCGCAGATTAATTGTTGTATTTAGCCGTTCACCACAGCTGAACTGATGATTGCTGACATGTATTATTTTCTGCACTGAATGGAATTACATTGATTGTTGCATCGATTGAATTACCCAACTCTCTCATAAGGAGATCAATTTTAATTTAAGAGCCTCATTTACTTCCTCATAATATGGTTTGTACACTAGTGGAGCAGTTTTTGTTCAAATCAGCTTTAAAATTGTAACTCTTCTGCTTTGGCTTTTAGGAGCTGGTGGCTCTTGGTTTTCAGCAAATAGCATGAAATGATCCTTGTCTATGAATCTTCACAGCACTCTGTTGCCGCACAAGCTCAAGTCACGATTCAACTTGCTAAAATGTAAAAAGGATTCAGTTATGTCTTATGGAAATCAGCCGTTCTATGCAAAGACTCACAAATCAAGCTATAAATGGATAGTGGTTTTCTTCCTAAGGTGTGTATATGGCACTAGAAAACTAACTAAGAAAACTTATTATCAGAGAGAGGAGACAATTATAGTTTTATATGTTAGGTACCAGGATGTGGCATCTCTACTAACAGAAGGAGAACTGTCACAATGTCCCTGTTAATGAGCAAAGCAGGAACAGGTTATTGTTATGCAGGAATGGAGGTGCGGAGCCTGGAAATTACCTGCCATCGCTGTGACAAACGGGAGTCTGGCTCCAAACAGTGCCTAGGGCTAAATACAGGCTTCCTCTTCCATTAAGACACCACTGTCATGACTTCTAATCCCGGATAAGAAATATATGATTCTGGTTGAAATCCCAAAAGGGAAGTTTTCTTAGCAGCTCTGTTCCTCAGCTGTTTGCCCTTTTTAAATGTAAACTTTCAGAAATATCTCCCAGCAGACCGTTCTTTCAAGCAGCAGTCAGCCTTAAACTGCAGGGCTCTGCTAAAAGTCTTAACACAATGGCACAACACAGTCATATAGTACAACTTTCAAATAATGTTGGCATAAACCATGCTCTTCACTATAGTTCACTCTGGGGATGAAGTTCTTATTAGAAAATTCAATGTATTTTGTCACTGTGACTGCAAAACCTAGGGAACCTAGAGGGCTGAAGCTCTCTTCTGTCAGCACATTTGGAAACGTACCCCTCTCTCCCTCAACAAAGAAACTCAAATGTACTGAATATATCTTATCACATGCTCAAAGAAGACCCATTAATTTACAGAAATATTGGGACACAGGAAGTCTGAGGAGAAAACGAATGACAGTCCTACCATGTCCAGCAACATGAAGCTCTCACTAGCTATAGAAGGCTACATGGCACCTCACGTGTAGCTTTAATAGATTTCACTTAAAAGATTTACCTTGAAAACATTTTCACATTTGTCACTACAGGAGTCTCCTTTTTGGTGTTTTGTTTAACTTTGCCTATTTTAACCCAGGGGCTGATGAGCGCCTCTATCAGGAAGTGGAAAGTTATGAGTTATGTTCTCATGTTATGAGTACATTCTTGGTGAAGAGCCATTAGTGCCTTTCCACAAAAAAAAAACATTGTAAGCTGCCGGATGACATTTTGACATTTGACACATTGCCACGCTGAACTTGCTTGGTTTCCTTTTTTAATGAGTTGGAGACTGTGCCAAAACTCTGAAGATTCAGAAGCAAAATGTTGACCTAAAACTAATGAACCCCATTAGAACAGAAAGTTTTGGGTTCAGGGCCATAACATTTTGTGTGTGTGTGTGTGTGTGTGTGTGTGTGTGTGTGTGTGTGTGTGTGTGTGTGTGTGTGTGTGTGTGTGTGTGTGTGTGTGTGTGTGTGTGTGTGTGTGTGTGTGTGTGTGTGTGTGTGTGTGTGTGTGTGTGTGTGTGTGTGTGTGTGTGTGTGTGTGTGTGTGTGTGTGTGTGGGTGTGTCTGGGTGTCTGGGTGTGTGTGTGTGTGTGTCTTGGTGAGTTTTACAGTATAGCAGCGTGTCTTTGATTAAAGTGCAGGCGAGTCAATAGAAGTGAGGCTGTATGACTAAGTAGTTTTTATGGCTTCATAATATGGCCTGGAGAACTAATGCGCATGCAGTATATCAAGATAATCTACCCCTAAACCTTCTGTGCTCTTACACTCAGACTGTAAACAGTAGATGATTGTGTCTGGCTGGAGTGTGCCAGTGTGAAATTCCTTATTGAATATTTATTCTCATCTTTCACAATTGTGATTCATCCTCTGTCTTTGTTATTGATAAAAGGATCAGCTTTCCTGTCTCTGATGTATTGATGATTACACTACACATTCACAGCAACATGAAGGAAAGGGCACACACACACACACACACACGCACACGCACACGCACACGCACACACACACACGCACACACACTGGCTCTCTCTTTAAGGCACGCAATCACATGCAAACAGACCCCATGAGTTGATGAATGCAACATTTCCATCACTATTTGCAACGGAATGTCAATCACTATGTAGTCCTTAGTTAATGGGAAAAGAAATTGGTATTGATTGACATTGGAATGGATTCAAGCGGGATTTAGACAAAAGGTTTTCTGCCAAATGCTAAATGCTTGTATCCAAACACACAGAGCACTTTCCAGTGCAGATCTCCTGGGATTATTTAAAGTAAATTTAAAGTGCTCTGATAGTTGAGTCTCTCTGGATCTGTGCCACATCCAACCGGAACTCCTTTTTTCCCTTGATTCACATTGTGCTGCTGGATGTTATTTATTCACCCAGACTTTGCTTATACTGTATATCTGTAATAGTTGGTTAAGCATTCTATGTTGCTTTAAATTAGACCTTTTAAATTGTCTTGTAATTTAGCTTTTTTGTATATAATGGCACTCGCAGAAGAATACTTTACGCAATTAAATTGTAATGAAGTGTAGACCAAATAGGAACAGACATACGTCACAAAGTCTGTTGACGTCTCGCTTGGCCTTTGTTTCTGTCTGGGACAAGGGGACTTAAAATGAGGTAATGGTTAAAAATGTTTGGTTCAATCAGCCTCAAGCAGACACTCATTGTAACACAGAGCAGGTGGAGTACAATGGACCTTGGCTGTCTTTTCTTTCCCTGTTCTCTTCTCTTCTCCTTTTCTGTCACTGTGAAATGTGTGTGTAGTTTATCTCTCTGAAGTGTGTGGCTCATGTGTGCCATCTAGGTTAAAATATTCATTACAATTGTTCATCTTAAAAGGCAACACATTTGGAACAGATGTTGGATTATATGTTATAAAAATATATATGTGAGGCCCCTTTCAATCAAGTAGAATAACAAATGTAAGGCATTTTAAAAAGTACCAATGTGCTACTATATATTTGAAAACAAATAGTGGATTCAAACCATTTTAGAAACGGAAAACCACATAAAGCAGCCCTGGTGTTAAACGGCTCGTTGTTTGTTTTAGCCATCATTGATCTTCTTGTGTACTGTCCTTCACATAAGCTTGGACTGGATCTGCAAATCCATTTCAAATCCCATGCTCTGTAAAATGTTGGTGTACACCTGTGTGTGTCAGTGTCTGTTGTGGTACTGTGGGGAAAATGCATGATAAATACTTAGAAAATACTACTTTCTACCAAAGATATTATACATCTGCACAGACCAAAAAAAGACATTTGAACTGGCATTTTCGTTGGCACAGTGTGTTGTCTGGGGATTTCCATCTTCTTTTAATCGCTGTGTGTCATGATGTGACCCGACTCGACATTGTGTCTTTCTGTGTGTCTTTGTGCCACTGTTTGTTAGCTGCATTCACAGACAAAAAGGCTTAATGTCACATGGTCAGACTTTCGCATCTCCACACACAGTCGAATTACAGTGACTTAAATGCACTATTGACCCCAGGTCTATCCTGTCCAAACACACAGCTCTAACCCTGTTTGTTCCTGAACGTTCAAGTTGAGTTTGTTGATCTGGTGCACCTGTTACCTAACAGATTATATTTAGTTTTTTCCTTTTCCCAAAGAGATTGAGTCCATTTCCTGTTCACTCTGTTTTTCACATGTTTGACAGCAGGTGATGTGAAGTTCAAATAGTTTTGGTTGCATTCAGATTTGAGGATTCTCAGCTTTACACAGCACATCAACATCTCATGCCCTGCTGTGATTTTGAAATGAAACGGTGTGTAGTCTCTACTACCCTCTACACATATATACACATTTGGATATCCAATAATAAAGGTCATAACTCATAATACAGTCATACTAGTCTTTGGCAAGTTGTCAATGAGCTGCCAGGGCTTGGATACTGTTTCCCAAACTACAAATATGAAGTTATTTTTAGTCATTTTTTCTAAATTGATAGTGTTCAAAGTGTAATCCATTGATGTTATTGTTTTGGGATGCCTTTTGTACATCTGTTTTGTTGTAATGCACATCATACACTTGTTCCTTACAATATCTACTACAAATCCTAGCTTGTTTGAAGTAGTTTGTGAGTCACTGGCTTACTTACTATGTCTTGATTTCCTCATGCATAGCAAATTATAGTTAAGTATTATACACTGCCCGGCCAAAAAAAAGGTCTCAACCCTGTGGGGGGCAGTGCTATGATCTGGGGTTGCTGCAGTTGGTCTGGTCTAGGTTCAGCAACGTTATGTGCCCAAAGAATGAGGTCAGCTGACTACCTGAATATACTGAATGACCAGGTTTTTCCATCAATGGATTTTTTCTTCCCTGATGGCTCAAATTTTGAAAGAGTGGTTCAGGGAGCATGAGACATCATTTTCACACAAGGATTGGCCCCCACAGAGTCCAGACCTGAACCTTATTGAGAATCTTTGGGATGTGTTGGAGAAGACTTTGTGCAGTGGTCCGAATCTCCCGTCATCAGTACAAGATCTTGGCGAAAAATTAATGCAACTCTGGACAGAAATAAATGTTGTAACATTGCAGAAGCTTGTGGAAACGACGCCACAGCGAATACGTGCTGTAATCAAAGCTAAAGGTGGTCCAACGAATATTAGAGTGTGTGACCTTTCTTTTGGCCAGGCAGTGTATTTGCAGTATTACATAAAACAGTGATTTCTTAACGCAGCCCAAGATTTTGTGTATAATAGAGTGAGCTGTTTGGGCCGCAGTGTAATTATACTCACTATTATTAACCTGTAGCCTGAGTGCAGGGCTGTCCCCAAAGAGTTGAAGAAGAGGTGAATGCAAATTGCTGTGCGTATTCTGCCAGCATGCAGTGTAGAAAATGAAATTGTTTTGTTGTTATGTTATAGCAGGGTCATGCACAGAAATACAGACTGGGCTGAGTAATACTACATCCTTAGATTTTTCCAGTCGTGCACAACTACTGGTTATAATCATCTTCTCTGTAGCCAAAATATTTTCCATAATGTACAGCCTTGATTGTTTGTTTTTAAAGGGATTTTCCAAGTAGATGGTCAGTTTACTTTGTATGGCAGTCAGCAATATTCTGTAGGGAAATGTAATGTATTTGACAACAACAGGAAATGCTAATGCAGCATTATTAGTAAATGTGCATTTTAAATGACAGAGTTAATGGGGATTCTCCTCCTGGTTCTTCTGTTTCTTTTTTTTTTGTTGCATCCTTTCCCTTATTTACTCAAAAATAGCTCTGCCCGCATGCTTCTCTAGTGGGAGTTGGATATCTGGGTAGATATGACAGGATGGCCCACGCACGTGTTGGCCAAAACGAGTGGAGAGATGAATGAGGATCTGAGAGAACGTTGAGAAAGGTAACTGTAGTGGATTACAGAGCATAGCGTTGTTCATCATGTGGCTTGCTAATGGCCCTCTAGCTCCAGGGGGGAGCCGCAATCTGAGCCAGTGGGGATTCCTGTCAGAACAGAGTACAGCACTGACCTCAGGGCTATAGCGTGACGTGTGAAGCCACAGAGATGACCCCTTTCAACAGCCTGACACTTAGAAGGAGGGTTCGCATGCTTGCAATGAGTAGTTTTCAGACAACACTTCGACCACATACAGTATTATTTAATGTATTGACTTTCCAAAGGCTTAGAATTTTCTCTGTTTACCATATCAGACGCCTTTTACCTGTAGGGATTTTTTAACTGCTCAATTTGATTTATTCAGAGCATAGTGGTTCTGCAGCAAAATTATTTATTCTCACATTTTGGAGACAAAACAAATTCATTGTATCTAAATATTGATGGTTCTGACTTTTCTGCTAATTTATATACATTTTAATATATACACACAAACACAGAACAGATGTTTCTTCCTGTTGTACTGTACGTCTTCTCTCCTTTTCTCAGGAAATTTCTTTTTTGCTATACCTCTTTTAAAAATGATAATGCTGCACAAAGGGGAACTGTACTGGCTTACCTGTATAACTTATGTAACCTGACCCCTCTACAGGGCATCAACATCGTGGGTCCCAGTAATGCAGAACCCCCGCCTCGACCTTCTAGTCCAGCCATGTACCAGCTGGATATCGTCCTGAAGAAAGGGAACAACCTGGCCATCCGAGATCGGACCGGTAGGAGCTCTGTTTATTTCTCCTGTTACTTCAACAGCGTTGAAGTTTATGTGGGAAAACGGGGTAGACAGCATTACCGAGCGTCTATTCAGCACTCTTGGTCTCTGTCAGCTTATCACAATTATTTTGCCTCCGGCACAGGCAGGACAGCAACCTTATACCTTAGTTTCCTTAGAATTGTGTCCTCTATTTATCCGTTATCTTTAGGTGCCCCCTCCCATTTTTTTTACACGTCTCCTTTTGTCAATGTCACTTCTATTCTCACCTGTCTTTTTCCTCTTTTTACCTCTTTTCTTTCTTTTCTCACATTTTGCAGCCTTTCTTCTCTCTTATCCAACTCTCCTTGGGTTTTATTGAATCACACATCTCGTCGTCACAGCTCACTCAATTTTCCATGTGTGAAGTGAGATGGAATTACTAGGAATGATGCAACACATCTCCTGTGCATCCATGCATGAAACAATTTCAGCCCCTGCTTAAGCTAGAACTTTGTCACATTTGGAGCCAAGAGGATACTAGTATGATTTCTCCTGCAAGTATTTCACTTTCCTACCCAAGTGTGATAGGCAGCAAGATCAAGGTTTTTGGTGCATGTAAAGACTAAACAGTATTGTTGTTATCTCTGGCAGCATTAAGCATCATGTACTGGACTCATCAACATATATTACAATATCCCAATGCTACCTATTGTAGTTTTGTTCCTCCAGAACGTTCAGTTTGGACTCTTGTTTCTGCCTCATACGTGTGTCTGTATGCATTTTGTGATAAATATTTAATTACATCCTTTCAAGAACCAAAGTTGAAACCCCAAGAATGCTGAATTCAGTGCTGAGGCTCGCCATAACGGTTGAAAGGGGTCAGTGGAACAGGAGCAAACTGGTTTTTGTAGTGCTATCATGTCGTACGATATATTGCATGTACTGTTTCTCCCATTGTGAGATGAAATCGTTTATCTACTCTTTGAACAACCATAAAAGATATATCATTTAATCTCACTCAGCCAAACATTGTTTCTGCCTCTCTAGAGTCATTCTAAGCGCAGGACAGATAGCCCTCTGCCCTCTGCGGAAGCTGTCTGAACACATCCCGTATACTCTTTGTTTGTGTCAGCTATTTCTTGTCGAAAGACCAGCCAGCAAAGACAAAGGCCTGATATTTCCTTATAAACTCTCACAGACAATGGTTTTGAGACTGACAGATGCAGGGGTCTCATTATCGTTGTAGCAGTCACCATGTGGGCAGATGTGAATATTCTGCCCTGTTCCCTCCCATGCACTTTGCCTGTCCACCTCTCCACCTAGTTAATGAGCGGTGAGGTGCAGAGTGCACCTGTCCTGTCCTGAGCCCATCAGGACGGCTCATTATAGAGAGAGGGAGGAAAATAACAGACAGTATAGCGGATTCAATATGATATGAGCAATTATTGTTTTATAACAGTCAGTGCTGTAAAATATGTTGTTTTGCACAGTATTCACAGAATACTTCTTAATATGAATATATTCAGCAGTTGATGCCAAATCTTGACAAGTTGGACTGACATTTAGATGTTGCTTCGGTCTTACAGCACACAAAGAATATATCGCAGCAGACAGACAGAGGAGTGGTGGCATTAAAGCTAGGCTTCCTTCTCTGGTATGTAGGCTAGAGAAGAGCTGGGCTGTTAAAAAAGTATTTATTTGGGAGAAGACATTTAGTTTGGGTTCCAAATTATTTAGGAAAAACCGAGACATAAATTATAAATTGTAGATGGTTTCCAGTGTTGTTGGCAAAACATTTGAATTTTTTTCTTTGGAAATACTTCTGCATTATTGGATTCCAGATATTCATTTCCAATGACCCAAGAAGTGAAACATTAAAAGCTGAGCAGGAAGTAAGGCCTCAATATGCGGCATGCATATTTATTTCTTAATTATGACATTTCCTAAATGATTGTGGCACGAAACCAGATGGCAGATGTCTGATTTTCCGTCAGTGACAATCAAGTCTGAAATATGGAAGAATACTGGTATCAACAACCAAACTTTGAGGGAGACTTGAGTTTATACGAAGTAAACAGAAGCACACAGCAAGCAAGCATTTGCCAGCATCAGATACATGCGTCACCGTGATGTATGCACCCAGAGCAAAGGGTGACAGGGCAGAGACAAAAGAGTGATGAGGCTTCAGTGACGAGAGGCATCAGGTTCAACATGAGCGGATCATCTTCCATGAAAATGGAAAATCAATACTTTAAATGATCTTTAGCTATAACAATTTCTCTGTTTGTGGAGCTGTAAATATAAGTCCATGTTAAATCATATACAAATAATGCACCTTTTTTAAATACTCAGTAATGGCATGTGAAATTTAAATTATGGATAACTATTCTCTGAGGCGTTTTAAATAAAAACCTGCTTGACTTTTCCTCATCATAATACAAAAGGAGGATGTTTTTTTAATCTATTTTTAATTGAAATAAGTCCTTCTGGTTTTGAATTCAACATGTCCACAATGCAATGACCCAGTGTCAAGCACAATGTTCATCAACTCTACATTTTATTTTAAATATCTTCTTGCATGTGTGGCAAAGGTCTCTTTCTATAATTCACACAGCATCTCACATTTTCCATCTCGCATTACATTGAAGAATACTCAAATCAAGCAGGAAGCAAGCATTGTCTTACCTTTACTGTTATAGAAATTAGATGCTAGTTTAATAATTTAATGATTTCCTCTTCAATATTTGGCGTTGACAGAGTTCAGAAGTTTCACATTGAACCAGAAACCGTCTAATATGAACATCTTCAGACTTACAGCCTATATTCCCTCAGTCCACGAAGGCTCAGAATCTCACTTTTTTAGCCCTTTTATGTTGACTTTCTCTAAATGCATGTACATACAGTAACTCACCTGCAAGTATGTATGACCTGTATGACGTTTTTGCCTGCGTCTGTAGCAACATCCAAATATAATTGTCTCGTATTTTATCCGACATCCTGCCAACATATTTAGCTTATGAGGCAATTTAAGCTCCAACCACTCCAAATAATTAAACTACTGTATAAAGAAATATAAATCATCCTCAGAAATGCCTCTGCTCTAGTTGTCAAGTAACATTTCTGCTCCTCATAAAGCATTTTCAGCTCTTGCACCCTCATGCATTTCTGTTGAGCATGCAACTGCTGTCTGTTTTAGTGTGAGTTTCCGGTGCTTAGAGCAGGGAGTGGACATCAGAGTTGGCGACAGAGCAGACAATGACAAGACAAACTGGAAGACCAGTGTGTGGTCATAGTGAATTAATGTGTTCACAATAGGATGGTATACTGTGCATTTCACAATTTGAGTGGGAGCACTAAGGATAGATTCTCATGCTTTGCATGAACAATGTAGAAGCAAGTGAATCTGTCAATTATACTAAAGATTTTCTCATGTTTCCTTTTGCAAATAAACATCATATGTTGGAGTAAGTGCTTTGTTACTGTACAGAAAAATATGCATACACAATGGATAGCATTTGATCATATAAGCACCTGTGTATCATCCGTATGTGGTGCTCCAAGGTTGGTTGTTTTAGTTCAGCAATCACTGCTGGATATGAGCATGCAGATATCACACGCAAATGTTTGTGGTTTAAAACAAACAAGAGCCTTGGAACTTTTCCGACACATCCACAATAATTTGCTGGCATTGTTATTTGTCTCTCTTCTGCCTGCACTCACTATTTCACAGTTTGTCACCCAGGAGTGACAGACAACACTTGACATGGTATAATATTATGACAAGATAACAAAATAATCATTGGGTATGGATGAATGATGTTCTTTAACAAAGTTGAGCTTGAACAGAAGAAGTGACTAATTTTGCTTCGGTTCATTTGCTGATGCCTCTGATTGTATTGAAATTATGTTTGCAGGAAGAGAACATTTTGAAAGCAATACATGAGAAAGAAAGGATTCATAGCTTCCCTTTCAATGTTTATTGTTCCTTCCAAGCAAATTCTACCTGCCAAATAACTTTAATACATTTCTTTTAAACTTATCCGACATGGGAAATACCCTTTTGTGCCCCCAGAGCCCTCAGCCTGTCAGTATGAGGAGATAACAATGAGACCTTTTGCAGAGTTGAAGGTGAACTAAACATACTGCCCACTGTCTCTACTCCTAGTTCCCTTTATTCGAGATACAACAAGGTTGAATTGCTTTATTGCCCAAGACACACCAGCCTCGCTTCCAGTCTCGCATTAGCTCTTGTGCGTTTGTGTGTGTGTCGGAAGAACAACAACTCTTAGCTGTGATACCAAAATATACTGTGGCCTGTCCTGTTATATTTATTGACTCACTATAATCTTATGCAAAGATCACTTCAAGTGTTTGACACACAAAACTTGAAGAGATAGATTGGTAAACACAAACTTGAGATACGAGTGCTTTCAAAACTGGACGTGCAGCAGTGTTTTTAACCGTAGTCTTTTGCTCAATGTTTCTTTGTGGAGTATCGACTGAAGTGACTTATGATTTATTCATGCTTTTCAAAGTCATGCTCCAATTAAAAATTCATAAAGTTTTCTAAATATGGTGCATGGGATGGAGATATAGGCTTTTGGATTTTAATATCTGTAAACAGTTAGCAGAATAAATGAAAAGATGAGACTTACAATCGGTGTATGAGATGGTTTACGAATGTACTCCTTCAACTGATGTTAAACAAGCTCCACACAATATATTTATGCAGACATAATAAAATGTTGACTTATGTTTACATTTAATTTGTCAATACATTCAAGTAACTCTAAAAATAATAGGTGATGTGCAGCAAACGCCTGATTCCTAATCCTTACACATCCCTTATAGAAAGTGCTGTAATTTCCTCCCTCTGAGCCGAAGTAATGACTAGGTAGATGTCTGCATGCGCTGGCACATTCTGTGTGTGTATTTAAATGTTTTGTATTAGTGTGAAGGTTTACAGTGATTAGTTCTCAAAGTACGACTAAGACCAATTGTGTCTACAGCGAGCCTAATTATCTTGTCTGCCGAACTTTCTAAAAATGTGAAAACAGTGAGAGAGCCAGAGCCTGACACTACAGTCAGCACGTTGTTTTATTTAAAGTCCCCTTCATTGTTTTCTCACCTCCCATGCTTTTCTTCCACATGCTGTGAAGTTTAAGCTTTTTCCGCTCATCATCTCTATAAAGCAATCAGTCTTTCTGTTATGGTATCTCACACTTTGCATTGTAATTGCAGCAAGATTGTGCTGCAGCTGCTCATTAATGAAAATTCATTTTATGTAAATTTCAGACGAGGGGAGTAAAGTAAACTCCTCAACATAAAGCAGCAGGAGCCGGCAGCATGTGTTGTTGTGTATAATAGTAATGAGGCAGTTTTTCAATCCACTTGTCAGCATCCTATGATGGAATTTCTTGTCTTTGCAGTCTTTTACAGCCAATACATTTTCCTGACTGTATTGCATTGTGGGTAATGGGAAACCCCAGAGCTGCAACCATCCATCAGTACTGACACTACACATAGGCCACACACACACGCATGCACACACGCACACACAGGCAGTGCCCACAACTTGAGCATGAGGCTGTTCAGTGTTTGCAGCCTGAGCATGACTGAAGGTTTTATGGACAGCTTTACTACTTTTTCCTCCTTCTGTTCTCCGACCTCATGACAAGCATCAGTGAGCCTCCTTCATGCCGTGGCTCTTAATAACAGCCTTTTTGACAGGCAATGTTTTGGCCAACTCTGAACAGGTCAAGTGAAGCACTGAGTGCCAAGAGGAAGTAAAAGTTCAGAACTGATTTTCAAGTTTTTAACACTTTGATTATCTTACTGGACTTCAGTTCCTGGTTTAAGTGATGGATGGGAACACACTTTCTTCGTTCATTCCTAGAGTGACACATTCAGTGTGTTTTTAAAACACTGATGTTGAATAGGTACAGTAGAACAGCCTAACTCATCGTAGAACATCTATAGGATCACATGCAGCTTTAAAAAAAACATTATTAACTGAGTTCTAAAATATTTATTATATACATTTAAAATGACCCCATTATGCTTTTTGGGTTTTCCCGTTTCTGTCCCACACACTCTATTCCAGCATTCAGATCCTTCAACTTGAACATTTACATCTATTTTGGCATGAATTGTAGTAGTTTTAATGTTATTAATTACACCTGTTTTCCTATTATTGTGACATTTCTAAATATCGGCTTTAAAATTATCTTTAATTTTGAACTTCTAAGTTAAATGTTTCCCAGGGTAAAAGGCAAACTGACTTGCGGAAGTGTTTTCCTCTGATCTGAAGGTTGATCAAATTAAAGTTTAATGATCTGTTTGATTTTGTGGTATTTGTTCAAGGAAGGCACCACACCTCCTCTATAATTTAACGCAGAAAACCCTCTCCAATTTTATATTTGTCACAGGCGAAGTTAGAAAGTACAGGTTAAATGAAGAAGATGTATTCTGTTGACATCTATCATAACACAATCTTTATACACATACTGTTTACTCCATTTCTTTCCTGGCAGTCGATTTCTCCTCATCGTATTAAGTACGTTTCTCATATTGGAAAACGATACAACTGGGTTTACAGTATGTGAACTGACAAACTAATTTACTACTGACAGCTTTCTTATGATATCAGCATTGAGTTTGTCATCCCTATTTTAATTTCTTACTGTAAATTATTTTGTTATGTCTTAGCTTCACAAAAAAATATGTTTGTGTTTTTGCTTAATTGGATTGAATGTGTTGAGGGCAGTTTTTCTGCTCCTGCTTTTTTAATAGCTTTGAGACAATTGTTCTGGGGGAGATTAACAAGTCTTTCTTTGACTACTCAAGCAGAAAGTTAATAACTTATTTTTCATGGAGGATGATACTTATATTTAGAACATAATATCACACTGTCCTCTGAAGAAATGTAATTACCTGCTCATCCGTTATCGGTTAATAATTCAGGATCGGTTTTCTTCCTTGTGCTGACTCGGAGCGCTATTGATCACTAATGTGTAATAAGTATCTGCAGATTAATGATGAAAAGGGGAAGCAGAATAATGAATAGTTCCACATATCAGTGTGAAGCCATACGACATCAAATAGCTTTTTATTTTATAAATGTGTGACTAACCCACTACCCTGTACCGTCATTATCCTGTTTCAAACTGCAGCCATTAACAAGCACCTTTCATTCGCTTTTTAAAAGGCCTGGACCAAGATGGCTTGTTTGAACATGACCTTATCCTCCCATTATGAGATTTTAGCTGCAGCAGAAGCCTCTTCTCGCAAGTATACCTATCTCTGTCTTCTCTCCCACCCACTGTCTCAGACAGACAGGAGTCACCCTCTGTTTTTTAATTATTTTTTAAACAAGGTCGAGGAAACATGTCTGACAGAACTGTTCACTGCCCTGCTGCCTCTCAGAACCATGGACACAGCAGGGGTGTGGCCTACCATGTGTTTGTTTTTGTTAAGGTGCTAATGAACAAGTGCATCCCTTCCACTTGTCTGTCTTATGAGAGAGGAAGGATAGTGGTTTTGTAATTAAAATTAGAGAGAAGAAGTAGTGGTGCTTTTGGGGCCACTGTTTTGGGATGATCCCTTCTGTGTGTGTGTGAGAGTGCATCTGTGTGTGATAATAAATGCCTCTCATACATTCATTCATACACACATACTCAGGCACAGATTTGCTCATCTCTTTCGTGACCTCTCTGATGAAATAAATAAATCCTCAATTATTGCTCAGGGGTTTGTCTGGAGCATGTGGAGGCCTTTCTTGCAGGCGATTGAGTGGCTGCTTGCTTCCAGAGCAGCAATGGCATTTAAATGAAAGCATTAGACTTTGATGAACTCTCTGTATTCTCAGCCTGTCCCTATAATGACTGTTATATCACAGCTTCAAATTAAAAGGTTAGTTTTGAAGTTGAATTGGTAATTGACTTGTAGTTGACTCACGTTGTAATACTTAAAGCCTCCCAAAAAGATCACGTATAAAAGACCAGAAATCAAAAGTTAAGGTTTTGCTTAAAATCAGTAACTGTTCAGGGAAACACAATCCCAATACATTACATACTATGCTACTATACTACATATTGTATGTATTGCTGTTGATATATTGACCATCAATGTGGTTAGAGACATTGCCTTCTCTGTAACTGAGAAATGTTGCCTGGTTCCTAAGCTGCGTCTAATTTCATCTCTTTAAATGTTTTCTCTATCGTGTTACCTGGTGTTTAAATGACATTTTCTCTGCATATGAAAAACAACAAGCTGAAATGGCCTCATAATTGCAACACTACCAGGTGCTCCATCATTTTTACCATGTTGATGGTGCAAATCGTATTTTCATTTCACAAAGAGCGCTGCTGTTGGATAATATGGTGAGAATATGTCGTTGCGATAACTTTCACTAAGTACGGATGGGAACAAAGAACTCTTCTGGAAGATGAGGCTTCGTGATGTAATTTATTTAGGACAGCTGCAGGGGAGCGAAAGGGAGAAGAGAAATAGGGTGAGCCAGGGAATGAGAGGATGTTGTTTCATGAAGAAGGAAAAGAGAGAGGGAAGCTAGAGAAGTTGATATGCAAATCAAATAAAGCTCCACAGTTCAAATGACTACAACTATTGAGTGTTTTCAAAAATGAAACTCACACGTTTGCCAATAAATTGGTTGAATTAATCGACTACAGATCAAAGACACTGTTAGACAAAAAACTAATACAGCATCAGGAATAGCTTCACTCATGCATATGCCTTGAATGAGTGTATGTTGGAATGCATTGATAAACCTGTTGCATTAGGGACTGGAGAAACTTATGGAGGATTGCTTTTCTTTGTTTATATTACAGAACATCCTAGCAATGAGTGTCAACATACTGTATCAGTGTTAGGTGTCCTACTGTACCTAGTGTATGTGGGTATCTGCATGCTATTTAGTTGTAGTGCTATTTTAATGTAGAACTTTTGACTGATAGCTATCCCCTACTCTGTTGCTTGTATGCATGTCTTGGGTGATCACATTTGCAAGATGTCTTGGACATATAACATGTAGTTCTTGCCTTTTTTGTTTTAATTTCAAGTAAATAACAGCAGAAAAAGCATTGTCCCCATTCGTAAGGCGATTATGAGAAGCAAGAAATGAGAGAGACTGAATTTCTGTACCATGGTGCATTACATTTTGACACTAAACATTTAAGATATTTTCCCCTTGAACTGGAGCTCTTAATTCATAGCTTGTGGATTAACATTTTACATTTCATAATATCACAATCTCAAAATGTTGGTGTGTACAAATGCTCTTGTGGAATAGGGTTTTGATGATGCAGGCTGTTTACACATTAGGATTACAGATTTTGATTTCAGTCTTGCGGTTCCTGCTTCCTCAGGGGTCTGGGGGGCAGCCTGGCTTACTGGCAGACACCGAGCTGTATTTAAATGGCCGCTGCCCATTAGGTGTTCAGTGGAGATGTATCTGTGGTGGATCACGGTTTCAACTGCCAGCCAGGAAGACGGAGTGCAGCTCGCAAAAGTAAATCAGAGGCTTTTAGAACTGCCTGTGCGCCACACCCAAGTTAAAATTACATTAAATTATGATTGCCCACTGGGTCTTCTTACAAACACATTTATTACTCCTGCCAGCTACTTTCACAGGGTTTAGTGGTTGATATTGATAGCTTCATAAAAGATGATAGATTAACACCTTGATATGAACTCGGAACCACGATCAGTATAACTTTGGGTGTTTGGCAATTTCTGCTCACCCATTTCAAAGTCTACGGAGCTAGGTGTGACTTCAGAATGAGATTTAGGGAGTTAACCACATCTTTAACTTCAAAATTGGATACAAATCAGGATTTTAGATACAAGTTTCACTGTTCATTGGTGTCTGTTATTTGTTTTGTCTCAATACCGTATACATAATCAAAGCATCTGGAGTTCATATTAACTGTAATGTTAATTGTTGAATGTTCAACCATGAGTTTCAACCAGTTTTACTCATTTTTAAGCCTTGCCTCTTACTGACCATTCAATATCCACCCACCTCCAAGCTATCACTAGCGATCCTAGCTACCAAAGTGCTTGTTTGAGGTTATTGCTGCAGAGGGATGTTTCACCAGATATCAAATCCAATGGTTCACTTACTTTTTCCGCCAGGGATTCACATGCTTTGAATAGATGTTCAATGAAGACATGGAAGATTGTGAACATGTGTTATTAGCTCAAGCACATTGTGTGTGTCTATACTTGTGACTTAGCCGAAGATCAGATCACATTTTATGACCAATTCTTGCATAAAACCAGGAAATTACAAAAGGTTGACATTTCTTTCACTTGCCACTGTATTTGGGTTTTATTGGAGTTCAATGAGTTGTTTCCTGCCCAGGCTTTTTAGCTGTGTTTTGATTTGCAGTTAATTATGTTTGCCCTTGTGGAGACACTTTCAGAAATCTTAACAAACAAGGGCTACAAAGTAAACACTGCAGATGTGGATTACTTAATGAAGTATGGTTGATTTAAAATAGAGTCGAAGTCCAGCAAGGTAAATTTCTGGAACATTGCAAACATTAAACTGCCAGTGATTACTTTAATTTGTAGTTGAGTCATCAAAAACCTACCTACAAGCTTTTTCTAATCTTCTTTTCGGAAATGGATTTTACCGTACACATTTAGGCCACATGCCTCACCACCAGTAATGCCACTCAACTGCACAACGACAGAAAATCACTTTGTGCTCTCTTCAGCCTCTTGTCAGCACCTGTCTACCTCTGACAGTTTATCAGTGTGTGACACATTCACTCCTAATACCAACTCTCCCCTTACCCAGCAATTTTAGTTCACAGGGTTCCGACTGCAAGGTGGAAAAACAACCTCGGGTCACCAATCCATCACACAATACTGTCTTTCCCCCTAACAGGTTTTAGGCTTTTTGGCCAGCTTTTCTTCTTCCTTTGAAAGCTCATTGATCTCACAACACCTATAGCTTATTGACCCACCTGCCCTTATGTGGGACATGCAATCACTTTCCGTCTTTATGGACTTCATCCAACCGTCGGAAGTATTTTAAGAAATATGATATAAATGTCATATATAGTGGTTGATGAGTTCCAAAAGAGCACCACTGCGATCACTCCCCTGTGCTCTACCCACGCTCACTCATATTGAGTGTGCACCCACCTACAGCACCAACCTTTTCCGTTTCCCAGCCTGCATGTGTTTATGGCACCATAAAGCTGGCACTGTGGGATGCAGAGACTGAGCCAGTGATGTGTGTCTGGGGAATATCGACCCGGTGTGAAACAGAATAAGAGAAAGATAGACAGAGAAAGAGAGTTGCTGCAGTTTCAGAGATAAGTGGCTTCTGCCTCCATGATGCATCATTGGACCATTTCTCTTTACAATATCACTAGATAGTTCCTTTAGTGTAACCTCATCTAACCAATACACATTGTTGTACTCCTTTTTCAGGAAACAACATGATTTATTGTCTGCCTTTTTTACAGTTCTGCTTATTCTTTTATTTTTATTGTCTGTTGTGCCTCTCCGTGATGCCTTTCTGGGCTATTTCTGGCTGTACCTCTTCTCCTTTTTCTTGTTATCTTGTCACTTTGTCCTCTCACTGGAGGAGAGCTGCAGTGATATGTCAAGGACAACAGTGTGTAAAAGTGTGTATATGTACGTGAGGGAGTATTTGTAGCATATGCTGCTGTGCATGGTGGTGTTAAAAGGTGAAGAAGTGGGCATCTTTTCCCAGCAGCCCCGGCGTCAGTGAATGTATTTCCACTCTCACATCAAAGCTTACTGGCAGCTGAGATCAGTCAGCAGTTCTTTTCTCAGACAAAGCTGAGTTTATGCTTTTTCTGTTTTACGTTTGAATGGAGTCTTTTGTTGTACTGAAATGAACCGTGTTTTTTTGAAGATACTATCATTTGACTACTGTACAAAATATAGCATTATATATTCTGTTGTGATGACAAAATAAGTGTAGTCAGCCATACCATGAGCCTTTACTATGTCTCTAATGTGCAGCAATGTTATGTGAGTCAGGTATTATTACTTGTTTTCTGGTGATAACCAAGAATCCTTCTTGATCTGAGGAAACACTGAGAGCACTTTTATCCACTAGCATCCTCGCTGTCTACAAAACAGGGGATTATACTAACAGGCAAAATACATACCGCAGGATTAGGTTGCTTAGGTTTTTCATGTAAACTATATAATACTCTGAGCGATTGGCTTTATATATTCACTTACATTTCTCTTTTATCCAAGTGATCTGGCAGAAAGCATCAACCACAGGCACAGTGTGAGAATTGTTAGATAATAGGATTCCCTTATCTCCGTTTGCGATTTGCTTGGTAATCACTTTGGTCACAGTGGATATTAACATGACACTGATATAAGACTCTGAACAAACCAATCCGGCTAGGGTACCGGCTCACTGGGAGCTGAATCTCATCATCCTCTCTCCAGTTGGACACTCGAAGGAGTAATGGTTATGAGGATGAAACGAAAGGCACTGAGATTCCTGGATGCCAGAGATGGGGAGAATGTTTTGGGTGTGGGGCAATTATACATATGTATGTGGGTTGCCTTTGATAATTCCTGTTCAGCTCCCTTTGGCCACTTAATGTTTTCTCCCTCTGAATTTAAGCAGACTGCCAAGCCAGCAAACCTGATTATGTCCTGCACACAAACAAACTCTGATACAAACACTACACTGTGAATACTTCCCAGTCTCCCTCAGTTTGTGCTGTTGCTCGTCATTTTTATTCGGATGCAATAAACATTTGAACTTGTATGTTTAATGGATTTTCTCCTGCGATGGATATTGAAGCGTGTCTTCTGGAAGAAATGTCATCAATAAGTCCTAAAACTATTTACTATTTACATGATAGACCTGTCCTTTGAATTTATTGTGCGCTTCATTCTGGTCTCTGTCTTTGCTTTTCTTTGTCCGTCAAATCAATGTATGGACCTTGGTTAATGGGATGTTTAAATGAAGCATGGGAAGGACAGGAGGATCAATGTCCCATTTATCAGGATAGTAAGACGTAGGTGTAGAATTGTATATCTTATTTTTGCTCTCGGTCATCCTTAGGAATGGATAATACATACATAAATACATACACATGTTTCACCTTCGAACCTGAGTGTGTTTAATGTAGAAGAATGAATTGTATTTTTGTGTCATATGGGCTTACTTGTATCTCTGTGTTTAAATTTACATATACAATAATTGTTTTATACTAAAGTGTTCAAAACGATCTCTTCCTTTTTAGAGCAGAACACAAAATGTAAATCAATGCTTCCACCTAGTGGTCAAACAGAGGCTTTGAACGAGATGTGCACATTCAACAGCAGCCTCAGCGATTATTCTGCTGATCATATGACCGCATGAGTCACATGACATGCTTAATTTTCTCCTTTAGCCTTCCAGAGCAGCGTATATAAACATATATAGTTTATGTAGTATGATAACTGAATTATCACCAATAAAGGTTAACGTTAATGTTTTTGACACTGATGTAATTCACTTTTGTTTTTTATTTAACCATAATCTTAAAATACACTCGTTCACCTTTAGCTGAAGAGGAAAGTGATCGATTTACACTTTTAGTTTGTCCGGTTTTCTCATCCATTGTTAGATATGCAGCACAAGGCATCACTTTGGTGATACTCTTCTTAATCCGAGTGGTTAAAGACATTTCTCTGTTTGTTTTCTTTCCCTTTAGGCACCAGTGACCCATATGTGAAGTTTAAGATTGCAGGGAAGGAGGTCTTCAGGAGTAAGACCATCCATAAGAACCTCAACCCAGTTTGGGACGAGAGGGTAAGCTTCCTGGTGGACACCCTGAAGGATCCGCTATACGTTAAGGTACAGAAAATACGTCCTGGTTAACAAATATACTACGGGAGAATAAAATGCTTTTATATCTTTGGAATATTGTTAATCACTGTGAAGGTATAGCATTTGCAATCTTATTTTGATTGATAGTTTCTGTATATTGTGTCTTTCAGGTTTTTGACTATGACTTTGGACTTCAGGATGATTTCATGGGCTCAGCATACCTCCACCTGGAGTCACTGGAACATCAGAGGTCTCTTTTGTTTTCTCTTTTTAATGGATTAATTGTATTACTCTTCTTTCCACTAACACTTTGCTCACCTTCAATCTCTTGCCACAGTGGTTAACTATCTCCTGAACTCTCTTCTCCACTGATTACATTTGAACCACTTTATTGGTTAGCTGCAAGCCTCCAGTAATAGGCATGTTAAGAGATGCTGTTGTTTAAAGAGAAAACCGATAGTGAGGTTAAGGGTTAGTCTCCCCTAAGATTGAGCATATGAACATATTTTCTTGGCACACACCATCTTCAGCATTTTTCTCCCTCTTGATTGAGTCAGTGTAATAGAACAAGGTAATCTGTCTCCCCCTAGTGGTCGCTTTTGGAAACTAATTCCAAACCTCATGAAGCATAACAGGGCTTAATTAAATTTAGTTGATCAGAGAAGTATATGAAGAGTAATTTGATACCACAGTCCATCATTAATATCCTTCTTCTAGTAATGCAACCATCTCTCAAAAACATCACGTGTGCCATCTGTGCTGTGCCATCAATCACTTTGGAGTAGGTGTCACATTTTGGACTGGTAATTATTTTTTGTTGCACATCCACACAGGTGTTTATAATTACTCTGGCTGATCATACCAACTGGCAGGCCGAAGTTGGCTCAGTTTTTCTGGTAGACCTTCTTGACTTGACTGAGAAGCACAAGTTTTCATATTAACATTAATATGACTCGGTTTTGTTTAGAAAGTGTGTGACAGTAAACTATCATGCACAATACAAGGACACTGAAACTAAAGCAACTAAATGTACTTCAATAAACCTTTTGATTATACCTTGACTTTTTCTACCATATAGAAAAGCCATAGTGTGACTCAAATCATAGGCGCCGATTCCGTGGGTGCTTCCGGACCCGAGCAGTCACGGAGAAGGCCGAGCACCGGGGGGGGGTGGGACATTCCACTGTTTTGAGCACCCACCGGCAGAAACATTAATCGGCGCGTATGACTCAAATGATGACCTAAGTAAAAACAGTGTGGATGTAAAGCTTTGGACCAAATGAAAACTGCATGTCATGATTATACTGGCCTGAATAATTGCTTTTCACAGTATTATCTAACAAAATATGCTCAACTGTATTTAATGTCAGTCAATATTCGCCAGCTATAGGAGGTTAGTGGCTTTTCCTCCCTTATACATAATTGCAAGATTTTTTGCAAGGTTGACTGCTTGTGAATCAATCACCGCTAACATCAAGAACGGCACCTAGTGAGTCTTGAACTGATTAAATGTGTCAATTAAATGTATGTTAAAATGGATTGAATAGGATTAATGCATTTATTCATATGTGAAATCCATTCACTATAAACATATACATGTACAACATTTTTATATGTATTGTCATTATACATTTTTACGTGGTTTACTGTGCTTCTCTGTAGGACACTGGATGTGACTTTGGACCTGAAGGACCCACAGTTCCCTGAACACAACCTTGGCAGCCTGGACCTTGGTGTCACTCTAACACCAAAGGAGGGAGACATGAAGGATGCTGTAAGAAAATGTTATGAACAGCTATCATATTATTTATTTTTCTTCCTGCACACAATACATTTTCCCCTCCTACAAGGGAATGAATCATTATTTGTACTTGCCCTTTACGTCATCTTTTATATGTCATACCAAGACAAGGAATAATGACTTAAATATAGCCAAATGAGGGAAAACCGAAGGTCTAATTCAAACTGCTTGTCAGTGAAAACTAACAAGTCAAGATGTTAGGATTTATAATAAGTACATTTGAAGTTCAGCAACAGTGTTATATCAGTGCAGTGAACGGTTTCTCCGTACATCAGAAGCTCATACTGTGTTGAACTAGAATGTGTTGGCTTCATTCATCACCAGTTTCTGGAAACCCTTCAACCCAGGAAATACACATGCATAAACACAAGTGTAATTAATATGTTCTGTGGAAAAGTTCCATGTTCAAAGAGCACTGAATTCTCCTTCTTAATTATGTTGCTTGTGCCTCCACGGACATGCTCAATGTTTCAGAGTTGCATTTATTTCTGTTCAATTATTTGTTTGGTTAATTGGACCCCTGCACGCTCGATCCGGAACAAGGCAGAGTCATGGGGGAAATACTTTATTCCTTTTGATCTGATGTCTTAATTCTGCTGCTTATTTAGTGCTGTAGTTCAGAGAGTCCACATTTGACAGAACAAATAAACTCTATTTAGGTTAAGCATCATTTTGGATTTCTCCCGCTGTGAAGAAAGTGAGTACAAGGTTACACTAGTACATACTGGATGACTCTCTGTTGCCATCTACTGGTATACTAAGGAAAGAGAAAACACATAGCTGGAATTTACTTTTTAATTACTCTTTATTTGAAGTGCTAATAATATGGTGATTTTAGTAATCATGCAGCTATATGAGGTGACCTTCATTATATAATGTGTGTTATCAACTTCATGAGTGTTCGGGGAAATTATGTGACTATATGAGATTACTCTTCTCATGTGGTGGTAGTTGAAATTGTTGTATTGATTATTGCATTCATCTCAATTAAGCAGAAATAAGCTACACCCATCTCAGAAATAATTCAAAGCTAAAATTTGACACATTTTCACAAAATCTCCTGCATGTTTGAGGACAACTCCATAATACTCGTCCTCATGGTTGGTGGATCAATTTTCTTTGAATTGTATATACGGATAAGTACAATGTTAACTGTTTTTCAAGGTGATTCTCTATTATTCAACCCAAACAAAGCAGGCTAAAATTAGCAAACCAAAACAAGGTAGCAGCTATCAGTTCCAGTCTTCTTTCGGTGTAGGAATGGTCATGAACTTTGTTAAATTATTGAGTATAGAAATGATGAGTACACTCTGTATTAGAGGCACAAACTGCAGCCACCATTAACATACCTGTTTATATGTGCATGTGTTTAACTGCATGTATGCATATGGAAATAATTCATAACGTATAACAATTGTTCTTCTTATACACTCCTTGCTCACTTAACTTGCATGAATGAAAGCTACCCTTGTCTCTTTATATGACAAACCCCCCCCCTCCTGCACCAGGCCAGGGCTAACATCTGACCCTTATATAGCCAGTGCCCTTTAACCTCTGACTCTGCAGCTGTAAGGGCGAGACAGCGGGGGGGCGCTCTGTAACAGCTTTGTCTCATTTACAGACCATGCTTTTGAGAAGGAACTGGAAACGATCTAGTAAGGTAAACTAAAACAGCATGTAATTCCCCCTCCCACACTACTTCCGACTGTACTGTAACCCCCCCTCCCTCTACCGACCGCACTGCACCTCACCTGTACTGCACTCTTCACTTGTGTCCTGGTATATGGGTGGAGTCTTCGTGGCCCTCCCCCTTCCTTCCTCGTTTTCCTCCTTCCACAGTGGTATTACCCGTTTTTTTTCCCTTTGTCAGTTCTTCAGTTTCTCATTATCATTTGCTTATTTCCCACAAGCTGCAAAATACCTCACACTATTTACATCACCTGAGGGATGTAAAGAATTATTTTTTGCAATGCAAGTGATTAAACCTAAAGGTGAACTGCATTTACATCTGTTAGGCAAAACACAAGTCATATAAATACATACCGAAGGTGGAAGTAATGCACTACACTAAGTGCTGTGGTTATACGTGGTATTTCACCTCCTGGATTATGTTTACATATTTAGTCTTTCAGTTTTAGAACAGTTACAATCTGACTGGAGTCATTGACAGTGAAGTCAATGTTTTAGTTTTTTCTATACTGAACTTTGTCCTTTTAAGCTTTTAAATAATACAGTTATGTGTGCGTCTTCCACCTTTGATCCGCAGTGTATTGCAGCTGCTGTGTGAGTAAATAAAGCAAATTGATTTGTTATAATGGGTTTCAAAGGATTCCTGTACAGCAAATCAAACTGTGGAGGGAGACAATTTGCTAATGGCTGATTGTATGGACTGATTATAGGACATACTTAGAACTTCTCCTCGAGTGAAAATGTTTATGTTGACATTATTTTGAGTTTTCATCTTGCAATACATAAAACTGCTACCATATTGATACATTATTTTGTATTTCTCATTGGCTGTCAAGTTGAACAGAAAGCATGATGTTCAAAGTTGTGCATATTTGGCTCATGCATGAAACACTTTATTTTTCGGTCAAATACAGAATTGGGCAATTTCCTGAATTTATTCCCAGCTTTAATTGTCCTTGTGTCACTTTTACTAAGGTATTTTCCTATCTTTTCCTGTTCTGGTTTAAAGTTGTCGCTGAGAAGGGAACGGGTGAATCTTGAGCTTAGCTTCACTCATAGTCGATCCCCTAAATGGCACTAAAGGTACTAAAAAGTTTGATATCTTACCAAGAGACACTGATACACATTTGAAGTGAGTTAGTCAAAGCTGGGCAGACATCCTGCTGTACCGTGCTTCCTTTTGAAGCCTGCAAACTGGGCCACCCCGCCTGTGATTCTGGAATTAGCTCAAACACTAACTTATCAGCTCAACTGTGCTACCCCACCAAAAAGGCACTGCTCCTGACTGCTTCCCTTCCTCCGTGCTCCACTGCATACAAGTACATGGTTATTTTTACACAACCACCTCTTTTAATGAACCATCTATGAGTGTTGAACCAACAGCAGAAGATACTATTCAAGATTTAGTTTGAGATAATGATTATGAGTCAGATGCATATTAAGCCAGGTTTCTCCTCTATCACTAGGAAAAATGCTTATTTTTGTACTTCAAACGTTTTTTATTCTTCCAACGGGTTGACAAAAGTTGTGTGCAAGGTTATATTAGTTCTTAGACTGAGTGTAAGTATCTCTTATAAGACTTTCAGCCTCCGAACATCTCTATGCACGATCCATCTCCTGCTGTGCTCTGGCAGAGGGATGTGGATTCCCAATCCAAATAGCCTGTGGTTTTCTGTTAGAAGAGATATGTAGCAACAAAACAAGGAAACAATTAGGATTTTGCTCAAGTAGGACATAACTGTGACCTCTCATCATTAGCATACAGTGTGTTAGCAGCAAGTGAACAGGAGAAATGAAAGATGTGGGAGTTGCAGTATGGGAGGTTGGCTCTATTGCAGGGAGCCATTTGCATTGTTTAATGTCTGGAGAATGGAAATTAAGAGGCTTCGTCTCCAGATCAAAGGCCTGCGCTTGCAAGGCAGGGTTTGTTCAGAGTTTAATGAAATTCACCCGCAAAACAAAAGCTATGCTAATAAATTCTCCCTAACGAGGAAGGAGGAGAGGGAAAGGCATAAGAGAGAAAGGGAGAGAGAGAGGGGTGTATTTGTTTGACAAATAAATACCCTGCTCTTTGTTTTAGTGAAGGATACTGACATGATTCAAAGAGAGGTTAAATAGGCCTGTAAGTGCTGGGAAAACTGTTGGAGAAAAACAGACTTATAATATGGAGAATCATCAATCTGAATTTGCAGCATTGTCAACTTACAGTACCGCCAGCTGGAATAAAAAAAAGAGAGTTATGCTGGAGCGGCATCTCAGTGGTATGCGCGTTTTGGATAAGACATTCTACAAATCAGTCGCCTATTTATTTTTTAGGAGTTAATAATCTTACAAAAAATGCAAGACAATATTTTGTGCAGACTGTACATTTTTTTTAATCTGCTGTAGATTCTCAGTAAACACTTGAGAGGTTAGAGGACATTATTCCATTCCTCTGCATTCCCAAGCACTTCAGCATAATAGACAATCGGTGGAAGCTATGTTTGTAATTTATAGTATAAATCAGCTGAGTTTAATTTACAGGAGTGAATCGGGTTAAATTATCTCATTTTCTGTTGAAGTTTTTTCTAGTGTGTGTTGCCTGCTCCTCTCTGTGTCGTCTTGGTGTCTTTAGGATTGCTTATTTTCCTGTTGACAAAGTGTACACAAGCCATAATTCTATCTGGGGTTTAATGAATGCATATGTGTACATGCTTGTTTATGTATGAATAATAGTTCTGTGAATGCGTGTGTGTGTCTGCTGCAGTATCAGAGTTTGCGCCTGTCGGATGTGCACAGAAAGTCTCAGCTGTGGAGAGGTATAGTCAGCATCAGTCTGATTGAAGGCCGCAGCCTCCAGCCAATGGATGCCAACGGCCTCAGTGATCCTTACATCAAATTCAGGATGGGGCACCAGAAGTACAAGAGCAAGGTAAACACACTTGTGTTTAAGAATACTTGATTTGACAGTAACCTCCAAATCATTCTGAAAAAGGCTTGTTATGTGTGTCCCTGTGATCAAGATAATAAAGGAACATTTTTTAACTACGATTTTGTTCATTTCCATGTTCCACTTAAAATGGAACAACCGAGAGAGGCTTCTTCAGTTATACACTTCATACTGAAGACTCATTTTAGTGTTGATTATATGGATATTGCTCAATAGAAACTCATCTAACCTTAGTTCAAAATGAACTTAGAAGCACATTATGGACAAACAATGGATTTTCTCTGTTTTTTACTCAGACCATTCCAAAAACACTGAATCCTCAGTGGAGAGAGCAGTTTGACTTCCACCTGTATGAGGAACAGGGAGGCTACGTGGACATTACGGTCTGGGACAAAGACGCTGGCAAGAAGGATGACTTCATGGGAAGGTACAGCGGTTTTCATCAGTCTTTTAGTAGGTTAAGTAGCTAGAACAGTCATAGCTTATCAAAATCATTATTTTCTTTGACTTTTAAGACCAAACCACACGTGTCAGGTATTACAGAAAAAGGTTGTAAAATGACTGCATGTCAAATCATTTTATATCTAATGGCCATGTCTGGTATTTGTACTTATTTAGTACCTCCTGTTTAACATCCATGAGAACAGCAGCATGGAGGCACTCAGAAAAAGCCTTTACTTTGAATTCCTTGACCTAAGGACAGTAATTGTTATTGCCTGCCTTGATATAAACTGAAGATATATTAAGGGCATGCCAGGAAATCAATTCAGTCAAGGGAAGATGCTCTCAAGTGCCTACTTAAAGGTATTAATTGTGTCAGCTTCAGCTACCTTGTCTGCAGTTGCTTTTATCGTACACACATGACGCTCTCTATACTGTTACTAGGCAGTTGCAGTTGCTGTTGCTATACTCCAGCGCTAGATGCACTATATTAAGTGGTATACGATGATAACCACAGTAGTGGAAGCCTTATTTCTATCGTGAAATTAGAGAACTGTGATGGTTGCTACAAAATTCTGCCCCCAGATTGGCTATCCTAGCACTTATTAAGGTTTAGTCTTATTGTCCTATGTAGATCTTAATTTTTTGCCTGTTTTAGCCTCATCAGCTTCCGCTAACATGTGTAATACTCATAACCCTGTAAATCTGTTTGTTTCATTGTGCATTGGTGTGCACTTTAGGTGTACCATTGACCTGACACATCTCAGTAAAGAACAGACACACAAGCTGGAGCTGTCACTGGAGGAAGGTGAAGGTGTGCTCGTGCTGCTGGTTACACTCACTGCTTCCGCCGCCGTTTCCATCTCAGACCTGTCCGTCAACATGCTGGACGACCCGAACGAGAGACATCAGATCATGCAGAGATATGTGAGTTAGTTTTATTGCGTGTGAGTTTAGAAAAAAAAGATCATGTTGTTAGAAGGTAATGCAAACTGTCAAAGATCAACTTAAAGACAAATACTTGTATTAGAAGATGAGATAATATAAGAGAGAGCCTACTGTATATACGAGCACAAAAAAGCCAGTATGCCAAAGTCCCCCACATTTTTTATTGGGTACTATTAAAGTAGTATGTCTATATACTTCATTATTTCCTGCACAGTTCAGTTCATGTTCAGTTCACACAACTTTACCAAATTCCAGCTGGTAAGGTCTTGTTTTATTGATCAAACTTATACCTAATGCTGTGGCTTTTTTCCTTTGATTGACAGCTATGTGACACGTGTCCACATGTCCAAATTTAAAACACAGAAAAGGATTTTCTTTTGTGTCATGACTCATACTGACGTGTCAAACAACATCTCACTCACACATTTATCATCAGGCTTCTGATTGTTTTAAAGTCACATTTTACGAAGAATCTCACTTATTCATCAAGAGGAGCTCCACCAGGCTGCTGCTGTGTCGGGCAGAGGAGACGATGAAAAGAAGTTGTTGAAAAGCGTGGTCTTACTGCTTCTAAAAAAATGATGGAGGATAACATAGCTGGTTTGTTTCATTTGACATGATTCACGCCAACAGTATTGTGCGGTATTTGTGTCAGCATCTGCAGTTGTGCTTATATGATTGATACATTTGGACCCATATATGTGTGTGTAAAATATCATAGCTTGTTAGCCAGTTGTCATTGAATTGAGCTAAGTGTTGGAGAGAGAAAGAGCCCAAAGGCCCCATCTGCCCAGAGGCCCTCCACTCGGCACAATGGTTTGAGCCTATGTCTTTGTCTTAGCCTAGTTAACCCTTCGCACCCTGTCATCTTCACTCCTTGCTACAAAGAGACACTCACACACCCATGCTCACACACACTTTCAATAGGTTTCATTCACGGACGGCCTTGATGCGGGACATTGCTCTGCACATCAACAGAATCAGCAGATATCACTCACTACAGCAGCCGTATTTCGCTTCCAGTCAATCATTTTCATACAACATATAGGAAATTGGTTCACTGAATGTGTTGAGTTTATTTGAGGACTTAATCTTTTAGAATCACGATTACATTAAAGTATTTAGGAGAGTTGTAGAGCACATTTTCCTATTAGTACCTACCACTTACTTAAGTGTGCTTTTTTTGTGAAGGTACACTTTGCCTGTGTGTTCACATACCATACAGAACAGTAGGTAGCTGTCAGTGTATGTGAGATTAAATATTTTGATTTCAGTTAACTCGTTCGCACAAGCTGGTGTGTGTTTGCATCTTTGAGTGTGTGTGTATAGGCACCACAGGCCGAACACGGGTGCCACGACCTACATAACCGTTGCGGTGCCTTATTGGCTAGCCGCAGGAGGTTGACCACTGTGTACCGCGCTGCAGCAACCACCCAATATCAGAGGGGGGAGCTCTAGGACTGAGGCATAAATACGCTGTGCCTCTCCTCACAGCCACAAAATGAGGGCGGGGAGCGTGGGTGTAAGTGTGTGTGTGTTTGTGTGAGTGAGTGTGAGTGTGTGTGTGTAATAGGGGGCGAGAGGTAAAGGATGAGGGTTGCATCGGGAAGGAAAGGCGTGTAAAATGAAAAGAAAAAGCTATTTCACCTTTCTCACAACTCGTGCAGACCCCGTTTTTCTGCTCGGCTGAAGGCGAGACATTTTGCTTCCTGCGCCTACCTCTTTTCCTGCCTCCTTCTCTCTCCAGCACTCCCCATCTCTGCCCCGCTCTCCCGGCAGCCTCCACTCTTTGTCTGTTGCCACTGTGGCCCTCCCGTTAGATGAAGGGATGGAGAGATAGAGGGTGAAAGAAGAAGTGGGGATTCTAGATGGAGGGGCACAGGGAGGTCGGTTTGAAGACTTGAATGGTCCCTACCTATTAACATATTCCTTTTCCCCAGACTGGCCGTCTTTCAGTTAGAGAATTTAATAAAGATGTACCTTATCAAAGAGCACTGATAAGACCAAGTACCACCACTAATACGTAACAGTGCAGCTCAAAGCCCACTAATCTGCCAGTGATGTGTATGTGTGTGCATGTGTAGGTGTATGTAATTGTGCTTGGGCACATTTTAACAGACTGGTATTATCAGCTTTGAAATCAGCTTTCCAGCACCGGCTTGCACAAAAGCATCAAATGCTGCTAATCACAAACAGGCACACACATACAGACCCATGCAAGAACTGTACCTTCATGCATCAGCTATATCTAATAAAAAAATATGGGTTGGCGGAGCCATATAAGTACCATGCTGTCATCATCACAGCTTTATAGAGCAGATACCTTCACAAATGAGGAAGAGAAAACAATTGAATTCCCCTGCTTGTGCCAGCCTTCAGGAGTGTGCCCCCCCCCCCCCCCCCGATCATCATGAGATGCACAGAGTTACTTTAATGCATTGTGTTGTACAGACATGATACTGTAAAAATAAAAACAACACCGAAAACATGCCTTAATAACCTACATCTCTACAAAGACGTTGCAGATTTTAAATCCTTTTCACACATGCACACACTAACAAATATGTGCACACGCCACACCTCATGTGGTCACAATGAGGTCACTGTGTTGTATCTGGCAGGTGTTTTTTCCTCATCCCAATCTGTGGCCATTGAAGAAAGCAGATAATAGACACCTGAGTGCCGGGATCTGATGCTAGCGCGGAGCTCATTAATGTCTATCTCATTCTAGCTGTTCTGCATTGTGACGGCTTTGTGTGAGAGTGTGTATGTCTGCCAGGTTTGTGAGTGCCTCTGTATACTTGGAAGTACCGCATGCATACGTGTGAATGAGTACACATGATTTTCCACCGAAAACTACTTTGAATGCAGCTGACGGCCCTACTATATGCAACACAGTGCAATACACTTAGTGACAACTGCCTTAGATGTACTATTTCTCACCGTAACCTTTCCTTCATCCCTAATTACTGTTTCGCAGAAATAGAGAGGGAAAGAGGGAAAGGGAGAGAAAGAGATTTATGCATTATGGTGGCAAAGGAGCACACACACTAATGGCTCTTAATGGGCCCGAGGTGGCCACAAGATGGGTGGATGAGAGAAGGAGGACATGGCGACCTCCGCTGAAGTGGTGGCACTTCACCACCCACCCACATGTATGCACACACACGGCAGCAATACCTCTCCCACCCACTCTAGTGCGCTGCTCTAAGGTGAAGAGAAAGGACACAACCTGGACAGGAAGTGAGATAAGGGTCTGCAGTGAAGTGCCGGATGGGCAGAGAGCAAACTTTGAGAGAGATTGTTGACAGACAGTGATTCAGGGTTGATGAGCAGGGGTGGGAATTGGGAGGAAGTTGTTAGCATTTGAGCATTTCACAGGCATTTGCTTAAATGTCCTCTGAACTGCGCGGCTGCTGGGCAGACGCTTTGTGTGTGTCTGCGTGTGAAATGTTATATGGAAAGCTGATGAAAGGTGACACGATGCAAAGATGACAGCGAGTCATACGCCTATGCCGGGACGATTCATCTGTGTGTTTGCGTGTCTGTTGAGTGTGAGAGAGACGGGAAGAAGATGTCACAGTGACAAGATGTCAATCATAGGCAGAGCGGGGGTTTGTTTTATGAAAGCCATCTCTGTCCTTCCATTTTTCTCTCCTCTTTTCATCCCTCTTTTTTATCTCCCCCTTATCCTTGTCATTACACCTGCGTGCTGATGGGGGGGTGCAGGGGATGGGGGACGGTCATGGCCTCCCTTCATCTCTCTTTCTTTCTACCTGTCTTTCTTTCCTTTTTCTCCATCTTTTGAGCATTATCTTTCTGACGAGGATTTGAATTTTTATGGAGGATGGGTATGTTCTGTTTACCATTTGTGGATCGAGGCTCAAACCTAAATGTCCCCTCAGGGAACCTGTACGGTGGGAGGAAGGGATGTAGTGTGGATGATGGATTGGGGGGGTGGAAATATTTCTGCATCCATACATTAAAGAAATAATTCTGACTAATTTTCCTCATTAATGCTATGTATCTAATACGGAAATCACCACTTTGTTGGTGTTTGAATCTACATTTTTGTACAATACAAACATGATACTTTTTTCATACTTTACTTAAAGCCATATAAACAGTTACACTTTTTTGTACTAATTAACAATTAGTAGCATTCTCACATCTCAAATGTTAAATGTCCAAACCCAAGCAATAATACAAAAACTTTGCCTACACAAAGTACAGTACTAGGTGGCAAAATGGTTGATCAAACTCAATTTTAAAATATTAAACCTCTTAGTAATAAAATAGAGTCAGAATTGGATATTAAATATCAGATCATATATCCTAAAGATTGTTATGAATCCAATCAGCTTTTGGTATAGTTTTATAAAACACACTCCTAGGTTACTAATGTTTAACTGTAAGGCACTTATTATTAGTTTGTCCTCGACTCCTTCTCTCTAACCTCCCTCACGCCCTCTCTTTGACTCCCTTTCTCCCTGTGTCTCTCTTTTCGGCTGCTCCCCAATAATCACAACAAGCGGCTGTATCTTGAGAGAAATCGTGCCCTAAAATTGAGAGTTTTCCCCTTTCTCCCTTTCTCTCTCTCACTGTATTTCTGTCTTTCTCTCTCTTTCCCCCTCTCTTTCTTGCGCACACTCTCCCTCTCATCTCCTTTAGAGAGCTTTTGGACAATGATATCGCTGGAAACAGGCAGAGTCTGACAGAGTTGGTAATAATGAATTAAGTCTGTAGCCTGGCCCTGACTCTGAAATTTAAATTATAATTACTCCTGTGGGGATGGAAGGGGTTATTGCCAGAGAGAGGGAAATAAATTGAAGTGAAGTGCATTTCCACTTTGCTTTTAAGACACGCCGACATGCTACTCAATTTGGCCCCAGTGTAAGTTTTGTATGCATGTGTTTATACCTGAGTATTTGTGTGCGAACAAAAGCATGACTTTATTATTGTGCATGTGTCGGTCAGTGTGTAAACATGCCTCATGGCCCAGCGTGATCTCAACAGGCTTCTCTTGATTTCACTGATTTACAGACTTGGATTTACACAGTCATCATTTTTTCTCTTGGTTATTAAAACTTCGTACACACACTATTTACATTCTCATTTTCAATCAATCTCAGGGTGGTATAGTATCTCTTGACTGTGTATGGGTGTAGAAAATATCAAGAGGTGTGTGTGTATGAGCTTGAATGCTTGTTGGTTTGTTTGTCATGAGTGTTTCCCCTCTTTTGTTTGGATCTAGTTCAAAATGCAATTTCTTGGACATGACTTATTCCCATTCCTGTTTTGTTATATATTTCACTTGTACAGATTGTTGTAAGAAATGGACTATTTTATTTTTCATATATTTCACTTTCATCTGTTGATACTAATGCTGCTATTCACACACTCTCCCAACACCTCTTTTTTCTTACACACATTGTGAGAAAGAAATTCATGGAGTGATTAGATAAGAAAACACCAGCCCGCACCGAGACTGACGGTGTGCACAACGCTGAAAGAGATTCTGTTTGAATATTTTCAGTACATTTGTTCAACTTAACATGTTAAACTTGCCTGTTGTTCCCAATGACCCCTGTTTGTGTATTGCATGGATTACCGCTCGCCTTTTACAATATGTTTTTGTTGTTCCTCATCAAGTTTCATTTTATCTAAAAAGTACAAAGTTAGGAAACATTTCAAACAGGCAAGCACAGCTATTCAGTGAAATTGAAATCTGGCCATTTGTCCTCTGTTAGGCTCGACTATAAATGCCAGCTCTACATTTTCACATAAGGACTGTTAAAGGACATATTCTACCCTTTCCTATCTTAATGAAATGTCAGGATATTGACCTGCCATTCTCTTCAATGCTAATTTGGCATCCTCTTTGACCTTTCACCCCTGTCCCTATGATGTTTCAGAGCCTGTGGAGGTCATTCAACAACCTGAAAGATGTCGGTGTGGTGCAGGTAAAGGTCATCCGGGCTGAGGGACTGATGGCAGCAGATGTCACAGGTAGGGAATGACCTTAAGTCCAGACCTCTGTTCTTCTCATTGTTTAAAGGTAGTCTCTTCATTTTTCACTCTTCTATTAGTTGTCATATGTTCATACTCTCAAAAATAATGTGAAAAAAGGCCTCTGTTTTCTGCTTGAGTTTTGCATTAAGTCATAGAACATTTTTGTGGCATGTTTTCCTCCACCAGCGATCTGCCATAAATCTAGCCACAGATAAAGTCAGGGCGTAATTTTGGTATAAGGGATGATGCTCTGCGAGAATCCTCAGAGAGAGATAAACTCTACTTTTGCAGGACTCTAAATTTGTCTCTGCATTTTTAGAAAAGATGCAGGCTGCTCATTTGAATAATAGAGAAAAAGTACATATTTGAACCAACAAATCTCTCCCCCTCCTCCTCCCTCCTCCCGCTCTTTCTCTGCTTGCTCTCTCTGAATCCTCCATTCTCCATTAATTCTTACTTTTAATTAGGTCTACAGTGGACAGGCCTAGTTTTTCACTCTGTATTATCTGGTAGAGAGAGAATGAAGTGTGTGTGTGTGTGTGTGTGTGTGTGTGTGTGTGTGTGTGTGTGTGTGTGTGTGTGTGTGTGTGTGTGTGTGTGTGTGTGTGTGTGTGTGTGTGTGTGTGTGTGTGTGTGTGTGTGTGTGTGTGTGTGTGTGTGTGTGTGTGTGTGTGTGTGTGTGTGTGTGTGTGTGTGTGTGTGTGAGAGAGAGAGAAAGTGAGTGTAGAGTTTGCTCTCCATTTGAAACAGCCACAGTCCCATTAGCCAATACAGAGTGGAGCTGGTTGATTTGGGTTATTGCGTGGAGCAACCGGAGCAGCCGGAGTGCAGGGCTAATGGTTCTCTGGCTCTTGTATTTCACTCCAAGCTGAAATTTGCTCCGTGACCTCGTTGTAGAGCTCATCATTCAGTCTAAGCTTTATGGATCCTTCCAAAAAAACCTCAAAAGTAAAACTGGAAATATAATGTCTAGTGGCTGTTTGTTTGCCTTTCACTTTGTCTCTGGTGGTTAGACGTGCTCATTGAAAACATGTTTGATTCCTGAGCAGCCTCTACAGCCTGTGGTGATTTGAAATTAGTGCTACAAGCTTGCTACACAGTTACAGTGTAGCATGTCCTTAAGTGTAAACCAGGGCTAATATTTTTCATTGAAACCTCCAAGACTGAACATTTCGAAAAACGTGTGTTAAATTCAGATTTGAATATCCACAACATGTTTTGAACATCTGATGGACTAATTTCACCTATGTTTTTACTTAAAATGTGAAAATGTAAACTTGAAAGGAAAAAAATATTTTTTCCATGTATATTTAAGCATGTGCTTGCCATATGTCGCTATATGAATACTTGGGTTTCACATGTTAAAAAGTAAAACATTTGTTTACACAAAGGACTCTGTATATATTTACAAAAAGCAAGACAAAACATGGGCTTAGTTTCACATGTGGGTTTAACATGTAACTTTTGTGTTATAGCCAAAGAGATCTAAAATTTAAACAGTCCAATGTTTAACCTAAAACAAAATCATACATTCTGGCAAGCAATGTAAAAGGAAACATTTTTCTTTTGTTCCTTAGAAAGCATTTTCTTTCAGCCAGTCTAGCCATACACACATAGATACAGTAGGTAAACTGATACGGAAAAACGACAGGCGACAGGGTTGTTTCTAGGTGGTGTGTGTGTGTGTGTGTGTGTGTGTGTGTGTGTGTGTGTGTGTGTGTGTGTGTGTGTGTGTGTGTGTGTGTGTGTGTGTGTGTGTGTGTGTGTGTGTGTGTGTGTGTGTGTGTGTCACTGGCAGAAACAATAGCTCTTTAAGAGCCACATAAGAGCCCTCACCACATGAACACCCTATTTTAACAGCCGAGACCAAGAGAGGGTCGGGAGCAAGGTGAGAGAGAAACAGACGGACAGACAAACAGACAGACAGAGAGGGGAGGTCAGTGAGAGAGAAAGAGTTCACCATCTCTCTCCCATTCACGCAGCCTGTCTCTTCACCCGTCTCTTCCCCTCCTCCTCCTCTCTCTCTAGCCATCTCTCTCTCTCTAATTGAAGTGTTTTTGTGGAGTAGCTCCTCTCCAGCCCGAGTAGGATAACTGAAAATAGTCTCTAAAACCAACAATCCCTTTTGTCTGCAAGCTCTTGTCCCTCAGAGTGGATGCTATACAGTTAGAACATTTCAATAGTTACACACACACACACACACACACACACACACACACACACACACACACACACACACACACACACACACACACAGGCACACACACAGGCACACAGGCACATGCACTTCCAGCAGCTACACCATAGAAAGTGTAGACATTCTTTTTATGCTCAACAATAACACAAAATCTCTCAGTAAAGTGTATATTTTCCACAGCATCACTTGACACACAAATAAATACTGTCGTTGTCTTGTCTAGCCTATTAAAAGTTATATGAAAAGTAGAGTAACTGCTCCAAAAATGTCCATTGATTCACGTTTTAAAGTCTAAATCATAATTAATTGTGATTGTGGAGGAGCATGAGAGCTTTCTCTCTCCAGCCGCAAACTCCTCACTAACTCTAAGCTTCCTGCGAGGCAATTACAGCGCGCTCCCTCGTCTCCGCACTGTATTCATCCTCCACACTTATCTCAGGGCCTCTGAAATGAGTTTGAGCCCGCTGCTTGCTGCAAACTGTCTGCCAGCGGCACAGAGACAGGACCCAGAGGGGGGAGGAGCTTTGCTCGGACATTACCTGGATGATCTCTGAGTGGCGCTCAAACCTGAGCGTGTAATTGGTTAAGACAGCCGCCTCTGGTGCTGGCGGCCAATAAGGTGAAAGTTCATCACCAATGACAACTGGCTCTCTGCGGCAACACAGCCTGCCATGTCATTAAAAACTGAATATTAGAGAGAAAAATGGGGGAGGGACCGGGTTCTGCAGAAATAATTTCCATCTTCTAATTTAGATGATTGCATTTAAATTTAATCAGACTTGATTTGTGGGGACAACATTTTAATCGTTTATGCTATGGATGCTCGGGAGGATTAAGGAGGATTTCAAATATTCACTTTTGTAATAAACATAAAAAAAGAGACAAAATTTATTATTTTAAAATACATATTTGTGTTTATCCATGATGGGCAGGGGAGGCAGTTATATATGAGTTTGTGTACAATGTAAGCAATAAAGGATGTCCACGGAGATGCATTTAGAAGCACTTTATGGAGTCCATTGTCTTTTGTCAATTTTAATATATGTTGTTTTCTATCGTATGAGTCATAGCTGTCAATATCCACTTCAAACACTCCACATCAATAAAGCCCCACAAACAGATATGAAAGGCAACACCTACGGCTCGGCATTGATCACGGTGACATTTACTTTGCACACCCACTAAATGTCCTGCCCTTGTCACAACATTTGAAGAAAATCACACCAATCAATGCCACACACACACACACACACACACACACACACACACACACACACACACACACACACACACACACACACACACACACACACACACACACACACACACACACACACACACACACACACACACACACACACACACTCCACATTGTGCAGGGGCTTTGAACTCAATCCCAACTTTATTGAGTCCTATTATGCAACATTGCTCCTTTCTTATATTTAAATAGTCTTTCTTTTTTGTACAATACGGAATACGTGTGGGACATATTTCTTTTTTAACTTCCTGACCCAGTCTATTCAAGTGATAAGCTAGAACAAACAGCTCAACGGGTCCCAACAGTTTTAGTAAAAAAAAATGATCAAAGCCAGATTAAAGAGTTTTGTTGTTTTTAGTTCGTTTTCAGGCAATCGAAGGGAGGTGGGCTTGCAGGCATGGGGAGCTGGTCTCCCTCCTTTTTGTGTACAAAGAAATTGAGATGTGAGATGTTAGTAAACAAATGGAGAATATATAGGACATTACTGGTTGTGATTATTATAGTACAGTAAGCTATTCTCATGAGGAGGAAATAACTCTGTGATTATGTTTATTTCTCCTCTCGGTCCCTCTCTACCCAGTTACGTAACTGTAGTAAATTCTGAATTGAAAGTTTTGTTGGAATAAATTAGCATTAATGAATATGATTTATAGTGAACCATATATCGAATCAATGTTTTATAACAGCTGAGGGTCTTAAAAGTTCTCACGTAGTGTACTAAAGTTTTATCTTTTTGGCAGCAACAGCCACTCAAATGATTTCATGTGTGATCCTTGAGTTTTAAAATGAAATTATTCTGTTCAATAAATCTACATTTGGATATATGACGTTTTGTTATTATTACTATAAAAGGTCACTTGTGTTATATTAATGAAACTAGTATTGTTGCCTGTGTATGAAACTGCATGCAGCAGGGATTTCCCTATCATAAACTCAAGTGATACATTTCAATTTTAATATTAACAAATATTTTTCTTACTGTATTTATTAGTGTACAATGCTGTCAATATAACGCCAACATGATGATGAAGAAATGTTTTCTTTCATCATTTAATTCTCAAATGTTGTTCTTGCTTTCACTGATTTCTTCCCCACGTCGTTGCCGCTGGCTCGGACTCGCTAATCATGGAGCAGCGATGTTTCTCACACCCCTGCTCGGCTTTCTTTATCTTCTACTTTGAACTTCTCTGGCCTTCAGAGCCACATCGCAGTCTGCGTCCTCCGCACCATCCATTCTCAAAATCACTCTCTCTTTTGACTCTCCCACCCCCTCCTTGTGACTGCCCAGGGCATAGTTGTCCTGCAGCTTATCTTCTAGTTGTCCGTGTTCCCAGGATTTTGATAGAAACGGCTCGCAGCTGTTCCACTGATATACTGTTTTATAATATATATGGCATCAGGGCTAAACATGAAAGAATCATATTATTACAGCTCTGATAAGTCCAGGGTATTGGAGCTGTCATGTGGAGGAAGGGGGGGATGCTGTTTATTATCTGTCTTAATAAAATGAAGGATTGGAGATAGACAAAAGCTGTTGGAATTACTTTCCTTGAAACCTCAAGCTAACCAAAGTGTAGAATCTTCTAAATGTATTTATCTCTTTTCACCATGAAGGTCATTATTATATGTTTTTGTTTTGTTTTGCTCTGCAGGTAAGAGTGACCCATTCTGTGTGGTGGAGCTGAGTAACGATCGGCTGCAGACACACACTGTCTACAAAAACCTGAACCCCGAGTGGAACAAGGTCTTCACTTTGTGAGTGGCTTTTACAAAACTTGCATGTCTCACACACACATTAAAATCACTACAGTAATTTAAAATAAATAAAGATAAGCATATATGTTCGTATAAAGACTGCCAAAGTCTCACAAAAAAAGTTTTAATTCACAGCAATACATTTTTTTTGTGTTTTTAAAATATATTTATTCCAGTTCAATTTGAGCATTTAAACAAAATTGATCCCAGTTAACAGTCTGCAAAGCCTTTCTCATTAATACATCTAAGAAGACATTATTATAAGATAAAGCAGGCTTGTCCATTTTTTAGGTATTCCAAAAATATCAAAACTGCAGTTACACCCAGGATAAAGTGAAATGTTAACGCAGATCTCACTCTCAACAATTTCTTACATGCATGATACCATTTTATTCAGTAGAAAACTTGTGAATTCCCACCGATGGGACAGATCATTTCAGTCATTCTCTCTTTTAGCCTCCTTTCTATACATAACACCAGCCTTCTTCTTGATCGCCTAGTTTTGAAAAAGATAGGATGTCACTCTTTACTTCTCCTAGTTATTGCGGTACTGTGTGTGCAATATACCACAATGCCTGTCAATGGTGATTTTTAAACATTTATATAAATGTAATACATGGTACACAATTTTTTAAAATGTTGTTGGGAGTCTTAAACATTTAAGGAAGCTTATCCAAGACATGTAAGCTTTCAAAGTGTTTCAGCCTATATTTCAGTGTATGTGTCATGTTGTGTTTCTGTGTGCTGCAGTAACGTGAAGGACATCCACTCGGTACTTGAGGTCACTGTTTACGACGAGGACCGAGATAGAAGTGCAGACTTTCTCGGGAAGGTGGCTATTCCTTTACTAAATGTGAGTCTAAGGCAGATCTCTGCATGTGTTACTTTTTCTGGTCCTTTGGGGATAATATAGAGAACATAGAGCAACGGAAAGAATGAAAACACACAGTTGAAGATATAAAAAGCAGAGGTTATTTTTGCAACTCCACAGATGAGACTGTTATTATTTCACAAAGGAGAAAGAGATGACAGGATCGAGACAAATAGAAGAGAGCCTAAGAAAAAAAAAGAGATTGATAGGTGAGAAGAAAGAAAGTGAGGGGATGAGAGACTATATGAAAATGACACTGATAGAGAGATGGAACGATGCGATTTATAGATAAAAAAAACAGACAAGTGTCTCTTACAGTTGAAAAAAAATATAGATAGCCTGTAAAAAGTACTGTGTGTCTAATATACCCATGCTCTGCTGTACAGTATGATTCCCCAGGATAGTTAATTTCTGTTTGACAGAGCCGAGCTGCAGTGGGTAATGAACAGGTACTTGTCAGAGTTGCCACAGTTGTTTTGGGTTCCCTGTCAGCGCCAGCAGCTGGGGTTCAAAGGTGGCCCGGGGAGCCGATTCAGCCGGGTATTGCCAGACAGACGCCTGTCATGTCCCTCTCCCACAGATCCAAAATGGAGAACGCAAAGCCTACGCCTTGAAAAGCAAGGAGCTGACAGGGCCAACAAAAGGGGTCATCTTTCTCGAAATAGACGTGATTTTTAATGCTGTAAGTCTTTCTTTAGCTTTTTTGATTCTCCTCCCTGATTTTTTTTTGTCGCCCACCACCCCCCATTATCCTCTCCCTCCATCCCGCTCTTGTTCTCTCCAGCATCCCCCCCCCCCCCCCTCTATGCTGCTGTTGTCTTTATTCTGTTTGTCCCCCCTCCCTCGCTTCCATCTCATCCCGTGTCCCTCGTCCTCGTTTTGGCTTTAATTATCGAAGACTCCCTCTCAACAGCCTTTGTTCGCCCATTCACCATCGCTGTGTGTGTCCTATAGCGGCCATCTTACAGCTTTCTCTCCCGCACTCTCTAGCCACTGACATAGGGCACGCTCTACGCATGTGCTGCCAATATCATTACACAATGTGTTAAAAAAAAAAAATCTGATAAATATAACACCTTGACAACTCATCGTCATGAACTCTGTCATTTTATTTATTAATGTTATGAAATAAGTGTCTTTTCACTCTCACCATTTGCTGTTTTTAAGGCTGTGTGTGTTCACTCCGTCCTCCAGGTGAAGGCTGGTCTCAGGACGTTGATTCCCATAGAGCAGAAGTATATCGAAGAGGAGCCCAGAGTGTCCAAACAGGTACATCAGCAGCCAACACTGATATTCTACCTCTCTGTCTTATTTTATCTGTGTCCACCACTTTACCCCCTATTCTGCCTAACTGTCTGAAGCGAAACCAACACGCCTGGAGAGTGGCATCTTGTAAACCAGAACAACTGTGTGGGCAAGATACAACAGCATGATTGAAGGAAAAACAGCATTTTGTTTCTTTTTTTTCTTCCCTCCTCTCTCCCTTCTCTCATCTCTCCCCCCTTGCATCCACTCTGAGTGGTGAATAGAAATGTCAAGCTGTCAGCTCTGGGGTGCATAAGTAGATTGGCCATCCTTATAGTTGGCCCTCTTTGCCACTGCTGCTTTGCACTTCATTGTCACGCCGCTCAGTGTGGCGGCACCACAAAGGGCTGAATAGTAGGGGCTGGCCCACATCAGACATGTCATATGACTGACCGTTTGGGCTCAGCAGTCAAAGCTGCGCCATGCACAGTCGAGCACAGCACAGCACAACACACGCACCAGCTCCCATACCAGGCTTTTGTCAGCCCTCCATCTATTCCCCTCTTTCCTCACTGTTTCTGCCTTCTCTGTTGCTCTCTGACTCGACCCACTCTACTATTTTTTTCCCCAAGTGCAGAATCTTTTTTACATCTGCATTTCACCTCTGACTCACTGAGATGACCCATGTCAGCGTCTCGCAATGATGATGTCACATCCTTCTTTAGAGGGATTGCCCTGTGAGGGCTCTTTTGTGTGGTAGCAGCTCCCCTGCTGTTGCTTGCTGCTTAGTGTGCAGACACATACACAGTAAAGAGAAGCTGGCTGCCAAACAAAACCATATAATCGTAATTATCACATTTGACTTAATAAATGGCAATACCACTTTTCTAATTGTTTTAGAGGAATAACTCAAGGCACTTCTTGAAACACGTCATGGAAATAAAATAGCCTTATCAAGACAGTTATGGCAATAATGAGCCCAGAAGAGTACAGCATGTACATCAAGTGCATGCGCTGAGGAACGTGGAAATGGATGATTCACAGTCTTGCTGTCCTTAGGGTCTGTGTGTCCCCAGCAGGACACCATACAGTCATCCTCAGTTTGGCAACAAAAACACTTCACATAATTACACATAGAGAAGGAGGAATCCTCCTCTCATCTTGCATCAAAGCAGCCAAGCCACCCCTAACCACATGCAAATCCACCCGGAAACCGACATACATATAGACAATAGACTTTACTGTAGTGCTACAAACCCATACTGTATACCCACAATATACACACATTCAAACACACACACAGAGCATTTCTTTCTTTTCTAAATAGTAAAGTAATGGCCTAGAATTTTTTGAACAGCGATCTGCAGAGACAGTTTGTCCTTTGGGAGCACTTTCTCCTGGTGGTGACCTGATTGGGTGGTTGGCATTCTGCTCTGCTGTACTGCTATTCCCTGAATGGTTGGCAACCCATGGGGAGGACAGCAGTTAGCCAGCTTTCTCTCATACCTGGCCAAAATGCACGGAGAACCCTCGGGGAGGAGAGTCCAGGGACTGTTTGAAATTATTGTACTTCACTTTATCACTTGGAGAGTAGACTCACAGCAACATTGTGAGTCATCCTGTCACACTTTAAGCGGCCGTTTGTCCTGTATGCTGATCCACATCCATATATAGTTACCCAAAGAAGAGCACATGACAATGTCCTCTTGGTGTCCTCAGTGCTGCACTGTTATACAGTAATATTAAAGCCAAAGTGGGTTCAAAGCTTTTTTATAAATTAAAAAAACCATAATGCTCCTCTTAACTTAACCAGATTGAGACACAATGGGGTTTAAAGTGCCTGTATTAAGATTAACGGTCATTTTCACGAAGACAATAATTACACGGTGTATTAAACGTACTTTTTTAATTGTGACAAATTCACAAAAGAGGGAAATTAATTCCTAAACATGTGATAATGTTTGTAAAACGTACTATATGTGCAGCTTATGTTAAAAAGTCACAACCTTGATGTGTTTCAGTGTTTGTTTCCACTTATAGTTAGGAATCTGTCACATAAAGTGTCATCAATATGATAATATTTGAGACATAATAATATATCATCTACAGTATATAACAGGATGTTCATTTATTTTAATCCTTCACTTTTGTTTTTGTCTCCATTTTAGCTGCTGTTACACAACTTCAACAGAGTTCGTCGCTGCATCATGTTCCTGATCAACACAGGCTGCTTCATCAACAGCTGCTTCGAATGGGACTCTCCACAGAGGAGCATCTGTGCTTTTGTAGTACGTACAGCTGCACTGGCATATACCTGTACAGTACCACACATGAGGGCATATTACATTTACACCGATTCTATTATCCAAAATATGTTGATGCTCTTTTATTAATAGGGTGAAATTTATGTAGACAAAATAATTTCAGAAAAAAGTTGAGTGTTCACTTTGCCAGAAATATTACCTCACACATTTTTGAAACAAAATGAGCCATACTCACATTGATGGATCAGTACTATTTTAAATAGACTAACAACATTCATCTATTTCACTGAGTACATTCATATTGCCAGTTAACATCTGCACACACGCAGCAGGAGAGGTTGTAGGACCATTTCTGCTAACAAAGTATGGATGCTTCACTGGTAATTGCACACTCTAACACGGGGGGTTGTTGATGTCTCAAGCACAGTTAAGTACATTTCCACACTGTAACCCCCACTACAGACTGTTACTCACATACTCAAATATCTTGATATTATAGTGTCGATTAAATCGCCTTTCATCTTTGTATTAAATGTAAAAGCACACATGGTTTATACATGGAAAGTGTCTGTTTTGGCACTCAGTTGCTCGGAATAAGTGGAGAGTTGGTGTTGAAACTTAAAAACTATTTTAATTGCGACCCCTTAGACATTTAAATACTTGTGTTGGAAATGTTGATGTAGTCTATTGAAGTGTGACACGCTGTTCCTGCAGACTGTGGAAACGGTAGCTTCTTTCTCTCTTCTCACATCAGCCACCTCTCTCCTCTCTCTCTCGACCTCCTGTCATCTGTGTCTGGTATTAAAAGGTGAAGTGTAATTGGACAGCAGAGCTATCGGTAAAAGACATTCTCCTGCAGGGCGGTGAGTGGTTGAATAGAGGTTCCCTACCCTAAAGATGACAGAGCAGGCATTTAATCCTGTCTGGTTTAGTGTCCTGACTTAAGTAGCTACAGGACAGGTGGACCGGCCCCGCCCCAGCCCTTTACCGTAGGGGCACTAAGTGTCTTCACAGCAGACATTAGGCATTAGCAGCATTTGGCTGTTTGACACCATTTTCATCTCTGCGGAGGCTGCATATGTGTGTGTTTGTACAGCAGGTCACAGTGTCATCACAAGACATGGGTCAGAATAGACTAGTATTGATCAGTTAACATTTTCCCTCTGTGTGTGTGTGTGTGTGTGTGTGTGTGTGTGTGTGTGTGTGTGTGTGTGTGTGTGTGTGTGTGTGTGTGTGTGTGTGTGTGTGTGTGTGTGTGTGTGTGTGTGTGTGTGTGTGTGTGTACGGTTTGCATTTACTCTCATGTAAGGCTGAACTGGGCGTGAGCACCCTTTATGTTTTTAGAAATAAATAAAAAACGTCAGACAAAAAAATGTTGAAGAATTCACAGAAAACAAGGTCACCTTAGGGTTGCCAATCTTCGTGGTGAATAGAGAGGAGGATGCAGCCTTGGATAGCCCAGCCTCCATGTCAGCACGCGCAAACAAACACATGCACATGCCTTGTATAGCCCTTCACCCTTTTTGAACACACGGCGTACAGTACATCCCTTTCTGAGTAACAGTGCAGACTATTCATATTCTCATTGTACTCTTTTAAATTCAAAGTATTCAGATGACGATAAAGGGTGTATCTAGGCCAAGGACATAGCGTTTTATAGTTTATAGAAAGTCTGAAATTTAGGTGTCATTGTGCCCCCCCACCCCCCGTTCTTTTGGGAGTCTGTTATCGTAGGAGTATGCACTTAGCTAAAAGCATCAGAGTATTTAGGGCCTCTCCTCTACACAGGTACTCCCTCCCTCCCTTCCCTTCTATTTCTTCATCCCTCTTTCATTTCTGCCTCACTTTGAGAGGCCTCTTAATCACTTCGCTCATCTCTTTAAGTGGGTTTTTATGGGGGGCCATCTGGCCAAGGTGGTGTGTTCATGAAGGTGTACGGCTGTGTGTGATTATGGGCATGTGTGTCTGTTCACATGTGCACGTGTGTTTCTGTCTGGCTGTCTTTCTAGACAGATGTTACACTTAACTTTCCAACACGGCTGTAGATACAGTGGTGGAGTTGTGGGCAATTCAACCTCTAAACTTACGAATGTGTGCACTGCAACTGCTCAGTGAGCCCGAGGGGAGGAATTTCAGTGTGTTCATATAATTCTGGTATTTTGTGAATGCTATAGTACATCCAAATGCAGTCACTTCACAACATTCCCTCCATAAAAACGCTCACATTTTTTCTTCATGGTCGCTTGCTCTCCTTCTGCACGATTCCAAAAGTTGCCAGCCGCATGTACACATCGCCCATTAGTGCCAGCTGTGATTAGTGTGTATGTTGTGTGTGTTTTGTGCGCATGTGAGAGAAAGAGAGATATCGCATAGTCTCACATGCAGCCTTTCTCTCTCTCACACCCACACTGCTGTCACCCACCCATCCCGACAGTGAATCAGCCACCGTGGCAGCTTTGCCTGAGGCGTTGGCACAATGGACGGGACTGGAGTTACCTCCTGTCCTGCATGATGGGTGGTGTCTCTGAGTGTGTGTGTGTGTGTGTGTGTGTGTGTGTGTGTGTGTGTGTGTGTGTGTGTGTGTGTGTGTGTGTGTGTGTGTGTGTGTGTGTGTGTGTGTGTGTGTGTGTGTGTGTGTGTGTGTGTGTGTGTGTGTGTGTGTGTGTGTGTGTGTGTGTGTGTGTGTGTTGGTCCCAGTGTCTCTGTCTCCCTGTCTCAGGGTTAAGCGTCTGCTTCCTCTCTCCACACCTGCAAGCTCAGTGTCTCTTCCTTCGTTCCCTCCATCCATCCCTGTTCCTCTTTATCTCTCTCTCCCTCCCCTCCTCTTCCTTTGCCTTCTCTCCTGGAGAGTTGAGGCCATTGTGGGGCTGAGCGGTGTTGGGTTCTGTTCTCCTGCTGCTGCCAGCTCTCCCCACGGCCCCTGCAAGACAAGGCTGTTATTGCCCCAGGGACCGCAGGCCTCAGCAGCTCTTCCTCCAAACAAATTTGCTGTAACTTTATCTGCAATTGGGCCCTGAATTGGGAGCAAATAGAGGCAGCTTTGTGAAGCTTGGGGAAGGGCGAGGGCAGCGAGCTGGGGGTTGTTGGGGAGGCAGGGGAAATGATACCAGGCTCTTTTATGTCAGGCAAAGTAGGACTCTTATCAGGAAGAGAGCCCAGACAAGGGAGCTACTTCTAGAGGAAACTGGAGCACCTATCACCTGCTTTGCATTTAGATAAAAATTCACCCTGCTGAAATAAAAAAGGGAAAAAAGCAAAGACAGGTACAGAAGCAACTATTGGAGTGTGTGTGTGTGTGTGTGTGTGTGTGTGTGTGTGTGTGTGTGTGTGTGTGTGTGTGTGTGTGTGTGTGTGTGTGTGTGTGTGTGTTTGTACATGTTTAATACACATACACAGGGCAGAGACACCATAGCAGTCGGTGGTACACACCACTCCAGGTCTCTTTAAATTGCTCCTTTGACTCTTCTTCAAAGAAGCAGTCTTAACTTTGGAAAGTTTTAAAGTCGTGAGTTCGTCTTTGCCCACAGCAAGGGACAGCTTTGAAAGATATACTTTCACATTTTACTGCTCTCCTGATTTGCTAAACGAATGATAGTTGAAATATAGTGCCATGACTAACAGAGAATACCAAACCAGAGTTTAATCACCAGAGATAGAGACAGCAAATGTGCGAGGCCTTTTGTTGAGACGTCAGGGACTCGGCATCCTTACTTATCATTTTATAACTGTGGCCATAAAATGGTGGAAGCTTTGTTTTTATTTTGTATGTTTTTAGAAAATGACTGGCTTTGACACGTTGGGTTTAGTCATTCAGGCTGCTGTTTTATCAGATGAGCAGCATTAGTCCTGCTGTAGATATATGTTCTGCAGGAGTACAGCAGGGGGCAGTCTAGCACCACTTAATGATGGGCAGGTCCGTTCACTAACAGGACACAGTCCTCCTCCCGCTCCCTTTCTCTCGAACTTAACAGGACTTCTAGTTGCTATCTGGCAACACTTAGTGCCAGCATGGAAATTGATGTAAGAGAGATAAAGGGGAACTCTGAAATCCAAACTTCAGTTTCACTCCACTGAGACAGAGCAGGGGGAAAGTTAGCCTGGTGTGTGGTTAATGTAAGCCAAAGTACTGAATATTACCCTCCCACAGAGCCGCAGCTCAGAGCCGTAAGGACGCGGGTAGTGTTTTGAAACAAATAATGCAGAATACAACTCTCAACGTGCCACACTGAGTGCTTGAATAAATCATTTTGACTTCTCTATTTTGTTAACACGTTTAAGATATCTTCTTCTGTTCAGGGGAGTTCTTAATATTAAGAGAGGGCATCTATATTGTATCTGTAATGAAATTAGACTACAGAGACCTGTCAAAATAATTTATTTTGCTGACTTTATTTATTGGTATTTTAGCCAAAATATTACAAATTATACTGCCATGGTTTTACTTTGTTCCTGTTTGTGATTGTCTATTTTAATTAAACATCTCGTATGAATTTCAGCTGGTGCTTAGATGTGAAGTATGCCCAGTTCAAATGTAGCCTTAAACCATATTTGAAATGGTTTAGCAGATTTGACAGAGGAAAGTATTGTTTTACTTTGTTTTATGACAAGCGATTAGTTTTGTTCTTTAAAAAATCATTGCATTATAAAAAAGGCTTGTTAAAGCACAAAAGCTTTGAAAGAAAATGATGATGGGTTTTTATGGGAAAATAGATGATAGTTGTTTGGAGGTAAATTGCAGCCAGTAGCTTTGGGGATAAAATCAAATGTTCACTATAGTAGACACAACTAAACCATAGTAGAAATAACTAACATAACTCTTGAATGTTTATTTATTTCTACTGCTCTGTAGTAATTCAGATAATTACAGATACTATTTCTAAAAATAATTGTATGTGAAGAGAGAAGAGGGTTTTATATCTCATTATTGTTTCTGTTATATTGCACATTTATACACAGGCTCTCAAGACTTAATTGTAGGGTTTGCATATTTCCAATAATAAAGAAGTGCATAAACAGAGAAAGACCATCTACTGTGTTTATATGAATGTTTTGACGTTAGCACACAGGTAAGAAATCAGCAGCATTTAAAAGGGAAGCAACAGTGGAGCCTGGTGAGCTTCCCTCTCGGTCCGTGTTCATTGGTCACTACATTGTGTGTCTCTGGCCACGCAGAGTCATCTACAAATGATTCTCTTTGACTACATCTGGAGCTTCATTTTTGCATTTCCCACCTCTTTTTCCCCTTCGATCCAGCATGTTTTTATCATTGTTTTTCCCCCCTCTGCCTTTCTGTGGTCACTGACATCCACAGCAGGCTCCTTCCCACTCCCTCTTCCCTAGGCGCAGAGCTTGCTATCTGGTGTAGCACGCAATGGGGGGTGTTTGTGATCGCCAAGTCCTGGTGGAAAGGTCCAGGCACTGCAGGGCCCCTATTACCCCGCCGGGGGGCACAGAGACGGGGCAGGGCCGGCCACTGCTGAGCCTGGGTGTCCGGTTCCTCTAGCTGCCTGTCAAAACTTCGCCCTCAGCCACTATAACCAAATGGAGAAGGAATGAAGGGGGACGGCAGGTTAAACAACCTCAGGCAAATGGAGAAAAAAGCGAGATCCTTTTTTTTTTTAACATAAAAGAGGGTTTTAAGGTTTCATTTAAACATCGGGACAGTGTGAAGCAAATTCATTTGTCTGTTGTGTGATAAGGATACCATAAGCGATTAGAGAGCCAGACACTAAATATATTTACTTTACAATATATATAAGTGTTATTTATAGCAGAGCGTTTGAAAAGAACATGAAGATTTTTTTAAGGTATTTATATCTTCTAAGAGAATACGTTTAAGACAAGTGAGCTCCTTTGTTTGTTTGAAGACATGACTCTGCACCTGTATTGCAGACTTTATTAAAAACTCATTATTACATGTTTATCAGTGTTTTGAGTTTGGAAACTATAGTACTTTGCAGGAGATGGATAATTTTAGAATGGTTATATTTTGTAGAGCAAATGTGTTATGTTTGTTTGTTTGTTTGTATGTAAGATTAGTTTGCTGAGCTTACACGGTCCTTGCATCCTTTCTGATGTATGAAGGGAAATGGTTGTGTTGCTTATTAGTATACAAATATGAATTATTGAATAGTAAAATCTCCAATTCTTCTACACAGCTGTATCAGAGAAAGACTCTTTGTATTTGAGAAAGTGAAGTTGAGCCTGAGAGACGGGGAAAGATTTCGATCCTTTTGGGAGATTTTGTTGCTGCACCAAGGCCATTCAGGTTTATTTGAAAGTACATTTTGCTGTGAGCATTATGTAAATGTACTGGACATTTCTAATGTTTAATTTATGTCTTTTTTTTTGCTTTGTATATTCCGTGTCTGTTAGTGAATTTTACATAAAGATATTTTTATTAAAAAGTTTGGATATCAGCCTTACCAACTTTTTGTATACGTGAGCAGGGAAAAAGTTAAGATAATGTTATTGTTTAATTATGTAAAGAGTTGTTTGCATTGATATTCACATGCATATGTTTGTGTGGGGGTGTGTGTGTGTGTGTGTGTGAAAGTAAAATGCAACACTGACGGCACAGTGTGTGATTGTGCGTGCGTGTGTGTGTCCGACTGGCTCCACTACAGTATTAGCAGACCTGCACACAGACTCTTGAGGGGCTGTTGAACCTCATATCCACATTAACCTTAGACTGTAAACACAATGAAGAGCTTGTTTTTCATTTTCCCTCCTCTCTTCCTCTTCATCCTCTCTGCGTGCACAGAAATAAAAAAATGTGATTGTTAATGATGTTGTCCAGCCAAACAGATCATAATTGGAACACATACACATTACTGCTTTGTATTGTAACGGTATTAATTACACTTGTCTTTAAAGTTCCCAGCACAACTGCCTGTTAAACATGGAGGCTTTATTACACAGAGAGTATTCCATGTTAAATCTTCCTTACTCATATTTAAAATAATTAAATTACTTCACTTGAATTTGAGTAACATTTGATAAATATGTATTGTTAGAAAATATAAAATGAAGTGTCAGGCATAGTTTGCATTTCTAGCATTTGTTATAATTGCGGCGGAAGTCTAATTAATCATTAAATATATGTGAATACTTTTACAAACAATTATTAAAATACAAATGATTTTTTTTTTTTTGTTTCCTAAAGATTTTTTTCCCACACATTATCCTATTTGAGCTAAACTCTTAAATTTGCCAAAATCCTCTCTAACAAGTGACACAATGCCGTGATAAAATGACAAGCTTCCATCATTAGCAATATTATTTTCCCACATATATCTTCTCAAAAGCCCCATAATAATCTCTTGTCAGCGGCTAAAGAGCCCTGCCAAATCCAGAGGGTTTTAGGAGAGGTTAATTTTCAGATGGTACTTTTCTTGTCTTGTGATGAGAGGGGAGGTATAGAGGTTATGGTTTTGGCAGATGGGTGCAGAGAAGGTTAGAGATGGGGCATCAGAGCCTTTTGGGAAGGCAGAGAGGGTATTGGGGCTTGGAGTGACAGGGTTAGGGACTCGGGGTGCGGGGTGTGTGAGGTCAGATGCTGGGGTTTGGGGCTGAGTATGGAAGGGTCAGCTTTGACGTGCTGCTGCTGAAAACGGTACATGACCTCAGCCTCTGGGATGATTGGCATGGAGCGAAGGAGCTCTGACGGCTCATACCCATCCTCCTTATCGTCATCCTCCTCAGCTGAAGGCCCAGAAAGCCTTGAGGGTCAGGATGTTGAACCTAGGCACACTGACACCAGTCCTGCACCTTTGTTGAAGCGCCGTCTTGATTCTGCGCTTTGTTTCATGTGTGTTATGATTCTGCATATGAATGTGTTTGAATGCGTTTCTAATCGCACATATGGTCGGCGTACATTCTCAGGAGTTTGCCTCACCAGGGTCAATATGGGGTCTTGAATGTATACATTTTCAGCCCACACTGTTCTCACTTTTTTGTTCTCACTTTTCTTTGGCTGATGGTCTTGTCTGTTTCTCTCTCTCTTCAGCTTTTTGTCATCGTTGTTTGGAACTTTGAACTCTATATGATTCCTCTGGCTTTGCTACTGCCTCTGGCCTGGAACTACATCCTCATCGCGTCAGGGAAGGATACCAGGCAAGACATGGTGAGTGACCCTGTACCTTTTTATATCCCTCCACTTTTCTTTTCTCTCACTGTAAAAGTCTCAAAACACAAAGCATGGTAACACTCGGACACCAAATTATTATTATTGACAGTAGTATTCATATTTACAGGTAAGGCATTCTTTTGATATAGATATAATATATATACAATCCATATTTGTGCTGTAAAAGGTAATGATATGATGAGGCATGCAGAAAATCATACTTTTTTTTAAAGAAACAAGATGTTCATTATACGAACTCATTTAAAACATACTTTTGATTAAATTGCACAAACATTGAGCAAAATTGGAATTTAATTTTAAAAACCGTCTCTGGTGAATTTTTCAAGATAGAAAAAAAATCCATCTTCCCCTTGAGGAGCTGCATTCGCAGTGCAATCTCACATTTCTCACTTTGCCTTCTTTGAGGCAAAGAAAAGGGAGAAATAATAGGCTGTCACCTTGAGCTACGTTACGCTACTTACCTGGTAGTTTATTTATTTAATTCATTTATTTTTATCTCTTATACCAATTAAATGATGTCAAAGCAATGTCATGGAGAAACAGACATGTTTTAATCATGGCCCGGCACATTTGGAGAGAAGAGAGTGAAAACGAGAAAGAGAGCTGGACTATGGAGTGAGCGTGAACAATGAAGTGATTAATTTTAATAAGTGCCTTTTTCCAAGACTCACTTGGAAATAACCAGTTAACAGACCTCAGATTTTCTTGCAGTCTCTTGGCGTCTATATGTGTATATTTATCTCTTCATAAGGATTCTTTGGGTTTGATTGGATTTGGAACAGATAATAAATTCAGTCATTATAATGAACCAAATCTCATTGCAATGTGTCATTGTAATGTTACACATAAATATGGAATCAGATGTGAACTGGGCATGCATTGCAAAAAAGATGTATTTACTAAGTCCCCAGAACCAAGCATCTCTATTTATAAGCCTCTATTTTCACATGTGGTAATGTGAAACGATGAAAATGAAATCAGAAAAAACAATCCCTATGTGACGGATATAAGTCTGTTACTTGACAATTACCTGGCAATTAGACAATAATAGGTGGTACATTGTGAACATAAGACTATTAAAACTGAATAAAGTCAGTCAAGAATTAAAGGTTAGCAAATGCAGGTAGTTTCACAGTCAATAGTAATCATTTTTTAATTTGTGAATGACTAAGACTTGACTTTCTGAGGATATTCATTCCGCCTGTAGATGGCAACATTGCTTGACAAAAAAAATCACACATGCCTTAAGACAAAACACGGCATGATCGTTTGTGCCCCCACCTGCTGCTTATATTTATCCAGACCTCATGATATTCTTTTCCCATGCACTTCCTAATTAAAATGAGGCAACAAAGGTTACATGTTCTCTTAATTTGCCACTCACTTCAATAAGAGTATGTGCATGTAAATCCCACTTCATGCAGAATTGCTTTTCTCTCGTCCTTGAAAGGGAATATTGCGTGTAAAGTACCTTGGTTGGAACATTAAGACATGTTGATATTGTTGATACTCGCATGGCAAGGGCCTTTTAGAAAGACAATATTGTTCTGGTGAGTTCTACAAAGTTGACATATACTCAGAGACAAGACGAGTTATGGGCACATCAGTGAATAGGATCATTCAGGTTCACTCTTTTTAATCTGGTATGGTCTAAGTACACCGCTTTATTTTTTGTTTGACTGACTTCAACCTGAGTTTCTATGATTGGAGCAGTGAGATTTCAAACCTTAAACAGTGCTTACTTTTTCACTTTTATGGAATGTCTTGTAGCTAATCATTTATATATCTTTGCCCAGTTACACATCATACTGCTAGACTTTTTTTTACTTTTAAATGGTTGCTTCAATATCATCATCTTCATTGAGTGGTTTGGAGTGTTTGGTTGATTTCAAAGAACTTATCTGTTTGGGGCACTGGACTGAATAGATCACCAAGGCCACCTTCTTTTAGTCAAATCTGTCCATTCTCTATTATGATCACAATCAGCCATGCCTTTTAAGTGAGTTTGATGCGTACTTTACGTGTACAGCCTAATATGTGTGTGTTTGATCGAAGAATAAGTGCGTCTACTTCCATAAAATGTGTGTGTGTGTATCCACGAGTGTGCGTATGCTTGAGTGTGTACAGACATCCTTTTGCAGCAATATATCAGATGAAAGTGGGATTAATTATCAAAGATTAGCAACATTAATGCTCCTTTTCTTGCCGCTGTGACAGTTGTGCAGAGCAGCACAGGCAACACAAAGAAGATTCTCTGACAATCATCATCTCTTGTCTTGGCGTTGCAATCTCACTGGCTCAGGATTGGTAAATGCAATCGCTCCATTATAGCATCTTTTAGGTGTGATATTTTTATTTTCAGTTAAATTAGAACATGCACAGCTAATGTTACGTGGTGTAAGTAGTCATTATTTTTCAGTCATTTGTGTTTGCAAATGCTTTACACACTCACACACACAAACACACACATTTGTAACGCACACATTCAGATACATGTATCCCCTGAGTCCTGTCCCTGTTTGTTTTCAGACTGAGTTTCCCAATCTGCCTTGGTGCAGGGGGAAGTGAGTAAAGCGAAAGCATACAGTATCTGCGTGCTTCGCTTCCTCTCCCGGTCCCCTGGATTCCTCTTCCGAGTCTTTATCAAGCTGAAGTCATGGACGACTCACAATTTCCCCCTCGCACTTGGCAGAGAACAGAGAAGAATAGAAAAGAAAACAAGGGAAAAAGGCTTTCTAATTACTTTAAACAACACACCAAATTAAAGCATTGTGCTGAGCCGAGCAAGGGTCAGCATCCGGAGCGCTGCGGTTTTCCAGCAGTCTGGGGTGATGGTAATGCCAAAGGAATCTTTGCTGAACTCACTCTGAAGGGTGAGAGAGAGAGGGATAGGGTGGGGGAAGAAAGAGAGAGAGAGAAAAAACATAGTATATGCTTGAGTACAGACTTCCTAATGAACTGAAGGGCCTTGCTCCATCTGATGGGTTCAATGTGAGGACCCTTCTCTGATTCTACACCGCAACCACAGTCCATGCCTCTCTATAGCAAATAAACAAACACAGTATTCTCTCCGCGCTGTAATTCACCGCTCAGGGTCACTAAATGTTGTGTGGTTACATGCTGCTTTGCAAACAGATCTCGGATCAGCAATCCTTACCCTCGCCCCAACCTTGACCAGTACCTTCTAAGCAGTTGTAGCGTTCTCAGAACAGCGATTAAAGGTGAAGCACCAGAATCTCATATCGTGTAGCACTCTGACCCCTATACCCTGAATCTTCAACACTGTTAGCTGCCCTGTGTGCAGTGCTGTTACATGCTCACTGAAGCAAACAAACAAAGAAGAGAACCTTTCATGCTTTTCAATATATGTGGAGTATGATACTGCTTTGACAAAGATAATAAAGTACCATATCCGAGGTCCAACCTGTGTCTCTGCTTACAGTAAGTATCAAGTCCCCTATTGTTGGGAGTTGGAGAACCACTTAAATGACATGACCCCCTCCTCTCAGCTTCTATCGTGTTTTGAAACCTGGAGCAATTTGTATGTTAGATCCGCCTCAAGCCTGTAGCAAAGGAAGCTGCCAGTAGGCCGGGCTCGGTCAAACAGAGGACAGGGTGCTCTGCTGGAAGAGAAAACGTCTGCAAGGCTTTTGAACGTGTGTCTTCTCGTAGCAGTGTGGTGTGTTCATGGGTGTGCCTGCATGAGTGTATACAATGTGTGCTGAGATGAAGAGGCAAGAGATGCATCCCAGTAGAAATTCATCTTAACTGTTTTGTTGGCCCAAAAAGGCCCATACCAGATGATGTTATGAGGTTGTTCATTTTGGCACAGGCTGTCGTAGAGGGCACATACAGAACACGGTGATGTCTCTTTTTTCCTCAGGATGATGTGCAATTAGGCCTTGTCAAAGTGGAGGATCACCATCTTTATACCATGCTTCAGACCATTACATAGATTCACCAAACCATTAAACAGAAGAAGACCTAATGGCCTAAAGATACTTCACACTCAGACACGTTCCTACATACACATTAAGTTAGCCAAACAAATAGAGAGTTTTTTATGAAGAAAATAATTCACAGTTTTTTTCTTCAAGCCAATGTTATTCTACTTATTTTTGTTTATTTTTTATGTTCCTGACTGTGAAGCCCTCATTGAAACAGCCGTATATTGTTCATTAGAGTAAAAATAATCTGGTTTATTTCCAAACTGTAATTATGTCGGATTTTATTGGAACATCGTCTCGTTTCTACAACAAGCCTTCATTGCCATTTTCATCTATTCTATTTTCTCCCTGATTTTGCATCTAAAAAAAATGTCTCCGCGTCTCTAAACACACTGTGCCTTGACATCTGCCCTCATTAAGAGCCACGCACAACACAGGAGTAAATATGGGGAAAGCTGGAAGCAAAAAAGGAAATGTTGCCTATTATACCTCAACTCCTCCAGAAAGTCACACCTCCACTTTTTTCTTATAATACTGCAACTCTGGAAAGAAAAAACGAAGGAGATGGAGTGGGAGCAGGAGACAGAAAAAGACAGAGGTATTCAGAGCAATGGAGCGACAGAGAGACGGAGGCAGAGGAAAACCGCGGTGGATGGCAGGCACTCCTCAGTGCAGAGTCAGACATGGCAGTTGGTGACAGGTGACAAAATCAAAAGGTCATGTCACTTTTAACTGGGAGCGCCTGTGCCCCACTGATTTCCCCCGTGCCGCCCCGGCATCACCGCGCTCATCTCTGCTCCTCTCGCTGCCTCTCTGTCTCTGCTAAACTGGCAGATAGGATGGCAGGCTGGCAGGCAGAAAGACAGGAGACGGGCAAAGTTTGAAGCGGGACGGGAGCATCATGAATGCCACTGCAGAATCTTCCCAGCCTCCCTTTTCATCATGTTGTCTCTCTTTCTCCTTCTTTCCCTCCGTTTGTTTAACTCCCTTTATCATACTGAACCTTTGTAACTGTCTGTGCTCTTTTGCTAACAATGTCAGCAGCAGGGTGTCTGCCTCAGTGCTTGTTGTTTTGTCTATACAGTACACCCGCTGTAGCTATTTGTGAGTTTTTCGGTTTAAACCTTAAGCTAAAGCCTACAGATGTGAGTGGGTTTGTGTGCAGCTGATTGCACATCAAGTATATACCAGCTCTAGCCCTCTTTTTCACAAGTGAGCATAATAAACAATAAGACAATATAGCATCATCTGTTTGAGAAGGAAAAACATCTTATCACTGAATTTACTCACAGTGTCAAAAAGGCTAGTGGAGCGTGTGAAATTGCGCTTTCCTCTTGATAGCTGCAGAATCCCCGTGCAAACATACAGTACTTACTGATTTGTCAGCAAATAAACAATACCAAGTGCACCGAGTGTACTTTACTACTGTGAAACTCAATCTTTTCCAATGCTAACAGATTTAGTGTTGCTTTCATGAATATGGAGCTGCCCTTCTCACCCCCACCCCCAGCCTCCAGCTCCGGTAGCACCCGGCCTCACCCCTCTCTGGCCCCCTGCTGGGTGAGCCCTGGCTGGGGCAGTGCAGATGGAAGGGCCCCCCTCTGAGGGCCACGGCTCTGACAGCTTGTGAAGGGCCTGTGTGGGTCAGCCAGACTCAGCCAGCAGCCCTTATCAGGCGCGCAGCCCTCCCCAAGTCTGCGGAAACTGTGGTGTAGGCAATATACACACACACACACACACACACACACACACACACACACACACACACACACACACACACACACACACACACACACACACACACACACACACACACACACACACACACACACACACTCACCGACAGTGCATACCAAGTAGGGCCTTGAGATCCCCCAGCCAGCCAATCGGCCAAACCTCAGCAGCTGGAGAGGTTAAAACCCCCTCTCGTATCAAAGAGGAAGAGCAGCAGGAGGATGGAGGGAGGGAGGGATAGAGGAATAGGAGAAAAAAGCAGAAAGTATATCTTCATGTTCGCTGGAATGTCTGCTTCAGCGTCAATTCCCAATGCGGCTGTCATTGGGAAGGTTAGGAAGGGAGATAGTGGAACTCAGCCCGGCCAGGGAGAGAGACAGGGCCGTGTTCAGAGGCATTTCAGAGGAGGGGGGGGGAATGAGGTGGCTACTACTTCAGGTAGTAGATTTTCACTTTCTCTCTGTGGAGTGTGTATGTGTGTGCGCACTTGTTTCATCGATCCAAACAGGGTTTATTTTCTTACTTCCGTTAAAGAACAACCAACCCCTCGAAGGGTCATCCTCTTATTTTACTACCTGTTTTGGCTCTGTTCACATTTTATTATTCAGGGAAGGTAAATCTGTACCTCTAATCCTCCAACCAATAAGCTGGAGTTAACTTTCCTCAAGTTAGGAGGGCAAGGGGTTTGCACCTGGACAAGAATAACAAACGCCACCTTTTAGATGAAGACTTTTACTCCAGATACTGAACATTTCAACAATAAAAAGCTGCCCAAATTGAAGTTGAGGGGTTTAAGGTTACCTATATTTACTGTCACACTACAGTCACAAGACTATCCTGTAAATAGAAGGACACATAAATGAACCTTTTGCCCCAAAAGGTTTGCTCTCCATCCTAAAATACAGAAAAGGGTGCTTGTGCTGTTGATTCTGTAAAAGAAGATTCCTGTATGGGCAAAAGGAGTATACACAAATTGCCCTCTTCAATTGAGTAACAGACATTTCAGACACCTGATAGATTGTGCTGGAAAACTATTTTTTGGCTTTTTCTTCTAACCACCTTAACAACTCATCACACCTCAGTCAATCATCCTGTGCAGCGAAAATCAAATCCAAAAACACTCTGGGCTGTTTGGTCTAACTTAGATTACTCTTTTTTTCCCAGACCTAAATCAAACTCAGTCCTGGAACATTTTAGCTAGTACTTCCATCAGGAGCAAAGCAACAGTAAATGGGAGAGAAAGCTCACAGCTAAATGATAATGCTAACAATGCAAAACATAGGTCACTAAGTCGCAGCCAAGTCACAAATAGAAAAAGTCATGCAAAGATGCATTAAAGAAGACACCAAACAAGGGGGTATTACACCTCTGATTTGGTTTGGTTTTATGGACCGTGTGTCATTAAAAATTAAGTTATTCTCACATCAAAATGTCTACCAGCAGCAGAGAGTAGGCTTCTCTTTTTTTTTTATCAGTAAAGATATTCCACTCAATTGTAATGGACGGAAGTTTGTTCTTCACAGGCAGTATATTTGCATTGATTGGAAGTACAGAAAGAGAGCAAAAAGGAGAGTGATGTAGCAGAGCTTGTGCTGGGATCTGAGCCAACGCAAAAGAAACTAAGTTCTTGCAAATCAGTTTTGAAGCCACTAAGGCCAAACAGATGTATTCAGGTTTTCACAGCCATTTCAACTCTCAATGTCATTGTACTCACTTATATTGTTTGTGTAGAATTTATATTATCACAATCTTTGTATGTATTTATGGGGCACAGTGTAATCTATAAGAGTAGCCTGCATCATCCCTGTATCATTTGAATAGGTCTGAATATGTTAATCCCACCTCAGTAGATGTGGAATTGACTGGAGCAGCTCTGCAGGCAACGTGAGCTCCACGCAGTCCTGTCGACAGTAAGGCTTTGATGCCGCCGTGCTGTAATGATAGTAATTCAAACAACATGATAATGGGGGGATAAGCAGACAAATGATATCATACAGCAAACAGGTCTTAGAGAGAGCGAAAGAATGAGACCTATAGAGAGGTAGAGGGAGAAAAAGAAAGAAAGATGTTTGGAATTCATCGGCTGCACCGAGGTAATTTATATCCTCCCTTACTGAGACAGTAGCTTCAGTGCACACATTTAGCCGTGGCAATCTTCAGGGCAGATGACATGTTCCATGTCTTTTTATTTATTAATTTTACACTGTGTCTCATCGCAGGAAACATGACTTCTCTCTGTAACCAGAGGCGATAGAGGAGAGAGAGCAGAGCGGAGAGCAGAGGGAGACAAACGACTCTATCATTCTCTCTGTCTCTCTAGGTCATGCTTCTCCAGCTAGCTCATGCTCATTCCCTTTGTTTAAAGTTTGGAGCGTGTGCCAGGCGTGCCCTAGTAAAGCCTCTGTGTGGTGGAATCCATTATGTTTGTATTTTGGCACGGGTGAAAGGATTTGGGAGGAACCATGATGACTTTATAAGCAGTTATAGTTCATTTGTTTAGTGTTGCCAGAAGGCTTTCATTTTACTGTAACAAGTCTACATCTTTTGCCTTGGCTGAGTTTAAGAATTCCCTCTCTGGTATTCATGCGCTGTGGAGTATATGAATGTATTCTGTATCAATAAAGAGATTGTGAACTGTGAAAAGTCAAGCTTATTTGTCTAGACACTGATGGAGTCTCAGTGAAGTGGGAATAACCAGTTGCTGTTAAACGAGGGGTGCAAGGTGTACATGTGCGTCTGAACTATTGATAGAACACACACACACTATCGACGCTACCCTCTCAACTCTGCTGTTCTGAACTCCTTTTTGTTTGTGTGGGAAGCGGCATTTACATAAGAGGCTTATGTCAGCCGCCACATAGTTTCCCCCCTTATTCCAATGAAAAACAAAAAAGACAAAAGCCATTGTCTTGTTAAGTAATGATTTCTGGATTTCTCCAAACTAGTTTGTGCTGTTCTGGAGGTGGTTAGGGGGTTGTGGTGATGTTGAGGCTGAGCAAAGATTTTTTGGGGGTTGGGGTTTGTAAGGCATAACAACAATGAGGGTAGACGGGTGCTGGCGTTAACAGCTGTAGGGCTGTTATGATATGGGTGTTTGTTTATGCAAATTGGGAGCAACATTATGACCTTGTAGCTTTGATGTGTGATCGACAGGAAGAGGGTGGATACGAGATGCAGCAGTGATTTGTGGTTTGCCCCTTATTAGCATCAGACACAGGAAATTGTACATGCTCAAAAGTGCCCCAAAACAACTGAAGTACTGTAACACTAAACACTCATTAGATATGGTGTCACTAAACACAGTGGCTCAAGCTGCTATTGTTGGTTCAGGGCTTTCCATATATGCCAATACATTAGTTTTACTGCGTGCTTTCCACTCACAGATTGACGTCTGAGCTGTATGTGAATTGAAATTTCCCTCTTTTACCATTTCAATCCTTCGTCCTGTTTACGTAATAAATCTCCTTTCTTAACAGGAAATGCAAAACTGTTTGTACCGGTGTTGTGTAATACATTCCCTATGTTCCTCTTTGTTTCTGACTTTGTGCACATGAGTGTGTCATTTCTTCCTTTGTGTTGTACAGTATGCATCATGGTATTTGGGGGCTTCAGAGCTACACCAGCTCCAGTTTCATCGGTTGTGGACCACTGAAGCACGTAGTTGCTGTTCTTTGTGACTTACTCTCTGTGCTGCAGGCTTTCTTCTCTCGTGGAGCATCATTCTGTGAGAGAATGTGAAACTATAGATAGACGAGTGTGTAGCAATAGGACGGCTGGCTGTAGAGGTGAGAGACGAGTGCAAAGGTTGAAGAGGTCGGCTCAGACCGACCACAGACAGAAGAAGAAGAGTTGAGTGGTCTCGTCGCGCTGAATTGTATAAGATTTGAATGCTTTTGTGCAATGCGATTTGAATGGATGAATAGAGTTTAATCCTCAGCCCGCTGAAATTCAAAGCCACAGCATTTGCTTACATTTCCAGAAGTGTCAACACATTTGAACAACAGAATGTCTCTAAAATTAAATTCCAATTCTAAACCTTTTTTTGAGGCTTGTGACATATTAGCACACGCATTTGCTTTCCATACTCATTAGCAAACTCTTGCCAGACATAAGCAAAACCAATCAGCTTTAGTATGCCTCTTTGGCTCTTCTGATGACATTAACCCTGTGTTATCTGGTGTTTATCTGTACCATAGCTGTTGTATAAACATTATTTCTCTCTTTTTTTTCTCTCTTTCTCCTCTGTTGCAACTGTCAGCAAGCAGTGGAGGACCTGCTGGAGGACGAGGATGAGGATTTTGACAAAGATGACAAGGTAATTATGTCTTGTGTCAGGGATGCAGTCACACAAAAAGATGTACACAAAGGTATGCACTAACTCACACGAGCATGTACGCACACTGCCTCAGGAGTGGTTGACACTGCTTCATACACCAGAAACACACAGACGAATGAAATGACTGCACCCCCCCTCCTCCCCTGTACAGGTATGCTCACTGCCTGAGGCCCAAACACATGTACAAAGATTGTACAACCTTTTTAACCTTTTGAAAAGTTTTCTCTCTAGATATATGTATATAAACTTCACATTTCTCACCTTTTGTCCTTGTGCTTTTTTCTTCTTTGGTCTGTTACTGCAGTTTGCCACGCTATCGTTATACTTCCCTTCATGTAACGCTTTGTCGAATTTACCTTCCTAACGTTGTGCTTCAGCCCTGTTTCCTGAGAACATGCGCCCATATAAAGAGCTTAGTTGGCTATTTAGGTCCATTCACTGCTCCTTTATGTCCCAGTAAAACAGCATCTGGGCTTGTCCAGACACTATCAGGTAACAACAGGTGGCTGCTTTACTGCCTCCGCTCGTTTACACTGTAGGAACAGCTACTGAAACAAATGCCACTGGATAGGATACAGTCCCTTGTCAATGTTCCACTTGGGAATGGTAATTGAAATGGCACAGCTCTTTATCCTCCCACTGTGTTGTCTGGTTTTTGGTGAGGCACACTTAAAATGAAAACAATATTCAGTTTGATAGTCGAGATGAGACTCAGGCAGTGTTAAACAAGGACACAATAATAGCTTTAAGCTTTTAAGTCTATATCTTTTTCTGTGAAATCAGTAAAGTACCTTGACTGAACAGTCTGGAATCTGAAATGACTTGAGCTGATACTTGATGCCTTACAGCCTCACTCTGGCAATATAAAGGTCGGGAGGCTAAGATGTGGTAAATTCCATGGTCTGGTTTGGTAATCTTTTGAGAGGAATTTGCAATGGTAATTGTAAAGGCCTCTGACCAGGCAATTTGATATTTGAAAATTATTTTGCCTGAGGACACTGTATGCTGAATGCACTGCAACCTTTAATGCTGAATTTAATGGAAGTGCAACCTTGCTACAACCTCTCCACATTTGAAAGGGTCGTAAGTGCAAGCCTGCAACTAAAGGGTTAAAAAAACACATTTATAGTGCAGATGGTCAAATAGTCATCCCACCAGAAAGTCAGCCTGTCAGGCAATCAGTCAGCCGGGCAGCCAGTTGGGCGATGAGCACACAAAGATACGTGAGCATTACATCCTCTCCCACAGTGATGCAGGAGCAAAGTTTCATGGCTGTGAAGTTCCAAGGCTGAAATGTGCAGGGGGCCACTGACTGAAGATATGCACAAGGCAACCTTGAACCTTTTTTTTTTTTTACCCCTCCTTTATGTCTGCCCTCCATCATTGCATTTCCCACCTCCTCTCAGGGAAAAAATACAAATACAGGCATTTGAAAAGCTGCAGATTATATGAAATACATTTTGCACTTTCATATTGAAATGAGGTGCAGCAGCAGCTTTTGCGGCCTCTGTCAGATTTGGTGCCAAACTGATTATTCCACATAAGAGGGCCTTGCTCTCTGTGCTCACACAGGGCTGGGATGCTGGATAGCACAGCCGCCACAAAGGCTACAATTTACCAACTCTGGCTTCATACATTTTGATCTATTGCTCCCCTCAACTGTTAGCATTTCATTTGAGCTGTAGGGAGGTTGAAAGGGGGGCATTTTTCTTTTTTCTTCGCCTACATATCTCCACCTTCCACTCTCCTTCTACCCTTCCGTCAATCGTCCTCTTCCCTGCTTTTTTTCCTTTTATTCTTACACTCTCTCTCCTTCTCTCTTGTCCCTTTGCTCTTCCTCCAACCTGGTTAAGTGCAGAACAAATGCACTTTCAAGGCTTAACAAATGTGTCCTTTACATTGGATATGAGGTATTTTACATAAGATATGAGGTACAGCTACAGATTGTATGAGTAAGTATGAAGGACGGGTCAAAGGACGCCTCTTTTATGGCACAGGCCTATAGGGGGGAGATGGAAATAGGGAGAGAGAGGGTGAGCAACAGAGAAAGCGGAGGGAAAAAAAGATTAATAAATATGCCAAGGCCTCATTTTAATTGAACTTGAAGCATATGTTGCAAGTATGTACAATCCGTCCCAGATGTTTACTTCGGCCATGTGCACCGCTCTTCCCAGTGCACCACAAGGCAGCTATTAGCTGGATAACCTTTGCTCCAGAGGCTAAATGGGGTATTACATGGCCAAAAAGTAGAGCACCTGTTTTTCATTGCGTGGAGGACCCCTTGCAGGCTTTTTGCCTTGGATCACCACATGTGTTTCCACTTAGCAGATTGTTGGGCAGACGTTAAAAGTGTCTTTCTTGTGAGCAAGCACTGATATTAGTCACTTAATCTCAATGAAAGTCTAGCATCAGGACTAATTGATGGGGACGGCTCAGTTGTTAAAGACAAGAAGGCAGGCCCATGAAGGGTGAAAAAATGTTCGACTCAAACTATTTTTCTTTTCCTCTCACCTCCTTTTCCTACACTGTGTGTGCACTGACCTTCAATGTGGAATGTTTGTATTTCCTACAGACACATACAATCTGTAAGCAGTAAACAGCCCCAGTTTTTAACCTCTATTCTCAATAAAAAAACTAATTTTAAACATAGTGGCAAGCTGCAGATGCACCTTTTGTCCTTGGAAGTACATTAGGGATCAAATACACAGATGCAGGATACAAATTGTGCACCTAGACAGAATCTGTATTATATATATATTTTGCTTGAAAAATGATCTTTTTTTAATATGGAATCTTTTAGCCACCCATATTTTCATCACCTTCATAGAAAACAGATTTTAATGAAAAGTTATCAGTTATCTTTGACAGTATTTTGACACTTTATTCTTGTGGAAATGTTGACACAGAGGTGTTTTATTAACGTTGAGAGTGGCTCAATGCAATCCACTGAGCATCATGCACACACCAGGACCCTGGAACTGATGTGAATAGCAGCTATTATAATATAACACCTGTGATTTTTCAGAATGTTTGCAATATTTAAATGACACAAGTATTCAAATCCAAATATCTACTTCTTATCATCACAACCATCCCTTCACCCTCTAGAAACATTTTATTTTACTGGTTTAAATATGTCCCTTGCAACCTTTATAGACCTTTCCAGTATCTCCCAATGCAGCTTGAAGTCACATTGTGGTCTTGGACAGTTTGAGATAGCATTCCTATATTTACAGGCTGTTGTCTGCAGGGGCTTCAGTGTGCAATGTAGCCTGTGATGGCTCCTCTCACCTGTGGGCTCACTGTCCAGAGCTGGCATGAGGCAATCACCTTTAGGCTTTGCATGGGTGTGAGTGTTTGTGTGTAAATGTGTTTGTGTGCGCGTCTCACTACGTGTGTGCAGTCGCTCAGCTGCCTCCCAGAGGGGGGGCTTACTGGAAAAAAGGGGAGAAAGAGAGAGAGTGAGTGAGAGACAGAGTGAAAGACTGAGGAGATTACCCTCACACGGTTGACTGGTCACTGAAGCGCTCGTGCTCCGCTCAGCTAGGCTCCACTAGCCTCAGGAGGACCTGACACAGATAAGATACACACTGCAATCATGTCCTGCTCACAGGCTTACTGCTCGGTGCACTCCCTCTCTCTTTCTCTCTCTATGTCTATCTTTCTGTATCTCGCTCATACACACTCACCCACACACAGACACCAAATGCAGCTTCAAATCTCTCCCGTTTCTTGCTCATTGTCTTCTTCCCTCCCTCATGTGCAGAGTAGATGGTGAATATAGAGTTGACTTAATTCATTAGTTCATTTATCTGTACACTCTGAATTACCCTGACATGAATGAGATGTTAAGTCTTATTCAAAGACCAAATCCAAGGTATACCACATTAACCAGAATGCAATCTGTTTTTGTTTAGGACATGGGTCAAACAGTAACCTATTTTTTTTTAAATTGTTGTTTTTGACTAAATGAGACACCAGTTGATTAAATGTTTGCCTTATGGAATTAAAATACAGTTCTGAATGATATAAGACGGAATGACTCATGCACAACCTGCATAACACTCACTGAATAGTCTTGAGTTCATCCATGTTATAAGTGCTTTTTACTTGCTGTTGTTTTTTTTCTTTCAATGTCTTGATGAGTCCAGTGTGTATATAATATTGAGCATACGGTCCTATCTTTCTTCCTTTCTCCTGTCTCACAGCCATCTTCCTACACCACAGTACCTCTTTATTCTTCTCATCTATAGCTGAGACAGCCGTTCCGCCCTCTACTGCTTTTCCTGTTGGCATGACTCATGCACACACATGAACACACACAAACACACTCTCAGTTGTGCACATATATATGTGTTTATCAATGGTTCTCTGCTAAATGTATACCTCCTTGAAAATGTCTAGTAAAAGCACACATTCAGTTCTCATCTTGCAGGCTTCACCACCATCTTTAGCTTCAGATTTGAACATACACTATCTCTCTGTTTATATCTGTCCGTCTATTTCTCTCCCCATCTCTGTCTTTGCTACTGTCTCTTTTTATGTGATAAGCAAGTGCCTCTCTGCTCCATGTAATGTTTGATAAGGTGTCTCAGTGTTAATATGTTTAAACAATGTATGCCTTCTACTTTATCTCCGGATAGCATAGCTCTGCGGTACCTTCTCAAGCCTTGACTCCGCGCTCAGTCCCAGTCACGGCTCTGCACTGATCGCTCAGATAGCGCCGTGGCATAATGTTATTGGACTAAAGAGAGCACTGGGAATTATATCAATGCTATGAAAAAACAGTGTGACTGTAATGTTGTTGTGTGGAAGCTATTGAGCTTGTGGTGCAGCGGGGTTGTCCTCAGGTATCAGAGGGGTTTTCAATAGCTGAGGAGAATGGGAAAGAGAGACAGAGGGAGACGGGGGAAGACAAAAAAGTTTGAATTTCTTTTCTCTTTTCTTCTGGCCGCCTGTGAAGGATAAAAGCGCCACGCTTTAAAAGATGCTTTTGACTTTTCTGCTTCATTTTCCCCCCCAATCTCTCCGTTTTTTTCCCTCTTGTTCAGCACAGACGCTGGAAGGAACTGCATTTTAATCATGTTTTGCTAATAGAGGGAGGAATGAAAACAAAAAGGAGGGTGAAAGAGGAATGGAGGGGTATTGTCTCTCCATGCAAAATACACTGCATTGTTTGTTTGTTTTTCCTCTTTGTCACACACATACATCAGGTGGATCATCTCTATTCCCCTCAGATACATAGCTATTGCTTTGTCTTTTGCTTTCTCTCATTTCTCCTTCAATTCCTGACTCTCACCCATCCTCCTAACATTTTTGCTTTAAATATGGCCTTTGTTATGTAAATGAAATGTTGTTGTTTTTGCACTGTGGGTCTTTTTATGTAGTTTTGGACAGTTTACCTTCAGGTTAACACAGTTTAAACCATACTCACTGTTGTCATGGTAAAGATTATAGACACAGGGGCCTCCCTTGGATACAGATTGCTATACTTGAATGGACCCAAGAAAATACAACCCTCAAATCAGTCCACTTTTAAACCAGCTATCAAATTCAGTTATTTTGAGGTCAATACAAAGGTGAGTTCTGAAGAAAAATCTATTATGGTTCTTGTGTTTGCATTGCAAGGCCAAATCTCTCCCAGTGCAGTGCATATGTTGACAATCTCTGCCGTGCATTTGGTGAGAACAATGTTATTCTTACCTAGAGGCTACAGCCTAGTTACCTGGCCAAAGAGTCAGCTTTAAGACCCAGATGTAAAACCTTCACATTTTTTCTTTAACCCTTTCACCTTCATTCCTCTGGGTTGTAAAGAGAACATTTCACTTTAATCTATCCACAAGGACCCTAAACCAGGCCCCTGGGAGGACAGCAGTGATAAAAACCATATCCTCGAGGATATTTTGGCTTCCTGGCACTTTGAGTGGATACGAGCGATGGTGGTAAGTGGGCATGTGTGTGGCTCTGGCACTGACTCCTGATAGTGTGTGTCGCTGTCTTCCGGTTTCCTTTTTAGTTCATCGTCTGTCTGATGGCCTCTGTCTGCCGTCCTGTCGGGGTTTGTGTAAAGTACTTGTCCTCTGTCCGCGTCTCAATCAACACCCACACACTGCACGTTCGGCCCGCAACCCAACCCCACCTCGAGGCCTCCGCCTCTGCCTGCTCTTTAAGGTGATGGGAGAACTAATGGGGCTCCAGCATGGTAGGCTGCTCCCGTCTTCTTGTGTGACTTCCCTGTAGCACTGTAGACCTGTTACACTGAGAGGTGACAGCTGAACTGAGGTGCAACCGGGTGTTAAGTATGTTTAGCTTTGGGACTTTTGGCTGTTGCGTACTAAAGGTTGACTTTGGGAGTGACTCAAGTAAAAAAAAAAATCTGTGAAGTGAGAGGGGGCCATAAGGGAGTAAGATACTCTCTTAGAGTTGTGTTAGATACTTTTTATTCACCCCTCCCCCACCGCCCTCAAAAACAGACCATTAGATAAATTGTTTTGAAAAGCTACAATCACAAATAATGATTGTTTTCACACCTTATGACCTTTTAAGTCACTGATAATAAGCACCAAACAAACTAATTTTCTAATGAGTTTCAGAGCCCTGAGTGTGTATATGTGTGTGTGTGTGTGTGTGTGTATATGTGTGTGTGTGTGTGTGTGTGTGTGTGTGTGTGTGTGTGTGTGTGTGTGTGTGTGTGTGTGTGTGTGTGTGTGTGTGTGTGCGGTTGTGGGTGGTGGGGTGAATTGAATGTGCCTGTAAGTGCTTTTTCTTAAAAGTTGCTACAGAAACAGCAAAACTATTTCACATTGGTAAAGTAAATCCCAATGCTCATTATGCCTAATGTAGCAACGCCTTCTCCCCCAACTGTTATTGTTCTGAATCACATACACACAAGTGGTGAACCAATTGAACTATTTGACTGATGAACGATGCATCAAAGGAGCACGAAGAGTACACGTTGCACTCTAGGTGAGGAGTTCTTGTGTGCTCTCTCATCCACCCAAAGTAACTCTCCTAGAGACTCTCACCAAATAGGATGTTGAAGATGGCACACTCTCCCATCCCTGTCTCTCATTGGACAGAATGTGGAGCACAATACTTGACAGTAGTGTCGTCTGAATTTGAAAGTCAGACATGTAAGAAGGCAGCCGCCACCTTTTCTTTTAACAAGAGTCATAAATCTGTAATGAGCACAGAGAGGATGCATATTTTATTTACTTTTTTGAAGACGTGATCCCTTCACTTCACAGCGATGCACTCTCGCTCTGTCATTTTTTCTCTTCCTGAAACAAAGTTTAAAACAGTGGATGTTACAGCTGTTCCTATTGCCTGTGTCTCGCTGAACATGAATATGTAATTAAAGGTAGGCGAAACCTAGGTGATGAAACAAATGTACATTTCCCTAAGCAATAGTATGAAGTGTTTTACCTAATGCTTGTTTAATAACATATATTTTCTAATATTAATTAAGGATAATATAGGATAAACTCATGTCAATATTTAGTCTACCCAACAACATCAAAAAAGCTTAACCAAAGAAAAAATGTTTTCCTTTTTTAACATACTTACCTATTTTCTAAAGTAATGTTGCAAACACAATTGTACCTTCCTCGTTGAGCATGGTCTTCACAAATGATTCCAGTACGTGGATGTTTGAAGCCATCCCAGACAGAGAGACTAAGACAGACAAACTGACAGACGGACAGATGGGGGAGATAGGCTGGAGCAGCTAAACCAGGCCAACAGAGGACAAGAGTAATGGTGTCCCATTCATCACACACTGCCAGGCATGATCCCGGGAAGGACAGGGGAAGGAGAGCGCAGGAGCAGGGGAGCAGAGGTGAGGCGCAGTGAGGGAGAATTGGGCAGGCTGGGGGTGCGGGTTGGGCGTGGGTCGGGTGGCGCTCAGCAGGAGGCGAGGAAGGGGAAGTGCAGAGAGTGTGTGTGTGTGTGTGTGTGTGACCTTGTCTGATGGAGTGGCTGGTGTGGTGGAGGTGATGAGAGGCCCCTAGGGGAGATGGGTAAAGATGATCAGTGGCAAACAACCTCCTGCCACCCAGACTCATCAGACACACACACACACACACACAAATGTACACCCCTAACACCAAAAACCTTCTCGTTTGGATAGGAAACAGAGGTCAAATTGAAAGTTAGACACCGCCACTTCGTCCTTTTATTCCTAATTTCTCTGTATTTTACATATATGTGTATATTTATCCTCGCTGTGGGACTATGCTGGGCAAAGAGACTAATTAGTACTAGAGAGCATTATGTCTGACTGGTCCACCTTCATCTGACAGTCTAAACTGGAGTTTGACTTTGGCTTTGTGGGAGCAGGAAAACTGTGTGTTCACCCTATACACAGACATACACACTTTCCTCACATTCACAGTGGGCCTATGGGAGCGGGACGCCCCTTTACATCTTAACATGGCCTTTTGTGAGCGAGCCGCTTGATGAGGACCAGGAGGACGTGCAGCACATCTCAACACCCTAGTTTAACACATATTTATGTGTTTATGATAAAAAGAGAGGGAGGGAAATAGAGATGTATTCCACACATTCGCTCATGGATTAGTTGTGCTATGAAATAAATTATTTATTAAAACCGCTCTTAAAAAAAAAGGGGGAACATCTGCCTCTTTCATGTGGTGCTGGCAAGGGGCCAGGCTGCATGGTGGCATCTGAGGCTGGTCGCAGGGCCTTTTGTCTCGTTGTTGTCATTTCCTGACAGAGGGTAGATGTCCTTCTAGGATTCCAAGTTTGTGTTACCCCCTCGGTAGCAGCCTTTCTTAATTCCCAATATGATAATATCTGTAACTCATCGTGCCCAGTGGAGTTGGTAATTCTTGGAATAGACACAGATTCAATATATTATTTAATTTAAGCTCAAATTGGCTTACTGTAAATACTTGTCTCTGTTTTTAGGAGCTAAACTATCTGAGTGGTCAACACGATAGAAAGCCCTCCATGCTACAGTTGACTCTCTGCCAAACATGTCCATCCTAAGAAACTATACGATTAAAATACGGAAAACTATTTTGGGTCATTCTGCTGGTTACCAATCAGATGGTTAGTAAACTACAATTCAGTGAGCCTTCTATACATACTCTTGCTTTCCTCATTTTATATACAGGCCATCTGCTAATTTGTTAATATGCAGCAAAACAAGTAAGCCTGAACTGAAGGTCACGAGAGGATGCTAGAGGTGTTTCATTCTCATCAGTCACTAAATCAATTTTATATTCATCTAATTTCTGTAGATGATTTCTAATTTCCGCGCAGCCAAATATCATGTTTATGGGAACAAATTCATTTTCTTTCATCCGTATTTGATTTTTCAAAGAGAGCTTGCAACAGATCACGTTTTAAGTACACAGAAGATGCTAATTATGTGCGCTATTTATTATTCTGTCATTTCTAATTCTTCCACATGCTTTGAAAATTGAATTTGTGTCTCCCCTAAAGCATTCCTCAACTTGCTTAACTTTTCAGTGTTTTTTCCCCCCCTTTTTCCTGGGGTGGAAATGAGAGGGATGCCGCCTCCCCTCTGCAGTTACAAAACCAACAAGAACGCTTTCAGATGCCCTCTGGGAGCCACATATTAGCATCCTGTCACGTTTTATATGACATTTCAATTTTTACTGTGCTGCCAGAGTGAGAGGCAAAAAGGAAAAACAAAGAAAAACAGGTGCAATTTTAGCACAGCAGCAGTGAGCAGCAGCCACTTGTGGTTCAGACTCATTTCGTGGTGTGATGGGATGTATGGTACTGCATTATAACGGTTAGGTTTATCATTTTTATGGCGTAACCCAGCAGGGAGAACAGTCTGATCGGAGGTTAAAGCATTCTCAAATGGCTCTCTCTATTTCCACCCAGTAGATATAGGACAGATATTTGAGTCCATGGTAATAGGCTAAGTCCTCAGTGACCTCTCTCTTGTTTAGCTCTAGGCCTTGGGTCAGTGAAGTACAAACTGTCTTTGCAAAGTTTACAACTGCTCGCTTTGCACTTTTGCATATAGATGTACTCTGGTGTGATGCTATCTTGCTGAAAGAGAAATGGAGCAGCCGAGTACACAGAGGCATTGTTCATCTTCCTTTTGTTAAATATTTAATCAAGTGTTTCAAGGAGTTTACCACATTTGTTTACCACAATTTACCAGCAAGTGCATTGTGGTTAGCCTGACTTGGCTGTGTCTATGTATATGTGAGAGTGTGTGTCCCTGGGCTCTTTCTGGTGTCACCGAGGGTTGTTTCTCCTTAACGCATGCAAACAGCTTGCATCACTTTAATGAGCCTCTGTCTTCTCTAATGGGAGCAATCCCACGATGCATCCTGTTCCACACACTTCTACACAGGGTGGCTCAATGCTAAACTGATGGGTGCTTGGCAGAGATATCATATCAAACAACCAAACAATGATGCAAACTTTGGACATAACCACAAAAGATACATTTGTATGCTCTTGCCGGCATATGTGCAATTAAAAGAACTCTCTGCCAACAAAGGACAACGACTCACTGAATATTACTGCTACTAGAAAATATCTCTGCTGATGAGAGCTAATTGATGTCAAAGATGTCATCTGCACACAGAAACATTTCATTTACAGGGCAAAGAGATTGTTTCAATGCTGTTTTTTTTATTTAACACATGTTTTAATGCAGTTCTTCTGACTTTATTCTGAACTCACAACTTCACATTCTGACTGAGCCTGACCCTTTGCTATACAGTACATTATAAAACAAAGAAGGAGATATATACCATTTCAAAAGAAAAGACAAAGGGAATGCATAATAATGACAGGAATGTGTGTAAAGGCCTCAATATTCCTTTGTATTAATGTTAGATAGACACTCGGGAGTATGCATTCTGAGGTGACAAATAACTGATGTTTTAGAAAATTAATGAAAGCCTTTTGAATTCTCCCTTATATGTCCTGTAAACCCACAAACAGTGATGCTAAATCATACTTGATATTCTTGCATACATTTTATGGTCATTCAATGTTACTGCTTCTACTGTATATGCAATTATTTAGCCTCCTTTGGGCAAAGAAATTGTTTGCGGCAGAAAGCGATTAATAGATCTGTTATGAATAATCTCAGATGATATCATTATATTTCTTAAGTGCAGTCAATAGCACTGCACATAGTTTTATATGAACTGTACTGTGCTATCCATCATACGAACATACTGTATGTGTAGCTTACAGAAAAGTATACATTATATCTACATATATTCAGACCTGTCTTACAGTACATGGAATTGTCAAGAAGGAAAGCTCTGTCAGCCGACTGCAATGACAATTTGTATTACACAAACTGAACTGCGAGTGTACTGTAACATGTCAGCGTAGCACATTGCAGATTAACCTACAGTTGCAGTCTATTAAAATGCATGATGCTAAACTCATTAGGCAGGCTTATTACACTATCTGTCTGAAAGGCTAAAGCCATGCAGCCTCATCCTTCTGAACACTGTTGTCAGAGGGGCTGGGATTTGCAACTGTAGCCAAGTAAAAGCGAGAGGCCCTGCAGATTTAATTTTATTAGCTTCAGGTCTCCAACCAAACCTATTTAGTTTTACTGACTGACACAGGAAGAGACACATGGGAACACTGGCCCTGAGTATTATGCACAGGCCATACTCATCTTCCTGTGTAAAACTACAAGCTACTCAGGACTGTAAAAACGTGAGCTGGTTGACACACATCAACACACATTGCCCATAAAACCACATAAAGAATGACAAAACAGAGTAGTTTATTTAACGTCAGATACCAGTGACTGATCCGCTCTTGAGGACGTGTACATGTGTCTTAAAAAGGTCCCTACCTTCCACATTCTTTACAGATTGTTGTTTAAAAACACGTCAACAGAACCATTCCTTTAACCTTGACTGTGATGTGTGAATGCCATGTCTCCATCCTCATCTTCCTGTCTGAATTCCTTCAGTCTCAGACAAACATGCTCTGTAGAGAAAGAAACTGCTTTTTGAAGCCAAGAGCCCTCATCGTATAATCTGTCAGGATATAACATTGTTTGTAAAGTAACGCAGCAAGACCAGGTGTGCAGATCAACCTTATCTAATAGCTGTAGGGTGTGTGTGCGTGTGTGTTTGTGTGCATATTAGGTTCCATTATAGGAACAGGTTGCCTGGCTCCATATGTGCGCAGTGTGCGGGGAAGCTGGGAAAACAAGGTTCTCCGTGGCCCTCTGTGTTATTGCTACCTCCCGCCTCCCTGAGCTGTGTTTGAAGACAGGAAATACGAGTCAGACCGCAGTCCGAGGGGCATGTGGCAATGGTTTATACTCCGATGACCTCTGATCTATCCTCTCCACCCCCGCCCGCTCTCTCACACCACTCCCCTGGCCCTCAAACACTCTCCCGAAAATAAATCGGCCTTACCCAGCCCAGCCCAGCTCGGCTCGGCCTAACCCAGGCCAGCACAATAGACCCTGCTTTTGAGATTTGTTTGAGAGAGAAATGAAAAACAGATGGATGCTGAAGAAAGGACTAAGAAGAAGAGGAGGAACAGAGGAAGAAAGAATGGGAGTCTTGTAAAATATTTGCGAAGAAAAATAACCCAGGGACGCTGTCTAATTATATCTATTTGTCTTGTGTGGTTTTACTGGGGAGGCCATGTGGTCTCCCTGCCTGCTCCATGGTTCATTTTTCCCATTATCTGATCCTGGGTGGATGGTTAAAAAAAAAAAGGAAAGAGGTGGGTTATGGGGCAGAGGGAGGTGGGTGGTTGTTTTGGGTCTCAATGGGACGATTGTGGTGAGGTGGGGGGGCTTGCCTCAAGGAGCGAAGTGTGGTAAAGGCCTCTGGGGTCCTGGAGGTTTCATGTCTTCGCTTGCTTTGTGTATAATGGTGAGTTTTACCTCTCTAATCTAACAAGCCCCATCCATCTTCATCGATAACACGGCCATTGCTATACCTGCTGTTTCTCTGACAAAAGATAAATGTTTGATGGCCATTTTGGCTTGTGCCATAATCTTTCGGTTCCTTTTGCACCTTTTTTTTCTTATTGTTTTGGGTTAATAAATGTCAGTTTTCCAACAGCTATGTAATATCCATATTTTCTTTACAGATTTATTATTCTTTCTTAACTGAATTCCATTTATTCAATAAATACTTCCAACAATATGGGGAAGAAAGAAGGTAGCAACCCCTCGCCCTTCCCTAAAAGCATAATTTACTGTCACTATATCAGCAAGAATATACATTCTAGAGCTGTCTGCATGCTGGCATGGTTACTCACTGAAACATGATTGTCTTATAATTAAGCCCTCTTATTGGTTTGGACACTCATCCTAACTTGTATTGTTTATCCTGACAGCAGATAGTCTTCCTCTTCTTGCTTTGCCCCCCGTCCTTTCTCCTAAGCATGCCCACCACTCACATCCAGCCACAACCGGTCTGCGTGTTGATGTCCTCACTCAGCCATTGGCTCTCGATCCTTTTCTGTCACCTCATTCTGTCCAGATCCATCCTGTCCCTGCCTGTCAGTCAGTCAGCAGGCAGCTCGTTGACTGTTGCATGACTTCTTCAGTTCTTCACTTCACTGTTTCAGTAAGAGGGGGGATTGTAGATTTCAGATTGCCTGCCTAGTTTGTGGTTTCTTTCCCCGCTCCTCACAGTATTCTCAAGTTCTCAACCATCAAAAGTTGAAAAGGAAAAGCTCTTCATGGTGGCTGACGACGTTTAATAAGGATGTTAATGATGTCAGGGCTGGTGACATCATCACAGTGTGCCAGCCAGCTGAACAAAAGAGGGCTCTGCCCGGTCTTCATGGCTGTCTTGGCAGCAGCAGCAGAGAGAGAAAGAAATAGCGCCCAAAGATTGATGTATCAATTCGGCTTTCAGTTAATTCTGCCTCTCTATTCACATATTCAAATTTTCCAGTGTGAGCATTTTGATTTGTTCTGCCGACTTTATATCTTTATTACTGCCTGGAATGAAAGCACTCCGTCAGTTCATGCAGGATATCCAGTGATTTGGCTCCCCACCCCAAATCTTTGACGCTATTTAAAATGTATTGTTTTCACAAAGATGCCTGAGCCCAGCCTCTATCTTCTCTCTCCTTTTTTTCTCTCTCTCCTCCCCTCTCTTCACTGTCTCGACCTATCTCTTCCTCCCTCAAACCACGCTTTCTTTCTCCCTCGCTTACATCTCTATCTGTCCTCTTGCAGGACTCGGAGAGAAAGGGCTTCATGAACAAGCTTTATGCCATTCAGGACGTGTGCATCAGTGTGCAGAATGCACTGGATGAAGTGGCCTCCTATGGCGAGAGGATAAAGAAGTGAGTCGTAAGCCCGCTCCTCGGCAGCGGGCCCGCTCTGCCCCGCTCTGCTCTGCTCATCCCAGTGTTTTTTTAGCAATGCCAGGTTGCCCCGCTTCCCGTTGCCAGCCTAACTGAGTATAACTGGGTTGCTCTCAGGAAAGACTGCCAGCGTGACACCCAGCCCCAAGAGACAAACACAGGCTGCCTGTCTTTATGCCCATCACATTTCACTTAACCCTGTGTGACCTCTTAACTGAATCATGTACATACTAGATTAAACACATCACTGCACATGCGCACGCACGCACGCGCACGCACACACACACACACACACACACACACACACACACACACACACACACACACACACACACACACACACACGCGCGCACACACACAAAACCATGTATACACTGCAGGCTCCTGCATACACTGAGGTCCTCACTTTTGAATGGATCCATACAGAGCAAAGAGAAGGCATGGAATTTAGTTTTAATTTAAAGCTGTGATAAAAAAGACGGCTACAGGTTCCTTTTTGGGCAAAGGTAAAAACATTTTAAATCAAGGTGACACACTTGTTTGACTGATTTTATAGTGTGCAAGTTATTTCGCTCTGCACAGTTCCATTGAATGTGATGAATTTATAGCGCAGGGACATCCCAATCAGCTTGTTGGCGTTGAAAATAATAAAAATGCCCTCATCTGACTTTAACTTTTCCATTTACTACTTCTTAGAGTGTTTTGCTGCACTAAGCTTTGCCATGGCTTCTAATAAACTCACTTTCCATCTCTCTTTTCAGCACATTTAACTGGACTGTGCCTTTCTTAAGCTGGCTGGCCATTGTGGCTTTCGGAGCTGCCACCATCACCATCTACTTCATCCCTCTGCGATACATTGTGCTAGCTTGGGGTGAGCTAATATCAACATGTTTTATGTTTATTGCATGTACAGAATTTAAATACAGTACTTAATTAAATCTGTGGCGGAGTAATGCGATCTTAATGTCTCGTGCTTCTTTATATGCATTGTATTTAGGCAAAAAGGCACAATCAGTGAGTTTGATACATATGTTCACCAAGCACAAAAACCATAAAGACTTTAACAACCTGTACAACATGTAGTGGGTGCTACTGCTGTCCATCTATCTTTACCAACTCTTCCCTTCCTGACCTGATCGTTTTTCTCTCTCTACAGGGGTGAATAAATTCACCAAGAAGCTGCGAGACCCTTACACCATTGATAACAACGAGATGCTAGACTTTCTGTCCAGAGTGCCCTCAGATGTACAAGTGGTGGGTGAACTTTTCCTTTTCCATATCCCTTTCATCTTTCATATCTTTTTGACCACACATCTGTCGGTTCTGTACATGGGCAAGGGTGAGGGCTCCTGATATTATCTCCTGATCTCTGTCTCTTTTCTTTTCCTCTCAGCCGTTGGCCTCTCACTGTTGTACTCTTTAAGCAGGGTGAACTGACTGGCCACGCAGACATCTACTCCTGTTGTTTCAAAGTCGTTCCTGTGTTTTTCTTATTAAAAGCTTCCTAGTATAATTCAATTTCCACATACATAACTGGAGCTGTGTAATAAGATAACGAGGTTAAGTGAGTTTAGTGGCCAGCATATAACTAGGTTGATTGACTTCATACACACACACACTCACACACAATTACAGTTAGCTGTTGTTTCCCAGCTATGCTAGTAATTGGAACAGAGTGTAAACCAACAGTTAACCAGCCCCATGCGGTTTTGCTTCTACATTAACCGTGAGATCAGATTAACTTTGTGGTTGAAGACTACAGATGCTTCGTTAGGTAAAATATAGGTGTGTGTGTGTGTGTGTGTGTGTGTGTGTGCGTGTGTTAACAGTAACGTGCTGTGCTGTTCAGGATGGAGTGCAGTTTAAACTGCAATTAAGCGGCAGCTTGTGAAAGTCGTTGTGTTATCCAGCACCGATGGTGTCCGCTGTGGCCGTTAAGCCCTGCTGTGCTGAGTTCAATACACACGCACATGAACACACGCATAAACACACACAGGCTGAACAAACCGGGGCCTCTGATACGACCAATCCCCTGCCACATCAGCACTGACACACTTCCTTTTTGATCGCTTGTTGCCGCAACCTCTTTCATCTTTACAGGGTCATAATCCTTGCTCCCCTACACACCCCAGCCAACCCCCCGTCTTCTCCCCCTTTCGGCCCCCGTGCAGTTTTACAGTTTCATATTTTACTGGGGCCTGCTGCAGCAGTAGGCACTAGGCAGGTAGCCATCGGCTTAAATGAGCCCAAGCTGTCCCCTCCGGTGAAGTGCAGCCACCTTACACACCTGGAGCCTGGAGGAGCAGAGCGTTGAAGGGGCCCAAGCCCGGCAGGTATAAGGCCTTTACAAGGCCCCTAATGAGGGCCTGCTGGCTAGGGAAGGTGGGGGCAGGCATGCTGCTCTGGTCTGGTGCCCGTGCTGCTGGAGTTGTGCCTACTGTATAAGTAATACTGTAAGTGCTACTGTAACCGTTATTGCTGCAGCTGTCGGAATGGTAATTGTTGCCAGGTTTCTCTGACAGTTTGGAGGCTTACCAAGTAATGAGGGTGAAAGACCAGGGGAAAGAGGTAAGAATAGATTTCAGGGGAGAAAAGATAACGATGGAATTACAGCAACACAGAGAGAATTCAGGATAGAAGTTGGTTTGTGAACTGGTTTGTTTATTTAGTGCAGGGAAGTCTTGCTTGTATCAATAAGATTAGGCGAATGAAGTTCAGATCTGCTGCTCTGTCAGCTGATAAAGAACCGAGACCGCACTGATCACTTTCTCACTGAATCCAAAGGTTAATTTCCTATGAAGACACCCCACTCAGCGGTCGTTGGCTAAAAACAGACCAGAACGTTCTGCTCCGCGGTACGTCCCACAGCTGCCTACGGTGGTGGCTTCACCTCATTTCCTGCTCCCACCTTACTGGGTCAAAACTGTCCGTGGGGATCAAGCCCTTTAGGCTCTCGCATGATGCAGAGAGGTGCTGGGGTCCAAATGGAGCGTCCCTTCACAGGCACGTGTCCATGGCACCCACTGGCTTTGGTGCTGGGGCCCACTATGCTTGATACCCTGGATGAATAATGAAGTGCTATTTCAGGGCCCTTGTGTGACCTAACACACACACATAAACACAGACACACACATGCTCTCCCAGCAGTAGTGCTTTGTGTGTTTCAGTGCGGTGTTCCGCATCATTTAGAGGTGCTTCAGTGCAGCAAGAACTGATGAGGTTATAATGACTTTATATACAAAGGGCATCCACACTGGGCCACAGTCATAATGTATGTCGCTGTACGGCTCCCCAGTAACTGTGGAACAGTCTTTGGACTCTCAAAGTTTTCTCATCTTTTCAATGTTAACAGTGTTCATTTAGCAACCAACCCTCTTTGATTGTACCATTAACTGAAGGAACTTTGGTCTTGCAAACAAAGCTGTTTAAATCAAAGACACTGGGCCCCTAACAGCACTGTCAAACACCCTTTAAAAACTAAATCCCCAGTGGTGAATGGAGGCAGCAACAGGCAACCTGAACAGTTTACTTACATTATTATCTCCCCCTGTGAGTAGCAATGTTAAAGGCTGTTATGGTATGTACTGTGGGTGTGTGAAGGAGTCACTGTCCCTCTAGCAGTTCCTTGTATGTGCTTGGGATTTTTTACCAGCGTAAGCTATCGTTATGGTCATTATCAGGGAATCCTTCATGTCCTTTTAAACGAGGCCAAACTGAGCACCTTTATAGTGCTAAGTATTCCCTACCTGGCGTTCGGAAGGTGTCAGTGCACTAGTATGTTTTACGACACCATTAGCCATGTGAGCGAGGGAGTGCGTAAGTAGGGCCAAGGCAATTAGCATGCCAAGTGGCCCTTTATGATCGGTGTAAAGGAGCTGGATCAAACCCCCAGTACAAAAATAAGCATGAATTCCAATTTAGCGCCTAATGAGCAGTGGGGAGTCGGGTTAATATTTTTAGACAACATTTATGTTGGGGAAGAAACCTCACTGGACACACGGGGGCCAAAGGCAGGATAGTAAAAGGTTGAAACGATGCCAGATGTCATCACTTACATCTAGCAGAGGTCTCTCTCTCCACTTGCTTTGTCCTTCCACACTTTTGTGACAAATTTAAACATATAACTGCAACAGTCCAATTAGTCACTTTTCAGTACTGTATGTGTCGTGCCAAAGCAGCTAATAGGCAAACTTTCCTTACTTTGTTGTTGCTCATTGATTTATGTCACCTTGACATGCCTTTTCTTTCCCAGCAAAAGACTTTGCTGAATCCTCCGATCTGCAGATGTGTGAGCTATACACAATAGTGTTTCCCCGGAAACATTTAATAACCCTTATGCTCCATTAGGCGTCACATGAGATGAAACCCCACTGAGGTTTGTGCTCTGTGGAAACGGCTAAAAGACAGAATACCATTGTATCATTAAAATGCAGCTCCCTTGCCTTTTTTGACTTCTTTTATTTACTTGCCTATTTGCTTTTTTCTCCCTCCCACTGTCACCCACCCACCTATGTTTCGCTGTGTCTGTCTGCCCACACTGGCATCATCAAAACGCAGTCAAAGGTTCAATGTGAGAGGGAGAGAGAGAATGAGAGACAGGGAGAGAGGAGCAGGTCCCGGGATGCTTTGTGGGTAACACCGTTAAACGAAGCACGGTACACGGCGCCCCTTCGGTAGAGCACACTTCAAAGCCTGTTTTGCACTTGTACTGTCAACATTTGGGAGAGGAGCGGAGAGGAGCGAGGGTGGAGCAGGCTTTTGAGCAGCGCTGGGTCTTTACCCACTGCCTCTCCTGTTGATGTTCCCTTTAAGCTCCCCACTCGCGCTACCAAATTGCTTATGTGCTCCCCGCATTACCACACTTTTTACTTTCACCCAATTCCAGTTTCTTTTATTTTGCTAACGTCCCACTTTCTCTTCGCCTCCTCTGCCTTTTCTTCTCTTTTTGACTTTAACTAGCTATGGTTGTCAGCATGGGTTTGCCTATGTGTGCTGCTATGTGCTTGTGTGAGTTATTAGGTGAGGTGAGCGGGGGAGCCAAGGGTATAGCATCAGGCAGGCCTGTCACCTGTGAGGTGGAATCGAACCGGTGACGCATGAGCCCCATTTTTCTTGGCTGGCAGCTCTTCACAGAGAAAACTCCTGTTTGATTGAGATATTGTTTTTTTCTTGCACCCTTTGTTTGTGTCAGTCCCCTTCGCTTCTCTTCATGAGAAACAAAACCTTACTTTTTACTGACATGCAAACTTTTCTTTGTTTTTCTGAACTCACAAATAGTTTTGTTTGGACAGGAATGTCAACATGCAGAATTAAATTGCCGTGTTCCTTTTTGCTGCTGTAGGCGTTTGGCCGTGTAATGGGACAACCAACCGCCAGTGATCCCGCACAATACCTGTCCTACTTTTGGATCCACAGAAGCCAGCTTAGAGTTTAGATGAAGTTAGAATGAGTTGCATATGTAAAACATTTTTAATAAGGGGAATTATTTTGAGAATTTGCTTGCAATTATTTGGTATTAACGGGACATTCCTGTGTGGCGCTTCATGCAGATGTGATGTTACTCGTTCGGTCATGTGTGAATGAAATCATTCAACCATCTTTTACTTGTTCATCCATTGAGACACAACCGTCATTGATCCCAGTCAAAGTTGGCACTCTGCCAGGACCGTCATGGTCCCCTAACAAACTACCACTGCACACACACATACCCAAAAACACACACACAGATGGGACCATATAAACCCCTCTCTGTCTCCTGGTTTTTTGCACTGTTGTCTGCTTTAGTTGGCAGGGCTATAAAAGGATCCACACCCATATGAGAACAGTATCTGTCATCACCCGAGATCTCCCTTTCTCTCACCCAGTCTCTTCTTCAACCTCTGTTTTTCCTCCTGCCTCTTCTGTTGGTTTGTCCCGCTCTCTGCCCTTCCTCCCCTCATCTTCCGATTTATTTTTGTCCCGTCTTTATCTCGCTTCCCATCATTCCTCTCCACCCTTGTTTTCTCCACCTGGGTTATTTTCTCATATCTTGTCGGACTCTCTTCTCTCTCACTGTATCAAACTAACCGGTTTTATTTGTACAGCTGTCTAGAAGGATGTTAGTTTGCCTTGTGGACAGTGAGGAGTATTCTGATCTGTATCAGTGCAGTCTGGCTGCCTAGTGAGGCGTACAGAGCAACACATGCTGGCCTAACCGCTCTGTAAGCACCGTAACGAGACATCGGTGACCACCGCTGAGACAGAGGAACTGAAAAACCCCATTGTATGTGTGTGTACAGTCAGTGGATGTCTATGACATTTTAATGATAAAGGAGTGGCAGGGTTTCATGTGTTTGCATGTGCGTGCGTGCGTGCGTGCGTGCGTGTGTGTGTTTTTTCTCCTTGCTGGTATTCATATGTGTCCGCATGTGTCTTTATTGGAGCACAGCCTCTTTGCATCTCAGATTTGTACACACTGAATCAGGCAGAGGATACTGGGAGGCGTCATTGAAGCAACAGTGGGAACCAGTAGAAGATGGATGAGAAAGGCTTGTTCCTAGCCAGTGCTGAGACACGCTGCTGTTCCCGTCCACGGCAGACAGACCCACCATGAGACAGAACAGAGAAACCATACTGACGTCAGTTTGTTGTCTGCCTGGAGAATCAGAGAGGGTGTCAGTCAGTCAGACAGGCAGAGTAGCCTACAGTACATCAGCCTAGCAAGGATCCCACAGACGACACTGGCTCTTTGGTGCTGTGACTGTTAAGTCTTGTTTTTTCTTTCTATTAGTATTCTGATTCAGTGGCTAGTGCTTGTCAGTGTCTTGAATCTGTCTAGGCTAGCGACTGTATTTGTGTGTGCATGCACACACATCTGAAAGTGAGAGACTGCCAGAGTGACAGTCTCTGGTTGTTGACGCTCAGCCCTTGTGATGCTGTTGCGTCAGTGTCCATCACTTAACAGCAGCTTCTTTCTAAGCTCTGGGAATCAGATCCCTTTGGAAGAAATGGATGACATTAAGTCAGTGATGATGCTGAGCAAATTTCAAAGGATTATAAGGTGCAACCAAAATATCCTTTTTGTGATTCAAAAGTAGTTATTAAATAACATTAAATTACCTTGAACCATCAGTTTTGAAATGTTTTGCTTTATTGACATCAGTCTCATATATCTGCTCGTAATTAAATTGCACATGAACTGAGAGTTCATAATTTTGTAGCTGTTTAGCCATGCAGTATAAGGTTTAGCTACATGTGATACATATTAATGCAAGGTGAAACAGAAGTCACTACCACTAGCAGCCAACACAGACTTTGCTTTTAAAGGGTTAAGGTTTGTTTTTACTATCTTCTGTCTCCTTCCCATCTCTCTGGACTTTCTCTCAGAACCATCCTGCCATACTGAGATGACTCTGTTGTCTCTCCAAGCTTTCCCATGAGGCCTTGCCCTGTTCTCTGTTTGTTTGTGTGATCCCTTCCCTTAGGCCACTGTCCCACATCTGCGGAAGTACGTGTGTATTTGTGTGTTCGCTGTGTATTTGGAGCTTTGAACAGTGTACATGGGAGTGTGTGTGTGTGTGTGTGTGTGTGTATGTATATGTGTGTGTGTGTGTGTGTGTGTGTGTGTGTGTGTGTGTGTTGTAATCATTGTGTAATCCCTTCCCTGAGGCCACTGTTCCACACAGCTGGACTCAGAGAGCCTCTGGAGGGTTTCTGTGCTATTCAAGCATCCTTTGCTCTTTCCACCTGACCGGGTGGTGTGTGTGTGTGTGTGTGTGTGTGTGTGTGTGTGTGTGTGTGTGTGTGTGTGTGTGTGTGTGTGTGTGTGTGTTTTAACAGGTGCAGTACCGAGAGCTGAAACTGGATCCCAATTCCAGTCCAAATAAAAGGAAGAAAAATAACCCCGGGTAGATGACTAAGATGACTCTGTCCGCCCACCGACGCTTCTCTTCTCCACTTTTCTTCTCGTGGTCTATAACTGGACACTGAGGAGCAGAGGAAGCCTGGACCACATCGGCTCAGCTATCTTTCCTTTTTTTCCCTTTCTATTTTCTTCTCTTAAACCTTTTTATCTGTCTCTAAATCCTCATGACGTTCAGTACAGTATACTACAATACAGTACAGTTTCCTGAAGTGTAATATTTGTATAAAAAAAGACAAGAAAAATGTTGATTGATTTTAAATGTGAGTTGAAAAGATGGAAGGAATGACCTTTTTCTCAGCCGTGGGATCCAATCCCTTTTTCTTCTCTCCGTCACTCTGACAGCTCGGAGGACTATGTCCATCTGCTTGCCACAAGTGACAAGTGTCACACAACAAGTGAAAGGAGTTTAAGCATTTATACACATCGTCGCAAAAATAAATTTTTACTCCATGTTTATAAAAATACAAGCCTTATACTAACTTTCTGCAATGGACCTTTACGTTTTGTTTTTAGCTCATATTGTATTTATTAAATGATTTTGGTAATATGTTCATATTTTTTTTATTGTTTTTGTACTGAAGTGTCTTTGGTTTTCTTTCCTCTTGGATGCTCTAATGATATTATGTTCACTGGCAGTAATTTGGATTGTTTCCACTTAACTCAGCCGGCCAAGTTGATTAGCAATTATTGTAGTAGCCTCCAGATATGTCCCTTTAACACAAACCTGGACCAACAGGCTGAAGGCTTGTGATGCTATCTGTCCGTGCTTAAAAACAATTGCCAAATTTGCTCTTTTAAAGATATTAATTCCACACTAAAAAAGGAACCACGGTGGTATTAGTTAGAGTACAGTGAGTCTGTTCTTCTTTAAATAGATTGTGATTACATAATCATCATTAGATAATACCCAAAGGAAACACTGTTAAGTATTACACAGTTGGTGTGTTATCCCAAACCTTTATCACTTCCACATATCCAGATAATATAGCCGTAGCCTTTAAAACAATGTCAGAATCCCCTGCCACTCCATCAGCAGGCTCACTGACTGGGCCTTCTGATGTCGTGGTGTTAATATAGATGTCACCCAGTCAATGCGGAGTGTCGCCAGGCAGGCAGGCCTTTAGGCAGCCACAGCCCTAATCTGGTTTGAAAGGCTGGTCTCCTTTCCTCTCATCTCCCTGTGAGTTTGCTTCAGCGGCCACGCAAGAAAAGAACTCACACACACGCGTGCATGCAGACATCTTAAAATACAACAACAACAACAACAACAATGTGAATACACTGCTTCTTTAAGAGATTCTGCATACACAGACTGTATCTACCTACTCACAGATGAAAGCATAAGATCCCATTTGAGCAGGCACATTCTCTCCCTCTTAGGCACACACACTCACACAAACATGCTCTCTGTGATGCTGTGCCCCAGGCTGGCCGCCCTCTCCATCTGCCCCACCTCCTGTGCCCACAGCTCAACTTTGATCCGTCTTCCCAGAGACAGAGCCTTGTGTGTGTGAACTGTGCATGTAAGAGTGTTTGCGTACACACGTTTATGCAATCAAAGACACATCGCTTTTCTCTGCGCCGGTGTGTGTTTCAATTGTATCTCACCTCCAGCTGTAGACTGATGCTTAGATTCAGTCGATGTGTGTCAGCATGTAAAACTGTGTGTGTGTGTGGTGCAGCGGAAGTGCCAGCTGTTATTTGGTGTGGAGTTTGCTGGTGTATAGGGCCGTCAGCTAGATGAGCAGCAAGTCTCTGTGTGACAGGACGAGGCTCTGAGGGGACTTAGGCTGAGGTGTCGGGATGTGTGTGTGTTTTATGCTATTCTAGATCCCCCTTCCCATCATGCTTCTCTTCGTTTGCTCTCTCTGCGGTTCCCTCATTCGTCTGTGAGCGGGGTTGCGACCCTGTCTGAAGGGACGGTCTCCTGGGCTTCTTGCTGAGCATCTGTTGAAAGATCACAGCTCAGGCTACATTTGAGGAGGTCTCCTCTCATCCTACTGATCCCTGCCTCCATCTCCCCCATTTCTTCATCTTTTTGTTCCATCTCCCCCTGCGTCTGTCTCTGTCTGTCTGTATTGCTCTAACCCCCCTTTCCACAACGACTAGAGCTCTCCTCTGCCATTTTGTCATCCTCTCGCTCTGCTTGCCATCAGCTTTACCCCCCACCCCCCTTTTACCCATCCATCTCCATACTTAAATATCAACAGGCCTGGATCTGTCACTCCAGAGGGCCATTGATTTTGTTTTGTTGTTTCGAGGAATCCACTTGAAAGACAATAACAGACTGTCCCCTAAGAGCAGCGTCTTCGACTGATTATAGCCTCCTCAACAAACACACTCTGTCTCATGAAGGATGGCTTTTTATCATGCCTGAAGGGACTGTTTGAATACCTGATATGTACTGTATGTGTCTACTACTGTATGTAGTTATTTTTCAACAAATTGTAGTGACTATTGTGTGGTATTGCATCCAAATACCGTTTCCTTTTAGTAATGGATTTTAGCTCTGTTTGCAAGCGAACCAAAGTGTTTTTATTTTATATGATGTAGAGAAAATATATAATGGAATGTATCAGACTGACAGCTGTAAAGGGAAAAAAAAGCACTTTCATTTGCACCAAGTTAAAATGAGACTATTTATTTTTTAAATATTGTACATAGCTAACTATTTAATTTATGTTTCTATTTTATACAGTATGCCTGTTGATGGTCTGGTGTTGTAAAGTAGGTGTATGCCTGCCTCATTTTATAAAATCTGTCTTTTTCCGCCTGCAACGTTGCCTGCCTGTTCATCTTCATGTGCCCAGTTCTGACCAAGGACAGAAATAAGGAGCCGAGACATAGGTTGGTCAGGAGTGGGAAAAGAAAATATGATGTACATTTCCTGTTTGAGAAATGAAATGCATCTGATGTATGTTGCTTATTTTGAAAAAGAACATGAGATTAAATATTTTTTATCATCTTCAGTGTGTCTGGATTATTGCAAAATTAGTTTTCTGCTTCAACAAGCTCGTTTCTCAGCCTACACTGGTAGCAGCAAGGGAAATATATGTCCATTTATCTCAGTCTGAAATCTTAAATCCCCTCTCCTCACCTCTGTTGCTCCACCGCCCACTAGACCCACCCCAACAAGCAGGCCTAAGCCCCTTCTTCACTCATGTTCAGCTTCAGGAAGTGGCTCATTCCTCACTGCTGTCTGTGTGGCTGAGACACTGAGTGCACATCAGAGCCTCAGACTGGGATGACTTCGGCCAGAACTGGTTTTACTCTTTCATTATAGCCCCCACATGAAGCCACTCCATTTGTTGAAGCACCTTTAGCCCTACACTGCAGTAGCCATTTCCTCCTGATTTATTGCTGTCTAAAGCTTGACCACCCTGCTGATTTAATGATATCAAGATGTTTGAACAATTGTTTTATTTGTGATAATTAGTTAACATGTGAAAAAACATTAATCCGTGTAAAAATAGCTGTACATATCCAGAGCGTGAGGTAGTATCAAACTATACAGTACAAATAATTGTGTAGCACTAAAAAAAAAGCAATTTAGCACACACAACATAAATACACCAACACATTTTAGATTTAAGAATACAGTGTTTAGAAGTATGAAATGGTCTATCAAAAATACAGCTGACTGAAGAAAAGCATCCAACCCATTTACCCGAATATGAAGACAGAAGAAGGCCACATTGTGGAGGAATACATCCACATTTGAAGGCCTCTTTATATTGTTCATCATTATAAACTTTTAAATAAAACCCATAAAGACACAGATCCTCTTCTTTTAGCATTTCCACCACATGTTACACATTCATGATTCAAGCATTTACAATATGTTGTGCATTGATTCTGATTTACCGATCAGCGAGAAGCATTTCCCCCCGATACTTAAAATCCTCCAGTATCTCCAATAGGAATAGTGTATTCTCTTCTTTGCACTCTTTCACTGCCTGAGACACCTGCCCCAGGTAACTCCCTCTGCCGAGCTCCAGCAGTGTCTCTGCATCCTCCACCAGCCTCACTGCCCGCTGGTCTGTCCAGCCCAAAGTCAGATTTTGCTGGGAGTGTGTCTCCAGGGCTCTGACCAGCGTGTGGTTCAGGCTGTCGCCGTGGTGCGCATAGCAAGGCATGCCCTTCTCCCGACGGTAGGTGAAGATAAGGTTAGCCAGCAGAGAAGATGCGGCCTCCAGGAGGGGCACGTTCAAGACTTCAGACGAGTAGTTTCTCAGGGCTGAGTCTCCGACATGCGCGCTGTGGAGGAGCTCCTCCCTCTGACTTGTTTCAGAGATCAGATTCAATGCAGTTCTCCCATTTCCATCAGTCTGCTGCAGGAGAACCGAGCCTGGAGGCAGATGTTTACAGGATCAGATCATACAGTCAACTGCAGTCATTTCTATACAAGTAACTTCCACAATGAAATGTAATGCTCTTGAAACGATCGCTAAAGCATGGTCCTGCGTGACTAAAAATGTTTTACACTAAGTGCTTGCCTGTAATACTTTTTTGATACCTTTAACAGTGACAGCAACACTTCATTAACACTTCAAAGAATGACAGAAAGAGTGTCTTTGAGAGGATCTGTCAATGTGTCTCTTCAAGTAAGTACACTTCCCATATGGGAGCACAAGGACAAGAGTGCATAATGTAGTCATTGTAGGGTAGTTTTCAAAAGGTTCGATGCAAAGTGCATGCATGTGACAGGCTTCACACACAGACAAAACAGAAAAACTTAATTCCAACACCTTCACTAAAGCTCATCTTTGAGTTGCCTCTCAGACTGAAAGCAATGAATTCTGTGCTCTAGTTTTATGTGGCTTAACCTGTTAGGAAATAAAGTACTGCTAACGAACCTTTAATGTGTTTTATTGTTCTGGGGAGCTTTAGCTTGATTCTAAATATCTGAATTTAACATGGATTGGCCTGAGACTAGGAGGTCAATGAGTCCAATGTAAACAGCTGGCTGAAGCATCAGACATGCTGCCCAGCTCCTGTAGGCTGCAGCATCATTATCAAATAAGGAGGAAGAGACACTGCACAGGTCAACCACAGGACACACACACACACACACACACACACACACACACACACACACACACACACACACACACACACACACACACACACACACACACACACACACACACACACACACACACACACACACACACACACACACACACACACACACACACACACACACACACACACACACACACACACACACACTGCAGAGAGGAGTTAAAAGTGAAAAGGGAACAGCTGTTCTCCCAATAGGACCTCAGTCCCAGCCAGGGCTTTTAGCTCATTTCAGCACTAACTTCATCTGACACCCTTGTCTTAACTGTGTGACTGGCGGGTCACTTTGTGTTTGTGTAAAAAGGCAGAGTGTTGGTGACCTGATGGAGGCTTTAAAAAAAAAAAAAAAGCCAAAGCTATGATCATCACAAACACTACAACAGAGAGCTACTTGCGGTGATAGACTTGCAACATACCTCGAATGTGACATCAGAAAGATGCTCTGCTAGTTCTTTATAGGCAACTAAAAATACTATGTTCACTTAGAATGAAGTTATTTTATTGTATTTTAGTGAAAGAAGCATAAGGCATAATGATGTTACAAATCAAAGGCAAAAAATAATCAGAAATACAAATACCTTTACATCCAAAACCTCTCAGCCTGACTTTACCCTTTCAGTGCGATATTAGCACTACAGAACGTCCAACCTCAAGTCACAGTTGAATGTAACACCCTTTCTCTCCTACAAATCCAGAAGAACTTATACCAGTGACATTTACCGTCTACTCTCTCTACTCTTCTGCTTTGACTGCTCAGACTGAGCCATTTTCCAGTATCAGACAGGCCGGTGCACACTTAGCCTACATGGAGCAGGTTGAGTCAAGTGCGGGCCCTTTGTTTGCGTTCAGATGGACCCACTTCGACGGCAAACTGCTCTTGATGACACTTGACTGTTCAACCTCGGCAACGCTGCTGCCACATGCGGATGTTCGGCTCTGTGGAGGCTCTGCGTGACACACAGTCGGCTGCTTTATGCCACTGCTGCCACTTGTTTGGATGACACACTGCATCGCTATGTTTTAAGGGGACAATCACGTGTGTGTGTGATCCATTGTGACACCAACTGCACCTACTAAGCCTTCGAAATGCCATTTTTACAACAAAAGAGCCTTGTTTTAAGTGACATTGTTGAGAAAAAAAAGTTCAAAGTGGAACAATATGAATTCTGAAATTGCCCTCCATCTCTGTCCGCCACTGAACTAACACTGTGTAGCAGTTATGAGATAATCGGTGAGAGCTCACGTAGCTGTTAGCGGGGAAGGTCAGCGCTCATCTACCTTTTAGTGCTTCAAGCCTGAGTGGCAAAAACTCAATCTGCATAAATTGTGGCATTAATCTACATAAACTTTTACATAAGCGGGAAATTTCAAATGCAGGGGTCAGGCATCGGGGGCAGCAGTCAAGGACGTAAGAGCACAGATTTGATCAAAGTGGCCACGAGAGAAGACAGAGGGGAGGGAGAGGGAGACGGAGCGATGTGGTGTGTGAGAGAGTGAGGCTGTTCACAGCAGGTCATAATCACCAGGTTTCTATAACAAGCAGTCCTCGCTATTACGCTCATGCAGTAAGAGTTTCTGTAATGTGTGAAGCCAGCCATAGCGTGACACAAGCAAAAAAGCTTCAGGGCCACGAAAATGTGGAAAAACCACCCCATGCAGACACACAGCAACACGCAACATCACGTCTGCTGGAAAATGGATCCATCTTTGTCCCCTTTCAGGATGAACTCTAAAAAAGATGGGGAAGGCTTTCAAAAGAAGAGACTGTTTCTCTTCATAATATATCATGTTCTGCGCTGTCCTTGGAAAGGACCAGCTTTAGACTGAGCTCTGCAAGGGGCCTTTAAGCTTCAAACTGTGGAGGAAAAGGCAAAACATGTGGGCAAATGAAATACTCAAATATGTGCACAGAATACATACATAGAGTGTGTGCATGAGCTACATTTACTTCACTTTCAAAATGAATGAATTCTATGCATTGGTTAAATAAGATGAAACCCCCCTCATGGGAAATAGCTTGTTGCAGCATCAAAGATATGGAAAATGAACAGAAATAGGGATAATTTAAGCATAAAGAAAAAGAAGCACTTACACCACCAGTTAGATTCCCAATTACAACTGTGAGACAACGACTGTGCTCTTGTAAATAACATAAATTACTATCCGACGCAAACAATAAATCTCAAATTATATAACAGCATGTATTTCTGTCTTTTTAGTCTAGTTCAACATACCACTGCGTTTCTATCACAGCTCTGTTTGCTTACACATCATCAAAACTCGAGAAAAAAATGCAAGACCGACGTGTGGTTCTCCAACGTTTCCCCTACGCCGTCGTGTCAAACCAGGCTGACAGACAGGCTCCAACCGGAGACGTGACACTGGTGTAGGAGGAGAGGGCCCCTGCAGCGCGGCCCTGGGCTCGGCATGTTACACTGACTGTAAGTCTGTGTGTTTGATTCTAGATCCGTCTGCCTGAAAGCTAACTGTGTTTGTCGGTATGTGCTGTCTGCCATTTGTCACAATTTCAATTAGCATCAGCTTGTGTCTTTGGCTTTTCCAGGATTTTGCATTTATTTTCCTCCCTTTCCATACTTATGTTTCTCACCTCTGGACTGAAGAGAACCTGTTATCCATCCTAGGATATAAAACACGCTCTAATGCTCCACCACAGAGCTCAGCTACACTTAATACAGACGTCAATGCTCCTAGCCAGTGCTAAATTACATATTTTCTAACAGTAGACATACAAATAGCATCACGCTGTGTTTATAATGTAATACACGCACACGCACACACACACACACACACACACACACACACACACACACACACACACACACACACACACACACAGTCACACACAGTTATGAGGCTAGAGGCTTGGGAATGCTTTTGGTGCAGGGACAGCGACTGAAGTGAATCCAGGTATTGGCGCTGGGTGTCAGATATGCTGCAGTGGAGATAAATACAGCACCTGGGGGATTACATGAGAGCACAGGGTAATTACACCATCCTTTATGTGTGTGTGTGTGTGTGTGTGTGTGTGTATGGATGTGAAAATGCCCCGCTAAGACCTCAGCTCTGAAGCTACAGCGGAGGGAGGAAATTCACATGCATAGCAAAAGCCACTGCCTGATGCACCAGCCAGATGCTGTCTGTGCCACACACACACACACACACAAACACACACACACACACACACACACACAGCGCAAAGCCCTTTGGCCTTTAGAGGGCAGGCGAAGACAAGAAATATAAAAGCAAGAGTGGAGGAGGGTAAAAATTGGCGCAAAATGAGGGAGGGAGGGAGAGAGGGAAGGAAAGAAAGAAAGATGCAGTGCCCCCCCCCACCCCTATCCCAAGTCTCTCTCTGTCTCTGGTCTGATGCTATGACTGAGGCAGACAAGCTGGGAAGCAGGCAGCTCCACAGCATGGTAAACATCCTCTGTCTTTCTCTTTCCCCCCTCGCTGCCTGGAAAAGGGAGGCAGGGTGAGTGTGTGAACTGCAGCCAGGGGCACGGAATCACATATCCACAGGGAGCTGCTAGCTAGCGACTAGAAACCACAGCAAAAACAACACGGCTAACCAAGTGAAGCACCAAAGCAGCCAGCGGAGAGGCATCAGATGCAGGAAAAAGAGAAAGACCAGCCAGACATGTGAATAATACGCTCGCATCCCTCTAAGCTTTAGCAACAGTGTCTGATCGCTCGGTGATATTTTTCTCCCCTTTTCTTCTTTGATAAGAGTGTTAAAAAGCCTGTGGAGGTTACATCAGATGGAGCAGTCGGAAAAACATTTTCTGTGTAACAATACTAGGGTATACAGTATGTCATCAGCAATATTATCCGTCTGAATACTTTTTTTATGCTTTCAATGACACTCCAGTCTGACTTCGGGCTGTCTTCTCAGTCACATGTGAGTGTAACATTAACAGGTTGTGTGTCTCTGAGCTCCTTACCCAAACTCAGTGTGGTCAGGCACAGATCACAGTTGGATCATAGCCTTTCTGATGAGGTAGGGCAGAACAAAAAAAGGATGTTAAATGTAAAAGTCCGGGCACCAACTGCTAGCTTTGTCTAATCCCGTGCCACTCCAACACCTCCAATTGAAGGATCAGATATATGCTGATTTACTGGATTCTCATCAGCAGTGGTTTATAAGTATCTCTAATAATCAAAGTGGAGCCCTAAATGAACTCTTAGCCGCTCTCTTGAATCAGAAAAGGCTAATGACTGCCACCAGCTTTGTAATATTTGTCATGTCATTATGTACAAGCAAATAAACATGTTCCCATGATGTCATTTGGCTGCATGAAACCACATTCAGTTGTTTGTACTATACGGAAGTAGACTGAAATACTCTTTGAACACAGGAGAATGATTTTGAAGTTCAGCGTCTGAAAAGATCTCACAGTCAAAATAACTCCATACAAATTCAACCCATTAGGTTTTTTTTCCGAAGGCATTTACAAGTCCAATTAGTGCCATGAGATGTTGGTATTTCCCTGCACTTAAAAGGCTCTTATTCATGCCAAGACTCAAAGACAACACAACTGGCATAAAGCAGCCGACTGTGTGTCAGGCAGAGCCTCCACAGAGCCGCACACTCGCATGTGGCAGCAGTGTTGCAGAGGTTGACGTTTTTTTTGAAAATGGTACAGGTAACCTGAAGTGATAATTTAGTAGGAAAACTCAAGAGTTTACAGCCATGCTAGCAGCTCTAAGATGCTAACATCAGTATGCTAACATGCTAATGTTTAGGAAGATATCATCTACCATGTTCACGATGTCAGTTTAACATATCAGCATGCTAACAGCTGCAATTTATTAAGGTGGATAATATAGATAAAAAGTCAGGGGGATCACTAAAGACATCCTCAGGATTCATCCCCGGGTGATTTTCATTATTAAGGAAAATTAACATTCACGCATCTTGGAAAAGATGTCCCTGTTATTTTGGATTATCCACTAAACGCAGTCAACATTCTTTATAAGAACAACTATTCCCTAAGGGTCTGTGGCTTGATACCACAAGAAGTAATTAATGTTTGTTTTTAGTAAGTTGGATGAATCAACCTTGTGTTCTCCTGGTTTTTGTGTCCTAGGATTCACTGGACGAATAGCAAAAAAACCTAATCCAATTAAGTGCTACTTGTTATCATTCTCTTGTCCCTCTGTCTTCCCTTATCCAGCACACTAACAGCAACAGCCCTTTAAAAAACTGAGCGCTATGATTTCATAAGGCAGTAACTGAGAAAGTGTGATTATAAAGGATGTCAGTTGATGAATTGTTGTTAACTAATGTCACATTTGACTGCACCTTTTAGAACAGAAACAAATCCCTGTATTATCTGAAGCCTTTACATTTGAAATTGTACTGGCACAGTTTGGAATGTCAGACTTACTTAACATTCCTGTTGAACAACTAACTGCTCCCTGTACACACCGTCCTTACTCCTGCTGCAAACTCTTAGAGAGTACAAGACTCTTCAAATGCTGCAGGGTATAACTCCTTATAAGAGGAAGGACTTAAACAAACTTTGCTCAACTGCTGATGAATGTCATGTAGATGTTCTCTCCATGACCCACTCAACCAGAACTGTAGGATTATTGAATTCAAAACCAATACCTGTATTTTCGATGAACATTCTTTTCTCCTCAAGTCATGGTTGAGTATTTGAATTTAAGCGAGAAATGAAAGGAGTATTACAGTTAGAGTGTAAGATGAGTTAAGTTCAATTTTGGAGGGCATAAACAGAGAACGATCTTCATGGCCAACAACACAAAACCCTCTTTGGCCTGTGACCATGTTGTTGTTGTTTTTTTCAGTAGCCCTGAAGCAGAGAAAAGGGGGAAAAAAATAAACCTTGAAACTTGGATTTGCAGATAGAAGAACATGAACATAGCAAAATACATTAAAAAAAGCAGTTTGAAAAGAATATTCCTTGGCCTATGCCATTTTGTTTTTACTGAAGCTAGCTCCGTGTGGCCTTCATGCTCACCAAATGCTGCAGCTGCTTAAAAAAGGAGAAAAAGAGTAATTGCGTGTGAGCACACTGTAAAAGTTGCTGCTGGGCACAAGTAGCCTGTAGGACTCCTTTATTAACAAATTGCAACATCATCATCACCCTCTTTTGATCCTCTATAGCCCTCATCTGTATAAAACACACACATACAGGCTTCATCTGAAAAGGGGTCTATACTTCCTCTTGGAGCATGATGAGGAACAACTGGGGAGACTCTTGGAAAGAGCTCCAGACTTAATATTGGCAACCACCCATAAACACATAAAGAAAGGTTGGGGGGTGGATAGCGAGAGACAGAGAAGCAGGAAGAGGGGAGAAGGAAGAACCTAGTCAAACATTCCCAGTGAGGAAAGCCCTTGAAATACAGCCTGTAGAAACCTGCAGTTGAAACATCAACACACCCGAGTGAAGCGAGGGCTCCAAGCACAGCCTCGCCTCTAATGGTACGAGTACTCAGCTCCTCACAGTTGCCAGTTGCGGACCCACAGGGAAATAAGTGCTGAGCAGAATGAACTTTCTTTACCGTGTTGACAGTGAAGAGGCCCAATTGTGTCTAAAGCAGTACCTGTGTGTGTGTGTGTGTGTGTGTGTGTGTGTGTGTGTGTGTGTGTGTGTGTGTGTGTGTGTGTGTGTGTGTGTGTGTGTGTGTGTGTGTGTGTGTGTAAGATCTATGACAGAGATAGACAAACTGACAAAGACAAACCATGAATGACTACAACAGTCCGAGGGGACCTTACGTTTCCTGTGCCACTGAGCAAATGACATCTTTCTGCTCCACAAACACTTGTTCGCATTAGGATCTGCAGGGACTATGGGATGTTGCGTCTGTGTGTGTGTGTGTACCAGAAATGCTCAAAAATGCAGTCAGTCATATACCTCTACTGCATTTCTGAACTTGACTTGAGCCAAAGACATAGATAAAAGAGAAACAAGAAAAACCCTTTTACACATACCTGAACAATTCTTTTATGCTCCTATACTCCTTCGCTTCCAAGCATCTAAACGAGTCTATGTGTGTAAGTGTGTGTGTGTGTTTGTAAGTCGAGGTGGACTGGCTGTGCTTACTAACACGGCGGGCTGTATTGAGAGGACGCCATCAGTGATTACGGTCACAGGGCCGAGTGGTGACAGCTTAAAAGGTCTTTTCTTTTTTCCTCTACCCCCTTCGCTTACTGACACGCCTACACTGTGTGTGCCAGGTCTGAACTGCACAGCTAAAGGCTCGGGGTCATTTTCCATTCCAATCAGGGGTACCGGCTGCCCTGGCCACCCTGCAAATGTTGAACACTCCTACCAGCTGAGGAAGGGATACAGGGAGGCATCAGCAAGCGCACACACACACACACACACACACACACACACACACACACACACACACACACACACACACACACACACACACACACACACACACACACACACACACACACACACACACACACACACACACACACACACACACACACACACACACACACACACACACACACACACACACACACACACACACACACAATCCAGCATACACTTATTGCAGCATCTTAAGATACACGGAAATATTTCTGTGTGCCATGTATACACATACACCAAAATATATAGCCAAGGACATTACCGTACTGTGTAAAAACAAGCCAAACACACACAATTATACACACAGGGTCATGTGGGGCAGCCTTGGGCGATGGGAGGATGAAGGGAGGAGAGCGGAGTCAGCCTTGCCCTGAGCCATGGCATCCTTTCCTTGCCAGCTCCCTAAGCCCTGAGGGACTGAGGTAGAGGGGGTAGGGGGTGGGATCCTTCCATTCCTCCCCCCTACAATTCACCCCTTAAAATGGACTCACACACACACGTAGAGAGAGCCCAGGCCTCCAAGCAGACAGGCTTACAAAAGGGTGAGATCACTCTGAAATAAAAGCTTTGTTGGTGTGCCAGTGTCAGTGTTACCCTCTCTGGCCTACCAGAACCTTGGCAGCTAGGTTCAGCCTTTCTGTTGGAAACAGCAGGGTGAACGCCTCAATGGAAAATATAGTTTCAGGAGATGTAGCAGGCATTCAGAAGAAGAAAACACAGGAACATAATAAATAAAGAGGAAAACCAGGCTAGTGGGCCAGATGCATTTTCATTCCTCTGTCATGGGACCTTGCAGCTACTCTCACTGGCCAAAATGTAAAAAGCAGTCTGATGTATGTTTGTAAGAAATGCTGCCATAAGCACAAAAGTCTGCACTAAAGTCCTCCTGCTGGAATGAACAACAACATAAAGATGCTAACGGAAACTAAGCATGATGTAGCCCCAAAGCCAAGTCTTTTCGCATTTAACAACCAGACTTAAAAATAAAAAAAGAGAGAAAAATGCTAGACCTATCGATGGTGTCCATGGCAACCAGATGGAGATCACTGAAAAGAGACCGAGAGAGAGTAGCCTGGAGTCAGGAGGACCACCTCCTCACCAGTTCCCTGCTATAGCCTTTAGACAACCCGCCATCAAGGTGAGAGGAAATAGCAAACAGTCAGGAGAGAGAGCGAGAAAAAGAAGTAGGCCTATAATGTACGAGCCTGCAGGTGTTTCAAATTGGGAGTATTCTCATTCCTGTTGTTCTGCTCAGTCCCAGCGAAGAGACCTGGCCTAGACAGCAGGCCAGACGTCTGCTACACACACACACACACACACACACACACACACACACACACACACACACACACACACACACACACACACACACACACACACACACACACACACACACACACACACACACACACACACACACACACACACACACACACACACACACACACACACACACACACACACACACACACACACACACACACACACACATCTAATTTCCAGATACAGATAGCTGTTTCTTCCTCTGACCTCTTTTAATTTGCTCTCCCTCCTGTTACTGTAGAAGGGGAAAAAAAGTGCGCTCTCTTGTTTCCTCCCTGGGACTAAACAATCCCAATCTAATTTATTTTTTGAGGACAGAATATGTACATGTGTTAATGGGAAAGTCGAATCAAATTAACTATAATTAGTCAAACTGAGAGGTGAACAGAGGCAGAGGTATGTAACATGGAAGACTTGTTCAGCGCTTGGAAACTGCCCCCCCCCCCGCCGCCTTCCTCAAAAACGCACACACATTACCTCTGCCACCTGCTGCCGCAAACCCAGCGACGCCACCCTCTCCTGAGCGCAGACACCCGTCACGCTAGCTTCAACCCTCCTGAGCTCAGACTGTATGTGGCATGCAAAAATGCCGACACACAAACTAGTTGTGTTGTGACACATTTCAACAAAAAACCTCTGTGTGAATTTTGCAAGCGGCAGATCCTGACTCCTCTAATCTCGTCAAGAAGACATTAACAGACATCTCATGAGGTGATACAGTAATCTGTTTGGACAGACTTGCAGTGCAGGATTGCATGAGGATTATGAAGACAAGCAGTAGGGGCAGAGGGGGAGATGGTATAGATGATCTACAATTCATAAAGTGAAGAAGAGGACAGCCTCTGGGGTTCAGTACCAACTCAGTTTGTATTGGGCGCACTGTATGTGTGCAGTATATAACTCTTTTGGTATTGTAAGTAGCAATAATAAACCCTCACATAACAAAACAAAAATTGGTGTAAACTCTCTCTCTGGATATTCCAGTGAGAGACCCTAACGTTAAGTATGAATCAACTTAAACAAAGCTAAATACTCACATTTCCCATAATGCAAATAAGTGTCACCTTTAAAAGATATACCCATGTGGAGAATTTAACCAAAGTCTAACTCTCACAGGCGAAACATTGCAGTCTCCATTCCCAAGCCAAATTAACCCTAATGACATCATCAGTGTTGTGTTTTTTTAGACTCTGGAGAGCTCCTTCCTCAACCAGAAAAGACATATACAACTGCTTTTCAAAGGCTGAATAGTGAATGGACCGATGTGTAAAATCGTTGCCCCTTTAAAAGCCCCACTATCAACAGGTGCCTCACTCCACCGGGAGGCTAGTTAAGATAAAAGTGGCCATGCTAAAGAGGTCGAAAGCGGCACTCAATCTGTCAGTAAGCTCTCCGACACTCTTTGTTGGGTACATTAAATTGAAAGCCTGTCTTAGCTATAGCAGCATGCAGGCCGCCGCTGCAGTTAATCATTAGCTAAATGGCTAATTCTACAGATTAGCTCTCTTGGCAGCCAATCGCCTAGACAAGTTAAAGGTGTTTTATTTTAACATTATATGATTTCATCAATGTGACGGGGACCATTTGGTTTAATGAATCGTTTCGGGGAAGATTTATTACATAACGACATGTGAAAACATTTTAGGGTACCACATTCAATTACGAAATATACACATGTGGCATACAGTTGGAGTAGCTTTTAACCTTGCTGACTAATGATTTTTGCAAAAGCTCCAATACAAATACAAATCAGTGTTACTGTATCAACTATCAAAAAAACAAACTGAAATTATCACATGTGGTTATTGTCTGATTTGCCGAAACACATTTAATTACCATTAATTAGCCTAACCTTATAAATGTTTAGTTGGATAAACAAAGGTGTTCATTTACTGTACTAATGAACCACTTAGCAACCACTTTCAACTACAATTCTCTCGGTTATATGATCATATTTGACTATTATTGTTTTGTATACAAGTTCACACTCTAAAGCTCTGGATGTATCAGTAAAGTTCACTCACCTGCATGCTCCAGTAGCATTTTGGCGATGTCCATGTGTCCGTTTAGCACGGCGTCATGCAGAGGACTGATTCCGCCCACCTGGTTATCAAGTATAGGTGCAGGGTGGTGTTGTAGCAAAACCTCAACACACGCAGCGCTGCCATGGTTGCACGCTTCATGCAGAGCAGTCCAGCCTGCATGGTCTACATGGTGTACAAAACAAGCACACAAAAAAACCAAGCAGATAAATGTTATGTATTGTTTATCTTTTGAGGTAATAAACCTAGTTAGGCATTTCATATCTCTATCACATCTAATACTTAGCTTTCAAACAGTGAAATACATGTGTACATCTTCCAAAGTAGTATTAGACAATTGTTAAGGTTTGACTGGAGGGATGAAAGAATAAAGATGACTTATTTTGGCATGAGCAGGCTAACCCACTGTTTCAAGATGAAAGCGATTGATTAGCATCTGAGCGCAAACAACTCGGCTAGCAAATAAGATAGCGTAGGTTAGTTGAAAGAACTCTGTGCTGAATTATGTAGAAATGAAAGGCACCTTGCAAAGTAATCATAGCTCATAGTGAGATTGTATGTGATTCTGTACATCAAAGACTTATCTCACAAATCATTTGCCTTAACGACTAAACTAAGGCGTGTAAGACTGATACAGCTATTAAGAATGACCTGTATACTGCTTCAAACACTTGTTTGGGCGCTACAAACGGTTTGCTAACCTCTACCAATGTACGTCTTACGTAACATAATTATACAAAAATCTGCTTTTCCAAGAAATATAAAAATCATTTAGTCAATCATAATGTACAGCGTTTGTAAACAATGTTAATGAATAGAGAAGTCATAAAGCATACAAAATAGACCGTTTGGAGAACTTCACAGGGTAGATCTGTTTTTACCGATTGAACGACTCCAACCAAAACTGTTTTGCCTCAGTAAATTCAGGCCTGGTTAAGAGAGACAGCTGCAAGGTAATGGCAGTAATTTTATCATTTTGCATATAGTTCTGCCTAATCACATTTTGGATGTCAACTCCTGCACAAGCCCCCAACCAAGGCACAAGTTAATTTATGCTGCTATTACAGGGCTTTTTCAAAATTGGAGAAACCTTTAAAACAACACAACATTTCCATAAAAAGAGGGAAAGTGATTATATTTGACCTAAAGGGACAAAAGAAAGTCACTCTGAAATATCATCAGGCATTCAATTCACTTAGCAAAGTCACCGTAAGGCTATAAATCTGAGCCTCTAAACGCATCCAGCTTTTTGTAGACACACCCTTTAGATTTTAGGTAAAGGTTAACCTCAATGATGACGCACACGCACTCCTATTTCTTCTCACGATTTCCCCCCCCCCCCAATGTTAATCGCTTTTCGAAACCCTAGAGCAAACAGTGGGAGTGCAGTCAGATGACGATGAGACGGAGGTTACAGATAAAAGCGAGAAAGTCTTACCTTTAACGTTGATGTCTGTGCCAGGAAGCCTTAGGATCTGAAGCACTGTTTCCACTTGGTTCCTCTTGCAAGCTCTGTGGAGGAGGGTCTCTCCTTCGACCAGGACACACACAACGGACAAACACACCCAAAAGAGAGAAGAGGCAAAAGAGAAGAGAGAAATCCAAAATTAGGGTGTGCCCCGATGTCCTGCCCATTGTCCCCCTCCATATGGAGAACACACCAATAAAATACCACAGAAATGTCCCCGAACACCAAAAAAAAACCTGACCTAAAAAAGTACGAACCGCCAATGAGGATGCGATTTAAGGAGAGTGATGAGAAAAGGGGGGAGATCTTTCAAAGGAAAAAAATTAGATGAAAAAAAAATTAAAATGGAGAGATTAATTTGCCTCGCTCTTTCGCTGTTTTATAGACAGCGAGATTTTCTACTTACACTCCGAGCCCAACAAAGTTAAGATCGGGGCAGTCGGCGAATGAATGAATGTGGTGGTGAGAATGTAGTCTTGCTTCCTGTCCGTCTGTCCCTATATTGTTACTTGAGAGGAAGTTATGGTAGAGAGCCCACGCACAAAGCCTCGAAAAGGATTCTTCACAGATCCAGGGTTCAAAAGCTCCGCTGGGCATTGCCACTGTCACCACGTGATATTTAATCAGCAAACTACCAGTGAACAAGCACGGCAAAAACGCTCTCGAGGAAGTCCATTTACAGTATTAAAACACAAATGTATTCCCCCCTCTTCCCTTTTTTCTCATCTTAACCCCGTCCCTCACTTTTTCCTGATACAATATTAAACCAGGAATATATTAGCGGGCCAGAGCCCCCTCTTTTCATGTATGGCTGAACTTCAGAGGGAAGTTAAAGGCCAAGCATGAGTGGCTCTGTGCTTGCCAGTATAATACAGCACTGCAAAGCCCATAATAAATGCTTTACTAGCTCTCCCCAGGATGCCACGCCTGTACAGGGGCTCCACTCCAGCGTGCAGAGAGCACAGACTGGGGCAGAAAGGAATGGGGGGGGAAACAGGGGGGTAAAAAAGAAGAAGCAGTGGAGGAGAGAATGAAAGGGGTTTCCTGCAAGCATAGAGGGGAAATATTGGAAATCCTGGATACTATTCATTCTGAAGAATTCATTTCTTTCACGAGGTGTCTTTGATGATGCAGAGGACGTATTAAATGTCATCCACCGGTAGTAAAGGTTGAAAAGTAGAAACAAGACTGGGAAAGGGTAGGGATGTTTATTAAAAAGAGGATCAGTTATGTTCTCCCAGGAGATGTGATGCAAGTCAGAAAAACTAACCAATACATACTGTACATTTCAATGTTTTCTCTTCTCATCCAAGTTATACATGTGGCTAAATTGTATGTTACCCTATGTAATTGACCTTTCATCTTTAAATTATAAGAATATTTTAGTGGTTTCAGGTCGTTAAAGGTTAAAAAAGTGAAATGGAATGATGCTGTTCAAGTGCAATGTCGACAAACGAGACTCAAAAGCATAAAAATGCAATGCAACAGCCCCTGGGAGCAGTTTGGGAAAACAAAAAGACTGATGAAGTGCATGGCAACTTATTTCAAGTCATTCGTCATTCTGAAAGTATGTGTAAAAAATCATATTAAATTACACATAAAAATACATTTGTTTGCCAACCTAACATGAGAAAGCAGCCATTGGATGTTGTACAGCATGACAAAAAAAAACAATAATGAGGTCAATCAATGTAGCAAACCCATATTTCGTCATCTTAAAATCAAAAACACCCGGACAGGGGGTGAAGCCCAGTCCGGACTACAGTCACTAATGAGTAAGCTGTAGTGTGCGGCACGTCAGTGTTCTACATGGGCTGCTCTGCTATTACCGGGCTCTAAAACGCTGTGATTAAACACCCATTCCACTACACCCCATGTGTACACATCCTCGCAAATGCCAGGGCCAATCCACGCACTGTTAAATCACTTTAATGGCTCCAATTTGGACACAACGCCTCTATTATAGGGGTAATTGCATGCTCAGCATTTACAAGCACGGAAAGGATAAATCCGCCTGTCCTTTTCTATAAATCCCCTGTTTCACACTTTAATAGAAAAGTTAAATGTATGTGTTGCTCTTTATATCCCTCAGTCTGCTTGCTACACTCCTGTAAAGTGTCGCTTGGCCCGCCGATCCCTGGACCAAAAAGCTGCTGGAAGCCTGTAACAATGCTATTTGCGATGAATGCGTTGGAAAGGTATTCAGTGCCAGTTATTGGATGTATTTTAGACTATTTGAAGACTACTGCTGTCGCTGGCTCGAAGAACACCACGTTAATTCCCAAGCATCGAGATTACGGCAGCCTTTACAGAGCCTCAAATGAATTTGCTGGCATTAACACAAGTGACTATCATTTTAACATTCCACTGGTGAAGATTTTAATGTAGAATACCTCAGTTTAATAAGCGATAAACAAAGTTGGGCAACAACCAAGTCGATCTGTGCCAACAGGAAGTAATAAGACACAAACAAAGAGTGTCTGTTAAATAATAGTAAGCAAATTTGCCAAATGAATAAACACAAAAGTATATAAATGTTGTATCTAAGCCCAATTCCCAAAAATATTTGCCTCTTTCATCTTTTTGTTACACTGTGGAACGAGCAGATTTATTACTGATGGCATGTAGAAGTGCAGTGGGAATGGTGGGATTGATCAGGAACAGATCCGAATCAATATTCACTACAAGATCACTGGGTAGAAAAATAGATCATAAAATAGATTGGGTAATTTAATTAACATCAGTGAGACAGGGTTTTAACTGCCCAATCTGCAGCACATATACTGCTGAGGTAGTTTAGGCCCTAGTCTTATCCAACCACACTACAGATATTGCTGCCCACCAAATGGGAGTCAAGTAGGGGGGTTACAGCTAGCTTGGGCTGATCAGACCTCCACACAAGTTTCAGTTGAGGATGCCATACGGTCAAAGACTCCATGTACTAATATCTCATTTAAAAAAAAGTGTATGAAAAGTATGCCATAACTCTTGATCGTGTTTTGAAGTATGATTTATCTCTGATCGTCTATTAAATCACCAATTTCTTATGAAGTAACTTCTCATTTCTGGATGAAGTTGCTTGGAATTCCTTTGAATTCCCAAGAACAAAACCTAGCTTTTGAACTTTGCTGTGCTAATGGCTTTAATAGTTTGTTTCAGGATGAGATGAAGCTAAAAGTAAACAGATTTTAAGTGATGTTACACACAGCAGCAGTTTTTGTTTGACAATCTACACACAGTATATTCATGCTGGTTCAGATTGAAATATCTGCCGAGTCTCCAGGAACAAATACAGAACTTAAAAACTGAGAAGTTCTTCCAAATCCCTCAACCCTTCTCAGCTTCTTTGACAAAGATACTGAGGTTCCAGGAGGCGAGGCAGATGCTCCAAAGCAAAGAAGTGCAGCATATAAGAAAGCAGGCTCACATATGTGGGTGAAAAAAAAGCCTGAGAGAGAAAGACAGGAAGGGAAAAAGAGAGAATGGGAAGGGATGAGAGGGCGAGAGGGGAGGATGCTGTGCCGATGGTTCATCAAAAATTAATGCCGACCGCATCGGTATAGAGATCACGTAGTGGAAAAACAACACATGCCAACAGCCTTGAGACTTCTGCCTCAGCCCTCCCTCCCCCACTCCCTCCACCCCTCCTTCGCACCGGCACAGGGCCTTTCTGATCAGGTGCAGGGGGGAGATATGAGCTCTGACACCTTCAGGAGTTCACATAGAGTGCCATGCCTCTAATTGCAGGAAGTTCCACCGGTGCAGCCGCTGTATATCCACAGCACTACTCTAATCGCGGCATTTAATATCCCTAAAATGGAGATCTGAGGCGCATTGTGCGTACTAATATGTGTTATTGTTTTGTGTGAGGAAGCCATTATTTCTGTCCATGCCATTTATTTATTTATCTGTTACTTCTTTAAAAGGTGAATACGATATGAGGAAAAAGCAAAGCAAAACAAAGAGCACAGTGTTGAATTTCAATGCGAATAGAACAAGTTGAGGAGGAGGCGTAATGCGGCCCAAACTCTGCCCTGAACACACGCGCCCAGGCAAATTATGCAGTCGAGTTGACTTTACAGCTGACTAGATGGAAGCGTGGTCCGATGCAAATCAATCACTCTCTCCATACATTATGTGCTCTTCATTAAGCTGAAAGTGATGACGGAGCTATCATGTCCCTCTTTACTGATGACCTAGTGCAGTGCATCAGTCCATTAAAAGTCTGCTCCTTGCAAATGTGCAGCTATATTGTCAAGCAGTGGTGTGTGTACGCATGTATGCATGTGCCTTACCTGCTGCGTTGACTTTGTTTAAACCTCTGGGGATGTTCTCTTTCTCCAGGCTTGTTTCATTCACCGAAGAGCCATCAGCACATGTGTGGAGACAAAGGTCAGGTTATGAGAAAATACATATGTATGTGCTAAACTTAATTCAATAAGAGATGAGCCTAGATTTACATAAACTGTTCTTTAAGTTTCCATGACTGACCATTTCAGTATCACAGCGAGGAGACCTAATGGTACAGAGAGTGGAACGGGCATGACTTTACTGTGAAAAGTGCCATTAGCAAATAAATCCCTCATGGCGTTTTATCATTTTATATGAAATCTGACAATATCTGTCAAACTCCTGCTGTGTTGGCCACACACACATACACACTTCACACACCCAATCCTCCATTCCCGTTTCCAAAACACTTTCCCTCCCACTTAATGCCTCAAACGCAGAGACGGCGAATTCGATGTGAGCAAGCACATTAGGAGGAATAACTAGTAAAAGAAAGTGAAGCGTCTTCAAAGTAGTGGCGTGCTAATAGCTGTGGGCTGTCACTAGTCCTGTGAGTGGGTATGGGAGATCTGCCTACATGAAGCCTGACAGGTGTCTGGAGTGTATATGTCTGTGCACGTGCGCGTGCACTGCATTGAAGCGGAGTGCCATCCGTATTACAGGGAAGAGGCTTGTTCCCTGGTAATTGGCTTGTTCAGAAGCCAGGAAGGAGCTCCCAGCAGTGAGGAGGAAACACACGTCCTGTCACGTTGCTTGTTATTAGCAGGGACAAGGCTGAGAAGAGATGAGATGAGTTCTGGTGTGTGTGTGTGTGTGTGTGTGTGTGTGTGTGTGTGTGTGTGTGTGTGTGTGTGTGAGAGAGAGTCCATAAGAGTGTTTGGTATAAGGGTGTACCACTTCTCATCTCAGTACACTTCACCCAAGTGTCCCCTGTCCATATAGCCTGGCAGCAGAGGAGGTTGACAGTACTTGGCTTGTATACGCCCCAGTCTCTCCTTCCCTCATGGTTTACTTCAGAGGGCCAGCATGCTGTCAGTGGCGCGGCTATCAATTGTAGGCCTGGGGCAGCGCCTGCCCTTCGAGCCCGCCTCTTAAGAAACTTATGAGCAGAAATGGAGGCAATGGGGAAGTGTATGTTGAATGCCACAGCAATATTAATCTTTGCATTGTAACTTTAACATTGTTTTAAAAAAGGTTAACAAATGTTTCTTTTTATATTCCGGGAGTTGATGTACATCTTTTTCTTTAAGCCATCTGATATTGTGAATATGCAGGTCTGGTCAGAGGAGATTGAGCCAAAGTAATGCAAAGTTAAATGGCTTGAAAAGATAACAGCAATACACAGAGCTTGATTAAGCCAGCAGGAGAAAAATGTAGTTTAATTACAGCTTCCCTTCTGCTAACAACACTCTCTGCCATGCAGCCAGCCGGCAAGTCAAACGGCCATCTAAACAGTCGGTCAATCAGCCGGCCTGTCAGCTTGGTATGGCTTGGACGAATGCCCTGATGCCATCCTGTCTGTCGGTGCAGAAGAAGCACACTCGCAATCTCACACACTACAGCAGCCGCGAGTCACAGTAAAACAACCTAATGCGTTCTAACAGCCAGAAATGAAAGATAAAGGGGTCATGTGGCTCCTCTCAACCTTTATGACCTACTCCTGCTGTTTTCATGAATCCAATACCACACATCTTGCAGGATTTTGTCTTGTGCTCTACCAACCCTTTGAAAAGGCAGATAAAACTCAACTGAAACCCTTTAAAACTGTTTAACTTACTCCAGTGACACCCTCACATCTGTGTGACTTCAACTCAGATTTTTTTCACATCTTATCTTCTTGGTACAAATGAGAATTGTGCTCTAACAATAAATATAGTGGATTTCTTATATACATTTTTTTTAAATAGCAACAACACAGAGAATCTTTCTTAAATGTGAAGAGATAGGATGAGTGTGTCAGAATCAGGAATGCTTCAACAAAAGATCTGTGAATTGATTAAGAGTGTCAACATTACTGAAAACATGTAGAGTATCATAAACTCATGCATGAAAAATGAGGAAACAAGATTTCCTTTCTGGTTCCTATTCTCAATTCATCACAGGCTTTGCCATTTTGATTTCATTCTTTCTGGTCAGGGTCAGATGATTTTAAATGCCCTTTAGCATTTCTTTATCTCATCCGCACAGATTGCACTACTTGTTTCATACAGTTCCTCTCACGTCTGTGTCAAAACAAACTGAAAACTGGAAACGGTGGGGGAGAGCAGAGAGTAGAAAGCAGTGATGGAGGGAAGAGGGGGATCAGGCGGCACATGGAACCACTACCCTTTGCATGAACCTGCTCCCTGGTGGCTCCTGCCCTTCTCCAGGCCAACTACCTGCTGGTGGAGCAGCAGATGTCTGATACCAAGTATGTATAGTGTGTGTATGTGTGTGTGTTTTCAGAGAGATATTTAGTATGCGAGGGCAGATCGAGAGGTGAAGATGGGGGTTTAAGACAGAGAGCTGGTGGTGGTAAGGGAAGACACAAAGGCCTGATGGGATATCCTAGTCTTTCTATCTGTCGGCTTCCTGTCCAAATCAGACTTTGCACTGTCAATGTGTGCATGTGTATGCGTGTGTGTGTATGTGATGCGGGGGTCTAACCTCCCTTTGCACCCCTCCTGTCAGCCAGCTCACACTGATAGGATCAGACCTGGGCATGACCCATCACATGCCAACTCCTCACGCTCCGTCTGACCTCCATTTGCCTCTCTCCAGCTTTCCCTCAGTCCCTCCATTCATGCTGCTCTGCCACCCACCCGCCACACACACACCCGCCACACACACACACACACACACACACACACTCTCCAGGTGTTCCTTTGTTCCTTTCCGCTCACATTTCTCATCGGGTCCTTGCATTTTAGCTCATTTTGCCCTTAAATCTATAGGTGGAAATCTGACAATGGAAGGAGATAACAGCTGGTTGAATAGATGTTATTTTAATTTAGACAAACACAAGATAAAACTAAAGGAAGACAAGTTGCAGCTAATTTGAATGGATCCCAGAAAGTGGTTAGTTATTACCGAGCCATCGAGCAAGAGACCAGCAACACGTCTGAGCAGCAACACGTGTGCAGTTAAACACCCCTTTTGGTAATTTTCAAAACTCTAAAATGTGCCGTTTTCACTTGAGAAACTTTTAAGGACGCAAAAAGACTACACTTTTGGCACATGTGCAGCCCTCACCTCTGCATGTGTGTTCCAACATGTTCAGCCTGTAGCTTTATGAAAATGTACCTGTAAACTTTGAATAGACAGATGTGCGTAACTGACCTGCAGCCGCCCCCCTGGCTGGTGCCGCTGTGGGAAGTGGGTCCGGTACTGAGGCAAGCACTGGTGGGACACTGAGCTAAACTTCCCAGAGTAGGCAGGTAGGACAGCACCTGTCAGAATTCACAGAGACACACACAAGGTCAGACAGTGCCTTTACATTGTGTGTGAATGTTTGTGTGGCTTTAGGGGACAGAGGAGGCACAAAGACATCAACCGAGAGTGAGAAGGCCAGATGTTCTACTTCAAGGGAATACAGAGAACTGCAATATAATCCATGTTCATTTTCACACTGCCATTGTAACGAATGCAGAACATTTGTGTTATATATCTTTGTTCTTTAACAAAAAAAGCACAATACAAAAAGGAAACTTAATAATTAAAAGTTGTAAGTAAAAGTTTGTAGTAATGTCTTCAATTACTTTGTATTGCAAAACATCGGTGTGTGTATGTAGTTTTATAAAAATGTTAATAACCTTGCACACTCGTTTTGCCAAAATCACTTTCAAAGAGTTCATAAATTACATTTTGGGGCAACTGAACACCCCAAAATTACATTTCTACAAAATGTCACTCAATTTGAATCACGACTTAATGAACTAAGCAGCACATGACTGTTGTGAACTACTAAGAAGTGCATGCTTCAAATTATGACGAAGCCTGTCAATTGCAAAATACAGGACTGATGAAAATATTAGGTTTCTTGTAAGTAATGGGAAGATGTGAAGCCAGTGAAGAACAAGAAAAAAAGATAAACACACAATTTTCTTAAAAGAGAGGGGTTCATCTCCAACTGTGAATCCATTTCTGCAGCAAAGACTCCTTAATATGGCATCTGCTAACACCAATTTTAGTCTGGGAGAGTGAATCCTGACGACTAGCTCTGCCAGCACTACCGGAGACACATCTACAAGACAAACAGACAAAAAAATGTCAGGGATAATTGTATTATATAATTTATGATTATTTTAATTGCATTTAATTAAAATAAAAAGCATTTGGCAATTTTTTCAGAATTGTCCGAAGACAATTTTTTCTACTGCAATATGCATAAAATAAATTAAAAATATGGTACCTGTGCTGTTAAAAGGGAATTACTTGTTATACATTATGTATTTCACTGCATTGTAATAGCTTGAAAGTAACAGTATCAGTCAATATTAACAAACATAAAATAAAAGAATACAAATGTGTATCCGTACCCTGGCTGATGACAGCAAAATGCTCAGCTAGGTCTTTTAGACCTTTTTCCACCAGGGCCTGGTTTAGTTTGAAGTGCTGCTGACACCAGAACTCAACCAACACGGACAGCAGGTCCAGCAGGTTGTCCGCCAAACGCAGCTTTTGCTTCTCATCCCTATCAACACAATCCTTCGGTGATGAAAAACAAAAACAGTTTGGAGTTTGTTATTCTGGTCTGATCTGACCCAACTGGCTATTTTCTTGGGTGATGTAATACAGCATCCAATGTGAATAACAATGCACAAGTTCCACAGTATTTACCTCAATGAAAGCCTGTAACAAGAGCTTGGTTAGTTGTTTCACAGCTCGGGACAACAGCGTGGACCTCTCCCACACAGTCCAGAATGTTGCATACAGCAAGGATCCTGATGCAGGAGCAAAAGCCTGAGAGATTCCTCTTCTTTCAGGCAGTACAAAATCCCTGAGAGAAATTAAGGCAGGGGTAAATAAAGAACAGACCATCTAGATTAACACATTTATTGGAAGAACAAATACAGTGGCATATACATTCAATTGTGTGGTCAATATTACATGCAGATTGGTATATATCTTTGTTGACATGAGGCTTTTCAGTTAAAAGAGTAAATGCTAACTGAAAAATATTGAACTTAATCTTAAAAATGTGGACCCCTTTGTTGCTAACAGAAAAGGAGAAAAAGCCCTGCCCTATCACCATATCTGCTCATATTAAAGTTGTTACCCAGCAGTGACAGAGTAGAGTTCCCCCTGGAAAAGCTTGAGGACAAATGCCAGAAGGTCACTGTGGAATTGTAACAGTGTTGGCAGGGCAGGTCCGGGGAGTGGGTGACAAGAGACCTCACTGGACAGGCAATAACTGAAATTAAAAACACACATATAGAAAAACAGTAAATAGAAGGTAATTGTAATAATACATTTTTAAATAAATATCAGATTGCATGTACAATAATATATCTTATAAAGTAAAGAAGGCTCAAGTATTTGTAAATCTCCTGTTTACGAAGTTTACCTGATGGCAGTCTCTAGGAAAGGCCAGAGACCCGCCTTACACCGAGGACACTGCAACACCTGGAAAAAATATTTTCTCACTTTGCAGGGAGCCAGCCAGGGAGGGTTGGTAATAAGCAGGTTGTACATGACCTGCTGCAAATTCTCAGGTATGAAGATGTGGCCTGACCCTGTGACATAATAAGATGGATACACAGTTAAAATGTTAAAGATTAGTCCAATGATAAAACACACATCTTACAGATTTAAAGAAATTAAATAAAACAGGTTATGCTTTTGTGCAAACCCTGAGGCTCTTGCAGCAGTCGATTTGTATTGTGCATTCTGGATATTTTGGTCCTACCTGCTGTGCATATCCTAAGAGGGAGACCAGGTATGGGGCTGGTGGTAGCCGGCCTGGGAACACAGCACTTTTCATTGAGTCCAAGGCTTCAATGAGGAGGCCACACTCTATCATATTACCCACATTGCTGAAGTCTGTTTTTGTAGCCTGGAGGAATAAAGAACATTGATGAAAAGTAAAAGGTATATGGAAAGTGGAAGAAGATATTGTACTCAAAGAGATGGACGGCAGAGAGAGGAGGGCAGAAGGGTAATGGAAATAGGAAGTGAATGGCCATCAAAAGTTCCTGGAGGTCATTTCTGACTGTCTGTTACTGGCAAATTGCATATGCATTCAGAGAGTACAGAATGGAAACACGAGCACTTATAATAGCAATCTGATGGAGATCCACTTGGGTAAGGTGTGGACAGGACAGTGGAGAGTATTGTTAATAGGCCTGCCAATCAAATCTCTCAGATCAGCTGACAGTGGAGGATAAATCGGTGACCTGAGTATGATGCGCCCTTGCTCTAGATGTTACTTGCCATTGAAATGTATGACATAAAGGAAATTGAATGACCTGATCTCCGTGATGAAACAAAGTTATTTTAGAGATGTATGGTAGTGATTGGTGGAGGGGAATGCAGGTGGTAATGTACACGTTTCTACCTGGGACTGTGGGCCGTGAGGGTCATGGTAAGCCAGAAATTCAAGGAAGCACATTCTTGGCCGGCCCTGTAGCAAAAACACCCCATAAACAATGTCAAATACATACAAGACAGGGAAAACAAAGGTAATTAAGAAGCATATTAAATGATGACTAGAAACTCAGCTTCAGTTCATATTTGTAATATGCTTTCACACAAACAAACACATACACACCTCCTGTTTGATGACATAATCCCTGAGCTCACTCTCCAGTTTTGAGAAGTCAACATCAACCACACTGTCTGTCTTCTTCTTCTTCTTAGGTGGGTGATCATCCGTTAGATCAAATTTCATATCCACAAAATTGGTCTGCCAAAGAAAAACAATTGAAGATTTAAAAAACTTTTTCTGGAAAATATTCATTCAGATTGTGAACCCTGATAATCTGTTACATAAATGAGTTGGGCTTACCCCAAAAAGGTGCTGGACTATGTGGGTTACAGGGTAGCAAGGAGCATTGTGGTATTTTGAGTCCTCTGTGATGGGTTTAGCCATGACATGAGTGACAGAGGAAGGAGAGGAAGGAGGGCAGTGGTATACTTGGGCCTTGCCTGCTTTAAGGAGCCTAGGAAAAAAAAAATAGATTTAGTATAACACTCAGCAACATTGTGATCATATAAGGATTGTTGGATGTGACCTTACCGTTTGAACATGGCCCTGCGCGTGGGCTCTTGGACCATGAGGAGGACCCTCCAGCCTTGGAAGGCCCCTGCCAGCCTCCCACTGGCCACTTTCTCCCTCCACTGCCTGACAGGGTAGAAGGAAGATGTGGCACCTGTGGATATGGACACTTCATAGGGTCCCTCTGCGAGCCAGGAGCCATTCTTAAAACTGTCCAGCACATATTCTGGAGTCACCACCCATTTTCCTATTGGGGGTTGGGGTGTAAGGAGAAGTTCAGTTAAATAAGTAGTGTGAATATAATCAGGTTGATCAGATTTAAATTATTTGTATTCCTTAAAAATGATTATGACTGACCTGCAGCACAGGCCGCCAAAAACTTCTCGCTGGACAAAACCTGAGGGATAATGAGATGGGTGCTGGCCTGTTGATAGACCTGGAAGATGATCCAAGCATGAGTGTACAGTTCACTTGAAATTATTAAAATGATTATTCACCCACAAAATGTTTCATTGCATGTTAATCACTGACCCGGTGTAACCTTGCATTTTACTGCACAAGTTGTGTGAAAGTTTGTAAATAAATGTTTTTATAGTTTTGCTTTTTTTAGGTGCAGCCCCAATTTACTTTAATTTATCAAGTTCTTTTCACCCTTGTCTGATTCCTCTTTCACCATGGAGACATGCGAGAACAACATCAGAATTGAATGTAACACGGGGTGAGTAACTGATCAACTAATGGTCAGTTAAAGGGCGAAATCTTCAAATTAAAGTAGTTTGTATAATATAATATTGTGATCATCCTGACATTTGTACATTTCATCAAATCCTAAAATGTGTAAAAGGAACTACATCAGTTGAATAAACTACACTATCACATTGTTTCTCCCTCAGTGTAAACACATCTTCCTGACAGGAGCACATCAGCATACAGAGTAACTGCTGTCAGCCAGAGGCAAATATTTCTGCATGTTTACAAAGAACACAAAGACCAGGGACCACAGTATTTTCCTACTTCTTGTTACACAGGCAGTAACTGATGAAAAATACAGTACCACCAGTCCCTGTAAATGAATAGAGTTTAGCACTACTGTCTGATATTCCCTGATTTACAGTTATTAATGTAATTAATTACATTATTCATTTGTATCCGTTTCACATTTCAATGACTTATTTATGGCCCTTACTCAAAAATAGATAATCTGTCAAAAACAGCTGCCTTCAAAACAAAACAAAATAACTTAACGTGAAGACAAAAAAACAACAACTCATAAGTCACACACAACATTCAGCAAGCATTACACACATTGGGAAACAAAATTGAAATCCATCAAAAGGTGCAGGACTATTTGACAAAATACAGTAAAGCCTTGGTTGAAGTTCAGTCATTTTCACTATTTCTATGTATTTATTTTTTGACAGATCTCTACTCACTGAGCCACCTATGTATTTTCCACCCAGCTGCCGGATTCTCTGGACCAAAACTCTCTTCTTATCAAGGATCTTGAGCCCAGATATCTGGAAAACGTGTGTGCAGCTCTCCATCCTGAAGTTGAAAACACACACGACAAAATGACGCACAAGTGCATGTACATTACAGGCTTCCCTAAACGAATCCTGCAATTCTTGTTTGACTGGATGATTTGGATTGACTCCACTACAAGTTAGACCAGTGGAATAAACAGCAAGGGGAACATTTGTATAATCCAATCTACATTTAAATGAAATGTAATTTGTCTAACATAGTTAATTATATAGTTCCAGATCAAGTCAACGTTTCTTGTATTAAACCAAAACAATATGGGTCTACTAAAACATTAAGCCATATGCATTAAGTTAAATAATGTTGGCATTAACAAGGCACTCTGAGACTTATCTAATATTTACATTTATAATCGTTGTGCATTCAATCGCACTTTATTCTCTGTTATCCTAAAACATCTGACTCTTCATATACCTTCCTCATACCACCGATGACAACATGAGTCCCCCAAGTTACGCACAGGCGCACCAAAACCGACATCCACTTACGTGAGCAGTTATTACAGGCGTTTGGATGCTTCGGTCAAATACATTTTTAACTTGGCGAACAAACATTTATGGAGTCTTAGATGATCAGTACTAATAACAGCCCTGCATATGTGTTAAATCCCGAAGGCTGATTCCCCGCCCGAATGCATGTGACAGCTTTACGGCATAGCTTAATATGAGAGGGGAGGTTAATCATGTAGTAGTAGGTATTGTGGTGATTAGCAACGCTAAAACGACTATATATTCAATTTAAAGGACGTAAAAAGCTATAAATATTATCTTTATTCAAAACAGCGTACCTACTGCCGGCACACCCACGTATATTCTGCCATTAAACAAGTATCTCCCCCTATTTAGTTGGCGTGTCCGGCGAGCGGAAGTTTTCATGCAGCTACTTCCAGGTTGTTGTCACGGACGCTTTCTGTCCCCGGAAATAACGAACATATCTGGATATCATACCTGCACTTATTGATTGTGGCTGATGTTTGATTGATTGAGAATAACAACAACGGGATTCTGACAAAGAGGCTGCTTATGAAACCGTAGAGTTGTTTACGAAAACGGCTCAGTTAGAGTTCCGTGACAGCGATAGATAAGCTTCTATCACAGTAACCATATAAACCTAACGTTACCTTGTGGGGCATATTTGCTGCTTAAGTGTCTTGGTATACTGTTTTTGTATATCTACATATAGGTGTCGTAACATAAATGTGGCTGCAAATGAGGTTGTCCATATCCCTGCGTGTGATGGATTAACATTCAAACGAGAGACAAATAAAAGGAGCTTATGAAAGGTAAGGCACCGTTACTCAAATGATAGGCTCCAGGTGCATGACGTAACACTGAACCTTTAGATGTGACTCAGGTGCCATGTGAATCTGACACATTTAAAAAAAAGATACAGATGACCTGCCAAAGTTAGCAAGAACTGTGGCAATTCTTTGTTATGCAGAGACTGACTGCCTTAGATTTCTGTGACACATGGTCAAATACTACAACAAGTTGGTAACGTTTAAAAAACACTTACAGCAGTTATAGTGACAGTCTGAGGTACCTTTCTAATCGATGTGTTGCTTACATTAAAAAAAAGATGCTTATGTTTAACACCAGGCTATAGTAGATATAACTATTATAATAGAATATCATTACATTAGCTTTATTTTCAAGTCATGATTTGTTTTTCATAAATAGTCAGCATTCATTACAATAACCCTGAAGTGTGATGATTTTCAGCTTTTCGGTCCATTGTATTATTTACAAATTAAATACATTTTGGTTTTAGGCTGTTTTTAATAAAAATCACATCTATGGTCATAGATGTGCATTTTTCTGACTATAGATGAAATGAAAAGCAAGTAAAAGTCAAGAGCTACACTCTCTCAGTAACTTGTTGCTTACACTTCTCAACTTATATATGTGGTTGTACAAAAAATACTCAGAATGCTATTATAATAATCAAGAATACTGTTACCAGATGAAAATTCAATTATAATATAATGCATTTTAAGCCCTAGTAATAAATGGATTAAGATGAAAATGTATTTGATTGTTAAAAAGCTTAATCAGCAGTAGTTCCAGTTCAATTTAGTTCAGAGTTATTGCAAATTAAATACCTTTTGGCTTTAGACAAGTTGTTGGACAAGACAAGAATATAGATAATTTAACTCTATTTAAGGGTTTGTTATTCAGTATTTCAACTATCATCTGGCATTGCACAAACTAAACTATTGAACGCTGTGGGCTATAAGATGTATTGATAATATACATAGTTGTCCTTGCATCCCTATTGGACATATTCATCTTTCCAGCTTATGATGTATTGATATAGTTACGTTGTACCAAACTGCAGTTATTAAATACAAGCAATGACACTTTCATGTTTATGTCAGTTCTCCTCCGGTTAATAAATGTTTAGTAAAGGATTTAAGCTACACAATATGAGCTGCTCCAGTGTAACAATATTGCCTTGTTTTTCAATATTTGTAATTGACTCATTTCTCAGGGTACTTTAATACTGTTGAATGATGATGATTATTACACAGAAAACAGCAATGACAAGTAATATCAGGATTAAGTCATGTATTATTCATACCCTCAGTGTAGGATAATCACATGGGCATTTGTTATTATATTGCTAGTTGTTGCACCACGATTTCTGTCTTACACAACATATTTTACGAAGATATGGTGTAGACATATTTCCCTATAGTAAAGGAAAAAAAAGTGACCAATATATTTGAAAATGATTATTGCCTCTTAAATTGACCAGAACTATCACTATATCAAACAAGGATGAAACTAATGCCTATCACTAAGCAGTCAGGAATTACTGTTAAAAAGAAAATCAGTCAAAGGCAGTACGCTATAGTTGGACTATGTGGTTGCACGGTAACAATGAAGCCATGCTCCCCCCTGAGAGTGCATTAGATACTTCTCCCCAGTATTGTGATCTTAGAATATGCACCTATTTAATTTATCATGTTGCCTTTACAGCTAGGTTAGGTAAAAGGTACGCTCTTTAAAATAGTGTTGACTTTAACTTGACATGCTCTAAGTGGCTTTAAAGCGACGGCCTGGGGGACGTGCTGCTAAATATTTCAGGACAAACTCATTACTGTAAATGGGCCTGTGTGTTAGCCTAGCTGGGGTAGACAGGCAGCAGCAAGAGAGATAGGACAGTGATGTGTGTGTGTAAGTGTTTCCCCTAATCTAATAGCTGTGGAGTGGATGTCTGAGGCAGGCATTGTCTCAGTGCCTGGCCCAGTTGTCCCTGTTGCAAGACTGTGAAACACACAGGGGCTCCTCCAACATCTGCTCTGTAAAGAGCTAATGACAAGACAAAGGAGACCGGATGATTTAAAGTATATTACTAATGAGGCCCTGTGTGCTGCTTGGAGAACTCTAACACACTCACTTACTGTACATGTTCACACTTATGCTCAAGATAACAGATGATATGTTGGCGGACCAGGAGGTAGACACCCAGCAGACATACTTTCCATCTGTAAGTCTGTCTTTGATACACTTAAATAGGTGTGTAGTGTTGTAGACAACACACACACACAACACAACAACAAGCACCCTCTTACACCGTATGGCTTAGACCAAATAATTACAATGTTGAGTATCTAATCCATGGATTTAAAATTGTATTCATTTTCAGAAATTGCTGCATAAAGACCCCTACTCAGACAGTGGCGCAGAGGGAGTGTGTTGATGAGGGGAAACAGTAAGAGAGAAGAAGAGAGGGAGAAATAATAAAGGACAAGCTTAACTGGTGTGGTTGTCAGCGGAAGAAAAATAATATTTGTCCAGCTGGACAGGCCTCCCTTTGTGCAGGCTAAATGAATGTTGAGCTTCCTGTCTGCCCTGTCAGGGAGAGTGGCATAGACTGTATGTAGCAGTGTAGAAGCGGAGCGGAGTGTGGGGAGCTGTTTGGAGTTTGACAGGGATTATTAAAATCAGAGCAGATGACGAGGAAGGGGCGAGAGGCGGAGTGTGAGAAAGCCAAATTGACACAGACACTCTCCATTACCTTCCACTTGACTCGCGTTGATGACAATGTTGATATGAGACCCAGCAACGCAGCACTGCTGTGGGATTGGCTGTTAGCATGAGCATTAAGCACCACAGAAGGGGGTGGGGGGGTTGCCCACAGTTGTGGCAGAGACGTAAGATGAGTTGTTTATTTAAAGCCTCGACTGAAGAGCACCTCACCTCATTGTTTATTTATGTGGTCTATTTTTTTCTTTGCTTTGTTAACTCACTGTAGTGTCGGTAGGTGGAAATGGTTAGAGGCTGAGGCAATGCATTTTGATCAGGGGTCCTCCAACTGCAAATGATTGTCTGAGGAAAGAGGAGGGGAACTGGAAGAAACCATTTTCGTTGATGATAAACTTCCTATTGTTACAGGTGCAATTGATTTGTGCCTCCTAATAAGACTCCTGTTTGAGGAAATTTCAAATTATTATACTCTTGACTGTGAGTGTCTGTGTGTGTACATAATGTGTGTGTGTTCAGTTTCTTGACAGACAGCTGTGATAATACAATACTTCACATCTCTGTTATTTGTTGTCAGCCTAGATTGTTGATTTAATCCTGACACCAGTGCTGTCTTACTCATTATTTTGCTTTATGAATGGATACATGTCATGTGGAGTGTTTCGAGTGTTATACAGTAAGGCCATCTCTCTTTCTCTCTCTGGTTCCTTTTCCCTGCAGAGCAGCATGGAGTGGCCGGGGGATTTTCCCGAAGACCATGCCTTTGCAGATCTGCTGGTTCCAGGGGTTTCCAGTGAGCTGGACTTTGAGCAGCTCCTAAAAGACACAGAGGAGAAACTCAATCTCAATGCCAACAGGTCAGTTAAAGTGAAAGCATTGACTAAATATGCCCTCTTGATCCTTTTGAGCTAGACTTACAGTAGTTTTTTAAATGTATACTTTTACTACTTTTCTTTGACCTACACTCCCCCCTAATCACTTGAACATCAAATTAGGATTTATACTTTATAATGTCATTGCAAGATTGAAATGAGGTACCGTCCCATGTGGCAAAAGAACAATAGAAAGAGCAGTACAATATAATGTGCAATTCAGTATGAAAAAATACTCTTGCTCAATGAAAATGTACACTGCCCAGCCAAAAAAAAGGTCACAAGCCTGTGGGGGCTGCTATGGGGAGTGCTATTATCTGGGGTTGCTGCAGTTGGTCTGGTCTAGGTTCAGCAACGTTATGTGCCCAAAGAATGAGGTCAGCTGACTACCTGAATAAACTGAAGGGCCAGGTTATTCCGTCAATGGATTTTTTCTTCCCTGATGGCACGGGCATGTTCCAAGATGACAATGCCAGGATCCATCGGGCTCACATTGTGAAAGAGTGGTTCAGGGAGCATGAGACATCATTTTCACACATGAATTGGCCACCACAGAGTCCAGACCTGAACCCGATTGAGAATCTTTGGGATGTGCTGGAGAAGACTTTGCGCAGTGGTCCGAATCTCCCGTCATCAATACAATGTCTTGGTGAAAAATTAATGCACGACAGAAATAAATGTTGTGACATTGCAGAAGCTGTTGAAATGATGCCAAGGCGAATGCGTGCCGTAATCAAAGCTAAAGGCGGTCCAACGAATATTAGAGTGTGCAACCTTTTTTTTTGGCCAGGCAGTGTATAATCATATAAGTATTACAGTACCTTTGACAAAACATAGTTGAAGCTTCATGATTTTACTCCTAAGCAACATGTTTACGTCTGTGGAATTGTTTGTTCATACTTGTTCAACGTTTTTAAAGCTGACTCTGTGCTGACAATAGCAAGAATCAATATAAAGAGATGAGCAACCTGCATGACCAGTAAAATAGTGGCAGCAATATGAGCAGCGTCGCTAGGTAGAAACATGAAATCAAAAACAAAAGCTGAATATGTTGGTCTGTTTTACTTTCTCTTTCTCTCTCTGCAACTCCACAAAGTTTAATCACGTTGAGCTCCTGAATGAAAAGGTTTAACTTACCAAGTAAACCATGTGGGATAAAAACATACATAAATCAAAGTGAATGCCCGCTATAAAAAACATATATGAGAAACCTTTAATTTTAGCATCTGGTTTCCTTAGTTGGAATCAAAGGATTTAGACAAACCTGCTAACACCACTATCAGAAATCTGCTGGAGAAGAAAATCACTGATTTCCTACCTTACATAAAGATGCCTAACAGGCCATTAACTTGATATTAAGCACAGAGACCACAGTGTCTGCAGTGTCATGTGAAGACATAACAGAAAATAAAGATAAGATATACTTTATTAACCCCAAATTGAGAATTCTTTTCATTGCAGCATCATGTAAAACAAGTATTGCGGATAAATAGTCATATAAAATAGAAGAAAAATCCAAAATAGAAGATAAAACAGGACTAAGAGATGTGAAAATATAAAAGTTGACTGGGAAGAAAATATATATGAACTATCCGACAAATAAAACACTATTGAAAGGCTAAATTTCAGCTAACACAATATAAAAGGGGAAATTTTTTAATTAAAAATAAATGTAAAATGTACAGTGAGAAGTTATAAGTCCAGTTAACGAAAAATCAACTATGGGGCAGTCAGCTTCTCTGCCGGCCAGAGGTGATGTACAGGGTTATGGCTGTTGGCAGGAATGTCTTCCTGTATCTGTCCTTGTTTTATGTGTAAAATATTTTTGAATAAAGCTGTATCTTTTTGAATCTGAAATATAGAATCAAAAATCTGATTACCACTGACTGATTCTAAAATAAATCTGAATAAATCTGGCCAGTTACAGGTAACTGTAGGTTTTACAATAGCCATTCAATAGCAGTAAAGCCTTAATCTGAATTGTCTGGTTTCGTGTGTGCTTTTAAATGTTTGTGTTCCTAGAGTCCATAATCACACTTTAACAATGGTATTCCAGTGTTCCTAAACATTTGTCGTGCAGAATTTAATAACATAAAGAAGAAAAAAGAAGAAATATTCTTAGTAGTTTAATTAAATTACTGAATTGCACAATCTCTTCATTATTTGCTATGGCATATGATACAGTTTACTTAAAGCCACTTAAATCTGTTACTGAAGACGACGATAGATGACTGTCTGTAACCCAGACGGGAATAGTTGGAGAGCACAAATAGACTACTAAAGAGAGAGACATGGGGGTGGGAGAAAAAGAGAAATCTATATTTCAAGTCTTTTATCGTTTGTGGCGTTGTGAGGCTGAGGGCAGATGATGAAGGACAGGCTAAATGTGGCAAGTGAACAAAGCCTCACTCTGGTACCATTAGTGGCTGGGACTCATCGGTTCCTCACGCTCTCTCTTTCTCTCTGTCTCTCTCTGTGTCCCTCCCCTTCTCTCTCTTTCTTTCCTTCCTCCTTCTAAATGGGAACATAATAATTGAAGATTCCACATCTTGAAACGAAAACCCTTGGGTAGGTAATTCAAGGCTTATTACAGAAGGCCGGGCCATTTTTCTGCTTTCTAAGCATTAAAGGGTTATTTTGTGTTCCTGCAGATGGGAGTGGGATAACCATTATGAGAACAAAGCATCCGGATAATGGAGAATGGGGCTAAAAATAAGGCAATCCTCCTCTCGCTGTGGGGGACCACTGGTCAGTGTCTGTCAGGCTTCAGCTAACTTCCTCCCAGACTACTTCAGGAAAGCCCTTTTACTATCAGGACACATCCAGGCAAAGTCTTGCAGGGCCTCTTTTTTGCCTCAACTAGGGTGGGCTAAAGACACACACACACACACACACACACACACACAGCTCACTCACCTGCTGCCTAATCGACTCATCAGTGTCTGGGACAAATTACGGAAGTGGAGGAGAGGAAAGGGAAACCGAGAGATGGAGGAGACAGTGCTGCCTACACCCGTGAAGGACTTCAACCTGTTTGTGGGTCAAAGTAACTGGCCTGCTCCCAGTTCTCAGATGTCAGAGATTTGCCTAAGAGCTGCACCCTAATTGAAAGAGATTAAGATAGGCTGACAACAGAGCTGGCTCCCCCAAATTGAAATGCTGTAATCCATTAGTTTTCATCAGATGGGACAGTGGTGCGGTTCAGGGTCGGGTGGGGAGTGGGGCAGTGGTCTATCAGGAAAAGACTTCTAATGAAGTGTCAGCACAAGCCTGGAGACTGCAGACAGGCCTATAGTTTCTGACTCGTAAGGCAAATGGCTCTCACTAGTTGCCTGCCAATCTTGATCAGGATACAATATCAATACTTGATTCTCTGTGTGTGTCGTGCTTCTGATGATCAAGATTTAGCATATGTGTGTTGGAGTTGAAAGCCTGCCACAGCAAATATCGTGCAAGGTTCCTTTCACTGAACAGAACATACTGATCTGTGGTAGTTGCAGTATGTAGTGGATTTTGTGTTTAGCTTAGCGTGACACGTGTGTTAAGTTAGTATATCAGCTGTATCAGTTCTCCGGTATCATTGGCTGGGGAGAGTGAGGGGGGAGTTGAGGGCTGAGGGCACTAAGTGGGCGACAGCCTGGGCCAGGACGGGATCAGTTTTCACCCTGTTCATTCAAGCCCATTCACTGCTTTGCCTTTGCAGAATGGGGCCCTTTGATGGAGAAGATATTTAGTTCTCAGGCGGCTGGTTTGGCACTGACTGGAGCTGGGGCTTATTTGAAAGGGATCTTCCTGCCCCTGTTGCCTCCAACCCCCCCTACCTCCTGTAGGCGAGCAGAGCGCGACAGACAGACAGCCCCACAGCAGCCCACCCACACTAAATTAATTCTGACAAGGAACTTAAGATAACGTCAAAGCGCTGACTAATCGCGGGATTGGGTTTCTGTAAGTCAGGGAGCTGTGAAATGTGCCATCATATCTAATAAAAGACCTCCGGTTGTTCCCTTTTTCTCTCAGCGGTGGTGAAGGTTGGGGGGAGCGCGGCTGTGGTGTCGACTGTCTAGCTATACCGCTCTGAAAAACAATTAGATTTCACTCCAGCAGTGAAAGTGCAAGTGTGTGTGTGTGTGTGTGTGTGTGTGTGTGTGTGTGTGTGTGTGTGTGTGTGTGTGTGTGTGTGTGTGTGTGTGTGTGTGTGTGTGTGTGTGTGTGTGTGTGTGTGTGTGTGTGTGTGTGTGTGTGTTGTGTCGGGTATGATGATTGACATGTTTGTCAAGAGGCCTAAAGAATCCTTTCCTCCCAGTTTCCTCTACCTTTTTTCTCATTCTACGGGTCTTTTGTTGAGTTCTGCTCGCGCGTTTTTTGCCATTACAGGTTCGTCCATTGTCGTCTTTACTCTGGTAGTTGAATGGTTTTATTTTCTGTGACTCCTCTGTTTTCCACCCATTTCTACCTTCCTATTCTCTCAATCTCTTTCTGTCTCTTTCCTCTGCGTCTGAGCTGCTGGCAGGGAAAGTCATCAGGTTTGGAGCTAATCCTGCCAAGTTGATTAGGCTGCAGGTAGCTTTTACACCGGTGGGCAAAAGGTCGCAACATTGAACAGAGCTGGATGGACTTCTTGACACAGACCATCCACATTGACTTTATAACTTACAGCACAAGGCCCTAAGGAGGGGTAATTGAAAGGCGAGAGTAAGGAAAAGAAAATTAGGAAAGTAAGAGTTTAGAGGAGAGAGAAAAGAAAAAGGGGAAATAGAGAGGAAAACTGTGGAGGCAAAGCTTGAGAATGTATCAGAAGGGGCAAGTGCTGTTGCTGTAGCCATTAGAGAACATTGTTTTGTTGAGTGAAGGCAAGGGTGAGATGATGGGGAGAGTAACTAGAGAATGAAGTCCAAAAGCCATTCAGCTTCCTGTCTTAGTCTATGGCTTTATATAGGTTTCAAGTCAACAATATATAGAGTTCCCATATGTTGAAATTGGGTCTCTGAGACTGCTCTAGCACCTTGCAGAGACCTGGGCTGTCAAGGTGGATGTCCTAGGATACTTCATTTAAAATAAAAACCTCTACTAACATTGTCTGCTTTTAATGAACTTCAGAGAGTCGGTAAAAAGTGAGCTATACAGATGGAAGCCCATTTGAAACCTGCTGTCAATGTGAAGTCAGGGGGTTGAGCCCAGAAAGAACATCCATGTTTATGACATACTATAAACACACATACAGTGCTCCGTGCTGCCATTAAATGTACAGCACGGTTTCACTATAAGCCATGACATATGACAGAAATCTATCTTAAAAATTGGATCTGGGCGGTTTATTACTTTTGCATATTTGCTAAAATGTATATTTACTTGATCTATATTTTTCCTGCCCGAACTGATTTAAACAAGAAAAGAAAAGTGAAATGTTGTTATGTACTGTATCCAGAAGTATATTTTCTTAGTAAGTAATTGCTATATTCTCCTTAGAGAGAGCAAAGTCAGAGGTCATACAAACAAACCAGAATATTAACAGTCCTTTTGTGTTGTTTAAAGTGGTGTCTATTAATTTTACACACACTGCCGTCAGCAATCCTGGGCCATGCTGGTAATGCTTTGACCTCGCTGAAGCTGTGTTTTACAGATAGGGAGCTTTGGGCAAGCATAGTTAAGATTTGCTGCACTTCTAAAGTCTGTCACAAGAAAAGGCAATGTATTTTCTGTACAACTATTGTAACATGCACAGTAATACACAAACACACGGGCAAACAGTGTTAGGGAAAAAATAAGTTCTGCACTCGTGTTTGCCTGGCATCAAATCATTCCAAACACCACAAAACCCCCACCTTATAACCAAGGGTTTTATTTGTGTTAGCAAGTGTGTTTCAGGAGAAAAAGTGAGATGCATCATAAGGCCTGCCTAAAGAAAAAGAGAAAGATACTAAAAGCAAGAAAGAACTAAAGCATTAGGCAGTGTTCAACCGGTTTGTAACAGCCTATAACATTTTATCCCCTTGCGTTTTTCCCCTCTGAAACCAAAGTATGTCAATTTGAACGGTTATTTAATGTGTTGCCATTGTAAGACATCTGGATGCGCTCATGGCCCAGGAGCAGGCAGGAGGCAGTTTATAGACCTTTGCTAGAAAATGTGATGGGCTGTCTGAGATGGCACTTTGGCTCTTTGTCATATGCTTAAACACACACATGCATTCATACACACAATTGTGGTAGACAAGATTAAATTAATTAATACTCTAATTATATATTGATTATATATTTGATGATGATAAAGAAGTGTACTTTCGGGTTTGCAGAGGCCAAAGTGAGGTACTAAAAACTCCCTTTTTACCAATATTTAATTTTCATTCATAGATTTCTATGACTTGTTTTTCTTAATTGATTTTTGTTGTTCAGCGCATCAAGTCAATTTAATCATATCTACTACTTTCCCTTTTCTGCACACACAAAATCCAGCAAAAAAAACCCCACACATGGACAGAATAGCATCAATAACAACACCACAACATGTTTAATTATGCTGGTATGTAGGCCTGGTAACCTCATGCAAGTACTCACGCACGCACGCACGCACGCACACACACACACACACACACACACACACACACACGCACACTGTCTTACGTACGCAAATATTTATGCATTGATTTGCATGGAAATGACTAAACATGTTGAGCCAAAGATGTCATTTCTAATCTGTCATATTAAAGGGGGAACGGAATAGCTGATGCAGTCTGTTAAAATCAAAAGAGCAGTGTGTATGTGTGTGTGTGTGTGTGTGTGTGTGTGTGTGTGTGTGTGTGTGTGTGTGTGTGTGTGTGTGTGTGTGTGTGTGTGTGTGTGTGTGTGTGTGTGTGTGTGTGTGTGTGTGTGTGTGTGTGTGTGTGTGTGTGTGTGTGTGTGTGTGTGTGTGTGTGTGTGTATGTGTCAAGGGGAAGAGTAAGACATGAGAAGGCAAGGAGCGTGTGCCTCAGATGCCTGCCGATGCCTGTAACACCACTTCACACCAGATGCTTAGCACACACTCACACACTGATATATCGATGTCTGTGTTCATTACTGTTGATGCTTCTGTATCTGTCTTCTCACGGACACTGAATGAGACTGAGGGAGAGCCACACGTGATGATATGGACTCTATGTGCCTGTATGTCTGTTATGTGGCTGCTTGTGTGTATTGTTCTTGTTTGTTTGTGCTGCAGCAGCAGTCTCTTCATTTATGCTTGAATGACTAGGGTGTACTTAATCTCTCAAGAGCTTCCTTTCAAAATAAAGAAACTGTCCTAGCAGATCTTGACAGTCAAACAATCCAATCACGCCTGGGTAAGGGAAGAGTTTAGATTAACAGGAACATGTTTGCTGTGTACTAGTAAACATGTCATGTAGGAGAACATCAGATGGAGAAGCTCTAGTCCAAACTTTTCAATAAGAAAAAAGCCCCTTGGAAATGTTATATTTCTGCATATTGTACTCCTTTCTGTTGGCAGAATTAAACATCAGCGGCAAAAATTACAAAATGTGTGGGGGGTACTTTCCGCTCAATTTCCTAAGTAAACATTTATTTTTCTGAGTGCTTTTCTCTTTAACTCTGAGCTTGGTAAATTGTTCCATAGTCTTTAGCTTTCAGATTTACACAGTGTCTCTCTATTTCCCTCAGCATTGAACAGCAGCTGAAGGAGCTCCAGGCCAAAATGGGAGAATCCCGGGAGCGTCCGCCGAGCCCTTCAGAATGCCTGCAGTGGTTCAACCTCAGAGCGAACAGTTTCAGGCCTGTTACCACAGGACATCAAGAACTCATGGACTTCTTCAGAGCTTTGGTAATACATCAGGGTGATGATGAAACTAAGTGATGGGGATGATAATAATAATAGCTCTATTCATTTTTAAAGATTTAATAGAAAATAAAACTGTAGTAATGTTCTAAAATGAGAAATCTGATCAATGGTATTCATGTCGATCATGATGATTAATCAATCTGAACATGTAATGCAGGGTATCCTCGGTTTCCCACTTAATTGCACAGAATATCTGTCGTTAATAACAGACCTGCAGATCAACTGCTAGCTTAATACTAACAAGACCTTTAGATCTAAGAGAAGGCGGCCCTGAATTTGACTGCAAAATAACTTTGTTTTTTGGACAATTCATGTTTTGACTTATAATCAGTTTTATAAAACTGAAATGTCCCCTCTGTACCCCTCAGATACAGTACCTGAGGTCTGAAGAGGAGGGGAAAGAGGAAGTGACTCTTCAGCTGCTTCTGAATCTGTCATCCCAATGTGGTGTCTGCTTTCCATGCACCCCTTCTTCTTCCTCCTCATCCTCCTCTCTGCTGGCCGTCTCCATCAACTTGGTTCATACAGTCAGAGATGACGCTTCATTGGAGGTAATTTGGTGTACCATTTTTGATTTAATTGAGTGATATTCAATTAGTTCATTGATCACTTACAGGACTTTATTTTTATGCTGTCTCAAAACAGTACAAACATTGAAGACATTATAGGAATTGTGTCTGCTCTTGTGCTGGCCATAGATTGTTTTAAAGGATTTTAATGTTAGTAATAGGGGACAAAATAAACAGACTGTTAGTTCTGTGGGAAAATGCTTTCACAAGTTCAGCTTATATAAGTATTCAGAGTTAAATTGAATAGGTATAGGTAATGATTAATCAATGATACAAGCACATATATAGTCAAACTAATCAGTTTTTGAATCCAATGTGTGTTTCAGTAGTTGAGCACATGCTTAAAAAAAAAACATACGTTCCTGCTAAGGTTTGGTTTGTTGTATACTTGTGTGACAAAACTGTTCACTACAAAACAATTTCCTTTAGATACTATCCCATTTTTTCTCAGTTTTTTTGGGTCAATTCACTATTTCTTTAAGATCCAGGAAGCTTGGGATGACGTGCGTCTCCAGCTGCGCCGCCACCTGCTGGAAAGGCTGTCTGCACGCAACCCAGATCACCCAGGACAAAGAAATATTTCCGTCCCTGAGCGGCTCCACTGTCTACAACAGCTGTTCTTGCTTTACCCTGAGTCGGAAGCCCTCACACATTACCAGGTTCAAAATTGTTTTAGATATGTATTATTCTAAATAATAATAATGATATTACAACAATGAAAATATTATTTTTGATGTGAATTACATTTGTGTTTAAACACACATTTTATACATTTGCTGTACCAGTATGATACAGTAGTTGTAGAAAAGGCTCCAAAGTTGTGTTGGTAGTTTACCAATGATTTAACAGTGATATATGTTTTTGGTTTTACTGATGCAGAGCCTGAGAAGCCAATCTGTGCTGGCTCTTCTGCACTCTAACCTGAGTTCAAGCCCTGGAAGTGAGGCCGGCTTTGACAGACTTGCTGAAGGTTTCCGCTCTGTGGTCCCAGCTCTGACCCAGGCCCTCACAGAGGAGATCCATGTCCTTTTAAGACTAGCAGAACCGCACACCATCCTGGGTTTCCTTAATGCGGCCTACCTCAGCACTGTGACCCGAGCACTGGCCTCGTTGATGGAGAGAGAATCTGAGACAGCCCTGAGGGACAACACCTCGCTCACTAGCAAGATAAAGAAATATTCAGCCAGGTCGCGAGCAACTGTAGGTAAGCGGCTCTGTGTAGATTCTGTTTAAATGTTTCCTCCTGCTTCGAGTCCTCAGTGGTTAGTGGTTGGATTTACCCCACAGCAGTTTTTTCTCTTCCATGTTTGCCTTCGTTCCTCTTCTCTCTGTTCGTATTGTAACATTATTTAAAGTTGTGTTACTCCCCTCCCCTCCTTTTTTTTCTATTACGTTTGTTTTGCAGTGTTTAGTGATCTCATCCAGAGCTAATGCCTCTGTATCTGATTGTCAATAACTGCTTTTTCTATGTTGCCTTCCCCATCTACTTCACTTTCCTTCTCAAGAGAAGAGCCACCTTTCCAGGTTCAAGGCTTTTAAAAAACAACCTCTTCTAAAAACTATTTACCAATATTTAACAGTTTATCTATGACTGTGATGAGCCCTTCTCCCAAGGAGATCCATGCTAAATACAAGGTATGTCTATGTGTGTTGGAACCATAGTTACTTAGTCAGGCACTCAGAACTGCTCCATGTATGGTAAAGGTTTGAATCGGTTGATAAACAAAATCAACAAGGGTAGAGTAGCAACAGCAAACCCGTCATGCATTCATATGACCTTAAAGTGAAGAAGGGAAATGTATGAATCTTAACATTCCTCTTAGTTTTGAGCTGCAAAACAGCCAAGAAAGAGCTGATGCAGGAGTCAGCACAAGGTTCAACATTCTATTGACCTTGTCACGCAGTGGGTTAGATATTTGAGAGAAATAACTATTGTGAAGTGTTTTAATGTTTGTGACTAATGCAGAATGTGTCACTGTCCCAAAACAGGCAGTGATGTTATTCACTGAGACAAGAGTACAGACCTTCACAGTGACACTTTTGATTCTTAATTCCCCCGTATTCTCTTTGTTTGTTTCATATTGGCCTATTTGCAGCTTGCTGAGGGCAAAGATTCACAACAAAAAAAATGTAAAGTGTATGAGCCATTGTTTACTTTTTCAAAAAAGGTGCACATGTCAGCTTCCCTGCGGAACGAGGAGACGAGTTCTTTTACATCTGCCATTCTTCGATAAACACCACCAGCCTTGCGTCTTTTTATCCCTCCCTTTCTCCGTCTCTCTCTCTTTCCATCTCCCTCTCTGGTTTTTACTTTCCCTCTCCTTAAATGTGAGATGAGAGGAGGCAGCCAGGATAATTGGCCATGCGTCAGTTGGGCTGTTTGATCACGTAACACGGCGGAGGCTACACACCTACGTGCCGCTCAACAAACCGTCAAATGTAGCACCGGAGGCAGAACATGGCTCCAAAGGGAGCGGGGGACCCGTGCTGTGTAATGATGGTAAAATGGAGCAGTTTTGCCTGTGCTGGTTTTATATATATGTGTGTGTGTGTGTGTGTGTGTGTGTGTGTGTGTGTGTGTGTGTGTGTGTGTGTGTGTGTGTGTGTGTGTGTGTGTGTGTGTGTGTGTGTGTGTGTGTGTGTGTGTGTGTGTGTGTGTGTGTGTGTGTGTGTGTGTGTGTGAGTGTTTGTGTTTGACTATCAGCTGCAACACCGCTTTGAGGGCTACAACTGGGATTACATTTTGTGTTGTTCATGTTTTAAGCCCCCCCCCCACAAAATAAAGCTCAAGAACCCACATATGCACCACCCTAACGCCCATGGCTTCTTAAGAGCTAAAGCTTGAACATTAATGCATAATCTGCTTTCACACTTTACTGTCTATAGTATACTGTATGCTACGCCCATAATTGTCAAGACAATTATGACAGTAGTGAAAAAAAGAGATTCTATTTTCATAAGCATCCTATGACTTCTTAGATCTCTCCCTCCTTCCCTGCTGTGTTATTGTTTATTCCTGCAGTAGAGGCAGGCGGTAGGTATATTTTGATAAGAGCCATGCCTGGGAGACTGTGCAGGCTCCCAGGGGAGCAGCGCTGTCTGTAGCATCAGCCACTGTCAAACCACTGAACCATTTAACAGCGTTCACGGCGAGATCTGCCTCCTCTTTTAACCCCACCGACTCAAAGGCAGACTCCGACATTGTACCTCGACAGATGTGAAGGATCTCAGCCCTCCTTTTTGTTCATCTGCCCCCCGCCCCCTTTTTTTCTTTTACTCAATCTCTCCAACGTCCACTTTTTTCCCTCCCCTTCTTTTCTTGTCTTTTCCCATTTTCCTGTAGTTTTCCGAGTGTAATGGGGTGAGCAGTGAGACTGTGGAGTGTTCTAGACAGGTTGGCTGGTCAGGAACAATACAAGCTTTAAACCTTACTAACACACCTCACTGAGTTTGCAGGGGAGTGGGTGGCCCAAGTCTCTGTGTGTGTTAGTGTTTGTGTGTTTGTGTGTCCTGAATAGCTAAAATAAAGCAAAATACTGTATTTAACATTTTTTCAGTGCCCTTTGCTCTACAGTGGTGTATTAGGATAAAGGTTAATGGTAATCAGTTACAGTTCTAATACTTTTAACCAATCATCCAAATGTTCTAACTTGATACTGATTTTTTACGATTAACCAGGAAGGCAATTACAAACCCTTCTTTTTTCGACAATGTAGCTTATTGCTTTTGAAACTATTGACGAGAAGTTGCCTAGACTTTGGAAAAGGTTTTTACCTTTTTCCTGATGTGTGTGTGTGTGTGTGTGTGTGTGTGTGTGTGTGTGTGTGTGTGTGTGTGTGTGTGGCTATGTGTCATGTGAATGTGTCTGCCCATCTGTTTGCGTGCTTGCGTGCGTGCGTGTGTGTGTTTGCACTCATTACTGCCTTACTCAGAAAATGGTGTGATCAAAAGTCATTTAATCCCTCCCTTTTAAAAATGCATCATTAAATTACCATATGGCATCAGTAATGTTCATATGAATAGGAGATCTGTGTGTTGTTGGACATCAAAGTTTTCATTTCAATTCCTCTGCATACACACATACAATGTATTCCCTAACAATCGACCAAAGGGGTGAAGTTGAGGTTGTGAAGTTCTGTTTAAACTCTGTAAACCCATTCTGGTTGTGCTGATTTGAATTTAACTTGTACTAATTTCTCCATATGACGGTTGACAGCTCCCTATAGATAAAAATAAATGGAGTTAGAACATGTATAGCAAGCACATTCACCCCTATTGCACCCCCTCCATCTTCGCCCTTTCTGGCTCTTTGAACTCTTTTTTAGTGAAAGCACAGCAGCCTATTCAGCAGGGAGAGAGGTTGTGTAGTGACGCGAGATAGCTATGCTGAGGCTCTGACTGGCATTGGAGGTGCTTGTGGGGATTGAGGCTGCTTGGGAATGGCGTTTGTTAATATTTATTAAGAGCAGCTTCTCACTAGATCATATCTCTGCCTGAATTTATACACACAGTCAGCCAGGAACGTGCATCAGCAAGCTGCCATGTAATTATGCTATGAAGGTGCTTGCTGTCTTTGTACATGAACATGTGTGATTGCGTGATGCTTCCAGTCTCTGGATGATTGGTTTTCATGCAGCTCTCTGCTTGTCCTTGTTGGCAATGAGAGTCTTCTTTAAGGAACCACACAAAGCAAGTAGTTGTTTTCTGTGTTAGGGTTATGTTAATATGTGAGTGTGTTTCAGTGTTAATTTTAACTAAATCATGGCACAAAATCGTATAAAAATAGGTTTTGTGGCCCTTGAGAGTGTATTATGCTTGCCATCTCTCTACCCCCATTTCCTCAGAGTGGACACAATGGCTTTTGTCTATCACTCTTGAAAAGCTCAAGGATATGAACATTTTCCTGGCAGCTTCTATTGAGAAAGCACAGACAAAAATGGCTTGCTTATTGAGAGCAGCCAACACTTTGTGTTGAAGAGTCAGTGTGATTTGCCAAGGGGTTGAAAACAATAATGCAAACAAGGGCACTGAACAAGTGGGTTTTAATGAAATGCTCCCATCAAGACAATACATTCTTTGTGTTCTGCGTCCAGGCAGCTCTGCAAATCTTAACCCCTATCTCACTGTCTCTACAATATTCCCCAAAAAGAGTCAGACACAACATAGAAAATAACAAACATAAAGCAGAGTCACAACTGAAAACACCACCATCACTACTAGGCCTCCTTCCTCGCAAGGACACTTAATTGAAATATCAAATATGGCTACTTTCCCTTATGTGAAGGGCAGGTGACCCCTGTGGAGGCCTGGTTGGACAGCACCCAGGGAAAGGGCCGCAAGAGACCTTGGCTTGTGTGGTTTGTGTTCATGTATGTGTGTGTGTGCATATGTCAGTGTTTATTGGGGAGTCGCAGCAGGAGACTTCCCATAATAATGCTGTCTGAGTGAGCAGTGGGCCGCAACTGACGAAGAGGACCCCAGCTGTCACAGGGCCTAGCAGGGGGCTACAGTGGAACACACACACACACACACACACACACACACACACACACACACACACACACACACACACACACACACACACGATGAACCCTAATGAACAAAACGGAATGGATACACAGAGAAAACATGTACAAAACCAAACACACAGAAGTGTTTCAGAGCGATATCATTGCACCCCAAGTGCAGAGCCCCATGTGAAGAGGTGCACAAATACAGAAATGCACAAGATGTTTAACATATAAGGATTCCAGAAGGAAGAGGAGCTCACTGTGGGAGAGACTTTCAGGAGAGTGTTGCGCTTTAATGCTGCTTGCATGCCTGTATCACAACTTCTTTGCAAGTTGTATTATTAATTGTCTAGACATAGTTCAGTATTTAGCATATAAAGCTAAGTTGAGTTTTTTTTTAGTTTTACTATTAAAAATATTTGTTTACGGTTTTGCTCTTCTAGAGTTCCACAAGGTTCAATATTTGGTCCCCTTCTATTCGGTATCTACATGCTTCTGTTTAAAGTTGAAAAGCTCAGATTTTCCAAATCAATTACTTTTTACAGGTCTAGACTAGGCCTACTACTGCATATGTGAACAACATTTATAATAAGCCTTATTTGGCCCATAAGAGAGCCGTGTAAGGCTTGATAAAATACAGATGCTTGAGGCAAAGAACATTGGTTTTACAAACAACTGTAGATCAAGTTGAATTTATATTGTTTAAGAAGTGCCAAAGCACAAACACAGAAAGGTTGTTTTCATATATTCTCATGACTCACATGACAAGAAATGATAGGCCAGTTGGGTAGTGTGAGAGGAAAGGGGAAGACCCTCCCTCTGATTGGTCCCATTTACACTACAGAAAGACAGAATGGCAGAACGAGAGGAAAATGAGAGAGGGAGGGATGCTGTGCTGGAGAGAAATTAAATCAGTGGCCAAATTATTGCATGATTGCCCATTCCCCTAAGACTCGGGCATCATTTGGTAGAAAGTGTCTAATAATTGGTTTTCGGACATGTCAGACACATGCAATTCCCCCTACTAATGGCTCTGTTTGGAAGAACTGGGCCTCCTGGGTCAGAGAAGGACACAAAATAGCCAGACGGCAAAAAGTGCCTACCGCCTTCTCCCTTTATCTTCTCTCAGATAAATGAGTGAACAAGAGAGAGAAAGAGAGACACACAGAGACGTGGAGAAATGGCAAGAAGGAGAGAGCGTGTATGTGAGCGAAGAGGAAATGAAGTGGCAATAAGTGCAGCCAAAGGGGAAATGCTCTTCACCGTGAGTTTAATACATCAGACTGGGGATTTGGCAGCCCGCCACACAGCAATTGTTTACCTTTTTGCTCACTGGCTGCATCTGTTCTGTTTTGTAAACGGCACTAAACTATTCGCCCGTAAACACCGGAATCAATAACAACTGCTAAGGGAATTCCCTTATCCCGCCCCTCCCTCTCTTTCCCTCCCTCTCTTCCCCCATGTTTTCATCCTTTACCACCACCCCTTTCCCTTCCCCTAGATCTCCTCCTCTCTTCCCTTCTCGCTCTGTTCACTGCCAGTCAAGAACAGTGTGTGTGTTTGTGTGTGAGAGAGAGAGAGCGAGAGGGAGAGAGAAAGAAAGGGTGCTGTGGAGCTGATGGTGTAACCCACAGGAGAGACTGACAAGGATAAGACTGATGGCTCGCCAAAAATACCTGCTCTGTTTGTTTTTTTTCCTTTTTATGTTACGTTGTTGTCATTGTTAAAAGCTACAAACTGAGACTGGCCACTGTAGATTTGCAGAGTTGGGTATTTTCAGGCATTTCTTTTTACTATGTTCCTGCTCCATATGAAAAATAAAGCCCCCCCTTATCTACACACACATTTTCCTGTTTCACTGTAGCTGAATGACATATTGCTTGACATATGCTTGTTTTTCTTTTAGTGCCTATGATAAGATGCATACAACTTTTATGGTTATCACAGTAAACATTGATTTTCCTTTTCTTTAGAAGAACACCATCACGCTGTAATGTCATATGGGGAGCTCTTATATAAACACACTCATTTTACCCTGCTTTCAGCACCAGCTTTCATCACCAGTCCTCCCTTATTGATTCTCAGTACATTGACCTTTGGTTGAACTCTTCTGCCTGCGAGTGCCCTTCCTCATTCTACTCTATGAGACATGCCATGCACCACGCTATATGACACACCTGGGTGCTTTTAAGCACACCCTCTCCATCAACTGGCTATGAGAGCCTCCATTTGGCCTCACTGTTGTGACAAAGGTATAATGAGGTTTAGATGGCTGTGTACTAGACTGCTATGGCTATAGGGCTATTTGGCTAGGGAGTAGACTATAAATACCTATATAGCCTGGGCGGCATAGCTCAATGAGAGGCTGGGGCAGAGCATTGCTAAACATCAAGGTCATGTGTGACTACTTAGTGTGTGAGTTAGTGTGCAAGTGAAACAGCCAATGGGTCACAGGTTGAGGGAATGAATGGTTACAAAGGAGAGAGGCAGAGATGATGCTCTGAAAAAAAGGCGATTCTCCGGATGAAGTGCTGGTTAATGGGTGCCCTACCCAGATTAATGCCCAGCGGAAGGTGGGATGGGGGGTTGTAGTGATAGCTTTTTAGAGAATCTACTAGCTCTTTCTCTAATGTGTTTCCTGTCTGATCCGGTTTAGATTGTTTACTCCTGAGTTGGTGACAGCTCTTATTTTGTCCCACGCTGCAGCACGGAAAGCTGTGTTGATTTGCTGGTGACTTCAGAAATAGACCCGATTGTTGGTGCGTGCACGAATGTGCAAGCTGGGGAACGATGCTGGCACGTGGGTGTCAGCTAGGTCACACATGTACACAGGCAGAACGAGGTAGTCTCTCTAGCACAGACTCCCAATGGACCCCATTACAGAGGAGCTGCTGAGCTGCGGGTTCATGCAGCTTAATCACACATGCACATGCATGCGCACACTCTAACACACACCAAATAATTACACAGCTATTCACATGCGATTTCATACATGCATGCACACACACTTGCACATAAATACATGTATACGCTTTCACTTGCAAACACAAACAACTTGAGGTCAGAATATATTCCATGGTGACCACACAGTCTGGTAGCAGTGTGGCAATTATCCTGCAAGACTGACATGTGCAAATGTGTGTGAAAGTGTCTTCTACAAATCAAGTTACTCATAATGACCTGCATTACATGCACATAAACACACCCTTCCTACACAAACACACAACAACTTCTCGACTCTCACTCATGTAAACAAACACACATGCTTACACATAGAGAGATTCAAACCTCATGCATGATTAAACCCGGCATCCTTGGGGACAGTGTGTGTCATATTGTCAGATTTTGTTAAACAATATAGCAAAATTACATCAGGATCCAGAGGCAATAATGTAACAATTATTGGAATAGGCCCCCCTCTTCTTTCTTTCCTTCCCAACGCTCAATCAACTCAGTGCTTTCAGAGTCAAGGCTAATACTGAGCTCATCCATTCCCAAATGCCTTTGCAGTGGAGGAGCTCATTTAAGCGGACACACAAAAGTATTTGTGCATGTGTCTGGGAGTATGGCAACGCATCTCCCAGCCGCCCATTCTCCAGCTTAATGCGGAACATCCCCTGGGTGATGGCTTTGGCAGCCTCCAAAATGGGAAATCCATACTTGCCGAGGGGTCATCGGCGGGTTAGGGGGAGAAAAGTTTTGTGCCGAGAGAAAAGGATGTGCATGTGTGACTTCTTGGGGAGCAAAGTTTTGCATATTTTTGCTGTCTCTTTGTTTATGCCGTGTATTGGGAAAACATGAATGGGTCGATATTTATAAGAGGTGCTGTGCAAGGCAAGACATTGGAGGGGGGGGGGGGTGTTTTCTGATGAGTGCATGTCGAATGGGAAGTTGGGTTGAAAACCTAGTTTTATGAAATAGTTTTTTCCTTTCCCAAACTGTAAACTGTAGTGCAGCGCTCACTTTCTCTACCTGTCAGTCATACATTCATCAAGCATTGCAATGTTTATTTTCTTCTCTTTTTTCTCTTATTCAACCGCCCCCCCTTGCCCTTTAACAGCGCCAATGGAGCTTCCCATGAAAAACAGGAGCTTCAGTTTAACCTCCCACCAGTTGAAGGCATTTACCCTGCTGGCCTGCACCCTTCTGGGGTTTGAGAGGACGGTGATGGAGCTGGTCACCAATATGACCTTCATTGACTGTACAGGAGAGACCCCCTCTGTTAAAGGTATGACTCAATTCCCCCAAATACACATATTTGTTTGTACATATAACAAAATAAGGCCTGCAAATATCACCGAAGTAAACTGAGATTCAGGTTTTTTTAAACTGCTCATTGCAGATACTTTAAGGCTGATACAATATTCTTGAAATTGAATATCATTCAAATTCAAAATGTTAAGGCTATCAAATCATACGGTATATATATTCAGTGTTTGTTTATGTCTAACAGTGAGGATAAGGTTCTAAAGCATTATTAGAGGCATCAAGTATTGAGTTGGATTTTGCTGAATTTTAAAAGATCAACACTAAATAATTAGTAATATAGAAAAATAAATAGATCATTACAGTACTTATTTCCGGTTTGTGGGGGGTACGATGGGGGGACTTGCACTCATGGACTAAGTACTACTAAAACTCAGGCTACAGCCCAACATGTGTGCCTCTCCTCTACCCCCACACACTCACATACAAATTCAAACAATGTTCCATGTTATAGCAGGAAGTCTTAGTTGTCTCTTAAGAAATGTTACTTTAGTGAGGAATTATCTTGGGTATTATATAAGCCTTGAGTATCCTTTCCCTTTGTCCCCTTTGAACTGCCGCTGTAGAGATGTTAAATGAAAGCTTTTGGTGCATGGAGTAATTTCCATAAAGGTTACATTTACAAAAACAAGACTTGCAGAAAGGCTCAATTTACAGAGAGGTAAACAGCCTTTAAAGGGCAGTTATCCAAATCATTAATTCCAGGCAATCAAACGGCTTAATTACCAGAAATTCATCAGATGGGCTTAAAGGTCAAAAAGTGATGCGCTTGCTGCTTCCTCCTTCTTCCATTCCACACGGTCTTGTTCGGCTAAATTGCCTCGCCTGGGGTCTCACTCTTCGCCTTCTGATTAGGAAATTGTGGCCTTGATGTTCACGCTTTTTAATTGCACCCCAATCCAACATCCTGTATGCTTGTCTTCACGTCACCCCCCTACATTCCCCCGTCTCCCCACACATCCACACAATCTCCCTCAAGGAATTACCCCATATGTGGTTGATGCTATCTGGGTTCAAATCAAATCTAAGCCCCAAATTTAGACTCGTAAAGCCGGCGCCATTAGCATTTACTGCCTTTTCTGCTCCCTTTGAGGCATTTACAGTCATACTCCGGTCACTGTCTCAATTGGCTAGTGGGGGGAAGATGGGAGCGATGTGACCCATATCTGGCTTTGAGTTATATACAGCTGCTTTCATGTCATCGCAGTCGGCATTCAGTCAGGTCTTTAATTGAAACATTCATACTAAATAATGCATATATTTAAAAGATGCTTCAGACTGCCACATTGCTCTTTATCTGTCAATTAGTTTTTGTATCATTATTGCTCCCTTTCAAAATTTCACTGACTTGATTTGAGAGCTTGGCCTTACCCAGCAAGCGTTTAATGCCTTTTGAGGTGTATTACATAATGCTTTCATTTAAAACATTTATTGGTCATTCAGGCATCTTGAAAAGGAATCGAGAGGATTTGGACATGACACCAGACTGCAAGAAGTCCACAGCAGAAACACCTAGCCACACGACAGAGGTGAGACTTTCTCTTTTGACATAGTTTCTCTTTTATTCCTTCCAGCATTAAGACATGAATTGCCTGTTGGCTGATCTCTTATTTTGCAGGCACAGGTTTTGGAGTTTGACTGGAGGTCAGCATTTAGGGGGCTGGTCCCTCACATGGCACATTGTGTTAAAGTGGTCCTGGATGAGGTTTGTTTCAAAAGTCTAAAGCAGGAAGAGGATCTCCATTCTTTGGGACACACCTCAATCCCCTTGAGTCGCACAAGAGGACACACTGCCATCCCTGCCGGAAACACACATCTCAGAGAAGATTACTTCTACACCTATTCAGAGAGAGAGACTCCTGTGATGACAGCAAAGGTAATTCTAGATCAGGATACATAAGATTGACATTTAGTCCGTCAATTGGTTGGCTGAGGTTAAATATCTGACAATTAATAATAATAAGTGGTTACTCTTTTAAAGATGTTAAATAGACTCTAGTTGTACTCAATGTGGGTCAACATCATTACGGTATGTAGATGGTAAGTAGCCTGCAACATCTTGCAAGTTAGACTGAAAAAGAAGGTTGTGACATCCCAACCCACCTTTTAGTTAACTCCTACTAGTATGATTTATTATCCTAGTAGGTTATTAAATCAGAACACGAAATTGGATTGTGCCAACAATACCTGATTTCAGGTTGATAAATACAATCAATAAAGTTGTATAAAAAATTCCACTCATAAACCACCAAAATGAATGTATATACCTTAAATCTAAGGACAAAAAGTCCACTGTTCTGACGAGATTATAAAGACTAAAGAGGGAAATTATATTTGTTTGTGATGTTATCATAAAAGTGTGCCTAACGCAGTTCTTTTTCAACACTGTGCCCTAAGGCAGTATAGAATGCCCAATGATGCTTTACTGAACCATGACACACTGCTCTGTAAATGGCCAACAGCACAGCTCAAAGTAAACAAAAAGTCTGTAGCCTGGAGAGCAATTGTAAACACACACACACACACACACACACACACACACACACACACACACACACACACACACACACACACACACACACACACACACACACACACACACACACACACACACACACACACACAGGTTTAATACAAAGGCATTTGTGTGAACAATTAACCAACCCTGACTTGTCAGGATTGTGCATGAACATGTTGTGCCATACATACCGGTATCCCTGCCCTGGTCATCCTCCTTTATTACTTTCTGGCTGAACAATGCAAGTCTACACATCATCCTGACCCAGGGAGATTAATGTTTTTTGTAGCCCCAAAGGAAAGCACCCTCTACAATAGAGAGCCCAAATGATTTGGGCCTGACTCAGTTGACACCTTGGATCAGAAAGGGCCTTGGAAATACTCAGTATTACTTGAAGAGAGGACTCTGGGGACAAAAGAGAGCCAGGAGGGAACCAATAAGCACTATGGGTGATATTACAAGGGCTTGATGGTGTGTAGAGAAAGTCGTTGAGTAGGGGAAAGTACAGAGTATACGGATGATAGAGGGATGTATCACAAAGGCAAGGATGCTAGGGTAGAGAGCGGGATAACGATGGGATAGTTTGAGGGAAGAGATAAGAAGAGAGGGCCTGGGAAATGGCAGAGAGAGGTGAAGTGGACAGCAGAGATTGACTTTTCTCTGCAGGGAGACTTGTGTCTGATTTGAGACCAGGCTTAGTATCCAACTCTACAAAGGTTCTCGAGTCTTGCGAGATTAACCGGTATATACTTACTTCCATTTAAAATGACACTGTGCTGTTTTTCTTAATTATTTTCTGCTGAACCACTTTCCTCATGAAACTCCCTAAAACCTTCTACAACTCTCATTCCTCTAACTCTGTTACACTGCACACTGTGCAAGCTTTTATCATAACTGCCTTACCTCTCTTCTCTCCTCCCCCCTCCTATCCCCCTCTCCTCTAGCCTTTTTACACTGACACTATTTGTGGTTCTCATTGGTAACGAGTGTCAGAGTTTGTCTGTGCTCAGGACCTGTACAACTTATTTATGTGTAGGTCAACGCTTCAAAGATGAGAGCCTTTCAGCCAAAAGGTTATACATGCATGCATTTGCATTCAATAACACAGAGCTAGACAGATATTATACATTTATTTTTACCACCCCCTCCGTCCTTTTTTGACATATGCCCTGGTGTTTGAGCAGAGAGCAAATTACTGTACGAGACACAAGCATGAAATATGGCAGGTTCAAAGGCATTATGATGGATCAATATTTCACACATTTATATTCATATGTTCATACCCCAATCCACTCTCTTTTTCATGTGAACCCTCTTCACTGTCTGTATTACCATACATATGCAGGCTGTGATGATACTGTTCATCCATCAGAGTACTTTAGATGGTGTACTTTTTTTATTGGCAGTCAGTTGTGTGTTGAATGCCAAATACACTCTGTTAGACAGCTTGAACTCACCCGCCTTGGATTGAACTATCCTTGTTTGGGTAAGCCCTTCTAAACTAAATGCTACCTCACTATTATAGCAACAGAAGTGCCTTTTTTGTATTCACACTTCACTGACGCCCTCACCTGTACTTAGATTTCTCAACAAGTCTGTCTACTCCAAATTCTGCACACAGAAAAAGGCCTCCCTACACTTAAAAACTTTATACAATCTTTCACCTTGCTGTAATGGTCCTGGTGGGATTCTGGGCTTTGATCTTAGCTAGTTAAGGTTTCAGTCTGACTTCAGTGTGGATGCATGTGTGGTTGTTTCTGTGCGAGTGTGAGGATAAATGTCTGCTCAGTGTGTGTGTTTGTGCCGATACTGTATGTGTATGAGATGCTTCTCCATGGCCTCTCCATCTCCCTGGTAATGCAGAGTGTCTGCGTCTGCTTTTTCTTTCTCAAAGCTAAGCTCCTAATGACTACATACAGCAAGATATTGACTTAATTGTCGAAATGGCCATTGTTACCAGGCCTTTTAACCCCACTGGAAGCTTTTTAAGGAGGAAATTGTGTAAAGAGATTGGGAGATTGTCAATTGTGTACACATGCTGGAGCCCCGATCTGACAGAATGTCGATCTTCCCAGTCAGCTCCTATAGTAGGTCTAGTAATAGAGTGCGTGACTCTAGATACAAGTAACACATGCTATGATTGATTGATTGATTAAACTGGCATGGACTTTTCTGAGTTATGGTGATTTTTTTCCCTTCAGTGTGACCTCTCCTGGTAGCCTGCAGAGAATATGGGAAATGTGCTTTCTTTTAAGTCTTTTTTTTTTAAGAATCGGCCTGACTCATAACTCAAATGTATTGGTGTATAAATTTAGAGGTGAACGCACATACATATGTGACTCCTTGGCACTTGCTTGATCGTCTTTCACTGTTCACTCAATGTGATGTCAATAGGATGCACATGAGGTCATCGAGGCAGTAATTAGTTCACCTTGTTTTTTGCAGAAGTAGGTACATAAGTTGTTTGTTTAAATGTAAGTTTAAATTTAAAACACTACTGTATAAACAGGCTGTGCAAATATTTTGAGCATGACTTAGCGACCAACTCACCCATGCACACACTCACAATAGAGAAGAATAGAGAAGCATCAATACAGCAGTATTTTAACCTTGCTGATTCACCATTTGCTTTTCTTATAATGATCATTTTGTAGATACTAACTAAATCCCAGACTGCTTATCTGTGTCTCAGCAAGAAAAAGAACTTGACTATTTTAAAGCGCATTGATGAGTCAGTCTCCCAGCCCCTCAAGAAGGGAACGTGTAAGCAGCCCGTGTCCCAATGGGGCTTTTTCTTCAGGACAAATGTGGATAAATGAGATAGGTCTTGGTTGTTTCTGTGGCAGTTTTTTATAAAAAGCTGTAGTTCTAAAACATCACTGAAACAGCCCTTTCCGTTCCTCTTATTCACTCTTACCTCTGCCTGACCTTTTCTGTTCTTTCTTCTCAGCACGTCTGATTCCCCACCTCCTCATGTGTGCCGTTACAATTCTGTTTGAATGTGGTTAACATGATGTGTGCTGTTATAAAATTAGACGAGACCTGATGTTCTCTCAGAAGCGAAGGTTTTATTTGACCTGATACCAATTATGCATGTTCAGCAGCAAAGTTTGCGTGGAGGGCAAGTCTTTGACATCTATATTCTGCATTTGCACCGATGTTTGCTTTTCAGCTGTAATGCCTTGCACAATGTTAGAGAAATATGCATGCGTAATACTCAGCTCAGTCTCGTCATTCAGATGACTCCTCGCAAACGTTCTATTATTTATATATAATGAGATTGCTTTCTGATGGGGTTTTTTTTCAGTTTTTCCTTTAACTGACATATCTCCCTTCTGTTATTGAGATTATCTTGTCTCATCTTTGCCTTCCTTTCCCCCCCAGTTCTGTGGAGCAATCATGACTGAGATGGATGCCTTACTACCCTTGGCAGCAGCCTGCAGAGACAGCTCTCTCCTTGAGGTGCGATCAAGCTTTGTAGAAGCGTGTAGCAGGGCAGTGTTTGCCTTGCTAGGCCGTTTGCAGGAGAGGGCCCTGGAGGTACCATCCTCTGCACCCCTGAGGAACCTCCCTGCTCTGCTGGCCACTTGCATTTATGTGCAGCAACGACTGGAGCACTACCATGCCAGGCTGAAAGATTCAACCTCTACTGCGGCTAAAGTGTAAGGACCCGGAGAAGGTGTTTGCATGTGTTGTTGTGAGCGTGTTTATCTACTTTAATATCTCTGTCTATATACAGTATCTATCTATTTATGTCTTTGTGAGTTATCTTGATTGCCCGAGTAATCCACATAAACATGGAGAGGGGCCCTATACATTTTTACAAAAACTGTAGAGGTCATAAAGCTATGTGAAAATAATCAGACATGGCTTGTTTCCAACATTACCCATTACCTCATCTACATCATGCCTAATCAGTTCAAAACTTCTCTCAACCGCCTGCTGAACAGTTAATAAGCTGAATTGCATTGCACACAGTTGTACCACAGACTAGCTCAGTATATCGCTGCTCTCTATAAATTGTTAGTAAGTATTGTACATTTGAGAATAAGGTGTATATCAAACAAGTTAGTTTGTTCTTCAAAAATGGGTGGGCCAGGCAGAAAACAGAAGTAACATTTTCAAACTGTACATCTGAGATCAAGAGGAGGGGGCCATAGAGGGAAAAAGGAGTAGAAATGATTGGCAGGAGTTAATGACACCCATATTGTGTCTACATCTGGTGAGTTTTTATGCCCCGTAATACCCCTTTAACCTCTGCTCTCCACACATCCCACCTAAAGACATCCCCGGTGCCCTCAGTGCTCCTGTTGTCCCACCTTTGGCCTTGTAGACCCCTCCACCTGCACTTGCACCGTGCCCCCTCCGGTCATAAAAGTACTTCCCTCTCTCTACACCATCCAGTCCCCCTGGTTTTAAGCCTCCTGCACCCCTGTTAAACTCCTGCCAGTCTGGAAAGTATAAAGGCAGGCAGATTTAAAGGATATGAAATGTCACACTGAACTTTTAGAATAAATCATCAGTTCTTTCATACATTCATTTCACATCATGTTTGTTTGATAGCTTCCTGAATATACAGCAGTCAGTTATGCATCTGGATTACAGGATCTTGCTCTGTAGATTTTTATGCCATCAGCCCCTTTCTTCTTTCTTAATATGCCATATGTATTATACATAATGTATTGTTATGTAATTCCTTTTAAAGGTTTGTTTCTTTCCTCTATGCCTAGACCCCTGACCCTGCTGCCTATTCAGAAGTACAAAGAAACAGTGGAGGCCTTGAGAGAGCAGCTGACCAGTTACTGTATCCAGATTTGTTCCACCTGCATTTTTCAAGACGCAGAGAGTCACCACTGGGCTGACCTCCAACCCTTCTATGAGGTAAAGTGTCGCCACATTTCCCAAAAATGTGTCTGGTTGAATTTTCTTTTCCCTCAAAGACAGCTTCAATAAAACTTCACTACACCCAGCTAAACTCTTACAGGAAAAAGATTTAAAAACGTTTAACTGTCTTCCTAAAGTAACGTTTCTGGTATTTAACATTTATAAGTGAAGCCTTTTTGAAAATTAAGTATTTACCTCACATTCAAAAAGACAGTGACACACATATGATGTGCAGTATTGTCTGGTGTTGATTTCATTCCTTTCATTGTAAAAAGTGGAAATCCTAATGCCACGTGTCTTGGCAGGCTTTATCTGTAGGTTTTGAGGAACTCTAGGAATTATACTCTGGAGCTTTCTCTCTTATGCTTTTCATTCCCACAATACACCTTTACCTCCCACTCTACCTCTTCTAACCAAGCCTTTACTCTGAGCTCCCTGAGAACATCTGTGGCTTCCATGCTGCCCCGGGGCTCCTGGGATTCAACTGTCTGATGTCTGCAGTCTACACTGGGACTGTCTGGAAACAGCATAGGGCCTCTGAAACTCCCCTACCTTTATGCCCTTAAACCAATCTAAACCTCCTCTCTCTTTCATACTTTACCCTGCTTTTGCCTTTTCCCCCCCTTTGTTCCTCCTTCCTTCCCTGGGTCACTGGTGTCAGACAGACCTGCTGTGCGCAGGTGTGTGCTTCTCTTCAAGCATGCCGGTGTGCATCTGTACAGATGAATGCATGTGTGAGTGTGCAGCAGCATCTCAGAATTTGCGTTTCATTTGGTGTGTGTGTGTATGTATGTATCTATGTTTCCATATCTGGTATAAGTGTGTAGTTCTATGCTCAAGGTTTTAATATTCTGGATTCCTGGGCTCTTGTAAAGCTCAGTGCAGCTCCTGGAAGACCCTTCTTTTACTTTCTCTTTGTTATTTTACATTGTTTCATTTGTCGTATGCTATAATAACAGCACACAAGGTCAGTTTAGGTGATCAAAGGAAGTTCAGAGCATTACTTTTGCTACCTTACTTGAATGGAATTTGCCTTCAGAGCCAAATGAGAAAATAAAAAAAGCCGATTTGAGTTTCCAATTTTACTCCATCCTCAGTTTTCTGTCCCAGATACCGTCCTCACCGCTGCCAGGCATTCATCTTTAACAGGAATTTGTTCATAGTTGACCTCGCTGGTTAAATAAGGTTTGATTTGAGTGAAGGGATTAAACAGTCCAACCACACATGTAGTTGTGGCTGTTCTTGGTTTGGATCCAATGCTGTGTCTGCGTTTGCTCTACTGAGTCCACAGGCGTAGGATGGCGGCCTAATCCCGGACATAGCGCTCGGTCACGCTCCCCATCAACCACCAATCCCTAAATGACTTGCTCCAGGGAAGAGAGGAAGGGAAAGAAATGAGAGAAGGAAAATACGAGATAGATGAGGTGAAGTGGCAGGAAAATGAGAACTGACTGTGGGGAATGATGAGTTTGAAGACATGAGGAAGTTTTCGATGTGTAAATATCTCCGCCATGCGCCGTCCTCTGCAAAAGTTTATTTTTGGAGGTCAAACATGAGGAGCTTAGGTAAAAGTAGGCGGTTTAATGAATTCATTATTCTATACATTTTTGCAAAGAGCTACAAGATGGCAGGATAAGAATCTGTTTTCCTCCTTCGGTCCTCCCCCTCTTTGTCTTTCTGTCTTTCTGTAGGTTCAATCTGAGTTTGCTCACTATATTCAGAAAAGTTCTCTATTTCTCCCCTTCACTCTTTCTCTCCCTGTACCTGTGAGCGTGTATTAGCGTGCAACTGTATGCCTGTAGTGATGTGTTCTCCAGTTCAGGACTTTAAAGCAGTCTAAAATCCCAGTGGGGGAAGAAACCCAGGTGCAGAGTGCAGGTGGCGTGACCACTGAGACATCCTGGTGTTGACAGACCTGCCTCTGTCTCTGCCTCTCTCTTTCTTCCCCTTCATGTTTTCCCTCTCACTCTCTCTTTCTCCCACTCTTTATTTATCGCCTCTTGGTTTTCTCAGTTTTTGCTTCACTGTCAATATCCACATCACAATATATCTTCATCATCTGTAACCCCCCCTTCTCCTCCATGCCATCCACCTCTTTTTCCCACAGGGTGAGCGATGTTCCTTCTCGGTACAGATGTGGTTTTACTTCCTGTGTGGGCTCCGTAGCGACCTGTGGGCAATTCTCCCGGCAGATATGGCCAAGGAGCTGCTCGGGCAGGTGCTGTCAGAGACTTTACAGCTGCTAGTGCAAAGATATGCCAAGGCCCGTCCATCGTACAAGAGACACCTGCAAATCAGGTACTCATCACGTGCCATACTGGCCGCAGATTTCTTGTCACTTTTTGTAATATACTTAAGGCCACTATAATATTATAAATAAAAACAACCGACTGTCTTTTCATTTTATTTCTGAAAAATGTATATACAATTTCACACCATGAAATTACAAATAATGTCATGGTAGACTGCTTTCCTGTTTAATTCTGATATTGCAAGCAGAGGTTGAGAAAGTATTCTTAACCTCAGCTTTTAATAAAAACCACAAGCAGAGGTGTTCAGAGCAATTGTTTCTTAATAACAGTTTGCAAGGTCAAGATTGAATTTTTAACCCCAGGAATGATTTTTTATGTCTATCACAATTTCTTCATTTACTTATCAGTAATTTGTTGTTTTCTTGACACTTATAAATGACCTGTGTGTGTGTGTGTGTGTGATCTCTCTTACATATGTATTTATTTGTATATCCAACATGAATGGTATATACTGTACAACATAAACAAATGGCGATGAATTGTGCTATCCTAAACTACATCATAACCTTAGACAAAGGCCCTAAATGTCTCTCTCACTGTTGGCCCCTCAACTACTGTGGGTCTTGTGGTGGGGGTGGTCTGACGTTGTGTTAGCATATCACAGGCACACTCTATGTACAGGCTCAGGGGTCATCTTCTCCATCTCTTTCTCCTCTTAGTAGCTGAAAGATGACAATGAACAGGCTAATATGTGATGCACAGCAAGAGGATGAAAGAATGACCAGGATGAAGTGCATTTTACATGTGTAGCACCACAGGATGTCAAAACAAAGGCTGCTTTATGTTGTTTGGGGATGCATGTGTTTCTAGAGGGATAGTTATAAAGTGTAAGGTTAGCCTGAACAGATGGCTTTTCAAAGCTTTTCCAGGTTATCTATGTATATAACACTCACATGGGTACTCTTATGCTACCTCATTCCTCTTGTATCAGTCCGTCTCTGTGTGTTTCTTGGGATTCAGGCCATAGGAGGAGTATGAATAAAGAGATGAGAGATGATGAGCAGCTTTCCCCAATTTAGGAAACAGATTTAGGGATGTAAAAGCCATGACTTTTATTGTAAAATCCAAAGCCCTTAGTACACTCACTTTAAATAAAATCCCAATGGGGTTCTGTTATCTGACAGGCTGTGCTATGACACTAATATTAAATGATAAATTGTGGATTTCAGCCTTTGAAGACAGAAATGTTTGCATTCAGTTCGGTTTTTCTCTCTTCATGTGTTCATATATTCCCTCTCATCTTGTTCTTTTTCATCTATACACTTCCCTTTTCTGTTTCCCTTTTCTGTGTCTAAGATGTGACATTACAGCAGTGTTGCTGTATGTGGAGCAGCTTATGTGGAGTGTGTGTGAGAGTCCCGAGGCCTTGTGGCGCTCCAATCCTTCTTCAGCAATTGCCATAATAGCGGGCGGATCAGATTGGCCATACCAAATCCACAGCCTGTGTGAGCAACTCCTGACAGTCCTTGTCATTGTGACTGCACCTCTTCCCTTGCTGTATAGGTGGGTATACATTGTTATTCTTTGGTAATTCAGCCTTGAAAACGACCCAGGCCCACATAAATATCTTCATAGTTATCTACTGTATAGAGTTAGTTGGCTTTGGAATCTTATGTCCTAATTGACCTTACATTTAGCCCTACATTTACCTTACACTAAGTGGGTGACCAAATGTAATACATACAGTAAAATACAAGAATACTATGCATTAACTAGGATTTGCTTTTATTTTATGAAATCACTCCCTGAAGAAGCATGACCAACATACATTTTTGTAAATTGAAGATGTCAAATGCCATTTGTGATCTCAATTTCCTCTAGGATGTTTATGAATAATCCTGGGAAAGAGTCCACGCCTCAGCATGACAGCCATGCTGTCCTTTGGTTAAACGCTATCAACCCTGACCTCTTCACAGAGCAGGCCATACGGTATGTAAAATACACCCATCATACAGTAGGTTCACATTAGCATGTTCACACACAAACTCACTCACATGCTCTGGTATTTATAAGCCATCACACACACCTCCACCCACTGTATTGAGAACCATATGTGTGTGTGAGAGTTATAGCTGCATACTGTATGAGTGGATATATAACCAGACTTACCCGTAGCCCAGGCCTTCAAGGAAGAGTTGCTGTGGTAATGTAACACAGATGCAAGCTGGGAAAGAAAAAAATAATAAATAAACTACCGTAGCCGCTGACACTGATTTTGTTTATGTTGATGGTTGCTGAGGGCTTTACACATGAGGCGTCAACAGAGCACAGTGTGATGTGTGCATGAATGTGTACATGCATACATACATGTGTGTCCAGTTACTGTTATGACCTCCAAGGTGCAGTCAATCACTCTCCCCCCTCACCCCTAACTCCACCTCCTCCCCTCTCATCTCCCCAATGCCAGAGGTGATGTCATTGCGTGCTGATGGAGCACAAATCAAACTAACCTCAGTTCTCCTGCTCCTAAGTATTGGAGAGCTGAAATTAGTTTATTTTTATGACCTCTTATTTCTCTTCTCCAACCTCCTGCCTGCATTCGAAGGCGCCAGGGGGCCTGCCTGTGGCTTGAGGCCAGATCCACAGGTCCAGTGGCCAGATCTCTCTCCAGCCTATTAAAATAGAACACATTGTTATGGTTATTAAATAAAACAATGATAAAATCTAAAAGCACGTAAATAAATCATCCAGCATTACAAGCTAAAAAAGTCATGTATTCCAGCCTTTAGTGTTTTTTTCATTTGTTACACACATTTAGCTTTGTATTGTGTGTGTGTGTGTGTGTGTGTGTGTGTGTGTGTGTGTGTGTGTGTGTGTGTGTGTGTGTGTGTGTGTGTGTGTGTGTGTGTGTGTGTGTGTGTGTGTGTGTGTGTGTGTGTGTGTGTGTGTGTGTGTGTGTGTGTGTTGTAAGCTGACCCTGCTCTGTAGCTGGGTAGATTTATCAAGGCAGTTAAAAGAGGATTTCTTCTGGATTTGCGGTCCTAGTGACATCATAAATTGCACTGTCAGATGTAGGCATAGTTTTCCTCAGTCAAGCAGCAGGGTGCACCCTGCCCTAGCTTTTCTCGCTCAAATTGAATGGTTAATTTTGGGCTGACACCCCCTGAACTACCTCCCGACTCCTTGCTCTTGAGACAAACTCTGTCCCTTACTTCTGTTAGATTTTATTGAGATGCATAAAGTAATATGTAGGCACACACATGTCAGCATGCCATCACACTTGCACACATACACAACCATAATAACAAGCACACACACACACACACACACACACACACACAAACTTGCTCGCACACTCACCAAGGATACAGCTCATTACCCACAGCTGGCTGCAGCCTCTTGGTTATACAAAAGATGTAGGAGGGGGGTACTGCTGTATATTCATGTATTTGGCGGTCTCCCAAATGTTAATTTGGTTTTAGCTGGCCAAGATTAGAGCTAATTCCTTCCCGGTGCACGCTATAAGTAAGCGAGAGTGAAGGCATTTGGAGACTAAGCTTATATCAGGAGTGAGTGACACTGAAGGAAGTTACCGTTGTAGCATAAACACAATTTCTACCCAGATTGTCATCAAAGGCAACTGTGATTTCAGTCCCTGTCTTTCACTTGTGAAGCTTTTTCCCTCCTTTGTTGTCTCTTGCGAAATGAACTGCTTTCTGAACACTCACCTGACACTGCAGAACTGTCAACTTTGTTTTCCTTTTTCCCACTCTCAGAGATGGTCTTGTGGGCCAGGCAGGCTCTCTGTGTCAGCTGAGGCTGCTGACCTCTGACCCAGGACACAATCCTCGGTTGCTTCTGAGAATGCTGTTGTACAAAGACTGTCACCTGCCCACAATACTCCTGGAAAACTCTTGTAAGTCTGTTTTTTATTATATAGGAATATGTCTGCTTAAATGGATGCAACGTGTGTGTAGTATATGCTTAGCTTTCAGGCATATTCGTTAATTCTTTGATATTTCCATTTTTATAATACTGGACCTACAGAGTCAATCCTGCAGTGGCTATGAGTGGGATGGTGTTTACCGCTGTCTTAATTATGCTGCTGTAAGATCCTAAGCGAGTTTTACAGACCTTAGATTTGCTCTATCCATTTTATGAAGTTATCATCAGCATCTTTGCCATCATCATCATTTTCACCTTGGTCACCATCATCACTAAATCAATAGAGAGCAGTAATAAACACTCAACAGGCCCAGGCGGAGCACGCACGCTGACCTTTAAAGATTTTCCCTTCCTTTTTCTCCCCTCCACACTGGCAACAGTCTAACCTTTAAAGACTGTTGTGCACTCGCACATTAATTCACATTATAGCGACCTCATTAATAACAACTCTCACTGTCTCGTTCTCTTGCTCGGTCTGACTCTGGCTCAGAGGCTCTGCAATGCTTCTCCCCGCACGCTGCTGTAAATCAACGCTGGAAGCGCTGACTCTCGCGTGTTATCACGGTGACGGGCTAATTAACCAGGAAGCAGACAGACAGAAGGAACAGCTTGACTGAACGCCTACACTCCCATAAGCCACTTCCCCATACTGTACATGTATATAATGGGATATTTTCTTGGTGTTACATTGATATGAATATGTGTAACAGTGAATCACAAACTTTTGTTGTTTGTTTCATTGACAGTACTTTTTCAGCAATGTGATTGCTCTGTGATACATTCTTTAATACAAAATATCAAGCGTACTTACTTGCTTGAGAGCTTACAGGCTGGCTAAATGACCACCCCCTTGTCTCATAATGAAATTATAACTATTTGCAAAAAGATAATTACTCCTCCACATCAACAGTATTGTGCCAACTCACCCTAAATCAGAAGATACACCTTGGTGCACACAAATACACACACACACACACACACACACACACACACACACACACACACACACACACACACACACACACACACACACACACACACACCGCCTTTTTATAATCATCAGCATGTCTGCTTCCAATTACAGAGGTTTGCAGAGAGGGCCCTTGTGACTGGTTGACTGGTTGTCCGGAAGATAAACAGGTGTATGTCTTGGCTATGTATCAAGGTTGGATAAGCTTAGAGACAGAGAGGGAGGGAAAGAGAGGAAGGACAAATTAAAAAAGGAACAGGGAAATCGACACAGAAACACCAACAAAAACCCTTTGGAGTTAGTGTGCGCTGTCGCCATGGTAGACACTCCACAGAGACGTGCCAGTACACTGTCATCACTTCTTTAAGTCATCTTCTGCTCCATAATAGGATCATTATTAAAATGCCCCTAGTTAACATGCCATGCTCTCAAACACCCCGAGTGTAAATTAATGTTAGTCACCCCTGTTTCCTTGCACCGTTGCAGCCACACCAGTGACATCAAGAACACGATCTCCTTAAGGACCAATTATTAGACAGGGAGAGGATGAAATGCAGGCATAACACACATTATGCAGCCTAATAAACTGATTGTAGGTCAGGTTGGTTGACCACTTTTGAGTGTATGTGTTATTGTGAGAGAAAAGGAGAGAGATGTAAAGGGACACTTAGAGATGGAGACAGGGAGATAGAGGATATCAGTTCTCATCTGGACCTTGAGTAGTGGCAGTGCTTTTTACCTGCCTGTTATTAAGGTGGCTGATATTACTGTAGCTGTATTGCAGCAGCTAATTTAGCCCTGTCATTTTAAAATAGTCCAGCATTAGTCAGAAGGAAGCCGCGCTGCCTCCATCACAGCGCCCCCTCATTGACTGCTGTATTGCATATACTCTCCCATTCAAATAGCTGTCATCTCCCACACAGCAGACTGACAGACCGCTGGATGTCTGCCACCTCTGGAGCAATGGGCCTTTCCTCAGCAACCCCTGTCAACTTAACACACACACACACACACACACACACACACACACACACACACACACACACACACACACACACACACACACACACACACACACACACACACACACACACACACACAGCACACACACACACACATGAAAGTGCACAAAACACATACAGTATATAGACATCCATATGGCTTACACACGCACACACACCTCCATCCTCAGCCTTGTGCTCAGACAGCAACCCCCACAAGGACACCCTGTCAAAACCTCTTCCTTTTCACTTCCTGTCTCCATGTGCTGTGGGGCCTTTGAAATCTGTTCCTTTTTCAGTTTTTTTTTTCTGGTCTGTTTTTTTTCTCCATCTAACACAGATGTGTGTGTTTTTTTTCTCCCCTCCTATTTCACAATGCCTTTTGTTCACCCTTTCTGTTAACATGTGTCAGGTTGGGCAGCCTTGACATTTTCCAATGTGTTTTTGTGTGAAGAAATCAAGACGCTGTTCAATAGAATAGAGTTTTATATCTTTCACTACCTACCTCCATAAGCTTGATATTTTCTGAATCGTAATTCTAACAAACAGTCACATTTTACACTCACCTACACGCCCCCTAACTGAAAGTACGTGTGCATATGACTAATCCTCTTCATCTCTTTCTGTATCCTGTTGTGTGTGTGTGTGTGTGTGTCAAGTATTCATGAATATCGAGATTTCATAACTTCATTACCATTTTGATTTCCCACACATTTATTTGTATTGTGCACAAAAGTGTCTAACTGACTCAGAGTCTTTTTTTTCTCAGATCTTTGCCAAGAGAACAGCTTAGAAATGTCTACAGACAGCTGCAAGGCCGGAGATGACTTCATAGTTGCATCGTTCAACCTCTTCAGTCACCTGAATAATGTTCCAAAGGCCTTGACTCAGTCCCTTCAGCCATACCTGGAACGGTCATGCATATGGGAGCATCTCTTCACACTGGCAGGTAAAGTAGCAACCAGCTGCTGCATAATGTTGTAGAAGTGAAGTCCTTACTATATACTTACCCTAACCTTGCAAGCTGCAGTACCCTATTATGTGCTGTCTGCTTTAAAAACCAATATGTCGTTGTGTTAATAGAAGTATACACTCACATTTTATTGACACTGTACTCTGTATCTATTCTTTACTGGCTGTTACACAGCTGTGTCATGCTTGGATAACATAACATGAATGTGGGTTACTGAATGAGAGTCACTTAATAGTCTCAAAAACTGTTATAGATAAGTTTAATACAGCAGTGAATCTGACCCAATTTCTTTTTTCAAAGGGCCAGTGTTGACATCGCGTGCACGTGAGCTAAATCATGACTTAATATGCTGTTACAGAGACTGCAATTACTCCCAAACTCTTCCTTTCTCTCCGCCTCTCTCTGGTACATGCTTTGATACAGAGCTTAATCAGAACTCCTGTGGAGTATGGAGCCCTTTTTGGTGGTGATTTTTATATCCTGGGTGAGTGGTAATTATTGTAGCATAAATTAGGGTGATTGAAGAAGAGTATTTGGATGGAGACAGAGCAATGGAGGGGTCGGCAGAGGGAAAAAACGGCAGAGATAGAGTAAGCCAGGGAGAAATTCTAAAAGTCATCCAATCATCATTTATCCTCACAGGGTAATTAGTTTAATTATTTGACTGTGCCAAATCTTTGTATTATAACTTTGGTTACAGGATACCCCCAGTGCCCCCATTTATATTTAAACTGTTCAACTTGAGTTAACTTTCATAGATTATGTTGACTATTTCTCCACTTACACTGATGTTTCATCACACGGTAGCAGGTTGTTTCGATCAATACTTGAGTCAATACTGTAGCGGGCGGTATAAACTCTGAGAACCAAGTGACTTTGAAAAATAGGTCTAGGTCTCACCTGCCACAGAACACTTCTCCCTCGAAAAGCTATATCATTTTCTGTTCCGCTCTCCTCTTTTTCTGTGGGTCTGAGGTCACACATTTGTTAGACCTCCCTTGAGGTTTCAGTGCACTTCCAGTGTCGTCACAGCACTATATCTCTCTGTTGTAGCCTTTGGTTTTACAGTCTACTCTGTAGGAAGTTATGGGTGCCATACAACTTCATGCTGTAGCTGCTCTGCTTTCAATATGAGAGGGATATGAAAGGGCAGAGCGACAAAAGAAGAAGTGCAGCTGGAGAAGGTAGTACAATTTCTGCTGTTTGACTACCTGGGTTTAATCGACAACAGATGAAGTTAACTTGACATTACTCGCTTTTAGTGCAGATATTTCAACAGAATACCGTAGAAGTCTGTGGATGGGCAAGCTCTTTAGGTCTCTGTATTTTCCAATTGTTTGAAGAGGGGAGTCACCTATTCAGTGCGCTATGACTAGGGGCTATTACATGTAAGCCATTTTAATTTGGTAGCAATCATAAAACTTCATCTACCCTTCATTTTTATGTTAATATCATGGCATGTCGGTGGGTCTCTGACAAGTTTACAAGTCGAAACATTTTATGATTTAAGACCATGTATAGTATTAAAACTGTATTTTATTAGAACTGTATTAAACGTTCCTACATACATTTGGATTTGGATTGGACTTTTTATTGTGCACTGAGAGACTTATTTTTTCTACATGTCTACTTTTAAAATAATAAAAAAACAGGGTTTCCCGTAAAGCAGGCAAAGTTTTTGCTCATATTCTGAAGTTAATTTCTATTCATTATTTTTCTAAATTGACTAGTGAGTTTGTCAGATGGTGGTCTAAAAAATGTTGTACCTTGCATCCCATTTTTTGTTTGTTAACCTGGTAGAGTAGAGGTGTTTTATTCCAAATTGTTAATTCACGTGGGTATTGTCTTTTTCACTGGCTTCAGACCTTGCTACACATTTGACACAACCTTACATGAACTTGATGCTTGTTAATGTTTTATTTTATTGCAGCTTTAAAAATCAGTGATAGATAGGAATGTCTTTCAGCCAGCCTTCTTTAACTACTGCATTTCATTAACGATTTCTCTCAGACACGACCCGGCCTGTTCCTGTAGTGATCAGCTGTGTCCGAACGATCATCACCAAGTCTACCAACAGCATCCTGGTACACCTGGTCTCAATGGTCAGTGGTTGGCAGGCCGCGGAGGAGCCTAGTGGAGCTTTGTTAAAGCAAAATGTACCAGAGAGCATCCTGGCTAAAATACCCAAGGAGTGGAACTTCACACCACTGGAAGCAAGGGGAAAGGAGACTGCCACTAAGAGTATGCATGTTGGTTGTCACATTTTGAAATAAGCAATAAAAAATGTGCGGGTTATTTTTTGAAAGGCTAACATTTCCTTCTTCTTCCAGCTGTCATATCCGTTACTATCCAAGCCTTATCCCTCATTTTCACCAACCTGCCCTTGGCCGTAGCATCCATACCTCTTCCCATCCGCTACCTCTTCCAAGTTGCAGAGAAACACCTCTCCCAGCAAGCTCGGCAGCTGCGCTTAATGGGCCTGTTACTCTGGGCCCTGTTAGGCTGTCTGATCCAGGGCCTGGAGGACCCTGACACACTAGAACAGATCAGTGGTCTGTCCCTGAACCGTGGGGCAAAGGAACCTCTGTCCCTGCTGGCTGAGTGCCTACAGGCTACCATGGGCATTCAACAGAAGGTAAGTACTCAGGTTAATGTAAAGTAATAATCATAACAATACTATCTATATTAACGAGTAGGATATTGGGTAACTGAGAATATTATACCAACCTGTTGTGTTTTTAATAACACTGATACCATCCTTGTATCATATTGATGGTCGATTTAATGTGTGCCAACAATTCTGACTTATTAACCTTAATGGTCTGCTGTTTGTCCGACAGGGCATTCCCAAACCATCAGTGCACAAAGTGCTGCAGACTCTGGAGGAGAAAAGACCAAAGTGGACAAACATGCAGCTGCACAAGGCCCGCAAGCTCTGCTCAGACAGGTGAGAGGTCAACTGCGAGGATTTAGCAAAAGGTGAAGGTCAGAATGGTATTGATGTCGTTTATATTACTGTTTTCATCCATTCAGGAAAGAACTATATTGAGGCTTTCCATCATGAGTCCCAATTGATATTGATTATGCATGTGGGGCTTCACCAAAAATTGAGGTATATTTTTTCCAGATAATTTTGATCGTAAAAACATCTTTTTATAAAGTGAATTTCCCAGTAAATCATTTTAGTGATTAATCAGTAGTAATTGAGATTGAGTGCTGATGAAGGAGGTGGTTCAAACTGATCAAACTGACTGATGGTGTAGTAAACTACTTGACATTCCCAAAAAATACTGGATAAAACAATGAAAAAGAAGGCAGCTCAGATATGCTTATTTTTAATTGAGCATTTAAATTCTGATGTATCGTATCATCAAGATCATTTTTCATTTTAAAGCTTCATGAGTAAGATCAATGATTCTCAGATGTGTTTGTTGTGGTGAATGATGGACATGGTGTCTGACTGAGTGGACTGCAGGCTGGAGTGATGGGAAAACAGCTTTCACTTTGGGGCGGATCTGTGACCTTTGGCTCGCCGTTTTGTAGCTTGTTCCCAGAAACTGTGCCTCTGGTCGCTCACTTCATCATAACAAACTTTGGATGCATCCATCCTCATAAAAAGGTGATTCAGCCCCGTACCACAACATGTAAAAATTAAAAGAGAAAAAAAGAATGAAATAAATAAAGACACTGATTAGATCACAGCCAGTTCTAGGAAATGCTGTCTGTTCCAGTGACAGGAAGAGGGTCGAGATGGGGGGGAGAGAAGAGACGGGCAACGGAGAGGTTTAGAGGGGGCTGAGTGGAAAAGTGAAAGAAGAGTGATTATGTATCACCTGTCGGAGGCATTCAGTGGGATCATTACTATTCATTAAACTAACCTTCACAGGGAAGTGACGCCTGGCTTGTAAACAATCAGAATACAGTGTCAGAAAGAGAGGGGGGGGAGAGAAAGAGAGAGAGTGGTGTAATAACTCCAAAAACAACTTGCACTCCACTCATAGCAGCTCACACACACACACACAAACACACACACACACACACACACACACACACACACACACACACACATACACACACACACACACACACACACACACACACACACACACACACACACACACACACACACACACACCCCACACACACCCCACACAGGAGAGTACACCCCTCAACAAAGAACATTTGCCCCGTGCGAGCCCTCCCATCTCTGTCCCCTCTTCCCACTTTCCCTCCTTCCTTTCCCAACTGCACCCCCCTCCCCACACCACCCACCTTGTCTTTGCAAAGTAATTTGTAGAGGAGAAGATTATTGTTCTCCATCATGGTGACCCTGGCTGGGCTGACGGGATGCATACACAGATGAAGATGAATGCAGTTATTCCTTGGCGGAGGTCTGCCTCTTTCAGGGCACATTGGCCCTAATGACATGATTGATAGGCTGTCCCAAATCCGGAGGGGCCCTCATTAATCACCCCGCTGACTGAATCCAATCATCTGCTTCACCTGCACAGTGATGGACAGGAAAGGATACAGCACAGGTGCTGACACGGATGCACAGCCACCATCGTCGTCAACACTACCGCCGGGCCGCCTGCAAAAGAATGAGGGGATGTTCATGGACGAGAGGGGACTCCTCTTCCTTTGCCACTCTCAATGTCAAGCAGCCAATGGCTGGCTGACAGGCGACACCGTTTCTGCCACCTTATAATTACAAAGGGGAAGAGAGAGAGAGCAGGAACAATGACAGGAAGTGTATGTGAAGGAAAGGTTTGATGGACGGTAGGGTGATATCCATCCATACAGGAAGGGCAGGAAAATGATGCGGGCGTCTGCCAGGGTTGGGGAATGTACATGCATAAGGACCTTGACACACAGTTACACACACATACACACTTAAGAACACACACACCAATCACTTTTAGTGCCCCAGCACACTTCGGTCAAATTCCCCTATGTATCTCATGAATGGAAATGAAAACAGTAAAATTATTGTGTTATCTAACCCTTTCACAATTTGTCTAATCTCAGGAGTCGTGTTTTAGTTAATTGTTTTTTGTAGAGCAAATTCTAAATTGTGAACCCAGAATTATTCACTTAACAAAAAAGTACTTTCTCACCCAGAGGTGTAATAGAGACACAAGCTGACACCCTCCCTCTTCCTGTTTCCTCTCTTTCCTCTTAGCCTGTTTTTTTCTGTCTTTGTGTTTACTCTCTCATCTCCTCTTTTTCCTATCTCTGTTTCTCTCCTAGTGTTTTTGAGCGAGGAAAGGAGAGCGGAGTCGCTGAACTGACTGAGCAGAAAATAGGCCTGATGCTGCTGGAGGTCTGCCACAAAGCAGGTGGCAGCGACTACCTGAGGCAGATCTATCACATCATCCAAGGCAATGAGGTAGGGAAGCACTCCCTCTCCCCAGCAATTAGGTGGCTGCTGGCCTGAGGCCGCAGGCTGTTCAGGAGGGGGAGACAGAGGGAAGAGGGCTGCTGCTTGTGTGCAGTCTGCTTGTTCTGATCTTCTGCTGTTCAGGTGACCTCAAGGGTGCAAACCTTCAGTGGTTTCCGGTGTTATACTCTCACCACAAGTAGAATAGAGGGAGACGCATGGAGTTACCACATTCAGCATAGAACTCTTTGGAGGAGATCTGAGGGACAAAAAGCAGTGGGTCTTAAAAAAAGTTTTCTAAGCTAAACTCTCTTCAGAGAAAGAAAAGTTTAACTGAATGAAATGTGCCTGAGTTAATTCAGAAAAATATAGAGAGTTGGTAAAACAAGTGGGTTAAAGAGAGTTTGGACTCCTGGAAGTTACAACTACATAAAAAGTGTTAAATAAAGAAACTCGCATGCAGGTACAATTCATTTTAACTGTTTCTAAAACACCTCTTCAGGACTTTCTTTAGCAAAATATATAAAAAGAAAACATCCATTATCTAAAGCACACTACATTTACATCCGACAAACTATCTCTTGCGACTGTATATCACAAAGGAAATACTATCTACTGTATGCATGACCCCCTGAATCACTTGTTTGGGCTTACATCTTACCATAATGACTCTTAAAGAGGGAAAGATTATCAATAATGGGATGAGGTCTGCAATACCCTGTAGAAATATTACATTATAAAAGAGCAAAATGTGGATTATTCCAATCACCTAATCCTTTCCAATTTACCCATCCTGGCTCTGACATTCAGGCCCAATGGTTCATACTGAGGACATAAACCTTTTGGAAAAGGTGATGAGATTATACTCTCATTTTGAGGAAACGATGAATCATATTGTTAATCGGTTGGAATTCCTTAGCAAATATTAACTAGTAAGTCTTTTTTGGGTATTATTTGTTATAAATTATCTGACAAGGCAAGTTAATATAGATAGCACATATCAATAACAGGACAATTAAAAATGATTTACACAAAATATTTAAGGCATCAAAACAAAGCGCAAAAGGTAATTTCATAGATTATGAAAAAAAAACATGAATCAAGCTCAAATTAAATGAAAATAAAAAATAAATCTTAATAAATAGATATCATATAGTTCATTCACACTTCCTTAAAGAGGCACAACACCTTATAATCTGCACTTTTAGATTCAGTAGAGTAATAATAGAGTTTTCTTCAGAAAAGTTGTTTTGAGACTTGTGATTCTTAGAGACATGGTCCTCCTATAGACCGTCAATCCGGACACAGAGTGGAATAACACAAACATATACATTATTTTGCTGTTGATAGAATCAGTGAAAAGGCTATAACTCTGTGTAGCAATTGAATAGAAAGTCAATAGTATTCCCAAGTAGGCTATGAGTAACCCTCCTGCTAGCTCGAGTATCTCCAACGAGCCAAGGTCGATGCAAGAACATGCGGGTCAGGGACAGACCGGGCTGGTGGTGGGGGGAGGGGATAGGAGGTTCAGAGGCCATGTCGAGCTGACGGATGGGAATATAGTGAATTCACACCGGGATGCCCATGTACTGTACATGTACGCACACACTTAAAGAGATGTACACATACTTATTACTTTATACTGTCCATCTCGAAAAGACACATGAACTACAAAAACAAAGCAAAGGTTACATAAACAAAAGTAGAACGTTTACGGGTGTTGTTAAAACACTTCTTGTTCTATACACATTATAATTGGCCTATAGTGATGTTTCTGAGCATATTGGGTTTTTTACACTTTTGTGAGTGATCAGTTTGGAAAACATGGATGGATATTGCAATAGTAAAGACAAATCCTAATGTCTAAATGCTGAATGTCCTTCACTTTGCTCCATCAATCATTCAGTTTGAGGAAGTTTTGCTTTTAAAACAACTTTTTGGCCTCTCTCATTTGGTCATCATAGAATTATGTGAGAGTATGTCAGTCATGATATGTCTTTTTCAACCTCCCTCCTCTCTGTCTCTGGTTTTCCCTCTCTCTTCACTTCCGCCTTGGATACAGGAATTACTGATGTCTAAACTAAGTGGAAGCACAAACTCGCCCAGTGGTCATCCTCACTTGGTTAACTTTGACCTTGGCTCTGAGAGTCGCATGGACACTGACTGTTTCAACCCTCTCCACCAGTTTGATCATGTTGGCAAGAAGAAGCTGGATCAGGTTTGTCAAGCAGTTTTACAAGTTGTCATCACATTTTAATTTGGTAGCATTTTTGTAATATTTATTGTAGCTCAAGCTCTGGAGCAACTATGTGTCTTTAGACTTTGTACTGTGTGGATGTACTTGTGATGTGCAGGGTGATGTCATTTTTGCTTCTTCCCAAGGCCAGAAGCTTAATGTTGAAGGTTAGGAGCTGTTAGAGTCTCTAGTGAACTGGATACTGTGGCAATCTCTGAAGTTGTCAGGTCTTTCTGGGGCTCGGCTTTCCTATTCTCCATAGGTCGCTACCTTTTCCAAGCAGCTGTTAGACTGGCAGGAAGAAACGAAAGCTGAAAAGGTGAAAAGATGAGAAGAGATTTCTTCTCCATAAAAGAATGTATAATGTTAAAGGAGAGTGCAGTCTGAAAGTGCACTTCTTTGGAGCTTTGAACCGTATACCCTCTTACCCCAAACTATTCCCCAGGAGTTCCACCATGATGTTCAGTTAATTGTTAGATTTTTTTTCCATATAAAGAGGATAAGTTTAGTTACAGGTAGGTCTAACTAAAAGTGAGAGTTGCCAGCTTTCACCCGCCATTCTCCTCGACTTTCAAGAGACATACGACTGATATAATACAACACAATCAACAAAATCTATTTCCTCAAGACAGGCTTGTGTGTATATTTTTGTAAAAAAATAAGGATTAGATTTATACACACATTACATCCCTTGTAATGTAGCTCTGTTTGCTGCAATTGTTTTTCAAGAACAGACACGTTTTAATCCTCAGACTTGGCCTGTTTTCGGCTTATCACAGGATGCTGCATAGCTTTGCATAGAAACACCCTATTAAGAGAATGATTAAAATGCCTTCTCCGCTTCAGGTGCCTGTGTTGTTTGTCAAATAAAATGGAGGGTGGAGGGGAAAAAAGTTACATCCATCAATCACCTATGAGGAAGGAGCAGAGAGGGGGGTGGTGAATGGATGGAGGGAACGAGTGGAGTTCTCCTCCTTTAGTCAATAAAACTCAGCCTGGAGTTAAGGTGACATTTTGACAATCAAAGCAATCTGATTTTTATTTGCTTTCCCAATATGGTGCTAGTGCCAGGTGTGTTTGGGTTTGTGCGAATGCATGTGTTTACAAAAAAGAGAAAAAGAGAGTAAGAAATGGAGGAGGGAGAGGGGGGTTGGCGGGGTGCCATTGAAGATGGTACGAAAAAGAAAAAAAGCAGAGCAGCCACAAGAGTAACGACTCCCTCCCAAAATTGATTTATCTTTCTATAAATGATGGCTACATCCCCCCAAATGGATTTATAAATTAATTGCTGTCTTATTGGAATAAAAACCTTCTTGTGCGGACATGATTGATCGCCTGGTGTCGGTAGCCTGCACTGGGGACCCCCCTCCTCCTTTGTTAGTGGGTCCCAGCTGGAGCAGTAATGCACTGATGGTATTAACCCTGATTAATAACTAACAATACCCTATCCTCATACATCAACAGAGTGCAGTGGTCGACTGGGCATGGGACTGGCCAAAACTGCTGCCAGCCTATCAGGGCATGAGTCAGATCACCTTCAAAACTCTGCTGGCCAACAGGTAAAACACTCATTTCCCTTGTGAATAGACACATGTCCACTGACAGGTGGAAGGCGGTGCAAAGAGTATTTGTGTTGTCATGTGTTTATACGATCCTCACAGGTCTTTTTGATTTGCTTTTCTTGAAAAAAGCCCTGCTCCACAGAGACATTTGCTGCATCAGTGTGTGTGTGTTTGTGTGTGTGTGTGTTGAATCATGGGATCCTGTTTTTGTTAAGGCTGACTCTTCGCATTGACACATTGTGTGCATATTTCAGTAACTGAGGTATGCATGCTCTTCAGGTAATTTTCAGGCTTGGAACAACCAGAAAGGTAGTAAAAGTATGAAAAATTGGGGCTAGCGAAGAAGATATTAGTGCCACCTGATTCAGGGTTTCTTTGCCCAAGTCCACCATTCCTGTCCCATTCTCCACCTTCCCCCCTACTCTCCTCTTCTGCTTTGCAATGGGCATAAATATTTATGCAAGTATATGACACATATTAGATGGCAATTCTTCAGGATGTTCCCTGTTCTCCATACACAGCTGTCACGCTGCCAGCTATCAGGGAGCCATGGGGCTATTGCACCTTGTCTACACGCCTACGCCCAATCCATTCTAAATCACCGCCATTGTAACACACACACACACACACACACACACACACACACACACACACACACACACACACACACACACACACACACACACACACACACACACACACACACACACACACACACACACACACACACCTTTCTAACAAAGGGCAAGCTCTGCATCTGCCAAGGACACAGGTCTAATAAGGGTGAAGTATGCAGCTCTGCGATGTGACGAGCTTTGTCGCCTTCATATATGTATAATATATAGATATGTGTTTATAGTACACATATCTATATATTATACATATCTGCCATATACATCTGTTATACATAATATATGCATCTGTCCATACCTCCTCATTCAACAGTGTAAAGTATTTAAATACTTTCAATGTATTCCACATATGTATATATTTCACATCCTCAAATCTTTATTGTTGTTATTGTAAATATTTTTCCCTCTTTTTGCACTATTTTATTTATCTTATTTGCACCATGTATGTTGAGTTGGTGGAGGAGCATGGGACATAAGATTTTCATTGCCAACATATACGTTGTATATGCTGTGCATATGACCAATAAAACCTTGAAACCTTGAAACCTCATGCCTCTACCCCCTCTTAACACACATACACACACTCCATTGTTCCTCCCCTTACATGATGCTTTGTTGCATGTTAAAACGGACACTGTCATTGCTGACTGAGCCAAATTAGTGTTGGGGCATACATGAATAGAAACCAAATGTAGTGGATATGAAGTCGGTCAGAGGAGAGAGAGAAAAAAGACGGATTGGTCGCAGTTTGAAATAGTGAGAGCGATCGAGAGCAGTCAATACTGCCATGGTACCAAAAAGTATGAGGAAGGATGGGAGTGGGAGGGGGTAAAGGTTATATAATTCACCCTAATCTCACAGTATCAAAGTGTCTGAGATTCTGCTATTTGCCTCATTAGCCTCCCTTTGTTGGGCCAGAGGAGCAGATTTCATGGAGGATTTGGAGAATGGCTTTGGTTCTGCATGAGACGCTTGCACAGAGCAAGAAGTTAGTTTCACGGCTGGCGACATGTAAGCTGTCAAAGTTTTCCTCAGATCCATCTCCGACTCAAAAATATCTCTCAAGCTATAGAAGACCATTCACGGGATAAGCGCACTGATGTTGGACCCACTGATCCATTTGTTGGTTCAGATAAGGATAATGCTTTCTGCATAACGGCAGACTGAAGTGCCCTCGGCTGTTTTCACAGAGGCTTCGCAACAATTGCTCTTTTAGTCATTCAAGTTGCTGGAAAAAACCGAGAATATCAGCTTATTCTTTCGTCCATTTTAATAGTAATGACGCTGTCTTATACTGTATGAAAACACCTATCATTGTGACCTTGTTATGTTCTGTATTTTCGGTTTTATGAATTTAAGTCTCCTTGAATGACTTCCCTTCCCTGTACATAATTTTTTTCCCGCTCCCTTGACTGTGTGAGTTAGCAGTGTGGCCCATTGGCCTCCTATATATTGTTACGGTGGCAGGACAGTTATTGTGCCCAGGGTTTATATCACATTCTAATGGAGCAAGGCTATGAGTTAAGGGCGGTAGGCTTTTACACCAGGGCTGTTAAATCACTGTTCAGATGACTTCATTAGCAGAGCAGGACACATGCTGAGACACACACACACACACACACACACACACACACACACACACACACACACACACACACACACACACACTAGGACACGCATTTTCACCCTGCTACCTTGACGATGTAGCCAGACAGGAGTGAGAGTGGATTTATACAGGTGTGTGTGTCCTTCTTTGTCACCTGTCACTTCAGTTCCCTCAGCACGATGGCTCATCCATCATCTGCAGATTGAGCTTTTCAGCAGAAACCAGACTGATTAATACCACCCTAGGACCCCCAGGGTTGACTGGCTGACCTGACTTACTGGCAGGCTGGAAGTTTGAATGGATAGATGGACAACTTGTGGGTGTGATAACTTTTTTGCCTGCTTATTTGCTGGCAGCTAAATGGCTGATTAACTGGGGCACTGCCTTGGTAAGGGTATGACTGTCCATGTGGATGTAGGAAGCATGAATTAGTTGAATAGTCTGGGTGGATTAGTGACAGGCTGCATGGTGTTTTGACTGGCTAGGTGGTTTACTAGCCTGTTGGCCTTTTTAGATAAATGGCAGGTTTAGAAAATGGATTGATCCGGAAAAAAAGATGACGGACTGACTGTGGGAGGAAAACTGGTTGACTGAAAGCCAGACGGCTCCCAGTACACCCAATCTGTATAGCATCTTTCCCTAGAGAAATGTAATATCCCGTCATGTCTGCTGATTTATTCATGTCATGTTAGTTAGAAAATCAGGTTCATTTTATGTGCTTCATGTTTAGTTCATAGTCCGGTTAGATTTCTGTTTAGTCAATTCTTTTTGTTCACCTTGTCTTGTCCTGTCATTGCACTTCCAGTTTTATTTTGGTACTTACTTTTCCCTGTCGTTTCAGATCCTTCCTGCCCTTGTGTGTCTTCCTATCAGTGTGATTGTCAGCCCCTCCCTTGATTGTTGCCACGTGTTTCCCATTACCTCTTGTTTATATAGTCCTCATTTCCCTTTCTTCTGTGCCAGTTCGTCTTGTGCCTTGTGTTGTCAAGTGAGCCTGTGATTCATGCCAAGATACCTTGTAGTTTGTCTCCTTCGTTGAGTTTATTTAGTTTTCAAGTTTACCGTTTGCTTTTCTACGTTTTCCCTCATAAGAGTGATTTTTTGTTATATCCTGCCTTTTCACAAGTAAAGACCCTTTTTTTTTTTACTTTGAAACTTTCTCGAGTCGTGCATTTGAGTCTAAGCGTCTAGGTCACGTTCATAACAAAAAATATTAGGTAATCAATCTTTTTGAATAATTCCATCGTTATCTTCTAAACACTATCTTTCTCTAGTTAAATCATTTCAACTATCCTTCACAGACAGGATACTAATGTACTGTTGGCTTTTGAAAAAGGTGTACTGCAGAATTACCACGTTATACAGTATTCAACGATCAATGTTTAGACCTCAATAGGACTACAGTACAGATTTATATCAACCATCCTGGTGTTTATTCACCCAGTTCCTTTGTAATGAGTCTTTAGCAGCTTTAAAGCAAGGTTTCTTTCATGAAATTCCCAAATCAATGACATTACACATTCAGGTTAAATATGTGCTTGACGTTTCGCCTCGAAGAAATTGCGCTTTGAGGGTTTTGTGTTGATTGTCATGATCTAAAGATTGACTTCAAATTATGAGTCATCATTTGCTGTAGAAGCAGGGAGTCAAGGTGCCAAATGATTTAACTGATACCAAGTAGTTCCTCTTCAAACTGTGTTCTATGGATAACTCTAAATGTTGCTTTGTACAGTGGAAAGCAACACAATCCCTAGGTCGGAATTAACAGCAGCAATGCCGACCCATGTCTTTCATTAATTTACCTTTTTGTTACAAGGTCTTTATAAACCAGCTTTTAATTAATTTCTTTTTTCCATCCAAGGAAAATACATCAAATATTTGAAAAACGTGAAAAAGTATTGCCACAGATAAATGCCAAGGTGACTTTTCGAGACACTTTCCTTGAGTCTGTATGGCAGAAGAGGTCCTCTGACCTGGTTGATAAGGGGTAGACAAGTATGAGGGATGAAGCTCGATGTGTCACAGGGCGGCTCCCCCATTCCATCATAAGGACCAAATATCATTCAAGGACATTCATGCCTACATCTCTTGCGCTGGTTGACTGCTTCAGGTACCGTTTCCTAGAACCAGCATGGGGCAGCAGTCTTCAGACATTGACAAACAGTAAAGTTTATATATGCTGTGTCTGGTGCTTTTAATTTGTTTCTCTTCCGAGTAAGAGCTAGTCATCACGATTTTATTTCACCCATTGTCAGTAAGAAAGTACTAACAGCATTGACCCACAGATTTGGTAGCTTAATATGGTAAGCTACACTGTAACTACGGAACACTAAAGCATTTCCTCCGCATTGTCTCATTGTTGCTCTTACCCCTCAGGTCCATAACAATAGCAGTTTGTGGAAAAATGCCAGTCTGTGGCATTCTCTTGCTTGAGCGGCTCCTTAAATTGCAGCGATAGACGCTTGTGCTTTCAGGAAGTGGGCAATCGCCATCTGTTCCTGGGCTCTGCCATATGGCGGGCCTTTTTCTCAGGGAATAAAATAAAAACAAATATGTCAGAATGTTCGTCTTCCTCCACGGACGCTGATCAACCTGGGGAGAAGCTGGATCTCAGTGTGTCTGGATTAATGGTCTTACTTTACGCTTCAGGGAATGAGGGAGTGCGTGCTTGCGGTTCGTGGTGCTTTGTGTGTGTTTGTGTGTGTGTGAGAGCATGAGTATGCCTGTTTGACGGTATGCACATGCTAATGCACATTTATGTACCTGGAAGTATCTCTGGAATCATTTATCTGCCTTAAAGGGTGATGTTACCGTACCATTTTGAGCAGTTGGTTGCCCTAGACTTGGAAGCATTAAACAACACAGGAGGAAACAGCTTCAAGGTTAGCCAGAGTGACATTTCATGGCTGCCGCTGCCAAAGAAACAAGACGAAACGCTCTCAAGCCATCATCAGGCTCTCCGTCTTTCGAGGCCAGAAATTCAAAAGACTTGTCACTTTTGAAAATCAGGAGAGTGTGATGTGTCATTGAGGAAGGGCTTCTTTCTTCTCTCGTCGATCCCCTTGTGTGTGTCCCCTCCACTGACTGACAGCTAGGGATGGGAGTTTGTGTTGGTGGAGACAGAATACATCTTTTGTCTGCTTGGTTATACATGGTGTGTTTTGTCTTCGCTACCCCTGGACAGCACTGACACATTGAGGTTTTCATTAGCCGTAAGCAGGTGGTGAAGGAGAGGGGCGAGCTTTTGTGCATGAGTCTGCTTCCAAGCCCGCCTGTGTGCGTACGCATCTGCACTGCACCAACGCGTACACTGTATGCATATCATGGAGGGCGTACAAGTGTCTGCCTGCATGCGTGTGAATGTTCGCTCTTATATTTCAGTGTGTGATATTTGGAGGTTTGCTCCAAAGGCGAATAAATCAGTGATGCCTGGGATAAGGCCGTGGCCCCTCCTCAAACTGCACAGACAAGCTGAGAGGCTCATTAATCAAACGGCCAGTCACAGATGTGATGGCTTCCACACAAACCGCCAGCAGACTGTGAAAGTCACATCCAACAGAGTCAACTGTCAGCCAGGCAGGCAGGCCGGCCACACTTTTCCTCTCCCCCCTCTCTCCCTTTCTTTCCCCTCTGTTGTATTTATCTCTAGGTCTCCCTTTACCTCCTCTCACCTCCAACGTGAGGCCTCTGTGTGATACTTTGACATTTTTGTAGAGTCCCTCTAAAAACGATCTTGAGTGTCCAGACACATTTATCTACTCAGAAAGAGAGTGGTCATGGTCAAACCAATACAGAAACACAAGACATTAGTCATTACTTTGCTCTGTGTTTCAGCACTCTGTACTCGTGGATCAGTACAGGTGAACAATATATTCTTCTACAACCGTGCCTATCCACTTGTATTTGTGCCCTCATTACATCCTGATTCCTTGTAACCCTAATCAATTTGAACTTACCCTCCTATGAAAGTTGATAGAGATGAGTTTGCAGTGGTCAAGCCTTGGAATATATTTGAGTTAACTTTGAATAATGCATACCATACATACTGTTCTCTGTGTCCAGCTCTAAGTGAAAGTGCTGCTGACATAGTCGAACACTTCACCTGTTATTTTCACTGTACAGAACATTCAGGCAAAAGTGTTGAAGTTAAATGTGCGACCTTTATGGATTTCCATCTAATTTCTTTTTACCATAGCTCATACACTAACCAGTTCACTGCTACAATCACATCCTCCTCCCAAAGGGGTTGAATTGGTTACAATTGTTTACAATAGTCACAATAATATCACTATTCACTGACAGGATTGCTGGTGCTTATGCCACAAGGCAAGCTTCTCAACAGGATTATCTGGTTATCCCTTGTGTGTTGGGAACTGTCTGCCTTTTCACCTGACCTCTTTTTCACAGATATTGTGATTTCAGATCATTTCATAATATAAATAGCAACCTCTTTGATTGTTGCAACTTCCAACCTTCAATAGATAAATAGTTGGGAAGACTTTGTTACACCAGTGCTAAATGAAAATACCACTTAATCTATTGCAAAGCCCCCCAAGGATGGAGAGAAAGGACGGATGGAACAGGGACAAAACAAAGCCACCCGTTCCTGATTAAAAATGGCAACTCCCAAGGCTCCCTGAATACGCTTGGGTATTTTAATGGTACAAATATAAAGACAGTGCTCCACATGGCACAAGAAAGCCATGCTTTTGTCCTCAGTGCGTGTTGGAGGGGAGGAATTTCTGTTGCTATGATGGCACAATCTTGAGGATGACACCGATGCAGTATTCTCTTGCAAGATCACTTTTATGATCAAGTATTTAAGCTAAGTATTAATACATATGAATTCAAGCCATGATTCTGCAACTTTATGGTCTATTTAACATGTTTTTGTTTTCTATCAGTGTTTAAATCAGAAGCACAAACTAACAACACATCACGTTGATGTTAGAGTAAAGTGAATAGAAATATTGGTTTTCATCTCTTCATTTTATCAAAATGACATGTCCCACATAAGATTGCGTACTCTAATGGACTATCATATGAGCCTTGTAGTAGTGATACCTATAACTATTTAAACAGTTTGCACACACATTACCTTCAACCATCTTGTTGCCATGGAAAACAGTTGGGAACCTTGTAGCAACTTTTGCTCAGAAGTTCTGGTATGTCCACTGGGTATTTGTTTTGGTCAGCTCCGTCAGCAAAATTATTTTTATATTTTGCCCCTGGAACCAGTTTTGTCAACGAGTTAAGATCGACTGGGACTCAGTTCAAGACACGGTGGACTGTTTGACTCTGTTGCCATGTTTCCTGCTGATTTACTGAGTTGACTTTTTAGCTGACTGCAGCAGTCCATTGTCAAGAGCCAGAATGTGACCGTCTGTTCCAGTCCATCATTTTATTACTGTTTTATTCCATGTGCCATCTTTATTCAGACCCTCTGGATGTGACACTGAGTTAAGCTTTGAGAAATGCTGAATATTTAATTTTTGTAATAAAGAGATATAACATTTAGTGATGTAATAATTCAATATAGGAAATAAAACTATTAATACACATTTCGTTTAGATAGTCAGAATTGAGCCAAGAAACATCAAACGGTAAAAGTGGTGTTTTCGATATTGCTAACGAGTAAACAAAGAATAGTAGTTTAACTCATTCAAGGGCAATTTTTAATGTCAATGTACATTTGCATATGTGTGCTGATGCACAATTGCAGCATAGGGGTTAGAGAGATCACCCCCCTGCAAAAAGGTATAAGAGCTTAATTTTTATTTTGGCAGCAAAAAATAGATTTATTATTTTGCAAGACTTTAAGCCTCTCTATACTTATTCAGTCTAAGTCACACCTAAAAAGGGCACCAGATAAATACCTTTAACATCATTTCTGTGTGTTTGTACACTCCTGTGTGAAGCTGTTTGACAACGAGTGTTTGTTTTTGGTGGTACATCACGAGGTTGTATCCTGTCGCCAGGATCATTAGCCCGTCGGCAGCGCTCAGGCTGCCCCAGCCAATCGCTGCTCTCCGTGCGGCTCTGCCATTTGCATGTGGTCCAGGAAGAGATAATTAGAGGGATCTCTGCCTGTCACTGTTAATCTGGGATTTAGTGAAGGGCTGTGACGCCGACATGCTGATGGACTCACATGTATACTCGCACACACAATGTGGAGTCAAATTTGCGTGTACACACATTGGCAACCAATACACACACATGCACAAAACACAAACAACGTACCTACGCACACACACACACACACACACACACACACACACACACACACACACACACACACACACACACACACACACACACACACACACACACACACACACACACACACACACACACACACACACACACACACCACAATCAACACAGGAAAACACATGAAAACATGCACATGCCCACATAAACACTGTCACTCTCATACTTCCATGGAGTGTAGTATTTATTAACTGTCTTTTTTTGACCTTTTTGTCTAAAAAACTGCAGCATATTACACTTAAAAGTCAGAGCTGCTTCTCTATTGGTATGTGAATGATAGCATGTTGACTCAGTGGCTGTTTATACCAGTTGTACTATGCTGTTGACACAGGTTTTAGATTTCTGTTCAGATAGACTGTGCGCTTTTTGCTTCCCAAACAGGCAGAATGCTCTGTAAGCCTTTTGAACAAGCCCAGCTGTCAGCGCTATATACTTTCACACACACTCACACACACTCCCACATCGATATGCACACATCCGAACAAACATGTACATGTGCTCATGCGCTGGCACGTCCCCAGCCACACATGCCGAAAACAGACAAACTCACTCGAACTCACTGATTGGCAGGCCTCCTGTTTTCCCATAATTCCGACTGATTTATCCAATCAATCTCACTTGGAGGGCTGCTTAAGCGTTGAGTAATATTAAGAGTAAAACATGCCACAATTAAAACATCCTTCAGGTAATTACAGAGCTGGTTTAGCAGCAAACAACTGAAGCATTTTATACATTCAGCATGTTGCCTGTGTTTTTTATTTGTAGCTGTTTGATAGTTAATCGGAGGAAATTACGTAAATCTGTTAATGTTACCGCCTTTAATGCACATGTCGCATATTATGTAAAATATCATATCATTACCTTAATGTGTGAGTGCAAATATTGACTTGGTTCACCTAATTGAAAATCAGAGACAGTGTCTAATGCTGAACAAGAAAACCCTGTGTAAAAATCTGGATAGATGTTCTTTTCACTGCAAAGCTTTTTTTCGAACCAAATGACAGCTAGTCCTTTTTGCACACTATGGGACTGTTTAATGGTGCATGTTGAGAGCGAGGGTGAGCACCGTCGCTGACCTCAGCCGTCCTGCTCTGTGACCCTGTGTCACCACTGATGACACATAATAGTTGACACTTGACTTTAGGGGCTCTTTAAGTGCCAAGAGTGCCCATGGCCCTGGATTCATATTCTAATGTGGTCATCTGCGCCTCCAGCTTTCGTCCAGGAGCTTTCTCTACACTTGTTCCCATTTTCTTCTTTGCCTTTTTTTGAATCACTCGCTCTCTTTCTTTGTCTTGTCTTACAGTGAATACACAAACCCAATCATACACACACACACACACACACACACACACACACACACACACACACACACACACACACACACACACACACACACACACACACACACACACACCTAGACCTACTCAGACATGCTTTTGCTGAATTGAAATCAGTCAGTACTGCCCTCCTGCCCCTGCCATTACAGGTAAGCACAGAGGTGCACTTGACAAGTCTATATACAGCTAAAGCGAATACTCCAGATTGAATCCACCCTCTGTTTTTATCTTGTTCTGTAACCTTGACTACTTCTCCTTCTCCCTCCCTTCTGATCTGTTTTCATCTCTTGTCTCTTTTCTCCTGTAAAATTCTCAATGTATTTAGGATTTGTCATGTCTACCTACATTACATAGAGCCCAAAGCCATTGAAGAAAATTCCTTTTTTTGATTTTGCAAAGATATTATGTAACTTACCATGCTCAACATGAGGTTTGATGAACCAGCATTAGATTATATGTCATTATGTCCAAAACCATGTCCTTTTTTCACCAAATTGGAGTAAATGCTTTAGCATATTAAACTGACCGTTTTTCACGCATAATCATTTTCATTCACCTATTTAAAGTTTGTTGTATTACTTAGCAACACTTTTCAGCTCAAAAATAGACACCCTAACCAGATTAAACCAATGCATTGCTGCACATGGAACGTGACTGAGGTTGAAGCACATTAAGTCCAAACTCAATCTTCATGAACCAAAAAGCACTTAATTGCTTAATTAATATTTTCTACTGTTGACCAGTGGAAAATGTGTGATAGTCTCTCCCTTACCCTTGCCTCCCACTCTCTGTTCCCCCCACCTTTGCGGATTGTTCCTCTATGTCTCTTTCAACTCTTTCTCCTTTTACCTGTTCTGCCTCCCCATTGCTCCTATCTTCTCAGAGTAACCATCATGGGTCATGTTTTTCTGAGTCTTTGATCATTGAGTAGTCTTTCAGCATGTTGACTACAAGGCCTCTCACCTCCCCAGTGGTTGTTGCAAAAGAGGGGGCACACTTATCCGGCTTCTATGATGTTAATAGTTGAAAGCATCTGCTGATGTTGAAAGCGTGTGTGTCTGAGTGCATGTGTGTGTGTCCACTCAGAAACATGATGAAAGACTCTGTTATAGCACTGGGTTGTGATCATATTGCAGCTACATTATATAGCTATGTTCAGAGTTGGTTGATAAGGAAGGGATTCTTAAATACTGTGCTGTATCTGACGGATAACAATCGTGAGACACCGTAATCGTTCAGGAAAAAGATACCCTAAATGCTTTATTTTCTTCCAATGTTTCTAAATAGCTTCAAATGTTGAAATGTAGATCTTGTACTATCCCGAGAATTTTATCCATATCTATTTGTTCAGTTATTGCATGGAAAACTTCCTTCACTGAGCTATAATGAGTTTGTCCTCAGGGCACAAACTCTGGTTCAAATAGAAAAATACTTTTTTCCTCAGTCTTTACACCTCATGTGTAAGCGATGGTTAGGTGTCTGAGAGTGTTGCCGCTCCATCCAACTGCAGAATTCTCCCCTTTGTAAGATGCAGGGGATGGCCTTGATGTGACAGCTTGCAATGTTAGCCCAAGTTGTTTTTGACAGAAAACAAAGAAAAAGGGAAAGAGGGAAAGAATAAAAAAAAGAAACATAAAGGGAAAGCTTTGAAAATGTTCCTCTAAGGTGAATTGCCTTTGCAGGAATCAATTATTTTTCTTCATTTCTTAAACAGAAAACATCTTTGTTTTCCCCTGAATTGCTTTGTCATGACTGTTAAGAACAGTCTGTTTGATTGAATTTGCCACTGGAGACATTTAGTGATCTTGATGGATTCTTTGGATGCAGGACTTAGGCTTCCTGGAAGCATCTTTTTAAGATTTTTTTCCACTTGTGACATTATGGAAACAGGTCTACCCTTTACAGCAGACTGAACGGTGAGTGGTATTATTTGACATATTGTACTGCTACATGCCAGTCTACAAGAATGCCAATGACAATCATAGGAAAGGACATTTAGATTACTGTCGAGGCTCCCTGTCCTGTCTCTTCCTATCTGGCTTTCTATCACTCCATCGGTTTTGTAATCTGTCTTCTCTTCATCTTGCGTTTGACTTGTAATGATGAAGCGCTGGTCAGAGGGGTATAGAGTGTCTGTGTGTGTTTGAATGGGTGGTTCTAGGTGTGTGTATGCATGTGTGTCCAGTATCTCTGCCCTCTCTGAGTCCCAGTGTGACCCTTGGGCTCTACCTTGCAATCAGTCAGCCTGCCTAGCCCTCCTGTCTGAGTGTTCCTCCTCCAACCCTTTGAAAGAACCCTTCTTATCACAGTGTGGTAGACCTTCCCTCTGCCCCTCACTGTTCTCAAGGTTAGCCTTACTCTGCGCCCTTTCTGTTTCCACCATCCTTCATGTGCACCTTACTGGTATCTATCCGTTCCCCGCTTATTACACAGTTTCATAAAGGAGTCTGGATGTTGGAGGTTTTAGCTCTGCCCCTCAAGGTGAGCCTTTCCCAGTGCTCTCCATATAGCCTTCTTCCAGCTCTCTATCCAGTACTTACGCACATGTGACAAAGGAGTGGAAGTTTAAAGGTGGCTCGACTCCCTCCTCCCTCTCATCCTCACTTTCCCTCAAGGTGAGTCCCTTCCTGCTCTCATTTTTTCTATTTCTCTTCTCTATCTTGTCACACGCACACTCACATTCATACACACATACAAACACTCTCTTATTCTTATGAAAAAATAAACACTGTGTGTAAGTTGGGCTGCACTTCCATCTCTTTTCTTCAGTTTTCCTCTTGTTCTGTCTTGGAAGGCCTACCCACCTCCGCCAACGGTATCTTTAGGGTCTGTAGTTTTGATGCCTACATGCCTGGTGGAGAGGTTAAAATGCCTGCGGTAATCTCACAGCCTGCCAACATTAAAGACGTTTCAAGGAGATTCTCCTATATGTACACCATCTCCATATCTGTCTGCGTGTATGCGATGTTAGGCCAAGCATTACTTGGAGTAAACATATCAAGATACTTGCCAAGAAAAGTTGTACAATGTATACATTGAACTTGTTATGCATGGTTCGGTGATTGGTATAGTCTCTCCATGTGATGTAGTCATTGCCACGGTGGATTTTAGGAACACAAAGCTGAATGGTTTTAGGCCGTGGTTGAAACAATGAGTACCTAAATCCAAGTACGCAATTGAAAACGATTGTGGGTAAGGCATTTTTAGTTTGTAGAAAACATATTGCTGCAGCAGAGTTCAGATGGTTGCAGCAGGACAGATTGGGCTCATGTGTTTTGCATCAGAAAAGTGATACCAAAATGATGGTAAGTTACTAGAGTCTTACAACATTGTATTTTTTTCCAAATCTCTTTCTACATCCATGCTCAAACTTGACTCCTATACAGTATACAATGATTATGCACTACCCACTCGTTTTGCCTTTTACTTTTAAAGTAAAAACGTAATAACATTTGTTTATAGGCAACATTTTTTCTTTCCAGTGAGAGAATTATATGCTTGTTTCACACTCTTGGAGGGGGAAAGTCGTGGAGGATATTTAGCATACAAAGCACAGTAACGTCACACAGGCTTCAAAACTTTGATCAAGTTTAGGGAAAGATTGTGCTTCAGGTCGCAGTTAGGGTCATAAGTATCAAATTAAGTGTACCTTAACCAAGAACATTTAAAATTATGCTTTATATGCTAAAACTGAAAACAAATGAGAAATGTGCTGTCATTGATTATTTTTTAACTGTCTTATCGTGTTGTCAGTATGATGATAATGTGTATGTTTGCTTTATAATATGCTAATAGCCTATGTTTTGTCTGCTATTACACACTATTTTTCATGTGTTTTATTGTGAAATTAGGAAGAACTAAGAATACCTTTTTTGAGTGAGTGCCATTTGACATAACAGCCCAGGATTCTGTTGGGTCATCACTTGTAGGAGGCCAGTGTGGGCTGATATCTGTCTCTCTGTATCTGTATCACTGAGAGCAGATATGGCTGATATTGCTGTCATCTCAGCATCTCAGAGCTGACAAGCACCGATCATAATCAGTCCCCCTTCATGCTCTCCCTCCTGCTATCTGTTTTTCTCAGTATCTCAACCTTAGCCGTTTATTATACCAGGTGTATCTGTTTTTGTCTATTGTTAGAGGTTTCACCTCTTTCTTTATATCCTAACAACATCTCACTCTTCCACGCAGTAATGGTGCACTTTGGGAATATGCACTATATGCAAAGGGGAGTTAGAGTGGCGAGTGCTGTTATTTCTGTACATGGTTTTTTGTGTGTGTGTGTGGTGTTTGTTTGTGTGTATGTTGGTAGGTGGGTGTGTGTCAGAGAGCATTTACAAAGGGATCAGCCCTGGGGGTGTCGATGCATCACTGCAGTGGAGGGAGAGCAAAGGGGTGGAGGCGAGCTAGTTCACAGAAGATGTAGCAAACAGCCAACTAGCTTGAAAACCTCCCCTTACTTGGCTCTGCTCTGCACAGTTCAGTTCTTATTTATTTATTTATCTGGGTTTGGGGGCAAATGTATGTTCAGTGGCGTTGGATATCAGTGACAGGAAGGATCAAAGAGCGACACCACAAATGAAGCTGTCAAAGTGGCCGACAGTCGGGTCCCGAGGCGAACATCCCTCGTTCGCACATTTTATTATGATCGCAGTGAAACCTCACAGCAAGAAGGAAAGAGAGAAGGGAAAAAAAGAAAATCATCATCTCCCCAACCACAGAGAAAGAAAAAGCGACAAAACGAGCCGCGCTGTATCATAGCTGTCCATGAAGGAATGAATTATGAATCTGTGGAGGGGATTAGGAAACAATGGTTGAAGTCACTAGGATCCTCGCTTAGTTTCCTCACCCTCAGCCCGGCAACAAATTAGCACTTTCAACACCAGTGTATGATCTCATTAATGTGATTTCTGCTTATGTAACGTGCATGCAGTCGCACACGCTTACATACAAAACATACACACACACACAGATTGCAGAAGTATTACATAAAGCAAATGAACGTGTGAGTGAAAATAGATTGTTTATTGTTGAGCTAATGAAGTTACAGTCATAATTCAAATGTTTTTCTAAAGCTGAGATTGCAGTAATGCTGTAGGTTTAGTCGACAGTGCTGTCAAGTGTTTAGGGCATTTACACCAAGCTCTTCCCTTATGTCTAGCAATTATCTGAGCAATTTGATAATGTGTGATGAATATCATCAGTCATGGTAAAGTGTTGATTGGTCCACAGCAAAGACAGTTACACTTCTGGATTATATGTGTACTTCCTCAGTGGGGAGAAGAAACATTTGAAGCTCGTACTGTAGGTACCAATGTTTAATGTTTTAAAAGGCAGAAATATAATTTTTTCACGTAATTGCACTGTCTATTTGTATAGTAGATACAATTCACATCAGCTAATTAGTATCCACACACTGAGATATAGTGGAGGGAAAAAAAGAGGGGGAGGTAGCAGGGAAAGGGTAAGGGTAGATAATTAGACAGAATTAAGCCATCTCTTTTAATCTAGCCCGCTGAAAGAAAGGGAGAGAAAGAAAGAGAGATGGGGGTGGGAGGGTGGGGGTTCTCGGGGTGAGGCCTACACATTCACCCCTCTTCTCTCTCGCTCTCCTGCTCCCTCTCTCCCTGTCTGGCAGAGGGTGTGAATGTGTGGGAAAAGAGGGGCCTGGTGCCTTAGCCTCAGCAGAATGGATCAGCTTGTGTTTCTGAGGCTCTAGAAGTGTCCCATTGTCATGATGTCACTGCAACTCAAGAAGTCTGACCTCTGACCCCTATGGATTCATGGCAGCCCACCGCAGCTCCACCACACCCCCACAACGCCAAAAGGGCCAGATTGCCGCTGGGCGCCCACTAGGGGGTACCCAAGCCTTTTGCTGTGGAATTTGAGGTTCTTGCGGCTTTACTGCGTGCGACTCATAGTGTATTTGTCTAAGAATCCGTCCATGTATGTCCCCTTGATTAGGGGTCCTTTCCCTGGCTCTTCCCTGCTTTTTTTTTGTCTTTCTTCTCAGCCAGCCATAACCCTTTTCCCTCTCTTTCCTTCTCTCTCTCCTCCTACACGCTTGTATCTCTGTACCCACGAATATAGCTAGCGCCGCCAGATGTCGCAAATACATCATCTGAGGGATGCGGCTGTGATGGAATAAAGTCAAAGCACGTACGAGTGGGGGATGTGAGCCGACTGGAGCTCTCTGAGCGTTTTTGTGTGTGTGTCACTGTATGCCAGCATTCATCTGTGTGTGTGTGTGTGTGTGTGTGTGTGTGTGTGTGTGTGTGTGTGTGTGTCCTCCTCCGTGCGTGTTGGTGAATGTGTTCCCTTTAGTGTGCGTACGCATGTGTGGAGGTCACAGCAGGTCAGCATATTGTCCCTCAGATGTTTGATATTTTATGTATAAGAGGGTGGCTAGAGCGGGAGGATAAGCACGTTCTTGACAGAGGCATCTCTCCGCCACAATCCGCCACCTCAGCAATGTAGAGCCCAGAGTCAGATCAACAATGGAGGGGAGCTGCCTTATACCCTGAGAGGGCTGATGGGAGGAAGAGAGAGAGAGAGAAAGAGAGAGAGAGAGAGAGAGAGAGAGAGCGTGAGAGAGAAGAAAACCTAGAAAACCAGGACGGCTGCTGCTGTTCGGGCAGTCAGCAGCCTGACAGCACTGTTGCAATATAACGTCTACGTTTATGCATAATATTGTGTTTACATATGCGGTGCGCTGTAATGCATGCAAGGCATATCATAAACATGCAACAACAATACATAAAAGCACCCTTTCTTATTGATCTTCGTGGATGGAATCAGTGGATTAACACACACACTTTTTGGCCGTTGAAGGTGAGTGAGTGTGTCTGTGTGTTTGGGGCCCAGTGGGGGCAGAGTTGGGGCACTGGTGTCCTCACATCATCCTGTGTCAGGGAGGAGATTCCCCAATGTGGAGCTATCCCAAACAGCACTCCTCTTTTCTCCTTCAGGGGGAAAAGTTTACTGCCAGCTTGCTTTTGTAGTCAGCCTCAAAAGATTTGCGGCAGTCAGCATTAAAAGGCACAGATCTAAGAAGACGCCTCCAACTGAAATACCTACAGAGGGAAGAGAGGAGGAGAAGGAGAATGAGAGGGGGGGGGGGGGGCAAACTGATACAAACATTAAAGACAGACGTTAAACGCTCCTCTTTATATCCGCTTTGTACCCCAACATCAACAATAATAACAACAAAAATCCGACCATCATCTCGTGGTGCTTCTTTTTCTTCTTTGATTCCTTCTCTTTTTTTTGCCTTTGCTCTTTTTATACTCTCGTATTTGGGTTCGGTTGTTAAAAGGTTGATTCCTTTAAACCCTTTCGCACACAAACACGCGCACTTAGGTTGGTTACCGGGGTGATGGTGTTGCGGATGACATCATGCTCTGACTGTGTTGTATAGCGAGTCGCGCTCTGGCAGGGTTCATGGGATGGCGGCGTGGGCTGGCGCAGCAATACTCGCTGTGTTTCCTCCATCTTTGCCTCTCTCGCTCTCTCCTTCTCTCTCTTGCTGCCTCTCTGGGCTCTCAACATTGGCTTGTCCAGTGCACCCTGTGTTCCCTGGGAAAAAGATTAATTATTCAACACACAGCCTCAATTAAATTTAAATTCGGCAGTTCAAGTAACCTTTTAGCATGGCACATTTATTATTAAGGCAGATGCCTTTGGCCCTGTTTAGATTTAGAGCTTATCGGATTCTTTCAGCCCCTTATCACATAGGCAGTTTACTCGGATCGCTGGGAGCTTGGCCTTGGCTTGGCTGGAATGTAGAGGGATATATTTTGTCCAACAGCTTCTGGTAAACATTTCACTGATTTAATTTGACTGAAGATGTTACAATATAATATGCACTGAACGGATTAGTAGGCTTTACATGTGACTCATGCAGTGTAAGAGTGAGACATGAGGGGCTTTCAGTCAACTTGGTTACCAGTGTGTACTTTCACCATCTATAGTTGCTATCAAACAAAAGACAGGATGTCATTTGGACAGGCATTTTTTTGTATAAGGGATACTTGGAAACTTTGAAAACTTCATCAATTGCAGATGTCTTTCTCTTTCAGTTATGTTCTTTCAATTCCTAATTCCTCTGCTGAGTAGAGAGGAATGGCAGGAACAAAATAGGCACTAATAGTAGAAGAAACAACCAGGAATAGAGATAGAGAAAACAAATTAATTCATCAGGTTTCATTTTAGAACAGACTTACACACTCTCTGCTGATGCGTATTTAACAAATTGCACTTGATGACTGCAAATGCTTTGCCGTTCCATGGTCACAAACACATGAAGACTGATACATGAAAGCACAAATGCTAACATTTGTGTCTGCACACAACAGCTCAGGAACGACAAGTAACAGCCCTGACGGCCCCTCTCAATGATCCCCCTCCCCCAGTTCATGTCTCCCCATTTCTCTCTTCCGCCATCGAATGAGGTGGTGCCTTTGTCAGGCAGGAGCACAGAGACCTCACAAAGCGAGGGAAGATGTCACAACAAACAAAAACAGCATAGTAACCCCCTCCAAATCTAATCAGGAGCCATTGATTCATGCTCTGAATGGAGACTGAGTACCTTGAGGGTGGATCATCCAATAACGCCATAGACAGCATGACAGAGGCCTTCAGAATTCAGCTGTATGGTTCCCTATCACCCTGTTCCCACCTTTAGACTCGACTCTGTCAACTCAGAGATGATACAATCATCACTCCTCAGGTCCTTTTTATTTTACTAATTCATTTGTGTGACTCAATCAGATATTTTTTGTTCAATTTGATGTGTCGAGTAGTTTTTTGAGTGTACAATAAAAGGTTGGCTTTGTGGGTGCAAAGGGATATGAGTCTTTGGTGCCTTATTTACTGTGATTGTGCTTATGAAGGATGCTTCGAACAAGCAATTAAGCACAAGGTAAACCTTTACTTAGCAGGGTCGCCTTGGATTTCCTTTTTTTTTCTCCAAAAATCTTAATCTTAAATCTAAATGAGAAAATACACATTTAGCTAATGGTGATGTGTATAAACACGGAGAGCACAAACTTGTGTACAAAGGTTTTGTCCCCACTCCAAAAAAAAATTGCATCAACAATGCAATGCAACTCCATTAAATCTTACGGGAATCTGTGACATTTCAAATGAAATTATTTAATCTATAATACGTGCATGCCCTTCTGAGTTTTCTTTAATGCTCAATAATGCAACAACTTTGCTCTTATTATTTGTAATGATACTGTGGCATTACAGGGTAGAGGTATTGATTTTGGAAACCAAAGCATTTATTGTGGAGGTAAATGTTATTATTTTAATATTGGACTCATGCTAATTTAATAGAGCGTAACATACATGTCAGGGTGTGAGCCGCAGGGGTCTCTCTGTCTCTGTTTCTCTCTTTGGTACAGAGAATTTTGTAATATACAATAATCTGAGGTAATGTCAAAGACCAGTCTTAGCTGCTCCCGAATTTTTGATTTGAGACGCCCTGCTTCAACAAACACAGCTGAATTGCTTAGAAAGGTGTTATGGTCTCATTTCTCGCACATGAACCTGTATGGATTGGTTTTTACTTTGCATTAATAACCAATGGAGTGCACTCAGTGGAACTACTTTTGCAGTACGTAGGGCAACACAAGCTCAGTCTGTGGTTACTTGGCTTTGGATCCATTGGTTCAAGGTCCAAAACAGAGCCAAAAGTTGGAAGAGTAAACTGGTCCTTAAAGAGCTGTTAGTTTGCCTCCTGTACACCACTGAGGTGCCTTTGAGTGGGGAAAACAGTTTCCAAATAAAAAGGCTGGGTCTACATTTGAGTTGTTTATGAGAGCAAATGTAGATACTAGACATGTAACATAAACACTTTGAAAGTAAATTCTGCGTCCCTGTACAACCCATCTCACAGATTTTCACATCACTGCTGAGGTCAATGATTGTTGATGTAGGGTTAGGAACAACTTTCCCTACTTTTCCTAATAGACTACAAGATCCCTGGCCTCTCAGTTGTTACCATGGCAACTGACCCATTTGCCTGCTGCATATAAAAGTGAGGGCAAAGGATATTGAGAGTAAGTGCGAGACAGGGTCAGAAGAATTGACTGACAGGTTTAGTTGTAAGAATATAGCAAAGTCCTTTTACTGTGCTCTCAGCTCTTCAGCAGCATTTTCTGTTTCTGTCTTTCTTTCCCTGTCTCTCCTTCTCTTTCTCTCTATTTCTTTCAGCCATCTGATCAGCTTTATTAACACAGGGACACTTGCTGAGCGGGGTTAAAAAGGGCATCCATTCACTCAGCACAGACACTCTTCACTGCTCTCCGTGCATTTTCTGTGTCCGTGTGTGAATGTTAGTCCTTGCTCATTGTTGAGTGGGTGTATTAAAACTTATTAGAGTGGGATGAAGGTGTGTGTGCACGTCTATACATGTGTATGTGGTTACACATGCTTGGACAAAGAGGAGGGGCCTTTTTTTAACACCTGTCAAAGGCGTTGCCAGTAGAAAAAGAGGATTTTGGGGTGGCCTCCCCCCCATCTCACAGATATGAAGCTGTCATAGGAAGAATAGCTGCATTCAATGAATGACACTTATTCTCTCCCACTTTACACAAGTGCAGCGAACAAAAACAGGCAGGGTAGCAGCTGAAGAAGACATTTTCTTCGCCTTCGTCTGCAATGACAGACATGCGGCAATTACTTTAAGTCTAAGCAGACACCAAGAATACTGCCATTCCTGCTCAGCTTTGTTACTTCATTCTTGCAAGCTGCCTTGGGCTTTTTTTATGTTTACTGGATGTGAAGTATTTGTTTTTGTTTGTGTGTGTGTGTGTGTGTGTGTGTGTGTGTGTGTGTGTGTGTGTGTGTGTGTGTGTGTGTGTGTGTGTGTGTGTGTGTGTGTGTGTGTGTGTGTGTGTGTGTGTGTGTGTGTGTGTGTGTGTGTGTGTGTGCATGTGTCTCTGGAGGTACACTGAACCTAATGCACTTTGTCTGTGTGTCCTGTCTCTATTTAACACTGCCCACAGCCATTACTTTGTGTTGCAGTTGCCCACTATCTATATGGACCCCATTTCTCAGGGTGGTTTAAATGCATTACAGCAATTCTACAAATAATTGACGAGGTCTAAAAAAATAAAAAAAAACACCTGATAAGAACACTCTCATTCAATCTGTTATTTTTCATATTTGATTAATAAGTTCACAAAAAAGTTGTTCCTTTATACAATGCAGCAGATTAATTGAGAGGAAAACTATTCATAAACGTAATGTGCTGTTCCTGTTTCAATAAAGACATCGTCGTTTTGTCCACAGTCTGTGTAAAAAGATTAAATACATTTTATTTTCCTATTTTTTTCCCACTAAAATTATATTTCCTGTTTGATTTGAAATAAAATAAAATCTGATTGTGTGACTTGTTTGTATGAATAAGGTCGTGTAATGCTCTCTTGCAAATACAGTTTGCCGTTCACCATGCAATGTTTGAGAAATATTTTTGGACAAAAACTCAAATTGATTGGAGTGAGCAGCAGCTCTTTTTGCCACAGAATATGTTGTATAAACTTTGGTCTCAGAGCCGCTTGGATTTAATCTAGGCCAATAAGCCTAAATGCCCACATATTTGTTTTTCTTCTCCTTTTTCGTTTAATTTTCTGCGAGTGCTGTATGTGTGTATATGTTTGCGCAGTATATCTATTTGTGTGTTGTCATTTTGCCCACTCTGGGTTACCTAATAGGTTGGCAACAGTGTGTCTCTCCACCTATGCCATGTGCCTCAATCTAATCTCACGGTAGCTAAATTAAAAGTCCTTTTGGTGCGGAAGTGGACGACAGTGTTTCCCTGTTGCTCACCTTGCCTCCCTCCTGCCTCTGCGTGCCTCTCTCTTTGCCAACCCTCTTGCCCTTGTGGCCCACAGCCCACTTTCCCACTAAGACCAGGTGTCCCACCACACCAGGACAAAGGTCTTAATCAGTCCCACAGACGTGTTTACCACACACGCACACGCACGCGCACGCGCACACACACACACACACACACACACACACACACACACACACACACACACACACACACACACACACACACACACACCAATAAATCACAACTCTGCCTTCAACCATGCAAAGTTAAATTAAACGTACACACACACACACACACACACACACACACACACACACACACACACACACACACACACACACACTGTAAGGGATGCCCCACTGTTCCCCTGCCTTATGTCTAGGAGTGACACTTGGATGACACCAGCAGCAGGATTATAAGAGCATATTTATTAGCCTTAGCACTGGCCGTGTGCAAGGCATGGGCGTGAGTGCACACAGACGTACAAAAGTACGGTGAGTGAGGGAAGCCAGCAGCATTAATAATGCAAGGGCTAGATGCAGACAGAGGCATATTTTCTGGTCCAGGTCAAATTCTTAAAATCTGTACAACTATTTTTTTATTGCGTACTACACACGTACACTACACAACTTTATTTAAAGATGTTGTTGGGCATGTGTTAGAATTAAAATGATACCATTGTAGTCTGCCTGAGCACATCTCTCTGGTTAAAATAAATGTAAAAGCCCCAGGTTTGAACAGAGCCAGCCCGATATGTGACAACCACGGCAACTCTTCACAAGACATTTACTGTATTAGCCCGGGAATCTGTCAACACAGGAAAGGTCCATAGGTGAGTGTGTGACAAAACAGGGGTTCACCTCACCTACGAATAACCAAAAAAAACATGAATGCTTAACAAATTTGAATACATAGGTTGAAGTGAAAAAAAAAAGAAGATATATCCCAGTGTATCAGCATTGTGTAACAAATTTAAGATATCGATGTGGCACCCTTACACACCTATTCTGGACATGTATGTTATTATTGTATGAGATATCTATAATTATTTTTTACCAAGAGCATTCAATAGATTCCTGACCCCCCCCCCCCCCTCTGACATCTGACACATAGTTATACATTTGTTTGTATGCTCTGAAAGGTTGTTATTGGAATAGCTATTGAAGATTTGATTACTTTTATTTATCAATGTGGACTGAACCCAATAAACCTTAGCTTAACAAAAGTGGAATTGACATTGCCTTGAACCACTGTTAAACACCTTGACATTGGAATTCATCAACACATTTTTTATATTGAAATTTAGGGATTTTAAAGTCCCAGACAAGGATGAAAGGAGAATTGTTAAAGAGACATAAAAGACAAGGATCCCAGTTGCCATTTCCCTCTAGCTCTGTCCTTGTTACCCTGTTTTGAAGCTTAAGGGAGACAAATGAACTTCAGGTGCCTTGAAATCTCTTAATGAACCTTCTTTTACCCCTCTTTCTCTCCTGCCGACACTAAGCTGGCACAGCAGTTTTTGCTTTTCTTCTCTTTGGTGTGTGAGTGGCTACACAGATCCAGACAGACGCACTCTCTAAGTGTGTTTGTACAGAAAGTGCACTGATATACACACCTGCACGTGTATACCGGTACACACCAGAACAAAGTTCAATGCATTCACACACACAGCATATTGTATGTGTACTTGATGGTACAACGAGGGTATGGTAGCCATTCAATACATCACTTCATGTTTAGATAAAAAGCTGTGATGTTGCTTTCTATTTGTTTAAATCTAAACAGGCAGCCATAGTAAGAGCTTGTGTATTTTCCAACTTCACTATGTGATTATCTGATTCACTAGAAAGACAAGTACCAAACAAACAACACGGGGACTCTCCTTTGCAAACAAGCCAAATAGATTTTTTCTATTTTAGCCCAAACCTTCAAAGACCCATGTATGTCTTTCTATCGTTCTGATTTGCTGCTTCTGTTTATCATATGCGCACTGCTACAAAGTTAAGCCAAATTTGTGCAGTCTACATTTACAAATGAGTGAGCATGTTAAAACCCCGCTTCCAAATTTGTCAGCCTCTTGTTCTTTCGAAGATGTGGCCACGGGACAACACGCCGAATGCTTGGTCAGCCATTAGAGATGTAGAGAAATGTGGTCACACGCTTGTACCCTTTATGCAAACATTTGAATTTAATACCAGTCAAGCATTTCCGAATGATGAAGAAAAAAGAGAGAGAGAGGCCATATTGTTTGGAAAAATGCAGACAAAGTAAGACAGAATGAGAGAGTCGCTTAGACCAAAGAAGAGGAACAAGGAAATGAAGAGTGACATGAATTGGAATTAAGCATATGTTGGGTTCATACAGCGTGGCTAGCTTTGTAGCTTTCTTTAGCTCTTTTAGCCATGAATGTTAACGGAGTTGACCGGCTGGCTAGCTGGCTCGCACTGTTGGCTGTTCAGTGGTCCTGAACCGGCCTATTTGAAAATCCTGATGTGTTTTATTTGGATCTGCTTCCCATTGTCGTCTGGGCTCCGAGATGGACGGTAATTGACAGTCAATTCTCATCTTCATGGAGGCAACGGAGGGAAGTCAGGGAGGTGAAGGAAAACAGGTTCCCTGAATATAATCATGTGCTGTGGTGCTTAAAGAGAATATAGTTGACCAAATGTTTTCTGATTGTGGCTGTTATCTTACAGATATTGGGTCAGCAAATATATCTCACCTGGTGGATCACCTGGCTGCCAAGGTACTGAGGCTGAGACCTTACTGCAGCGGACCGGGGTTCCACTCTGGTTCCACTCTAGCCTGTGGATCTTTGCTGTGTAACGTCCGCTCTGTCTACCCCTTTACTATCTACCATGAAGGCAAAAATGTCCATAACATTATTTAGCTATCTATGAGTTACTTTTTCAATAATCACTTTCGCTCCAACTTTGCAACACTGGCTGAACTCAAGGTCACACTTATCAATTATATTTGTTTATTCTCTTGCTAATTTGGAAATTCAGCAGCACAACTACTTCTTGTATCTATTAACATCCAATAGAACATTTTCTATCGCAGGTTTATTTTATAGGCTATAGTTACCTTCCTAGTACCCTGGGCTAATCAAGGTACATACCAGGGTCAATGTGTTTTTTGGCAGAAATGTCCACTTTGCATTAAACCTTGGTAAGAAAGTAATAACTGAGAAGAACACGGCTTTTGAGAACAGAGACCCAAGCCTCTAATGGCACAGTTGGAGACAGTTCAAAAATATCATAGAATCGCTGCTTTGGGTGTGTATGTGGGGTGTGAATTCATCATTGCTCTGAATATATTTTTATGTTAGTGTCGTAGTGTGAATGGTTCCGTATATTAACGTACACGTTTTTTATGATTTTTGAGGAAAGGCATTGGGGGCTGGTATCTAAAATGCTTCAGTGTAACGACATAACACACACTCTGTTAGTATGTTGCCCGAGCCAACAGACTGCCAGTGACGCTATGGATATACAGTATGGCTCTGGGGTTAGGTAGGGAGCTGTACGGTATGTGCTGGGGGCAGGGAGCAGCTCAGCAAGGCAAGACCCTTCTGTCTCCTTGTCATCACCTAGTGCCATTGGGGGTTGAAAGTGCCAGTGTGTGTATGCGTATGTGTGTGAGTGATGCGGGTGGGCGCACAGCCGAACGGGCACTTGACTGGCGCTGTGGCACTTAGCTAGCGAGTGGCTGCTGGCTTGGCGACGCTCCAGGTTAACTCGCCGTGCTGTGAGGTTTTTTGTATCCATGTGCGTTGGGTGATGTGGCACCAGATGCCATTCCATGTGCCCAAATCCTGTTGACATTTGGAGCGTGGGCAAGCGGGCACACAGGAAGGAAGCAGAAAAGAGGAGGGAAATTTAATTAAGATGAAACAGCAGCCTCAATCACTGTTACAGCATGTTGTGCTGCTCTAACAAACATGTCGACATATGTAGAGTTACCTAGACATGAAAGACATGTTTTTTTGCCAATTGGACTGTGGCTATACGTCTTTTTTTAAGTAAGGTACAGTTGAAGATAAGGTTGCAAAGGGTACATGGTTTAGGAGAGCAAAAGAATAGGCACAGGAGGAGGTTAAGTGGGAAGTTGATTGAGAAACAGGCTTGTGTGCTTGGGTGAGGAGCGTAATTTGATTAAGCAGGCTGGCAGAAAAAGGAAGCAGGATTGGTGGGGTGACAAGTTGATGCCAACTCCTCCTGGCATGGCCTTCATCCTTATTTTTGACTAAGAGAAGATGGAGTTGTAGAATGAAGCGTCCAGTATTTGGCCCTTGATTGTAGTATTGTAAGATTAAAATAAAAGAGTGGATGAAAGATGGACGGAGGTTGAGAAGGGGGACATAGAAGTAGAGAAAGAAGATGGGGAGAATGACACAGGGACTCGAATAAAGGAGGAGAGATCGAAAGGTGGTGAGTAGGTGGTGAAATGTGGAAATGGCAGAAGGTGAAAGAGTAGGAGGTGGTATGGGCAAACTGATTGCTTGGAAGTACATGTTTTATTCCACGTCATACACTCAACTTGCATCATTGACAGTACTGTCAAAACAGTAAGGTTTTCCTTATTTCCTTTTGCTTTGAATGATGTTCAGCTCCCACACTTTATTAATGCTAACCTCCACATTCTGTTTGAGAACATTTACTTTTTAAACAGGCATAAAGACATGTTTCATTTTTAAAATCCCACAATTCCATTGAAATGCAGATATTTCAGTGTACTTAATTTTTATATTTTGCAAATTAATGTCCCAACTCTAGTTATCACCAATTTGGTGACACGGCTGTTCCTATCCCAAGACATTGTAATACTATTTCCAGATTGTTCCAGTCACAAATATCTCATTCATATCAATTGCATAAAACATAACCACAGCAGAGGTTCAAGGACTTTTAGGTCCATCTGAGGCAGTCGCCCACATTTACTGGAGCTAACACTAAAATGCAGGCAAAGACCCAACCAATCACACACACACACACACACGCACCACGCACGCACGCACACACACACACACACACACACACACACACACACACACACACACACACACACACACACACACACACACACACACACACACACACACACACACACACACACACACACACACATGCACAGCCTCATTGAGATGCAGATGGCTGGGCCTGACTTCTAGCATCAGGTCTCACAATAATTATTTTAAATTGCTATGAGGAACACAGGTCCTGGTGGGATATATTACCTCTACTCTAACCAGAGATGAATTTCATCCTCTACATACATCGGTACAACCTTCTGGTTGTTAATATATATATTTATATAAATGTGTATTCGTGCATACACGTGTGTGTTTGTATGTGTCTCCCTGCATCCGTGTGTGTGCTTCTGAGCAGGGGTAGTCGGTGCATGTTCTTTTTCTGTGTCCCGGTAATGTACATATTTCAGAAAAGTCTAGCATTAATTTTTTACGTGTGGAGACAAGGTCAAATGACTCGTCTGTATGCTTATGTATATATGTACAACTGTGGGGATGCTGAGCTGAGTGGGTGTGCTGTGACTGTTCATGTATATAAGGGGTTATTTTGATCAAGTATCTTAAGTGTGGATAACACTTATTTCTTCTTTGCTGAAGACCTGACCACTGACACACATACACAAATACTCCCTCCCCACACACACACACACACACACACACACACACACACACACACACACACACACACACACACACACACACACACACACACACACACACACACACACACACACACACACACACACACACACACACACAAATACACACACAAACACAAACCCAACAACATGCTGTAAACACACAGCACTTTCCCTTCTCCGCATGTCTCTAATATACCAGTATAAACAAACTTACAACAAATATTTCGTTTTAAGGGCTTTGATTTTACATTTTAAAATGTTGGGCAACTTCTCCTAATGCTTTTTACTGATGTAAAACATAACATTTCTAAAATATACTATAACTAAACATGATCACACACAATAATGAGCTGCTTCCTGACTAGACAAAGTGCATGTGTGTGTGTGTGTGTGTGTGTGTGTGTGTGTGTGTGTGTGTGTGTGTGTGTGTGTGTGTGTGTGTGTGTGTGTGTGTGTGTGTGTGTGTGTGTGTGTGTGTGTGTGTGTGTGTGTGTGTGTATTACATATCGTATTTTAATCAACTAGAAGTGGACATACTAGAAGATTCCATGTTTATTATCTGTACTAAAATTTAACATTCTCACATTAGTATCCAAGTGACACCAGCCCTTTTCATAATAATGGTTGCACACTGTCAATGCTGCTGGGCGGAGAGGAGGTAATGATGTGAGGTATATACGGATTTAACAGTCATAGTCCATATGAGCCAGGATGTACAGCTTCATAAACTCAACAGAAAGAGAAAGGGGGAGAGAATTACAGTTAGAGAGCGAGATGCCTTCCTTCCCTTTCCCTCCATACCTCCCTTCTCTCCCTTCTTTAACCCACACCTGAACCTGTCAGCTGCGTATTGCAGAGGCTTTTCCAGCAGCTCTTTGACATCTCACTCTCGCCCTGCCTGTCAAGGACCGCTGAGGGCATAGAGAGAGGGAGTGAGAGGGAGAGAGGTTGAGGGAAAGAGGGAAAGGATGTACTGATGAATCCTCTCACAGAGCAGAGAGTTCACCTCTCAGGTAATCCTATAAAAAGCCAAGGTGAGATGCTCCTCTGCCTCCCGCTCATTATAGCATCTTTACCCTGTACCGCAGCCACTGGGTCCGTGGTGCAGGAGAGATGAGTGAGGAGAGTTGGGCAGGCGGTGGCAAAGAGCAAAAGGAGAGGGAGACGTTCTCACTATGCAACAGTGCTTGCACGTTGCACCACATGCGCCATATCTGTTTTTTGTTCTTCTTCTTCTTCTGCTTCTTCTGCTTCTTCTTGTTCTTGTTCTTCTTCTTCTTCTCCTGCTTCTAATTCTTCTTCTGCTTCTGCTTCTTCTTCTGCGTCTGCTTCTTCTTCTGCTTCTTCTTCTTCTTCTGCTTCTGCTTCTTCTTCTGCGTCTGCTTCTTCTTCTGATTCCTCTTCTTCTTCTTCTTCTTCTTCTTCTTCTTCTTCTTCTTCTTCTTCTTCTTCTTCTTCTTCTTCTTCTCTCTTTCTCTTTCCCTTTCTGTCTCTATGTCCCTCCCTCCACTCCATTCCCCTCCCCTCTCAGTTCCTTTTTTAATCTTTTATTCATAGCTTAGCAGGTGATGAAAAATGTATGCCCTGAGTCTGGCATTGAAATAAATGCAAAACGAAAACAGAAGCAGTTTATACTGACAGTCTGAATATCTCTATCTAGAACAAGGCTGCTCGCTGCAAATCAGGAAGCCTGGTGCTCTCCTGTTAACTCCGCTGTGTAAATGATGCTTTGTTGCTTCCTGCGAAGCCAGAAGATTAGTGTGTTTTGTTTTTGCCTCTACTCTCCTCCTGTCATCTCACCAGAGGGAAAGGAAAGTGGACACTTTTTTTCGGGCAACATATACCAAATCTTTTTAGTAACTCCCGTCCTATATCTACTCACCCACCCAGCCTTGCGGCCCAACCCTCTCGCCCCCCCCTTTTGGGTAGCCGATCAAAGTGGGTAAAGTGTTGGATTTGTTCTACATGGTGATTGTGTGTATTCTCAGGTGTATTCAGTGTGTCCGTGTGTCTGTGTATGTGTGTGAGATTGTGTGTGTCTCACTTCAACAGGAGCTCTAAAAGTCCCCAGCCTGGCTTAAAAAAATGTCCTCCCACACGTATACACATACTGATACATACAAAACAGTTGGCTCTTACGGCTTGTAAGAGGGACTATCCCTCTCTTTGGAAGTGTTATACAGCGGCTAACTCTCCCCGCCAGCGCTGGCATATTGCTGCTGTTGGTTTTGGAAGTGGTATCCCCCACCTCCCCCTTCCTCCACTGTCTCCCCCCTTCATTTTAAATCTCTGTGTTTTATGGAACCCGACCAAGCAATCTGTAAAAACCAGTAAAAAAAAAAACTGTTGGTGAATATGCTTACACAAAAAGTTGCAGACTTCATAGCCACTTTGTTATTAGGTGTGTATAGACCTCATGCTCTGTAACAGTCGATGTTGCTGCGTATATTTGTGTGACAGAGATAGAGGGAAGCAGAGCATGCACATGAACATTACTGTATATGTGTGTGTGTGTGTGTGTGTGTGTGTGTGTGTGTGTGTGTGTGTGTGTGTGTGTGTGTGTGTGTGTGTGTGTGTGTGTGTGTGTGTGTGTGTGTGTGTAATGTGAACTCACCATGAGTGTGTGTCCGTACGGTGCGTTGTGAAGTCCTGCTGTCAGCTGTAATGATGTGTTGTGGTAGAGTGCTGAGAGCGGAGAGGCCGGCTTGGCCTCGGCCATGGATCTAACTACTGATCTGATACTCCCTGACAGCCAGGGAGAGGGAGAGAGAGTGATATAAAGATGGAGAGAGAGATGGGGGAGGGAGGTAGAGGAGAAACACCCAATTTAGGGCAGAGAGGAAGGATGGATAGAAGTTTGGGCCTAGAGGGAGAAAGAGCATTCAGTGAGGAGAGAGAGGTGGAGGACAAGCAAAGGCTAAAAGGAGAGGAAACTGGCATTTCTCCGCACAGCTGGTTTTATCTAATGCTCAGTTTAAGGGGTTAACACATCCTCTGGTGCACACTTATTGTAATCCTAGTTGTTGATATTAAAGCAAAATAATAGTATTTCCTCCTTTACTACTTAAAATAGTCTAGCTACAGAAAGGCATCTTCCTCTGGGAATTAGCATCAATGAGTCTCTTGCATTAGTGTACATGCATGTGTCTACTGGTGTAAATGTGTGTGTGTCTCTGGCCCGGCCCCAGTGCCACAGTGCCAATCATTGGCAGAGCGTGGCGGTGTGTAGTGAGAAAGAGTGGCCCAGCAATTAAATAAAGATCTCTAATTGGCTGCTTCATATTAGGGTCAGCAGCTGGAAAGAGAAGAGAGGTTTGTCGCATGCTCTTCCGAACACCCATGATACGCATATGTGTACACACTTGCACGCGCGTATGCTCACACTCATATACTCGCATACAGAAACATGCACGGCTTCTGAGCAAAATTCAATTATTAATGGACTGATTGCTCGAGTGGAGCTTCTCTGGGAATCTGAACCTGCCACACTGAATAAAATAAAACCACTGCTTTACATTTTCATTATACCGAACCGTGTTTTAAATTGCAAATGCGACTCGGAAACCCGCCGTTGCCCCTCCCTCCATCCTACCCTCCCTCTCCTTCCCCCCTTCTTCCTTGCTGTCTCACTACAGCATCCCTCTCCCCCCTCTTGTCCCCTTCCTCATCAGTTACACAAATCCATGCACGCATATACACACACACACACACACACACACACACACACACACACACACACACAGGCATGCCCATTTTACTGTTGTTGCATGTATGTACAGCCACCGTTAAGCAGTCTTATTAAAGGGAAGAGGCTGTGTGTGTTTGCGAGAGAGAGGAGTTGTGTGCATGAGGAAGTGCTTCTGGGCCGGCGGAGCTCCTTTGCTTATTTGCAATCAGGTCAGACAGACAGCACAGCCACATACACCACTGTCACCTCCCTCTAGACCTCTCTCTCTCTCTCCTCTTCTCCCCCATCCCTCCCTTCTATCTCTCCTTCTCCTCCCTCTGCGTCTGTGTTTCTCCAAGCTCCAGTGAAATAGCACATTTTGTCAGGAGTTGGATATCTCAATTATCTCCTTCGTTATACTGAGGACATTCTTCTTTGTTTCGCCAACTCACTCTCCTTTGCCACCCTTATGTTTTCTTCTACTGCTCACCCCTGCCTTACATTTACATTTCTGATTACCTCTGTACAATCCTCACCTTGGTTGCCCTCATTCTGTTGTAGGTCAAGTTACAGCTCAAATTCCCAATTCCTAGTGCCCGCTTGTGTTCCTTGAGTGCAAGGGTTGTGTTATTTTCAAATCTGCTTTTGTGTGTTCAGTACCCATTATGTCCTAGCTTTATTATTTGTCATATGTGATATTTGCCTAAGTGTTTTTGGTATGAGCTTTTAGAAGACAAAAACCCAGTTTCTAGGGAAGTTAAGTTTGGGTTCGTGGCTCTTTCTTTTTCTTCCTGCTGCCGTGCTGCAAATTCTGACCACCTATTTCTTCTAATGTTTATTCCAATCAAACTTCTGGTGCTGCTGCTGGAAATGTAAAATGCATGTCCTCCTGTGCACCAAAATATACCTCTTTTTTTTTCATGAAACACCAACCTGACACCAGATGTTTCTAACTGCAAAAGGGAAAGAAGTGCAAAGAAAATGAAGTGGCCATAAAGTGAATCACTTTTATGATATAACTGTCAGCAATGGGAAGTAAAAAAATTATGGAAGAATGTTACTTTAAATTGAAATCTTTTCATATGCTTGTGCATGCTATGTGTGTGCACATGTGTGCTTGTGTGTGTATCAGATTAGTCTCAGTAATGGTTTTGTGGCAACACTAACAGCACAGTTACTACATGAGTTCACGTAGATCCTGTATGTTTCTGAAAGTCGTTTGTGTTTCACTGTATGTGCATGCACTGAACATCCACATATTTCTGACTGTACTCGTCAGTTTGTGTGTGTGTGTGTGTGTGTGTGTGTGTGTGTGTGTGTGTGTGTGTGTGTGTGTGTGTGTGTGTGTGTGTGTGTGTGTGTGTGTGTGTGTGTGTGTGTGTGTGTGTGTGTGTGTGTCTGTGTGTCTGTGTGTGTGTGTGTGTGGTACATTTTTATGCATACCAGCCTCTCTCCCTCTCTGTGCTTCTGTTTCTCTGTGCTGCTCCTTTCCTCATTTCTGGCTGTTCATTTGCCTCTGTGTGTGTGTGTGTGGGGGGGAGACAGTGTGTGTGTGTGTGTGTGTGTGTGTGTGTGTGTGTGTGTGTGTGTGTGTGTGTGTGTGTGTGTGTGTGTGTGTGTGTGTGTGTGTGTGTGTGTGTGTGTGTGTGTGTGTGTGTGTACGTGTGTGAGAGAGAGACTGATAGTGGTTGTGGAGGGCCAGAGAGGCTCATGGGAGTTGTGCTAAGGGCCATAGTATCACTCCACTGTCTCTCAGGGCACATTGTTTATGCATGGGGCCACATATGCAGCCGGCACAGACACTAACTGCATACTCCCACAGACACTGTGAGGCTGTTTGTGTATGTGCTTGCGTTCCTATGCGCATATATGAAAGTGCCAACAGTATGTGTGTATGTGGGCCGACATACTTTTCGTCTATGTTTTCTAGTGCGTGTGCATGTGTTTGCCTTTATTTGTGTGTGTGTATGAGGGGCTCCCGTCACCATTACAGCCCAGAGGCACACCGTGATCTCATCCGCTGGTCTCTGTCTCTGACGTGTCAGCACCCTGCCGGCCATGTTGTTCACCTTCACAATATTTATCTCATGTCTCTGTAAAACTGTTCACACAAAAATTGTGTACACTTTTGCATATGTATGTGGTTGTCCGCCGGTGCTTGTGTGTTTGTTAGAGTTTGATTTTGTGTGTGCGAGTTTGCCAGTCAGACAAATGGAAGGTCAAGTACTTATGGCTGCTATCTCCCCCTCCCTGCTGCCGTCTCCCAGAGAGAAACAAGCTTGTGCCAGATGTCCAGTTAACAATCACCCCTCGGTCCTTCCTGACTTCTCCTCCATTTCTCTCTTTTCATCCTGCGTTTCCTCATTTAATTAACTTCTTCATCCAGTAAAATGCTGTGACAAGGACCCTGCTGGCTGTGTTCTGCTTTCTCACACATTAATGAACACATTACTGACCGAGTGCATACACTCTGTTCTGTCCCCCTTCTCTGCTGTAGTAAGTGGGTTATATGGTGTTCATCTTTGGCCATTAACACACCTATGCAATTACACCTGTTCACATACAGTGTTCTCTTAATCTCTTGTTTGTTTTTCTCTGACATCTTTTGTGTAGTGATGTATGGACTAATGCTAAACTCTTGGCAATGTGTGACGATGTGTATAAAACAATTTACACAGTGTCATTTATATAATATTAAGTGCAAAGCGTTAAACATTGACAATGACATTTTTCTTTTCGTTTTCAGACTATTTTCCTACTTGATTATGTTATGATAGAAAATGATGAACCATACACTTTTTGAAAAAATCCTATTTATGTTATACTTCTAATAATTTCATGATACTGCAATCACAGCATTTTCATCCGACAAATTCTCAACATTTTTGTACCCCAGAATTCATGACATTTGATTTGATGTTTTTTATATGTTGTGAAAAGATATGCTTTTGACTACATTATTAAAGTGTTTTCCTCGTGAAATATATCTATGTAAACTATATCAGCAGACAACAAATCAGGAATAATGTGCAATAAAAGGGTAGAAAATTATACTGCCTTTTTTACTTATATGCATCCTTTAATTTATATGCAATACCCCTAATTAGAATACTGTCAAACGTAAATTCAGCCATAGGGTTCAGATGTTAAACCACAAGTTGTCAGAGATGATTATCAAGCCACTGAAATAAGATGCCATGAAGTAATACAGGTTGTATCTGGGCTACTGCACTCTTATGTCATAATCTTCCTGGCCCCTGTCCAATGTACTACCTCCCTTTTCCTCTCAATAGATATCATAGGAAGTATCTATGTATGCACTGCAGTGATGTTGCAATGCATTATGAAATGCCATTTCTCTTCTGTGAGTGTCTGTCAGGAGTGGCTTTGAAAGAAATGTGTCATTGCAGCCTTGACAACAAGGTGGCACTCTGCACTAAGAAAAATCCCCTGAGGCTTTTCTATCCCCCAGAGGACACCTTTAACCAGGGGAAGAAACGGAGGGAAACAAGGAGAGAGAGAGACACTGACAAGCAGAGGGAGATTGAGAGAGAGCCCTGTGCGCCTGAGTCTGTATACAGTGTTTGAATGTGATGCTACAAAGACTCTGTCTTTCCAAATGCTTAGGTTGGCTTAGTGACTAGGGTCTGCCCTAACCTGTGTACATGTGTTTGTGGGTATGCATGCTTGTGTGTATAAATAATGAAAAAAGAATGTACAGTTTCAATGGAGATTGTATGCTTCGGGCTATCAAAGTCCATCAAAGACTGACCAATTAGAAACATGCTCTCTTTCACATAAGCTTTAAGGGTGTGATTACTGAGTGAGCCTCACTTCTATCAGCAGACACATTTTATTGTCTTTGATAATCAATTAAACCAAACAATGATGAGAGAATGAAGTTTGCTTTTCAGTGATGAGAAACTTACATTTAATATTTTTTTAAGAGAAATAACCTTATAACCTTCACAGAAAAATTGCAATAATTACTTTTTTATTATGCTTTTTGTTAAAATGCTAATTCAAATTCAAAGACGAGCCGTGTGGCTGTGTGTGCATTCGTGTGTGTTTGTGCGTTCATGTCACCTCTTATCCTCTAAACAAAGTCCAGGTAGTGGTGTGTGATGGTGCTGCTTTCACTGGAAAGAGATCACTGGCAAGTACGCCCAGAGCCATCTGCAACAGACCTCAGACTGCAACATCTGTGATAGACACACACACACACACACACACACACACACACACACACACACACACACACACACACACACACACACACACACACACACACACACACACACACAAACACTGGGCCGATCACAATCCCCTGAGAAGTATACACTTCTATGTTGTGACACTGGTGTGATGTAGCTGTCATATACTGAGCATATGGCGCTAACCCTTCCCCCCAAACCTTAAGGTCCAACGTCAGATGTGACAAGCTATGTAGAATTAGTCTCAATTCTTCTTTGTAATAAAGGGTAGTTATTCACATTATGCTGAGGTCACTCTTATAACAACTGTCAAATTAGGGCGCATTTTGATTTGATTGCCCAACTACGTGCGGGGAGAGCCAATGATGAGTGATTCTCAGCCTGCAGTTCAATAAAGCCTGATTTGTAATGGCTACATTGAGTTCAGTCGATGGTTGAGGTCATTCGAAACTTGTTCCCCCACACTCAGAGCTACGATGGTATGTTAGAGCATTCAGCATGTGGACAGCAAATTGTATCATATTTAACCTTAGTGGCTAACATGTCTATACTCTATACAGTAAATACAGTTACAGTACCTTGGGCTGAAAGTATAAGTTAATGTTGAGAATAACGTGTCATTCATACATATTTGGAGCTCTGCTTTGATAACAGAGTTTGTTTAATTGTTTGTTTCATTTCACAAACACGTCAGTCTTCTGGGTCTGGTGAAATTCTCATTAGTGAGTAGAAGTCCAAAATTTGACTCTAAAAATAAACACAGGCCAGACTCTTTGGTGAAGACATACAAAGGTTTCGATTTCAGTGTTTTTTCACTGAACCTTGAAATGTAAGTTAAAATCTATTTTCCTTATGTACTTTTTTTACTTTGGCATGAAGAATCCAAAACCTTAACTCTGTAGTACTTCTTTAACATTATTTGTTATATTTTTATTATATATCATTGTATTTTATTGGCCCATGGTGTACAATAGACTGTCGGACAGAGACTACTCACCTTGCTGTAGTGGTGATTGCCTATTCGAGGGTACATTTTTCTGTTGCTTTGATATGACTATTACCCAGATTCATTGCTAGGATTTTCCACAATTGAACTGTGATCACTATTATTATGACATCAGCTGTTAATGAACACAAAGGTTCTGATTGTTCTTTTGACTCAAATGAGATTACAAATGAGCCAGCAACAGAAAGTATTGTTGCTCTCTCAATGCCTACTTTTATAAGCTGTAATTTTATTGTACTGCTACAGTATTTAGCCTGTTTTCCTTTTAGATTTTCTACACCTTTCTGACTTTATTAGCTGTTAGAATTCAATAACTCCTTATCCCCATTACACTTTCACAGGCCATTTTTAATCAGTAATGTTTTCTATTTGTTTAGAACCAGAGAAAGTCTCTAGAAGTGATGTCTGAATTGAGTTGTTGCTACTGATCTCAATCCTTCTTTTCAGTCTTTTAATATTGAGGATCTGCCAAGTCCCAATCTGATACTTACATTTTCCTATATGGTATCGATATATATTGCGCTTTTAAATGTAAGTAGATTAATTTGAGATATTATGTTTCAGGCTGAGCAGGCTGGCATAAAGAAACTGTTCCTTAAGGTGTTTTATACAATGTAGTGTGCTATGGTTGTTTTATGTATCTGTGGAGAGAGCCTTTTCTGCAGTTGGACAGTTGTGTTTGGAAAGTTCGAGGAAGATTTTGACAGCCTCACTTCATCCCTAGCATGAGCAAAATATCAAATGTAGTTTTCTTACAATTCAGTACCTGGAAAAATTCCCAGAAGATGTCAGTTGAAAAACGACAAATCACAAATTGTCAGTGTGCTGTACTTAATATTAATTGATATAATTAATGAATTAATTATGGCTGTTTTTTATTTATTGTAGACAATGAGGTGCACTGTTTTAATGCCACACATCAACATCCCTGGCCTGTGGTCTAAATGTTCAATTTTGCATTTTACCCTCCTTCCTGCCTGTTTGTTTGATGGTGAGGCTCCAATTCGAACTTCAGAGTTCGCCACTTCAACCCCCTTTCCCTCCTTTGCCTCTTGCTTTTCACCCTCCCCCTTTCTTCGCCCCTACCCCCAACCCCACCCCACAAAAAGTGAAAGTGCTGATTGCTTTAAAAGACCTACAGAAACGTTGGCAGCCATTATCTATGGTTAGAGAGGACCAAGTAGAGAGCCAGGCCTTTTATCCCGACGACTCCGCTCCCTCCCACCCACCCCCCTGCTGGTTTGTGTATGTCAAAGCTGCGTAATTTGGCCCAACGTATGGCCCAGCGAGCCTCAGTTAATGAGGGGCTGTTTGAGAGTTAAATGCACATGAATAATCATCAGGGAGCTGGAGCTGTAGAGAAAGGGAGCAAGAGAGAGATTTAGATATCAACACATGCAGAGGGGGTCGAGGGACTGAGTGATCGGAGACAGACAGTGTACAGGGACGTGTAATGGTAACTGTGCTACATGTGCAGTGAAGCACGTTTCTTCCTGTTTGAGTATACAAATGTCTTTCAATACGCATATTAACATCATTTTTTTTACCAGTGTACTTCTTCTATTTCAGTAATTTCAAGTTCCCAAAACAGAAAAAAAAGAGCAATACAATTTTGACATTGAATTGAAAAAAAAAACAACAACTGATGGCAACGCTGCTAATGAATGAGCACTCTTGTCTCTAACAAGGGAGAAGATTTCAATTTTTTCATTTTTCTCCAAGGGATGAGCACTTGTTTCTAAAATGGACTTCCAGGAAAAGCTAAATAAATAATACAAGCCTGATGTTAAGCAGTGCTGCCCAAGGATATGTGAATCCTTAGCGATGCAATTAGCTCTATTGAATAGCTGGCGTGGTGGCTCTGGCTGCTAAATAGCCTGTTGTTGATGTTTGTGGGCTTGTCAGGTGTTTACATGGCTCATGGTGGGTAGACTCCTCTCTGTGGGAAGTAAACAACACGGTTCTATGAGGATCCAATAAGAACATACAGAAATAAGAATGGATGATAAATATATTCTATTTTAAAGTTGGTTTAATCTATATGATATATTGATATTGTAATCATCTTTGTTGTCCACAAATGTGGAAATTGGCTTAGAAGCTTTGTTTGAACACATAGTAACAACACACTGTAGGTTGACACTTACTTTTTTTGGTAATAGCTGCCTACCAATTATAGCAAGTTTGATGAAGCAGAACTAGAGAATAAAGAGCTGAGTACTGAATCCACATATTATCCAACTGCTGATTTAGCACACTAATTAGTCCATGGTGCCGGGGTGTTTAAACAAGCAGGGATCCCTGTGTTCCAACAAAGACTCACTCTGCCTACCACCAGCTATCAAGGAGAAGGAGTGTAATGGTAGAAGTCAAAACAGGGCCATTCATTTGCTCTTGTTGAGCTAAGTGCATTCTTGGCTCACAGTCGGGGGCATCGCACCAGACTGCGCGGCGAAAGCCAGAGAGCCCATTTGTGGAGGCAAATGTCACCATGTCACACCGCCCTGCATCTCTGCATCTTTCCCTCTCTGGCTGGTACCCTGCCGTGCCCTTCAGCTGTAACTCTTTCTGTGTGATGACATCTGCTTCTCCTTCTTTCTCTGACTGTATTTCGACCCTCGTCCCACTCTCATCATGTCCATCTTTCTGTCTTTCAAATCATTTACTTCTATCACTGAAGATCTTTCTACACATTGTATCTGCCTCTTCACCCCTCCAAATGTTACCCTCACAGCTTAGTTTGTTTTGTGTCTACCTCTTTCCATTTGATTTCAGAGCTACCTTTTTCAAGCAGGCATCATTCTGCCTCAGCTGAACTCTAAAAGCAGGTAACTTTTTTGTAATATTGAACTTCCATCGCCAAGTGCACTCATCCAGTCTCACTTTTCTGTCCTCCCTCCTTTTCTTCCTCTGTCAGCTAGTGGACATTTTCTGGTGTGTTTATAAGACATAAAACCAAAGCTAAAGGAGAGTGATCAAGGCAAAGATGGAGAGTGATCTCCTTTATCCCTCCCATCCCTCATTCACCCTTTCTCTTTCTTTGCTTTTCCTCCCTTCCTCACTCGTGTGTCACAGAGACTGTTTCATCTTTCCCGTGCCTGTTTGCATTGCAACCAGAGCGCGCTCCATGGTTTGCATGTTGCCACTCTATCACAAAACCAAACAGTGAGTGTGTGCTCTCGCCCTGGCAAAATGTTTTATAAGGCAGTAACAGCGTGTGTGTAGCTGCCAAGATAATGAATAGGCGAAGCAGCTCATGCATGCTAATGTTATGTTGTAAGCAGTTTTGTTGACAAGTGCTAATACTTCTTTCATACTATCATCAAAAGCAGCTAATACAACAGCCATTACTCCATAGCACTCCATGCACGACATGATGGATTGTGACCTTAATATAGGTTAGCCGAGTTTTGAAAGTTAAACAACCTGCAATAAATCACAGAATTATTACAATGCGCTTTAATTGGTTAAGGACTGTTTATTTCCTAAAGAGGTAGGAAAAATTGGGTTTCTGCACTTTTTAATTTGCAAAGTGCATTTTCATTACAAATGGCAGTTTAATATTACCCTCCTTTGTCATGCAAAATACGCAACACACTGGCAATCTATTAATTGGACAAAAATGCGGTGCCAGCGTAAATCCTCCTCCTCTCTCACTCTGTCTCCCTGTCTCTCTCTTTCCCTCTTTCTCCCCCTCTCGGGTTGTAAGAGCTGGTAGCATCGATCAGAACCAGAGACCAGGTTGACAAAGTTAAACACTCTCTCTCACTCCTTCCCAATCCCTATTTGCTGAGGAAAATACAACGACACATACACGCAAAATGAAGATGACGGGCCATTGTATGCTCTATGTTAGTAGCTTATTAAGAGATAGTAAATATGAGGGACATGCTTGGTAATTATGCCTGCCCCCCTGTTGGTTTTGAATTTCAGCTCTTCTTAACAACAGTCAAAACTGATTAATACAGTAAAGGATGACACTGCTGCTTCTTTTTTTACCTCCATTAAAAATGGACTATGTGCTTAATCCAACATACTGTAATGGTGATAGGGTCAAGATATCTGACATATTATGCATACAAGCAAATCACAAACCATGTCGGCAAATATTCAATAGGTGGGAGGAATTCATTTTGTGCCCATTGAATGTCCAAAGAGAGTTGTAAACTGCAATCTGTCTGTTCACTCTTAACACTGTAACATTTAGATCAATTTGATTTACATCTAATGGACTGAAAGTTTTTTTAAACTTGATTGATCACTTTCTTAAGGGTGTGTTGTCTGTTAGCCAGGTTGTCCAAAAGCGTTTTAGGAAATAAAGTATATCTGATTTACATAAAATACACTACACCACAGAACTATTTAAATTCTAACTTTACTCTTTTACTTTTTTGCCTCATTTTCAGTTCAATGTGAAATGAACTGTACTATTTCAAATGAAGAACTCCTGCTGTGTGCACTTGTTGACATGTGGCATGTGTTTATCATACTATCCTTGGTCAAACAAATCACTATATATATAAGAGTCATTGGTGAGTTAACAGCAAATTCCATTGTTGTGTCTTTATTTAAATAAAGTTCACATATGGGTTAAAATGATGTAAATCCAAAAATTGAGACAGGAGTGGCGTATGACTCCCTGATGGCAGCATTACGACACGTTGCCAGCTGCTTTTGACAGGGTGCCACCCAGACATGTCACCGTGCTGTCCTGTGTCTCTAACCCCAGCCAAGTCACACACACAACACTCAACTCACACACCCTATATCCCCCCGAGGCCATCACTCACCCGTCATTCTTCGATGCCTCGTAGACCAATCAGGCGCTGTCTCATGAGACGCAGTGTCACGCATTTAAGGATGCATGACAAAGTGCTCCTTGATTTCCCAGTGGCCACTGTCTGCAGCCTGCACACGCTTCAAACACGCACAAACGTACACACACATGTGCTCGCACTCACAACATGCTTACATATGTGTTAGAGGATGCTTGTCAAAGCATATTACATCAGCAGTAGATGAAATGCTGAGAGCTTTGCTTAACAGAGAGTGTCTTGGGTCCATTTACAACTATTAAAGACAATCAGATAAATTCTGAATTGTAAATCATTTGAGCTTAAATGAGAGTATTTTTGTCATATATATGCCAAATGTAAACATTTTAAGTCAAGAAAATAACTTTCTACTTTCTCAACTTTTGATCCATGTAACACTCAGGCACTTTTCTCCTTCCATACATAGTATAAGTGTTATGCAGTAAACAAGGCCAGCCGCTGGGCACTAAAAGCATGAAGCTTCGATTCATATAAGCTGTTAGGCCATAACCACCCAGTCACCAGGCTATTTTAGACCTCTCTTGGTTTGGCTTTGGACCCCGATACATTTTGCAGCAGGGAAACATCCACGACCCACCAGAACGCCCCCACCGATGTAGAGAAGCTTCTCTTTGATGTTTGACATTTTCAAACAAGGAAAAAGCTCAGTGGTTGACCTGTGTTCTCTGCATCTCCCCCCCCCAGTGTTTTTCTCTGTGTGTTTCTCTCTTTTTCACCTCCATTTTTCTCTTATGTGTGTTTGTTCCATTGAGCCAGACCAAATTATGGGGCGTGTTTGCGACTGCAGAATGGTTTTACTATTAGAATAGAGATGAGAGAGAAAGGAATTAGTAATAGCAGTAGTCCGTTTAAGTTGTTCAGGTCTCAAAGTTACCTCTATATGACCCAAAGAAACAGTGATTTTGTTCAGGGAAAAGGCATTTTGGGCCCATTACTTGAGCCATTGTGGTTGTGCACTCATATGAAACAAGGCGGAGATGGTGGGGGTAAAGGCGAGAAAAGGTATACCTCTAAAGCTCAATCGCAAACATAGCTTTTATGCTGGATGAAAGCAGAACTTCAATTGGCGAGAGCTTTCAGGGTTGTGTATGGGTTGCATTGAAGAAAGGCATACAGTAATGTTAGAAAGCCATTTGTGCCACACTTTTGCACAATTACAGCATTTTCTCTAAAAATGCGTTGTTTGTAATAGGTGACTGAGACAACAATTGCACTGGAGTAGCTTTGAGGCAGGGTGCTCTGTGGAGAGTCAAGGCACAATGCTCCAAATGTGACAATGAAGAAGAGCATAATCTTCATAAACCGACAGCGAATCGCCTTTTAACCGCCATTGTGTGCAATGTGTATACTGATGAATAATACTGTATATGTTGCAAGTGTTTCTATTTTTATTCTTTGTATTTGTGCAGATGTGTTTGTGTGTGCCTATCTTAGGTTTTAGCCTTTTCAAAATAAGCACAAAGTGCAGTAAGACAGACGTCACTCCTTCTACCTAAGTCCTCTATCAATCTCAACCATTTACTGAAGCATTTTCCATATTGACAGGGGCCACAACTGCCTGATGTCCTGACATCAGCTGCTGTGATTTCCCCATCTTTTCACCAGCTATATGAAACAGTTTGTAACACAATGCCCGCACTTATCCAAACACCAACACGGTTCTAGGCTTATGTGAGATAAATCATTCATAAATCAATTTACCAAACCGTATTTTCTGAGCTGGCTTTTCAAACCAGGTCTGTTTTGGTAATAGAAAATACATACACCCACACTGTTCGTTTTTTCAGAGTTTGATGGATTAGCTTTTGTGCCGAATTCCATGGATGACATCCTGGAGTGGAAATCCAGGTGTGGCGATCCTTTTTTAAATGTATTTTTCCCTTTTTTTTCTGAGCAAGCTGGATTTTTCAGACAAGGATATGCCATTAAGGGATAGACACGGAGACAGAAGCTTGTGTTTTTTATTTTAGTTGTTCAAATCTTCACTAATCAGGACATATTCTGATACCTGTCTTTTTTATTGAATATTGCAGTAATGTTTCAGCGTTTTATTTATTACACTAAATATCAGGTACAAAAACAAAAACAATGTATTGTAACGACATTGTGGATTAAAATTAATCCAGCCACTGTACATGAGTAATCTCCTATATTAATATCTCTTTCAATTATGCTTATTTTACTTAAAAATTCCCCTTTTACTCATTCTTTAGCTAGTATACTCAATCATGTTAAATGCAATGCTGCCACTCTGACATGAATGATTCTCATTCTACCAATTAACCACAGAGGTGAAGAGTTGAAATGGTTCACAGCGTCATCTTCCAACAATGGGATCTGTCACCTCCCTGCTCTTTGTCTTTCAACCACCCCTTTCTGCCTTGCTTCACCTCACCACTACATCCTCGTTTTGATGGGGGGGTCAGGTGTTGCTCAGGTGCGCTGCAGACAAAGGCGAGAGAGTGCAAGTGAAGCTGCTGTGACCATATCTATTTATCTCCAGTCGTCTATGGCTAAAACATTGGCTGTGGCCATTAAGCAGCTCTGTGCTATTTCCTTTAACCACTTGCAAGGCGTGACGTTGGAAAGTGAAAGTACCTGCAGCCACGTTATGCCCGGCCTCAGGCGTGACAGACAGGCCTGTGAGTAAACGATAGGGAACACCTGTGTAGGGCAAACAGCCATCCAAAACCAGGATGCTCACATTTTGAACTGCAGTCTGAATAGTTTTAAAATATAAATGAGTTGTTTGGTCTTTTCTCCTTGGATTAGGGCCAATAAAAACAATAGGGATGGTTGGTCTCAGCCACCTAATGCATCCCGATCCTGATTTGATACAGCACAATGAAGACAGTGTTCACTACCTTGTGTTATCCAATACATTACAAACAGATATAGGTAAAAAGACACTCAAAGCAGGCACTTGCAAGAAAGACATGTCATAATTGTGTAGGAGTATTACTGACTTACAGACACACCTTCTCACACACTTCAAACCTAGAGAACATCACTATCCCAATGATTTATAGATCCTAATATATAATTCTTGCAGTACTCTGGATGAGATGTCAGAATTGATGGCATGCAGACTTTTATTACCTGGTATGGTGTGTGTAATTAGGTTAAATAGATGGGGTTGGACACGCATGGTAAAGGCTACATCTTTCACCCCGGCTGGATTTATGGGCCACGCTCCGCTCTCTGAGGTCTGCTCTAATGCACTCATTTGCATGAGAGCACATGTAGCTGATGTGTGTATTACTGTTACGTCAACTGCTAAGCACAATGACAAGGGCCAGTTTATGAATAGTTTGGTTCAGTGGTTGGCAACTGCCCTGCCCGCCAACTGCCTATTAGCTATGATATGAAAGCTGCCTGGCAAGTGTTAGATTGATACTTGACATGTCGAACAAAGCTCATTGTCATTATAATTACTATACGTTGAGTCTTAATTTCATGGTCGTCCATATTGCCAGCGTGATAGGGCTGTCTGTTACTTACATCTTCAGTAACAGCTGTCTTTTCAGCCAGTGTATCCATCCGCCTTTCATATGTTCAACAGACTCAGAAATAACGACTTCATAATGACTATAATCGCTTCATATAATTGTAATGCATAGCTATTGGTACAATTAAACTGTATTTTCTGAAGATACATGCCACTTATTTTTTTCATCCAGATGTCCAATCAAGTGTAAATCAGAGATAAACTAATAGCAGAGGACTATATGTGTTATGACCCGTTCATTGAATAGACTTTAAAGGGAATCACTTTATACCAGTTACTCTGTCATTTGCTGGAGGGTCCATCCCATCTGTCTGTTAAGGACAAGCAGATAATGAAGTGTATTTGATGAAGTAAGTTGATAATGAGAGCTAGCCAGCCAGCAGTAATGACAGTGTAGGATTAGAGACAGTGGCAGTAGCCTGCAGTGGTGGATGTTACTGTTCAGACTTTTCTGACCTTCACAGATTCCAGTTTCCCCTCCAATACCCATCATCAGATTGAATCATTGAGGAGGCGTGTGTGCTCGTACTTGCACGTTTGTGGGAGTGTGTGCGTACGTGCAAATGTGCCAAAATGATCTCATTCACCAAGGTCTCCCCCTCCTAGTTTGGGGGGAACAAAAATAATCTTGCAAAGAGGGACGTTCAAATTCACACGCATTCATGCACGCAACCCGCCTCTGACTCCAAGGCCAGGTTATTGGCTTGGAGCAGCTGAACCATGTTATGCTAGACACACACAAACACACACACACACACACACACACACACACACACACACACACACACACACACACACACACACACACACACACACACACACAGGCCTATACTCCCATTTCCTTGAACCAGGCTACTTGGCTGTGCATCAGGACGAGCTCAGTTAGCCCTCCACAGGGATGGGGGGTGCATAGCAAAGCAATTTGTCTAATATGTCCTGCATCCGCTTTTGAATTCCTGTCCATCCAACTGTATTTATTTTTTATCTTGCATGCACATGCACTTTTATCTTTCCCTAATTCTCTTTTACTCTTTTTTATTCCCCTCCCACCTCCTAATGCACTACTTCACGCACACCACTTTCTCCCTGTTCCACCCTTCCTCACCCAGCCTTGCCCCCCCCCCCCCCCTTACCCTCCCAGGATAGGAGACACCATAGAGGGGTCTGCTGAAGACAGGGCCCATTGACAGGCCAGAGTGGCAGTAACTTATTGTCTATTGATGGAGTGTGACAAATCATGTGGGAACGCAGGGGTGCATGGCAGTGAGAGCCAGGGTGTTGAGTACGTGAGTGTGCCTGCGTGTGTGCTTGTGCCTCGTTTGTGTGTGTGTGTGTGTGTGTGTGCCCGCATGAGTTTGTGCCTTTTTGTGTCTATGCCTGTGTGTGTGTTTGAGCGTAACGTCTTAGTGTGGGGCAGGCGGGCATAGCCGGGACCCTTCACAGCTCATTTAGCCTAAATGGGGCCACCTGGGTGGTGAGGGAGCTCAGCAGGGCGACCCTGGCACTTTGGAGCCCTGCTGACAGCCCCCAAATATAGGGGCTCCATCGGCCTATTAATCAACGCAGCTACTCTGACAAATCACCACAACTATGACCTAATGAGAAGGGGAGAGAGGAAGGAGGGAAAGGAAAGAGGTAGAGACATAAAAGAGGAGGTGGAGGGGCACATGGTGTGAAGGGACAAAGGTGCAGGGGGTGTAAGCATGGAAGCTAAGAAGTGACAGAGAGCGCCAAGGCTTAATGAAAAGGAAATGAAAGAAGGAGCGGCCTGACATAGTGACTTGTAGTGCTTGCCATTGGGGTAAACCAGGAGGTAATGAGAGGAGAACGCTAACACAGTTGTCATCCGACGCTGATCCTCGGTTCTTCAGCCCTACTCACAACAAACCAATTGATTTGTTATGAAAGACCAAATCATGCACTCCAAAATACTGCAGAGTGGATTAGCAAGCACCCGCTCAGCTGAACCATCTCCGCCGCTGGCAAATAATTTAGACTACAAGTACTTTCTCGACACTTTTTTTTGCAGATGCTTCAGAGCAAATTAGAGGTGAGAAGAGTTTGAGTTTGAAAGCAAACAACATTGATGTATGTCTCCTTCTCTGGTTCCCACCCTGAGGTGAGCTAGCATCTAATCTCTCCACTACCAATCTCAGGTCCAAATCACATTAACCGGGATCAGAGGTGAAACTGGAGCTTTTCAACAGCAGCCTGTTCTCACTAATGAACCCCCATGGCCATCCACTGCATATTACAGCCACACTGAGTGAGGGGGAGAAACTTTTTGCAATAATCATTATGTAATTGCACCAAGCCTGGGTTCCCATTGCCCTGACATTCTGAAAGCTCAATAGCAATATCTTTATGCTTCTCTAAAGGGAATATGTTTGGAATGGCTGTACTGTATATGATTGATGGTTTTCTGAGGCTAAGCAATCTACTTTATTGTAATTATATAGTTTAGTGTCCGTCTGAAGTTTATACTATACAATACTAGTTTATTTACGATTCGTTTTTTCCAGATTTACCTGAATGACCTTGACTTACCCACAAGTTACTTAATCACAACTCCAACTTTCACCAACTATTTTGTGGCCAATTAATATGCAGCTGACCTCTGAACACTATAGTGAATATTCAAAAGCAGCACCTTCGTATTGACTTGTATCTGTCTGCTGTGCTGTCCAGCCATGGGATCTATGTGATAAACTAAGCCCAGCCTGTCTGCTCCATCGACAGGCCCAGGATGGAAGGCCCATAGAGAGGATGCACAACTGCATGCTCCTTCCATCCATTACCTAGTTATGGTAACGCAACACGGCATGAGCTTTTGAGTCTGTTGAACAGAATGCCACATTCACACGTTCATAAGTAAATGTTCACGATTCACGCTGACTTAGGCTCATTGATATAATAATCCTGATGTGTGTGCATGGATCCATCCCCTATGGATGCTTCACAACTTGTATTAAAGGCATCTGTTTGCTCAAGGTGACTAAGATACTTTGGCAATGGATAAGGCCTATTTATTCTGCTTTGGGTTTCTGTGTGTACACAAAGAATAAGAGGCTGCTTTTTGATCAGCAGTTGGTGCTTTTGCTTGCTTTCTCAATCAACGCTTGGTGAAAATGATACAGTTTCCGATGATGCCTTTGTTTGCTTATTTAAACTAGCTGTTTTTATGTTGTATTACAGTTGAATGATATAGACTCTCATGAATCAAAATCCTCTGATTATATGGATTTAATCTGTCTTCTGATAATATGTATGGTCAGACAATTACCGTACCACCCCCTTCAGCAGCTGCAGCAACAGTACACCAGGCTCCCTGAATGCAAAGTGATAGAGATAATGAATGTATAGTAAGATGTATACTACATACAACTAACTTTAAATATAAAGTGCCTTCTCACTTTTGCAATGTGTCTGCCTGTTCCATGTATTGTCACTACACTGATTGTGACAGTATATTGATGCCACTCTATTCGTGACTGTAATTCCTCGACATTTACTATATTTGGGGAATAACATAAATCAGATTTATTTTCTAAATGAAATCCATCTTTGTCAGTGTAATGTTATTTTGCCTGGATTTTAATTAAGGCCTTTGTGATGGTTCTGCCTCTGTCCGATTTTCTTAACTTCCCACTGATTCAATCTCATGGCAAATTCTTATTGACATGTGGGCAAGGTCACCGGGGAACAAATGCCAACTTTTTTACAATTTTCTCTCAAAAGAGAACAAGTGATTGTCATCTGACATTTAGTGTTGAAGATGGCAGCCTCAGCCAGTAAAGTAGCGTGTTAGTGCACCTCACCTCCTTTTATGACCTGCTATACAGCGCACCAGTACATTAATGTCAATAATGTGCTTAGCTTGTTCTAGCACATTAGGGCAACATGGTTCTGTACAGTGCAAATGCAAAGCAGGGAAAACTTGCATGGATAAAGGTTGAAAAAAAAATCTACTCGGTGTGTTACGCTTGCATTAGTTGTCTTTTGTGATATGAGTGCCTGCAACCAAATCATGAATGATGATGTTACCGTGCTCTTTTCATAGAATTTGACAATGTTTGTATTTTTTTTCTGTGAAAAATGCTACACTGCCAGAGGGCTGTGTGTAAGTGTGTGTGCATGTTTGCACTCCCGAGTTGACAATAGACCTTTACAGCATCAAATCCCTACAAGGTGAGGCACAACTCAAAAACATCTTTTCATCGCCTTCCTTATCTCTTTCACACTGCTGTTGGCAGCCAGAAGAAGAAAAAACTGAGAGAGGAAGCATTATAATTTATTATTAGGAAAGAGGGGGTAAAATAGAGCACATGCGATAAGGATCTAGAGATTAGGATGGAGCAGAACAATAAATTATGCAAAGTGTTTGAAAACACATACAGCTATAATTAAGTGCCATTTGATTTTAAATGAGGTGACAGCAAGGATTTATTTATCTCCTTAACCCCCTAAAACCGCCATTAGCATGGTAGAAAATGAACTGTTTGAACTGGTAAGAGAACAAGGCCCTGATATGATCAACAATAATAGAGCAACCCAAACTCAAAACTGACACACACACACACACACACACACACACACACACACACACACACACACACACACACACACACACACACACACACACACACACACACACACACATATAGAAAGGTGAGATCAATGTCTGCATGGACTAATCAGTTCATTGCAGGCCCTGCAAAACCACGGGAGCCCATAGCTAATAATGTCATTATGAATGGCTGCTGTATTTACAGGATGGCCCTCGGTGAGGATTTCCACACCAACTGGTGTTGGTTGGTTCCAGTCGGTTGGTTCCATCATTTACCACCACTGTGCAACTATCCACAGGAATAGTTTTTTGCCCAAATAAAAGTGTTTTATACAATGATTTACATTATTTAGTTTGGATGCATTTTCCAGAGGAATGTGACGACACCTTCTATATCATGCTTTTCTTTGGAGTTAAAATACAGCATGCATGTATTAAATATCTGTGATTGGTCAGGTCTACCTTTAAAACAGTGACACTTGATTTGGTGCACTGCCGTGTGGATACTGAACCATGTGAAAGGAGTCCACAGACTTACTAACAATTATTGAAACTGAAATTGCATGTTTCTTCATAGCTGTGACTTTGGTCTTGTCTTTAGACTTAACTTGTGACATTACCCTTAATGCGGTCTTTGGCTTTGTGACAAGGTTGCAGTGTCGTCAATTTTATTCCAACATATCTGTTTGTTCTTCAGCCCGATCTCTCACCATTAAATCATCCGTACTAGCAACTTGCTCAACTAAGCCACAACAGCATCCATAAAAAAGTAGAACATGCTGAAATATGCAATTTATTCATAGTGGCTATGGAAATGATGTATAGCGTGGTTTGAATAGAAGTTTTGCCAGATCAATGTCTAAGAGCGAGGCCTTTGTCTAAGAAAGTCAGTTTCTCAACCCTCAGCTCCTTAGTAGATTTCACAGTTTATATTATGCACAAATGACAAAGAGAACATACTGAATAAGTAATAGGCTATTTCCTGGTAGCACATTGAGGTGAAATCACAACGAACATCTTTTTTTCCCTCTGTATGCTGTTCAGTGGGGAGATTGCATGAGTGAATGCTTGTTCTCAGTGTTTGTGCATGTGTGTGTGAAGAGGGCAAAATCTAAAGCTACTGTCTGTTTATCTGAATCAGCTTTGTTCATTAATTCATGGGTGATATATGTATTATGCATCTGGTGACAAAGTTTAGAGAAGTAGAACCAAATGCAGACACAAGACACTGCGGGAGGCTGCTGTGATTGTTCTGTAAAGGAATAAGTTGAGGAGGTTGCAGATCTTCTGGCGCCAGACGAGGTTGGACTGGTCAGTTAAAGGTTGAAAAGGAGCGCAGAGAAATGCTGATGAAGGAAGCAAGCACTCATAGGCTGGAGATAGTTGAATTTCGTGTGGTAGTGGTTCTTTTATAGGCAAATGGTTGACCAAGGCTGGAAAAAGCTTGCAGGTTACAACAAAACGTGTATATTCAGAAACAAATATCAATGAAATCATCAGGGGAAAGTTGATGAATGTGCCTTGAAAAGTCTGGAAGCGTTACAAGAAATTGAGGAGTACACAGGGAAACTGCTTAGATTAAGGCAAGCTATAAAAACAGGAAGTGGCATGTTGTGCAGAACACACAGTCCATAATATTTGGCAGAATCTGGACTGAACCTTTTAAGGTTTGATTTGAGTCTTTCTCAGTATTTTTAGCCTGTGAATGTGCACATTTATTTGCATACATACATTTGATACAAGAGTAAGAGTCCTTGCTTCATTCTCCTTTTTTTTTATCTCCTTCCTGCTACTTACTTTCTGTCTTTGGCGCATGGGGAAAGTTAGATTGCCTCTGCTGAAATGTTTGATCCCAGAGCAGAGACCTGCAGGCACACTGGAGCCAGGTACCCACCTACCTACCTGTCTTCTAGGCTGAATTACTGACTTACTGACTGCCCTACTAACTTAGCCTCCCCTCGTTACTGCAGTAGCGTACAGGAGGGAGGTGATGGAAGGAGGACGAGGGGGGTCATGAGGCAATTGGGGTAGATAATAGTAGGCTGTCATGCTCAGATACACATGCATCTGTTTTCAAAAGTATAATTTTAGTCCTGTCAAAAGATCAGAGTCTAACATCAGAAATAAAATATTGACAGACATAGATGCTGGTCAGATGGACAAGATTTATTTGGAGTTGCTTCTTCTTAGAAATAATTGTTGTGCCGCATGTGTTGGGAGTTTGAAAGGCAGTGTCAAACAGCTGTCTGACATACTCAGGACACAGCTGAGGGGTGCATAGGTGGTTGGCTCCCTTAATGAAGGGCCTTGCTGTAATGATTTACAGTAGCTCAACTGAGAGAGGTCACACACACACACACACACACACACACACACACGAACACATGCTCACATTTCTCCATGTCACAACCTCCTCTTGGGTGCTGTTTCAGTGAAAGGTGCCAGCCTGCTCAGCCAAGCTCCTAACAAGAGCCAAACACTCGGGAAACTGAGGAGTAAGAAAAGAAAGGTGAGGTGAGGGGGGTTGGGGAAAGGGAGGTGAAGAAGGGAGATAAGAGGAGCAGAGAGCTGTCAACCTCCTGGGACATGTGGAGAGCTCAGTGTCTATGCGGATCACTCAGCTACTCTGCTGCACTGACCAGCAGACTGGCTGTGTGGATTTGGCAGGTGTTTGATTATTTTCTGTTGTCTGCATGTAACAATACATACTCAAACAGCATGGATTCTAAATTGGACCTCACCTTGTCAAACACAAACAAGGCCCCTCACCTCTTTCTCCCCGGAGCACTATTTGATAGATCTTACCCACAGAAGCACAGCGAGCCTATTTGAGGAATGTACCAAACTGTGTCCAATAGACTAGTGCTCACAGTCACACTACGATGGACAAGCAGCCTAACGATGTCTGAAATACCAGGACAACTGCTATGATATGCTGTGATAATTGCTACCCTCCTGTCCGTAGTACAAATAAATGTGGAATCGGTGGGCAAACACATTAATATGGAAATGTCTACATTAATTTGGAGCATGGTCTAAATTATTCAGTAATTAAGCCACTGCAAATTTACACAAACTTTCCCCCTGGATGACTGGAGAGAATAGTGAGGAGCTAGAAACAGCCATGCAGAGGGATTTGAAATATGTGGTCACATGGTGTGCATGCATAGTCATTTGAGTCAGTGAATTCAGGCACAGCTTTTAATTTGGTTGCTCCCCTCTCATCTGAAATGTGTATGGCCATTGACATTTTACTTGGCTACCTTCGCTGTGCTCACTGTTAACTAATATCAGCATGTTAGCATTAACCATTTAATGCAGGTTTCAATGGTGAAATTAGCTGACAAATGAAGATAAACTTTGAATAAGTAAGAAATTCAGGAGACTATACAATCAGAATCAAATGTACTTACGTTAGCGATAAATAAACAGGATACGCAGACATAAGTTACTTTTCACTATAGATGTATAACATGATATATGCAGTTCTTTCCTTTTCCCTGTGTGTGTGTGTGTGTGTGTGTGTGTGTGTGTGTGTGTGTGCTGTTTGTTCTATTTGAGGAAAACGCCCGTTGCGTCATGTGATGTGCTCGACTTATCATTGCTTGGATTTAGAGTTTAAACCACAGTGTGTTTAAAGTGTTGTGTTTGTGTGTCGCTCTGCGCAAGCACTTGTGAGTGTGTGTGTGTGTGTGTGTGTGTGTCTGTGTGTGTCTGTGTGTGTCTGTGTGTGTGAGAGTATGCATGCCCCTGAGCCCGGGTGTGTGTCTAAGCCAAAGCACGTACAAGCGTGTCAACTTGTGTAACTGTGGATGTCCTTTCAAAGGGCCTTCACAGATCTGTCCGGGACCCTTTGATCAGGCCTTCTATGACTCGCCTGCTCTCGACGGGCTGCGTGCTGGGTGGGAGACAAGGCTGTTTGGACATGGATGAGACTGGAGTCAACCCACACATTTATAGGCACACACAAATGTATAAGCATCAATGCATAAACACACATATTGAAGCATTTAGATGATGGCTTGCTGACATGTACAATAGGGGAGAGCCACTCTAATACTGTATGATAAAATATGTTTAGTAAAAGACGCATTGAACATAATATGCAACGATACAGATGTGTGTGTAAGAAAGTGTGTGTGCATGACTGTGTGTAAGTCAAAATGTTATTCCAAAATGCGAAAGTATTACAAATAATCAGCATCTGTAGAGGATTAGTTTTGAGTTGGTTAAATTAAAGAGGGCTGAAGTTAGGAGCTGCAATTTACATTTTGTCATCCTCCCAAGTATTGTAATGCAGCATTTTGGGTATAGTAATTTGCATTGATCTTTATTGAAGGGTTCATGTTTACTTTAAAAAATGTTTCTTTGATATCCCATATTTTTGTCCCCTGCTGATTAAGTGTGTGTCTTGTTGCTTTTGTGAGGACATCAGTTTGGATTGAGATGGATCTCAGGTAGGGTCTAATACTGAGTGGCATCACCGCACCACACGGACATACTGTAGACCTGACACTGAATTGATCTGACAATAGAATGGATCAGTGTTGCCGCTAGTAAGTCAGAAGGTAGAGCATAATCCCCTCTGTCAACTCTCTGTCTCGTCAATATTCAAATCCAGCCGGCTGTCCAATGGCTGTCAGTTACAATCTCCCTCTGGCTCATGGCCTAGCACAGGCACATATCCAAATTGAATTGGAAGTTTGCTTCTCAATGGAAATTGAGTTGAAAAAATGACCCACCTGCCCTGTATTGTTGACTTGTCAGCTGCCCCAACTGGACTATATTCTAATGTACAATATCTATTCTCAATTTTTCCCCTTTTTTGTGTTTCCCTAAGTGGTTTTTTATTTTGCTTTTAGTTTTTGTATAGCTGTTGTCTACCTCTGCTTACCATGATTTTTTTTTCTTGAATGTCAGGAGTGATTTCAAGGAACCATGCAGATTGAGATAAAATAATCGGACAGGTTGTATCCCAAATTGTGACTTTTCTTTCTGATGAAACAAACCCCAAAATGCTTTCTGAAAATGTTTCTGTGCTCTCTCCTGTAATGATGTATTCCCATACACTCTGCCTCTTTCTAACACCAAAGGTCATGTGTAATTGTGTGAAATAAGATAGTATGGAATTCTACTACAGTCCTGACACCAACTACAATCACCCTTTCCCCTCACTTTTACACATCACCTGAAATCAGCCAGAAGGAGCTGCTTGAATTTTGAAACTTTGTTGTGGTCAGGCTGAAAAGGTTTATCCATTGCATGCTTTCTTTGGGGAGGACTGCTCACTCTGTGCTGTCAAGAAGTTTGTTTTATATCAATCACAAGTCTTGATACATTGATGCACAACTCCAGACGCAGGGTGAATGTGAGTGTCTTGGTTAGTGCGCGACTCTCTTGACAATTATGAACCCATTCTGTGATGTGAACTGCTGAGAAAAAGTCCAATTAATTTTTAGTATATTTCCAGGTTCATACCCCAAATGAATTGATTGAAGATGTGAAAACATGTCAAATAATAATGTTCTTTCACTCAAAGTTACCTGACTACAGATTCAAACAAAAAGTGGTTCTCACACGGATGAAAATGATGGGGGACATTTAACTATAGCCTCTCTCTTTCTCTCCAAATCTCTCTCCCTCTTGTTGAGTCCCTCTCCTCCTACTACTGTGACACATGTCGCCCTGGCTTGCATGGAAAGGCCTGACCTTTGGAAAGTTTAGCACTTTAAATATTTAGGCTTGGGTTATGATGGATCCTCCAGGCCCCGCGGCAATGTGCGAAGCCTCTGATTAGGGCTGCTGTCAGAGTCATTTAGCCGAGTGTCTGGCTGTCGGTGGCGCTCTCTGTTTGACAGGCGAGCCTTTTAAACAAACAGCGGTCCCAGTGGCAGAGCAGGCAGGGCACCCAGCGCAGCACAAACACCCAACACTCTGAGAGAAACCACTCAGCCCACTGACAGCTGCAGAGGAAACCACTGGCCACTGTCTCTCATGATCTTCCAGGCACTTTGTTGCTTTCTTTCACACAGTCTATACTTGTACCTCTGCCTGGTTTTTTTTCTGTCTCTGTTCCTTTTTTCTCCTCTCTGTCGATATTTGTACTTCCTCAGAGTTTACACCTCCTCTTTGTTATTCTCTGTCTCTGCAAGTTGCTGAAATTAAACATCAAAGTTTCATTTGTGGTGTGTTGAGTCAGATTTAGTAAGCAAGGTGATTGCCAGATGATCTCTGAGCAGGGTTTATGCTCTTAATTTGTCAAACATCACTACTTATTATCAGCCGAAAATCAGGATAGATGCTCTGTGCCTCGTGTCTGCATTGTCCCATGATTAAGACAGCTTACATTGATGTTCATGTTGAAATACATCTGAGCCAGCCTTTTCATCTCACTCTGAGACAATCTCCCGTGGCATCAATCCTGTAAATATATGAGTCTTAATATGTGTGTCCTATTCTGTATTCAGAGGAAGAGCCAAGTCAGCAGCTCCAGTATTAATGCATGAGAAATGAGCAGAGCCCATAAGAATTAAAGGGTAAGACTCCCCTTATTAAGATGTAAATTCTCAGGAAAACTTGCAGAAATGAGGATACAGGGAAGTTATTGTCAACTTTAGCCTACTTATGCATTTCTAAGAGGCATTGTTATGTTACAGCTGTTGAATTAGAAACACACAGCAAAGCACCTTGTGTATTTTTCGGCTCATTTCCAGCACGAGATCAACCAATCTCAATGAATATGTAACCTATACTTTACGGAACAATTTACACTTTTGGCAACATTATCTAGTGACAATATACATGGCAACTATCGTGGTAATTCAATCTCTGTCTGTGTGTGCTCCCTCTTCTTTTTCTCCCTCTCTACCTCTTTCTCATTTCAAATTTGCACTTAACACCTTCCTGGGGAAAGGCTTCTCATTCATCAACGGTGTTTGTCCCGGTGACAAGCAGGGCGCCTCCTGCATATCAATATCAGCTAAGACAATGCTGAGCCTGTAACCTTCAGCTAAATGTCATTCTGCTTAATCCTATTTGAAAATTAAACATTGAAAAACCTTTAGCGTACCTTCCTGTCTTCCTTCCTCTCTCGCTCCCTCCTTTATTGGTCGCCGATACTATAGCTGTCTGCTCTCCCTCACCCCCTTCCTGCTCTAGTTTTGCACACTGTGACATTTGTATTGTCTTGTTTGTTTGAGTGTTTGTATCCCATAATGGTTATTTAGAAGAACTGATTTTAATTTTATGTCACTGAAAAAATAATATAGGGGCAATTTGTCTGCCCCTAGCATTCATCTACATTATTCCTCTACGCAGACACAGCCATCATCAAAGAGGCAGACTTAACTACTTCTCCCTTTGTTCTACTCACTACTCACAAAAAAAGAAATCCAGACCAACGCAAATTTTTCAGAAAAAAGAGAAACAAGTGACCAAAGTTGTTTGTTGAGGCAGAACAGAGTCAAATGAGAGGAAACCTCTTTGTCAAAGCTGCATATTTACAAAAACAAATCCTCCCCTTACAGATGGTAATTACTACACTGACAGTAGTTAGCAAGCAGAGGAAGATGATGTCTAATTTATCCACATGCCCACTGTAACAGAGGCTGAAACTTCATCAGACGTCTCAGCATTAAGAGGCCGGCTTCTTAGTATGCATGAAACACATTTCTCATATACTTGGTGTTTTACACCCTTTTTTCTTCTTACATAGATCTACAACGCACACACAGCATTTCTATATGGTACATGTTTGAAGATACTGTGAGGAATCTGAGGGGAGGGAGGGGAGGGAAGGCAGGATAAAAGGAGACGCGGAGATTGCAATGAAAATGCAATCATTTGCAGTCGGACAGATATAATTCTCCTTTGGAGAGAGTGTGATGCGGCAGCTCAAAGACAGCCTTCAGCCAGCTCTCTATATGGATTTGATTGACCACAGTTGCTCGTCAAGAGATTCCATTGAAATACTCAGAGTCAATTGCAACGTGCCTACCATTAGATTATCATATCGAAAGCCCTCCATTCACTCTGGAGCTCGAAGAATTAGAAATTATTATGGAGAGTTACACTGTAAAAAGTATTTAAACAAGATTGAGAAGCATCCACATCTGAGGAGTAATTTCTTCCATGCTAAAAATGTGTCACCCAGACAGAGTTGATATGAAGTTCAAAAGCTGTTATACTGGGACTTAGCCACAGTAACGCACACATTCACAGAAAGGGGGTAAACACGGAGACTTACAGAGAGCCGAACTATTTTCGTTCAATTTTTCAATGCGTCTAAAACATCCCATGAATATTAACAATGTGTATGTATGTTTGCAAGTGTGTTTGCATTGTGTGAGTCCAAAACTGTAAGTCTGACAGTGTAACACAGCAGCAAGGACTGCTGACCCATAGAGCATAAAAGAAGAAGAGACACCTGTGTAAGAAGTTATAGTTGGCTCATCAAGGTGTGTGTGAGAGATATTATTTAGCAACAGTTTACTCCCCACTCTAAGTTGAACCCTGCAATCGGTCATTTATTTTTATTATCTCAGATCACAAATAGAGGGGAGTCATGGGGATATAATCTTCATAGGCCAACATAACTTGTAGACTTGGAATTAAAACAGCTTACGTTCTGTCTCTCTCTGCTTTCCAGGTGGGAGATGCAGAAGGATGCAGAGTTGGAAGACGGAGAAAAATGTATAGTAGAGGAACTTCAGAAAGCCTATTTTGTTTGCTGCTGCAGCCCAGGAACGCAGGACTGTCCCGGAGCTGATGAGACACTCACAGAGGAGACCCAGGGGGAAACAAAACAATCCGATAAAAGTGCTGCCCAATAACAATCCAAGCAGTTGGAGTTTTTTTTATCATGTTGTAAATGTTTTCTTGTAATACTAAGTTGCAGCTCTCAAGGTAGTAGAATCTGTGTGTGTGTGTGTGTGTGTGTGTGTTCACATTTGAGCGTGCACTGTGTCAAGCAAGTTTGACTATGTGTGTGCAAGAAAATATGAGTGAGAGAGCGGACAAGAAACTGTGGAACAACAAAAAGAGTGAGGCAGACGTTGGCTCCCTTTTTATGCACACGTCTCAGACAACCTCGCTGTGCTTTTCTGTGCTACTTCAGACATTTCATCTTTTTGGAGCACACCTCCATAAATCAGTACTGGGAAAGGGAGAGCCTGGATTTGTTTGCCTGGGACAAGATGGGACTGTGTGATCACTGTTGGTAGTTGAAGTTTTTTTTTTGTGAGACAGTGAGTGTAAAGACATTGGTGTCAGCATACTTTCTCCTGCTTCCTAAAAGCAAACATCAAATATTAAGGTTTGGAAGCAAGATGATGTCTGTTTTGATTACAGCGTGTCCCAAAAATCAGTCAGTATTTTTTGAAAACTGTGAAAACATTTACTTTTTGTGTTACGATGGCACAGACATTTTTTCCAGGTTTGTCCATATTTTGTCATTTATGAGGAGAATGTTTTAGAATTAAACAGGAAAAATGAAATCATAGTCTTACTTGCACCATTGAACAAACTTCAGTCATCGATCAATCTGTGTGATCTCTGTGCATTCAATCATTTATGCTATGAAGTAAGCATTCTTAAATACTTACATCAGATGTTCTTTCGTTGTGTATCTGATGTTCAGATGAGGATTAAACCACCCAAATTATGCTCTTTTCATCAACAAGAATATAATTTCAACTAACAAAGGCTACTGCACACCCTGGGCAATTCCTTCGAGAGAGCTGGAAAAGTATTCCTGCTCCAAAGAGAGTTGTTCCTTCCTTTAACTAGATAAGATTAATGCAAATGTAGCAAGATTGCAATCGGCAAACCACTTAGAGAATACAAAAGACAACAAAATGGTTAGCAAGTGAATTCTGCCTATGCATCTTAACAAAGGCTAAAAGGCAGCAAAGCATGATTAGTCTTTGTTAATGTATTGTATTTAATATAAGAATTAAAGCTTTTTGTGTTGCAGTAAAAATAGTGTTTAACTAGCCAAACTGTTATTGTAAGATAACTGTTTTCTGTGAAAGAAATGCTTTGATCTCTTTCTTTTTATCCCTCGCCATCCCTCTTAAGTAAGCACCTGTAAGGTTATTCATTTGTATTTCCATTGGGTGAGGTTTAGAAGACAGCTGTCAGAAAAGCTGACAGTATAATTCACAACAAATCATTACAAAGAATGATTCATCTCAAAGAAATAAACTGAATACTCTATTATACAGGATTCAGTTAGGGATTATCAAACCTACACAAACATTTTAGAATCCCGGAGCGCATCATGACATATTCATACAGGATAAACAGCCGCAGCATTTTGACTCCTCTGATTTCCATTTCAATTGATTACCCACAGTATATTAGTGCATTATGCACAGCAAACTATCACAGAAGACACATGTGGTTTTATTTCTATGTTCATACATTGAGTACAACAAGCCCTTTGTCATCATGTTGGGATCCAAAGTAGTAGCATAACAGGAAGAAAATCATCCTGTTGCCGCACTGTGGTTTCACTCTATCAATAAGGTCCTAATTCCCTATTATTTAAGTAACAAACAAGTCATAGTGCATTTTTCCCAAATATAAAATGCCTATTCCACATAGACCAGCCAAGCAACTCTGAATACATTATATCTAAGCACAAGAGCACAAGAGCACAAGAACACTGACCACCGCCAAGACCATGTCATTTTTCAAATATGAAATGAAATGGCCGACGTTACACTGTGTTTCATGAAAAAATCAAGCCAGTAGGTTTTCCATAATCATGCTGACATACAGACAGAATTGCAACCTGAAAAAAATATACATATACATATATATGGAGAGGTAATTTGTGGATCAAGGATAAAGCTACTTTTTCCAAAGTTATGGTAATACATTGACAGCCCCAAGACAGTCATATAATCCTATTTACCTACCCCATTGGAAACGTCTTTCCATGGTTTAGCTTATTTAAAAGCACATCAAGTCAAACAAATCTTCAACAAGGTGTAAACTTTGAACATCGGCCTGAATCTATGGTTTGCTGAGTGTTCTGCACCCGCTTCAGTGTGTGTGTGACGCGGTCTGTCATGCTACGTCAGCACGGCAGATAGCTAACAGTTTTCCCAAGTCGTAATAAAGATTGAACAGCTTGTATTTTCCAACGTTTACTTAGGAAGCACTGTAAAACTGGTTCAGTATTTCAATCATTACAGACGTTGTTTAAGAACAATAGTTACATTGCCTGTTAAAACGTATAACAACAAATGCGTTAGCTTATGGCTAACTTATATGGGAAACTGCATTGTAATGCTAGCAGTTAGCATTTACGACCCAATACACATTTCAAAATAACTTGGATTAATTAACAAAGGGTTTCATTACTGTCGAGATACTATATGAGTCCATACTTACAGGCAAACGTGTTTTCTGGCCAACATAAGTCAAGAGAGAAAAATATTCGACAGCTCATCTCACCATGCGTTATCGGACTACGGCAATATACATAATAAACATTACTTTACGAGTCACCACTAGGGGTCACTAATTCTCCAGATAAACATCAGAACTTCACACTGAGGGCCAACCAAGACTAAAGGACCTAACTTCGATTTACAATACTTGTTAACCTCCTCAAACACAAAGTAAAGAAATATTTCCAAGTACATAACTCAAGTCAACACCTCTCCTCCTCTCTTTTGTTGCATTGAGTATTGATTAAGCGAAAAGCATCTCTTTTATCATGTCAATCTCAGTGGATTTCAATGTCACAATACGTCTTCTCGTTTCTTATTTGGGTCTCCCCTCGCAGCAATTCCAGTGCTCTGCTTGAGGAAACAGGGTATTTCATCTCCCTTGATAAACAGTTTATAGAGGTTGATAAATTCAACTTCTAGAGGACGTTCAAAAGTAGGGCATACAGGTTAAGTTAAAACAGGAGGCTATTTCTGTGAATCAAAACACACATCAACAAGTACAGGTGCTGGTACATAATACAGGAGAGTACGGCACCGCAAGTGTTTTCTGATTTTCTTTTAAAATAATGAAATATGTTTTTTCTATCCCCTTAAAAGTTTTTGATCTGATGGATTTCACTAATGCAGTTTTATTGGGAACTATCCTGGAAATGCTCACAACAACAGCTTAAGAGAATCTGATGACTTTGTGTTAAAGGTTGACAGTCTGATTGAATTATTATCCTCTTTTATTATTCTTTTAAACATAAAAATATATATATATATGTTTTTAAATGTTTATGTAAGTAAAATTAAACATTTTTTATTGACAATGCCTTACATGTGTGGAACATCCTCATTTATGTTTGAATGGTGTTGCTAAATTGGTTAAGTACATGTGTATGCTTTTAGCTCCCTACCTTTCCTGCAAAAGTTCTTGTTTGTTTTCTATGGATTTGTATATGTGAATGTATAAGTTTCACATGTGTTTTTCTATTATGTAAGTCTTTGTTTATATATCACATATTGTATAATACTTGTATTGTTTAATGTACAACACAATTGTTAAAATAAATAAATGAACAAGTTTAGTGAAACTATCAATAGGCTTCTTATTAAGCATAGTTAAGGAATGTGATATAATATGGGGGAGTGTGATGTAAACCAGTGCAGCATATGCAATGAAAAAAATCGTTATTTCCAAATAATTTAAATTCCCTATTGAAATGCATTTGAGTAGAAAAGTTAAATCAAATTCAATACAATCATCAAAGTACGAAAACCTGTATTTAAGTACATATTTAGTTATATTTATTTAGATATAATATCTGGTATAAAACTGCAGCTGCTACTGTCTCTTTAAAAATCCCTTCCAGTCCGTTGCCCCGGTAACCCGGAAGCTTCACGTGCTACATGCTCTGCATTGCTCAGTCCTTCCTGTTTTAGACATTTTAAGGAGCAAGCATCACCTGGACTGTCGCATTTACTGATGATGTGTGAGTCGACCCAAAAAAGCATGTATGCATCTACTGTAAACAGCTGATCCTCTCCGAAATGTCTTTTGTTTTGTTGGCACGAATGTGAAATAAAAGCACGAATGTCCCTTTTTACCTGCTCGCAGTTGCTCCACGAGAAGCGAGAGCAAACATTTCGCAAGTTGTTTGTAAATAGTAAGAAACATTGAACATACGCTGTTTTGACCGTGTTCAGAGAAAGACAAAGCAGTCTTAAGTACGCGTAAAGGACTCTTATTCACTGTCTGGAGCATGGTTTAACAGCAACACTATCTTTAAGTGTTAGCGTTATGATTGAAGTTGTTCCACGTGTGCTAAGTTGTGTGAATACACGCTGCTAACAGCTGCTTGTTCGTTAGCAATACTGTTGACAAATACTTCCAGTTAGCTGTTGCTGCTTTGCCGTGTGTGGTCAGTTTGAATTAACACTCCACCGTTTCAGTCAGTTAGCTAAACACTTGTAGCTTGTACAGGACTGTAGTTATTCAACAGGAAGTCTTACTGTTTTGGCCCAAAGCCACCTTACATGTGCAACAAGCTTAACGTCAGTTACATTTATGGCATGTTGTGTACAAAGAGGGACACATTCTTTTACAGGTAGTGGCATGTTAGGGATATAACCTAATGTAACACAGTACATGTGCGCTAGCAGGGATGATTCCTAACTTATTTTGTCTCTTTTTCTATTCCCAATTCATGTTACAGGGTACATCTGAGTGATATTTGGGGGAAGAGGACTCATGATCTCTCATCTCTGTGCTGCCACACCAGCCCTGTACATATTGTGGATCATAATGGCCCAGATAGCTGCTGGCCAGGAGGACAGAGAGAAAACTACAGCACTCAAAGGTAAACATGAAATGATACTTATGGAAATGAAACATGGTGGCTGTGCTCTTAAAAATAAGTAAAAGAGATAGCAACTTTACCATACGAGGAGAAAATGCGCTCAAAAAACACAAAACTGATTTAGACAACCTAAGTGGCCTAAGTTAAAATATCAACATTTGACTTGTTTACAATTCATTTATATGTAAGCTTAACTTTTCACTTCAATGTTTCAAAGCTCTCTACAGTATTATCTAAAAAAAAAAGACAGATGTTTTTCTCTATTTGAACAAACTTTTAGAGACATTTTTGTTGCTTTGACTTGTTTCTTATATTGACCTGAAGGCTAGCCAACCAACATGTCCGATTTAAATGATCTATCACACACATACAAACTGTAGTTCATGTTAATGGTAATGTATAGCCTATTTGTCGCTAAAGGTTAGACCCGGAAAAATCGAAAATGAGTTTCTGTTAGGTAACAACCTGAGTTGAAAAGGATAAATGGCAATATGAAATAAATGTGAAATACAAAACATTTTGTGCACACTCAAACACATTTGGCAGAAAAAAAATTATATCTCTCAAATGTTATGAAAGAAAGTGCTATTTCTTTCATGCCGATTTGTGATTGTGCCATTAAAATGTATCTAGACAAAAATACAGTATAATCTTTTTCCCATAATCTCAAACTTTACTTATCAGTTAATATTAGGCTCTCCCCAAGAGTAGATGTTCCACCTGACCTAAAGTCAAACATATTTACCCACTCTTTGGGAAATCAGTTTGCTCAACCTCTCAACTGCTAGAAACACACTTTTTCAACTTAAGTGATAGAATTAGCTGAAAAGTGTTAATTGAGATTTCTGGTGTGGTTATTATTTAATGGGAATATCCTATTTCCTACCTGTTAAGATACGTGAGGATAATGAAAAGCTTTTAATTTAAGGCTTTTGTCAAAGCAGTTGCTGTTTCTTTATAATTAAATTAAATGGAGACATGATCAAATGCTAATGTAGGTGATTTTCGTAGATTATGATTTTGTGTTTGAGATTAAGGCATGACATTTTCACTTGACATTCTTCGAAGGAAGCAGCTATGAATGTTGTCACACATTTGTGCTCAACTTTGATCTTATCTTTCACTCTTTTATCTTCAGATTTGCTGTCAAGAATAGACTTGGATGAACTGATGAAGAAAGATGAACCTCCATTCACTTTCCCCAAAACATTGGAGGAGTTTGAATATGCCTTCAATGAATGTAAGTTCTTATTTTAGTCTTCAAAGCTTACAAAGTCTTTTGCTTGTACCACCAAAAACTCTCCACACTTGTAGACTCTCAGTTAAACGAACAACATTTCTGACAGTTCCAGCATTATACTGAAGCACAGCTGCATTGTAAGCTATCGTGGCTCTATGTTGGGACAAAGCCACATTTTTCAGGCACAAATTGTAGCGCGGGAAGCATAATCTAAAGACGGGGGGATCTCAATGTTTGATTGAATATATGCTCAAAGAAGTGGTTCCTAATGTTTTCCTCCTGTGACCCCTTAAAATGAACAAACCATGTCACTTAATAAATATGATTCAAACATGTGAACAATGCATCTGATTTCAAGTATTAAAATGTATGTTTGTTGTATCGGCTCACTGTCAAAAAACTTAAATAATAAATAGATTGCAACATCAACATTTCAATAATTCTTAGTGACCTTAATAGTTAATAGGGTCATGTAAATAAAAACAAATGTGTTCTTCCTTTTGTTATTCCCCCTTTTATCATCTTGTGAGGATAAATCATGTCACCGGAAACCACTGACCTACAGAGTTTAGTTGCTTCCACTTGATTCTTGTTAGAGTTGCTTTGAAACAGAATTACAATAACCCTTCATAAAACTAAGACAGGTTAAATGTAATCTCTCTGTGTGCAATTACCACTCTCTTCAGTGTAATGTCACTGTTTTTGAATTAATGACCTGAAACTGTCTCTGCTGTCACCTGTCACATTTTGGGTGTAAAAGTGTAGTGAAGATGTGTGTGTCTGTGTGTGCATGTGGCAATAATTAGTGACAGGAAAGAGCCGAGCTGGACTCAGAGTGGTGCTGCTCCATGAGATATAAAAGACTCTTTAGAATTCTCTTGGCTCGCTTTAATCAAACCAGGTGGAAAGAAGGAGGAAGAGTTAGAAAGGGGGGGGGGGGTTTGACTCTTAGTACTCAGTAGCCCCTCTCTCTCTTCTCTCTTCCCCCCCCCCCCCCTCCCTCTGTTCTCTGTCAGTGTCTCTGCTGGCTGTCTGGCTGGCTGAGTGGGGGACATGTTGTGTACTCTACGGCCCGTCAGTAACCTACTCAGCCTTGCCCTCCGCCTGACGGAGCATTTGCATAACCTCGCTGTGCCTAAGAACAGAGACATGGAGACTCACCCCCCGCCCGCCACTGTGCCAACACCCGCTATCCCCCTACCCCACCCTCAAGTCTCAGCTCAGTCTCCCATGGAGGGATGAACACATTCAGAGACTCTCCCTCAACCTCCTGTCTGCTCTGTTCTCCCTTCTCTCCCTCTTTCTATATCTCTCTATTTTTGCCCCTGCCCCGCAAAAAAGAAACCCCCCTTGAAACACAGCTTACCCCCTCACACACACATACACACACCCATACCCATCTGCATGTTTTGTCAATTTCCACTCAAGCCTGTTTTTGAAGGATAGCATTTCACAGTAGCTCTGGCTCGCAGGCATTTCTATAGCTACACCCCGGCTACCTTTGCCTGAGACAGGTGGAACAAAAATGTTAATTTGACCATGTAATGATGTGAATACAGACTAGGCTGTGTACAATAGTTTGCAGGTATCTTAATCACTGAAGATGATGACTTCATCTCGCTAGCCCCCCAGTTTTCCATTACTGGAAATCCAAGGTTATGTACACCTAATTAAGCGGCCAAATTGAGAACAGAATGCTAATTATGACAGAAAAGAGGAGAAAAGTTGAGAAAACGTTATTCCTCTGAGAGGATGTATTGGGGGAGGCGATGGAGCTGATCACCCCCCTAGCACACTCACACGCACTCACTTATTTTCTCCCTCATTCATGCGCACACACAGACACACACATCCCTTGCTTACAGTAGGATTTCATTATAGCTCCTCTCTTCCTTCTCTTAGGCAGTATAGTGTTTAGATCATCACCCCAGCCATGAATTCTTAATTGATTTTCTTCAAGGTACTTTTTTTGCACACTGCTTTATCCTAACTTCTCACTCGTCTCCTTCTCTACCTATCAGGCACATGTCTGCTTTTTAATGCAACATAATGACAAACTAAGATTCAGCATAACATGTTGTCTAACGACTCACCATGAAAGCAAGTGCTGTAATACACAGTGTGTGAGCAATGCAAGATTTATCACATTGATAGAGAGGTGAAATTGGTGGCAATTTAGAAGGAGATGAAAAAGTGCTTATGCATTCTTTTATCCTGCAAAGATATTGTATTTATTTATACCTTAGATGGGTTTCTCTACGTTGTGCAATAATTGAGAAAGTATGAGAGCCCCCTGGCTATTTGGGTTAAGTATGTGTACTTTTCAGTGGTTTAGCTCTTACAAATGCTGCAGTCATAAAGGTCAAAATTAAATTTAACACTGTTAAGTGTTTTATTGTGTTGTAGTGTCAACGGCAGGATCGATGGGCTCATTGCTAAGGTATAAACTTAGAGGTTCCACAGCCACACAAGGGTAATTGTTTATTAAGAAAAAAAAGCAGCACCATTTCCAAACCGTCTTATGACTGTTTTATATCAAATAAAACCTGGATCGGTTGAAAACCCCTCATTTCTCCTAAATTATAATAAATCATTCAAACAGCATCCCAAAAAATCTTTCCTTTTCTTCTTAGTCAATTCTTGTGTACTGTTTTTGCAACACATAAGACAATTCCAATCTGGCCCCTACACCCTCTGCCACCCACTTCCACCCGCTTCCACTCCCCACATAAGATGCCATTCAAAACAAATTAGTAGAGTGGAAGTTGGTTAAAACACACTCCACAGTGCGTCTGCATCGAATCTGTCCTCAATCATTCTGCCTCTGTCACTGAATGTGCTGCGTACAAATATTTCCATACATAAATGTACTAGTAAACTGTGCAAACTAAGATAGACATGTATTGTTGTCATACAGAACTTTCATAAATTAAAGGTTTTTTAAGTCAATGACACCCTTTTATAGTCTAGAAAACAATAGACTTGTTTATTTGTGTGTGTGTGTGTGTGTGTGTGTGTGTGTGTGTGTGTGTGTGTGTGTGTGTGTGTGTGTGTGTGTGTGTGTGTGTGTGTGTGTGTGTGTGTGTGTGTGTGTGTGTGTGTGTGTGTGTGTGTGTGTGTGTGTGTGTGTGTGTGTGTGTGTGTGTGTGTGTGTGTGTGTGTGTGTGTGTGTGTGTGTGTGTGTGTGTGTGTGTGTGTGTGTGTGTGTGTGTGGGGTAAACTGTGCTGGTTAGGATGATTGGCTGTTGCCAGAATTGCATCCTCAGAGGAATTGCAAGGAACAGTTGTTGTTGTGGCTAATGCGTGCCAGGGCACCTTTCTCTCTCTGACAAAAACACACTAAGAACCTTTTTCACACCTTCTGAAGTCTTTGCTCATGGAGATTTCAGGTAAAAAAGAAAGGGAATGACATGTGGTCACCGGCCAACTTCAGAGAGAGACGTTGACACACTAAAAGAGAAAGTGGAGAGGCTTTTAGATGGATGAAAAAGAGGAGAGAGGGAAAGAGAAGTTTTGCCACACCAGCTGTCCAGCACTGGCCTGCCAGACTACCCAGAAGGCCGTTGGAGTTGTGACTGGAAGAATGTTGCTGTATCCACAGGCCTTGGACGTGCCAGATGGGGGTGGTTGAGGTAGGAAGGTGGGAGAGAGCAAGCTTAAGGACCACCAGAGGAAAAAGGAGAGTAATAGACCAAAAAGTTTGCATGTCCAGTCAGAAGTGGTAATCCATCCATCTCTCGTACAAACAAATAAAGGTATCCATCATAATTACAGATGTTTTAATCTTTTTCATTCTATCTTTCGCACACAGATGGCCAGCTCAGACATTTAAAAACCGGAGAGCCTTTTGTATTCAATGCCAGAGAGGATCTCCACCGCTGGAACCAGAAACGCTATGAAGCTCTTGGAGAGGTAACACAAAATATTTTTTTCTTAAGCTTCATTGAGGCAAGCCATGTTCAGCGGCTTTGGTCTCAGCTTTTTGGTCTATTTCAATTGTTGTCTGTCCTGACTAGTTTTTCCTCTCACTTCATACCTTAACGTACTCTTTTTGACCGTTAAACAGTGTTTCTGTTAGAAAGAAATGGGTCAGAATTCCCTCCCTCATATCTACTTTTGAGCAACAGTTAACTTGAACAAGTGTACATTTTGCGTGTGAAGCATTTGGTTGAGTGAAGGAGACAAATGGGGCTGTGCCGACAGCAAACAGCTTTCGGGAGAGAAAGCAGGGGAGAAAACCTACGATTCTGGGCTCACGGCAAGACTTGCTTTAGCAATCAATAAGCAGAATCTAAATATGAATGTTTTATTTACTTTTTAGCTGAGACCCCTTTAGTCTCAATCCTCTGTACTTGAGGTACTGTTCTGTAAAAACAAGTATTGTCAGTTTTGAGTCTATTGACTTAACTTGGTATCAAGGTGTTTGTTATTGTGCTGACATCACTGGTCTGCATGGGACAGCAAAAACATGAACTCCTACAACTTTAAAATCATGTCATCACATTTTTACGAAGTTCCTTAATGCTCTTGTGAAGTTTTGTTTTTGTCCAACCGCATCACTATACATCCTAACATACACAAGTTCAACCCTAATTCACTCCCACAGTACCACCACATGAAATATGCATTAAGATAATGAGACAAATGTTCTTTTGTAATCATTTTTTTATTGCATCCCCTGCTATGTTGCTTTTAATTGTGTGTGTTCTTTGAAGTTCAAAGCAAAGTGATAGACCCGTTTGTGGGATTACCTGCGTTGTTTTTTTAATTTCCAATGCAGGTATAAAGTAGCTCCTTTGAGAGCCAGACTTCTGTGAACGCTTTTTTCCCCTCTCTCTTCTTTTGCCTGCTCAGGCACTATCCACCAGCCTCTTCTAAGGCTCTGGAAACAAACATTTGGTAGCATGCAAGCTGAGGCCCTGAAAGAACACACACACAGTTAAACTAACTGAACTAAGGCATCGGAGGGGGGCCAAACATTTTGAGAAAATAACTAATCATCAAGCAGGATGTATGCAAATGTTATTCATCCTGTGAAGTTGACAGAAGCATCTTCTTTAGAGAAGACAAAAGAAAACGGTGTCAATCAGTGTTTTTGTGTAATGAGAGCAGATAGTGGATGAGTTGTGCTACAGGAGATTAACTGGCTCGAAAAAGCTGCACTACCTGCATAAGCAGAATTATGTCTGTTGTTTTTAGGCCACATGATTCAAGAAAATGAATATTGTGCCTCTTTTTTCACTGCTTTGCAAGTACAAATGCATTGTTTTTGCTGGTAAGAAATATACCTCATTATAAATAGACACAGCTGCTGGAATGTATACATACCATTGTAAAGTGGGTTATGTTACTTAGTCAACCCCTGTATGTTTAACTTTAAGAAGGTTTTTCAGACAAGCATACCTGCATTCTTTCTTCTGCGTACGTCTCATGCAGATGTATTTGTTTTTGAAAGTTCTCCCTCTATGCCAGTGTTGGTCTGTCTGTTCTATCATTCCTCTCCATTATTTCTGCCTCAAGTGAGTTTGTCAGATGTCATGAGGTTGAATGTAAGTCTCAACGCTCTATTCATTTGTCATATGCACAACGATTACAGTGGAGCAGTTGTCGGCAATGAACATTTGTTCTCAGCCTTCCTCCAACAATGCTTTTTGAAAATGTATAAAAGGAAAAATGAGAATCACAACCAAAGTCACAAAATGTTGCAGGAATACAATATAATGAATATATAATTAAATAAAAAATAATGATATGGTAGGATATAGAACAAGCTTATATGTAGACAGGCATGTTATGGGTAGACACAGTCCACAATACACCAACACGCCATCTATCAGCCTGCCACCTGAGACAGTCTGAAAACGAGCAACAATCCAGCCTGAAATATGTGTGAGATGGCACAAGGACGTGCGCTCATGTGTTTGCCCCTGGCTGTCTGAATGGAAGGGCATCGTTATTGCCCCCGAATGTTCACTCACATTCCTTTCTCTCCCTCTCTTTCATCACACTTCTGGAGGAGTGATGGCGGCTTCCTGCTTTGCTCCAGTCGTCCAGACACTTTTCTCACCTGCTCTCGGATTAGCAGTTACTTATGTTCCTTTTACTACGATACATTTAAGCAGGTTTCTTATACAATTACTGTAAATAATTGGGATGATATCTTGGGACAGTTCCTGGTAGCGGTTATCTACTTTGAAATGCCTTCTGCTGCTCGACAACTTTAACACGACCCAAACAGAATTGATGTGCAGAGACGTGTCATAAATTGTTACTGTAGATTACTCAAGACAAGGGCTGGAGAAGTCTTTTGAACTCCACGTCATTCTGCCAATGTCTTCTGTCGGGGAATTAGCTCACCAGAACTTATCTTGACAAGATTTAAATGACACCATAACTTTCCAAAAACAAAACCAGTGAACTCATAGCCTGAGGTACCTGAGATGAAATACCTGTTGTTTTCTACCTGGGTATTATCTGGGTGCTAATCTTAGTGGTACGCATGCGGTGGACTTTAAGTCTCCTAACTACAAGCTTCGGGCATCTGGCAGACAGTCAAAGGTCTCCATAAATACAGTCACCCCTCACATTAAAAATGAGAAATATAGTGTATTGTACTATCAATTATGGAATGGATTAGGTCCAAAATACAATTCGGATCTCTGTAACAAACAGTTAAGACCCCTCAGATGGCAGGTGCTTACTGTCCCAGAGTCGAAACTACAAAAAGAAAAAGCAGCTTTCAGTTTTTATGCACATTATATTTGTGTCTTTATCTGTAAACTCCCAAAGAACTGTATTTCTTTGAATTAAATGTAGGATTGCTTATTAAGATCTTCAGTTGCACTTTCGCTGCTTTAATGTGTACTTTTTACTACATTATATTATTTGATCTTATTTATACCTATTATTTTTCTTGGTTTTAGGTCTTTAAAATCCTTTTTATTGTCTTTGACTCGGAGTTGTGTTTCCTTTATTTCTCGTCGTTCTGCCGTTATGTCTGATTTAAAGCACTTTGAATGGCACTGTGTCGAAAGTTGCTCTGTCCATCTCTGCCACCTATCTTCCCTCTCAGTGTCTTTATATCCTAAAGGTCCTGTTGTGTGTGTGTGTGTGTGTGTGTGTGTGTGTGTGTGTGTGTGTGTGTGTGTGTGTGTGTGTGTGTGTGTGTGTGTGTGTGTGTGTGTGTGTGTGTGTGTGTGTGTGTGTGTGTGTGTGTGTGTGTGTGTGTGTGTGTGTGTGTGTGTGTGTGTGTGTGTGTGTGTGTGTGTGTGTGTGTGTGTGTGTGTGTGTGTGTGTGTGTGTGTGTGTGTGTGTGTGTGTGTGTGTGTGAGGGCTGGGGGGTGGCGGCTGTATTGTCAGACACATCATAGCACCAGATGTCCAATTTGCACTTCAGCCTCGTCTGAATGGAGGGATGGATAGGGAGAGAGAGAACGAGGATGTTAGTGTGATGGCCTCCAAGCAAAAGAAAGAAATTTGGACAAAATTTGGATAGAGCACGAGAGCCGTGAATAATTTATATGTTTATACTTTATTCAGAATACCTGTTAATCTACTAAAAACGATTCCAACTGTTCCTTTATATCAATGTCGTGATGTTTAGAGATTTCTAGATGCTATTCTCAGCAAGTCGCACCGGTCAACTTGGATACCATGTAGCAGCCTAATATGTATGCCATTTTCTACTAGAAATGCAATAGGAATCATTCATTTAACCAAAAAATATAATATATTGTATAATATAGCTTATAAAAATATGCAAGCTGCTGATGCCATTAAGAATATGACACAGGGAAGACTTAAGAGAAGAGCTTAACTTTACAATGTTTAAGTTAAAGAGTGAATATGATGGTGTGCATACAGCAGGGCAACTTATATGGAAAAGCATTTAATAATATGCTAAAAACAGCAAATTTACAACTGTTGTTTTTGAATCGTACACATGAAATCTGGGAAAAATCAATAATCAATATCGCAAAAGAAGTTCAGTAAACCAAAAACTGAATTACACATATTAAACAGTTTGAATGTGCCATTTCAATGAAGTGTACTGACTTAGTGCTAGCATACAGTGTACCATTAAACCATAATAACCATAAGCTCTGGCATGAAAACCGTTGAATGTCCTCAGGGAGCACCTTATTATTAACTGTCTTAACTAAATTATTTCAAGGGAAAGGTAGCTTATTCCGGCTATATAGCCTTTTTCCCCTTATTCCCTTTGGTCAGCCTTCACTAATGCTTTTTTATGTCTCTCTGTGCAGTCTGAAGGTATGGCAGAAGCATAAGAAAGGACATTAGAACCGGACAAATAAGGATCTTACAACTGAAATATCCCTTAATGTTCAGAGTGCACTCCATGAAGAGTTTAAGCATTGACTTAGAGAATCTTCTTCTATGTTATTGCCATCCACCCCAGTTGTAGTATTAGTTTAATATGCTCTTTGCTCTGTTTTCTTACTCTTTTTGGTTCTGTTTTGTCGTGTAACAATACACAAACAAAGACTGAAGAACCGACAGACTGGTTGTGTAGTGACATCGTTGATCTTTGGCTCCGACTGTTATCCTAATGGCCGTATTACAGCTGCAGTACAGCAGTGTGCGCAGCGATGCTCAGTGCAGCGGGGTCACCTCAGCGCGTGTAGGTGTCAGTTGGAGTCTAATTCCTGTGATTCGGTGATGAATCTCTCTGATAGAGGACAAGCATAGGGTCTGGCCCAGATGGAGCTCTATTAAGCCGTTAATAAATGAGGATTCTTCTCTGCTCTGCCTGCATCTGTGGAATGGAAGGCACTCACAAATTTGTAAACTCACACATACACACACACAGTCAGAATATTATAATGAAGAAAAGCTAGCCAGATGGCTGAATTAGAAAGCCGTCTCTCTCTCTCTCTCCCCTTTCCTCTCTGCCTCTTCATCCCTCTCTGCCTCTTCATCACTCTCTCTCTCTCTCTCTCTCTCTCTCTCTCTGTCTGTTTCTTACCCTCTCTGCTTTCTCTCTGTTATCTTTTTTTTCTCTCTCTTCCTGTCTCCCTGTTTCTACATTATGGATGCTGGGCGTTGTCATAGCAGTGACCAGCTGGCCAAGGTTTAAGGCCTTGCTGAAGTGCCCTTGAGCAAAACACTAAGGGAAAAATAAACATTTCCCTTTTACTTTCTTTCACATTATATTATAAATGAGTTTATGGTACTCTATGGTGACTTGTGTTATACCTCTACTATACGCATAAATTACAATATCATCTGCATACATTTGGTCGTTAGTCCCCGGACAAACAATGTATGCAGTGAAACATGCAGGATATAATACACTGTTGTGGAGAGTGTGTGACCCGCTCTCTAATGAGTGTATTCTTGTGGAGATTTAGCTGCAATACTGTTGCTTAAGCTGAAATATAATTGATTTATTATTTTATGCAACTTGGATTTAATAATCAACCTAAGTCTTGTCGCAGTTTTTGCGTACCTGCAGGTTAATCCTTAAAGTATTCCAGAGTTTTTTTTCACAGTTAAGCCCTTTAGATAATCAATACAAACCAAAAAGAGATTAATTACATGTTTTAAGTTGTGGAGGTCTTGAATCAACTTTAAAAAGTCCTGGTGCAATCAAGAAGTAATGCGTCAGGTGACAAGAGTCTGTACTGTAGTTGAGGCATCAAGAGGCCCCATAGTTGTCGTGGACCATTTTGTTGGATAGCTAATGGGCTTTCTCTAAAGAGTGACTATAAATGACAGCTGTCTGCCCAGATTCACTGACTGCCATCACGTTTCCATTCCCAAAACACTTAAACACTTCCCCTGCAGCTTCTACTGTGAGCATGAAGGAGGAAGCAGGCACAGTCAGACAAAAATGGTTACAGGGAGTAGGTAAGGTGGATTAGAGTTGATGAAAGAGAAGAGAATTGGACTTAGGGATGGGTTGTTAGGAAAAATACAGGAGGCCTGGTATTGCAACGCTGGCATCTGTCGCTACCGCCGGCACCCAGGGTGGTATACAGTACTTTACTTTGAATTAGACCTCTGCCGGCTTCTCAGTTAACACCTGAGGAGGTCATTAGGATGCCATTAGGATGAGTAGTGCTGGGAAGGTTGGGGGGATGAGAGAGAGGGATATCTACACTAAGTGTAAACAGTCTGTCTGTCAGTCTGAGTCTGAGAACTTTCTCTTCCCCTGGAGAGCCCTCTCTCCTCTGACAGAAGAGTGACAGAGACCTCATGGGAATTACACTCTCTCTCCCCCTCTTTTTGTTTCCTACACGGCCTGACAGATCACACATTCACAACAATAGGCTCTATTTTAATACCACTTTTGGTTGGTACACAAGGCTGACTTAAAATAAACAACCTTTCTATTGCCTCATGCTCTCTCTCATTTTCACAGTCTCTCTTTCTGAGTATGCTTTGCTGTTGTTGCGCTGCATTGTTGGGGGGATTTTCTTCTTTTTTTTCTTCTCCTCTATTCTCTGGAGAAGAAGGAACGCTTTCCTGGGTGCCGTCAGTGATACGGCATGAACAGCTCTTTCAGTTTCATTATATAAACAGCTTTGATGCCTCTTCTTGCTCTCTGGTTTCTATGGGTAAGTGGCTTTTGGAGGGGGCTCTGGACTACAGAGTTAAGAGACGTGTGTGCCTGTACATGAATTTCTTGTGTATAACTGCTGCTGTATTGAGTTCATTTGTGCACAGGGCTGACTCTTAAGATTTTATCAGATAATGCAGATTGGCATTTTCTGCACCAATGAGTACCCCAATTGCTCCAGTTACAATTCAAACAGCTCAGTAGCTGTGACTGTGATCACTTAAAGACGTGTTTTAAAACGAGTTCACGTTTATTTTCATTGATTGATTGTATATGTTATTGTAACTAAAATTAATTTGGAGTTATAGTGTCTAAAATCCATCTCGATGCAACTTACGGTAACTCGGATAAACTTCAGGTCATGTCTTCCTACCCTGTATCTTATTATAAGTATTTTATTTTCTCTCTTTATTCCTCATCCCTTTATCTTTCCCACTTCCTGTCCATTTTCTCTACGCCTTGCATTTGTTTTTTGTTAGTGCCTGGGAAAGATAATCACCCTATCGCCTTAGGTGCGGTCAGTCAAACCAGGCATGACTGCTGTAATCAGTACAAGAACACACACACATACACGCATTAACTGATACATAAGCACACATAATGTGGGAGGTCTCTGTATAGATTGAAAACATCAACTTGCAGCAACAATTAAGCATTAAGGGTTTGGAATGGTGTGTTAGGAAGACAGAGGAAGAGATTGTTATGGGGATGACCAAAGGTTTGCGAGAAGTTGATGTCAAAGCCCACCTACTTGGAGGCCTTTCTCAGAGGCCTCGTACTGTACTGCTCTCTCCCCATCCACCCCTCCTTCACGCTCCCTCTCCTCTCAGCTGTTCACCGCAGTGGGAGCTGGCACACACTTCTGGCTCCTGGGGATTACTTCTCCATGTCTCCCTTCTTGTCTTTCTTCTTTCCTCCCTCTGAGCCCTCCTCTAAGTCTCTTCCTTCCTCCCTGATCCCACTTTTCTTGCTTCATCGCCACAATGCTTCCTCTACACAAACAAACCACAGACACAGAGGTGACCTCAGCCGCAGAAGGTCTTTTTCAGACTCTCCCACCGCCGCTCTCACAGTTGTTTGGATAGTTTGCTTTTGTTCTAGAATACATCATCACTCAGCTGTCATAGCAGACAATGAAACTCAAATTGTAGCTGTTATTGCTCTTTTTTCCCGTATTGAAAGCAGACTTTGTCTCTAGTCTAGAGAGACGTACTTTGTGCCTGTTACAAATGTTTCGTAAAGGGTCTTTCGTGGTCACTACTCTGTGTCTCCGATGGTGAAATTGTGCAGTCAGGGCCGATCTAAACTCACATTGAACATTTAGGTATATATTATATTCTGAATAATATTTCATAGTTTTTTCAGATAAGAAATACATGGTAAGCATGTTTATGGCCATTCAACCTTTTGCTTGAATTGAATTGTGTTGCTTTTATCTCTTCTCTCCACTCTTTTTAACAAGCCTCCATTTCCTCTTTTCTCTTTGTACGTATTATTTTCCAAATCCACTCCTCACGCTTCCCCAATCGTCCAATGTAAGCTTCCTGCAGGCATTTCATTAAAGCACTAATAACACATTGGTAATTAGGTGACAAAGAGGCTTTTCTTATTGTACTGATCAGCTGCTGAGACGTAGTCCTCAGAGGCCCACACAGAAGGATGTGTGTGTGCGTGCGTGTGTGTGCGCGTGTCTGTTTTTTTTCTGCATTGTATGCCTCAGCTCTGAAGTGTATCCCATTTTTCAACAAAAAAAACGTACAGTAGATCACTTGTATTGTTTCTTTTCAACACTTACTTTTGATCGCTGCAGGTTTCAGTCAAACAGATGACCACACAGCCTTTATGTAAACTCAGATATAAGATTCCTATGTATGACCTACAGTATCCGTTTATAAGTACAAATGCATTTACACCGTTAAACTTTTCTTTCAACTTTTTCTCTCTTTTCTTGTTCCGTATTAGTCTGTCAGCTTATTCTATATCAGATGGTTTCCGAGCCACCTGAGGCACTGAACAAATAACGTAGTGCAAATGAAATTTCCTGTGAGGCTTATTGATGTCATTAAACACTAGCATACTGAGGCCCAGAATCATTTTAGTCTTCATCAGACTGGCTGACATTTTAGTGAATTAGCCGTTGGAGGTTTAGTTGGTTGGAGTGAGGTGGTGTTGTTTTAGCTCCTCCAGCATTTTTCCTCCTTCACAGGGTCAAACGTTTGGAATCGATCATCTCATTTGGTCTGTCTGCTGGCCTTTGATTGGCTGTCATAATATGTGTCTGGTGCATAATGTTATTCTTGCATGTTTTTCTGCTTGGGAGTTAATCAAGTTAGAATTGAGTTTCTTTCAAGAATAAAAAAGCATTGCACTATTGTGGCTGTCGTGAGAATTTATAGTAGTAGCTAGTAGCTAACTTATGCTAAGTTGCATTTTGGATGTTCGAAGTTTATAACGTGTAGTAATTTAGAGCATGCATAATATCACTGTCCCATAGTTGACATTTTTCGATCATGGTCTGAACACATTTTTAACTCAAGGAAACTTCTTTGTAACATTTTTGCACAGTAATGTCAGCAGCGAGGGCAGAGATTCTCCGGCTCTAGTGATGTTGGGGAAATGTAGTCTTGCGCTTAGAAATATCATGATGTTTCTTGACAATAAGTGTTTTTGTCTCCTAGAACTAGAACTACACCTTATTTCACATACTGTAGCTTACAAAGGGCACTTTTGATTGGGTACTAAAAACACACTAGATTTTTCTGTTTCATGCTTTTGGTTTTTAATAATAATAATAATGATGATTTATATTGTTTTTTTATAATAAATCTGTTAGTAGTCCAATATTAAACATTTCACTTGTTGTACTCATAGGTGTGATTATCCATTCCTATAGCAGCAATAATGTTGATCGAAAGCATCGGTCTCTGTTGATCCCTGTTTGTGTTAGGGGTTTCAATGCATCCAAATCTAATCAAAATAGGACTTCATCCCTAGAGCAAAACAGCATTTTGGTCAGGTCTCCTTGTGGTCTATCCGCTCATCATTGTATTGTTATGTCACGACCAGGACAGGGAGTCTATCATTGAACGTGTTTGTGAATCATCATCATCAGAGCGACAATAGATTCAACACAACTCACTGCCAGCAGACGTGTGGCCTGTCATCTATTATCACCGCTCCTGTGTCTTCCCCTCACAAGTGATCAAAAATCGAATCCGTTCCACAAAGCACTCCTCTCTGTTCTAAACAGGATGTGGGGAGAAGAAAAGAAGGAAAGGAGAAATAAGGAAATGGAAAAGAAAGTTGTTAATGTCACTGAACCATGAAAGGCTTGGCCTGGGGTTGAAATGATTCGGTGTACAAGGTTCTTTAGTGCTGTGGCTGCGGGGATAAACATAACTTACATCAGCCCTTCGCTTGTACAGGAGATTTCCTCTCCTGGCACTTACAACCTCAACACTCTAACTGCACTGCGATTCACACACACACACACACACACACACACACACACACACACACACACACACACACACACACACACACACACACACACACACACACACACACACACACATCCATCCTGCGCATCGCACACAGTACGATCTAGGCCCTTTCAAGTATCTCATGTACACACACCACACACAACCCAGAGGGCAAACAAGGGTTTGGATAGTATTTTCTATTCTGTTTGTAAGCATGACAGTGCTCGCTATTACTTGTTCACACATACAGTACATGCAGACTTTAGTTGGCCTTTGTTGGATGGATTTTTATCAACAGCAATACTAATTGCATTAGTGTTTTTATCAATGTAATGTTTGATTGTGTGTTCTGTGTTATTTTCTCCCCAGATCATCACGCAGTACGTTTATGAGCTGTTGGAGAAAAAGTGCAACATGACCAAACAAATCCTTCCGGTAAGTACCCAGAGTGAAAAGAGGCATTTTCCTCTTTGATTTATGCCCTTGAAGATTAAAGGGAGTATTAAATATGAAAATTGACGTAAATGCTTAGGCTTCAGAGTGTGATTATGATATTGAGTGTCCTGTTTAAAAAAATAAAGAAAAGAGGATTGTGAGGCGTCAGCTCTCCTCATTCCCTATCAGTCTTTGTCTTTCTCTTTCTATCTCACTCGGTTTCTCTCTTTCCCCCTCTTTCTTTCCCCCCCTCCCCTGCCCACATCCTTTGTGCAAAAGTGTCTCCTCAACAAATTAACTGTATTGTGACGTGTCATTTCAAAGGCGCAGAGGCGCAGCATGCTGATGTTTAATCTGTTTTGCATTCATTCGCGCTGAAGGGGACTTTCTACTCTGCCATCATGGAGTTATTCTTTGCCCAGCTCATCCAGGCTCAGAGCACACACTTGATCCCTTTTATTTGTTGTTGGAAGCATGTTTGTCTCTTTACCCCTCCCTCGCTGTTCTTTTTATGTTCATAAAAGTTGTGATCATTTTTCAGGCTGTGTTTATAGGGATGTTAGGCAGCGCTGGTGTTTAGAAGCATAGCAGAGTTAGCCCCGGCGCTAACAGTGTCCATAAATCACCAAGCCAGGGACTCAGCGCCTTTCATTAGCCCCATACACTTTTACTGGTTTATCCGCCTGGCCTATTTATCTCATTATTCCTGTGGAAAATTGCTCTGTTCTGCTTTTCTGCTGCCCACCCGCCTGCATGTATATGGTGTGTGTGTGTGTGTGTGTGTGTGTGTGTGTGTGTGTGTGGTGGGTCCGTCCACCTGCATGGCATTGAACTTGTGACCGCAGATTTTAAGAAGATTAACCACAGCCAAGTATAGGGAGAGGGAATGAGGGAGCAAAAGAGAATAAAGGGTAAGATTTTCTCCCCCACTCCGCTCTCTTTGTCTGCTTGGATTAAGTTCTTGCAGCTGCCACCCATGGCTTTTATGGACAGTGTTTGTGTCCTTAGCGATTCTTCCAGGCATACTTGGGAGGGATGCAAAGGCGCGTGGTATGTGGACGGAGCGCATGCACATATACACAACCGCTCACTTACCTACTGAGCCTCTTTTTCAGTTTGTGTCACCTTCTGCTCTCTGTTATTGGCACAAAAAGCTGTTTCCTATGATGATTATTAATGAATAGTGTACTGATTCTGCGGTACATATGAGTTTTTATTTTATTACAGTTCATAATCGTTCTTTGAAGAAGCAGATATCACAATGTGTTAGTCTTCTGAATTTGCTCCTATTGCACAGAAAGAGCAGAAATCATATTGAAAATATTGAGTATATAAATTGAAATTGAAAAAGTATTCTGTTGTTATCATAAGAGATTTTTGGATTCCACTACAATAGCAATGTCACATACTTACACACACAACCTGTGTTTTCCTGAATGTTTAGGAAGAACGTACGGATGATGAACCCACCAGTTTTATCTACCTGAGCCCTGATGCCTTGTCCAACCCTTCGAAGCTGCTGGTGCTGATCCAGGGCAGTGGTGTGGTGCGCGCTGGTCAGTGGGCCCGTAGACTCATCATCAACCAGGACCTGGACTCAGGGACACAGATCCCGTTCATCACCAGAGCCATGGAGGTAGTTGACACAGCAAAAGAGGTTCAAACTATTCTGTCGGTTGTTTTCTGGTCTTTTGATCCGGGAGAATACACTATTGACACTGCATGTATGATGTTAGAAAAGGATGTATTGTGCAGCTAGTTCCAAATACATACCATAATTATAACTTGTCTTGTTGTTGTGGTAATATTAGTAGTAGTAGTTGCCACAAACATAACCGCAGTGCTTAACCGAAGCCAACAGTTGCACACGGTTAATTTAAAAATAGCAGGCTTGAATCTTTGGGGGTCTGGGGGGCGTTGTGGCACAGTCAGAACCAAGAGTCGTGGTATTTAGTCTTCTTGTATTTGACTGGAGCTTTGAATGTGATTGTGGGTAATTTGTTGTTGCTCTGTGCTTTCGTATCTCAGACTCTGGATGTACAGTAGTGCATCGACTCATTTCAGTTCTCATTTTAGAATTAACACAAGTGTGGAGTGGAAAGGAAACTTCTCCATGGTTTATATAAGACATAATATGAAGCTGTTTGCACTCAACAGGGTCTTGTTTTCACATAAGACAAATAGATCAAGTATACATTTATTCACAGATCCAAACAAAGACTGATACTCTTGAATAACACAACTGTACAGTCCTCTACATAAGTGAGTATTATATTGTTCTTGTTAGTGAAATTAAGCATATTCTCTAACATGATTATCATTATACAAGAAAAAAGCATTCTTATGTTATGATGCATGAATCTTATTTAGTCCTGTGTACTCATGGGTAACTGAGCTGAGAGAGAAGATATAATGTAATGAAGAAAATATAAATTCATTTCCTACCATATGATCATACAGTTTGTCAGCAAGTAAAAGGTGCCTGTGTCTGTCTTATTATTTTTCACCCCATCTCTGTAGTCATTTGTCAGCCTGGCCACGACGACCTGTGTAATTTCATCGTCCTGCTGTTCAAATTGACTTAAGGGGGGATCCTGCTCTCCCTCTCCTCTTGTTCCCTTGTTTGGTCAATCTGAATGCCATAAAGACCTTCACTGCTGTGTAAAGCCTGCTCCTGCTGTGTACAACAACAGGAGAGGATTGGGCTGTGTGCGTGCGCGTTTGTGCAAAAGAATCATTCGGCTGCCCCGAGACTGTCTTTGATTTACAGTTACCCTGGCTGGTGTTACAGTTGGAGAAGGGTTGTGTCGCCCAAAGCCAAAGTCACAGCTTAGATATAGAGAACACTGTGTAGTGCGAGTGTAGCTCATTCATCACAGTAAACAAGAAATTCTGTTCTTATACCCTGACAAATCATCATCCATGCATTAACCACACACAGGCCTCGATGATAAAGTCTGCACTGGAAAGACAGGCACGGTCAATTCATGCTGTCTGCATTCATTACAGGCATGTCTGTAGTTTATTATGTCATACTATTAATTTAGGTGGATGTAGTTTCGAAGTGCATTCAACAGGAGTCACAGCTTCTACACGAAAAAGGTAAGGTATTAATTCAGCAAAGGAAAAAAATAAATAAAATGAAACCTATGAAACATGTTTGATCAACAACTCAATTGAATGACAGCTCAGTGAGATGTGCAGCCAATACACACATCAACATTTACTATCACAACTATATTAAAAGTAAAATCCCATGATAGAGCAAGTTTGTGAAGCGACCACCTCAAGGATAGCCAATTAGCCGTTATTACCATTATTGCAGAGTGGCATTGGCAAGAGTTTTCACGTTTTTTTCTCATATGTTACATGCCATCAGCTGATTCTGATGATTAGTTCCCCCTCAAGCCGAGAAGGACCAGCTAAACAGGATGATAATCGAAAGTAGTGACAAGCTGCATACTCATCAGCTTCCCATTAAACTGAAGGTGTTCATTGTGCTATTTTCAGTGGATACTGGGGTGCAATTTGCTCAAAATTTCCACCACATGACTACTCAACACTATAAAACAATGACAATTAAAATGGCTGTATTCAATAATATGCAATCACATATCTGTATTGGCATGTTATTCTGACTATGTTATATGGGATATTGACATAAAATTGCGATATTTTGTTACAGATTTCAGATGTTTTCCTCGACTCTGACAGAGAAATCAAATATAAATCTGTGAAGCATTCTTGAAATGTATGCATTCATGATATATGGTATCTCTTAAGTCAAAGTTTATAATGAGTTCCTGCCAGGTCAGCCAAGTGGGTATTTGACACCCAGCATGTTATATTTAAACTCCTTGTGGGAAGAGAGGTGCAGCAGAAATGGTGAGGTGGTGATGTCTGAAACCTGGCAAAAAGCAACCGTATAAACCATTTAACTTCTTTAAATAAATTAAATATATAAACAACACAGTAATGATTGAAAGGAGGTGGTAAAAATCAGTTTAAGCCAATAGAGAGGTAAGAATATTTATTATAACTAAATATAAATATAGTCTCCTTACTTCCAGACATGGGCAGGTACTCAGCGGTTCACTTTTGCGATTGCTACCTTTATGGCTCCCATCATCTATAATATCTCCACTTACACATTCAGTCCACAGGTGCATGTACTGCAAAATTCAACCTGACTAACAAAAAAGTGTCTGGAACATCTAGGAAAAGACATGGATAAGGATAGTGACGAACACTAGAAACACCACTACATTCAAAGAAAGAAAGACATTGTTGATATCCAGTGTGAGAACTGACAGCAGTGGGATATTCGTGTAACCAAACTCTTGTTTAGGATGGTACTAAAACAAATGTGTAATTCATTCTGACTCTTTCTGACTGTGTTAGAGCAAGTCTGGCACTGTGACAATTACACTATATTTTTGGTTTAAAACATTTAGTTTGAGAGCAGTGTCGGGTCAAATGTTGACTTTTTAGTATTATTTTTTAATAATTTCTGTATGAGGCTCCATTTTCCACAAGTGTTTCGTGGCAAAAATTAGTTGCCTCGAGTGCAGCTCATGTGAAGTTACTCATGGGAAGTTGATTGGAAATTCAAAGCCTGCAGCGAAGGGTCAACTGGAGTGCATTTGGCAAATATAGGGGGAGCTTGTGGCTTCGCAGAACTCATGAGCAACACAGATACAGTAAGACTCATCACTAATTGTGTGTGTGTGTGTGTGTGTGTGTGTGTGTGTGTGTGTGTGTGTGTGTGTGTGTGTGTGTGTGTGTGTGTGTGTGTGTGTGTGTGTGTGTGTGTGTGTGTGTGTGTGTGTGTGTGTGTGTGTGTGTGTGTGTGTGTGTGTGTGTGTGTGTGTGTGTGTGTGTGTGTGTGTGTGTGTGTGTGTGAAAACAGTGTAATTCTCGCTTTCACATACCTGTGTCAAAGCACCACTCTGAAATTCTTGGCCATGTTCCACGGAAGTTCGAGTCAGCCTTTCCTCTCTTCCGATGGAAAAAAGTAGCTGATTGTGCAAGTTAATCAGGCCCTTTACACAATACACACACACGACACAGACTCACATACATTCACTGGGTTAATCTTGAGGCAGCTTTTCTCTTAGGCACCATTTGCGCCCCATCACCTGTTTCTGCCTCTCATACACACCATGCAGATGTAACAATCTTGGTCATGTTTGTATAATGTATGTGTTAAAGGTACGTCTAAAATATGAGATCGCAGACACAGAGAAAAACATACCAATACAGACATAAATACAACACATGGGGCAGAGGATGTGCTTGTGGCAGTGTTGCCGGGCTAAGTGAAAACGTCATACTGTATGAGCAAGTCTCATGCATGTTGTCTTTTCGTGTGTGTGTGCGCGTGTGTGTGTGTGTGTGTGTGTGTGTGCGCACGTGCGCGTGTGTGTGTGTGTGTGTGTGCGCGTGCAGAAGTGGTGCTATTCCCATAGCCCAGAGGTAAAATGACAGGTGAGAGGAGGACGCTCCAGCAACAACCAGTGAGTGGGGAAAAGAGGTGGAAAAGAGGAATCTTAGATGGAAAGGGGAGTGGAGGGGTGCAGAGAGGGAGTTGGGTTATGATTGGTTGGAAGAGGACAGAAGAGGAGAGAAGGAGTGGGGTACAGAGAGGATTGAAGCACGGAGAAAGAAATGAGAGGAAGACTAGGGAGTGACTGCAAATGGGGTGGGACTGGCAGAGGAGAGACGGGAGTTGAGAGAGAGAGTAGGCAGAAGGCAGGCTTCTGACAGCTCCACTACTGGGAGAGGGCCTCTTAATGACAGCTTATTCCTTCATGATTTCAATTCCTGACAGTCGACAGGTCTGCTTGTTGCATCATGGCAGCTGTATCATTACCTTCTGGCCCTGTCACTGCTCTGCATCCTGAGACTGAGATGGTGGAGGTGGAGGGTGGGTGCCGTGGGGTTTGGAGGGGAAGGGGGGATGAGGGAGAGAGAGAGAGAAAGAGAGGGAGGTTACAGTCAGAATAATTGAAGGAGGGAATATTGAAAGGTGGGATGATTAGTTATTGTCACTGTTGGAGTTGACAATAGGACTTTCAACATGTAGAAGTTTGTGTCCATATTGTAACGGGAAAAAAAATATTGTTTTGAGGCCTTTTTTGTTTTTCTGCTCTAACTTTGTCACTCCTTGACCCTTTTCCCTTAACTTCGCCTGCAATCGCAATCTTTCGGTTTGAAGACAATTTTAATTCTTGGCCAAAATGTAGTTAGAAATCACAAACGTGTTTATTTAGGGTGGAGGAAATACTATATGTTGTACTTATGTTTCTAGATGAACTAGAACCAGTTTAAAGCTACAGACATGATTTCTAGAGGAGTTCAGTTGACTATGTACTTGTTTTCCGATGTGAGAAATCTCCAGCTTGATTTTTTTAATTTAATTCATACTCCTATTTTTCTTTTAGCACAAAGATATAATAAATAGGAATGAATTCATCCAAAAATCTAAGCCTGAGAAAACTGCAAATTGTTAACTGCATATACAAGTGCACTCATACACACAACCACACACATTTTACACTGTCCTCAAGAACTACTTAATTAAAATATGGAAGTTGCTAATACAAAAACAGATCTATGCCCCCTGTAATGTCTCCCCTTCTTCTCACCCCCCCCCCCCCCCTTTTCTTCAACTCCCTTGGTCTCCCCCTCTCTTGATAGTGAGTCAGGCTCGACATTGGAGCCCCACTGGAAAAAAAAGAGGGGGTGTGGTGTTTTCAAAAGTGTGTCAAAAGCCTAGGGGTTTGTATCTGCCCAGAATTTCAATGGGAGGCTGAAAGGGGGCAGCGAAGCAGACAAACTCAAACACAGAAATCCTCTTTTAATTTTGGTCATGCTGCCCACCCTTGTCTTTTTTCTTTGTGTTTTTATAGCTAGATGATGTCCTCTTCAACATCAGCTGCACACTCTGGCTTCTGCCTGTGTTGTGTCATGGCCCTTCATGATGTGAGGATATCTCTCTCGCTCTCTCTCACTTTCCAATCACCATTCTGCCTCCTCCTCCTTTCTCATTAGTTCTTCTAATGCCCCCCAAGCAGTGAGTTAACCTGTGTGTGTGTGTGTGTGTGTGTGTGTGTGTGTGTGTGTGTGTGTGTGTGTGTGTGTGTGTGTGTGTGTGTGTGTGTGTGTGTGTGTGTGTGTGTGTGTGTGTGTGTGTGTGTGTGTGTGTGTGTGTGTGTGTGTGTGTGTGTGTGTGTGTAAACCAGTGATAACATTGTACATACAGTGTGTGTTCAGCCTATCTTAGGGCATCAGGTGGCTACAGAGGCCAGACAAGGTATCATTCTATCAAGACAGCCAGGTTTAGCCAGAGGACAGTTTCTGTGTGTGTATGTGTGTGTACGTGTGTCTGTATAGGGGTCAAAAGATATGCCTTGCTGCCTTGGCCTTGTAATAGTAGCCCTGCAAGCAACACGCACACACACATGCAGACTTACACTCACCTCCAGGTGGGAAGGTCCCAGCACATCCCGCAGCTCAGATCAATGCACTTGACACCTTCAAAGGCGAGTGTGGGGCCTGGACTTGCTCTGGGGTTAAACCTCTTTTAAGTAGCATCCCGCGGGAAGGCAGCTGTCAATAACCCACCATAATTACCGGGGCCAGGCCCGCCAAGGGCTCCGCTGCACAGGCCAAATTAAAAATTGATCAGAGGGAGAGAAAACATTATTTTGTGGTGGTATTCCCTGTCCTAACAGCACTGCTGCTGCCGTATGTGAAATCTCATCAATTGAGGTCCAAGCAAGATATCTAGAGAGCTATTTATCTATCTACCTGCCCCCGCCCCCTCGTCCAGATGAACAATCGAGTGCTGTTGTCCCTGTTGAAAGAAAAAGCATTTGCATATTAAGTGTCTTTCCATGTGCACATCCGTATGTGTGTGTTTCTCTACAGGCAGTGTGTGAGTGTGTGCATACTGTATGAGCATGCAGCTGATTGTTATGTTCTCCAGGTAATCGAGCATCCTCCGCTATCTGTGGTGTGTGTGCGTTTACATGTGTGCACGTGCGTGTGTGAGAGCACCTTGTAGCAGTATATTGATTGTGGTCTCATTGAGTTTTTCTTGGCAGGGAGCCTTTATTTGTCAGTCAGAGAGTGATATGAAGAAGATATGTTCATCCTCAGGCTTCCTCAGGAAAACACACAGGCTATTGTTTCACAAGACACTGATACATGAGAACAACCGTTTACAATGGGTTTGAGGTATTTTAAAAACACATTGTAGGTAAAAGCTCATAGCACGTGATTGTTATCATTGTTTCTTTTAGTGCTTGGTGTAGGACATATTATTTGCATTTCGCATTAAGCCCTATATAAGAGGGGTTTTCTTTTGGGAGGTCCTGTCATTTTTGTAATTACCAGTCACATCTGAAATTTGCATCCACCGCAGTTCTGCCAGATACATAAATGTTTCAGGGGGAACATGCATTTTGACATTTTGCGTTTGGCCTAAGAGCAAACATTCAGGGGGAGAACAGCAAGTGTTGTGGCGTTAATTAGTGTTGATTGGCTTCCATAAACACATGAAGAGGATTTTAACAATTTCACAGTTACAGTAAATGAACTTTGTCAATTCTACAATGCAGATATCATTTATTTTCTACCAAGTACCTCTGGACTTACACACATATTGTTGCGTGTGCATATTGCATTAGAGTATTCCTCCCCGAGAATGAATCCATTTGAATAGTGTGACTTTAAATATAGCACTTTAGATCAGTTGTTCCCAAAGTTGTTACTGCAGAACCCCGGGGTGCTATAAAAAGTGGCCAAGGATGGGGCAAGATTTGTTTCTTATTTTTGATACCTTATTATCACACATTTTGTCACAGTAAACACACCTAAAATAAATGCAGATAATACATTTTTACTATGACATTCTCAGCTTAAGGGAGTGCATGCGAGTGTGTATGTAGGTTCCATGGTTCAAACTGGTCTGGGAGCTTACTGCTGTAGATCCAAAAACTGAACCCGTTTGTTCAAAAGAACGATTAGTTTGTTGCAGAAGTTATCACTTAAGGAAAAAATAAACTTTTACTTTCTGATTGTACATTATGCACACATTTACTTTGTCTATACTTAGTTGAAAAAGCTGTTGAGAGTTATATAGAGTTAAAGAGATATGTCAGTTTCCAGGCTGCTCATGCCACCATGCTGCTTGGGGGATGAGAGGATGGAAAACAAAAGAAAATGAGAGAGGAAGACTTTGATCTAATTGTGAAACATTATTTGGAAGAGAAGATTTTTCAGCCCATGTGTGATAATTGACTTAATTTTTTCTCTTGAAATTAACAAATTACACTATCAAACAGGCTTTGTGTGTGTATGTGTGTGAGGTGGGTAGTAGGTCATCTGCAGCTGCCGGCAGTGTGTGTGCGTCCCAGTGGGAAGGTCTTGTTTAGTCTCTCTTCCAGAGGGCCCCAGGCAGTGTGTGGTGGATACCTCTTCACTCTCTCACTGGGAACACTTCTCTATGGCCAATACACACACACTTTCCAACACACACATTGAGACACACACAAAGAAATCAGGCACACACGCACAAAAAACTCCTCTACAATCTTTTGTACCATTCGTCAACCTGTTCAGCAGCGGTTCACCGTCTGACAGCAGAAACATTATTTGGTTACAGGTGGGTGGATGTACCATATGTGTTTGAGTCAGTTGATATTACATGCAGACACACACACACAAACACAAAGGCTTCTTCATTCTTTAACCAATTTTACATGTATTCTTCATCGCAGCAGGTTTGCAGAGGTTAAAAGTGTTTTTCCAAGAGGAAATTGAGTTTCGCGCAAAGCTAGTGGTGAGCAGAGAGGTGACCCGCTGTGAATTTGGACTACACACACACACACACACACACACACACACACACACACACACACACACACACACACACACACACACATACAATCAGCCACTGAGCATCTCATAGGGTCAAAGTTGAAACCTGCTGTAAGCTCTCCAGTGCCAGTGTCATGCTCCTGGACTGTGTGTGCCACTCTTTGATCGATGAGTGGAAACTCTGTGCTTAAATAGGGGTTACCAGGGTTGCAGGGGGCACACCGGGGTTAGAGGCAAACAAAAACAAATCTTTCAAGTAATAGTTTTAGTTCCTACTTTGTGGTTCAAAATAAAAGTAGAAACTGGAGGGCCGCTGTCGTTTTCCTGGAGACATTTCAAACTTAGTTTTGGAAAGTGATTTTTTTACATATTGTGTAATGTAGCAACATAATAGTATTCAGACATGTTAACTAGCTTTCTTAATCATTTGGATCAGTCGAGTATTTGACATACAGATGATTACCAATATGCCACACATTTATTTGAGACTGCGGTTTTATCTGCACATATGTTAGTGTCTTGTAGCTGTCTGCTTTGTGTTTATCCTGTCTCTGTATGTGAGCAGACATCCAAGATGGAATCTGTGTTTGAAGGCTTATCTGTCATGTTGGACTGATATTGTCCTGCATTCTCTGTGGATGTGAAATGTACATTTCAGTGCATCAGATCACTGCTGTGATGCCGGTGTCTCAGTGTTTCTAGATATGTGCGCTTTTGTGTCAGTGCAGAGGAAAGAGAGACAGACAATGAGGAGAGATGGCACCAATGATCAGATTTGCTCCGCAGCTCTTTTGTCTTCTGCAGCTCAGAGGGTCAGTGGAGGTTTGTTTCTGTATGTGCCGAGAGTTGGCATTAACAGTCATCTTAGGTTGAACTTTGACACACTTTCTGTCTCAGTGTTTTTCTTTAATTGACTGCTTTGTTTTATTGCTACAACATTCAGATATCAGGATCTAAACTTCTTTGCAGAACAATTAAACAACATCTGCTATAGTTCATCCATTACTTTTGGAGCCTTACTTTGGTTTCATCTGAGTCAACACCAATCTGTATTTTGTTTCTCTCTCTTTCCCTTTATCTGGTAATATGGTGCTCATGATAGGTGTTATTATCACACTGTATGCTGACAGCCTATCCCTTAACCCTCTTATGAGCACACCATGCCACGCTTGGCTGACTTGTTTGCGCTGATGTCAAGTTTTAGCGGTTAGCAGGCGGTTACCATATGCCACTGTGCTTCTGTCGCCCCCGATGTCAGTCAAACGAATGTCAACCCTATGCTCAGAAACACAGTAAGCCACAGTGCACACCCCGAAACACAGCTGCAGTGACATGACATACAGTCTCTCATACAGGAATAATGTAAACACAAATAAAACTTGCTATAAAGCAAATACAGGAGTACGAAATAAAGAATCACATCTTGGCAGGTATGCCATGGGAGGACAGGCTCTCCAGAAAGGCCCTGACATGCTGTTCCTCATCTGCTGACTGAAGGATGCTGCAGAACCTGCAGGGGTCCTCTGAGTGAGAGAAGCACATGTGAAACATAAATCTAAACAAACACATTAGTAAGCAGTAGATGCACTTAATCAAGAATTTCCAATGACAATGTAGTTCGTTACAAAAGTAATTTCACTGCAGTGTGTACACGACTGAGGTGTTGACTTACTGCCTTCCTCCTCCTAGACATTGCAAACCATGTTTGTCACAATGCACAACCTAGCCAAAGTTTGTCGCCTTGTAACCCCAGTTTCTGCCCCCAGTGGTGAGTACTGAACCAGTAGAGTTTTTGTCTGATAGGTCAGCACACTTAATAAATATATCATATCCCAGGATGTTTTCATTCCCCTGCTTTTGTGTAGTTACATGATATCATGTCCTTCACTTATAAAAGTGTACATTTCCTGTCCTCCTCCTGTCCTCCCTCCCATCTGTATCCACTTTAGGATGTTGGTGGCTGTTTTTCTGGTGTTAAGTTTTTTGCTTGGTGTTCAGAGAGGCAACCTGGCCCTGCAGCTCTCTGTTCATTTTGACCTTGTTTAAACTTGCCCTTCCCTATCTATCTCAAGTTTTTCGTCCTCTCTCTTATCTTTCTAAGGTTCCTGTTTCCTATTCATCTTTCAGGCTGCCTCTGTGGCTGTTTTATCCAAAGTGTGGTGCAGTAGACTTTGGAGTCACTGTCTCTTTGGCCTTTGACAGATCAGGATGGCAGTGTGTGACCATGGAGGATTGGGCTGCTTCTGCTTTCTTCTTCTAAGTGTCTGTCGCTGCCTCCTCTCACTGCCTTTCTCCCTCTTTCCCTCCCAGTTTCTCTGGCTCTGTGTCTAAATTAAACATTAGTTAAAGTGCTGAGCACCAGCTTCGATGGACAGTGATAAAGAAGTAACATTATAGTAACATGACATGGTGCTGTACAACCCCAGGGAATGACAAGAGAGAAAGGCGCCATAATCCATTTTAATTTCACTGATATCATTGTATTGGCGGAGAGAGAGTGAGAGAGGCAGCAGTTGCTGAAGCGCAAGAGGGAGGAGAAGAGAGAGAGGACGGAAAGGGGGAGAAGTGAGATGTCTCAGACCAGAGTCTCTGCTCTAGCTGACTGCAGTGTCTTGTGGTGACCTAGTTGCAACCCCTTTGAAGTCCACAGGCTGATCTCTCTCTATAGGGTGCAGAGGAGATCTGCTGCATACAGCTTTATTAGACTGAGATAGAAAAAGAGAGAGGGGAATTAAATTCATGGGGTCTTGAACCTGCCCTAGCCTCCATGCCACAGATAGATGTGTGCATGTATGTGTAAGATTACACGTTGTCAAGCCCATATGAGTATTTTAGTATAGGTGTTTGGATCTGCAAGCTGTGTGTGTGTCTTTGTTTTGTAGCAGGTATTCCTTTAGGGAAAATGTATCTGTAATGTCAGGGCCAACCCCAGCCGTTATCCTTTAGCCCACCACATTAGGAGACAGTGGTGCATTGTCAGGAGAGCTGACCTAGAATAGTCCAATCACTCTACATCCAGCCCCCTGTCTGCCCTCTCCTGTGATCGCCATGCTGCCAATGCCGCAGTCTATACTGTGTGTGTATGTGTGTGCGTGTGTGCATGTGTGTGTGACCCAGTTCAGTCGCTGGTGTCGCCAGGCTTGCCCCTGGTGAGGGCATGCATGTTAGGGCACTAAAACCTCTGATGTATGTGTGTGTGTCCTGTTCAAGCACAGCAGCAGATGTCTTATATCATATGTGGATTTTAAATCTCGCAAAATTATAGTTATAGTCCCTTATCTTTTATTTCTAGTCTTATACAATGTCTGGATAAGCATCTTCTCAGTTTAACTCCCACCGTTTTCTGTGGCTGCTGTCATCAGCATGTTTTAATTAAGTTTGTCTACACTGATGATACGAAAGTGTGTATTTTAAGCATGTGTCTAAGAGGTGATGGAGCAAGTACAGGTGTATACATCATTTGAATATTGTGAATATGATGTTGAGGGATCCGGACTGTATGAACACACATGCACACAGTATGACATGGCTGCTTAGTGAACTCTATCAATTATTATCTAGTTTCTTTCTCCTGCAGCCCTCCACCTATCCATCCCAGCATCTTCCCACCTGCTCCCCTTTGAGAGCCTGTGTGTGCAGACATACGCTGCTAGGGGCACGCTTACCCGTTTTTTTCCTGCTGCACAACACACGGAGACACAGACACACAAGTTAGGCTTCAATTAAAAAAAAAATCACTTCCTTTTTTCCCTGCTTTCTTTCTCCTTTTCCTCCTGTCTTTCATTCCCTTCCTTTCCCTTCTTTTTGAAGTTAGCCCGGGGCCTCGCAGAGCCTCATCACCCCTTTGCCTTGGCTAGATTGCATACAGGTACCCTCTGTGGCTATTTCAAATGACTTAATTAGCTTCTGAGTGCAGCTGGTTTGTAGAAGCTTTCTCTCTCTCTCTCTCTCTCTCTCTCTCTCTCTCTCTCTCCATTTCTCTCTCTCTGTCTCTCTCTCCCTCCTATTCCTCTCTGTGTCTTCAGAGAGAGAGAGAAAATGATTGAGCCCATGTGACACATGTAGTCCCTTGCCGTGTGGTTTCACTTTCTAGGTCATGCTCTGGCTGTGAAGCTGACTGCCTATTACCTCGTACAATAAGACGACACAAACTGAGACACTTAGAGAGGCAGTGGAAAGTGTGTGCATATATCCATGCTCACAGATTCAGTCATGAATTCACAAACACACATGACTTAATCTATGTTTAGTTTCATTGTCATTCTGCAATTGTCACCTTAAGGGTACATCCGCCCACCATTGTAATTGATGCACTTTTCATCGATGCAATATTTATTATTTCTATAGCCAACTCGTTAACCAGACAATACAAATGTTGGTTGCTATTTGCTTGGTACGTTTGTCTGTTTAGATGCTCAGACACAACCCAACACTGTTTTGTTGTGTTAAGTCCCAAGGTGTGAATTCCCATACACACCAGTGATCAAGGTGTGTGCTTGTGTTTAGACTGTTGCTGTGCCTGTGTTTTTTTTATCAGTGACAACAACGTCAAGGGCATGCCCCACTGCACTGCAAAAACTCCATGTTGCCACATCCATCTCAGCCCAGATGCCACACGTGTACCACATATACATTACACATGGGTACTGCACACACTCACACACACAAAGTAGCATTTCTTTTCAGCTCCCCTTCCAGGGGACATAGAGAAAACAGAAATATGTTGGATGTTTCCACCTTTGTTGTCCTCTGTTGTTGTTCATGGCTTGAAAGCAGAGTCTGTCAGACTGTATACAGCAATGCAAGCGGAAGCAGTCTTCCAAAATGTCAGTTTCCCCAACAATCACAAACCATGTCAGAAGTTTCGTCAATGACAGCTGAATGGTCCCTGTATTTCTTTTAGCCTTGTCAACTGTCAAGGTCTTGAAAGTCGAGAGGGGGTAAAGTTTTTGCTCCATAAAGCTTTATTGTAATAAAGTGCCTGACAGAAAGATATGGCCACAAGGATGTGATCAGTGATGGTCATCAATGACTAAATGAGTTCTCTCATCCCTCAGGGTAAGAATGAGATCTCAGGGGTTTCGGAGAGCCATGTGCCTGTTAACTTCTGGCTCTCTGGTCCGGCTATAGCTTGCTGGCTAGCTTCGGGCCTGTGTTAAAAACCTGGGCCTGCTAAATTAAGTTTGTCTGTGTGCACAGCCTGTGGCACCACACATAAGCAGGCATGTACACTTGAAGCCGCTAAAAGTCAGGCATACACACACATACACACACACACACACACACACACACACACACACACACACAATTTTACTCCCCCATTACCCAATCTTAATTGGCTACCTTACCTCTTCCTCTCTATCTCTCTGTTGGACGGGCCTACAGGCCTATTGGTACTCTGGCACACAGCAGCACAGTTTGGCCGTGCGAGCAGGTCTAGGGGCATGGAGAGAAATATAGAGAGAGAAGCAACACAGTTGTGGAGTTAAGTTTAAGATCGAAATCAGGAGGTAAGAGGGCAGATTATAGCTTTGCCTTAATACAGGGTGATTTTTCCGACCGAATATCTTGAAAATATTTGTGTTACTGTATTTTCAGCAACACATATTCAGGCCAATTCTAAAAGCCACAGTGAGAAAGTTGAGTAGGAGATGACTTTCTCCTTTTCCACTAGCTGAAGAGTTGTCATGTGCTGTCAGCCAGCGTGTTCTCCATGTGCCTGTCACTGCTCTGCATCGGAGCTCTGGGTCCCAGCAACCTGCCAATTGTTGAACTGTGTGATTTTGTGGGTGTGTGTATATGTGTGTGAGCATGTTGCCCTCAGAGCACTTTGTTGATTCTGCTCTGCGGTGTCAGTGACACATTGAGCGGGTTCGATGGGAGTCCCCTGGTTTCCCTCGTGCTGTGTTTACTCCATCTGTTTACTCACCAAAACACTCTCAAATCTATTACTCCTGTTTCTCTCTCATTCCCTCTTTTTTCACCCTCTATATATCTCTCTTATTTACTCCTGACTTCTCTTGACTTGTCGTTTCAAATCAGTTGCTGTGTGGTAGTCAGGTGGTTTGCCTGTCGACAGCCAGCCCTCGTCTCTACCTCAGCAGGAGGCGGGATTGAGTTTCTCTCTGTCATCCAGCCAGCTATCTTTTTGCTTGAAGAACCGGAATACATTCTTTTCCTTGTTGGATAATTTTGCTTCTGTGTTGTTGATTAATAAAATAGTTGTATGAGAGACTGTGGGTAGAATACAATTATCTGCCAGTGATTACTTTCAGTTATTTATTTAGTTTATAACATTTCTGAAAATTGTGAAAGCCTAATATCATAATCTCTCAGAGGCTGTATTCACATCTTGAGATAGCTTATCTCGACTGAGAAATTATTAATTGTTTTGTTGATCAAATTGTTTTGTTTAATAAAAAGATCCAATGAAATGCAATACAAATAAATGAAATACAAAACAAAAACAAAAAAAAGCAGGACAGGCAGGAACCAGTACATTTTTGGTAAATCTTGATACCATTTGTGGTGATTATATACAAACAGTATCTAAATACTATATATATAAAATATAAAATATTCATACTGTCATGTACTGTACATATTTTATATTGAGTAAATAAAGGTACTCTGGTTCTGTACTAGGTATACATACATATATAAATATATATATATATATATTATTGGTCTTTCTATCACAACATCCTTAATTATGTATTTTCTTGCAATTCAGTAGAAAATACAAAGAGGGAACTCACAGGACACAGTGCTGTGTATTTGAGCTGGATCGGAGCCTGCGACCATTGGTGTTAGTTGGTGTGTTTTTTGTCAGAACGATCTCTCTAAAATTCTGACCACAGGAAGATGTGGGCTGGGATTCTTGGGAGTTATTAGGACTACAGAGAATGAATACATTATGTGTGAAGCTATATGACTTGCTTTTTTAACAATTCAAATGTCTCCAAAAGCTATCTTTGATATACCATCCAACCTATTTAAATACACATTAAATAAAATATGTCTCTGGATTGTGAAACAATCATTGATTTTTATTTTCCACACAGCATCACCTTTGAAACAACTTAATTAAGCTGTGTGCTCATTATGCAACCTGTGCTACGTTTTTTTTAATGCCAGCCCTGAGTCTGTGTGTGATGCTATGAATTGATAGTTTACATACCGAATGCCAAGGGCACCACCAAGGGCTCATGAATGAGAGATGAAAAGCAGTAGAATTGGAGCAGGGGAGGAAGAAAAGAGAGATATCTCTTCTTTTTTTTTTCCTCCTCATCCCTGCGACCGGCTAATTAGCCTCCTACACTACCAAGCTCAGCTGCAGGGACAGGGTTCAATAGTTCACCCATCTACCACTGAGCTACAGCGATGGTAAACCTGGATTACCTGCTTTACCGGCTACCAAACCCCAGTATTACACGTACCTGTCTTGTTCAGCAGTCTGGAAATCAAATCAGTCCACAGTGCTGGCCAGGTGGACTTACACTAAATATTTTGTCCAGAGAAGAGACGTTGTTGCTTTCTCCGTAATCTCTGTGTAGCATGGGGAAAAAAAGTTTGAGTGCATTGAGTTGCATAGTTAGCAGTGATACATTTAGAATGAAAGACAAGAAAATATGTGTTAATGGGATCAGATTTATGACTACTGTCATTTAAAAGGAGATGTTATAAATGCTTTGTCCTAGAAGTGTCAGCTTCGCGTGTAGTGATTAAAGGCTATTGATGATATGGACCGTCAATCGATTTTTGTTGTGACAAACTGAAGCATCGGAGATGAGCTCTCATCTCGATATTTCAAGAATAAGTAAGACGTTATTACATCAGCCACTGATTTCGATTAGTTATAGATCTTAATAATATACTTACATATTCTTTCAAAGTTTTTCTGCAACATAAACACAAATGTTAATACCTTATTAAAGTATGCCTGAAATTTAACGTACAGTCCAAGATACAGTTAGCTTCTGGAGGACTCCGGATTGAGAAGAGCAAAAATGTGCATGCACCACACTCCCCACCTTTATTCTCGCATCTTCATTTTGTAGTCAAATAGTTATTTTATGTGAGTACTCGCTTTTGTCTATGTGCTAGAGAGAGGAGAAGAGAAGAAGAGACTGAGGAGGCTGACTGTCTGACGGAGACAGAGATGCCTTTTAATGTATTAGAATAGCCATATAATAGAGGAACGCATATTACAATTCCATTTGTCTTTCTTCCTCTTTTCAACTTTTGCCTTATTCATCAGATAAAAAAAATCATCAATTATTGGTCTTATTAAAAGGGATGGTAAGCCTCAGTAAATATAAGATTAGGGCACAAAATATACTTTTAAAAACTCTTGGCCTGTTGGAGGTTTTTAGACCTGTAATAAGATTTTTAGATCAGGAAAAGACAGAATAATCAGAGAGAAAAATGTGTTATCTTCTGATTACCTATTGCCTTCAACTAAATATATTTTTTTTCTTTGCATTTTTCTTGTTATCATACTACTTTATATGTTAAACACAATTCCTGCACTCCTCCTGGTTGTGTGCCAGCTGTACCGGCGCTAGCTTCCTGTTGCTGTTGGAGCTACGCACAGCCGGGTAGACTTGGAGGGTCGAGTCGGGCTAATGAAGTTGTCAGAGGCGTGTAGCATCGAGGCTGATGGGAGGGCCTGCCAGGCAGCCAATAGTGAAGCTGCTTCTGTGATCAGCCGAGCATGATGGGAGACCACCCTGAGGCCCGGCACAGCCCCCAGATCAAAGAGCTAGCCCTCAAATACACCAACAATTAAAGAGATGTTGCAGCCTAACACTCACACACACGTAGAAATGAGCGTGCACACACTCATACACATACATAAACTAACATTTTTAAGCCTGCAAACATAAACAAATACACATTTAAGTTTTCACAGATGCACACAACAAAATCTAGTTTCATACACACATTGTTAAATATTAAAGCAGCGGCAGATGAAGTAAAACGACAAAACACCTGTCAGTTTAATGTGTATATCTTAAACATTTCATTCACCCCTTCTGCCCAATCTGTCTCTCCCTTTTCCATGCCTCCCCCCTCTCGTCTCTATCTCCTCTCCGTCTCTCCGTTGCCCTCCTTTGGTTAAGATATCTCATTAATAACCACTTCTCTTGCCTGCCTCCTGTTAGCCTTCAGTATTAGCTTGCTGCCTGTTCTCTCGCCCCGCCGCCTCGCTGTCTTTCCTCCCTTTCTCCTCCTCTGCTCTCTGCTCTGCCCAGGGTTCTTTTTTAAAATGCAAGAGTGGTGCAGTGAGACTGCAATAACCTACATACAGATCTCTCTCTCTCTCTCTCTCTCTCTCTCTCTCTCTCTCTCTCTCTCTCTCTCTCTCTCTCCTTTCTCTTTCCCTCTATCTTTCTCTCTTTTATTTCTGTCTCTGTCTCATTTATTCCACCATCAGTCCTTTTTCTTTTTAACCACTAATATCCTCCCCCCTGCCACACTCCAGTGTATTTTTGAAATAAATATTATTAAAGGTATAATGTATGTGCATATATAAGAGCGCTAATGAATATCATAATCTATTTTTTTGTTTTGCTTCATCTTTCTCTACAAACATCTTTGTCAGTCTGGCAGAATGGTTCACTTTTTTCTCGCTTTGTTCTTTTATTTTTCTCACCGCTACGGGAAGTCATGCGGGGGGTTCTTGAAGTCAAATTGTTCTCTGTTTACCATTGGTTAATTTGAAATGCTGATGAGTCTTCCACCTTGCCTTGTTCCTCATCCCTCACCATCCTGCTGCGTGTCCCTATAGCTTTGCATGTATACGTGTGCGTGTATGTGAGTGTGTGACACTGGAGGCGCAACTTCTGTATGCCCCTCCTGACTTCTTAGTGAACTCCTCTCCTGCAGATTAAAATAAAGAAACGAAGAGGAGGAGGCCAGATGAGAAGGTGTGTGTGTGTGTGTGTGTGTGTGTGTGTGTGTGTGTGTGTGTGTGTGTGTGTGTGTGTGTGTGTGTGTGTGTGTGTGTGTGTGTGTGTGTGTGTGTGTGTGTGTGTGTGTGTGTGTGTGTGTGTGTGTGTGTGTGTGTGTGTGTGTGTGTGTGTGTGTGTGTGCGCAAACATGTTGGAGAGTCTTAGTGTTAGAGGTATGGAAGTGTTGGTCCCTGTATTATTGCTCATATAGTCTTGTGTTTAGTTAGTGTAAAGTTCCTTCTGCTGTTTGCTGTGTATGGAAGTGGCATATGTTGGCAGTGGGTGGCAGTGCAGGAAAGCCAAGCTAGCTCGCTTGTGGGAAACCTGAGTCACACATTCAGTAAAAAAAAAACATGCCTTAGTTATGCAGTGCGTGAAGGATGCTCACATTCATCCTTCCCGTCTTTGATAAACTTTCGTTGCACTTCTATGATGGCAGGAACCCATGAGATTTACTATAACTTAAAGTTAACTGGTCTTTTATTTTGTAACTATTTAAGGGGCCGATGGTGTGTGCTTTGTCTGTAGTATACATTTTAGTTCTACCATCATTAGCATCATGATTCCTGCACTGATTTAGCTGTTGTCATAAATATTGGATAACTGTCAGATAGTTAAAGTGCAATGCAGTATAAACTCCACTTGTGTGTGTGTGTGTAAAAACATTCAATATTACTCTGGGCAATGGATGCCTATTACCATGCTCATATTTGTCTGTTTTATGTCCAGGAATAAATAATACACTTAAGTACTTCTACAAATGTAGCACATTGAAATATTCATGCTTAATTATGCAGCAAGATCCTCAAAGTTAGTCAAATTGGATGGTTAAAGGTTCAAAGCTTAGGGCAGTGTGCATTTTTGTAGCTGGGTTGGCGATGCAAAATGAGAGCTCAAGGCGAATGATTGCTTGGCATGGATCTACACATAGGGTCAGAACACGGGTTTAAATGCTGCGGCGCTTACTCTCTAAAGGAGATGTGTGTGTGTTTGTGCGTGCGTGAAAGAGAGAAAGGGAGGGAGAAGGGCAGATGTTATATTGATGGCACGCCACGCTTCTCTTCTCTGTCCTGAATAATCATGATCCTGAGCTGATGGGATGCTGCTTCAAAAAGATGAGAGTATGCGTGAACTGTGGATGAACTGGAACCTGCACATGATCCAAGGCTGGTGGTAGCCCAGCCCAGCAGCCATCCTGTTCCCCAGCCGGGGAATTCCTAAACCAGATTATGCTGATATCGATGAGATGTGAAGTTCAGCACTTTTTTATATATTCTTAGATGGTAGTTCATGTTAGGAAATAATTAGTTTGATGTTAATTAAATGAAAAACAATCATTTGCTTTTGTGCGCAATTGTTAGTTTTTTTGTGTTTGATGAGGGTGAGTGTGTGTGAGAGAGAGAGAGATTTGGTCAGAATGGGATGGCAGGTGAGCAGACGTTTGCTCCAGGCTTCTATGCTACCTTTTGATAAAACAGGCTTTGTGGAACAGACACGATTTTCCTCTTCTTCCCTCTCTTTATCTCTCTATCCTTCTCTCTTTAAAACTGTCACTGTCTGCATGTAATCTCTTTAGGGCTTTCATCATTTCCCTGCCTCAGATCTTGCCTTTCTTATGGTTGTGTTTTCCTGAATAATATGAAACTTGAGCGACAGATCCTAAGACAGATGTGGGAAGAGCAGTGGACTGTTGTACCAGATGAGACAGATGGGTGGCAGTATACTGTCAGGCTAGATCATCTCTGTCTCCCTCTCTCCCCTTTTCTCCCCCTCTCTCTCTGACTTAATTGGGCCTATATGTGTCTTTTCCAATATATATATCAGTCTATCTATTCAATATTGTTCACAAAAACAGATGTGGAAAAGAAATGTGTTTATATATATTTCCTGACTTATATCATAAAACATATGCATGTACTCGATATCCATCACTTAAACATTTCTACATTTTTATTTGATCATTTCCAGTCATGGAATTATCTGTATTTCTATCTTCATGGTCATCTTCATCACTCATCTTTTGTTAGATCTGTGGTCCCAATCTCCCTCCAGGCTTTATTTCTATTTCTATGGTCTCTTCCCTCACAACCTTTGCAGGTACTTCCTGCTTAAATGCTAAGCTGCAGTGATGTTAGCACTTTTGAGCGTAATTGAGGCTATTCATTCCTCCTGAGTCCAAAAAAAAGAAAAGCGGATGAACAAAAAATTGTAGCACTGTATACCAGCTGTGACTCAGTTTCATCAACTCAGAAATGATGTGTGCAGATGGATGCAGACCCACAAACACACACACAGACACACACTGTTTGCCCAGATCAAGGCCGTGGCTCTGAGGGACTAGAGGGAGATCAGGCAGAGAGCCTATGGAAATAGATGGCTTTGTCATCGCAACACCCACCACTCTTCCCCCGAGATTCACTGCTGTGGTGGTATCCTCAACTCGCAGACTTTCTTCTTTTCTTCTTTTAACGCAGATCTTCCTCCTTTCACATATACTGTACCTTATTTTTGTCCGTGAGGTAAGCGGCATTTAATCTGAGACAGTGCCTGAACTTTATCAACACTAACTTTCCATTGGAATTAACTCTTGGTGTTATTGGTTTATTGACTTTATGCCATTTTACAACTTGTCATTTATGTTTGGGCAGGACAAGACTTGCTGAAACAAGTATCAGGATGTACATTTTTAAGTGTTCGACTACCCCGAATATTGAGTCTGTTGCAAAAGGGAGGATTACTAACCATCTCTTTGCTGTCACAACATTTTCCAGGTTCCAATACCTATACGAATAAACACACTGACTGGCTTTTCACTGTATTATATTTGAATATGTGATTGTTTTTGAATGCTTCCTTGGTATGCAACAAAAAGACACCAAAGAAGTGTGTATGTCTGAAACACAACGTTGCACAATACAGGCAAAACAGGTTTTAAATCATATATATCATCTATCAGTCAACAGGTCAGGGTTTGTTTTCATGCAGACATATTCATCCATCCTGAAGCTGAGTCAGAAAACTAAATATAATATTTTGTATACTTCAATTCTGTTCTCCCATTTACTTAAATGCAGTGGATTCTGAGATTGTCACACCCATTTGTTATTTCATCCTTATTTTACTCTTGAAGCTGGTGAGAAAAAAGCAGTTGTTTGAAATGTTTAACCCTCAGTGTGTGATGGATGAAAACAGCACAAAGTTATCAAACACTGTTTCTCAATCTTTCTTAGATGCCTTTTGCATTCCTGTCACTTTTTCAAGCAGCGTGTGTTAGCAAACATACCATAGTTCAGCATCATAAGCAGATTATGAGTCATTGTAACTGGCTATGTTTTTGATGGGGAGGTGGTAGGAAGGTGAATGGCATAGCCCTGCCCCTATCAAGTGACCATGCCTCGCCTGCTCGCCGCCCCACTGAGCTGAGGTTTGGTTCTGGCGGTGTCAGCAAAGTCAGAGATCAAAATGGGTTCTCCCTCTATTTCATTGTATTGTTTTCAGGAGTAACTATGTAGGTAAGTTGATCGATCCTGTGCTTTCACACATGTTGGTAATTGTAAGCAGACATGCATAAACACATGGCATTACTATCCACTGTGGTATCAAGCAGAATCTAATATGCGCTGTAGAACTTGACCTGGCTAGCAGAAGTGTTGCAGATTGCTTATTTATTATTTGTAAAAAGATGTTTTTACAGCGCAAATATTTTTTATTCAAAGTTAGGTGTTTAGCCAGCCTGGTTTATGCTTCCTCCTCATCCCTCTCCTTTTGTTTTTTTGTCCACCAATTCCTACCCCACACCTGAGAGTTGAGGGTCTGCCGTGCCCAACTTAACCACATGTTTGCAGGGTCAGCCAGAGTATCTGGGTGAGAGCCAGCCTGCTGAGAGCCAGAGCCAGGGCAGGCCAGGGTTTGGTTTGACCAGCAGCGAGCCCTGGAGTGTGGGCAGACTGACATGGAGGTGGGGGCGGAGCGCTTGTATCCTGCAGATAAGTGCGATACACCATCTTTACACACAGGATGGGCTTTTCATCATACCCCACTACACTGGCCATGACTGCCTGACCTGGGGAAGTGTGTGATTGAAGTGTGTAAGTGTGTTTGTCTGTGGCGGGGGGGAAGGGCGACGTCAGAAAGAGTCATGCACACTATTTTTCTGATATGTAATGGCAGCGTAAACTTTTCACCCCACTTCTCATGTGATCTAATTAAAACGGCATTCCACGGACACGTATGCGCCTTGCATCCGTGTGAATGTGTGTACATGTGTGTAGCTAAAGTTTGTTTCTGAGCTAATAGCAATAAGAGCGGTGGACTTACCTTTAGTTCAGACAATTATATTCTCACAAGTAAATTCATTTTTATGCTTCACTCAAGCATTGTTCAAACATCTCATATATGACGTGTTGTCCTCCACCTTATTTAAATGTATTTACGCTCTTCAATTTTTTAATGGCTCATATCAAGTATACATTTCTATAGTAGAGTAGTAGGCTGCTTCTCAGTTTTTATGTCAGCCACTGCAGTCACTCTACATATGTGTGTGTCGTCTTTGAATTTGTTGCTCGGCCTAATAGCTCTGGCAAGTGAATGAGGCCTGATGTTTGGAGCTTATTTAATAGGCAGTGCGCGTGCATGTGTGTGCGCTTGTGTGTGCTCAGTCTTTAGCAGTGTGCCACGTCTCAAGCCCCTTATTCTTTGATAATTGTGCTGCAAGTCCTCAGCCTCCCCTTTAGCCTGAAAACCAAGCTCATTGCGGCCCCCAAAGAGCCCCCCGACAAGGTAGAGAAAAAAAATCCCAAGTTGTCCTTGTGCATAAAAGTAGATTCTACTCTCCAACACCTTTTCAAATTAATATTTGTGATGGGCGCCATTCTGCCAGCCCCAGTTTCTGTTCGCCGCCTTTGTTCCTGCGTTTGATGTAATGGAGGCAAGGACAAAGAGGAGAGCAGGCAGAGTGTGTGAAAATGGTAGTTAAGTGGGCTTAAGGGCTCCTTCAGTACCTTCTGAAAGGCTTGGACCCTGAATAGGACCCTCGCACTGCTAAGCTGTAGTGCAGTAAACAAGACAGGTTCAGCACAAAGGTGCGTCTCAAATGAGCACAGACACCCTCCTCCTCTTTCGCCTCACCCCGTCTCACCCCGACCTCCCACCCGTCTCTGACATCTGGCCAATCCCAAGATCTGTCTTGAGTCCTCGCTCATTCCCCTCCCCTTTTATTCCCCCTTCATTTTTTTGCTCTGCTTCATATCTTTTCTCTTGTTCTTTAGTGTTTCTCTGCACTTTCCTCTGGTGAGTGTGTGTTTGTGTTTTGTTGTTCTGGTCCCGGCTGGACGGCTTGCTCCCCCTAGCCAGCCTTGTCCCCAGCGCTTGGGCGGTTCGGCTCTTTTGTTTGGTTAATTGCAATAAGTATAATGTACTAGTCTCTCGGAGGTCCACGAAAGACAATTAGACAATCCCAAGAATTTAATGAGACACCACCAGCCCCAATCCCCCATACTCTCCTTTGTGAAACACCCTGCTCTACGTTGGCACCAACTGATGTAGTGAGGAGGGGGTTGCCATGCAGGTCGCCCGTCTGTGTCTGTTTGTGTGTTTACCAGATTGTTGGTCTGCCCATCAGAGAAATACGCCAGAGAGAAAGGATCCAGAAAGATGAAATAGAACAAAAAAAATCTACAACCAAATGAAGTATTCCGTCTACATTTGAATTCTTCATTTATATGGCACATTTCCAGGCCTGTTGCACCATGGGACTCTGATCTAAAGAATTGCTCTTCCCGGACAGGACAGACTTCCCGGGAATGTCCGTGTAATTATTAAGAGCGATTATCCTTTTCACCCAGTGAAGGGACAGAACACTTGACAGTGTCATCCCCGAAAGGAAGAGGGATTGCTGGGGGGCCTGGGTGATAGAGGAAACCCTGGGTGGCCCTTTAAGGACTTCTCTAACTCTCTCTCTTTCTGTCTTTTTTTCTCTTTCTATTATTTCACCCAATGTATTCCCTCTCTCTGTCTCTATTTCTGTTTTACATTCCATCCTTGACTCTTTCTTAGACCTCTCTCTGGATCATGCCAAGATAAAGCCGGCCTTTAAAACAGGAAATATCCATACATGATTCATTATATCTTGCTTCACCTCACATGGAGATTAATTAATAATATCACTCTGCCATTGTCAAGTGCCTGTAATTCACAGCCTTAAAACCTACACATGTACCACATCATGAAGAAAGGATTTCTTTCTTATATTCCTTTTGTTTTGCCTTTCTCTCATCCATTTTTTCTCTCATTCTGTCTTTCCTGTGCTTTTTTTCTCCCTGGCTAATCATGGTGTTACAACAAAAGACGGGGCTCCATTATTGCATGTGTGCGTCCCAGAAGAAAGGAAATGAGAACGGGACAGAGGGTGGCCGTGGCATGACACCGCACTATTAATCTTCCAGTAAAGCCTTGTCAGGCAGAAACGGACACAAATGGATCACTCCCATTAACTGGGGGAGTGTAGGTAAGGGCTTTAACAAGCGTTTACCAGAGTCCATTTTCTCACTAATGAAGAGGGGGAATACGCGACCTCCCGGCCAAACCTGCCAGACCGCACTTAAAGGTCTGGATGGAAGAGAAAAGGAGGGAGGAAAAGAGCCGGAGGAGGACAGAAGAAGAAAATATCTGCGCAATGATAAAAAAAACTTGCAGTGCCGTGTCGTATCGTGCATGGTTAAGCTTCTGCCACCCTGCTGTTCACCCTCAATACACATGGCAGAGAAAAGCCCCGGTCATGGGACAACCGTGTTCTCTTAGACCTGTGAACTTTGGACAGGGCCATTATGCCAGCTGTCAACATGATGTGGGAAAAATCAGCAAAATTTCATACCTATTGCCTATCTGAAAATCCTGTATTTAACTATCTTCCAACCACATGCAAGCTAAGGTGTTAACACCCATATATGGCCACAGTAGATTCACACACCCACATTGTGTCTTCTGGTCTTTTCCCCCAATTTCTATATAAGATATTCACACATAAGGGTGCACTGTTGTCACATTCTTTGACACCCCAATCTTTTGGGAGAAAGACAGAGGGCCACTATGGTAGGTGTCATCTCATAAGGGGTTTGCATTTATGCGCTATGTTTTAAACATGTGTCTGTCATCCTCCTGAGCCGTCTCCTGAGCTGTCATGTCTGTGGCCAGAGTTCTGTCCGCAGGGCTCTGAAACCTGCTGGTACCATGGCACAGACCTCCGAGATGTCTCTGCATCACAACCGCACTCCCAGAGGGGTGTTTGTGTGTGTGTGTGTGTGTGTGTGTGTGTGTGTGTGGGGGGGGGTTGTATAAATGCCTATATGTGTGCCAGTTCTGTGTTCCTTATCTGTGATTTAGCAAGGAGACTTGGACGCTGAGTATCTAATGCATCACTAGCTTGTCCCTTGATGCGAGCTGGATGGGCACGTTTTTTTTTTTTTTAAAGCCACATGATAATAAGAGATGTGCTGGAAACATTTCAAGGATCAAGCTGTGGTGGCACAGTGTAATTCATCACCGCCCTTCCAGATGTCAAAGTGTTTTTGTTTAAGTCGGTGAACACGCAAACATACCCTAAAGAATCACATAATTCTAGTTGCTCTAAATATGCCGATACTGGATCTTTGGCTTTTTTGTTTACTCACAGTGGCTCTATCCTGTCCATGCATGCGGCGTACTGAATGATTGTCTTTCTGATTGTACTTCGTCCAAGCCATGAAACTCATGTCTGAAGGCCTCTTGATTGGTAAGTTTTGCATCACATTGTTGATAAGGCAGTTTTATCACTAGATGGATGCATTTGGCTGTTGTTTTCCTCTTGTGTCAAGTGGCTGTTAACAATGAGACTAGTTTCCCGACCGCAGCCGGATCAATGGAGCTAGCGTCATTAAAGAGATAGCAGCACACGTTGACCCGAGTGATACCGGAAAGTGAGCAAGCAGAGGAAGAGAGGCGCGGCCCAGCCCGTTTGTCTGTTATCACTGGCTCTGTGTTCCACAGGCTCCCAGGGGAAACTACGAGATGAGAGGAAGACTTCACCTTCCTCCTCCCAGACACCCCCCCCACCCCGTCTTTCCTAACACTCCCGCTCCTTCAGCAGCCCTCCCCTCCCGCCCCCCACGCCCCAAACATTTTTAATTATATCTTCTCCCAAGTAGTGCGGCTCAGTAACCAAGGAGCTGACATTGATGCATGTGCTGATAAATCCGCAAACACTGGAAACAAGATTAACAAAGATTTTGAGGAAAGGGTGACAGCTAATTTTGCGCAATGGTCGGCGCCTCATTCAAGAGTGATGTTTTTGATAGAGCGAGCCACGCCTGAGAATTCATGCTCCACACAGGGGAGGGGGACGCGAACACAGCGCGAGGAGTTCCGCGGCATTTGCACTTTTTAAATTGTTCTTTTTTTAAACCTTTTCCTCTCTCCGTTACTCCGGAGAATGTCCCGGCCTTTCATCCCCCCTGCCGAGCATTTAGCTGCTTTGTTTGTATGTTTGTTTGTTCATCTTGTTTGATTGTGTGCTCATAACTTCACATAATATATTCACACTCAAAAAGAGAAGATAATTCACTTATCTTCATTGTCAACACATTTTGCCACACATGCCATCATTTATATTACAAAGTGAGCCACATATACGCAGACTTGATAAAGCATTAACCTATTATTAACCTATTATGATAATGTTCCTTTCTGCTATTCATTGTCTGTAAATTACCAAACAACACAACTTGCCAAATATTGATGGACAAATAAGTAACTTGAGAATAAACTGTGCATTCGTTTAGCTTCTCTCTGTGTGTGTGTGTGTGTGTGTGTGTGTGTGTGTGTGTGTGTGTGTGTGTGTGTGTGTGTGTGTGTGTGTGTGTGTGTGTGTGTGTGTGTGTGTGTGTGTGTGTGTGTGTGTGTGTGTGTGTGTGTGTGTGTGTGTGTGTGTGTGTGTGTGTGCCAGTCTAATCAGTGTGATCTAATCAGCAGTGCGTATTGTGGAGTCGGTGACATGCCACTCCAGGCCCGTGGTCCTGTCTCTGAACTGGCTCTTAACCCACTGAGACACTGATACACACTCATCTGAGAAAGATATCAGTCTGCCTCATCACACACACACTCACACACACATGCACTTGCGCGCACACACACATGCATGCACGCACAAACAGGAGGAGAGAACAAGATAACAATCATACTTCCACAGCTGATTCCCTATTTTCCCATCGAAAAGCAACACCCTACCTCCTTCTCTCCTCTTTCTCCTCTCTGCAGCCAATTCCAAGTCTATACAGTAGAAACATTTTGTAGATTTCTTTTGTTTTTTTCATGCCTCTCTCCTTTTTCCTTTCCTTTTTTCCACCTCTTTATATGATGTCTCCCTTCTCAGAATCACCTCCCCTGTCTTCATCTGAAGGCAGCTGACAGCTTCTTTTACTTTTCTTTGTCAATTTCTCCTTCTCCCTTTCTCCCTGTCTCTCTAGCTCTCTTTTTCATCTGTGCCTACCCCCCCTCCTCCATCTGCTTTCGCTTTTGTTTGCCCGGCCCCTCTCCCATCCCAACTTGATAATGAGGAATGCGGTGTGACCCTGACCTCCATCGGCCCTGCAACCACCTCCGACCCCTCCAGGTGACCTCCAGTCCCTGTTTTGACAGCTTGATTAATTACAGAGTGTTATGATTTATGAGAAAAGCAGTATGTAAAAATAATAGACAACAGGTGGTCTTAAAAAAAGTTGTGAATTTGAAAGAGCTTCTAGTGAGGATTGTGGTGGCAGTGGGGTGGGGGAGTTAGTCTGTGTGTGTGATCGAGAGAGGATGTGTTTTAAGCGCCTTTCCATGGTAAATTGCTTTTCAACCAGTTTTGAAGGCTACATCGGGTTAATAGGAAAATGTCTATTGCTCCATGCATGGTTTCCTTAGTTGCCACAGCATGGATTTTTGCACGTGTATTGGGCCGTATGGTGAGAGGATGAAGGGGATTCCAACATACATGCGTAGCTCCATGTGTGTGCTGTGAAGCATAACCCCAGCCATGTGGTAATGACACTATGGAAAATGTGCAGGAACACACAGACATACATGCATACACACACAGATACACTATATTCTCCGCCACCTTTCTAGGTTACATCCTGTGAAAATAAGCAGAGAAAATGGCAGGACAGAGCAGCCTTAGTGTTTACCCTTCACACGTCAAACAAAGCTTGTGATTGGCTGTGGCGACCTCCCCTGACTCATGGACCTGTGGTGCAGCTCCACTTAGAGAGAGGTCAGTGTCTTGGACTGTTGGCATGCATGTGTGTCATTGCGGTTGTGTGTCCGTGTGCTAATAATGTTGCCTTCTGATTTATTGCCTATTGCATGATTGCAGCCTGCTACACTTTCCCGGTGAGGGAGGAGAAATTAATATTTTATACATATAGGATAGCAAATTTCATCACATGAAAGGTAACGCCTAACATGAAATATCGCACACTTCACATAGCATCAGTCAGCAACATCAGCAAGACCACCAGTTATCTCTGTGGCACTCCCTCCTAGGTCACAATAACAGGGCAGGGGTGAAGCGATTCCTCTTTGACCGTTGACCCATGGAGGTCATACGGGTCCTGTGATGTTCAGTAAGATTAATACCCTGGGCCAAACAGCATGGTCTCATTATTCACCAACACAGTGCAGTTTACAGGTGAATTACACCCACACAAACCTGCACATTTGTCATCACAACTGAGCAGTCAAAATCTCCATTTCGAGGTAAAAAATACCTTGTTCGCTTAATGATCTATTATATCACAAATAACATGAAGTGGCACCATATAGTGCCAAAAATGCACTGTATTTTCCATGGCAAACAGGTACATACTTGTGTATTATTTGCCATGGTGATGGGTATATCCATTTATCTCTGAAAACGCATGCATACATGTGTTCCTGTGTATACAATGTTTAGTTGTGTCCTGCCATTGACCCTGACCGGGCTCAGTCTGTACATATGGCCATGCGTCTCGCACCCACCGTGTGTGTTCATGTGTGTTAACACAGTACCTACCTGTCCAGATGGTAAAGTTGAAACATTCGTCAGTGGATTAATTTTGTCTGCATTCGAAGTAAAAGACACCCTCACATTTTGTTTCACCGTTATCATCATGATCAGCAGAGATGGATTTTTCATTCAGGTCAGATGCTTTGTTTTTGTGTAATCTTGTTGAGAAATTAGATTTTAAATAGCTGCCAAATACTTCCTACCGATCATTTTTATAATCATTATCTTAATTGTTCATTGTATTTCTTTCTTCCTAAGCCTATTGAGCTCAGACTTTGCCTTTTCTCCTTCCTTCCGTGCACACTTATTAGTGGCCTTCAGGACAGGTTTGCTCCTGGGATGCCTCCACACCTCCCTCCTTTCCTCTTTTTGCAGCTTCTCAGCATCCCTCTCTCAGCTCACCTCTCTCCCTGATTTATACATTAAATAGTTAGGCAGGAGGGTAGGGAGGCACCTATCATTCCATGATCTATATCTCTCTGTGTCCTCATTAAAAATACATGTGTATGCTTAGGGGAGACAATATAGAATATATAAATCAAAATGCTAACGGCATCAGAATAAGCCTCCTGTATTTATTTCCCCATAGCTTTCCCTCTGTGGGCTCAGGACTCTTCCTGCTTACTGTATTTCCTTTGCTCTTTGGCATGTCTTTGATACTCTAATATTGAAGTATACTGGAAATGTTGTTAATTTATTATGCTAGTGATTTTATAATCTGCCCAGGCAACACTGCTAGCTGAAACATGGCTTATTATAATATCTCAGTTTTTTTACTTATCATAAAAATACATAATCAATGTTTGATAATTCAATTATTTCTGTCTGCTTACTGTCTATGGAGCTGATTTGAGCTCTGGTGAGATGGCTCTAAAATGTCAGTGTTGCTGAGTTTACATTCACTGTCGTATCTTCTGTAAAAAAAAAAATTGACAAATGACTTGTGTAACATTTACTTGCACAATCGATAGCTCTGACAATTTCCACCTGGACGGTGATTAATGCTACATCCACCCCCAATCTAACAAACCCCCAGCCCCAACCCTGCACCTCCCTCTGTGTGTGTCGTGCTGAGAGCAGATGAAGCAGGCCTTCAAACTTTGTGTGTCAGTGTGTGTATGTGTGTGTCACTGTTTATGTGACAATTTCAGTCCAGGCACTCGAATGCTTGATCAACCATTGAACATAGATAGTGGCTCAACAAAATCACAGATTCACAGACGTCGAGTATAGTAAATAATTGAGGCATAAACTGACTTTGGCATTGCACTGAGTGAGTTACTCAACAGTGTCTGTGTGAGTGTCTTTATGTCTATCCTTTCACTAAGGTTCTGAAAATAGACGGGTCGGGAGGAGCGAGACAGGAAGAGAGAGAAATAGAAAGTGAAACAGAGAGAAAGAAATGTAAATGTGAGCATGAAAAGAAGCTGAGGCATCAGGGATCTGAAGCTGTGCTATTCTCTTCACTTCCTCCACCCCACTGCTCCACTTTGAACTCATTTATAAATATTCAGCTCCACATATAAACAATATCCAAATGAGCCCAGACTTCTATGCCAAGGTTAAAAACTCTACTGCTATTACAGACACAACTACTTGACTAGCTCAAAAGGTTAGCCTCTTATTCTGACCTAAACTGTTTGTGCTCATTAAGATCAAGAAAAAGATAATCATTACCACAGAGTCTTATTTACTTTGACCAAATTAGTGTGCGACTACATTAGTGGAAGCGAACACCGTATGCAGTCTTTGAACTTGAAGTGAAAGTTGAATTTAAAGCAACTTAATTAAATGTGTACTCTTTATTAGAGAAGAAACTCATGCAGTGGGCGATTTGTTTAAAATTAACTCAGGAAGCTCCAGTTTGTCTTACTTTTTCTGTATGATCCATGTAAACATTTGTTCAATTGATTGCTTGAACATACATGGATGTGGGGTTAAGCAGAGAATAAAAAAAGCTCCCCTACCTTCTGTATGCATTACAAATTACACCACCTAATGTAGGCATTATTTCAGCACATCATCTTTTCTTCTATATAAACTGTTGAATATTATTTTCTTTTTCTATCAACACTGTAAAATTGTATTTAGTAACATGTAGGTCTTCTTTGCAAGTACTTGCATGGCCCCCTGGGTATCGCTAGTTATCAAAAGGATGATTGATTTTGTGGTGACAGGCTGATGACAATCCCGTCTCATCCCTTCTCACATCACCTAAGATCCACACATGTCTTTTCATAGCCCCAGTGGTACAGTAAGTACTCTACTCTTCTGTTCTCAGAGAAACATAGCTGTGTGTTTGGTTGGGTATGGGGGGTCTCAGACTGGTGCTGTGTTGAAATGAGAAAGGGGGCACCGTGACTTAATCTGACATTACTGTGCGATCTGTGTGGTATCTCGGCCTCAAGAAGAGGGGGAGTGGGAAAAACAGAAAGAGAAAGAAAAGATGGGGATCGGATGGATAAAGAGGCCCTGCATGTAAAAAAATCTCAGAGACGTCGACAGAAAAGGTCAAAAAGAGCAGGGTGGCCCTGACAGCGAGGGAGATTGAGAGCGTACTTGTTATAACAGTATTTATCTATCCTCTCAGATCCTTCATACCTATTTATTGAGGAGCGTTTTGATTTTTGATCTTCTTCCTCCCTGTTAAGACTTGTGTACTTGTATTTCATATTGCTTCAGCCACAAGTACCTGCAATTGTGACGCCAGTTCTTTGCTCTCGCTTATTTTCTATAACTTGTTTTTTCATCTCCGTCGGCCATTGTGCCTCGCTCAGATCTCAAACCAGACTGTAGCCTCCAGACATCCCTCCCCTCCTCCTCATCTTATTGGGTATGCCAGGCAGGGTGACCCTTTCCCCCTTGTCAGTCAAGCCTGAGCAGCGAATCCGGAGCTGCGTATTGCTGAATCAAGGAAGTGGAGCGATTGCTATTGAGAAAAAGGGAGCGCCGTTTGCCTCGATCCTAACAGCACCCCGACAATAAACGAATAAATGAAGCTGCTCGTGATCCAATTTGAAAAGAAACAAACCTATTGCACTTTGAATCTCATCATGTAGGATACAAGCGCATGGATGTATAAATACACTAAAGAAACACATGTATTTGCTTCTATTCACATACAACCTTAAATTCACACCATACCATCCACTTTCCTCACTGCAAGCACCCGTGACCGCTATCAGCCATGCTTTGTACCTGTCAAGTGCTGTCCTTTTCCCTGTGCCCAAAGCCCTGCTCACTACATGAGAGCTCTCACATCAAAGCTTCGCTGAGCTCCACAAGCACAGATGAAACACCCTCTCACTCCGGCCGCCTCTCTCCCCGCTCCCGCACATTAGACACATTTCATTTCATTACAACGCCACTACAAAAAATAGAGGTGCTGCTGTCTTAAAGGGACATCTTATTTACTCTCTCTTGCTCTTGTGTACTCACTAACATGTGGACACACACACAGACACACACACACACAGGGTATCTGCTTTCTTTTCAAATAATGCGACTGGAAGGGAAAATAATGATCTGTTACCATCAAAGTTCTAGTGGGCAAGCGGCATCTAATTTGACCATGAAGGGGGTCCATCATTGTCATCAAAGAGTATTGACAATATTGTTAAGAGAGCGCAGTACGTTATCATAAATAACAAATATTCCTTAGAGTCGTGATATTCACAGTATATTGCAGCTTTTTTAAAATGATTTTTAATACCTTGCAGATAGTTAGGAGAATGTATGTTTTTAAACGCTTCATAATGCTGCGTGTAGGGAGACCGGGCGATGACGGAGGAAGGGTTTCATCACGGCGATGAGACGAGCCCTGGTTTCCTTAGCAGCCGCAGCCTTTGTTGTGCTATCTGATGTGGGACAGGCCGACAAAGGAGTGCTAAGGATCGTCCAGATCGGGGTGATGGGGGTCGGGGTGCCCCCCCTTAGAGGGGTCGGGGCGACCCTCTTGACCGCTGGCCCCGGGGCAGGGGCTCAGTGTGATGGTGGCACAGGGGCACACACAGGGCATGGGAAGAGACTTAGCCTGCATACTGCTGCAGAAAGACAAGACTGACCCAATGCTAGAGAACTGTGTGTGTGTGTATTTAATTTGAGACTGTGTGTGTGTGTGTGTGTGTGTGTGTGTGTGTGTGTGTGTGTGTGTGTGTGGGACAAAGGCAACGTGACCCAATGTTAGCAATGTGTGAGAGAGAGATTTAGTTGTATAAAAAGCTGCGTGACCCAAGGTTTGCAGTGTGCATTTGTGTTAGATTCACACTTTGACAGCACATCAGAATACAAAGATCCGCTTTAGCAGGTGTATCCTGGGTGTATGTATGTGGGAGCGACTTGACAGATAGCAAGAAACACAAAGGCCATGTGACCTAACTCTACAAGGGTATATTGCAAGATGTATGGAGAGATTTGGCTGTCACAAAACAACGTAAAGACTAGAATGATGATGATAAGCTCTGTGGGAGAAATCAGTTCTGTGGGATTCGGGATAAACATTCTCAAAGTGCTGTTTAATATGAATTGAATGTATTTTTCTTCTAATATTGGTGTTCTTTACATTATTTATTTTATAGATAGGTTTGGTATATACACATAGACAATGACAGTATAAAGCAATATTACATTTTATTTGTAAGAATCTCATTTTTAAAAGAGAATTGTTTAAATATAAGGTGAAATTGTAGGGGGAGAAAACAAAGCAAATTTAATTTTAGATTGCTTTGCTTGGTTCATCAACTCTTTGTTGTAAATAGCGTTGATGGAGAGAAGAATAAGAGCAGGAAGTGTCTGAACAGGGAACACAGTGTTATCCTGACACCAACACAGACCTCTCAATGTTCAAATAAATGATGGTTTCCGACATAGACCCTGCTCCTCCAGACTAAGTATGCCGACAACACTGGTTGCCTTTACAGCAATGTCCTTCTGGGTGACTGGACAGCTGAAAGGGTTAGCACTGTTAGCTCGCTTAGGTGTGTTAGCCTCTCCAAAAGGCCATAGGCTATAGGCCACTCAGGGTTAGCATAAGGGTGCTAAAGGCTACGATCCGGGCCACTTGAGGTTACCAAAAGTATGCTTAGGGCCACTAAGGGTTATTGACCAGTAAGGGTTAGGGTAAGAGCACTGAAGACTAAACATGGTTGTAGGCCACTCAGGGTTAGCATCAGAACACATGGGCCAGTGTTGCTAAACTATTAACTTTTGGCCTTGTGAACCAGGATTAGGGGAAAGGAGAAATGCACACAAAGTGATGTGATGATGGTAAAATGCAAATCTTTTTTCTGCCATTTTTCCTCCTTTGTTTGAAAAATGTACTGGCAATGGAGAGTGGTTTTCATTTGTTATTGTTACGTTTTTTTTATTAAAACGTTTTGTTCATCAGTATTAAATGTAATCATTTATTGATTTAAATTATATGTGGCTCTTATAATGTTGGTGCCGTAAACTGAACTGGTCTTGTCAGTTATTTTATCAGGCTGCCACCAGTGGGCAGTGGCACAAAGCTGGTGTTGATCTGGTTGGACTCCATGTCTCTCTCTCCTTCCTTTTCTATCTATCTTTGTCTTATCATTATAGCTATCTATCTATAACTCCCCTTCTCTACTTTCACTTTTTGTTCTCTCTCTGTCTCCTCTGCTCTCTCCTCTGCTCACCCACTCCTATTTCTTTTTCATCCAGCAATCCATCTGTCTGAATGTAAGCTTGTGTGTCTGGGTTTCTATATTTGTGTGCAAATGTGTATGTGATATCTGCAGGCAATATTAAGTCTGCCTAATAGTTCCTCATCCATACCTCTCCAAGTTTCACTTTTTCTTCCGAACATACTAAGGCACACAGACTAATACAAATCCAAGTTAGAAGAAACATCATCCACCTAGAATTTGCATACAAACTATAATGTTGGACATGCAGTTTTTCAAGTCATAAATCACTTGCTAAATTACCATAAGACTTGCTGTGCCTTGAAGTAAAATTCAAACTTTACTCCATCATCATACAGATGCCATTATGTAGCAGGACATATTTTTAAATTAGAATTTCAAATACATTTTTTGAATGAACTTAAAGCTGATGTAATATTAAAATACTTTTTTTAACACGTTGTTAAAACAAAATAATTAGCCATTTGTGTCCAATTTTCCTCACACTTAAAATGTTTTCTTAAGTCAATAATCTTAATATTTATAACACCTTTTACATTCCGAATATGTCCAGCGAGGGAAGGAGAGCCTTGTTTGAATTTGAAAAGGAGTGAGAATCAAACTAATTTTATAATCTGAATAAGTGAGAAAGTGTCATTTTGCCGTTGTCAACACACGGCAGGTGCTAAGGGAAGGGGTGTGTGGCAGGTTTGATGTGTATGGGCGTAGGGGGGACACACACTCTAGCTGCGTCAACGGAACACAAGCACAATGTGTTAACACTTATCAAGGAAGAGGAGACGTGCCGCCTTGAGAAGACAGTGTGTGTGTGTGTGTGTGTGTGTGTGTGTGTGTGTGTGTGTGTGTGTGTGTGTGTGTGTGTGTGTGTGTGTGTGTGTGTGTGTGTGTGTGTGTGTGTGTGTGTGTGTGTGTGTGTGTGTGTGTGTGTGTGTGTGTGTGTGTGTGTGTGTGAGTGATGAAGATTTGCAGAGGAAGCTGAGCGAACTCCCTCAAAACTCCTCCTAAAGGTATTTTGCCAGCACTGCTGTCTTTCATGCTCGTGTGTGTGTGTGTGTGTGTGTGTGTGTGTGTGTGTGTGTGTGTGTGTGTGTGTGTGTTTGCACAGTCGTATACCAATAACTCTGAGTCTTAGGTGTGTGTATGTGTGTCACAATGGGGGTTGTGTGTGTTAAGCACAACCAAAGTGAAACAGGAATCCATCCATTTCCTGCTTTAGTTTCAGAGTGCTTGGGATAATAAACAGTTAATTAAAATGACTTCAAAATTGAAGAAGTCACCAAAGGCTACAAGAAAACTTCCTTTTCTTCACAATACATTTACCCTCTGTCATTTTTCTTATAATAACCATTTTGGTTATTTTTATTTAACATTTTCTCTTATTCTGAACATTTTTGAAGTTTAGAAAAACAAATATTAGGGATATTACTTAAAAATATATTCAATGCTAAAACCTTTTGGGTTTCTAAATATTTCTACACTTCTTAATCGGCAGTGCTGACTGAAGTCCTGTACACACAATAACATGCACATAAACGGATACTTACGCAGTTGCAGCTAACTCTTTGAGTGATGGTGGGATCGATTGGGTTTGATATTAAGTGACACATGGCCTTTGGAGTCACTAAATGCTACTCACCGACTGAAACCACCGGTGCTACATTTCAATCCCCCGGTTACTTCTCAGGCTTGTCCCTGCAGTGACACTCTCTCCTCTGTCTCTTTCTCTGCCATTTATTTCAGTCTGAATGTTCGTCCTTTCCCTAGTCCTCTCACAATCTGCGTTTTATGGTATTATTGCTCATAGATATCCACTACCAAGATTTTTTTTAAACAACTTAAAACCAGTCAGACTTAGCCTGAGTGCTAAGTTTCTGAGTTTCATTGTAAGAGAGATTTTCATGCAGTGCTACACCAGCGTTCCTAAGTAGGTTTAACAGAGTTAATATCATCTTTATTTGTTGGGGAAAATACGATATCTCTTTGGGTATTTGTTATACAGACTCTCTTTCTCACACACACACACACACACACACACACACACACACACACACACACACACACACACACACACACACACACACACACACACACACACACTCCCATCTGCCATACTCTTTACCTGAAAATATATTTTTTAAATGTTGTTAAAGCACTTTCAGTTTTTAAAAGATCTATATAAAATCAGTTTATATATTATATAAATAATATATTATTTATATAATATTATTGTATATTTTTCTTATATTACATTGCTAAGCAAGTATTGGGAGCAATTATGATTTGATTGATCCTGATGCCATGGTTCTTATAAACATGCTTGTTTTTCTTATCTGTTGTAGGAGGGCTACGGTGTGATGGTGCTCAATCCCAATGAGAACTACCTGGAGGTGGAGAAGTCAGCCATGTCCTCTCCCCTGCCCTCTCCTACCGAACCCTCTGACGAACCTGCAGAGAAGAGGGAGCGCAAGGATGATAAAGAGGGCAAAAAGAAGAGAGAATTTTATGAGAAGTATCGAAACCCACAAAAGGAGACAGAAACTGAGCGGATCCCTATACGGGTAAGTCGTAAAGGAACGGAGAGACTGAAAAAGGGGAGAGAGAAAAGAGAAAGGCAGGGAGGGAATGTTGTGAGAGCCGCTGGGAAGGACAGAAGAATAGATGTTCGTCAAAAGCAGACATGATAGAGGAGGTGGACAGAGTGACAGTTAAGGTCGTGGGAGGAGGTAGGAGTAGAGACATAGGTGAGAAAATGGGAGGGAGGCATTTGGAAAAGTTTGCAGGAGACACAAGTGGCAAGAACGTGCCGGGAGGAGGAGGGTGGAAGGTGGCGCACTGAGGAGGCTATGGAAGGAAATGTTAAGTAACAAGAGATGATGGGAGGATGGAAGGGAGGATGGGAGGCAGAGGGAGAAAGAGAGGCTCTTGTGTGGTCAGCCTGTGTGTGAAGAGGTTGGCTGTGCTCCAGTCGCCTCTCAGTGAGCAAGTGTTAACCACATGGCTACGTCGCTCTCTCCCTCTTCCTCTCTCTCCCTCTCTTTTTCTCTCTCAGATGGTGGGCTGGTCAGTGCAGCTCTGGCCCTTCACTCCTGTTAACCGCTGGGATTATTATCTCCCTAACACACACTCTGCAAACACACTGCAACATTCTTATCATGCTACACTGCCCGTACACCACCTAATCACACACACACACACACACACACACACACACACACACACACACACACACACACACACACACACACACACACACACACACACACACACACACTTAGATTGGCCAGTTTACCTTTTGGTCAAACAAAGGAAGCAACCCTTTGAATAAATCGAAATAAATATGGGCAAGGTGATGAGAAATTAAAACGGTGGTCTTCTCTTTGTAAATGTCTTTTTGTTTCACCCTACTGCCAATAAAATTCATAGTTGGCCTCCTAAATGGAGTCTAGACAATTTGTGTTTCTTAAAAGCTCTAATTTAGTATCATTTCTGAATATAAATGAATATTGTGTGCACAGCTAGCTTCCTCCCATCACAGAAAAAGTCTCCTGATCAATTTTCTGTGTCTTACTTTAGTCCGATTGCATGTGTGTGTGTATATGTGTGTACTTCTGCGTGTGTGTGAGAGAGTAATACGTCAGTCTCTGGTGTCTGAAAAGAGTTAGGTCTGCTCTGGGACTTAAGGGCGGTGTGTGAGCTGTCAACTCAGCCCCTTTTTTTTCTCACCCCCCTGGCAGTACCTTCACACACACTCTAATAAGGGTTAATTAGCATCAGTTCTATCTTACTCTATCACACTTCCTTACATCTACGCTGGTCTCCCTGTCATGAGACTTGTCATGATTTTTCTTTACACTAGATGAAATAACACTTGTGGTACACACTCTGCCATTTCGCTCACATTAATGTAGTCAAAATAACTTGCATCAACTGTCACTTATTGATATATATATATATTTTTTAAGCTATAAATGAATATACAAAACCCAGTGCTTATTGCAAGTGTGTGTGTGTGTGTGTGTGTGTGTGTGTGTGTGTGTGTGTGTGTGTGTGTGTGTGTGTGTGTGTGTGTGTGTGTGTGTGTGTGTGTGTGTGTGTGTGTGTGTGTGTGTGTGTGTGTGTGTGTGTGTGTGTGTGTGTGTGTGTGTGTGTGTGTGTGTGTGCGTGTGTGTGCTGGTTTTTCTATTTCTATTTTGTTAGACCCACGATAAATGGAGTGTGTATTTAATTATATTATTTTGAAGGTGAAATTTAAATGATTCCCAATAACGCAGAATGATATCAAATTATCTTTTCCTCCTTTTTATAATATACATTTATAAATATTCTATTTTTACTCCCTTCCTTGCCTTAAATCTTTAACACGCAGTGTGAGGTCGTTAACACAGTCCCAACCAAGGTTCCCTTATCCTTCGAGGAAGCATGCAATATTATTCACGTCTTGATATTGGACTCAGCTTGCTATCCCCAAGCCTGCATAATGCATGCTGGACAGGGTCAGATGCATTTAGACAAGGGCGGTTTGCAGAAATGGCTTGTCTTTTTGAGACTACAGTGGCTCGGAAATACTGAGCAGTTTAAAAGTCTTTGCTTTTCAGAAGTACATGAGATGGAAGTCAGTGCAGACATCATAATGATTAACTGAAGGAAATAAAACACCTACTTTTTGTCATTTCCATCTTGCTTTTTGTTAAATATAATCTGTCAAATTGATTGAGCAGTCCATACTGTTTCTCTAGCAGTCCATAGTTCAATATCCAGTGTTGTGGCACATTTTAATTGAGAGATTGATTTAAAAAAAGAAAAGAAAAAACGTTCAACATCTGTTTTTTCAGTGCTGCAGGATAATACAAAATTAACCTCATTAGAAAGAAAAGTAGGGGTCATGTAGAAGGTTTACATTTTCCAGCGAATGCACTTGTCCTTAGATGCAGGGATTGAAGACTCGGGATAAAGATTAATGAGTGAGCAGGTTGGCTGTGTGTTGGTGCCCCTTGAATTTTGACCTTTGACCCAGAAGTCAGCAGGATGTTTGTGTGTATGACCTCGCCTCTATCGTCCACGCCTCCTCCTGCACTACTTTACTCTCCAGTGTTCGGCCGCAGTCCCCCCCAGAGTAAGCTGTCACACGCCCGCACACACACGCACATGCAAGCAAAAAAACACACATGCAGTTGTGTAAAGGAACACACATACCGACAGACAAAAGAGTAAAAGAGGTGAAAAAAGAACTAAGCTTTTGACGTGTGTGTGTCTGTGCGTGTGTGTCTGCGTGTGTTTGTCCTTCTACACTTCTGTTCGTCGGGGTGGGTGGTGGATCAAATCAAACCTCTTTAGCACGGTTGTTTTCATCTTTTTCAACAGCGTACACACACACACACACACACACAAAAACACAAACACATGCAAACCTTTCTTTATTCACTACATCTCACACTCTAACTCCTGCTGAGCTGGTAGACCACCTGCACACAGCCATTCAGAAACACACACACTCAAATATATACCTTTACCCCTTTTTATATATTGAAATCCAAAATTACACAAAAAAACCCAGAAACTTAAAGCTGTCTCACTTATCATTTATACCTGTAATAGTCATACAGTTACATAAAATACTTGAGTTTTTAAGATATTGACATAGAAAGACTGACACGCACACACACACAACACACATATTCATACACCCTCCAGCCCCTGATAAAGTGGAGTTGATTAATATGCTTCCTTACACACATTAATAAGCTCTTAACTGCTTTTAGGATTCTCACTTTTTAGCCTTGGGTTCATAGTGTGCAACCTCTCAACCTTATCTAATCCCTCTCCTCTCCTCTCATCCAGGTCACACACCGCTCGGCCATGTTTTGGGGGATGTTGGTGGAGGAGGCAGTTAGAAAGAGAAGACAGAGGGAGGGATGGAAGGATAGAAAGTCTAATCGGAGGGATGCTGATGAGGATAGTGTGTGTGTGTGTGGGGGGGGGGGCTGGCTCTCTTTGCCATATAGAAGTTTGGGAGTTCACTTTACTCTGAATTTTAGCAGTAATCCAGTTAGCTATTTTCTGTCAGCCAAGCGGAGGAATGGCAGGAACAAAAGGCACATTCATGGGCTTAAGAAGCTTCCAAAGAGTTCACCCAAGGCTGGCTGGCTGGGATTAGGCCAGCAGGCCCTGGAAAGAAGAAGGGGGAAAAAAGAGCAAAGGGGACAAAAAACAGAGCTTCGCCTTTCTTTTAGCACCACTTATTTTTATAAACGACTGGAATACTTTCTGCTTTTCGTTTTAGCATCTCGTATTATATGATGTTCAGAGAGAGATAAACAGGGAGGACCTCACTCTAATAGCATTTTGAAGTAGCGGATTGAGACTCTTCCTCCTTTTTTTATTTTCGCTATGCTGTACTGGGCTTCGGTGCAACTCTAAGAATAAGATATGTATGATTGAGACTGGTGCCTATTGAATGATTTATATGAAAACTCTCTTCTTTTCTCTAAAATCCTTAACCAAATCATACCACATTGAAACCTACCTATGGGACACACTTTGGGGATTGTTTGATTCCCTTTTTACAACTTTTTTTTTTCTTTCAGATTTCATGTCAGGGTAGAAAATCACAGTTTTTTTGTGTGTTTTTTGTTTTGTTTTTGTTTACAATAAAGATTTCATTTTTGCTTCTTGGAAAATTGTGGTCTCCAGTGTCTTGGTGCCATGTGCCTTGTACTGTCCCATACTTATTTGACTGTTGTTGATTTTACAGAGTGTGTTTCTTAAAGGAAGGAGCATCCATTATTTAGACTTCGCCTTTCCAAGACCTGTTATTCCCAGCTGCAGCTGTCCACTGGGGCTAGCTGAGCTTCTTGTCCTTGTCTGTGTTTAGCAGATGATGTCCTGTTTCTCCATGTTCACAGCGTACTACAAAGCATCCTGAGGATTCACATAACACACACACTTACACACACCAAAACTTGATTATAAACATTAAGACATGGACACACTAGCACACACGCTGGTAATTGTATTTGACATGGCACTACAGTGTTCTCTATGGGACTGGGTTTTGCTCTTTGTCACCTTCACCCCTTTGCCCCAGTCTGTGGCCCACAAGCAATTATACAGACAGGGTTTATTTGACCTTTGTCCTGTGGTCGTGCCAAGAAGTAAGGCTCAGCATATCCAATGACAGGTAGGGACTTGATTAACCTTTGAACTTGGTCAGAGAAGAGGTCAATAACCGGAGCTAGAGGGCGCTTCACCTGCTTGCTGCAGAGAACAAATTGGCTGGATGCCATCTTTGTATTTGGGCGTGTATTTCTGTGTGGTAGAGAAGAATCTTTGACCTTTGTGTGTGTGTAAGTTCTTGTGTTTGAAACCAAAGTACACGCTTCCTGTGAAACGTTTAAACCTTTATTCAAACTGCTTTACATGCAGCTTGTGTTAAACTTTAGTGAAATAGTAAATGCTTCTACTCTAAGTTAAAAAGAGGAGTGAGTCTGTTAGATTTCCTGCTTGTTAGCCTGAGTGAGCGTTTCTGGAAATGTGTAATGTGTAGTACCTAACATATGTGTGTACACATACCTATGTGTTTGCTCAAGGCAGAAGCAGTGTAGCTTGTCTCATATCCCTGCTCCCAATCTTCTAGTCATGTCAACCATCAAACACATCCATCCTGCCCTCCCTCGCACCTTCCCACCCACTGAGGTCTCTCTCTCTCTCTCTCTCTCTCTCTCTCTCTCTCTCTCTCTCTCTCTCTCTCTCTCTCTCTCTCTCTCTCTCTCTCTCTCTCTCTCTCTACTTCTCTCTACTTCTCTCTACTTCTCTTTCTCTCACCACACAACCCTGTTGTGGATACAGGCTGACCCGAATAAAGACATACACAGACACACACACAAATACACACAAAAACAAGAACCTTAGGGTCATCCTGGAACAAACAAAGCCTTGTCCGCCTGCCCGCTCTCCTTTGCCTTATGTCAATTAATGGCTCGCAGTAATTTCACCTGACAATCCGGGCGGCAGCGCAAGGCTAGCCGAGATGTCACCGCGATGACCTTTCTGGCCCGCAGCCACTCTTTTCTAATAAAGAATCTCACAAACCCACAGCAACTTCCTTTGTACTTTGTTAATGAGTTATTGATTTGAAACAATGCCCTGGAAAATATTGTCAGAGCAGACTGACCCCACCAAGGTCATGCTATTTCATTGTATACAGTCTGAGCACGCTAATATGCACGTAGGATCACATGGCCGCTATTAGTTTTTCTCCTTTCTCTGGCTCTGGCTCCCTCTTTTTCTCCTTTACTGTATATCCCAATCGAATAACACACCTACACATTCATTTCTCGCTCACTCTCAAACACACACACACACACACCCACACTTTCCCCCCCTTGTTAGTCTTGCACACGTTTTTCACCTCGTTCTAGCTTTTCCATGTCTCTTTCTCGCATCATTATATTCCCAACTCTCCATACGTACTATACCTGCTAATTACCCACAATGCCACAGTCATTATTTTCCCATCTCTGCCACTAATTTGCTCCATACCTTCCTTTCCCCGACTCTAGCAGACCCATCAGCTCTCAGACAGCTTCTAGCTAACTTCAGCTCTCTCTCGACTCTATGAGAGAGTGAAAAAAGAAACAAAGACGAGAGGGGAAAGGAAAAAAAGGAAAAAACATGGCGAAGGAGTACACGTCCCACACATTGATTAGAATGCAATTGCAAACAGGTGTCGTTGAGGTCCACTTTTTAATTGTGTGCACAGAGACATGTACATAAGCACGCACGCTAGCACACACACAACTATTTTACTCTAATAACCTCTTTGCTTACACCAAACATGTAATTATGTACATGGCTTATTTAATATTGAATCATTAGCCCGAATGAAAACAATCCTGTTCTGTGGTGATCAGTGCATATTAAAGAGTTTAATGACTGGTGCTGCAGGTGGGTTTACCCAGTGTGTGGCCATAGCGCAGGAGGGAGTGACGGATTCAGTGAGTCAGAATTTGTGTTCCTGGTGTAATTTGAGTAATTGTTTTCTATACAAAAAGGAACTCTCAAAAAATATTGTTGTCAGGTGGGTGTTTGGAATACATTTTATTCAACTATCTCTCTAACCTCTTGAAATACTTATTGACGTGTTTGCAAGATTGAGACCCGGACTGTCCAAGAACCCCTGTGAAAGAGTCCAAACCCAATGAAGTTGTTAAGGGATCCCGTGACACTGTTCTGACACTTTTGGCTCCCACTGAAAAGTTTCTAAATATAAAGTATAATGGCTCTTATCCACTAAATTCCTTCCGGTCCATACTGCTCACCATCTCCCAACTTTAAATTCCAGTTTCCTCAGAAGTTTTCCTGGTCTATGTTGGTTTGGGAGAAGGAGGAGCAGAAGAGAGAAGTGTGGGGAGGTTTGAAGTGGTTGTTTGTCATTGGTGTTGTTAGATTCATTGTTTCCTGTGTTGGTCGGACACTGGGTTTGTGTTGGCGTTGGGACTGTTATTCTGGCTGCAGCACACTCCTCTCCTCCGCTCTTCTATCCCTGCTTCTCATTACAGTGAATAAACACAGGGCAAGTATACGACCGACCAACTTTTAAGAAACAAGAGAGTGTGTGTAAGGGTTTTGAATCAGTGTGTATGCAATTATGTCTGAGTTTTTATTGTGTAAGCAATGGAAAGAGCTAAAATGAACAAATTCTAGAAAATAGACAATTGCAGAGCAAACGCATTTAATAAATGAGTAACATTTGGAACCAATTACAGATCCTAAGTGGGGTGGATAGTCCTGATCAATGCAGCAAGTTGTCTAGCAGTCTAAATATTGACATAAGTTATAACATATAGTAAGAGTTTTGTTGATTAGGTAAGAGTATAGCAGTGGTGTCCTTTTGCATGTCCTGAGATGAGATGGAGGCAGGTAATGCAAGTTGAGACAGTCACACCTTGTGTCTGAAGTAGGGGTGTCACAATATATCGGTATTTACGGTAACCGTGATAGAAACAACAATTTACACACACACACAAACAGCTGAACTTGAACAGACCCATACATACTTTTACTGTGTAACGGTTGAAAATATGGACTGGGCTTTGAACTAAAGACACAGCAGTAAGTGGCGTCTACATTGACAACAGTGGAATTTAGCATGCACAATATGCGCGCCATGTACGGCCGCGTTCCGGTGCGCTCCGGCAGCACTAAAAGCCTGATGAACCTTTACCATATGCAATACCATAAATAGTATTTAATAAATAAAGTATGTGACGTGTGATGATAATAACATTTGTATGACCAAATGGATGTAGTCAGTTGACTAAAACCCACAATGCACGATGGCCCGTTGATTGAAAACGCTCCAGTATTAGAGGGCCGGAAAAATCGACCTATTTGGTCGTATTAGTTGGAGGACTTGGTGAACACAGAGCCAGGGATTCAGGTCAGCTAACGGTGTTTGAGTCAATGGATAAGAAATGTCAGAATGAAGCCATCACTAAATCAGGCCAGGGTTTAAAACACTGATAACAACAGTTGCTCCAAAATACAAAAGCCCAATAAGACAACAGTTTTTGTTGTTATTTTTGTACGGTAGACACAAAATGCACAATAAACTAATGAATTTGACTGATAGCATTATTATTATTATTCTTGTTAAGATTTTCTATAGATATCGCAATAATATCGTTGTCATGAATTACTTTGGCCACGATAACCATGGAGTGAAAATCTGATATCGTGACAGCCCTAGTCTGAAGGTCTGCTTGAATCTTTTTATCCAAGCAATCCTTCACTTCAATCTTTTGTCAACTTTTCTTTTGCTTGTATTTCCAGGGAGGTCGGCTACAGTTTATTGAGCGTTAAACTTGTTTAACATTGTGCAATATGGTAAAGGGAACTTCAAGGTTTTTTGGACATAGACCTTCGGATTAGTTCCTCTTGGCTATGGTCTTTATTTATTTTTTCATTTCTACATGCTCACTGACTGACACTTAACAGCAGAATGAGTACTTT